>NC_044033.1:157515738-160177421 GCF_901765095.1 Microcaecilia unicolor
TGGAGAATACATAGCCTGGGACACTTTGTGCTGAATACTATGATACACTGGCAGCCAATGAGCTGGTTTAGACGGAGAGAGATGCACAACAATCAATCTGGCATGCTGAACAATCATCTGGCATGCTGAACAATCGCAATGCCCTACACGGAATTGACATTCCAAGGTACAAGCATTGCAGTAGTCCAATTTACTCAAAACCATACTTCACTACACTACGAAAATCAGACGCCCACAGCATCGGTCTTAATTTGGGTTTCCTGACCCATCTGCTGCCTGACACTGATTGCCATTTACTCCTTGCTATACTGTCCTGACTTGGCTCTTGGGGCTTTGTTCTACCTTTTTCTTCTGATCTTCCCATTGTACTTTTAGTGTATGCTTTTACAGCCTGCAAATTGTACATACAAAATAAATGTTTGTTGCAACTTTTTAATGGTGTTTTAGGGGTCACCTAAGCGCTTTAAAATCCTCTGTAGTGTGGGTTGATCAAGGTTGCAATTGAGGTAGCATTAATAATTTGTCAGAAAGTGCTCATTCAATTTGGGGTCAGGCAGCTTTCTGGGCAGAGCCTAGCTGGTCACTCCAGTTGGGGAGTATGTCCAGTGCAGGCAGACTTCTATGGTCTGTACCCTGAAAAAGGCAAGGACAGATCAGAATGTTATGTTGCAACACATACTATTTTTCTTATTGGGCAAGCTGGATAGACCATGCAGGTCTTTATCTACCGTCATCTACTATATTACTGTGTTAAGGTATTTCCAATGCGACAATGTGGTTGGTGTTTGCTGCATTCCTATGTGAAGTTGTACGAGATTGATATTCTAGCTAGGGACAATGTAGCCTTGGCAGAGCAGTGATTCAGAGCCCTTGTCGTCTTCTTCCAGTAAGGTGCTGCTTTTTAATATTCCATTGGTGTGAATTGGGCTAGCAGGAAAGAGAAATTTATTTATACCTGTTATTTTCCTTTCCTTGGGTCCTATTAGACCTGTTCAGGACCCACCTTGTAAGACTACAGTGTCAGGGATATTTTTTGGGCTTAGCCTGTTCTCTCCCTGGGTTTTTGTACATAGTTGGAATTTTGGTTTGCTAATATATGCAGTTCATTCATATATGGGGTTCAAATTTGATGTATGGTAAAGTTGACCTGGTTTTGTGTTGACAGCATATTGAAGGATTCCAGAATGCCCTAGCCTTATACTGGTGATGTCACTGGAACAGTTCAGTATTTCTACCTCCATCTGCTGGTAGGGGGACTCAACCCTACTGGTTTGGACTGGTCCAGCAGGACTTATGGGACTCCTTTTACAAAGCTGTGCTGCTGGTTAACGGCACACAGAATGTAAAGGTCATTCTATTCTCATGGGCTACTTCCCATTCAGTGTGTCACTAATCCATAGCACAGCTTTGTAATGGAGCCCAATGAAAGGAAATTAACAGGTATGAATAAATGTTATCTTTTTGCAGTTTTATACATGTTTAGATGGGACTGTAGTAAGAACATCTATCTATATAATTCACAACCCCAACGTTCTAAATGAAGCCACCACCGGAAGTTGAAGCGTCGAGATCAGCTTTCCCTACTGGAAGTTGAGGCGTCGAGATAGCTGCTTTCCCCATCAGTGTGTGCCCCGCCCTCGCGTCACTACGTGATGACGACGAGGGCGGAGCACTGACACTGGACGAAACGGACGCCAGCACCAATGAAGACATAACCGCTCATTTACACTGCAGCACCGACAACACGAACAGCGCTGACAGAAGAAATCCATTTTGATGGCCATGCTCCTGCTCTGCATATGTGAGTCCCCCCCCCCCCCCCCAAAAAAAAAAACAAGCTAGCGCCGGTTTCATTGCTGAGAAACGGGCCTTCTTTACTAGTATTTTTATAATAAGATTTTTGTCCCTTTTAAAATTGTCCACTGTAGTCGCATCATTGGAGGGGACTGTGTCCCTTTCCCATCCTATTCCTTTGCTTTAACCTTCCCAAACAAGTGAGTCATTCATATCCTGTGCTGAAAACCCAACTAGCTAGGTGTACCTCCAAGCAAGGGTTGAGAAACACACTGCCCTAGGCAAACCTTTAGCCTTGAGGCCTCTCCTCGCCCCACAATTAACTTTCAGGCCCCCAACATCCCCCCACCCCCATGATTTTGATAATTAAATTCAACAATCCTGATCACCTCCAATTTCTTTCCTAAAAACATCTCTATAAACAAACAATTGGACATAAAACTTTTAAATAGTACACTTATTTGTAAAATAAAGCTTAAGGGAATTTTCCAAAAGTTATTTAGTTAGGTAAAGTGGGCTATTTGAAAATTGCCTATCCTCTGTTAGGAGAAAAGGGCATGTTGATGATCCTTTGTGTTTTCTGGCTGTCAGGATCTATTCTATTGCTGTGACTGCAGCTGCTGTTTGTTGCTGTGTCCCCCCCCCCCCCTCCCCCGGAAGTAGCCATCCTAGGCAACTGCTTAGTTAGCCCCATTTAAATGCATGGTGGCAATTTTTGTATCTTGCTGTTAACTTATGTTCTTAACACTTGGTTTCTTTCTTTGCAGGATATGGAATGCCTTGACTGATAATTATGGAAATATAATGCCAGTTGACTGGAAATCGTCCCACACCAGAGCCTTGCACCTACCAGCACTGAATTTATCAGAAAAGGGGGTAGGTTATTTGCTAGTCTTGACAAAAAGCAAGAGAGGTATACTACTCTCACTAAAAGAAAATACACCATTGATGGTGGGAAAAAGCAGAATTGGTGCATAAATTTAACATTAACTGTAGAAAACATTAATTTCCTTGTCATCTGACTAGACCAGTCAAGACCAATGGTTTGTGTTTCTGTACTAGTAGATGAGAGGCAGAGATATTTGAATATTTCAGTGATGACATCGCTATAAGGAGTGGTAGAGCCTGGAACAAACCAGTATTCCTCTGCCTCCAGCAGATGATTCCGGATAGACTGGTGCAGCTTAATGAAATGTGGGTTTTTTTTTTTGTTAGGCCTGACTCCCTGGAGCATTAGCTACAACCTGTAAGCCCCATGGTTGAGTCCTTGGGTAGAGGAACTCCTAGGGATCAGTCTTTGGATCTCTCCACTGATTTGAGTAAGGGAACATCTCATGAGCCTCATCTCTGTTAGGCAATGACCAGGAGAGCTGTGGGGACCTCAGGCCGTGTTGTCTGGGGCATCTGCAGCCCTTCCTTTCCTTTTTTTGTTTCTTTTTCTCCTCCTGGATTTGTCTCCTGTCCACTCCTTCTCCATCTTAGGATGAGGAGGGTGGTGTTAATTGAGATGTGTATATATATTTAAAAACAAGGGAACAGTCTAGGCGTTACAGACGAGTCTAGGCGATTGGCTCATTCGGGCTCCCTCTTTCAAGGAGGGTCTTCAGGTAACGGATCAGGTGATTTCGTTTGCTTCAATCCCTGGTTTGGGTCATCAATTTTCCAAAGTGTCACCTGATTCTGTCACAATCTCTGGAGTACCTGGATGTATTGTTCGACACTCGAGGGGACAGCCTCTCCCACCGGCTCACAGTCTTTGCTTGCAGTTGCAGTTGAGCAGCTTGTTGCAGTCTCTGGCACCGAGGGCCTGGGACTATGTACAAGTGTTAGGCTCGATGGCGGCCACTTTGGAGGTGGTAGCATGGGCCCGCAGTCATATGCGGACCACTTCAGTGGCATCTGCTCAGCTAGTGGTCTCCTGAGGTTTGCAGTTGGAATCCTGTGGTCTCCTTGAGTAAAGGCAGAGATGGAGGTGGTGGTTGAGACCGGAGACGGTCGGCAGGGGCCTTCCTTTGGCCACTCCAGATTGGGTGGTCGTGACGATGGATGCGTCGCTGTACGATTGGGGGGGGGGGGTGCACTGCTGCGATCGCATGGCCCAAGGATGTGGTCATCAGTGGAGGCGTCTTAGTCCTTCAGCTGCCTAGAGCTGAGGGCTATTCGTTTGGCTCTCCTGGAGTTTCGGACTCTCAGAACTGTCCAGTGCGTGTGCTTTCAGACAGTGCGTCAGCGGTGGCCTATGTGAACCGGCAAGGGGGCACCAGCAGTGCGCCGCTGGCACAGGAGGCGGCTTGGATTTGTTTCTGGGCGGAGTCACATGTATCTCTCCTGTCAACAGCCCACATTGCGGGTAGTTCCAGGCTGGAACTTGAATCTTGTGCTCAGGGCCATGCAACGCCAGCCTTTTGAGCCCTTACAGGCTTTGACCTTAAAGGATCTTACATTAAAGTCTATCTTTTTGGTAGCCATGGCTTCTGCAAGGCGGGTTTCGGAGTTGCAAGCGTTGTCATGCAGGGATCCCTTTCTGCAATTCACAGAAGCGGGGTGTCCGTCCGGACGGTACCTTCTTTTTTTTGTCTAAGGTTCTGTCGCGTTTTTACCTTAATCAAGCCTTGCTGTTGCCTAAGTTTTGCAGGGAGGATTACCCGGAGGACTTTTAAGTCCTTTCGTTCTCTGGATGTGAGGCGTTTCTTTGGTATTTGGAGGTGACGAATGAGTTTCGATGCTCTGATCATCTTTTTGTTCTTTTTGCAGGTCACAAGCAGGGTAATATGGCTTCTAAAGTCACAGGTGCCCGTTGGCTGCGGGAAGTGATATCTTCAGCTTACTTGGTTATGGGGAGGTGTTCACCCTTATATCTGAGCCCATTCTACTACTACTACTACTTGACATTTCTAAAGCGCTACCAGGGTTACGCAGCGCTGTATAATTTAACATAGAAGGACAGTCCCTGCTCAAGGAGCTTACAATCTAAAAGACAGGTGTACAATCTAAAAACAAGTATAGAGTCCGTCTGATAGGGAATACTATAATTCACAAAAGGTTAGGTGCCGAAAGCAGCATTGAAAGGTGAGTTTTAAGCAGAGATTTGAAAATGGGTAGGGGGGGGCTTGGCGTAGGGGTTGAGGAAGATTGTTCCAGGCAAAGGGTGAGGCAAGGCAGAATGAGCGGAGCCTGGAGTTGGCAGTGGTTGAGAAGGGAACTGAGAGGAGGGATTTGTCCTGTGAGCGGAGGTTACGGGTGGGAACATAGGGGGAGATGAGGGAGGAGAGGTAGTGAGGAGCCACAGACCGGGTGCATTTGAAGGTAAGGAGGAGATCTTGAATTGTATGCGGTATCTGATCGGAAGCCAGTGAAGTGACTTGAGGAGAGGGGTGATGTGAGTATATCGGTTCTGGCGGAATATCAGACGTGCGGCAGCGTTCTGAACGGATTGAAGGGGGATAGATGGCTAAGTGGGAGGCCGGTGAGGAGTAAGTTGCAGTAGTCAAGGTGAGAGGTAATGAGAGCGTGGACGAGAGTTCGTGTGGTGTGCTCAGATAGGAAAGGGCGAATTTTGCTGATGTTGAAGAGGAAGAAGCGACAGGTCTTGGCAGTCTGTTGGATATGCGCAGAGAAGGAGAGGGAGGAGTCGAAGATGACTCCGAGGTTGCGGGCAGATGGGACGGGGAGGATGAGGGTGTTATCAACTGAGATGGAGAGTGGGAAGAGAGAGGTGGGTTTAGGTGGAAAGACGAGGAGCTCGGTTTTGGACATGTTCAGCTTCAGGTGGCGGTTGGACATCCAGGCAGCAATGTCGGATAAGCAGGCCGATACCTTTGCCTGGGTCTCCGCGGTGATGTCTGGTGTGGAGAGATATAGCTGGGTGTCATCAGCATGAAGATGATACTGAAACCATGAGATGAGATCAGTGAGCCTAGGGAGGAGGTGTAGATGAGAAGAGAAGGGGTCCAAGGACAGATCCGGGGAACTCCAACAGATAGTGGGATGGGAGTGGAGGAAGATCCATGAGAGTGTACCCTGAATGTGCGGTGGGAGAGATAGGAGGAGAACCAGGAGAGGACAGAGCCCTGGAACCCAAAAGAGACAATGTGGCAAGAAGTAGATCATGATTGACAGTGTCAAACGCAGCGGATAGATCGAGGAGGATGAGGATGGAATAGTGTCCTCTGGATTGGCGAGGAGCAGGTCATTGCAGACTTTAGAGAGTGCTGTCTCTGTCGAGTGTAGAGGGCGAAAGCCGGATTGAAGTGGATCTAGGATGGCATGAGAGGAGAGAAAGTCAAGGCAGCGACTGTGAACGGCGTTCAAGTATTTTGGAGAGGAGGGGAGGAGAGAGAGATGGGCGGTAATTGGAGGGGCAGGTAGGGTCAAGTGATGTTTTTTTTAGGAGAGGTGTGACTATGGCGTGCTTGAAGGTGTCAGGGACAGTTGCAGTGGAGAGAGAAAGGTTAAGGATGTGACAGATGGAGGGGTGACAGTATGGGAGATGGTGTTAAGAAGGTTGGTGGGGATGGGATCGGAGGAACAGGTGGTGCATTTCGAGGAGGAAAGAAGGCGGGAGGTTTCATCCTCGGTGATCTCAGGAAAGGAGGAGAAAGAGGCAATGGTTGGTTGTTGGATAGGGCTACAGGCTGAAGAGGAGGTGGCTTGGTAGTGAACTCAAGGTTGATTTTTTGTACCTTGTCGCGGAAGTAGTCAGCCAGTGATTGAGGAGAGAGTGAGGGGGGAGTTTGAGCGGGGGTCATTCTACTAGGGCTCAGGCTTCGTCGCACACGAAGTTCCGAGCAGTGTCCTTGGATGAGATTTGCAGGGCAGCCACATGGGCATCGGCATATACCTTTGTCAGACATTACAGGTGGACGTGGCAGTGCGCCAGGAGGAGTCGTTCGGTACATCAGTTATTACGGCAGGGTTGTGGGGGGTGTCCCGTCCTACTTGAGTACTGCTTTGCTACATCCCACAAGTCTCTGGATTGATCTGTGGGACACTATGGAAGGAAAAAGTATGTTTCTACCTGATAATTTTCTTTCCATTAGTCCCAACAGATCAATCCAGAGGCCGGCCCTACATTTTTCAGCAGTTGTTGTGTTTCTGTTTTCAGGAGTTTGTTGCTCATTTAGGCAGGGATTCCTTCCTCTGGTTTATTAAAAAAAATTACTAGATAAAATGTTTGAATCATTGTTGCTTATGTTCGAGATATTCTTCCGCTTGGGCGGTTGAGAGTTGAAATGTAATGCTTAAAGAGGCAGGAGAAGGGGGCTCTATTTTCTTCCACTGCTTTGGCATCATTCATACTGAGGTTGAAATGGCTACACATGACTACATATAGCAGACCTCTGAAGTTCTCTCTATCTCCACCTGCTGGTAGGGGGACATAACCCACAAGTCTCTGGATTGATCTGTTAGGACTAATGGAAAGAAAATTATCAGGTAAGAAAATAATTTTTCCATCAGAGATAAACAACTTTGCTTTCTGTGAAGATGTAAATCACCAGTCACACTGATGTGATTCCTTAGCTAAAGAAGGGAGACCTAGGAATGAGTCTTAGCAGGAGGGACCTAAGAATCAGCAGCTGCAATGAAGCAAGTGTGCCTTAATGGAGCAGAAGATTTACTGTGGTAGAAAAAAATTCAGTTAGAAGATTCAAAGGAAAAATTGTTTAATAGAGCATTGAAAATATTGGTAGCTGTGACATCTTAGTAGGTTAATTTTGAATTTCCTTAAGTCTTCACTTGCAATGCTGAAGTTTCTAGTTAATTTAAATGTAAGCTATTTAGAACCGTTCATCTAGTATATGGATTCTCGATTCTGATCCTCGTGGTTGCAAATAGATCTGCTTCAAAACCAACATATGAACTTGATACTCGGAGAAAGTGTACCAAAATGTGTCTTGAATATTTATTTGTAAACATCTGAAAATCATAACTTTGCAGCCTTCAAGGACTGGAGTTGTGAATCCTTTTAGTGATATGTGGAAAGAAACTTGGTTATAAGGTTCTGAACCTTGTGCCCAAATAATTCATGTTCTAAATTTGGATATAGGGAGAATTAACTATCTGAAAGATACAAAAATGTAATTTTTGTGTATTGGGTATGTTAATGTTATAAAAGTGGACTAAAGCATTGCATCCCGTGAACATAGATCTCTAGAAAGAAATGATAGAGAAGATGAGGTATCGTGAAAGAAAAAAAGCATTTTAAATCTTTTGCAATGGCAAAGTTAAGCTGGCATGCAGAAAGATGATATATCATATGATGCTTAAGACAATACTGTGATTCTTGATGTTGAAACTGAGAAGACAGGCATCCATTCAGATAATTATCTTTGGTTGCTTTTAGGTAAATGACAATTTGAATCTTGACCTATCAGATGATGAGGAGCTGAGGGAACAGTTGGATATGCATTCTATCATTGTCTCTTGCATCAATGATGAACCATTATTCACAGCTGAACAGGTACAGGATGAGACCCAGCTTAAATGTGGAGTTAAATAATGCCCTTATTTTTTAATTGTTTTTATTTTTTTATATAAGAAAAACCAAAACAGGGAATCATTGCAATAGTTCTACCAAATAAACCCAACATATATAGAGAGATAGATATAAAATCTGAAACCCGACATTTAAAATTTTAATCAAGTCTCCATTGATAACCAGTATAGCTGGCATAGAAATATCATAGCGGAGTCAAACCTATGCACTCCTACTGTAGGTATTCTTTATATTCAGCTACTCCAATTATATGCTAAATACATTTTGCTTACTAGTGGAGGCTTGACTAAAATTTAAAATTTTAATGTTGGTTTTCAGAGATTACGTACGAGTTGGCCTGTTTATTTTACTGAACTATTGTAAAGGTGTGTAGCAAATCAACCACTGCTTTCAATTAGCCAGGGGTTATTGTAATCAGAGGTAAAACTAAAAACTAGCAGAATAGTTTATAGGTGTTATGGGCCCGTCTCTGGAGTCAAAACCTACAAAGCGTAAGCAGGAGGTGCATTAATGATTTTGAAAATTGTTTAAGGTGTATTTTTGTAAAGTTTCTTTTTCTCAGAGGACAAGCAGGCTGTAGTATTCTCACAGCTGGGTTGGCGATCCACGCTGGCCAGGGAACCGGCATTTAGAATAGCAAAAAAAAATTTGCTGAAGCCTTCCAGCGCGCCGTGTGTCCGATTGTGCATGTGCCGAATGCCTTCTCGTCCGCCGCGTGGCTGCGCTTCTCGGTTTCTCTCAATTAAAAAAAAAATTTCCTTTTATTCTTAGTTTTTTTCCTTTTTTTTCCACTTAAAATTTTTATTGTAATAATTCTGTAACAGTCATTTCTCCGAGGACAAACAGGCTGCTTGTTCTCACTGATGGGTCGGTGTCCACGGCGGCCCAGGAACGGAGATCTTTCCAGTAAAAATCAACAAACTTTGTGACAGCTTCCGGAGCGCGGGACAGATGCACTGCGCATGCGCGGCCATCTTCCCACCCACGAACGTTCGTTCCCACCTCAGTTTTTCTTTTTCCGCGGAGGAGAGTGGCTGCGTGTTGGTCTCTCTCCCTCAGGCCCAGAGAAAGACTTCGGCGTTTTAGCGCTGTTAATTCCCGCTTTCTTTTGTTTCTCTTTGCCTTTTTTGTCTTTTTCTTTTCCTTTTCAGTAAAAAAAAAAACTTATTTTCTTATTTGTTTTCCCCCTTTTTAAGTTTCCTTTGCTTTCAAGGCAGCCTTCTTAGGCCGCGCATACGCGGTTCTCATTTTTGTGCCCCTCGTTGGCACAATCGAGCTTTTTGATTTCGCCGCCGCGCTTTTTCCGCTCATGTCATCGAAGCCTCCCAGCGGCTTCAAAAAGTGTGCTCGGTGCCAGCGGTCAATCTCGGGCACTGACCCGCAAGCGTGGTGCATCCAGTGCCTTGGGCCTCGACCATTGCCCAGACGCCTGTAAGTTGTGTCTGAGCTTGAAAAAGCGGACACAGGCATCAAAGAGCTCTTCGGGATCGTCTTTTTGGAGCTCTGACTGATTCCTTGGCGCCGACATCGGGAGAGAAGGTAATGGCTGTCCGGACTGCACCACTAGCTGGGAGTACTGAGCCGTCGAGCGGGTCTCCACCTGTCTCGAGGGCTCCTGCTGTGCAGGCCCATCGGGACCGCTGCTGTCGAACCCGACCCCGAGGAGGCGTGTGGATTCCACGTACTCCTCGTCGGTACCGAGGAGTGCCGGTGACGTGCTTCGAGCGAAGGCGAAGAAGCATCGTCATCCGTCTCCTTCGAGACACGGTACCAGGAGCTCTAGGGCATCGAGGATTCGGCACCCGTGAAGCGTCGACGCCGGGAGGAGCGCTCACCTTCCATACAAGAGGTGTCTGTGCATAGATCTATGGACAGCCCGGTACCGCCTTCCAGACCTCCACAGATTCTGACGCCGACTTCTGCACCAACCCCACAGCCTTCCTCGACAGCGGCTCTAGACGCGCGCATCCGAGCCATTCTTCCAGGTCTCCTGGAAGGGCTGCTGCGTCAATCTATCTCGGTACCGTCGATGGAAGCGGCAGCTGGCTCAGTGCCTGTGGTGTGGTCCCCGACGCTGGTACTGCTTGCGGCATCGGCCTCGGCTGCCCCAGGTCGAATCCCCGTCGACATCGCTAGAGGGAGCTTCATTGCCGCCGGCATGGGAGTCGACTTCTCGGCATCGCCATAGAGGACTGGGTTCCTCGGCGTCGAGACGGGCCCGGTTTCAGACTGCAGTTAGAGAACTCTTGTCCGATACCGAGGAGGATGCCTCGTGGGATGAAGGGGAAGACCCCAGGTATTTCTCTTCTGAGGAGTCTTGTGGTCTTCCTTCTGATCCATTTCCTTCACCTGAGAGGAAGCTTTCTCCACCGGAGAGTCTCTTCTTTTTGTCATTTGTCTAGGAAATGTCTGTGGGCTTTCACTTCCCGGTGGTAACTGAGGATGAGCCCAGGACTGAGATGCTCGAGGTCCTTGACTATCCTTCACCACCTAAGGAGTTGTCCACTGCCCCTTTGCATAATGTCCTTAAGGAGACATTGCTTAGGATCTGGATGAAACGGCTCAGTAATCCCACCATTCCCAAAGCTGAGTCCCAATATCGGATTCACGGAGAACCTGAGTTGATGAAGTCGCAGTTACCTCATGACTCTATGGTTGTGGATTCCGCTCTCAAGAGAGCCAGGAGTACTAGGGATTTTGCCTTGGTGCCCCGGGGCAAGAGTCTAGGACTCTCGACTCTTTGGGAGGAAGGCCTATCAGTTCTCTATGCTCATGTCCAAGATCCAATCATACCAGCTCTACACGAGCATCCATATGCGGAACAATGTTAAGCAACTGGCGGACTTGGTGGACAAGCTCCCTGTGGAGCACGCCAGGCATTTTCAGGAGGTGGTCAGGCAGCTGAAGGCGTGTCGTAAATTCCTGTCCAGGGGGCTTATGACTCTCTTGATGTTGCGTCCAGAGCCGCTCAAGGTATAGTGATGCGCATTCTCTCATGGCTGCGTGCCTCTGACCTGGACAATCGAACCCAGCAGCTTGCGAATTTTCCTTGCCGGGGGGATAATATTTTTGGCGAGAAAGTTGAGCAGGTGGTAGAGAAGCTCCTCCAGAGGGAAACCCCCTCGACAAGCTCTCCCACCGGGCGCCTTCAGCATCTACCTCAACAGGTAGACGGTTTTTCCGGGGAAGGAGGACTGCTCCCTATGCTTACAATAAGCGTAGGCATAATCCAGCTTTTCGACAGCCTTCTCAGGTTCAGCCCCAGCGCGCTCGTTCGTGTCAACAGCGTGCACCAAGACAGGCCCCTGCAGCTCCCCAGCAAAAGCAAGAGACGGGCTTTTGACTGGCTCCAGCTGAGCATAGCCGCCATAAAAGTATCTGTGCCCGGACGATCGACCGGTTGGAGGGAGGTTAAAATTTTTTCACTGAAGGTGGCCCCTCATAACCTCCGACCGGTGGGTTCTTCAAATAGTTCGGTTAGGGTACTCCCTCAATTTGATCTCCAGACCTCCAAATTGCCTAACGGGAGCTCAGTCCTTCAGCTTCCAGCACAGGCAGGTATTTGCAGAGGAACTCTCTGCCCTTCTCAGCGCCAGTGCGGTCGAACCCGGGCACGAAGGGCTGGGATTCTATTCCAGGTACTTTCTTGTGCAAAAGAAAACGGGGGATGCGTCCCATCCTAGATCTAAGGGCTCTGAACAAATTCCTGGTTCGACAAAAGTTCAGGATGCTTTCCCTGGGCAACCTTCTTCCATGATTCAGGAAAACGATTGGCTATGCTCGCTGGACTTAAAGGATGCTTATACACACCCAATACTTCCCGCTCACAGGAAGTATCTTCGATTCTGTCTGGGAACACAGCATTTTCAGTATTGTGTGCTGCCCTTTGGTCTCGCATCTGCGCCCAGGGTGTTCACAAAATGCCTTGCGGTGGTTGCAGCGACGCTATGCAGACTGGGAGTGCATGTGTTTTCTTATCTCGACGATTGGCTGGTGAAGAACACCTCAGAGGCAGGAGCTCTACAGTCCGTGCAGATGACTATTCAACTGCTGGACCTACTCGGATTTGTGATAAATTACCCGAAGTCCCACCTTCTTCCAGTTCAAAACTAGAATTTATAGGAGCTCTGCTGGACTCCCAGACGGCTCATGCCTGTCTCCCCAAAGCGAGGGCAGACAACCTTCTGTCTTTTTCCATGGCCAGAGCAGATCACAGCTCGGCAGATGTTGAGACTTCTGGACCATTTGGCCTCCACGGTTCATTTAACTCCCATGGCGCATCTTCATATGAGATCGGCTCAATGGACCCTAGCTTCCCAGTGGTATCAAGCTGCAGGAAATCTAGAGGATGTGATCCAGCTGTCCACCGATTTTCACAATTCCCTTCAGTGGTGGACAATTCGATCCAATTTGACCTTGGGATGTCCCTTCCAAATTCCTCAGCCTCAAGTGCTGACCACAGATGCATCTCTCTTGGGGTGGAGAATGCATATAGATGGGCTCCACACTCAAGGAGCTTGGTCCCTCCAGGAAAAAGGTCTTCAGATCAATCTCCTGGAGTTGCGAGCGGTCTGGAACTCTAAAGGCTTTCAGAGATCGGCTATCCAATCAAATTATTCAAATTCAGACAGACAATGGTTGCCATGTACTACATCAACAAGCAGGGGGGCACCGGATCTTGCCCCCTGTGTTGGGAAGCCGTTTAGTTGTGGCTTTGGGCTTGCCGTCACGGCATGTTTCTCCAAGCCACATATCTGGCAGGCGTAAACAACGGTCTGGCCGACAGGTTGAGCAGGATTATGCAACCTCACGAGTGGTTGCTCAACTCGGGCGTGGTTCGCAAGATCTTCCGAGAGTGGGGCACTCCGTCGGTGGATCTTTTTGCCACTCAGACCAATCACAAGGTCCCTCAGCTCTGTTCCAGACTGCAGGCCCACGACAGACTAGCGTCAGATGCTTTTCTCCTGCATTGGGGGAAGGGCCTTCTGTATCCATATCCTCCCATACCTCTGGTGGGGAAGACTTTGCTGAAACTCAGGCAAGACCGCAGAACCATGATTCTGAGTGCTCCCTTCTGGCTGCGTCAGATTTGGTTCCCTCTTCTTCTGGAGTTGTCCTCCAAAGAACTGTGGAGATTGGAGTGTTTTCCAACCCTCATCTCTCAGAACGAGGGGGCACTTCTGCATCCCAACCTCCAGTCTCTGGCTCTAACGGTCTGGATGTTGAGAGCGTAGAATTCACCTCCTGGGTCTTTCTGAGGGTGTCTCCCGAGTCTTGCTTGCTTCCAGGAAAGATTCCACGAAGAGTTGTTGCTCTTTTAAATGGAGAAGGTTTGCCGTCTGGTGTGACAGCAAGGCCTTAGATCCTCGCTCATGTCCTACACAGACCCTGCTTGAATACCTTCTATACTTGTCAGAGTCTGGTCTCAAGACCAACTCCGTAAGAGTTCATCTTAGTGCGATTAGTGTTTTCCATTACTGTGTGGAGGGTAAGCCTATCTCTGAACAGCCTTTAGTTGTTCATTTCATGAGAGGTTTGTTTTTGTCAAAGCCCCCTGTCAAACCTCCTCCGGTGTCATGGGATCTCAACGTCGTCCTCACCCAGCTGATGAAGCCTCCTTTTGAGCCACTGGATTCCTGCCATCTGAAGTATTTGACCTGGAAGGTCATTTTCTTGTGGCTGTTACTTCAGCTCATAGAGTCAGTGAGCTGCAAGCCTTGGTAGCCCATTCTCCCTATACTAAATTTCATCATAACAGGGTAGTCCTCCATATGCACCCTCAGTTCCTGCCGAAGGTGGTGTCGGAGTTCCATCTGAACCAGTCAGTTGTCTTGCCAACGTTCTACTCCCGTCCTCATACCTGCCCTGCTGAACGTCAGTTGCATACATTGGACTGCAAGAGAGCATTGGCCTTCTATGTGGAGCGGACAAGCCCCTTCAGACAGTCTGCCCAAATGTTTGTTTCTTTTGATCCCAACAGAAGGGGAGTCGCTGTTGGGGAAACGCACCATTTCCAATTGGCTAGCAGACTGCATTTCTTTCACTTACGCCCAAGCTGGGCTGACTCTTGAGGGTCATGTCACGGCTCATAGTGTTAGAGCCATGGCAGCGTCAGTGGCCCACTTGAAGTCAGCCACTATAGAAGACTTGCAAGGCTGCGACGTAGTCATCAGTCCACACATTCACATCTCATTACTGCCTTCAGCAAGATTCCCGACGCGACAGTCGGTTTGGCCAGTCGGTGCTGCAGAATCTGTTCAGGGTTTAGAATCCAACTCCACCCCCCTAGGCCCATTTTTATTCTGTTCCAGGCTGCACACTCAGATGTTTCTTTGTAGGTCAATTTTTGTTATGTCCTTGCCGTTGTGAGGCCCAATTGACCTTCTTTTGTTGTTTTGAGTGAGCCTGGGGGCTAGGGATACCCCATCAGTGAGAACAAGCAGCCTGCTTGTCTCGGAAAAAGCAAAGATACTTACCTGTAGCAGGTATTCTCCGAGGACAGCAGGCTGATTGTTCTCACCAACCCGCCCACCTCCCCTTTGGAATTGTTGTTGTTTATTTGCTTTTTGATATAACTGAGGCGGGAACAGACGCTCGCAGGAAGATGGCCGCGCATGCGCAGTTCGTCTATCCTGCGCTCTGGAAGCTGTCACAAAATTTGTTGATTTTTTGCTGGAAAAATCTCCGTTCCTGGGCCGCCGTGGACGCCGACCCATCAGTGAGAACAATCAGCCTGCTGTCCTCGGAGAATACATACTACAGGTAAGTATCTTCGCTATACCAAATAAATCCCCATTCCCTTTCCATCTCATTTTTGTTTTCCATTTCTTTCCTAGTAATACCTAACATTCTATTTGCTTTCTTAGCTGCTGCTGCACTCTGAGCAGTGTGTTTCAATGTATCATCAATGATGACACCTATATCAATTTCCTGTTCAGTGACTCCTAATGTAGAACCTTGCATCATGTAATTATACTTCGGGTTCCTCTTTCTCACAGGCATGACTTTGCACTTGCTCACATTAAATGTCATCTGCCATTTGGATGCCCAGACTCAGTCTAGTAAAGCAATTTTTCACAATCCTCTTGTGATTTAACAACTTTGAATAACTTTGTGTCATCAGCAAATTTAATTATCTCACGTCATGAAACACCTAGCCCAGTGGTCGGCAAACCGCGGCTCGCGAGCCACATGCGGCTGTTTGGCCCCTTGAGTGTGGCTCTTCCACAAAATACCACGTGCGGGCGCGCATGTACAGTGCAATTGAAACCGTGGCCCATGCGCAGAAGTCGGTTTTCGGCCTGGGCGAGTCTATTTTGAAGAAGTGGCGTTAGACGGGGGTGTAGATGAAATTGCCATTCTCTCTCGGGACTCAGACCACGTGCACTCGCTGCCACCCGCACCGCTTTTGCTGCTTGTGACAATCTTCGAAAGTGGGGTGGATAATGCTTCGAAGTCAGGCGCTTGAGAGAATTTTTAACGTGCTGAAGTTCATGCAAAATGAAGCAGTGGAAGGAATATCTATTCCGTTGAAGAATGTGGAACTGTTTCTCGTGAAGTGTGGAAAAAAGTGTGCGATCGGGCAAAAGGAGAAGAAGATAATTATGTTAATAATGAACTAACAAGGGATCATTTGGAAAGCGATTTAATAATAACTCTGAGTTCTGAGTCGGAAATAAGTGAAACAGACGATGATAGTGACAAAGAAATATAAGCTTGTGTTATAACAAAAAAATACTTGTAGATATGACTGGTTTTCTTATTTCTATTTTTACATACTAATTGGTGTTTGTGTCTTTATCTTTAGGCGAGTGCTCTGAAGCGACTTATTGAGAAAACATTTCCAGAAAGATAAAATGTCAACGCATCGAAGTCGTATCTTTGCATCGTGTTCTACAATGTATTACTTCCGGGCGCGTGTCCCGCAGGAAAGACTAGAATTGTAGTTAAAATCCGCACCCCTGCAGTTGGCAATTCCACCTGCCTTGTCCGAAGCGCTTTGCCTCCCCTCCAAGATTCCCCACCAGCGGCACTTTCCCCTCCACTCGCTGCCGTTCTATGCATTTAGGGGCCACGAAGTTTCAATTGGCCTGTATGCGCGGGGGAGGCGCGTGTGATTCATGCACAAGTTGAGTGAGCCAGTCAGTCAGCAGTCTCATTGTGCAGTGGTTAGTGCTAGTCGAGTCCGCAAATCGCGCGCGGGGGTGACAAAGTAGGTACTCGAAGCATAAAGTTACCTGTATTTTTCCAACCAGCTGCAAATCCTACAGGTATTTTTGTCATCAATTTAAGAATTGTAATTATTTTGTGTTGGTCGCTTTATTATTATAAATTAAACATTTTTTAGGTGCCCTGTTTGACATGGCTACAAAGAAGAAGCATAGAAAAAAACGGAAGACGAAAACCATGAATTTAAAGTTGAATGGACTGAGACTTTCGCGTTTATTCAAAACTTAAATGGCCTTCAGACTGTTTATTTGTCAGGAAAAATTGGCGCATAACAAGAAATCAAATTTGGAGAGACACTTTACAACTAAACACGTGTCATTTAGTACTAAATATCCTGTCGATGATGTAAGGAAGAAAGCAGTTGAGGAACTTCAGAAGAGTCAAGAAAAATCAAGTTCTGTATTTAATTACTGTATTTAATTCCAACAATGTTAATATTAGGTTTTGTGGTTAGTCAAGAGATTTCTAAGAGAGGAAAACCATATACAGACGGCAAATACATAAAAAGTTGTTTTATAAATGCATCAGACGAGTGTGGATGGGAGAGTTGGAAGGGGTCGACCTCAGCGAACGTACCTCAAGGGGACGTTTTTAGCAAAGGCCAGCTTAGGAGTACCCTAATTAAGTTAATAACATTGTACCTACCTATATATTTTAAGTTTAAAAAATTTGGCTCTCAAAAGAAATTTCAATCGTTGTACTGTTGATATTTGACTCTGTTGACTAATGAGTTTGCCGACCACTGACCTAGCCAGTCGCCTGGGGCTAACCCTTCAGCCACTTAGAAGGTGCAGCCCCTCCTTATCTCTCTACTCTCATCTCCCCTTATGTCCCCACCCGTAACCTCCGCTCTCTTGACAAATCCCTCCGTTCAGTACCCTTCTCCCACCACCGCCAACTCTAGCTTCGCCCTTTCTGCATCGCTTCACCCCATGCTTGGACAACTCCCTGAGCCCATACGCCGGGCCCCCTCCTACCAATCTTCAAATCATTGCTCAAAGCCCACCTCTTCAGTGTCGCCTTCGGCACCTAATCATACACCTCTTCTCAGGAAATCTAAACTACCCCACTTGACATTTCGTCCTTTAGATTGTAAGCTCTTCTGAGCAGGACTGTCCTTATTTTGTTAATTTGTACCGCGCTGACGTAACCCTAGTAGCGCTCTAGAAATGTTTAGTAGTAGTAGTAGTATCCCCAGCCCAGCTCAGGTCTGCCTGCACCTGGGCATGTGCTCTACACCAGCACCTCCTCCCACTGACTGGGTCCCAACTGCCTCTGGGCGAGTATCTCATCTCAGGTATTCCCCAGTGATTTCTAGGACACTGGGGCTACACTCCCAGTGGTCGCACAGTTCCTAGAAAGCACCCACAGACCCAAAACACAAACCACCAAGATTCTTAGTCAGTCCAGACAAGCAGAGGCAATAAACTAAAGAAGGTTTATTGTCATGAAAAATTAGAATAGTGAAACAAAAATGTGCAATCAGCAAACAATAGGTAACTGAATAGGATCAATTATTAAACTAAATGTTTTATCACTACCTGGATGGTGCCTGGGAAGTACAGGAAATATAGCTACTCACAGGGTCTGAGTAAAAAGATATTTCTCTTTCTACTTCAAACCAAGACTGGAGAAAACTTCAGTATTTCCAGACTGAATTTGAGCACCTGGATCAATCCGAGCCCAGAACAACATTTTTTTTAAAGTAGGTGGCTACATCACTGCAAGTTAAATCTTCTCTGTGTTAAAGAAGGAACAGTCATTTCTCTGTAACAGCTTTAAACATAAAGCATGCACCACCTGCTGGCCAAACTAGAGAAATACACTTCGTGAAATATTCTTTTAATCCATATATTGGAAATCACCATTCACCACACCTCACTAGTTACTCCCATCTCTAGATCATTAATAAACATGTTAAAAAGCAGCAGTCAAAGCACAGACCCCTGGGGAACCCCACTAACTACCCTTTTCTATTGAGAATACTGACCATTTAACTCTACTCTCTGTTTTCTATCTTTTAACCAGTTTTTAATCCACAATAGAACACTACCTCCTATCCCATGACTCTCCAATTTCCTTTGAAGTCTTTCATGAGGTACTTTGTCAGACGCCTTCTGAAAATCCAGATACACAATTTCAACTCGCTCACCTTTATCCACGTTTGTTCACCCCTTCAAAGAAATGTAGTAGATTGGTGAGGCAAGATTTCCCTTCACTAAATCCATGTTGACTTTGAGGGGCATAATTGAAAGGGACACCCAAGTTTTGTTGAGGACGTCCTCGCAAAACGTCCCGATGGAGGGGCGGGGAAACCTGTTTTATCGAAACAAGATGGACGTCCATCATTCGTTTCGATAATATGGTTGGGGACGCCCAAATCTCGAAATGTAGGTCGTCCTTAGAGATGGTCGTCCCTAGACTTGGTTGTTTCTGATTTTCGGCATAATGGAAACCAAGGACGCCCATCTCAGAAACAACCAAATGCAAACCCTTTGGTCATGGGAGGAGCCAGCATTTGCAGTGCACTGGTCCCCCGACATGCCAGGACAACCAACCGGGCACCCTAGGGGGCACTGCAGTGGAGTTCATAAAAATGCTCCCAGGAACATAGCTCCTTACCTTGTGTGCTGAGCTTTCCAACCCCCCACTACCCACAACTGTATACCACTACCATAGCCCTTACAGGTGAAGGGGGCACCTAGATGTGGGTACAGTGGGTTTGTGGTGGGTTTTGGAGGGCTTGCTGTTTCCTCCACAAACGTAACAGGTAGGGAGGGGGATGGGCCTGGGTCCGCCTGCATGAAGTGCACTGCACCCACTAAAACTGCTCCAGGGACCTGCATACTGTTGTGATGGAGCTGAGTATGACATCTGAGGCTGGCATAGAGGTTGGCAAAAAATATTTTGAAAGATGTTTTTTGAGGGTGGGAGCGGGTTAGTGACCACTGGGGGAGTAAGGGGAGGTCATCCCTGATTCTCTCCGTTGGTCATCTGGTCATTTTGGCCACCTTTTTGTGCCTTGGTCGTAAGAAAAACAGGACCAGGTAAAGTTATCCAAGTGCTCGTCAGGGACGCCCTTTCTTTTTCCATTATGGGTCGAGGACGTCCATGTGTTAGGCATGCCCAAGTCCCGCCTTCGCTTGGCCTCCGATACGCCCCCTTGAACTTTGGCCATCTCTGCGATGGAAAGCAGTTGGGGCCGTCCAAAATAGCTTTCGATTATACCGATTTGGACGACCATGTGTGAAGGACGCCCATCTTCCGATTTATGTCAAAAGATGGGCATCCTTCTCTTTCAAAAATGAGCCTGTTTGTCTCATCCATTCTTTTGAATATGCTCTGTAATTTTGTTGTTTATAATAGTCTCTACCATTTTGCCCGGCACCGACGTTCATAGAATCTTACTATATAAATGAGCTGTGACCGACGTTCTGCTCATGCGTCACTTCACAGGTCTCTCCTGAGCCACCCAGCAATTCTCCTTTCCCCTGCCCCCCTCCAGCCACCCAGCGATTCTCCTCGCTCCCCTGATTACCTCCGTCGAAGTGGCTGCGTCATTGAAAGCCCTGCCTGTCTCTAGCCTTCCCTTCGAGTTTGTTCCCTCAGAGTCCCGCCTTCTGATGTAATTTCCTTCTTCCTCGATGGCGGGGACTCTGAGGGAACGAACTCGAAGGGAAGGCTAGAGACAGGCAGGGCTTTCAATAACGCGGCCGCTTCGACAGTGGTAATCGGGGGAGAGAGGAGAATCGCTGGGTGACTGGAGGGGGGGGGCAGGGGAGCGAGGAGAATCGCTGGGTGGCTGGAGGGGGGGGCAGGGGAACAAGGAGAATCGCTGGGTGGCTGGAGGGGGGGGCAGGGGAGCAAGGAGAATCACACACTCTCTCTCTCTCTCTCGCTCTCTCTCTCACAGACACACTCGCACCCAGTCTCACTCTATCTGTCTCTCTCACACACTCGCACATTCACTCTCTCTCTCACACAGTCACCCTCACACACTCTCAAACATACACACTCAGGAAAACCTTGCTAGCGCCCTTTTCATTTGTCAGAAACTGGCCTTTTTTACTAGTATATAAAATATATATATAGGGTATAGCATACCTTCCCCCATCCATTCCCACCCTGTTCACCCTTCCTTCTACTCTCTCCTCTCCCCCACTCTGCCACTGGCAGCTGATCCGCCTCCTGTTCTAGTTGTTTTGTTCAGTTCACATGAGAAGTGTTAGTCCTGCCTGAGATGCCATCTCTGACATCAGTGTCTTAGTTGGAATGAACAGATAAGGTAAAACATAAGTACTTTTTTTTTGTTATATTTATAAAATGCTCTTGTTGCCATGTTTTTGAGGCTTGGATTCAAGGCATAGACTTATCTCTGTGTGCTTCTGGAGAAAGATACTGTCCCTTGGCGCTTCTTCTCCATTTCAGAGATTGGTAAGCTCCATAAAGTAACTTCCTCAGACAAGTCTGGTAATTCCATTCTTACCTATGTTGCAGATGCTTCTGAATTTCATTTGGTTTAAAGGCTTGACTACAGGATTTTTATATACTGGTATGCTTTGAGATTGGGGCACACTTTGCTTTGACTGATCAGAGCAAGTACTCCAAGAGGCAGGTACTGCAGGGTTGTATGACTAGGCTTCATGATTCTAAAGATATATGCTAAAATACAAATGCCATGTACTGAACTTTTGATCATGTTTAAAGGTTATTGAAGAAATAGAAGAAATGATGCAGGAGTCTCCTGACCCAGAAGATGATGAAACACCCACACAGTCAGACAGGCTTTCTATACTTTCCCAGGAAATTCAACACTCAAGCGGTCTACTGCAAATAGCAGTTATGAAGAGCGTAAGGATCATTATATCTTATTTGGTTTCCAGATAATCTGATTTCTGAAATGGTTGTGTTAATAAAATAAAAATACAACAGCTGTTTCCCCAGAAAATCCAGGTTTCAGTGAAATAGCTGTCATAAAATACTGCCAAACTGAACTAATTATGCCTAAAGGAAGGATTTAATAACATTTTTAGTAATGTTTTTTGCTTCAAGATTTTCTTGTGTAAGTTTCTTGTGTAATATTTGATTAATGATTCAGGTTGATATTTACTCATTTTCAAAAATCTTTTGAGTTACAGAGGAACATGGTTAGCAGATGTTGCTGAGTGAGGCAAATTTTACCTTTTCATGCAAATTCATGCAGCAGCAGCACACTGAGCAGAAGATTTCAGTGTATTATCGACGACGACACCCAGATCCCTTTCTCGGTCCGTAACTCCTAACGTGGAACTTTGCATGATGAAGCTATAATTTGGTTCGTTTTTCCCACATGCATCACCTTGCACTTGCTCATATTAAACGTCATCTGCCATTTAGCTGCCCAGTATCCCAGTTTCGTAAGGTCCTTCTGTAATTTTTCACAATCCTATCGCGAGTTAACGACTTTGAATCTGCAAATTTAATTACCTCGCTAGTTACTCCATCTCTAAATAATTTATAAATATATTAAAAAGCAGCGGTCCTAGCACAGTCCCCTGAGGAACCCCACTAGCTACTCTTCTCCATTGTGAATACCCATTTAATTCCACTCTCTGTTTCCTGTCCTTCAGCCAGTTTTTAATCCACAGTAGGACTTTTCCTCCTATCCCATGACCCTCCAATTTCCTCTGTAGCCTTTCATGAGGTACCTTGTCAAACGCCTTTTGAAAATCCAGATACACAATATCAACCGGCTCCCCTTTGTCCACGTTTGTTTACTCCTTCAAAGAATTGAAGTAAATTGGTCAGGCAAGATTTCCCCACACAAAAGCCGTGCTGACTCGGTCTCAGTAATCCATGTCTTTGGATGTGCTCTGTAATTTTGTTTTTAATAATAGCCTCTACCATTTTCCCCGGCACCGACGTCAGACTCACCGGTCTATAATTTCCTGGATCTCTCCCTGGAACCTTTTTGAAAACTGGTGTTACATTGGCCACCCTCCAATCTTCCGGTACCACGCTCGATTTTAAGGATAATTGCATATCACTAACAGTAGCTCCACAAGCTCATTTTCAGTTCTATCAGTACTCTAGGATGAATACCATCCGGTCCAGGAGATTTGCTACTCTTCAGTTTGCTGAACTGCCCCATTACGTCCTCCAGGTTTACCGTGAAGCCAGTAAGTTTCTCCGACTCGTCCGCTTGAAATACCATTTCCGACACCAGTTTCCTACCCTAATCTTCCTCGGTGAAGACCGAAGCAAAGAATTCATTCAATGTCTCCGCTACATCTTTGTCTTCCTTGATTGCCCCTTTTACCCCTCGGTCATCCAGCGGCCCAACCGATTCTTTTGCTGGCTTCCTGCTTTTAATATACCAAAAAATTTTTTTACTATGTTTTTGCCTCTGCTATCTTTTTTTCGTATCCCTCTTGGCCTTCTTTATCTGCACCTCGCATTTGCTTGGACACTCCTTATGCTTCTTCTTGTTATTTTCAGACGGTTCCTTCCATTTTCTGAAGGTGTTTCTTTAGCCTAATAGCTTCCTTCACCTCCCTTTTCAACCACGCCGGCTGTCTTTTGGACTTCCGTCTTTCTTTTCTAATTCGCAGAATATGTATGGCCTGGGCCTCCAGGATGGTATTTTTGAACAGCGTCCACGCCTGTTGTACAGTTTTTACTCTCTCAGTTGCCCCCCCCCCCCCAAGTTTTTTTTTCACCGTTCTTCTCATTTTATCATAGTCTCCTTTTTTAAAGTTAAACACTAACGTATTTGACTTCCTGTGTATAGTTATTTTAAGGTTGATATCAAAACTGATCATATTATGATCACTGTTATCAAGCGGCCCCAGTACCATAACGTCCCTCACCAGATCATGTGCTCCACTAAGGACCAAGTCTAGAATTTTTCCTTCTCTCGTCGGCTCCTGCACCAGCTGCTCCATAAAGCTGTCCTTGATTTCATCAAGGAATTGTACCTCTCTAGCCGCCGCCGCCAACTGATAGTCTGCAGGGGGGCACCAGAGACCCTAAGCACGGCCCTGACAACAGCTGTCCTAACCTTTCCCTCCCGGGCAACACTCGGAGACATATCCTCGGTGCGAGAGGATTGTACATCCCCTGGTGGGCAGGTCCTGGCTACAGGAGTACTTCCTACTTCACCAGGGTGATGCTCTCCTTCTAGGAGACCTCCCTCCTCCAAGGTAGCACAAGGGCTACCAGACTGGAGGTGGGACTTTTCTACAACATCCCTGTAGGTCTCCTCTATGTACCTCTCTGTCTCCCTCAGCTCCACCAAGTCTGCTACTCTAGCCTCAAGAGAATGGACATGTTCTCTAAGAGCTAGGAGCTCTTTGCATCGGGCACACACACATGACATCTCACCAACTGGGAGATAATCATACATGTGACACTGAATGCAAAAGACTGGATAGCACCCCTCTCGCTGCTGGACTGCTGACTCCATCTTAGTGTTTTTAAGTTTTTCAATAATTTAAAACTTGCTACAGTATTGAGGAGATTAGCATAATATAAAAGTGTCTTTTATATAGTAACTGGGAGAAAAAATTAATGTAAAGAGAAAATGCCTGATGGCGCACGGCACCTAGAGCTGAGGCCCTGAGTGGATCGGAGTGGACCTGGGAGTCACCCTGGAGAAGGCAGGATATGCAGATGAGCTGCAAGTCCTCCACAGCACCTGAAAGACAGCCGGTGGTAGAGCTGGGCACCTCACAGCTGAGGAAAGACTTACCAGGGGTTAGGCCGAAGCCAGCATTCCTCCCCCTGAGGGTTGCCTGATCCTAGCCAAAAAGCACTTGGAACGAGAGCCCTGGGAAGATCGGAGTGGACCTGGAAGCCACCCCGGATACAGCTGTGAGGAAATGCAGAAGGGCTGCAAGTCCTCCACAGCACCTTTTGGGAGCGCTGGGCACCTAGAGCTGAGGCCCTGAGTGGATCTGAGTGGACCTGGGAGTCACCCCGGAGAAGGCAGGATATGCAGATGATCTGCAAGTCCTCTACAGCACCTGAAAGGCAGCTGGTGGTAGAGCTGGGCATCTCACAGCTGAGGAAAGACTTACCAGGGGTTAGGCCGAAGCCAGCATTCCTCCCCCTGAGGGTCGCCTGATCAGATGATATAACATATCCATACTTGATCTTGATCTGTCCTTTCAGTTTTCATGGGCCAGACCATAGAGGTCTGCTCAGCACTGGCTTAATGTTCAACTATTGGAGTTGCCATCTATATCTGTCTAGCTATAATTGGGACACAGGCTGTAGAAGTCTTCTGGCATTATAATGCCTTACTTTCCAACTACTGGATTTGCTGCCTAAGCACAGCTATATTTTGTTTTGATTTACATTTCTCTTTTCATATAGGAATCCTTTGTTTTAATCCCATCCACTCTTGAATTCCATTACTGGTTTTGTCTGCACCTCCTCCTGCAGGAGGGCACCACCCTCTCTATGAAAAAAGTATTTCCTGATGTTACTTCTAAGTCGACCCCCCCCCCCCCCACACACACACACACAACCTCGGTTATGTCCTCTAGTTCTACTGCTTCCTCCTTCTCTGGAAAAAATGTGTTTTTACATTAATACCTTTCAAATATTTAAATGTTTCTATTATATTATTCCCATCACCTCTATCCCCTTCACGGAAAGAGTGGTGAATTTATGGAACATCTTCCCAGTGGTAGTGGTGGAGACTAAGCCTTTATCTAAATTCAAGCAAGCATAAGCTTCGCCATGCTGGGACAGACCAAGGGTCCATCATGCCCAGCACCCTGTCTCCGACAGCGGCCAAAAGAACAAGCATTTTGTCCCGCTCATCCCAGAAATGGTGGATTATTCCTACATCCATTCAATAACATTCTATGTCCTTTTCCTCCAGGAAGCCGTCAAACCTTTTTTTAAACTCCGCTAAGCCAACCACCCCAACCACCTTATCCGGCAACGAATTCCAAAGTCTAACCACTCGTTGAGTGAAGAAAAAGTTCCTTCGATTCGATTTGAATTTACTACACTGCAGCTTCATCGCATGCCACCTTGTCCTAGTATTTTTGGAAAGAGTAAACAGACGCTCCACATCAACCCATTCCATTCCACTCATTATCTTATACACCTCTATCGTATCTCCCCTCAGCCGCCTTTTTTCTAAGCTGAAGAGCCCCAGCCTCTTCAGCCTTTCCTCATAGGGAAGTCATCCCATCCCCTGAATCATCTTTGTCGCCCTTCTCTGCACCTTTTCCAATTCCACTATTATCTTTTTTTGAGGTGCGGCGACCAGAATTGAACACAATACTCGAGGTGTGGTCTCACCATGGAGCGATACAATGGCATAATAATATCCTCATTTTTGTTTTCCATCCCTTTCCTAATAATACCTAACAAGTGCATAGGATCTCTAAGGGAGAGGAGGAAGGGATAGTAGATGGCATGGATGGGCAGACTGGGTTATCCATAAGGTCTTTATCTGCTGTCATTATTCTATGTTCCTATGTTTTCTCAGAGGACAAGAAAGCCATATTCTCACACGAGAGGTGATATCAACGTCACCCAGTGCGGAATGCTAAAAAATTGTAATACAGCTTTAAATGCATGCAGTAGCATCCCCACCGTGTATGCATGAGTGCCTTCCCACCTGCTGTGAGAACGTGGTACCAGCAGTCGTCTTTCATCCGCTGTGAGAAGACGCATTGCTTCGTGGCTCTGTTACTGTGTTTGATGCGGTTCATTTGTGATACAATGGATTCTAAGAAGTTTATCCTTTTCTGTAGCAGCACCATTCCTTATGTGTGCCTTATTTTTTTTTTTAAGGGGTAAAAAGACTCTCGGTTGCTGAATTAAATGAACTATTAGAAGAGATTGAGACAGCCATAAAGGATTATTCAGAGGAGTTGGTACAGCAGTTGGCTCTACGGGATGAGCTAGAGTTTGAGAAAGAAGTGAAAAACAGCTTCATTTCTGTCCTCATTGAAGTGCAAAATAAGCAGAAGGAACATAAAGAAGCTTCAAAAAAGAAGAAAAAGCTGAAAAATGGGAGTCCACAGAATGGCAAACAGGAGAGGAGTCACATGCCTGGAACGGTAAGGTGACAGTATGTTCAGTGCATGTGTATATGCAGACACACAGAATATTAACTTTTGGTTTTCCAATTTTATATTCATGTTTATTCAGCAAAATGAGTCAGTTTTGACCTCTGTAATCGGAATAATGCAGCACTGCAGATTATATCCAGATTGATAATGTATGTTTCATGTGTAGTTAATTAACAGAAAAAGACTCCATATATAGTGAACACCCAAATGTATGTTGGCTTGCATGAAAGTGAGGAAAAAGAGGGTAGTGGTAGTGTTTTGCTGGTGTTGTTTTCCCTGTAGATAATCTGGATAAATGGTCAACATTATCTGATAGTACTGACACAACACATTCTTTGGAAAACTGTAGAACAGCCTAGAAAACCTATCTAGATATATGTAAAACTTGCTGCCTCTACTTAGAGCCCCCTTTAGTCCTACTTTGTATGCAGATCTATTTGGTCATATTATATTCACTTTTTACTATGGAAAATATTTTTCTATCGTGATTTGGGCCACCTCAATCAGCCCTTGCTCCTATTATTCATGAGACAGGTTTTTTTTTGTTTTCAGTACATTAATTTTTTTGACAAGCTACCAAGCCCTCTCCACCCCTCCCCCCCCCCCCCCCCCCCCCCCACCGGGGTGAGACCTCTCTCTGCCAGCTTTCCTTTTTTAGCACAATTTACATGTATTGATTTTGCTGTTTTTCTTACATTGGCAGAAAAAGCCAGTAGTTCCAAATGCTATTTATTATTAGTAGTAGTATTAGTATTTATATAGTGCTACCAGTGTACGCAGGCAGTGCTGAGGGGGGATATGATTGAGGTCTACAGAATCCTGAGTGGTGTAGAACAGGTAAAAGTGAATTGATTTTTCACTCTCTCAAAAAGTACAAATACCAGGGGACACTCAATGAAATTACATGGATATACTTTTACAACAAATAGGAAGAAATATTTTTTCACTTAAAGAATAGTTAAGTTCTGGAACTTGTTGCTGGAGGTTGTGGTAACACTGGGTTTAAAAAAAAAGGGTTGAACAAGTTCCTGGAGGAAAAGTCCATAGTCTGTTATTGAGATAGAGATGGGGGAGCCACTGCTTGCCCTGGGATTAGTAGCTTGGAATGTTGCTACTAATTTGGGTTTCTACCAGGTACTTGGACCTGGATCGGCCACTGCTGATTTCTTGCTTTCAAGCAAGATACTGGGCTAGATGGACCATTGGTCTGACCCAGAATGGCTATTCTTATGTAATATTCAGCTGGAAGCAGCAGTTTTTTAAGCAATGACCATTGTAACCTAATTAAGACCTAGATATTTAATGACAGGCCATGTCTCGGAAGTGAACATGGCCACTGGAACTTCTTAGGAGCCCAGCCAATATTCAGCCAGGACCAGCATAAAGGGATCTCCCTTTTCTACAACCCCTTCTCCCAGACCACGAGTCTGCCGCTAGAGTCGCAGCAGCCCTTTTGAGAGCAAAGCCAGAATGAGCAGGAGTGACTTTAGATTGCTTCTGCCCCAAGCCCCCTGACCACTAGAGAAAGTTAAGGTAGGCCCAAGGGCTTACAGGGGAAGGGGGCTGGGGAATTCTTCAGGAGGGGGCACTGTTTGTATGGGGGGTGTGGGAGGGGGAACTGCTATTATTCAGAGGATGACTGGAGGGGATAATACAGGGGTCACGAAATGCATAACCACCTGCCTGAAGTTATCCCGCAGCCACTTGCACCTGTCATTTGTGCTGTACACTAGTACCCTCCTCCCACTGACTGGGTCACAACAGTCTCTGGGCGGGTCTCCTGCTCTCAGATTATCCTCAGTGATTTCTAGGTTACTGGAGGCCACACTCCCAGTGACCCCATAGTTCCCAGAAAGCACTCAGTCCCAACACACAACCCACCAGGATTCTTGATCAGTCCAGACAAGCAGAGTCAACAAACGAATACTGTTTATTGTCTGAAAAATCGAAGAGTGAAACAGAAAAAGTGCAATCAGCAAAACAATAACTGAAATATGGATCAGTTATAACAGTAACTAAACATTTGCTTGCTTTTTAAATGTTCCTGTGGCGTTTAGGAAATATGCTGCTCACAGATTATCAGATATAACTGATCACAGGGCCTCAAAAAGATCTGTCTCTCTCTTCTCGGGCTAAGACTGGGGAAAAAGCCAGTAAAATCCAAATGAAAGTGAGCTTCTGGGCCAGTCAATGCCCAGAACAGCAATCTTTGAAAGTATATTGAAAGTATATTCCTTTCCAAAAGGCTTAAACAAAGAAAACAGTCTTGGTTCTGCAGCAGTTTCAAAACATAAACATGCAGCACCTGCTGGCCAAACTAGAGAAATACACCAGGAAATAAGGCAGTTTTACAGGCTTTAAAAAAGCCACTATTTATTTATTTATTTGTTGCATTTGTATCCCACATTTTCCTACCTATTTGCCGGCTCAATGTGGCTTACAATTTTCTGTCATGACTTATGCCATTTCAGAGTAAAGATACAATTGGTAATGGATATAGAACATGGATGATAAAGTGAACAGTCAAGTAAAAACAGGGAAAAAAAACATACAGTAGGTATCGCATATTGAACATGGATAACATAATAAAATTGGGCAATACAATATAGGGAGAAAGTAATCCGATTGTTAAGTAAATGATGTTGAATTATGGTTCAATTATGAGTCATTATGTTATGTCATGTTAAAGAGATATTTCTACAGTGCTTTACGGAAGTTAATTAGGTTGTGAATTATTTTCAGGTCAAGTGGTAGAGCATTCCACATTTGCGAACTCAAATATGAAAAGCTGGACGCATGTATTAATCTATATTTTAGATCTTTACAGCTGGGGAAGTGAAGATTTAGGTATGTGCGTGCTGATCTTTTAGCATTCCTCGGTGGTAAATCAATAAGGTCTAACATGTAGGTCGGGGCATCACCGTGAATTATTTTATGCACCAGAGTGCAAATTTTGAAAGTTATACGTTCTTTAAGCGGAAGCCAATGTAAACTTTCTCTTAGGGGTTTAGCACTTTCATATTTTGTTTTTCCAAATATGAGTCTGGTTGCAGTGTTTTGGGCAGTTTGAAGTTTTTTGATGATTAGTTCTTTACAGCCAGCTAGAAGGCTATTGCAATAGTCTAAATGACTCAGCACCATTGATTGTACTAGATTACGAAAGATTCCCCTAGGGAAGAAAGGTTTGATTCTTTTGAGTTTCCACGTTGAGTGGAACATCTTCCTTGTTATATTCTTCACATGGCTTTCCAGTGTGAGATTCCAATCAATGGTTACTCCGAGAATTTTCAGGGTATCTGGGCATGGTGTGGATATAGTGGTGAAGTTATTTGTATTATATTGTGATGTAAGTACAAGACATTGTGTTTTCTCTGCATTAAGTTTCAGTTGAAATGCATCTGCCCATGAGTGCGTAATTTGGAAACTGTGATTGATGTTTTTGGTGATTTCTTTTAAATCATGTTTAAACGGGATGTAAATCGTGACGTCATCTGCATATATGTGGCCAGTCAACGCCCAGAACAGCAATCTTTGAAAGTATATTGAAAGTGTATTCCTTTCCAAAAGGCTTAAACAAAGAAAACAGTCTTGGTTCTGTAGCAGTTTCAAAACATAAACATGCAGCACCTGCTGGCCAAACTAGAGAAATACACCAGGAAATAAGGCAGTTTTACAGGCTTTAAAAACCACTGTTCTGACGCAACAGGGCAATACTGGTTTTGCAGGTGCTGACTGATACTCAGTGCTGGCACCCATATGGCTAAGCTGGCAAAGTTAGGAAGGGTAGTTAGTGGGGTTCCCCAGGGGTCTGTGCTGGGATCGCTGCTTTTTAACTTATTTATAAATGACCTAGAGATGGGAGTAATTAGTGAGGTAATTAAATTTGCTGATGACACTCATAAAATTATTCAAAGTCGTTAAAGCGCAGGAGGATTGTGAAAAATTACAAGAGGACCTTACGAGACTTGGAGACTGGGCGTCTAAATAGCAGATGACATTTAATGTGAGCAAGTGCAAAGTGATGCATGTGGGAAAGAGGAACCCGAATTGTAGCTTCGTCATGCAAGGTTCCATGTTAGGAGTCACAGACCAAGAAAGGGATCTAGATTCCAAGATGGCGCTCTGAACGCACGCACCTGTAGTAGCTCCGAGTGTTTGTTGCAGATTGCTGTTTCCTCCGGGACCCTTGATTCCTCGTTATCGATGGGGAAGCGAAGGGGGAAGGTAAAGGAGGTCCCCTCGACTCCTGGACCATCGTCTGGGTTGAAACAATCTACTCTGCAATTTCCCACGGCGCTACCGGGTCCTCTGTGCACATCGACTCCTTCTGTAAACGTCGACGTATTGACATCGATGGGAAGCGGAGACAGGGCTTCCCTGAGCCCCGTGGAACGCAGGGCTCCACCACAGCCGGGGAATGAGTTATTCTCAACAGCCCGAGCAGAAACGGACACCGGAGTGTTGAATCCGCAACTGTTAGAGGGGAGGACTGTTGTCAATCGGAACGGGACCCAGGACCAGGCATTTTCGGCCGTTTACCACAGCATATTGTGAATAAGTTATCAAGCACTTAGTTCCTGTCCCACACCTCGGTACCAGCAGGTGGAATAGTTAAGCCCTTAAATGTGACGCTTGAGTCACTGTGGGATATGGTCTATAACACTCACTCCTCTATGCAAAAAATGTTGCAAGAAAATACTAATGATATTAGAACTCTTTCTGATGCCGCTCTGATACAGGCACAAGTAACTAACTGCGCAACAGTTCTGTAAGATTGAGAGTCTGGACACTAAAATTCAAGAAATGGGGACTGTGGAATCTGCTTTGGTTAAAGACAATAATTTTCTACATAAACATTTAGAATACCTAGAAAATCAAGCTCGTAGACTTAACCTTTGGTTCCTTAATTTCCCCAAATCTCCTTTAATTTCCCCAATGGACATGGTGAAAAAATGTATGACTGATTTACTAGGAATGGATAAAGACTCATTGCCTCCTATAACTCGGGCCTATTATATCTGGAACACTAAGGGGACAATAGGAGAACCCCCTATACGAGGGACGGAGGCAGAAATGAATCTTACTTCCTTCCTGGAAAGCTCTTTGGAAGTAATCACTCACAGGACGTCTATGCTGGTCACTTTTGTGCTGGAACCAGACCGGAATGCAGTACTAAGGCTTTCCCTGAGACATTTAGATAGCATGTTTTTGGGTTCCAAGGTTAGGATTTTTCCAGATTTATCTAGGCCAACACAAATGAGACGCAGGGCCTTTTTGGAACTGCGACCCAGAGTTGAGGCCATTAAAGCAAATTTTGTACTACGTTTTCCTTGTATTTGCAATGTAATGTTTGAAGGTAAACAGTTTCAATTTGTGGACCCTAAACAGCTTAAAGATTTCCTAGATGCTAGAGGTGAAGTAAATGTTATATGCCCTCCTACACAACAGGCTGGAGTATGAACATAGAGGTAGCAACTGTGTATTAATTTAATATTCTTGTTAAAAAAAATTTTCCTATCTTGGAATCAATTTCTTTCTTTTGTGTGGACAGAAAAAAATGTTCTCACTGTTTCCTTATGTGTTAAATGAAATGTTTTTCTGTTTATGGATCTAAATGTGAATTGCATGGTCACATTGTATTGTGTATCATTGAAAATATTAAAAATAAAATAATAAAGAAACAAGAAAGGGATCTAGGTGTCGTCGTTGATAATATCTTGAAACCTTCAGCGCAGTGTGCTGCTTTGTCTAAGAAAGCAAATAGAATGAGGTATTATTAGGAAAGGAATGGAAAACAAAAATGAGGATGTTATAATGCCTTTGTACCGCACCACGAATATTGTGTTCAATTCTGGTCGCCGTATCTCAAAAAAGATTTAGTGGAATTAGAAAAGGTGCAGAGAAGGGCGACAAAAATGATAAAGGGGATGTGACGACTTCCCTATGAGGAAAGGCTAAAGTGGCTAGGGCTCTTCAGCTTGGCAAAAAGGTGGCTGAGGTTTATAAAATAATGAGTGGAGTTGAACGGGTAGATGTGAAGCGTCTGTTTATGCTTTCCAAAAATACTAGGACTAGGGTGCAGCTAGTCCTAGTATTTTTGGAAAGCTACAATGAAGCTACAATGTAGTAAATTTTAAAACGAATCGGAGAAAAGTTTTCTTCACTCAACGTGTAATTAAACTCTGGAATTCATTGCCAGAGAATGTGGTAAAGGCGGTTAGCTTAGCGGAATTTAAAAAAAGTTTGGACGGCTTCCTAAAGAAAAAGTCCATAGACCATTAAGAACTGGTTGAAAGATAGGAAGCAGAGAGTAGGATTGCGTGGCCAGTATTCTCAGTGGAGGAGGGTAGTTAGTGGGGTCCCGCAGGGGTCTGTGCTGGGTCCGTTGCTTTTTAATGTATTTATAAATGACCTAGAGATGGGAATAACTAGTGAGGTAATTAAATTCGCCGATGACACAAAATTATTCAGGGTCGTCAAGTCGCAGGAGGAATGTGAACGATTACAGGAGGACCTTGCGAGACTGGGAGAATGGGCGTGCAAGTGGCAGATGAAGTTCAATGTTGACAAGTGCAAAGTGATGCATGTGGGTAAGAGGAACCCGAATTATAGCTACGTCTTGCAAGGTTCCGCGTTAGGAGTTACGGATCAAGAAAGGGATCTGGGTGTCGTCGTCGATGATACGCTGAAACCTTCTGCTCAGTGTGCTGCTGCGGCTAGGAAAGCGAATAGAATGTTGGGTGTTATTAGGAAGGGTATGGAGTCCAGGTGTGCGGATGTTATAATGCCGTTGTATCGCTCCATGGTGCGACCGCACCTGGAGTATTGTGTTCAGTACTGGTCTCCGTATCTCAAAAAAGATATAGTAGAATTGGAAAAGGTACAGCGAAGGGCGACGAAAATGATAGTGGGGATGGGACGACTTTCCTATGAAGAGAGGCTGAGAAGGCTAGGGCTTTTCAGCTTGGAGAAGAGACGGCTGAGGGGAGATATGATAGAAGTATATAAAATAATGAGTGGAATGGATCGGGTGGATGTGAAGCGACTGTTCACGCTATCCAAAAATACTAGGACTAGAGGGCATGAGTTGAAGCTACAGTGTGGTAAATTTAAAACGAATCGGAGAAAATTTTTCTTCACCCAACGTGTAATTAGACTCTGGAATTCATTGCCGGAGAACGTGGTGCGGGCGGTTAGCTTGACGGAGTTTAAAAAGGGGTTAGATAGATTCCTAAAGGACAAGTCCATAGACCGCTATTAAATGGACTGGAAAAATTCCTCATTTTTAGGTATAACTTGTCTGGAATGTTTTTACGTTTGGGGAGCGTGCCAGGTGCCCTTGACCTGGATTGGCCACTGTCGGTGACAGGATGCTGGGCTAGATGGACCTTTGGTCTTTCCCAGTATGGCACTACTTATGTACTTATGTACATTATTAAATGGACTTGGGGAAAATGCACTATTTCTGGAATAATGCTTTGTACTTTTTTGGGATCTTGCCAGGTATTTGTGACCTGGATTGGCCACTGTTGGAAACAGGATGCTGGGCTTGATGGACCTTTGGTCTTTCCCAGTATAACAATACTTATGTATTTATGCCTTTTGTTTGGCCTTATCTACCTGCTTAAAGTGTTCACTGACCATTGCCAGTACCCACATAACTGACAGCTGCTTCCCGATTTCGCCCCAGACTACTCTTCTGCCCTAATTCAACATGGCCAGTTAGTTTGTTTGCATTAACAGTTGACCCTTTGGTAGATATCTTTAGGGGAGATGGGGATGTGAGGGGGGTTCATATTGGGGGCACTCCTTCAAATGTTTTGTTATATACAGATAACATCTTGTTTATAATAATGGATTCCGGGATTACAATGCCATTAATCTCTAGGTACCTTCAGGCAGTGTTGTATAATAACTAAGTAAATGTACCAGTTACTGTACTTAAGTAAAAGTTTTGTCACTTGTAAAGAGGTACAAGAAACAGTTGTTACTTTTACCTAGTTACCTTTGATGCTTGCAGTAAAAAATAAAAGTGAAAGAGACCTAAATGATTCCTCAGTAAATCAAATGAAATAGCAAAACCTGAAACAGGAGTTTGCCATTACATACCTCATCACTCAAATTGGGATCATCTCATCTTAAATTTTTCTGTTCAGTTAATACAGCCTGTGAGAATAGGGAGTTGCCTGTGTGTGTTGAATTTGTTACTGGTCTCCAGCCAAACAGAACAGTGATGAGTTTGGGTCACTTTGAGGCAGAGATGAAGCTGAAGCTGGTTGCAATTCTTGGTGAACAGTCATGTGTCTGTCACAGTGGTTCTCAACCAGTGTAGGGACACACTTGTGTGTCACCAAAACTGTGACGAAGAGCAAGCCCTTGCTTTTCTTAATTACCATGTGTGCCTGCAGGCTGGGGAGAGCAGAACAGGGAATCAGGTACTTGAAATCCACATAATTAGTCCTTTTCTGCTTCAATATTACCCACAATGCTCACTGCTGCCACCAGCCCCATCTGGAAATGTTGCAAGTCTTTTCTTCCCCACCCAGCAGTCACCATGAGCATGGATGTGAATATTCTGTCAGGTGTGTCACAATGGAAGAAACAGCAGTGGTTCTCAACCTATCACAACAGATTGCTGGATATCTGATGGAAATTTTGCATTCGGGTGACCATCCACTGCATTGATATCCTTTAGAGAGGGAATCTGCTTGTCTGGCCAGGACTGAAGGGTTCCCACACATTTGACATTCTTGCATCAGTTCTTGAAGATATTTAAACAGTTTGTCATCAGACCAAAAATTGTTAGAACACTAGACAATGATTCCAATTTTGTGAAAGCCGCCTCTGTATTTGGAAAGTATGACAGTGATTATGAAGATGAAGTTGCAAGTGATGAATTAGACAGCTGTACTTCTAAAGCAGATAATAACAATGATGATGATAAAGCATTCTTTGCTATAAGGAAATTAGGTATTTCAGACAGAGATTCTCTTAATCAACACATGCAGACCCAGTCAGAAGACATCAGTAGTAATGCAGCCTGGTCAGATTTGAAGGAACTTTTTATCAGAGTAAGCAGTTCACTTCCTGCCTGTCAATCTATCACACCTTTTTAGATGTGATAGATTGACTCACAAGCACACTCGCATGAGTGAGTCATTTTCAAAAATTAGTTCTACTACAAGCAAAGTCTATTGAATTGTAGAGTAATAAAGCTGTTGGGATAAAAACGTTAATAGTTGCATTCATTGTAGTTGTAGTACTTTTTACTCAAAAAGTATTATTTCAGGCAATAACTTTTTTTTTTTCAGTGGTCAAAGCAAGCCATATACTTCTCCCATGTGGGTGACATCATCCAGAGAGCCTGATGCGGAAACGCTGCCCAGTGTACTACTACTTTAAGAGCTTGTGGCAGCACTCCCATTGCACATACATGGGTGCCTTCCTACCCGATTCACAAGTGTGGGACCAGCAGTCTCATCTGCAGTGAGGAGAGGATTCATTTCTTTGCAGTCTTTTCAGTGCATTTGTTCTTGCCTTTTTGGTGCTTTCCCTCGCTGGTTGTTTTCTGTTTGCTTCAGTATATTCTCTTTGTGTGTGTGTGTGTGTGTATCCTTCATAGTACTTTTTCCTTTAAAATTTCCTTTTTTTTTTTTGGCTCCTAGGGCTGCCTTAGGCGTGAGCATCAGCTAGGTAGCATTGTTCTTTTCAGTTGAACTGTGCACCTTGTTTTCCTCACCATTGAGTCGTTTGATTTTGCTTCAGCCATATTACCTTCCATGTAGGCTAAAGTTCCCAGTGCCTTTAAGTGCTTTTCCCGGTACAGTTGGAGCATATCTGGGGCTGATAGTCATTCGTGGTGTATCCAGTACTTTGGGACCAGACCATAACCATCTAAATTGTTTGCATATGCAGAAAAGAACCCAGAAATCCAGAGGCTCAAAAAGATTTTTGGAGTCAGGTCTTCATCGACTACATTGGCCTCAGTGTCTGCATCGGAAGCGTTGGTCCCTATGGCTACTAGACTTGTATCTGATACTGGAAGCGGCCGAGCATCAAGTGGGTCTCCACCTGTCTTGGCGCCAGCCGCTGGGCAGGGCCCGTGGAACCGATCAGTATTGGACCCAACATCAAGGAGACGAGTGGATTTGACATCGTCCTTTTTGGCACTGAGGGACCTTAATGCTCTGCATCAGATGAAGGCCAAGAAGCACTGGTCCCCCTCAACACACAGTGTTGAGCCTGGGGCATTGAAAGCATCAGCACCTGAAAAGCGTCTGTGCCGGGAGGAGTGCCCCATGCTGATCTGGGACTTAGTTTCTGACATGAGACCGAAGAGTCTGCAGGCTGTCTCTGAACTGGTGCCCCAGCCTTTACCGATGTTGGCCGTCGAACGGATCTAGGCTATGCTCCAGGAACACTTTTGCGGGGCTTCTTCAGATGCAGAATCCATTGGCACTGGGGTGCTTGTGCCAGCCATGACCCTACCTCTGTCTGCCCCGTAGAGCTCCCAGCCTGTTGCACAATGACACTGGTGCCACATGAGGCCCTCAAATCGATGCCTGCCCATGTAGGTACCCCCTCGACATCTGTGGAGGAAGCTTTGCTGGAGTCTGTGGGAGAACCTGCATCTCAGTGCCATTCCAGGCATGGACATGGTTCCTCTTGTCTGAGACAGATGCGGATTCAGCCCTCCCGTGTGGAGTATTTTGCTAATTCTGATTTGGACTCTTCATGGGAGTCTGATGATCCAAAGGTACTTCTCAGAGCAGGAGTCCTATGGAATTCCATCAGACCCCTCCCCTCCTGAGAAGTGGTGGAAGTTTCCACCTCAGAGTGTCTCATTCCTTGCTTTTGTTAAGGAAGTGGCAGCTGCCATCCCTATTAGACATGGAGGACAAGCCCAGGGCCGAGATGTTTGAGGTTCTAGACTATGACTTTCCTCCTAGAGAGGTTGTGATGGTTCTTCTTCACAAGATCCTATGTGATGTTCAGGTGAAGAATTGGGAGTCCCCTCTGTTTGTCGTAGTCGTGCCCATGAAGATTGACACTGTGTATCGGATTCAGAGTGTACTTGATTTTGATAGGCCACAGTTTCCTCCTTCCTTGTTGGTTGAATCTGCACTCAAATGAGCCAGAAGTTCCAGGGACTTTGCCGCTGCTCTTTTAGGCAGAGAAGCTCAGACACTGGACTCATTTGGGCGCAAGATGTTCTGGCCTCAATGCTTATCTCCCATATCCAGTCATACCAGCGCTACATGAGCTTTTACTTGCGGTCCTTGGTGTGCAGTATGACTGACTTGGCAGACATGCTCCCTCCAGAGCAGGCTGAATCTCTTCGCCAGTTGGCCAGAAAGCAAAAGGCCTGTTGTAAATTTCTGGCCAAGGGCACTTTTGACACTTGACATAGTGTTCAGGATCTCCAGGTAGCTGGGACCTAGTTTCTGACACGGTACCGAGAATACAACGATGCACTGGCTCTCATGGCTGTATGTCTGACTTGGAGCTGGCAGTTCAGCAGAGATTGGTGGACACCACTTCTATCTATTAGTTATGCTCGATATATCGGCAGCTTTTGATACAATAAGCACAAAATTTTGCTTAACTGATTATATTCAATTGGACTTAATGGAATAATCTGAAATTGTTTTTGTTCCTTCCTCAATGAGAGGCGATTTTTGTGTTATGAAAAAATGGTGAATGATATTCTGAAATGTGTTCATAGGGATCTTCCCTTTCGATTATTCTATTTAATATTTTTCTCTTTCTATTGTGTAAATTCCTGTATTGCTTAGCATTAAATTTCAGAATATATGCAGATGATATTCAGATTTTACTGAAAATCGACCGTTCTTTTGTTTTTTTCATTCCTAAATTTGTTTGAGCACCATAGAACAATGGATGAAGGGGAATCCCTTAAAACCGTATATGGCTAAAACTCAGATTTTATTATTGTCTAGTGACTATCTGACAGATGCTTCTTCCCATTTTTCAATGAGTGAAATCTCTATTCCAATACTGAAGACCATTCGAAATTTGGGAGTTATGTTGGATTTGTTCCTGAGCATGAAATCACAAGTTTTAAAAACAGTACAGCAAAATTTCTTTAAATTGGAAAATAGAAGATTGAGAAATTTGTTGAATGCCTGTAATTTCTGTACAATAGTAGAGTGTAGTTTGTCCTTTATTCGATTATTGCAATGGACTATTGGCTGGAATTTCAAGAATTTGAGGGCCTTTCATGGCTCAGAATGTTACAGCACAAGTCATTAGTGGTTGTTCTAGGTATACACACATCACCCCCATTCTGATACAGCTCCATTGGTTGCCAATTGAGCAGCGGATCCATTTTAAAATGTTATTGTTTTTTAAGGTGTTGAATAATGCAATGTTGGTTCTGGCTTCCTCAAAGCTAATAATTTATTAGCCCCCAAGAGCACTGAGGTAAGCAAATTAAATAAACTACTGGATGTACCTTCTGTTAGTTCCATCAGACTAGAAGAATATAGGTCCACTGTGTTTTGCATAGTAGGGCTGAAAATGTGAAATGCATTACCTTTGTATATTTGGGAGCTTCAAACAGAAAAAGAATTTAAGTATTAAAAAACGTTATTTTTGAACCATCTTATGGTATTAGTTTAGCTGACAATTTTTAAATAATATGAGTTGTATTGTGGACTTGCAAGAACCAGGCTGATTTGAGATTTTGTTATATGTAATTGTTTGTATATTGTGGTATGTTTAATTATGTGTGTTACCTGTATTCTGCTTAGGATTTGAGATGATGTGGAATATAAATACCATGGAGACAATCTTTTTGGGGAAAAGGGTGCAAGAGTTTGCGTATCTGATCAAAAAACATACTGATACCATCAATGCCATCTCCTGGCAGACACCTTCTGTGCCCTCCTCTTCCAGAAGGTTTTCTGGCAAGTCGAAGTGAGGTCCCTACCACTCTCAAAGGCATAGGTACACTCCTCCTCACCCTGCTCAGCCAATTCAACCCCAGCATGCTTGTTCTCATCAACAGCATGTGCAGAAGGCCCAGACAGCTCCCCAGTCAAAATGGGAGAAGATTTTTGACTGGCTCTATGAAAGCATAGCTGCCCTCTCAGTGACCATTCTGTCTAACCTTCCAGTAGGGGGAGGCTGAGTTTTTTCCAAGAAAGGTGGGCCCTTGTAACTTCTGACTGGTGGGTTCTTCAAATAGTCCGTCTCGGTTACACTCTCCATTGGTGAAAGAAACCAGTAAATTGTCCACTGAGGGCTATTTACCTTAGCTGCTGCAACAGAGAGGAGTACTTGAGGGGAACTCTCTGCCCTTCTAGCCCATGCGGTTGAACCTATTCCACCAGGGGAAGGAGGGAAGGGATTTCTATTCCAGGTACTTGTACTAAAAAAAAAATGGGAGGTATGTGTCTCCTCCTAGACCTAAGGTTCCTGAACAAATATCTGGTCAAAGAAAAGTTCAGGGTTGTTTCCCTGGGTTCTCTTTTCCCAATGATTCAGGAACAAGACTGGCAATGCTGTCTGGATTTAGAGGATGCCTTCACTCACATCCCAATACTTCCAGGTGACAGGACGTATCTCAGATTTCAGGTGAGAACACATCACGTTCTGCTATTTAACTTTGCAGCAGCTCCCAGGGTATTTACCAAATGTCTAGCAGCAGTCACAGTGTTGCTAGGCAGACTGGGAGTCCATGTGTTTCCCTACCTGGATGATTGGTTGGTGAAGAGCACATCAAAGGAGGGTATTCAGTCTATGTGCGTAACCCTAGTAGCGCTCTAGAAATGTTAAGTAGTAGTAGTAGTATGCGGAGGACTATTCGGGTACTGGAGCTACTAGGATTCATTTTTGACTACCCTAAGTCTGGTTTTCCACTAGTTCAGCAACTGGAGTTTCTAGGAGCCCTGCTAGACACAGTTCAAGCATGAGCCTTTCTCCCTCCATTGTGGGCAGACACCCTTGTTGCCATTGCCACTCAGGTTCCCATCAGCCTGCAGGTCACGTCTCGGCAGATGTTGAGGTTGCTAGACCATATGACCTCCACTGTACATGTCACTCCCATAAATGTCTCCATATGAGATCTGCTCAGTGCACCCTAGCATCTTGGTGGTTTCAGGCCACGGGGAAAATAGCAGATGTCATCCAAGTAACCTTAAGAGCTGGCTCAATCCTTCCTCTGGTGGACAGTTTGATCCAATTTGACCTTGAGACTGCCATTCCAAATTTCTCAGCCCCAGAATGTGCTGATGACTGATACATCCAACTTCGAGTGGGGAGCTCATTTGGATGGGTTTTGCACTCAAGGGCCATGGTGAGCTCAGGAAATGAATTTACAGATGAACCTCCTGGAGCTCCGGGCAATCTGGAACGCCTCCTTGGGTCTTTCAGAGGGTGTTTCCTGAGTCTTGCTTGCTTCCAGGAAAGATTCCAGAAAAGAGGTGTTACTCTTTCAAATGGAGGAGGTTTGTCATCTGGTGTGACAGCAAAGCCCTAGATCCCCTCTCTTGTCCTACACAGACCCTGCTTGAATACCTTCTACACTTGTTAGAGTCTGGTCTCAAGACCAACTCCGTAAGGGTTCACCTCAGTGCAATTAGTGCTTATCATCAGTGTGTAGAGGGTAAGCCTATCTCTGGACATCCTTTAGTTGTTCACTTCATGAGAGGTTTGCTTTTGTCAAAGCCCCCTGTGAAACCTCCACCAGTGTCATGGGATCTCAATGTCGTTCTCATCCAGCTGATGAAAGCTCCTTTTGAGCCACTGAATTCCTGCCATCTGAAGTTCTTTGACCTGGAAGGTCATTTTCTTTGTGGCTGTTACTTCAGCTCGTAGAGTCAGTGAGCTTCAGGCCTTAGTAGTGGATGCACCTTATACTAAGTTTCATCATAAGAGTAGTCCTCCGCACGCACCCTAAATTCCTGCCAAAGGTGGTGTCGGAGTTCCATCTGAACCAGTCAATTGTCTTCCAACATTTTTTCCCCATCATGCCCACCCTGGTGAAATCAGCTTGCACACCTTGGAGTGCAAGAGAGCATTGGCCTTTTACATGGAGCAGACAAAGCCCTTCAGACAGTCCGCCCAGTCGTTTGTTTCTTTTGATCCCAACAGGCGGGGAGTCGCCATCCGAAAATGCACAATCTCCAATTGGCTAGCAGATTGTATTTCCTTAACTTATGCCCAAGCTGGGGTGAATCTGGTGGGCCATATCACATGCTTCTGAGCCTCTACTTCTATCAGAACTGCTGAACTCTCACTCTCACTGTGAGCCTGTATTCCCATCAGAACTGCTGAGCTCCCACTCTCACTGTAAGCCTGCACTTACTTTAGAACTGCTAAGCTCCCACTTTTATAGCAGTTTACACTCTTATTAGAGCTGCTGAGCTCTAACCTTTATTGTAGCCTGCTCTTGGGGAAGGCTTTCCTCAGCCATCATTTTTCACAACATAATTTCAAACCAGGCAGACAGTTGGTGATACCAGAAAGCACCTCCCACAATAGGCAGTTTGCTTCTGAGGCTCTACTTCTATCAGAACTTCTGAACTCTCACTGTGAGCCTGTATTCCCATCAGAACTGCTGAGCTCCCACTCTCACTGTAAGCCTGACTTATAGGTGTTCAGTACTTCACTCCTGAGCATCTGACTGTGAGTAACCTATATATCCTAAATTGACACCAAAATGAACACAATCAAAATACTTCTGGTAATCTACTCCCTTTCACTGATCCACCTAGCACTATCCATCCCACTCACAGAACATTACTTCATACCCACCCTACAAAATCACCAAAAGACTGATCAAACATTCCACACTCCACCAAACTGACTCTTATCACACTAAAGGAAAACTATCTAAACATGGACATCACCAAAAAAACGAGAGGAAAGACCACAACAAACACACATCACCCAAGGAATGACAACAAAAATCCACATAACACCAAACCTAGAAGCCCCATACCAAAATATCCAGGTAGTCTACATCAATGCTAGATCCGTAATCAACAAAACAACATCAGATTGGATCACCTCAGAAAACCTTGATCTCATCTTTATCAATGAAACATGGATTCACAACCAAAACGACACCATAATCCTTGAACTGTGCCCGGCAGGTTACAAAATCACCCACCGAACCAGATCGGAAAAGAGAGGTGGAGGCATAGCACTAATATTCCGAGAAAAATTCACCACCGAAACCACAGCCACCTCCATAACACCCTAACTAGAAATTGCCTCATTTAGAATCCATAACAACTCCCTAACTGATCACCTGAATTGCGTATTATTCTACAGACCACCTGGCAACTGGAAGGAAAGTCAGCCCACCTTCATGGACTTCATATCAAACAACTGTGTAAATAACAACAACATACTGCTACTAGGCGACATTAACCTTCAGCTAGAAGACCCCAACTCCACAAACGCACTTGAATGTAAAGACTTCCTACAGTCCTGGGATTTTAAATGGCCCCACATGCAAACTACCCATATCAAAGGACATACATTGGACCTCCTATCACATAAACTACCTACAGACAATAATCTATTAATAACAGACATCAAACGGACAGCAGTACCTTGGACTGACCATTACAAACTGAACCTAACTCTAAACTGGCGGAAGAAGGGATCAAACAGTACACCAGAACATACTACTTACACTACAAGAGGGCAAATCGATCCACAAATATTCTGGCAACAAATATACGACAAAGAATGGACAACACGCACTGATTCCATACTTTCTCAACCACTGGGATGGCAGATGCAACAGCGTACTAAACAAAATAGCACCTTTAAAAACAAAAATATCAAAAAGACAAAACACTATACCTTGGTTCAATGACAAACTAAAAAACTCAAAACACAATCTAGAAAACTTGAAGGAGTATGGTGAAAGACAAAAGATGAATACACACTCAACGCATGGAAACAAATACATAGAAAATGCAAATATGCAATAAAACAAACCAAAAGGTCCTACTACAAAACCAAATTAGGACCGGACTACAAAGATATGAAGAAACTATTCCAAATCGTAACTTAAGTTACTAGACACCACCCCTATCACCACAACCAACACAGACATCCCACCCGCAGACAAACTTGCTAACTACTTTAACGAAAAAATAATAAAACTACGCAGCACACTTCCTCATCACAATACCGACATCGAAATCTTCTTCAACGATCTGGACCCATCCTCCGAAGGATACCCAGCTGACCGCATTTGGACAACATTTAATCTCCTCAGCACCGAATCAGTTACACAAGCGGCTCACAGGTTCACCAAGACCCACTACAAACTGGATACATTTCCCAGTCATCTACTCAAGTCTGCCCCAGACCGCTTCATAGCAGACCTTACATCCCATCTAAACTTCATGTTACAACAGGGTCTCTTCCCTGAGGAACATGGCAACATCCTACTCACCCCAATACCAAAAGACGCCAAGAAAAGCACAAACGATATCTCCAATTACTGCCCAGTTGCGTCCATTAGTAGTAAAAATGATGGAGAGCTTCATGACTAAACAGCTTACAGAATACCTGGACAAGTTCTCAATACTACATAATTCACAATCAGGATTCCGATCCCACCATAGCACAGAAACTGTCCTAGTCACTCTCCTGGCCAAATTCAAGCAGGAGATTGCCACAGCATAATATTCCTCCAGTTCGACATGTCGAGTGCATTCGACATGGTAAACCACAATATACTACTAAGAATACTAGGCCACTTTGGGATTGAAAGAAACGTACTTAACTAGATCAAAGGCTTTCTAACCACCAGAATTTATCAAGCAAAATCAAAGTCAAACATATCACCACCGTGGAAAGCAGTCTGCGGAGTACCTCAAGGATCACCATTATCACCAATACTGTTCAACATGATGATGATTCCACTGGCACAGTCCTTATCCAACTGAGGCCTTAACCCATTCATTTACGCAGATGATGTTACAATATACATCCCCTTCAGACATGATCTGACAGAAATAACCAACAAAATCAACGATAGTCTGAACATCATGGACTCCTGGGCAAACTCATTCCAACTGAACACTGAAAAAACACATTGCTTCATCCTTTTCTCTCCATATAACAAATACAAACCCACAACCATAAATACTCCAGGACATACCCTCCCTACCTCGGACAGTTTGAAAATATTCTGTGTCACACTCGATCGCAACCTTACCCTTGAGAGCCAAGTAAACTCTGTAACAAAGAAAATGTTCTGTTCGATGTGGAAGCTCAAACGATTAAAACCTTTCTTCCCAAGAGCAACTTTTCGATACCTAATACAATCAATGGTCCTAAGCCATGCAGATTATTCGACCGGAATCTACGCGGGCTGCAAGGAACAACTCATAAAAAATCTCCAGACCGCCCAAAATACAGCAGCAAGGCTGATATTCAGCAAAACATGCTTCGAAAGTGCCAAACCCCTCCGAGAAAAGTTGCATTGGCTCCCAATCAAAGAACGGATCATCTTCAGAATCTGCACCTTAGTCCACAAAATCATGTACGGCATATTCCCAGGATACATGACAGACCTTATAGACTTACCAATAAGAAACAAAGTCAGATTGTCAAGATCCTACCTAAACCTACACTACCCAAATTGCAAAGGACTGAAATATAAAACAACTTACGCAGCCGGCTTCTCCTACATAAACGCACAACTATGGAATGGGCTCCCAAAAGCTGTGAAAACAATCCACGACCACTTGAACTTCAGGAAATCACTAAAAACCTACCTCTTCAAAAAGGCGTACCCCAACGACTCCACATAACCCTCTTCACCTACCAACACAGTATGACTATGATCGAACAGGACATCAAGCAGTCTTCATCCATTCCGACCCTCCACTTATACCTCATACGATCACTATACAACTTTGTATTTGTTATCCACTGACTGGGCAAACGCCTTTGACGGTACTATGTAAGCCACATTGAGCCTGCAAATAGGTGGGAAAATATGGGGTACAAATGCAATAAATAAATAAATAATGTCAGAGCCATGGCTGCGTCGGTGGCTCACTTAAAGTCAACCTCCAACGAAGAGATTTGCAAGGCTGCAACGTGGTCATCAGTCCACACATTCACATCTCACTACTGCCTTCAGCAGGATACCCGACATGACAGTCGTTTTGGGCAGTCAGTGCTGCAGAATCTGTTTGCGGTTTAGAATCCAACTCTACCCCCCCTAGGCCCATTTTTATTCTGTTCCAGGCTGCACTCTGTTAGCTGTATATAGTTTTAGGTTAACCTATGTTATTTCGCCATTGTGAGGCCCAATTGACCAATGTTCATTGTTGTGAGTGAGCCTGGATGCTAGGGATACACCACGTGTGAGAATAAGCAGCCTGCTTGTCCTCGGAGAAAGCGAAGCTACTTACCTGTAGCAGGTATTCTCCGAGGACAGCAGGCTGATTGTTCTCACAATCCCTCCCACCTTTATTTTTGTCTATTAGATTGTAAGCTCTTTGAGCAGGGACTGTCTCTCTTCTATGTTTGTGCAGCACTGCGTACGCTTTGTAGCGCTATAGAAATGCTAAATAGTAGTAGTAGTACTTCCCCATTGGAGTTCTGGTTTGTTATGCTTTTTGATTTAACTGAGGTATGTGCTTGCGCGGCGGGTGGGAAGTCACTCTGCGCAGGCGCAGCGCTCACTGCATGCGCACCAGAAGACTCTAGCAAAACTTTTGTTTTTTGCTATGGCAAAATGCCTGTTCCCAGGCCGATGCGGACTTTGACCCACGTGTGAGAATAATCAGCCTGCTGTCCTTGGAGAATATCTGCTACAGGTAAGTATCTTCACTTAATTGGTGGTGGGGAGGAAATTAATACAAATGTGTCAACACTCGTGTTAATGGAAAAGAGATACAAATATTGATTATGTAGGTAGTGCACAATTGATGCTTACTTGTGGAACCTTAGTAAGCGATGATGAAAGAATTGGTTATGTGGTGACTGAGGCCGGAGGCTGAATAAAGAATGATAAAATGGAGAGGCATTTTTAAAAAATTGTTAAACACATGAAAGGAAAATTGATGTGACTTGAAACAAAGTAAGTTCATATTGTCAGTCATATTCTGTACTTTTTCTATCATATACTGTTCTTTTCCTTGACATTTTAATCTATAGGCAAATAGCCAGACCTCAAATTTTAGGTGAGCCTGCAGCCAAAATGCATGGGCACAATGCCATCCCCAGGGCCCACCCCAACGCAATTTAACTTAAAATGTTAAATACTTGAGCTGGCAGAGATCCCCAGCTGAAGGCCTCCTTCCAGCACAGTTTAGCAATTGGCAGCATCTTTAGTTGGTTACGACATTGGTACCCGGTGCATGCCTAGTTTTCACATGTAGGCGAAAACTGAGCATGTACTGGCATTGTGTGGCACAGAAAAACTGTTGCTGACTGCTGAGCTGTGCTGGAGCCAGTTCAAAGTCTTCAACTGGTTGGTCTTCGGGATTCCCTTACAGCTGGAGCAAGGATCCACCTTCTGGGTGGGCTAGTGCTCAAAATGGGCGGGCCCCAGCCCACCTTTAGCTACCCCACATGAAATGCAGATGTGAAAAGTGTAGTATGATTCTCTTCTGTATTCCTTGTACACTGTTTTTCTTGGTTTAGTGCTTACTAATAGCCTTTGCATTTCTTTCTCTACCCCTTCTTGTAATCTACTGCTGCTTTTTAGCGCTTCAGCATGGAAGGAATCTCAAATGTCATTCAGAATGGTTTCCGCCACACGTTTGGGAACTCAGGTGGAGAGAAACAGGTGCTTAGTTTTCCTTTCTGCTTTCCTTTTCTTTGTGTGTCTATTTCTGTGTTACTATATCCCAGCTCCAGTCTTCAGGTATGTTATTTGTAAATAATCCAGTTTGTGCTCAATTTAGTTGTTTGCCTGGTAATTGGGTAATCTAAGCTTATTCTCTTCAACTCATCTCAGCACCGAGGTTGAAAAAGTACACTTTTCTATAAAAATGTATCTCCCAGGGGGGCATTGTTTCCAAATGGGTTAGTTTTGCACATGCCATGACTATAATGAATTTCACTCCTAACTAAATATGGGGAATATTATATTAGTATCTCAAATTTTCTGCTAATGCTTGCTGTACTAATTGCATCATGCCAAAAAAAAAAATCTTCCTTCTGGAATTTATAGGATGTAATATGTTGGGATCCTCTCCTAACTAGGCAGTTTGAAATATTTTGCATCAGATATGGCGCTTCTGGTTTTTATTAGTCGAGTATACAGAATTCGTTTCAGAAAAATTTCAAAAGGGCAGTGAGAGCAAAAGTGTAACTGTAATTGTGAAAGGCTGAAAGTAGTGGTCAAGCATGAACATTACATTGCAGACTAAATAAAACATTTTCCTAACCTTTGTCATATTTAAGGGACCTTATGTACGGAAATGTTTTTTTTTAATTGGAGTTTATATGGATAACTTATGTACATAGGTTTCTGACCTTTGAGGCATTCCTGAAGGCAGAGTTTGACATTACCTCTGTAATTTATAAAATACATGCATAAAATATACTGAGAAATTAAATTGGTGCATGTCTAAATGCAGATCTAAGTATATTTGCACTTTCCGTAGGGTAATTTTAAAAAGAGAACATGTGCTTATATGCTTCTTCTTAAAACTGGTGTAACCTATCCATATACTTGTCTCAATTAGGTGGCCTTTTTTAAAAATTGTATTCTTTATTTGAAATTACCCACGAATGGGTCTGCATGTAAAGTCTGTTTATATACAGAAAAAGGCTTTTATAAAATTGCATGTCTGCATATACATACAAAAAAAGTACGAAAATTTATGCCTACTTGTTCATAGGTATTCCCAGGGAATTAGTTTTGGCGGAACAGAGGTGGAGTTGTGATGTGTGAAGTTTATAACATGTATGTACACGTGTAAATACATGCACAAATTTATACTTTTAGATCAGGTGTACTTCTGTGCATCAGCATCTGTGCACTATTTGAGCTGGATCTGGGAGCCTATTTCATAAACGTATTTGTGTGCCTATGGTGCTTTCATAAAACAGGCACCTTTTTTGGACTTAGGTGTCCTGTATGTTCAACTTCTTACCCTTCAGCTGGCTGTTTGCCTCGTCTCTTAACTCTCATTTCTAAATGTTTGTCTGTTCCCTTTCTTATAGAGCACCTTTTTTTTAGACTGTCTCCATTCTATTGTTCTGTGAATTTCTTCCTCATATCTGTTCCTCTCCCCACTATCTTCCACACGGTTTCCCCCTATCTTCCTCCAGCTCTCCTTGGCTTGCTGCCTGGGAAGTGTTTGCATTGAAAGTATTTCACTCTGCTCTTGACACTGGCAGCACTTGAATAGCATAGTTGCTAGACCCTGCAAGCAAGGAAAGGAAGCTATGCTGTGTACTTCAGCGTTACATTCAAGATACTAATCCTGTGATATGCATGAGATGAGCTGCAGAATTTCTGTACTGTAGTAACTCTCTGAATATGAGCTATAATTCAGTTTTGATGATGTCTACCATCTAAAGAATAGGATCTTTCATGGGCTTTGCTAAATTTATAGGTTGTTTTGCACCAATAAGCTGTTTTTCATTTTTTTTCCATCTTTTTGCTACCTTTTTGCTATCCCTAGTTAAACATTTCAACCAATTTTGGAGGTTTTTTCCCATCATCGCTGCATCAGCCTCTCCATGTTAATAGTAGGACATTCTGCTTTGCTGAACTACTTCAAGCTGGGCCTGTAACCATTCAGGCTATTTCTTTTGCAAAGTCATCTCTCCAAAGACATTTTTCATACTTTAAGAATATAAAAATTGTCATACTGAGTCGTACCAAAAGTCCATCTAGCTCAGTATGCTGTTTCCAACAGTGGCCAAACCATGTCACAGTATGGTATCTGGCTTTCTCCATGTCTGTTTTAATGAGTTTGTTGACTTTTTATCCAAGAACTTGTCCAAACCGTTTTTAAAACTCAGCTACACTAAATGTTGCTACCATATCCTCTAGCAATGAGTTTCAAATATGTTGTTTGTTTTTAAACGTACTGTTCTGTAATTTCATGGCATGCCCCAGTCATCGTAATTGCTCTGCCATTTTCTACCAGGGAGATGTCATCAGTTGATTAGCATCTTCAAAAAGTGTTTACAATATAAATACCCATGATCATGGATCATTGCTACCACTGCCTTAATGATGGTCACAATGCCTCTAGTTTTGGGTAGATGTGAATCGTTTACTTTTTCCAAAAATACTAGGACTTGGGGGCATGCGCTGAAGCTACAAAGTAGTAAATTTAATATGAATAAGAGAAAATGTTTCTTCACTCAACTTGTAATTAAACTCTGGAATTCGTTGCCAGAGAATGTGGTAAAGGCAGTTAGCTTATCGTGGTTTAAAAAAGGTCTGGACAGCTTCCTAAAGGAAAAGTCCATAGACCATTATTAAATTGACTTGGGGAAAATCCATTGCTTATTTCTGGGATAAGCAGCATAAAATGTATTGAGCTTTTTTGGGATCATACCAGGTATTTGTGACCTGGATTGGCCACTGTTGGAAGCAGGATGCTGGGCTTGATGGACCTTCAGTCTGTCCCAGTAGGCAATACTTATGTACTTATGTACATTACTGAAGTTTGCATCTCTCTACCTTTACCCTCCCAACACCATTATTTCTCTCCATTAGCACCCCCACATCCATTTTGCAGGGGAGCTCAAGATCACAACAAATGGCCAGAAGGCTCCCCATTCCTAGAATCTGAAAGTACATGTTAATTGAAAATGGAGAAAATTATAAAAGCAGTACGGAGCTTAGATATACCTTCTTTTTACTCAATATATTTTTATTTTACATTTATATATTAACATAAATGTTTAAGAATATCACAACATAATAACAAGAAAAATTATAATAAATTGAAACAATAATTATTTCCACTTTTCCACAATTTTAGATCCAAGTACTAAGAAATAAAGAAATACAGGAAATTATTTTATCAATAGAGCAGCGGAGAGCCGAATGTTCGCAGCCGATATACAGTGAGTTCAATTATTAGGTGGAGCCAAGGTCTCTGTAGTTTCCTCCTTAGAATTAATATACTCCAACAGTTTTTGTGGATCAAAAAAGACATAATTGTTTGAGTTTAACGAGATTAAATATCTGCAAGGGAATTTTAACATAAATGTACCACCTAAATTAAGAATTCTTGTTTTTAAAACCAAGAATTCTGTCCTTTTTTGTGTTTCCCTGGCTAGGTCAGGAAACATTTTAATTTTTGATCCCAAAAACTCTGTATTTATATAACGAAAATAAATTCAAAAAATATTTTTTGTCTGGTTCTAATGCAAATGTCACTAGAAGGGTAGTCCGTTCCGTTATCACTTCCAAAGAATTTTCTAGAAATTCAGTCAAGTTCATATCAGATTGAGATACTATAGTAGGTCTGGAAATGCCCGTAATGTATTGGCTCTGACTATGGGTAGGTAACCCTTAGACGATGTTCCCAATACCGCCCCAAAATATTTCTTTAGCAAATCAAGAGCTGAGATGAGTGGTGACTTAGGGGAGTTTAAAAACCTCAAATTATTTTTCCTTTCTTGGTTCTCCAAGTACTCCAACTTACGAGCTTGTACATCTCTGTCCTTGATAGCCAGTGAGGAAAACCTTTTTAATGATACAGTTCTCTGAGAGTAATTATCAACATTTTCAGACAAAACTTCCACAATTTCTCCTTTAAAGGTGTTAGAAACCTGAAGGACAGAAGAGTTTAGTCCCTGGATCGCATCCCATAAAAGATCTAATGTTACCACAGCTTGTCTTGTTGCTTCTCGAATGCTTCTGGGAGTAGATCGCTGGCTGGGAGGGGAAGCAAGTCGAAACGCCTGATTCTCCTCCGAAGTATGTCCACTCAGGGTTTGCACAGCCACAGGTCCTCCTCTGTCAGTGGTAGAGGCCAAACCTATGTCGGGCATCCCTGCGCACTGCGACCTCGTCGGCATACGTCCACTACCCGGCACTGGAGGTGCTGTAAAAGATGGAGGACTGAGAGAAACTCCCTCAACGCTACGGTCCGCTTCTATAGTCGCAGATTCCGTCGAAGCGGACACTGGCTCTCCTTGCCTCCGAATTCCAAAACTTTCCAGGGTAGTCTGACAGGTGGTCGGGGTCTCCACAGGGCTCAAGGAGGTTAGTATCGTTGGTTTCCCTTTCCTTTTCCCCATGTTACCACTGGGAAAATTCCTCTCAGACTGCTCAGCTGTTCGGGAGCTTCCCGAGGCCATAGATATACCTTCTTCCTAATAAAAATGTTTAGCTTAAACAACACCATAGAAAACTATACCAACAATATAGTGGAATAACAAAGTCAAGGGGACATATCCCCCCTCAGAAGGGTGTTAATAAAGTCCTGTGCTTCCTGAAGAGATTCTAAGGTTGTCCATCAATGAAACTTTTTAGGAGAGCTGGATATAAAAAGAGAAAATAGATCCCTCAGTTGTGTAATGCGGTGCATAAAGGTGTTTCCAATAAGGCCTGAGAATAGTCCTGAAAAGGGAACACAGATTCATCTTCATATCAAAATTTCTACTGATTTTGTCTATAAAACTGGAGAAGATCAAGCTTGTGTGCATAATTAAAAATTTTTGCTATAACCACACAGGGTCTCTAATTACTCTGGGCCCCTGGTGCCCTAATCGGTGCACCCGTGCCAGCCGCAGGTAGTCCCCGCCATTAGTTGAAGGGAGAAAGGAAGAGACCACTGCTCCATTAACTCAGGGAGTTTGTGTTCCACAAACATTTTAGGCAGCCCCTCTAGGCGCATATTATTCCTGCTAAATCTATTCTCCAAATCATCCAATTTGGATGCGTGATCTTTCAATTGGCCCTTTAAGGCCTCCAACTCCACCCCCCCCCAACTCCAGAGGTGTCCTCAAGATCTGACACTTGTTGCTTGAGCTCTCCCACATGGTGATTCATCTCTTCAAATCTTCCTTCAAACGTTTGAATCTGCTTATAAACCTTAACCCACCTAAGTACTTGTACCACCACAGAGGTGAGTTGAGCGAGTTGTGTAGATGTGAATTCACGTGGCGTAGGTCCCACCAGGTCCACCATCTTGTCATCTCTACGGTTCTGTGCTTTCTCTTTTCACCCTCCTTTTGCAGACAGGTCAATGTATAAATGTCTCCATTATGAAGAATAGGAACAGTTAGCCTCCGGAGCACCACAGATTCCCTTCTACACTGCTCACACCATCACGTGATCTCTCTTATCTAAGTTTAATTTGGTGCATGTCCATTCCACTATTGCAGGAAGCTGTGTCCCATTCAGCTGCCTTTGGGTGCTTAAATTTCACAGAGGCCTGAAAAGCCACTATAGCAGCCACACTAATCAGTAGCCACCTATAAGAGAACAATTTGTATGTGGCAGTCCTCACTAACCATTCAGCATATATCAAAAAGATGGACTTAAAGTATAAATGTCTTCCAACAACTGGTTTCATGAAAGTCCAACTTTCCTATCCTTCAGTGGTTGTCAAGTATGCTGTGAAGATGAGAAAATCCTGTGAGTTTTTCCAATGTGCCACCTGATAAAGATCTTATACTGTTAAACCACTTAGGCAAGAAAGTGTTCCAGGGTACAATGCTATTTGCTCAACTTGCAGCTCATCAACTTTATGTGGTCCAGTATATGCATACTGTTTTTCAAAGGATGCAAAGTTCTTATGTAGCCAGATAGTCTGAACTGGTGACTATCCTGGCCAAAGCAGATGAATGTGGAACCAATCCTATATGCTTAGTGTATGGCACATTTGATATGTCTTCTGAGTTTCAGCTTCTTCTATTGCCAACAGATGTGTTGTGTGGCTGTAAGTATCTGGCCTCAGCAGTTTCATCCTTATGAGCAATCTCTCTGAGCCATCAGACCCTACAAAACTTTTTTCAATCCTGGGAAACTCCTCAAACAGACCTTTTTTGCCAGTAGCAAAAATGTAAATTACACCTCTGTTGTTTAGTGCAACATTCCAAGATCAACTGGCAAGGGATGTGCTTGCCATGCACTGAACTTGGCCCCTCCTCTAGATCTTCCCCATCCCTATCCCTCTCATAGCAAAGACTGTACAGCTTTCAAGAGAGGCTTGACACAGTGATTCTCATAGCACCATACTAGTTCCTTTTTGTCAAGTGATGTGCAGTTCTGTCTCCAAGCAGATTTCAGATTTTTTATTGATCTCTGATAACCCAGAGCAAGGGGCTCCCTTTGGCATTCAGATCTTTAGCTTTGCATGCAAATTGAGCAGCATTTCGTTTTTACCCTTGTCCTCCCAACACCTATACAGAACATCTTAGTTGCAGTGAGATTTTTGGTGTTGCAAATGAGAGGAAGCCCATTCAGTTCATATGGGCTTCCTCTCATTTGCCGCATGGGAATCACTAGTGTGACATTGTAAAAGAATCCCTAAGCTGCACTAGAGGTGCACTAGCGTTTTTAGCATGTGCTAAGCATTAGCGCATGCTAACCGTGTAGATGTCCATAATATTCTTATGGTTTCTACACGGTTAGCATGTGCACGCTAGCGCACCTTAATAAACAGGGCCCTTAATTTGAAGTTGCCCATTTGTGTGGCTGATTTAGACCTGCTTGTTGACATAAAAAGCATTGTTCCTCACCTGTAACAAGTGTTTTTCGTAGACTACAGGATTGATCAGACACACGGTCACTTCCACCTCCCTGAGAGTTGCATTCTTTCTTGAGTTAACAATTAACTAAGGGAGTATTTTACCAAGGCATGCAAAAAATTCATGTATGATAAATGCTGAGATATAAAAGGGGGCCCTAAGAGATTAAGGAGACTGCAGCCTGAGCATCCTTGGAACTTTATGGTATTGTGAGCTCCAGGAGAGTTGTTCTGTTGTGCTTCCTTCTGATGTCATCTCTTTTTCTGCCTGTCTAAGACAATAACATGTTACAGGTGAGAATCAATGTTTTTAATTTTCCATATTTATTAATACTTAAAAAGTCACAAAGAAATTCGAGAGATTGTATGATATATCCTTGAAGAAAAATTTCTTTATCTACAGCAAAGGCCATAGTGGGAGAAGAACCAGAACCAATAATGAAGAAAGACAAAGATGAATAATAGCTTTAGCTGACTTGTCTATTTATGTCTCTAGAAGACAGAATCCACTATATTATGTGCTATGGTGTACAGCACTGTGAAATATTAAAGAGGAAGCTGTGTAGACCAATGTAATTGATTGAGCTGGCTTAATAGATTGTTTGTTTATCTTACAGTATTTAACAACAGTCATTCCTTATGAAAGAAAAAATGGGCCACCATCTGTTGAAGATCTGCAAATTTTAACCAAAAGTGAGTAAAGAGATACTGAAATTTACTACTGACATACCATATTGGTTTTCTGTATTATTTCGATATTAAGCTCATTCAGATATTAATTTATTTGAAAATTTAAGTGGCCCTTACATAAGCCCTTGTTAGGTTAACATAGTACACTCTCAAAAAAAAAAAAAAAAACACATTACAATTAAAATTTATACAATAAAACTGTTACGTACAGAAACAGTCTTCATGTATACCAGAGCTCAATGTGAGGAAATCTCGAACTATAGAGCAATTCAAACTAGTTAAATGGATAGAAAATATATATTCAGAGTATTAAATGCTTTGTGAGGTGTTAATGCGTTATAAAGAATATAAGCACACAACTGTGGAATGCATTACCAAAAGCTGTGTAAACAATGTACGACCATCTCAACTTCCGGAAACTACTAAAAACCAACCTGTTCGAAAAGGCTTACCCTACCGACCCAACTTGAGTGCCTGAACCCTGCGACACAATGTAACTAAAGCTCATAACGAACACTATACAACTCTTCTGCTCTATGATTCCCAATATGTCCGTCACATATGAACCTTACTCGACTATAACATCACTTTGTATTTGTTTCTGTACTGGAGCTGGCAAACGCCTTCATGGTACTATGTAAGCCACATTGAGCCTGCAAATAGGAAAATGTGGGATACAAATGCAACAAATAAATAAATAGCAATGATCCTGAGAATTCTAATACCTTAGAGCCCATATGAAACATCTATGCTTTGTACATTCTGAAGTGTAATGCAGTGTTTAAGAGTTTCTGTTTTGGTTGAGAAGACATTTGTAATTTGAAGATTGTATGTGTATAAGAATTTGTGCAAGAAGTTTGTGTGTGTGTAATGTTAGTTCTGCAAAAATCTGTGTGTTAAATGTATTAATCCCTAAAGGACTGGAGGAACAGTTGGAAAGGATAATTGTGTTTAATGGCCTAGGCTTTTCAACCCTCTTCTTTCCGGTTAACTGATGAGCATGCTCTGTTTTGCATGATCACACTATTTAGTGTGTCATCACCAAGTAACATGCTTACATTAATATTATTACCAAGTATTAAACAACATCCACGGCAATCTCTCGCTAAATAGCATGGAGGGTGAGCCCAGTATCCAATTTGCATGTTATGATCCCTCATTTACACGCACAGGCAGACAAATTGTAGCACGTTCCCACTAATGTCTTTTCAGACTTCGTTATTGTGCATGGTAAGATCTTCCTGCATAGCTTGCTGTTTTAGCATGTAAAAGAAAGCTGTAACATGTATTGTAAATTTGATTTCATGGGCCCCTTAGTTTGATGCCTTAATAAAGAAATGTCTTGGATCAGCATATTGAATGGTTGAAAGATCTGTCATTTGTCTGAAGATTCTTGCACTGCTGTATCTAGCCAGATGCCTGTAATTTAGTTACGTGGACTTGAAAAATTTTATTTTTAAATACAGTGGGGGAAATAAGTATTTGATCCCTTGCTGATTTTGTAAGTTTGCCCACTGACAAAGACATGAGCAGCCCATAATTGAAGGGTAGGTTATTGGTAACAGTGAGAGATAGCACATCACAAATTAAATCCGGAAAATCACATTGTGGAAAGTATATGAATTTATTTGCATTCTGCAGAGGGAAATAAGTATTTGATCCCCCACCAACCAGTAAGAGATCTGGCCCCTACAGACCAGGTAGATGCTCCAAATCAACTCGTTACCTGCATGACAGACAGCTGTCGGCAATGGTCACCTGTATGAAAGACACCTGTCCACAGACTCAGTGAATCAGTCAGACTCTAACCTCTACAAAATGGCCAAGAGCAAGGAGCTGTCTAAGGATGTCAGGGACAAGATCATACACCTGCACAAGGCTGGAATGGGCTACAAAACCATCAGTAAGACGCTGGGCGAGAAGGAGACAACTGTTGGTGCCATAGTAAGAAAATGGAAGAAGTACAAAATGACTGTCAATCGACAAAGATCTGGGGCTCCACGCAAAATCTCACCTCGTGGGGTATCCTTGATCATGAGGAAGGTTAGAAATCAGCCTACAACTACAAGGGGGGAACTTGTCAATGATCTCAAGGCAGCTGGGACCACTGTCACCACGAAAACCATTGGTAACACATTACGACATAACGGATTGCAATCCTGCAGTGCCCGCAAGGTCCCCCTGCTCCGGAAGGCACATGTGACGGCCCGTCTGAAGTTTGCCAGTGAACACCTGGATGATGCCGAGAGTGATTGGGAGAAGGTGCTGTGGTCAGATGAGACAAAAATTGAGCTCTTTGGCATGAACTCAACTCGCCGTGTTTGGAGGAAGAGAAATACTGCCTATGACCCAAAGAACACCGTCCCCACTGTCAAGCATGGAGGTGGAAATGTTATGTTTTGGGGGTGTTTCTCTGCTAAGGGCACAGGACTACTTCACCGCATCAATGGGAGAATGGATGGGGCCATGTACCGTACAATTCTGAGTGACAACCTCCTTCCCTCCGCCAGGGCCTTAAAAATGGGTCGTGGCTGGGTCTTCCAGCACGACAATGACCCAAAACATACAGCCAAGGCAACAAAGGAGTGGCTCAGGAAGAAGCACATTAGGGTCATGGAGTGGCCTAGCCAGTCACCAGACCTTAATCCCATTGAAAACTTATGGAGGGAGCTGAAGCTGCGAGTTGCCAAGCGACAGCCCAGAACTCTTAATGATTTAGAGATGATCTGCAAAGAGGAGTGGACCAAAATTCCTCCTGACATGTGTGCAAACCTCATCATCAACTACAGAAGACGTCTGACCGCTGTGCTTGCCAACAAGGGTTTTGCCACCAAGTATTAGGTCTTGTTTGCCAGAGGGATTAAATACTTATTTCCCTCTGCAGAATGCAAATAAATTCATATACTTTCCACAATGTGATTTTCCGGATTTAATTTGTGATGTGCTATCTCTCACTGTTACCAATAACCTACCCTTCAATTATGGGCTGCTCATGTCTTTGTCAGTGGGCAAACTTACAAAATCAGCAAGGGATCAAATACTTATTTCCCCCACTGTATATTATCCAAAAAATAATGGCCTTTATTCTTTTTTTTTATTTTTATTCTAGTTCTTCACGCTATGAAAGAGGACAGTGAGAAAGTGCCAACTTTGTTAACAGACTACATTTTAAAGGGTATGTTGCAATGTTAATGCATACATTGATGCATGTGGAGGATTTTTGTTGAAACAGCAGTGCTACGTATAGACACACCCAAGCAGTTTTGTCGTCTTATTTCTAGGGTCTGAGTCTTATGTTGATTTTGAATGTATGTGCAGTATTCAAAAACCTTCTGCCTCATCCTTGCTAATTAGACAACAGGTGTTTTAATTTCATCATGAAGTAAGAGGCATGACTTCAAACTGGGAAAAATCATAGATGTATAATGGTGGCCATATATAAATCTGAATTCACAACAATGTTCCTTTGAAATATGTTCCTGTTACTTCTGCAAAATTTGAAAAATGAAAGAAGTTGTATTCTCTAGTTAAAAGAACAGAAGATTTAAGATATACCTAATAACAAACAATGGCACTCTTACTAAACTTTTACTAAACACATTGAGCCTGCAAAAGTTAGGAAAATGTGGGGTACAGATGTAACAAATAAATAAACTGTTAAGCACTAATGTGGGAAAAATGGCCTAACACAGGATGCAATAAAGCATTTTTATATTACATTATAGCAATTTTTATATTCCGCAACATCCCTCCTCAGGTTCAATACAGATAACATATTAAGGGCTCCTTTTACAAAGCTGCGCTACTGATTAGTGACATGCCGAATGCAAAGAAGCCCATTCTATTCCCTTGGGGTTCTCCGCATTCGGCTCACCGCTAATCAGTAGCGCAGCTTTGTAAAAGGAGCCCTAAGAATCTTGGACAATACGAAGGAAGTACATCAATATTAAGACTATACCGAGCCAATAAAGCATCACATTAGAACAGCATGCAGGTCCCTGGAGTAGTCTGGTGGTGGATGCAGTGTACTACAGACACTTGTGGAGGAAACTGTGAGCCCTCTAAAACTCACCAGAAACCCACTGTACCCAAATATAGATGCCCCCTTCACTCGTAAGGGCTATGGTAGTGGTGTACAGTTGGGGGGTGGGTTTTGGGGCGCTCAGCAGACAAGATAAGGGAGCAGTGATGAGATGTACACCTGGGAGCATTTTATGAAGTCCACTGCTGTGCCCCCTAGGCTTCCCAATTGCTTTTCTGTGATGTCTGGGGGACCAGTCTACTAAAAATGTTGGCTCCTCCTACATCCCAATGGCTTGATTTTGTACGTTTTGCACTTGGACTTTTTTTTTTTCCTGAAAATGGACCAAAAAAACAAAACATCCAAACCACAAAACCTTGTTCAAAACAGAATTTTTTTTGGTGGGGGGTGGGGGAACATTTTTCTTTTTTGAAACTGACCTTCTTTCCTATTCAGGTTTTGGACGTTTTTTGTAAAATGTCCAAAGTTGGACTTAGATGTCATATCGAAAATGTCCCTCCATGTAATATTTAAAACTATTCTGAATCAATCTAGCATCACATAAAATCCAGCAAAAACATTCTCGCAACAAAGCGGACAAAGCTGTAGAGTTAATCTTTAGTTTAAAAAAATATGTTTGAAATAACCTTTACTGCTTTCCTAAAAGTATTGTAATTATGTAATAATCATCCAGATTTTAGCCCCTTGAAGCGAGATGGAAAAAGAGAAAATGTCTTTGATCTAATTTTTAGAAACAGAAAACCAAGCAATAATTTGCTTTTGTAAAGCATATGCCTTACTCCAAGACAATATTTGTGCAATTGGCATCAGGTAAATTGGGGCCAGTCCATACAAAATTTTAAACCAGTCTAATTTCAGGAAAAGCAGCGTGATCCTGTTACATTTGTGAGCTGAGAAAATTAGTCGTCAACACATTTTGAATTGTCTGCAGCTTCTTAAAAACTGCCCTAGAACAACACACATAAACTACATTAAAATAATGTACTTGTGATAACGTAAGTGATTGAACAAAACTTTTCCTAATTACTCTGTTTTCTCGGCAGCGTAAATGTTTTTATTATTTTATTTACTTGAGCATTCATTAGTCAGTAGATTATCTAATAAAAGACCTAAAATGTGGGCAGAAAGATCAAAAGTATAAACTTATTCCCATTGACAGCCTGTTCAGCAATTGGAGTATACAGGGGGTATAGGGGGAGTATAGAGTTCAATTGCAGACCAGGTTCACAGCAGCCAGCAGATGTTGAGACCTCTGGGCCACATGGCCTCCACTGTACATGCTACTCCCATGGCACGTCTCCATTTCAGGAGAGCCCAGTTGGCCTTTGGCTTCTCAGTGACATCAAGCAAGAGAAAAAGGAAACCGATATGGTTCTCCAAGCAAGTGGCTGAGAAAATAAAGGCTAAAGAGTTAGCGTTCCAGAAATATAGAAAATCTCAAGAAGAGGAACACGGGGAGGAATACCGGATGAAACTGAAAGAAGCCAAGAGAGAGGTACGTCTGGCGAAGGCGCAAGCGGAAGAACAAATGGCTAGAAATGTAAGGAGGGGCGACAAAAATTTCTTCAGGTATATTAATGAAAGAAGAATGACTAAAAAGGGAATTGTGAGACTAAAAGATACAGCGAACCGCTATGTAGATAATGATGAAGAAAAAGCCAATTTGCTAAATAGATACTTTTGTTCTGTTTTCACTGAAGAAAATCCTGGAGAAGTACCGTGAGGGACTGGCAAAAGTACACCTGAGAATGGAATGGATATAGCACCGTTCACGGAAGAGTGTGTGTATCAACAACTTGGAAAGCTAAAAGTGGACAAAGCTATGGGACCGGATGGGATCCACCCCAGAATATTGAGGGAGCTCAGAGAGGTTCTGGCGGGTCCTCTTAAAGATTTGTTTAATAAATCCTTGGAGACGGGAGAGGTTCCGAGGGACTGGAGAACGGCGGAGGTGGTCCCTCTTCACAAAAGTAGTGATAGGGAAGAAGCTGGAAACTACAGGCCGGTAAGCCTCACTTCGGTTATTGGAAAAGTAATGGAAGCCATGCTGAAGGAAAGGATAGTGAATTTCCTAGAAGCCAATAAGTTGCAAGATCTGAGACAACATGGTTTTACCAGAGGGAAATCGTGCCAAACGAATCTCATTGAATTCTTTGATTGGGTAACTGGAGAATTGAATCATCGACGTGCTATAGACGTAATCTACTTAGATTTTAGCAAAGTTTTTGACACGGTTCTGTACAGGAGGCTCTTAAATAAACTAGATGGGCTGAAGATAGGTCCCGAAGTGGTGAACTGGATTAGGAACTGGTTGACGGACAGACGACAGAGGGTGGTGGTAAATGGAGTTCGCTCGGAGGAGGGAAAGGTGAGTATTGGAGTGCCCCAGGGATCGGTGCTGGGGCCCATTCTGTTCAATATATTTGTGAGTGACATTGCCGAAGGGTTAGAAGGTAAAGTTTGCCTATTTGCGGATGATACTAAGATTTGCAACAGAGTGGACACCCGGGAGGGAGTGGAAAGCATGAAAAGGGATCTGAGGAAGCTAGAAGAATGGTCTTAGGTTTGGCAATTAAAATTCAAAGCGAAGAAATGCAAAGTGATGCATTTAGGGAATAGAAACCCATGAGAGACTTATGTGTTAGGCGGGGAGAGTCTGTTAGGTACTGAGGGGGAGAGGGATCTTGGGGTGATAGTATCCGAGGATCTGAAGGCGACGAAACAGTGTGACAAGGCGGTGGCCATAGCGAGAAGGTTGCTAGGCTGTATAGAGAGAGGTGTGATCAGCAGAAGAAAGGAAGTGTTGATGCCCCTGTACAAGTCGTTGGTGAGGCCCCACCTGGAGTATTGTGTTCAGTTTTGGAGGCCGTACCTTGCAAAGGATGTTAAAAAAAAAATGGAAGCGGTGCAAAGAAAAGCTACGAGAATGGTATGGGATTTGCGTTCCAAGACGTATGAGCAAAGACTTGCTGACCTGAACATGTATACCCTGGAGGAAAGGAGGAACAGGGGTGATATGATACAGACGTTCAAATACTTGAAAGGTATTAATCCGCAAAAAAATCTTTTCTGGAGATGAGAAGGCGGTAGAACGAGAGGACATGAAATGAGATTGAAGGGGGGCAGACTCAAAAAAGATGTCAGGAAGTATTTTTTCATGGAGAGGGTGGTGGATGCTTGGAATGCCCTCCCGCGGGAGGTGGTGGAGATGAAAACGGTAACGGAATTCAAGCATGCGTGGGATATGCATAAAGGAATCCTGTGCAGTAGGAATGGATCCTCAGAAGCTTAGCCAAAATTGGGTGGCGGAGCAGGTGGGGGAAGAGAGGTTGGTGGTTGGGAGGCGTGGATAGTGGAGGGCAGACTTATACAGTCTGTGCCAGAGCCGGTGATGGGAGGCGGGAAATACTGCTGGGCAGACTTGTACAGTCTGTGCCCTGAAAAAGGCAGGTACAAATCAAGGTAAGGTATACACATATGAGTTTATCTTGTTGGGCAGACTGGATGGACCATGCAGGTCTTTTTCTGCCGTCATCTACTATGTTACTATGTTACTAACTGATGTCATTTGAGGTAATGCCACAGCTTGGACATTCTCTCTGCTTGTGGATAAGTACATACTGTATTTTTCAGACTATAAGATGCACTTCCACCCCCCCCCCCCCCCAAATTTGTAAGGAAAATGTGGGTGCGTCTTATAGTCCGAATGTAGCGTACCTGCTCGCTATGGGGGGGGGGGGGGGGGCGGTCAGGGCCGGTCAGGCCAAGGCGAGTGTTGCAACCGCATAGGGCCTCCAGCTCAAAGGGGCCCCGCTCAGCTTGCCTCAACTCCGCCCAGTGCTTTTTTTGTGAGGTCTGGCTCACCTGCCTGCTCCCTTCCATTCATTCACCCGTGCTCCCTGTTTTGAAATCTTTACTTTACCCGAAGTCGTGGCGAACCAGCAGTAAAAGCAGCAGGCAGGCTCGCCTTCTTGTTGCTTCCCTTCTCTCTCAGTGCGTCCCGCCTTCCTCTGATGTAACTTCCTTTCCGCTAGGGCGGGATGCGCTAAGAGGGAAGCGACGAGGAGGTGAGCCTACCTGCCTGCTGCTTTTACTTACTGCTGGTTTGCCGCAACTTCGGGTATGTAAATTAAAGATTTCAAAGCAGGGAGTACAGTTGCACGAACGGAAAGTCGGGGAGCTGAGGGCGGGCGAGCAGGTGGGTGGGGGTTTGAATGAATATATGGACATGGGGAGGGGAGGAGAATTGCTGGACATGGAGGGGAGAGCATGGGAGAGAGGAGAATCATTGGACATGGATGGCAGGGGAGGACAAATTCCACTGCAGAGCCACACAGGTTGTGCAAAATTGCTGTCCCCATACAAGAGTGTTGCACAACCCTCCTGCTGCATGATATTCAGAGGCTAACATCAGATGCCTTCTCCTACATTGGGGGAAGGTCTCCTCTATTCATATCCTCCCATGTTGATTAGGCTGATATGCTGCCATATTCTGAAAACAGGTCAAGGTATGTATTCAAATTAAAAGATCGAAAGGAATGCCATAAGAACAGGACAGAAAACATGCATTCAAAGGTTAAAAATAAAATAAAAGCAGAGTAGGTTAAGTAATCAGAATAAACTACTCCAGTCTCCAAGGCACATGACACTGCCCCTGCCCCCCCCCCCCCCCCCCCCCCGATATTCTTTACTGATGAATAACATTAAAAGCCAAATCAAAGTTTTAAACTGAGGAAAAGAAGTTTAATAATGGTCCATCTTTGGGGATAGAAGAACAAGACGATGAGCGTCTAAATAACGGAGAAGTAGATGGGAGAGGTAAGGAGGAGTCCCTCAGTCATAAGCTTTGCATGCCAGGTAGTTAGCTTTAAAGTGGGATATGATACAGGCAACCAATGTAAGGAATGCACAACTTAAAAACGATCTACGAACTAATGAACTTCCGCAAACTACTGAAGACCCATCTCTTTAAGAAGGCTTACCATAAAGATTAACCAATGTGAATATACATAACTCCACATATAGTAAGAACTGTCTTTAATATCTGCTTGCTATGCTATCATGTTTCATTATCATGTTGCCAAAGATTTTCTGTAACACTAAATGTCTATTTTCTATTATATTTCCACTACTCATGATGTATTGTAAGCCACATTGAGCCTGCAAAGAGGTGGGAAAATGTGGGATACAAATGCAATAAATAAAAAGAGGGGTCACAAGGTCTGGCCTACGAGCCCAATGAGCAGCTGTGTTCTGGAACACCTGTAACCTCCGAAGTTGATTTTCATGTTAATTTGTACAGCGCTGCGTAAGTCTAGTAGCGCTATAGAAATGTTTAATAGTAGTAGTAGTACCTGCATAAATGTCCATTCCTTCTGTTTTTCAGAACAGGCTGCACAGCAGATAGTATTTTAAAATAAAATTCCTACTTCTATGACTTGTCTAAAATGGGGCTGCCCATGTGTTGAACAATTTAGTAGTAGCCTGCATTATGCTGTCTACCTTATGTTTCTCTTTGCAAATTACTTAAATAAGTAAACCAGCCTTTGTGACAGTAGATTACTTTTGGGATTCCATTTGCACAAATTGATGCACTTCTATGGTACATGCATTGTTAAATAGGCAAAATGTGACATGTATAAACATAATATACCTTATAATGGAAAATGTAAAAAAAAAAAAGTTCTAATACAATCAGCGAGAAAAATTTGAGGAGTACTCTTAATTACCTACTTCAATTAAATAAAGATGTGCTCTTCAGTTAATGCATGTCTGTAGATTTAAGCCTTGTAGTTAATTTATCTTTCTGATATTTTTCATTTCTTAATTTAGTTATTTTACCAATAAAATATAGTTTGCTTTGTTGGGTTTTCAGATGGTATCTATAGTGGGGTTTAGCATTTTTAAGCCATTTAGGAGCATAGTTATCATATAGACTATCACTAAAATGGTTTATTGTACCATTAACTCATGCTATTTTAACACAGGTCTCATTTTATGCACTGATACCTAATTACTAATAACTGAGGTTAAAAGTGTAATAACACATCTTAACAGTAGCCCACAATGATAACATCCTCCTTTAGTTGGAGCAGTTTTCACTGTAAAATAATTTTACTCAGTTCATTCTTATTTTTGTCTTCACAAAGTATTTTTGGTTTTGTTTTTACAGTTCTTTGTCCTACTTAAAGCTGCATTATTCGAGGAGCCACATGTCGAGCATTGAGGCAACCTTGTTTTTGACCCTTTGATGACAAACACCGTTTCCATGGATAGTTCAGGAATTTTCTTTTCCGTTGGCATTGTAATGCAAGCTCTCCTCCATCAGTATTCAGAATTTAGGAATTTTCAGCACGATGGTATACCTTTCTCCGTTGGTAGTCGGTAATAGGGTATAATCCTGATAGGTACTGACATGTACTTGAGTGTGGAACAAATGTAAACATTGTAAAGTTTTAACCATGAGTATTGATTTAGCTGTTAAAATCTATTTTTACAGTAAAAAGTTAACATTTTCCTACCTCTTCATGGTTGGGGGAAAGGTAACTTTAAATAATGTAAATACTAACCTTATGGTTTTAACTAAGAGTTACTGCCTGAATTTATTCTTATTTTAAAAATTCAAAAGGGATCAAACACTAAACTGCACTGAAGAATTCTTTATGTATTGAGGACCTTTCATATTAAAGACAGTCTTCAAAACAGAGAACACTAAAAATGATAACCTAAAACTCCGAACAACACTACAGAAATAATGCAATGGACCTTCTTCAGTCTATCTGGAAAGAAGAATGGAACAACATTAACATCATATCCTGAAACAATATTTAAAATTAGGATAAGGTATTTTTAAATGTATTAAAGAACTTCTAAGTATGTAAAACAGCATGTAAAAGTTTAAATGACCAGAACACTGCATCATTTTATTGTGCATAACTGCTTGTTGTATTTCCTGCATTCATAATATCAGTAGAGAATAGCTTGTAAGTTCCCAAGCACACTGGCAAAGCCACACCATTCTTTCCTGGGTTAGCCCTCCATTTCTGTCACATTGGTTGTCTGGAAAAAAACAAGAGACTGCGTTCAAACCCTCTTCTAGAAAGCATAGCTTGCTTCTCTATACACATGATCAAATACAATACAAGCTAAACTAACAAATTTAATTTTGCTCTGATTTTGAGGGTACAGTTGGGTTATAGCCTTAGTTTCTCTCCTTTATATGATTTTGTAGTCTTTGAAGTAATCCTAAATGGGACTTTAAATAGCATTTTATGCATTCAAATAAGCCCTTATAAAATTGTCCAATGTATAGGTTTATAAGTAGGCGGAGCACTCATAGTTTTTTTTTTAAGATATTGGTCTACATCCATGGGTAATTGGGAAGAATGATGGGCAAAGTGTATCTACTACAGCATTGAAAGGAGAAAAACTAAGGAACTGAAAAAAAAGTCAGGAGAAATATATTTTTTTTGTCCTGATCACTAGCAAATTAGCATCTGTTGAAATGTCCAGTTATTCTAACATTTCTTTATGTATGTTGAAACATTCATATTAAGTAGATTGCTCAAAATATGGTTGCTTCAACATTGGGTCTTATTCCAAAATCTCTTATAGTACATTCTATTCCATGTATGCATATTGATTCCCCCTGTGTCAATCTTCTTCAAATGTTTATGCTGTATTCGTCTGTATGTGATATTGTGCACAACTGTTTGATACTTGATTGGGATTTGAAAATGATCACACTAATTTATAGGAGTACATTCAAAACAGGAACAAAATGTGAGGACTTTAATCTTTGTGTTATTTGAATTGTCTAAACAAAAATAGTTTGCTAGGGCCTGTTTGTAAATGTGAGGAGTCAGTGTAACATGTTCAATTCAGTAATTGATTTGGTAAGGAGTTCTATCAAATGTAAGATGGGTACTGTTTGGTGTCAGATATCCATACTTTTTGTCATTGATAAAGTTCTCCACAAGTGTCAGTTATTCAAATCAGGAAACTAAAACAATTTTCATAGTTTTTTTTTTTTGTCCCTGTACACATTGAATAACTTGTTAAGGACAGTGAGGCAGACTTCCAATGACCAGTAGCAGTCTTAAAGCTGATTTGGTTATCAGTTTTCAGTGATCAAACAACCACTTGGCTTGAAAAAGGATGCTTATTATGTTGGAAGATGAAGATGAACTTGAACAGGTAGGTGTGATATAAATAAAATATTCTGATTGCTCCGTTGGTCTCATAGATTAGCTGTTTGGATGTTAGAAATGTTGACATTTAGCAAGATACGGCCTCCAGATAAATATCAGAACTACCAAATATTTAATATTTCTGTAGAGCAGATTCCTGGATGCCCTAATTCCTCATTACAGACATAGATCAATGAGGTATTGATTTCTTTCATAAAATTTTACCATTAAAGAGAAAGCAACTAATTTAAATTATATAAAAAATAGTGTTTCTATTAAGGGTGATACATAGTATTTAATTTTTTTAAATAGACTTATATACTGTTCATTTGCCATGCATTCCATGTCAAGACTATCAGTGTTTTCCTAATTTTGTTAAAAATAAAGTCCTTACATGACCTCTGTTTTCACCGTTATCTAATACTGATTGGTATTAAAATTATGACAAGGGCCTTTGTAAAATCCTGAAATAAGAGTGAATTCCAAATTCATAGCTCACTGTGGAGGCATTAAGATGTGTTAATAAATTACTGTTAATGTGGCCCAGGCTGCAGGCGAAAGGGAATCAAGAACACAGTGGACAAAGCACAGCAAAAAAACAAACAAAAAAAACACAGTGGGTCTCAAGAATGGGTGGAACAATTTTATTAAAAGACTGACAAGGGCTGAGTTTTGACAAATGCTTTCGTCAGGGGTCAGTGATTGAAGTATTCCAACCATGTGTTCCACTTGGTACCATGGGCTTTCACTCATGTTTGTTTTTGGATTTGATGCTGTTTATATGTTGGAATAATTGAATATTATTATTCCATTTTGGTTGGAACACTTCAGTCATTATCCCCTGGTGCATGGCTGTGTCGGGTCTTTTATAATTTTTTATTTATTAGGATTTATTTACCGCCTTTTTGAGAGAATTCACTCGTCTACTGTAAGAATAAATCAAACATAAGCAATATACATGTAGAGCAGTAAAAATATTCAAATAACAATACAAAGTATGGCATAGAGGCATATTTTCAAAGCACTTTAGGAGGCTAAGTTCCATAGGTTTCTATGGAACTTTGGGAGGCTAAGTGCTTTGAAAATATGCCTCACAGTGTACTACTTCTATAACATTATACCAAGAGCAACTCAAATGTTGTTCTCACAGTGTGTGGTTGCCTTAATGTTTAAACTTCAATTAACTGGACCTCAATGCATCCACTCTTTTGTCATTTCACCTTAAGGCGAATGAGCCCTTTTATTACAAAAGAACGCCAAAGTTGTAAATGGAGCTAATCCTATCACTGGCCCTTTTTTCTTTTTCTTTTTTCTTTATCTAGACTGATAGATAAGATACCCGTGCAAAAAACTCTGCTAAAGAGAAAAACCATTGGAAATCCTCTATCAGTCTCTGTGCAAATAACCACTTACTGTGAGAACAAAACACATTAATGTTTATGAACTCTTATCTTAAACTGTTCTTCAAGCTGTATAGAGAGAGGTGTGACCAGCAGAAGAAAAGAGGTGTTGATGCCCCTGTACAAGTCGTTGGTGAGGCCCCATCTGGAGTATTGTGTTCAGTTTTGGAGGGCCCTATCTTGCTAAGGATGTAAAAAGAATTGAAGCAGTGCAAAGAAAAGCTACGAGGGTGGTATGGGATTTGCGTTTCAAGACGTATGAGGAGAGACTTGCTGACCTGAACATGTATACTCTGGAGGAAAGGAGAAACAGGGGTGATATGATACAGACGTTCAAATATTTGAAAGGTATTAATCCGCAAATGAACCTTTTCCGGAGATGTGAAGGCGGTAGAATGAGACCCAAAGAAGCTTGACATCTGATAAACATGTACAATACTGTTTATTATACGTACAGTATACAGTCTCCGTTAACTGACGTTTTACAGTCTCCGGTAACTGACGTTACTTGGAGTAATCAGTCATAGTCCTCTGTACGCTATTGTGTCTGTGAGTTCCATAGACTACGTCTGCCAGACAGTAAAAACTGACATCCAGTGGCCTCCAGATAGGCCCGCATGGTGTTGAGACTCTCCAGCACTCTTGCAAAAGTGACAGGAGGTTGTTGAATTTCGTCAGCATGTGCCTCGCTGCTCATTTCATCATCTGTTCCATCATCAGCCGTTGCCTGTATGTAGGTGCATATCTCGACATCAGTGCTGTTGTCATCTGTTTGTAGATTGTAATCAACAGCTATGTAGTGATGAAACTCCTCTTCAGTAACACTGGCTGGGATGTCAATAAACTGTTCATCTGATGCGTTTGCAACAGCTACATCTGTTTCGTCCCTCTCCAAATCCTTAATAAAGCTTGCCCACTTGTAGCAGTTCACAATAGTTGCCTGTGTAACATGATTCCAGGCTTCTTTCTGCATATTTAGGGAATCCAACAGTGATAGATTACGAGCCAGTTCAACAGCACGTTTATCCTTGCCAGTCAGTCTGGTCGTCCATAACACTCATCAGATGACGTAGCACAAGAACCCGATAACGTTTTTTGAAATTGGCTATTGTGCCCTGATCCATAGGTTGGATCAGAGAGGTAGTGTTTGGTGGCAGGAAGACCACCTTCACGTTAGACAGCCTGACATCATCACTGCGTGTAGCACAATTATCACAAAGCAACAAAATCTGACGCTTTTGTGCCCACATTCTAGTGTCTAACTTCTTTAGCCACTGCTTCCAAATTTCCCCAGTCATCCATGAATTTGCATTAGCCTCATATAACACAGAAAGTCGCTTAACATTCTTGACGCAACGGGGCTGTTTGCGCTTTCCAATGACGAGTGATTCCAACTTCTCATTCCCATCCATATTGCAGCAAAAGAGGATCATCAGTTGGTTCTTCAACATTTTTCTTCCTGTAGTTTTGGCTTGTTTGAATTTAAGTGTTCCATCAGGAATCGCTCGCCAGTAGAGACCGTTTTTGTCAGCATTGAAAATGTCACGAGGTGCAAACTCGTTCAAGATTGGTGCTGAAAATTGGGTTGTTTCAGTTCTTCCTAAGTCATCAGCGTCTTGTTTTTCACCATGCTGTTTCTTGAATTTTATGTTGTTCCTCTCCTTCCATCTTTCCAACCATCCAACAGTGGCTTTGAATTCAGTTAGTCCAAGACTTTCAGCTAGCTGATTAGCTTTCTCCATAAGCAGTGGACCACTGACAGGAAACTGTCTGCTCCTGACTTGAGAAAACCACCGAAGAAGAGCATCTTCTACATCCTCAGCTTTTCCCGCCCGTTTTCGTTTCCTCTGTGGATTTGTATTGTTTTGCCAGTCTTCCAGAAGCTGATCTTTCTGCTTCAAGATACGTGAAACTTGACTGGGATTGACTCCATATTCTTTAGCAATAGATGCTTGACTTTGTTTTCTAATTTTTTAAGAACTTCTATTCATTCAGCCAGTGTTAGTCTTACAGTTGCGCAACGACGACGACTCCAGGGTACACTCTTAACAACATTCTTTTGCTTATTCTGCCTGTGGCAGTTAACCAATGAGATTTCAAATTTACCGCCCCTTTGTCACTTGCCAATCGGCTTCCATATTCCGTGCGTGCGCTTATGCGGAGTCTTTCCTGCAGAGGAGCGGTCTTAAATCATGTATATAAGCGAATCTTGCACTTATCAGTGGTGCGCTAAACCAAAGTTTGTCCCCATAGAAATTGATGGCGCCAAAAACGGGACCGAAGTACGGCATGCAGTTAAACTGAGCATGCGCTTATCCAACGTGCACTTAAATGGAGTGCACTGTATTTCTCTGAGGACAAGCAGGCTGCAATATATGCACAAATGGGTCGACGTCCGCGTCGGCTTGGGAACCGGCATTTTGCCATAGCAAAAAACCAAAAACTTTGCCTAGAGCCTTCTGGCGTGCGTGCACCGCACATGCGCGGACTGACTTTCCGCCCGCCATGTGAGCACATACCTCAGTTTCTCTTTTTCCGTGACGAGGTATGGCAGGTTCCTCCTTTGCTCTTCGTTCTGGCCTGGGAAAGAGTCTTCTCCTTTGTAGTGATTTTCATGTCTCTTTTACTTTGTTTTAAAAATAAAATAAAAATTATATATATTGTATAATTATACTACAGCAAAAGGCCCTCACTGGATGCCCACCGGAAGGGTGGAAGGCCAGATTTTAGGACTCAGGCTGTAAAAATACCAGCTAGGTTTAAAGATCTATGACTGGCTGAGCAAGGACTTGCTTTTCCTGCAAGTTAATATGTGTTCTACCCTAAGATCTATCCACTGGAATAGTGGTGGGTCAATTTACATACCTTAAACAGCTTAAACTGCTAAAAGGCACTGACTAGGCCTCATTAGAATTTGGTGTGACATTCAAAAGCAGTGCAAAAGCCAAGATCAAGGAATTGATCACAAGATAATATGAAATTAATATATCCAAATTTAGATATCTTCATAAAAAAGTTGTTTGTTCATGTTTTGATGTTTGGATGTCCGTATCTAGGGAGATGTTCATGTTTTGATGTTTGGATGTCCGTATCTAAGGAAGTGTTTAGAAAAAGGGAAGTTGCACAACAAGTTGCAATACTAAAACGGAAGAGCACCTGGCCGGAGGGCATGACTCATAGATGAAGCAATATTAGAGCTCTCCATAGACTTGTATAGTGACCAAATTGTATAAAAGCAGGGTGCATGCAAGCCCTAGGGAGAACTTTTCTCCAACGCCTCGGAAGCAGCAGAGCTCCGGTCAGCTGAATCCAGAATTTGTCTGATGAATGTACCTGATTAAAATCTGATATGCAAATAAACTCTTCATTCTAAATGATGGTTTGTGGGCTTCACTCAATGATGAAAGGCTGTAAGTACAAATGCTTTTGCTGCACCCAGCAGCTATCTTTCACTGCATTGTATAACTTGTAATCTGATTCCAGTTTGTCATAAGGCTGGTACCTTTTCCTTAGACCTAGCGTCTCTATCAGTGGCAATTTCTCTTAGAACTTCACAACCCCCTGATTACCCCAGTACTAGTGCTATTTAGAGATGGAGTCAGATTAAGGTCACTCTAGCCTTCTTGGGGGGCTTGGGACCCCTTTATTCTCAACAATATACTAGTAAAGAAGGCCCATTTCTGAGAGCAATGAAACGGGCGCTAGCAAGGTTTTTTCCTTAGTGTGTATGTTTGAGAGTGTGTGTGAGAGTGACTGTGTGTGAGAGAGAGAGAGACAGAGTGAATGTGTGACATAGAGTGAGGCAGTCTGTGTTTCTCCCCTTTTTCCCTTTCTCCCCATCCAGTGTTTCTCCCCTTGTCACCTTACTCCCCATCCAGTGTTACTTCCCTTGTCCTCTCTGTCTCCATTCAGGCTTTCTTCCCTTGTCCCTTCACCCCATCTAGCATTTCTCCTCTTATCCTCTCCCCATCCAGCATTTCTCCCCTTGTCCCCTCTTCCCACATTCAGCATCCTCTGTCCCCATTCAGTGTATCTCCCCTGGCTCCCTCTCTCCCCATCCAGCATCTCCCGTTGTTTCCCTCTCTCCCCATCTAGCATTTCTCCTCTTGTCCCCTATCTCCTCATCCAATATTTATCCCCTTTCCCCTCTCTCCTCATCCAGCATTTTTCTCCTTGTCTCCTCTCTCGACATCCATCGTTTCTACCCTTATCCCCTCTCTCCCCATGTAGCGTTTCTCACTTAGCTCTCTCCTCATCTAGCATTTCTCCCTTTGTTCCCTCTCTCCACGTCCAGTATTTCTCCACCTTTTCCCTCTCTCCTCATCCAGCAGTTCTTCCCTTGTTCCCTGTCTCCCCATCCAGTGTTTCTCCCCTTGTTCCCTATCTCCCCATCCTGCATTTCTCCCATTTGTCCCCTTTCCCTGTCCAGCGTTTCTCCCCTTGCTCCTTCTCTCTCCATCCAGCATTTCTTCTCCTGTCCCCTCTCTCCTCATCAAGCGTTTCTCCCCTTGTTCCCTCTCTCCAAGCTGAGGTGGCGATTCGGTGCATTTGCATCGGTGGAGGTGGCAGCGCGCGAGTACTTTGCGGAATGGAGAAGAAGCAGTTCGCGCCGGAGCTCAGGCTGATTTTGGCGCATGGTCGCTCCTGTGCTGGTACCAGGATGTTCGGTCATGTGTTTAGCTCCTCGAAGGACTCACGGCGGCTGGGCTTTAGGGAACCTGAAAGTTTTGCGCCCGTAGTTAAAGTAGTGTGGTTCACGTGAAGCATTTGCAGGTCTTCCGCGTTCGTGTAGCATTTGACGTCACGTTCTGGTTGGCGATGCGATTCGTTGAGTGTATTTGCTCCGTCCTTGACATCCACGTTTGACGTGAGGGCGGAGCAAACACTCATGGACCAAATTCGATCTACACCACCATGCAGAACATTGGGACTTGTGGAGGCTTCAATAGAACGTTGGAGGTGCATTTTATATTCCTTTAAGTCTTCAGTTCTTTTTTTTTTCCCCATTTTTAAGTTTTCTTTCTTTTTCAACGCAGCCGGGTTTCTCCTTATTTTTGTGCCCTTTTTTATTGGCACAATTGAGTCTTTTGATTTCGCCAGAGCCGTTTTTCCTTCCATGTCATCAAAGACACCCAGCGGCTTCAAATGTTGTACTCGGTGCAACCGGACCATCTCAGGTACCGATACACATTTTTGGTGTATCCAGTGCCTTGGGCCCTACTACATAAGTACATAAGTAATGCCACACTGGGAAAAGACTGGGAAAAGACCAAGGGTCCATCGAGCCCAGCATCCTGTCCACGACAGCGGCCAATCCAGGCCAAGGGCACCTGGCAAGCTTCCCAAACGTACAAACATTCTATACATGTTATTCCCGGAATTGTGTATTTTTCCCAAGTCCATTTAGTAGTGGTTTATGGACTTGTCCTTTAGGAAACCGTCTAACCCCTTTTTAAACTCTGCCAAGCTAACCGCCTTCACCACGTTCTCCGGCAACGAATTCCAGAGTTTAGTTATGCATTAGGTGAAGAAATATTTTCTCTGATTTGTTTTAAATTTACTACACTGTAGTTTCATCGCATGCCCCCTAGCCCTAGTATTTTTGGAAAGCGTGAACAGATGCTTCACATCCACCTGTTCCACTCCACTCATTATTTTATATGCCTCTATCATGTCTCCCCTCAGCCGTCTCTTCTCCAAGCTGAAGCCCTAGCCTCCTTAGCCTTTCTTCATAGGGAAGTCGTCCCATCCCCGCTATCGTTTTAGTCACCCTTCGCTGCACCTTTTCCAATTCTACTATATCTTTCTTGAGATGTGGTGACCAGAATTGAACACAATACTCAAGGTGTGGTCGCACCATGGAGCAATACAACGGCATAACATCCTCACACCTGTTTTCCATACCTTTCCTAATAATACCTTGCTCTATGTCTTCATATGAAGAAACAGACCCAAGTAGCTCGAGAAGCCCAACGCGAGAAACTTTTTGGGGCTCGGTTCCATCCTTCAGCATCAGTACTGAGGTCAGCGGCGGCATTGAGGGAAGCATCGATGTTGCAGCAGAGGTAATAGCTGCTGAGAGGCCAAGTCACGCTAGGAATAGTGAGGTGTCGAGTGGGTCTCCGCCTCTCTCAAGGCCCGCTGCTGTGCAGGCCCCCCCAGGGCAGACCATCGTCGGACCCAACCCCGAGGAGACGTTAGGATTCCACATCGTCCTCGGAACCGAGGAGCCTTGATGACGTGCATCGAGCAAAGGCAAAGAAGCACAGTCACTGTTCTCCTTTGACACACAGTGCCGGGAGCTCTGAGGCATCGAAGGATTTGGCACCCGAGAAGCATCTGCGTGGAGAGGATCGCTCCCCCTCAATACAGGAGGTGCTGATGTGTCGGCCTCTTCGCAGCCTGGTACCTGCTCCTGAACCTCAGCAGATTCTGCCACCGGTTACTCCACCGGCCCCGTAGCCTTCTCCGATGGTGGCTCTCAACGAGCGCATCCGGGCCCTGCTTCCAGAAATTCTGGAAGGACTGCTGCGCCAGTCTGCTTTGGCATCGGGGGTGCTTGCACCTTCCGTACCGCCTGCTGCAGTGGTATCTGGCCCTTCACCTGCGGTAAGGTCCCTGTCCTCGATGCCGCTTGCGGCACCGGTGTCGACTGCCACCCAGGTTGACTCCCTGTCAATGTCGGTGGAGTCCATGCAGGCATCAGCCTCTCGACATCACCATCGAGGACGTCGATCCTTGGCATCAAGGCAGGTTCAGTCCCAGAGTTCCCTTTGGGAAGTACTATCCGGTACTGAAGAGGAGCGTTCGTGGGAGTCGGAGGAAGATCCCAGATACTTTTCTTCCGATATGGGATTCCCTCTGAACCTTCCCCTCCACCTAAAAGGAGACTGTCTCCTCCTGAGAGTGTTTCCTTTACATCTTTTGTCCGGGAAATGGCTACAGCTATTCCATTCCCTATGGAGGTGGAGGATGAGCTCAGGGCTGAGATGCTGAAGGTCTTAGATTATCCCTCTCCACCTAAGGAGGCTGTGATGACTTCTTTGCATAAGGTACTCAAGGAAGTCCTTATGCGAAACTGGTTGTTCCTTCTGTTCCCGTGATCCCAAAGAAGACTGATTCCCAGTATCGGATCCACGGTGATTCTGGGTTGATGAGGTCTTAGTTACCACGCAATTCCAAAGTGCCTCATGAAAGACTACAGAGGAAACTGGAGAGACATGGGATCGGAGGTAGGGTATTACAATGGATTAAGGGCTGGTTGATGGATAGGAAGCAGAGAGTAGGATTGAATGGTCAGTATTCTCAATGGAGAAGGGTAGTTAGTGGGGTCCCTCAGGGGTCTGTGCTGGGACCGCTGCTTTTTAACATATTTATAAATGACAGAGATGGGAGCAACTAGTGATGTAATTAAATTTGCAGATGACACAAAGTTATTCAGGGTCGACAAGTCGCAGGAGGAGTGTGAAAGATTACAACAGGACCTCACAAGACTGGGTGATTGGGCATCCAAGTGGCAGATGAAGTTCAATGTTGACAAGTGCAAAGTGATGCATGTGGGTAAGAGGAACACGAATTACAGCTATGTCATGCAAGGTTCCGCGTTAGGAATCACAGACCTAGAAAGGGATCTGGGAGTCATTGTTGACAAGACGTTGGAAACTTCTGCTCAGTGTGCTGCGGTGGCCAAAAAAGCACACAGAATGTTGAGTATAATTAGGAAAGGGATGGAAAACAAACACGAGGATGTTATAATGCCGTTGTATCGCTCCATGGTGCGACTGCACCTCGAATATTGTGTCCAAGTCTGGTCGCCGCATCTCAAAAAGATATTGGAGAAGGTGCAGAGAAGGGCAACGAAAATGATAAAAGGGATGGAACGACTTCCCTATGAGGAAAGGCTAAGAAGGTTAGGGCTCTTCAGCTTGGAGAAAAGGCAGCTGAGGGGTGATATGATAGAAGTCTTCAAAATAATGAGCGGAGTAGAGCGGACAGATGTGAAGTGTTTGTTTACACTTTCAAACAGTAATAGAACCAGGGGACACAAGATGAAGCTAGAATATGGTAGATTTAAAACAAATAGGAGAAAGTTTTTCTTTACTCAGCGTGTAGTTGGACTCTGGAACTCGTTGCCGGAGAATGTGGTGGCAGCGGCTGGCCTTACGGAGATTAAGGGGGGTTTGGACAGATTCCTAAAGGAAAAGTTCATTGAACATTATAAATATTTTATTTTTGGTTTTTGACGGGTTCTTGAAGCCTGGATTGGCTGCTGTCAGAGACAGGATGCTGGGCTTGATGGACCCTTGGTCTTTTCCCAGTATGGCGGCCCTTATGTGTTTAAGGGCAAACAACCTGGTGTCCAAAGTTCGAGCATCTCAGTGGGTCACAGCTCGGCACGTGTTGAGACTTTTGGGGCACATGGCCTCCACAGTTCATGTAACACACATGGCACGTCTGTATATGAGATCAGCTCAATGGACTCTAGCTTCCCAGTGGTATCAAGCGGCGAGGAATCTAGAGGATGTGATCCAACTGTCCACCGACTTTTGGAATTCTCTTCAGTGGTGGACAATCCAATCCAGTTTGACCATGGGACAATCATTCCAAATTCCTCAGCCACAAAAAGTGCTGATGACGGATACATCCCTCCTGGGGTGGGGAGCTCAAGTAGATGGACTTCACACTTAGGGAGCCTGGTCCTTCCAGGAAACAGGTCTTCAGATCAACCTCCTGGAACTACGAGCGATCTGGAAGGCTCAATGTACTACACCAACAAGCAGGGGGGCACCGGATCTCGCCCTCTGTGTCAGAAAGCTGTCCAGATTTGGCTTTGGGCACGCTGTCATGGCATGTTTCTCTAAGCCACTTATCTGGCATGGTGTAAACAACAGTCTGGCCGACAGGCTGAGCAGGGTAATGCAACTTCACGACTGGTCGCTGAATATCAGCGTAGCCCGCAAGATCTTCTGAGTATGGGGCACCCCCCTCGGTGGATCTTTTTGACACTCAAATCAATCACATGGTCCCTTCAGTTCTGTTCCAGGCTTCAGGCCCACGACAGACTAGCATCAGTTGCCTTTCTCCTACATTGGGAAACAGGCCTTCTGTATGCATATCATCCCATACTTCTAGTAGGGAAGACTTTGCTGAAACTCAAGACCGCGGAACCATGATCCTAATTGCACCCTTCTGGCCGCGTCAGATTTGGTTCCCTCTTCTTCTGGAGTCCTCCGAGGAACCGTGGAGATTGGAGTGTTTTCCAACACTCAGAACGAGGGGTCACTTCTACATCCCAACCTCCAGTCTCTGGCTCTCACGGCCTGGGTGTTCAGAACTTAGAATTCTGTACTTGGGTTTTTCGGAGGGTGTCTCCCAGGTCTTGCTTCCAGCAAAGATTCCACGAAGAGGTGTTATTTGTTCAAATCGAGGAGGTTTGCCGTCTTGTGTGACAGCAAGGCCCTAGATCCTCTCGTCGTACACAGACCCTGCTTGAATACCTTCTACACTTGTCAGAGTCTGGCATCAAGACTAACTCCGTAAGGGTTCACCTCAATGCAATTAGTGCTTATCATTGGCGTGTAGAGGGTAAGCCTATCTCTGGACAGCCTTTAGTTGTTCGCTTCATGAGAGGTTTGCTTTTGTCAAAGCCCCCCGTCAAACCTTCGCCAGTGTCATGAGATCTCAACGTCGTTCTCGCCCAGCTGATGAAAGTTCCTTTTGAGCCTCTGAATTCCTGCCATTTGAAGTAAGGTCAGTCAGCTTCGGGCCCTAGTAGTGGATGCACCTTATACTACGTTTCATCACAACAGAGTAGTCCTCCGCACACACCCTAAGTTCCTGCCGAAGGTGGTGTTGGAGTTTCATCTGAACAAGTCGATTGTCTTGCCAACATTTTTTCCCCAGCATGCACACCTTGGACTGCAGGAGAGCATTGTCCTTTTACGTGGAGTGGACATAGCCCTTCAGACAGTCCACCCAGTTGTTTGTTGCTTTTGATCCCAACAGGAGGGGAGTCGCCATTGGAAAACGCACAATCTCTAATTGGCTAGCAGATTGCATTTCCTTTAGTTATTTCCAATCTGGGCTGACTCTGGAGGACCATGTCACGGCTCATAATGTCAGAGCCATGGCTGCGTCGGTGGCTCATTTAAAGTGAGCTTCCATTGAAGAGATTTGCAAAGCTGCAACATGGTCTTCAGACCACACATTTACTTCACATTACTTTCTTGAACAGGATACCTGGCACGACAGTCGGTTTGCGCAGTTGATGTTGCAGAATCTGGGGTTTAGAATCTGGGGTCTATCTTTATTTCCTCGCTGTTGCGAGGCCCATTTGAGCAATGTTTCTTGTTTTGGGTGAGCATGGATGCTAGGGATATCTGTCACGTCTGTGGCCGTGACCACCCTCAGACTTACCTTATTCCTGGGGGTCAGCTTCCTAGATGGCTCCTGTTTCTTCTGTCTGTCCTTTCTGAGCTAGCTCTGGCTCTCTGTGCTGGCTGCATCCAGCAGCATGACACTAATTGCCTCACTACACCTGGGTGTGGGAAGCCTCTCTGTGTTTCACTGTGCTTTCTGCCTGCTCTGTGGTTTGTGCCTGAACGGCCTCCGTAGTTGCTTAGAGATTGCTGCAGCTGTGCCTTTGGTGTTGAAGGGCTTTATTAAGCACTTAGAGACTGCAGCCTTTGCATTGCCAATGCCTCCGCAGTGCCTTAGGTCCCAAGGTTAGTGTACTGTTTGCACAGTTAGCTTTCCTTGTCTTTTCTTGTGGGCTTCCAGCCCTTCTGCTTTGCGAGTTACTATCATCTGTGGGCCTTTGAATCGTATAAGGTCCCTGGTATGCTAGAGTGCTCTGTGCACTGCTACATTGTCCAGTTCTGTGTGATTGCCTAGTGTTTGACTAGTTAGCTTGGGCACAGCCTTGCTTGGTAGCCTGTGTACAGCTTTACTAGTTCTTCTGTGTTTGCTCTGTGTGAGTTCCTAGCGTTTGCCTAGTTAGCTTGGGCACTGCTCTGCTTGTTAGCTTGTGTACAGCTTCTAGGTCTCCTGAGTTTAGCCTCTGGTTTTTCCCGGTGGGGTTTCCTTGGTTTCTGGAGCTTCAGCCCTAGTCTTGTCCTTTGCCAGTTTTCCTTGTTACTGGAGCTCCAGCCCTAGTCTTGCTATTGGTTCTGACCCTTGCCTGTACCTATCTACTGCTCTGCTAGCCGCCTGCCCAGAGACCCCTGCTTTGAACCTGACCACGCCTGTCTCTGCCTATTGCCTATACTCAGTTATTCTCTGCCAGCCACCTGTCTCTGCCTATTGCCTGTACTCAGATCTTCTCTGCCAGCCACCTGTCTCGGACTTTTGCCAGAACCCGGACATTCCCTGCCTGCCTGTCTCACGTTAGCCTAGGTACCTGGGAGCACTGCTGGATCCTGACTACGGTTGTTCCTGTTGCTGGTTCCAGTTCTGGTTTTCCTGTAAGCCCTACCGGCTGCTCGAACCTGAGGGCTCAACCCTCGGGGAAAGGCAGCTAAGTGTAGGTGAAGCCTACTCCAGTGTGTTCCGGTCCGGTGCGTTCCAGTGCAGGACTCCAGTCCGGGGTTCCAGTCCAGCCTTGTCTCTTCTCTGCTCCGAAGGTGATCTTGCCTGCCACTGCCGCTCCTCGACCGTGGTCCAAGGACTCACGTACCCAGGGTTCCCGGGGAAGAAGCCTGACAGAATGCCAAGGTCCTCGAGAACACGACAATATCCCACTTGTGAGTATATTGCAGGCTGCTTCTCAGAGAAAGCGAAGATACTTATTTGTAGCAGGTATTCTCCTAGGACAGCAGGCTGAATATACTCACAATCCCACCCACCTCCCCTTGGAGTTGTTATTTGCTTATACTTTAGACTTAACTGAGGTACATGCTCGCACAGTGAGTGAGAAGTCAGTCCGTGCATGCGCGGTGACATGCGCCAGAAGGCTCTAGCAAAGTTTTTTTTTGTTTGTTTTTTGCTATGGCAAAATGCCGGTTCCCGGGCCGACGCGGACGTCGACCCACTTTTGAGAATATTCAGCCTACTGTCCTCAGAGAATACCTGCTACAGGTACGTAACTTCGCTATATATAGTTGGTAGTGCTGAGTATACATGCAGTGTAGTCACTGTGCAGCTGCAATTCAGAAGGCATAAACATACATAATTTGAAAACCCCTGTCTTTGCTGTGCCCCATACCCAGCTCCTTGTGATACAAATAGCATTGGGCAGTTTTTACAGATTTTCAGTCCAATATTGTCCATATACTCCCTCGTTCTATAGAATACCGTACACTTATGCATGTAAATGGCAGGTGCATTCTCAGCATAACTTGCTTAGCATGTAAATTCAATAGGGTGTTCACAGAGGAGCATGGACAGGTCACATGCTTGTCTAATGGTTAATGTGGACAATTTACAGAGTATTAAAAAGGTAAGCGTGTAACTGTCACATTAGCTGTGCCCATTTACACCTACTGTATACCTGGTGTAAGTGAGCATGCCTAAATTTAGGTGCATCAGTGTTGACTTACACTAATATTCTATAGTGGCATCTTTATGCACACGTCATTGTAGAATTAGCACTCAGTGCACGACATTGGTACTCCTAAATTGTGGCAACTAGTTATACAATTGGTCCTTTACAGGGTGAAATTCTATATTTGGCTTTGAATATTGGTCTGTTTTTTTTATCTAGGAAAAACAAAACATTTTTTTCTTTAAGGACAAGCAGACCTTGCTGTCCGATGCACTAAGCGTGGGACCTGCAGTCTTTTGTTTTCCACAAAGCAGAGGGGCTTTATTTTTTTTAAATCTTTTCTCAGTGCATAAGCTTTTTGCCTTTTGGTGTCTTCCCTTTTGGGGTCAAATTTATTATTTGTCATAGTGTAACTCATTATAGCATTTTTATTTAATATTTTAGTTATGTGATTATTGAGCTCCCCCAGCCATTGAGCCTTGGTCCGAACTACCAAGATATTCACTGTAACCTCTCAGCGTATGCAGAAGAGGTCCATTAAGCCTGCAAAATCCATTGTTGAAAATGTTTTGGTTCTGCATCGACTTCGGCATCGAGCATGACAGTAGATTCGGTCAAAGGCACAGAACCTGCATCAGCGTTGATGTCAAGTGCACCAATGCACCATTGATATGGTACTGTATTGGATTTGATGCCATGTTCATGTCAGAACTCTGCATTATCTTTGTTGATACTTCGAGCATTGAGGGACCTACAGCGCAAAAAGCCTAAGAAGCATTGCCATCAGTCTCCTACTAGGGACTCGTCCTACACCTCTCCTGCATCCATATCATCGATACGCGGAAAGCGTCCATGCCGCAGTGACCGCTCTCCATCTGTACAGCTCATTTTACATTGAGAACCTTCAAGATCTTCTAAATCTCCTACACTTGCACAGGCTACATTTCAGGCTGCGTCCACACCGGCTTCTCAGCAGATACTGATGCCTACCCGGTATGAGGAAATTTGGGCTATGCTCAAGGAAGAGCTCTACAGGCATACAAGGTGCTTGCACCTGCCTCAGCCCAGTCCGTGGATACATCAGAGAGACAGTCACAGGAGTGGTCCCATACTCCAGCTCAACATCAACCGTCAGGAGCAGTTCATACCCAACTGACGCATGTATTGTCATTGGCAGAGAACTTTCTCCAACATCATAAGCTTATATGCTTTGATGGCGTTTCAAACATAGTCGACATACAAGTCTGCATTCTCTCCCATGTACTACTCATGAGCAGTACTTTGCAGAGTGTGACTCGGACGTCTCCTGGGAGGCAGATCATGACCCACTGGCCATCTTCAATGAGGAGTCCTATGGCATGCCATCTGATCCTTTGCCACCTCAGAGGAGAAAACCATCCCCAGAAAATATATCCTTTCCAGATTTTGTTCGTGAAATGGCTTATGCTCTATACCTTTCAAGCTGGAAACGAAGAACCTCAAGCAGACCTTTTTGAGGTTCTTGACTAGGGTATTACAGTTCCTCTCCAGTTATGAAAACTACTTGAATGCTTAAAAACTACTTCAGTGCTTAAGAGTGGTCAAAAAGAGGGAGACCCTTCTGTCAGACCAACTTGCTCCAAAAAAAAAATTTGACACAATGTATAGAATACAAAAATGTGCTGGATTTGAAAGGACACAGCTACCACATCATTCTTCTGCTTTAAATTGCACTCACAGTGCCAGATCTTATGTTTCTGCTTCTCCAGGAAGGGAAGCAAGCAGAAAAAATTTGCAAGTCGTAATTCTAACCAGTTGCATTTTAGATTACCAGCTTTATTCCACTAATTATTTGAAATCTCTTATACAGAGTTCTTTATCATTTGCTGAATATCTTCCTTCTGATAAACGAGAACAGTTTCAAACTCTTCACAAAAAGCTCCTTACCTGTTGTAAATATCGTTCTAGGCAGGTATTTGATGCTTTCAATGTCTCTTCTCTTATCTCTGCTCAAGCAATAGCAGTGCATCAGTTGTCTTGGCTCTGAGTTTCTAACATTGAATCTGCTGTCCAGAAGCACCTCTCAGATGTTTCTTGTCATGGAAACAGCTTATTTGGGGACAAAGTTGATAGTGTCTGATCTAATTAAAAAAAAAACATACAGATACAGGTTTCAAGGAGAGGTTATAGTTGCTCTATCAGGTCATCATACCCCTATGCCTCCACCTCAGCAGCGTGGACAGAAGTCCCAAACACCCTCTCAGTCAAAGCAGCAGCCTAATATTTGACTCCTTACTAGAGAGCATTACCACCATCCAGTTGATACCAACAAACCATCTTGGAGGGAGGCTGCTTCTATTCCATCAAAGATGGTCTCTCATTACCTCCAATCGCTGGGTCTTACACAGAATTCAACACAGCTATGCTATGCGTTAGCATGCATGACCCCCAGATCATCCATCAAGAAGCTCATTTCAGCTCCCTCCAACTCCAATTATAATGAGAGGAGCTCTCGGCACTTCTCTGGCAGAATGCAGTAGTACAAGTTCCTCCATCAGACGGGTCAAGGGTTCTACTCCAGATATTTACTGGTGCCCAAAAAGACAGCAGGAATACGTCCAATTCTCGATCTACAAGTCTTAAATTTCTCCACAAAAAAAGTTTTGTGTGTTGTCTCTGGAGTCACCACTCCCCATGATACAGCTCAATGATTGGCTTTGCTCTCTAGACCTCAAAAACACATATACCCACATAGATATTCTACTTGCTCATAGATAATATCTTCGGTTCCGCTGTGGGTCTCTATACTGGTAGAACAAGGCCTTACCATTTGGTTTGGCCTCTGCTCCTCGAGTGTTCACAAAGTGTCTAGTAGTAGTCACTACAGCACTTCTGAGATGGGCCATCTACGTCTTCCCTTACCTGGACGACTGGTTAATCAAGGCAGTCAGAAATCGAGCGCCGACTCCACAAAGTCAACAATACAACTCCTTGAACTCCTCAAAATTGTAGTCAACTACCCCAAATCACATCAACTGGTACAGATTCTGGAATAGAAGCTCTTGTTGACATAACTCAAGGTTGAGCGTTCCTGCCTCAGCAGAGGGCAAACAATATAAAACATCTTGCTACTCAGGTATCCCAGGCAACACATATATCTGCACATATGGGTGTGCTGTTTCCTTCTGCATAGTAGTGGGAGTTATTGTAAATAACTGTATATTAGCTACTCCTACCACCACCATCTTTTTTCAATATACCAGCTAGCAGAAAGATTATAATTGGCTAACGTTTTGCTAGGTGCTGTGATCCCCTCTTCTTTTTACAAGATCTCAAAGTATAAATAGAATTCTCCATTTTAACTTTGATTTTGTGAAGGTTCATGAGAATTTATTTTATTTCAAAATATAAATTCCAGATAAATTATATACAGTATTTGAGTGATAATTGCTAGCTATAATCATTATTCAGTGTAGTTTGTAATTTTTAGGTACATTTTTCAGTCTGTACCCCATGTTTGCACTTCTCGCCAGACAAACAGTAAACGAGTCATGGGGATGATGGGGAAACTAGTGGTGAACAGTTTTTACCACTCAAAGAAGAATATTGGTGACCACAGCCTGAACAGATCCCCTTCCCCCCCCCCCCCCCCCCCACTGTCCCCTGTCCCAGGACATGAGCTTACTCTGGGTGATGCAGAAAGCAACCACAGACGTAGCTGCAACTTTATTGCAGCTGGTTCTATGTTCTGAGCAATGCAGAGAGGATTTGTATGTGGGTGTTAACTCGTGCAGAACAGCCACAAGTTGTATTAAAATATATGCTGATGAATTACTTTAGGTATTCTGTGCTATGCAGAGAGTAGGCAGCCTAGTCCAGGTTTAGTGTAGAAGGTTTTGCAGAGAAGATTTCTTGTCAATCTCTCACATTTAAGTACTGGTCTTGTCTCGTTATGCAAGTTTTAAAGGCAGGTAGTGAGTAACAAACGTGTGTGTGTGTCTGAACAAAACTACAAGTGAAAGCTTACATCGGTGCCTGTTCTGCGCCTAAATATGAACCTCTCAAAAATTTCAACTGCAGACAGTTTTTGAAAGGCTTTTATTTAGGCATAGAAAAACAGGTGCCTATGTGTATTGACACTTTAAGTTTTGGTTCAGACATGCACACAGAAGCTGCGCTTACTGCAAAACCTTGTGTGCATGTATCCAGCATACTCTGCCCCTCCCATATTTGCTGCACATAAAATTTGCAGTTGATTAATTTGCTGCATTCTGTGCTATTATGCTTGCAGTAGAAGCCATGCATGCTTCTACAGTGTGCCTTTCTCCATCTTCCTCTCAGTAGGGTCTGGTTCAAGACTTGACGGTAGCAGCATCATCGTCATTGGATTGTAAAGGCATACAGGGTTGTTAGCACACATTGCTTTCCTAGATTCCACTCCCTCCTCACTTTCATAAGAACTCCATGCTTGAAAGACGAATGTGTGCAACAGAGTCCTTCATCTTTACAAGCCCCATTCTACTGTGGCTAAACCTGGGACCAACCTTATGTTTGTAAGGCTGGAGGAAGTGGGGATGGTGTTTATTTGTAGCCACTGAAGGATGGGGAAATGTGCCACTCTAATGTGCATGTTACAGCTTATATATTCATTGACAAAACTCCACCCCAGAAAACCTGGATTCAGACCACATTTTAGCACCGAAACTGTTTTAACTTAGATAAGCATCAGGTTTCACTGGATCTTTCTTTGGCTTTTGACCTGGTAAATCATAATCTCCTAATCATGTTTATTATCTCTGGGCATCTCAGGTATGGTTCTGGCATGGTTTAATTCCTTTCTCTCTGATCGCACTTACAGGGTCATAACCATTTCATCTTTGCATTTCCCTCCACCCCCTTGCGCTCTGTCATGTAGCATCCATCATGGTTCTATCTCTGCTGCTCTTTAATCTATTTCTAAATCCTCTTGCCACATTCAATCAACTGGTGTTTCTTTTCACTTGTATACTGCTGCTCCTATTTCTTGCGAATCCTTTCATACCAATCATCGGCCCACTTCAGGACTGTTTTCTCTTGATCTCAAACTGGCTTAACAATCATAAACTAGTTTGAAACCACAAAAAAACAGTGGCATGCTGGTTCACAGATGGTCTTTCTGTCCCTTCTATTCTCAGGGGGTTTTTTTTGTTTGTTTTTTTTGCACACAGATCCACCCTTTGTATTCTTTTCATTATCTTGGAATTATCCTGGATTCTCAGCTCACTTTCTCTCCTCAGGTCTGTAGTCTTTGTAAAACTAGTTTTTCTATTCTCCACCATGTTCAGTCCACAGCTATTTCGACCAAGATACTTCCCATTCACTTGTTCTTTTTTTTTTTTTCATTATTCCACATTGATCATCTGGTTGGCTTCTTCAAGGCCAATACGGTGTATAGTCAAATCATTTCATTGAAAACATACTTATTGTCCAATATTAGTTAGAAATAATACATCTGATTACATTCTTTCTCTTTTAAAAAAACAGAAGTTATTTAACAATACATATACAAGTCTCTAATTCAAATCCCACTGATTAAAGTAATCCCAGTTTTCACAGGCTTCACTCCTTTTAAAGTAATAATTGAGGAAATATTTCTGAGGAAAACTTTAGGAGTCATATCCGGAACTCTGGGAAAAACAATAATTTCGATATTAATCATTGATAATAATATTCATTTTATTATTCAAAGTTTATGGACCATTGTTCTGTGTTTATTAACCACCAGACTCGACTATTTCAATATAGCTGTTTAAATTACTCGCCCTCAATTTCAAGGCTCATAGATTTGGTCTTCCTTACCTACCTTGCAATGTTAACCATTCCATATTCCCCCATCCTTCTCCACGACATTAGTGACCACCAGCTGGTTTTCTCCAACCCCAAAGCTGCTCAACTAGAATCCAACTGCCATTGTGCTTTTTTTCTTCATGGCCCCTTCTCATTGGAGCAACCAAAATGATAAAGGGGATAGAACTCCTCTCATATGAGGAAAGGATAAAGAGGTTAGGGCTCTTCGGCTTGAAAAAGAAGTGGCTTGGGGGGGAGGAGGGGGAATATGATTGAGGTCTTCAAAATCCTGAGTGGTGTAGAATGGGTAAAAGTGAATCAATTTTTCTCTCTCCAAAAAGTACAAACACCAGGGGACACTCAATGAAATTATAGGGAAATACTGTTAAAATAGGAAGAAATATTTTTTCACTCCCAAGAATAGTTCTGGAACCTGATCCACTAACCGCTGATACCACGTCCTCCAGTATCTGGGTTTAAAAAAGGTTAGTAAAGTTCCTGGAGAAAAAGTCCATAGTCTGTTATTAAGATGGGGGAAGCCACTGCTTGCCCTGGGATTGGTAGTATGGAATGTTACTATTTGAGTTTCTGCCAGGTACTTATGACCTTGATTGGCCACTATTGGAAGCAGGATACTGGGCTAGATGGACCATTGGTCTGACACAGTATGGCTATTCTCATGTTCTTAAGTTTTAATAAACTACAAATCATAATTTAATTAGTAAAAATTAGTACAGACTGAAAGCACGTTTTTTAGACCAAGTCTGCAAGAGTATTTAGAATGCATACAGTCACCAAAGAAGCATATTTTGATACTAATGTTAGCAAAACTACAATTTATTGAAAGTTCATGCTTACTACAGAATGACAGTCTTTAAAATGCTATTGAAATCAAGTTAAATGAAAATCTATTAAAAACTATATTATGTAGAATAGCTAAAAGGTTGGAATTTTTCTTTCAAAAATTGTAACCGGGATAATGGTATGCCGACTTGGAAAATGCTGGAGTAGATGTCTGCGTCCTCTTAGGCTTATAATACAACCAGATAGAAATGGCAACTGCAGAATCTGTTTGTTTCTGGTAGTCAAACCAGAAGATCCTTGTTCTTGGTACATATAGTCATTAGTTATCAACGAATGCAGAAACGTAGTTTTAGTGCTATGTTGATAGAATGCTATGCCCTTAGTAATTTAGCTCCTGTGGTGCTAATTGGTTTGAATTTTTTTTTAGCCATTTTTCATTCAGAAGTTTATTAAGTAAGCATGTTAAAATTAGCCTCTTTAACTGCATGAGCTCATTTGCCAATATTTGCGTTTCTTTTAAAAGCAAAATTCTGAATTCAAACATTATTAACTCTCTCCCATTTAGACCAGACATAATTACTCCTGAGATCATGGAGTTCAATAACACTTCTAAAAGAAAATAAGTTAGTTTGAGCTTAGCTTGCAAGTATTACAATGGTTACTTCCAGAGCAGTGTCTACGTGTGTGTGTGTATAGGAAATACTGAATTTATTGTTCTGTCTGTTGCTTTTAATTTATTCCTATTGTATATGTTCTTATTTTGTAATTTGTATCACATGTGGCACTAGTTTTTACTTTATACTGGAGTCTGGTGAGAAAACTAAAATAAATCTTGATTTTAACAAACAGAGAAATTACTGTTAGCTGTTAAATGCCTCTCGTCTGTAAGGATGGTTTCTGAAGCCACTAGCTATTGAGGACTTTGTTGTGAGAAATGGAAAGAGTGATTCCTGTGCTGGAAGAGTTGGTCTGGTGAGTCAGTGATGCTCAGAAGCCAACACAGAAGGTAGAGGCCATTAGCGCTGGACTAGCACCCTTAGTGTGACTGCATTATTCTCAGAGGCTTTAGCGCGGGAAACAAGTGTGCAAATGTAATGTAGTCAAAAGGATGTTAGAGGTCTTTTCCTATTCCCCCCTCCCCCAATGCTCAGAAAACAGCGCAAAAAACAAAGCCTCCCTTACCACTGAGTAAATAACAGCAGTTCAGAGCATGTGGTAGGGTGTTTGAAGAGAGGATTTCTCATGATTCTCTTTAAAATCTGCCACTTTTTCTTTAATTTTGAAGCAGAAGAAAGCCCGTTCAAGCCCTTAAGCACCAGTAGTGAGAAACAAATGTGCGTGAACCTGAGCAAACCCAAAAGTGAAAGCACACATTGGCACCTGTTTCCTGCGTTTAAATATAAACCTTTCAAGTAAAATAAATATTGAAAACTTATATTTAAAGGTGCAGAAAACAGATGCCAAAATGTGATTCATGTTTGGGTTTGTCTGGCATGTGCGCAAGGAGTTGGGCTTACCATGAAACTTCTACAAAGGTGCCAAGCATGTCCCCCCTCCTTACTTTTGCTTTAACAGCACGCATATAATTTGCATACCATTTCCTTTGATCATTGGTGAGCTAATTTTCTGTGCTGTTCCAGCAGTATAGTTTCAGCGCTGTTGGCTTACCACAGGAATTCTCAGCATCAGGGCCTAAGTGCCTTAGGGCAGATGAGCCAAGGAACTGCGTCTGAGAACTGAGGTGGATTGCTTGCAATCTCCTCTTTTTGGTCCTCTAGTCTTTTGAGTACCTTAAATCAACACCCAGGCACCTACTTTTTATCCAACTCCTCTCAATATGGGGGGGGGGGGGGGGAGGAAATAAGCTGGTGTGGAGGAAATAAGTTGGTGTGAAAGCTAAGTGATAGTTCTACACATCATGGCCACACTGGTGTATAGCTCTGCCCTCCTCCCCACTACAACCATCTTTAACTACTGTAGAAAGAGTATTCTTCAAGGACAAGCATGCTGCTTGTTCTCATGATTGGGTGACGTCCACGGTAGCCCAGAAATGGAAGTCTTCCTAGCAACAAAAAGTTTGCTAGAGCCTTTGAGCGCGAGAGTCCTGCTTCAGTTTTTTTTCTCCGTGGTAAGGGAGTGACTGCTTGCGATCTCTCTCCATTTGCCCTGAAAGAGCCTTCGTGTATTTTTTCAGTTTTCCGTTTCCTTTTCCCTCATTTTCTTTTACGTTGTGTTCCTTAAATAAATTTAAAAAAAAGACCCTTATTTCTAAGTTTTGGTCCTTGTAAGTTTTGTTTTGCTGCTGCCGCGCGTACGCGTTTCTCTCATTTTTGTGCCTTTATTTTTTGGCACCATCAAGAATTTTGATTTCACCACCGCTATTTTTCCGTCCATGTCATCGAGGACGCCCAGTGGCTTCAAGAAGTGTACTCGGTGCAACCGGGTGATCTCGGGTACTGACCCTCACGCGTGGTGTCTTCAGTGCCTTGGGCCTGACCATCGCCCAGACGCATGTAAGTTGTGTCTTAGCTTGAAAAACCGGACACAGGCGTCGAGACAAGCTCTTCGGGATCGTCTTTTCGGAGCTTTGCCTGGTTCTTCGGTGTCTATATCGGCACCGGAGATGGCATCGACCTCAGGAGCGCAGGTAATGGCTGTCCAGAGACCACACGCTGGGAGAAGTGAGCCATTGAGTGGGTCTCCACCTGCCTTGAAGACTCCTGCTGTGCAGGCCCCACGGGACCAACCACTCTCGGACCCGACCCCGAGGAGGCGTGTGGATTCCACGTCGTCCTCTGTACCGAGGAGTATCGATGACATGCATCGAGCGAAGGCAAAGAAGCATTGTCATCGGTCTCCTTCTAAGCACGGTACCGGGAGCTCCGGGGCATCGAAGGATTTGGCACCTGTGAAGCGCCGATGCCGGGAGGAGTGCTCACCCTCCATTCAGGAGGTGTCAGTCTTCAGACAGCCTGGTACCGCCTCCTCGACCTCAACAGATTCTGGACCTGGTTCCTGCACTGACTCCGCAGCCTTGCTAGACAGTGACTCTGGACGAGCGCATCCAAGCCATTCTCCCAGGTTTGCTGGAAGGGTTGCTGCGTCGGCCTGTTCCGGTGCTGGGGGTGCTTGCGCCTTCGGCACCATTGATGGAAACGGTAGCTGGCTCTGGCCCCGTGGTGAGGTCTCCGACGCCGGTGCCGCTTGCAGCATTGACATCGGCTGCCATCCAGGTCGACTCCCCGTCGACATCGATGGAGGGAGCTTCATCGCTGCTGGCACTGGGGTCGACTTCTCGGCACTGCTATCGGGGACATTGTTCCCTGGCGTTGAGACAGGCCCGGTTTCGGACTGCAGTTCAAGAACTCTTGTCCGATACCGAGGAGCATGCCTTATGGGATGATGGAGAAGATCCCAGATATTTCTCTTCCGAGGAGTCTTGTGGTCTTCCCTCTGATCCTACTCCTTCGCCAGAAAGAAAGCTTTCTCCTCCGGAGAGTCTTTCTTTCTCTTCATTTGTCCGGGAAATGTCTGTGGCTATTCCCTTCCCTGTTGTAACTGAGGAGGAGCCCTGGACTGAGATGCTCGAATTTCATGCTTGAGTTCCTTGAGAACTCTTGGATGTATGCCATTCGGTCCAGGTGATTTACTTCTCTTTAATTTGTCAATTTGGCTCATTACATCTTCCAGGTTCAAAGAGATTCCTTTCAGTTCCTGCGCATCATCACCCTTTAAAATCAATTCCGGTACAGGCAGATCTCTTGCATCTTCTGCCGTAGAGACCGAAGCAAAGTATCCATTCAGTTTCTCTGCTATGGCCTTGTCCTCCCGAAGCACCCCTTTTTCTCCTTCATGATCTATATTATAGGGGGAGTTCATACTTCCCAAAAGGTGTTTTGAAGTCAGCTAGTTGTCCACTTCTGTTATGAAACTATAGCATCTTCATTTGACTTGGGTTGATTTTGCCCAGTCCTGAGTTGCTGTTAAGCAGTCAGTTTACTCAAAGCTGTGGATAGATCTGATTCAGTTGTGGAATTCCTCCAACGACAACCAGAACTTTCTTCTCCCAAGCATTGCATTTGACAACATCATCCTTGAACCACTGAAAATTATACGTTCATGGGGTGCCGGCATCAGTGGCTTAGGGACGATACTGCTGCCTGCCAAGCTTGGTAAAAGGGAATTCTGGCCATCTTCAGAGAAAGTATAATTTATATTTTGAGGTGGGGATAGGGCGGGACAGAGAAAATATTGTGCCCACCCACTTTGGACTCAGGCCCATCCAAAATTGGCTGTCTGGCTATGCCACTGCTGTGTTCCCTTTTTTTTTTTTTTTACTACATTGAATGTTTTGGCTTTGGATATTAAGATATAGGGCTCTATTTGCTAATTTACCTTAACTAATGCATGTTAATGCACATTAAACACTATTGTGCTTTTTTAACTCATATTAAATAACACAAGCCTCATTCTCAATGAGGCCTATTAATAGGTATAGTAGATGTGAACTCCCCGTATAATATAGATCATGAAGGAGAAAAAAGGGCACTCAGGGAGGACAAGACCATAGCAGAGAGATTGAATTAATGCTTTGCTTCGGTCTTCATGCAAGAAGATATAAGAGATGTACTTGTACCGGAAATGGTTTATAAGAGTGATGAAGTGGAGGAACTGAAAGAAATTTCGGTGAACCTGGAAGATGTACCAAGCCAAATTGACATGATAACGAGTGATAAATCACCTAGATCGGATGGCATACACCCCAGGGTACTGAAAGAACTCAAACAGAAATTGCCAATCTGCTGTTAGTGATCTGTAACCTGTTGTTAAAATCATCTGTAGTACCTGAAGATTGGAGGGTTCCAGGACTGATCCAGAAAATTACAGACCGGTAAGCCTGACGTCTGAGCCGGGGAAAATAGTGGAAACTATTATAAAGAATAAAGTTACAGAACACATAGACAAACATGGTTTAATGGGACAGAGTCAGCAAGGGTTCAGCCAATGGAAGTTTTGCCTCACCAATTTGCTTCATTTCTTTGAAGTGTATATAAACATGTCGATAAAGGTGATGTAGTGTATCTAGATTTTCAGAAAGCTTTTGATAAAGTTCTTCATGAGAGACTCCTGAGAAATCTAAAAAGTCATGGAATAGGAGACAATGTCGTTCTGTGGATTAGGAATTGGTTTTTTGGAGAGAAAATAGAGGGTAGGGTTAAATGGCCATTTTTCTCAATGGAGGAGTGTGAACAGTGGAGTGCCACAGGGATCTGTAATGGGACTGGTGCTATTTAACCTATTTATAAATGATTTGGAAATTGGAACGAGTGAGGTGATTACATTTGCAGATGTCATAAAAATATTCAAAGTTCTAAAAAAAACACATGCGGATTGTGAAAAATTGCAGGAAGAATGGGCATCCAACTGGGAGATGAAATTTAATGTGGACAAATGCAAAGGGAGACTGGGCGGCTAAATGGCAGATGATGTTTAATGCGAGCAAGTGCAAGGTGATGCATGTGGGGAAAAAAGAACCTGAATTATAGGTACGTCATGCAAGGTTCCACGTTAGGAGTTACGGGCCAAGAAAGGGATCTGGGTGTCGTCGTCGATAATACACTGAAACCTTCTGCTCAGTGTGCTGCTGCAGCTAGGAAAGCGAATAGAATGTTGGGTATTAGGAAAGGTATGGAAAATAGATGTGGATGTTATAATGCCGTTGTATCGCTCCATGGTGCGACCGCACCTTGAGTATTGTGTTCAATTCTGGTCGCCGCATCTCAAGAAATAGTAGAATTGGAAAAGGTGCCGTGAAGGGCGACTAAACTGATAGCGGGGATGGGATGACTTCCCTATGAAGAAAGACTAAGGAGGCTAGGGCTTTTCAGCTTGGAGAAGAGACGGCTGAGGGGAGACATGATAGAGGTATATAAAATATTGAGTGGAGTGGAACAGGTGGATGTAAAGCGTCTGTTCATGCTTTCCAAAAATACTAGGACTAGGGGCCATGCGATGAAACTACAGTGTAGTAAATTTAAAACAAATCGGAGAAACTTTTTCTTCACCTAACGCATAATTAAACTCTGGAATTCATTGCTGGAGAATGTGGTGAAGGCGGTTACCTTAGCAGAGTTTAAAAAGGGGTTAGACAGTTTCCTAAAGGAGAAGTCCATAAACCACTACTAAATGGACTTGGGAAAAATCCACAATTCAAGGAATAACATGTATAGAATGTTTGTACGTTTGGGAAGCTCGCCATGTGCCCTTGGCCTGGCTTGGCTGCTGTCATGGACAGGATGTAGGGCTCGATGGACCTTTGGTCTTTTCCCAGTGTGGCATTACTTATGTACTTATGCTGAAATTTGCCTAGTGTGTGGCGGCTGCTAAAAAGCAAACAGGATGTCAGGACTCTGAGATTCTGCTAGACTCATCACTTACATTGATCCCACAAACTAATGGTTTCTATCACCTGTGGCAACTATGAAATCACTCTCTATATATTGAAAAGATGAGTGTGAACATATTGATCAATGGCAACTGGCATATTGTAATGTCCTCTACACTGGTTAAACCTAAAGTAGTTTGCTTCAGCTCTAAGTAATTCAGAATGCTAAAGCATGACTGATAGAAGGCTGCAAGTGGCATGATAGCATCACACCCTTCATGCGCAAACCAGGGGCGTATCTGGACTCTGGTGGTAGGGGGGGCCAGAGCCAGAGGGAGGGGGCACATTTTAGCCCCCCCGCCGCCACCGATTCCCCCCCGCCATTTCCGGACCCCCCTGCCACTGCCAGACCCCCCCTCACCACCAATGACACTCTCCACCCCCTCCCGCCGCTGCCAACCCTCCCCTGCTGCTGTCACTTACCTTTGCTGGCGGGGGACCCCAACCCTCCGCCAGCCGAGGTCCTCTCTTCCATGCAGGCTGCAAGTTGCAATGCTTCCTGTTCTTCTGAGTCTGACATCCTGCACGTACAACGCGCAGGACATCAGACTGAGTTCCAAATTCTGAGTCTGACCTCCTGCACATTGTACGTGCAGGACGTCAGACTCAGAAGAACAGGAAGCGTTGCAACTTGCATCCTGCACGGAAGAGAGGACTTCGGCTGGCGGGGGCTTGGGGTCCCCCGCCAGCAACGATCGGCGATGGGTTGGTGGCGGGCGTGCGGGAGGGAGGGGGAGGTGGAAAGGGTCGAAGGTAGGGGGGTCCAGGGAGAAATCTGCGGGGGCCCAGGCCCCTGTGGCCCCACACAGATACGCCCCTGGCGCAAACTACCATAGCTACCTGTACTTTATAGGGCTAAATGTAAAACTCTGTTTAACTTTCAAGATCCTCAGATAAAATGGGGCAGAATACTTAAATAATAAAATTGCCCTCTTTACACCCATGAGACCTCTATTGTTTTCTAGGCAAGCATCATTATCTGAACCCCATGAGACCTCTATTGTTTTCTAGGCAAGCATCATTATCTGAACCCTCATCAAAAGAAATTGCACAATGTGATATCCATTAGTAAGCCTTCTCAGAATTAGCCCCTGCAACTTACATCTAACTCAAGACTACCTGTACTTTAGGAAGCAGGTAATAGCCTGAATCTCCTTCCAATCCTTTAGTACATGATTTGACAATCCACTTACTGTGCCTCTGGACTTTCTTGTTGTACACCCTGTAGCTTAGAACAGTTCCTCTAAGTGGCATACCAAGGGTGGGGTGGTGGAGGCAGTATGCTCCAGGTGCAAGCAATAAAGGGGTGGATTCAATGTTCTTTCTGCCTGTGCCATGTAGGATGCCATTCTCACCTCTTCCTACACAGTTGCTGTTTCCCCAGACCAGCAGTGGCACAACAAGCTAAACCCATTGTAGGGCTGCACTCTACACACCCGCGAATGGCAGCTCTGCCCTGGAACAGAAAGATGATGTCGGAGGAAGTGGGACCAGCAGCTGTGGGTATATAGAGTGCGGCTCCACAATGGGCTTAGCTTGTTTTGCCACTGCCGGTATGGGGAAATGGCAGCAATGGTGTGGGAGTGGTAGTAGTGGGGGGGAGATATAGAAGGACAGAGGGGGATACTGGATGGAAGGGCTAACAAGGGGACAGACGATGGAAGAGGGAAGAGTGAGAACAGATGCTGGATGGAAGGGGGCAGAGCAAGAGGGCAGATATATGATGGAAAGGGGCAGAGAATAAAAGGGCAGATTCTGGCTGGAAGGAGGGAGAAAGAGGGCAGGTGCTGGATAGAAAGGGGGAGAGAGAGAGGGGCAGGTGTTGGAAGGAAGAGAGAGGGCAGATACTGGATGGGAGGAGAGAGAGGGCAGACACTGAATGGAAGGGGCAGAGAGCTGATGCAGGATGGAAGGGGAAGAGAAAGAGGGTAGATGCTGGATTAAAAGGGGAGAGAGGGCAGGCACTAGACGGAAGGGAGATAGAGGGCAGGAGCTGGATGGAAGGTGAGAGAGAGCAGGCACTGGATGAAAGGGAAGAGAGAGAGAGAGGGCAAATGCTGGATAGAATGGGAAAAGAGAGCTGCACGGGGACGGGGTTTGCGGGGAACCCGTGGGATTCCCACAGGGACGGAAGCAGTTCTATGGGGTTCCCGTGGGGACGGAAGCAGTTCTGTAGGATTCCCGTGGGGACAGAAGCAGTTCCTGCGGGGTTCCCGAGGGGACGGAAGCAGTTCCTGTGCGGTTCCCGCGGGGATGGAAGCAGTTCTGCAGGGTTCCCGTGCAAGTGTAAGCTACACCTGCACCAGCCTCTCATCTACCACCGAGTACCAAGTTCTTTGAGTGCTGTCTTCTCCTCCTCTTCCTCCTTGCTTTAACAGCACAAATGTGGAAAATTTTCCATTAAGTAGGTGGTAGAGACACAAATGATGATGGAATTCAAAAAGGTGTAGGATGAACACAGAGGATCTCTAATTAGAAAATGGAAGTTATAAAAAACCTAACCTTAAATGGCTGCATGTGTGAAGTAATGCTTAGATGGCAACTCTGGCTGTGATTAACTAGGGCCAATACTGGGCAGACTTGTATGGTTGTCTAAATGGAAATCTGGTTTAGGATGGGCTGGAAAGGGCTTAGACAGCAACTTCAGTGGCTGGAACATAAGGACAGTTCTGGACAGATTTTTATGATGTGTGTCCCACAAATGAGAAGATGAATAGACTGGAGTGGGCTTCAACGACAACTCCAACAGTTGGAACATAAGGATAGGGCCAGATAGACTTCTATGGTCTATGTTCCAGAAACACAAAAGAAAGACCATAATCAAGTATGTAATATCACACTCGTTGATTTAATCATGAATTGATAATGAGTGTGACTATTGGGCAGACTGGATGGACCATTCAGGTCTTTATTTGCTGTCACTTACTATGTTACAATTAATCCTCTTTGCTCCTGGGCTGATGAGCAGACCTCAGCTCTGACACAGGCAAGAACATCAGATGTCACCTGACCTACTGGCATGTGCATATGGTGACCTCTCAGCACAAAGTGCCAGTAAATCAGAGACAAATCTTACATGTGCACACCAGAGTGTTCAAAGTTTCAGCTTCCATTCCTTCCTTGCCTACAGTGCTGTGGCTCAAATCCAGAGAGAGACTGAGGGAGCTGACTGGAATTTTCTTTTATGTACCATTAAATTCTTACAGTGATGGGTGGGGGTGGGTTAAATTCTTGTGGGGACAGGTGCGGATGGGTTAAATTCGGATGGGGACGGGATGGGTTACATTTTTGTGGGGATGGATGGGTAAGATTCCAGCAGGGACAGGCGGGGATGGGTAAGATTTCTGTCCCCGTGCAACTCTTTAAGATAGATGCTGGATGGAAAGGGAGGACAGTGAAAAATGCTGGATGGAAGAGAGAGAGTGCAGACACAATGGAAAGGGCAGAGAAAGGTGCAGGATGGAAGGGGAGAGAACGAGGGCAGACACTGGATGGAAAAGGGGTAAAGTGAGGACAGATTCTGGATGCAGCAGGGATTGGGAAAGATGTTAGAGCTAGTAACAGGAATATGAGGAAATAGGAGAGCTGGGATGAGAGAAAGTGATGAAAAGCTGTTGGTAGACACAGTAAAAAGAAGGAAATTGAAGACTGGCTAGTAAAAATTAAATCTGGACAGAGGCAGAAAAATAAATTGAAGAAAGCTGAACTGAAAAGGAGGAGAGAGAAAAATGGCAAATGGACGGGAAACCCTGGCAAAAGAATTAAGAAAAGACAGAGGAAAACAGAAACCAGAGACTGAGACCAACACAATTAGAAAAAGTAAATGGCCTGACAACTAAGGTAGAAAAAAAAATTATTTTTACTTTAATTCAAACTTTTTATTGTAATTTTAATTACAAACAACACACCCCCACCCCACATTACTCCAGTCCACTAATACAAGTTACAGAAAATGCCCACTAACAAAGTTGAATAATTAACTATAATAGCATAAATATGAAATAATTTACAAAAATGATCCAATGGCAGCTAATGAAATACTTTTCTTAATAGCTGCAACTTCCTCATATTTTCTCATTAAACAAACTACACTCCACCATGTCAAAACAGAATTCTTATTTGTATTCTTATTATTTTTACTTTAAGGTAAAGTAGTGTGGTAACTGTGTTAATAAATATAAATAAAAAAGTGGAAATAAAGTGATACATTTTTATTTGACTAATTTTACCTTTCCTGAGATAAGGACAGGATACCATAACAGCAGTATACTCTCCTGTCCTAAGGAAGGAGGATTAGGCCTCTGAAAGCTAATTGAAAAATGTACTTAGTCCAATAAAATGATATCATCTTATTTTCCATTTTTTATTTGTATTGTAGTGATTGGAATATGCCTATGAGGTGTACACAGATAACAACCTTTTGGGGTGTTATTGGGGATATGACACTCAGTGTGAATTACAGAAGAAAATGACTCAGCTCCATTCTAGCATTAGGCAAGGTAGTGTCAGAAGCAAACGTGTTCCCTTTTTATCTACAGACCCGAGCAGCACACAATGCCCAAATAACAGACAGAACTAACACCACACTATGGGTATTATAAAAAAAATAATGCTTATTTACAATAGCTACATAATAATAAGAAAGTTATAGGAATGATGGCAATGCAGTTCTTATCATAGAAACAGCTCAGAGTAAACGCACATTACCCTAAATAGACTTATAATTCAGTTAGCAATTCTACCCACAGCATTTATAAAATGGCTATACACGGCAACTATACAACCTGGTGCAGACATCCAGCAGAAGGCAGAATGTTCCTCAGATGGTCGGTCAGACGGAAGGAAGGCAGGGTTGCTCAGATGGAATGCCAGCCCCTTGTTCTTCTTTACAATCCTTCTTATAGAAGAAAAAGCCAGCTCCAGCTAACATGATGTCATTCCTGGCTTGGCCTGGGCCCCATATGTTCTGTGAAACAACCTTGTTTATTACAGATTGTTATGGCTTAAGGGCCACAATGCTGTTCCATCAGCACCACAATGAAGGGCATTTTAAACACAAAGTTGGTTTCAGGGAGGAGGGTGCTTTCCTGAGATACAACTGTGCCACTGTCTGAGAAAACCAGGCCTAGGGGTTTTGATCATTGTGGTTTACAGATCCAACCAGTACATCACATCTGACTGCAGAGTGCATTGTCCCAGGAAACAGCATGTTGTGATATTCTGTCTCTCCAGTTATTAAGTCAGCTCAGTCATCAAGGGAATTTCCAGTGGTCCTTGACTGGCCTGCAGTTCTTGAAGAGGTCTGCAATGTCATTGAGAACTGTACCACCCCCCCCCCCCAACACACAGACACCCCCCTTAGTAGTGAAAGATGAAGTTAGCCAAAGTCTGTTTTGAAAGTCAGGTTGGAAATGCTGAATAATGCCATTATAGTCCCACATACTTTGTTGTATAAGGACACATAGTGCTTTGTGCACCATCTCTCCTACTATCACCCCCCCCCCCCCCCCCATCTGTCATATCCTCAACCGCTCTCTCTCCACTGCAACTGTCCCGGACACCTTCAAGCATGCTGTGGTCACACCACTCCTCAAAAAACCATCACTTGACCCTACCTGTCCCTCCAACTACCGCCCCATTTCCCTCCTACCCTTCCTCTCCAAAATACTTGAATGCGCCGTTCACAGCCGCTGCCTTGATTTTCTCTCCTCTCATGCCATCCTCGATCCGCTTCAATCCGGCTTTCGCCCCCTACACTCGACAGAAACGGCACTATCTAAAGTCTGCAATGACCTGTTCCTCACCAAATCCAAAGGTCACTACTCCATCCTCCTCGACCTATCTGCCGCTTTTGACACTGTCAATCACAACCTACTTCTTGACACACTGTCCTCTTTTGGGTTCCAGGGCTCTGTCCTCTCCTGGTTCTCCTCTTATCTCTCCCATCGTACCTTCAGAGTACACTCTCATGGTTCGTCCTCCACCCCTATCCCGCTCTCTGTTGGAGTTCCTCAGGGATCTGTCCTTGGACCCGTTCTTTTTTCAATCTACACCTCTTCCCTGGGCTCCCTGATCTCATCTCATGGTTTCCACTATCATCTTTATGCTGATGACACCCAGCTTTATCTCTCCACACCAGACATCACTGTGGAAACCCAGGCCAAAGTATCAGCCTGCTTATCCGACATTGCTGCCTGGATGTCCAACTGCCACCTGAAACTGAACATGGCCAAGACCGAACTTATTGTCTTCCCACCCAAGCCCACTTCTCCTCTCCCTTCACTCTCTATCTCAGTTGATAACACCCTCATTGTCCCCGTCTCATCTGCCCACAACCTCGGTGTCATCTTCGACTCCTCCCTCTCCTTCTCTGTGCATATCCAGCAGATAGCCAAGACCTGTTGCTTCTTCCTCTATAACATTAGCAAAATTCGCCCCTTCCTCTCTGAGCACACCACCCGAACTCTCATCCACTCTCTCATTACCTCTCACCTTGACTACTGCAACCTACTCCTCACCGGCCTCCCACTTAGCCATCTATCCCCCCTTCAGTCCGTTCAGAACTCTGCTGCACGTCTTATCTTCCGCCTTGACCGATATACTCATATCACCCCTCTCCTCAAGTCACTTCACTGGCTTCCGATCAGATACCGCATACAGTTCAAGCTTCTCCTACTAACCTACAAATGCACTCGATCTGCAGCCCCTCCTTACCTCTCTACCCTCATCTCCCCTTACGTACCTACCCGTAACCTCCGCTCTCAAGACAAATCCCTCCTTTTAGTACCCTTCTCCACCACCGCCACCTCCAGGCTCCGCCCTTTCTGCCTCGCCTCACCCCATGCTTGGAATAAACTCCCTGAGCCCATACGCCAGGCCCCCTCCCTGCCCATCTTCAAATCATTGCTCAAAGCCCACCTCTTCAATGTCGCCTTTGGCACCTAACCACTACACCTCTACTCAGGAAATCTAGACTACCCCAATTTGACATTTTGTCCTTTAGATTGTAAGCTCCTTTGAGCAGGGACTGTTCTTGTTAATTTGAACAGCGTTGCGTAACCCTAGTAGCGCTCTAGAAATGTTAAGTAGTAGTAGTAGTAGTAGTAGTAGTAGTAGTAGTAGTGGTGCAGGGACCCTTTGTCCCTACATGCCAATTTTTGAAATTTATGTTATTTTGCACAATATGGGGGGAGGCATGCATTCTCATTTCTCTGGTGTTCACTGTATGCAGTCTGGCTTCTTGGGGATTCAGTTTGATTTTGGTCCACATATATTTTTAGTTTGTAGTTACTTATGGGCTCATTTTTGAAACAGGATGTCCATCTTTCGACATAAAGCAGAAGATGGACGTTCTTCTCCCAGGGATGTCCAAATCGGCATAATCAAAACCCGATTTAGGATGTCTCCAACTGCACTCCGTCGCAAGGATGGCCAAGTTCAAGGGGCTGTGTCGGAGGCATAGCAAAGGCGGGACTTGGGCGTGCCTAACACTTGGATGTCCTTGACCCATAATTGACAAAAACAAGGATGTCCCAGACGAACACTTGGACGTTTTCACCCAGACCTGTTTTCTTACAACTAAGGCACAAAAAGGTGCCCGAAATGACCAGATGACCACCGGAGAGAATCGGGGATGACCTCCCGTTACTCCCCCAGTGGTCACTAACCCCCTCCCACTGTAAAAAAACATCTTTCAAAATATGTCATGCCAGCCTGTATGCCAGCCTCAGCTGTCATACTCAGGTCCATGATAGCACATGCAGGTCCCGGGAGATTTAGTGGGTACTGCAGTGCACTTCAGATAGGCGGACCCAGGCCCATACCCCCCCTCCCACCTGTTACATTTGTGGAGGAAACAGCGAGCTCTCCAAAACCCACCACAAACCCACTGTACTCATATATAGGGGCCCCCCTTCACCCATAAAGGCTATGGTAGTGGTGTACAGTTTTGGGGGGCTCAGCACACAAGGTAAGGGAGCTATGTTCCTGGGAACAATTTATTAAGTCTACTGCAGTGCCCCCTAGGGTGCCCGGTTGCTGTCCTGGCATGTCAGGGGGACCAGTGCACTAGAAATGCTGGGTCCTCCCACAACCAAATGGCTTGCATTTGGCCGTTTTTGACATGGACGTCTTTAGTTTCAAAAATCGCCAAAAGTCAGAAACATCCATGTCTAGGGACGACCAAATTTAAGGATTTGGAGGTCCTTGACGGTATTTTCGAAACAAAAGATGGACGTCCATCTTGTTTCAAAAATACAGGGTTTCCTACCCCTGGATTTCACCGTTTTGCAAAGATGTCCAAATTGCAACTTGGATGTCCCTTTTGAAAATGCTCCTCCACGTCTTACTATATACTGGGTGACAGTCTGTGCTCTGTGTGTGAAAGAGATATGTCTTTCTATTAGCACTGAATGTCTGTGGATCTCTGTACTAATCTAGCTTGTTTAGTTTCCCAATACGTTTATTGATGTTCCAGTGATCACTACAATATTTCCCATGCTGCCTTTTGTTAGGAAGGCCCTTGTTGTGTGACTCATGGAAGTTACTACTATTATGGTATGGTAGGATTGCTCTGTAGGTCTTGAGTGACATTTGTAGTGCTTTGTATTACTTCTCAGTATGCCTGATACTGGATTTTGGATTTGGATATAGAAATGTGGGATACAAATGCAATAAATAAATAAATCACACCTTTCTCAGTAGTAGCTTGAGGTAATACCTTCCACTAGATACTTTCCTGTCCCTGGAGGGCTTACTGTTTAAGTTTTGTACCTGAGGCAGTGGAGGGTTAGGTGACCTGTCCAAGATCTAAAGGAACAGCAGTGTGATTTGAATCCTTGCTTTATTAATTCTCAGCTTGCTGCTTTAATCATTAGTTACTCAACAGTAAAGGCTAGCAGAGATGAATATTTTATGGTTGCCAGAACCACAGAATTTCTGTTACAGCGCTACTGAACATCACTGCAGCAACTTGGAGAGCGTGCAGTCATTTGCACTATGGTTGTGAAACCAGCAACAGGTTCATAATTATTCTGAATACTTTCTGATCATGATTATTATTCATTTCATTTAATGATTATTACTGGAAATAATTGGGGGGGGGGGGGGGGGGGGTGTGTGTGTTAAGTGATCTGCCCCAGATGTAAAATATGCTAGATACACACAAGGTAGCAGAAAAGAGGGTTCAAAAGTATACAAACAAAGAATAGCAAAAAGAAGTACACATGGACTGCGTTTTGGCGTGTGTACACCTGAGTCAAGGATCATGTTAATGTTTGTTCTGGTGTGTTTGTGACTTTTCTATCAAATTTTTTTGGCATTCTTTTCTCTTATTTTTGTATTGTAGTTGTATTGTACACCACTGTTTACTCTTTCCAAAAATACAAGCAACGAGGGGGCACACAATGAAGCTACAAAGTAGTAAATTTAAAACAAATTGGGGAAAATATTTCTTCACCCATGTAATTAAACTCTGGAATTTGTTGCCAGAGAATACAATAGAAGCAGTTAGCTTAGCAGGGTTTAAAATATTTTTGGATAATTTCCTAAAAGTCAAATCCATAAGCCATTATTAAGATGGACTTGGAAAAATCCATTGCTTATTTCTAGGATAAGAAGCATAAAATCTGTTTTACACTTTTGGGATTTTGCCAAGTAATGTGTGGGATAAACACAAAGGAATCCTATTTAGAGGGACTGGATCCACAGAAGCTTAGCGGAGATTGGGTGGCAACACCGGTAATTGGGAAGCAAAGTTAGTGCTGAGCAGATTTCTACGGTCTGTACCCTGAAAACAGCAAGGACAAATCAAGGTAAGGTATACATGTGAAGTATCACATACTATATGTGTAATGAGTTTACCTTGTTGGGCAGACTAGATAGACCATACAGGTCTTTATCTGCTGTCATCTACTATGTTACTTGTGACCTGGATTGGCCACTATTGCAAACAGGATACTGGGCTTGATGGACCTTCGGTCTTGTCCCAGTATGGAAACACTTATGTTCTAATTTATTAGTGAAAGTCTGGGAAACAAGAGGCATGGGAAAAAGGAAAGCTAGAGTGAGGGAAAGAGATGGAAAGCTGTAGGTAGATCCAGTAAAATGAGAGAAATTGAAGACTGAATAGTAACAATTAATTCAACTCCCACAGACAGAAAAATAAATTCAAGAAAGGAAAAGGAGAGAAAAAAATGACAGAGTCAAAACAGAGGAAAGCAGAAACCAGAGCTCAGAGCAACATAATGAGAAAAATAAAATACCTAGACAAAAGCTAGTAATTTGTATTTTCTTTTTTAATGATTAGAATATGTGTTTTTGTAATGTCTGTTTCAACATCTCTGCTAATCAGGGATCAGGGTTACTTTGTTAAAATTTGTTCAACTTAGGGGATACTTAAAAATCCAACATACGGTCACTGTAGTAGTAAACATAGTAATTTTTTTTCATTAAATAAATACTTTTGGAACAATGTAAAAAATGAAATACTCTTTGACAAGTGCTTTAATAGAGATATCAGTGGAGTTCTAGGATAATCCCTTTTCCAGGATTCAAAAGGATGATCCGAGACTCTTGAGTACCAATGTAGAGTTGATGTCCTTTCCATGACCCATGGATCCACTGCAGAGAACACCATTAGGGTTATAATAGCCTACTAGTTTTCTGGAAATGTACGGTAGCTATTATCTGTACCCTAGGCCAATATTCAATATCAGTATATTTTATTTGTATTGTATATGAGAAAAGGTAAGTGGAAAGCTTTTACCTTGGAAAAGTTTGTCCCAAATCATCTTAACCTCAGCTACATAGTAGGATGTTTCATTGTATTGTCAACAGCATTAGCATCACATCTGCTATCTGAATGGTCTAGTGCATGCCTATTTGTTTCATTGGTACTATGCTGACACCATATCATACATATAGGTTATTTGAATACTCTTCCATGATGTCTATTGTGCTATCATTTGTATTTTAGTGATTGTTCTACAGTGCTTTTAACTGTATATTTCTGTTTCATGTTTATCCTAGTACTAGGTTTCAATTTGCCATTTCCAAGTTTACCTCATTCTGTTACATTCTACCTTGCGTGAATCTCTTCATGAAGGCAGTTAATAAATTCCAATAAAAGGATAGATGGATGATTCAATTTATGCTAGTAATAGACTGCTGACGAGCATTAAAGATTGAAAACTGCCCTCATTAAAGTGAGTTCTGAGGATAAGAAATGTGTTATTTAGATTATGCTTGTGCAAATTGGGTATCTGAAAATGGCCCACCCACAATACAGGTAGGCAGCCATGTGCTGTGGAAGTACATATGTACTTTGACCTACATTAAGGGGAGAAGTGACTTGACCTACCATTTACCTGTTCATCTAATCATTAACAACACTGGCTCAGAAATTACCTCCTTCCAATCTTCTTACCCTCCATGCTCTTCCCCTACCTCTTCTTCATTGCTCCACCTCCTTACCTATCCCTATCCTTTCTCTCACACCTCTTTTATCCCATTTACCCTTGTTCATTTGTCCTACCACATACCTCCTTTGTTGAGTCAGATACTACAGATTGTATTTATGTAAGCTGCATTGAGCCTGCGATGAGTGGGAAAGCGCGGGATACAAATGTAATAAATAAATAAACATGGACTACAATTAAGACCTGATATTTTAGTCTCATTGCATAAAATTGGGCCTGTGCTAAAATAGCTCGTTAGTGGTAAAATAATACATCTGAACAGTAGCCCAAATTGATAACACCTCTAAGAAGCATTCATAAGGCCATTATTACATCAAGTGAGGAAAAGAACATGTGTATATTGCATATTTGAGCAACGTTCTACTTGCACAAAAGCAATATAAGATCACATTTTTTTAATGAAAATTGCTCAGCTAGAAAGTGCATACACTTTGTTTTGAAAATTGATGCAAAGCCCACAAATAAAATGTACACAGTCTTGATCCACTGCTCATGGTTCCAAAAGTGCATCTTGTATGCTACATGATAGCATAGGGAAAAGACTTGAACTTGGTAGTTGCCAAATAGGAGTGGTGTAGCAACCTAATGGTTAGTGTAGTGGGCTGAGAACCTGAGCTCATTCCCGTTGTGGCTCCTTGCGACCAAACCACTAGTAAAAAAAAAAAGCCTGTTTCTCATTGAAATGAAACGGGCGCTAGCAAGGCAATCACCTTCCGCCATTAATGTTTTTAAGGAAAGTTCCAGTGTCCCCCCTCCCAATTCCAGGGTCCCCCCCTTCTCTCCCTCCTTCCCAGTTCCAGGGTCCCCCCTCCCTTCATCCCAGTTCCAGGGTCGTCATCCCTCCCTCCCAGTTCTTCGGTGTTACGGTGGCCAGCAGCAGCGGTAAAAAGCGTGCAGGCTCAGAACTTACTTCAGTTTTCCCTTCTCTGTCTCTCAGCTCTGGTCCCGCCCTCATTTCCTGTTTCCACAAGGGTGGGACCAGAGCTGAGAGACAGAAGGGAAAAGTGAAGTGCCGCGCCTGCATGCTTTTTACTGCGCAAGGTAAGTCAGGATGACTTTTAAAATTGGGAGGGAGGGGGCCTGGAACAGGGAGGGAGGGACGACGACTCTGGAACTGGGAGGGAGGGGGGACCCTGGAATTGGGAGGGAGGGGGGACAGACAACGACCCTGGAACTCAGAGGGAAGAAACGAACTTCTGGTGGGTGAATATTATATGCAGCTTTCCCTTCCCTCTGAAGGCGGGGCACAGAGTGAGTGCGAGGCCTGTGGTTGGTCCCTTCTCCTTCTGATGTCGCGTTTCTTTCCCTGGCAACTATACAGAGCTCCCTCGAGGGTGGGGTGATTACGAACCCTATGAACACTACACGGCTTCACTGCCATGGAGTTAGCTTCAGAACATTGGAGGTGCGAGTTATTATATTAGACTAGTATAAATGGCCCGTTACGGGAGGCAATGAAACGGGCGCTAGCAAGGTAATCCCCCCCCCCCCCCCCCCGCAGCGTCCTTCCTGTCTCCCCTGCCCCCCCCTGCAGCCACCCATCTGGTCTCAGGACCCCCTCCCCACCAACCCTCCTCTGCCCCTGCAGCCACCCATGTCCAGCGACTCTCCTCGCCCCTGCCCCCCTGCAGCCACCCATGTCTAATGACCCTCCTCTCCTTTCCCCTTGCCCCCGCTGTAGCCACCCATGTCCAGCGACCCTCCTCTCCCCCTACAGCGTCCCTTCTGTCTTCCCTGCCGCCACCCATCTGGTCTCAGGACTCCCTCCCTACTTCCCTCTTCCCTACCCCCCCCCCTGCAGCCATCCTGTCCAGCGACCCTCCTCTCCTGCTGCAGCCACCTATGTCCAGCGACCCTCCCCTCCCTCCTCTGCGCATCACCCAAGCCCCTACCCCCCCCTCTGGCACATCAACCCCCTCGCCACCCGCAGCCGCCAATATTAACGCTGTCCAGCCGCTGCTGCGGCTCCTGTTGAGCAGCAGCGGCCGGTACAAAAAGAAAAAAGCCAAAAAAAGATTTTAAACCTTAAACACGGCTCCGTAGACAGCCATCTGGCATTGGCTGTCATCTCTGCAGCCGCTCCTCCTCTCCCCTCTGATGTCGCTGCGCTCCTCTGGGGTCTTACTGCAGGGGCAGTGACGTGGAGGGGAGAGGAGGAGCGGCTGCAGTGACGACAGCCAATGCCAGATGGCTGTCTACGGAGCCGCGTTTCAGGTTAAAAATCTTTTTTTGGTTCTTTTCTTTTTGTACCCTCCTCTCCTTTCCCCTTGCCCCCCCTGTAGCCACCCATGTCCAGCGACCCTCCTCTCCCCCTGCAGCGTCCCTTCTGTCCGCCACCCATCTGGTCTCAGGACTCCCTCCCTACCTCCCTCTTCCCTACCCCCCCTGCAGCCATCCTGGCCAGCGACCCTCCTCTCCCGCTGCAGCCACCTATGTCCAGCGACCCTCCCCTCCCTCCTCTGCGCATCACCCAGCCCCTACCCCCCCCTCGGGCACATCAACCCCCTCGCCACCCGCAGCCGCCAATACTAACGCTGTCCAGCCGCTGCTGCGTCTCCTGTTGAGCAGCAGCGGCCGGTACAAAAAGAAAAAAGCCAAAAAAAGATTTTAAACCTTAAACACGGCTCCGTAGACAGCCATCTGGCATTGGCTGTCATCTCTGCAGCCGCTCCTCCTCTCCCCTCTGATGTCGCTGCACTCCTCTGGGGTCTTACTGCAGGGGCAGTGACGTGGAGGGGGAGAGGAGCGGCTGCAGTGACGACAGCCAATGCCAGATGGCTGTCTACGGAGCTGCGTTTCAGATTAAAAATCTTTTTTTGGCTCTTTTCTTTTTGTACCGGCCGCTGCTGCTCCACAGAATCAGCAGCGGCCGGACAGCGTTAGTATTGGCAGCTGCGGGTGGCGAGGGAGTTGATGCGCCCGAGGGGGGGGGGAAGGGTCTTGGGTGATGCATCGAGGGGGGCACTGAGAGCTGATTGGTAGGTTTTGCAGGGCAGGGGCTTGGGTGTTGCGCTGAGGGGGGGTGGGGCACTGACAGCTTTTTCCCAGGCGCTCCCCTTGCCTTGGAATCAGCTGTCAGTGAATGCACTAAGCAGAAACAAACAGGAGACAGTCTACTGCACAAGTGGAACAGACAACCAAACAGCAGCAGCAATCCAAGGAAGGACACACACAGCAAGAGTTTATCCAAATGTCAACTTTAATAGAAACAAGAGCCAATCTGGCCATGTTTCAGGAAAACCTGTGTCAGGGGTCTACAAACAATAAATATAATGAAATCAATAAAAGTATAAGAAAGATCATTGTTAAAATGAATTATATAAAAATGAAAAATAATAGAATGCAAACTTTACCACATAGGTTTCCACAATACATTCACAGATTCAAAGCATGTACTGCAATACCCTCTCTCTCTCTCTCTATATATATATATATATATATATAAATCACATATTACTGTCCATAATGTACAGCTTCAAATAATAAAAATCCCAACCCTGTAGAGCCTTTATTTAAATACAATTCTCAATAATAACATTCATATTATATGGCTCATATGGTGAAAACAATGGTAAGCATATGGACAATGACTATCATTTTAACTTAACACAAAAGTATATAATCCAGCAGATTAGCACAGTCTCATAATTAAACGAAGGAAAGACCCCAAAACAAAAATAAAAAGTCTTAATATAATTCAAAATAAAACATCAAACCAAGGTATATATTATAAATGTATGAATAATAAATGTCCTCCACATTAAATAATTATATCACAAAAAAAGAGGGGGCAACTATATTGCATAATGCTTATTTGCATAATACTGATTAAAGAGTAAGAGATACCCACAGGTATGCACAGTTATGAGCACATACAATTTTTTAAAACTGTTTTAGCATCTATGTCGTGTCCTATTTATACCAGTAATTGCTTTTTTGGTTTGTTTTTAAAGTCAACTTGAGTGACATCACTTTTTAAAATAATTCATATAGACATGCAAATAGATCAAGTGCCGTTATTGCCCCTCCTCTTTTTTTGTGATAATTATTTAATATGGAGGACCTTTATTATTTATACTATGTCCCTTGGTTTGATATTTTATTTCACCTATTTTTGGGACTGTGCTAATTTGCTGGATTAGCTGTGTGTTAAGTTAAAATGATAGTCATGTCCATATGCTTAGCATTATATTCTCCTTATGAACCATATATGAATATTACTGAGAATTTTATTTAAAGGCACTATATGGTTAGGATTTTTATATTATTTGAAGCTATATATTATGGGCAGTAATAATTATATTTATGTGATTTTTTTTTAAATATGTGGACATGGTACTGCAGTATATGCTTTGAATCTGTGAATGTATTGTGCAAACCTATGTGGTAAAGTTTGCATTCTTACTATTATTTTCATTTTAACAATGATCTTTCTTATATTTTTATTGATTTTATTACATTTGTTTGTAGACCCCTGACAAAGGTTTTTCCGAAACTTGGAAAGGCTGGGTCCTATTTCCATTAAAGTTGACATCTGTATAAACTCTTGCTGTGTTTGTCCTTGCTTGGATCACTGCTGCTGTTTGGTTGTCTAAAATACACTAAGACCATTTCTTAATGCATTGAAGTAACAGGGCCCCTTAAATTGTAAGCCATGAGGGACAAAGTCCCTTGTGTAACTGTAATTCGCTTTGGTTGTACTACAGAAAGAATATATCAGGAATTAAATAACAAGGAACAATGATCAAGTATCTACAGTAGTGTGTCCTCAATCATTGTTTTGGTTTTAGAACACTTATCTACATTTCATGTGCTTCAGATAGAAACGGTTTGCAAAAACAAGGCAGTTATCACAAATATTTGGTGGTGTATCTGAAGTTCTATTTGTTCTTCAATGTATGTTACATAAGATATACCACCTTACTCCAGTAGTTCCCAAACCTGGGACCTGGAGGCACCCCAAGCCAGTCAGGTTTTCAGGATATCACAATGAATACTCATGAGAGATTTGGATGCAGTGCATGCAAAATTTCTCTCATGAATATTCATTGTGGATAGCCCGAAAACCTGACTGGCTTGGGGGCCTCCACGACCAGGTTAGGGAACCACTGCTTGCCTGGATCCAGTTTCAATAAGACTTGAAATGTAATTATTCATATTTTTCAAATCTGAGATCAAAGAAACTTAGAATTCAAGAGCTGTATATATTTCCCTATCCACGAGCAATGGAGGGTGAAATGACTTGCCCAAGGGCACAAGGAGAATCAGTGGAAGAAACAAGATTTAAAACTTGGATTCCCCCTCCTCCTCATCCTGCTGCTCTAATCACTAGCCACTAATTGTGGTACTGGAAAAACTGTTGCACAAGTTAAAATACTAACAAGGTAAAATTGATCCGTTCCTTCTTAGAAGTGGCACCATAGAAGAAAAGGTTTCCACACTTGATTCATGGTTCCCAAGGACTTGAAGTATCTGTTGTGTAATATTTCAAATTCAGGAAAGGGTACATATGTATTATCCTACCTGGCTTCCTTTTTTAAACCCTGTAGCAGAAAGATCTTTATTCTGTAAATTTGCATATTTTCTGGCCATCTTAACCTCTGAATTACTAAGTTATAGACAGCTGCTGTTATTTGTTGTGTTTCTTTCCTCATTAGCTAATCACTGGAGGGTTGCATGTTCAACTGGAACTACTACTGGCTGTACAGAGTAGGGCCAATATGGTCAAGGAAAATATAAACTACACATTGATGTAGTGTTTTATTTTGTGACAGGTCAACCAACTGTAATTCAAAAACAATCATGCAGGAGTCAAAGGTTCCATGGTAAGCAGCAAGCCTTTCTCAAACAAGAACATGGCTAGGGCAAGCTACAAAAGAAGAAGAAAAAATATTATTTGTAAGTAATGATGAACAAACATTCCAAAATGTTACCACAAGTGTTAGCCTGCACAACATCCAAAATGAATTTAAAATTGTAGCAGTAAATCTACAATTGCTTGAATTAAAAATGTATAATGTGAAAAAGGCACTGGGAATGTGTCTATTAGCAATATATGGAGATAGGATGATTCAGTAGGCTTTCGTGTTTCCCAAATTTTTCATAAATTTGGGTGCTTTTCAAATTTGTCCCCCATATTAATTTAATGGGGTCAGAGTTAATGCGCATTCTATTATTTTAAAGCACATTAATTAATTGCGTGCATGTTAATTCATTAGAATACATTATGGTGCTCATTTTCAAAGCATACAGACTTAACTTACAAAGTTATACTGTAACCTATGCAACTTTTTAAGTCTATGTGCTTTGAAAATGAACATCTAAATTAATTTAGTGCAAATTATTATTGTCTTATAAATGCACATCCAGTGTTCTGACCAGTTCTCAAGGAAAGATTTATGCCACTTTACCATGGAATCTAACAAGGCAAACCTATGCTGTTCTTCTGAAGGTTTTTTTTTTTAATTATGTAATGATTTAAAAAAATATACATCAAGAATTTTGAAACACCAAGTTAATTATAAGTAAATTAGTCAAATTAACAATTTAAGCATGAACCAAAAATATAATCAAACTAAAATAGACCACATAGGGGAAAATCCAACACCATAAATCAGAGAAAGATGAAATAAGAAAAAAGTCAACAAAGAAATTGCAGAGTGACGACCTATAATCTAATAAAGTGGCTCAAGAAGCCAAAAGAGTTGTCAGTGGTGCCCCTCCACTCACTAAGAAAAATTGTAACTAGGAAGGTTCATAAGACACTTAAATATTCTGCTCCACAAAAACAAAAAATTTACAGGAAAATCTCAACTGGAATCTTGCTCTCAAAGAAACCACATTAGGCTATGAACTTCTTCCTACAAATCTGAATCAGGAAAAATAGACAATTTCCCTCACAGAAAAGTGGAGTCCAACAGTCTGAAAAAAAAAAAAAAAAAAAAAGGCACAACGATGCCTCTTTATCTTGCAAAAATACAAACATCACAATAATGTGGATCTTGACACCACTTCAGCTGAGGTCTCCAAAATCTGAATTATATTTAAACTATTCTGAAACATCCACAATAGAATTAGTACTTGGAGAGCTTGAATGCTGTCTAGGAACTGGAAGGTAATAAATCTTATGAAGAGGCAGAAATCCAGAGTCACAGTAGTTCAATTTCTCCTTCAAAAATCTGCAAAACAGATCCTTGGGAGATGTAGTCATAAGCTTAGGAAAATTCAAATGCCTCACATAATTATCAAAATTTTCTAAACTTCGTTGAACCAACAGCTTATCCTGAGCCATACTAGATTGTAAGGCTTGAGATTGTTGAACTTCAGACTCTAAGATGGCGATCTCAGCATGAGTTCAAAACATCTTCACATTTGCCAACTTGTGAATACTGAGTAATAAGTTCCAGCACAAACCTTGTATAGGGATTCCAGAGCAGTCCAAATTTATTTATTGCAAATGGTTTCAAAAGTCACTTCTACCGGTTTTTCCAAGGAAGGAACAGATGGTACAGGAGGGGTCACTCCCTCCTAACTCCCTGGCTGGAGTTCTCCGAGCCAGATCCTCAACAACTGGCTCTATCACAAGGAATTTGAGCACTGTGGCATGCCCTCAAGTCTTCCACTCGGCATTTCTTCCACCAGCTGGAATAACTCTGGAGTAGTCAGGGTTTGCAGCAGTAGGGGAGATACTGGACCGAGTGAAACATCACTCTCAAGGTCCAAGCTCTCACTCATGCTCAGGCCAACTGGAATGCACTGTGAAGTCGCCAAAGCGCCGGTGATCTCTGCTTGCAGCAATATTGGGGTTGCCGGTTGCCGGGCATCTGCAGCAATCTTCCCCTTCAGCATGATCCAGGTAAGAAATGGTACTGTAAAGTGCTGAAAATTATAATGCTAGCAGAGGCAGAGAAACTCCGGCAGCACCACCTTGGATTTCCCATCTGAATGTATTCTTTATCAGGAGTATGAATGTGCTGCTTCCAGGCCAGGGAGCAGAGCTCAGCATATATTAAGGTGAAGAAACTAATGGGCTACAAGCAGAACAGCTTCATTCAGCCGCTAGAGCAGATGGGATTTAGACGTTAGATTTTAAACTACATAAGTGTTCAGGATAAATTTAATTCTAGCTTAAAAAGTATGCTGTTGACGAGTTGCTCCATAAACAAGAGTTTTAACTTGTGTGATCAAATCCAGATGTTACCCTCTGATCAGTTTAGTTTACTTGTTTAAAATCACTTTAAAACAGTAGAACTGATCAGAAAGCTTTACTAGATGGAGGAAAAATCCCATAAGACATTAGGGAATACCATCAAATAAACCTACTATAACCAGTAAGAAGATATTTACAAAATTTCACAAAAATAGTTTTAATCCATAATTTGCTCTAATCTTGCAAAACACGCATACATAATTTTTTCATAATTTTTAAAAATATAGCGATTATGTATTCAACCCGCAGTGGTAAACTGCTCCAAGCCGTGGGCTGAATTAACCCCAGATATTTAATGCTGGGGCATGCATGTCTCCTGGCACAGAATATCAATATATGTGCGCTGACCCAGAGTTAACCGGGCAACGGCTGATACTCAGACTGGTGCCTGGTTAGCTCGGCGCTTAAATTTAGGACAACCTTTTTACAGTACTAACTTTATGTGCTTATTTAACCAGTTAGAGGACTGAATATCGCTACTAACTGGCTAAGTGCTGGCTACACTTAAGTTCTGCCCCTGGACTGCCCCTATCAAAGACTCTGGTAGCCTTGCGAGAATGCCCGAGTTCAAGGCAGCCATGGGGATTGCTCCTGCCCCGACCGTACCGCTGGACCACCAGGGCTTCAAAGGTAGACATTGGGGGGAGGGGGGGTGTCAATCTTGGTTGTATGGGTGGGGAGGCACTTGGTCAGGAAGAGATCTGGGAGACTGTGCTGAGTGTTCCTGGCAAGGGAGGATGCAGTATGAGTCTCCATAGTATCTGACTTTTTGGTTATCTGACAAAATATTGGTCCTGAATAAGTTAGATAATCGAGACTCTATTGTACTTGGGTCAAACTTCCTAGATTGTGCTGTTACACACTATGATGAGGAAGCAAGAGGAAAAAGTAAGGAAAACTACCCAGCAGGTTAAAAAAAACCAAAACAAAACAAAAAAACAAAGTGACAGGACTAGTGCAGAACTAGGGATGGGGAAGCTCCAAAGTATTACCTAGGCAACAATCACCTGAGTTATCTAGACCACTCTCTGCATTTAAAAGGGAACCAATCACCTTATCGGAGGAGGATGAGCCATATAAGACTGCCTCCCAGCAGTAAATGGAGCTCTTTCACTGCCATATCCTAACTAACTAACTAACATTTCTAAAGCGCTACTAGGGTTACGCAGCGCTGTACAATTTAAACATAGAAGGACAGTCCCTGCTCAAAGAGCTTACAATCTAAAAGACAAGAGAACAATCTAAAGACAAGTGTACAATCTAGAGGACGAGTGGCTGCTGAGGAGATTGAGCCTGAATCCATGGAACTGGAAACTGCTGGAGATTACCAGGAATCCCTTTGGCACAGTCCAACCTTTTCTGTGTGTAACATCAAGACCTCAGAAATAAGCTTTTCATGTGTTGTGCCAGGAAACGTTTTAAAAAATAGTTTTAACTTGAGCGCAATAGTTAGAAAACAAAGGAAAAATTATCTGGCTCGCCAGGTGCAAATGTATAAACTTTCTTCCCTTATTTCAAGTAACTCCAATATAGAACGTTCTCCCTGATAAGTCAGATAGAACCTTCTCGATTCTGTACCAGTATACTGCAAACCTAAGCCATTAATTGGGACCAGTTATCTAATAGTTGTCAGCACCATACCATGGAACATTTAATCCACAAATTCAGATTTTAATCCTAACCCAAAGATTCTTAGAAGTGCCCTCTTGTGAAAATAAGTGAAGTTGTTCTGTGAGTTGTTCCCCTTCACAGGGACTTTAGCAACAGAGCCACTGAATTTTGCTGCCTAGCAGTAGAGGAAACAGGTTTAACCCAGGAAGTAAGATCTAAAAACGCAATGCTTCAAATTGCTTTTTTTTTTTTTTTTTAATTGGTAAGTGACAGTCATGTTTACAGAGCTGGCCAGGCTTCTAGAGAACACTTGAAATTAATCAACCAGTTGGGACTTCACAGTAAAGAATTTTTTCACAAAATAATGCATTTCGGAAGAACTAGTTTCAGCTAAATTAAATAAAAAAAAAAAAAAAGAGGGTCTTATCCTTTGAATTTCTTCATAAGAAGAGGTGGCTTCTGCAAGTAAAAATTCATTGCAGACAAACATTGCAAAGCAAAAGGAAACAAAACAGTAATAACAAAAATACCTGTGCAAGTATTAAACACTTCTGGATAAATTTATTTCAAGTATCTTTCTGGTAAAGGTAGCACTCAAACTTCCTATGGCTGTGACCCCATTATTAGAGACTCAGAAAGCATGTGACCCTCAGAGGTATAGGTTGACGACATTTCTATGGACAGCCCACCCAGGTCCTGCCCCCAAACATGGGAACTGCGACCCAATTTTGGGTTGCAACCCAGAGTTTGGGAAACCCTGGCTTAAGCTGCAACCTAATGTGGTAACAATAGACATTGAAATGATCTATACTTTAATTCCATCTTCTTGCCATATAGGGATCCTCTGTGCTTATCCTATACCTTTTTAATTCTGTCATTGGTTTTATCCCCAGATATCACCACGCTTTCCATGAGAAAATATTTCCTGATGTTGCTTTTATGTTCCCTTCCTTGAAGCTTCATTTCATGTCCGTCAGTTATATCCTTCCTTCCTTCCTTATCCGATCAGTCGAGTACAGCTCTTGGTTTTTGGAACAGGTTTGTTCATTACTAACTTTTTTTTTTAATTTATAGAAGTTTTATTAGAATCTAAGATAAAAACACACACTATAATAATTCAGATATACATTAAAAACAAGTGAAGTATACCTAGCCATCGAAACCTGAAACACAATATTTGATGAACAGACCAGAACTCTCAAAAGGATTACATTCTAATGGCAGGAGCAAGAAGAACAATGTCCAATGAAACATTTCTAGATATTTTTGATTTTAGTACAAAGAACCAGTCCCAAAACAGATATATAAGTCCCACTCAGTATATTCATTACTAACTTTGAAGAATATAAATGTCTGTGTGCTCTCTCACTTATCCTTCATCTCCTCCAGTGTATACATATTCAAGTCTAAGCCTTTTCTGGTGCAGATCCAATAACATTTTGGTTGCTTTTCTCTGAATATCTTTGAGTCGTTTTATGTCCTTAGCAAAATATGACCTCCAAAACTGAACATAGTACTCCAAATGAGATCTCACCAAAAACTTGTACAGGGGCATTATCACCTCCTCCATTCCGCTGGTTAGATCCCCTCTACGCAGCCTCAGCTGCTGCCTTGTCACACTGTTTTGCCACCTTGAAATCCTGGACATTACCCCAAGATCTTTTTCTTGATCCATGCACATCAGCCTTTCATTTCTTATTGCATACAGCTCTCTTGGATCCCTGCACCCCAAATTCATCATGTATATTGTAAACACTTCCCCCGCCGCTTGGCTGTGCTTTGACTTTCCCAGTCCTAGGCCCAACTCCATACCAGGTTTACTAGGTAACTCTGGATGCTTGGCAGTTCAAACAATAGCAAACCAGTCAGAACTTTCCTGTATTTAATTAGGAACAGTCTCTTCCCTGGGGCTATATGCCTCCCCGGGCTTGGTACATAGCTCCAGCACTCTTGTAGTTTCAACTCAGCAACAAAAAAGAAAAACTGAAAAACAAGCTCTTTTCCCACAGGTATTAACCCAGCCCTGAGTCCTACAGTCCAAATCCTTCCCTCCCCGAGTTCATCCAGTCCACTAATCCTTGGGCAAAAGTTCCAGCACTTTCCCCAGCAAAAAGATTCCCAAAGTCCATTCAGCAAAAAAAGGTTCTGCTGCGCCCTTCATACTCACCCTAGCAAACCCTCAACTCAGAGCAACCTGAGGAAAGGGGACCTCCTCCCATTCATACCAGCCATTAACTCCTGGTATCCTCCCCAAGGGTCATGCTTGAGCCCCGGGCCAGGTGGAAGCTACTTCTCCGGGGAACCCGCTCAGATACTTCTCTGGGCTTTTCTCTCAATGAATTGAATTAACTGGTTCATCAAGGTTGCTAACAGGCCCTGAGATTGCCCCTTTTCCACCCGGGCTAAGGCAGAAATATCCATGGGCTCTACCTGCATTCCTTCACTAACCTCTTTGGCTTCGGTAATCACCTCCTCAGGCTCCATTCCACGGGCTCTGTCTCTCCCCTCTCCTCAGCTGCTCCCAATCTTTATCATGAGCCTGCTCAAAAGCCTCCTCCTCCTCCCCCCTGGGAACCTGGGGGGAGTAGTAGTCTGGTTCACCTTCTCTAAGGGAGTCTAGTGGCCTCCTCTGGGAGTCAGGGGCATTGCAGCGCTGGTTAGCCTTTCTAGAGGGTTCAGGTGATTCTTCCCGAGGATGCTGGGATTGGCAGTCCCTCCATTGTTCCCACCCACGCTGGTCTTTCTAGCGCCCTGGTCCGGAGTTCCGGCTCCTGGATCTACCTAACCCTTCCCAAGTGTCACAATATCTTAAGCTTTAAGTATTAGCCAAGCTTCTAATTTTTAATCACTTTTCATGCTTTCCACTCCCTCTGGGGTGTCAATTCAGTTGCCAATCATTGTGTCATCTTCAAAAAGGCATACTTTTCTTTCTAATGTTTCAGCAATAATACTCGCAAAGATACTGAACTGAATCAGTCCCAGGACAGATCCCGGAGGCATTCCAGTACAATTTTCTTTCTTCCGAATGAATTCCATCTACCACCATCAACACTGCCTGTCAACAAATTTCTGATCCAAACCACCACCTTGGGTGACAATCCCCAGGTTGCTCAGTTTATTAATTAGCCTCCTATGTGGAACTGTATTAAGTTTTGCTGAAATCTAAGTAGACCACAGCCACCTGGTTAAAAAAAAAAAATCAATCAGATTCTTTTGCTGTATGTCTTTGGTAAACCATGTTGTCTTAGATCTTGTAACTAACTCACTGGACTTCTCAACTGAGAAAGATAGATAGTGGGGTTTCCCAGGAGTCTGTGTTGAGACCGCTGCTGTATTTATAAGTGATCTATAGATGGGAATAACTAGTGTGGTAAATTAAATTTACTGATTACACAAAGTTATTCATAATTGTTAAATCGCTAGGGGACTGTGAAAAATTGCAAGAGGACCTTACAAGATTGGGAGACTAGGCATCCAAATAGCAGATGTTTTAATATGAGCAAGTGCAAAGTGATGCATATGAGAAAGAGGAACCCAAGCTACGTCATGCTAGGTTCCACACTGGAAGTCCCTGCCCAGGAAATTGATCTAGATGTCCTATACCTTTTTAGATAGAAACCTTCTGCGACAGCACCTCGAATACTGTGTGCAATTCTGGTCACTGCATTTCAAAAAAGATATAACAGAATTAGGAAAGATACAGAGAAGGGAGATGAAAATGAAAAAGGGGATGGGACAAATTCCCTATGAGGAAAGGCTACAATGGCTAGGGCTCTTCAGCTTGGAAAAGACAACTGAGGGGAGATATGAAAGAGATCTATAAAATACTGAGTGGAGTGGAATGGGTAAACGTGAATCACATGTTTACTCTTTCCAGAAATACGAGGACTAGGGCACATGTAATGAAACTAAAGTAGTACATTTAAAACAAACCATAGAAACTATTTGTTCATTCAACATGCAATTAAACTCTGGATTTCATTGCCAGAGAATGTGGTAAAAGCAGTTGGCTTAGCAGGGCTTAAAAAAGGTTTGGATAATTTCCTAATAGAAAATGGACTTGGGAACACCCAAAAAAAAAAAAAAGAAATCTCTAGAGCTCCCTCAGTATTCTGTGAGGTATCTCACTGGGTCCCATGGTACAAAATGAGTGCCCGTATATAATATGTAAACCGCTTTGATTATAACCACAGAAAGGCGGTATATCAAGCCCCGTCCCATTTGTCCATTTTCAGTTTTGCAAGATTTTCATAACCACTTGCTTCCATGAACGATGTGGTATCTATGCTATTTGCATATGTATTTCCATCAGTCACCACCTGTAGACTTCTCCAGATTTTTCTTCCATGAACATTGAACAGAAGTATTTATTGAGCAATTCAACTTTCTCTCATTACTTATCACACCTCTCGCCTTCCTCCTTTCCTCAATATACCTGAAAAGTCTTGTCAATTCACCTTTATATCTTTAGCCATTTTTTCCTCCATCCGTGCTTTTGCCATCCCGATTTTTCTTTGATCTTTCAGCTTACAGTATTCTTTTGTGTTCCTCTTTTTGCGATGAACTGCATGTTGTGAATGAAACCTTTTTTTCTGTTTATTTTTGTAGTTATTTCTTTGGAAAACCATATCAGTTTCTTTTTCACCACTTGATTTTATTTATTTTCCTTATATAAAGATCTATTTGCCCTCTTCATCTCTTTCCAATTCCCTTATTTTCTCCTACCCTGCCAGCTCCTCCTTCAAGTATTTCCTTATGTTATTGTATTCAGCATATTTGAAATCCAGGCGTTTTTATCAAATACTAATAAATGCTAAATGTTGAGAGTTTGCACTTCACCTTAGCTTTTAAACCAAACCACACTGTATAATGATTACTGCAGTCCAAGAGCATTACCTAACAAGAGAGACACTTTCGCCATTTGAGAATACTAAATCCATTATCAACCTTTCAGTGGTGGATTATTACCATTTGTCTTGAGAAAAGTCCCTTGTAAGACACCTACTATCTTTCTACTTCTTTCCAGATTTGCAGATGGGATACTCCAATCCACATCTGGTAAATTAGGTCCACCACTATAATCACCTCCCCTTTTATTTCCTCTTTTGCATCATCATTGATCAGGTCTCCATCTAGTTTTTATGTTTGAGTCAGAGGTCTGTAGACTTATACCAGTGTGGATCAAGTGCCACTCCTCTTTCCAAGATGATCCACAGGGCTTCTTTCTTTTCCTCACATCCCTTGCATTTCAGCTGTTTTAATATTTTTGAAATCTTCTCCCTTTTTTTTTTTTTTTGCCATTTCTGCTCTTCCTAAATAGGTTATAGCCAAGTATGGTGATATCCCATTCATGAGATTCAATGAACCATGTCTCCATAATGGCCACAATGTTAATCTATGTCCACCGTTAGGGCTTCAAGATCAGACATTATATTGCCTACACTGTGGGCATTTGTGCTCATAGCCTTCCACCAATGTTTGCTTGTACTTTATAAAGTTTTCATTCTGGTCCCCTCTTCCCCTTTTGTTACTGCAATGCTTTTGCAATGGGTGGCATCCTGAACATGGATTCTTCCATCTGTTATCCTCAAATGGAGACATGCATACTGCGTTTGGGTTATGACCTGGGTAGATACCACAGAGGTGCATCATTATAATGAGCCTCAGTGGGGTTGCAACCAATGCTGTGGCCACAAGATGTTTTAACAACACTGTTCTAGTTTAAACACATGTCCACAAATTAATCTGGAAGATAAATCTGGTCATCCAGAAATGCTAAATTGCTGTAGATTTTCTGAAAAAAAAGTACATTGACTCCATGTAACACAGGAACATTAATAATAGTTAATAATTGGATCCTGTTATTTTATTTATTTTTAAATATTACATATTGTATTATAGACCCAATACTATGCGGATTCATTTGTAACACAGCCAGATATCTTGCTCTTTAACATCTTCTTTGTATTAGGTCTACAATGTTAAGATAATTCAGTTTAACTGCTACAAATCAAAATAAAACCATAAAGCACTAATATGTCAAGGTACCTGTTCATCCAAGCTTTCACAAGGAAGGCTATCCACCGACACATACTTTGGATATGAATGAATGAGGAATTCAATCCCATCAACATGCTGCAGGAGTAATAGCACCAATTAGAATTTTTTATGCTACAGGAGTATTAGCATTGATTACAATTTTGTTTTTAATATGCATCTGTAGTAACAACAAACACGTATTAGCTAGTTAGGTTTCTTTGTTTTGTTTTAAAACAATAAAAAAGGCAAGATTACATAATGCAATCTGCCTCAAACCTTTTTGGATAGAAGCAGGCTGTTAAGTGCCAGTTGAAATTAAAATGAAAATAAAACCTAAATAAAAAATATATATTTGTTTTACACCAAGGAAAATGTCTTCTGAGTTAAGGTAAAATTATGTCGTAACCGATAATTTTCTCTCTTTTAGCTGCAGCAGATGAATCCAGGAATTGGTGGGTTATATCTGTCTACAGATAGAGACAGACAAGTCTGAAGGCAGTGCTACCAGACATACAGCTCCTGCATCAGTTAGTATATATTATCCAAAAGCAGTTGAAAGAAACTGTAAACCATAAACCTTCCTCACAACAAAAAACCATAATCAAACCATTGTGAGAGGCACTGAAGCACCAATCATCCCGAACTCCTATCTTTAGAGTGCCTTCTTTCTCTTTCTGAATCTGTACCTGAGAAAGAGCCAAAGACAATGAGACTCTGTGAATATAAGGTAAGTATGCAGCGGCTAACAGGGAGGGATCCTCTGCTGTGGCTAACGGAAAGAAAATTATCAGGTAAGACATAATTTTACCTTCCTTAGCACTTGCAGTAGATGAATCCAGTAACTGGTAGGATGTACCAAAGCATTCCCTACGTAAGGCGGGAAGCCACCCCCCCCCCGCCCCGGAGACAACACCACCGCTCCAAACCATGCATCTGCCCACACAGCCAGCCCAAGTAGCCGCCCGACAAATCTCCTCCAACGGAAGGACTGAAATTTCTGCCCAAGATGTTGCCTGTGCCCTCGTGGAATAAACACACAGCGCTGCCGGCAGAGACCAACCATTCAAAATGTACACCGAACCAATAGTTTCCTTAATCCAGCATGCAATAGTCACCTTGGAGGTGGCATCACCCTGCAAGCCCCCGAAAGTAGCATGAAAAGATGATATGAATGCCGAAGTCTTTTAAATACCGGAGAGTCCTCCGAACATCTAAAAGGCAAAGGGTTGCAAACTCTGCAAGATAATCTTCCTGTCGAAATGGGGGCAGGAAAAGTGGCTGGTTGAGATGAAAGGCTGAAATGACCTTCGGCAAAAAAGAGAGAGCGACGGAAAAGAGAGAGAGCGACGGAAGAGAGAGCGACACCTGCTTCCGAAAACTGAAGCAATGGGTCCCGACACGACAACGCCTGAATCTCAGACCTGGCGAGCCAACTCCATGACCACCAGAAACACCACCTTCAGCATCAGATCCTTCTCCGACGCCTTGTGCAATGGCTCAAACAGCGCCGCCTGCAAAGCTCAAAGCACCAGGTTCAGCCGCCAGGCTGCACATGGCCGATGCAGGGGAGGACAAAGGTGAAGAGCCCCCCTGCAGAAATAAAACCACATCCAGGTGAGCCGCCAGAGAAGAACCAGCCACAAGCCCTCTAAAACACACGAGAGCAGCTATCTGAACCTGAAAAGAATTATAGACTAACCCCTTCTGCAGCCCGTCTTGCAGGAAGGCCAACATGTGAGAAACTGACGCCGTAAAGGGAGACCTGGCGTGCAGAGTACACCATACCGTAAAGGGCCTCCACACTCGAGCATAACCCGTGGAGGTTGAATGCTTCCTAGCCTGAAGCAACATGGCTATTAGAGGTCCCAGTATTATTATTAGCATTTGTATAGTGCTACCAGATGCACGCAGCGCTGAACACCTGATACAAAGATCCCGCAATCGGGTCCTCTCAAGAGCCAGGCTGTAAGAACAAAGCGGGGAGGGTCCTTCATCCTGACTGGAGCCTGATGGAGAAGATCCGGGGTCACTGGGAGACGTAACGGCGGATCCTTGAGAAGACGAACCGGATCCTCACACCATGGCCGATGGGCCCAATCTGGAGCCATCTGACCCACGGGTCCATGGTGACAACCGATTCTGTGCAGGACCTGCTCTATTAAGGGCCACAGAAGAAATACGTATACAGCAGCGCCGACTCTGGTTACAGCTGTAACAGGGCGTCTAAGCCTGCGGACCCAGGCTATCTTCTTCGGCTGAAGAATTTGGGCACCTTGGCATTCTCCCCAGTAGCCATGAGGTCGACCTCTGGAGTCCCTAACATCGACAAATCAGGAAGAATTCTTCCGTGTACAACTCCCACTCTGTAAGTCCAGAAGAGTCGCTGCCAACAGAGAACGAGCCTCTGCCCAGTCCAGAAGATGGAGCGCCTCGTCGCCAGAGGCAAGCTGTGTCTCCCTGCTGATTGTAGGCTACCGCCGTCATGTTGTCCAACAGAACTTGAACCACCTTGCCCTCCAACAACTCCTGAAAGCACCGCGAAGCATTCACCACTGCTCTCAATTCCAGAAGATTGAAGGGCCATGCCACTTCCAGCGCTGTCCAACGCACCTGCGTAAAACAGTTAAGACAATGGGCTCTCTACCCCGAAAGGCTGGCATCCGTGACTACGACAACCCACTGCAAGGAGGCCAATGGCATTACCCTCTGCAATTTAGAGGCAAGGAGCCACCACGCCAAGCTGCAACTTGCACTGGCTGACCACGGAAGACGTTACTGACAGTCCTGTGATGTCGGTGATTACCTACTCATCAGGAAGTGTTGTAGGGGAAGCATGTGCACCCTCGCCCGTGGCACCACCTTTAGCGTAGCTGCCATGGAGGTCAGAACCTGAACATAACTGGACCCGGGGACCGGGTATCAGCAGCAGACTGCAAACTTGTGACAACAGCTTGATCTGCTGACCGTCCAGCAGGAACACCTTTCCCTGCCTCGTGTCATAGCACATTCCCAGATATTCCAAGGGCTGATTTGGCATAAGGTGACTCTTGGCCCCAAGGATTGCAAGAGGGCAATGATGCGGTCGGCGACCAACATACTCTCCTGCTCCAACACTGCTCAGATTAACCAGTCATCAAGATAGGGATGGCACCCAAATCCCTTCCTTCTGAAGAAAGAATGTCACCACCACCATGATCTTGGAGAAGGTGTGAGGTGCGGTGGACAGGCAAAAGGGCAGGGCCCGAAATGGAAAATGACGTCCCCGGACCGCAAATTGGAGGAATCTGTGCTGCGACTGCCAAATCGGAATATGCAAGTACGCCTCCCTGAGGTTCAGCCAGTCAAATATTCGCCTGGCTGAACCATCGCTATGAAACAGAGGAGTAGTGTGATTAACAGGACGCGTCCAAAAAACCAAGGAGACGAAGAATAAGTAGTAAAAATGTCCTTTAATAGTAGAAAATAAGACTTGACACTGAACTGTGTTTCGGCGAAAAATGTCTGCCTCAGTAGTCTACAATTAAAATAAATATATAAATATGAGTACATTAAAATGCATACAACAGAGTGGAGTACATGGATATGTAATTATGTATGCATTGATATGAGTAGTAAAAACATATATAACTAACTAGAAACAGATATAAAGGTATATAGAGGACACAAAACCTAGGTACATAAAAGCATCTAAAACGTAATAATATGGATAATAAAAAAAAACCATAAACATGTATGTCTAGGCTTAAGTAATAAAAACACATATGACCTTCTAAAAACATAATTAAGAGTATGTTAACTATAACATCATATTATAGATAGATGAACAGGTGGTGCTGACCTGTATAAAGTAAACACCAGTGGGTGGAGCTAAACCAAATCAAGCCTTTAAAAAGACTAATGATTGGTAGATATGCAGGATACGTTGGTAGAAAGCACAAGCAAAATTGTGGAGACAATAGTAAAACAAGTACATAATTACATATCCATCTACTCCACTCTGTTATATGCATTTTAATGTACTCATACAGTGGGGGAAATAAGTATTTGATCCCTTGCTGATTTTGTAAGTTTGCCCACTGACAAAGACATGAGCAGCCCATAATTGAAGGGTAGGTTATTGGTAACAGTGAGAGATAGCACATCACAAATTAAATCCGGAAAATCACATTGTGGAAAGTACAGTGGGGGAAATAAGTATTTGATCCCTTGCTGATTTTGTAAGTTTGCCCACTGACAAAGACATGAGCAGCCCATAATTGAAGGGTAGGTTATTGGTAACAGTGAGAGATAGCACATCACAAATTAAATCCGGAAAATCACATTGTGGAAAGTATATGAATTTATTTGCATTCTGCAGAGGGAAATAAGTATTTGATCCCTCTGGCAAACAAGACCTAATACTTGGTGGCAAAACCCTTGTTGGCAAGCACAGCGGTCAGACGTCTTCTGTAGTTGATGATGAGGTTTGCACACATGTCAGGAGGAATTTTGGTCCACTCCTCTTTGCAGATCATCTCTAAATCATTAAGAGTTCTGGGCTGTCGCTTGGCAACTCGCAGCTTCAGCTCCCTCCATAAGTTTTCAATGGGATTAAGGTCTGGTGACTGGCTAGGCCACTCCATGACCCTAATGTGCTTCTTCCTGAGCCACTCCTTTGTTGCCTTGGCTGTATGTTTTAGGTCATTGTCGTGCTGGAAGACCCAGCCACGACCCATTTTTAAGGCCCTGGCGGAGGGAAGGAGGTTGTCACTCAGAATTGTACGGTACATGGCCCCATCCATTCTCCCATTGATGCGGTGAAGTAGTCCTGTGCCCTTAGCAGAGAAACACCCCCAAAACATAACATTTCCGCCTCCATGCTTGACAGTGGGGACGGTGTTCTTTGGGTCATAGGCAGCATTTCTCTTCCTCCAAACACGGCGAGTTGAGTTCATGCCAAAGAGCTCAATTTTTGTCTCATCTGACCACAGCACCTTCTCCCAATCACTCTCGGCATCATCCAGGTGTTCACTGGCAAACTTCAGACGGGCCGTCACATGTGCCTTCCGGAGCAGGGGGACCTTGCGGGCACTGCAGGATTGCAATCCGTTATGTCGTAATGTGTTACCAATGGTTTTCGTGGTGACAGTGGTCCCAGCTGCCTTGAGATCATTGACAAGTTCCCCCCTTGTAGTTGTAGGCTGATTTCTAACCTTCCTCATGATCAAGGATACCCCACGAGGTGAGATTTTGCGTGGAGCCCCAGATCTTTGTCGATTGACAGTCATTTTGTACTTCTTCCATTTTCTTACTATGGCACCAACAGTTGTCTCCTTCTCGCCCAGCGTCTTACTGATGGTTTTGTAGCCCATTCCAGCCTTGTGCAGGTGTATGATCTTGTCCCTGACATCCTTAGACAGCTCCTTGCTCTTGGCCATTTTGTAGAGGTTAGAGTCTGACTGATTCACTGAGTCTGTGGACAGGTGTCTTTCATACAGGTGACCATTGCCGACAGCTGTCTGTCATGCAGGTAACGAGTTGATTTGGAGCATCTACCTGGTCTGTAGGGGCCAGATCTCTTACTGGTTGGTGGGGGATCAAATACTTATTTCCCTCTGCAGAATGCAAATAAATTCATATACTTTCCACAATGTGATTTTCCGGATTTAATTTGTGATGTGCTATCTCTCACTGTTACCAATAACCTACCCTTCAATTATGGGCTGCTCATGTCTTTGTCAGTGGGCAAACTTACAAAATCAGCAAGGGATCAAATACTTATTCCCCCACTGTATATGAATTATTTGCATTCTGCAGAGGGAAATAAGTATTTAATCCCTCTGGCAAACAAGACCTAATACTTGGTGGCAAAACCCTTGTTGGCAAGCACAGCGGTCAGACGTCTTCTGTAGTTGATGATGAGGTTTGCACACATGTCAGGAGGAATTTTGGTCCACTCCTCTTTGCAGATCATCTCTAAATCATTAAGAGTTCTGGGCTGTCGCTTGGCAACTCGCAGCTTCAGCTCCCTCCATAAGTTTTCAATGGGATTAAGGTCTGGTGACTGGCTAGGCCACTCCATGACCCTAATGTGCTTCTTCCTGAGCCACTCCTTTGTTGCCTTGGCTGTATGTTTTGGGTCATTGTCGTGCTGGAAGACCCAGCCACGACCCATTTTTAAGGCCCTGGCGGAGGGAAGGAGGTTGTCACTCAGAATTGTACGGTACATGGCCCCATCCATTCTCCCATTGATGCGGTGAAGTAGTCCTGTGCCCTTAGCAGAGAAACACCCCCAAAACATAACATTTCCACCTCCATGCTTGACAGTGGGGACGATGTTCTTTGGGTCATAGGCAGCATTTCTCTTCCTCCAAACACGGCGAGTTGAGTTCATGCCAAAGAGCTCAATTTTTGTCTCATCTGACCACAGCACCTTCTCCCAATCACTCTCGGCATCATCCAGGTGTTCACTGGCAAACTTCAGACGGGCCGTCACATGTGCCTTCCGGAGCAGGGGGACCTTGCGGGCACTGCAGGATTGCAATCCGTTATGTCGTAATGTGTTACCAATGGTTTTCGTGGTGACAGTGGTCCCAGCTGCCTTGAGATCATTGACAAGTTCCCCCCTTGTAGTTGTAGGCTGATTTCTAACCTTCCTCATGATCAAGGATACCCCACGAGGTGAGATTTTGCGTGGAGCCCCAGATCTTTGTCGATTGACAGTCATTTTGTACTTCTTCCATTTTCTTACTATGGCACCAACAGTTGTCTCCTTCTCGCCCAGCGTCTTACTGATGGTTTTGTAGCCCATTCCAGCCTTGTGCAGGTGTATGATCTTGTCCCTGACATCCTTAGACAGCTCCTTGCTCTTGGCCATTTTGTAGAGGTTAGAGTCTGACTGATTCACTGAGTCTGTGGACAGGTGTCTTTCATACAGGTGACCATTGCCGACAGCTGTCTGTCATGCAGGTAACGAGTTGATTTGGAGCATCTACCTGGTCTGTAGGGGCCAGATCTCTTACTGGTTGGTGGGGGATCAAATACTTATTTCCCTCTGCAGAATGCAAATAAATTCATATACTTTCCACAATGTGATTTTCCGGATTTAATTTGTGATGTGCTATCTCTCACTGTTACCAATAACCTACCCTTCAATTATGGGCTGCTCATGTCTTTGTCAGTGGGCAAACTTACAAAATCAGCAAGGGATCAAATACTTATTTCCCCCACTGTATTTATTTTTTAAAATTGTAGAGTCCTGAGGCAGGCATTTTTCGCTGAAACACGGTGCCGTGTTGAGTCTTATTTTCTACTATTAAAGGGCATTTTTACTACTTATTCTTCATCTCCTTGATTTTTTGGAAGCGTCCTGTTGATCACGCTACTCCTCTGTTTCTGCGCTTCCACTTGTAGCGGATCCAGTTTCTCCACTTTTGTGGTTGTTTTTGGTTTTGTTTCTGAACCACCACTATGACAGATTGCAAGGTCTCCAATGTGGAAATGTTGAACTTTCAGAAACTGGTTTACCTTTCTGAGATCGCGGCCCAGGAGCACCCCCAGGAACCCTGAATTCAGGACCTGGTGAGAAGCCATCTGCCATCTGCTGGAGACAGAGATATACTAACTGATGCAGGGGCTGTCTGTCTGTCTATCACTGCCTTCTTGTCTATTACTATCTCCACCTGCTGGTACACAGATATAACCCACCAGTTCCTGGATTCATTTGTTGCAGGCGCAAAGAAATGTTTTTCTTGCATAAAAATCTAGTATGATGGAGAACTTACTACAACTGTGTATTCAAGAATCCAGGAAACACCCAAAAAACAAAAGCAAGCATATTTTTACACAAATGATAGATCCATGTACAAATGTCTGCTAAGAATATTTTCTCATGAGATTGGGGGCGTGGCAAGATGGTGGCATGAACACTGTTGCCTGAACAGGTCCTGTTTGCTGCTTATCTTTGCTTTGGTTTCCTTGGAGAAATGCCTCACCCTAAGAGGAACGGGGTTGTCAGGACGGCACCTCCCGCTGTGAGGACCATTATGCCGTTCAGACCCCCGTTAGTTCCGGAGTGGTGAACTCACTTGTGCAGGGAATGGGAGCATTGTCTGCAGTAGGGTCGGATGTTTCACTATCCCCTCCGGTTCTCAATCCTCTGCCATGATCTACCGTTGAGCAAGCGGGCTTGAGAGCTTCTTTAGCAGAAGTAACACGAGAGAGGGCTCTAGGAAAGGGTGAGACTGCCGAGCGAAGCGGCAGGGATTGTAAGATGCTTCACAGAAGTCTGATGTCTTTGGATCCAGCGAGAGCTCCCATGGCGGTGTCTCTGGAGGTGTTAACTACTGATGTATCTGTGGTACTTGATTGTTTTGAGAAGCAATGGATAATTTGGAGTTTCCTTGAAAACTTAAAAAGATCTATTCGTGTTCGGAAGGCATTATATGGCACAGTATGGGACGCTCTCCAGATTGAGTGAAGGACGTTTATACTCTTGTGAGTAAAGTGGACAATTTGACCACAGTTTTAGACTCTATTAAAAAAGAATTCTCTATTCAAGTTTCAACTATTAAAGAGGAAGTTCTGTGACTTAAAAGGTAACAATGACTGTTGTGAAAGATAAAATGGTTTTACATAAGAAAATTGAAGCTACTGAGAACGTTTCTAAGATCTCTCTGGACTCCTACAGAGGCTTGGTGGAAGTTTTAGGGTTTTCTCCTGAGGTCTTTCCTCATTTAAATAAAAGTTTATTATGTACTTCCCATAAAGCCATCGGATGAAACAGACCCTGCACCTTTGGATGTCTTGGCAGCTCTGGAGGCTTCTCTGTCTGAGGGACATACTCTCTGTTTCATTTGTTTTTGAGCAAGATTTGAATTCTGTGTTGAAGTTTTATTTCCATAACTGCCAGAAACTTTTCTTTGGTAAAAGAATATGGATATATCCAGATGTGATGAGACAAATTCAAGAGAGAAAAAAAGCCTTTTTAGCTTTAAGGAAAGAGACATTGTTACTGGGTGCATTGTTTCTTTTGGCTTATCCCTGTAAATGTATTATTAAGTACCTCCGGGTCAAGAATGTTAATTTTGACCCAGAGCAGCTGCGTGCCTTCATAGACTTGAAGAAGACCGTGTAAGGCTCTAACACAACCTAGTTAAGAACCAAGATATTTTGAAGAAACAAAGGGGGGTGGGGGGGAGGTTCATGTTATAGATATGACACTAGCAAATGTTATTTTTTCTTACTCTTCATTGTATCTCTCTACTTTCTCCATAGCCCACTTATAATTCTGGTCTAAGGAAGATGTTTAAGTATTATATTATTGTTTTGTTTCCTATTCTACTATTTTTTTCCTCTTTACATCTGCATTACTGTTTCAAGTGTTTAGCTTGTGAATTATGTACTGAAAATATATTTTAAAAAAACATATTTTCTCACATTATGAGTGTGTTCAACAGTAGAGTTCATGTGTTGCTAAGGTGCTGATTGAGGGGAGGAACTGTTACAGCTGTGGCCACGTACATGGTTCTCAAAGGCAGCCTCCCTCATTTTCATGCTGTTTTACCTTATTTGCATAATATATTAGTAACTAAAACCCACATGTGAAAAGCCTTTAAAATGCTTCAACGCATGATTTTGTCTAAACTTTTTGTAGTTTACTATATCTGAGACTTTCAAAGTTATTAAACCATGACAGCTTGCTCAGAACACTGTTGCACCACATGATTATGTTTATGTGTATTATGTATTTGATATACTGCCTTCCAATCTAGACAATCAAGGGATCTGGGTGTCGTCGTCGATGATACGCTGAAACCTTCTGCTCAGTGTGCTGCTGCGGCTAGGAAAGCGAATAGAATGTTGGGTGTTATTAGGAAGGGTATGGAGTCCAGGTGTGCGGATGTTATAATGCCGTTGTATCGCTCCATGGTGCGACCGCACCTGGAGTATTGTGTTCAGTACTGGTCTCCGTATCTCAAAAAAGATATAGTAGAATTGGAAAAGGTACAGCGAAGGGCGACGAAAATGATAGTGGGGATGGGACGACTTTCCTATGAAGAGAGGCTGAGAAGGCTAGGGCTTTTCAGCTTGGAGAAGAGACGGCTGAGGGGAGATATGATAGAAGTGTATAAAATAATGAGTGGAATGGATCGGGTGGATGTGAAGCGACTGTTCACGCTATCCAAAAATACTAGGACTAGAGGGCATGAGTTGAAGCTACAGTGTGGTAAATTTAAAACGAATCGGAGAAAATTTTTCTTCACCCAACGTGTAATTAGACTCTGGAATTCATTACCGGAGAACGTGGTACGGGCGGTTAGCTTGACGGAGTTTAAAAAGGGGTTAGATAGATTCCTAAAGGACAAGTCCATAGACCGCTATTAAATGGACTTGGAAAAATTCCGCATTTTTAGGTATAACTTGTCTGGAATGTTTTTACGTTTGGGGAGCGTGCCAGGTGCCCTTGACCTGGATTGGCCACTGTCGGTGACAGGATGCTGGGCTAGATGGACCTTTGGTCTTTCCCAGTATGGCACTACTTATGTACTTATGTACTTATGTACTAAAAAGAAAATAACTACAATGACAGGAAAGTAACAGAATAGGTAATAGGGGTAGAAAGGACATCATGCCAGTGTCTTGTCAACCTGGGTGCAGCTATCCTCTCACCATATCGGGGAAGGCCAGGGAAAACAAATGAGCTTTTTGGGACACTCGAAAAACTGATAGGATTGTTCAGCATGTAAGGAAGGAGTAAGACAGTTCCAAAGGATTGGGGAGGTGCAAAAAGGCCGATTGTCTAGTAGCTTCTAGATATGAGCAGTGAATAGGAGGCAGTGCTCAGATGAAGAGCATAGGTTACGGGCTGGAACATATGGGGTGAGCAAAAATAGATAAGGGGGGGGGGGGGGGGGGGGGGGGAAGCCAAGAACTTTAAACGCCAGAGTCAAGACCTTATGCTTGATTCTGAACAAAATAGGAAACCAATATTTGGCAAGCAGTGGAGTAATGTGATCAAAGCATGAGGCATCCACCAATATATTTTGAACTGTTTGAAGCCTTTTTAGAAGTGTAAGATGTAGACCATCATAGCTGATAGTACAATAGTCCTACGTGTGTGGTTACTAGAACAAAGAAGAGTTTCACAAGATGCTGTGTCTAGAAAATGGCATACCACTCCGACAGAGTGAATGGAAACAAAATTTAACTACTTGGAGTGCAAATGCTAAAGAAGGATCCAAGATAACTCCAAGATACTTAATAGTCAACCAGATGAATTGGAGAATCGCATAGTATGGGCACGGGTCAAAGGAGTTAAAGGCCTGTGAACCTCAGAAAGAGATGGTTTGATATGAGACAAATATCGATGCTGTCCAAACAGGACTGAAATTGTGAAAATCTGGGTTGTAAAGGTCCTGTAAAGAGATAAGAAGGATGTCATCTGTGTAGATATAAGCTTAACAGAAGAGGCCTGGATTAGAGCAGCAAGCAGGCCAAGAAAGAAGCTGAATAATAAGGGTGAGAGGAATGCGCTTTGTGGTACCCCACAAGGTAAATGTTGAGGTTGGGAGGCAGAAGATGGCTAACTATAAAGCAACATTATGACACATAAGATGTAAACTAGTCTAAGACCATACCAGTAATACCAATCAAGACTAGTCTAGAAAGAAGTAGATGATGGTCAATAAGATCAAAAGCTGAGATAACATCCAACAAAACTAAGAGAACTACATCAACATGATTGAGTATATGTGTCACTAAGCAACAGTTTCTGTAGAATGACCTGTTTGAAAGCCAGACTGGCAGGGGTGAAGGATCAGAGAAGCTTTGATATGCTGTAACAATTGAGGAAAGACCACACCATCACATTACACCTTACCAAAAACCATTGTACTGGCTGCCTATTCGATTTCCGATCAAGTTTAAAATTTCATCACTGATACAAACGACCCTCCAGAACAATACCCCATATTATTTGTCATCAGTTTTGTAAAACTACAGGTCAAGTTATCTCTGCACAGAAAAGGCACATGGCATTTGACTACAACTTCATTGAGAAGGTTCATTTCTCATTGAGAAGATTCATTTCTCAGAGATCACATTTTTTTTCTCTATTGCCAGCACTGTGGAGTGGATCAAACTTCCAAGTTCCCTTATGTTACCGATGGATACAGGATTTAAAAAACAGCTGAAAGCGTTATGGTTTACTCAGGCTTTTGGCTTTATATCCTAAATTGTTTTCTTTATTAGGGATGCTGCAGAAGGCTGGTTGTGCACGTTGCTGGGTTTTGTCATTATTTTAATTTGTTTTGCTTACGTCTTTTCCAAGTATTAAATTTGTATTTTATTATGACTTGATTTTATTGTGTATGTACCCTTGTACTTTTAGTTTGATAAGCAGAATATGAATATAAATGTATTAAATAAAAAATACATATGCCAGCCCTGAAGATAAACATATCATCAACAAACGAGCAGGACTATTGAAAAGAGTTTAAAGTGATGTTGCAGACAGCCTTTCAGAAATACACTCAAACAGGCAGACAACAGGCCTTGATGAAACGCCTCTCTCATATCAGATGTTATTTGTAGGCTAACATTCATTGGCTGAAATTTACATGGCATAATCACAATAACTTGCGATCAGAGCCTGTGCAGAATAGGCTAAATAGCTTTAGCAAACTATCTAGTGTGGTAGTTGAAACAAAAATTAACAGGGTGAAAGACTGCTTGACCAATTACAGCCAACCACATCCAATCAGATGAACGGAAAGTGACTAGGAGGGTGCCAGAAAGATCAGTATTAGATCTTGCCTTCTTCAAAGTTTTTAATAAATAAAGGGTTAAGAAGCAAAGTGTGTCTGTTTCAGATAATATGGAGATGCTAGAGAACAAGGGACAGGGAGTTTAAATACAACTTGAATGAATGAGAGTTATAAGTAGTAGTGGGTGCTGAATAAATGTATGGGGGAAGGGTAATGTGTACTTTTAGGTACTGGATGTAGCTGGGAAAGTTAGTAGAGAGATGTGTATGGGACACTCAGCCTTTCCCTTACCCATCTCTCTACCTTCTGCACTCTCGTTTCCCTCTCCCATTCAATATGGACCTTCAGCAACTTCAGCCAGCAGGGAAAAATGGTATCCTCCACCAGCTCTTGTTCTCCTACTTCTTAAGTCACCATATTTTATTTTAATACGTTTATTTGGATTTAGCTCACACCTTTTTCAGTAGTAGTTCAAGGTGAGTTACATTTAGCTATATGTGCCTAGCTTTGTTTACACATGCAGAAAGTTAAGCATTTGGATACATGGACACATAAATTGAATCTAGACAATAGCCAAAACTACCTAAGGTGAAATACACCTAAAAACAAAAGCTAATTTAAAAATGAAAGAATGATTTGAAAACTGATGAATAGTATGGCAACTATACTTTAATAAAAATATTTAAAATAATAAACAGTCATGCATTTGGGATACAGAAATCAATCAAGGGACCAATCTCCACTCGGAAAAGGAACTTGGAAATGCAGTGAATAAATCAGTAAGGTATTTACAGGCTGCCCCACGGTCTTAAACTAAAATACTCTGTCACCTGCCTCTGGGGCAAGGAGAGGGGGGTAGATGGGCTAGAGACAGTTCTAGGTGGAAGGAGCGGCATCCTAGACCATGGAAAATACCAGATCTACAGTAATGGAGGGAGACATCTGACAGTAGCTCCCTTTTTTAAGATTAACACTTCAGGAGACAGGTAGAAGGGAGACTGTGTGTGCATGTATTTTTAATTTGGGACTTTGGTGTGGTGATAGAGACTGATATTTTCATAGGAACACTGTGAGAGAGAAGGAACATTAGAACTGCAGGCTACTTTTATATTCCATCTTTCTAAAGTAACTCAAAATGAAGTACAAGTTAGATTAATGGCTTCTGGTGTCCAACTGAAGGTCCATGGTGGTGATGGTGTCATCAGCTTAATGGAAACTTTGGAATCAAATAACAAAATGTCAGTAGGTTTGATATAAGCAGCATTGATATAAAAGGATACTGAGTCAGCAAGCCACACCATACAACGCAGTGCACTATAGTCCCAGGATACATGATAGACCTCTTAGACCTACCAACCAGAAACAGATCCAGATCATCTCGCACATACCTAAACCTTCACTACCCAACTTGCAAAGGACTCAAATACAAAACAACCTATGCATCAAGTTTCTCCTATATAAGCGCACAAATATGGAATGCACTTCCAGAAGCTGTGAAAACAATCCACGACCACCTAAACTTCAGAAATTCACTAAAAACCAACCTCTTCAAAATGGCCTACACTACATATCCAATATAAATCCCCACATCCGGCCACACAACTAAACCAAAGACCGTACTTGACAATATACAACCTCCCTCCTTTCGACACTAATGGAGCTTGGAATACATCTACCTTATTCGAACACAACATAACCTTGTATCTGTTCTATACCAGATTTGGCAAACGCCTTACGTTACTGTGTAAGCTACATTGAGCCTGCAAATAGGTGGGAAAATGTGGAGCACAAATGCAACAAATAAATACAGGGCAAGCTGTCCAGTGAATTGGAAGTTAAGCGAAGGTCAGGTATCCAAAAAGAATGGCTATCATGCTCTCACAAAAACTGACCATTTCAGTGTTACTTTATAAAAGATCAAGCAAAGATAGGTGGGTTCAGTCACTAAAGTGGTAACTCATAGGGAAAAGGAGCAGACAATTTTGCTATTTGACAAAGTTCACACAGAAGCAAACGGGGTTTAGGACAAAAATAAATGAATATGAAATGCAGTGGGCCCAACAAATCAAAACTGGGGCATTGAAAATGTGTGCTATAGAATGAAACTAATGCCACACAAGTTTTATATGCAAAACCCACTGTATTGTTGCAGCCTACAGCAGTCAAATAGGACATAAATGTCTAGTAGCGCTATAGAAATGATAAGTAGTAGTAGTAAAGAATGCATACTTCGGCATCAATGAATCACAGAATGACTCAGAGAATTTACTCCCTTACCTCAAGGTCTATCTCAAAGTACTTTGGCTCCTCCTTGTGGTATATCCTGGAATTATCTGTTGTGTAGTACAATAAGCAGCTCTCCCCTTCATTACATATCCTGCAGTATGAGAAATTAACAGGCAACAAGACACTTGGTTTATAATTATGTGCTTTAAAATGCTCAAATGTTAAATTTATCAAGTCATCATTTTTAAGCTTGTCATTTTTATTACAATTTACATCATAGAGGTTCAATTTAAGGATGTTAATCTACATGTTCTGGGAACGTAAGAAATACACCTTCTTTCTGAGAAAAGTGAACAAACACATTTTTTGCATATTGAAAGAAACTCTGTTCCAGAGGTCTTCCACAGCTATCCACAAGCCTTGAAGTTCAAGCTAGCTCTTGAATGAAAGCACTCATGCCTGATGATCCCTTATAGGGTGATTTTCCCAGGTAAAACCTTTTGCCTGAAGATGGCTGATATCTATCCTCACTAAAAGTGCATTTGGGCTTCCGTTGAACACATACTCTCTACTGGGCTAAAAGACAGTTACTCTCATGAACATGTTTGGGTCATCGGGAGTATCAGTGCCATGCCTTGAGTACTGCATGCAATTCTGGTCTCCATATTTCAAAAAAAGATATAGCAGAATTAGAAAAGGTTCAAAAAAAGGGTGATCAAAACTATTAAGGGGATGGAACTCCTCTCCTATGAGGAAACGCTAAAGAGGCTATGGCTCTTCAGCCTGGAAAAGAGATGGCTGAAGAGGAATATGATAGAGGTCTACAAAATCCTGTGTGGTGTAGAAAGGATCAAAGTGAATTGATTTTTTTTTTTTTTACTCTTTCAAAAAAAATACAAAGACTAGGGGACACTCAATGAAGTTACGTGGTACTAGGGGACACTCAATGAAGTTACATGGTAATAAACGAACAGGAGGAAATATTTTTTCACTCAACGAACAGTTAAGCTCTGGATCTCATTGCCAGAGGATATGGTAAAAGCGGTTAACGTATAGTAAACATAGTAGATGACGGCAGAAAAAGACCTGCACGGTCTATCCAGTCTGCCCAAGAAGATAAATTCATATGTGCTACTTTTTTATTTGTACTGTCCTCTTCAGTGCACAGACCGTATAAGTCTGGCCAGCCCTATCCCCGCCTCCCAACCACCAGCTCTGGCACAGACCCTATAAGTCTGCCCAGCACTATCCCCGCCTCCCAACTACCAGTCCCACCTCCCACCACCAGCTCTGGCACAGGCTGTATAAGTCTGCCCAGCACTATCCCTGCCTCCCACCACCGGCTCTGGCACAGACCGTATAAGTCTGCCCAGCACTATCCCCGCCGCCCAACCACCAGCCCCGGCACAGACCGTATAAGTCTGCCCAGCACTAGTATCTGGGTTTAAAAAAGATTTGAACAAGTTCCTGGAGGAAAGATCCATAGTCTGCTATTGAGATAGACATGGGGAAGTCACTACTTGCCATGGGACTAGTAGTAAGGAACGTTGCTACTATTTGGGTTTCTGTCAGGTACTTGTGACTTGTATTGGCCACTACTGAAAACAGGATACTAGGCTTTATGGACCATTGGTCTGATCCAGTATGGCCATTCTTATTTATTGTATTTATTTATTTGCTGCACTTGTATCCCACATTTTCCCACCTATTTGCAGGTTCAATGTGGCTTACAAAATGTTACAACGACATTCACATTAATAGAATAAGAATTTCAGAATATAAAGCAGATAAAGTGCAAAAGAATATCATAGCAATCATCTTAACGGAATAATAATTTCAGAATTAATACACATAAAGGTGCATAGGTATATCATGTAGGATTGGAAGTGGATAAACAGATAAAACATAACATAATGATATCAGGATAAGATATAATATTCAGTAATGAGGCTGTAATGAAATAAACAAATTAGGAGAATTCCATAATAGTTGTTTTTGGAGTAATTTGGGAGTCAAATCGTTATGGGGAATCTTTTTTATATGTCTTTATGAATAAGTAAGTCTTCAGTAATTTTCGGAAGGTTGTCAAGTCGTATGTTGTTTTTATGTTGATCGGTAATTCATTCCACAGTTGTGTGCAGATGTATGAGAAGCTAGATGTATGTATAGATTTGTATTTAACTCCTCTGAAGCTGGGATAGTGAAGGTTTAAGCAAGTGCGTGATGAACTTTTGTTGTTTCTCTCTGGTAAGTTTATTAGGTCTGACATGTAAGATGGCCATCTCCGTAAATAATTTTGTGAACCAAGGTGCAAATCTTGAATGAAGTTCGATCCTTCAGTGGGAGCCAGTGCAGTTTTTCTCTAAGGGGTCTGGCACTTTCATATTTCGCCTTTCCGAATATCAATCTGGCTGCGGTGTTCTGGGCTGTCTGGAGTTTCTTAATTGTTTGCGCCTTGCATCCCCGCATATAAGGAATTACAATAGTCCAAATGGCTCAGTACCAGTGATTGCACTAGTATGCGGAATGTCTCCCTTGGGAAGAAAGGTTTCACTCTTCTAAGCCTCCACATTGCATAGAACATTTTTTAATAACATTTTTTACATGACTGTCTAGATTAAGATTTCAATCAATAGTGTCCTGTCTTCCGCCGGGACCAACACTCACCTGCTCGCCGCCGGAACCGGTGGGCTGTGGGGCCCGGGGCCACCACGGATGGCCGGCCATCGCCGCAGGTCCTCCGGTGGCCGGCTATCGCCGGCCAGTGGGGGGGGGGGGGGGGGCGGCGATTGCCTTCAGTCCGGCCACAGAGGATCGCCGGTTGTTCCCGCCGATGGCCGGCTTTCCATTTCCGGTATGGAACCCCTGCAACATGGCGCCGGCGGAGGATAGCCGGCATCTCTTCCGGTTGCGGGACCAAGCAGGGGAAGTGGTGACTAGCGTCACCTCGGATTGGTTACGTGAAGGCTCAACTGCAGGAAGCACCAGCTGGGGTTCCACGCTAATGAGAAGGCCTACTTAAGGAGCACCACTCCTCCTAGCCAGTGCTTCGGCTTCTCGTTCCTGAGAGCTCCGCATCGTTGGATGGAACTCTGTACCTTGCTATCTGCTGCCTGCCTTGACCTTTGCCTGCTACTGACTCGTCTTGACCGCTGCCTGCCTTGACCTTTGCCTGCTACTGACTCGTCTGACCGCTGCCTGCCTCTACCTCTGCTGCTGCTGTCCATCACGCCGGCTGCCCAGTCCACCCGGGACCTCGGACCAGTTGGCTCCCGGAGATCCAGAGCCTGCGCTGTCCGCTTGGCCTGTCTGCCCCCTGTTCCAGAAGCCCTGTAGGCTGCCCGCACCTGGAGGCTCAACTTCCAGGGAACGGCAGCCTTCCCAGGCGAAGAGTGGGGGTGGGTCGGCTGTCCTCTGGAGAAGGAGGGGTTCACTCCACCGTCTCCGGCCGGATCCAAGGGCTCACACCAGCGAAGCTGCTCATCCTTTGGCGGAGCAAGACAGTAAGCCGAAGCCATGAGCTCGCCGACTCCACCCGACTTGAGGGACCTGGCGAGGATTCTGCAGCAGCAGCAACTGAATGCCCTCTCAGGGGCCCTCCAGAATGTGTGTTCACAGCTCAACTCCAGGCAAGCCCAGGCACAGGCTCCACCAGCGGGTCCCCGCTTTAGTGCCACATTTGCAGGTCCCCGCTTTCCTGAGCCTAGCCGGTTCGACGGGACCCCAGAGAACTGCCGGGGATTCCTGAACCAATGCAATCTCTACTTCAGGATGCAGTCGGAGGCCTTCGCCTCGGACCGAACGAAGGTCTCCTATGTGATCTCCCTCCTCACCGGGTTGGCCTTGGCCTCACCCCTCTGTGAACAGCAGGACCCTATGCTCACGGACTTTGAGGAGTTCCAGCGCCGATTTCGGCTTGTCTTTGATGTTCCTGGAAGACCGTCCTCCGCGTCCTCGGAGCTCCTGCGGATTCAGCAGGGGTCCGGTACCGTGGGCGAATACGCCGTGCGGTTTTGCACCTTAGCCTCAGAGCTGTGTTGGAACTCTGAGGCCCTGCCTGCGATCTTCTGGCAGAGACTGCAGGGCCGCATCAAAGACGAACTGGCCGGCCGGGACCTTCCCCCAACCTTGGATGCCTTGATCACGCTCTGTACCCAGATCGATACACGCTTCTGGGAGAGGGCCCGGGAACGGGCCGAACAGCACCGGACCAAGGGGCCTGGGCCGCGGCCACGGAGGATTCCTTCACCTCGAGAAACTCCCGCTGGGCTGGGCAGTATCTCGGAGGAGCCCATGATCGTGGGTCGGCAGCGATTGGCTGCCTCAGAGCGCACCCGTCGATGCCGGAATAACCTGTGTTTCTACTGTGGGGAAGCAGGACACTTGATTCAGGCGTGTCCTACTCGACCGGCGGGAAACTCCGAACCCAAGGCCCCGTGAGGGGGCTGGTCTTGGGACATTCGGGGCCCCCTCCCGACAATTTGCTCACTATACCCGTGACCCTACAATGACAAGACTATTCGATCCAAACCCAGGCCCTGTTGGACTCAGGGGCTGGGGGAAACTTTATTAGTTTGGAACTGTCTGAGCAATGGCGACTACCGGCACAGGATTGCCACCTGGCTGTGCAGGTGACTTCCATTCAGGGAACAGTACCACCCAGTCCCATCTCTCGACTCACTCCGCTGGTAGAGTTAAGAGTGGCCCAGCAGCACCGGGAGAAGATCCAATTCCTGATAATGCCTAAGTCCCTGGTGTTGGGTTTGCCATGGCTACGCCGCCATTCACCCCTGATTGATTGGACGTCGGGGCACATACGGTGCTGGGGGAAGTACTGCTTGGAGCATTGTTTGAGGCCGGTAGGGAATCCCTGCTCGGTGCTGGCAACTACCCCGGGAAGACTGCAGGCCTGCAAGGCGGCCCTACCTAAGGAATACCAGGCCTACGCCGATGTCTTTAACCCGGTAGAGGCGGACAGGTTGCCCCCGCATAGGCATTTTGATTGTGCCATTAATCTATTGCTGGACCGGATGCCACCTCCCGGGAGGCTGTATACCCTCTCCCGGGTTGAATCAGCGGCCATGCGGGCCTATGTACAGGAAAACCTGGAGAAGGGATTCATTTGAGCATCGTCCTCCCCGGCGGGAGCAGGCTTCTTCTTTGTCAGCAAGAAGGACGGAACCCTCAGGCCCTGTATCGATTACCGGGCCCTGAACGCCATTACGGTTAAGGGCCGTTACCCGTTGCCCTTAATTCCAGAGCTATTTGACAGACTCCAGGGGGCCCGGGTATTCACTAAGCTGGACCTGAGAGGAGCGTACAATCTCATCTGGATTCGACAGGGCGATGAGTGGAAAACCGCGTTCAATACTCACAAGGGGCATTTCGAGTACTTGGTCATGCCCTTCGGATTATGCAATGCCCCGGCGGTTTTCCAAAAGTTTATCAACCACGTGTTTCAAGATCTCCTCTACTCATTTGTCATTGTCTATCTAGTATTTTCCCGGTCCCCACAGGAACATGTGGACCATGTAACCGAGGTCCTCAGGCGCCTAAGGCAACACCAGCCCATTCCGGTGCCACAAGGCCCCTGGGAGGAACTCTCCATGGACTTCATCACCGATTTACCCCGCTCCCAGGGGCATACGGTAATCTGGGTGGTAGTGGACCAGTTTTCCAGGATGGCCCACTTTATTCCCCTGAAGGGACTCCCCTCGGCAGCCACTCTGGCCACTTGCTTCGTCCAGCACATCTTCCGCCTGCACGGGCTCCCCGTATGGATCATCAGCGACCGGGGAACCCAATTCACCTCACGGTTCTGGAAGGCGTTATGTGCCGCCTTAGGAGTCCAGGCCCACTTCTCGTCCGCCTACCATCGTCAGACAAACGGGATAGTGGAACGTATTAACCAGACCCTGAAGGATTCCTCGAAGCCTTCGTGAACAACCGCCAGGACAACTGGGTGTCACTCCTTCCATGGGCAGAGTTCGCCTACAACAGCAGCCTACACTTGGCCTCTCAGCAGTCCCCGTTCTCTGTGGTGTTCGGCCAGCATCCCCGGCTTCCTCCGGCTATCCACTCAGAACCAGATATTCCTCAGGTACAGCGGGTCCTGAATAGTATGCAGGACACCTGGAAGACGGTTCACGAACAGCTGCGGAGGGCAGCTGCCAAGTACAAACTATACGCGGACCGCCGCCGACACCCCGCGCCTGTGTTCCAACCTGGGCAAAAGGTCTGGCTAAGCACCAAACACCTACGGCTCCGGCTGCCGTCTCGACGGCTAGCGCCACGCTTCATCGGACCCTTTTCCATTCAGGAACGGATTGGGACCGTCACCTACCGGCTTCGTCTGCCCAGGTCCCTGCGGGTGCACAACGCATTCCACGTATCCCTCCTGAAACCGTTTCAGAGGTCCCGCTGGCATCCACGAGGGGTGGCATCGGTGATTCCGGATTCCGAACCAGATCCAGAGTTCGAGGTTCAGGAGATTGTAGACTCCAAGTGGAAAAGGGGGAGGCTGTATTACCTCATCTCTTGGAAACACTTTGGTCCAGAGGATAAACTCATGGGAGCCGGACTCCAATGTACACGCTCCGGACCTAGTACACGAATTTCATCTACGCTATCCACAGAAACCCGGACCCCGGGAAGGAAGGGGGTCTTCCGGGGGGATACTGTCCCGTCTTCCACCGGGACCAACACTCACCTGCTCGCCGCCGGAACCGGTGGGCTGTGGGGCCCGGGGCCACCACGGATGGCCGGCCATCACCGCAGGTCCTCCGGTGGCCGGCTATCGCCGGCCAGTGGGGGGGGGGGGGGGGGGAGGACGGCGATTGCCTTCAGTCCGGCCACAGAGGATCGCCGGTTGTTCCTGCCTTGTTCCCGCCGATGGCCGGCTTTCCATTTCCGGTATGGAATCCCTGCAACATGGCGCCGGTGGAGGATAGCCGGCGTCTCTTCCGGTTGCGGGACCAAGCAGGGGAAGTGGTGACTAGCGTCACCTCGGATTGGTTACGTGAAGGCTCAACCGCAGGAAGCACCAGCTGGGGTTCCGCGCTAATGAGAAGGCCTACTTAAGGAGCACCACTCCTCCTAGCCAGTGCTTCGGCTTCTCGTTCCTGAGAGCTCTGCATCGTTGGATGGAACTCTGTACCTTGCTATCTGCTGCCTGCCTTGACCTTTGCCTGCTACTGACTCGTCTTGACCGCTGCCTGCCTTGACCATTGCCTGCTACTGACTCGTCTTGACCGCTGCCTGCCTTGACCTTTGCCTGCTACTGACTCGTCTGACCGCTGCCTGCCTCTACCTCTGCTGCTGCTGTCCATCACGCCGGCTGCCCAGTCCACCCGGGACCTCGGACCAGTTGGCTCCCGGAGATCCGGAGCCTGCACTGTCCGCTTAGCCTGTCCGCCCCCTGTTCCAGAAGCCCTGTAGGCTGCCCGCACCTGGAGGCTCAACTTCCAGGGAACGGCGGCCTTCCCAGGCGAAGAGTGGGGGTGGGTCGGCTGTCCTCTGGAGAAGGAGGGGTTCACTCCACTGTCTCTGGCCGGATCCAAGGGCTCACACCAGCGAAGCTGCTCATCCTTTGGCGGAGCAAGACAATAGTTACGCCTAGGAGTTTCAGGGTGTCCGCAACAGGAAGAGTGTGGTTTGGTGTGTTTATGTTAGTATAGTTGATTTTATTATACTGCGATGATAGTACTAGGCGTTGTGTCTTTTCTGCATTAAGCTTTAGTTGGAATGCGTTTGCCCATGAGTTCATAATTTGGAAGCTGCGATTTATCTCATAATAATTCCCCCTTCTGTGAAAGGCAAAAAAAAGATTACATTATTAGAAAAGCTTTTAGCCTTTCACATTCCTATGGTTTGGAAGGAAATCTGTAGACGTTTTAAATCTTCATATTCTTACTTGACTTTTAGAAAAGATTTGAAACATTTTTTTATTTAGGAAATCTTTTTCAAGTCTTTAAGCTTAACTAGGTAAAGATTATATTTTTTTCATTTGCAACAATTTGTGTATATGTTTGTTTTCTATTTTACTTATTTCCTTAGACACTTAGGGGCCCTTTTATTAGCTGCGTGTCTACGCGCGCCAAAAGCAAAGATACATACCTGTAACAGGTATTCTCCGAGGACAGCAGGCTGATTGTTCTCACATGTGGTTCGGCGTCCATGGCGGTCCAGGAAACAGCAAATTTAAAAAAGTTATGCCAGAGACTTCTGGTGTGCGAACCACGCGCATCACTTCCTGCCCGTCGCGTGAGCATTTCCGCTCAATTTAATCAAAAAGCAAATAATAAACAAACAACAACAACTACAAAGGGGAGGTGGGCGGGTCTGTGAGAACAATCAGCCTGCTGTCCTTGGAGAATACTTGGTACAGGTATGTATCTTCGCTTTCTCCGAGGACAAGCAGGCTGCTTGTTCTCACCTGTGGGGTATCCCTAGCAACCAGGCTCACTCAAAACAATAAACATTGGTCAACTGGGCCTCGCAACGGCGAGGACATAACATAGATTAACCCAAAACCATAAACAACTGAGAGTGCAGCCTGGAACAGAACAAAAATGGGTCTGGGGGGGGGGGGGGGGGGGGGGTGGAGTTGGATTCTAAACCCCGAACGGATTCTGCAGCAATGACTGCCCAAACCAACTGTCGCGTCGAGTATCCTGCTGGAGGCAGTAGTGAGATGTGAATGTGTGGACTGATGACCACGTTGCAGCCTTGCAAATCTCATCAATGGAGACTGACTTAAGTGAGCCACTGACGCAGCCAAGGCTCTAACATTGTGAGCCGTAAGATGGCCCTCCAGAGTCAGCCCAGCTTGGGCGTAAGTGAAGGATATGCAATCTGCTAGTCAATTAGAGATTGTGCGTTTTCCGATGGCTACTCCCCTCCTGTTGGGATCAAAAGAAACAACTGGGCGGTCTAAAGGGCTTTGTCTGCTCCACGTAAAAGGCCAATGCGCTCTTGCAGTCCAAGGTGTGCAAGCTGCTATCGCCAGGGCGGGTATGAGGACAGGGAAAGAATGTTGGCAAGACAACTGACTGGTTCAGATGGAACTCTGACACCACCTTTGGAAGGAACTTAGGGTGCGTGCGGAGGCTACTCTGTTGTGATGGAACTTGATATAAGGTGCATGCACTACCAAGGCCTGAACCTCACTGACTCTACGAGCTGAAGTAACAGCCACCTAGAAAACAAATTCAATGGCTCAAAAGGAGTTTTCATCAGCTGGGTGAGAACGACATTGAGATCCATTGACACTGGTGGAGGTTTGACAGGGGGCTTTGACAAAAGCAAACCTCTCATGAAGTGAACAAATAAAAGCTGTCCAGAGATAGGCTTACCCTCTACATGGCGATGATAAGCACTAATCGCACTAAGGTCAACTCCTACGAGTTGGTCTTGAGACCAGACTCTGACAAATGTAGAAGGTATTTAAGCAGGGTCTGTGTAGGACAAAAAAGAGGATCTAGGGCTTTGCTGTCACACCAGACGGCAAACCTCCTCCATTCGAAAAAGTAACACTACTTCATGGAATCTTTTCTGGAAGCAAACAAGACTCGGGAGGCGAATTCTAAGCTCTCAACATCCAGGCTGTGAGAGCCAGAGACTGGAGGTTGGGATGCAGAAGCGACCCCTTGTTCTGAGTGTTGGAAAACAGTCCAATCTCCACGGTTCTTCGAAGGACAACTCCAGAAGAAGAGTGAACCAGAACTGACACGGCCAGAAGGGTGCAATCAGGATCATGGTCCCACAGACTTGCTTGAGTTTCAACAAAGTCTTCCCTACTAGAGGTATGGGAGGATATGCATACATAAGGCCTGTCCCACAATTACTACTACTATTTACTACTACTATTTAGCATTTCTATAGCGCTACAAAGCGTACACAGCGCTGCACAAACATAGAAGTAAGACAGTCCCTGCTCAAAGAGCTTACAATTTAATAGACAAAAATAAAGCAAGCAAATCAATTAATGAGGGGGAGTGATTACAAGTCAAAAGCAATGTTAAAGAGGTGGGCTTTCAATCTAGAGTTAAAGATGGTCAAGGATGGGGCAAGACGCAGGAGAAAGGCATCTGATGCTAGTCTGTTGTAATCCTGAAGCCTGGAACAGAACTGAGGGACCTTGTGAATGATCTGAGTGGCAAAAATATCCACCGCGGGGGTGCCCCACGCTCGGAAGATCTTGCGGACTACGCCCATGTTCAGTGACCACTTGTGAGGTTGCATAATCCTGCTCAACCAGTCGGCTAGACTGTTTACGCCTGCCAGATAAATGGCTTGGAGAAACATGTCGTGACGACAAGCCCAAAGCCACATCTGGCCGGCTTCCTGACACAGAGGGCAAGATCTGGTGTCCCCCACTTGTTGGTGTAAAACATGGCAACCTGATTCTCCGTCTGAATTAAGATCACTTGGTTGGACAGCCGATCTCTGAAAGCCTTTAGAGCGTTCCAGATCGCTCGCAATTCCAGGAGGTTGATCTGCAGACCTCTTTCCTGAAAGGACCAGGCTCCCTGAGTGTGGAGCCCATCTACATGAGCTCCGCACCCCAGGAGAGATGCACCCATCGTCAGCACTTTTTGTGGCTGAGGAACTTAGAATGGTTGCCCCATGGTCAAATTGAATCGGATCGTCCACCACTGAAGAGAACTGCGGAAGTTGATGGACAGTTGGATTACATCCTCTAGACTCCCTGCAGCTTGGTACCACTGGGCAGCTAGGGTCCATTGAGCTGATCTCATATGTAGACGTGCCATGGGCGTGACATGAACTGTGAAGGCCATATGTGCCCCAGAAGTCTCAACATCTGCCGAGCAGTGACCTGCTGAGACGCTTGAACCATGGACACCAGGGACAGAAGGTTGTCCGCCCTTGTCTCGGGAAGATAAGCTTGAGCTGTCTCAGTGTTCAACAGGGCTCCAAAGAATTCCAATTTTTGGACTGGGGTGAGATGGGACTTGGGATAATTTATGACGAACCCCAGTAGCTCTAGCACCCGAATAGTTATTCGCATGGACTCCAGAGCACCCTCCTTCGAGGTGCTCTTCACCAGCCAATCATCGAGATAAGGAAACATGCACTCCCAGTCTGCGTAACGACGCTGTGACTTCAGCTAGGCATTTGGTAAATACTCTGGGTGCAGACACCAGGCCAAAAGGCAGTATATGGTACTAAAAATGCTGTGTTCCCAGTCAAAATCGAAGATACTTCCTGTGAGCTGGAAGTATCGAGATGTGTGTGTAAGCATCCTTTAGGTCCAGAGAGCACAGCCAATCATTTTCCTGAATCATGGGAAGAAGGATGCCTAGGGAAACCATCCTGAACTTTTCTCTGACAAGAAATTTGTTCAGGGCCTTTAGGTCTAGGATGGGACGCATCCCCCGTTTTCTTTTGCACAAGAAAGTACCTGGAATAGAATCCCAGCCCTTCTTTCCCTGGTGGAACGGGTTTGACCGCTTGGGCCTGTAGAAGGGCGGAGAGTTCCTCTGCAAGTACCTGCTTGTGCTGGGAGCTGTAGGACTGAGCTCCCAGTGGGCAATTTGGAGGCTTGGATTCCAGATTGAGGGTGTATCCTAACCGGACAATTTGAAGAACCCACGGGTCGGAGGTTTTAAGAGGCCACCCTTTGGTGAAATAACATTAACCTCCCCCCAACCGGCAAGTCGTCCGGTATGGACACATTTACTGAGACTATGTGACCTGGAGCCAGTCAAAAGCCCGTCCCTTGCTTTTGCTAGGGAGCAGCAGTGGCCTTTGGCGCACGCTGTTGACGAGAACGAGTGTGCTGGGACTGAGCCTGGGCAGGCTGCTGAGAAGCAGGAGTGTACCTACGCCTAGCATAGGAATAGGGAGCACTCCTCTTCCCTCCAGCAAACCTAGATGAGGAGGTAGTAGCAGAAGACACTCGGCGGGAGAGAGAATCTATAGCATCATTGTGCTTCTTGAGCTGGTCAACTAGATCCTCTACTTTCTCACCAAAAAGGTTAACCCTCTGGCAAGGAACATCCACCATTGGACCGAATGATCCAGGTCAGAGACACGCAGCCATGAGAGTCTGCGCATCACTATATCCTGGGCAGCGATCCTGGATGCTACATCAAAAGTGTCAAATGTACCCCTGGACAGGAATTTTCAACACGCCTTCTGCTGCCTTACCACCTGGCGAAAAGGCTCGGCCTGCTCTGGAGGGAGTGCATCAACCAAGCTAGACAGTTTCCTCATCGAGTTCCACAAGTGGATGCTCGTGAAGAGCCGATATGTCTGGATTTTGGCGGCGAGCATAGTGACCTGATACATCTTCCTCCCAAAAGAGTCCAAGTTTCTAGATTCTCTGCCTGGGGGCGCCAAGGCATAGTCCCTAGTACTCTTGGCTCTTTTGAGAGCAGAGTCCACCACCATGGAATTGTGAAGTAGCTGAGACTTCATCAATCCAGGCTCCCCGTGGATCCGATATTAGGATTCAGTCTTTTTCGGGATCACAGGATTTGACAGAGGGAATGACCAGTTTCGCATAAGAACTTCCTTGAATACATTATGCAAAGGAGCCGTTGCAGACTCTCGAGCATCTCAGCCCTGGGCTCATCCTCAACCTCCATGGGAAAGGAATAGCTGAAGCCATTTCCCGGAAAAGGAAGTGAAGGACAGACTCTCCGGTGGAGAAAGTCTCCTATCTCGTGGAGGGGAAGGTTCAGAAGGAATCCCATAGGACTCGTCAGAAGAAAAGTACCTGGGATCCTCCTCTTCTTCCCACAAACGCTCAGCTCATCTTCAGTATCGGACAAGACATTCCTCACAGCAGTCCGAAACTGAGCCTGCCTCGAATCCAAGGTACCAGGCTGCTAGACCGATGCATTGGCACCTCCTGAAGTGAGGGGAAAGCGATCCTCTTGGTGCCGACGCTTCTTGGGTGCCGAATCCCTCGACGCCCCGCAGCTCCCAGCACCGTGTGTCGAAGGAGAACTATCACGGTGCTACTTAGCCTTCGCTCAACGCCCGTCATCGAGATTCCTCGGTACCGATGAGGAAACGTGGATTCCTCACGCCTCCTCGGGGCCAGGTCCGACGGTCGGTCCCAGGGGGCCTGCATAACAGGAGGCCTCGAGACAGGTGGAGACCAACTCTATGCCTCACTGCTCCCAGCACGAGCTGGTCGTTCTACAGCCATTACCTTCGATCCCGACGTCAATGTGTCCCTCAATGTCGATGCCGCCAACCTTGGCACCGATGTCAATGTTGACGTCGAAGGACCGGACTGAGCCCCAAAAAGCTTCTCTCGTTGGGCTTCTTAAGACGCTTGGGTCCGTTTCTTCATGCAAAGACACAGACTGCAAGCAGCTGGGCTATGGTCGGGCCCAAGGCACTGGATACACCAAGCGTGGGTATCGGTACCCAAGATGGTCCGGGTGCACCGAGTAAAACGTTTGAAGCCGCTGGGTGTCTTCGATGAAATGGAAGGAAAAACAGCTTTGGCGAAATTAAACAACACAATCGTGCCAAAAAAATAAAAGGCACAAAAGGGGAAAAACCCGGCCGCGTTGAAAAGAAAAAAAATTTAGAAAGTGGAAAAACTAAGAAAAAATACCAGGTTTTTAGTTAAAAAAAAAAAAAAAAAAGAACGAATAACGATAAAAGAAAAGAAGAAATATCAAAAGAATCATCAAGACTCTCTTCCTGGGCCAGCAAAGCGAACAGGGAAAAATATCTTCACCTCACTGCGGACAACAAAAAAACTGAGCAGGAACGCTCACGCGATGGGCGGGAAGTCGTACGTACTCCAGAAGGCTCTGGCAAAACTTTTGCCAACCCACATGTGAGAACAAGCAGCCTGCTTGTCCTCGGAGAAATGGAATTACCGCCCAACTATTGCATGGCTCTTGTGGTAATTTCATTTTTTGGCGTGCGTCCAATTTCGGGCATGCATAATGGACGTGCACCAAGTGGCATTTGGTGCGAGTAGGTCATTACCGCCTGGTTACTGCATGAGTCTTTACTGCTAGGTCAATGGCTGGCGGTAAGGTATCAGACCCAAAATGGACGCACGGCAATTTTCATTTTGCCGCATGTCCATGATCATCAAAAATAAAAAGGGCCTTTTTTACAGGCGCACTAAAAAATGGATTTGAGCGCTTAAAACCCGCACCTACACTAACAGAAGCCATTTTGTAGCGCACCTTTATAAAAGGACCCCTTATTTACCAGATAGTTGTATTCTATTAATTGTAACTACCAAGTGAATGTCTTGGTTTCTTTAATTATGTAAACCACTTTGAATTTTATAGTATTAGTGGTCTACAAATATCATGTTAAGTTATGTTATGATATGTTATGTCACCAGAACTATACAGAGTACCCTAAGTAAGGTCTCGCTAGAGACTTATACAAAAGCATTATCACTTCATTTTTCCTGCCGGCCATTTTTCTCCCTCTGCACCCAAGCATTGTTATGATTCCAGTCACATTTTCTACCTGTTTGACCACCTTAAGATCATCACATACAGTCATACCCCCAAGTCCTGCTCCTTTTTGGTTGAAAGGTACTTCATCGTCTGAACTATACCACTCCCTTGGGTTTTGCAGCCTAAATGCATGTTCCTGCATTTTTTGGAATTAAATCTTAACTGCCAAATTCTGGACCATTCTTCAAGCTTTCCTCTTGTTATCCATACTATTAGTGGTGTCTAACCTATTGCAGATTTTAGCATTCAAAAATAAGCAAACCTTACCAGACAGCTCTTCCATAATATTGCTTACAAAAGTGTTAAAAAGAACTGGCCTAAGAACCACTGGTTAAAATCCCTTCACTCAGAGTGAACTATATTCACCAATACCCTGTGTCACCTTCCACTCAACCAGTTCCTAACTCAAGTGGAGCCAAATAACAGGTTTTAGGAAAATTTAGCAATCTTAAATTAAATTACAAGCACGGAATCTATTTTCAAATAATTCTGAGAATGTGACCTTAAACTATCCATAACGTTATATTTAGTAAAACATTTAATATACTGCTTAGCTAAAGATCAAAACACTGTGTCAACTGAGCAGAAATGGGTTTAACCAGTGGTGTGCTAGAGCCGGTTGTTAAATTTTTTAAGGTCTTGCGAGCCGGTTGTTCTGTAGGGCGAGCCGGCTCAGGTAAACGAGGTAAGCATGGCAGGAGGGTGCCACAAGCCATGCTTACCCCGTTTACCTCACCTCCCACCACTACCCTCGTTTGCCTGCGCCACCCTGGGGGGGGAGGGGTTAAATAGTTTTTATTACTTCCGTCGAAGCGGCTACGTCATTGAAAGCCCTGTCTCTAGCCTCCCCTTCGTGAGTTCGTTCCCTCAGAATCCCGCCTTCTGACGTCATTTCCTCTTTCCGCGAGGGCGGGACTCTGAGGGAACAAACTCAAAGGGAAGGCTAGAGACGGGCAGGGCTTTCAGTGACGTGGCCGCTTCGAAGGAAATAATAAAAACGATTTAAACCAACTGTGGCAGGAAGAAAAAGGGGGATGTTGGGGGGGAGAATCACTGGGTATGGATGGCTGGAGGGGAGGCAGGGGAGAGAAGAGAATCGCTGGGTATGGATGGCTGGAGGGGGGGCAGGGGAGAGAAAAGAATCGCTGGGTATGGATGGCTGGAGGGGGGCAGGGGAGAGAAGAGAATCGCTGGGTATGGATGGCTGGAGGGGGGGCAGGGGAGAGACGAGAATCGCTGGATATGGATGGCTAGAGGGGGTTAGGGGAGAGAAGAGAATTGCTGGATATGGATGGATGGAGGGGAGGGCAGGGGAGAGGAGAGTTGCTGGACATGGGTGAATGGAAGGCAGGGGAGAGGAGGGTTGCTGGACACGGGTGGCTGGAGGGCAGGAAGAGAGAAGAAATGCTGGATATGGATGGAGGGGAGGAAAGAGTGAGGAAGGAGATGAGATAAGGGAAAAGGAAAAGGAGAAAAACTGCACATGGATGAAGAAAATAGGCAGAAGCTGGATCCACTGGACAGTCAAGTCTGCGGAGGACCTAGCTTTTACTTAAGGATGTAGGACAAGAAATGAAGAAGGCAGGCGGAAAGTAAAGAAATACATGGAAAGGAAGCCCTGGAAACGGAGTTGAGGACAGATAGCAGCAGAATCAGAAACTGGGCCAGCATGATCAGAAAAACAAAGTCACCAGACAACAAAGGTAGAAAAAAAATCATTTTATTTTCATGATAGTATTTGGAATATGTCCACTTTGAGAATCAGGTGCTCAACATTAAAAGTTTATATTTATTTACTTATTTATGGCATTTTATCCCACATTAAACATGAATTAGATTGGAACCTGGGATCATTTAATTTTTTTTTCCCTGGAGTAATGCATTGCCCCCACCCCAAGGCTCTCTTCTCGGCTATAGCCAGCTCTGGAACTTGGGGGGGGGGGGGGGGGCGCAGAGGTGGACAGGGGAGAGAGCCTGTTAAACATTTATCAGCACACCACTGGGTTTAAACCTTCTATTCAATGCTCGTAAGCGCCAATTGCATCAAGGAGAACCCTAAATGTTGGTCTTGAGATCTGACTCTGATAGATGTAGAAGATATTTAAGTTGTTTTTATGTAGGACAGGATAAAGAATCGAGTGGAATCTCTTCTGGAAGCTAGTAGTACCTGAGAGACACACTCTGGCAAGTTGAGGGGATACAGCACTGCCCTCTCAACATCCAAGCAATGAAGATTAGGGACTGGAGGATGGGATGGAAAATGGATTCTTTATCCTGAGTGATGACAAAGCATTCTAATCTCCATGATCTTTGGAAGATCCATAAAAAGTGGGAACCATATCTGCCTTGGCCAGTACAATGCAATGAGAATCATAGCTCTCTCATCTTAACTCAAGTTTTAGGCGAGTTTTCACTATGAGAGGTAAAGGAGAATATGTGTGCAGAAAACCTTTTCCCCGATGGAGAAGAAAGGCATCCAAGGCTAGTCTACTATGAGATCCCGGTCCGTAACAGAACTTTTTTTTTTTTTTTTTTAATTATTTTTTGCTGGAGTGGCAAAATTCTATCAATGGGGGTGTCCACTCCCAAAAGATTTTCTGGGTTATGCTCATTTCCAGAGACTATTTATTTATTGCATTTGTATCCCACATTTTCCCACCTATTTGCAGGCTCAATGTGGCTTACATAGTTTTGTTAACATTGTCATTACAGGATAACAGACACATTTAGTATTGTGCAGAGATTAAGTAAGGGAAGAAAGAAGGAAGGAAGGAAGGAAGGGATAACAGACACATTTAGTATTGTGCAGAGATTAAGTAAGGGAGGAAGGAAGGAAGGAAGGAAGGAAGGAAGGGAGTGATTTGGGTAATTATAGAAGGTGGGCTTTCTTAACTGAGTGGGTTGGTGAGGTGGATTGGTGTGGTTATAGGTTCTCATTGTAGGCCTTGTTGAAGAGATATGTCTTCAGAGATTTGCGAAAGATAGTTGTTTCGTTGATTGTATTCAGGTCTGTAGGTAATGCATTCCATAATTGCGTGCTTATGTAAGAGAAGGTAGTGGCATGCATCAGCTTGTATTTTAGTCCTTTGAGAGGTTGCATGCTGTTCTGAGATGTGAATAAATCTATTGCAGCCCCCCCCCCCCCCCAAGTATACGGCTCTGACAGTGTTGTGTCTGGAACTTGCTCAAATCCAAATCTAGATTGCCTGTTGGCAGAGGAGGTAGGAATCTGTTCCCTTTTGTTTGTTCAGGTAATACATCACAACCTGATTGTCTGGTCGAACTAGCACCACCTGATTCAGAAGGTGGTCTTGAAAAGTGTTGAGGACATTCCAGACGGCTCGTAACTCATGGAATTGACGTATGTTTTCACTTGTAGGGACCACAAACCCTGTGTATGAAGGCCATCGAGGTGAGCTCCTCAACTCACCATGGAAGCATCTGTAGTGAGAACTTTCTGATGTAGAGTGGGTTGAAATAGAAATCCCTGGGTGAGATTCTGTGGTGTCATCCACCACTGTAGACAGTGGTGCAGTGCTGGCCTGTGCATATCTACAGCATACCTATTCTCTGTGGTAGAGTTCAAAGGCAGCTAATGGATCCAAGCACAACCAGCAAGCCATTTTATATGGGTAAAAAGCTATTTATTTAACTAGATTAAATACCTTTGAAGATCATTCCCTATCTTAACAAAATATTTTCAGACTAGTTTTTGGTCAAATCCATAAAATTGAGTCAAACCTGATGATGCCATGCCTCAGAAGTCGTATCAGCGTGTCCCTTTCCATCTGCACATCAGTGTCCTGGACAGCTCCGTTTTCCCACCTTGCTGGGATGCCATGCACAGTGTGGGCCCTCTCAGCTGCATAGGAAATTAACTTGTAAGCAACATTCCCAGACCTCATATCACATACAACAGGAGATTCCACAGGCATAAACTTTTTTTTTTCCACCTGTCTCTAGAAATATCTTCAAACTAGTAAAAAAGGCCCGTTTCTGTAGGCAAGGAAACGGGCCTTAGGCAGGCAATTCCCCCCCCCCCCCCGCGCTATGGCCCCCTCGAAACCCACCCCCTCCTGCGAACCTGTCGATCCCCCCGGAACGCCGAAAACTGCCGCCGCCGTTGTTGTGCTACCCTCCCTTCCCGTAGATTCTTCAATCATCTTCTTAGAAAGTTTAACTCAGTGCGTCTGACGTCAGATGCACGGAGTTAAACTTTCTAAGAAGATGATTGAAGAACCTACGGGAAGGGAAGGTAGCACAACAACGGCGGCGGCGGCAGTTTTCGGCGTTCCGGGGGGGGGGAGGGGGTGACAGCTGATTCCGAGGCAGTAGGAGGAGTAGGGAAACACGCTGCGTGTTTCCCTACTCCTCCCCTTGCCTTGGAATCAGCTGTGTTGACGTCAGTGACGTCCGTGCGTGTCTGCCTCGCAGACCACTTGCAGCCAGGGAGCCACGGTCCCAAGCATAGAACGTTGGAGGTGAGAATTATTATATAGGATGTCAAAAGGAAGCTAGTCCCACTAATGGAATGCTATAACTAGCAACAGATACAAATTTAGCAGTTTGGGTACAGATAATAAGCTTTTCAAAAATTCACTCAGTTCATTTTTTTTGTCAGTTTTGAGCTATGTGATTAATTTCCTTCATTGAGGCAAGATTTACTGTAGCTTATTCTTATGCCAAAACTCACTAAGTCCATGAGTTTTGGCACAGGAATAAACTACAGTAAATGAATCTTGCCTCGATGAAGAAACTGATCACATCACTCAAAACCGACAAAAAATGGACCAAGTGAGTTTTGGATAAGTGCTCTTCAATGACTGCCAATCACACCTACCTGTTCCCGCTGTGCTTGAAACAAAACAAAAAAAATTCCCAATAAATAAATGAAATTGGAAACAGCTAGTGTAAAGTTGGTGCCTGTGTTATGTTTTGAACCTCTCAGTCTCCACTTGTGACAGTGGCTCACTCCTCCTTCCTCAATCTTCAGATTTCTGCACTCTGGCTCAAAATAAGCATCTCCTGCCCTGGATACAGGTTGGAATGGTTGTGAAACAGTGGTGGTGCGGAGTGGATAGATATGGACAGAGCCCGAAGCTGAGCAAAACATACAGATGCACACACCGCTATCTGGTATAATTGAGGCTTATGCCTGCTACATGCTGACTACTGAGAGGAGTATATGTCCTTGCATCCTTCCATGTTGGTGTAGCCTGGTAATGAAGAATTTGTTGGACATGGTGCATCTCTTACTCAGTGGGAAGCTTGTTAGTTGTTCTTGTGCTCCCTTCGCTGGGTTAATGGGTGTTCTCGTGCTCCCTTTGCTCTAGGCTAGCAGGTTCCCTCTTGTACAGCCCTACTGCATACCAATAGACTTATGCAAACGTATGCAATTATGTGCACTCAATTATGTGTAAAATTATGTACATACATAATTGAATATTTCCTGGAATGTAACTGAGCGCTAAAATAAAACCAGTTATGTACTGTAAATACTTGATGTTGGAAATATATATTACTACACATGGATAAATGCTTACATATTTATGTATATACTAGTAAAAAAAGGCCCGTTTCTGACACAAATGAAACGGGCACTAGCAAGGTTTTCCTCAGAGTGTGTATGTTTTAGAGAGTGTGTGTGAGAGAGTGACTGTGTGACAGAGAGACTTCCTTCCAGTGTGTGTGTGTGACAGAGAGAGTGTGAGACTGGGTGCGAGTGTGTCTGTGAGAGAGTGTGTGTGTGTGAGAATGACAGTGTGTGCGAGTGCGTATGTGAGACACAGTGAGTGTGAGAGAGAGAGTGTGTTTCACACAGAGAGAGTGTGTGTGAGAGAGAGCGAGTGTGAGAGTATTTGTGCGATACACAGATTCTTTGTGAGACTGAGAGTGTATGAGGCCGAGAGTTTGCAGAACCCCCTCCCCCTCTTCTTCCCCCCCTCCACCCTCGTCCGAGTTCCAGAACCCCTTCCCACTTCTTCCCATCTGAGTTCCAGAACCCCCCTCCCACTTCTTCCCATCCCCCTCTTCCCTTCCCGCTCCGCCTCTCCCCCCCTCCGAGTTCCAGGACCCCCCTTCCCCCGATCCAGGACCCCCCTTCCAGTTCCAGGACCCGCCCCTCCCCTTCCAGTGGATTTTCAGTAATCCCCTCCCCCCCGTGTTGTTTCAGGACCCCCTTCCCCCCCTCTGTTGTTTCAGGACCCCCCCGTGTCGTTCTTGACCCCCCCCTTTCGTTTCAGGACCCCCCTCCCACTCCCCACCTGTCTGGCCCTCTCCTTCGTAAGAGCTGTCTGCTTAAAAGTTTTTACCTCCTGCACGCAGGGACGCCGCTTCCGACAGCTTTTTTTTCGCTTGTGTTTCAGCTGTTCCTGTGGTCCCACCCTCAAGGCCCAGCCATGCATGTGCGGGTGTCTTCCCGCCCAGTGTACTCGTGCGCGACCCTCAGCTAGATGAAAAAGCATAAGAATGCAACTCCCAGGGGAGGTGGGAGGAAATGTGAGAATTACTTTGTCCTGCTGTCCTCAGAGAACACCTGCTACAGCTGAGTAATCTCGCTTTCTCTGAGAACAAGCAGGACAAAGTATTCTCATAGCTGGGAATCCCGAGCTGCCAGGTTCACCAAAAAACAAAGAAAGGTCAATAGGGACTTGCAACGGCAAAGCCAATCAAAACCAATACTACTAACAACAAAACAGCCCTGTTGTGAAGGTGCAGCCTGGAACAGAAAAGAATGGGCCGGTGGGGAGCTGGATTCTAGACTCCAAATAAATTCTGCAGGACTGCTAAACTGAACTGGCTGTTATGTTGGGTACTTTATTCCAATGAAAATAAAGAAGTGGGAATAAAAACCAGGCTTATCCAAAAAACTGGAACCAAACCAAATGTTAAAAATCCAAACAATATTTATTAATTTCCTTTAAAACAGAACTCATGAATATATTCTTTAAAAATGACTTGACACAATGTTGTGTTTCGGCCTAGCGGCCTACATCAGGAGTCTTGTGACCGTAGTCAAAAAAACTCATGAAATGATGATATGAAAAATCTCAAGTAACACGGGACTGCGTGAGCGTGGTAGGGATGCAGTGTTACGGAAGTTTGTTTTACAACGGTCTTTTTCAAGACCTGGCTCATGTTTTTGTCTCAAGATTTTTATCATTTGAAACTTGAGATTTTTCATATCATTATTTCATGAGTTTTTTGACTACGGTCACAAGACTTCCGATGTGGGCCGCTAGGCCTACCGCTAGGTAGAACAACTGACTGGTTAAGATGGAACTCAGACACTACCTTAGGAAGGAACTTAGGATGGGTGCAGAGAGCTACTCTGTTTTGAAACGCCGTGTAAGTTGGATCTGCTTCTAAGGTCTGAAGTTCAGACTCTGCGACCTGAAGTGACCGCCACCGAAACAAGACCTTCTAGGTCAGGTACTTCAGATAACAGAAATCTAGTGGTTCAAAAACAGCTTTCATCAGCTGGATGAGGAAGATGTTGAGATCCCAGGACACAGTTGGAGGTCTGACCTGACACGGCTTTGACCTCCGGGGGCCTTTGCCAAACTGTCACAGCCTCGGGGCCTTTGCAAACTGTCATGGATTCAGGGAAAATGTGAGCTCTTGGGCTGCTGCTGACAAATGGCAGCAGCAGACGAACCTTCCAACCAGGACTGGACTAAACAGGCAGGACTGGAACAGACAAGAAGTGCAAAAGCACACAGGCAGGAACAGGGTACACAGGAGCACAACTTGGCTAGGAAGCAACAGGGTATACGCAGGAGCAGAACCAAGTAAAGCAATAAGAAAGACACTCAAACAAGCCGCAAGGCCGAACTAGAACCTGTGCACACCAGAGCTTTCTCATATGGACTGCAAGGCTGAACTGAAACCCAAGCACAAAGGCAGAAGGCAAAAGAGAGGGCATGTACACACAGGCAGAGACAAATACAAGAAGGCTGACACACACAAGCAGTAAAGCTGCACTGGAGCCCACAGAAACACAAGGGCTAAAGGAAAGTCCAAGCTCACACAAGCATATAAACAAGGACCTAGGCAGAACACACGGCGAGGCAGACTAGGCAGAGCACAAGGCGAGACAGAACATAAGACAAGGCAGAACAGCTAAACCAGCACACAAGCAAGGGAAACGAGAAGTGCCAACCAGATACACAGACAACAAGAAAAATTCAAGACAGAAGTGCTAACCCTGGCACACAGGCAAACAAGAAGCAAGGCAGAAGTGCCACACAGGCACACTAGGAGACATCAACCTACACCTAGAAGATGACACTTCATCTAGCACACGAGAATGCAAAGAATTCCTAAAACTCTGGGATCTGCAAGTACCCAACACGCAACCAACACACAAAAAAGGACACACACTTGATATCATAACAAACAAATTCGAACCGGATTCAACCATCATACTCACTGACACAAGATGGACACCTACACTATGGTTAGACCACCATAAAGCAAATGTCTCTCTCTGCTGGCGAAAAACACACACAAACACAATCAATAAACATGAGCGAACAACATACACAACGAGAGAAAAAAATAGACCCCACAATATTCTGGCAAAAGATCTACCAGAACGAATGGCCAACAAACGCTGACACCATCCAATTCCTCCAAGAATGGGACGATCTATGTACAACAACATTAGACAAAATCGCCCCAATCCAAACCAGAACATCACGCAGGAAGAAAACAAATCCATGGTTCACCGAAGAGCTGAAAAAACTTAAAACACAAGTCAGGAAACTAGAACGAGAATGGAACAAAAAAAAAGACGAACACCACTGAACACATGGAAATTACTTCGGAGAAAATACAAATACACCATAAAACAGACCAAAAGACTACATTACAAAACAATAATAGGACCAAACTACAAAGACACACATAAATTCTTCAACCTTGTGAACAAACTGTTAGACAACACACCAGTTACAAACAACGGCAAAGATGTTCCAGATGTGGACAACCTTGCGAAATACTTCAAGGAGAAAATTATACAACTACGACTCAAAATACCTGCTAGCCCTATTGAGTACGCCACAATTTTAGATTGTCTAGACCCAGAAGAAGGAACATACCCTGCAGACAGAACATGGACTGAATTCGAAATATTATCAGAAGACCTCATCTCTGAAACTCTCAAAAGATATGCCAAATCCCACTGCAAACTAGACACGTGCCCAAATAACCTCATGAAATCTGCTCCTCAACAATTCATAACAGACCTAACGAGCCATGTGAACTTCATGCTACAAAATGGACTTTTCCCAAAAGAAAGAGGAAAAATCTTACTCACCCCAATTCCTAAAGACACAAAGAAAAGCACGAGTGAAATAACCAACTACAGGCCAGTAGCATCCATACCATTAATAACCAAAATAACCGAAGGAATGGTAACCAAACAACTCACAAACTATCTAAACAAACACTCAATACTGCATGACGCCCAATCAGGATTCCGGTCGAATCATAGCACAGAAACAGTATTAGTCACTCTTATGACTAGATTCAAACAAACAATTGCAACTGGCAACAATATACTCCTCCTACAATTTGACATGTCAAGTGCCTTTGATATGGTTGACCACGGAATCCTATTACACATACTCGAATACTTTGGCATTGGAGGAAATGTCCTGAATTGGTTCGAAGGGTTCCTAACCCAACGTCCATATCAAGTCACATCAAATTCGACCACATCTAAGGCATGGACACCTGAATGTGGAGTACCACAAGGATCACCTCTCTCACCAACCATTTTCAACTTAATGATGATCCCTTTGGCAAAACTCCTATCAAACCATAACCTTAACCCATATATCTACGCTGATGATGTGACAATATACATCCCCTTCAAACAAGACATTAACAAAATCTTCAACGAAATCGATCAAAGCCCACACATCATGAACACATGGGCAGATGCATTTCGTCTGAAATTAAATGCAGAAAAAAACTCAATGCCTGATTCTCACTTCCCAATACAACACAAAAGAATTCACAGCCATAAACACACCAAACCTGAACCTTCAAATCTCAGAAACGCTAAAAATCCTTGGAATCACTATCGACCGCCACCTAACGCTTGAAACTCACGCTAACAACACAACAAAAAAGATGTTTTACAGCATGTGGAAACTAAAAAGGATAAGACCATACTTCCCAAGATCCGTCTTTCGCAGCCTAGTGCAATCCCTTGTGCTCAGCCATTTGGATTATTGCAACTCACTATACGCAGGTTGCAAAGAACAAACACTGAGGAAACTTCAAACAGCCCAGAATACGGTAGCCAGACATCTTTGGAAAGCCAAAATATGAAAGTGCAAAACCATTAAGAGAGAAACTGCACTGGCTTCCACTCAAGGAACGCGTCACTTTTAAAGTATGCACATTAGTCCACAAAATCATTCACGGCGAAGCCCCAGCCTACATGTCTGAGTTAATAGACTTACCACCCAGAAACGCCAAAAGATCATCCCGAACCTTCCTTAACCTCCACTTCCCCAATTGCAAAGGCGTGAAATACAAAGCGCTACACGCGTCAACCTTTTCTCACATGAGCACGCAGTTTTGGAATACACTGCCGCGCAACCTAAGAACAACCAACGAGCAAGCTTCCTTCCACAGATTATTGAAGACCCATCTTTTCGAAAAAATTTACGGAAAGAAACAAAACACATAAAGTCCACACTTACTGTTCACTAATGCATCATACATTCACCTCTGAACTCTCATTCCCGTATTATAACATCACTCATACCTTTACTCACAGAAAGATATATACCATACGCCTTCATGCCTTTTTATCGCCCTCTAAGCTCCCATTGTTTCCTTCCAAAGTTGCAATGTCTATGTTCCATTATTACATTCCCTAACGACACCTCAATTGTTTCGCATAACTCTGCACAATGTAATCCATAACTATCTGTAACAAATTGTATTTCCAACATTCAACTCAATGTAAGCCACACTGAACCCGCAAAAAGGTGGGAAAATGTGGGATACAAATGCAATAAATAAATAAATAAAAATAGGAAACAAAAGAAACAAGGCAGCAACTCGAGGCCACTCAAAGAGAAAAGGGAAGCCACACAGAGAAGTGCCCACACAGGCAAGTAACATAGTAAATGACGGCAGATAAAGACCTGAACGGTCCATCCAGTCTGCCCAACATGATAAACTCATTTTACATGGTATGTGATTTTTCCTTGCCATTCTTAGGGCACAGACCGTAAAAGTCTGCCCAGCACTGTTCTTGTACTAAAAGTTCTGAAGCTAACATCAAACCCCCTTAAAATTTACACTCCAGCCCATCCATATCTATTCAGTTACGATCAGGGCATAGACCGTAGAAGTCTCCCAGCACTGGTTTTGCTTCCCAATAACCGGTGGCACCACCCAATCTCTGCTAAGATTCCATAGATCCATTCCTTCTAAACAGGATTCCTTTCTGTTTATTCCACGTTTGAATTTCATTACCGTTTTCATCTCCACCACCTCCCGCGGGAGGGCAATCCACGTATCTACCACCCTTTCCATGAAAAAAAAAAATTCCTATTACTCCTGAGTCTGCCCCCCTTCAACCTCAATTCATGTCCTCTAGTTCTTCCACCTTCCCATCTCCAGAAAGGAAAAATTAGGACTTACCTGATAATTTTCTTTCCTTTAGTCACAGCAGATGAATCCAGAAAACTAGTGGGTTGTATCCTCGGTAATGAACCTGCGCCCCGAACTGCGCATCTTCCCGTGCCACCACGTCCAACCGATAATGTCGAACAAAGGAAAGATGTGATGCCCAAGTAGCTGCCCGACATATCTCAAAGGGAAAAAAAACCACCCGTTTCTGTCCAAGAGGAAGCCTGCGCTCGCATGGAAATGTGCCTTAAACGCCTCCGGAGACCTACCCAAAACCAGATAAGCAGAAAAAATGGCCTCCTTAAGCCAGTGAGCGATTGTGGCTTTAGACGCTGGAAAACCGCACTGCAGCCCTGACAACAAAATGAAGAGATGATCAGAGTACCGGAAGTCGTTTGACAGGTGTAAATATTGCATTAGAGCTCTGCGAACATTCAAAAGGCACAACTGCCCGAAAGAATCCGGGAAATCTTCTTTTTGAAAGGAAGGCAAGAAAAATGGATGATTCAGGTGAAAAGCCGAAACAATCTTAGGTAGGAAGGAAGAGACAGTCCAAACCGTAACCCCGGATTCCGAGAACTATAAAAATGGATTGCGGCAGGAAAGAGCCTGACGCTCTGAAACTCTCCGCACCGAAGCCATGGTGACTAAAAAGGCCGCCTTCAGCGTAAGATCTTTCTACGAAGCTGTCTTGAGCGGTTCAAAAGGAGCCATCTGCATAGCCTTTAGAACCAACCCCAAGTTCCAAGAGGGCACGGACTGCGCAACAGGGGACGAAGAAACAGACGACATCTGGATGAGCAGTGAGGGAAGACCTTGCCACATGTCCCCGGAAACAAGCTAGCGCAGCCACCTGAACCCGGAGGGAATTGTACACCAGTCCTTTCTGTAAACCCTCCCGCAAAAAATCCAGCATCTGTGACTCAGAAACTCGTAACGGCGACCATGCCCGCACGGTGCACCATGACTCAAAAGTACACCAAACACGAGCATAAGCTGTCAAAGTGGACCGTTTGCAGGTCCAAACAAAGTAGCAATAACCTTGTCTGATTAACCCTTCTTCCTCAACCTTGCCCTTTCAACAGCCAGGCTTTAAGACCAAATCGGGAGGGATCCTCCATAGCTACTGGACCATGATGCAGAAGGTGTGGCAACAGAGGGAGATGAAACGGCGCTGCCACCAACAACCGCCTGAGATCCGCATACTGCGACCGACGGGGCTAATCCAGAGCCACTAGGATCCTCAATCCCTGGTGAAGACGAATCCGGTGCAGACCTCGCCCTATCAAGGGCCAAGGAGGAAACACGTACAGAATATCTGATGGCCACGGTTGAGAAAGGGCCTCTATTCCTGCGGATCCAGGATCTCTCCTGCTGCTGAAAAAACATTTCACTTTGGCATTTGTGCTGGACGCCACGAGATCGATCTACGGCTTCCCCCACTTGGAACAAATCTGGAGAAAGGCGTCCGCCGCAAGCTCCCACTCCGCCGGATCAATGCGATGCCTGCTGAGGAAATTGGCTTGCACATTTATTTGACCGGTAATATGGGCTGCCGACAAAATGAACCAATGACACTCTGCCCAGTTGAGAATGTTGGCCACCTCCACTAGGGCTGTGCTCTGAGTGCCTCCCTCATAGGCATCACTGTTGTATTGTCTGAGAACTCGGACCGCTTGACCGTCTAGTCTTCTGGAAGGCCAGGAAGGCTTGGAAAACCACTCTCAGAGCTGTCTACTGACCCTGCACAAAGCGGATGAGGCAATGAGCACCCCAACCGGACAGGCTGGCATCCGTGATCACTAGCAACCATTGAGGGGTCGCAAAGGGTATCCCCCATCGCAGATTGTCTTTGGAGAGCCACCAAGCCATGCTGCATTTCGCCACAGGAAGCCAAGGCAGCCGCTGCTGGTACTCTAGACAGACCGGAGTCCAGCGACTTAGCAGGGACAGCTGCAGGGGCCGCATATGTGTCTTTGCCCAAAGCACCACCTCAAAGGTGGCTGTCACTAATCCGAAAAGCTGTACATAATCCCAAACTCGGGGTTGCAGGGTGCACAAGAGAAGACTAACCTGAGTCTGGAGATTGAGGCGCCTGCTGTTGGGAAGAAAGACACACTCTAAGTTTGTGCGAAGCGCACTACCAAATATTCGAGAGACTGCAAGGGGGGTCAAATGACTTTTGGAAAAGTTGACCACCCAACCCAGAGACTGCAGGACTCTGATTTGACAGTCGCCGGGCGACTCTCCTGCTCCAAGTCCCCTCCTGCTCCAAGTCCGCCCGGACGAGCCACTCATCTAAATAAGGATGAACTCTGACACCATCTCTCTGTAGAAAGGTGGCCACCACCATCATCACTTTGAAAACAGTGTGAGGCATTGTGGCCAGACCAAATGGCAAGGCGCGAAACTGAAAATGTTGGCCAGAATCACGAAGTGCAGGAACCATTGATGAGGAGGCCAAATCGGAATATGCAAGTAAACCTCTTTGAGATCCAGAGACGTGAGGAACTCCCCGGGTTGAACAGCTCTATAACAGACCTTAATGTTTCCATACAAAAATGAAGCACCCTCAGGGATTCATTGCGCTTGCGCAAGTTGAGGATCAGCCTGTAAGTTCCGTCTTTTGGAGGAACTACAAAATAGATGGGAGTACCGACCGGAACAAAGCTCGTCCTGAGGAATGGGAATTACAGCCTCAAGATCTAGAAGAGACTTTAAAGTGTCGTTTACGGCCGCCCTCTTGACAGCCCATGCCGCAATGGGATTCCAAAAAGGCGTCTCCAACTGGAGCAGCAACTATAACCTGTACCGTCTCTGACCAGATCCAGTACCCACTGATCTGAAGTTACTTTGGTCCACTCTTCGAGCAAAAGGGAGAGTCGATCTACCTATACAGGGAAATGTAGAGTAGACCAGCATCCCATCATTGTAATGGATGCTCCTGGGTTTCCCATCTCTGACTGGAACCTGCAGACCATTTGTCAGAATGAAAGGAAGACCGCTGCTGAAAACGAGAACGTTGCCCGGAACCAGAGGGCCATCCAGGACGGTAACGGTGGGCCTCCCAAAACCGAGGCCTCGAGGAGGAAGAGCTTGGTTCTTGGAATCCCCTAGATCTTTAACAATCTTCTCCAAGTCATCACCGAATACGAGTTTCCCTCGAAAGGGCAACTTTGACAAACGCTGCTTAGAGGCCATATCAGCCAACCAATGTCGAAGCCAGATGCCTAGCCGTCACTGTTAAGAACATTTGTTTGGCAGATGCCCTTACCAAATCATAAAGGGCAACAGCCAAAAAGGCCAAAGCAGACTCCATCCGAGGAGCAACATCCGAAAGAGAGCCAGGACCCTGTGAGGACTGCTCGACCACCTGCTGAAACCAAGCCACATAAGAACTGCCAATAGCAGCTTACAGCACCACGGCTGAAACTTTGAAGGAACGTTTCAAAGAAAGTCTCCAAGCGGCGGTCCTACATATCTTTCAAAGCGACTCCTCCCTCCACAGGGAGGGTTGTCTTCTTAATAACCGCGGTAACCAACGAATCCACCTTAGGCAGCCCAAAAAGGGCCAGGTGAGACTTCACAGGATAAGCCGCATAAGAACTGCCAACAGCAGCTTGCAGCACCATGGCTGAAACTTTGAAGGAACGTTTCAAAGAAGTGGAGGAGTGGCCTAGTGGTTAGGGTGGTGGACTCTGGTCCTGGGGAACTGAGTTCAATTCCTACTTCAGGCACAGGCAGCTCCTTGTGACTCTGGGCAAGTCACTTAACCCTCCATTGCCCCAGGTACAGGGTATGATACATACCTGTAGCAGTTGTTCTCCGAGGACAGCAGGCTGATTGTTCTCACGACTGGGTGACGTCCGCGGCAGCCCCCACCAACCGGAAAGAAGCTTCGCGGGACGGTCGGCACGCAGGGCACGCCCACCGCGCATGCACGGCCGTCTTCCCGCCCGTGCGCGACCGCTCCCGCCAGTTGAATGACTAGCAAAAGCTGAAACACACAACTCCAAAGGGGAGGAGGGAGGGTAGGTGAGAACAATCAGCCTGCTGTCCTCGGAGAACAACTGCTACAGGTATGTATCATACCCTTTCTCCGAGGACAAGCAGGCTGCTTGTTCTCACGACTGGGGTATCCCTAGCTCTCAGGCTCACTCAAAACAAGAACCCAGGTCAATTGAACCTCGCAACGGCGAGGGAACAACAGAAATTGACCTACGAAGAACAACTAACTGAGAGTGCAGCCTGACCAGAATAAATTCGGGTCCTGGAGGGTGGAGTTGGATTTACACCCCAAACAGATTCTGCAGCACCGACTGCCCGAACCGACCGTCGCGTCGGGTATCCTGCTGGAGGCAGTAATGAGATGTGAATGTGTGGACAGATGACCACGTCGCAGCCTTGCAAATCTCTTCAATAGTGGCTGACTTCAAGTGGGCCACTGACGCTGCCATGGCTCTAACACTATGAGCCGTGACATGACCCTCAAGAGTCAGCCCAGCCTGGGCGTAAGTGAAGGAAATGCAATCTGCTAGCCAATTAGAGATGGTGCGTTTCCCGACAGCGACCCCTAGCCTGTTAGGGTTGAAAGAAATAAACAATTGGGCGGACTGTCTGTTGGGCTGTGTCCGCTCCAAGTAGAAGGCCAATGCTCTCTTGCAGTCCAATGTGTGCAACTGACGTTCAGCAGGGCGGGTATGCGGCCTGGGGAAGAATGTTGGCAAGACAATTGACTGGTTAAGATGGAACTCCGACACCACCTTCGGCAGGAACTTTGGGTGGGTGCGGAGCACTACTCTGTTGTGATGAAATTTGGTATATGGAGCATGAGCTACTAGGGCTTGAAGCTCACTGACCCTACGAGCTGAAGTAACTGCCACCAGGAAAATGACCTTCCAGGTCAAGTACTTCAGATGGCAGGTATTCAGTGGCTCAAAAGGAGGTTTCATCAGCTGGGTGAGGACGACGTTGAGATCCCATGACACAGTAGGAGGCTTGATAGGGGGCTTTGACAAAAGCAAGCCTCTCATGAATCGAACGACTAAAGGCTCTCCAGAGATGGCTTTACCTTCCACACGAAAATGGTAAGCACTAATCGCACTAAGGTGATTCCTTACTGAGTTGGTCTTGAGGCCAGACTCTGATAAGTGCAGAAGGTATTCAAGCAGGTTCTGTGCAGGGCAAGAACGAGGTTCTAGGGCCTTGCTCTCACACCACACGACAAACCTCCTCCACTTGAAAAAGTAACTCTTTTTAGTGGAATCCTTCCTAGAGGCAAGTAAGACCCGGGAGACACCCTCAGACAGACCCAACGCAGTGAAGTCTACGCCCTCAACATCCAGGCCGTGAGAGCCAGAGACTGAAGGTTGGGGTGCAGCAACGCTCCGTCGTTCTGCGAAATGAGAGTCGGAAAACACTCCAATCTCCACGGTTCTTCTGAAGACAACTCCAGAAGAAGAGGGAACCAGATCTGACGGGGCCAAAAGGGCGCTATCAGAATCATGGTGCCGCGGTCTTGCTTGAGCTTCAGTAAGGTCTTCCCCACCAAAGGTATGGGAGGATAAGCATACAGGAGGCCGGTCCCCCAATGGAGGAGAAAGGCATCCGACGCTAGCCTGCCGTGTGCCTGAAGTCTGGAACAGAACAGAGGCAGCTTGTGGTTGGTCTGAGAGGCGAAAAGGTCCACCGAGGGGGTGCCCCACGCTCGGAAGATCTTGCGTACCACTCTGGCATGGAGCGACCACTCGTGCGGTTGCATGACTCTGCTCAGTCTGTCGGCCAGACTGTTGTTTACGCCTGCCAGGTACGTGGCTTGGAGGAGCATGCCGAACCGACACGCCCAACGCCACATCCCGACGGCCTCCTGACACAGGGGGCGAGATCCGGTGCCCCCCTGCTTGTTGACGTAATACATTGCAACCTGATTGTCTGTCCGAATTTGGATAATTTGGCAGGACAGCCGATCTCTGAAAGCCTTCAGTGCGTTCCAGATCGCTCGGAGCTCCAGGAGGTTGATCTGCAGATCCTTTTCCTGGAGGGACCACAGACCCTGGGTGTGAAGCCCATCGACATGGGCTCCCCACCCCAGGCGAGATGCATCCGTCGTCAGCACTTTCGTGGGCTGCGGAATTTGGAATGGACGTCCCAGGGTCAAATTGGTCCGGATGGTCCACCAGAGCAGTGAAGTGCGGCAACTGGTGGAGAGGCGGATGACATCTTCTAGATTCCCGGTGGCTTGGAACCACTGGGAAGCTAGGGTCCATTGAGCAGATCTCATGTGAAGACGAGCCATGGGAGTCACATGAACTGTGGAGGCCATATGACCCAGAAGTCTCAACATCTGCCGAGCTGTGATCTGCTGAGACGCTCTGGTCTGCGAAGCCAGGGCCCAGAGGTTGGTGGCCCTCGCTTCGGGAAGGTAGGCCTGAGCCGTCTGGGAATTCAGCAGCGCTCCTATGAATTCCAGAGACTGAGTTGGCTGGAGATGGGACTTTGGGTAATTTATCACAAACCCCAGCAGCTCCAGAAGTTGAATAGTGCACTGCATGGACCGGAGGGCTCCTGCCTCCGAGGTGTTCTTGACCAGCCAATCGTCGAGATATGGGAACACGTGCACTCCCAGCTTGCGTAGGTAGGCCGCTACCACCACGAGGCACTTGGTAAACACTCGTGGGGCAGAGGCGAGCCCAAAGGGCAGCACACAATACTGAAAGTGCCGTGCGCCCAGGCGGAATCTGAGATACTGTCTGTGAGCTGGCAGTATCGGTATGTGAGTATATGCGTCCTTTAAATCCAGGGAACATAGCCAATCGTTTTTCTGAATCATTGGCAGAAGGGTGCCCAAGGAAAGCATCCTGAACTTTTCTTTGACCAGGAATTTGTTCAGGCCTCTCAGGTCTAGGATGGGACGCATCCTCCCTGTTTTCTTTTCCACAAGGAAGTACCTGGAATAGAATCCCTGCCCTTCCTGCCCGGGTGGTACGGGCTCGACCGCATTGGCGCTGAGAAGGGCGGAGAGTTCCTCTGCAAGTACCTGCTTGTGATGGGAGCTGAAAGACTGAGCTCCCGGGGGACAATTTGGAGGCAGGGAGGCCAAATTCAGGGCGTATCCGCACCGCACTATTTGGAGAACCCACTGGTCGGAGGTTATGAGAGGCCACCTTTGGTGAAAAAATTTTAACCTCCCTCCGACCGGCAGATCGTCCGGTACGGACACTTGTAGGGCGGCTATGTTCCCGTAGATCCAGTCAAAAGCCCGTCCCCGGCTTTTGCTGTGGAGGCGCAGGGGGCTGCTTAGGCGCACGCTGTTGACGAGAACGAGCGCGCTGGGGCTGTCCCTGTGCCTGACGAGGCCTTCGGGCCGGCTGGTTGTACCTACGCTTCGCAAAAGAATAGGGTGCAGCCTGCCGGGCCCGGGAAAAACGTCCACCTGTGGAGGTGGATGCTGAAGGCGCCCGGTGGGAGAGCTTGTCGAGAGCGGTTTCCCGCTGATGCAGTTGGTCCACCATCTGCTCGACCTTCTCACCGAAAATGTTATCCCCCCGGCATGGGACGTCAGCCAGTCTCTGCTGGGTGCGGTTGTCCAGGTCAGAGGCACGCAGCCATGAGAGCCTGCGCATCACTATACCTTGGGCCGCAGCACGAGATGCCACGTCACAGGTGTCAAAAATACCCCTGGACAGGAACTTTCTGCACGCCTTCAGCTGCCTGACCACCTCCTGATAAGGCCTGGACTGCTCCGGCGGGAGCTTCTCGACCAGGTCCGCCAGCTGTTGCACATTGGTCCGCATGTGGATGCTCATATAGAGCAGGTATGACTGGATGCGGGTCACGAGCATGGAGGATTGGTAGGCCTTCCTCCCAAACGAGTCCAGAGTGCGAGACTCCCGCCCAGGGGGCGCCGAGGCGGTATCCCTCGAACTCCGTGCCCTCTTGAGAGCAGAATCCACGACAGCTGAGTCATGGGGCAATTGGGGCCGCATGAGCTCTGGGTCAGAGTGGATCCTGTACTGGGACTCTGCTTTCTTGGGAATGGTGGGGTTAGTTAGTGGTCGCACCCAGTTCCGGAGCAGCGTCTCCTTCAGGACATTGTGCAGCGGCACCGTGGAGGACTCTCTAGGTGGTGATGGATAGTCGAGGACCTCGAGCATCTCGGCCCTCGGCTCTTCCACAGAGACCACGGGGAAGGGAATGCTGATAGACATATCCCGCACAAAGGAGGCAAAGGAGAGACTCTCAGGAGGTGAGAGCTTCCTCTCTGGTGAAGGCGTGGGGTCCGAGGGAAGGCCCGTAGACTCCTCTGAGGAGAAATATCTAGGGTCCTCCTCTTCCCCCCATGAGTCCTCATCCTCGGTATCGGACATTAGCTCATGTAGCTGAGTCCTGTACCGGGCCCGGCTCGACGTCGAGGCACCGAGGTCTCGGTGTCGTCGAGCGGTGGACTCCCGCGCCGGCGGGGACGGAGCTCCCTCCATCGACGTCGACGGGGACTCCACCTGCGTGGCGGTCGAGACCGGCACCGCAAGCGGCGGCGGTGTCGACAGCCCCGGCGCCGGGCTAGAGCTCGCCGGCGCCACAGTCATCGGCGCCGAGGGTCGGCACAGCCTGGCGCATCAGCCCTTCCAGGATCCCCGGAAGGATGGCTCTGAGGCACTCGTCCAGGCCCGCTGCCGGGAAAGGCGGTGGGGCCGGTAAGGGTGTCGGTGCCGGAAGCTGCTGGGGGCCAGGAGACGGCACCTCGGTGCCGGAACCCCGACGCGTCGGTACCTCTACAACCGACGGAGACCTCTCCTCACGACGATGACGCTTCGGCGTCGCCTCCTCTCCGACATCGGGATGCACCGAAGGCGACCGGTGACGACGCTTCTTGTCTTTCTTCCGATGCACGTCACCGGCGCCGGAGGGCATGGAGGAGGAGGAGGTCGATCCCCCTCGGTCTCGAGGTACCGGGTCAGACAGGGTTCGGTCCCGTGGGCCACGAGCTGAGGGCGTGACCGGGGCCGACTGCCCACGCGGCCTCTCACCCCCACTCTCACCGGAGGACCGGCGGGCCGACGGGACCTGTTCTCCTGGGGTCGCTGCCATCGGTGCCGATGTCTCGGGCATCGATACCGGTACCGAAGGGCCGGGCGTCGATACCGATGCCTTCGAGGTCGACGTCGAGGGGCCGGCGCAAGTTCCAAAAAGACGGTCCCGCAGAACTTGCCTCGCAACCTGAGTCCGTTTCCGGAGACCGAGACACAAAGAACACGACTTGAGATTGTGCTCCGGCCCGAGGCACTGGAGGCACCAAGCGTGGGTGTCGGTCTGCGAGATCGGCCGGCCGCAGCGACCACACTTTTTAAATCCACTCGGGACCTTCGAGGACATCGACGGAAAAATCGCGTCGGCGAAGTCAAAGTCGTCAATGGTGGCTAAAATCACACCACGAAAAACAAACGACCGAGCGGCCACTAGGCCGCAACGTGGCGTCCCCGCTGGAAGCGAGGGAAAAAAGGGAGCGCGTGTCCCACACGCGCAGGGTTTCTTTTTTTTTTTTTTTTTTAAAAGGAAACCGGGCGGTTACGAAAACCGAAAAACAGTAGAAAAAAGCACGATCCGCGTAAACGCGATCGCAAAATCCGGCGGCTGAAGTAGAGAGAGCGGCAAGGCACGACTCTCTCCAGGCGCGGAAAAAAAGGAACTGGCGGGAGTGGTCGCGCACGGGCGGGAAGACGGCCGCGCATGCGCGGTGGGCGTGCCCTGCGTGCCGACCGTCCCGCGAAGCTTCTTTCCGGTTGGTGGGGGCTGCCGCGGACGTCACCCAGTCGTGAGAACAAGCAGCCTGCTTGTCCTCTGAGAAAAATAAGTACCCGTATATAATATGTAAGCCGCATTGAGCCTGCCATGAGTGGGAAAGCGCGGGGTACAAATGTAACAAAAATAAATAAATAAATAAAGTCGAGACATAGCTCTAGCTACTTTTAAAGTCCCATCTGGGTCCGACCACTGAGCTGAGATAAGCTCCGGAATGGACTCATGGATCGGGAAAGCCCAAGGCGGCTTTCTAGTACTGGCCATCTTGGGATTAACAGAAGCAGCAGCAGAAACTTCAGAATCCTCAATATTAAGAGCCTGTAAGGCATCAGAAATAAGCAAAGGGAACTCGTTGCGATGAAAAATATGCACAGCTTTAGGGTTATCTTGCTCCTGTGGCATAATCCCCCCTTCCTCTAGATCCTCCAATCTAGAAGGTTTCTCTGAACCTGCAACAAGGGACTGGGGGGGGGGGGGGGGAATGCAGAACCATGGAGGCAGCCTCAGACAGGGAAAAAAACTCTCCTGTGCTTAGGATCTGGAGCATTTGCAAGAGAAGACGAATTCATGCCCCCTTCCCCAGAAATAGGAGCCTGTAAAGCAGAGGAAACATCAGGCGATATTGAGAGACTATCGGAATCTGGGAGAGCCCTCTTCATCAGAAAGGCCCGATGCATCAACAATACAAATTCAGGAGAAGAGTCTCCCTGACTGCCCCAGAAACTCACAAATTTGAATTCCTCGCTGGCAGAAGAGACTCCTGCAAAAACCCTGGCTTCCCAATGCCCTCACCCTCTAAAGGGACCGAGAGCCGCGCGTCACCCGATGCATCAAACATGGCGCTACTGCTGAGCGAAGCGCGGGAAAGTTCCGGGCTTGCCGAAGCCGCCACACATCAAAGCAACTCGCGCCACACACTCTCGCTGCGTTCTTCTGCTTGCCGCAGCGGGAGCAACGTTTCACTGCCTCAGCCGCCATGATGGAAGAGTGCTAGAGCCTGAAAGGAAGGTGTGGCGCAAAATACACAGACGCACCCCGCTCAAAATCACTGCAGCCGGGAACACTCCCAAGAGGAGCTGAAAAGAGCGCTCTCATTGCCAGAAGCCCGGTCTGGAGGAGCCGGGGAGAAACTGCAGCGTCCAAGTTGTCAGAGCTACCAAATAAGCCTCAACTAATGTTTTGGGTTTTGTTTTGTTTTTTTGTCTGTGAGGAAGCTACCTAGGAGGCAAAAGACAGGACCACAGTACTAAACACTGTGGAGCAGCTGGGAGCTATGGAGAGATGGGGTAAGGCAGGGACCTGGAACCCAAGTATGCCTCCAAAGTGGGCACCCTCAGCCACACACACCCTGCTCAACTGGCCAAACTCAAGAGCCTCCCCAAGAAACAAATCCAGGAGTTGGAAGGAATCCGTCCACCACCTGCTGGAGATAGAGATATACTGAAGAGGGAAGGAGCTGGACGCCCAGAGTCACTACCTTTTTTCAGTGCTATCTCCACCTGCCTGTAGGCGGACATAACCCACCAGTTCCTGGATTCATCTGCTGTTGATGCTAAGGAAAGGTTAATTTGTGGATTAATACCTTTCAAATATTTGAACGGCTACAGGGATAGATGGGGGGTAAGATAGAGAAGGGAAGGTCTGATGCTGGGCTACGGGGATGGATTTGGGGGGGGTAGGGAAGCGTAAAGCTGATACCAGGCTACGGGGATGGGGGGGGGGGGGGGGCGGTAGGGAAAGGTAAAGCTGATACCAGGCTACGGGGGTGGATGGGTAGATAGGAAAGGGAAAGGCTGATGCCGGGTTACAGGACAATTGCTAATTTTTGGTCCTTTATTCTGTAATTGATGAGGGTTGTGCCTTTGTTACTGGAATTGGTGTTAAGGCTTGCAACATAGGCTCTGAGAAGCCTCTTTGCAAGGTTTAGTGTTACTTCACAAAGCACCTGGCAGTGAAGGGATTTTTTTGTTGCTATTAATGAGGTGGTACCAGAATTTGAATACATTGTTCCTATGGAAAGCTGTAAAAGGAAACATTCTAGCTATGTTCTGTATGCTACAGATTCCACAGTAATTAGAAACAAATCTCGACCTTGACAGTGATTTGTCTTATTTCATTAGTTAGAAATCTGTGGCTTTGTTTCATGCAGTTTTTGATGTGCTGAAGAGTACATGAAGGTTAACAGTTCTGAAAAATGTAAAATTATTAACTGGTGTAAATTAATTGATGTTGAAATAAAAGTAAATTCTATTAAGAGTACTTTATATTGCCCTCGTGTCCTTTTTTTTTACAAAATAAATTATATTTGGGCTCTTTTTTTTGTTGTGCCACAGACTACAGCGTTTAGTGTTTTGCCTTCATGAACATTATAGTTGAGAATAACTGATCTAGATTATGAGGGTGGGGGTGCTAAGCTTTAGTAAAAGGCCACTTAGCTACCTACCTATATACACAGTGCCCACCCATATTAGCTCTGGGCCCACCCAAAATGTCAAGTCTGGCTACGCCACTGATCATCAGGTTAATGTTCATGTGGACTGACACAAGCAGAAACCTTTGAATATTTAAATACAGCAATGGCTTGGCTGGAAAAGCAGGAAGCAAGCAGTGCAATCCAGCTCCTTTGAAAAGACTGTGATCTTGCAGCAGAGAAATGAAAATTGGCCTTGAAGCAATTAAGAGAATTACTTCCTTTTTTAGTGTACAGTAGAATATATATGTACAAGAAATACTTTTAAATACTGTACTTTATTACTGTATATTTCCCTTTTTAAATAGAAATACAGTACTATACCGTATTTTGTACTTTTTTCTGCCAACTTACTGTTGCAAATAAAACTAATGTTTAACATATAATGCTCTGATTGTGTGTTCTTTATAAAAATTTTGTATGTCCAAATATCTGGATTTATGATTATCCGGACCACTCCCTGCAGAAGATAGTCCGAATAATCGGTGTTTACTGTATTATATACTACTACTATATAGGAACTATCTAATGCTTTATCAAGTAAATATCTCTACTGAAATAACACGAACATTTAGGAGGCAAATTTCAAACTGTGCACACTGGGACAAAAACCTCATGTACTTCTTACTGCTGGGATTTGCACCAATTTTCAAAGTGAAACGTATTGGCATATTTTCACTCTGAAATCTGTCACAGATACAAGGTACAAGAGATCACTCGCACCTGCTTTTTCAGTGGCAACATTTTTGCTGTAAAAATATGTGCAAAGGTCTAAGAGTGCTTTTCTTCTTCTGACCAAAACATAGCTCTTGGAAAACACCTCCACTCAATGAGGGACACTTCTCAGACAGCTGACAGATCAAAGCAGAATGCTCGTTACCCACAAATCATTTGGACAATTTTCCTCAACATCATTCGTCACAAGGACAAAAAATAGTTTCAGCATGTGTTTTAGCACTATACAATGACTGAAAGGGCAAAGGGGATGGGATTTGATATACTGCCCTTCTATGGTTACAGTCAAAGTGGTTTATACGTTATATAAAGCTACTTTTTTTTTTAATTCATTCTTATATCCCACAATTATCCAAAACAAAATTAGGAGCAGTTACATTGTTGGTTCACAGTTTCAATTACAGCTGTTGATTAGGTGGCTTGTAACTGGGGCCATGGAGGATTAAGTGACCTGCCCAGAGTCACAAGGAGCTGTGGTGAGAATCAAACCTGGTTCCCCAGGTTCTCAGGCTGCTGTACTAATCACTATTCTATCTGCTGACACCAGCCACTCAAATTCATACAACACAATGCTAAAACCTATCAACAAATGCTCTCATCCACGTTCATTATACTGCTGGAATTGCCTCGTCTACAGTAATCCTTCCTCTCATCTAGCAATATGCCCTGGGCAATCTGTAGTAGAGAAATATCAAGTTATAGTTCCGCACAGCATTGCGAATCCCAAGCAGAAATGCAAAAAAAATGATGGCAGAGAGAGACCATATGGCTTATCCAATCTGCCTGTCCATACCATCCTCTGCCTCATTTATTTATTTATTACATTTGTACCCCGCTCTTTCCCACATACAGCAGGTCCAGTGTGGCTTACATAGTAAAAGAAAGCATCTTACATGGTAAAGAATACAGTAAAAACAAGGAAATGTAGGAACAGTATTATAAATTGTGATGATCATAACTATTTACATTATGAAAAGCATTACAAAGGACATGTGAAAAGAACGTAATGAACTAGAATAGGGAAGATAGACAAGGATATGATAGGTGAAAAGGAAGGAGAATGGGAGGGAAATGGTAAAGGATGGAGGGAAGAAGATGAGGGATTGAGTATAACATTGGGGTCAGAGTAAGTGTCGACATCTTAGCAGGAGTATCGTAGGTGATCTGGTGGAATTAAGCTGGTCCATTAGGGTAAACTTGCTTGAAAAAATGGGACTTTAACATTTTCCTGAAAGGTAAATAGTTATTAATGGCTCGGATGGGTCTTGGGAGAGCATTCCAAAGTTGACTACCCAGAAAGGAGAAACTGGATGCATAGTATGTTTTGTACTTGACACCTTTGCAGTTTGGGAGAATAGGCACTTCTACTGCCTCCACTCAGATGCTGTTCCATACATCCATAACCCTTTCCATAAAGAAATATTTCCTTAGATTAGTCCTAGTTTATGCCTTTCACCCTCATTCCAAAGCTTAAGTCAGGATGGCAGAGAATTACCTTTGGTTAGCATAGGAGGGAGACAGTCATGGAGAAACTCTTTAGCTTTCTGATCCACTGCAATGTCAATAGGGGCACATTCTGCAAGCTTTTTTATCAAGCTCTGAATCTTCTGTATGAAGGAAATTCTGCGGGAATCATCCTTTTGAGAAAAAAAGTTTGTAAATCAGAAACCTTATCTGTGACAACCAATGCATTACTCTAATACATAGCTTATCACATGCCTGATCATTCCAACTGGACTGAATGTTTCTGCTCTTCATAGACTGCTGGCTTTATTAAAAATAAAATACAGAAGGTGGTTTTACAGACAGTGGGGCCTATTTACTAAGGGGTCCTTTCACTAGGCTGTGGTGTTTACCGCGGAAGATGCTGAGGCATCCCATGGTAATTTTGCAATGTGTGCATGCAAACTGTGGGCTAAAAAATTTCTTCTCATAGGGGTGGCATGTCTGGGAAGGCAGCGAACAGGAGTTTCTGCACTAATCAGTTAGCGAGTCTATTACCATGCGCTTAGCGCATGATTAGCATGTGAACCCTTATCGACACCTATTCTATAGGTGGTAAGTGCTCACCCGCTAATTTTAGTTAATGGCTGCATGCTAATGGAAACATTAGCACATGGCCATTAATTCAGAAAATGGAAAAAAAATCAGCAATTTTCTGGGCTTCACTAAAAATGGCCTTAGCACATCTCCATAAGGGTGCGCTAAGGCCACCTTTTACTGCAGTTTAGTAAATGGAGCCTCAAGTATTTTTTCTCCCCATAAAGAAAATGAGAGATTAGAGACTGAGTAAAAAGGCTTCAGAAGGCAGTTTTTTTGATGTTCAATGGAACCTAATGCATTATGCAGGAACATTTAGTCAGATATTAGGATAAATGTAAAAAGTACATCTCAGGAATACATCTTGGCTCCCTTCTTACTCAGTTAAATTTGTGCATGGATGGATTTTACCTACAAAAATGCAAAAAGAGGGGAAATTCTGAATAGCTTAGGTTTACTTGGCTAAAGTTCTGGGTTTTCTGGGTAAATCATTTGAATATCTGCTTCATACCTTACAAATATGGGCCGTATTAATACAGTGAAAATACATACCTGTAGCAGGTATTCTCCAAGGACAGCAGGCTGATTGTTCTCACAATTGGGTCATCATCCACGACAGCCCAGGAGACTGACAAGCACTTGCAAAGCAAAACAAAGAAGTCTCGGGAACACTGCATCGCGTGGACTGAACACACCATGCATGCGCGAACAGCTTCCCGCCCGCGACACGAACGTGCCCGCTTTAGTTTAATAAAAAGCAAAATAGAGAACTGGAACAACTCCAAAGGGGAGGAGGGTGGGTTTGTGAGAACAATCAGCCTGCTGTCCTCGGAGAATACCTGCTACAGGTATGTATTTTCACTTTCTCCGAGGACAAGCAGGCTGCTTGTTCTCACAATTGGGGTATCCCTAGCCCCCAGGCTCACTCAAAACAATGAACATTGGTCAACTGGGCCTCGCAACGGCGAGGACATAACTTAAATTGACCTGAAAAGAAACAACTGAGAGTGCATCCTGGAACAGAACATAAATGGGCCTAGAAGGGTGGAGTTGGATTCTAAACCCCGAACAGATTCTGCAGCACTGACTGCCCAAACCGACTGTCGCATCGGGTGTCCTGCTGAAGGCAGTAGTGAGATGTGAATGTGTGGGCTGATGACCACGTTGCAGCCTTGCAAATCTCTTCAATAGAAGCTGACTTCACGTGAGCCACTGATGCTGCCATGGGTCTGACATTATGAGCTGTGACATGGCCCTCTAGAGTCAGCCCAGCTTGGGCATAAGTGAAGGATATGCAATCCGCCAGTCAATTAGAGATTGTGCGTTGTCTAACGGCGACTCCCCTCCTGTTGGGATCAAAAGAAACAAAAAACTGGGCGGACTGTCTGTAGGGCTTTGTCAGCTCCATGTAAGAGGCCAATGTTCTCTTACAGTCCAAGGTGTGCAACTTGTCTTCACCAGGGCAGGTATGATGACAAGGAAAAAAATGTTGGCAAGACAATTGACTGGTTCAGATGGAACTCAGACACCACCTTCGGCAAGAACTTAGGGTGAGTGCAGAGGTCTACGCTGTTATGATGAAACCGGATATAAGGTGCATGCACTACCAAGGCTTGGAGCTCACTTTTTAATGTATTTATAAATGACCTAGAGATGGGAATAACTAGTGAGGTAATTAAATTCGCCGATGACACAAAATTATTCAGGGTCGTCAAGTCGCAGGAGGAATGTGAACGATTACAGGAGGACCTTGCGAGACTGGGAGAATGGGCGTGCAAGTGGCAGATGAAGTTCAATGTTGACAAGTGCAAAGTGATGCATGTGGGTAAGAGGAACCCGAATTATAGCTACGTCTTGCAAGGTTCCGCGTTAGGAGTTACGGATCAAGAAAGGGATCTGGGTGTTGTCGTCGATGATACGCTGAAACCTTCTGCTCAGTGTGCTGCTGCGGCTAGGAAAGCGAATAGAATGTTGGGTGTTATTAAGAAGGGTATGGAGTCCAGGTGTGCGGATGTTATAATGCCGTTGTATCGCTCCATGGTGCGACCGCACCTGGAGTATTGTGTTCAGTACTGGTCTCCGTATCTCAAAAAGATATAGTAGAATTGGAAAAGGTACAGCAAAGGGCGACGAAAATGATAGTGGGGATGGGACGACTTTCCTATGAAGAGAGGCTGAGAAGGCTAGGGCTTTTCAGCTTGGAGAAGAGACGGCTGAGGGGAGATATGATAGAAGTGTATAAAATAATGAGTGGAATGGATCGGGTGGATGTGAAGCGACTGTTCACGCTATCCAAAAATACTAGGACTAGAGGGCATGAGTTGAAGCTACAGTGTGGTAAATTTAAAACGAATCGGAGAAAATTTTTCTTCACCCAACGTGTAATTAGACTCTGGAATTCATTGCCGGAGAACGTGGTACGGGCGGTTAGCTTGACGGAGTTTAAAAAGGGGTTAGATAGATTCCTAAAGGACAAGTCCATAGACCGCTATTAAATGGACTGGAAAAATTCCTCATTTTTAGGTATAACTTGTCTGGAATGTTTTTACGTTTGGGGAGCGTGCCAGGTGCCCTTGACCTGGATTGGCCACTGTCGGTGACAGGATGCTGGGCTAGATGGACCTTTGGTCTTTCCCAGTATGGCACTACTTATGTACTTATGTACTTATGACTCTACGAGCTGAAATAACAGCCACCAAGAAAATGACCTTCCAGGTCAAGTACTTCAGATGGCAGGAATTCAGTGGCTCAAAAGGAGCTTTCATCAGCTGGGTGAGAACGATGTTGAGATCCCATGACACTGGTGGAGGTTTGACTGGGGGCTTTGACAAAAGCAAACCTCCCATGAAGCGAACAACTAAAGTCTGTCCAGAGACAGGCTTACCCTCTACACGTTGATGATAAGCACTAATTGCACTAAGGTGAACTCTTACGGAGTTGGTCTTGAGACCAGACTCTGACAAATGTAGAAGGCATTCAAGCAGGGTCCGTGTAGGACAAGAAAGAGGATCTATGGCCTTGCTGTCACACCACACGGCAAGCCTCCTTCAGTTGAAAGAATAACACTTTTTTGTGGAATCTTTCCTGGAAGCAAGCAAGACTTGGGAGACACCCTCCGAAAGACCGAAGGAGGCATTTTCTAAGTCTCAACATCCAGGCTGTGAGAGCCAGAGACTGGAGGCTGGGATGTAGAAGTGACCCCTCGTTCTGGGTGATGAGGTTCGGAAAAAACACTCCAATCTCCACGGTTCTTCGGAGGACAACTCCAGAAGAAGAGGGAACCAGATCTGATAGGCCAAAAGGGCGCAATGAGAATCATGGTTCCATGGTCTTGCTTGTTTCAGCAAAGTTTTCTTTACTAGAGGTATGGGAGGATACGCATACAGAAGGCCTGTCCCCCAATGTTGGAGAAAGGCATCTGATGCTAGTCTGTTGTGGGCCTGAAGTCTAGAACAGAATTGATGTACTTTGTGATTGATCTGAGTGGCAAAAAGATCCACCAAGGGGGTGCCCCACTCTCGGAAGATCTTGAGGACAACGGCCATGTTTAACGACCACTCGTGAGGTTGCATGATCCTGCTCAACCTGTCGGCCAGACTGTTGTTTACGCCCGCCAGATACGTTGCCTGGAGAAACATGCCGTGATGGTGCGCCCAAAGCCACATCCTGACGGCTTCCTGACACAGAGGGCGAGATCCGGTGCCCCCCTGCTTGTTGGTGTAGTACATGGCAACCTGAATGTCTGTCTGAATTAAGATCTTTTGGTTGGACAGCCGATCTCTGAAAGCCTTTAGAGCGTTCCAGATTGCTCTTAAATCCAGGAGGTTGATCTGCAGACCTTTTTCCTGAAAGGACCAAGCTCCTTGAGTGTGAAGTCCATCTACATGAGCTCCCCACCCCAGGCGGGATGCATCTGTCGTCAGCACTTTTTGCGGCTGAGGAATTTGGAATGGACGTCCCAAGGTCAAATTGGATCAAATGGTCTACCACTGAAGGGAATTGCTAAAGTCGGTGGAGAGATGGATCACATCCTCTAGATCCCCTGTGGCCTGGCACCACTGGGAAGCTAGGATCCATTGAGCTGATCTCATATGTAGGCGTGCCACAAGAGTTACATGAACTGTGGAAGCCATGTGTGCTAAGCCTCTCAACATCTGCCGAGCTGTGATATGTTGAGACGCTCGAGCCAAGGACACTAGGGTCAGGAGATTGTCGGCCCTTGCCTGGGGAAGATAAGCTCGAGATGTCTGTGTGTCCAACAGAGCTCCAAAGAACTCCAATTTCTGAACCGGGACAAGGTGGGACTTGGGATAATTGATTACGAACCCCAGTAGTTCTAGCACTCGAATAGTCATCCGCATGGACTGTAGAGCGCCTGCCTCCGAGGTGCTCTTCACTAGCCAATCGTCGAGATAAGGGAACACATGCACTCCCAGTCCGCGTTGCGATGCTGCGACAACTGCGAGGCACTTTGTGAAAACCCTGGGTGCAGACGCGAGACTAAAGGGCAGTACACAGTACTGAAAGTGCCGAGTTCCCAACCGAAATCGAAGATACTTCCTGTGAGCGGGGAGTATCGAGATGTGTGTATAGGCATCCTTCAAATCCAGACAGCATAGCCAATCATTTTCTTGAATCATGGGAAGAAGGGTGCCCAGGGAAACCATCCTGAACTTTTCTCGGACGAGGAATTTGTTCAGGTCCCTCAGGTCTAGGACGGGTATGCATCCCCCCTGTTTTCTTTTGCACAAGGAAGTACCTGGAATAGAATCCCAGTCCTTCTCCTGGTACATAAGTAATGCCACACTGGGAAAAGACAAAGGGTCCATCGAGCCCAGGATCCTGTCCACGACAGCGGCCAATCCAGGCCAAGGGCACCTGGCAAGCTTCCCAAACGTACAAACATTCTAAACATGTTATTCCTGAAATTGTGGATTTTTCCCAAGTCCATTTAGTAGCGGTTTATGGACTTGTCCTTTAGGAAACCGTCTAACCCCTTTTTAAACTCTGCCAAGCTAACCGCCTTCACCAAGTTCTCCGGCAACGAATTCCAGAGTTTAATTACGCGTTGGGTGAAGAAAGATTTTCTCCGATTTGTTTTAAATTTACTACACTGTAGTTTTATCGCACGCCCCCTAGTCCTAGTATTTTTGGAAAGCGTGAACAGACGCTTCACATCCACCTGTTCCACTCCACTCATTATTTTATATACCTCTATCATGTCTCCCCTCAGCTGTCTCTTCTCCAAGCTGAAAAGCCCTAGCCGCCTCAGTCTTTCTTCATAGGGAAGTCATCCCATCCCCGCTATCATTTTAGTCGCCCTTCGCTGCACCTTTTCCAATTCCACTATATCTTTCTTGAGATGCGGCGACCAGAATTGAACACAATACTCAAGGTGCGGTCGCACCATGGAGCGATATAACGGCATTATAACATCCTCACAACTGTTTTCCATACCTTTCATAATAATACCTAACATTCTGTTCGCTTTCCTAGCCGCAGCAGCACACTGAGCAGAAGGTTTCAGTGTATTATCGACAACGACACCCAGATCCCTTTCTTGGTCCGTAACTCATAACGTGGAACCTTGCATGACGTAACTATAATTCGGGTTCTTTTTTCCCCACATGCATCACCTTGCACTTGCTCACATTAAACGTCATCTACCATCTAGCTGCCCAGTCTCCCAGTCTCGTAAGGTCCTTCTGTAATTTTTCACAATCCTGTTGCGAGTTAACGACTTTGAATAACTTTGTGTCATCAGCAAAATTTAATTACCTCGCTAGTTACTCCTATCTCTAAATCATTTATAAATATATTAAAAAGCAGCGGTCCTAGCACAGACCCCCTGAGGAACCCCACTAACTACCCTTCTCCATTGTGAATACTGCCCATTTAACCCCACTCTCTGTTTCCTATCCTTCAACCAGTTTTTAATCCACAATAGGACTTTTCCTCCTATCCCATGACCCTCCAATTTCCTCTGTAGCCTTTCATGACGTACCTTGTCAAACGCCTTTTGAAAATCCAGATATACAATACCAACCGGCTTCCCCTTTGTCCACATGTTTGTTTACTCCTTCAAAGAATTGAAGTAAATTGGTCAGGCAAGATTTCCCCACACAAAAGCCGTGCTGATTCGGTCTCAGTAATCCATGTCCTTGGATGTGCTCTGTAATTTTGTTTTTAACAATAGTCTCTACCATTCTCCCCGGCACCGACATCAGACTCACCGGTCTATAATTTCCTGGATCTCCCCTGGAACCTTTTTTAAAAAATGGGCGTTACATTGGCCACCCTCCAATCTTCCGGTACCACGCTCGATTTTAAGGATAAATTGCATATCACTAGCAGTAGCTCCACAAGCTCATTTTTCAGTTCTATCAGTACTCTAGGATGAATACCATCCGGTCCAGGAGATTTGCTACTCTTCAGTTTGCTGAACTGCCCCATTACGTCCTCCAGGTTTACAAGTAAAGTCAGTAAGTTTCTCCGACTCGTCCGCTTGAAATATCATTTCCAACACCGGTATCCCACCCAAATCTTCCTCGGCGAAGACCAAAGCAAAGAATTCATTCAATCTCTCCGCTACGTCTTTGTCTTCCTTGATCGCCCCTTTTACCCCTCGGTCATCCAGCGGCCCAACTGATTCTTTTGCTGGCTTCCTGCTTTTAATATACCGAAAAAAATTTTACTATGTTTTTTTGCCTCTAATGCTATCTTTTTTTTCGTAATCTCTCTTGGCCTTCTTTATCTGCGCCTTGCATTTGCTTTGACACTCCTTATGCTGCTTCTTGTTATTTTCAGATGGTTCCTTCTTCCATTTTCTGAAGGCATTTCTTTTAGCCCTAATAGCTTCCTTCACCTCACTTTTCAACCAGGCTGGCTGTCTTTTGGAGTTCCGTCTTTCTTTTCTAATTAGTGGAATGTGTTTGGCCTGGGCCTCTAGGATGGTATTTTTAAACAGCGTCCATGCCTGTTGTACAGTTTTTACCCTCTCAGTTGTCCCCCTAAGTTTTTTTCCACCGTTCTTTTCATTTTATCATAGTCTCCTTTTTTGAAGTTAAACACTAATGTATTTGACTTCCTGTGTATAGTTACTTCAAGGTTGATATTAAAACTGATCATATTATGATCACTGTTATCAAGCGGCCCCAGTACCATAACGTCCCTCACCAGATCATGCGCTCTACTAAGGACCAAGTCTAGAATTTTTCCTTCTCTTGTCGGCTCCTGCACCAGCTGCTCCATAAAGCTGTCCTTGATTTCATCAAGGAATTGTACACCTCTCTAGCGTGTCCCGATGTTACATTTACCCAGTCTATATTTGGATAATTGAAGTCACCCATTTTGCTTGCGTCTCTGATTTCTTTTATCATTTCTGCGTCTACCTGCTCATCCTGGTGAGGTGGACGGTAGAACACTTCTATCACCGTCCTTTTCCCTTTTATACATGGAATTTCAACCCACAATGGTTCAAAGGTGTGATTTGTGTCCTGCTGAATTTGTAATCTATCTGAGTCAAGGTTCTCGTTAATATACAATGCTACCCCTCCACCAGTCCGGTCCACCCTATCACTACGATATACTTTGTACCCCGGTATGACAGTGTCCCACTGGTTATCCTCCTTCCACCAGGTCTCAGTAATGCCTATTATATCCAATTTTTCATTAACTGCAATATATTCCAACTCTCCGATCTTATTTCTTAGACTCCTAGCATTTGCATATAGACATTTCAGAGTATGTTTGTTGTTCCTATTTGCCTGATGCTTAGTACTGGACACTACTGATTTGCCATCTTTTGTCTGATCTTTAGTTGTATTTAAGGGCACCTGGCCTACCACAGTCTGTTGTGCAACCTCACTATCCAGAAACCTATCTTCCATGTTTGTGAGGTATCTTTGCAAGATACCCTATCCCGAACCATGCGCTTTTGAGCGACTGTCGGCCTTCCCCCCATTTCTAGTTTAAAAGCTGCTCTATCTCCTTTTTAAATGCCGACGCCAGCAGCCTGGTCCCACCCTGGTTAAGGTGGAGCCCATCCTTTAGGAATAGGCTCCCCCTTCCCCAGAATGTTGCCTAGTTCCTAACAAATCTAAAACCCTCCTCCTTGCACCATTGTCTCATCCACGCATTGAGACTCCGGAGCTCTGCCTGTCTCTTGGGCCCTGTGCGTGGAACAGGTAGCATTTCAGAAAATGCTACCCTAGAGGATCTGGATTTGAGCTTTCTAAGAGCCTAAATTTGGCTTCCAGAACCTCTCTCCCACATTTTCCTATGTCATTGGTACCCACATGTACCAAGACAGCGGACTCCTCCCCAGCACTATCTAGAATCCTATCTAGGTGATGCGTGAGGTCCACCACCTTCGCACCAGGCAGGCAAGTCACCAGGCAATCCTCACATCCACCAGCCACCCAGCTATCTATATGCCTAATGATCGAATCACCAACTTCAACAGCTGTCCTAACCTTTCCCTCCTGGGCAGCACTTGGAGACATATCCTTGGTGGTACGGGTTCGACCGCATTGGCCTTTAGAAGGGCAGAGAGTTCCTCTGCAAATACTTGCTTGTGCTGAGAGCTGAAGGACTGAGCTCCCGGTGGGCAATTTGGAGGCCTGGATTCCAAATTGAGAGTGTATCCTAACCGGACTATTTGAAGAACCCACCTGTCGGAGGTTATAAGAGGCCACCTTTGGTGAAAAAATATCAATCTCCCCCCGACGGGCAAGCCTTCCGGCATGGACACTTTTTCTGAGGCTATGCTGCACTGGAACCAATCAAAAGCCCATCCCTTGCTTTTGCTGGGAAGCCCTAGGGGCCTTAGGCCCAAGCCGTTGACGGGAACGAGCGTGCTGGGACTGAGCCTGGACAGGCTGCTGAGAAGCAGGAGTATACCTATGCCTGTTGTAGGAATAGGGAGCACTCCTCTTCCCTCCAAAAAATCTCCTAGATGAGGAGGTAGTAGCAGAAGACGCCCGGCGGGAGAAAGAATCCATAGCATCATGGTGCTTTTTGATCTGATCGACCATGTCCTCTACTTTTTCTCCAAAAAGATTATCCTCCCGGCAAGGAACAGCCGCCATTCGCTGCTGGGTCTTATGATCCAGGTCAGAGACATGCAGCCAGGAGAGTCTGTGCATCAATATACCTTGAGCAACTACTCGGCCAGGAATTTGCAACACGCCTTCAGCTGCCTGATGAAAAGGTTTGGCAAGCTCCGGAGGAAGTGCTTTGACCAAACTGGACAGTTGCCTCACCGAGTTCCGCAAGTGGATGCTCGTGTAGAGCTGGCAAGTTTGGATCTTGGCGGCGAGCATAGAGGCCTGATATGTTTTCCTCCCAAAAGAATCCTAGACTCTCTGCCTGGGGGCGTCTAGGCATAGTCTCTAGTACTCTTGGCTCTTCTGAGAGCAGAATCCACCACCATGGAATCGTGAGGAAGTTGGGCCTTCACCATTACTGGTTCTCCATGGACTCTGTACTGGGACTCAGCTTTTTTAGGGACCACTGGATTAGATAGAGGGAACGACCAGTTTCGCATAAGAACCTCCCTGAGTGTGTTATGCAAGGGGGCCGTTGCAACCTCTGTGGGCAGAGAAGGATAGTCTAAGACCTCAAGCATCTTGGCCTTGGGCTCATCCACAACCTCCATAGGGAAAGGAATGTCCTTAGACATTTCCTGAACAAAAGATGAGAAAGAAAGACTCAGGTGGAGACATTCTTCTTTCAATCGGCGGAGTAGTATCAGAGGGAACCCCATATGACTTCCTCCAAAAAGTATCTAGGGTCCTCCTCCTCTTCCCATGAGCGCTCATCGGTATCTGACAAAAGCTAAGAGCAGCCCGAACCCGAGCCTGTCTCGACGTCGAGGAACGACGACCTTGTGGGGGATGTCGAGAAGTCGACCCTTGCCTGGACTCCGGCGAAGCTTCCTCCACCGACGTCGAGGGGGAATCGACCCGGGTGGTGGCCAACGCCGATACCGCAAGTGGCACCGAGGACAGGGACCTCACCACAGGCGATGGCCCAGATGCAGCGTCCGCAGTCGGTACCAAAGGCGCAAGCACCCCCGACAGTGAAGCAGATTGGTGCAGCAATCCCTCCAGAAGCTCTGGAAGGGGGGCTCTGATGCGCTCGTCGAGAGCTTCCATCGGAAAAGGCTGGGGGGTCCGGTGCAGGAGTTGGTGGCAGAATCTGAGGGGGCTCGAGAGCCGGTACCAGGCTGCCAGATGACCGACGCATCGGCACTTCTTGTATGGAGGGTGAGCGGTCCTCCCGGCGCCGACGCTTCTCGGGTGCCGACTCCCTCGGCTCCCTGGAGCTCTCGGTACAGTGCATGGAAGGAGAACGATGATGGTGCTTCTTAGCCTTCGCTCGCCCATCATCGAGACTCCTCGGTACCGAAGAAGAGGACGTGGAATCCTCACACCTCCTCGAGGCCGGGTCCAACGAAGGTCGGTCCCGGGGGGCATGCATAGCAGTAGGCCTCAAGATAGGTGGAGACTCACTCAATGCCTCGCTGCTCCCAGCGCGATGGGGTCTTTCGGCAGCCATTACCTGTGCTCTCAATGTCGCTGCTTGTCTCGACGTTGAAGGACTGGACTGATCAGCAAAATGTTTCTCATGTTGAGCCCAACTGTTGAGTCAGTTGGGTCCATTTCTTCATCAAAAGACACAGTTTACAGGCAGCTGGCAGATGGTCGGGCCCAAGGCACTGGAGACACCACGCGTGGGGGTCGGTACCCGAGATGGTCCTGTTGCAGCAAGTACAACGCTTGAAGCCGCTGGGAGTCTTCGATGACATGGGCGGGAAAAGAGCGGCTGCAAAATTAAAAGGCTCAATGGTGCCAAATAAAAAGGCACAAAAAGGGAACAAAAAAACGCCAGCCGAGCAGCCTAAAAGGCAGCCGCGACGAAAAAGAAAGAAAACTTGAAAAAATGATGAAAACTAAGAAAATAGATGAAAAAATTAAGTTTTAAAATTTTTTTACTTATTTTACTAAGTTGAGAAGCCAAAAGAAGAAAAAAGAAAAACGGGGAAGCGATAAATGCTGGAAGCCTAGTCTCCTGAGCCAAAAAAACTTGAACAGAGGCATGAATTCGTGCCTGTCAAGATTGCGGTCAAAAAGAAACTAAGGCGGACACACTTGCGTCGCGGGCGGGAGGCCGTTCGCTCATGCACGGTGTGTTCGGTCTGCGCGAAGCAGCGTTCTCGAGACTTCTTTGTTTTGCTTTGCAAGTGCTTGCTGGTCTCCTGGGCCCTTGCAAACGACGACCCAATTGTGAGAACGAGCAGCCTGCTTGTCCTCGGAGAAATATTTAATACTACAGTACAGTACACATTCCAGTTGATATTCAGCGCTTTTTAACTGGTTAGGAACAACTTCTGGCCACTTAAATAACACTTAGCCAGCTAAGAGTTAACATCCAGCGCACAATATTTGGTTAGCTCTGCTGAATATTAACGCTTAGTGCACAGCGTTGCTAATATTCAAACGCTGGTTGGCTAAGTTTAGTGGCCAAAGTGGTCCACCTAAATAGCAGGCCTATCTTTGGCCACTATAAACTTAACCAGCATTTGACTTAGCCGGTTAAGTTTCAGCTGGCCAAAAAACTCCTGGATATTCAATGCTGGTTACCGTAAACTGCCTGGCATTGAATATCTTAGGTCAGCATTGATTGTGGAACTTACACTTGCTGCCTCTCGCGGTCTCAATATCGGCCTCATATCTAAATTCATGGAATCCAAAAGTATCATTAGACTTTGGTTCATATTTATTTTATAAACTTAGTTTTTTAAATCTGATTGGCTTCATATGCTCTGTAGTCTGGAAGAAAAGTATATGAAAAATACGAGGGGAACATTCATTATCCAGAATTAACTTGAATTCTAACCACTTTGGATAGAAGGTGTTTTACGGTTATTACTATTTCAATTATATAGCATTTTACCCAAAGTACAAATAAGTACTGAATATAAAAATTAAAAATTGTACAACTTATCATTTATAATATAGTACTTCCACTTGCATGAGCATTTCAGAGAGGTTCTCTCATCATTCTTTTACTGTATCAGTCACCCAAAGGGCTCTGTGGATAATTCTCTATCATCCTAGAAATTCAGACAAGACCATTTCTGTCTATATTTGTTCACAGACACTATCCTAGATCATCATATTCCTAAGAATCCAGATCCGATTATGCATATTTCTGTTAGTGCCAAGGGTAGATTTCTGCGTGCACAGAGCATACTTTACCATGTCGGAATTCTGCATGCCCATGTAATCAAGATAATCTAAAGGAAGCCCTTGTCGAAACTCAACATCTTCTTCAATGGCTACTTGCAAAGCTGCAGGAAGGAGCTAGAGAAAGAAAGAATGCTCTTTTAATCACATCATGATCATTTTCAGGAGCACTCAAGTGAATCAGGAACCAAACAGTTATTTTGAGTTACGGTTCTGCTCCCTCTTGCTACTCTTTTATATCATAAGCACAAAATGTCAATACTGCCACTTGCTTCAAGATACTACCATGTCCTGAAGGGATAACTATAGGAACCATTTTTCATTATGATGTTTAATCTATATATAGTACTTGACAGACAAAAACTACAATCTAACAACATTTTACAGTGATGAAAAAGTGGCGAGAGAGGGGTAGTGAAATTTGAAGAATGTAAGAAAATACAGTGAGGTGAACAAAAAATCCCTTCTGCCCGTATCAGACTAATACTAAAGCTTGAGGGCATATATCTACATCACAAACAAAATGTAAAAAAAAAAATCACTAGTCAGATTTAACTCTTCTTACTTCAGCAAACACAGGGGTATAAGGGAAGAAAGGGAAGGGGAGGAAGAGCTAAGGGATGCCACAGCCATCAGTTTGTTGCCTCCCTTCAGTTAACCTTTCTGGTCTAAAAGCAGCACTAACCACAGGCAGAGGGTAAAATCAGCAAGGAGATGAATTCTGTGAGTTTTGCTGGGAATTTCTGGCCTCCTACCAGTGTTGTCAGTGTAGTTCACAATGTGACTGTTTCCTGCCAGAGACCATCTTGTTCTTGTCTGGAATCTTATATAAACCCTCAACTTTTCTTGCAAGAAATTTCCTTTACTGGAAATTTCAGACCTGTTTCCAATTTATCTTTCTTGTTTAGGTTCTTAGAGAAAGTTGTATTATCCCAATTACTTGATTTTGTTGATGAACATAACGTGCTTTCCGATTCTCAGTCAGGTTTTAGGAAATTTCATGGCACAGAGACAGTTTTGCTGGACATTGTTGATGATTGTTGGAAGTATCTCGACAAGGGGACTAATATTCTTCTGGTGTTGCTAGACCTAAGTGCTGCTTCTGATACTTTGGAGTATTCCATTTTGTTTAATAGGTTATCTGGTATTGGGATTTGTGATATAGTGCTGTTACGGTTTATATCCTTCTCAGCATGTTCTTGTTGGCTCTGAACTATCTATACTCAAGCCTTTGTTGTTTGGAGTACTGCAGAGTGCTCTTCTATCACTACTGTTCATATTCATACATTTGTTGAAAATATTCAGTTATATATTCCTTTAGGCTCTGCTCAAAGGGATCGGTTAGAGAAAAGTTATTGTCTTGTTTAACTGCCATTAAGAACTGGATATGACTGAATGAACTTCAATTGAATACTTACAAGCCGGAATTTTTAGGTGTCCATAGAGAAAATAACCCCTATACTCATCCTGCTTTGATGTGGAATGGATCTACTATACTGGCTAAAGATCAAGTACTTAGCCTAGGAATTGAACTGGATAATGGACTTTCTTTTGAAGCTCATATTTCACGAGTAGTCAGTTCTTCCTTGTACTATCTCCATTAGCTTCATAGGATTTGCCTCTATTTTTCTACATCTGATTTTGCTCAACTGGTTTATGCCTATGTGATTATACATATGTAATGTGTTATTTGTGGGCTTACCAGCTAAAGAGACTTCAATGGGTTCAAAATGCTGTTGCTCAACTTTTGACACTAGTATGTTTTGTCATATTACACCTTCTTTGCAGTAACTCCCTTGTTAAGTGCTGTTTTTTTAAACCGTTGGTTTTAGCGTTTAAGATTTTTCATGGGATAGCGTATATTGAGACAAACTGGCAGTTTTATATCCCTTATTCACTCAAAGTTAGAGATGTTTTTTTCTTCCTTCTACCAGATCTTTTTGGCTTGAATGTGCCCATATTCATGCATATTTTTCCCTCTTTGGTTTTTTTATGGAATGTTATTTCTCTGTCCCTCAGAGATTGGTTTATTGGAATTTTGTAGAAATACTAAAATCTTTTTTGTTACCTTGATTCGTATGAGAAATATTCTGGGGGCTTGGGATTTATGATGTTCATATCAGGGGCGTATCTGGAATCCGGCGGTAGGGGGGGCCAGAGCCAGAGAGGGGGGGCACATTTTTGCCTCCCTCCCCCCCCCCGCCGCCGCCTCTCTCCACCCCCTCCCCGCCGTCAACCCTCCCCCGCTGCTTACTTTTGCTGGCGCCGAGGTCCCGACCCGCAATCTCCGTTTTTCGTCTTCCTCCGTGGCCATGCTTCCAGGAAGTAACGCTGCAGTGCTGATTCGTTGACTCCAGTTCGACGTCTGACGTCAGACGCTGAACTGGATTCAACGAATCAGCACTGCAGCGTTACTTCCTGGAAGCATGGCCACGGAGGAAGACGAAAAACGGAGACTGCGGGTCGGACCTCGGCGCCAGCAAAAGTAAGCAGCGGGGGAGGGTTGACGGCGGGGAGGGGGGCCAGGGCGAAATCTGCGGGGGCCCAGGCCCCTGTGGCCCCACGCAGATACGCCCCTGGTTCATATTATTAGTTGTTTTTATGTATTAGTTTTACCTGTTTTGTCTGTATTTCATTGTAGTTTATCATATTCTGTATATAAAAAAGTGGATATTATTGGGAAAGTGGGCTAAATATGCGAATTAATGAATATATAAATAAGAGCTTGGTCTGCACTAATTGACATAGTCTTGTGCTTTGGCTGCCCATTTCTCACTGGATCCTACTCATCATTTGATATTTAGCAAAACACGCTTTGAAAGTGCTAAACCCCTCCGAGAAAAGCTGCATTGGCTCCCAATCAAAGAACGGGTCATCTTCAAAATCTGCACTCTGGTCCACAAAATTATATATGGCGTAGTCCCAGGATATACGATAGACCATATAGATCTACCAACAAGAAACAGATTTGGATCGTCACGATCATTCCTAAACCTACACTACCCAAATTGCAAAGGACTGAAATACAAAACAACCTACGCATCCGGACTCTCCTACTTAAGCGCACAACTAAGGAATGGCCTCCCAAAAGCTGTGAAAACAATCAATGACCACCTGAACGTCAGGAAATCACTAAAAACCAACCTCTTCAAAAAGGCTTATGTAAATCTCTTCACCCAGCAACACAGCATGACTAATGATCGTACTGGACAACACACAATCTTCATCCCTTCAACCCTCCACATATACCTCATTCGATCACTACACAACCTCCTTGTATCTGTTATCATCCGACTGGGCAAACGCCTTTGACGGCGCTATGTAAGCCACTTTGAGCCTGCAAATAGGTGGGAAAATGTGGGGTACAAATGTAACAAATAAATAAATCTTGTTAGATGCTTCTTTATTCTGCTCCAGATCTCACTAGAACTTGGTCATAATTCCTGCCTTGCTGCTCATTGAGTGCTCTACATGCTGTGCCTTCTGGTTCTCTCCTAGGTTCAGGCAGTGAAAACCTGGAAGTCAGGTTGGGGGGAGTTGGGACAGGACATGGTTGATATTTTGTACTACTTCTAAGATGTTTTGGTTTGTTGAAAAATTAAAAAAAAAAAAAAAAAAAGAGACCTGGAAGCCATCAGCACCCAAGGGCTCAACCCAAAAGGAATGTGGTCATCATAGGTTGACTGAATCTGATAGAAGCCTGGATGTTAAAACACAGACTGAAGTTAAATTCAGAAAAAAACAAGTCTATGTTTTGGAAGTTCATTCAATTTAATACCTTCAATAATTACTGTGGACCAGAAAAATTATGAATTGTCATTTTGTATTAAAATTTTAGGGATCCACTTGGACAACACATTAACATTAGAAACCCAAATAAATTGTTTAATTAGGAAAACTTTTTTTTTACTCTTTAGGAAATTAAGACAAATACATAAATACTTTCGGGAGGATCAGTTTACAATAATGGTTCAGTCAATCATTTCAGCCAACTGGGCTATTGTAATATTATATATTTGGGATGTTCAAAACAACAATTAAAAAGGCTTCAAACTATTCAAAACACAGCACTTCATTTAATTTTCTCATTAAAGAAATCCGAGTGTTTTCTCCATAAGACCTTATATTGCCTGGTCCCATCTTACTTTCATGGACATTTTAAGCTAGCAAAAAATAACAGGGACTCTAAGAAAGAGTGATTTTTTTTTTTCTTTCTCCTCCCCTAGAAGTATAAAAGGCTGAACATTTTTCAATATTTGTTCTCTTTCCAAACAGCTAGGTTCGTAAAAGAAATTTCTACTATAATTAGATCAACTGGCTCTTATATAGAATTCCGTCATAACATGAAAACACTAATTCAGGAAGTACGTCCAAAATTGGATGTTTCTATGAGAAAGACGTCTTTCTCATAGAAACATCCAATTTTGGACGTCCTTAACTGCCCATTGCCGAAACGTCCAAAATTTGGACGTCCTCAACTGCCCATTGCCGAAACGTCCAAAATTTGGACGTCCTCAACTGCCCATTGCCGAAACGTCCAAAATTTTCAACTGCCCCGTCACAGAAACGTCCAAAATTTGGACGTCCTCAACTGCCCCGTCACAGAAACGTCCAAAATTTGGATGTCCTCAACTGCCCCGTCACAGAAACGTCCAAAATTTGGACGTCCTCAACTACCCTCACTGGCAGGCTTGCTGTAGGGGGGAATGGGGGCCTGCCAGCATGCAAATGCATGCTGGACAGGGCTTACCATTCCTCCCCAATGATCTGCAAACCCTAACACCAGCTCGGAGCTGGCGTAGGGTTTGTCGCAGCCAGCAACCCAATCTTTGGTGCGCTGGACGCTGATAATTGGGGATGAATGTGTTAAGTGCTGATTAGCATGCATTTGCATGCTACTTGCGCTAAGAGCCCTCGAGTGCATTGTTTCACGCGCTCGAGGGCTCTGATCATGGGGCAGTAGCAAACGCTGGCGCTAGTATGGCGCTAACAGCCTCTAGCGCCGGCGTTTGCTTTTGATCACCTGCCTGTGAGTAAAGGGAGAGATCTTTAGAGATATGGGGAAGAGGAGAGAAAGAATGGGAATCAATGACTTTTTTTTAATATAGAAGGGAGGGGAGAGAAGAAGAAAAACTAAAATTGGGTTTGTTTCACATAAGGGGGGGGAGGGGTCAGCATGAAAAAAGGTATTGAGTGAGTGGGAGAGAAAGAAGGGAATCAGACTGCATAGAAAGCTGGAAACAGAGACAAGGAGCAGAGAAGAGCAGTCAGGGATTCAGAGACTGCACAGGAATTAAGGGCAGACAATAGAAACCAGGAAATTGGTTATGACTGAGGGTGTGAGATGGGAGTATGGCAAGTGGGTAAACGGGTAGGGAAAGGTTGGAACATGGTATACATGATATGGAGGAGAAAGTCAGTGAAAAAGAATGGATCTCTGAAGCATGCCTAGAGTGGAAATAAGGCTGAAGAGCTAGTTAAAGAGAGGTAACAAGAGGCAAGAGAGAAAAATGGTCTAGACATCAGTGAGGGAATGAGTGACAGGGAAGAAGCTAGGACTAGTGAAGGGATCAAAGGCAGATGGGGGCATAGAAGGATAAGATAGGAGAAAGACAGGGGCAAAACAAGCATTGGAGAAAGGGCGAGAATGAGAAATGGAAAGGTAAAAAGGAGGAGCTAGAACTGGAAAGTGAAAGAAGAGGGAATTAGGAATAAACATTTAGAATTGAGAGATCAGCAGAAAAAGAAATGGAGAAAAATTAGATGAGAAAAGAAAGCTCATGTCAGGACAGATGTAGAAGAAGGCGACAATGGAGAGAGAAGAAATGGAAAAAGACTAAAAGAAGAACACAAAAATGTGGAAGAGGGGTTAATATAATGAGAAAAATAAAATGCCCGGACAATACCAGAAAGGAAAAATCTTTACTTTCAATTTTTAGGAATTGGACTATATTAGCTTGGGCATTGTATACTGCTTGTTTTTGTACAGGACAAAATGCAGTTATATTTCTTTTTATCCAGCATAGCACCTTTTGTTTCTCTCCCTAATTGCTTATTTTGGATTAGGTAAGGCTCTGTTCATATCCTATATTTGTGATTGTACTGACAGATTCTGTTAATGTCTAGTTCAGAAGTCCTATGTATTCTGTTTTCCTCAGAGTCAAGTTCTACAAATGGGCAAGTTTTGCGCATACCATGACATAATGAACCTCAATCCTAGGCCAGAGTCTGTGGCTTATGATCTCTCTCTCTCCAATTTACTGCTAACCCTCACTGTAGAATTTGCATCGTGCCAAAGAGAGCTTTCCTCTGGAGGTAGTAAGTTGTTAACACATACAGGCAAATCTATCGAGATGTGCTTGGAAACTTTTTGATCAAGCCTGGGCATCCAGGCTTGGTGAATAAAGCCTTTTTGCTGCCATACTGGTGGTGTTTCACCTTTGGTTTCATTAAAATAGTAACATACCCCCTCTATATCCAAAGCTATTTAATCAGTCAGAAGCAGCCGCTGACCGGTTAAATAGCATTTTACTGCCTAACTGTGGATATTCAGCAGTTGATAACTGGTTATTGCCTGCTAAATATCCGTAGTTAGCAGCTAACCAGCTATGTTTAGCAGTTTAAAAAGGCCACAAATAGTAGGCCTATAATTAATCGCTAAAAAAACATCGGGCCCATAGTAACATAGTAGATGACAACAGACCTGTAGGGTCCACCCAGTCCAGTGGTGTGCTGGTAAATTTTTAACAACAGGCTCTCTCCATGGTCCACCTCGGCGCCCCCCCCTGTCCACCACTGCGCCCCCCCGTCCACCTCGTTGCCCCCCATCCACCTCTGCGCCCCCCAAAATTGCAGAGCTGGCTATAGCCAGTGGGGGGGGACAATGCATTACTCTGTCCAGGAAAAAAAAATTAAATGATCCCAGGTTCCAATCTAATTCATGTTTAATGTGGGATAAAATGCCATAAATAAGTAAATAAATATAAATTTTTAATGTTGAGCACCTGATTCTCAAAGGGAACATATTCCAAACACTATAATGAAAATAAAATGATTTTTTCTACCTTTGTTGTCTGGTGACTGTTTTTCTGATCAAGCTGGCCCAGTATCCGATTCTGCTGCTATCTGTCCTCTTAACTCCGTTTCCAGGGTTACCATTTATTTCTTTCCTTTCCTCCTTTCTTCTTCATTTCTGGTCCTCAGCTTCTGCCTATTTTCTTCATCCATGTGCAGTTTTTCTCCTCTCTTCCTTTTCCCTTATCTTATCTCCTTCCTCACTCTTCCCTCCTCTCCATCCATGTCCAGCATTTATTCTCTCCCCCCTCCTCTCCCCCTGCCCTCCATTCACCCATGGCCAGCGACCCTTCTCTCCCCTGCCCTCCATCCACCCATGGCCAGCAGTGACCCTCCTCTCCCCTGCCCTGCATGCACCCATGGCCAGTGACCCTTCTCTCCCCTGCCCTCCATCCACCCATGGCCAGCGACCCTTCTCTCCCCTGCCCTCCATCCACCCATGGCCAGCAGTGACCCTCCTCTCCCCTGCCCTGCATGCACCCATGGCCAGCGACTCTTCTCTCCCCTGCCCTCCATCCACCCATGGCCAGCAGTGACCCTCCTCTCCCCTGCCCTGCATGCACCCATGGCCAGCGACCCTTCTCTCCCATGCCCTCCATCCACCCATGGCCAGCGACCCTTCTCTCCCCCCTGCCCTCCATCTACCCATGGCCAGCAGTGACCCTCCTCTCCCCTGCCCTGCATGCACCCATGGCCAGCGACCCTTCTCTCCCCTGCCCTCCATCTACCCATGGCCAGCGACCCTTCTCTCCCCTGCCCTGCATGCACCCATGGCCAGCAGCTCCCTTCTTTCCCCTGCCACCCCCTCCCGACTTGTTCCGCAAATTCTCCTGCTTCCTCCCTCCTTCCCTCCCTCCCGATCCGGTCCCTCACCGACCCTACCTTGGCCATCAAATTCTTCAGGGCAGGCAGTGTTGCCTGCCCGCTGCCATCGCTGACCTTCCTCTGCCGCCCGATCGCATTTCAAAATGGCCGCCGAGACTTACAGAAGTCTCGGCGGCCATTTTTAAAGTACAAACAGGCGGCGGAGGAAAGTCAGCGATAGCTGTGGGCAGGCAACACTGCCTGCCCCGAAGAATTCGATATTCAAGGTAGGATCGATGAGGGACCGGATCCGGAGGGCGGAGGGAGAGCCGGCTCGCCCTTTCCAACAACCGGCTCGCAAGTCCGGCCAAAATTTAACAACCGGATCTTGCGAGCCGGAGCAAGCCGGCTCCAGCACACCACTGACCCAGTCTGTCCAAGACTTGTACAGTAGCATCAATACCTCCTTCTGCTGATTATATCCCTCTCTCTGTGCAGTCTAGCATCCTTTAGGCGACAGCCACGCCCTGTCACATTGTTTCATCACCTTGAGATCCTCAAACACCATCACCTCAAGGTCCCTCTCCTGAGCTGCGCTTATCAAACTCTCTCCTCCTATCTGGTACATTCCTTTTGGATTTCTGTACCCCAAGTACATCACTCTGCACTTCTTGGCATTAAATTTGAACTTCACACAAAAACAGAAGGGAAATCTGATAAGGTTTCTGTCAATAATCAAAATTCTACAAGGAAACCTAAAATCATTTATGGCTAATACTTGCTTTAAACTTAAAAACATTCTGAAAATGGTGCTCAGAGTAAACTTGTGATACCCAATGCTGGATACACTATGTTCTGAGAAGTTCTGAGAGAAGATGCATTCTCTGGGTAAGTGATATTATTTTGCTCTGTGTTTGGTAACTTAAAGATTGGGTTTAAAAGAGAAATTGTAGGATATTGATAAACACAGAATTAAAAGAAAAAAAAAGCAAACTTTATTAGCTAGTCTCCATACCCTTCCCCCCCCCCCCCGTTTTAAAACTTGAATTTTCTGCCACACAGCATTAACAGATAGACTCTAGAAGGCACAGCAGGACCTAGTTCAGTCTTAGAAAAAGAAAACAAATAAAAGAGAAAAGCAAGAATTATTAACTAGTTTCTATAGTGTACAACCCTTTTCCTCAGTTTTAAACAAACTTTCTCTTGAGGTGGAAACCTAACACATAAGAGTATTAGAAAGGATAATAGCAATGCAACTGACGTTCAGCAGGGCGGGTATGAGGACAGGCAAAAAATGTTGGCAAGACAATTGACTAGTTCAGATGGAACTCAGATCACCTTCGGCAAGAACTTAGGGTGAGTGCAGAGGACTACTCTGTTATGATGAAATTTAGTATAAGGAGCATGGGCTACCAAGGCTTGAAACTCACTGACTCCACGAGCTGAAGTAACTGCCACCAAGAAAATGACCTTCCAGATCAAGTACTTCAGATGGCAGGAATCCAGTGGCTCAAAAGGAGGTTTCATCAGCTGGGTGAGGACGACGTTGAGATCCCATGACACTGGTGGAGGTCTGACTGGGGGCTTTGACAAAAGCAAACCTCTCATGAAGCGAACAACTAAAGCCTATCCAGAGATAGGCTTACCCTCTACACGATAATGGAAAGCACTAATTGCACTAAGATGAACTCTTACGGAGTTGGTCTTGAGACCAGACTCTGACAAGTGCAGAAGGTATTCAAGCAGGGTCTGTGTAGGACAAGAGCGAGGATCTAGGGCCTTGCTATCACACCAGACGGCAAACCTCCTCCACATAAAAGAGTAACACTTCTTTGTGGAATCTTTCCTGGAAGCAAGACTCGTGAGACACCCTCAGAAAGACTCAATGAAGCGAAGTCTACGCTCTCAACATCCAGGCCGTGAGAGCCAGGGACTGGAGGTCGGGATGCAGAAGCACCCCCTCGTTCTGAGTGATGAGGGTTGGAAAACACTCCAATCTCCACGGATCTTCGGAGGACAACTCCAGAAGAAGAGGGAACCAAATCTGATGCGGCCAAAAGGGCGCAATCAGAATCATGGTTCCGCGGTCTTGCTTGAGTTTCAGCAAAGTCTTCTCCACCAAAGGTATGGGAGGATACGCGTACAGAAGGCCCGTCGCCCAATGAAGGAGAAAGGCATCTGACGCTAGCCTGTCGTGGGCCTGAAGTTTGGAACCGAACTGAGGGACTTTGTGATTGAGCTGAGTGGCAAAAAGATCCACTGAGGGGGTGCCCCACTCTCGGAAGATCTTGTGAACAACTCTGCAGCTGAGCGACCACTCGTGAGGTTGCATGATCCTGCTCAATCTGTCGGCCAGACTGTTGTTTACGCCTGCCAGATACGTGGCCTAAATAAACATGCCATGACGGTGTTGTAGGATTGTTGTAGGAGGTGGAAGGCCTCCAAATATTTAATATACAGAATTAATTTTCTCATATTGGACAGACAGGAATGAAGGCTTCTCTCCTTCCAAATCATGAGAAACAGAGCTTGCTGGAATAGCAATTACACTTTACCTCCCCCCCCTCTTGCCAAGCCAGGTGAATTGTAAATCTGAATTGCCCCCAATCTCACCCATTAAGTGTGACCGGTCTCAGGGAAATTCAGGTGACAGAATTCTTTTCCCATGCCCCTTGGAAGTAAGGCTTCTTCAATCCAGGAGAGAACTACCTTCTTTTCAACTATGTGGAGACATAGCAGGTAAACACCTTGCAGAAGAGATCAAACACTGTCTCTCTCTGAGAAACAAACACTGTGGAACCAAGTGGTAGTGGTTTTATGACAGGCAGCAACATGACATAAACTGGCAAGAAAGAAATCTAACACCTACCTCTATAAGGAAGCAGTAGTTAAATTTTGTCTCCTCTTTTAGAATAAGGGGAAATACTAAGATAAAAGATCATAGGTTCTGAGAAATATATCCTTGTGTGAGAAAAGCTGTAAAGATGGACAAACAGACCTAATGTTTTCCTCAAAACAGATGCTATGTATTTCTTTATTGACGGGAGATCCTGACTGACTGTGGGATACTAATTGAGGAGGTGAGGGAAGCCCTCCCCTCTCTCTTGCTCTTTTGTACTGTAAGGGAAAGAAAGTTCTATATATTATGTCTTTGCCAGATAAGAAGTTGGTCAGTGTCTAGTGCACTCTGCCCCATGCCAGGGGATGGAGAGCCTGACCTGACCATTTCCATTGTCCTTTCATGTTTTTTCTCCTCTTTTCTATACTAGACTATACTTGAATATTTTCTTATTTTTTTATCCTAATCTCTGGATAATTAAATAAACCTGTGTTAACCCCAGGAAGTGCTTCCTTGGTCTCTTTTTGTCTGGGTTGCAGTCTAAAATAGTGCTACCAGTTGTCTGGTTCTTTTAAGGTATCGGTCGAGGGGATTGTATTTGTGTGAGTAGTGCCCAGCTGTGATTAGAGACTCTGGAGGCGTGGCCCGAAAAGCACAAACAACGGCGAGCCCAAAGCCACATCTGAACGGCCTCCAGACACAGGGGGCGAGATCTGGTGCCCCCCTGCTTGTTGACGTAATACATGGCAACTTGATTGTCTGTCTGAATTTGAATAATTTGATTGGACAGACGATCTCTGAAAGCCTTCAGAGTGTTCCAGATCGCTCGCAGCTCCAGATTTATCTGAATACCTGATTCCTGGAGGGACCAAGCTCCCTCAGTGTGGAGCCCATTTACATGCGCTCCCCACCCCAGAAGAGATGCATCCGTGGTCAGCACTTTTTGAGGCTGAAGAATCTGGAAGGGACGTCCCAGGGTCAAACTGGATCGAATTGTCCACCACTGAAGGGCACTGTGAAAGTTGGTGGACAGCTGTATCATATCCTCTAGATTCCCCACAGCTTGATACCACTGGGAAGCTAGGGTCCATTGAGCAGATCTCATGTGCAGGCGTACCATGGGCGTCACATGAACTGTGGAGGCCATGTAGCCCAGTGGTCTCAACATCTGCCGAGCCGTGATCTGCCGAGATGCCCTGGCCATGGAGACAAGAGACAGAAGGTTGTCTGCTCTGGTCTCGGGAAGAAAGGCCCGAGCTGTCTGAGAGTCCAGCAGAGCTCCTATGAATTCTAGTTGTTGAACTGGAAGAAGGTGGAACTTTGGGTAATTGATGACAAACCCTAGTAGCTCCAAGAGTCGAATAGTCATTTGCATGGACTGTAGAGCTAGTACTACTACTACTACTTAACATTTCTAGAGCGCTACTAGGGTTACACAGCGCTGTACAAATTAACAACTAAGGGAACACATGCACTCCCAGTCTGCGTAGCGACGTTGCAACCACTGCCAGGCATTTTGTAAACACCCTGGGCGCGGAGACAAGCCCAAAGGGCAGCACAGAATACTGAAAGTACTGTGTTCCCAGACAGAATCGCAGATACTTCCTGTGGACTGGAAGTATCGGAATGTGAGTGTAAGCATCTTTTAAGTCCAGAGAGCATAGCCAATCGTTTTTCTGAATCATGGGAAGAAGGGTGCCCAGGGAAATCATCCTGAACTTTTCTCGGACCAGATATTTGTTCAGGGCCCTGAGGTCTAGGATGGGACACATCCCCCCTGTTTTCTTTTGCACAAGGAAGTACCTGGAATAGAATCCCAGCCCTTCTTGCCCTGGTGGAACGGGCTCAACCGCATTGGCGCTGAGAAGGGCGGAGAGTTCCTCTGCAAGTACCTGCCTGTGCTGGAGGCTGAAAGACTGAGCTCCCAGTGGACAATTTGGAGGACTGGAGATCAAATTGAGGGAGTACCCCAACCAGAGTATTTGAAGAACCCACCGGTCAGAGGTTATGAGAGGCCACCTTTGCTGAAAATATTTTAACCTCCCTCCAACCGGTAGATCATCCGGCACAGGGACATTTATGGCGGCTATGCTCAGCTGGAGCCAGTCAAAAGCCCGTCCCATGCTTTTGCTGGGGAGTTGCAGGAGCCTGTCTGGGTGCACGCTGCTGACGTGAACGAGCACGCTAGGGCTGAGCCTGAGAAGGCTGTTGGGAAGGTGGATTGTACCTACGCTTATTGTAAGCATAGGGAGCATTCCTCCTTCCCCTGAAAAACCGTCTACCTGTTGAGGTAGATGCTGAAGGTGCCCGGTGGGGGAGTTTGTCGAGGGCGGTTTCCCGCTGGTGGAGCTGCTCTACCACCTGCTCGACCTTCTTACCAAAAATATCCCCCCGGCAAGGAACATCTGCAAGCCGCTGCTGGGTCCGATTGTCCAGGTCAGAGGCACGCAGCCATGAGAGTCTGTGCATCACTATACCTTGAGCAGCGGATCTGGATGCAACATCAAAAGAGTCGTAAGCACCCCTGGACAGAATTTACGACACGCCTTCAGCTGCCTGACCACCTCCTGAAAAGGCCTGGCGTTCTCCGGAGGGAGCTTATCCACCAAGTCCGCCAGTTGCTTAACATTGTTCCGCATGTGGATGCTCGTGTAGAGCTGGTAGGACTGAATTTTGGACACGAGCATAGAGGACTGGTAGGCCTTCCTCCCAAAAGAGAGTCTAAAGTCCTAGCTTCTTGCCCCGGGAGCGCTGAGGAGAAATCTCTAGTACTTCTGGCTCTCTTGAGAGCGGAATCCACAACCGCAGTCATGAGGTAACTGTGACCTCATCAACTCAGGTTCCCCATGGATCCGATATTGGGACTCTGCTTTCTTGGGGATGGTGGGATTAGATAAAGGTTTCATCCAGTTCTGCAGCAATGTCTCCTTGAGAACATTATGCAGAGGGGCAGTGGATGACTCTTTAGGTGGCGAAGGATAGACCAATGACCTCGAGCATCTCAGTCCTAGGCTCATCCTCATTTACCAAAGGGAAGGGAATGCCTACAGACATTTCCCGGACAAAGGAGGAGAAGGACAGACTCTCTGGTGGAGAAAGCTTCCTCTCAGGTGAAGGAGTGGGATCAGAAGGAAGACCACAAGACTCCTCAGAAGAGAAATATCTGGGGTCTTCCCCTTCATCCCAGGAGGCATCCTCCTCGGTATCGGACAAGAGTTCATGAGTTACAATCCGAAACTGGGACCGTCTCGATGCCGAGGAACGATGTCCTCGATGGCGATGTCGAGAGGTCGACTCCCATGCTGGTGGCGACGAAGCTCCCTCCATCGACGTCGACGCACCCCCGGTACCGGAACAGAGCGCTGCAGCAGCCCCTCCAGAATGCCTGGAAGAATGGCTTGGATACTCTCCTCCAAAGTCGCTGTCGAGGAAGGTTGGGAGGCCGGTGCAGGAGTCAAAGTCAGAATCTGCGAAGGCCTGGGAGGCGGTACCAGGCTGTCCGGAGATTGACGCAGCAACACCTCTTGTATGGAGGGGGAGCGCTCCTCCCGGCGTCGACGCTTTCCTGGTGCCGAATCCTTCAATGCCCCAGAGCTCCCAGTACCCTGTCTCGAAGGAGACCGGTGCCGATGCTTCTTAGCCTTTGCTTGAAGCATGTCACCAGTACTCCTCGGTACCGACGAGGACGTGGAATCCACACGCCTCCTTGGGGTGGGCCTGCACAGCAGGAGCCTTCGAGACAGGTGGAGACCCACTCGACAGCTCACTATTCCAGCTACAGGGGAAGTTCGGACAGCCATTACCTGCGCTCCCGATGTTGATGCCATCCCCGGTGCCGATATCTACGCTGCCGACCTCAGTACCGATGTCGAGGAATCAGTCGGATCTCCGAAAAGGCGGTCCCGAAGAGCTCTTCTCGACGCCTGTGTCCGCTTTTTCAAGCTAAGACACAACTTGCAAGCATCTGGGCGATGGTCGGGCCCAAGGCACTGAATGCACCAGGAGTGCGGGTCAGTGCCCGAGATCGATCGCTGGCACCGAGCACACTTCTTGAAGCCGCTGAAAAGCTTCGATGACATCAGCGGAAAAATCACGGTGGTGAAGTCAAATGGTTCGATTGTGTTAACTTAGGGCACAAAAAAAAAAAAAGAAACCGCAGCCGGCCGGCCCAAAAGGCCGCAACGGAACCGAAAAGAAACTTATAAGGGCAAAACTAAGGAAAAAAGAGGAATTCTACTTTTTTTTTTTTTAAACTAGAAAATAAAAACAAGAAAAAGGCGACTAGAAACAAGAAAAAAGCGGCAACAGCACGCGAAAAAAGCACCTAAGTCTTTCCTGGGACCTAAGGGAGAGAGACCACAAGCAGCCACTCTCCACTGCGGAAAACAAAAAACTGAGGCGGGAACGGATATGGGCGGGAAGATGGCCGCGCATGCGCAGTGTGTCCATCCCATGCTTTGCTGGCTGTCGCAAAGCTCTTTTAGATTTTACTAGAAAATCTCCATCCTGGGGCCGCCGTGGACGACCCACATGTGAGAACAAGCAGCCTGCTTGTCCTCGGAGAATTACATATTACAAAATATAATCTTAAGGCTCTTTATATTCATCTGACATCCCTAGTACCTTAAGAAGTTTTAATTAAACAACTCTGTAATACTAAGATGCAGACAGTAGTCCAGCAGCGAGAGGGGTGCTATACAGTCTTTTGCATTGTGTGCCACATGAATGATCATCTCCCGATTAGTGAGAGGTTATTTGTGTGTGCTTGATGCAAAGAGCTTCTAACTCTCAGAGAACGAGTCCGTTCTCTTGAGGCTAGAGTAGCACACTTGGTGGAGTTGAGGGATACAGAGAGGTACATAGAAGAGGCCTACAGGGACGTTGTAGAGAAGTCCCACCTCCAGGCTGGCAGCTACTGTGCTGCCTTGGAGGAGGAAGGTCTTCTAAAAGGACAGCATCAGCCTAGGACTTGGGGGCATGCGATGAAGCTACAAAGTAGTAAATTTAAAACGAATTAGAGAAAATCTTTCTTCACTCAACATGCAATTAAACTCTGGAATTCATTGCCAGAGAATGTGGTAAAGGCGGTTAGCTTAGCAGACATTAAAAAAAAGGTTTGGACGGCTTACTAAAGGAAAAGTCAACAGACCATTATTAAACTGGACAGGGAAAATCCACTATTTCTGGGATAAGCAGTATAAAATATTTTGTACTTTTTTGGGGATCTTGCCAGGTACTTTTGACCTGGATTGGCCACTGTTGGGAGACAGGATGCTGGCCTTGAAGGCCGTTTGGTCTGTCCCAGTATGGCAATACTTATATACTTATGTTCTTCGGAGGATAATTCCAGAAGAGGGAACCATAGCTGATGCGGTCAGTACGGTGCAATTAGGATCATGGTTCCGTGGTCTTGCTTGAATTTCAGCAAAGTCTTTCTCACCAGAGGTATGGGAGGATATGCATACAGAAGGCCTGTTCCCCAATGTAGGAGAAAGGCATCTTGACACTAATCTGCTGTGGGCGTGAAGCCTGGAACAGAACTGAGGGACCTTGTGGTTTAACTGAGTGGCAAGGAGATCCAATGGGGTGCCCCACGCTCAGAAGATCTTGCGGGCTATGCCCATATTTAGAGACCACTCGTGAGGTTGCATTACCCTGCTCAGCCTGTTGGCCAGACTGTTATTTTACACCTGCCAGATAAGTGGCTTGGAGAAACATGCCGTGACAGCACGCCCAAAGCCACATCTGGACGGCTTTCAGACACAGAGGGTGAGATCCGGTGGCTCCCTGCTTGTTCATGTAGTACATCGCAACCTGATTGTCTGTTTGAATTAAGATAATTTGGTTGAACAGCCGATCTCTGAAAGCCTTTAGAGTATTCCAGATCGCTCAGAGTTCCAGAAGGTTGATCTGAAGATCTGTTTTTCCTGGGGGGGGGGGACCAATCTCCCTGAGTGTGAAGTCCATCTACTTGAGCTCCCCACCCCAGGAGAGATGCATCCGTCATCAGCACTTTTCATGGCTGAGGAATTTGGAATGGGTGTCCCATGGTCAAATTCGAATCGCCCACCACTGAAGAGAATGTACAAAATTGGTGGAGAGATGGATGACATCTTCCACATTCCGTGGCCTGATTCCACTGAGAAAATCTAAGCACCTAACTCTTACCTTCAGGATATCTGGACTGCCCCCATCATATCGTCTACTCACTTGTCCTTTAGATTGTAAGCTCTTTGAGCAGGGCCTGTCCTGTTATGTTAAATTGTACAGCGCTGCGTAACCCTAGCAGCGCTATAGAAATGTTTAGTAGTAGTAGTAAAATCTCATGTGCAGACGTGCCATGGGCTTAGTAAGAACTGTGGAGGCCATGTGTCCCAAGAGTCGCAACATCTGCTGAGCTGTGACTTGCTGAGATGCTCAAACCTTGGATACAAGGGACAGAAGGTTGTCTGACCGAGTCTTGGAAAGATAGGCTCAAACGATTCTCGTATCGAGCAATGCTCCAATGAACTCCAATTTCTGAAATGGAGATGGGACTTGGGGTAATTTATTACGAACCCTAGGTATTCCAGCACCTGAATAGTCCTCCGCATTGACTCCTAAGTACCGTACTCCGAGGTGCTCTTCACCAGTCAATTGTCGAAATAAAGGAACACATGCATTCCCAGTCTGCATAGCGACACAGCAACTAAAGCTAAGAATTTGTTCAGGGCCCTTAGGTCTAGGATGGGACGCATCCCCCCCATTTTCTTCTGCACAAGGAAGTACCTGGAATAGAATCCCAGCCCTTCTTCCCCTGGTGGAACAGGTTCGACTGCATGGGCCTTTAAGAAGGGCTGAGAGTTCCTCTGCAAGTACTTGCCTGTGTGGAGAGCTGAATGAGTGAGCTCTCGGTGGGCAATTTGGAGATTTGGATTCCAGATTGAGGGTGCATCCTAACCGGACTATTTGAAGAACCCACAGGTCGGAGGTTATGAAAGGCCACCTCTGCTGAAAAAACATTAACCCCCCAACCGGCAAGTCACTCGGCATAGACACTTTTACAATGGCTATGCTCTCCTGGAGCCAGTCTATAGCCCATCCTTTGCTTTTGCTGGGGAGCAGCAGGGGCCTTGGGTGCACACTGTTGACGGGAACGAGCGCACTGGGGCTGAGCCTGAGTAGGCTGGTGAGACACGGGAGTGTACCTACACCTAGAATAGGAATAGGGAGCAATCCGTGACCCACCAAAATACCTCCTAGTTGAGGAGCTAATAATAGAAGGCGCCCAGCGGGGGAGAGAAGCCATAGCATCTGTGTGCTTCTTGATCTTGTCAACTAAATCTTCCACCTTCTCTCCGAAAAGATTATCCCCCTGGCAAGGAACATCCGCTATCCTCTGCTGGACCGAATGGTCCAGGTCAGAAACACGCAGTCATGAGTCTGCACATTGCTATACCTTGAGCAGAGATCCTGGATGCTACATCAGAAGTGTTGCAAGAACCCCTGGCCAAACATTTATGAAACGCCTTCTGCTGTTTGACCTCCGGAGGGAGGCCATCGACCAAACTAGACAGCTGACGCACCGAGTTCCACAAGTGGATGGTTGTGAAGAACTGGTATGACTGTATACGGGCAGTAAGCATAGCGGCCTGATACATTTTCCTCCCAAAAGAGTCCTAGGTCCTAGCTTCTCTGCCTGGGAGCACCGAAGCATAGTCTCTAGAACTATTGGCTCTTCTGAGGGCGGAGTACACCACCATGGAGTTGTGGGGTTAACTGAGACCTCATCAACCCAGGTTCCCCGTGGATCCGATACTAAGAGTCTGTTTCGGGACTATGGGGACAGACAAAGGGGACGCCCAGTTTTGCATAAGGACTTCCCTGAGTACCTTATGCAAAGGAGCTGTCACTGCCTCTTCTAGGTGCAGAGATATAGTCCAGGACCTCGAGCATCTCAGCCCTGGGCTCTTCCTCCACATCTACGAGGAATGGAATGGCCTGAGCCATTTCCCGCACAAAAGACGAGAAGGAGAGGCTCTCAGAAGGAGACAGTCTCCTTTCAGGTGGAGGGGATGGTTCAGACTGAATCCCAAAGGACTCATCCGAAAAGTACCTGGGATCTTCTTCTGACTCCCATGAGCGTTCTTCCTCAGTGTCTGAGAGCTCTTCCCTCAGTGACTTCTGAGACTGAACCCACCTCGATGCCAAAAACCCATGGTCTTGATAGCAATGTCGAGGAGCCGACACCCGCATGGACTCCGGTGAAGCTCCCTCCACTGACGTTGATGGGGAGTCACCTGGGTGGCAGCCGATAACGAAGCCGCATGACATGAAAGGGAAAACTGCCCTAGCCAAATCAAAAAATGTGATAGTGCTGAAAAATAACGCACAAAAAGGAGAAACCCCGGCCGAGCAGGCCTAAGGACGGCCGCAACTAAAAATAAAAGGAAACTTGACGCAGGTCAAACAAAAAGATATTAAAAGGGATATATATATATATTTTTTAAATACTGAAGAAAAAGGAAAAGAAAATACCGGCTAAACGCAAAAACAAGGCACTGAAGGCTCTCCCGGGCGAAGAAGCGGAGCCAGAAAAACAACTGCCGCTTCTCATGCAGAAAAAAAAGTTAACTCAGGAGTGCGGCCGCACGGCGAGTGGGAAGGCATTCGATGCATGGTGCACTCAGAAGGCTCTAGCAAACTTTTTTGCTATTTCAAATGCTGGTTCCGGGGCAGCTCGCCAACCCACTTGTGAGAATTATTTCAGCCTACTTGTCCTCGGAGAAAAATAAAATTCTGAGTATGCAAGCCAAAGAAATTTCCATAAAAGAAGTGAGGGAAGTTCCCATTGCCCTACATCAAAAAAACAAGTTGACTTGGGCCCCTCAAATAAAAGGTATAACACATTGGGAGCTTAACAAAATAATAAGTGAATGCTAAATATGCTCAATAATAAAAGACATAATACAAGCACATAAGAAACTGAATCGTTGCTGAGGCTTAGAAACCCATAGCTATGGAAGTGTGCTAGGAAGACTTGAGTGCTGTGAACCATCTGATAACAGTCTAATAACCACCCTCAGTAAGAAAAAACATTTTCAAACGAGGGCAAAGACGAGCCAAGAGAGCAAAAAAAGGTAAGTGCCAAAACAGAGAAATAAAATGAAAGACTGCTACTGAATTTTATTTTCTTTTTGGCAGGAAGAAGGCAAAGAACACTGTGGCAGTCATGATATGAATTAATTTCCTCACTAATAACTGAAAAGAGAAATTATTCACTCAGCAAAACGAGAACTTATTCACTCAGCAAAACGAGAACTGTCATAATATTAAGCACTGTATTGAAAACAGCAGGGAGGAAATCTGTATCTGAATTCTGAAATTGCTACACCAGAGATTAATCCAGAGAGTAGATTAATCCAAACACAAGCAAAGACTATATTTGCTACTTGCAGAAAGAAACCTCCATAGAGTTGGGCTTCATGGTGGGGGTCTGTGGGGGGGGGGGGGGGGGGGGGAAGGAAAGACAGGACTTGGCACCAGTTTATTGGCCATAAGTTTTTAGCCATTTCCAGTAAAGCACTCCCCACACACAACTGGTTTCCAGCAACAAAACTGGACCAGGAGGTAGTCACAGATAAACAGTCTGGAGGCAGCTCAACCCCACACTCTTCTCATAGCAGGATGAGAAATAGGAGGAAAGGGACTTGAAGACCTCCAAGTATTTCCTAACTGCAGATTTCATGTAAGGTCAGCAAATTTTAAACTTCTGTCAGATAGAAATAAACTAGTTCAGAAGCCAACAGGGCTTAGTAGCCAAGAAACAAGAACATCACCATCCACTGGAGACAGAATATTGAGGCTCTATGTATGCATGGCACCCTTAAGAGGCAGATAACTTTCTTTCTCTGTTTCCATCCGCTGGTCAACAGACATAAACCACAAGTTCTGGACTGATCTGTTGAGACGATAAAGAGGGTGGATTTTTTGAACTTTAAACACATGGATAAGACACTTATGTAGTCCAATACTAGGCCTGGCTCTAATGTATATGAACATAAGAAACGCCATGCTGAAATCAGGCCAAAGTCCATTGAGGCCAGCATCTTGTCTTCAACAGTGTCTATTCTGGGTCACAAAAACTTGGCAGATCCCAAAAAGTAGATCGATTTCTCACATATTTCCAGGAATGAACTGGCTCTACCTAGTCACCTTCCCAAGCACAAAGCATTTCAAAAATTTCTCAACATAAAGGAATCCTTCATATGCTCATCTTCCAAGGTGGTATATAAATGTAAAAAGTATGACAAAGGTATATTGGAGAAACAAGCCAGATGCTAAAGAAGAGATTTAATTTATATAGACATCATATGAAAAATGCCAGTGCCAACCAGGATATTACCTCTGTGGGAAAGCACTTTACAAAACCAGAATACTGTATCAATGATGTTATAGTGAGAATACTAAAAGACAATCCAGGAACGTAAAACCTTTGAAGTCAGAATGATTAAATATTTTGACACCCACCAGACAGGACTTAAATAACTGGGTTTTCTAGCCCATTATAAACCATAAAAATCTACTGCTTTGCCACCCTCTTATCTCCATGCATCTCTCCCAGTCTCTCATCCACCCAGCTCTCCTTGTTTCTCACCTAACCTATCCCACTCTCTTCCTGTGAGACTGTCATTGGTATGCTTTGATGCTTTACTTATATATACCGTAGTTCATCAACATTTGCTTATTTCTGATCTGATGAAGAAGGGTTACCTTTGAAAGCTAATAAAAAATGTATTTAGTCCAATAAAAAAGGTATTCTTACTTTCTTTTCTCTGTTTTATTTTATTTATATTGATTACCTTTAAAAGTGGACTACCATGGCTACCACGTCACTCTACTCAAACATTTCTCGGAATTTAGAGGTACTCAGGTTAGCATTCAGATTTTTCCCTTTGTTGTTAAATTTCACACTTACATAGAAAACAGAAAATGAAGGCAGACAAAAATCCCATAGCTCATCAAGTCTGCACATTCATACCATCCACTATCCCTTCCTCTTCTTTAGAGATCTTATGTACTTGTCCCAAGATTTCTTGAATTCAGATATAGTATTCGACTCCATCTCTTCTACTGGGAGACCCTTCCACAATTTCACCACTCTTTCTGTGAACAAGTATTTCTTTAGGTTACTCCTGAATCTGTCCCCCTTTCATCTTCATCCTATGCCTCCTCATTCCAGAGCATCATTTCTATTGAAAGTCTCTCCTCCTGTGTATTTTATGCCTGCCTCTAGTGAATTACGGTTTCCCCCTCTCCCTGAGTGTCATGCTATATGTTTTTTTTTTTAAAGGAAGAGTTTTATAAAGCTAGTATGTGCCTTGATTCCTCTGTTAATTGTGATCACAGACCTCTAGCTTGTGGGGTGGGTATGCCCTCTTCCTTTTACACTTAGTGCAGTGGTTCCCAAACCTGTCCCAAAAGACCCTCAGGTTTTCATGATATCCACTGCATGCAGATTACTCTCATGCATATTTGTTGTGTAGAATCTGAAACCCTAATGGCTGGGGATCCTCCAGGATAGATTTGGGAACCACTAATTTAGTGGTCTTCCTTTTAGCACCTCTCAGCAGGAAGATAGGTGAATCAACTCTGTTAGATATATCTGTGACCAGACTACAAAGGGCTGCCTTAGGAGGTAAGCCATCATTTTTTTCAATTGCCTTTTACATTTTCAGTTATAAGGTTTTATAAAGTGGAATCATAAGGAAAGGCCTTATCAATGAAGCGTACCTAGGTCAGCTAAGTTCAAATACTATCCAAAGGAGTATTAACACGCACACAAAAAAGGGATAATGTAATTTATTAGGTATCTGCAGAGGAAGCACATAACTCCTTCAGCAAGATGCCAAGACAATACCAGAACAAGAGCTTTCTCCATTGGGAACAGAGGCACTGCCACCAAGGAAGCAGGTACTATTACAAGCTCCAAATTGTGAGAACAACATTTTTCTTAAAAAGTTGCAATCTCCTTTCCAGGCTCAACAGTTCAACATTTTAGCACAATGGGGGTGATTAATTCTATTAAAAAAAGATGTTAACATCTACATGGCAAATATGCACGTAAATGACTAGCAAACTGGCATATAAGAACATAAGTGCACATATGTATGAAAAGCCAAAGATCCAGCTATGTGCTATTCTGTAAATTTACACATCACTCATAGCACATATTTTATAGGCAGACGTGCGCATGAGGAGGAGTTTGGGCAGGACTCACACACATAACTGAGGGTCCCAAAAAACAAGGCAAACGATCTGCAAAATCCAATATGGAAAAAGAAGCCAGCAGATCAATATAACATCAGAAAGATTTCATTGAAGATACCGTATGTAAGCAATTTGTTTACATACGGTATCTTCAATAAAATCTTTCTGATGTTATATTGATCTGCTGGCTTCTTTTTCCATCTCACACACACAACTTACAGAATCATCTCAGTTATGCATGCATCTGTGGCATCTGTTTACGCTTTCCAAAAATACTAGGACTAGGGGGCATGCGATGAAGTTACAATGTAGTAAATTTAAAATGAATTGGAGAAAAGTTTTCTTCACTCAACGTGTAATTAAACTCTGGAATTCGTTGCCAGAGAATGTGGTAAAGGCGGTTAGCTTAGCGGAGTTTAAAAAAAAGTTTGGACGGCTTCCTAAAGGAAAAGTCCATAGACCGTTATTAAATGGACTTGGGAAAAATCCACTATTTCTGGGATAAGCAGTATAAAATGTTTTGTACATTTCTGGGATCTTACCGGGTATTTGTGACCTGGATTGGCCACTGTTGGAAACAGGATGCTGGGCTCGATGGACCTTTGGTCTTTCCCAGTATGGCAATACTTATGTACTTATCTAGCTGTGAGCACTTACACCAGTTTAATGGCTGATGTTCAGTACTCATGTCTAACCGCATATGAAGGTATACATCCAGTTATGCTAATATTATATAATGGAAAGAAGGCATCCACTTTCCTTTATAGAATTAGGTGCTCCCTTTGTAGAATTGCCCTCTATATGCTTTTCAGTCGAAGAAAATAATTATTACTGCACCACCCTATGTATGACTGTAAAGCAGTGATAAACAGTATGGCAGAAATCTATATGCCAACAACGACCAAAGAAACTTGCTGGACCATCAGGCTTCAGCATCTCTAACATGACAAAAATGTGGCCGTCATGGACACAAAACACTTGAACTAATAGTTCAGTGAAATACGTCAAATGAAGAATATGCTTCAGTGAGCAATTGGTAACTCATTCTTGCAGCGTAACCCTAGAGGCACAATCAATTCAACACTATGAACTCAGCAAAGAGATGTGAAGACTTTGCTAGAAAGGACACCACAGTAAACTGAACTACCCATACTCGGCCATCCTGACATCCCTGGCTAAGATAAAATGTAAGTGATAAAGTTCCTCTGAATTTGGGCAGTTTCCCACCTTTACCAGCAGGTCTCCAAAGCAGTTCTTCTGATAGGAAGAAACAGTGATATGAAGGGAGTGTGTATCTGGAAGACAGTCCCCTTGATGGATAAACCCACGGGGAAAATATAATACATCTCCAGGTTCCACTATTGCTTCCAGTATGGGTTCTCCAATTGCTTCTTGACTGAAGTTATCTAAAACATATTTTATATAAGACAAAACATTAAACGTTTACATCGTTACATGTTTACCCCTTGCAAGTCTTCACAATAAATTTTTAAATTCTAAAAAACATAAAAATGCATACTTTCTTAAGATCTAGGTTTAAGATCTTAGTTTAAGGAAGCATTAACCAAACAACTCCAGCTTTCTGAACAAAGCTTACAGCTGGAGAATGCATGCAAATTCATATGAATCTAAAATTATCCAGGTATAAACACACGACTACTTACCACTTGAAAACTGTGGCAGTACATCCGTGTTTTTTCTGCACATTAAACACACAAAAAATTAACTAGAAATCAAGACAGAGGTGAATATACATTAATAGCAGCCTCAGTTTTCCAACAGTCATTCTGACGAACGTAAGTGGCATGCTGGATCAAAACCAATGGTCTACCAAGTACAGAATCCTCTCTCTAGTGCCTAGACACAGGTCACTTGGAAATACTCAGCAGATTCTAATGGGGAGATCTATACTTGAATTTGCCAGAGGTTATAACAAAAAGCAATACTAAAATAAAATGTAATCACTCAGTTTTGCTTAGCCAGCACGCAAATGTCTGGGGCAGATGCCATTGCTCAAAGACTAAACATACAACTTTGGCCAACCAGTGGGCTCAGGTAGATGCTGAACAAAACAGATCTGGATTTCAATAGCACCTATTAGGATAAGCACATACCTGGGAGGAGATACTCAGGGAGACAACTTAAAGCTGAGCATACAACCTTCACCCTAAGCAAACCACACTAAACCCAGAAGAATTAGGCGAGGACATAGATAAGGGGAAAATTTAGGATACTGACAAAACTTATTGCTCAGACACTTAACTGGTGGATGAACTAGATAATGCACCAATTTTCAAACTTGATTGTGCATGGGTCCTTATAAAGGAACATTAGCCAAGTCATAGTCGGGTGGGGTTTATTTATTTGGATTTTGCTCACACCTTTTTCAGTAGTGGCTCAAGGTGAGGTACACTCAGGTACACTGGGTATGTCTCTGTCCCTGGAGGGCTCACAATCTAATTTTGTACCTGAGGCAATGGAAGGTTAAGTGACTTGCCCAAGGTCACAAGGAGCAGCAGTGGGATTTGAACCGGCCACCTCTGGATAGCAAGACTGGTGCTCTAACCACTAGGCTACTCCTCCACTAAGCAAACCCTATGGTTTAGTGTATAGGCTTGTGGAGGTCCCCTTTGAATTGTTAGGCTGACATGCACATTGTGGATACAAAGTATCTACGTACTCCACACCTTCACTCAAATACAGGCTGGAAAGTATGCATGGTAAATGAAGTCAACATGTGCACTTTCCCTCCTCTAACTCTTTGTGCATAGGGAAAAGCGCACATGTGATGTGAAACACTGCATACACACTTTAACAGTGCTGTGGGTGGAAGCAACTTTCAAAGGGACTTTTCAAGTAGCTGAACACACATTTACCTATACTATGCTACAACTATCATGTTAGTCTCTGTTCTCTCAGTTGTTCTCCCAGAACACAAGCAGTTTACATATTATATACAGGTACTTATCCTGTACCTCGGATGGTTAAGTAACTTGCCTAGAGTCACAAGGAACTGCAGTGGAATCAAACCCGGTTCTTCTGGTACTCAGGCCACTGCACTGCACTCAGGCTACTTCTCCATTATTGTATGGACAGTAAAAACACAAATATTTCAAGAAGCTTTCACTCACTATACCTTGGATTGTAAACCCTCCAGTGCTTTTTTCCTTCCAGTTGAATCACAAAAGCTTCAATGTCATCATAGTGAGGTGCAAAACCCTGAGTACCTGCAGGGGTCAAGTAGCTAGGAAGGAAGTCAGAAAACATGTCAGGATTTTCAAAACTCGATGCAAATGGTCACCTACTGGCATAAAGCCTGAAGCCAGACTAAACATTGAACACTGCCCAAGAAAGTAGGATTCACATCTGTAACTGATGTGATCAATAAGGGAGAATTAGGTTCTTACCTTGGTAATTTTCTTTCCTTTAGTCACAGCAGATGAATCCATTAACTGATGGGTTATATCCGCCTACCAGCAGGTGGAGATAGAGAAAACTGAAAAACCACAGTGACCTTGGACGGCTAGCCCCTTCTGCCTTCAGTATATGAAACTTCCAAAGCAGAGTGAAAAAGAAAGGTAAAATAACGTAAACTTTCCTCACAGTGAACAAACGCCCCAGAACTGGCGCAATAACCAAACAAAGGAGGGACGTTCTCAACCTCCTGCGATAGAACAGCATGTAGAAACTCTGAGAACTGATCTTCAACTCCTCCCGATGAGATACAATATCTGCATGAAGGATCTGAACAACACAAACAAAGTCAGACAGGGAGGGATCACGGATTCATCTGCTGTGACTAAAGGAAAGAAAATTACCAAGGTAAGAACCTAATTTTCCCTTCCTTGTCATCAACAGCAGATGAATCCATTAAATGATGGGATGTACAAAAGCACTCCCTAAGTAGGGTGGGAAAAGGCAACTCCGCGAGCAAGCACTTGTGCTCCAAAATGTGCATCCTGATTCGCAGCAATATCCAGCAGGGGCGTAGCCAGACAACAGATTTTGAGTGGGCCTAGGCAAGAATTGGGTGGGCACCAGTGTTCTCCCCCCCCCCCCCCCCCCAAAAAAAAAAAAAAAAAAAATTTTTTTATCTCACCTGGTGGGAAAACACTTCTTTCCACCTTGGCTGCAGGCATGCACTGAAAACTGAGCATGCTCAGGTGCCGGTGTTGTGGAGAGTAGCATTTTCGTTAGTATCAGGGGGAAATCTTCAGCTGGCAGAGCTTGGGATTCCCACCAGTTATCACTAAACGTGCTACTGTTGGGTGGGCCTGAGCCATAAATGGGTGGGCCCTGGCCCACCCAAGCCCACCTGTGGCTACGCCACTGATATCCAGTCTGTAATGTCGTACAAACGAGAGCTGAGAAGCCCAAGTAACCGCACGACAGATCTCTCGACGAGAAAAGACACCCGTTTCAGGCCATGAGGAGGAAGTCGCTCTCGTGGAATGCGCTTTAAATTCTTCAGGCGGAAACCGACCTGAAATCAGATATGCAGAAAAAATGACTTCCCTGAGCCAATGGGCTATAGTGGCCTTAGACGCTGAACACCTGCGTCGAGGACCTGTCAACAATACAAAAAGGTGATCTGAAGTCCTGAAGTCATTTGACATCTGTAAATACAGCAAAGAAGCCCTGCAGACATCCAAAAGACGCAATTGCTCAAAGGGATCTGGAAGTCATTCCTAGAAAAGGAAGGTAGAAAATGAGCTGGTTCAGGTGAAACGCTGAAACCATTTTAGGCAGGAAGGCAGGCACTGTACATACCGTTACCCCGGACTCCGAGCACTGTAGATACGTGTCTAGCCGATGTCACGGCCACCCAAAAAGACTGTCTTGAAAGTCACATCCTTCTCAGAAGCTCGCTGAAGCAGCTCGTAAGGTGAACACTGAAGAGCCTTTAACACCAGCCCCAGGTTCCAGGCCGGATACAGTGACCGCACAGAAGGACAGAGTCGAAGCGCCCCTCTGAGAAATCGGACAAAGTCCGAATGAGCAGCAAGGGACAAGTCAGAGACTTTCCCTCGGAGGCATGCCAACGCTGCCACTTGAACCCGAAGGGAATTGTAATCCAGGCCTTTTTGTAAGCCGTCCTGCAAAAAGTCCAGGACTGATGAGACTGTAGCCAGCGTGGGCGTGACCACTTTTGAAACACACCACACCTCAAACTTGCGCCAGATCCAAGCATAAGCTGCAGAGGTCGACCGCTTGCGGGCCTGCAAGAGAGTGGAGATGACCTTGTTAGAGTATCCCTTGACTCTCAATTGCGCTCAAGAGCCAGGCCGTAAGACCCAATCGGTATGGATCCTCCATAGTGACTGGACCCTGAACCAACAGGTTCGGCACCAGAGGCAAAGAAAGTGGAGCCTCCACCAGCATCTGACGGAAACGACTTGGCCAATCCGGAGTGATGAGAATCACCAATCCTCGGTGCAGTCGAATCCGCAGGACTCCTCGCCCGATCAAGGGCCAAGGAGGGAACACATACAGGAGGCCCGAAGGCCAGGGTTGAGCCAGTGCATCCAACCCCGCTGAGCGAGGAACTCTCCTTCTGCTGAAAAAGCGAGGGACTTTGGCGTTTGCACTTGACACCATTAGATCCAATCTGGGAGACCCCCTTTTGGCACAAATCTGAAGAAAAACTTCTTCTGCCAGTTCCCATTCCGCCGGGTCAATTTGATGCCTGCGGAGGAAATCGGCTTGCAGTTTGCTCAGACCTGCTATGAGAGCTGCGGACAGCAGATGCAAAAGGAGCTCGGCCCATTGGAAAACCTGAGCGGTCTCCGCGGCCAGGGCCCTGCACAGAGTGCCGCCCTGGTGATTGAAGTAGGCCACCGCTGTCGAGTTGTCTGACAGAACTTGAACAGGAAGCCCCTCCAGAGTCTTGTGGAAGGCTAGAAGAGCCTGGAATATCGGTCACAGTTCCCAGCGATTGATGGACCACCCCGCTTCCACAGGTGTCCACTGACCCTGAGCATAGCTTCCCTGTAAATGAGCTCCCCAGCCCGAAAGGCTGGCATCCGTTATCACCAGGCACCAAGAAGGAAGTGCGAGCGGCCCTCCCAGTCGCAGCCTCCAGTCGGAGAGCCACCAATCCATACTGTGCCAGTCCACAGAAAGCCACGTTAGTCTGCATTGGTATTGCTGGGAAATTGGAGACCGTTGCTGGAGCAGAGCAATCTGCAGCGGCCTCAAGTGAGCTCTCGCCCAGGGAACCACCTTCATGGTGGCCATCATCGACCCCAGGAGTTGAACAAAGGCCCAAGCTCGAGGGCGAGGCATCCGCAGGAGCAGACAGACCTGATTCTGAAGCTTGCATCGCCTGTGGTTGGGGAGGAAGATGAACCCCGAAGCCGTGTTGAACCGGACCCCCAAATACTCGAGAGACTGAGAGGGGGTCAGGTGACTTTTGGGCAAATTGATCACCCAGCCCAAAGACTGAAGAACCGTTATCACTCTGGTCATGGTGAGACGACTCGTCTGCCGAATCCGCGTGAACTCTGACACCCTCTTGGCCTGAGAAAGGCAGGTACCACCATCACCACCTTGGAAAAGGCACGGGGAGCTGTGGCTAGGCCGAAAGTCAAGGCCCGAAACTGGAAATGTTGGCCCAAAACCGCCAACTGGAGAAACCGCTGATGCAGAGGCCAAATAGGCATTTGCAAATATGCTTCCCTTGAGGTCCAGAGACGTGAGAAACTCTCCTGGCTGTACCGCTGAAATGACAGAGCGCAGGGTTTCCATGCGAAAGTGTCGCACTCTTAGAGCCTCGCTGACTCTTCGTAAGTCAAGGACCGGTCTGAAAGACCTGCCTTTTCGAGGGGCCACAAATTAGAGTAGCGACCGCAGCCACGTTCGGCAGGAGGCACCAAACAACCGCTCCGAGCTGCAGCAAGACTTGCAAGGTCTCCTCTACCACCACCCGTTTGACGGCAGTGCCGCATCGGGACTCCACAAAGGCATCTCTCACCGGGGCACCGAATTCCAATGGGCAGCCTTCTCTGATCAGGTCCAGGATCCACTGATCCAAAGAAATCTTGGTCCACTCCTCGGAAGAGGGAAAGACGACCCCTTACTGCAGGAATCGACGAGCAGACTGGCGTCCTGTCAATGTGGAGGACGCCCCTGAACTCCTGGCTGTTGGCCGGCTGCTGCAGAATGCTTGTCCGAGCGACAGGAGTTCCTCTGCTAAAAATGGGCACTTTGAGAAAATCCAGCAGAGCGCCCCGGGCAAAACCTGCAAGCTTCACGGAACCGTGGCCTGAAAGAGGAGGGAAAGCAGCTTTTGGAAGAAGGCCGCAGCCTATCCTCAGGTAACCGGTGGGACTTAGAGGCCCCTAGGTCTTAAACAATCTTCTTCAATTCCACTCCAACAGAAGGCCCCGACAGGGAAATCTCATCAGCCTCTGCTTACAGGCCATGTCAGCCACCCAATGCCGCAGCCAAAGAAGGCGGCGGGCAGCAACCGCCACAGACATCTGCTTAGCCGAAGCTCTGACCAGATCATAAAGGGCATCAGCCAAAAAGACAGGGCAGACTCCATACACGGGCCAACCTCAGAGAGGGAACCCGCACCATCCTCGGACATAACACCTGCTTGCTGTAACCAGGAAAGACAGGCACTGGCTGCATAGGCGCTGCAAATCGCTGCCCATAAGGAAAGGCCCGAGATTTCAAAGGACCGCTTCAACGTGCATATCTTTAAAAGCGACCCCTCCCTCCACCGGGAGAGCGGTCTTTTTAGTCACGGCCGTGACCAATGCATCCACTTTAGGCATCCCCAGAGGGGCCAAGTGATCCTCACTCAGAGGGTAAAGCTGACCCATAGCCCTGGCAACCTTCAAAGGCCCATCAGGGTCAGACCATTGAGCAGAAATAAGCTCTTAGATGGAGTCATGCACAGGAAAAGCCTGAGAAGGCTTCTTAGCACTAGCCATCCTAGGATTAACAGAGGAGGCATCGCCCTCGGCCGATCTTCAATAGAAACGGCCTGCAAGGCATCAGAAATGAGCGTTGGCAGCTCGTTGCGGTGGAAAATCTGTACCACTATAGGATCATCCAAATCCTGTGGCAAACAAGGATCCTTCATCTGGATCATCCGTCCATGAGGGCCTCCAGACTCCTCAGACTCCCCACAGCCTGACCGGGGGGGGGGGGGGGGGGGGGGGGGGGGGGGGGAGGAAGGAGAGGTGTCACCCTCAGACGGAGAATTTACCCATCTACGTTTAGCGTCAGTCCAATGCTCAGGGGAAGGAGGAAACTCAGCAGCCAACACAGGACTATCAAAACCTGGAGGGAATCCAGTCTGCAACGTAGTGTCAGACGCCTCCAGCAGAGTCCATTTTAACATAAAGGCCTTCTGCATCAGCAGCACAAATTCAGGGGAGAAAAACTCACCCTGGCCCTCCGCCCCCGAATTAGGAGAAGCGGAGGAAAGAGCTCCTCTAGCAGCCTCGGAACGAGGCGTCCTCCTGCACTGTGAAGACTCCTCCGCGAGGGTCGAGTCACACGGCACTTCCAAAATGGCGCCCGCTGCCAGCTCCATCGAGCAGGATGAATCACCGCTCAGCATGCCCGTACTAGCACGAGCGTCTAAGGAGCATGTACTGCAAAGATCCGCTGTTGACCTGCGGTTACCACAGCGAGAACAGCACTCAACGCCTTCAGCAGCCATTGCCCGCCTGGACGGAAATATAGAATAAAAATGCCAGCTTCGTGACAAAACTTACCCCGCACAGAACACTGTCCGCGGGAACCTCCCTGGACTAGCTGGGCACCACTCTCACCTCAGAAGACCGAGTCAACGAGCTCTGGTCAAGCTGCATTGAACCAGAATCTCTGGAAAAAGCCTCAGAACAGCAACGCTGTAAAAGTGCGCTTTTTTTTTTTATACTGTGAGGAAAGTTGGAGGCAGGCAGCAACAGAGGGACTCCGGGAGGAGGGGGCAAGGCAGGGACAGGGAACAAAACCAAGTATGCCTTTAAAGTGGGCACCACCAGCCACAACAACCCCGTTCTACTGGCAAAGCACAGGAGCCACCCCATACAGAAATACAGGAGCTGATCAAGCAACGTCCACACCTGTTGGGAGATAGAGATATACTGAAGGCAGAAGGGGCTAGCTGTCCAAGGTCACTGTGGTTTTTCAGTGTTCTCTATCTCCACCTGCTGGTAGGCGGATATAACCCATCAGTAAATGGATTCATCTGCTGTTAATAAGGAAACTGCATATTCCTACTCTTCAAAAAATATTAACACAAAGTCAGAACAATGATTTAATGTTACATCAAAGCACAGTGATGCATGCTCCAGTGCTTGAATTTTGCTCATAAGACCATAAGATGTATAGTACTTGGAAAGACCATCAGTTCACTCAGTTTAGCATTCTGTCTATGACAGTTGATAATCCAAATCACCAGTACCTGGCATGATACTAAGGAATAGTGTTACTTATTACTCATACCCAGAGATAAGTAATGGCTTTCCCAAGGCTACATGACTAAGAACTTGCCTAAACCTGTTTTTTTTTTTTTACCCAGCTATGTTAACTGCCTTGAGCATATCTGGCAACAAATTCCAGGGTCCTTTTACAAAGGCACGCTAGCGTTTTTAATGCAAGCTAAAAATAAGCATGTGCTAAACACCCCTAAAAATATATGGGTGTCTCTAGTGTTTAGCACACGCTAGCATGCCTTTGTAAAAGACCCCCTCCATGCTGAGTGAAAAATATATGTATATACTTGTACGTGAGTGAAAAAATCTCTTTCCAATTTGCTTTCAATGTGCTACCTATTTTTTTCATGAATGTCCTCTCATCTTAGTGTTTGAAAGTGTGAACAATTATTCTGTTTGACCATTCCACCCCACTCATGAATTTATAAGCTTTTACTATATTGGTTTTCAGCTCTCTCTTATTCAAGCTGGAGAGCTTTAACCTCTTTAACCTTTCTTCAAAAGGAATGAATCAAAAAAAGCTAGCAGAATCTTAAATGCTCCCAAAAAGGAACAAACTACCCCCACCCCCCAAAAAATCCCCAACCAAAACAAAACATGTAATTTAATTGGAGGCCCGTCAACACTATATAATGGTATGATGTTAATATAATCACTATTTGCTAATATCTTATGCTGTGGACATTACTTGATCTTCTTTCCCCGTATTTTTTTAAAGGATCAAACTATCAAAAATGCACTCATGCAGGGAATGTAATGGAGCAAACCCAGGGTTGGAGCAGACTGATCTGCAGAAGTAGATCTAACCGACAATCCCTCAAGGATGCAAACTAAATTTAGATTTTGAGAGTTTCTGACCCAAGTGACTTAAGGAGACTATCATATGACCTCTGAATTAGGCGATTAGCCACAACACGGGCCCTGTTGGATCCTAAATAAATTGTTGCTTCCTCTGGTTTAGAGGCTCAGTTGCTTTCATTTGTTCCCACCTGAACCCACTGCACTTCTTTTTTTCTTTCCATTTGGCTTGTGTTGCTGTTTCCCGCTGGCTTGTTGACCTTGCATTCTTAAATGAAATTGGGAGAGGGCTGCTATTTGTTTTAAAGGGATGAAGGGTTGCGAGGCTATTTTTTGTACAACACCCAGCTGGACTTTTCAGAGAGCTGGGCGATACACAGCTTCACTGTTTGCCTGTTATCATTGCATTGATGTGAATTAGACTGGACAATATTAGCAGGTGCAGCAAAATAGTTACCATGGGATTCACTAACATGAGCTACTAAACTATTCTGGTTAATGAATCTCACAGAAAAATTTTCCTGTGTTAAAAAAAAACCAAATGTGCTGTTTTACTGGAAGTTAATAAAATCAGTTCTTTAGTTTTTACCTTAAGTAAAGGAGGGTGAAGGTCAGTGGGAGAATTGGGATTTGAAACATGGCTTCCCTGGTTCACACCCTGCTTCTCTAACTATTAAGCAACTTCTCCACTTCTGAGACAATGGAGGGTGAAGTGATTTGTCCTAGATCACAAACCATGGTCAGTGAAGAACTGGTATTTGCATGTTAGTTTTCCCAGTTCAAAACCTACTTCTCTTAACTACTTGAGGCCAATTCACTACTCGAGGCAAATTCACAAGGAGTATCAACAGGCTTTGAATCCTGGCTTATCTCAGCCCAGTGCTGTAGCCACTATGCTACTCCTCTACACTGAACATCTAGGAACCCTTTCTAGTTTTATTTCTTTTTGAGATGGGGCAACCGGACCTGCATACAATACTCAAGATGTGGTCATTCCATGGACCGATATGGAAGCACAATATTCTCCATCCTTTTCCAGATAAAGCGAAGATACAGTATATACCTGTAGCAGGTATTCTCCGAGGTCAGCAGGCTGATTGTTTTCACATGTGGGTTGGCGTCCACGGCGGCACAGGAATGGCAAATTCTTGCAGAGCAAAAATAAAAAAGTTTTGCCAGCACCTTCTGGCGCACCGAACATGCGAGGACAACTTCCCACCCATCGCATGAGAGTTCCCGCTCAGTTTAATCAAAAAGCAAATAATAAACAAACAACAACTCCAAAGGGGAGGTGGGCGGGTTTGTGAGAACAATCAGCCTGCTGTCCTCTGAGAATACCTGCTACAGGTGCGTATCTTCGCTTTCTCCGAGGACAAGCAGGCTGCTTGTTCTCACATGTGGGGTATCCCTAGCAACCAGGCTCACTCAAAACAATGAACATTGGTCAATTGGGCCTTGCAATGGCGAGGACATAACATAGATTGACCTGAAACCATAAACAACTGAGAGTGCAGCCTGGGACAGAAGAGAAATGGGTCTGGGGGGGGTGGAGTTGGATTCTAAACCCTAAACAGATTCTGCAGCATCGACTGCCCAAACCGACTATGGCATCGGGTATCCGGCTGAAGGCAGTAGTGAGATGTGAATGTGTGAACTGATGACCACGTTGCAGCCTTGCAAATCTCCTCAATGGAGGCTGACTTAAGTGAGCCACTGACACAGCCATGGCTCTAACATTGTGAGCTGTGACATGGCCCTCTAGAGTCAGCCCAGCTTGGGCGTAAGTGAAGGAAATGCAATCTGCTAGCCAATTGGAGATTGTGCGTTTTCCAATGGTGACTCCCCTCCTGTTGGGATCAAAAGAAACAAACAACTGGACGGACTGTCTAAAGGGCTTTGTCTGCTCCACGTAAAAGGCCAATGCTCTCTTGCAGTCCAAGGTGTGCAAACTGCTTTCGCCAGGGCGGGTATGAGGACAGGGAAAGAATGTTTGCAAGACAATTGACTGGTTCAGATGGAACTCTGACACCACCTTTGGCAGGAACTTAGGGTGCGTGCGGAGGACTACTCTGTTGTGATGGAACTTGATATAAGGTACAAGCACTACCAAGGCCTGAACCTCGCTGACTCTACGAGCTGAAGTAACAGCCACCAAGAAACCGACCTTCTAAGTCAAGTACCTCAGATGGCAGGAATTCAGTGGCTCAAAAAGGAGCTTTCATCAGCTGGGTGAGAACGACGTTGAGATCTCATGACACTGGTGGACGTTTGACAGGGGACTTTGACAAAAGCAAACCTCTCATGAAGCGAACAACTAAAGGCTGTCCATAGATAGGCTTACCCTCTACATGTTGATGATAAGCACTAATTGCACTAAGGTCATAGGCGCCCCGTATAATTGTCTGACAACACAGAAAAAAAATAAGTAAAAATAAGTCACAATTAATACCTTTTATTAAATTTAGATATTAAATATGTATCATATATCAAAGAATAAAGTGGTTGCTCAAAGCATGTACTAACCACAATTGCTCAACTGCAAAACACTATGCACAAATTTGTGAAAAACACACTCATAAACCTTACTGTACCATAACACTGGGCAGACCCTAATAAACCAATATACCACCCATACGGAAAATGCAGACCATCAACAATATGAAACAAGGGATCATAATATCACAATTCTCATGTAGAGCCACAAAACACCCTTTTAGGGTGGAAAGTGTTCACAATGAGCTCCTTTTTTTTTTTATAAATCTTGTTTATTCACATCAGTGCACAAAGGAACTTAAAACATACATGTAGGTTACAATATTAATAACAGTCCTTACAACCAAAACTGTTCCCTTTATTTCCATTTTTTATTCCCCCCCTTCCCCCCTTTGATATCTCCCCTCCCTCTATCCCCCCCTCTCCTCCCTCCCTTCCTTTATTTCAAGAGTTTAATATTCTACTTTTTGTCGTTGCAGTCAAAGTCTCCCAAAATGGGGCCCATATTTTACAATAGTCATCTCCCTTTTGGGAAGCTAAGTCTGTAATTCTCTTCCGTTCTAGGGAACACATGTGGATCATAAGTGCTCTCCACTGGGCTATCGTTGGACTTTCTGTAGACAGCCAAACTTGCAAGATCGCCTTTTTCCCCATTAAGACTGACCTCTGTAAAAAGGTTTCCATGCCAGCCGGTTTATGACTTTGTATTGTAAATCTATGAAATAATTGTCTCGGGGAGTGGTGCCACTTTACATTCCACATGTCTGACACCTGTTCTGCCAGGGATTTCCAGAATTTATGTACCTTTTGGCACGACCAAAACATATGGCCTAAGTGAGCATTCGCTAACCCACATTTTGCACAGTCATCATTGTCTCTTAGTGTCGCTCTATAGGCCCTGCGTGGTGATACATAAAGGCGCAGGATAAACCTATATTGCGTTTCTTGCCAGCACGCATTCTCAGTCAATTTATAGGTTCGCTGCACACAATTTCCCAGCTGTTCCGCTGTAACGGGTACTCCCAAATCTGCCGTCCATTGTCCCGCTTCTTTCTCATAATCATATTTCTTTGTCCGTTCCCGGAGAAGGCAGTGGAAGCATTTAAGTGGTATCCGTGTTTGATCGTCCAGACCCAACATTGCGTTATATGTCTCCCAGCTTCCCACACTAAGCGATGAGCTAGGAAGTGACTGGATATAGTGCCGTAGTTGCATAAATGCAAATGCATCTTTCTTGTCCAGCTTGAATTCCGTGCACAAATCTTCGAATGGCTTTATCGTACCTTGCTCCGTCACCACGTGGAACAGATATCTAACTCCATGGTCTTCCCAGTTCTTGAATATCTTGGATGTGTCCCCCACAGGGAATGCTGGATTGCCTCTGATTGGCAATAATGGTGAGGACGCCGTGCTCAGCTCGTAATGCTTTGTCAGCCATCTCCACGTCCTTTGCAACGGTCTGAAGATTGGAGCCGCCGCCCCCACAGTCTTTTTGGTGTTGGAGGGCATGTGTAACCAGCTGGCAAAGTGCTGATGTCGAAACCATTGTGTCTCTGTTTGTGTGTTTGTAAAATATTCTTTGCTCCGAAACCAGTCAGAGAGGTGTCGCATTGAGCTTGCTGTTGAAAAGAGCCTCAAATCCAAAAGGCCCAATCCTCCTTTATCTCGCGGAAGCATGACTCGCTGAATGGACATTCGCGCTCGTTTGCCTTGCCACAGGAATTTATTGAGTTGTTGATGTAACCATCTCTCATCTTTCCCACTCAGATACATTGGCAACATTTGAAACGCATAAATCCATGTCGGAAATAGGATCATGTTATAGAGAGCCACTCGTCCCATTAATGAGATGGGCAGTGCTTGCCAGTTGTGAAGTGTTTTCCCCACTCTGTCCTTCATTTTGGCCATATTTAAGGTATACAGTGTTTTAAGGTCAGCCGGGACTTGGACCCCTAAGTATGTCACCGCCCCTTGTGCCCATTGTAGTGGAAACGTTCCCTCCCATTCTGTTACTAATTCTGGGCCTACAGGAAGGGCTACGGATTTCTGGGTGTTCAAAGTAAACCCTGAGTGGAACCCAAACTCCTCTATTGTCATTAACAGCCTCGGTAATGATGATTGTGGCTTTGTCAAAGTTAGAAATAGATCATCCGCAAAGGCTAGTACCTTCACCACCTGCCCCGGAAACTGAACCCCTTCTATGTCCGGGTCCACTGCAATCGTGCGCAACAGAGGCTCTAAGTAAATCAAAAACAATAGTGGGGATAACGGGCATCCCTGCCTTGTGCCCGCCTGTATCTCAATTTTTGGGGACTTGACCCCATTTACTAAAATCTTCGCAGAGGGGCCTTCATATAAAGTTTTAACTGCTCTTAAAAACCAGTCATCTCCCCCCACATATGTTAGCACTCGAAACAGATATTCCCAATTAACTTTATCAAAAGCTTTTTCTGCATCGAGACTAGCCATCAGCATCCTGGTCTTTGTGTCTTTACTCTGGGCAATTGACATAAGGACCTTCCTCACATTAATTCCTGAGTGTCTACCCCTTATAAAGCCCACTTGATGTTCCCCTATCAACTCCTTTAGTCGCGGTGCTAACCGTTCTGCCAGTATTCGGGCCAAAATTTTTAAATCTACATTGATAAGTGATATTGGGCGGTATGACTCAACTCGATCCTCCGGTTTACCCGGCTTGGGGATTAGTGTTATCATTGCTTCATTTTCTCCAGGGGTAAAGAAGCCCCTCTGCACCACCGCTTCATAATACTCAACCAATGGCCCACAAAATTGTATCGGCAAAATCTTATAATATTCAGCTGAAAATCCGTCTGGGCCCGGTGTTGAACCCAGAGGGAGGGTTTTGAGCACCTTTTGAATCTCTTGGGCCTGTATTGGTGAGGAGAGCAAATCTCGCTCCGTCTGTGTCAATTTCGGCATTCCGGAGTCTACTATGTAGTCAATGGTTAATTGCTCCTCTGGGCTATCGCCCCTAGAATACATCTCCGTGAAATGCTTATGGAAGGCCTCTGTGATTCCCTCTATACTATGAACCCGTGGGCCCCTCCTAGGGAGAATGGAGGCTACCAGTTTCTTAGGCCTCTGCGTTTGCGCCACTTTGGCTAACAGTCTACCCGCCTTATTCCCAAACCTATGAAAATATAACCGGCTCCCTGTCATCTGTTTTTGGGTTTTGTCATGTATAAGGGAGTTAAGTGCCACCGTTGTGGCCGTTAAGGCATCTCGGTTTTCAGTTGTTGGGTGCTGTATGTATTTATGTTTTACCCTCTTCAGCTCATGCTCCAGGTTGATTATGCCCGCCGCTATCCGCTTCCCTCTAGCACTCATATAGGCTATTATCCCCCCTCTGACTACGGCTTTGGAGGCCTCCCATAGTATAATTGGGGATGTGCATGTTCCTGCGTTCGTGGCTATGTACTGGTCCCATTGCTCTCTAATGTATATGGCAAATCTTTCATCTTTATACAGGAAGGAGGGAAAGCTCCATGCATAGCCCTTCTCTCCAGGGATGTCATGCACCACATCTATCCAAATTAGTGAGTGGTCTGACACTTCCACTGGGCCTATCTCTGCTCGTTCAATTCTAAAAAATAATGACTGGTCCACTAGAATATAATCCAGCCTGGACCACGTCCCATGGGCTTTTGATTGGTGCGTGTAATCTAAGGTGGTTGGGTGCAGTAACCTCCAGGGGTCCACCAATCCCAACTCTGTTCCCAGCTCTTGCAAACTAGCCCTCTCCTCAAGTTCTCTCTTTCCCGACCTGTCTAATTGTGGGTCCAGGACTTTATTAAAATCGCCTGCCCATATCCATGGCGCGTCCGTGTATTGGAGGCCCAGAGAAATTAACTTTTGGTAAAACGTGTTTGCATGGGAGTTGGGGGCATATACCGCGCACAGGTAAACCCGCAGTCCCTGTATGTTTAAACTCAACAGTACCACTCTTCCCTCCCCATCTTTATATATCAGTTTAGAGCCACACATCAAGCCTTTTTTAATTAGAATCGCCACCCCACTTCTTTTAGCCCCCGAAGACGAGTAATAGCATTCTCCCACCCATTTTTGTTTTAGCTTTTCATGTTCTATGTCTGTTAATTTAGTCTCCTGTATGCAGGCTATCGAGGCCTTATGATGCTTAAGCTGATTTAAAATCTTGGTCCTCTTGACGGGAGATGTTATGCCCGAAACATTCCACGAGATTACTCTTAAAGTGGACTTATGTGTCTAGCTCTTTCTCTGTATCCTCCCTTGATCCCTTTTGATAAGTTGCCCCAGGGGCCCAGCCCATCCCCTGTGGTTCTACCCTATCCTTTCTCTGTCTCTTAATTCGCAATGTGTGTTGACTGTTTACTATTTTGACTACAACTCTCAATGTTCTTCTTCCTTGCTCCCTCCCCCCTCCCCTTCCCCCCCCCCCATAACTCTCCCCTCCCCTCCCCAGTCTCGCTCTGGGCTCCCCTCTCTCTCTGAGGGATTAGCCTATCCGGGTCTTCACCTGGTGTTTGAGAGCCGTCTCCCCCCCATCAATTGACTTCTCCCTCATGTAACATTTATGCTTAAACCATCCAACTTATAACCAAAAATTCCATTCCCGGCTGACCCCCATTACACACCTGCAATAAATACTGCCTTCACACAGGTTCCAGAGATTTCACCCATTCTTCTGCCTCTGTTGCCTCTGTAAATGCATGCCAGCGGTTCAAATGCTGGATCTTTAGAATGGCTGGAAATTGTACCATAAAACGATATTTCTTTTCTACTAGATGAGAGCATATGGTTGAAAAGGCCCTCCTTTTGGATGCTAATTCCGCCGAGTAGTCCTGGAACATCCTGATTTGTTGCCCCTCGTATTTCACAGACTCTCGCTTATTTTTAAAAGAACTTAAGAGCTGTGCCTTTTGAGCATATCTATGAAATTTTGCTATTATAACTCTGGGTTTCGTGGCATCCGATCTCGCTGGGCCCACCCGGTGTACTCTGTCCATTGTTATCTCCCCTTGAATGGCCACCTCAGGGAAATGCGCAATTAGCCAGGTTTCCAGGGTCTTTGCCAGCGATGTCTCCGCTAACGACTCAGGGAAGCCAACAAACCTGAGATTGTCCCTCCTCGCCCTGTTTTCCAGCTCCTCCAGTTTGTCGTGTTGTGTTTTAATTATGGCCTCCATACTGTCCACTTTATCCTTGTACTCCTGCAGCGTGTCTTCCACATCCGAAACTCTGCACTCGATCTCTCCGGTGCGCCGTTGTAGATCTGTTGTGGACTGCGCAATTCCTGCTATTTGTTCAGAAAGCTGCTGCAGTCGGGGGTCTAATGCTTTAACTACAGCTTCCGTCAGTTCCGCCGTTAAATTTGCCTGGGCCGACCGGGGCGGTGAGTTAGGCGCCATTTTGTCTTCTCCCGATTTTGCCTTGTCCGCGCCTCTGCGAGGAGGTTTAGCAGCCATCAGCGTTTGCGAGTTAGTCAGAAATTTGTCCATATATTCTCGGACCGTTCTGCACCTTTTTCTTTCTCGATCTGGGTATTAAAAGTCGAATTTCAAGGTGTTTGGGGGAGTTCGGGCCTCGCAGCGATCCCAGGTGCGTCTGCTGTTATTCACAGCATCACGTGACCCTCACAATGAGCTCCTTTTATAAACGACTATATGTAGATCCTTCAAGAGGTAGTGTGTCATGATTTAGGCTCTAAAACCCTTTCTGATGATTTGGTGCCACCTCAGTAAGGCCAATACACAATTTCTCCACTGCAAAACACTATACACAAACTTGTGCAAAAACACACTCATAACCTTAGCAAACCATAACAGTACTAATTCCAAGGACAGGACGAGCTACAACCTTATGCGTGGAAAGGCAGCACTGTAATTACACCGGGCTGTAAAACACCAGTGCACAACCTAGTGAAACAAAAAAAAAAAAAAACCCAAAAAGGGCTGAAAATACTACACGCTAGCAGAATACTGCACCTTGATCACACATGAAAAACACATAACACAACAGATATGAAGGCAAAATACTGAACTGGAAAGTTACCTCAAGAAGTCAGACTCAGCACGCAGCAATACTAGAAAAAATGAAACTTACATGCAAAACATCACAAATGCATATTTCCAAAAGCTGACATATTCCAGTTAATAAATTCTGAATAAAATACTTTTTTCTACCTTTGTTGTCTGATCATTTAGTTTTTCTATTCGCTTTGGTCCCAGTGTCTTCTGTTTTATGCAGTGTCTTCTTTCCATTTGATATTTTTTCTCTCACCATGTCCACCATCCTCCTGTGTCCTTTTGCGTCCTGTCTACCATCTGTAGCCCTGTCCCTATCCTTTCTCCACTTTAAACATCTGCCCTCAAAGTGTTTCAATCCAGTCCTTAAATTCAGCCATTTTCCCTCCATCCATATCCAGCATTTCTCCTCACTCCCTTCTGTCCCTGGATCTACAATATCCCTCTTTTTCTCTTTCCCCTCTAGTGTATATCTATCCCTCCCTCTCATCCATCCCCAGGTACAACCTCTCTTCCCTCCTTCTTCTCTCCCACTGCCCATATCACTCTCACTATCTCCTTTCCTTGCACCCTGGGCCCAACATCTATGTCTTTCTTCCTCTTCCTTCCCCTTATAGCATCCCTCCCACCCCCATACAGCATCTCTCTCTCTGTCTCCCTCCCTCCCACATCCATGTTCAACATTTCCCCTTTTCTCTTGCTGTACATCTGTCCCTCCGTCCTCCTTCACATCCAGCATTTCTCCTTCTCTCTCCCCATGCATCTCCCCCCAACATTTCCCACCTCCCTCTCTCAGCATGCTGCCTCGATCCCTGTCTCCCTAAAGCATTCTTATCTTCACCCGTACCCGTCGCCGTCAGCGCTGCCTCACTGCCTGCCATTCATTCTCACAGGCAGCTCTGTTCCCGCTCCCCTTTGCCGCGTCCTCCGGCTCTCTCTGATGCACTTCCTGTTTAACAGGCAGTGAGGCAGCGCGGACGGCGACGGGTGAAGATAAGAATGCTTTAGGGAGTCAGGGACCGAGGCAGGCAAATTGAGAGGGGATGTTGGGTGGGCCCTGGCGGGGGGTTGGGGTAACGCGGGGGGGGGGGGGGGGGCAAGGAGAGCTGCCGGTCGGGGACTCCCCGACGGGGAGAGCAGGAAGGACGGTGGGAGAGCTCCCTGGCTGCTGCGGAAGCCCTGCATTTGTGAGGGCAGCAGCCAGGGGAACGTCAAGATTGGGCTGGGGAGGCTTAGTCTCCCCAAGCCTCTTTTACGGGGCGCCTATGCCTATTACATGCTTGTCACTTAGCAAGTAGCTGTTACATGACCTGTATGTCAGTATTTCCCAGGAACTGTCAAGCATTGCTTCTGCAGTATTCCAAATCCTGGTTAGCTTGATATTGACAGGCAAAGAACAGACAGTAGAATTGATGAGAATTCTTATTTAAAGACACCCTGCCAATTCTTCAAACTGACTCGACATGGACTGTGTTTCAGCAACAGGGACTGCTTGTGGAGTCTGTAAGCATCTACTTAACCTAGAGGTCAAGACAACAAAATACATCTACATCACATGGGAACACGAAGTTTACAGAATGTGTTAACTACACATATAGCTGGCTGTAGACATTGCTGAACATCAAAATTTCCATCCAGTGATTAGTCCAAACTGTCCATGTTGAGTCAGTTTGAAGAATTGCTTATTAAAGACATCCTGCCACTCTCGTTAACTCTGCTGTCTGCTTGTTTGCTTTGTGCGGAGTGTGGACTCTTGCTTGTGTTTTCTCTCTAGGTCAAGATTGAGCTACGAACATAGAAACTTCTTGGTCATTTTGCCAGGCAATGTACAGTGTCACTGCTGAGGTGCTGAGCCAATCCATTCTTTAAAAATGGACAAGGGGGTGTGGCCAAGATGGCGATCTAACACACGGTAACGCTCCTGCTGCTCTCCGAAACTTTTGCTTGCTATTGTTTCTTACCATGCCACACACAAAGAGAAAGGGGATAACTAAGGGCCAGCTGCGGGCGGCCAAGACGTCTTCCCCAGTGCAGCAGACTTTGGAGCGCTTCGGTGTGACTCAAACCCGCGATACCGGAATGGCGCGGCCTGCATTAGACGCCGTAGCAGGAGAGTTGGCGTCGGCGTCTCAGGGCCTTGATATTACACTCTCGCCCCCGGGGATTATTCCACCTCCATGCCCGGCCAACCTAAGGAGAATACAAGGAGAGGTCGACGCAACGGAAGTCGTTAGCGGAACCACCCAGCCTGGCAGTGCAGCTCCTGTTAGGTTGCCAGAGGAAACCGTGGAGGAAGCTATTCCTACAGAGATAACGTTGACCTTAATCTGGAAAACTCTTCAAGAGCTAAAACAAACTGTTTCTCAATCCGCTCGAGAAACCACGTCAATTATGACTAAAATGGTTTCCTTGACAGAATCATTGGAAAAGGTACGAATTGACACTTTGGAAAAAATATCACAGAATCATGAAGAAATAAAAACTATACAGAATACGACAAACTCTTTGGTAAAGGATAAACTTATGGTTCATAAAAAAATTGAACAACTAGAAAACTATAATCGAAGATTAACATTGAGATTATTAAATTTTCCAATTGTACCGGGGATAGCTCCTAATGATTTATTTAAAAAGTACTTAATGGTGAATTTGAACATATCCCCTCAAGCTATACCGCCTTGCAATAGAGTTTACTTCTTAAAATTGCCTTCAAAGAAAAATATACCAGCACAAGAGGGAAATGAAATAGATCTTCAAAACTTAACTGCTATTTTGGAAGATTCAATTACTGAAGTGGAGACTCGCGGTACGTTAATTGTTTCCTTAGTATTTGAGCAAGATTTAAGCTCATTGATGAGACTATACTTTAAGAACTCTAAGAAATTATTTTATGGTCAAAAAATTTGGATCTATCCTGACGTTACTAGAATAACGCAGGAAAGAAGGAGAAAATTTTTGTTGCTGAGGGAAAAAGTGAGAGGGATGGGGGCTACATTCCTACTCGCTTATCCCTGTAAATGCATAGTTAAATATTTGAGTAATAAGTATATTTTCTTTGAGCCAGAGCAGTTGCAGATTTTTGTTGATAGGAAAAGCTTAAATAAGGAATAATGGTAAATAGACTTAGACGGGTAAACATCAGAAGTTAAGCCACTTATTATATGTATATCATATATATGATGTTTTTCTTTTGTAATTGATGTTTTGTATATATGATGTTTTTCTTTTGTAATTTTTATTTATTACCTTTATCACCCTCCTCACCATCAATAGTAGTGGTCTGAGAAAGAGATAGAGTGTTTCATGAAAAACCTGTTTGGTTAGATTTATATTTTCATTGATTGTAATATGCTCTCTGTGTTTCAACAAGTGTGTTATTGCAACTTGTAAAACAATGAATAAATGAATAAAATAAATAAATAAATAAAAATGGACAAGTTTCTAGATAGTTTTCTCTAATTTTCAGGTTAGGATATTATGAAGGAACTTATGTTTACCCATAAGTTCCTTCAGGCTGAGGACTAAATCACAAGAAAGGACACCACTAAGTTCAATCTGAGACTCTACTACATATCATGAAGAACCATCACATTCTAGAATGACGACAAAAAAAGAAATCTAGTCCAATAAAAAAAAACATACGTATTTGCTCCACACATGCTTCCAAAGTGCTCCTGTAAGACTGACAAAAAATTCCACACAGTAATAGAGAAGGCCTGGGGATTCAACAATCTCAAAGAACAGCCATTCTGTGAAAACAAAAACAGAAAAACACTGCCATAAGCACTAGAGATTCAGGGCCACAATTAGCCTATTCAATTACAAGTTCTGATGCCAAGTACCTTATAATAGTCCCACACGACAAGTGGCAGAGCTCGACCTGGAGGATTGTGGGTTTCCCTCTTCCCATTGCTGTAAGTTGTGACATCCAAATTTACTCCAAACTGCACATCATTCTAGATGATGGAGAAAGACAATTGTGAGACAATAAAAACTTCTCACACCTATAAAAATAAATAAGTTAATCTTCTCAGCAAAATTTCCAACATGAAAACAATTCAGTAAGAAGGGAGAAAGCCTGTATTTGAACTTTCATGATTAAGAGCAAGTCCTTGTGTGTAAAACAGAGGGGACAATGCACTTACTTGGCGTTAAAGTCATGTGCTAAAGTGAGTTGCAGTTTCTCAATGCAAGTGTTATGCATAAATTTTGCTCCCTAATGCTGTAAGCAAATAGCATGCAAATAAGCTGAGTACAAAATAATACATTAGCATTCATCAGACTGATACCCATTTATCAACACTCCAGTGCTCTGCTCTCTTCAGTACACCTCCCCTCACAGCTGTGTCTTTTTTTTTTTTTTTTAACCTTTGCTCTTCACAGAAGTCAGAAAAAAAGTTGCAGGTCCTTATGATTGTAGTAAAGGGAACAAACAGGTATGACATTCTCACAAAGCTACTGCATAAAATGAGCTAATCTTTTATAGTACTCCTCAGACCATTAAAGCACGGACATTATGCTCAGCCTTCTCGTCTTCTGCGCACTTTTCTGCATCTACACAGAACAGCTAATAGCTTCATTTGCATGTAATTTAAATTTGATGTGCTCTGTTTACCCGAGGCTTTGCACAGTTAACTTGAGCACAACTTGTTTCTAAATAGGATGCACACAAAATTGTGTGCAAAGCCCAGTGAGCTGTCTGCATCAGGCCCTAAGTATAAGTACTCAAGCATGTATACAAATGTATTACAAGAATGTGAAGTACTTAAGTGTGTTTACAAATACTCATAGAAAGAATGAAATGGTTTAGTGTACAAATACCACAAGAAATCTGTAGGATCACTGAAGGAATAAGAGAATGTTCTACAAGGCAATTCTCAAAAAAATTTCTCCATGCCTAAAACTTAGGCTCCTAAATTTTCAGTTGAAAACCCAACTAAATGTCAACCTGCAATTCACCAATCTAGGTATACAAATTAACTCAGTTCCTTGGACAAATTTGCATAAATATACACAATTCACATTCATTGTGAAATTCTGAAAATCAGGCCTGTTTGCAGACTTTGAAGAATGGACTTGAGAACCCTTGGATATAGAGCTAATGAAGTGTAGAATGGAGTGGAAGACATATGATTTAGGTTAGAACAGTGGCCTGACAACCAGGAAAGCCAAGGTTCAAATCCTGCTGCTCCCAATGAAGCCCCTTGTGATCTAAAGTGAAGATACTTACCTGTAGTAGGTATTCTCCGAGGACAGCAGGCTGATTATTCTCACATAAGCAAACCTCTCATAAAGCGAACAACTAAAGCCTGTCCAGAGATAGGCTTACCTTCTACACACTGATAAGCACAAATTGCACTAAGGTGAACACTTACGGAGTTGGTCTTGAGACCAGATTCTGATAAAAGTGTAGAATGTATTCAAGCAGGGTATGTGTGGGACAAGAAAAAGGATCTATGGCCTTGCTGTCACACCAGATGGCAAACCTCCTCCATTTGCAAGAGTAACACCTCTTTGTGGAATATTTCCTGGAAGCCAGCAAGACCTGGGAGACACCCTCCGAAAGACCCAAGGAAACAAATTCTAGGCTCTCAACATCCAGGCCTTGAGAGCCAGAAGCTGGAGGTTGGGATGTACAAGCGACCCCTCGTCCTGGGTGATGAGGGTCGGAAAACACTCCAATCTCCATGGTTCTTCGGAGGACAATTCCGAAGAAGAGGAACCAAATCTGATGCGGCCTGTAGGGCACACATTCTGGATCATGGTTCCATGGTCTTGCTTGACTTTCAGAAAGTCTTTCCCACCAGAGGTATGGGAGGATACGCATAAAGAAGGTCTGTTCCCCAATGTAGGAGAAAGGCATCTGACGCTAGTATGTCATGGGCATGAAGCCTGGAACAGAACTGAGGGACCTTATGATTGATTTGAGTGGCAAAAAGATCCACCGAGGGGGGTGCCCCATGCTCGGAAGATCTTGCGGGCAACGGCCATACTCAGCAGCCACTCGTGAGGTTGCATTACCATGCCCAGTCTGTTGGCTAGAATGTTGTTTACGTCTGCAAGATAAGTGTCTTGGAGAAACATGCTGTGATGGTGTGCCCAAAGCCACATCTGGACGGCCTACTGACACAGAGGGCAAGATCCGGTGCCCCCCTGCTTGTTGGTGTAGTACATTGCAACCTGATTCTCCGTTTGAATCAAGATAATTTGGTTGGACAGTCGATCTCTGAAAGCCTTTAAAGCGTTCCAGATCACTCGGAGCTCCAGGAGGTTGATCTGAAGATCTGTTTTCTGGGGGGACCAGGCTCCCTGAGTGTGAAGCCCATCTACATAAGCCCCCCACCCCAGGAGAGATGTATCCATCATCAGCACTGCAGCTGTGAAATTTGGAATCGTCGTCCCATAGTCAAATTGTATCGGATTGTCCACCACTAAAGAGAATTCTGAAAGTCGGTGGACAGCTAGATGATCTCTTCTAGATTCCCCGCAGCTTGATACCACTGAGGTCCACTGAGCAGATCTCATATGTAGACATGTCATGGATGTAACATGAACTGTGGAGGCCATGTGCCCCAAGATTCTCAACATCTGCTGAGCTGGGACTTCCTGAGACGCTCGAACCGCAGACACCAGGGACAGAAGGTTGTCTGCCCTTGTCATGGGAAAGTAGGCCCGAACTGTCCTCATGTCCAGCAGTGCTCCAATGAACTCCAATTTCTGAAATGGAGCGAGATGGAATTTGGGGTAATTTATTACAAACTCTAGTAGTTCCAGCACCTGAATAGTCTTCCGCATGGACTCCCGAGCACAGTTCTCCGAGGTGCTCTTCACCAGTCAATCGTTGAGATAAGGGAACATATGCACCCCCAGTCTGCTTAGCGACGCTATAACTACTGCTAGGCATTTCATGAATACCCTGGGAGCTGACGCTAGTCCAAATGGCAGTACGTGGTACTGAAAGTGCTGCGTTCCCAGCCGAAATAGAAGATACTTTCAGTGAGCTGGAAGTATTGAGATGTGTGTGTAAGCTTCCTTTAAATCCAGAGAATATAGCCAATCATTTTCCTGAATCATGAGAAGAAGGGTGCCCAGGAAAACCATCCTAAACTTTTCTCGAACTAGGAATTTGTTGAGGGCTCTTGGGTCTAGGATGGGACACATCACCCGTTTTCTTCTGCACAAGGAAGTACCTGGAATAGAATCCCAGCCCTTCTTCCCCTGGTGGAATGGGTTCAACCGAATGGGCCTTTAGAAGGGCTGAGAGTTCCTCTGCAAGTACCTGCCTGTGCTGGGAGCTGTACAAATGAGTTCCCAGTGGGCAATTTGGATTCCAGATTGAGGGTGTATCCTAACCAGACTATTTGAAGAACCCGCCGGTCGGAGATTATGAGAGGTCACCTTTGGTGAAAAAACATCAACCTGCCCCCAACAGGCAAGTCGTCCGGCAATTTTACTGAGGCTATGCTTTCCTGGAGCCAGTCAAAAGCCCGTCCCTTGCTTTTGCTTGGGGAGCAGCATGGGCCTTGGGCGCACGCTGTTGACGGGAACGAGCGCGCTGGGGCTGAGCCTGAGTAGGCTGGCGACACGCAGGAGTGTACCTACGCCTGGAATAGGAATAAGGAGTATTCCGGTGCCCACCAAAAAACCTCCTAGTTGAGGAGGTTGTAGCAGAAGGCGCCCGGTGGGAGAGAGATGTCATAGCTCCAGAAGGAGGCCATCGATCAAGGAAGACATCTGCCGCACCGAGTTCCACAAGTGGATGTTCATGAAGAGCTGGTAAGATTGGATACGGGCAGCGAGCATAGCAGCCTGATACGTCTTCCTCCCAAAAGAATCCAAGGTCCTAGCTTCTCTCCTGGGGGTGCTGAGGTATAGTCTCTAGTACTCTTGGCTCTTTTGAGGGCGAAGTCCACCACCACCATGGAGTTATGGGGTAACTAAGACCTCATCAACCCAGGTTCACTGCGGATCCAATACTGGGAATCAGTCTTCTTGGGGATCATGAGACCAGACAGATTGGATGCCCAGTTTCGCATAAGGACTTCTCGGAGTACTTTATGCAAAGGAGCTGTCACTGCCTCTTTAGGTGGAGAGGTGTAATCCAGGACCTTGAGCATCTCAGTCCTGGGCTCATCCTCCACATCTATGGGGAATGGAATGGCTCCAGCCATTTCCCAAACATAAGATAAAAAGGAGAGGCTCTCAGGAGAAGACAGCCTCCTTTCAGGTGGAGGGGAAGGTTCAGAGAGGATCCCAAAGGACTCATCGGAGGAAAAGTACCTGGGTTCTTCTTCTGATGCACAATGGCATCCCTCCCATCTTTTCAAAGCTGTCTTCTTGATTTACAGGTTGCCAGCAGCGAACAGAGATTCATTATGCGCTGCTCTTGCGAACACTGGAAACTTCTGTCTGACCTTCTCACCTATGTGGAAACAGGAACTTGCATCAGACTGAAGGCTCCGATGTCAGCACAAGCAGCGCACTGTGAATTGCTGCTTGCTGTGGGCAACCTGTAAAAGAAGACAGCTTTGAAAAGGTATGAGGGGTGGGGAGAGGGAGGAAGGGATGCCATCACAAATTAGAGAACAAGCATAATAAAGAGAAGCCAGACTGTAGGATTGAGAGGTGGGGGAAAGGGTCATGGGTGGTGATGCCATTTCCTAAGCCCAAATTAAGCTCTGCTTTTTACTACTACTGCTAATCATTTCTATAGTGCTACTAGATGTACGCAGCACTATACACATTATATGCAGGTATTTTCTTTGTCCCTAGAGGACACTCAATCTAAATTTTGTACCTGGGACAATGCAGGTTTAAATGACTTGCCCAAGGTCACAAGGAGCTGCAGTGGGAATTGAACCCAGGTTGCCAGAATCAAAGTCTGCTGCACTAACCATTAGGCCACTCCTTCCATTAAACTTTTGATGTGGTGTTCTGACTTTCTGCCACAGGTATCAGTATGCACAGACTCATAGCTGCAGGTCTCAGATCTGGAACCAGCAGATCATTCCATGCCAAGGAGACAATATTGGGGGGAGGGGGGGGGGGGGGGTGGGACAAAGTGAAGGAGGTGGCAAACCTCATAAAACAGAGCTGATACCATCAAGTCCCTCTCTCAGCTGACTCCTTTTGTGGCCTCCATTTCTCGGAGGTTTTCAGGCAGCAACAGGAGTGCCTACTACTATCAAAAGCGAAAATTCACTTCTTCATCCCATCTTCAGCAAAGGTCCAGCCTCCGCGTTCCCATCCTCAGTAGAAGAGGCTCCCAAAGTCCCAACCAGCTCAACAGTCTAAGCAGGGGATGAGCTTCTGACTGGCTCCAGCAAAGCATAGCTGTTATAAAAGTGCCCATTCCGGACGGCCTACCGGTAGGAGGGAGGCTGAATTTTTTTCCAAGAAAGAACAACCCCTTATAATCTCAGACTGGTGAGTTCTTCAAATAATCTGGGAGGGTTCCACACTTACAGTAGGTGTCAACCTCCTCCAAATTGCCCATTGAGAGTGACAAATGTCATCTCTCAGAACCAGAAATTCTCACAGAGGATCTCTCCTCCCTTCTAAAGGCCCAAGTGGTTGAACCCATTCCACCACAGCAAGAAGGGAAGAGATTCTATTCCAAGTACTTCCTTGTGCCCAAAAAGGCAGGGGGTTTTGTCTCATCCTAGACCTAAAGATACTAAACAAACATCTGGTCAAAGAAAAGTTTTCAAGTTATTTCGTTGGGCATACTTCTTCCCACAATTCTGGAAAACTATTGGCTAAGCTCTCTGGACTTACATGGATTCTTACACCCACATCCAGATACATCCAAGTCACATGAGGTATCTCAGATTTCAAGTAGGGAAACACCACTACCAGTATGGCATCCTGCCATCTGGCCTCATGTCCACACCCAGAGTACTCACAAAATGCCTTGCAGTAGTCACACCATGGTTACACAGATTGGAGTACATATTTCCCTATCTGGACAATTGGCTGGTAAAAAGCACATCAAAGGAAGGTGCTCAGAAATCAATACACACAACTATCCGGGTTTTGGAGCTACTAGGATTTGTGATCAACTACCCCAAGTCCTATCTGCTCACAATAAAGCAACTGGAATACCTTGGAGCCTACCTACCCCAGGTACAGACGGATACACGTATCTCCATTGCCACTCAGGTTTGGTACAAAAGTCTTGGTTAGGCAGATGTTGAAGTTGTTGAGTCATATGGTCACCACCATACATGTCATACCCATGACTCGCATCCATTTATGAGATGCCATTTTGACCCTAGCTTCCCAGTGGTGTCAGGCTTCGGGGAAAATAACAGATGATATCTCTGTCACCCCCAAAGTTAGCTTAGTTGCTGCTCTTGTGAATTCAAAGCAATTTGACTCTGGCACTTACTTCCATTCCAAATAATTCCTCCCCAGAAAAATCTGACTACAAATGCATCCAAACTGGGATGGGGTGCTCATGTCAACGGACTTCACAGCTGGGGCGCTGGTCCACTCAGGAGACTCAGCTTCACATCAATATTCTAGAGCTGTGGGCATTCTGGAACACTCTAAAGGCTAAAAATACCTGACAAATCAAGGACGGATTCCCTACAAAGCAATCAAAACAGCCCAAGTAGGGAACGGACATAGGACAATCAAACCAAGCAAAACTCCAGAGGCTGATTGTAGTAACAAATATTTATTGAACAACCAGATACAAAGAACTTGACAGAGTCCATGTTCAGCAACAATATGCCTGTATCAGGAGTCAAATTATTTGTGTTAGCAATACCTGTTGTCTCATAAATAAAGCTACCCGTGTGAGTTTATTTATTTATTTGTAGCATTTGTATCCCACATTTTCCCACCTATTTGCAGACTCAATGTGGCTTACATTTGCCGTAATGGCAGTTGCCATTTCCAGGTAATAGAATTACAAATTGTATTGCGTTAAGGTGCATACATACATGGTAACATACATGGAACATAACATATATGGAACAGAGCATGGTATGTATATATATCATGTGCATACATACATGGTAACATACATGGAACATAACATATATGGAACAGAGCATGGTATGTATATATATCATGTGCATACATACATGGTAGAGAAGAATACATTATGGTATTGCATGAAGGTTCCTGAGTAATAAATTGGATTATAACTTACGTTAGGTCATCGACTTTAGAGAGACCCTATTTGAGATAAGGTTTATGGTGGTAGTGCTTGTCATGTGATAAGATTTCGGTTTTGTGTAGATCGTGTATAGTGTTATTTAGTAGTTAAGATGGATGTTTATGGTATGCCTTCTTGAAAAGATCTGTTTTCATTAGCCTTCGGAAGATGGTTAGGTCTTGCGTTGTTTTTATGGCCTTCAGTAGTGCATTCCATAGCTGCGTGCAGATGTATGAGAAGCCAGTCGCGTATGTGGATTTATATTTTAGCCCTTTACAGTTAGGATAGTGGAGATTGAGTTCAGTGTATCGGCACAATTTCGCTGACAACTTGAGTGTTAACGGCTTGATTTTACTGGTTTTATGAGTCGAGTCCCTGGTATCTGGTTGTTAAACATATATTTGTTACTACAATCAATCTCTGGGCGGACTGTCTAAAGGGCTAAGTTCGCTCCATGTAAAAGACCAATGCTCTCTTGCAGTCCAAAGTGTGCAAGCTGATTTCGCCAGGGTGGGTATGAGGACGGGGAAAAAATGTTGGCAAGACAATTGACTGGTTCAGATGGAACTCAGACACCACTTTCAGCAGGAACTTAGGGTACGTGCAGAGCACTACTCTGTTGTGATGAAACTTAGTATTAGGTGCATCCACTACTAAGGCCTGAAGCTCACTGACCCTACGAGCTGAAGTAACAGCCACCAAGAAAATGACCTTCCAGGTCAAGTACTTCACATGGCAGGAATTCAGCGGCTTAAAAGGAGCTTTCATCAGCTGGGTGAGAACAATGTTGAGATCCCATGACACTGGTAGAGGTTTGACAGGGGGCTTTGACAAAAGCAAACCTCTCATAAAGTGAACTAAAGGCTGTCCAGAGATGGGCTTATCTTCTACACACTGATAAGCACTAACTGCACTAAGGTGAAACCTTACAGAGTTGGTCTTGAGACCAGACTCCGATAAATGTAGAAGATATTCAAGCAGGGTCTGTGTAGGACAAGATAGAGGATCTACAGCCTTGCTGTCACACCAGATGGCAAACCTCCGCCATTGAAACAGTAACACCTCTTCTTAGTGGAATCTTTCCTGGAAGCAAGACCCAGGAGACACCCTCCAAACGTCCTAAGGATGCGAATTCTAGGCTCTCAACATCCAGGATGTGAGAGCCAGAGATTGGAGACTGGGATGTAGAAGCGACTCCTTGTTCTGAGGAGCACGGCAACGCGGCTGGCGGTAAGACACTTGGCATATGTGCAGTTCGACACACAGTGTGCAGGCTCTAGCAAATTTTTGGCTAGGTGAAATGCCGGTTCCCAGGCCGGCGCGGATCGCCGACCCAATTGTAAGTATAATACAGCCTGCTTGTCCTCGGAGAATGCCTTTGTATCACTTCATGGTGTGACTGCACCTCTAATATTGTGTCCAATTCTGGTCACCGCATCTCAAAAAGATATAGTGGAATTAGAAAAGGTACAGAGAAGGACAAAGAAAATGATAAAGGGGATAGGACCACTTCCCTATGAGGGAAGGCTGAAATGGCTAGGGCTCTTCAGCTTGGAGAAAAGAAGGCTGAGGGGAGATAAGACAAAGGTCTATAAAATACTGAGTGGAGTGGAATGGGTTGGGTAGATGTGAATCGCTTGTTTACTTTTTCCAAAAATACTAGAACTAGGGGGCACGCAATGAAGCTACAAAGTAGTAAATCAGAGAAAAGATTTCTTCACTCAACGTGTAATTAAACTCTGGAATTCATTGCCAAAGAATGTAAAGCGGTTAGCTTAGTAGGGTTAAAAAAAAAAAAAAAAGTCTGGATGGCTTCCTAAAGAAAAAGTTCATAGACCATTGTTAAAATGGACTTCTGTAAAATCCACTGAAAACTGTTCCAACAAACGCTTCTTAAATATGCCACTCAGAGTGCAACTTGGACTTACTGCAGTCATGACTCTTGCTGAGAAACTGAAGCCTCTGAAAGAAAAAATAAGTTTCTGTCATGAAAGCAACACATTTACAGCTCCTGGCAGAACTGCTTCCCTTTCTCTGAGGAAAATTTACCTAGCAGCACTGCCCTTACTGGCAGAAGCATGTCTCAGCTCTCTTCACTTTCTTTATTTTTCTTTTTAAAGAATCAAAGCAAAGAATAAGAATAGGCAACAGGCAAGAAAACTACCAAGCAACTCAGAGAAGAGAGGAAGAACTCGGACTCCTCTGGGCATTTCCCCTTATGGCTTTTTCTCTTGCTTCCACCTTACTTAAATAAGCCCTGGATTCCTGCTTTTCCTCAATGCTCAACAAGTTACCAATTCTCCAACTGGCCTGTACCAGATGAGTTCCTGCTGCTGGAGACCCATCATCTGTTGGAGACAGTAAAAAAAAAAAAAAAAAGCTGTGTCTTCACAGTGCCCTTTTATAGGGCACAACATGCAAGCACATGTCCATTCTTTGGAGAAAATTTTTTTACATTAAGTTTTTCTTTTATATATACTTACATATGTAGACTTGCACTGATGCATGTAGGTGATACATGTCCTAACAACCAGAGTTAATTGTGCCCCTGACACAGGCATTGTTTGCCTAAACATGTTGGGCAGCTACAGTATTTAAACAACTAAATGGTAGAACAACACGTACACACTACTTTCAAAGGTTGCTATATTAATAAATGTTAAAACCCCAGGCGCCAGATTGCCATGGCGACTAAAATCGGACCTGGCGCTTAAGGTTTGCAGCTGGCATAAAAACATACCTCTCCTTCCTGGCAGGCACCCTCGGTTTTTCCAGCCAATGATATGTTGCTTTCCTTGCCCGGGAATGAAAGCAGCACCTCATTGGCTGACAAAACAAGCAGCTCTCATTGGCTGGCAAGGCAGTCAATGGAGCATTCATAAGGAGCCCCTAAGCCTATGCAGCCTTGCGGAGCACTGGTGGCTTTGTAGCGATGGTGACAGCAACGACAGCAAGGAGAGAGGAGTGAGGGAGCAGCAGACCGGTGACACCAGGAGGGGAGAGTCAGAAACCAGCATGAGGAGTATCAGTGTCCAGGAGAAGAAAGGAGCATTGGGGCTGGCAGAAGTATAAAACAGGAGCATCGGAGGACCAGCAGAGAAGTGAGGAGTGTCGGGGCCAGCAGGAGCAGAACAGAGGAGCATTGGGGGACCGGCAGGAGCAGAAGAGAGGAGCATCAGGGACCAGTAAGAGCAGGATAGCCAGCAGAGGAAAAGTCTCCAACCTCTGGCAAGGCTCCTTAAAAAAAAACCCAAAAAACAAACAACAGAGTCTCTGGTTTGTTTTGGGGTGGGGTCATGAGAGAGAGTGTGGGATTTGATGTTGGGTGGGGGGGGGGGTTAAGAGAGAGACCACTGTGTGGGATGGTGGGGCTGGGCCATGAAAGAGATTGTGTGGGGGGGAGGAGAACCATGTGACTGCTGTGTGGGATTTGATGTGGGGTGGGTCATGGGAGAGACCACTGTGTGGGATGGGGGCTGGACCATAAGAAATGGTGGGGGGGGGGGGATCATGAGAGACTACTGTGTGGGGTGTGTGTGTGGGGGGGGTCATGAGACCACTGTGTGGGATGGTGGGGGGTGGGATTATGAGACTACTGTATAATATTTGATGTGTGGTGGGTGTAGAGGGGGTCATGAGAGAGACCACTGTGTGGGATGGGGGGCTGGACCATGAGAGAGATGGGGAAGATCATGAGAGACGGTGTGGGATTTGATGAGGTGAGCCGAGAGAGAGACCACTGTGCAGGATGGGGAGGCTGGGCCACGAGAGAGACGGTGGGGGTATCATGACACTGTGTGGAGTGGGGTGGGGAAGTCATGAGACCACTGTATGGGAAAGGGAGGCTGAGTGAGTGGGTAGGTTCACCCACTTCCAATAGCTATAACAATGTTTAGAGGAAAGGGGAAGGGATTTGATATACCACCTTTCTATGGTACAATCAAAGCAGTTTACCATACAGGTACTTATATTCAGGTGTGCTCATAATCTAAAGTTTTCTGGGTTTTTTTTGTTTGTTTGTACCCGATGCCTTGGAGGGTTAAAGAAACTTGCCCAGGGTCACAAGGAGCTGCAGTAGGAAAATCGGAAGGGGGGGGGGGGGGGGGGGGGGGAAACAAAACCCTTTTTGCTATATCACTGTATTTTCTATTATTTCATAACTTTTTTCTATTTTTCTATGGCTAAACTGATGCTGTAATAATAGTTTATTGTATATCACCTTGGGCTATCCATAAGTATGCATAAATAAATACAGTTGGTCCAAATCTGGCTCCTAGAGCCTAAGAAACTTTGTCGAGCCCTGTTTTACGGTCACTGGCTGGTTCAATTGGCTGCTTCTTTCTTCTGCTGTTTCTCTTTGTACCATGTATCTTTTGTGCCAAGGATCCATCAGTTCACCCCTTAAGTAACACAAGTATTGCCACATTGGGACAGACCAAAGGTCCATCAAGCCCAGCACCTTGTTTCCAACAGAGGCCAATCCAGGTCACAAATAACTGGCAAGGTCCCAAAAAAGCTTAATACATTTTATGCTGCTTATCCCAGAAATAAGCAATTAATTTTCCCCAAGTCAATTTAATAATGGTCTACGGACTTTTCCTTTAGGAAGCTGTCCAGACCCTTTTTAAACCCCGCCTTTACCATATTCTCTGGCAAGAAATTCCAGAGTTTAATTACACATTAAGTGAAGAAACATTTTCTCCGATTTGTATTAAATTTACTATTTTGTAGCTTCATCGCATGCTCCTTAGTCCTAGTGTTTTTGGAAAGAGTAAACAAACTTTTCACATCTACCCATTCCACTCCACTCATTATTTTATAGACCTCTATCATATCTCCCCTCCAAGATAAAGGGCCCTAGACACTTCAGCCTTTCCTCATAGGGAAGTCGTCCCATTCCCTTTATCATTTTCATCACACTTCTTTGTACCCTTTCTAATTCCACCATATCTTTTTTGAGATGCGGTGACCAGAATTGAACACAATATTCGAGGTGCAGTCACACCATGGACTGATACAAAGGCATTATAACATCCTCACTTGTTCCTTTCCTAATACCTAACATTCTATTTACTTTCTTAGCCGCCGCAGCACACTGAGCAGAGGATTTCAACGTATCAACAACGATGCCAAGATCCCTCTTTCTTGGTCGGTGACTCCTAACGTGGAACCTTGCATTACATAGCTATAACTCAGGTTCTCTTTCCCACATGCATCACTTTGCACTTGCTCACATTAAATGTCATCTGCCATTTAGACGCCCAGTCTCCCAGTCTCATAAGGTCCTCTTGTAATTTTCCACAATCCTCACGCGATTTAACCACTTTGAATAATTTTGTGTTGTCAGCAAATTTAATTACTAGTTACTCCCTTCTCCAGATCATTTATAAATATGTTAAAAAGCAACGGTCCCAGCACAGACCCCTGAGGAACCCCACTATCTGAGCATCTACTGAAACCTACAGTCCCCTTCTCAGAAAAATGTATTTAAATGCATAAAATAAAATACATATATACAGATTGCATTACAAAGGAAAACAATTTTGATCAAATGCAGTTATCAAAATATTTTAAAAATAACATATGTACGAGCTGCTGACATTATCAATTACATGCTTTTGGAGAAAAAGGTCTACACACAACCAAATTATATCGGCTTTGCTTTTTTGGGGTATAATAATTTTAGATGGTGAGATTTTAGGGGTCCTTTTACTAAGGTATGCTAATGATTAGTGTGCACTAAATGCTAAGAAGCCCATAGGTATAAAATGGGCTTCTTAGCATTTAGTGCACGCTAAATCTGTTACCACACATTAGTAAAAGGACCTTTTTAGAAAATTAAACATTTTAGGAGTCTAGAGGCCATAAATTACTTTGTTTCCTACATTCATTTCATAAATTTCAGTTAAAGGTTAGTGAAAATAAAGTTGTAATTATTTTCCCATCCAAGTTCATAGACCACCAGAAATCTATCCGTGGACTCCTGGTAAGAACCCCTGATTTAGGGATTCACTGAGATGCACAACTTGACCAGGGATATCTAAACCTTTGCACACATATTCATGAACTCTGCACAGATCTTGCAGTCAAATCCTTTTATTTCAGGTGCAACAAACAAAACAAAGGGTTGCCCTCTGAAGTCCAGGGAAAACATTTTGCCACCTTCAGAAGAAATGGGTCATTGCTATATTAGTAGTGACCAAATCGGTATTGCATTACCAGCCTTCTTACCTCTCGTAGAATCCTATCAAACTCTGCAGTAGAAAACAAGCCTTTGTAGTACTCGAAGTTGTGACGGCGGATTAGTGCTGGTCTCTTCTCCCAAATCTGACTGCCATAGATCATCATTAAAAAGAAAGAATGATTAGCGAGCAGTTTGAGCTTCTGTGAAAAATACTTGTATATGTCATAAATCTATTAACATTTGCTCTTCAAAAGAAGCAGGAGTCAAATTACAAGTCATTGCATAGTTGGGTTTAACAACCCAGGAAAGTTGGTGACTTTTTCACTTAGCTCTGCATAGGGAGTTACCATGAAGACAGCAATACAAACACAAGAGGATAAAAAGGCAGATGGGGTAGGTAACTGTTAAACTCCCTATAATCCTATAGCAGGGCTCAAACACTTTGTAGTCAAAAGGCCCTGCAAGCATATTTTCAAAGGGAAAATTCTCACAGAGTTTCCCTTTGAAAATCAGGAGTACTTTGGTATCCTCACACTTTGCAGGTGAAAAGCATGGAGGTTAAAAAAACACATGGGAGTTTCAAAATGAAATTCATACATGTACTTAAAGGATACCCAACCCTTTCCAACACACAAAGCAGTTACTTACCTGTAGCAGTGTTCTTCGAGGACAGCAGGATGAATATTATAACTGATGGGTGACTTCATCTGACAGAGCCCAGCGAGAGAAATGTTCTCCAGTATGTATTGTAGAAGTGGTTCATGCTCATACGCAAGCCTTCCTGCCCGGCATTATTGCATGGGACCAGCTCAGCCCGATGCAATAGCTGACGAAATTCAACTTCAAGGGGAGGTGGGTGGAGTAGTGAGAATATTCATTCTTCTGTCCTCGGGACCAGCTCGGCCTGATGCAATAGCTGACAGAATTTAACTCCAAGGGGAGGTGGGTGAAGCAGTGAGAAAATTCATCCTGTTGTCTACGGAGAACATCTGCTACAGGTGAGTAACTTTGAAGGAGCAAAACAAGCTCTATGAAGAACTAAATATGTTCCCATATAGCAAAGGTATATGGACTCATAACACCTGATACTGTCCAGCATTAACCTGACTTCAAAAATGCAGATCTAAGTTTATCCCATCTTTCAATACAAAGCCTGTTGTTTGCTGAAGCTGTGACCTTGCATACAGATGAAAACTAACAAGGGTCCTGATGTGCTAGAACAAGGTTACCATCAGCATTGAGGTCATTGCCAGAACAGCCAAGGACTCCTGGAATTAACCTTGCAGCTGGAGAGAGGCTGGGATACAAACTGCACATTATTTATGAAACTCCGGCTTCTTATCAAGGTGACTCCTTCAGTTTGGTGCCAGTGAAACAATCAGTTGGCCCTTGAAGCCACAATATTTGGGGTAAACAAAGTTAGGTGTGCATCACCCCCAAAGCCAGAATGTACATCTTCAACACAGCTGCAGCCCGTGATTTTGGTATACAAAAGGGCTCTTATCTGAAGCAAGGGCTGCTGTGTTGACATCTCATACGAAGAACAGACCTGCGTTAGACCTGACTGACCATCTTGATGAATATGCTGACACCTAGAGGTCTGCATCAGGTGATATATGCTTGCTATGTACCTTTGTATACATGCTTCGGGTTCAAAGTGACTCTTATTTAGGAGTCTAGTTAGGGACTTAGGAGAAATTAGGACTTACCTGATAATTTTCTTTCCATTAGTTCTTCACACTATTCCAGGATGAGTGGGTAGTTATGTCCATCGACCAGCAGGTGGAGATAGAAAATACAGAACTGAGCACCACTACATAGCTCCCTGCTAGCAGCTCAGCTCCTCAGTTATCAGTCCTCAGCAAGGAAGAAAGAACGCCCAATCAGGCGCACAGTCATCAACCAACACATCCAGCCCCAAGAACCATCCGAAGACAAGGTCCCTGGAAAACAGGATACAAAGACCGTGCATAGAGCCACCAATCAGGGCGTTGAACCGCGGGAGGGCTCCTGGGATAGTGTGAAGAACTAATGGAAAGAAAATTATCAGGTAAGTCCTAATTTCTCCTTCCATTACGTTCATTCCCACTATTCCAGGACAAGTGGGATGTTCAAAAGCTATCCCTACGAGGGTGGGAAGCCAAACCTGCCATAAGCAGAATTGACACCCCAAATGCAGCCGCTGCCTGCATGGCCCCCGCTATACCATCATGCTACTGAAGGAAAGCAGAGAAGCCCATGCCTCTGCCCTATAAATATCTATCAGAGAAGAGAACGAAGACTCTGCCCGAGATGTAGTCACAAACCCAGGAGTGTGTGCCTTCTAACATGAGGAGAAGAGCCTCCCAGAATACAACCAGAGACCACGGCCACCTTCACCCACTGGATAAAGGAAGCCTTGGAAGCCATGAGACCCAACTGCTGTTTACCAAACTGCACAAAAAGGTCTATACGAAAGGCGGAAGACATCAGGAACCTCGAAAAAACACAAGAGAGCCCTGTGAAAGTTCAGAAGCCTGCAAGAGGCATATAGACAACTAAATAAAAAGAAACCAACAAGACTCTGGCAACAAGGACGGTACTGCCCGAAACGAGACCCTGCCTCCAAAACAAACACGGCGAAAGGGTCCTAAGAAGGAGCCTGAAGTTGCAAGAAGCAACAGGCCAATGGAAGTGCCCTAATAACACAGAGTTCTACGTGAGAACTATCAGGATCACCTAGCGACGGGGCACAAATGAAGAGTACTGCAGCACCCAAAGGACCAGCATACAATCCCATTCGGAAAAGGCACACGAAGGGCAGCGTAAACGACCCACACCTCTCTGAAAACAAATCACAACTGGAAGAGCCACTAAAGAAGAGGTCTGCCAACAGCCCTGAAAGCAAACCAGGGCTGCCACTGGAACCCAGCGCTAGCCCTTGATACTCCCTCCTGCAAAAATGCCAGGAAATGGCCCAGGGAGGAAGCAAAGTACTGGCAGGCGCCAAGGAAGAGGAGCGCTTCCTAGCCTGCAGCAGGGAACTGAAACCAATAATCCTTCTTCCTCAGTCGAGACCTTTCAAGGGCCAGGTCGTAAGACCAAAGGGAGAATAATCCTCCATGACCACCAGGCCCTAACAGAAGAACCTCGACTTGAAGGAATCGTATTAGTTCCCAAACTAGGAGCTTCATAAGATCTGAATAGCACTGGAGCAATATCCAGGCTGGAGAACAGGAGCACTGTATCCAGAAGGTCTCCCACTCTCCCCCACTACCGCCCTAACTTCGGCACGGGGGAAGGCGTACAGGAGTCCCTCAAACACAAACGCAGCAGGGTGTCCAGACCCAGAGAGTCCTCTTCCCTGTGATGGCTGAAGAACCGAGGAACGGTGACATAGGAATAGGCCAAGAGAACTAAACCCCACTGACACATCAGCAGCTGTAATGGCTCGCCCGACAGCTCCCAATCGCTGGAAGTCAGAGCGTGCCTGCTAAGAAGGTCGGCCCCATGAGAGGGACCCCTCAAAACCGCCGAAAGGCACAACAGGTGTCTCTCTGCCCCGGCCATTAACCAGTTGGGCTTCAGAGCCAGCAGACTGCTAGGAGTCCCCCCCCTAGCTAGCAGAAGAGGCTAGTGCCACAGTAATGTCCGAAAAGGCCCAAACCAAAGCATTCCCAACAGCGGGGCAAAAGCCTCCAGAGCTTAGTGCACCCCTCACAGCTCCAGAGGGCCAATGCGCCTCTACTGGAAACCAAAAGCCGTGCCAGGGGACCCCTGCAAAGGCCCCCCCCCAGCCCAAGAAACTGTCAACCATAGACCCCACTTCCCAAGGCAGGAGCAGGGAGGCCTCCCTAGGGTCAACGACTGGTGAAGCCACAACCACCTCAGGTCTGTCTGACCGCCAGGGGCAAAGAAGCCAGAGGTTTTAACCCTCTGAAATCGGAGACCAGGAGCTGAACAGGGCCCTATAAATTGGCCGCATCCGAAGGTAAGGTACCACTTCCAGGGCCGCTGTCACAGAACCAAGGAACTGCACAAAATCCAAGGCTGGAAGCTGGGAACGAAGCAGAAGCGAAGAATCCAGCGCTAAAAGCGCCGCCCCTCTGTGAGAAACACTCAAGCTCACAGGGAATCGAAAAGAACACCTAGATGTTCCAAGTTGGTGTGCTGGCACCAGCCGCCCCCACTGAAATTGAACACCCAAACCAGAACAAACAAAACAGGAGGCGAACCATTGTTGAAGGAGCCTCTACGCAGGCTTGGGAAGAAGAGGAGGCTCGGATTAGCCAGCTGTCCAAAGTGCAGGAGGAAACAAAACCTCCATCTCTGCAGAAAGACCGCTACACGCATGACCTAGGAAAAGGTCCCCGGGCCCGTGAGGAGACCAAATGCTCGGGACTGGAACTGGAAAAGAACTGAAGAAGGAGCCCCCAAGAGGGGAAGGTAATTACACCTCCCTGGTCTAAAGCAGAGACAATTCTCTCTCTGAACAGACGGGAGCACAGACCTCAGGGTCACTATCCGAAAACGGACACCAGTGGACCCGTAGAGATCCCCAATTGGGTTGCACTGCTCCCATCTTCCTGGGAACCTCAAAATAGGAGGAGAACCGACCAGATCGCACTCGGCGGGAGGGATGGAAACAATGGCCCGAAGGGCCAGCAGCACCTCAACTGAGCTTCTGCTTTGAGCTTCCAGAGGCCCCCAGACAAGGAGACTGTAAGAAGAGAGGAGCTACCGGAGGGGAGAACTCCAACTGAAAGTCATCACCCAGAATAACTAGCACCAGAGCTGAGGAAAAGGTAGACCACACGTCCCAAAAGGTCTGAAGCGGCCCCCTGTAGGCCCGGAGGGACCATCCGGCCTGGCTATATTGGGATTGCCGGGAGACAGCAGCCACTCACTCAGAGTGCCCTTCCGGCTCTCCGTCCCCCGGAAGGAAGATTGCCGGGCCCGAAACAGCCCTCTGGCCAAAGGTCTGACGACCAGACCTACACAAGGAGCTGTCACGAACCCACAAGGCAAGCAGAGGAACAAGGAACGTCTTCTGGAGGACACTGGGGCCCGCTCACCCAGCTCCTGAACCAAATTGCTGAGGTCATTCCCAAAAAGATATGTCTCTCAAAAGGGTAACCTGACCACACAGGCCTTTGAAGTGGCAACGGCCACCCACGCCCGCAGCCAGAACTGACCTCGCGGAGAGCGTCAAAGACATGCCTGTGGCTGAAAAACTGACATACACAGTGGCCATCAGACAGGCTAAGCCTGCCTCCATCCAGGCAGCCCGGGACTGCCCTGGGAAAAAGGACTGCTGATGTCACTGCAAACAGGCCTGTGCCACCAAAGGGCTACAAACAGAAGACTGCAGCTCCAAAGCAGTTACCTCAAGGTGTGCTGGAAAGCCCGTTCCGGCTTCCTATCTAGCAGATCCCTCAAGGCAAGGCTGCCAACCACCGGGAGGGTAGTACTCTAGGTGACTGCAGACACTGAGTCCAACTTAGGTAAGGGAACATCTCCTCCTTCTGGCACCAGAGAAAAAGGACAGGCCATGGTCCTCCCAACCTGTAGGCCTGTGTCAGAAGCACTCCACCTTGCGGCAAGCAGGACCCGAATGTCCAGGTGAATGGAGAAATACCCTGGATGGTCCCCTGAGGCTCTTCATAAGGCTAGCTGCCTACCTTCCAGAAACTCCCCAAGGGAGCGCTGCAAGTGCCTCTGAAATCAGGAGGCCGCCTCCTAGCAGCCCAACTGCAGCAGTCTCCATGAGGCAGCAGTAGCGATCCCCTGGGAACAGGCAGGGAGATCCCTATCTCCTCTCTCTCCCCGGAGCTGCCAGGCCTGCTGGAGAAAAGGCTCCTAGCACCAGCCCAAGGCCCGGTGGAGCAGACAGGGCCCCCCCCCCCGAAGGGACCCCACTTACAGAGCTGCCTACGCAGGGGGTCCGCGTCTGCCAAAAAAACCCCAAATGGCCACCATTCCCGCCTTCTTCTGAGGCGAAGCACCAAGGCCCTGCACTGGGGACCAGAGCCGAAAGAAACGCGCTGCTGTGACCGAGCGCGACCTGTATGTGCAAGCCCCGAATCAGCTCCTCCACTTGGGAACCGGACTGCACACCGTGCAGCAGCCCAAGGAGGAACACCGCTCACTGCAAGACGGGCAGCAGGTCACACACTAAGCGGGGGCTGCCATGGCCAGAGACTGCTGCTGCACGGGAAAACATGTGGTGCACTGCGCTACACACCCGCTTTTTTTTTTTTTTTTAAACCGGAGCACAGCACAAACAAGCAAAAATATGTCTTTTTTAAATTTTTTTATTTACATTCAGGTAGATTAGGCAGTTTTCTGTCTTCGGAGGAATCACAGTCTGTTTGTATCTGCCAAAGACCTCAAGGAGCAGTTGTGAGATTTCAACCAGGTTCCCCTGGTTCTCTCTCCACTGATCTAATCATTAAACTGCTCCTCCACTTCCTCCATGGTTTTACTTTTTATTTTATTTGTAGCACCAACACACAGTGCTCCCATCGATGTCCCAAGGCCTGAAGCACAGCAGAAAGGACCCACCACCATGGGTCCACGCTACCTGGGGACACAGTCACCCCCCCTTTCAGAGCAGGGCATGGCAGCAGCACTGGCCTGCCTGCGACTCCTCATCTTCTGAGCAGACTGGTTGCTGAGCAGGCTCTCACACAGAGGGAAAACAGGGAAAAGGTGCAGAACACCCCATGGGGAAGGCACGACAGGGACCCAGCACCACCAGGTATGTCTGCTCAACTGGGAACCAACTGGACTAGGAGCAAGGTCTCAGAACCACAGACAGAAAAAGTCTGTCCATCCGCCTGCTGGAGATTGAAGATACTGAGGAGCTGAGCTGCTAGCAGGGAGCTATGTAGTGGTGCTCAGTTCTGCATTTTCTATCTCCACCTGCTTGTTGATGGACATAACTACCCACTCGTCCTGGAATAGTGGGAATGAACGTAATGGAATGGGCATTTACTCTAAGCTGTTTCTATAGTAAAACTGCCTGTGTCTTTATTCTTGCTTTCTTTGCACATTATCTTTGCTGCTCTTGTAAATACATTCACAATTTATTTTTTACAATACTGGGTTGTATAGTTCGCTTTTTCTATTATTTACAGCACAGTAAGCTTAGATCTAAGAATGGACGTTGTTTAAAAATACCACCGAAGCCCAGACCAGATATATACCACATATTATAAAGGTGGAAATAAGCGCAAACAAACACAACCAACATGGTTAAAAGGTGAAGTGAAAGAAGCAACTAGAGCTAAAAAAACATCCTTCAAAGAATGGAAAAAGGATCCAAATGAAGAAAATAAGAAGCAACATAAGCACTGGCAAGTTGGATGCAAAGAAGGCTAAAAGAGAATATGAAGAGAAACTTGCTGCATTGGTAAAAACTTACAGTAACAACTTTTTTAGGTACATAAGAAAAAGAAAACCTGTGAGGGAACATGTGGACCGTTAGGCCCTGTAGGAGATAAAGAGGCATAAGTACCTAAGTATTGCCACACTGGGACAAACCAAAGGTCCATGAAGCCCAGCATCCTGTTTCCAACTGTGGCCAATCCAGGTCACAAATACCTGGCAAGATCCCAAAAATTTCAATACATTTTATGCTGCTTATCCCAGAAATAGCAGTGGGATTTTCCCCAAGTCAATTTAATAATGGTCTATGGACTTTTCCTTTAGGAAGCTGTCCAGATCTTTTTTAAACCCCGCTAAGCTAAAAGCCTTTACCACATTCTCTGGCAACAAATTCCAGAGTTTAATTACATGTTGAGTGAAGAAACATTTTCTCTGATTCGTATTAAATGTACTACTTTGTAGCTTCATCGCATGCCCCCTAGTCCTAGTATTTTTGGAAAGAGTAAACAAACGATTCATGTCTACCCATTCCACTCCACTCAATATTTTACAGACCTCTCTATCATATGTCCCCTCAGCTGTCTTTTCTTCAAGCTGAAGAGTCCTAAACGCTTCAGCTTTTCCTCATAGGGAAGTCGTCACATTTCCTTTATCTTTTTTGTCGCCCTTCTCTGTACCTTTTCTAATTCTACTATATCTTTTTTGAGATGTGGTGACCAGAATTGAACACAATATTCGAGGTGCGGTCACACCATGGACCAATACAAAGGCATTATAACGTCCTCTCTTTTGTTTTTCATTCCTTTCCTAATAATACCTAATCAATAGAAATAAAACAAAATAAAACATGAAAAAGAAAATAAGATGATACCTTTTTTTCTTGGACATAACTTAGTACATTTCTTGATTACCCTTCTCCATTGAGAATACTGACCATTTAACCCTACTCTCTGTTTTCTATCCATTAACTTTTCACAACCCATAAATCGAGAACCGGGTGAAAAGCTCCGCCTTTTTTGGGCACTACAACGTAAATGGAATAGCGGCCTTTGTGCAATTTCGGAGACGGGACGGGGACTATGGCCCCCAACCTTAGAAGTTCTCGCAATGTGGATAGAACTGCTATCCACTTCGAATGCGTTCCGCATCGAGATTCCAGAAAATATTCTATGACGGGAGCACTGAATTCCAGTTTGTATCCATTCTGCACCACATCTAGAACCCATTGTTCTCGTTATCTTAACCCACTCTGGGAGAAACAAAGAAAGCCACCCCCCTATCTGCTGCTGCATCCCAGAGTTGGCCAGTGCCCCATCATTGCGAGGTGCGAGGAGTGGCTCTGTGACAACCGGGGGCTCCTGCAGCTCGCTTTTCATTGCAAAAGGAAGATCTTTGCTGGAAACGGGGATGCTGAAAGAAGCCAGACCCGGGCAATAACAGCACACATCCCAAAAACAGGATTTAGCAGGTCCCTGTCTGGAAGCAGGCTTAGGTCTATCTTCAGGGAGACGCTGGGATTTGGACTCCCCCAAATCCTTAACAATTTTTTCCAAGTCTTCTCCAAATAACAGTTTACCTCGAAAGGGAAAACGAATAAGGCACTGTTTGGAAGACATGTCAGCCGACCAATGATGAAGCCATATCTATACCAACTTGTGAACAAACTATTAGGCATCACCTCAGTCACCGCAACCAACACAGACATCCCACCTGCAGACAAACGTGACAAATACTTCAAAGAAAAAATTGTAAACCTACGCAACATGCTACCTCAAAACATCACTGGCATCGAAAACTCGAGTGTCTGGACCCAACCCCAAGTGAATACCCAGCGGACAGACTCTGGACTAAGTTCGCTCTCCTCACTGCTAAAACAGTCAATCAAGTGCTTAACAGGTTCTCTAAGACTCACTGTAAGTTGGATACCTGCCCCAGTTACCCATTAAAATCTGCTCCCTACCGCTTCATAGAAGACCTCACATCCTACTTAAACTACATGCTCCAACATGGTCTCTTCCCTAAGGAAAACGGCAACATCCTACTCACACCAATACCAAAAGATACCAAGAAAAAAACCAGACGATATCACCAACTACCGCCCAGTAGCCTCAATCCCACTGGTAGTCAAACTGATGGCAAGCATGGTAACCAATCAACTCACAGATTACACAAACAAATTCACACTACTACACGAATCACAATCAGGATTCCGCTCCAAGCACAGCACCGAAACAGTACTAATCACCCTATTAGCCAAATTCAAACAAGAAATTGCAACAGGCAAAAGTGTACTTCTCCTACAATTCGACATGTCTACTGCGTTCGCCATGGTAAACCATAACTACTACTACTACTACTACTATTTAGCATTTCTATAGCGCTACAAGGTATACGCAGCGCTGTACAAACATAGAAGAAAGACAGTCCCTGCTCAAGGAGCTTACAATCTAATAGACAAAAAATAAATAAAGTAAGCAAATCGAATCAATTAATGTGAACGGGAAGGAAGAGAGGAGGGTAGGTGGAGGCGAGTGGTTACAAGTGGTTACGAGTCAAAAGCAATGTTAAAGAGGTGAGTTTTCAGTCTAGATTTAAAGGTGGCCAAGGATGGGGCAAGACGTAGGGGCTCAGGAAGTTTATTCCAGGCGTAGGGTGCAGCGAGACAGAAGGCGCGAAGTCTGGAGTTGGCAGTAGTGGAGAAGGGAACGGATAAGAAGGATTTATCCATGGAGCGGAGTGCACGGGAAGGGGTGTAGGGAAGGACGAGTGTGGAGAGATACTGGGGAGCAGCAGAGTGAATACATTTATAGGTTAGTAGAAGAAGTTTGAACAGGATGCGAAAACGGATAGGGAGCCAGTGAAGGGTCTTGAGGAGAGGGGTAGTATGAGTAAAGCGACCCTGGCGGAAGATGAGACGGGCAGCAGAGTTTTGAACCGACTGGAGAGGGGAGAGGTGACTAAGTGGGAGGCCAGCAAGAAGCAGATTGCAGTAGTCTAAACGAGATGTGACAAGGGTGTGGATGAGGGTTTTGGTAGAGTGCTCAGAAAGAAAGGGGCGGATTTTACGGATGTTGTAAAGAAAGAAACGACAGGTCTTGGCGGTCTGCTGGATATGAGCAGAGAAGGAGAGAGAAGAGTCAAAGATGACCCCAAGGTTTCGAGCTGAGGAGACAGGGAGAATGAGAGAGCCATCAACAGAAATAGAAAACGGGGGGAGCGGGGAGGTGGGTTTGGGGGGGAAAATGAGAAGCTCGGTTTTGGTCATATTTAATTTCAGGTGGCGTTGAGACATCCAGGCAGCAATGTCAGACAAGCACGCTGAAACTTTGGTTTGGATGCAAGGTGAGATATCAGGGGTAGAAAGGTAGATTTGGGAGTCATCAGCATAGAGATGGTAGGAAAAGCCATGGGATGAGATTAATGAACCAAGGGAAGAAGTGTAGATAGAAAAGAGGAGGGGACCAAGAACAGAACCCTGAGGTACGCCAACAGGCAGAGGGATAGAAGTAGAAGAGGAGCCACCAGAGTGAACACTAAAGGTGCGGAGGGAGAGGTAGGAAGAGAACCAGGAAAGGACAGAGCCCTGGAATCCAAGTGAGGACAGGGTATCGAAAAGTATGTTGTGATCGACAGTGTCGAAAGCAGCGGAAAGATCAAGAATACTTCGGGATTGGTGGAAGTGTACTTAACTGGATCAAGGGCTTCCTAACGACCAGAACATACCAAGTGAAATCGAAATCGACCATATCAACATCATGGATAGCAGACAGTGGAGTACCTCAAGGATCGCCACTATCACCGCTCCTCTTCAACCTAATGATGACCCCACTAGCCAAGTCTCTATCCAATCAAGGCCTCAACCCTTTCATATACGCTAACGACGTCACATTGCACATCTCTTACAAAAATGATCTAACAACAATCACCAAAGAAATCAAACTCAGCTTCAACATCATGAACTCATGGGCGAATGCATTTCAACTAAAACTTAACACAGAAAAAACCCACTACCTTATCCTCTCATTCCAATATAATACAAGCAAACCCACCAACATCACTACCCCAGACTACACCCTCCCTACCTCAGACAACCTGAAAATTCTCAGAGTAACAATCGACCGAAACCTCACACTAGAGAGCCAAGGGAAAATGTTTCATTCAATGTGGAAGCACAAATGGGTGAAACCTTTCTTCCCAAGGGAAATATTTCACAACCTGGTGCAATCCATGGTACTAGGCCATCTAGACTACTATAACGGAATATACATGGGATGTAAAGAACAAATCATTAAAAAAAAAACCTCCAAACTGCACAAAACATGGCAGCCAGGCTTATATTCGGAACAACTAGATTCGAAAGTGCAAAACCTCTATGTGAAAAACTACACTGGCTCCCAATTAAAGAACATATCGCGTTCAAAATCTGCACCCTGGTTCATAAAATCATCTACGTCAATGCCCCGGGATACAAGGCAGACCTTATAGACCTACCAAACAGAAACACAACAAGATCAACACGAACATACCTAAATCTCCACCACCCAAGCTGCAAAGGCTCAAATACAAATCAACCTATGCATCCAGCTTCTCTTATATAACCATGCAACTATGGAACGCATTACCAATCGCCGTGAAAACAACACATGACCACCTAAACTTCCGGAAACTCCTAAAGACTTACCTATTCGAAAAGGCATACCCTAACGATCCAACCTAAATGCCTTAACCCCGCAACATAACAAGATCTAAGTTTATACCGGACATAACCTAACCCTTCTTCCTTATAACCCCCAATGTGCCTCTCACACTTGATCATTATCCTGCCATTACTTACCAGCTGACTTCCCCTGAAGTGCTGAAACGGGCAGCAGGAGCCAAGGAACAAACTCTGGCTCTAACAGCAGCAGAAATCAAGCAGACACGAATTACTCTCAGCTCTCAATAGGGTTTTTTTTCAAATTAAATTCTATGGTTCTCTCTTTTTTTTTTTTTTTTTTTAGTGAGGAGGGAGAGAGAGCAGAAAAAGAGAGAACTGAAGCCTGTCAGCAGAGAGTACGGGATGAGGCAAGCCTCCAAAGCTGACACCCTCAGTCAGACACCCCCTCCCGGCTCAACTGGCCAGCGGCCCAGGAGCACGCTCAGTGGCCTTGAATCCAAGAGCTGGAAAGAAGCCGTCCCCTACCTGCTGGAGATAGAGATATACTAACTGATAGAGGGGCTGGCCGTATGCTATTACTCCCAATAGTTCTGTTATCTCTATCTCCACCTGCTGGTAGATGGACACAACCCACCAGTTCCTGGATTCATCTGCTGTTTGTGACAAGGAAAAAGGGTTTAAAGACTTTATTGTTTACTGAATATGTGAATAAGAAAAAGCTGGTGTTATTGAAGTTGAGCTTTAACATTTATTACCTGAACGCATTGTGTTCTAGAATCTTGCTGTAATCTGCCGTGAACTATGCAAATGGTATTAGTGGACTATAAAAAAGCTGTAACTGTATATATGTTAGAAAAACTATCTGCATCACCAGCAATCAAAATGGGTTGCTTGGCTAAGTCTTCTGTTATTTGGCGCTTTAAAAAACAAAATAAAAAAAGAGAGGAGAAAAGGAAGGACACAGAATCCCAGGAAGCAAAAAGTAATTTCTTTAAGTTGGGAGGTAAGAAAGGAAGCATCAGGTTTAGGAGCATAACTTATAAGCTCCTAAATTAAGATGAATTTTCAGCTGAAAACTCGGGCTCCTGTTTGGTTAAAACATGGCACAAATTTAGGAGCCCAGCTTTCCCTTTTATGAAATTTTTTAAAAAATATTGGACCCGATAATTCTAGCTGGTCAAGTTTTAACAAGCTAGAATTTAGGATAATATTCATCTGCAAACCTAGCTGGTTGGATTCAACTAAGTACACACCTAAAGATAACACACTAAAATTAGCTATTTATGTAACCCGCTCAATGGGTCTTTAAAATATCTACCTCACAGAATATCAGCTCTTGCACAGGACCCAAGAGGCAGGCAGGGCTCTGAAGTAGAGACCTGAATGGGAATGAGGTTCGCTGGAATCCCGCAGGATTCCCATGGGGACGGAAGCAGCTCCTGTGGGGTTCCTGTGGTCACGGAAGCAGTTCCTGTGAGGGTCCCATGGGGATGGAAGCAGTTCCTGTGGTGTTTTCGTGGAAGTGTACGCTTCACTTTCACCAGCCTCTCACCTATTGAGTACCAAGTTCTTTGAGTGCTGTCTCCTCCTCCTTGCTTTAACAGCACAGATGTGGAAAGTCTCCATTAAGGAGGTGGTAGAGATACAAATGGTGATGAAATTCAAAAAGGCATGGGATGAACACAAAGGATCTCTAATTAGAAAATGGAAGATATAAAAAACCTAAACTTAAATGGCTGCACGTGTGTGGATGTGTCGAGTGACACTTAGATGGTGACTCTGGCTGTGATGAACTAGGGCCGATACCAGGAGACCTGTATGGTCTATGTCTCATATATGGCAATCTGGTTTAGGATGGGCTGGAAACTTTAGTGGCTGGAACATGAGGACAGTGCTGGACAGATCTTTACGGTCTGTGTCCTGCAAATGAGAATATGAATAGGCTGGAGTGGGCTTAGAGGGCAACTCCAGCAGTTGGAACATAAGGATAGGGCCAGGCGGACTTTTATGATCTATGTCCCAGAAATGCCACAGAAAGTCAATAATCAAGTATATAATATCACATTCATTGTTGATTTAATATCATGAATTGATAATGATTGTGACTATTCAGTAGACTGGATGGACCGATACGGTTTTTATCTGCTATCATTTACTATGTTACTATTAATCCTCTCTGCTCCCGGGCTGATATGCAGACCTCAGCTCTGACATAGGCACGGGCATCAGATTTCAGCTGACCTACTGATGCATGCATGTGGTGATCTCTTAGCACACAGTGCCAGTGAATCAAAGAAGTCTTACTTGTGCGCACCAGAGTGTTCCAGCTTCCATTCCTTCCTTGCCTGCAGTGCTGCGGCTCAAACCCAGAGACTGAGAGAGCAGACAGGAATTTTTTTTATGTATCATTAAATTCTTGTGGGACTGGGTGAGGAAAGGTTAAATTCTTGCGGGGACGAGTTAGATTCCCCACAGGGACGGATGGGGATGGGTTAGATTCCCTACAGGGACAAATAGGGACGGGTTGAATTTCTGTCCCTATGCAACTCTCTACTCTGAAGTTTCAATACATGGTTGACACTAGTGCAGGGATGAGGGATTTAGATATGTTAGGAAATGGGCAACATTCTGGGAAAGGGGGAGACTATTCCAAAAGGATTAAAAGATGACTTCCATTTAACTCACCCTCCTATCTTATTCTGGCTGCCAGCAGTTCCAAAGACAGAATAAACAACAGTGGGGATAACGGGCAGCCCTGCCTGGTCCCTCCCTTTAACGGGACCAGGCAGGGCTGCCCGTTATCCCCACTGTTGTTTGGATTTTAATGCTGGAGTACAATGTCTCTTCTTTGTATATGCTGTAGTATGGTTTGTGGTTGACTTCATATTACAATAAAGAAATTTTCAAAAAAAAAAAAAAGATGACTTCCACCTTAAATGGGATCGAATCAGGCTGCTGGCACTAACATTAAAAAAAAAAAAAAAAGAGATAGAGTAGTTTTTTTTTTTGTTTCATATTTTTATTAAGGTTTTTCAAGCACAAAACAGAAAGGAAAAATCAAACAATAACAATCCATGGCAAATAAAGAAACAAAAACGAAAAGACAGAACACCATCAGCATTCCATGACAATACCAGTAGAAAATCAGCAATTAGACAGTGGTCAGTTAGTGCTATGAGGAGCGTGACAAAATGAATATAAACGAGCCCAAGTCTTCAAGACAGATTAAACACTCCGGTGTTTATGGGCTAGAATAGTTTCATATTTTCTAATCACACACACGTAACTCCACCATTCATTATAATTTAGATGTACATTATTTTTCCAGTTTGAAACAATTAAGTGTAAAAGCAACAGCTAACAATATATTAAACAATTTATCAGTTTCTAGGATAAAGAGGTTAGGAGAAGAGGCCCTAAAAAGCACAACTTCGCAAGAGAGCAGTTTTAAAAATAAAATTGGTGGTGGTGGTGGTAGTAGTGTGTATGTGTGTGTGTGTGTGGGGGGGGGGGGGGGGGGGGGGGGGTCACAAAGTCGCCCAGGAGCACATGGTTTGATGTGGAGTATCCTTGAAGGATTCTATTGAAACATGACATTTAGGGAATCCTGATAGAGAGGTTTCAACAATGGTGAAAGAAAGCCAGGAATGTTTAAGGAAAGAGCTGGGTAAAGGATGCACACTATTCCTGTCAACTTCTAAGCAACTTGTAAATGCAAGGAAAAACACAATTTAAAATGTCTGTATGCAAATCCTAGAAGCCTAAAAAATAATATGAGAGTTAGAGTATACAGCACTAAACGAAGAGGAAAATATAATAGGCATCTCAGAGACTTGGTACAGGGACAATCAATGGGACACTGTGTTAAAGTACAAATTATATCGCAATAAGAGTGGATCAAATTGCCGGGGGGGGGGGGGGGGGGGTTGTGCTATATGTTTTTTATTTATAAGAATTCAAATTTACAAGCAATAAAATAACTTGCCAGAAATGGAGAAAGATAATACACAAGAATTATTTCAATCAGGTAATTCTATACGTTTCCTTAGACCACTAAGGAGAAATTAGATCTTACCTGCTAATTTGCTTTCCTTTAGTCCCTCCGGACCGGACCAGGATTGGACTGATGGGTTGTGCTCGCCTACCAGCAGGTGGAGACTGAGAAAAAACTCTGACTCTAGAGAGCCAATAGGAGCCCTGGCCATGTGACCTTAGCCTCAGTATTTGAATAACAAAGCAGGAAAGAAAGAAAGACCTTCTGTGCCGTATGGAATCCTAGCAGCCACAAAGCACTCGGCAATGCCAAGTATCAGAGCTCACCAGCAACTCTCACCAGAGAAGTGGTATGGCCCGATATGTATTACAGCTCACCAGCAACTCTCACCAGGGAAGTGGTATGGCTCACTTGTACTATAGCTCACCAGCAACTCTCACCAGAGAAGCGATATGGCTCACATGTAATATAGCTCACCAGCTACTCTCCCCAGAGAAGTGGTATGGCTCACGTATAATATAGCTCACCCGCAACTCTCACTAGAGAAGTGGTATGGCTCACTTGTCTTATAGCTCACCAGCAACTCTCACCAGAGAAGTGGTATGGCCCACTTAAGATTTTATATATATTCCATCAACTGAGCTTACCAGCAACTCTCACCAGAAAAGTGGTAAATCATATTTAAGGTTTTATAGATATTCCAGCAACTGAGCTCAGCCACAACTCTCACCAGAGAAGTGGTATGGCGTATTTAAGGTTTTATAGATAGATTCCAACAATTGAGCTCACCAGCAACCACCAGAGAAGTGGTATAGACCACGTAAAGTTCTGTATATATATAGTATTGTTCCACGAATCGTAAAGGAATGAATACACTTCCTACTGAATACACTTCCTACTTAATAAAAGAAGCTAAAGAGTAGAGAGAACATGGGAGGGGCCTGGTCCAGTCCGGAGGGACTAAAGGAAAGCAAATTAGCAGGTAAGATCTAATTTCTCCTTCCTTAGCATCCCTCCGGACCGGACCAGGATTGGACTGATGGGAAGTACCAAAGCAGTAATCTGAAGGGAGGGACCCTACGAAAACTGCAGAGAAATGTTCATGCTGCATAGTCCACCTGGCGACAACTAACATGTAGTGTGTCCCAATGAGCAAAATAAAATGAAACTAGGACTAATTTGCCAACTTACCAATGTGCACCGAGAGCACCAAAAATCGCCGTAGTAAGAATAGAGCCCGCTTCTGAAGTTGTGGAATATGTTGTAATACGCTGTGGAACTGCCCTCTCAGCCAGAAGAGAAATAGACATTCTCATTTCCTTGATCCTTCGCGATATAGCGGGTTAGAAACAATGAAAAACTTTTACGCCTACTGGCTAGAAGGACAAAACCAATAAGAAAAAACCGATTGGGAAAGGTGAAAACTTTAAACTACAGCAGACCGAAAAGAAGTTACCAACCGTAGAAGTATTCCACACATAGATCTACTTGCTGCAATGGCTACTAGGAAACACTGCTTGAAGATGAAAACTTTATAGAAAACGTTATGGCTACTAGAAAACAGAACTTTAAGAGTCTGTTCACCTAGTTCACCTAGCTGATGGACGAAGCGGGGGGTACAGGTGCAGGACTCCTTTAAGAAACCGCTTTGACAGTGGATGCTGCATAAGCGTGCGGTTGTCAACAGTATCATGCATCACTGATAGAGCTGCCAAATGAACTCTAATGGATGAGTAAGACAGACAAGATTTCGCAAGATGCAGAAGATATTCCAAAACATGCAAAATGGATACTGTTTGTGGAATGAAGTGGCGAGAGGAGCACCACAGAGTGAACCGTCGCCACTTTGATTCATAGGACTTTAATGTAGATTTCTGTCTGGAAGCAATTAAAACTTGAAGTACTTCCTGCGAAAATATCAAAGATGTTGCGGACCCAGTAACCACGCCATAAGTTTGAGTGACTGGGGGTCCGGATGTAGAAGGGTGCCTTGGTTCTGCGTAAACACCTAGTGAGATGACGGAAGAAACGCATAAAGAAGGTTGAAAAACCCCTGCTGGACGTTGGCATCTGTCCCTGTCTCCGTCAAGACTGTTGCTGAACGGAAGAAGCAAGAAATGTTCGTGAGCCTGAAGGCAAAAAAAGATAGCCCTGAAGTGTCGCAGTGAGGAAGTAAGGCTGAAAAAATGAGAGTCCATTCACCTAAATGCAGGGTGACACAACTAAGAAAAAATGAGTACAAACTCAAGAGTATACTCTTAACTCCTCCTTGGCGGATGACCTAACCCATTGCCATGGCAAGGACCAACATAGCTCTCTCCGCCTTGTTTGTCAGTAGGGAAAACAAAATTCACCCGAAGGTAAAACGAATTGCTGAGGTCCCCCAGAAAAAAAATATATACAAACAAGCTTCTGCCAAAAAGTGTACTGCACGAAGCATCCCAATGCCAGAACTAAGGTTCTTGAGATAACTAGATGACACTTAAATAGCGTGATTGATGACCCTGAGATTCGCAATAGGATGAAGGAAAATTCCTTCTTGGGCATTAGAAAGTAAAATTGCATTCTGCAGAACAGAGCGAGGAAATGGCCGAAGGCCCAAGGTCACCAAGAAAAATATAAACTGAGATGTTTGCAGAGGAGACAAAAGACTGTGCGCCAACCTGACTAAACAAAGAGAAAATCAGAGATATCTGATGAGAGATCAAATGAGAGGCCTGGCTACAATCACCACCCAACCTAGAGACTGTAAGAAATGCAACACCCGGTGCGTGACCTGAGAACTCTGCTGATAAGACTTTCTCCAATTAGGTAGTCGTCTAGGTAAGAATAAAATGACCCTAAGAGCGCAATGAACATCCTCTTAGATCTATAAAAGAACGGAAGAGAGAGTACTGCTGAAAATGACCGGTTAATGCATAAGCAAAAAACTAGCCATTCTCTGGATCCTGAGGAGAAGAGGAAGGGTGACCAAGGACACCAGTTAAATAGGGCTACAAACTCCAACCCTATCTCTATGGCGTTCCATAGTTGGGTAAGTTCTGAATATAGATGCTATGGTAGTACGCTCCGGACAGAAAAGAATTGTCCCAGTATGAACGTAATTTCTTAATCCACATACCAGTAATCCACGTACCACGGTCATGCGTCCTCCCTCACTGAGATGTAGATTGTAAGCTCCTTTGAGCAGAGAACGTCCTTCTTTGTTAATTTGTACAGCGCTGCGTAACCCTAGTAGCGCTCTAGAAATGTTAAGTAGTAGTAGTAGTACCAGACTCACACCCAATAGATATGAATGTTGAGCTTGTTTCAGGTTAAAACACCGAACCTAGGCCCAGGGTCCCCGGTGTTCCTAGTGGTGAACAGCCATGGCAAATATTGTATGCGTTAGTTTGCAGAATTACTGCAAAGCTTTGCTTTTGGAGCAGAGATTTCTGTTCGATACTCTCGTGAGAGGTTTTTTTTTTTGTTTTGTTTTTTCTCTAATGCTGTTCTGGCTGTAGAAAGGTGGACATTTGAGCTTCCCCAGAATGGCAAAACTTATGTACCTATGCCCATTAGATATGAATGCTGGACTTGATGGACTTTAGGCCTTACCCAGCATAACCATACTTATGTACCTATGGCATAAATACACAGGAAGTGAGTGAATCCCCTTCCAATTGAAAGAACACTCATTTTCATTCTATGCGCCTTCACTCCAAAGGACAAACTTGGAAATTACCTGTAACGAAAAAAGTGAAGTTGTGCCACAGCCACTTGGTGAAGGCAGTGTAGACAAGACTGTATCTGAATTCAAGAAAGCTTGATATAACATCAGGCCTCTAAGGAAGAGGAAGAGATAGCAGATGGTATGTATAGGCATACTGGACCAAACCAGGATGTTTATAATCTGCCAATGCTGAACTGATAGAGTAGAGACAAACACGAGTAGATGGTTTGAGGACCGTCCACTATCTTTAAGTGAAAGGATGACTTTATTCTCTAAGTGACCATATGTCCCGTAAAAACCAGAAGAAAGCTAAAATGAAATATGAGAGGCTTCAAGGCAGTTGGAAAAGAAGGGAAGACATGAATAAAGCATGCCTGCTAAGGCAGCTGAGTGATTGGGAGCTTGGTAGACAGGACTGTCCCTCAGAGAATATGAAAGAGCTGATATATCCCCATGGCATCTGAACAATATACTGTATGCCTCTAGAGAAGGCTTCTTAAAGTCGGAAAAAGAAAACACTGTATAACACTACAGCCATTGAGAGTGATTGTCTGTTAAGTTCTTAAACACTATATAACATCATAGGCATGGAGTAAAATGCTTGAAAGGAACTAAGATATTATGGTCAGAATTGCAAAGTACCAATCAATTGACTCTTAGACAATGTAGTCCTATTCACCAGGGAATGAGAAAGACAGAAATTTACTCTATGCCTATAGAGAAAGTTTCTAAAGTTCTTAAAACACTGTATAATACTACAGCTATTGAGGAAAATGCTTGAAATGAATTATGATATTATGATAAGATGTAGATTTTCCACCAGGCAATGAAAAATGACCGAGCACCAGAAAAAACTAGTGTTAACAGCCCCGTGATACATAGAAATTTAAAAGAAGAAAAGCTTGTTATATATCTATATATGAAAGGAGCCCCCTTTCAACCAAATATTGCCTGCTGATGTGAAGAGCATTTTAGAATACGCCGTTCAGCACATACAAAAGTGTACACATCTTGGAGCCGAACTGCTCTATGAACTGCAGCCTTACCTTCAGCAGAGAGATCCCCGACTGATAAGATGGAGGGAGAAACAAAATGGCCGCCGTTTGCGCCACTGGCCCCGTGGCGATCGACAGCGCGCCCGACACCTCCGAACAAGTGGAGCCCAGTGGAACGGCGAAAAAACAACAGCCGGCGAAAAAGGCCCCGAAAAAACCGGAGGCAGCACCGGACCCGAAGAAACCTAGAAGGGAGAGTAAAATTTACACGTTCCGGCTGCGTGAACTGCGCGATGCTGACCGACAGCAGCTGTTTGAACTTTTAAGCCATATCGGAAAAAACAGGTGGCTGCGCTTACGCGGTTCGCACCTTTCTTTTCTTTTTTTTTTTCATTTGTTTAAACTGCCGCCGCCAAAACGCAAGAAAATGGAGGAAATTAAATCTGACGAGAAAAATCGCTGTTTAAAGTCTCAGACACTAAATTATTTTCTTCTTTTTTTTTTTTTATAACCCCTCAATTATAATAAAACACTGGAGCTGCCTGCTCGTTAGAAGTCTGGGGAAAGAAAGGCTGCTTCTTTGAATTTCCTTTTATTTGATTTAATTCTTTTAAAGCAGCTGCCTGTTAAAAGTGGCTGCCTCTCCCAAAGACGGTACACCTTTCCAGAGAAAGGGACGGCCCTTCCCTGCTAAGCCAGGGAGATGGGGAGGAAGGGGGGTGGACTCGAGACACCCGAGTTTAACACCCCCGAGGCTGTCAAAGAAAGAAGAGAAAGGAAACCCTGTCAAGCCTCTAAATAAGATTCCAGGCACAGAAGAATTATCACAAATATCTGTAATATCTAAAGAGAAAAGGAGAGAGACTAATGGGCTCACTTCCTACCTGCTGGGAGACTGAGAAAATACTGAGGCTAAGGTCACATGGCCAGGGCTCCTATTGGCTCTCTAGAGTCAGAGTTTTTTCTCAGTCTCCACCTGCTGGTAGGCGAGCACAACCCATCAGTCCAATCCTGGTCCGGTCCGGAGGGATGCTAAGGAAATATTAATTCAAAAGGAGTGAAGCCTGTGAAACTGGGATTACCTTAATCAGTGGGAACTGGATTAGAGACTCAAGTGTTCGCATTGTTAAATAATTTCTGGTTTTAAAAGAGAAAAAATGAACTTAGATGTATTATTTTTACTAATATTGGACAATAAGTATGTTTCCAACAAAATAAATTGAATATACACCGTTTTGGGTTTGAAGAAGCCAACCAGAAGATCAATGTGGAATAATAATTCAGATAAATAATAACTGGGGATAATCAGGTTAATACAACGTTTTTTTCTGTTTACTGTTTAATTGATCTCCTTGTCTTGTTGCGCTATATGTTAAAGAGGGCACTGAGTCAAACATTCTACATGATGGATAGAAATTCCATGTATGAAGGGAAGTAGTATACTGGTAGCGCTGTACTACCGTCTGCCAGGACAGAATGGACATATGAAGAAATATTTATAGAAAATAGGAAAGTTGGCAAATTGGGCAACAGTATAATAATGGGTGATTTCAATTACCCCAATAAATGCTACATCAGAGAGTGCTACGGAGGTGAAATTCCTAGATGTAATAAATGACTGCTTCTTGGATCAACTGGTCCAGAAACTGATAAGAGGAGGAGTTATTTTGGATCTAGTCCTTAGTGGAATGCAAGGCATAGTACGAGAGATACTGTATTGGGTTCGCTGGGAAGCAGTTACCATAAAATGATAAAATCTGAGCTAATATCTGGAGTGAAGTCACAAAGGAAATCTATTATAGCAGCATTTAATTTTCAAAAGGGCGACTATGATAAAATTAGGAAAATGGTTAAAAAGCTAAAAAGATCAGCTGCAAAGGTTAGGACCTTAAATCAGGCATGGACATTGTTAAAAAATAACATCTTAGAAGCCCTGACCAGATGTATTCCATTTATTTACAACGGTGGAAAGAACAGCAAATGACAGCCAGCATGGTTAAAAGGTGAAGTGAAAGAGGCTATTAGAACCAAAAGAACATCCTTCAAAGAATGGAAAAAGGATCTGAATGAAGAAAATAAGAAGCAACAAAAGCACTGGCAAATTAGATGCAAAGCATTGATAAAGAAGGCTAAAAGAGAATATGAAGAGAAATTTGTCGCAGAGGCAAAAACTCACAGTAACAACTTTTTCAGGTACATCAGAAGAAGAAAGCCTGTAAGGGAACCCATGGGACCATTAGATCATGAAGGAGCAAAAGGGGCACTCGGGGAGGACAAGGCCATAGCAGAGACTGAATTAATTCTTTGCTTGTATCTGGGCTTTAAAAAAGTTTGGACAAGTTCCTGGAGGAAAAGTCCACAGTCGTCTATTGAAATAGACATAGGGAAGCTTGCCCTGGGTTTGGTAATATGGAATGTTGCTACTATTTGGGTTTCTGACTGGTACGTGTGACCTGGATTGGCCACTGTTAGAAAACAGGGTACTGGGCTAGACGGACCATTGGTCTGACCCAGTATGGCTATTTTTATGTTCTTATTCAGACAATGACCAAAGGAGCAAAGGTATGATACAACTGATATCAGGCAATGAACAGAATCAGAAGCGTCACAGTAGGGTAAGCTAATAACTTAATTACTAAACTTTGCAAAAAAGATAAACAGTGTAAAAACATTCAAAATCAAATGCAAAGGGGAAAAAAGGAGTCATATCTACTGCTCCAAAATGAATTACCTGAAGAAGTGTTCTGAAGAGATGGGGGCAATCATCCACTCAAAAAGCTTGGCGGACCTGCCCTTGCTGTTCTGAATCTTCCACAGGTCCTGTAAGATGGAATCCAGAGAAGGCCCAATGTATGACTTTCCAACATCTGCGGATGTCTGCACAGAGAAAAATCAGAAGTCAGTTGCATTCTACATCGGTTATTCAAAAAGAACTTTTCCCATTTGGGTCTGTGAAAAACTAACACGCTCTTTGATGATACTTAGCCTTCTGTCCGGAATATCAGCAACACAAGGCCAAATACTTAAAGCTCCATACAGAAAACAAACAGCTCACAATGTACTTAGTCTCTCCAAACTTTTCCTTATTCTCCAGGCCTGCCCCAAACCCAAGGTTCTGATTCTTACGTTCAAAGCTCTTAGAACAGGAAAAACAGAATATTTGTCAGCCCTCACTATTCTCTACTCCCCAAGTAGAGATTGTTACATTCCCTTAACAATTTTCATCTGGTTCTTCCTGGACCCAAGAACGCACTAATGGAGGTCACCAGACACAATGCCTTTAATTTCCTGCTCCCTTTTATCTGCAACAATCTTCCACTATTCATCCTCTATGAGCTTGCCTTTAAAAGATTCAAAATAGTAATAAAGACATGGTTATTTCACCAAGCTTTCAGTAAAGGCTAGGTACGGGGTCTCACTCGGTGGTCATAAGTACATAAGTAATGCCATACTGGGAAAAGACCAAAGGTCCATCGAGCCCAGCATCCTGTCCCCGACAGCGGCCAATCCAGGTCAAGGGCACCTGGCAAGCTACCCAAATGTACAAACATTTTATACAAGTTATTCCCGAAATTGTGGATTTTTCCCCAGTCCATTTAGTAGCGGTCTATGGACTTTTCCTTTAGGAAACTGTCCAACCCCTTTTTAAACTCTGCCAAGCTAACCACCTTCACTACGTTCTCCAGCAATGAATTCCAGAGTTTAATTACGCGTTGGGTGAAGAAAAATTTCTCCTATTTGTTTTAAATTTACTACACTGTAGTTTCATCACATGCCCCCTAGTCCTAGTATTTTTGGAAAGCATGAACAGACGCTTCACATCCACCTGTTCCACTCCACTCATTATTTTATATATCTCTATCATGTCTCCCCTCAGCCGTCTCGTCTCCAAACTGAAAAGCTCTAGCCTCCTTAGTCTTTCTTCATAGGGAAGTTGTCCCATCCCCGCTATCATTTTTGTCGCCGTTCGCTGCACCTTTTCCAGTTCTACTATATCTTTCTTGAGATGCGGCGACCAGAATTGAACACAATACTCATGCACAGCGGATTTTACTTTGAAAATCCTTGTGAATACTTTATACTGTGTACTTGACAACTCTCCACTGGGAATTTCCTTTTCACTTACTAATATTCTCTCTCATCTCTGATCTTTGATATATGTTTTTCCTGACAGAAAACACCAGACCAGTCCAAGACCCCTCCTAAGCTAGCAATGGTACTGGATGCTAAGACTCCAGGAAAAGAAATTAATGGTGAATAGAAATTTCACCTTCCTTTATATTCTTACAAGACCAGTCTGGACAAATGTGCTATACCTAGGCAGTCTTCAACATAGGGCGAGAACCTAGTGTGATTTTGGGAACACCAGTACTAAAAGTGGCCTATTTCCTGCATGTCCAACCTGTAATACTTGGGCAAGAAGTGTAATGACACCCACATTGGTACGTAGCCCACTTGTGGTCTTGTGGAATGGGTGCACAAACCTGGAACTTTCTTCCCCTTTTCCAAATAGGTGGAAACATTTTTCTCTTTAACCCACTGAGCAATGGAGGCCTTTAAAGCAGTTTCTTTGGGCCCCTTTCTTCCGGCCTAAGAAAGCAAACAGACTGTCTGTCCTTCAGAAGTTATTAGTGATCTATCCATATTTAATTTAATTCAAATCTTTTATATTCTGCTCAACCAGCCAGTTCAGAGCAGTATATCTGGCAGACAACTGAGGTGCTGAGAGACCACTCGTGAGGTTGAAGGACTCTGCCGAGCGCTCGTCTGCCAGGGCATTTTGTTTTCCAGCTAAATAAACAGCTCCGAAGAAGCAGCTTCGGGAAGCCGCCCATGTCCATATCTGGATTCTTGCTGGCAGAGGAGGTAAGATCCCATTCATCCCTGCTTGTTCAAGTAATACATCGCCACCTGATTGTCTGTACGTACTAGTATCCCTGGTTGAGAATTCAATCCTGGAAGGTCTTGAGAGCATTCCAGACTGCTCAAAACTCCAGGAGATTGATATTTCTTGCGGGAACCAAGAACCTTGTGTATGGAGACCATCAAGGTGTGCTCCCCACACCATCATAGAAGCATCTGCGATGAGAACCTTGTGATGTGGAACGGGTTAGAATAGGTCTCGGGTTAGACTGTGTGACACCATCCAGAGCCGTGGAGTCACCTGGATACGAGCAGAAAGGAGCTCGGCCTGAGTCCATTGTGAGGAGAATTACATGAACTGCTGAGGCCATTGACCGAGGAGGCAGAGCATCTGACGTGCAGATATGAGTTGCCTGGGATACTTGAGTAGCGAGATATATTATTTTGTTTGTGCTCTGTTTAGGAAGCAACGCTCGACTTTGAGTTGTGTTGAGAAGAGCCCCTATGAATTCCAAAGAATGTACTAGTTGATGTGATTTGGAGTAGTTGCATATAAATCTGAGGAGTTCTAGAAGTTGCATTATCTACATGGAAGCGACAGCGGATTTCTGAGTGGCTGCCTTGATTAGCCAGTTGTCCACATAAGGGAAGACATGGATGCTCCATATGCAAAGTACTGCAGCTACTACTACCAAAACACTTTGTGAATACTTGAGGTGCTGATGTCAAGCCAAATGTTTAAGATCTTGTACTGAAAGTGCAGAGACTCAAGAGGAATCGAAGATACTTTCTGTGAGCAGATAGAATCAGTAAATGGGTATATACGCCTCCTTGAGGCCTAGAGAGCAAAGCCAATCGTTGAGCTATATCATGGGGAGTAGAGACCACAGAGATACCATGCAAAGCAAATTTCTCCACAAAGACCCTCTGAGCTAAAATTGGTGCATTGCTAGAGCAGAAATACAGGAAGAGATGTTGAAAGATTAAAAGGCCTGTCCAGCAAGATATTTACGACAGGTAAGAAGCTTCCTGTGAAGTTCTCAGAACTCTTCTCGGGTATCAGAAAGAAGATATTCAACAAATGATAAAGAATTCTGTATAAGAGATTCAAAATAAATAGTGGAATACAGTTGGTAGTCTAAAATGTGATTGTTAGCATTGTGGCTTGGAAAGGTTTTCTGCTAAGAATCCAAAAGTTCTTGTTTCTCTTCCTGGAGGACCAGAAGCATAAGATCTGGTATTGTGAGTGCATTTTAAAGCAGATTCTACCACTAAAGAACAATTTTGTAGTTGAGTCCTTTCAAATCTGGTACATTTTTCTAGAGTCCTAACCAGTGGCGTAGCCAGACCTGAGATTTTGGGTGGGCCCAAAGCTAATATGGGTGGGCATGCACTGTCTATATGAGTAGTGTCTCTTCGGATCCTACAAAATAATGCCTTAGAATTCACTTGATGATGGTTTTCTAAGTAGTCTGCCCAACAGCTGCCCTGCATCAGTATAACCACATACATACTTAATGGAAAAATTGATATTTTTAAATATAATTACATTACCCCACAATCTCTCCACTGCAAAATGCTATACACAAACTTGTGCAAAAACACACTCATACCCTTACTAAACAATAACAGCACTAATTCCAAGGACAGGATGAGCTACAACCTTATGCTTGAAAAGGCAGAACTGTAATTACACTAGGCTCTAAAACACCAATACACTACCTCGTGAAAAAAAAAAAAGCAAAACAAAAAGGGCTGCAAATGCTACACGCTAGAGAATACTGCACCTTGATTACACACGAAGAACACATGACACAACAGATATGACACAATGAACTAGAAATCAAAAAATATGAAGGCAAAATACTGAACTGGAAAGTTAACTCAAGAAGTCAGACTCAGCATGCAGCAATACCAGAAAAATTGAAACTTACATGCAAAATATCACAGATGCACATTTCAAAAATCTGACATATTCCAATTAATAAATTCTGAATAAAATACTTTTTTCTACCTTTGTTGTCCGATCTATTCGCTTTGGTCCCAGTGTCTTCTGTTTTATGCAGTGTCTTCTTTCCATTTGATATTTTTTCTCTCACCATGTCCACCATCCTCCTGTGTCCTTATGTGTCCTGTCCCTATCCTTCCTCGAGTTTCAGTATCTGCCCTCAACGTGTTCCAAACCAGCCCTTAAACTCAGCAGTTTTCCCTCCATCCATGTCCAGCATTTCTCCTCACTCCCCTCCATCCATGTGCATCTACTTCCTGTCTTCCCTCCCCTCCATCCATGCGCATCTACTTCCTCTGTCTTCCCTCCCCTCCATCCATGTCCAGCATTTCTCCTCTCTCCCTTCCCCTCCATCCATGTGCATCTCCTTCCTTTATCTTTCCTTCCCTCCATCCTTGTCCAACATTTTTCCTCTCTTTCGTGCCCTCCACGCCATCCATGTCCAGCATGTCTGCTCTCTTCCCTCCCCTCCATCCATGCGCATCTCCTCCCTGACTTTTCTCCCCTCCCTCCATCCATCTGTCCAGCAACTCTCCATTCTCCCCTCCCATCTCCTCCATCCACCCATATCCAGCAAATGTCCTCTGTCCCCTGCATGTTCAGCAATTCTCCCCTGCCCTCCCCTCCATCCATCCCCAGCAAATTTCCTCTCTCCCCTTTCCCCTCCATCCATCCATGTCTAGCAATTCTCCTCCTTCCCCTGCCCTCCGCTCTGTCCAGCAACTCTCCATTCTCCCCTGCCCCTCCTCCAGCAAATTTCCTCTCTCCCCTTTCCCCTCCATCCATCCCCAGCAATTCTCCTCCTTCCCCTGCCCTCCACTCCATCCAGCAACTCTTCATTCTCCCCTGCCCTCTCCTCCATCCATCTCCAGCAAATTTCCTCTCTCCCCTATCCCCTCCATCAATCCCTGTTGTCCAGCAATTCTCCTCTCTCCCCTGCCCTCCAGCAACTCTCCATTCTCCCCTGCCCCTCCTACATCCATCTCCAGCAACTCTCCATTCTCCCCTGCCTCTCCTACATCCATCTCCAGCAAATTTCCTCTCTCCCCTTTCCCCTCCATCCATCCCCAGCAATTCTCCTCCTTCCCCTGCCCTCCGCTCCGTCCAGCAACTCTCCATTCTCCCCTGCCCTCTCCTCCATCCATCTCCAGCAAATTTCCTCTCTCCCCTATCCCCTCCATCAATCCCTGTTGTCCAGCAGTTCTCCTCTCTCCCCTGCCCATCCTGTTTCTGCCCATCCCCTTCTGTCCAGCGTCTCCCCCCCCTCCCCCTTTGCAGCATCTCCCAGCCACCTGTAAGGACAACGTGGATGAAGCAGCTCACAGGTTTGCTTGCTGTTTGCACTCCCGAAGTTGCAGCGACGAACGAGCGGGCAGGCAGCGGTAGGAAAAGCAACAAGGAGCTAGGTTAGACTCTGTCCTTCGCTTCCCTGCCCTCTCAGCGTCCCGCCTGCCCGAAAGGAAATGACGTCAGAGGAAGGCGGGACGCAGAGGGCAAGCAGGGAAGCGAATGACGGAGCAGTCGACCTGCCTCCTTGTTGCTTTTACTACCGAAGCGCTGCCCGCCCGTTCATCGCTGCGACCGAGTAAAAAAGTCGCCGTTCCAGTCATTTGGGTGGGCCTGAGCCGAGATTGGGTGGGCCTGGGCCCATCCAGGCCCACCCGTAGCTACGCCCCTGGTCCTAACAAATCTGGTACATTTTTCTATTATATACATTATGTCAATTTTCTTTGGGGCAATTTGCACTGACAGAGGGTTCTCCTAGTTTTTGAATAAAGTGGTTTTCATAACTGAATGTAGAGGAACTGCAATGAATCATAGTTAAGAACCTCACAAAATTCTGCATGAGGTTACTCCTCCTGTTCCAACTTGAAAGGTATAGCATGAGCCATTTCACGAACAAAAACTGGAAGGATACCTTCTAGGGAAGAATGTCTCCACTGAAGTGGCGGCGAAGGATTCGATGAGATATCATAGAACTCAACAGAAATCCACCTAGGTGGAGAACTCAAAGATCCAATGGTATGGAGCAAGATCAGTGAAGTGGGAAAATGGCCATGGGTACTTCAAGATTTATTGAACAAGGACTCGGCACAGGACCTGTGTTTTGGCCTGCATCAGGAGTCTTATGAATAAACGAACAAGCAAAACCCTTAGGGACGCAAACAAACTGGGCAACACAATAATAATGGGGGATTTCAATTATCCGCATATAGACTGGGTTAATGTAACATCTGTACACGCAAGGGACATAAGATTTCTTGATGAAATCAAGGACAGCTTCATGGAACAGCTAGTTCAGGAGCCGACAAGAGAAGGAAAAATACTAGACTTAGTCCTTAGTGGTGCTCATGATCTAGTGCAGGGGGTAACGATACGAGGGCCGATTGATAACAGTGATAATAATATGATCGGTTTTGATATTGGCATTGAAGAAAGTGAAACTAGGAAATCAAGTACGCTAGCGTTTAACTATAGAAAAGGTGATTACGACAAAATGAGAAAAATGGTGAAAAAAAGACTGAAAGGAGCAGCTCGCAGAGTAAAAAACTTGCATCAGGCGTGGATGCTGTTTAAAAACACCATCCTGGAGGTTCAGGACAAATATATTCCACGTATTAGAAAAAAGGGAAAAAAGACTAAACGTCAGCCGGCGTGGCTAAACAGTAAGATAAAGGAAATCATTAGAGCCAAAAAACAATCCTTCAGAAAGTGGAGAAGAGAACCAACTGAAAGTAACAGGATAGATCATAAGGAATGCCAAGCCAAATGCAAAGCGGAGATAAGGAGGGCAAAAAAGGACTTTGAGAAGAAATTAGCGTTGGAAGCAAAAATACATAGTAAAAATTTTTTAGATACATTAAAAGCAGGAAACCGGCCAAAGAGTCGGTTGGGCCGCTGGACGAAAATGGTGTTAAAGGGGCGATCAAGGAGGACAAAGCCGTAGCGGAGAAATTAAATGAATTCTTTGCTTCGGTCTTCACCGAGGAGGATTTGGGGGGGACACCGGTGCCGGAAAGAATATTTGAAGCGGGGGAGTCGGAGAAACTAAACAAATTCTCTGTAACCTTGGAGGATGTAATGGGTCAGTTCAGCAAGCTGAAGAGTAGTAAATCACCGGGACCTGATGGTATTCATCCCAGAGTATTAATAGAACTAAAAAATGAACTTGCGGAGCTACTGTTAGAAATATGCAATCTGTCCCTAAAATCGAGTGTAGTACCGGAAGACTGGAGGGTAGCCAATGTTACTCCGATTTTTAAGAAGGGTTCCAGAGGAGATCCGGGAAATTATAGACCGGTGAGTCTGACGTCGGTGCCGGGCAAGATGGTGGAGGCTATTATTAAGAATAAAATTGCAGAGCATATACAAAAACATGGACTGATGAGACAAAGTCAGCACGGATTTAGTGAAGGGAAGTCTTGCCTCACCAATCTAATGCATTTTTTTGAGGGGGTAAGCAAACATGTGGACAATGGGGAGCCGGTTGATATTGTATATCTGGATTTTCAGAAGGCGTTTGACAAAGTGCCGCACGAAAGACTCCTGAAGAAATTGCAGAGTCATGGAATCGGAGGTAGGGTATTATTATGGATTAAGAACTGGTTGAAAGATAGGAAGCAGAGAGTAGGATTGCGTGGCCAGTATTCTCAGTGGAGGAGGGTAGTTAGTGGGGTCCCGCAGGGGTCTGTGCTGGGTCCGTTGCTTTTTAATGTATTTATAAATGACCTAGAGATGGGAATAACTAGTGAGGTAATTAAATTCGCCGATGACACAAAATTATTCAGGGTCGTCAAGTCGCAGGAGGAATGTGAACGATTACAGGAGGACCTTGCGAGACTGGGAGAATGGGCGTGCAAGTGGCAGATGAAGTTCAATGTTGACAAGTGCAAAGTGATGCATGTGGGTAAGAGGAACCCGAATTATAGCTACGTCTTGCAAGGTTCCACGTTAGGAGTTACGGATCAAGAAAGGGATCTGGGTGTCGTCGTCGATGATACGCTGAAACCTTCTGCTCAGTGTGCTGCTGCAGCTAGGAAAGCGAATAGAATGTTGGGTGTTATTAGGAAGGGTATGGAGTCCAGGTGTGCGGATGTTATAATGCCGTTGTATCGCTCCATGGTGCGACCGCACCTGGAGTATTGTGTTCAGTACTGGTCTCCGTATCTCAAAAAAGATATAGTGGAAAAGATACAGTGAAGGGCGACGAAAATGATAGTGGGGATGGGACGACTTTCCTATGAAGAGAGGCTGAGAAGGCTAGGGCTTTTCAGCTTGGAGAAGAGACGGCTGAGGGGAGGTATGATAGAAGTGTATAAAATAATGAGTGGAATGGATCGGGTGGATGTGAAGCGACTGTTCACGCTATCCAAAAATACTAGGACTAGAGGGCATGAGTTGAAGCTACAGTGTGGTAAATTTAAAACGAATCGGAGAAAATTTTTCTTCACCCAACGTGTAATTAGACTCTGGAATTCGTTGCCGGAGAACGTGGTACGGGCGGTTAGCTTGACGGAGTTTAAAAAGGGGTTAGATAGATTCCTAAAGGACAAGTCCATAGACCGCTATTAAATGGACTTGGAAAAATTCCGCATTTTTAGGTATAACTTGTCTGGAATGTTTTTACGTTTGGGGAGCTTGCCAGGTGCCCTTGACCTGGATTGGCCACTGTCGGTGACAGGATGCTGGGCTAGATGGACCTTTGGTCTTTCCCAGTATGGCACTACTTATGTACTTATGTACTAATGTACTGTCTTTAGACCTTGTGACACTACTGATTGTTCTTTAAAAAGACCTTGGCTATGGTGTCGCTGGCTGAAAAGTAAAGTATGTCGTTTGTATATCAAATGAGGTAAATAAAATAAGGCTCCTCATCCGAGTGGTCCTGTGGGTCATGATCAGTCTCTCAGAAGAGATCAGAATCGGACTATGCAAAGTACTGCTCATGAAGAGTACGTGGGAGAGAGTGCCAACATGTACGTCAACTATGTAAACTGCATCAAGGCATGCAACTTCTGATGTTGGAAAAAACTCCTCTGTTGACAACGATACATGCATCTGTTGGGTCCGAGCTGCTGCCAACATTCGACGCTGAGGTGGTGAACGGAATCTTCCTCCCAACTGTCTCTCTGATGTATTCACGGGCTGGGCTGGGATAAGGCAGGCGCAAGCACCTTATGTGCCTGCAGAGAGACTGCCATTGCAATAGCCCTGAGAGATCTTCTTCAAATCCTTACTCAAAACCCACTTCTTCAATGTCGCCTTCGGCACATAACCGCTATACCTCCATTCAGGATATCTAGACTGCCCCAACTTGACATTTCATCCTTTAGATTGTAAGCTCCTTTGAGCAGGGACTGTTCTTTTTTGTGAAACTGTACAGCGCTGCGTAACCCTAGTACCGCTTTAGAAATGTTAAGTAGTAGTAGTATAGCCCGAATTTCCTTATGAAGGCTAGATGCCGATATGGGAAGAGAAGCCAGCACGGACACAGCCTGAGATACAGATTATGCAGGTGTAGAAGATCTAGAGACCTTGAAATCTTGACGAGAAATGAGCTGTAGAGATGGAGAGCGGACACTGCAGCATGGGCACTTCCAGTGCATCGATGACATGCAGGGGAGGTGCAAGACAAATGCCTAGACGGAGAGTGATGGCTATGTTTCTTAGGCTTTTGGGCTGCAGGTCCCTCAATGCTCAAAGTACCAATGAGGAGGATGTAGAGTCCTTGCATGAATGTGGCATCGAATCCGATGCAGCACCCTCTCGAGGCCGAAACAGATGCAGAATCAAAATATTTGACATTGTATTCTGGAGGTATTAATGGACCTCTGCCGCATACGCTGAGAGGTTACAGTAAATGCTTCAGTGGTTTGTGCCCAGGCACTGAGCATACCACTTATACAACCACTGCCCGCTACAGGTAAAAAGGTGAGTGAAAACAGACAGGCTAAATTCCTCAGTTTGTGCATCCAGAAACTATGAGGAAGTTAAAGTAGATCTAGTATGAAGATTCCATTAACTTGGTTGTGCATGGTTAACTGGCTCAATTATAGTGAGTCCTTGGATGTGTATGTTCCTGTGGCAGCTTGCTAGTTCTCATCACAATTTTTTTTTTTAATAATCGTATTTATTGTTTTCTAAACACAGTGTTTACAAACAACACCTCATACTATAACCATGTATGTTAACACTTCACAATCAACATTCCCAAATTTTCCCCCTTCCCCTCCCGCCCTTCCCCTACCTCCCCCTCCCCCAGTTCAAGCGTTTAAAATTTTGCTCCTAGCAACTGGTGTCAGGGTGTCCCATAGGGGGACCAAATTTTGCAGAATAGGTCTCCTGCCTCTGATGCCAGGTCCTCAATGCTGTGCCGTTCCAAAGCACACATTTGTATCATCAGCGATCTCCAATGGCTGACTGTGGGTTGCTCCTCTGTCAGCCTCACTTGTAGGATTGTTTTCTTCCCCATCAGGGTTGCCCTCTGGAGGAACGCCTTATGCCAGTCGGCGCTTGACCCTGAACAGTGAAAAGTTGTTTGGGAGAGTGGTGCCATCGAATTCCCCACATGTCCGATACACGCTCCGCCAATGTACCTTTGGGCAGGACCAGAACATGTGGCCCAGGTGTGCATTTGTGCGGGCGCATTTCGGGCAGGAGTCAGTGTCTCTCAGCGTGGCTCTAAACGCTCTATGCGGTGATATGTACAATCGAAAGATAAATTTATATTGAGTTTCCCGCCAGCACACATTCTCAGTTAATTTATAGATCCGCTTGATGCACATTTCCAATTGCTCCTGTGTAAATTGTTCTCCAAGTTCTGCTTTCCACTGTTGTAACACCACTGAATAATTTGCTGGCTTAGTATGCTCTCTCAAATGCGCATGGAAATATTTCAGCGGGACTCTAGCCTGCGTGTCCAAGCCTAGCAGTTCATTGTATTTCTCCCATGTTTCCATTGTCAAAGTTGCTCTAGGCAAGGACCGCACATAGTGCTGTAACTGTAGATATGCAAACAAGTCTGTCTCATGTAGTTTATACTCTCTACAAAGTTCCGCAAATGGTTTTATTATTCCCTGTTCATTCATCACATGGTACACATATTGCACTCCCCTTGTTGCCCAAATCTGAAAGGCCCGCGAGATACTACCCACTGGAAACTGGGGATTTCCCCTAATGGGTAGCATAGGGGAACTTACTAGGGTTAAGCCTGAAAAATTTACAAAGCCATTTCCAGGTATGTCTCAGAGGTTGAAATATCAGGGTTACTGGACCTAACTTCTGTGCCTGCCCCACCGGGAGCCTGTAACCAGCTCGCAAAATGCTGTTCCTGGAACCAGTGCAGTTCGGATAGTGCGAGAGAAAAATATTCTGTATTTCAGAACCAGTCGGAGAGATGTTGAATCCCACCAGCTACTAACAGCAGGCGCAAATCCAACACTCCCAGACCTCCTTTCTCCCGGGGCAACATTGCATTATGCACTGTCATCTGGGCCCTCTTCCCTGCCATAAAAAATTTGCAAGTTTTCCCTTCAGCCACCTCTCGTCCCTTCCTCTAAGATACATGGGCATCATTTGGTAGGTGTAAACCCAAATTGGAAACAAGATCATGTTGTATAAGGCCACACGTCCCATCAAGGATATAGGAAGCGCCTGCCACCTGCCCAATGCACTCTCCACCTTTCTTTTTAAGGGTTCCATATTTAATGTATAGATGCGGGTTAAATCAAGTGGGATTTTCACCCCCAGATACGTCATTGCATCCTGCGCCCACTGCAGTGGAAAGGGTCCCTCCCATGTCGCTTTTATATCTGGCTCTGAAGGTAGGGCTACCGACTAGACTAGTGTTCAGTATAAACCCAGAGTGAAACCCAAACTCTTCGATTACTTTGATCAGCCGCCTTAATGATTCTCAGGGCCTTGCCAGCGTCAAAAACAGATCGTCCGCGAAGGCTAACACCTTCATCGTTTGCCTCGGGAGTGTAACCCCATGTATCTCGGGGTCCTGTTCAATCGTACGGAGCAGAGGTTCTACATACAGGAGAAACAACAGAGGGGACAACCCTGCCTAGTACCGGCCTGCATCTCCAATGGTTCAGATCGCTTCCCATTTACTAGCAATCTAGCTGTGGGTGTCGCATACAAAGCCTTCACGGCATCCAAATACCAGCCCGACACACCCACATGTTCCAGTACCCGAAATAAGTAGCTCCATCTCACTTTGTCAAAAGCCTTTTCGGCATCAAGGCTTGTCAGTAAAAGACGGGTATCTGTTGTGCGGCATTGGGCAATAGTTAACAAGACCTTCCTCACGTTAAGCACGGAATGTCGCCCTCTTACAAATCCTACCTGATATTGTCCTATCAAGGTAGACGTGTGGTGCCAGCCTGTTTGCCAGTACCCGGGATAAGATCTTAAGGTCAACATTTATGAGAGATATGGGTCTGTAAGATTCTACACAGTCCTCTGGCTTCCCTGGTTTGGGTATTAGCATAATCCAGGCCTCGTGTTCTCCCCTGGTAAAACTCCCTCTCTGTACCACCGCCTCATAATATTCTAATAATGGCACCCTGAAATCAGCAGGCAGGAGCTTATAGTACTCTGCTGTGTAGCCGTCTGGCCCCGGTGCCGAGCCCTGTGGCAGTGACTTAAGAACCTGCTGTATCTCCTGCATCTGTATGGGTCTCGAGAGCCCCTCGCAAATGCCGGGTGACAGCGTGGGCATCCCCGCATCGTCAATGTAATCTTGTGCTGGGGTTTCTTCTTCCTCTCCCCCCCTTGCATATAGCCTGGTAAAAAATGCGTGAAACGCCTCCACTATGCCCTCTGGGGTCCCTACCTGGTTCCAGAAGAAGAGACCACTGACGTATTCAGCCTCTTCCGCTCCTGAGCGCGGGCTACCTGTGCCAACAACTTCCCCGGTTTATTCCCAAATCGTCGAAAATCTCATTCCCCTCACCCACAGTCTTTTCTTTGTCTGGTCATGTATAAGGGAGTTGAGGGCCACTGAGGTCGCCACCATGGCTTCCCTATGCTCCTTCGATGGGGTCTTCAGATATTTTTCGCCTGTCTCAACTCCTTTTCTAATCTGACTATTCCCGCTGCAATTCTCTTCCCCCTGGCGCTCATGTATGCTATAATGCTCCCCCTAAGGACTGCTTTCGAGGCCTCCCAAAACACTATTGGGGATTCACAGGATTCTGCATTGGTATCCATGTAGGCCATCCACTGCTCTTTAATGTACTTTCCAAAGTTCTCATCTTTATACTAGGACGGGAATCTCCATAACCTGTCCCACGCCCCGGGGCCAGCAAAATCGACATCCACCCAAATTATCGAATGGTCGGATATCTCCAGGGGGCCTATTTCTGCTGCTGTTATGCACGAGAATAGTGAATGGGCCACTAATATGTAATCTAGTCGGGACCAGGTTAAGTGGACCTTAGATTGATGGGTATAATCGTTCGTGAGGGGATGGGTCAGCCGCCACGGGTCCACTAAAGTCAAAGCCGTGCACATGGAGTCTAGCACCCCATCCCTCTCTACCGGTCGCCTCGTTCCTGATCAGCTTGCTGATCCATGACTTTGTTAAAATCGCCCACCCAAATCCATGGTGCATCAGTGTACTTTAGTCCCAGTGCTATTAGTTCTTGGAAAAAGGGGGAAGCTTAAGAATTAGGCCCGTATATCGTGCACAAATAAAACACCTGTCCCTGTATATTTTCAGTAATAATACCCTTCCCTTTTTATCTGAGTGAATCAATTCTATGTGGCATGGGAGCCCTTTCCTGATAAGGACCCACTACCCCGCTTCTCTTCCCTCCTGATGAGGAGTAACAATCTCCCACCCACTGTTGTTTCAGTTTTCCATGTTCAGCATCAGTTAGCTTTGTTTCCTGGATGCATGCGATGTCTGCTTTGTGATGTTTAAGCTGGGCCAGTATTTTAGACCTTTTGATGGGGGATGTGATGCCAGAGACGTTCCAGGATACAATTCTGATTAACTGGTTAGCATGTGGCATCACAATTCTCCATTGCATATTTGTATAGAACCCATTCTGATCGGTTCCCCCAGGAGCCCAGCCCCACTCCAGGAGACAGCGAACCACGCTTCCTTTCTGGTCATCTCCCATGGTCTCAGCGATCCTACCCGCCACCAGGACACCCCTACTATAGTTTTTGATCTTTCCCCCATCCCCTCCCGCCCCTTCCCCCTACCCTCCCATCCTCCCACTCCCCCCTTCCTCCCCCTCTTATCCCCTCCTCTAATGCCAACTATGTGTGCCGCCATATAGCGTCACCTGGGTCACTCGTGTGCTGGGATCCCCCCTCCTCTCCCAGTCAAATCCTATTTTACAGCAATCTAATCCATAGCTTACCCACAAAAATCAGTCATTCAACACTCACTCTCTACATCTCAGTGTCCAACAGTTCACACTATTTCTCGGATGTTTTCCAACCTTCTCAGCTCATCTTGCCCTCCCTCATGTGGTTGGTGTCTGATCACTTAATTCTTTGTTCAGGAAGTGCATTGCCAGCTTTTCTGATGAGAAGACATTCCATTTCCCATGCATTTGTATTTTTAAAACTGCTGGGTAGGACAGGGCAAAACGGATCTTCTTTTCTGCCAGGGTTGAACATATAGGGTGGAATCTCCTTCTTTTCTCCTGTATCCCTGCTGAATAATCTGGGAAAATCATAATTGTATTTCCCTCAAATTTCAGGGTGTCCCTTTTTAATTTGTATCCATGCATGATCTCCTCTTTGTGTATTTATTTTATTTTTGTTACATTTGTACCCCGCGCTGTCCCACTCATGGCAGGCTCAATGCGGCAGGCAATGGAGGGTTAAGTGACTTGCCCAGAGTCACAAGGAGCTGCCTGTGCCGGGAATCAAACTCAGTTCCTCAGGACCAAAGTCCACCACCCTAACCACTAGGCCACTCCTCAACTCGTGGCTTCTTGCCTTCTTGGAATCTCCCGAGCCTGTGTGCCCTTTCAATACAGAGGCCCCCTCTGCTGTCTGAGAGTGCAAGCTGCTTTTGAAGCCAGTTTTCCAGCATGGGCCCCAGCATTTTTTCAGACACAGACTCAGGTATGCCTACCAGCCTCAAATTGGAGCGGCGGGCCCTGTTTTCCAAGTCCTCCAGTTTCTCAGCCTGCACATTGATCTTAGCTTCCAGCTCTTCTAATTTTGGCACGTTTGTAGCCCACGTGTCTTCCATATCGGACATTCGTTGCTCTAGGTCTTGCGTGCGCTTCGAGATTTCCGCCATGTTGGCATCCATTTTGTTCAACTGGGTTGTCAGGGAGTCGAATCGGGGCTCTAAGGCTAGCTCGATCACTTTTGAAATCTGTGCGAGCTGCCGCTCCGAAAACTCGGCATGCATTCCCGACTCCCCTTCCGCCATCTTGGATACCGCGAGCACAGGCGGCGATTTCCCTTTCTCGGCCTGAACACTTCTTTTTGCAGATCCCACTGGCATGGAGACTAGGAACTGGTCCATACACCTTCCCGCTTCGACTCACCAGGTCAGAGACTGCTGGAGTTTTAATTAATTGCTGTTTTCAGGCAAAACGGGGAGTGGGGGTCCCGGAGCTCAGCTGCTGTGCTGCTGGCGCTCTCAGTGCATCACGTGACCCCTCTCATCACAATTTTTAACCAGATTATTATATAGTGAAAATTGTGTGACATTCAGATTGTGACCATTTGGTATGATCTAATTACGGTGATAGTTCTATAGATGTGTGCCTGGTGAGAGACTATTATAAAGGAATTTAGGCCTACAGATCGGAAGCAGTGAAGGGATGTGATCACCACCAGCACTGTGGTGGGTGGGAGGGAGGGTATTCGCATTAAAATTGTTATTTTTGAATGCATGTTATTTGTGGCTAATTTGGTTATCTTTGAAGTGTATTGTTGCCAACTTGTGTCCTCAATAAAAATATTCAACTATAAAGATAACAGTGATTAAAAATGTAATTACTGAACTTATACAATCTTAATACTCATTTGTTAAATGATAAAATATATATCCAATTTTTGCGCCTTGTGTGCCGCAACATGAAAAAGGTTGAAAAATCACTGTGTAAATATCATGCCTGCTTGTCTTCGGAGAACTGTTACAATCCGAGGGGACTGAAAATGACCATACTTCACTGGAGGTGTCTAGGCAAGCCTGATTGCTCTGGTCTCTAAACAATTGACTGACCATACTACCTCCTCCACTGACCATGGACAGTTGTATCCTAGCAATGAGCCCCATCTACTGAGACTGGTGTCTATAGTTACCAGTATGCATTCGTGGGCTTCCAGATCAATACCCCTGAAGAGGTGACGAGCACTTTAAGACTCTGTCTAGCATACCTCCAAAAGGGCAGCTTCACACTGCCAACTGTTGCAACTGTGATGACTACCACAAAAGCAGAGCCTGTTGTAATGGCTCATGTGAGCATAAGCTATCAACCTCAGAACCTGCAGGTACTGCCAAACTGTCAGAGTTGGCCACCAAAAAGGCCCATATTTGGCTCTGCAGCCTGCACATCATTTTGCCCAGTCTGGTATCCAATATTATCTAGAGTTTCCCAGTTTGATATCCAATATTATTCTGAGATATCCGAGAGACAATGATGGGACCAACTGACTCTTGGTCACATTCACTACCCATCCTAGACCTTCCAGAGTCTGTCACCTGAGCTGTGAAAGACAAGACTCCCTCAACAGGACCTGGGCCAGATAAGCCAGTTCAGATATAGGTAGACAAAAATTTAATTCTCTCTTAAGAGAGTCACAACCATCATTATTCTGGATAAGGTCCTAAGCGCTGTGGCCAGATCAGTGTCCAGAACTGGAAAGGCCAACCCAAAACTGGAACATGAAGATACTGTTGGTGCACCACCTTTTACTGAGATGTGCAGAGAGGTGTCAATGAGGTTTAGGGAGGTTAGGAACTCAATCCGACTCATTGCACTTGTGATAGAGTGCAAAGTCTCCATACAGGAATATGGAACTCAAAGATGGCTGTTGACTTTGAGGTCCAGAATGGGTCTGAATAAACCCACGTTCTTTAACACCACAAAATACATGGAATACTCCACCCTTGTTTTTCACTTGAAACTGAGCAAATGGCTTCCAGGTGCAACAAGCAGCCCATCATTTCTTGCACTGCAGCCGTTTTGGCTCATCTGGGGGACTTCACAAAAAACTCTGAAAGTGGGTCCAAAACTCCAAGTACCACCTCTTTGTACAATTTTCAGAACCACCTTTTTTTTTTTTTTCTAAAATAACCATAATAGTGAGCAAAGAACAGTCAAAGACAGCTGCTAGATCCCATAGTCCCTAGCCAGCTTGCTGATCAAAAAAGGGGTCAGAGCTATAAAAATGGATGAACCTCCCCTGGGACTTCCCTACTGTAGGACAGGGGACACCAGTTCCACAGGGCTGCTACCCAGAACCTAAGCCTCAATCTAAGAACAGAGGAGGGAAATAGAAACAAACAAGCCCAACCTCACAGATGTGTACTAGACCAGTGCAGACATCAGCACCATCTGTGGGAGACTGAGAAATCCTGGATGGGCAGCACTCTGGTACCACTATTATAGGAGGGAGGAAACTCTTTGGCTTTTTTATCTCTGTCTCTATTTGCTGGCAGGGAATCTAACCTATAAGTCTGGACTGGTATGATAAGGAGTTACAGAAAAGCGGTCCTGTTTAAAGCACAAATGTGGACAAGCAAGGGGTGCCAAGAGTGAAATGTTATTCATCAAGGCAAGAAATGACAGAGAGCAAGAGCAATATAATAAATGAGTGAATTTGTTATCAGCCTCCCCCATAATCAGCATTTCCAAAGCATAATGGAGAACTGGGGGAAGAGGGAAGGTGGGAGTAATTTTATTGTGTATCCTTCCCAGCAGTTAACTACTATTTATCAATTATAGAAATACAGAAGCAATGGAACTGTCTGACATTTGATTACCAAATACAAAAGTCAACAAGCATCAGCTGCACTCTTCACTTCTTCTCTGAGCTATTAATTTAGTCTATTTTGGGCTGTACAGCAGATGCTGCCCAGGCACCGGCACTTATCAGCCCCTATCGTCTGCCTCCTGTTTTATTGATCTACTTGCTCCTTGCCATTAATGCAGGTTTAAAACACGCAGAGCTGTTCAAAATAGATGAACTACGCCAAAAGAAAATAAGAAAATCAATTGTGCTTCTAATGTCACAGAATCGTAACTATTAACTTGGAAAACTTTAGCTAGTATCACGAATAAAACTGCAAAATTTAAGGGCTGCTCATCAGATTCAGTGCAAGCTTCCACTGGTTCTTTTCCACAGTGCTTAAAACACTGTACTTGTAACTTCCCTATAAAGAATAACTGTCCTGAGCAATCAACAAAACTGAACCAGGGGATAGACCAGGGGTTCTCACCCCAGTCCTCAGCACACACTTAGATAGTCAAGTTTTTAGGATACCCACAACGGATAATCATGGGATAGATCTGCATACAATGGAGATAGTGCATGCAAACACTTCATGCATATTCTGTATGGTTATCCTGAAAACCTGACTGGCTGGGTGTGTCCTGAGTAAAGTGGCATCTTAAAAAAAAAAAGTAAATTAAGTGAATTCAGGTCAGGCCAATAGCTCTACAGCACTATTATAGGGAAGGCCAAGTCCTAGCTGCAACCTCCGCTTCGTGGGCCAGAAAAAATACATAGCCACCAAAAAGAAGGAGAACCTGGCCATTACACCTACCTATTGCCTTGCATAAGAGCACCTTCTGCCAGGTTACTGAGCATTCAAGTATGGAACACACATTCCCATTCTCTGTGGAATAGAAATGTTCAGCATTACCTTACCAGTCTCTCTACCTGCAGAGTGAGACCAAACAGCAACTAGATTTGTAAAACACTGAAAAACACCATGCAGGAGTGGCTATAAACACCAACTGACCTACAACTAAGTTATCACAGCACAATTAAAACAAAACAAATAAATAATCCTCCTTAAGCTGCAGCCTCTATATCTCTATCATACTCACCACAGACAGAAAACTATAGAACAAATCCTATATAATAATTCTCACCATCAACATTCTAAAGTAGCTGCCTGTGCCCGTGGCTCCTGAGCTAGGCTCCGTAGCCAGGCTGACGTCACTCACAGCTGATTCCCAGGCAGGGGGAGGAGTAGGTACTCCTCCCCCTGCCTGAGAATCAGCTGTGAGTGCGCTGCTCCCTGCAACGCAAGCGCGGCACCGCAGACACCCCCCCCGGCATATCACCCAAGCCCCGCCCCCCAAACACATCAAACCCCCCCCCCCTGGGCACCACCCAAGCCCCTCCCCCCAAGCACATCAACACCCCCCCCCCGGGCACATCAACCCCCTCGCCACCCACAGCTGCCAGTTCAAGACCCCAACTCCCTCCCTCCCTCCGATTTGAAAAGACCCCCCCTCTCTCCGATTTCCAGACCCCTGGACCCTCCTCTTCTCGGCCACACGGTGTGGACGAATGACGTGATCAAGCTGGAATCTGTTTGTGTGCGTGCTTGCTTGGTCATTGTAAAAATTTACGTTATGGACAAGCGCAGAGCAAAACAGTTGGGATCGTTTGTTGCAGTTTCCGGCTGCACTGATGCTTGGCCCTACTGATGAATTTGTGACCTACCACAGAGACCTGAGTGTACACCCGGAGACTTCCCTGCTAGGATTGGCATTGCAGAGAGCATTGAAGAGAGGAGGAGGCGGCCATTCCCTTGGGTTTGAGCCAACTTTGAATCCAGATCCGAGCATCCAGATCAATTGTTTTGGGCTGGGAAAATTTTTCCCAGCTGGCAACCCTGTCCAGATCCGAGCACTCAGCCTCCGCAGCTGTGTGGGAAGTTCACCAGTTTTGGTGAGCTGGCACCCAGAACTGGAGCAGGGGAGTATTCAGACGCTCACCAAAAGGGCACAGCGAGGTACGTTTTTGAAAGCACCTGTAGATTCTTTGGTGTTTAGGGCAGCACCATCTTTGAAAACAGAGACAGCAGGCATGAAAACCTAGGACTGCTCCTATCCCACTAAACCCCGTGGATGCCTCAGTAGATAATTTAAGGAAGGAGAGTGCTTAATGTACTTTTTCAACAAAAGGCAGAGACTGAAAGGAAACAAAGTGAAGGTACTTACCTGCAGCAGGTGCTCTCCGAGGACAGCAGGCTTTATATTCTCACAAGTGGGTAACGCGGCGCCTCGTTGCCCATTCTGGAACTTCTAACAAGCTCAAAACAGAGCTTTATGGAGCACACGACATGCTCCACCAAGAATGCGCAAGCGCAGTTCCCACAGTTAGATACTACAGCAAAAATAGAGAGCGTTCCAAGGGGAAGTGGGAAGGTTTATGAGAATATAAAGCCTGCTGTCCTTGGAGGACACCTACTACAGGTAAGTACCCTCACTTTCTCCGAGAACAAGCAGGCTTATTTATTCTCACAACTGGAGAATTCCTAGCATCCAGGCTCAATACAAATAACAAACATTGGTCAACTGGGCGTCACAACAGCGAGGACATAACTCAGATTAACCTGAAACTATATACAAACCAAGCAAGACTGCAGCCTGGATTGAAATTCCACGTGTAAAGGGGAAAAGGATACTGATAGGAGTGTACTACCGTCCGCCTGGCCAGGATGAACAGATGGATGTAGACAAGTTAAAGGACATTAGGGACGCTAACAAACTGGGCAACACAATAATAATGGGCGATTTCAATTACCCCGATACTGACTGGGTAAATGTAACATCAGGGCATGCTAGGGCAGTAAAATTCCTTGACGAAATCAAGGACTGCTTTATGGAGCAGCTGGTACAGGCGCCAACAAGAGAAGGAAAAATTCTAGACCTAGTCCTTAGTGGAGCGCATGATCTGGTGCGGGAGGTAATGGTGCTGGGGCCGCTTGAAAATAGTGATCATAATATGATCAGATTTGATATTAGCTTTGGAGTAAGTATACACACTGTGACAAGGCTACATCCCCGATGTATAGAGTGAAGCAGCAGAACCATGAACTACATATCCCAGAATGCATTTCCAGTCCTAGCAGTGAGATCCCAGGGGATAGGCAAGCTGGCCATATACCGTCTCTGACCACAAGAGGGAGGGTGAATGAAGGAGCCAGTTCCCGGGACCAGCAATCTGTATATCATGCTGCCCACCTGTAATAGGGAGGGGTGGGCTGAGAAGCAGGAGGAGGATTGGATGGAAGAGGGAATTAATCAGCCTGAGCAGGGGAAGAAAGCAGAATGAAATGGGAGCGTGAGAGCTGAGGAAGGCAGCCCCTGAAGGTTTGGAAACCTACATGGTTTTGGAATTTATTTTGGTTTAAACCCTGCTTAAGTGGAGAAGTCTGTTTTTCTTTTGTGAAACCTGATTATTTTGAGAACCTCTGAAGTTGGAAGGCTTGTTTATGAAGGAGGGCTGTCTGGTGGGAAGAGGGGTTCAGTTCAGGAGGACAGGAGCAGTGCAGGCTGAAATACCTTTGGTTGAGGAAGTCCCAAAAGTATTGCACCTCCTGGAAGTAAAGGCTGCTTGGTGATTAACTGTCTTGAGGGGAAATCCTGCTTGTGGGACAAGTACTATTTGTTTGTTACTGGCTGGGACAAAAAGCAGGGATTTCCAAAGGGCTCTTGCATTCCCCTCAGGGAAGGGGGCAAAGTCCTTGTGTAATTGGCTGATGTACTAAGAAAGGCAGAACAGCAAGTCTCTACTCTGGAGTAAAGTTTTGTTTATGAATCTGGAAAATAAAGGAATGTTTTTGAAGTATTTCCTGGTGGCAGTTTTGTGAAGTTCTGGCTATTCATGGGAGGCAGCTTCCTCCCCCGTACTGGAGCAGCGGGCCCGTTTACAACACGAAATCCAATACATTAGCGTTTTAACTTTCAAAAAGGAGCCTATGATAAAATGAGAACAGTGAAAAAACAACAACAGAGGAGCGGCTGCGAGAGTCAAAAATTTGCATCAGGGAGAGGAAGTGATGTCACCAACCTAGATGGACGCTTGAAAGATTAGCTCCGGTCCCCCCGCGGCGACAACGGCAAAATTAGCGTGTTTAAACGAAGCTGGAGAGCTGAAATAACAACTCGCTAGACAGCAAACAGATCGTGACTTTGCATATGCAACCGCCATCCTCGGGAGTGGATTTATCCCGGTTTGCGTTCGAAGGAACAGGACCGCAACATATAAACAAAATGGCGGACGGGAAAAAAACGAAGAGCTTCACGGAGCCGGGTGGCGCCCAGCTTCAGGGCAGCCAGCCGGGGAAACAAGCGGCGGCCGAATCCTCTGAGATGGATCAATTATGCCTGCAACAATGGTTACAAAATATCAGCTCCGATCTCAAAGCCTTACGAGCGGAAGTGGCGACAATGGGGGCTGATTTGAGAGGTGAGATCAGAGAGCTGGGCACACGTCTGGAAGAGACAGAAACGCAAGTGGAGGCACAAGGGGAGGCTCTTGGGGCGTTGGACCAACAAGTTGTGGGGCTGCAGAACGACCAGCAACAACTGCTAGACAAAGTAGAGGACTTAGAAAACAGGGGGCGCCGCAGCAATCTTAGATTCCGGGGCCTTCCAGAAACTCCGACCTACCAGGACTGTGAGAAAGTGGTGCAGGACATAGTACGGGACCTGTACGCAGCGAATGGCGAAACAGTGGAATCTGAGCTTATCCAAATAGATAAGAGCACATAGGGCACTAGGAGCAATGCGCAACAATAAACCAAAAGACATTATTGCGTGTTTCACCAACTTTAAGCAAAAAGAAAAAGTGCTGAAATATGCACGCCAAACACTGGAATTTAAATGGGACTCATACAATATCGAAATATACCAAGACCTGGCGGCGGCGACGCTAAAGCGGAGAGGAGACTTGAAACCATTTACACGACATCTCAGAGATCTCAAGATCCAGTATAGATGGAGGCACCCCTTTGCATTGGTGTTTTATAAAGATGGGAAACAGCATCAAATTAGATCCCTATTGGAAGCACAAGAACTTTTCCCGGAGACAACAACTACAGACACTGGGTCGGAAAGGAGCAACAGACCGAGGCTTGGATCTCTTCCACCCCCACCGAAATGGCAACGGGCTGGAAAGGGACCGAGAAGACTGCAGCGCCAACAATCTGCAACTAGAATCACCTGAAGATACACGAACATTATTGTTGGTAAAGTTATAAACTGTTAAAATACGAGTTGGGTTAAAGGTTAAATATGTGAGCTGATAGTCAGCTCAGGATCATAAGAGAAAGTTGGGATGCTGTTGTTGCGGGGGGGGGGGGGACTGGATTGAAACAGGTTGTTCCTTCCTCCTAGAATAGGCATCACCTGAGGGTAAGGGATGCCTAAACTCTATAGATGGGAAGGGGGAGGGGATTGGGGGAGGGGGGGGTGGGAGAGGGGGAAGAAACAATTTAACATGGCATGGGATACAGGCTGATTATAGGACAAGGGCTCAAAGGGCGGGCGAGGATAAAGAAAGGATATATGTATATTAAAAGAGATGGGGGACATTAAATGTTTGGTGCTCAATGCCAGGGGGCTAAATATACCCAGGAAAAGACAGCTGTTATTCAGGGAACTGCAGCGCCACAAGGTGGACATAGGGTTGATACAGGAGACCCACTTAAAAACCAAATATGAGCGACTATGCACTCATAGGGCATACCCTGTCATACACTTTGCCTCGAGCACAGACAATACGAAAAGCAAAGGGGTCCTTATAGCATTTAGTAGAGGGAAGCCATGGGAGATTAAAAAAGTTATCAAAGATAAAGGGGGGCGATACTTGTTGATAGTCTTCGCTTTGGTAGGGCGAACCTATACATTAGTGAATATATATGGCCCAAACTCACAACATGGGGAATTTTTCAAGGCACTAGACCAAATACTTACCAGACATGTTGAAGGGTCCCTATTGATTGGAGGGGATTTTAATCTTACCCTGAACCCACAATTAGACAATACGGTAAGACGGATAAATTATGCAAAAAGCGATAGAAGGCAACTTCAGGAATTTATAAATCACTGGCAATTACAGGATTACTGGCGGAGGGACAATCCTAATCAAAGGGCATACACATACTTTTCCACAATACATCAATCTGCATCCCGAATTGATATGTGGTTGGGGGACCTATCTTTAATGGGAGCAATAGGAGAACATTCTATTTTGCCGCGGACTTGGTCGGACCACTCCCCGGTGCTTTTGCGGCTTCGGGGGGTGGGTCCACCGGGGCCAAGAAGGCAATGGCGTTTGGACAACGCCCTGTTATCAGATCCAGCAAACATAACACAGATAGAGCAATATATCAGGGAATACATCCAATTCAATGATACTGGGGAGGTATCTCCAACCATGATATGGGAAGGATTTAAAGCAGTGATTCGAGGTCATTTGATAGCGTTGCGTTCTAAATGCTGGAAGGAAAGATGCGCGAAAGACAAAGATTTACGTTCAAGGTTAACACAGGTGGAGAAACAACTGCAAGAGGGGACAGCCCAGAACCCATTACAATTAAGGGGACAGGCATATGAACTGCGTACTCAGTTACAGGAGCTCGAGTTAGCTGAACTAGCCGAAAAATTAAAGAGAGTACGACAAATGCACTTTGAATTTGGTGATAAACCAAGCAGGCTTTTAGCTCACAAATTAACACAACACACCAATAGGAATATGATAGGGGGACTTAGAGATGCGGGAGGGGAGATACACTCGGAGCCAGAGTTCCTGGAATCGTCATTCAGAAGCTATTATAAAAATTTATACAGGGCAGAGGAGGAAAGGGGAGAAGAGGAAATACGGGATTACTTGGAGAGTGTAGACCTTCCGAAATTACCAGAACAGGCTGCGCAAACCTTGGGCGCTCCTATCACGTTAGAGGAGGTGGAGCAGACAATCCGAGCACTCTCCCCAGAGAAGGCCCCAGGACCAGATGGGTTCACTCCCAAATTTTATAAAATTTACATAAAGCTACTTGCCCCATTGTTACTACAAGTGTTTAACTCGTTGGATAAAAACACGAGCTTGCCCCCGACATGGAATATGGCCACAATTACGGTTTTACATAAACCAGGCAAAGATCCCCAATTATGTAGCTCATATCGACCCATATCTTTGTTAGGGGTGGATTACAAAATATTTACAAAGATCATGGCCACACGACTTCAGCAAATTTTACCACAGATAATACATGAAGACCAGACGGGCTTTGTCCATTCCCGCCAGACGTTTGATAACATCAGGAGAACACTACAGGTGCTCCAAGGGGCCCATATACTGAACTCCCAATTATGTATATTATCTTTGGACGCGGAAAAGGCCTTCGATAGAGTTAGCTGGCCTTTTCTCTTTGGGGTGCTCGAAAAGATGGGAATAGAGGGACAATTCTTAGAATGGGTACATCTCATCTACAAGACCCCAGTAGCGGCAGTGCGTGTCAATGGGACGCTGACACGCCCGTTTTCACTACAAAGAGGTACCAGACAGGGGTGTGCATTGTCGCCCTTACTCTTTGCATTGGTGATGGAGCCATTGGCTATTAAAATTCGTGGGAATGGAGAGATTAGGGGCCTTAGGGGTGGAGGTATAGAAACTAAGATACTTCTCTTTGCCGATGACATTTTACTGACACTACAAGATCCTCGGGTAGCTTTACCGGTGGTGGGAGAAGAGATACAAAAATACGGGGAGTTGTCGGGCTTTAAAATTAACTTTGACAAATCTGAAGCACTCGATATAAATATACCAAACTCTACTCTCGCCTTTTTGAAAAAACGATTTCCTTACAAATGGGCTAATAAATATATTAGGTATCTGGGGATAAACATACCCCGTCGGATAGAAGACTTATTTGAATATAACTTCCCTGGGAAGGTGCGAGAACTATTTCAGGAAATGGAGCGGTGGGAGGGATTGACAATATCCTGGGTAGGCAGAATTAATGCTATTAAAATGATCATCCTTCCGAAATTGCTCTGTTTATGGCGTTACCGATAGAGATACCAGATAGCTTTTTTCGTGGCTTGCAGGGTAGGGTTTTTTCCTTTATCTGGAGAAAGAGACCACCGAGGGTGAGGAGGGATACAATGTATCAACCCCGAGATAAAGGAGGGATGGGAGTCCCATCATTTTATGAGTATTATTGCGCGGCACACCTTAGATTACTAGCTAATTGGTACCAGAGTACTGAGAAATTATGGGTTAGTATAGAACAACATTGGTTGAGTCCATATCCACTTAAAGCAATTCTATGGTTGCCTACACGTACACTTAGGGAGGTAATTAAAGGAAGCCCTTGCCTCCTACAGTGGCCTTTGACTGTTTGGAGCAAGATCAGGGAACAGTTCTTTCCAGAACGCATCTACTTTCAGCACACTTACCTTAGATTTGCTCCCCAATTTGATATGGGCAGATATGATAGCATGTATAAAGAGTGGGAGGAATTGGGATTGTGTGAATTGGGACAAATGTGCAAGGAGGAGAGGATCCCCACATATCAGGAGTTATGTCAGGACTATGGGCTCTCCCCGCTACAGGCCTTTCACTACCACAGAGTGCAAACTTTTCTTAAACGAACTGCGGGTGAGGAACTGGAGTTAACAGAAACACAGCTGGAAAAGGGGATGACGGGTGGGGGTGGTCGAGGGAGTATTACTAGAATTTATGGAGCTCTGTTGGCAAAGGAGAACCCAGTGGAGCACTATACAAGAAAATGGGAATTAGAAATAGGAACAACATATGACCCCCCACAATGGGCACAGATGTTTAAATCATTACTGCGGGTATCGGTGTCCAGCAAGATGGTGGAAAATGGACATAAAATATTATATAGCTGGTACTATACACCCGCCCGTTTGGCTAAAATGTTCAGATTAAGTTCAGCAAGTTGTTGGCGAGAATGTGGGGAGGATGGGGATATGTTTCATGTTTGGTGGTCATGTACATATGCACAACGATACTGGGCAAGTATCATAGACTTTATCAGTTCAGTGACTGCCATACAATATCAACAGAAAATGGAATACTGTTTGCTACATCTTCGACCGCCCAAGGTACCACGGCATATACATCAATTTGCTACTCAGACATTTGTGGCGGGCAAACTAGTATTAGCAGCTGCATGGAGGAAGTTGAGACTACCGGACATATCCACAGTGTTGGAAAAACTGGAATATATTCATTTAATGTCTAAACTCACAGCTATGAGGTCAGGACGAATGGCTAAGTACCTAAAGACTTGGGACTCTTATACAGCCTGGAGAGAAATTTCTGTGCAATCCTAATGCCACATACTTAGCAAGGGGGGGAGGGGGGAGGGGGGAGGGCGGGGAGGGGGGGGAGTGTTGGGCGAAAAGCCAGAGAACAGTTGATGGGTAACAAAGTGGAAATGGAGAGTATGTATGTGTATTAGAATGTTATATTTTGGAGAAAAATGATGTTTTAAACTGGTTTTGTACAATTTTGCAAAATATATAAATAAACGATTAAAAAAAAAAAAAAAAAAAATTTGCATCAGGCTTAGAGGCTGTTCAAAAATACCATCCTGCAAGCCCAGGCCAAATATATTCCGTGTATTAAAAAAGGAGAATGGAAGACCAAACGACAGCCGGCATGGTTAAAAATTGAGGTGAAGGAAGCTATTGGAGCTAAAAGAAAATCCTTCAGAAAATGGAAGAAGGAACCGACTGAAAATAATAAGAAACAGCATAAGGAATGTCAAGTCAAATGCAAAGCGCTGATAAGGAAGGGAAAGAGGGACTTTGAAAAACAGACTGCACTGGAGGCAAAAAACACAGTAAAAACTTTTTGAGGTACACCAAAAGCAGGAAGCTGGAAAAAGAATTGGTTGGACTGCAAGATGACCGAGGGGTAAAAGGAGCAATAAGGGAACACAAAGCCAAAGCAGAGAGACTAAATGAATGCTTCGGTCTTCATTGAGGAAGATTTGGGAGAGATACTGGTGCCAGAAATGATATTCAAAGCTGACAAGTTGGAGAAACTAAATAAATCTCTGTAAACCTGGAGGATGCTGCACTTTGACAAACTGAAGAGTAGCAAACCTCCTGGACCAGATTATATTCATCCCCAAGTACTGATAGAATTGAAAAATGAACTTGCAGAACTATTGCTAGTAAAGCGAAGATACTTACCTGTAGCAGGTATTCTCCGAGGACAGCAGGCTGATTGTTCTCACATGTGGGTCGGCGTCCACGGCGGCCCCAGGAATGGAGATTTTTATAGTAAAATCCAGAGAGCTTTGCAACAGCCAGCAAAGCACGGGACAGACGCACTGCGCATGCGCGGCCATCTTCCCGCCTGCACGTGTCCGTTCCCGCCTCAGTTATATCAAAAGCAAATAAAAAAACAACTCCAAAGGGGAGATCTGCGGGTTGGTCAGAGCAATCAGCCTGCTGTCCTCGGAGAATACCTGCTACAGGTAAGTATCTTCGCTTTCTCAGAGGACAAGCAGGCTGCTTGTTCTCACATGTGGGGTATCCCTAGCCCCCAGGCTCACTCAAAACAACAAAGAAAGGTCAATTGGGCCTCGCAATGGAGAGGACATAACTGAGATTGACCTACGAAGAAACAGCTGAGAGTGCAGCCTGGAACAGAACAAAAATGGGCCTGGGGGGGGGGGGGTGTGGAGTTGGATTCTAGACACCAAACAGATTCTGCAACACCGACTGCCACGTCAGGAATCCTGCTGAAGGCAGTAATGAGATGTAAATGTGTGGACTGATGACCACGTCGCAGCCTTGCAAATCTCTTCAATAGTGGCTGACATCAAGTGAGCCACTGATGCTGCCATGGCTCTAACACTATGAGCCGTGACATGACCCTCAAGAGTGAGCCCAGCTTGGGAATAAGTGAAGGAAATGCAATCTGCTATCCAACTGGAGATTGTGCGTTTCCCGACAGCAACTCCCCTTCTGTTGGGATCGAAAGAAACAAACATTTGGGCGAACTGTCTGAAGGGGCTTGTCCGCTCCATATAGAAGGCCAATGATCTCTTGCAGTCTAATGTATGCAACTGACGTTCAGCAGGGCGGGTATGAGGACGGGGAAAGAATGTTGGCAAGACAATTGACTGGTTCATATGGAATTCCGACACCACCTTCGGCAAGAACGTAGGGTGTGTACGGAGAACTACTCTGTTATGATGAAAATTTAGTATAAGGAGCATGGGCTACCAAGGCTTGGAGCTCACTGACTCTACAAGCTGAAGTAACCGCCACCAAGAAAATGACCTTCCAGGTCAAGTACTTCAGATGGCAGGAATCCAGTGGCTCAAAAGGAGGTTTCATCAGCTGGGTGAGGACGACGTTCAGATCCCATGACACTGGTGGAGGTTTGACTGGGGGCTTCGACAAAAGCAAACCTCTCATGAAGAGAAACAACTAAAGGCTGTCCAGAGATAGGCTTACCTTCTACACGATAATGAAAAGCACTAATTGCACTAAGAATAACTCTTACGGAGTCGAGATAAGGGAACACATGTACTCCCAGTCTGCGTAGCAACGCTGCAACTACTGCCAGGCATTTTGTAAAAACACTGGGTGCAGACGCGAGACCAAAGGGTAGCACACAATACTGGAAGTGCTGTGTTCCCAAACAGAATTGAAGATACTTCCTGTGAGTTGGAAATATTGGAATGTGAGTGTAAGCATCCTTTAAGTCCAGAGAGCATAGCCAATCGTTTTTCTGAATCATGGAAAGAAGGGTGCCCAGGGAAACCATCCTGAACTTTTCTCGGACCAGATATTTGTTCAGGGCCCTGAGGTCTAGGATGGGAAGCATCCCCCGTTTTCTTTTGCACAAGGAAGTACCTGGAATAGAATCCCAGCCCTTCTTGCCCTGGTGGTAGAGGCTCAACCGCATTGGCGCTGAGAAGGGTGGAGAGTTCCTCTGCAAGTACCTGCCTGTGCTGGAAGCTGAAGGACTGAGCTCCCGGTGGACAATTTGCAGGTCTGGAAATCAAATTGAGGGGGTACCCTAACTGGACTATCTGAAGAACCCACCGATCGGAAGTTATGAGAGGCCACCTTTGGTGAAACAATTTTAGCCTCCCTCCAACCGGCAGATCGTCCAGCATGGACACTTTTATGGCCGCTATGCTCAACTGGAGCCAGTCAAAAGCCTGTCCCTTGCTTTTGCTGGGGAGCTGCAGGGGCCTGTCTGGGCGCACGCTGTTGACACGAACAAGCACGCTGGGGCTGAGCCTGAGAAGGCTGTCGGGAAGGTAGATTGTACCTACGTTTATTGTAAGCATAGGGAGCATTCCTCCTTCCCCTGAAAAACCATCTACCTGTTGAGGTAGATGCTGAAGGCGCCCGGTGGGGGAGTTTGTCGAGGGCGGTTTCCCACTGGTGGAGCTGCTCTATCACCTGCTCGACCTTCTCACCAAAAATATTATCCCCCCGGCAAGGGACATCCGCAAGCCGCTGCTGGGTCCGATTGTCCAGGTCAGAGGCACGCAGCCATGAGAATCTGCGCATCACTATACCTTGAGCAGCGGATCTGGATGCAACATCAAAAGTGTCATAAGCACCCCTGGATAGGAATTTACGCCTTCAGCTGCCTGACCACCTCCTGGAAAGGCCTGGCGGGCGGGCGGGCGGAGGGAGCTTATCCACCAAGTCTGCCAGTTGCTTAACATTATTCCGCATGTGAATGCTCGTGTAGAGCTGGAAGGACTGAATTTTGGACACAAGCATAGAGGACTGGTAGGCCTTCCTACCAAAAGAGTCTAAAGTCCTAGCCTCTTGCCCTGGGGGCGCCGAGGCAAAATCTCTAGTACTTCTGGCTCTCTTGAGAGCGGAATCCACAACCGCAGAGTCGTGAGGTAACTGCGACCCCATCAACTCAGGTTCTCCATGGATCCGATACTGGGACTCCGCTTTCTTGGGGATGGTGGGATTAGATAATGGTTTCATCCAATTCCTCAACAATGTCTCCTTCAGGACATTATGCAGAGGGGCAGTGGATGACTCCTTAGGTGGCGAAGGATAGTCCAGGACCTCAGTCCTGGGCTCATCCTCATTTACCATAGGGAAGGGAATGCCTACAGACATTTCCCGGACAAAGGAGGAGAAGGACAGACTCTCAGGCGGATAAAGCTTCCTCTCTGGAGAAGAAGTGGGATTAGAAGGAAGACCACAAGACTCCTTGGAAGAGAAATAGCTGGGGTCTTCCCCTTCATCCCAGGAGACATCCTCCTCGGTATCAGACAAGAGTTCACGAACTACAGTCCGAAACCGGGCCCGTCTCGACACCGAAGAACCATGTCCTCGATGGCGATGTCGAGAGGTCGACTCCCATGCCGGCAGCGATGAAGCTCCCTCCATCAACGTAGACTTGGGTGGCAGCAGAGGCCGATGCCGCAAGCGGTACTGGCGTCGGAGACCTCACCACAGGCCCTGAGCCAGCTGCCGCTTCTATCGCGCAGGCACCCCCAGTACCGGAATAGCCTGGTGCATCAGCCCTTCCAGAAGACCTGGAAGAATGGCTCGAATGCTCTCCTCCAGAGTTGCTGTCGAGGAAGGCTGAGGGGCCAGTACCGGAGTCGCCATCAGAATCCGCGAAGGTCTGGGAGGCGGTACCGGGCTGTCCGAAGATCGACGCATCGACACCTCTTGTATGGAGGGTGAGCGCTCCTCCCGGCGTCGGCGCTCTCCGGGTCCGAATCCCTCGACGCCATCTCGATGGAGACTGGTGGCGATGCTTCTTCGCCTTCGCTCTAAGCACATCACCGGTACTCCTCGGTACCGACGAGGAGGACGTGGAATCCACACGCCTCCTCGAGGTCGGGTCCAACATCAGTCGGTCCCGATGGGCCTGCACAGCAGGAGCCTTCGAGACAGGTGGAGGCCCGCTCGACAGCTCACTACTCCCAGCTACAGGTGAAGTTTGGACAGCCATTACCTGCGCTCCCGATGTCGATGCCATCCCCGGTGCCGATGTAGACGCCAAGGAATCAGTCGGAGCTCCAAAAAGACGGTCCCGAAGAGCTCTCCTCGACGCCTGTGTCCGCTTTTTCAAGCTAAGACACAACTTACAAGCATCTGGGCGATGGTCGGGCCCAAGGCACTGGATGCACCAGGAGTGCGGGTCAGCGCCCGAGATCGATCGCTGGCACCGAGCACACTTCTTGAAGCCACTGGAAGGCTTCGATAACATCAGAGAAAAAAATGCAGCGACGAAGTCAAACGGCTCGATTGTGCCAACTGAGGGCACAAAAAAGGGAGAACCGCGGATGTGCAGCCTAAAAAGGCCACAACGGAAACAAAAGCAAACTTACCAAGGGCAAAAACTAAGGAAAAAGAGGGTTCCTTTTTTTTTTTTTTAAAGACTAGAAAAGAAAAAACAAAAAAAGGGTGACGTAATACAAGAAAAAAACAGCAAATAGCACACGAAAAGCGCCTAAGGGAGAGAGACCGACAAGCAGCCCCTCTTCACCGCGGAAAAGAAAAAACTGAGGTGGGAACGGACACGAGCGGGCGGGAAGATGGCAGCGCATGCGTAGTGCGTCCATCCTGCGCTTTGCTGGCTGTTGCAAAGCTTTTTGGATTTTACTAGAAAAATCTCCGTTCCTGGGGCCGCCGACCCACATGTGAGAATAAGCAGCCTGCTTGTCCTCGGAGAATATGTAATTTATCTTTAAAATCAACCATGGTTCCGGAAGATTGGTAGGTGGCCAATGTAACGCCGATTTTTTAAAAAGGTACCAGAGGTGATCCGGGAAATTATAGACCGGTGAACCTGACGTTGGTGCCGGGCAAAATGGTAGAGACTATTATAAAGAACAAAATTACAGAACATATTCAAAAGCTTGTATTAATGAGACAAAGCCAACATGGATTTAGTGAAGGGAAACCTTGCCTCACTAATCTATTACATTTCTCGATCTCAGTTGATAACACCCTCATCCTCCCCGTCTCATCTGCCCGCAACCTTGGAGTCATCTTCGACTCCTCCCTCTCCTTCTCTGCGCATATCCAGCAGACAGCCAAGACCTGTCGCTTCTTCCTCTTTAACATCAGCAAAATTCACCCTTTCCTCTCTGAGCACACCACCCGAACTCTCATCCACGCTCTCATTACCTCTCGCCTTGACTACTGCAACCTACTCCTCACTGGCCTCCCACTTAACCATCTATCCCCCCTTCAATCCGTTCAGAACTCTGCTGCACGTCTTATATTCCGCCTGAACCGATATACTCATATCACCCCTCTCCTCAGGTCACTTCACTGGCTTCCGATCAGATACCGCATACAGTTCAAGCTTCTCCTTCTCACCTACAAATGCACTCAGTCTGCAGCCCCTCATTACCTCTCTACCCTCATCTCCCCTTACGTTCCCGCCCGAAACCTCCGCTCACAGGACAAATCCCTCCTCTCAGTACCCTTCTCCGCCACTGCCAACTCCAGGCTCCGCCCATTCTGCCTCGCCTCACCCTATGCTTGGAATAAACTTCCTGAGCCCTTACGCCAAGCCCCCTCCCTACCCATCTTCAAATCCTTGCTCAAAGCCCACCTCTTCAATGTTGCTTTCGGCACCTAACCTTTATACCTTTCAGGAAATCTAGACTGCACCAATTTGACTGCCCCTACTTGACTGACTGTACATTTGTCCTTTAGATTGTAAGCTCTTTGAGCCGGGACTATCCTTCTATGGTAAATTGTACAGCGCTGCGTAACCCTAGTAGTGCTTTAGAAATTTTAAGCAGTAGTAGTAGTATAAAGGTGAGCCGGTAAATATTGTGTATCTGGAATTTCAAAAGGCATTTGACAAAGTACTTCATGAAAGACTCAGGAGGAAATTGGAAAGTCATGGGATAGGAGGTAGTGTCCTATTGTGGATTAAAAACTGGTTAAAAGATAGAAAACGGAGAGTAGGGTTAAATAGTCAATATTCTCAAGGGTAGAGAGTTGGGTTCTCCAAGGGTCTGTGCTGGGACCGCTGCTTTTTAACATATTTATAAATGATCTAGAGATGGAAGTGAGGTAATTAAATTTGCTGATGACACAAAGTTATTCAAAATTGTTCGCAAGACGATTGTGAAAAATTACAAGAGGACCTTACGAGACTGGGAGACTGGGCATCTAAACGGCAGATGTTTAATGTGAGCAAGTGCAAAGTGATGCATGTGGGAAAGAGGAACCCGAATTATAGTTCTGTAATGCAAGGTTCCACGTTAGGAGTCACCAACCGGGAAAGGGATCTAGGCGTCATCGTTGATAGTAAGTCGAAACTCTCTTCTCAGTGTGCGGCGGCCACTAAGAAAGCAAATAGAATGTTAGGTATTATTAGGAAAGGAATGGCAAACAAAAATGAGGAAGTTATAATGCCTTCATATCGCTCCATGGTGCGACCACACCTCAAATATTGTGTTCAATTCTGGTTGCCGCATCTAAAAAAACATATAGTGGAATTAGAAAAGGTACAGAGAAGGGCGACGAAAATGATAAAGGGGACGACTAACCTATGAGGAAAGGGTAAAGCGGCTAGGGCTCTTCAGCTTGGAGAAAAGACGGCCGAGGGGAGATATGACAGAGGTCTATAAAATAATGAGTGGAGTGCAACAGGTAGATGTGAATTACTTGTTTACTCTTTCCAAAAATACTAAGACTAGGGGGCACACAATGAAGCTAGAAAGTAGTAAATTTAAAACGAATCAGAGAAAATATTTTTTCACTCAATGTGTAATTAAATTCTGGAATTCATTGCCAGAGAATGTAGTAAAAGTGATTAGCTTAGCGAGGTTTAAAAAAGGTTTGGAGGGCTTCCTAAAGGAAATGTCCATAGAACATTATTAAAATGGACTTGTAGAAAATTCACTGCTTATTTCTAGAATATAAACTCAAAAACAATGTATATAGTAGAGGATCAAAACAGTACAATATGTTGCAATAATTATAACGGGTAAGTCTCATACATATTTAACGGCTGGTATCACTTCACTCCCTTGGTGAACCTGTTGCCGTATCGATTTTATAATCATCGACTATTACCCCCAACCTACCAATATCTCAACTTTTCACTCTTTTATTCTTAATATTATATAAAAAGTTCAGGCAATGTGTTACTTATCTTGACTTTTTCTCAAACGGGTGTGCTCACGAACCCCGACAGGTACAGTGGTGGAAATAAGTATTTGATCCCTTGCTGATTTTGTAAGTGTGCCCACTGACAAAGACATGAGCAGCCCATAATTGAAGGGTAGGTTATTGGTAACAGTGAGAGATAGCACATCACAAATTAAATCCGGAAAATCACATTGTGGAAAGTATATGAATTTATTTGCATTCTGCAGAGGGAAATAAGTATTTAATCCCTCTGGCAAACAAGACCTAATACTTGGTGGCAAAACCCTTGTTGGCAAGCACAGCGGTCAGACGTCTTCTGTAGTTGATGATGAGGTTTGCACACATGTCAGGAGGAATTTTGGTCCACTCCTCTTTGCAGATCATCTCTAAATCATTAAGAGTTCTGGGCTGTCGCTTGGCAACTCGCAGCTTCAGCTCCCTCCATAAGTTTTCAATGGGATTAAGGTCTGGTGACTGGCTAGGCCACTCCATGACCCTAATGTGCTTCTTCCTGAGCCACTCCTTTGTTGCCTTGGCTGTATGTTTTGGGTCATTGTCGTGCTGGAAGACCCAGCCACGACCCATTTTTAAGGCCCTGGCGGAGGGAAGGAGGTTGTCACTCAGAATTGTACGGTACATGGCCCCATCCATTCTCCCATTGATGCGGTGAAGTAGTCCTGTGCCCTTAGCAGAGAAACACCCCCAAAACATAACATTTCCACCTCCATGCTTGACAGTGGGGACGGTGTTCTTTGGGTCATAGGCAGCATTTCTCTTCCTCCAAACACGGCGAGTTGAGTTCATGCCAAAGAGCTCAATTTTTGTCTCATCTGACCACAGCACCTTCTCCCAATCACTCTCGGCATCATCCAGGTGTTCACTGGCAAACTTCAGACGGGCCGTCACATGTGCCTTCCGGAGCAGGGGGACCTTGCGGGCACTGCAGGATTGCAATCCGTTATGTCGTAATGTGTTACCAATGGTTTTCGTGGTGACAGTGGTCCCAGCTGCCTTGAGATCATTGACAAGTTCCCCCCTTGTAGTTGTAGGCTGATTTCTAACCTTCCTCATGATCAAGGATACCCCACGAGGTGAGATTTTGCGTGGAGCCCCAGATCTTTGTCGATTGACAGTCATTTTGTACTTCTTCCATTTTCTTACTATGGCACCAACAGTTGTCTCCTTCTCGCCCAGCGTCTTACTGATGGTTTTGTAGCCCATTCCAGCCTTGTGCAGGTGTATGATCTTGTCCCTGACATCCTTAGACAGCTCCTTGCTCTTGGCCATTTTGTAGAGGTTAGAGTCTGACTGATTCACTGAGTCTGTGGACAGGTGTCTTTCATACAGGTGACCATTGCCGACAGCTGTCTGTCATGCAGGTAACGAGTTGATTTGGAGCATCTACCTGGTCTGGAGGGGCCAGATCTCTTACTGGTTGGTGGGGGATCAAATACTTATTTCCCTCTGCAGAATGCAAATAAATTCATATACTTTCCACAATGTGATTTTCCGGATTTAATTTGTGATGTGCTATCTCTCACTGTTACCAATAACCTACCCTTCAATTATGGGCTGCTCATGTCTTTGTCAGTGGGCACACTTACAAAATCAGCAAGGGATCAAATACTTATTTCCACCACTGTAGCCTGTTTCGCAATTCTTGCTTTGTCAAGGGGGAGCGCTTCACCTCATCTGTTAAAGTACAAGCAAATATGCCTTAAAATTGTATAAACATAATGCACTTCTAACTATTTCTAATATTATCTCTCCCAGCTACCAGACTTACGTTTGATCGTAACACCTCTGGTTTCTTTAACAAGAACCTAAAATGGCGACGGCGTTTTTAAACTTTTGCCGCTACCGGAAACAGCTGATCGCTGGATCCGGTGATGTGTGATGAACTAATGACTTACATAAAGCATCCCCAATGTACATAAGTATTTAGCCCATTCGGTTCTATGGTATTCAATTTATGTATCCAAAAAGTCTCCCTCTGTAGTACTTTTCTATTATAGTCCCCACCTCTTAACGACGGAAAAACTTGTTCAATAACTGAACATCTTAATGATTCTATGTCATGACCAAGCTGTATACAATGCTGGACAAGAGGGGCTCCTAGATTGTGTGCTTGAATACGCGAACGGTGTTCTGTCATGCGTGCATGCAGTGACCTAATGGATTTGCCTATGTATATTTTCATGCATGGGCATCGTATCATATATATAATCCCCACTGTCCTGCATGTCGTGTGTCCCTTTAAAATGTACTTTTTGCCAGCATGTATGAAGTTGTCACCCTCTTGAGTGATCATACACGTCTTACAATTAGATTTATTGCACTTAAAATGGCCCGCTGGTGATAAAGCATCTCGATGTCTATCTTCCCCGACATCATCGGGTAATCTCGCTGGACTTAAGATCTCTTTAAGGTTGCTGGAACGTGAAAAAGCTGTTCTCAGCTGACTGTCACTGAATACAGGGTGGGATTTCATAATATCCCAATGACGTTTGATCATTTTCGCGACCATTTCTCCGCCCGGAACATATCTCATCACAAATGTAAACAACTGCTTGTCTTCTTCTGTGCGTTGTTTCTCTTGTAACAGAAGACTTCTTTGATTATATTTAGCTCGTTTGTATGCACGGTTCAAAATTGTTTTTGGATAATGTCTGTGTTGTAATTTCAAACTGAAGCGTTCTGCTTCTGCTGTATAATCTTCATCATTCGTGCAGATCCTTCTAAACCTGAGGAACTGTGAAAACGGAAGGCTGTCCCGTAAAACTCGGGGATGACAACTGTTGTAATCCAACAACGTGTTCCTATCAGTTGGTTTGGTAAAGACTTTCGTTATAAATTGTCCATGTATTAATTGGATCTCTACGTCCAGAAAATGTACAATGGTCGCTGACCAAGTAATTGTAAATTGAATTCTTGAGTGGCATTGATTAAGCCAGTTGTGAAAATCTGTAAGTTCTTGTACTTCTCCTTGCCATATGACGAAAATATCGTCAATATAACGCTTCCAAATAACAATCTTTGTTAGGAAAGGGGAACTCTTCAACCATTTCTCCTCGAACATCACCATGAACAAATTAGCTAATGTAGGAGCAAATACTGCACCCATCGCTACTCCCGATTTTTGCAAATAGATATCATTCTTAAACTGACAAAGCAAGAATTGCGAAACAGGCTACCTGTCGGGGTTCGTGAGCACACCTGTTTGAGAAAAAGTCAAGATAAGTAACACATTGCCTGAACTTTTTATATAATATTAAGAATAAAAGAGTGAAAAGTTGAGATATTGGTAGGTTGGGGGTAATAGTCGATGATTATAAAATCGATACGGCAACAGGTTCACCAAGGGAGTGAAGTGATACCAGCCGTTAAATATGTATGAGACTTACCCGCTATAATTATTGCAACATATTGTACTGTTTTGATCCTCTACTATATACATTGTTTTTGAGTTTATATCTTAGTAGAGAAGTGCCCTCAAATTGTTGACAGTATTTCTAGAATAAGCAGCGTAAAATGTATTGTACTGTTTTGGGATCTTGCCAGGTACTTGTGACCTGGATTTGTCACTGTTGGAAACAGGATGCTGGGCTTGATGAACCTTCGGTCTGTCCCAGTATGGCAATACTTATGTAAGTTACCCTTCATGAGCAACTTTTAGAGTATCGACTAACAAACCTGGTTCAAAGTCCTTCTGAAGATGCTGCCGAAGTCACGCACGAAGGGGCACAAGCCTCGGAAGTTGTAGGCAGATTCAAAGTGGAGTGGGAGATGATATCAACCACTAAGTGCACCTTCTGATTAGTTTGTTGCAAAGCAGTGGTAAAAGAAGGTCCGGTATAGCCTCCTAGGTGGACTGAGGCTCTGAATTGCAGATACTGATGATGTTTAGAGGGTGTAGGGTGAATACATCAGTAGTTGTATTCAAGTTCAAAGAGGATAGGAGACCTTATTAGGCAGTAGAACATGGGACCTTCTTCTGAAGGATCGCACCTCAATAAAGTTCGAAGTAGTGCTTGCTGGCGTCACCAACCGTCTGCCTGGTTTGAAATTACGTTGTGCAAGGTGGTAGATGATGGCTGAAGAAAGACTTCCCCAAGAGCAGGCTACAATGAAGGTTGGAGCTCAGCAGTTCTGATGGGAATGCAGTGAGAGTGGGAGCTCAGCAGTTCTGATGGAGGTAGAGCCTCAGAAGCAGGCTATCATGGGAGGTGCTTGCTGGCGTCACCAACCGTCTGCCTGGTTTGAAATTAATCAACCAATTTTATCCAAGTAAAGTTGCAATTCTTAATTCCTAGAGTTTCTAGTCATTTGATATAGCATGCAGTCATATAGTAACACCAAAAGATTATATCAATTCTACAAAAGGTGTATAATTTGCACAATATTTGTTGCTGTATGCACTTTTAAGTTGTGATAATGATTTGCACAGTTCTCCATATGATAGTATCTTCAGGTAGTAAGGATGTAATCATACCTTAAGGATTCATCTCAATTTCTGAGAGAGATTGATCAAATCAATGGACTTACAGAAGATACCTGGTTAGTGACACTAGATATCTTATCATTGTATACCCGTATACCTCAGGCGGGGGCCATGGACGTTATTCAAGAAGTCTTGGATTTAAGACAAGGACCACAAAGAATACCATCTTAATTTATTATCCAATTGGCGGAGTTAGTAATTTATCACAATTATTTTTGGTATCATGATCAATACTATCAGCAAATAGAAGTGGCGATGGGCGCTACGGCAGCGCCCTCAATAGCCACACTGTATATTGTGAAGATTGAGGCTCAACAGATATATCCATCTGAGAAGTTTAAAGGGGTTCGTTTATGGAAACGATTCCTCGATGATATATTTTTCCTTTGGACGGAGTCAGAAGAATCCTTGAATGAATTTGTGGAATGGCTAAATACTTTGGATAGGAATATAACTTTTACTAAAACAGCCAGTAAAACAAGCCTTGAGTTTTTGGATATTTGGGTATTTAAAGAGGGACATAATTTAAGCACTACCCTATATAGGAAACCCATAAGTAGAAACACTTTGCTACAGTTTGGTCGTTTTCACCCTTATAAGCTGAAATGCAGTCTGCCCATGGTGGCATTGCAAAACAAACATATCAGTGTTGCAGAGCACAATTTTCTCTTTCAGATGATACTGTTCACAAGCTGATTCAGGCAGACTTTTTTAATAATTGGCTTTGAAGTTTGGTACATTTTACCATTTGCGCTGACAGTGCCAACTTTGAAGAGATCCTGCAGGGCGGTTATAGATGCTGGTTAGTTGCAAATCTGGCAGTATTATGTCCAGCACAAGCATAATGCTTGTTCAAAATTTCAAGTCCGTATCTTTGTTTGCATGGAAGTTGTTGCAGTCTGAATATTGGTCCAAATATGTTCCGATGAGTCGCGACCAATTTTGACGCACTGAGCCAACTGGTTTGACTGGATTTTGCATCCATAATGTTAAAATGTATTTCATCAGAATTAGCATAAAAACTGTACAGGATTTGAATTTTTTAGCCATTCTTATAAATGTGTTGGGATTTTATTAGACCCCAAAAATGGCATTTTGATAAATGTCGCGCGCTCATGGACTGACAACCTTTCAGAAAAGGGGGTCTAGATCTGCAACTATTGCAGTTAGAGACCTCAAATTTTTGGAAGCTCTGTTTAACCCCTGACTCATGCAACAGATAAAATTTGAACAAAATTGGAGACATGATGGTGGGAAGGTTTAGACCACTTGGCATGGAATGACCCTGCAACATCAGGTGGCTGCACGTGCTGAAAAACTTTCAGTTCTCCCAGCAGCATGCACTTCCTGCACTCCAATTCCTGCTACATATTTTCTTCATGCCCTCTGCCTACTGGCTGTGTTGCTAGACCAGCTAGTGAGTCTGTCTCAGATGGCCTGGCGATTGGGTAAAAAAAGCACACTGTCTGCTACCATCTGCATCACAGACTGAGGAGGACAAATAGTGAACATCTGGATTTGGTTCACCCTTTTCAGTTGTACCTCAAGATAAGTTACATTCAGGTATTTCCCTGTCCCTGGAGGACTCAAAATCTAAGTTTGTATATGAAGCAACAAAGGGTTAAGTGACTTCCCCAAGGACACAAGGAACTGCAGAGGATCTGAACTGGGATTCCTTGGTTCTCAGACCACTGCTCTAACCATTAGGTTACTCCTCCATTCACTCAATGTCATGTGTGAATGCAGTGCTCAAGTCCAGTTACAATCCAAAATGGAATCCGCCGCGACACTCCGCGAAGGAGCCGCGCGGGAAGAATGGCGCTTTAACTTCGCCGACTTTATACTGTCGCCCGAGTCAAGGGCGACCATACTATTAACGACTCCCACCTCAAGGGCGGCCCAAGAAGCCGTCCGAGCAGCATGGCCGGCCACAACCGGGAGGGTGGCCAGCGGGGGATGGGCGCCTAAGGCGGGAAAAACCGCCGCAACGGAGGAAAACCCGGGGAACTCTCCATACTCCGAAAAGGCGCCCAAAAAGGGCGTCTCTGCCTTTGAACCCCCCCGCTTTCCCGCTAGACGTGCGCACGCAGTCTGGGGAGCATCTTTTCGCACCCTTGCCATCCGATGCCATAGCCACGTGGAGACCGTTCAGGGAACCCCTTGCCCGCTAGTAAAAGGTAAAATTACCTGCTTCTTGCTCCGAGCTGCAACGATTTGGAGTCCCAGTGAGCAGCTGCAACCAAAGGCGTTTTTCTCTCAAAGACGTCTATTTTTCTGGGGTTTTTTTTCCCGAAAACAGAGCCAGCGGGAGGGGGGAGAAAAGGAGGGACCTGGAACCACCAGGTTTCACTTGCTCAAGAAGAGCGCTCAACCCCAGGTACTCAACAAAACCTAAACAATTAGGCTTGGAGACCTAGCCAGAGCTGCTGCTGTGTGACCACACACCTGCTGAGATAGAGAACATACTGGGGGACTTTCCGGCAGCACATGACCACATATAGGGAGGCAAAAGATTGCCCTCTACCTCCACCTGCTGGTAGATGGACACAACCCACCAATCTATGGATTGATCGGCTTGATGATATGGAAGGTTAGGTTACGCCTACAGCTCAACCCATATAGTAGGGAAAATAAAAGCAGCCCAACTGGGTATGAAAACCTATATGGCATTACCGACTGTAGCTATTTTCAGGTTCCTTTTTCACTGAATACTGTGCTGCTTTTGCCAGTCTGGGGAACAAGTGGTCATATCAGACTGCAGACAGTTCTTACAGTATCTATTATTAAAATGGTTAACGGTTTACAATTAAATAATTGCAAATGGTTAACTTTGGAAACGATGGGGGTCAATATTCAAAGACATTTCCAAGGTTGATTTTTTCTTTTTGAGGGGGGGTGTCAAGCACATTGTTAAATTTAGGTTCTGGTATTAAGGACTTCAATGACATTGCCCTGCGTTATCTTTCTGGCAGAATAATCAATTGTTCCAACAAAGCATTAAGATCCTTGCAAAGAGATATTTTAGTTATCCTGAGGCAGGAAAATCTAAAATACCAGCTGTTGCCATCTCTGAGTGGAATGCTCTTCCCAAAATTGTTAACCAGGGACAACGTAGCTTTTCGAAAGTGTGTAAGGTCTGCTTGTTTCAGGTGGCCTTCCCTAGCTGAGTCACGTTCTGGCCGATATTCAGTGCTATTTAACCGGCCAGGAACGGCTCCTGACCAGTTAAATAGCACTTAGCCAGCTAAGCGCTAATATTCAGCGTGAGATAGCTTGTTATCTCTGCTGAATATCAGCAATTAGCATGTAGTGGATAAGCCACCTATATGGGAAAATTAGGTTCTTACCTTGGTAATTTTCTTTCCTTTAGTCATAGCAGATGAAGCCATTACGTATGGGTTGTGTCCATCAACCAGCAGGGGGAGATAGAGAGCACTCAACTTTTCACAGTGCCTCATGGCCAGCCAGTTCCACTGCCTCTTCAGTATCTGAAGCTTCCAAAGCAGTATGGCAAACCGCAATGGGAATAACATGAACTTTCCTCACAGCAAACGATGGCCCCTTAACAAGGGCATGAACTCAAAAGGAGAGAATGAACACATCCTCCTGGAGGGAATAAACTCGTCCTCCTTATTGTATAACTGGAGGGGATACACGCAACCTCCTGGAGGGAATAAATTCGTCCTCCTTATTGTATAACTGGAGGGGATACACGCAACCTCCTGGAGGGAATAAATTCATCCTCCAAAACATAAACTGGAGGGAATGGATTCATCCTCCTATAAGTGAACATGAATCCTGAAGACTGTTTTCCAACTTTCTCCCAAGGAAGGAACTTCAGGAAACAAGAACAGAACCTGAAACAGATTCACAGCATACAGACAATCATACAGGGAGGGCTCATGGCTTCATCTGCTATGACTAAAGGAAAGAAAATTACCAAGATAAGAACCTAATTTTCCCTTCTTTGTCATCAAGCAGATGAAGCCATTACGTATGGGATGTAACAAAGCAATCCCTATATAGGGTGGGAACAGGTCACACCACGCGCTAGCACTTGTGCTCCAAAACACGCATCCCTCCTAGCAGCCACATCCAGCCTGTAATGTCGGGCAAAATAGAGCTTAGAAGCCCATGTTGCTGCACTGCATATCTCTTAACGAGAGAGTGCTCCAGTTTCAGCCCAAGAGGAAGAAATCGCTCTGGTAGAATGTGCCTTAAAGGCTACAGGCGGAGACCGGCCGGCAAGCAGATAAGCTGAAAAGATAGTTTCTTTGAGCCAGCGGGCAATAGTGGCTTTAGACGCTGGAGACCCTCTGCGAGGACCTGATAGCAAAACAAACAGATGATCATAGATCCTGAAAGAGATAGCAACTCGCAGATACTGCAGCAGAGTCCTGCGCACATCCAACAGGTACAACTGCCCAAAAGATTCTGGAAACTCCTCCTTATCAAAGGAGGGCAAGAAAATAGGCTGGTTTAGCTGAAACGCTGAAACCACCTTAGGCATGAAGGAAGGCATGGTCCGAACCGTGACCCCGGACTCTGAGAATTGCAGAAATGGGTCTCTACAGGAGAGCGCCTGGAGCTCTGACACCCGTCTCGCCGAAGTAATGGCCACAAGAAAAACGGCCTTTAGTGTCAAATCTTTCTCCGATGCTCGCCGAAGCGGCTCAAAAGGAGAAGCCTGCAGGGCCTTCAAAACTAGCCCCAGGTTCCAAGCTGGACAGGGTGCTCGCACGGAAGGCCGGAGCCAAAGCACCCCCTAAGAAACCGTGCCACATCTGGATGAGCAGCTAAAGACACGCCTTCAACCTTACCATGAAGGGAGGCCAATGCTGCCACTTGCACCCGCAGGGAATTATAGGCCAAGCCTATTTGTACACCATCCTGCAAAAAGTCCAGAATCGGCGAGACAGGAGCCCGCATGGGTGTGATCGCTTTTGAAGCACACCAAGACTCAAACTGGCGCCAAATCCTGGCATAAGCCACGGAAGTGGAACGCTTGCAGGCCTGCAGGAGAGTGGAAATGACTGTTTGAATAGCCTTTGTCCCTCAATTGCGCCCTCTCAATCGCCATGCCATAAGACCAAAGCGGCAGGCGTCCTCCATGGCTACCGGGCCCTGTGACAACAGGTTCGGTACCAGAGGCAAAGGAAGGGGAGCCTCCACTAACTTCTGTTGGAGGTCCGCATACCAAGGCCTCCTGGGCCAATCCAGGGCGATGAGGACCACTTCTCCTGGGTGCAGCCGAATCCGCAGGAGCACGCGCCCTATCAAGGGCCACGGAGGGAACACATATAGTAGGCCCGGAGGCCAGGGCTGAGTCAAGGCATCTAACCCTGCCGAGCAAGGATCTCTCCGTCTGCTGAAGAAGCACGGGACTTTGGCATTTGAACTTGTCGCCATAAGATCCATCACGGGCTTGCCCCATTTGGCACATATGTGCAGGACTACTTCGTCTGCTAGTTCCCATTCTGCTGGATCGATTTGATGCCTGCTTAGATAATCGACTTGCACGTTGCTCTGATCTGCAATGTGAGCTGCCGGCAGAAACTGAAGATGCAGCTCAGCCCAGTAGCAAATCTGTTCGGCCTGCGCGGCCAGTGCTCTGCACTGAGTGCCGCCTTGTCGATTTATGTAGGCCACTGCTGTCGTGTTGTCCGACATCACTCTGACAGCCAATCCTTCCAGGGTCACTTGAAAGGCCAGAAGCGCCTGAAACACCGCTTTCAACTCCAGGTGGTTGATGGACCACTCTGACTCCTCGGGTGTCCATAGACCCTGGGCATGCTTCCCCTTGCAATGTGCGCCCCAGCCCTTCAGGCTGGCGTCACTACTAGACACCAATCGGGGAGCACCAGCGGCATTCCTCACCGCAGCATGCTGTCTGAGAGCCACCACTCCATGCTGAGTCGGGCCGCAGGGAGCCAAGAAAGTCTGCATTGATAATCCTGAGAAACTGGAGACCATCTTTGAAGTAGGGAATACTGTAGAGGTCTCAGGTGCGCTCTCGCCCAGGGCACCACTTCCAATGTGGCTGTCATCGATCCCAGAAGCTGGACAATGTCCCAAGCTCGCGGGTGGGGCATCCTCAGGAGCAGACGGACCTGATTCTGAAGCTTGCACCGCCTTAGCTCGGGTAGGTATACATAGCCCGAGTCTGTGTTGAACCTGGCCCCCAAATATTCTAGAGATTGCGAGGGGGTCAGGTAACTTTTGGCCATATTGACGACCCAGCCTAGAGATTGAAGTACTGAGACCACTCTGGCTGTAGCTTGATAGCTCTCTGTTACAGAGACTGCTCTGATGAGCCAGTCGTCTAGGTACGGGTGAACCCTGATACCTTCTCGCCTGAGCAAAGCAGCTACTACCACCATTACCTTCGAAAAAGTTTGGGGAGCTGTGGCGAGGCCAAAAGGCAAGGCCCAGAACTGGAAATGTTTTCCCAACACCGCAAAACCTCTGAAACTTCTGGTGCGGGGGCCAAATTGGTATGTGCAAGTAAGCTTCTTTCAGGTCTAGAGACGTGAGAAACTCTCCTGGCTGTACCGCAGCAATGACAGAGCGCAGGGTTTCCATGTGGAAATGCCGCACTCTCAGGGACTTTTTAATTCTTTTAAGTCCAGAATAGGGCGAAAAGACCCACCTTTTCGCGGCACCACAAAGTAGATGGAGTATCGGCCGTAGCCGTGTTCAGCGGGAGGTACCGGGGACACGGCCCCTAACTGAATCAGACCTTGCAAAGTCTCCTCTACCACCGCCCGTTTGGCGGCAGAACCGCATCGGGACTCCACAAACACGTCTCTTACTGGGGCGTTGAATTCTATTCTGTAGCCATCTCTGATCAGGTCCAGAAACCACTGATCTGAGGAAATATTGGCCCACTCCTCGGCAAAGAGGGAAAGACGTCTTCCGATGACAGGAAGCGAGGAGGGGGCCGGCGCACCATCATTGAGAGGGTCACCCCTGAACTTCAGGCCTAGAGCCGGTGACTGCGGAACGCTTGTACGAGCGAAAGGAGTTCCTCTGCTGAAAAACGGGCACGAGACGTGAACCCAGCAACTTCACCAACCTTTGCTTAGAGGCCATGTCCACTGCCCAATGTCGTAGCCAAATAAGACAGCGAGCCGCCACTGCTACTGCCATTTATTTAGCCGAAGCTCTGACAATATCATAAAGGGCATCAGTCAAAAAGGACAAGGCCGACTCCAGCCGCGGAGCCACATCCGAGAAGGGCTCCGCTCCACTGTCTGTTGCAACCATGCCAGGCAGGCTCTAGCAGCATAACAACTGCATGCAGATGCCCGAACAGTAAGACCTGCAATTTCAAAGGACCGTTTAAATGCTGCTTCCAGCCTACGGTCTTGTATATCCTTCAGGGCAACTCCTCCTTCCACAGGGAGAGTAGTTCTCTTTGTCACCGCAGTGACTAGGGCATCTACTTTAGGCATTGCAAAGTGAGCCAAATGCTCCTCACGCAGAGGGTATAATTGCCCCATAGCCCTGGAAACTTTCAAAGGTCCCTCGGGGTCAGCCCACTGAGCGGAAATAAGCTCTTGGATGGAGTCATGCAAAGGAAAGGCTCCAGCAGGCTTTTTGGTACTAGCCATCCTAGGATTCACAGAGGAGGCCGTGCCACTGTCAGGCTCTTCAATAGAAAGGACCTGTAGGGCATCTGAAATAAGCGCTGGCAGCTCATCACGGTGGAAAATCCTCACCGCGGAGGGATCATCCAGATCCTGTGGTAATTCTGCACCTGACTCTGGCTCCTCAGACCACGAAGGCCTGCCAGAACTCTCCGAATCCTCACAGCCCGACCACGGGGGGTGGGGAGGAGGTGCACCACAATCTGAAGGGGAATTAGCCCTTCTACGCTTTTCTTTATGCCAATTATCAGGGAAAATAGCCTCAGCGGGCAGTCCCAGGCCAGAATCCACCGGGGGGGGGGGGGGGGGGGGGGGGAGACACACACACACAATAGAAAGGGCCTCCTTGAGGGAGAGCTCTTTTCAGCATGTATGCTTTATGCAATAATAACACAAAATCAGGGGAGAAAAACTCGCCCTGGGCACCCAGATCCCGTCTGGGGCTAGCCGCTCCCTGAATAGCCTCAATTCGAGGTCACCCCCGGGCTCAGGGCTCTCCGTCTCTACAGAGGCCGCGCCATGCGGAGAATTCAAAATGGCATCCGCTGTCAGCTCTGAGCGGGAAGAATCATCGTTCGCCATGCTCGGGCTGGCTCTTACACCAGTACAGCATGATTTACAGAGCCCCGCTGCTGATTTGCGCTTGCCACACCGGGAACAGCGCTTTACATTCTCTGCAGCCATCGCCGAAAACGGCGGGAAAATTCAAAATGGTGGTTTCGCGCCAAAAACGCCCCGATCGCAGGCCCACCCCGGAGGAGTTAGAAAACACTCTTACCTCACCAGAGTATCACAGCTCCGGTCCCATAGAAGAATCAAAGGAAAACCTCTGTTCCATTTTTTTTTTTTTTTTTTTTAAACGCTGTGAGGAAAGCAGAGGTAATAAGAACTCCGGAAGCTCAGATGAGTGGGAAAAGCAGGGAAAGGCCAACCAATGTGCCTGCATCCACTGAGTGGGAAAGGACAGGGAAAAGCAAGCTAATATGTCCACATCCACAGGGGCATGGGTAAGGTAGGGAAAGGGCTAACCTATGTGCCTTCAAAGTGAAGCTGCTATAGACTCTAACACCCCGGCTAACAACTGGCAAGCCAGGAGCCACCCCCAGGCAGATTTTTGATGGAGCTCGAAGCTGCTGCAGCCACCCTGCTTGGGGAGATAGAGAATACTGAAGAGGCAGTGGAGCTGGCTGGCCATGAGGCACTGTGAAAAGTTGAGTGCTCTCTATCTCCCCCTGCTGGTTGATGGACACAACCCATACGTAATGGCTTCATCTGCTTGATGACAAGGAACGCACGATATAGCCTGCTATCTGCAAATATTAAACGGAGGCTGGCTAAATTTAGTGGCCAAATCGGACCGCCTAAATAGTGGTCCTATCTTTGGCCACTATAACCAGCCAATGCTGAATATTACTTAACTGGTTAAGTTTGAGCAAGTCAAAATAAACCCGGATGTTCAATGCACATCACTGGAAACAACCCGGCATTGAATGTCCGGGGTTAGCGTCCATCATGACACTTATGCGGGCTGCCTCCCGCGGTCTCAATATCGGGCCCGTTACATCTTGTGATTTTTATGGTTATCATATATTCCAACATTACTTTTGTTATATGGAAATCAAATTAATAATGATGCCTTGTTTTAAAATCTTCCTCCACCCACTTTAAATTTTGATTTGATGTCTGAATGTCTGGTCAAAATTTAACAAGCTAACTGTGGGAAAGGAAATAGGTGTGCCGGGGCAGGCAAAAGGTGTATCTGGACAGTGCAGATATTTAGATATGCTTATGCTGACTCTTGAAGAAATTTAAAAAAATCATGGAGGCGGGACTACATTCCAAGATGGCGCTGTGAATAGACGCACCTGTGTTTGCTCCTGGAGGCTGCTGTGTTTGTGAGTTTCTCTCGGTGCCTCTGTAGCCTCGTTAACCATGGGGAAGCGGAGGGGGAAGGTAAAGGAATTTCCCTCGGTTCCTGTGACCTCCTCGACGTTGAAACAAACAACCCTGCAATTTCCCAGGCAGCAACCGGGTCCTCAGGGAACTTCGACCCCCACTGCAGCTCTCGGCCCTTCAGAGTTGATTGAGAGTGGAAACGGGGCTTCCTTGAGCCCTGTGGAGCGAATTGCACCTCCCCAGCCTGGAAGAGAGTTGCTGGCTGTTCAAACAGAGACAGACGCCGAAGTGGCTCAGCTGGTCCTGTCTGAGGGTGTGACTGCAGCAACGGAGTTAGATTCTCAACTTCGGGAAACATTACTACAACAGGCTTCAAAGGTATTGCCTCAAGCTATTGTTTCCAAGTTAGCTCGGGCTGCTAGTCTATCTCAATCTCCTCCTGTGGCTAGTGGAGTGATTAGACCAGCAATTGTGACGCTGGAGTTACTATGGAACATGGTTTACAATATCCAAACCTCTATGCAAACTACTTTAAAGCAGAATTCTTCTGATATTGAAGTTCTTTCTGAGGCTGCCCTGCTTCAAGCACAAGTGACTGCACAGCAAACCCAGAAATTGGAACGTGTGGATATCAAAATTCAAGAAATGGGATCTATAGAAACAGCTTTGGTTAAAGACAATAATTTCCTACATAAACGACTTGAATACCTTGAAAATCAGACTAAAAGACATAACCTTAGGTTTCTTAATTTTCCCAAATCACCGTTAATTTCTCCTTTGGAGATGGTTAAAAAATATTTGGTGGACATCCTGGGAATGGACAAGGACTCACTCCCTCCCATTACACGGGCTTATTACATCGGGAGTACTGGAGTGGTGGTGGGAAATCCCCCCGTAATAGGGGAGGGAATGAATCTTACCTCATTCCTAGAAAGTTCATTAGAAATAGTTACTCAGAGGTTAACTCTGCTTGCCACTTTTGCGTTGGAGCCTGATAGGAATGCCGTACTACGGCTTTCATTGAGACACTTAGAAAATCTATTTTTGGGCTCAAAGGTCCGTATCTTTCCAGATCTCTCAGGGCCTACACAGATGAGACGAAGGGCCTTTTTGGAACTTCGCCCCAGGGTGGTGGCATTGGGAGCAAATTTTGTTTTGCGATTTCCTTGTTTTTGTAATGTGATGCTTGAGAGTAAACATTTTCAGTTTGTAGATCCAAAACAGTTGAAAGAGTTTATTGATGCAAGAGTTGATGTGAATATAGTAAACCTTCCCTAATTTAGCAGGCTAGGGTCTGAACCAGAGGAAGCATCTATTGATTATTAATTTTTGTATTTCTTTTTCTTTTTTTAATTTCCTTAATCTTGGAATCAAATTTCTTTAACTTGTGGACAAATGGGCTGTAAACATATATACTTATTATTTTTGTTTCCTAATGTTAAATAATGCCGATTGCATATTCACTTTAAGTGGTGATATATTGGAAAATTTAAATAATTAAATAAAAAAAAAAATCATGGAGGCAGAGTCTTACTGTGGATTGAGAACTGGTTCAAAGATAGAAAACAGAGCAGGGCAAATAGTCAATATTCTCAACAGAGATGGGTAAATAGTGGGGCTCCCCTGGGATCTGTGCTGGGACTGCTGCTTTTAACATATTTACAAATGATTAGATGGTCACGTGATGCTACGTCCGCCGCCTTGCCACAAAACCCTGATTTACCATTGCCTCTGTGCTTGCTCTCCAGCCTCTTACCATTCGGGAAAGATTGCTGAATTTTACTGGACATTTTGGATTACAGCTGCAGTGTCTAATGACATTGAAAGCACTCCATGTGGCTCAGGATCAGGGGAAGACAACAGATGACAAAATGGCGCCCAGTCCACCGGAGATTACTACTACTACTTATTTCTATAGCGCTACTAGACGTGCGCAGCGCTGTACACTTGAACATGAAGAGACAGTCCCTGCTTGACAGAGCTTACAATCTAATTAGGACAGACAAACAAGAGATAAGGGAACATTAAAGTGAGGATGATAAAATAAGGGTTCTGAACAAGTGAACAAGGGTTAGGAGTTAAAAGCAGCATCAAAAAGGTGGGCTTTTAGCTTAGATTTGAAGACGGTCAGAGGTGGAGCTTGACGCACCGGCTCAGGAAGTCTATCATATGGTGCAGCAAGATAAAAGGAACGGAGTCTGGAGTTAGCAGTGGAGGAGAAGGGTGCAGATAAGAGAGATTTACCCAGTGAACAGAGTCCCCGGGGAGGAAAGTAGGGAGAGATAAGAGTGGAAAGGTACTGGGGAGCTGCAGAGTGAATGCACTTATAGGTCAATAAGAGGAGTTTGAACTGTATGCGGAAACGGATAGGAAGCCAGTGAAGTGACTTGAGGAGAGGGCTAATATGAGCATAACGACCCTGGCGGAATATTAGTCGTGCAGCAGAATTTTGAACAGATTGAAGAGGAGAGAGATGGCTAAGAGGGAGACCTGTGAGAAGCAAGTTGCAATAGTCTAAGCAAGAGGTGATAACAGCGTGGATGAGGGTTCTGTGGAAATGACTTCCGTAATGGAGATTTTGCTGGTTAAACGCTTTAACCACATTAATACGAAACTGGAACTTTTACAAACTCAGAGGGTCTTTTCCTAAGGTGCGCTCACGTTTTTGGCGCGTGCTAAAATTGTGGGCGAGCTAAACATTAAAGACGTGAATGCACTCCTATGGGCATCTCTAATGTTTAGCACGCCCACAATTTTAGCGCACACTAAAAACGTGAGCGTGCCTTAGTAAAAGACACCCTCAATTGGGAGACTTAAGGAATTCACTTCTTATCAGGCCCGCACCAGTGAAGTGGAAAATTGCGTTACCGCAGTGGAGGATACTCAAACACAGCTTAACAAGCAGCTGGCGGCTTTAGACGATAAAGTGGAAGATCTGGAAAAATAGGGCTAGAAGAAACTATTTGAGACACATAGGGCTCCCAGAGTCTATCAGAGAAACTGAACTTATCATTTTTTTGGAATTATGGCTGAAGCGTGAACTGAACCCATCAGACTGTTATGGTCCATTCCGGGTGGAACAACCATGCAGAATGGGTTTGCGCCAGTCCACCTCTAACAGGCTGTGTATGGTAATAATGAAGATTTTAAAATTTGCTCATAAGACAGCTATATTGCAGGCTCTGCGTGCTGGTAAACAGCTACAATATGAGAATAAGTGCATATTTTGTTTTCAAGATTATTCTATGCGTGTAGCAATACAATGCACGGCTTTTTTAGCCCTACATGTTCTAAGCTATTCCACCTCCCTTCTCTTTACTTACCCACCCAATGGGACTATTGGCTTGAAGTATATAGAGGCATTGCTAAATAAGTTGTCTCCTATACAGATTCTCATAAGAACTGTGCTATGGGCCTCTTAGGGGGATTGCGGGAGTCTGCATATTGGGCTATGATTGTTCTTGTGTATATACTCAGGAGTTTATCTCTCATTAAAGTTTGATGGGTGCAGTTACAATGAGGCACCTGTTGTGCTATCACACTATAGATGGGTTTTAGTGTAGTGGGGCAGGCATCAAGGTGCGATGGCTCCTACGTGGAGAGCTTATGGGTACACTGGTAGGGGTTTACTTGAGGTAGAGGGAAGGGGTGAAAGGGGGGAGGGAAGTGGACTTTGGTTGGTACCATACCAGGTTGGGAGGACTTTTGGGGATTTCTGTCTGAGGGTTATATTGGCCACATGGTTTGACGTCTAGAAGGGTTTATCTTTATAATGAGGCTCAGGATGTCCATGGTGTTGGCCGGTGGCTAGGACAACTCCTCTTTAGAGAACTTCACCACCTGTATGGTTGGCTAGTTCAAATTTTGGCAGCCATATATAATATGCCAATTGCAACATGGAATGTAGATGGTATAAATTCCCCTATTAAACGAACTAAGATCTTTTATAGCATCTTTAGCGAAATAAAATAGATGTTGCATTCTTGTAAGAAACCCACATCACAGCAACACAACATGCCAAATTAAAAATGTGATGGTGGGGGTCCTGGTAGCCAAAGAAACAAATTGGTTTCTGTTCCTGTGGAGAGTGTGAACCCTAACAGTAAAGGGGTGGAAAGGACCCAAAATCAAATGGTCAACCACACAAGGGTAAGATGCTCCAAAAGAACCCTTTATTCAGACCCAACACGGTACGTGTTTCGGCTAGAACAGCCTTCTTCAGGGGTCAATATATTTGTATTTCAAAATTTTAAACTGAATTTGTGATGTTGTTTTTAGTACATCTTTTGGATTTATATTAAAATTATGGTTTTTAAGACTGTGTAAATGAATATTATCTAGTGTTATCTATGGTTTTTATATTTGTTGTTTACATATTTAAATTTTATAGACCCCTGAAGAAAGCTGTTCTAGCCGAAATACGGACCGTGTTGGGTCTGAATAAAGAGTTCTTTTGGAGCATCTTACCCTTGTGTGGTTGACTGACCATTTGATTTTGGGTCCTTTCTACCCCTTTACTGTTTGGGGGTCCTGGTAGCTGCACATGCACAGGGAACGAAAGGTGGGACTTAAATTCATACATCAAGAAGACAGACAACTGATAAAAATTACCACGACCTCGAACCCAACTGAACACCATCAACTAATACAAATAGGTTACATTAATGCAAGATTGGCAGTCAATAAAACCACAACAACAACCGACTGGATTACTGATGAACATCTTGATTTCCTACTCATTAGCGAAATTTGGATTCACGACTCCAAAGACCCAATAATTCTAGAGCTCTGCCTGCCTGGATACAAAATTACCCACTGGACAAGAGAAGGAAAAAGAGGAGGAGGCATAGCAATAATTTATAAATCCCAATTCACAGTCACAACAATCGCAGAATCTATGCTTCCTCAACTTGAAATTGCCTCAGTCAGAATCAACCACCCCAAACTACGTGATCACCTAAATCTAATCCTATTCTACAGACCCCCGGGCAACTGGCAAAACTCACAAACACACTTTATGAACTTCATATCGAATACTTGCATTTCCACCCAAGACCTTCTCATAGCAGGAGACATCAATCTTCATCTTGAAGACACTAACTCAAGCAATGTACACGAATGCAAGGAATTCCTCCAACTATGGGAGCTCCACTGGCCAAATATGCAACCCACCCATAACAAAGGACACACATTAGACATTATCACCCACAAATTCTCAACAGAACCTAATCTTACACTTATAAACACAAAGTGGACAGCCACGCCATGGTTTGATCACTACAAAGCAAACCTCTCCCTCCGCTGGAGAACAAAAAAGACAACAAAAACTAGAGAAACAAACCTATACTACGAGAGGCAAAATAGATCCACCAACATTCTGGCAGCAATTCTATACTGACGAATGGATAACACCTACAGACTTGCCTCAATTTCTCCAAGAATGGGACAACAGATGCAATACAGTACTTGACATTGCACCACTTCAAACCAGAACCTCACATAGAAAAAAACTCAATACCATGGTTCAATGAAGAACTGAAAGAACAAAAAACACAGGTCAGAAGACTAGAACGAGCTTGGAACAAGAAAAAAGAAGAACACACACTCAAAGACTGGAAACAGCAACAAAGAAAATACAAATACACTATCAGACAAACTAAAAGAACGTACTACAAAACCAAAATAGGACCAAACTACAAGGACACACACAAACTCTTCTCACTCGTAAACAAACTCCTAAACACTACACAGGTTACCTCTAACAATATAGACACTCCATCTGCAACCAATCTTGCAAATTACTTCAATGAAAAAATTATAAAGCTCCGACTCATGATACCCACCAACACAATTGAGTACACAAGTATCCTTGAATGTGTAGATTCAAAACCAGAAGTCCAGCAGATCGATCATGGACCAACTTTGACATGATAACACCAGATGAACTCTCACGATGGCTTGGAAAATACGCCAAGTCACAATGCAAATTAGATATTTGCCCCATTAGCCTAATAAGATCCGCCCCCAAACAATTCAAAAAAGACCTCACGAATCATGTAAACCACAGGCTTCAAAATGGTCTCTTTCCCACGGAGAAAGGAAACATCTTACTTACTCCGATACCAAAAGATGCTAAGAAAAGTACATGGACCTAACCAATTATTGCCCAGTAGCATCTATCCCGCTCATAACCAAACTAATGGAGGGCATAGTGACGAAACAACTCTCTGAATACCTAAAGAAACACTTAATTCTACATGAATCTCAATCAGGATTTCGGTCAAATCACAGCACCGAAACTGTACTAGTTTCCGCAATGAACTCATTCAAACAAGCAACTGCAACTGGTAATAACATACGCCTCCTACAATTCGACATGTCCAGTGCCTTCGACATGGTTAACCATGAAATACTACTACATATACTAGAATACTTCGGAGTAGGAGGTAAAGTTCTCAAATGGTTCAAAGGATTCCTGACTACAAGATCATACCAAGAACAACGAACGCGGACATATCAACCCCATGGATACCTGAATGTGGAGTTCCCCAAGGTTCCCCCTTATCACCAACTCTCTTCAACCTAATGATGATACCTTTAGCTAAACTACTGGCCAACCAGAACCTTAATCCCTACATATACGCAGACGATGTCACGATTTACATTCCATTCAAACATGATCTAAATGAAATCACCAACGAGATCAACCAAAGCCTACAAACCATGCACTCCTGGGCGGATGCATTCCAGTTAAAACTCAACGCGGAAAAAACACAATGTCTTGTACTCACCTCACAACACAACAAAAACAACTACTCCACCATAACCACAGCATACTGCTCCCTCCCCATTGCACAAAACCTAAAAATTCTCGGAGTTACCATTGACCGAAACCTCACACTCGATGCCCACATGAAGAACACAACGAAAAAGATGTTCTACTCCATGTGGAAACTCAAAAGAGTAAAACCTTTCTTCCCGAGATACATATTCCGTACCTTAGTACAGTCAATGGTAATAAGCCATCTGGACTACTGCAACGCATTGTACGCGGGCTGCAAAGAACAAAATATTTAAAAACTCCAAACAGCTCAGAATACCGCCGCCAGACTCATATTTGGAAAAACCAAATACGAAAGTGCAAAACCCTTAAGAGAGAAACTTCATTGGCTCCCACTCAAGGAACGCATTGCGTTCAAAATCTGCACGATTGTACACAAAATCATTCACGCAGACGCCCCAATCTTCATGCTAAACCTTGTGGACCTGCCCCCCAGGAACGCCATAAGAACATCCCGCAAATTTCTCAACCTGCACTTCCCCAGCTGTAAAGGACTAAAATACAAGCTGATACATGCCACCACCTTCTCTTACATGAGTACGCAGCTGTGGAATGCATTGCCTACAGCCCTGAAAGCAATTGACGAAATAACTAGCTTCCGCAAATTTTTGAAGACTCATCTCTTCAACAAGGCCTACTAAGAGAACCCACAGCCTCACATTACCTCACCAATATTCCCATTATTACCTCACCAATATTCCCAATTACTAAAGTCCACCTTCTATACCATCTGAATAACAACTTCCTTCTTTCTTCCTTTACGTACAATACTAAGTGTTTTTGTTATCATGAAATGACTATACCATAACAAACTATTGAGCCACATTGAGCCTGCAAATAGGTGGGAAAATGTGGGATACAAATGCAATAAATAATAATAATTTTATTTAGGAAGGGTGTAACAGCCCAAGTTCAATCACTTTATACTGACCCGAGTGGTAGCTATCTTTTGTGTAAAGCACTTGTAGATTAGAGACAACTGTTCTGTGCAACGTACAGTTAGATTTGCAGTCACAATTAGGTACTGCACCGCAAAGACACTAGGTTTTTCCCCTGGCATTTTATCGTGATCCTAAGTTTCAAGGACGTGTCCTTTACTGCTGGCAGGTGTATAAGGCTAATAATGCTGCATATATTACTTTTCCAGTGATATACTGGGAGACAGCAAAGGTGGTCTTTTGAGGAGAAATTATTAGTTACTCTTCCCACATCAGGAAAACAAGAGATCGAGAAGTCTTGCGTTTGTGAGATCAATTAAATAGGGATCGATGGCGTTTCAGGGGGTTGCATACTGCAGCTCATAAACAAGTTCTTGAGCTTCAAACTGCACTGAACACCCTCATATATTGGTATAGGAGAAAGTGGGATGTTTGACCACGGAACACCAAAAACTGGATAGATTGATCTTAAAAACACTTGTTTATTCATGAAAAAAAGACAACACAAACGTTGTGTTTCGGCTGTTAGGCCTGCATCAGGAGTCTCAGTCGATGGAGAACAGCTGATAAAAACGTTTACATGTACGTGGTACGGTGATCCATATAGTAGGTCTGTTGCTCAGTCACCGGAGAACAGCTGATGCAAACGTTGAAAGACACGTGGTGTGTTGATCTACAAGGTGGGTCTTTAAAAAGACCTTTACGAAGAAACTTAATCGTAGACAATTGGAATGCCAGCGTGAAGCAAAAAAGGTCTGATCCTACATGGCACAAGACAAGGATGCCCCCTTTTCCCACTTTTATTCGCATTAACTTTACATCCTTTGATTAGGGATATTGTGACAACCCAGGATATTAACGGGGTGTGCACTAGTTGGATGAACTTTAAAATAGCAACATTTGCTGATGATTTATTAAGTTCACCTATTCAATCCCCGAGTTTCATTGACTGCTTTATTGGAACTCTTTAACGAATATGGGGATTATGTGGGTTTTAAATTAAATCTTGCTAAGTCAGAGGTCCTCCACTCCTATTACAGGTGCACACATCTTGGGGGCCACAGTTTCCCTTAAGCTGGGTGGATAACTCTTAAATATCTTGGCATTTGAGTATGAGGATCTCAGAAATTTATTCTTTGAATATTGGTAAATCACTGGATGTTACTAAACATCAGTTGGTCGTCTGGCGAGATCTGCCTCTGCCGTTAATAGGCAGAGTAAGTCTAATTCGTATGGTCATGTTCCCTAAATGGCTCTATGCTCTCCAAACGTTTCCCCTTCATTTAATGCAGAAAGATCTGAAACTGTTTTACCGTCTGATCTCTCATTTTTGTTGGGTGGGCATGAAATCCAAATTGCAATATAAATTATTACTAGGTAATTAAAGTAATGGAGGCCTGGGACTCCCAGATATAAAGCTTTATAATCAAGCGTGCTTGCTACAACACCTTAGGGACTAGATGTTACATCGTCAGATCTATGCCCCATTGGATATGAAGAGTATTATGCTCCATACAACTTCAACTTTTTGTTGCATTGTAGACAGCTTTGCCTTCCATCTACCTTTCAATACAACATTTTACTTCATGTGGAGCTTGTTGGTGACTAAGTTAGGGGGAGACCCGTTGGTTACAGATCAGCTTCCAATTCAAGGTAATATGGATTTTGAACCCGATACAGATAATCCAGTATTCACTGTGTGGGGTAATAAGAATATTACTTTGTTGGAACGTGTGTTAAGAATGGAGGGACAGTTAATCAATTTTGAAGTTTTGTAGCAGTGTATCGATATCATTTGGGGAAACAGATTTGCATATTGTCAATTAAAACACTATTAGCTTCGTTGGACTTGGACAAACTGGCCATGAATTTGGGTAACCAAGTCCGTTTTTTTTTCCTTGCATCTCTAACTCTAAACTTTCAGAACTTCATAAAACAATACTTAAATGGGAGCCTAGGAAGGATCTTGCAGTGGTTCATCAGAGGAGGATGGAGGATCTGAGGATTCCCTTGAAGGATTGGGACTTCCAGGCAAGTTTACAACAACGCCTCTCTATTACGAAATGTGCAAGACTTCAGGAACGTTATTATAGGGTACTTTACAGGGCTTATTTCACCCAGCAACAATTGTGTTATTCAGGTGGTACTCCATCAGCTTCTTGTAGCAAATGTGGGCACTATCTATTCCTTTTGATCTTGCCCACTGATATGACTTCTGGGGGCAAATTAGTTAGATACCTAGAAAACTTATGTGGCATCAGCTTTTATTGGATAGACTCAGAGCTTATCGGGGTCTAGGCAGGGGTACCATTATTCTATGCCGTAAATTATGTCTGGTGGGACGTAAATGTATACTTCAATATTGGACAGTTCCAACATCTCCAGAATATTGGCACTGGAGAAATAAAGTCCACCAGTTGGTTGTATGGGAGGCTAAAGAGGCTAGGGAATACCTTAAATACAGGAAATCTTTTTTTGTGGGTTTGGAACTCTGCAGTCGCTAATGCCACGGGGACGTAGCTTGCTTCTCAACACACTATGAGAGTCCTGGTCTGCTCTCAGTGGGGTATAAGGGTTATTGCCCTCACTAAATCAATATAGCTCTGTGTGTATATAATATATATATATATATATATATATATAAAGAATACAAGCTCCTGTGGATCTGGACATGATGCTGTTGTTTTAAGAGGGATGAGTAGTGGGGAGTTATATGCTTTATAGGAGGGTTTAGGAAGGGGTGAGGGGATGTTGATCTATAATGTGTTAAAAAGAGGGGGGAGAATGGATGATGAAACGAAAAAATTCATACTTTGTTTATTCTGATTTTCTCTCTGTATTTCTAATAAAAGATTTTTCACACAAAAAGGATCTAGAGATGGGAGTAACTAGTGAGGTAATTAAATTTGCTGCTTTTTACTGAAATATGTGCCATTCTGCCTAAACAAGCTGAATTCTAAACACCAGTTCCCCTTTAACCTTTTCTTTATGGAACTGGGGTTTAAATGACCAAATATTGGGGAAAAATAGTAAACTGGTTTACTAGATTACCAGCTTGCACACCTACAAACCCACCTGTACCGCCACCCTTCGCATCACCATTGTTTCTTCTTCCACACACTCCTCCTCATTGCTTTCACCTCCCAAGAATGCTGAGCCTTGCTGATTAAAGCCATCAGAACCTTCATAAACGGTGGCATTCTGAGCTTCTGCTCAGTGCCCATAGAAGCCCCTGCTTCTTGAACCAGCAAATCTTGCAGCTCAAGAACAGAAAGTGGTATTCTTGAAGAAAGAAGGCTGCCGATTGCTATAAACCATTTGGGCAAATAGCGGATAATAAATTTGCTAAAAGAAATAATAAATACAAATAAAATTTTTACCAGAATGTCACAAAACCTCTCTTATTCCTAGTAAATATAAGATGTGATCCTTTTAACTAAATCTAATCTAGCTTCATTTAACCCTCTATTGCCTCAAGTACAAACTCAGATAGTGAGCCCGCCAGGGACAGAAAAATAACTACTGTACCTAAATGTGGTTTGATAGCTTTCAGAAATAAGATCTCTTACCTTTCGAATTTTGCAGGCAATGACTACCTCCGTTTCCTCCTTTTTCATTATTTTTGTTTTCTTGCTTGGTTTCCTTGCCTTTTCCGGTCTGTTACCGATAGGGGCTACAGTTGTATTTTCTTCTTCTTGCATTCTGTTTATGTGTTTTTGCTGTTTAGGTTCATCAGGTTGACTTGATATATGGTTGAAAGCTGGAAAGGTCTCTACCTTTGGCTTAGGCTGCTTCAGATTCTTTTTTATTCTTTTACCCTTTACAGACAAGTGTATGTCAGTTTTTTTCTTCTTTGAAATGCCATTTGTCTGCAAGACAGATGCAAAGAAGTACCATAAATTTGGCTGATACATCATGTCAAATTATTGAACAGCAGTCACATTTCTCCTTCCCTTGCACAAGACAGGGGACACACCAGAACAGCCTATCTTTACTTCCTAATTTGAAGAGCCCATCTCAACATTAGAAATCACCCTTGTCCAGCAAACTGTTGTACCACCACCAATAACCACTGCTTACTTCAGAGTGATGCAAGAAGGCCTGCGGTGCAGTACCTCCAATGAATTAATTAGGATTCTTAGCATTTTCTATTCAAAATGCCCCCATCCTTCCTATATGATACATGCTTATATCTGTGGTGCCCTCAGGTGATGAAGGAGGCAAGCCAAAACTTCTTTGGAGCTCTACCAGGTACTATTACTGATTTGACCAGTTAGCAGAGTATCTTCTACACTTGAGGGCCACAACCCAGTCAGCTTTCAGGATTTCTATGCTGAATATGCCTGAGATCTATTTGTATAGAACAAAGGTAATGCATGCAAATAGATCTCATACATATTCACTGCAGAAATCCTGAAAACCCAACTGGGTTGCAGCCCTTGAGAACCAACTTTAGATGCCCCTCTACAACATCTCTCCTTACCAGATGACTGGTGAAGCCTGCAACAACCCAGCCTACAGAGTGGGAGCACAAACTGGACACCAAGCCTGGTCTCCTGTTAAAAAGCAAAGAGTAACAGCATAGCCACGGGCCACAGGCCCAGCCCCATCATTCTAACCGAGGGATCTACCATATTTTCTAAGATGAAAATTGAAAATGTGAAAGAATATTTTTATTAGCCTACAATAACACTAGCAAAACTTAAAAAATTTTCACACAGTTATATTTATCCAATTTTTTTACCGACAATATAAAACATATATTTGCACATCATCTCTCTATATAAAAGGCAAAACCAACATTCTATGAAGCCTCCAGCCGGAAGTGTGAAGGGGGCGAGATATCCGGTTTCCCTATGAGTGTCTGCCCCGCCCTCTCTGTAACACAGTCAGTGAAGGAAAACAGCAGAGCACGAAATCAAATCGCTGGCTCTGTAACAGTGAAGGACTCAGAGGGGGAGGGGAGAGAGGCCAGAGGGCAGGGACACACACACTCCCACATGCACACAGAAGAAAACATTGCTAGCCCCCGTTTCATTTGCATCAGAAACGGGGCTTTTTTACTAGTATATTAATATCTTCTTCAGTAACACTGAAGAACTGGTTAAAAGATTTATTTATTTGCTGCACTTATATCCCACATTTTCCCACCTATTTGCAGGCTCAATGTGGCTCACAAAATGTTACAGCAACATGTACACATTATAGGATAAGAATTTCAAAATATAGATACAGAGGGTACATAGAATATCAAAGCAATCATAACGGAATAGAAAACAGAGTAGGGTTAAATGGTCAATATTCTCAATGGAGAATGGTAAGTAGTGGGATTCCCAAACATTTGCATGTTAAACCAGAATCTAAACCTCCTCCCAATTTCATGGAAGCTGTGCATAGGCAAGGAGCTTCCCCTGCCACCTGATGACTCAGAACTTCCTTTTGACAATGAATGCAAGATGCTATTGATTTCAAGGTATCCTGATTTCAGATTTTGAAATATGAAAAAAATGTGTGACTTAAAACCAAAATACAATATTTACTAAAGGTTTTCTCTCATTTTGCATTCATAAAAGAATGTTTTCTAATAGGGCTATACACTTTCACCAATTACTTAAAATAGTGTTTTAAGCTGATCAAGACCAATTGTGCATAGAAAACTCTCCTACATGCATAACAATTCTCTTACATATACCCACATCAAAGTATTTTATACAGGCAATATGTAGAAATTTATTAAAGAACAAAAACAGGACCATAAAAGGCCTAGAATTTCTGCATCTGGAGACAGGACATTTACCTTCTATTTACAGAAGAAAAGTAAAACTGAATTGAAACATCAGTGAATGTGTATTTTGAAAATATACTGCAATAGGTCTAAAGAGGACAAAGTACTAATCCACGCATTAGAGCAGGGCAGATCTGCTAAGTACGTCAGATTTCAAGCAGTCTTTTCATATTCTTTTTGTTTTTTGGCTGCCTGCCTCTGGAACAGCCTTCCCGTTGAGATTCGACATTTGAAGGATTATTTTAACTTCCACAAAGCTTTGAAGACTTACTTGTTTTCTCAATATTAACCATCTCTCTGACCTCACGTGCAACTTTCTTTAAATCAGTCACCTTACTTTCTAACTCTTCTTACTCTCTTACCTATCTATATGTTACATCTTTGCTTTTCCCTTCACTATCAATTAAAATAGTGAATACTTTGTATTGTTATTTGAATATTTTTACTGCTGTAATTGCCTATTGCTCATGTTTGATCTATTCTTACTGTACACCGCCTTGAGTGAATTCCTTCAAAAAGGCAGTAAATAAATCCTAATAAATAAATACTGCCGGTATTGGGTTGCTTTTTTTTCCCCCTCCTCGTGCAATAAATTACTTTTTTTTAGTTTTCTATTACTTTTTTGTTATTCCTGATGATTTATCAGTGCTACTTAGGGCCCGGTTTACTAAGGTGCACTAGAGTTTTTAGCGTGCCCTAAAAATTAGTGTGTGCTGTGTAGATGCCCATAAGAATGTTATGGGCGTCTACATGGTTAGCGCATGCTAAATGCTAATGCACCTCTAGCGTGGCTTAGTAAAGAGGGCCCCTTAGTTTTTTTTTACCTTGCCTTGAATCTCATATTAGTATGGTGTCATCTCAGTTTTTGTGGTTGAGTACTTTACCCTTCATTTCACAGCTGCAGTACCTCCCCCTTAACCCCACCTTTAGTGATGCAATCACCTTGGTTCCTCCTCTCCCTGCTATTTTACTTCTATTTATTCAAACCTTCAATAAAATTAAAGAAAAAAGTTGCGCATATTTCACACTGGTACAAGAAAGGAAATGGCATTCACTAATGCAAAATCAGAAAAAATAGAAAAGGAGTAGCAGACTTTCAAAATATTCTCGAAAAGCATGAAACATGCAGTTTGCTAGCAAAGGGGGTATTTTTCTAAAGTGCACTAGCATTTTTAGCCCGTGCTAAAATTCAGATGGTGCTAAACGCTGAGACACCCACTATATTCCTATGGACAACTCAGCGTTTAGCGCCAGCTGATTTTTAGCACTAGCTAAAAATGCAAGCGCACCTTAGTAAAAGCCTGCCCCCCCCCCCCAAAATGGCTAACACCGACTATGGAGGGCTACAAACATCTCAAAATTTAAATAAACAAGGCCTCAAAGCTCAGAAAGCATTGGTCTGACCAAATGTATCAGTTTTCCCAAAGGAATTCCCAGATATTATCACTGATCTCAATAAATCATCACACGGCAAGAAAAAAAAAAAAGAGCAACCAACTGGAATATGTTGATATAATTCACGAATCACAGCAGTATTTATTAGAAACATAAAACACGATGGCAGATAAGGGGCAAATGGCCCATTCTGTCTGCCCATCCTCAGTAACCACTAACTATTCCTTTCCTATGGGCTCTCACATGCCTGTCCCACGCTTTCTTTAAAAATTGACAGTCCTCGTCTCCACAAACTCCGCCAGGAGTCCATTCCACGCATCCTCAACCTTTTCAGTGAAAGAGTATTTTCTTAGATTCCACCTATTTCCTCCATCATATGCCCCCTCATTCCAGAGTTTTGCTTCATTTGAAAAAGGCTTGCCTCCTATATATTGACGTCACTGAGGTATTTAAGCATCTCTATCATATCTCCTCTCTTTTGCCTCTCTTCCAGCGTATACATGTTGAAGTTATTGGGACTAATGGGGATTTGATGTAGCAATTTTTGTTTCTTGATGACTAAAACAGACTGTGTGGGTTTGGGCTATTTTTCTCTGTTTTTTTGGCGAGCAACTTTTTTCTCCATTTTTGGGAGTTTAGTTGCTCTCTTTTTTTGATCTTCGAGGTCTTGATTATTTAAATTTTGAGATGTTTATAGCCCCTCATAGTCTATGTTTGCCATTTTGTTAGCAAACTGTATGTTTCATGCTTTTTGAGGATATTCACTAATGCTAATTACAGAAAATAAGATAACCCTTATTTTGCTTCTGACTATATATTAAATCCCCAGCATTAAAAAAAAAAAAAGTGTTAAACCTTCATGTTACAGGTATAGGAGCCAGCTCTGTGGGTGCTCCACCTTGAGTATTGTGTTCAATTCTGGTCGCCGCATCTCAAGAAAGATATAGTAGATTTGGAAAAGGTGCAGCAAAGGGCAACTAAAATGATAGCAGGGATGGGATGACTTCCCTATGAAGAAAGACTAAGGAGGCTAGGGCTTTTCAGCTTGGAGAAGAGACGGCTGAGGGGAGACATGATAGAGGTATATAAAATAATGAGTGGAGTGGAACAGGTGGATGTGAAGCGTCTGTTCACGCTTTCCAAAAATACTAGGACTAGGGGGCATGCGATGAAACTACAGTGTAGTAAATTTAAAACAAATCGGAGAAAAATTTTCTTCACCCAACGCATAATTAAACTCTGGAATTCGTTGCCAGAGAACGTGGTAAAGGTGGTTAGCTTAGCAGAGTTTTAAAAGGGGTTAGACGGTTTCCTAAAGAACAAGTCCATAAACCACTACTAAATGGACTTGGGAAAAATCCACAATTCCAAGAACAACATGTATAGAATGTTTGTATGTTTGGGAAGCTCGCCAGGAGCCCTTGGCCTGGATTGGCCACTGTCGTGGCCAGGATGTTGGGCTCGATGGACCCTTGGTCTTTTCCCAGTGTGGCATTACTTATGTACTTAATATTGAGCAAACTCTTTGTGTGTCCAAGAAGTGGCAATTTTCATTGGGTTTAGCACCCCCAATCATTTTGAAAAGTTGGCTCCTATGGTTACAGGCATAATTCTTTGCATCAGGTTTTCGTAGCCAATACCTCCATCACTACTGGATTATAATGAGTAGTGCACCGATGACCTCTGTGCAAAGTTTTCACATATGCTAAAGTCCTTTGAGCATAGCACAGTTGCAATAAGATCAGGAAGCTGTGTGCAAAACGCAAAATAAGTTATGCACAAAAACTCTTGCAATTTATTACAATAGCTTCACAGTGTGGAAAAATTCAGTTTTACGGATGAGTGTCAGAACTACTCCTTTGCTGTTAACTGTATTCAGTGGAAGTTATGGCCAGCTGTACCACTTAAGCCCTTTGTCCCTCAACTTGCTGCTTGCATACAGTAAGGCAAGGCTTAGAGACACATCCCTGATACTTTCCTTCAAAATCCAATCCGATTTCAATTTGGTTGTTTTGCTTGACTTAATGTTTCGCCAGTTTTGTGCATGTGGAGAAACAATGCCACAATAGGAAAGGATGCCACTTGACAGGCCAGTATATGGTAGGTTTTGTGTGAAGCACAAGCTTCTAGATGAAATGGAGGCAAAACTATAACACGGTTGTCATGTCAAAGCTGAGCTTGGTCATGTGACAACCAAACCACAAGGCATGTACAAAGTGCAACCCAGCAGCACTCCCTTCCACTTCTAAAGGCACTAGAGACAAAGATTGTGGGTTCAGATACAGAGCTGCCATTATACACAAATGTCAATAGTTTTCAATATTCCTATCCTGGCACACAGTTAGAAAATATGGAGGGATCCAAAAGTTGCTCCTAGCATCAGTAGTGGAGCAGGCAGGGCCGGTGCCAGTGGGTGAATTACAGAGAGCACAACTATAACTCAGTAGCATCCTAGTCCCATTAAGGTGCCAAGTCTCACTCATTAGGAGAATGTCATGCTCAATTTAGAGACCAAAACAAAATCATGTTTTTGAATTTTTCGGATGAAACCAAATGTGTGGCTAAAATTCACCACTCATTTGAATGAAACCGAAACCAGAACAGCACCCTCGTCCCCACCCTAATTCCCCACTTCCCAGGGCCTACCTTACGTTTAAATATGTTAAGATATCAAGTTATACAAAAAGAGAATAATTAATAGAACAGCGCAACCAACATTGGGAACTATACAGCAACCAAGCAAAACCACAGAGGGGTTTTGTGACTTATAGCACCCTGAAAGACAAAGAGACCAGAGCCTACCTTAAACCCTGGTGGGTTAGTGGCCTAACGAGGGCAGGAGTGATCCCCAGAAAAAAAGTCAAGTGGCACTTCTGTAACCTAAGCATATTGTCTCATGTACTTTACATCCCTACTACTACTACTTAACATTTCTAGAGCGCTACTAGGGTTATGCAGCGCTGTACAAATCAACAAAGGACGGTCCCTGCTCAAAGGAGCTTACAATCTAAAGGACGAAATGTCAAGTTGGTGCAGTCTAGATTTCTTGAGTAGAGGTGTGGTGGTTAGGTGCCGAAGGCGACATTGAAGAGGTGGGCTTTGCGCAATGATTTGAAATGGGCAGGAAGGGGGCCTGGCGTTTGTGCTCAGGGAGTCTGTTCCACGCATGGGGTGAGGCGAGGCAGAAAGGGCGGAGCATGGAGTTGGCGGTGGTGGAGAAGGGTACTGAAAGGAGGGATTTGTCTTGAGAGCGAAGGTTGCGGGTAGGAATGTAAGGGGAGATGAGGGTAGAGAGGTAAGGAGGGGCTTCAGATCGCGTGCATTTATAGGTTAGTAGGAGAAGCTTGAACTGTATGCGGTACCTGATCGGAAGCCAGTGAAGTGACTTGAGGAGAGGAGTGATACGAGTATATTGCCTCCTGCCCTATCCTTTTCCCTGTAACTACAAGCAGAGGTATAGCAAAACCTGTGGATATACTTTTAGATGCTAAATAGAGGGCAATTTCTGCCCTGGAGAATTTACCCAGGTTATTTAGCTATCTGGGCAAATTGCATTAAAAACTATTTCCTCATATTGTTTCCAGTCTGTTTGTATGCTTTTAAGGATACCAAATAAAAGCTCTCTTAATTTGGAAAACGTTACTTTTTTTATTTTATTTTTTTGCCAAAACATACCGCCCAAAAAAACCTAACTTTTTGGCATGGTCCACACGTAGCATCTCTGACAGAATACCAACCAAAATCGAATAAAGCTTCCTGAACACTGCACTCATTAACCTGACTATATATTAACATTACCAAATGAAATAGAATAAACCTTCCTTAGCAGTGCACCCATTAACCTGGCAGCGGTATGTATTAGCAAAGGAAACAGACTTTTCTCCACCACAGCTGCAAAGAATTCCTTCTAGAACTGCTTGGAAGACGATTCCGGTCTAATTGTGTAAAGGCGAATGCCTTCTTATGTCATTTTACGTTCACGTTGATGTCTGTCCCCAAACACATAACAGGCAAACCTGGAATACACTATACTGTACTAAGCAGGTATGGTTGACGTTTCCCTTTTAAGTAGAGGTGAGGACAAAGGCAGCGCAGCTGGAGAATACATAGGAAAAATCAATTACAGAGAAACAGCAAGGATGAAATCCACGTGCATTAACTCATGCAGGACCACAGGTACATCCGTTACTCCCCCCCGCCTGCCAACCGTCATGACGAGCGCTCCGGCTGTTTCTATTTCCCCCCGCCGAGAACCTAGCTGCTTTCGGTTTCTAGATGCCCCTGACCTGCTGCAGCTCAGTTCTCTGGATTCGATAAACGGCGAACGCGCTCACAGGTGCTCCATCCATTAGTCCAGCGTTCTACGAATGAAAATGGAGAGAAGTTAGCTGGAGAACGAGCCCATGCGCCATCAATCCTTCCTGTTCCGGATTTCTCCTAAAAGGCTTTTGATTGGCTACGATCGATGAGCGAGCCATGGAGTGTAAGTCTGGAAAGGTGCGCCCAAGGAGGTTTAATAGACATGAGTGGAAGTGAGCCTATCTAGTCCACTGTAAGCAAGGAAGCCAATTTGGTTAATCTCTGTTTTCACTCCCCCTGGCAGTCGTCATTGCCATACACTCAAGCAAGCAAACTTATGAGCTACTCTGCATCCACGTTGCCGTTCTTTATTGTTAGTCCTGGACATAGGCGGTCGGTGGCCCAACTGTTTGGGGAGGCTAAAGGGGCGGGGTTAGGGGCGGGGCGGGGCTTACATCCATAATTGTCCGACACGGCACGTGTTTCCCGTTAGCTTCCTCAAGGAGGTCCCCTACAACTGAAGAGTGGATAAGTTAACCACCGTCCCTTTACATGTTTTAAACATCAGAATGTTTTTTTTCAATACCCAATTACCTGGTCAAAATGGTGGTGGTGTGCTAGTAAGTATTCATATATACTACCCTCACAGGGTCCTCCACCAATCACAGTGCTCAGCAGGGCCGGTCTTAGCAATTGTTTGGCCCTGTGCAGACCAATTTGGTGGGGCCCCTCCCCACCCTAACCCCGCCCCCACCATAGCTCCGCCCCACCCTAGCTCCACCCCATTGATAAGATTATTCCATTTTTAGAAAATTTTTTATTTATAAAATTTCAAATAAAGACAAATGAAGCTAAAATTGTACCACTTGTACAAAAAAACTGATTGAAATAATAAGCACAATGCTATCATGAACCCCCCATCCCCAGAAATTCAGTTCAAGTCCACTAAAATTAGTAGTTCCAATTCTCATACATGCACCACTTTAGCTAACCTCTTGATCTTTTCCTGTCACTGCCCTTCATAAAACACTGAATTTTGACTTAATCACTGATGGGAGAATAATAGACTACTGCAATAGTATTTACCTTTAAAATGGCACAAAAGGTGTTTGAAACTTCCTTCTTCCTTATAAGAAAAGCTATCATCATACCTGGCTTGCCTTTGAATGGCAGTGGCACAAACTTGCTCCAGCTCGAGCTCCACTTGACTGTCTTTATTTATTTTTAAGTCCCACTCACTCGCACACCGGCTCACCTCCGACCAGGCTCCAGACTGCTTTCCCGCTCAGTGACTCCTGCCCGCCAAACAGGAAATACCTCATCAGAAGGCGGGACATTGAGCGGGAAGTGAAACGCTGGGGTGAGCCGTCACTGCATCTCTCTGTCGGGAGCTGGGGCCATCGTGCTGGCGCTGTAACTGTCAGGGCCATCGGTGCAACTGCCGGGGTCCGGGGAGGCTGCTGACGGCGGGCTCAGCAGAGGGTGGGCACCGTGCCGCAACGTGGTGGGAGCGGAGCGGCGGCGGCCGAGCAGGATCATGATGCGGCCATCCGAGCGGGAGTCGGCCAGAGTGAGGCAGAGTTGAGGTGCGCTGTGCGGGGCCCCCCTAAGCGCGGGGCCCTATGCGGCCGCCTTGGTCGCCTCTGCCTAAGACCGGCCCTGGTGCTCAGAAATATGCCCCATGCAATGTGGTTTAAAGGGCCTATCTAAACTAATGTCATCCATTCTACCTCTGCATTCAATCCCCCAGGAGCAGCTGTTTGTAAGGTGTAAATCCATTTCTGTTCCTTATAATTCAACCGCAGGCTGTATGGAAATTAATTTTAGGTAGTTGGGTATTGAAAAAAGCGTTCTGATGTTTATTTTCAATTATTTTTTATTGATGATTGCACATGTTTAAAATTTCCATATCAATCAGTATAAATCTAGTAATGACCAATGCAAAATTGTACTAGTACATCTGAACTTCTATCATCAAAATTTTTCAAACATTATCAAACATCCCCCCTTCCTCTCCCCCCTCCCTGCCCTCCTGTCTTCTAATGTATTTATTCACATTTTCATTTACCTTTGAAGGTACCATGCATAACAATGGTCAATAAACGTTTGTAGTGGATGCTATGAATGTACCAGTGTGCGACATATGTGTTGTTCAACAAATTTCCAAATAAAGCATGAACTGCCGGCACAACTCAGTATTCGTTGGTTATTACTGTATGGGTATATTGAGTTTCATCCCCTCCCTACCCTGCACTGTGATCCTTCTGTTCAACAAGTTATGGACCTCCAAGCAGGAAAAGCACATTGTACCATTTAATGCCACTATCACTGTCCTACCCCCCTAGCTCCCCCCTCTACCTTCCCACCCCCTCTAATCCCCAGCTGAGGTATCCTCCAGAGATTAATCAACATGTAATCTACTCCCACCCTTCCCAGAATCAGAGGGAATTGAGTACCATACTTCTACCCCTTGTATGTAATGACTGTATATATGGGCCCCAAATGTCCAAAAAGGTCTTCCTTCTTCTATAGGAGCCTCGTACCCCTCGGCGTTCAAAAAGCATCAGCTCATGGAATCTATTCCTCCAGTGCCAGAAATCTGGGAGAGAACTGCCCACCCACTGACTGAGAAGCAGCCGTTTGCCAACCAAACAGGCTTTACGAACCAAGTGCTTCCCTGACATGCTCTGCAAGACAAAGACTTCATATCTATCCAGCAATATTCCTACTGGGGAACATACAATCCTAGAGCCCAGCAAAAAAGACAAATAGTGCAAGACAGCAGTCCAAAAATGCTTTACCTGGTAACACTCCCACAAACAATGGAATAGAGATCCCGGTAACCTCACACACTTCTCGTATAAGAGGTTTTCAACTCCACCCATCTGAAAAAGCTGAGTTTTTGTAAGGTATGCTCTGTGAAGAACTCGGTATTGACATTCACGAAGGCCTGCATTACCCGTCATCTCTGGAATCCGTGCTGTCAATCTATCGAAGGACAATCCCGGTCTAGCTAAGTCTCAGGCCCAACGCATTTCAATTCCCTCTCTGTCTTTCATAAGTGGCAGTTTCCCCAACAGTTTATACAATTTAGAGACCGAAAGCCGATCTGTTCCCTCTCCTTCCAAAAATTGTCTCACTCGATGACAATGTCTTGATCTCAAAGCCTCCGAATCTAAGGATCTCACATAGTGTGCTACCTGCTTATAAGCAAAAATATTGTTCATATCATAACCGATACCTAAAGCTCCCAAATTTAACAACGTCCCTTGTTCTTTCAACAGATGTTCCAGACGACTAATGCCCAACTGCCCCCAGATTTGGAATATCCTATTCTCTATCCCGGGCGTAAAAGATAAATTCCCACAAATTGGTAACATGTCCGACGCATTCGTCTTCAAACCCCAAATACCCATCAGGTCCTTCCAAAGAGTCCGCAAAGACGTTCTGATGTTTAAAACATCTAAAGGGATGGTGGTTAACTTATCCACTCTTCATTTGTAGGGGATCTCCTTGAGGAAGCTAACGCAAAACACATGCCGTATCGGAGCACGTTTCCCCTATGGCCGAATGACACGAGATGAGTATTCATTAAAAGTCACTTTAACATTTTGAAAGAATTAAAATTACTTAAGTAATGTATAAATCACTAAGTAGCAGTGGCGTAGCCAGACCTGACATTTTGGGTGGGCCCAGAGCTAACATGGGTGGGCACTATGTATAAAAAGCATGAGTAGTGTTTCTTGGCATACTACAAAATAATGCCTTAGAATGCACTTGATGATGGATTTCTCTGCCCAACAGCTGCCCTGCATCAACATAAACCCCAAACATATTTAATGGAAAAAACAATATTTTTAAATATAGTTATGTTATGCCATATCAAACTTGACCAGACATAAGTCCATTCTTAGCTAGCATCAGCCTTTCCCTTGTGTACCTTACCCTCTCCTCCTCAACCATCCCCACCATCCATCCCATAGCTAGGCATCAGCCCTACCTTACCCCCTCTCCCACTCCTCCCTGTAGCCTAGTGTCAGCCCTGTCCTACCCCCTAGCCATCACCCATGGTCTGTCATCTCCTCCCCCCTCCCCCAAAGGACACCAGCACTAAATATAATTTTTTTTTAATGTCCTGGTCCCTGCAGAGCCCACCTCCACCCAGAGACCTGCCTACATTAAATTTAGAACACTTTTTTTTTTAAACCTGGGCAATGCAGAGACCAACCTCACCCAAAAACCCACCAACATTTACAACCTTTTTAAAATTTTAACCTGGTCACTACTAAAATTTATTGTTGGTGGGTTTCTGGGTGGGGGGTGGGCTCTTCACTGTCTAGGGCAAAATAAAGGTATATTTTGGACTCTTCACTGCCTAGGAAAAAAAAGGTATATTAATGATTATGCATACCTTTTTTTGTCCTAGGCAGTGAACAGCCTACCCCCACCAGGAAGCCACCACCAGCCAACATTACACTGTATACATTAAAATTAAAACATTTTATTTATTTTACCTGGAGGACAGCTGGCTTGCATGTGGTGGCAGGCAGTGCAGACTCGGAGCACCCTGCTCCGTTCTGTGTGTGCTGGCTCCTATGCCTGTTCTGGCCTGGGGCCCCAGGGCAGTGCTGAGGGTGGTCAGGGGAGGGGGAGGGTCAAGAAACAGCTGATATTGCTCTGGAGGGCACAGTAAAGGAGCCACAGCAACACTAATTTAAGCACCAGGTCACTTTGCAAATGAAAGAAGCAACATAGACGTGCCTCTGAAAGGATAAAGAGAAAGGGGAGGCAGAAATTAAGGCAGTTTTCAAAGGAATTTTCCTAAGCAAATTCTGCTGGTAGAAAATTGCTCTGTGCTGAAAGGATTACAGGTTTCACAGCTTCCCGGGTCTGCAGTGCACTGTGGCGCCAGTGTGCACACGGACGGGGGGGGGGGGGGGGGGGGGGGAGCAAGGCAAAGCAGCAGAATCCAGAGTGAAGATAGAACAGACCTCATAGTGAGTAGCGTCGTGGGAGTGCAGCGCTAGACTGGCCAGGTCTAGATCAAGAAAGGGGACCCTAATTAAGAAAAAAAAAGTTAAGTCTAGGAGGACTGGAGGGCTGCTGGCTACCGAAACGCTGCACATCGTGGAGGCTCGGCGCCAAAGCATACATCCTATCAGGACAACTGGGTGGGCCTGAGTATAGTTTGGGTGGGCCCCGGCCCACCCAGGCCCACCCGTAGCTACGCCCCTGCTAAGTAGTGAGAGGATGGAGGCGGTCAATCAATGATGATACTGGTGTGTAGGTCTCAGTGTAAAAATGCAGTCACTGAGCGACACCACTGAGGCTACCGCTTTACATATAGATGTTATTTTGGCAGCTGGATGGAGTGATATTCAGGAGATTCAGTGGATATCAAGTTTGTATTGATAATTGTGGTCCAGTTAAAAACACTTTGCCATTTAGAAGTTCATTTCCAAAAGCTGACATATTCCAATTAATAAATTCTGAATAAAATACTTTTTTCTGCCTTTGTTGTCTGATCATTTAGTTTTTCTATTCGCTTTGGTCCTAGTGTCTTCTGTTTTACGCAGTGTCTTCTTTCCATTTGATATTTTTTCTCTCACCATGTCCACCATCCTTCTGTGTCCTTATGCGTCCTGTCTACTATCTGTAGCCCTGTCCCTATCCTTCCTCAATTTTCAGTATCTGCCCTCAAAGTGTTCCGAACCAGCCCTTAAATTCAGCAGTTTTCCCTCCATCCATATCCAGCATTTCTCCTGACTCCCCTCCCCTCCATCCATGTGCATCCACTTCCTCTGTCTTCCCTTCCCTCCATCCATGTCCAGCATTTCTCTTCTCTCCCTTCCCCTCCGTCCGTGTGCATCTCCTTCCTTTGTCTTTCCTTCCCTCCATCCTTGTCCAACATTTCTCCTCTCTTCCCTGCCCTCCACTCCTGCCCTCCATGGATGCATGTCCAGTATTTCTCCTTTCTTCCCTCCCCTCCATCCATGTGCATCTCCTTCATGACTTCCCTCCCCTCCACCCATCCATCCATGTCCAACAACTCTCCATTCTGCCCTGCCCTCTCCTCCATCCTTCAACTTTCCTCTCCGCTGCTCCCTCCATCCATGTCCCTGCCCTTCCCTCCTCTCCTGTCCAGTGATCTCTGCTCTCCCCTGCCCTCCCCTTCTCTCCATGTCCAGCGATCTCTTCTCTCCTATCCCCCTGCCCTCCCCTCCCATCCCATCCATGTCCAGTGATTCTCGCTGCCCTCCTTCAGCTCCCCGACAGCCCTCCTCTCCGTTCCTTCCTGCCCCCCCCGCACGTTTAACCCTTTTACTCTCCATGGCAGTGACATCAGTGAAGAAGAAGGCACTGCAGGCTTGCCTCCAGCTTCTCCCTTCCCTCTTCACACAGTGTCCTGCCCTTGCAGAAACAGGAAATGCATCATCGCAGAAGGCGGGACACTGTGTGAAGAGGGAAGGGAGAAGCTGGAGGTGAGCCTTCAGTGCCTTCTTCTTCACTGATGTCGCTGCCATGCAGCGTAAAAGGGTTAAACACACTCACACACGCACGTGCGCGGGGGGGAGGAGGGAAGAACGAGGAATAGAGAAGAGGAGGGCTGCCGGCCGGGGAGCTGAGGGCAGGAAGGAAGGAGGGACCGCTGGAGAGCTGCCTGGCTGCAGCGCTGCGTCAGCCCTGTGTTTGGGGGGGAAGGCAGCAGCCAGGGGAAGGTCACGGTTGGGCTGGGGAGGCTTAGCCTCCCCAAGCCTCTTATACGGGGCGCCTATGAACAAGTCTAAAGTTGTTTCAGTTGGATAGGTGGAGGAGAAAAGAAATAACAATCGAATATCACTAAAACAGCTTCAAAAATTATTGTAGCTGGTAGAAACTGTTGGAATGTAATTGTATTTTACATGCATTGCCTGTCACCTATTATTTCTCTGTGATTACTCTGTGACCTCTGATGTGAATTACTTAGAGAGGTCACACAGCTATGCAACTTCCTGTGGGGGTTAGATGCAGCACATGCAGCACATGGAGCACATGGAGCTCATGATCTCTCCTAACCTGAGAGGATCTATGGTGGTGTGAGCATCCATTACCATCTAAGCACATGGAAGGAGCTGATAATACAAATGTATAGTAATATGTATATAAAAGCCTGTCTGATTATAATCTAACTACAAACTGTGAGTAAACAGATGTTTTGTTACTTCAACTTTAAAGTGACTCAGCAGTGAATTATTCAGGGGTGAATGAGAGAGAGATGAAGAAAGAAATTAACATTTCTAAAGCTGAAGCTGTGTGTACTAAAATCTGCTAATTATTTACTACAAATAATCCAACAAAAGGGTTATGGGCCCAGGGTCCAGGAATTGAAAAAGAAGAGAAATATTACCAGGCAGAAAAAAAGGCCACATTTTTCTCTTAAGTTTTAAAGGAAAGATTCAGTCTGTCTCTCTCTCCCCCCACACAGCAGACAGAAGGCTAAGAAAATGGCTGAGGGAAGAAATTCACCATTGTTCTATTCTCTCAAGGTGCCTAGATTAACTGAGTTTAATTATCAGCAGTGGGAACTAAGATTCATATGTCTCCTTCGAGCAAAAGGATTAAATATATGCTTAGACCAAGACAGAACAGCTGAAAATATGGCTGAATGGGACAATGCAAACTATTATGTGAAGTGCATGCTTTTGGAAGCTCTCTCAGAGAAACAAGCCATATTAGTGGAAGGAAAAGATACACCAAAGGACATTTTATATAAACTGAGAACTATGTATGCAACTACATATGCAAAGCAGCAACCAATTTGGTTGGCAGAGTTGAATGAAACCAAATTAAGGGATAAAAGTAAATGTAATGATCACATTATGCATCTTATGTCTTCATTTCAAAAGTTAGAACTTTCTGGAATTCCCATGTGTGATGCATTGAAAAGAGCATTTCTTTTTACCTCACTATCAAAGAAGTTTGATGTTTTTAGGTCTGTAAATGAGGCCATTGAAGGGCAATCTTTTGAACAGGCAACATCAAAACTAAGGCAGGAATGCATAATAAATGATTCTGAGGAGATGTGTTCTCAAAGCAAGTCAGAGAGAAATGAAACAAATTTCTTGGCAAAGAACAGAGGAAGGCGGAGCTATGGGAAAACTCCACCCAAGGGCAAGCTGATTTGCTACTCATGTGGAAAGGAGGGACATGTATCTAAATGGTGTAAGGAAACACAAAACACTCCCTCTAGCTCACCTAAGCCAATGGAACTAAAGAATTTTCAAACCAGGAAATGTATGAAGGACAAAGATAAACACAAGGGCTTTCTAATGGCAGAAAAATCTTTGACTATGGTAAATAATAATTCAAATGAAAGTACTTGGATTTTGGATTCGGGGAGCACATGCCATTTAACCAATTGTAAAGATTTCTTTCAGGAAATGTGTCCAGAGGAAGGTATTCTTAAAACTGCAAACGCAGGGACTGCTAAGATCCAAGCAAAAGGTATTGGATTCTTAAAATGCAAAGTGTCTAATGAAGTTAAAGAAATTCCTGTAAGTGATGTCTTGTATATTCCCCAAGCAGTTTGCAATATGCTTAGTGTATCTACATTAGATAAGAAGGGATTTGTGATTCATTTTGAAAACAGTAAGTGCACAATCTCTAAAAATGATGAAGTGTATGCTGAAGCTTTTATGCATAATGATGTTTATAAACTGAGCATTTCAGGTGAAGCCTCACATCTGGCGCAAGTAAGGAAGAATGATGGTAAATGTAGTCTGGAAATCTGGCACCGCCGCCTGGGACATCGTGATTCTAAGGTGATCCAGGATCTTTACAGTAAGCAACTGGCCACCGGCATTCAGATAAGTGCAGATGCTGATAAAATGGAGAAATGCATAGACTGTGTTACTCAAAAAGGTGTGAGACCCTCATTTCCTGCATACACAGGAAATAGGAGTAATAAAGTACTGGACATAATACACAGTGACTTATGTGGACCGTTTAATATCCCATCATTGGGAAATAACAGATTTGTGCTAATATTCTTGGATGATTTCTCTAGATACTGTGTGGCCTATTTGCTGAAAGAGAAAAGTCAAGTCACAGACATGCTGAAGAAATACGTAACCATGGTGAGCAACAAATTTGAAAGAAAACCAAAGGTTCTTCAGACCGACAATGGTGGTGAGTTCATTTCACAAAGCATGCGCACATTTCTAGAACAAGAAGGCATTCAGCATATCACAACAGTAGCTTATACACCAGAGCAAAATTCAGTTGCAGAGAGAAAATTTAGGTCAATTGTGGAAATGACCAGATGTATGCTGTCAGATAGCAATCTCCCTAAAAGACTATGGGGGGAAGCCATTCTCACAGCAGTGTACCTACAAAACAGAATGCCAACTAAAGGCGCTGAGCGCACACCACATGAGACATGGCATGGTAGGAAGCCAAACCTGTCACACATAAGAACATTTGGAAGTACAGCATATGCTCATATACCAAAGCAAAGAAGGCATAAGCTGGATTCCACAACAGAAAGGGGCATTTTAGTTGGCTATGCTCCAGGACACAAAGGATATAGAATTTTGAATCTGAAAACTGGCATTGTTGGCATAAGACATGTTACATATTTTGATGAAAACAAAAGGGTTGATAAAGGCTGGATTATCCCAGATGAGCCTTATCATCCAGAATATGAAACTAGAACCATAATAGACATGCCAGTGTATATAAATGCCATACCAAGGCAGATGTCTGAAAGCAACTCACCTGTATCTAACGAGGAACAGGCAGAGGAAGCAGACACAGAAAGGATCATTGAAGAAGACAGTACAGTTGGAGAAGGGGAATCAATTGGAGAAGGACTCTCAGATTTTGAGGATGCGGAAAGGTCAGACCAACCTGTTGTCAGACGCTCATCCAGGGAAAACAAAGGTGTTCCACCCCCAAGACTGTCTTACCTAACAAGTCAGCAGAAGCTCAAGAGCCCTTAACATGGGATGAGATTGAGAAAATGCCAGCAGAAGAAGCTGCTGAATGGCATAAAGCTGCACAAGAAGAAATTGATGCATTGGATAAAAATAATACTTGGATTCTTACAAAATTACCTCCTGGCAAGAAAGCTATAGGATGCAAATGGGTATTCAAGTTAAAAAGGAATGCACAAGGAAAAGTGGAAAGGTATAAAGCCAGACTAGTGGCAAAGGGATATCTTCAAAAATATGGAGAAGATTTTGATGAAGTGTTTGCACCTGTAGTGAAACACACGACAATAAGAACACTTCTGAGCATTGCAGTCTCAAAAGGCATGCAAGTCAACCACATTGATGTGAAAACAGCGTTTCTTCATGGAGATATAACTGAAGACTTGTACATGGAACAACCAACAGGTTTCATAAATACAAAACAAAGACAGCTAGTGTGTAAATTAAACAAAGGTCTTTATGGATTAAAGCAAAGTGCAAAATGTTGGAATGAAAAATTGCATGAAATATTGACAAATTTAGGATTTAAGCAAGGTGAAGCAGATAAATGCTTGTACACTAGGTGCAGAAATGGACAATATGCATACATTTTAGCTTTTGTTGATGATCTGCTCATTGCAAGCAAAAGTGAGCAAGAGTACAAGGACATTGTAAAGTGTTTAAACCAGAATGTTGAGATAAAAGAACTTGGAAATGTGTCATACTATCTTGGTATAGAAATTGAGAAACAAAATGATGGTTCTTATCTTCTAAGCCAGAAGCAGAAAATAAATGAGCTTATTGAAAGTTTAGGTATGCAAGATGCCCAAGTTGTAAGCACTCCCATGATCACTGATTTTCTGAAGGATGAAACAGTAAGAGAACCTTTACCAGATAACATCCAATATAGATCAGCCATAGGTAAGCTTTTATATCTAGCTACCACATACAGGGCTGATATAGCAAATGCAGTAGGAATTTTGAGCAGAAGGGTCAGCTCACCTACCAAATCAGATTGGACTGCAGTTAAAAGGATGGTAAGGTATTTAAAGGGTACCATTGATTGTAAATTAAAGATTTCAGCCAATAGTAATCCAAAACTAATATGTTACTGTGATTCAGATTGGGCAGGGGATCATTCTAATTATAAATCCACAAGTGGATATGTGTTTATGTATGGAAATGTACAAATTTCATGGGCCAGTCATAAACAAAGTATTGTGAGTTTGTCTTCTACAGAAGCTGAATATGTGGCTGTATCGGAAGCGTGCAGAGAACTGATGTGGATTGAAAAACTTTTGCTGGATTTTGGAATAGCTGAAAAGAGACCAATCCAGATAATGGAAGATAATCAGAGCTGCATCCGACTGTCACAGAATGACAAGGTTCAGTCACGCACCAAGCACATCGCAACGAAATACAACGTGCGAGAGTTGGCAAAAGAAGGGGTCATCAGTCTACACTATTGTCACACCAGTGAGATGACAGCTGACATCATGACCAAACCGTTACCCAGAGAACATTTTGTGAATCTGCGTATAAAGCTTGGACTTTGTATGAATAAATAATTGCATGACAGTTATGCATGAGAAGGGGTTTGTTGGAATGTAATTGTATTTTACATGCATTGCCTGTCACCTATTATTTATCTGTGATTACTCTGTGACCTCTGATGTGAATTACTTAGAGAGGTCACACAGCTATGCAACTTCCTGTGGGGGTTAGATGCAGCACATGCAGCACATGGAGCACATGGAGCTCATGATCTCTCCTAACCTGAGAGGATCTATGGTGGTGTGAGCATCCATTACCATCTAAGCACATGGAAGGAGCTGATAATACAAATGTATAGTAATATGTATATAAAAGCCTGTCTGATTATAATCTAACTACAAACTGTGAGTAAACAGATGTTTTGTTACTTCAACTTTAAAGTGACTCAGCAGTGAATTATTCAGGGGTGAATGAGAGAGAGATGAAGAAAGAAATTAACATTTCTAAAGCTGAAGCTGTGTGTACTAAAATCTGCTAATTATTTACTACAAATAATCCAACAGAAACAGCAATTATAAACTCTATAGTCTGTGCTTACTTTTCTTCACTGTTCTTCTATACAATACAGATGGCCAGATTTCAGTGAGGATATCCTGTTTCCTGATGGGTTCATCTTATCTGTTGTTGTAATCTGCCTTGAGAAGCCTGGTGTTATAAAGATGACGGAATATATTGAAATTAAATGCAAGTAGAATTAAACTCTCATTTCGTTGGGGCACATGGAATCACATCTGTTTTGTAGAAGTTTACCTTTTAGATACACAAATGGATTATTCTGTTTTGAACATGTTTCAGGGGCAAGCAGTTTTATAAGTCAAAATAAAAAATAAATATTTTATTTTGTACAGATCTCTTTTGTTTAAACATAAATGGGCTATAAGTCCCTAATGCACCCATTAGTTTTCTTATATTTTGTTCTTATGATGACTTATACTGTACCAAAAATGAAAACTCTGATCTATATCTAGTCAATGAGAAAAGGAGCTTATTGTGAACACTATCCACCCTAAAAGGTTGTTTTGTGGCTGTACATGATGAATTGCGATATTGAATAAATAAGTGTGTGTTTGTGTCCCTAGTCATGCATCGTAAGTTTATATAATCCTTTCAAGAAATCCAGTTAATCGTTTAACTTATTAGTGGAACATAACCAAAGAGGAATGGTATGGTCACATTTTCAGTATGGTAATACTACGGCCCAGCTAAGGACCAGGTTATTTTGAGTTAGTCTTTACCGGACAAAACTTGCTTTCCTTGTGCCATCGCTATCCAGCAGGTAGGCAGTATCTTAAAAGGTGGAGGATAAAGGATTTTTTTTTTTACATTTATATCACACATTATTCCAAGCAAAGTTAGGTTCAATGTGACTTACATTTGAAAATACAGTGAGACAGAATAATATAATTCAGTTATATCATGGGAACAAATAGATATGTCTGAAACATTTAACAAAGCTGAGATTAGCATATATACTCAACTGGGCATTTAAAAGTGTATCCTTTAATGATAAAACATGTTCAGAAATCATAGGCAAAAGTATAGGCAGTTATTCAAATATTATCACATACCAGAACAGGCATCCATACACACATTGCAAAAGTAAACAACAACTTCTATAGAGTACATCCAAAATTTAATTTTTATTTCCTTATTTCCATCTTCCAAAATTCCAGAAAGCAGATGTACAGATCAGCAGGACCCAAAGCACTCCAAAACAAGTAGAAACAACACAGTTTATACCTAATTGTTCAACCACCCTTACGATTTTCCTTTGAGTTTAAAAAGCAAACCACGTGTATGTAAGGTTTGGATAAACAAATTAAAACAATCAAACTTTAAAGCAAATGCCCATATGTAATACTGTATGTGGTAGCAATAATGATACAATGATGGACTGTTTACATAGCAGGCAGCCTGAGCCAACAGATTTATTTTCCCCTGAACATAATTAACTTTATATGAACTTGGCGGCTAATAAGTGTGCTGAACTGGACAATATTGCCACATTTAGACTGACTCTGGACTTCTGCATGAAGGTAGTTCTGCCCTCATTATTCAATATCTGTCTTTTAAATAATAGTAATAAAAATATCGTGCATTTTTATAATATACCTCTGCAATCCACAAAACAAAAGAAACAAGTTCCCACATGCCATTTTCTTTTGATCTAGGTACAGATAAAAAAAAAATGTTAAATGCTTCCAGGTCTCAACCTAATTCATGTTTAATGTGGGGTATAAATGTCATAAATAAATAAATAGAAACTCTGAATGTTGAGCACATGATTCTCATAACATGACATGATGTCTGTTTTAGTGGCCCTTTACCAGGAGAAAAATCTCTCTGCATGAATATAACATGTGCTAGAGTGTCCCTATAACTAGCTCCTCCAAATGACACACTGATTATGATTTATAACAAATTACTACTCTACCTATGAAACGTTATTCTGTTATTATGCTTCCTCCTTGTACATCCATATGTTGCACAAGCCGGAATGTTTGAACATATAATTGAGATTAAATACAAATGGTACCAACAATAAAGAGCAACAACGTGGATGCAGCAGCTCATAGGTTTGCTTGCTTTGTTTTGAGAGTACGGCGATGATGGCTGCGTGGGGGGAGGAAGGGGAAACTGAGACTGAACTAATTGGTCTCAACGTTTTGACGTCATCCCGTCTCCTGTCTATCAAACCTCCTTGGGTACACCACCCCGCCCCTCTCTCCTGTTTTCACTCGGAGAGAAATATCTTGTTTCTTCCACTAATCAATCCTGAGGCTGCATCTCGGAGTGGAAGAAGAGATGAACCAGGAGCAGAATATATCAGAGCACAAAAGCAGAGATGCCAAGTTACCCAGTTCCGGGCTATAAAGTTTTTGCCCAGTTCTGGTTTTGAACTTACTTCCCAAATCAGTGTGGGATTTGTAGTACCTGATCTAGCTCATTGAAATTAGTGCTGCAAGTTCCGTAATGCACCAGGATGGGGTGGTCAGAAGGACTGTTCCAAAATCTCCAGCTTGGAACTGGGTAACTTGGCATCTCTGGAAAAGCAGGGCAGATTAACCTTTGGTGACAGCCAAGTGCATTGGGCCCCTCATCATAATGTAATTAAATACATCTTAAAATTCTCAGAAATGGAGCCCAAAGTGGTTCTAACTGCAGAGGAAAACTAGAGCAGGTTGAAGTACCCATGCCTATTCCTACCAGCTGGAGGGCAGTATACAAGGGATGGGATGAGTAAAGATATCTCAGTGAGTTCTTCCATTTCCCCTCCACACACACAAAGGAGTCCTTTTACAAAGGTACACTAGCATATTTAGCGTGCGCTAAATGCTAGAGACGCCCATATATTCCTATGGGTGTCTCTAGTGTTTAGTGCAGCGGTAATCATTAGCATGCACTAAAAATGCTAGTGTAGAACTATACATTTTTAAAAAACTAACCTGTGTTCAAAATTAACAATTGCTTTATGAATATATCGATATACGAACATATATACGAACAAAAAAAATAAAACTTTTTTTTTGGTTTTTATTACATGTTTTTATGACTGTGGCCTGAGAAATTTGTAAGAATGTTATTAATAGAATGTCTTTTTGCTGTGCTTTCCTATCATAAATGGATTTCAGAGTATGTTTATCCACCGTTTTAATGTTATTTTAATGTTATATTAAATTGTAAACCGTTCTGATTTACTTTAGTAATAAGTGACGGTCTAGTAAATGAATAAACGATAAACGATATAGGTCTTAATGGCAGACAAGGTATATTCTGAATTCTGGAAAAAGGCGAACTCCTTTTATAGGGAATTTGGCATCTGGAACACAAAAGGATCAAAGGAATACAAAAAAGAAAGATTCATCATTACAGGAGCATAGGTTAGTTTACTATTGACTATATACACACATAATTTACAGCCTCTGTGATAGACTCCTTCACCTCTTGACCATCAGACTACACATTATATATTGGAATCATACATTGCTCCCTAAGGGGGTCTTTTACTAAAGCTTAGCTCGAGTTATCTGCAGCAGGGCCCATTTTATTCCTATGGGCCGTGCTGCTCAAGATAACTCAAGCTAACCTTAACTTTAGAGTTAACTTTAGAGTTAAACAGTGAGGTAATACACATTCAGAAAGTGGTCATACTAAATTCTAACCTACTGTTAACATATTTTTGTAAGGTAGAATTTTTTCCACACTAGCACACCTTTGTTAAAGGACTCCAAAGTGACTTTAAGGGGAAACTTTCCCTTGAAAAGTTAGTCTGTTACCCAATCTTGGCACTACCCTGCTCTCCTTCACAGATATGCTAAGGGTGAACCATCCCAAGAATGAGATTTTTCACATTTATTTAAAAACTAGTAAAAAAGGCCCGTTTATGACACAAATGAAATGGGCACTAGCAAGGTTTTCCTTGGAGTGTGTATGTTTGAGAGAGTGTGTGTGAGAGTGACTGTGTGAGAGAGTGAGAGTGAATGTGCGAGTGTGTGTGTGTGACAGAGAGAGAGTGAGACTGGGTGCGAGTGTGTCTGTGAGAGAGTGTGTGTATGTGTGAGAATGGGAGTGTGTGTGACTGGAGCAGCCTCAGATCCCCGTAAACACAGGATCACCCCACAGCTTTTGAGACACACAACACTTGTGCAATTACAAAGGCTGGCCACTACACCCATGACTTTTATACTGTAAGAGAAGTCTGACATTACATGCTAATAGCAGCATAAAAGCGTGCAAGCATTGCACTGCAAAGACCCTATTTCCACGCGCGGGTCATATGATAGGTATCCCGGCCTGCACTCCCTGCAAAGACCGGAGCACTGACAGGCTGCCATCGGGACCTCATTCCTTACCTGCGGTCGCCGAAAGCGTCCCGCTCCCACACAGGTAGCGCCAGTGAGGTCATAAAGAACTACACAAGGACACCAGTGACCCGCATGCGCACAGCCCACAATTCCCAGTATTCCTGCTGTACAAAGCCGTGACGTTGCTGAAACCCGCCTACTACCTTCTACCTCGCTGCTGCGTGCGTGGTGGCGAGTGCGGCAGGGGTGGGGCCTCGTGCTGGTAGCATGTGGTTGGTCAGTGCTGTGTGTGATGTACATGGAAGTATGTTACGTCAATTCAGGAGATGAATACAGCAGGAGCACGAATGCTTCAAGGCTTCACTTTCTCAGCTTCAGAACGTTGGAGGTGCTTTTTATTATATAGGAAATGTATAACCTGCACAATCCATGGTCTTGGCTGCTTACAAGGGATACAAGGGAACATACATGGAGGGGCATTTTCGATATGACTTCTAAGTCCGACTTTCGACGTTTTGCAAAAAACATCCAAAATTTGAATAGGAAAGAAGGTCATTTTCGAAAAAGAAAAACTTCAATCTTTTCTTTCGAAAATACTGTTTTGTGATTTGGACGGGGGGGGGGGGGGGGGACTTTTTTTTTTGGGTCCATTTTTGAAAATAAACGTCCAAGTGCAAAACACACAAAATCAAGCCATTGGGATGTAGAAGGAGCCAGCATTTTTAGTAGACTGGTTCCCCTGACATCCCAAGACAGCAATAGGGCACACTAGGGGGCACTGCAGTGGACTTCATAAAAAGCTCCCAGGTACACATCTCACCATTGCTCCCTTACCTTGTCTACTGAGCCCCCCCCAAAACCCACTACCCCCAACTGTACACCACTACCATAGTCTTCATGGGTGAATAGTCCTCACAGGTGAAGGGGGCACCTATATGTGGGTAAGGTGGGTTTCTGGTGAGTTTTGGAGAGCTCACAGTTTCTTCCACAAGTGTAACAGGTAGGGGGAGGTAGGAGCCTGGATCCACCTGTCTGCAGTGCACTGCAGCACTACTAGACTACTCCAGGAACCTGCATGCTATTCTAATGGACCTGAATATAACATCTGAGGTTGGAATAGAGGCTGGCAAGTAACATTTTTCATCACATTTTTTTGGGGTGGAAGGGGGTTAGTGACCATTGGGGGAATAAGGGGAGGTCACCCCTGATTCCCTCCAGTGGTCATCTGGTTATTTAGGGCACCTTTTTGTGCCTTATTCTTTATAAAAACGGGTCTAGCTCAAAATGTCATACTTTTAGTCCTGGACGTTTTTGTTTTGTTCCATTATGGCTGAAAAATGTCTAAGTCTTAGGAATGCCAAAGTCCCACTCTGAACACGCCCCTGACACACCCCCTTGAGATTTGGACGGACTTCATAGAAAAATGTCTAGAAATAGGTTTTAAAAATATTGATTTGGACATTTTTGTGAGAAAAATGTCCAAATGCTGCTTTATGCCACTTTTTAGAAGTTTTTATGTTTTGAAAATGAGCCCAACAGTGAAAACGAAACAAATAACAATGACAATATGGAATAAAATCAAATTTGATCATCTGGTTCAAATTATGTTACAATAAAAATTTGAATCCTCTTCAAAAATTAAAAAGTCAGTGCAACTCCTCCGAGGTGGAGGAACGCTGAAATCCCACGACAAATAGGCTTGAAGCAGATATTGCAAACATCACATTGGTCTTAAGAAAGACCTTTGGATAAAAGCTCCATGGTGTACAATACGTGTTGCTTTGAAAAAAAAAAAAAACAAGCAGTGAAATACCAGTTGATGTTTGCAATATCTGTTTCAAGCAGAAATTCTTGCATACAGGATTAACCTTTTAGGCAGGCCTGTGGCCGAAACACAGTACAGAGTCGAGTCTTCAATCAATAAATATCATTCAAGCTTTTTAAGTTGTCTTGTCCATCTCTAAGTGCTAGGTCCACTTCCCACTGTTTGTTTGGCTTTTTCAAAAATCAAAAAGCCATCCCAAAAAGATAAGTATTCAGATGTTTATAAAACTGTAAAAGATGTCATTTCTCTTTAAGTCAGAAACAGGGAGTTCCACAACATCGGAGCTGCAACATGAAAAATTACATTATTGTCGTCTAACCTTATGTGCCTTAAAAGATGGTATATCTAGTATTAATTTGTCTGTGGATCATAACGTAGAAGGAGCTTGACAAAATCACAAATTTGGTAACAAGTGACACTGGGGCCACAGCATTCAAAATTTTAAAAATCAGTAATTTTTAATTGTATTCTCCATTTTACTGGGAGCCAATGAAGATCCCTCAGGATTTGTGAAATATTAATAAATCTAGAAGATCCAGTTAACAGACATGCTGCTGCTGCTGCTGCTGCATGTTGTATCACTTGTAGTGACTGTAGTAAATATAATGGACAACCTAAAAATAGTATATTATAGTAATCAAAATGTGCCTTTACAATTGCCTGGATCACCATTCTAAAAATTTTTTCAAAGCCGTTAGATGTACAACATTGACTAGAGGGGGATAACCAAACGGGGACGCCTATGTCCATGGCCGCCCATCTCCGAGGACGAGGGCGCGAAGGGGCGGGACAGACCGTATTATCGAAAAAGGTGGGCGGCCATCTTTTCTTTTGATAATACGGTTGGTGCTGGCCAAATGCCTAGGATTTGGGCAGATTTGAGATGTTCAGCATCGATTTTCAGTGATAATAGAAACCGAAGCCGACCATCTCAAAAATGACCAAATCCAAGCCCTTTGGTCGTGGGAGGGGCCAGGATTCGTAGTGCACTGGTCCTCCTCACTTGCCAGGACACCAACCTGGGCACCCTAGGGGGCACTTTTAAAAATAAAAAAAAACAAACATTAAAATACCTCCCAGGTGCATAGCTTCCTTACCTTGGGTGCTGAGCCCCCCCAAATCCCTCCCAAACCCACTCCCCACAACTCTACACCATTACCATAGCACTTATGAGTGAAGGGGGGCACCTAGATGTGGGTGCAGTGGGTTTTGGGGGGGTTTTGGAGGGCTCCCATTTACCAGCACAAGTGGAACAGGTAGGGGGGGGATGGGCCTGAGTCCACCGGCCTGAAGTGCACTGCACCCACCAAAAACTGCTCCAGGGACCTGCATACTGCTGTCATGGAGCTGGGTATGACATTTCAGGCTGGCATAGAGTCTGGCAAAAAAAATGTTTTTAAAGTTCATTTTTTTGGTGGGAGGGGGTTAGTGACCACTGGGGGAGTCAGGGGAGGTCATCCTCGATTCCCTCCGGTGGTCATCTGGGCAATTTGGGCACTTTCTTGGGACTTGGACCTAAAAAAAAAGGGTCCAAAAAAAGCGGATCAAGGACCCAAGATGGCGGCCTGAAGGGAGAGCAGCGTGGCTGTTCCGCACAGATCGTTTCCTTGAACAAGCTTACCTAAGGAATGCCGAAGAGGAAGGGCAAGCGGGCGCCTGGTTTCGTGGCGCCTGCAGGGCCTGCTTCAGGCACGATGGATCGCTTCGTTGTGGTGGGAGGAAGTCAGCTGAGTTCGGGTGCCTCGGTGTCGGGAGGGGCGGCGAGAGGCGAAGCGTCCCTGCCGCTGGAGACGGAGCTCAGCCCGGAGGTGCGGGATCCGCCTCCCATGCCTGCCTCGGTGCAAGATGCGGCCGGACAGGGTCTCCTGGCCTCCGAGGAGGGGGCGGAGGGCCCTGGGGCAGGACCGGGATCGGGTGTGAGAGAACAGCAAACCCTGGAAGAGAGAAGCTTCAGCATGTCGGGAGGCGGTGCTCCGGGGGGACGCCTGCTGGAGGAAGGGGCCGGTTTCACCATGGGGTCGGCGAGGAGCGCTGCAGAATTATGTAAGTCTTCGCTTTTGCCTAAACCGCCGAATTTTACATTGGAAACAATATGGGAGGCGTTGTTGACATTGGAAACTTCTCTTTCTAAGAAGATGTTACTTTTGTCACAGTCCTCGCAGCTCCCATTAGAGACTGTTACTACTATGGGACGGCAATTGAAGGAGGTTGGAGAAAGATCTGAGGCCCATGAGTTGGCCATTAAGTCAGTTCAGTCGGTGCATGCTACCATTATTAAAGAAAATAAATGGCTGCATGGGAAGATTGAGGCTCTGGAAAACCGGCAGAGGGCTAATACTCTGCGCCTGATAAATTTCCCTAAACAACAATTGACTGCACCAATTCTGACTTTTAAAAAATACCTCTTGGAAGTGTTAAAGGTGCCGGAACCAGCATGCCCGCCTATCTCGCAGATATACTATTTGCAACCTTTTAAACGGGTGGTGCAGGGGGAGCAGGCTGGTGTTGGGGAGTCTGCTGTGCGGTTCGACACCTTGGACTTTATTAGGGAGCTGGAGGGTGAGGAGGAGCGGCAGGAGCGCGCTACTCTTATTGTGACATTTATTTCTCATTTTGACAGAGACCGGATTTTGAAGTTGTTCTTTAAATCTCGGAAAGAAAAGTTTTTGAATGTGCAAGTTAGGATGTATCCAGATGTGACCAAGGTGACGCAGAAGAGGCGGCAAGCTTTTCTTAAGCTACGCCCTACTGTGTTCCAGTTGGGGGGCCTTTTTTGGCTCAATTATCCCTGTAAATGTGTGGTGAAAATGGAGGCTGTGAAGTATGTGTTTTTTGAACCCTTGCAGTTGAAAGCGTTCCTGGACTCCAGGGGGGGCGAGGGAGCCCCTTCTCAATCACCTGGAGCAGAGATAAGATCTGCACCTCAGTTATAATAATCCTCTACAACTCTTTTTGAGTCGTTTTATTTGTATCTCCCTAGTATGGGGGGGGGGGTTTGATTTCATATTCTTTTCCTCGAATGGTGGCTTGGGTTGTCTAGGTGTGGACTAAGGAAGGAGGCGGGATGGTAATTGTATGATAGGTTATTTCCTGATTATTATGTATGTACTGTTCTCCGTTATTGTACAAGAGGTGTTCTTGGTGTGTATATGAAATATAATAAATATATTGAAACATAAAAAAGCGGATCAAATTCTCACTAGGGCCGCCCTTCTTTTTTCCATTATCGGCCAAGGGCGCCCGTCTCTTAAGCACGCCCCGGCACTCCCCTGTCCCGCCTTCTCTACCCTTCCGACATGCCCACGGGAACTTTGTTCGTCCCTGCGACGGACTGCAGTTGTGGGCGCCCAAAATCGGCTTTCGATTATACCAATTTGGGCGCCCGCGAGAGAAGGGCGGCCATCTCCTGATTTGGGTCGGAAGATGGACGTCCTTCTCTTTTGAAAATGAGCCTGATAGTAACCTAGAGAACTTTGTAAGTCTAAGGGCCTCTTTTACAAACTAAGCCGCACTAGCAATTCCTGCATGGCAAATGAGAGGAAACCCATTCAATTCCTATGGGCTTTCTCTCATTTCCCACCCAGAATTCACTGTCGCAGTTTAATAAAACAGGCCCTAAGTGCTTTGAAAATGAGCCTCTTAGGCGCTCATTTTTGAAAGAGAAAAAATGTTTAAAATGTGTCATAAAGCAGCACTTGGACAAAAATCTTCTCAAAACGTCCATATCAGTATTTTTGAAACCTGTTTTACAAATGTCTATCTATGCAATTCATCTGCAGTATGTCCAAATCACAAGGGGGCGTGTTGGGGGCATTTCAGAGGCGGGATTAGAATGAGTTTAGGGTGTGTCTCACTTGGACGTTTACAGCCATAATAGAGTTTGTCCCAGTATGGCAATGCTTATGTTCAGTGCTGTGGACTTCATATAAATGCTCCCAGGTACACATCTCACCATTGCTCTCTTATCTTGTCTGCTGAGCCCATGCTGGACATGGGTGGATGGAGGGGAGGGCAGGGGGAGAGGAGGGTTGCTGGACATGGGTGGATGGAGGGGAGGGCAGGGGGAGAGGAGGGTTGCTGGACATGGGTGGATGGAGGGAAGGGCAGGGGAGAGGAGGGTTGCTGGACATGGGTGGATAGAGGGGAGGGAAGTGGAGCAAAAGGTTGCTGGACATGGATGGAGGAGAGGGAAGGGAGAGAGAAGAAATGCTGGACATGGATGGAGGGGCGGGAAGAGTGAGGAAGGAGATAAGATGAGAGAAAAGGAAGAGAGGAGAAAAACTGCACATGGATGAAGAAAATAGGCAGAAGCTGGATCCACTGGACAGTCAAGTCTGCGGAGGACCCAGCTTTTACTTACGGATGTAGGGCAAGAAATGAAGAAGAAAGGCGGAAAGTAAAGAAATAAATGGAAAGGAAGCCCTGAAAATGGAGTTAAGAGGACAGATAGCAGCAGAATCAGATACTAGGCCAGCATGATCAGAAAAACAAAGTCACTAGACAACAAAGGTAGAAAAAAAATCATTTTATTTTCATTATAGTATTTGGAATATGTCCACTTTGAGAATCAGGTGCTCAACATTAAAAGCTTATATTTATTTACTTACTTATTTATGGCATTTTATCCCACATTAAACATGAATTAGATTGGAACCTGGGATCATTTAATTTTTTTTTCCTTGAGTAATGCATTGCCCCCCCCCAGGCTCTCTCCCCAGCTATAGCCAGCTCTGCAATTTGGGGGGGGGGGGGCGCATAGGTGGACGGGGGGGGGGGGGGGCGCAGAGGTAGACCGGGGAGAGAGCCTATTGTTAAAACATTTACCAGCACACCACTGCTCCCAGGTCCACTCCAGTCCACTCAGGGCCTTCGTTCCAGGTGCCCAGCATTCTCACCAGCTGCCTTCCATGTGCTGTGGAAGACTTGCATCCCATCTGCATATCCTCACAGCTTTCTTCGGGGTGACTCCCAGGTCCACCCCAATCCTCCCAGGGCCTTCGCTCCAGGTGCTGCGCCTGATGGAGCGCGAAGCATTTTCTCTATATACTTTGTATTTTCTCCCAGTTAATTCTTATGGCTCCAGTACACTTCCTCTTCTTGGTACTGTCCCGAATCTTTTTCTCCATCTGAAACCACTGTATACTGCATGAACTACTTTCATCATCTCCATCATCTCATCAGGCTCTCTCCCTGCTCCACCTCTGCGCCCCTCATCCACCTCTGCGCCCCCCCAAATTGCAGAGCTGGCTATAGCCGGGGAGAGAGCCTGGGGGGGGGGGGGGCAATGCATTACTCCAGGAAAAAAATTTAAATGATCCCAGGTTCCAATCTAATTCATGTTTATACTCCTCACACTTTCCCCTAATTCACTCAGAAACCATTCCTCTTTTCTCACAGTCATATCTCACCCCCCCCCCCCCCCCCCCAGTCAATTTCAACTATTTCTCACCCAGGGTACTTCCAGACTTGAAACACAATTAAACTTCCTTCCAAGTCACTCTCAGTTTAATCCTCAATTATTCCCTCTTCTACCAAACTTTCCCTAAATAACTTTGCCACTTTTTCCTGCTTCTCTCATAGATCCTTCAAAAACATATCCTCTCAGTTCAGGGTTGCCAGGTGGAAAATTTTTTTCCAGCCTAAAGGAGCCCAAAATCCAGCCCAAAACCCGCCCAAACTCAAACCCCGCCCCTGACACCCCCGCCCCCGCGTCATCACCCCCGCCCCCGCCGTCATCAACCCCGCCCCCGCCGTCATCGGCCCCGCCCCCCCGTCATCGGCCCCGCCTCCCCGTCACTAACCCCGCCTCCCCCGTCACTAACCCCGCCTCCCCCGTCACTAACCCCGCCTCCCACGTCACTAACCCCGCCCAGAAACGTCATTAACCCCGCCCACCGCGGCCGAAAAAAGCCGGCGAAAAAACCGCAAAAGCCGGCGAAAAAACCGCCCCGAAGCCAAAAAGGAGCCCAAAAAACCGCAACCCGCCGCGGGCAAAAATTTCCCGCGGCGGGTCGTGGAAAACCGCCCAATTGGGCGGTAAAACCGCCCACCTGGCAACACTGTCTTAGTTCTCAGCTTCCTCCTGCCCTGCCCAACTGTCAACTGACTAGCAAGCCATTGCCAAGGCAACCAGGTCTCAGCTTGCTCAGCTGTTGTCCCATAGTGATGTCACTGTAGAACCCTTATTTTTTCCTCTGGAGGAGCCCAGTTAAAATTATTTTAACCCCTTAGGGTTACATTGTCACAACCCTAGGAATCTCTAGATGCGCTTTTATAGCTTTTCTGGGAACATAGCGATTATGCCTAGTTTAGCCTTAATTTAACCAAATCAGAGGTACTGATCAGAACAGGTATGTGACCTTTGGGGAACTCAGTTTCCCCTCCGCTGGGCTGAGAATTCCTTTAAATATCTAGGCATTATCTTAGCCATCGATGTTTCTGTTTTAAACTAGCCGTTAAGCCCATTAAAACGGGCGAGTATTGGTATGGGGGTTTTCCAGGGCCCCCTCCCCCCACCGCTCCAGGGCCCCCTCCCCCCCACCTCGCTGCTGCAAGGCCCCCTGCCCTCCCTCCCAGTTCCAAGGCCCCATTCCCTCCCAGCTCCAAGGGCCCCCCTCCTTCCCTCCCCCCTCCCAGCTCCAAGGCCTCCTGCCTGCCCTCCCAGTTCCAAGGCCCCATGCCGTCCCAGCTCCAAGGGCCCCCCTCCGTCCCTCCCTCCCAGCCAGCTCGAAGACCCCCTTCTGTTCCCCCCTCCCAGCTCCAAGGCCCCTCTCCTTCCCTGCCAGCTGCAAGGCCCTCTGTCCCTCCCTCCCAGCTCCAAGGCCCCCCTCCTTCTGATACCTCCCATGTCCAGCATTTCTCCTGCCCTCCCCTCCCCCCGAGGTTGCCACTACCGTAACGTCGGCGAGGGCGGGACACAGGCAGGAAAGGAAGGCCGATGGGAGCTCAGCTGATCTGCCCTGCTGCATTTTTGGCAATGTAAGTTCAATAGTGAAGAGAGGGCCTGGGCCAGGTGGAGGGGGGCGGCGGTGGCGACTCCGGGTGGGGGGAGCAGTAGTGGCGACCTTGGGAGGGGAGCGGTTCCCTCCCTCTCCTTAGCGCAGTTTCCCTCTCTGTCCTGCCCTCATCACGTATTGACGTGGGGGCGGGACAGAGAGGGAAGTCTCTACTGCGCATTTGCAGGTGAGTACGGTCACTCGCATTTTATATGTTTGATCCTATCAGTGTTTCGCAAGTGATGGAAACAACACGCTCACAACTGGAGAGTTGGCGGGATTTACCTGTCTCCAGTGGTGTGCTAGAGCCAGCTCGCACTGGCTCGCAAGAGCCGGTTGTTAACTTTTCTTCCGACTTGCGAGCTGGTTGTTAAAAAATGCGAGCCGGCTCTCCTCTCTCCCTCCGGATCCGGTCCCTCACTGACCTGACTCTGAGTCACCCTGCCATACTCAGGTCCATCACAGCAGTATGCAGGTATCTAGAGCAGTTTTAGTGCATGCAGTGCACCTCAGGCAGGTGGACCCAGGCCCATCCCCCTCCCTTCCTGTTACATTTGTGGAGGAAACAGCGAGCCCTCCAAAACCCACCACAAACCCACTGTACCCACATCTAGGTGCCCCCTTCACCTATAAGGGCTATGGTAGTGGTGTACAGTTGTGGGTAGTGGGTTTTAGGGGGGTTTGGGGGGGCTCAGCACACAAGGTAGGGGAGCTATGTTCCTGGGAGCATTTTATGAAGTCCACTACAGTGCCCCCTAGGGTGCCTGGTTGGTTTCCTGGCATGTCAGGGGGAACAGTGATTACAAATGCTGGCTCCTCCCATGACCAAAAAAAAAAAAAGGAAACTTAAAAGAGAGCAAAATACACTGACTATAAAGGAAATAAGAAAAATAAATCCTGAAGGGGGAAAAAATGAGCAATATTAAAAAAAAAAAAACCCACAAGGGAAGGCACCAAATTCGAAGAAAATGATGGTGAGAGGAGCTATGAAAAACATGTCTTTCCTTCACTGTGGATGAAAAAGGACTGCTGATCTCATGCTTATGAGTTGGGCAGGAAGGCATCCAGGCATGCATGGTGGTACTGTTGCCTTGAGCTGTTAAAGCTATAGTAAGCTTGGCAGTGTTTCTGCACCAGGCGCCGTGGATGGCGTCACCCATATGTGAGAATTAACTGGCATGCATGTCATCGGAGAATGAATTTTATGTATTGGATCACCCTGCTACATCCGTTTGGTCATTTTCACTATTTTTTTTTTTTTTTTTTGTCATTTGCTTTTTCAAATCAGGACTTTGAGGGGGGGGGTATTCTTAATTATTTGTGAATACTTCTATAATTGTTCTTTTACATTGAAATTGAACAATCTATTGTGTAGATCCTTCTTTAATGCAATTTGAATTGTATTTTTTAGACAGCAGTATGTGAAAAATACAGAATGTGAAGACTTTTACAAGGAACAGTAACTATTACTGGTGATGAAAATATAAAGAATGCTCCAAATTATATATTTTATTCTTTCAGGAACATTACATCAGGATAGCAAGTTCTAATTTTGTTTCTCTACCATCTGTTGTTTCTTCACACAGTTCATCTCCTACGACCTTACAAGCTGCTAATTTGATTGTGAAGGTGACATTTTTTGACAGAAAGATGAAATTTCCCAGTTTTAAAGATTCAGCTTTCCATAGTAATGAGACACTAATGCACCAAAGCCTAATGAGGCAACTGATGTAGAGAGGGGCTGACTGTTTCTCTTGAGAGCTACCAGCACAAAGGAGCTCTGAATCCCTATGAGGATATAAAGAAGTATAAACCTCATAAATTATCCTGTTTATTATTAATATACAAATTATTATTAATGTAAATATGCATGTCTCTCTGTTGTTGATGTTGAGTAAATAATAGCACATGACAAGATATGCATGGAATGATGCAAGGTATGCTGAGCTTCCAAAGTTTATTTTATATAAACCATTTACCTAAATATGCCTTTGCAACTCTGTCTTTCAGGTTTTACTTGTAGAAACAAAGTATACAAATATCTTGTGCCTAATTTTCCACATACGTACAAAAGAGAAGAATGACCTTTATAACTCAGGCCTGTAATTGATTTATTTTCAATGTCAATGTCATGTCCCGGACCTGCTTCCGGAAGCCGCTAGAGTCCTGCAGCATGCTGTGCCTATGAGTCTTGTGAGTGTTTCAGACCTGCCAAGACTCCCGCATTCAGCGGGAGACTCCGGCTTTGGCAGGTCATTTTAAAAAGCAAGCGCGGGGCTGCAGCAGCCTTCAAGCATGGACTGTTGGCTCTGCAGCCACTCCTCTCTCTGCCCCTGGAGGAGCAGGAGGTTGACATTGACTTCCTGCTCTGCTCCAAGGACAGAGAGAGGAGCGGCTGCAGAGCTGACAGCCCATGCTTGAAGGCTGCCCCATGCTTGCTTTTTTCATTTTTTTGTTTGTTAGCTCTTTTTCTTGTTGTGGCCACTGCTGCTCAACGGGAGAAACAGCAGTGGCTAGGAAACGAATATCAGGTGGAAGGGGGAGCGGGAGGCAGGACATAGGCGGTCGGTGGCCCTACTGTTTGGGGAGGCTAAAGGGGGCGGGGTTAGGGGTGGGGCCAGGGGTGGAGCTTAAATCCATAATTGTCTGATAACACACAGAAAAAATAAATAAATAAAAATAAAAGTCACAATTAATACCTTTTATTAAATGTAGATATTAGTTATGTATCATATGTCAAAGAATAAAGTGGTTGCTCAAAGCATATTCTAACCACAACACTATGCACAACTTTGTGCAAAACACACTCAGAACCTTACTGTACCATAAATATTACACTGGGCAGAACCTATTACACCAATAGACCACCCATACGGAAAATGCAGACTGTCAACAATATGAAACAAGGGATCATATCATCACAATTCTCATGTAGAGCCACAAAACACCCTAATTCATGTTTAATGTGGGATAAAATGCCATAAATAAGTAAATAAATATAAACTTTTAATGTTGAGCACCTGATTCTCAAAGTGGACATATTCCAAACACTATAATGAAAATAAAATGATCTTTTCTACCTTTGTTGTCTGCTGACTTTTTCTGATCACGCTGGCCCAGTATCCGATTCTGCTGCTATCTGTCCTCAGTGCAGGTCAGGAAGTCATCCTTGTTAAATATCTCCCTGGCAACCCAGGACACCTCCAGCCAACCCCCTCCCTGCTCTCCCAGCAGTAAGGTAAACAAATTAAACCATAAACCAATTTATACAACTGGTTACACAAGGCTAGAGGGCTTTCACTGCAGCTCCTAATGTGAGGATGGAGGTAAATCAACAATTTAAACCCCTCAGAGCAGCTGGACTCCACAGTTGATCCATCCTGCTGCAGCAGGGGGGAGGCTTAGCCTCTACAAGCCTCTTATACCGGGCACCTATGAGGCAGGAGGTAGAATGGAGAGAGTTCGGAAGATGGGGAGAGAAGGAGGGGACATGGAGAAGGGCTGGAGAAAGAGAGAAGCTGCTGAAGATAAGGATGGGGAGAAAGGGGGGGATCCTGGCTGAGAGCAGAAAGAGGGAAGATGCTGGAAGGGTAGGGAGAGAAACAGGGGAGACATTGAAGGAGGGGGAGGGGGGACATGATGAACGGAAAAGGGTAGAGAGAGAGAGAGACAATGGATGGAAAGAATGGGATAGAGAGAGAGACACTGGATGGAAGGATCGGAAGGGGGTAGATGTTGGATGAAGGTTTGGGAGAGGGGGTAGACGGATGGAAGGATAAGGAGAGAAAGAGGAAAGACTAATGGAAGGATAGGGAAAGAAAGAAAGAAAGAAAGAGGGGAGATGGATGAAAGGATGCAGAGAGAAAAGGGAGAGACTAGAAGGATTTGGAGAGAGAGAGAGAGAGAGAGAGAGAGGGGACACTGAACAGAAAACGGTAGAGATATAGAGAGACATTGGATAGAAGGAGGGGGAGAGAGAGAGACACTAGATGGAAAGATCAGGAGAGAGGATGGGTGGAAGAATGGGGAGAGAAAGAGGGAAGACGCTGGATGGAAGGGTAGGGAGAAAAAGAGAGGAGACGTTGGATGGAAGAATGCAGAAAGAAAGAGGGGAGACACTGGAAGGATGGGGAGAGAAAGAGGGGAGCTGCTGGATGGGAAGGAGAGAAGACAGAGTAGTGAAAGACTGGAGAATAAGAGGAAGGGGCATGGTGAGGAAAAGATGAAAAGCCATAGGTAGATGAAGTAAAAAGAAGGAAATTAAAGAATGGATAGTAAAAATGAATTAAATCTGGACAGAGAGAAAGGCAGAAAATTATTGAGGAAAACAAAGAAAAAGGAGAGAAAAATGACAAATGGACAGGAAACTCTGGCAAGAGAGTTAAGAGAAGATGAAGGAAAGCAGAATCAAGAGACTCGGAGCAACACAATTAGAAAAAGTAAATGGCCAGACAACAAAGGTAAAGAAAATAATTCTATTTTTAATTTAGGATAAAGTAATGTAGCTGTGTTAATAAAGTTTAATAAATGCAAATAAAACACAAAAATGGAAAATAAGGTGATGCCTTCACTGATTTTAAAACATTTTTGATTAGCTTTCAGAGACCAACACTTCCTTCCTCATGTAACCCTAAGGGGTTAAAATGTACCTATGTTTTTTTTTTTGTTGGAGGGCTCCGGCGGCTGCTACCCGGGCTGAGGACGCTGGATCGGGGACTGCAGGGGCTATTGCGGCTGGTTCCGGCCGTTCAGAGGTGGTCGCAGGGCTGGGGCAGAGAGAGGGTGTGTTGTGGGCTGCTCAGGACGGGGCCGTGTGGTGGATGCGCTGCGGGAGGCAGTGCAAAGATTCATGGGGCCCTGGGGACGGTTGGGCATGTCCCCGGGCGTGGTAAGGAGGGCCCAGGGCATTCTTCAGCCCATGTTTGGGCTGAGGGAGGGTGGCAGTAGAGAACTGGAATGCTCCGGCGTTTCAGTGGGGGGGGGCCGGTGATTAAGTGTCCAGCCGTGATTGCAGGGTGACACTGGTGCAGGAGGTGAGGAGGACTTCCCGGCGGGAGAGGAGCAGGTGGGTGACCTGGCCTGCCGGGGGTAGTGAAGGAGGAGGAGGAGGAGGACGCAGTGTGCACATGCGTGACGTACACAGCATCTATCCTGGAGCTCCGGTAGGCCTCACTGAGGCCTGGGACTTGATTTATGAGCGGGCCTGATCGGAGTTCCAGGGAATCGGGGATTTTTGGGGTTGTTTTTGTTATGGCTCTGTTTTTGAAGGAAGACCCCTGGGACCGGAACTGCTGGTGGTCGTCGTGAGAGAGGGCCTTCAGGGAAAAGGTAATGGGTCAGGTGACCCAGAATTTTATTTAGTTTTTTTTTAATTTGTGTATTTTGGGATTTTTATTTTTAGAAAACGAAGGGTTAATGGGATTTGAATATTTTTTTGTGGATTTGGGGTCGGGGAATTTTATTGAATTTTTCTGGGGTGGGGGGTTAAATTTTAAATTTTTATGGTAGTTTTGATGAGGGGGGGTTTAAAATGGGTTTCTTCGGGGTTTACAGTTATGATTTCGACGGGATGGCTGTGGAAGGTGTTGATTTAATTTTTATTCAGGATTTCAGTGTGTTATGGGATTTTTGTCAAATTTTAGGGGTGAAAATTGTGGGACACCTATTAAATTTGGTTTAATTTCAAAAGTGAAACCAAAGCTGGGTGGGAAGTGTAGTGCACTACAATGGTAGCGAATTTGGGACAATTTGATAAATTTTTTACTTTAAAATTCAATAAAAGGGGTTTTCTCCATTGGTTTCTATGAAAAAATATAGAAAGAAAATGGAGATTCAGTTAGCTTTGATAAAATTCTAAGGGACTAGGGAAAAAAAAACAGGTTCTAAAGGACTTTTTCTATTGGCTGAGAAGGCTCAGCTGAGCTAGCGAAGCTCCGGTTGCCCTAGCAACGGGTGTGCTGACAGTTGGAGAGAAGGCTGAAGCACTAGGAGTGAGAGTTTGTGCTGGTGGTGATCTGTGAGAAAGAAAAGGGAAAGTTGGAAATTTTATTTAGAGGAAGTGCAAATGCTGAGGAGGACAGCTGAGAAAGGTTGTGAGTAACTGGTGAGAGTGGGAGAGACTGTGTTTTCTGCTAGTAATTATATTAAATGAGAGGAGCTATAAGGATGACAGGAAAATAATATGACAGGATTTAGAGTATGATTGAGGGGAGTCTGAAGGGGAGTTTGATATTTGGGAAAGGAAATCTGGAAGCTGTGTCTGTATGAGAAGCATGTTGTGTGTTAGGGACCTGTGATAGAGAATTGGTTAAGGAATATCCAGCATTGATTATTTATGAGTATGCTGTATTCCCAAGATTGATCTGCTAGCTATAGAGAGTAATGTCATGTATGTATATGAAGCCTATGGGATGGAATGTTGACTCACCATCTGAATATGGGATGTGTTACTGTGTGAGACACCTGGGTGCAGTGATGGAGCCTGCTGCAGCATTATAGAATAGGGAATCTACAGTGAGAAGTAGGCTTTGAAGTGAGTAATCCCCAAATTTATTTGGTTTTAATTAGAGAGTATGGCCACAGTATAGAAAACCTATTAAATGTCATCAGAGAGGAGACAGTTCTTCATCAAGCATAGGGAGTTTAGGGTTTTGCCTTCCCATTTATGTTCTTTATAAGAGAGGTTTAGGAAGAAGAACCCTGAGAAGCATCCTGCATCAATGACTTCTTCATGGGCCCCCATGCAAGAAAGATTTGCTCCAATTGGTTACACTGCTAAGTGCTAATATCACAGGAAAACTCTTTACCAATGTGAATTAGTACAGAGGAAAGGGGACATACTTACCTGGGGATCCAGCTGGGTAATCCAGACAACTGAAAGAAACGGTCCTGTAAAACGAAAATTGGAACCCAAAGAATCAAATTCTTTATGTATTTACACCAGAGAAGCAATTACAGAATTCACAGAAAGTAAAGATTCAAAATTTAAGATGTTGTAAATGGGGGGAAAAATACTTATCTGACGTTTGGGTTTTTTTATCTGATGTGTGAACTTTACCTGTTGATATACAGAACAGGCAAAGGTAAAAATGTAAAATTACATATTAAGGAAAAACAGTGGTTTTGTTATGGGAAGAAGAATTGTTCTAAACCTAATGTAGCTAAATACTTACCTCAATTTGAAAACACAAAAATAAAAAAAACTGTTTAACATGCAAAATTGAAGGTTTGGTTGTTCAAAGATTTGGGGTCAAATTGGAAAATTGAGTTAAATTTCCTTCCTTGCCTTCTTAAGGTGAGCAAGGAGGTTTGTTTTCTTTTGTATCCCTTTCCCTGCTCCCGAGGAAGCTTCAGAGTGCTTGGCCCGACTACTGACAAAGAGTACTCTGATCTACTATATCAAAGCTGAGTCTCTTGGGAGGAGGGCGGAGCTTACAAAATTTGGCGTAGTCGGCAGGATTGGGCCTTAAATTTATATTTGGAAATAAAGTAAATTCTGAATATGAATATATAATTTTGATGAGATATTTACCTTGTTTACCTTGAGGTTCAGCACTGATTATTGTGAAGATAATTGTTCATTCATATTTGAAAGGGTTGATGTATAATCAATTTTGGGAGGGCTGACCTCTGATTGTGGGGAAGAATTCTGTTTTGATTGCGGATTCCACAAACCAGGTAACAGTGTGGACAGGATTTCTCATTTAGTCCACCACCCAAAATGTGATCTAACCTGCAAAGTATAATGGAAGATTTGAGTGTTCTTGTAATTTGGTTGTCCCTGGTGAATCCCTGAATTTTCCTGAAGATCAGAGTTCTCTCCTGGGTACAGTGATGGCAGACCAGTTTGCAAAGTTACAGGCCCTCATCAGAGAAGTAATGGATAGGGAGGAACACTGTAGGATAAATCACAGATAATAAATTACCTGTGTCCAGGTTCCCCTAAGCAGAACTATCTGCAAGCAAATAATCCTGAATTAGGTCTAGGGGTGGGAACCTTGGAACCTAGCCAAATACTTCCATTAGAAAGAACTGTAGCTGAGACTGTAGGCTGATATATATATATATATATATATATATATATATATATATATATATATATAAGATTTATTATGGTAGATCAGGTAAGAAAATATCGCTAAGGTATACAAAATAGAACTCTGCAAGCTTTGGCTGAATACAAAATCACTGGCTGATAAAAATTACACTCATACGTCACACTACTAAACACTAATTCTTATTGGTTACCAGATAAAATTACACCACTGATCAGTCACACTATGTTACGAGGTAGTTCAGTTATTAGCAGCTTCTCCTGATCACAAGTATAATGGCACCAGCCTTCTGCTCAGGTAAATACCACTAACTAGCCCCCGACTAGTAGGAAATGAATCACCGTGTTTCTCACCAGGCTGAGACCTCAGGGTCGTCTCTCTCTCGGGAGCTGGCACGGGACACCTCACAGACTCAAGCTGATATAGCAGCCAGTCTTAGTCAGAGCTGGAAGGGAACTCTGCAGCAGATAAGGAGGTCACAGGTCACGCAGGGCAGGTACAGCTGAACCACGATACTTTCCTCCAGATACACAGTTCATCAGTTGGTGGACCTTATTAGGTCTCACTGGTCTTATTTTCACCTCCACCTTCTTCCAAGGCTTCTGAATCACCCTTTCTTTGTTCCCGCTCTCCCCGTACCTCTTGGTCCGGTGGCTGCAGGAACCAATCTGGATCTTTCTCCGCTCACTGCCTGGCAAGAACAGTTCGTTGTTCTTGACCTTCAAGTTGTTACATTTTGGTATGCATTTTCTGTTTCTCACCCGCCTTGCTGGAGCCAGCCTCTCAGGGAGATAAGGGGGCCTGTTTTGCCTACAGCATGTCCTTGGTGTTGAGCTTCTGCTGTAATTTTCCACAAGCTGCAAAGCTGTTTCTTGCTGACACAGAGATGTGTGGGTCAGAGTGTACAGCCTCCATTTTGCTGTCATAGGATTATACAGGCCAAGGCCCGCAAGGTGAGACACACAGGGAAATACTCCTACAGCACCAAGAAGAACTCTGGAATAGGAACAAAAGTGAATGGTGTCATCAGGAACATTTCAAGGAAAAGAGAAGACCGCTCTTCTTCTGTGACAATTGGAAGAAGCGGGCCAAAATCTGTTACAGGTGTGGTCAGACAGGACATGTTCAGCATTACTGTATGGTTGAGCTCAAAGAGGAACTAGACTTCCACTATGGGAGAGGACAAAGGACTGACAGTGCCTAGAGGTGGCATGAGCAAAGCCCGAATCCTGAGCGACAAATAGGTCCAGGAAGAGAACGTGAGCAGAGCCTGAATCCTGAGCAACGAAGAAGTCCAGTTCCTAATCCAGGAAGAGAGTCTTCCCCAAGTCCCAAGCCAATATTGTGGTACCAGATTTATAGAACTGTGGAGGTCCAACAGAATGATGAAAGGATGCAAAAATTTACAATGTTGGAAGAAAAATTGGGTGTGATACAAGAATCACTGAATAAGCTGGCAGAACAGAAGAAAAAGAGTGAAGAAAAAGAGGACGGTGAGAGTGATCTGACAGTTGCTGGGGAGGAAGAAGAAAACACTGATGTGATACAGTTAGTTGAGAGAACTGTGTCAACAAAAGTCAATGACATGCCTGTGGAACAAATAGCATAATTGAGTGAAGAAGTGGTACAAGTTTCCATGCAGGAAGAGACTTCTGAAGAGGTATTGATAGAAGCAGCAGTAGAAAATGGAGACTGTTCTGCTGAAGAGCAGCTTCATGAAAGTTCTCCTTGTCTCTGGGAGGAGAATTTAAAAATGGAAGAGATGAAGTCACAGGAAGAGCCAATAATGGAACAGTTGAGTCCATTGGATGGATCAGAAGAAATGCCCATGGATAAGAATGGGATTGATGAAAATATAACCAATATAGAGGAGGTGAGCCTCAAGAATGAGAAGCCTGTAGAATCCGGAAATTTGAGAGAAGATATGGTTAACAAAGAAGATGATAAATGGAAAGACCATTTAATGCTGAACCAGCCCTTAGTATTAGAAAAGAAACAGCAAGGGAATGGGCATAGAAGTAAGAATAACTTAAGGAAAATCACAACAAAAGTACCAACTATAATAAAGAAAAAAGGGAAGAAGAGAAAAGTGGAAAGTTACCAGGAAAACTGTTTAGAGATGTGGTCCTAGACTGTCCAGAGACGATCATCAGTTTTCACTTCTTGCATTGTGAGATGGAAAGAGTTGGGAGAATGCAGTTGTGCCAAATTGAAATTATCTCAGTGGACATCATGGGAAGGTGAGATAGAGATGAGTATGAAAGAACAGAATAAAAAGATCTATTATGACTTTAAGAGAGGAAAAAGTATTTGCTGGCTAGGGAGAGAGCATTGATTCTGAGGGAGGATCTGGGGATTGCCTGGGCATAGCCTAATAAGAAAACTCTAAAGGATGTGAAGAAAATAGTTATTTGTAAAACTTATGAAAAATGTATCATTACTTGAATTGTAAATGTCACTATTTGAAGAGTTTGTGAAAACCTTTATGGTGTGTGGGTCCTAATAAGAAAGCAGAATTTTTTTTTGGAAGGCATAAATTACAAAATATATGGGAGGAGGAACCCTATAAGGTAGTGGAGAGGTTGGGTTTGGAAAACAATGTTTATAAAATTCAGACACTGAATGGTGAAGAAAAAGTTCTGCATAGGAATCAGTTAAAAAGGGTTGATTGGGATGTGCATGAGACTGAATTTTCTTTTGAGGAAAATTTACCTGAAGCTGAAGCCAAGGAAAACTTTCTGAAGAATGAACAAGTATCTAATAAGCTGGGTGAACACAAATTAAGAGAACCTGTAACATCTTGGCTTGTAATTACAAAAAGAACTATCCCTGTTGAGTTTATGCCAAATGTGAGTAGGGGAACTGTTCTGGATAATGGCTCAGAAATACGTATTTTGGAAAGAATAAATAAAGGAAAAATTCCAAAGTACTTACAAGAGCATTATATTATGTAGTAACTGTTGAATAAAGGGAATTGGGAAAAATGAAATGAAGTAAAATTAGTGGCATAGGGGAAAAATGTTATTGTGTACGAAGATGAATTGGGATGATATGAAGTTGATGGGGTGTTTGGAAAAAAAATGTTTACTGCGTACATTTTTTTTTACCTAGCTGGTACAAATGTAACCCTAAGGGGTTAAAATAATCTTAACTGGGCTCCTCCAGAGGAAAAAATAAGGGTTCTATAGTGACATCACTATGGGACAACAGCTGAGAAAGATGAGACCTGGTCGCCTTGGCAACAGCTTGCTGGTCAGTTGAGAGTTGGGCAGAAGCAGATGAAGAAAGTATATGTATTTTTGAGTGTGAGAGTGGCCAGAAGGAGCTGAAGAAGGGGAGGCTGTGTGCTGCAGTGTGTCTATGAATGTTTAAGTCATTAATAGAAAGTGTGAAGGGATTGAAGAGGGAGAGAGGAGTTGTTATGGGAGAGCGAGCCTGGTCTCCGGGAGTTTAAAGTCTCATTTCCTTCTGGGGATTGAGAAATTGCAACGTTGGGTTTTGGATGGTGAAAGAGTGACAGGATGGTAATAATAGGAAAGGTGGGTGTGATACAGAGATATCTTAATGTTGGAGAGTTAAGGTTCTGGCACAGGTGCAATTAAGGAAGAAACCGGTGTCCAAGGGGTTATAAGAGTGTGAAAGTTTAAAAGATGGAATGTTATGTGAAATAGAATGTGGAGGGAAGTGCTGTAAAAGAAATTGTGTGAGTGAGCTTCAGGGTTGCTCCTGCTAGAACGGGGTAATCAAGTGAGGGTAAGACTGAAAAGAGAGGGTACTTTATGTTGCAATTTCTCAATCGCCAGGAGGAAATGAGACTTTAAACTCCCGGAGACCAGGCTCGCTCTCCCATAACAACTCTTCTCTCCCTCTTCAATCCCTTCACACTTTCTATTAATGACTTAAGTACTACCACAGCTGTTAAACATTCACAGACACACTGCAGCACACAGCCTTTCTTCATTCAGATCCTTTTTCCATTCTTTGAAGGATGCTGTTTTGGCTCTAATAGCTTCTTTCACTTCATCTTTTAACCATTTTAACCATGCTGGCTGTTTGTTGTTTGCTCTTCATACCACCTTTGTTAATACGTGGAATACATCTGGTCTGGGCTTCCACGATGGTATTTTTAAACAACGTCTACGCCTGCTTTAAAGTCCTAACCTTTGCGGCCAACTCTTTTAGCTTCTTTTTAAGCATTTTCCTCATTTTGTTGTAGTCTCCTTATCGAAAATTAAATGCTGCTACAGTAGATTTTCTTAGTGACTTCACTCCAGATATCAGCTGAAATTTGATCATGTGCCTAACACTCTAGGGGGAAAAGATTGTCACAGCGCCGGTGAGTACTTTGCTTTCACTTATCAGCTGGTCCCTTCCTGTGTGTCCCAATGCTGGCACTGGCTAAATCTGTGAAAGGGTGCTCTAGCCCCCTGCATTTCTCTGCTGCTCTGGCTCCCTGTGTTACTCACCTACTCTGTCCACCTGCATTGCTCACCTACTCTGGACACCTGTGTCACTCACCCTTGGGGTCAGGTGAGGGTTCCAGGGAAGGGGAACAAGAAAAGGAGGGAGTGAGCTGGGCTGGGCCGGCCCTCAGAATTATAATATAGAGGTGGTGCTTTGAGGAGGGGGGACTTTGCAATAGTTTAGCTCCGTTTGAAGGCTGCAAAAATGTTGAGTCCATTGGGCTATTAGGGATCAGATGTCGAGAAGGGTCTTCCATTCAGGAAAGTAGGGCCCTTCATTTTTCACCTGTTGTGCAAAGGGGCAATTTTGTTTTCTCCTTCAGCTCTTGAGAAAATAGGCACAGCTCTTGAGCTGTAATAATTTTTTCAATTAAATAGGCATAGCACTGCTACACTGATGTGCTTGCTGTGTTTGATGCAGAGCACTCCTGAATCTATTTATACTTAAGTGTAACTATACTGTCTTATTGCTAATTTGCCATTTGTACTGTACTTGGAGAAAATGGAGATGATACTTTTTTTAAATGCTGTGTTCCAAGTAGCTTGTGCTAGCACAAATACTGCAGATATTTTGATAGTTCACAATTTTGCATAGTTTTCCATGATTCTTTTGGTTCATAATCTTGAAAATTTTGGCACATAACCCCTTAGGATGTACATGGGGAGGGGAGGGGGCTCAGTATACACAAAATAAAAGGGCTCTGGCCCCATAAGGAGTTAAAAAGGTCCTGGGTGCGTATTGAGAAAGATTCTCTGTAAAAATGGCTGGACTAAATAGTGGTGTTTTCACTGCACCTTATGTTGACGATGTTGACAGTGAGTTACAGTCTTATTTGACCTCTTGTCAGAGGTATCTCCTGAGCATTAATAATATTGGATTTCTGAACATGATGATGCACTTGGAAAGGCTCTGTAATTGCCTAAAGGCTGTTAAATGATTTGTTTAAGCCTTTATTGATATTGTAAGCATTATCTATAATACTCTGGCAGTTTTATTGTGCAAATCAAACCAGGATTACTTTAATCAGATGCATTTCTTTTTCTACTGAAACTGCTACAGTAGCTGCATCAAGGGGATGATTCTATAAAATAAGCGCTAACATTTATATGCCGATTGTGCTTGTATATAGTTAGAATAATGGCATACATGTGTATATGTAAGCACATACAGTACATGCCTAAATGCCAATTTCCTAAGTGTACCTCTGTAAATTATGGCTTGTGGTTTACTCTGAACTTGTTATACTACCTAAGTCCGTACCAGGAGATCAAGGTGGTTTACAATTATCAAAAAACAAAATATACATATAGAAAAGAACACCAAAATTGACATGAAAGGAGACTCCATGCATACAAGCACAAGACCAGCCAATCATAAAAGTCAACAGATTTTCATAAAGTTTCACAGGCAACACAACTACCCCAGTTTGTGCAAAAATCACTTAGGTGGATTCAAAAGCTAATTTTTAAAAAATGGGATTTAAGTACTTTTTTAAAAGTAAGGAATGAGGTCTCGTGATGGATATGTAATGGTAAATTTTGGGGCTAGAAAATAAAATGCTGTGCTGCTTTTTGATTCATAATAAGTGGCTCTAGGGCCCGGTAAAACAAGACAATGGGTATCTAGAGACCATAGCAATCAAGTGGGTGTATATTGTATCGTTAAAGGTAGGAGGAATGAGCAGTGTGATGAACTTTATGCACTATGCACAAAAGTTTGAAAACTACCCAGTAGTGTATTGGTAACCAGTGGAGCTTGCCATGGTTATTGACCATATTAATTACTGCAATTCACTCTATGTTGGTCTCCCTCTTGTGACAAGGCAAGCCCCAGAGACTCCCCAGTGAAGCAGTTGAGCCCAGAACTACGGGTCCCAGAAGTCCTTGCAAGAATAAGTGAGGAGAATAGTCCTAAAAAGATGGAATGGATTCCCAGTCTCAGCAGGGTGAGCAATGACTCAAGGCTGGGTAAGCCTGTTACTTCCTTCCCCACTAGAGGGCGAGGGGAGGATGAAGCTCAGTTTTCCTGGCTTCACCATCAGTATATAATTCCCCCCAGCTGTGAGAAGGGGAGAGCAGATTTCCTGGAGGCTCTCGGTCACCAGGGAGGAGGAGAGACGAAGGGAGAGAGAGATTCCATGGAGTATGAGGAGGAAGGAAGTAGCCTGCCACTAGAGCTGCCCAAGGGAGAGGAGCCGGCGACCATAGAGTGGGAGAATTCAAAGGTTGCCCTGCCCAGCACATGCAGTGGAGGAAGCCACATCGGGCGTGGTGCTGAGAGGTGGGAGAAACTGCCAACACTGCTCCTTAGGGGGTTCCCTCTGTGCTGTGAAAAGGCAGGTGATTTGTGGTATTGGTTTGATGTGCAAAGACTGTCCATGAAGATTTGTTCTGAACTGTTGTGCTATATTGGAAGTGTGGTGAACTCTTACTAAACCCTTCTGAAGGAGGGGGAAGGGAAAAGCTAATGCTCTAATAGAAGACCTGGGGTCTTGAGGAGCTGAGCGTTTGCTGAGGGATTTTGGGACCTGGACTGTACCTTTTTTCTTTTGAAGATTATCTTATGAGGACTGTACCTTTTTCTTTTGAAGACTATATTAAGAGGGCTGTACCTTTTGTTTTGAAGAATATAATTATGATTTTTGGTATCAAATTGCCTTGATAATAAAATACTTTGGCCCTGAGTCCCAGTATCAGGAAAGCTAAGAGGGACTTTGAAAAAAAAGATTGCGTTGGAAGCAAAAACACAGTAAATTTTTTTTTAGGTACATTAAAAGCAGGAAGCCAGCAAAAGAATCGGTTGGACCGCTAGATGACCGAGGAGTAAAAGGGGCAATCAGGGAAGACAAAGCCGTAGCGGAGAGATTAAATGAATTCTTTGCTTCGGTCTTCACTGAGGAAGATTTGGGTGGGATACCAGTGCCGAAAATGGTATTCGAAGCTGATGAGTCGGAGAAACTTAATGAATTCTCTGTAAACCTGGAGGATGTAATGGGGCAGTTCTACAAACTGAAGAGTAACAAATCTCCTGGACCGGATGGTATTCATCCCAGAGTACTGATAGAACTGAAAAATGAGCTTGTGGAGCTATTGTTAGAAATATATAATTTATCCTTAAAATCGAGTGTGGTACCGGAAGATTGAGGGTGGCCAATGTAACGCCAATTTTTAAAAAAGGTTCCAGAGGAGATCCGGGAAATTATAGACCGGTGAGTGTGATGTTGGTGCCGGGCAAAATGGTAGAGACTAATATTAAGAACAAAATTACAAAGCATATTCAAAAGCATGGATTAGTGAGACAAAGTAACAGATTTAGTGAAGGGAAATCTTGCCTCACCAATCTACTGCATTTCTTTGAAGGGGTGAACAAACATGTGGATAAAGGGGAACCGGTTGATATTGTGTATCTGGATTTTCAGAAGGCATTTGACAAAGTACCTCATGAAAGACTCCAGTGGAAATTGGAGAGTCATGGAATAGGAGGTAGTGTTCTATTGTGGATTGAAAACTGGCTAAAAGATAGAAAACAGAGAGTAGGGTTAAATGGTCAGTATTCTCAATGGAGAAGGGCAGTTCGTGGGGTTCCCCAGGGCTCTGTGCTGGGACCGCTGCTTTTTAACATATTTATAAATGACCTAGAGATGGGAGTAGCTAGTGAGGTAATTAAATTTGCTGATGACACAAAGTTATTCAAAGTCGTTAAATCGCGGGAGGATTGTGAAAAATTACAAGCGGACCTTACGAGACTGGGCGTCTAAATGGCAGATGACGTTTAATGTGAGCAAGTGCAAAGTGATGCATGTGGAAAAGAGGAACCCAAATTATAGCTATGCCATGCAAGGTTCCATGTTAGGAGTCAAGGACCAAGAAAGGGATCTAGGTGTCGTCATTGATGATACGTTGTAACCTTCTGCTCAGTGTGCTGCTGCAGCTAAGAAAGCAAATAGAATGTTACAGTAGGTATTATTAGGAAAGGAATGGAAAACAAAAATGAGGATGTTATAATGCCTTTGTATCGTTCCATGGTGTGACTGCACCTCGAATATTGTGTTCAGTTCTGGTCGCCGCATCTCAAAAAAGATATAGTGGAATTAGAAAAGGTGCAGAGAATGGCGATGAAAATGATAAAGGGGATGGGATGACTTCCCTATGAGGAAAGGCTAAAGCGGCTAGGGCTCTTCAGCTTGGAGAAACGGCGGCTGAGGGGAGATATGATAGAGGTCTATAAAATAATGAGTGGAGTTGAACGGGTAGATGTGAAGCATCTGTTCACGCTTTCCAAAAATACTAGGACTAGGGGGGCATGCGATGAAGCTAAAATGTAGTAAATTTAAAATGAATTGGAGAAAATGTTTCTTCACTCAACGTGTAATTAAACTCTGGAATTTGTTGCCAGAGAATGTGGTAAAGGCGGTTAGCTTAGTGAAGTTTAAAAAAGGTTTGGACGGCTTCCTAAAGGAAAAGTCCATAGACCGTGATTAAATGGACTTGGGGAAAATCCACTATTTCTGGGATAAGCAGTATAAAATGTTTTGTACATTTTTGGGATCTTGCCAGGTATTTGTGACCTGGATTGGCCACTGTTGGAAACAGGATGCTGGGCTCGATAGACCTTTGGTCTTTCCCAGTATGGCAATACTTATGTACTTCTGCCCTGGAACCCTGGGAGCCCCGCAGGCTTGCTGGCTCCACCCAAAAGGAGTAAGCAGACCCCCCCCTTTACACTCTGTACTCAATTAAGCATCTCCAATTGATTCAGTCCATTGCTGTCAACTTATTCATTGTGCATACTGCTTTGACCATGTCACCCCCCCCTTTTCCGTCTTGAGCATTGGCTCCTCATTTCAGTAAGAATCTGTTTTAAATTATTTATGTTTGTTTTCAAGAATCGAACTTCCACGGCTCTAGTGTACTTGTCTAAGCTATTGGTTCCCTATTCCCTAGCTCGTAGCCTCCTCTGTTCTGTGGATAACCTTCTTTGCGTACTGTCACCATCTGCCCTTCATCTTTCACTCTCCCAGGGACACTGCCTTCAGCTATTTAGGCCCCAAACTGTGGAATTCATTGCTCCCATCCCTTAGGACACCTATGCCATTACAATCATTCAAAACCCTCTAGAAAACTTATCTATTTTCTGAAGCCTTCAGTTAAGCTCAGTCAAGGTCCGCCCAGGTTTTCCTATATTCTCTCTCTTTTCTTTTTTCTCTTAGTTCTCCCCCCCCCCCTTATTTTCTTTCCTTCCTGCCTACTTCTGCCTTGATTCCTTTTTCCCTCTTTGACCCATGCCCCACTTTGTCAGCATTGTCCTGTTACTTTTTAACTAAATATACAGGAGTAAATCAAAATATAGATACCAGAACCATAAACTATAACTCAAAAACCTTTTGTTACTGGTAATATATTGTAAAGATGAGCACCTCTCCGTGCTGTCTGCTCTCGACCTGCACCTCTCCGTGCTGTCTGTCTTCACCCACACAAGAGACCTCCTCTGGAGACTGATGCCTTTTCCACTCAGCTTCACTTTCAGTTCTCTAGTCCCCCAGAACCCGCCTGTAGTCAGTGGGCCTTTCTGCACACTTCCCTGGGGATACAATTATTGCCTGGGTCCCACCAACCCTCTGCGCTTCCCTTGGTTTCAACTTTCAGTCACTGTTATTCAACTGTCAAGGGTAGCAGGGGTTCTCTGGTGTCCTTGTCTTCAGGGGGTTATTCAACAACAAGGTCCCATCTGGGATAGTGCCCTTTGTAACCCCCACAGGGGCACTCTCTGGTGTGCATTGGCCCTCTAGTGGCTCCTGCCTGGCCTCACCAGCCTTTTGCCTCAGAGAACCACCTTGAAACCAGACTTCTCTGTGACTGCATTCATTCAGGCCTCTAGGTTTGGTCCTCCCCTTTCCCTCAGGGTGACCTCTTCCTTAACCTGCAGTCCTGGCCCGGCCTCCCTGCTGTATCACCTGGTAACCGACCCACCTTACCAATTCTTCTGGTGGGGCCCCCAGGTCACCCTTTCTCTGGAAGATAGCACAGCTTTCTCTGCTTGCAAAAATATGCAAATTAGCTGGTTGCATGTAAATTCAGTTTATTAGCTAGGTTACAGTCCTGTGGGAACCTGGCTTGCCCACTATTAATCTGTTACTGTGATTCACCCCCTGAGACCATTTACTGGGGCCATCTGGGTCTCAGGGTATAACAGCCTCCTCCCCTGGATAGGACCTTCTTTATTCACATTAACCTTACGGTCCTATCCTCCACCCCACGGCTGTTTGTTCTTTTTACACACTTCAGTAGCAATTGTTCATCACCCTAGTACCCCGTGCCTGGTCCCCACCAGGTAAGTACCTCTTTGGGTTTGGAGGGAACCTTCTCCTGCCCTTTCTCTTGAGCTCTACTTCAGCAGGCCTCTTTCTTCTGTCTTCCTGCTAGTAATCCTCAGGCTCTGGGTGTTGGAGGTTCCCCCATCTTCTCTCTCCTCCCTTGGCTTAGAGGATGCTTTTATATGGTGCCCCTTTAATCCATCCCCCCGTCTTTAGGCCTCTCCCCCTGCTTCCAGAAAGGTCCGCACCCAGAACTCTCTCCACCTTTCCAGCTTCCACTCAGAGAGTCCCCCTGGTGTCCTCCCCCAGGGAAGTACAGGTCCTATACCACGAGCACCCCCTAGCCGCTCCTTCTGGTCACTACCATGGACTATACTCTTTGGCTCCCTCTAGTGGCCAGAATGGGCATTTTTAGGTTTACAATGGGAGAGCGCCCTCTGGCGGCCTCCTCCTGTAAGGGCAGTCCCTGTGTTTATCACAATATTCATAGTGTTGCAGGAATTGAGATAGGAATTTGTGATACTTCAGGAGTCAGACAGCACACACCAGAATGAGAGAGTAATTTTCTTTATTTGCCAGCAAACAAAGCAGGACATCAGTTCTAGCTCTCTTCTCTCTCTCTCAGCTCTCTTCTCTCTCTCTCAGCTCTCTGTGTCTTTGTCTCAGCTTTCTTCTTATGCTGTCTTCTCCTTCTTCTGTCTGTTCCTTCTGTCCTTCTCTTCCTTCTGAGCTCCTTCTGACGTAAACTGCTTCTTCTCCTACTTAAATACTGTTCTATCCCCCTCCTAGCCTTGCCCCCCCTTACTCTCCAATTGGTTAAGGAATAGATTGGTCACTTTGCCTCAACCAATCATTACTTTTGAAATATCAGTTACATAGGTTTGGTATTCCTCAAACTGACCTGTGACCTGGGGCCCCTTACACCAGACATTTGGTCTCCAGTCTCTTACATGTTATTATGATTGATTTCTCATATTCCTAGTACTAACTGCTAACTAAACTCTGGCATTCATTAAAGGGGTCAAGGGCCAATCTTACTTAATAGCATACGGCTATGGTCTGTTATTACTTTCAGGACTATTCCTACAGTTACCTATAATTAATCAAGACTTTTCCTGACCTTCTTCACCTATTAGCTTATACATTGAACCAGCCAGAACTGCAGATAAGTCAAAACACATGTTTGACCTCTTCACTGCAGTCCTTGCTTAGAAAATACAGCAGAGAGTAACATTAGATTTAAAAAGGTATTCTACATAGAAATTACAGAGAATAGAACATATTCTAAAATACACAGAATCAGTATTCCTTATAAGCAAGAACTTCTAAAATCTAACTCATTTATATCTAGAATTATTTAGACTCTAACTATTTCCTTCTAAGCAGTGTTCAATTTAATCCTAAACAAACTGCCTGCTTACAAAACTATTCAGTATGCCTAATAATGTACAGATGTTGAGCCAGCTTTCATCATTCACCAGGGTGAAAGAAATTCCTGTCTCTGACCTTTCTAACCCAGCCCGGCAAACGCTAGAGTTCAATATAATCTGAACCATCTGGCATACCTTCACTTCACTTACAGAGTAAAGAGTTGAAATTTGAAATAAGAATTCAATTCAAATACCAAGCTTTTAACAGAATTAACCCTTCATATGATTTCTTATATATATTATGCCCATGGCTGCCTCATTCCCCCCTTTGAGACTAAAATCAGCTTATGCAGAGATAAGTCTCACAACTCAAACTCTGGAGATTATAGTGATCCTAATTAGGAATAGACTTGTGAATCACCATTACCCTACTTGTTAAGGTCCGACGGCATACTGCCGAAGCACATGAGGCCAGGAAACAAAACAAAAACCCTGCTAAAACTAAGACTATTAGGGAAATGAACAAGGGACGTATCCAGGAGGTCAATGACCACCACCAGGAGGTAAGGTCTAATCCTCCTCGGTAATCCTCCACATTAAGGCTGGCCAACTGTAGGACTTTATCCATGGCATGCCTAACTACATGCGTCCTATTTATGACAATAGTACAGCACTCTGAAGAATTTAGCACTGTGCAGAGGCCACCCTGAGCTGCAAAGAGATAGTCAAGGCCCATACGATTATACCGAGAAACTATACTTAATTCATTAATTTGATCCTGCAATGCATTGACTACCACGTTCAGCTCATGAACTAAAACATGAAGTAGGGACTGAAGTCTTCGAGTAGCCATACCTAGTTCAGTAATACCCGCTACCGGGCCTCCAATTGGAATCCAGGCTGTGGCAGAAAGGGCTACAAGTCTCTTTTTAGTCAGAGGATAAGTAGAATTAATATACTGGAGGGCTAATTCAATCGCCTCATCCTCTGTGGCAACGGAGGAGGGTAAGGACAAAGCCTCTCGCTTAGAGCGGTGCGGGGATAGTGGCTTAAGAGGAATAACTTTAGGAAAATAATTCAAGGTTACCAATACACAAAAATCATATGTGGAGGGAAGAATCATGTGGAGGACATTATCACAGAGCCAGTAATGACCAAGGAGAGGGTGAGGAAAGTTCCCAATAAATGTTGGCTCAGGCTGGACAGGGTACTTAGGGTGCCCATAATGCGAGCCCCTATCCCAGGGGGAACGAAGACGAAATGGAGACTTTGCACACCATAGGCGCCAATCCCCAATTGTGACAGGCCGCTCATTTGTTAGTAACTCTTCATACCCCGGGGACTTATGAAAGTAGAAAATAAGCTTGGACACTATAGTCTTCTCAGTGGTACGCTTAGGAGCCAGATAATCACCTGGGTCATAATCTGCAGGTACGGTAGCAGGGCACATAGGAGTACCTGGAGAAACTACCCACACAGATTCTCCTTTTTCTGGGAGAACATTAGTATAGTTACAGGGAATGGGAAGAACAGTTGAGATGCTTCTTGTTAAACAAAACACTCCAGAGGCTGGATAGGGAGACGTAAAAACTGGCCTTAGAGAAGAGTCAGAGGGGGAAGTAGCATTATAAAAGGACCACCAAGTATAATCCTGGCTCCAAGGGCCTGAACTCGAAAAGTAGGGAGGTATAAGAGCTGGGAGTTGCACAGGAACAGGTACAGCTGGGACATCTGTGGTATAAGGAGAAAATCGGGAACACGCAATACAAGGGGAAGTAATCTTTGCCTGGCTAATTAATTCCTGGACTGAGTGTAACCAAAGGTTGGAGCGAGTTGGGGTATTAGGAACAAGGAGGCAAGGAGTAGAAAACAACAAAAGCATCCAAACTACTAACATTTTCTTTCTTCCTAATCTAAAACAAATACAGCAAACTAATTAAGCAATAATATTTCAACAGTCTGTGCTAATCACAGATTACTCTCATATAGTGTTCTCAGTCTTTGAGTTCTTATACCAGTTGGGATAGACCCTCAACTGACAAGGATCAAGCTTTCAAATTCCAGGAAAGCCAGAATCAGGCAAGAAAAAGTCTCAGTGTGAAGCCGAAGTTCAGCCGCTCCTGCAGTATACAGTTGACCCTTCTTTTCAGCTAGTAGATTCTTTGGTTCGGGTCAAGCGCAACTTCAATGGCTCCGCTGGATCACTTTCTGCTCTCCACTGTCTAGGCTCCGTCTGATCCGTGCTGGGCTCAGTCTGATCAGCAGACTTAATTCGAGACCAATGGACCCATGGAGTTATCCCTGCGACCTTCACAGCTGCAGGGGTAGAAAGCAAAACAGTAAAAGGTCCTTTCCATCGGGGCCCCAAAGGCTGGAGCCTCCAGTCTTTCACCCAAACTCTATCCCCTGGCAGGAAGGAATGTACCTGAGCCTGGAAGGGGACAGGGTTTATTTCTCTCACATAAGACTGAAGCTCAGAAATTACCTTACCCAGGAGGGCTACCTGCTCCTGCACCTGGGCAGACCCTAAAATCCCTATGTCTCCCTTAATTCCCTGTAAAATGGCTGGGGGCTTCCCATACACAATTTCAAAGGGAGAGAGGGCTGTTCCTTTAGTTGGGGTGCATCGGAGGCGGAAGAGGGCTAGTGGCAATGCCTGTGGCCATTTCAATTGGGTTTCCTGACAAATCTTTGCTAGGCTATTTTTCAAGGTTCTGTTTGCCCGCTCAACCTGCCCTGAACTCTGGGGACGATAGGCACAATGCAATTTCCAGGTAATGCGTATTGCGCGGGACAGGGCCTGAAGTGTGGCTTCAACAAAGGCGGGACCATTATCTGAACCTATGGCAAGGGGCAGTCCATACCTGGGGATGACATACCTAAGGAGAGCTCGAGCTACTTCTGTGGCTTTCTCAGTGACTGTAGGATATGCTTCCACCCACCCAGAGAAGGTACAGACCATAACTAAGAGATATCGGAGCCTACCGCTCCTGGGCATTTCTGTGAAGTCTATAACTAGGGACTCAAAGGGTGTTAGTCCTCTAGACTGAACTCCTGGTGGAATACGGGGTCCCTGGCGGGCATTATTCTGGGCACAGAGAGTACATCGGGCAGAGGCAGTGGCAACCAGACTATCCAATCCTTCCAGCACCACTACTCGATTGAGTAGGCGGGCTAGTGCTGTTTTCCCCAAATGTGATAGGTCATGAGCTTGAGACACTACAGGCCAAGCTAGGTGGCGTGGCACCAGAACTCTGGTATCAGGGAGATGTAACCAGCCATCAGGTCTCCTTACTGCACCTTCTTCTTGAGCCCATTTCTCTTCCATTTGGGTATACATAGGCGTCCATTCTTGCAATCGGATTTGGAACAGGGGGGTCACAGTACTTGCTGGGGGTCCTCGAGCAGCTTCCTTGGCCACCCGATCAGCATGGCGGTTCCCTCGGGCCACTGGAGTATCTATTCTTTGGTGTCCCCTGCAATGAATGACAGCTACCTTCTTAGGGGCCCACACAGCCTCTAGCAGCTGAAGTATTTCGGGTCCATACTTAACAGGTTGGCCTGCAGCATTTATGAGTCCCTTTTCCTTATACAAGGCTCCATGAGCATGTAGAATTGTAAAAGCATACTTGGAATCAGTATAAATGTTGGTTACCAGTCCTGCTGCTAACTCCAGAGCTCGTATGAGGGCCACAAGTTCTGCTTTCTGGGCTGAAGTTCCTTGGGGCAGGGCTCTTGCTTCTATCACCTTGTCTTCTGTCACCACAGCATAGCCTGCCAGTCGCTTGGAGTTCTCCACATAACTGCTTCCATCTGTAAAATAAATTACATCTGGGTCCCTCCAAGGCACATCTTTAAGATCTGGTCGACTGGAGTACACTTCATCCATAGTTTGGATACAGTCATGATCCGGTGGTCCCTCAGATGCTGGCAAAAGAGTAGCAGGATTGAATGTAGCCACTGTTTCCAGGTGTATCCGTGGATTCTCACACAAGCTAGCTTGGTACTTAACCATACGGTTATTTGTAAACCAATGGTTGCCCTTATACTCCATGAGGGTGAGAACTGCATGGGGGACTTTAACAACCAGTTCTTGCCCCAAGGTCAACTTATCAGCTTCCTGGACCAGTAAGGCTGTTGCTGCAATGGCCCTCATGCAGGCTGGCCATCCTTTAGCCACTCCATCCAGCTGTTTAGACAGGTATGCAACAGGCCTCTGCCAAGATCCCATCATCTGGGTCAGCACACCCAGAGCAACCCCCTGTCGCTCGTGGACATACAATGAGAAAGGTTTCTCCACATCAGGAAGGCCTAACGCAGGGGCTTGGAGTAGGGCTTTCTTTATGGCAATGAAGGATTGTTGAGCAGTAGGTCCCCATTCAAATGGTTCCTTTTCACCCCCCTTTGTGGCTTGGTAAAGGGGTTTCGCCATCAATGCAAAATTTGGAATCCAAATTCTGCAGAATCCAGCTGCTCCCAGGAATTCCCTAACTTCTCTTCTAGACTTGGGTTGGGGAATTGCAGCTACCGCTTGCTTCCTACTAGCATCCAGTCTCCGACTTCCCTGAGAAATGCAAAAGCCCAGATACTTCACTTCTGACTGACAGAGTTGGGCCTTTGAGCGTGAGACCTTATAGCCTGCATCCAAGAGTAGCTCCAGCAATTCTCTGGTAGCCTCAAAACACTCTTCCTGAGTCACTGCTGCAATCAGGAGGTCATCTACATACTGGAGTAAAACTCGCCTGGAAGGCTCAGATTTAAAAGTCTTAAGGTCTTGTCCTAGGGCTGTCCCAAAAATAGTGGGGGAATTCTTGAACCCCTGTGGCAGGCGGGTCCATGTATACTGAAGCTTCCTTCCTGTTACTGGGTTTTCCCATTGAAAGGCAAAAAGCAATTGACTGGCGGAGGCCACCCGAATACAAAAGAAGGCATCTTTTAGATCTAGTGTTGTGAAATGGGTAGCTCCAGAAGGTATCAATCCTAACAGGACATATGGATTAGGCACTACAGGGTGTAATGAGATAGTGGATTTGTTAACCACTCGTTAACAAACGCCGGTAGTCCTCAGTCCCTGGCTTCTGAACTGGCAATAGTGGCGTATTCCATGGAGACTGGCAAGGACGAATAATTCCATGGGATAACAGACGATTCAAATGTGCTTGAATCCCTTCCAGAGCCTTTCTGGGAATTGGGTATTGACGAAGATGGATTGGCCGGGCACTTGGAAGTAAATCTACATGTACAGGAGGAATATTTCGGGCCAACCCTGGGGGATTATCTTCTGCCCATACCCCACTGACCTGAAAGCTGTCTGCCAGGGGTAGGTCAACTTGGCCATGCGACTGATGCAGCCGCCATTCTTCTTCAAGAGGGCAGCAGAAACTCAATATACCCTTAGGGCTGGATGTCGGGGGCCGAAAGGAGACTGAAGTCTGGCCATCAGAGTCAAAGGAAATTTGGGCCCTAAGCTTGGACAGCAGGTCTCGACCTAACAAAGGGATTGGACAGTCTGGCATATACAGGAATTCATGAGTGACTATGTGTGAGCCTAATTGGCATCTACGGGTTGTCAGGAAGGGCCTCCGGTTCTGCACCCCCGTGGCTCCCACCACTCGGACAGTTTTTCCAGACACAGGCGCTAATCGCTCCGTCACAACAGAATATTCAGCTCCTGTATCAATCATGAATGGAATTGAGCGGCTCCCTATAGTTAGCTTGACCATAGGTTCCTGGGAGCCCAGTTTGTAGGAACCCGGTCTGTCCTATTCGTCCCATTCTGCCATCTCGGCTATCCCGATGATGTCAGATTCAGGAGGCTCATATCTTCCCTCTCGAACTCGGCCTCGGCTTCCTCGATCTCCTGGTCCCCTTCTCAGTCCCTGGCGCCTCTGGGGGCATTCATCTTTCCAGTGCCCTCTTTCCTTACAATAGGCACACTGATCCCTCTCCAATCTTGGTCTGGGATTCTCCCCCCTTGGCCGGGATTGATTGAAGGAATCTCGGGGCCTGGCTGGTGGTCCGGGGTCCCACTTTGGCTTCCCATTAGCTAGAGGTCGACCTCGATTAAGGGTGGAATTAGTAATGGCTGCCGCTAAAAGGTCGGCCTTCTTCTGCATCTTCCGGTCAGCCTCTCGGCGCACCTCCTGATCTCTATTAATGAAAACCTTGGTTGCGATCTCAATTAGCTGGGTGGTATTCATCCCTGCGAATCCCTCCTGACGCTGCAACTTCTTCCGGATATCTGGCATACTCTGGGCCACCAATGCGCTATTCACCATTCTCTGGTTTTCTTGGGCTTCAGGATCAAATGGGGTGTATGTTCTGTAGGCTTCAATTAGTCGCTCTAGAAAGGCCCCAGGGGATTCAGTTGCCCCTTGGAGAATTTCAGAGACCTTTGCCAGATTAATGGGCCTCTTTATGCCTTTCCTCATACCTTCCAGTAAGTCCCGGCAATAGCCAGACAACAGTTCATAGTGCTGCCCATCATTTGGATCCCAAGCTGGAGCTGCGCGAGGAAACCGAGCTCTAACCCACCCCTCTGGGTCCTGTGTCCCCCCGGGGACACGCTCTCGCGTGATGGCCTCAGCATTTTGCAAAATCTTCCGCCTCTCCTCAGTTGTGAAGAGGGTCAGGAGAAGTTGTTGACAATCAGTCCAGGTTGGGTTATGGGTGGCCATAATGCTAGTCACTAGGTCCACCACTGCCTGAGGCTTTTCAGTATAAGAGGGATAATGCGTCTTCCAATTCAGGAGATCAGTGGTTGTGAAGGGTACATACTGATAGGCCTGTGCCTGTATAACATGACCCTCATTATTAGGATCCGGTCGAGTGATGGTTACCTGTCGGAGTGGCAGAACTCTCGAGGAGGTGGGAATGGAACCTGAGGTAGAGCTAGGAGCTACCCTCCTATCATGCTCAAAGGTGATTGCAGCAGGTCTAACCCATTCAGTGGAGGTGTGTTGAACCCCTGAGGGATGGGGAGGGGTACTCATAGACTGAGAGGTGGTCACAGGTGAGTCAGTCCATTGAAAGGGATGCCGGGCCCCTAATGAGTGGGTAGGGGTATTAGAAGGAGAGGCTGGGCTGTCGGGAGTTGAGGAGTCAGGGAGTGGAACCCAAAGCGGGTCTTCAGAGGTTAACAGGAGAGGATGTGGCACAGAAGGGTAGAGACTGGGTGAAAAGTCCAACCTAGGGTGTGGCAGGTTTGGCACAGGAGGGGAAGAACTATCCGGAGAAGCCTGTGCTGGAGAGGCTTGGGCTGGGCGGCGTGGATCTCTGGGGGTGGCACGGAACCCCAACAATGGGCCATAAGGTGGTGGCTCAAGGTCTGAGGGGTCATCAGAGAGTATGGGTTTCTCAGACAGGGTAGGGGCGGAAGCCACCGATTGGGTGGTAGGCTTCCTAGGGCTCTTTCCCTCTTCTAGTTTAGATTTTCTAATCTTTCTTTGAACACGGCCTAACATGAATTTTACTGGGGATCCCATATAAATTTTTAACCACGAGGGAGGGTCAGTCACAAGGCTGTCCCAGGAATCTATATAAGGGAGTTGTTCAGAATATTCTGGTTCTCCTACAACTATGCTGTATACCTTCCGGATTACTTCAATATCTAAGCTGCCACTAGGGGGCCACCCCACTCCCATAGATGGCCACTCAACTTCACACAAGGTTCTTAAAGTACTTGAGCTTAAAGTCTGTCCATAATCATTAATTAAAAAGCCTTTTTTAAAGTTCTTAAGCATACAATCTAGGGGGGTAGCAATTTGTCTAGATGATGTCCCACCCATAATGCTTACAGTTACAACACACAAAAAGGGAGGGAATTTTTGAGAGTGCAGTAAAGGGTCCGCACTCTCGAGACACTAGGTGACAGACAACAATCGCTTCCTTCCGTTGCTGGTCAATTGAACTCGCGTTAATTGAAAACGCAGCTATAAGAAGTCCGCACTCAGTTAATCATTCACGCATCACACATTCCATACAGAAAATCCCACCCAACAATTTCAGATTTCTCAAATACAGATAAGCTCAAGCGTTTTCGCTTCTAGTCCCCGCGACTAGAAGGTACTAGGGCCTTCGCTGAGAGTTGATCAGGCTCTCCTTCCTCAATTTTCTTTGAGGGGCTGGTTTACAATTTTCTAGCTAGAATTACAATACAGAATACAAAATACATACCCGGCGAATGTTCTCCAGTCAGTTGGGTGCTGGGATTAATGCAGGATTCATCCCACCGCTGCCACCAAGAATTGTTGCAGGAATTGAGATAGGAATTTGTGATACTTCAGGAGTCAGACAGCACACACCAGAATGAGAGAGTAATTTTCTTTATTTGCCAGCAAACAAAGCAGGACATCAGTTCTAGCTCTCTTCTCTCTCTCTCAGCTCTCTTCTCTCTCTCTCAGCTCTCTGTGTCTTTGTCTCAGCTTTCTTCTTATGCTGTCTTCTCCTTCTTCTGTCTGTTCCTTCTGTCCTTCTCTTCCTTCTGAGCTCCTTCTGACGTAAACTGCTTCTTCTCCTACTTAAATACTGTTCTAACCCCTCCTAGCCTTGCCCCCCCTTACTCTCCAATTGGTTAAGGAATAGATTGGTCACTTTGCCTCAACCAATCATTACTTTTGAAATATCAGTTACATAGGTTTGGTATTCCTCAAACTGACCTGTGACCTGGGGCCCCTTACACCAGACATTTGGTCTCCAGTCTCTTACATGTTATTATGATTGATTTCTCATATTCCTAGTACTAACTGCTAACTAAACTCTGGCATTCATTAAAGGGGTCAAGGGCCAATCTTACTTAATAGCATACGGCTATGGTCTGTTATTACTTTCAGGACTATTCCTACAGTTACCTATAATTAATCAAGACTTTTCCTGACCTTCTTCACCTATTAGCTTATACATTGAACCAGCCAGAACTGCAGATAAGTCAAAACACATGTTTGACCTCTTCACTGCAGTCCTTGCTTAGAAAATACAGCAGAGAGTAACATTAGATTTAAAAAGGTATTCTACATAGAAATTACAGAGAATAGAACATATTCTAAAATACACAGAATCAGTATTCCTTATAAGCAAGAACTTCTAAAATCTAACTCATTTATATCTAGAATTATTTAGACTCTAACTATTTCCTTCTAAGCAGTGTTCAATTTAATCCTAAACAAACTGCCTGCTTACAAAACTATTCAGTATGCCTAATAATGTACAGATGTTGAGCCAGCTTTCATCATTCACCAGGGTGAAAGAAATTCCTGTCTCTGACCTTTCTAACCCAGCCCGGCAAACGCTAGAGTTCAATATAATCTGAACCATCTGGCATACCTTCACTTCACTTACAGAGTAAAGAGTTGAAATTTGAAATAAGAATTCAATTCAAATACCAAGCTTTTAACAGAATTAACCCTTCATATGATTTCTTATATATATTATGCCCATGGCTGCCTCAATAGAATACGCAAAAACCTTTATTCAGACTGCTGTAAACATATGCAGTTAAAATCCATTATCAATCTATCATTTGTTCAAGGATATCCAAAAGCCAACCTCCTTGACCAGGGCTATTTGAGAAAAGCCTCAGGGGGAGGAATGCTGGCTTCGGCCTAACCCCTGGTAAACCTTTCCTTGGCTGAGAGGTGCTGTGGAGGACTTGCAGCACATCTGCATATCCTTTACAGCCTTCTCCGGGGTGACTCCCAGGTCCACTCCGATCCTCTCAGGGCCTCTGTTCTAAGTACCGTGCGCCGGGGCATTTTTCTCTTTACATTTATTTTTCTCCCAGTTATTACTTATGGCTCCAGTACACATTTTCTTTTTGGTACTGTCCCTTCCTAATCTGTTTCTCCATCTGAAACCACTGTACACTGCAGGAACACACTGTCCACCCTCTGTATTCATCATCTCACCATCTGTTTTTTCCTCTTCCTTTTTCTCAGCTCTCAACTTTCAACATTTCCTTCCTTTCATTCATCCATCTCCTTTCTATCTGAGTACATCTCGCCTTCGTCACTGTCGTCATACCTCTCCTACCCTTCTCCATACTCTCTTGCTCCTTCTCCTGCTCTCCGCTGGGGACATTAATCCCAATACTGGTCCTCCACATCAGCTCTCATCCTATTTGTGTAGGTCACACCATGATATCTCCAATCTAATTTCTGTTCCTCTCCTTCCCCCTTCTTCCCTGCCTTTCTCTTGCGCTCTGTGGAACGCCTGCTCTGTCTGTAACAAACTTTCCTACGTCCATGACCTCTTTATCTCTCATACTCGCCATCTGGTTGCCCTAACTGAAACTTGGCTTTACCCTGAAGACTCTGCTTCAGTAGCGGCCCTATGCCATGGAGGTTATCTTTTCTCCCATACTCCTCGCCCAGTTGGCCATGGAGGTGGTGTCGGGCTACTACTTTCACCCTCTTGTAGATTTCAACCTCTTTTTCCACCTCAGTCTCACTGTTTTTCTTCCTTCGAAGTCCACTCCATCTGTCTATTTGCCCCTCTGCCTCTCCGAGTAGCAGTCATTTATCGACCCCCTGATAATTCCCTTTCTTCCTTTCTCACTGACTTTGATGCCTGGCTTTCCTGCTTTCTTGAACCTTCATCTCCTTCCCTCATTCTTGGGGATTTTAACATTCATGCTAATGATCCCTCTGACTCTTATGCTTCTCAGTTTCTTGCTTTAACATCCTCTTTCAATTTTTCACTGTGCTCCAATGCCCCCACTCACCAGAATGGTCACTGTCTTGATCTTATCCTTTTCTCAAACTGCTCACTCTCCAGTTTCTGTGCCTCAACTCTTCCCCTCTCTGACCATCATCTGATAACCAGGGGCGTAGCCACAGGCGGGCCTCCCTCCAGGCCCGCCCAGCCAACATCCCGGTGTCAGCAGGTGGGGCGGTGCTCCGCTGGCGCCGCAGTCCCCACCTGCCTACCAGCTATCCCGACGAACACGACCCTCTTCTTCCCCTGCCACCCAGCACCTGACCTTACCCAGCCTTAAAAAAAAAAGTCCGTGAAGCTCCGAGCGTCTGCTCTGCTCGCACTGCTGCTGTAAAGCAAGCAAATCGCCTCCCTCATCGTGTTCGTGTTGGCTCTTCCTTCACTGTCCCGCCCTCTGATGTAACTTCCTATTTCCGAGAGGGCGGGACACAGTGAAGGAAGGGCCGACGCGAACGCGATGAGAGAGGTTGGAGCACTCACAGTAAGCAGGGATCTGCTTGGGTAGCCTAGGAGAGCCATGGTTCAGCGGGTTGGGGGGGTGTTGTGGTGCCAGATTCTTTTCAGGGCACATGGCAGCCCCATCTGAATCAGTGAAACGCTGTTCCCAGTGTGGGAACCGAAGAGCAGCGTCGGGAACTTGTGATGCCTGCCTTCGCACCTCGTCAGTGCAGGCGGCGCCGGCAGTGGGGCGGGAGCGATTTGCTTTACAGCAGCAGTGCCGAGCAGAGCAGACGCCCGGCGCTTCACGGACTTTTTTTTTTAAGGCTGGGTCAGCTCAGGTGGCAGGGGAAGAAGAGGGTCGTCTGTCCGTCGGAGGGTCTGGTAGGCAGGTGGGGACTGGGTCGGGGAGGGGGGCTCAGATGGGAGAAGGGGTCTGGTGGGGTGGGCTCAGATGGGAGAAGGGGGCAGGAGGGAGAATGGGTCTGGGGCTGAAAAGGGGGGGGCCCTAATGCATGTGGATGAAGGGAACTGGGGGCTGAAAAGGAGGGTAGGTGGGACAAGGGGGCTGAAAAGGGGCAGGGGCTGAAACTGTGGGGACTGGGGGCTGAAAAGGGGACAGGGAGAAGTGGCTGAAGCTCTGGACTGGTGGGAGAAAAGGGGCTGGGGCTCAAACTGGGGACTGGTGGGATAGTGGGGCTGAAACTGGGGGCTGAAAAGGGGACAGGGAGAAGTGGCTGGGGCTGAAGATCGGGACTGGTGGGAGAAAAGTGCTGGGGTTGAAACTGAGGACTAGGGGCTGAAAAGGGGACAGAGAGAAGTGGCGGGGCTAAAGCTGCGGACTGCTGGGAGAAAAGGGCTGGGGCTGAAACTGGGGACTGGTGGGATAGTGGGGCTGAAACTGGGGCTGAAAAGGAGGGGCAGGTGGGAGATGTGGGCTGTGGCTGGAACTAGGGGCAGGTGGGATATGGGGCTGGAACTGAGGGCTGAAAAGAAGGGGTAACGAGAGGGAGGGCAGACCCTGGATGGATGGGAGAGGGAGGGCAAATGGTGGATTGAAGGGGCAGAGAGAAAGGGCAGACAGTGGATGGAAGGGATGGCAGAGAGAGAGCGAAGACAGATGCTGGATGGAAGGAAGACGGTGAAAAGAAGATGAGGAAAGCAGAAACCAGAGACGACAAACTGTAAATAAAATATATATTTTTATTTTTTTGCTTTAGGATAAAGTAGTATTGTAGATGTCAGGCATTTACCTGTTTAATGAATACAGCTTAATCAGGCATTGCATTTGTTACAAAGCAAAGTTTGAAAGATATATGTGCCATTGACATGTTTGCCTTATAGCAGACATATTTGGTCAAGTTTAAGATATGTGATAAAATCACTATATTTATGTTTAATTCTGTTTTATTAACAGTAAAGGTAATTAACAGATAATATTGCAAATAGACAATATAAGTACAAAATACCTATATTTAAAAATGTCAGTGTTCCATGAACCAGGTATGTGGTTTGTGTTAATGCAGGAGAGCTGTTGCACAGACTGTTTACTTAGAAATCCATCATCAAGTGCACTCTAAGGCATTATTAGAGTATCCCAAGAAACACTACTCACACCTAGTGCCCACCCATATTAGCTCTGGGCCCACCCAAAATGTCAGGTCTGGCTACATCACTGCTGATAACTTTCACACTTAAACACCCTCCTCCCCAGTCCTGCCTAATCTTAACCAATACATTTAGGAATCCTCAGGCTATTGACCCTTCTACTCTGTCCTCCAGTGTTTCAAATCTCTTCTCTACCACTATGTTATCCAAGTCTGTCAATGAGGCTATCTCTTCCTATAATACTATTCTCTCCTCTGCTCTGGATACTCTCGCTCCTCCCATTCCCCGTTCTGTAAAACGTACCAAACCCCAGCCTTGGCTGACCTCTAGAGTACACTACCTACATTCCTGTGCCCGCTCTGCCGAACGCCTTTGGCTGAAATCCAGGGCCCATGCTGACTTCATACATTTCAAATTCTTGTAGACCTCCTTCCAGTCTGCTCTTTTACTTACCAAACAGGACTATTACATCCAGTTGACAAATTCTCATGGCAAAGACCCTCGACGTCTCTTTGCCACACTAAACTCTTTCCTCAAAGTGCCTTCACCTCCAACCCCCCCCCCTTCACTTTCCCCCCAGACTCTGGCTGAGTTCTTTCATGATAAGGTCAGAGCGCAAGATTAAACTTGAATTCTCAGCCAGGTCACCTCCACCTCTCCTTCCCTGTCATGGTCTCAGGCTCTCGGACACTGGACCCACGTGAGCCCTTGGACCACTGCCAACAAGCGGCAGCAGTAGGCAAGACCCCAACCAGGAACTGGGTAACAAGCAAGGCAGGAGAAGCTGTAGACTGGCAAAGCTGGAACATCCAAACTGGAACCACAGGACTGGAACTACAGCAGTAGACAAGCAGGGAATAAGCAGGACAAAGAGGCTGGTCTTCACCTGCGCTTGACCACCATTCCCTAGGGGTTGAGCTCCCAGGTGCAGGCGGCCGGCAGGACTTACTGGACTGAGCCTGAAGACAGACTGGACCGAGTCTGAAGACAGACTGGACCAACAGGATTCTCCCACTGGACACAGGACTCTAAACAAGCTTGAATAAAACAGGGTTCTGGCCTTCTGGATTCAGGAGACTCAGACAGAGTATAGGATACAGAAACAAGCTTGACTGAAACAGGGTTCAGGATTAGGGTTCTCAGCCAGGAGGGAAAGGAAGCCAAAAGCAGACAGGGTTGGAATCAAGACAAAGGTGCCCACAGGCACCCGGACAAGAGCAAGGCTGAAACGCTAAGCACAAAGGATTCAGGGTTCTCAGACAGGACAAGAACCAAAGCAAAAGGTAAAGGGCAAGATGGAGGCAGAACTCAAGGAAGACAAACAACAGAACAAGGCAGGATGCTAGAAGGCTAGCAGGCAGCCAGCCACAAGGTCACATAAAACACACAACAGAACTTTAGATGAGAACAAACAGAAGTGCCACTGGCACACCAACTGGAAACAAAGCAAGGCAAGGCTAGGCAGAAATGCAAACTGCAGACCTTAGACCTGCAGACCTTAGACGATGCAAAGGCACTGAATAGAAGAACACCAGTTCCTTATCAAGGCCCTGACTGATGATGTCACAACTCCAGGACACAGGCAGAAAGCATACTGAAGCACAGAGAGGCTTAACACACACAGGCGCAGTATAATGGAGTAATTAGAGCCATGCTGGAAGCAGCCAGCACACAGAGACAGAGACAGAGCTAACTCAGGAAGAACAGATAGAAGCCAGCTCAGAAGCTGACCGCCAAAAATAAGGTGAGTCTGAGAGGGGTCACGACCACAATCATGACATTCCCTTAGTCCATTCTGTCAATCCTCCAACCCCTGCCTCCTTTTCTTCCTTTTCTGAAATCACTGAAGAGGAAACTACACATCTTATTTCCTCCTCAAAACTAACTACCTGTTCCTCTGATCCTATTCCCACCCATCTACTTAACACTATCTCTCCTACTGTCATCCCTTTTATCTGTCATATCCTCAATATTTCACTGTCCACTGCGACTGTTCCTGATGCCTTCAATCATGCCGTAGTCACACCACTCCTTAAAAAACCTTCATTGGACCCTACCTGTCCTTCTAACTATCGCCCCATCTCCCTCCTCCCTTTCCTATCCAAGATACTTGAACGTGCTGTTCACCGCCGTTGCCTTGACTTTCTTTCATCTCAACCTATTCTTGATCCACTTCAATCTGGCTTTCGCCCCCTTCATTCAACTGAAACAGCGCTTGCTCCAATGATCTGTTCCTGGCCAGATCCAAAGGTCTCTATTCTATCCTCATCCTTCTTGATCTATCTGCTGCTTTTGACACTGTTGATCACAGCCTACCCTTGATACACTGTCCTCACTTGGATTTCAGGGCTCTGTTCTTTCCTGGTTTTCTTCTTATCTCTCCCAGCGTACCTTTAGTGTATACTCTAGTGGATCCTCCTCTACTTCTATCCCACTGTCAGTTGGTGTACCTCAGGGATCTGTCCTGGGACCTCTTCTTTTCTCCATCTATACTTCTTCCTTTGGTACTCTGATCTCATCCCATGGTTTTCAGTATCATCCTTACGCTGATGACTCCCAGATCTACCTCTCCACACCAGAAGTCTCAGCCGAAATCTAGGCCAAAGTATCAGCCTGCCTGACTGACATTGCTGCCTGGATGTCTCACCGCCATCTGAAACTAAACATGACCAAGACTGAGCTTCTTATCTTTCCCCCTAAACCAACCTCTCCTCCTCCCCCATTCTCTATTTCTGTGGATAACATTCTCATCCTTCCTGTCTCATCAGCTCATAACCTTGGGGTTATCTTCGACTCCTCCCTCTCCTTCTCTGGACATATTCAGCAGACTGCTAAAACCTGTTGTTTCTTTCTCTATATTATCAGCAAAATTTGCCCTTTCCTTTCTTAGCACACTACCAGAACCCTCATCCACATTCTTATCACCGCTCGCTTAGACTATTGCAACTTGCTTCTCACAGGTCTCCCACTTAGCCATCTCTTTCCTCTTCAATCTGTTCAAAATTCTGCTGCACGACTAATATTCTGCCAATGTCATTATGCTCATATTATCCCTCTCCTCAAGTCACTTCACTGGCTTCCTATCCATTTCTGCATACAGTTCAAACTCCTCTTATTGATCTATAAGTGCATTCACTCTGCAGCTCCTCAGTACATCTCCACTCTCATCTCTCCCTACATTCCTCCCCGGGAACTCCGTTCACTGGGTAAATCTCTCTTATCTGCACCCTTCTCCTCCACTGCTGACTCCGTTCCTTTTATCTTGCTGCACCATATACCTGGAATAGACTTCCTGAGCCGGTACGTCAAGCTCCATCTCTGGCCATTTTCAAATCTAAGCTAAAAGACCACCTTTTTGATGTTGCTTTTAACTCCTAACCTCGGCGGGGGAGGGTTGGCGGCGGGGTGGGGGTGGGGGTCAGGGGCTAAAATATGCCTCCTCACCTCGGGCTCTAGACCCCCCTCCTGCCAAAGTCTGGCTATGCCCCTGGTCTACATACCTTTTGCTTTTGACTAGGAACTGAGAGAAGAGGTAAAGATCTGGGTCTTAAGTCCCCCATGTGTTAGTTGTAAGACTTGTGTCAAATGAAGCCCTCATTAGGATTTGTATTAACCTTACTAGACAAATACTGCTGTTAAATTACTTTCCATTGCTAAGTCTCTTGATCATGTTACTCCCTTATTAACCTATTAGTGCCCAATGTTCTCATATGGGCACTTATTATGGGAACATTGGGCACTAATGGATTAACAACCTGGAGATCGCACCTTCAAAAAGATATAACCAGGATGGAGTCAGTTCAGAGGGTGGCTACTAAAATGTTCAGTGGTCTTCATCACAGACCTCAATCTGTATACTTTGGAAGAAACACGAGAGAGAGGAGATATGATTGAGACATTTAAATATATCTGAGGCAGATCTCTTGCAACTGAAAGGAAGTTCTGGAATGAGAAGGCATAAGATGAAATTGAAGGAGGTTAGACTCAAAAGTAAGGCTTGGTGGATGTGTGGAATGACCTCCTGGTGGAGGTGGTGGAGACAAGGACTATATCTGAATTCAAGAAAGCATGGGACAGGTATGTGGGATCTCTTAGGGGGAGGAATAGATAGCGTATGATATGGATGGCAGACTGGATAGGCCATATGGCCTTTATCTGCTGTCATTTTCTTTATTTCTATGTAACCATTGACTTCCAATAGAATATTAACTCAGATTTAAGTTCTTGTCTTGGTATTTAAGATCTTGAAGATAGGACAGCTTTTTCATCACTTTAGTTCTTTGATTTGCTGTATTCTGGCTCAGTTTCTCTTCCCTCAGAACAGTGTATTAACAGTTCCCTTACTCTCTCATCCATAGCTTAAGTCAACTCATAGATTGGCCCTTTACATCCTGACACCATTACTGTGGAATGCAATTCTGGGGCACCTTTGTCTAGAAAGTTATTTGGCTGGATTCAAGTCAAGACTTAAACCTGACTTTTTCTCACAAATATTTGAGATGTGACTGACTCTAGTCCAGATGGGGATGGGTGCTTGGCAGCAGTTGACTGTTCTTTCCCTCTACTCTGTTCAATTTCCTTTTCCTACTTCTGTCTGCTGTTAGATAATTGATTATTGTAGACTATTCCCCACTGGTCTGCACTGTATCCTTCTCATTGCTATTAGATAACTATTGATTGTAAACTGCTGTGCTGCTTTGTGAAGGGTGGTTTGTCCAGTTGCATAATAAATATAAACAGAAACACGAACAAAGACTTTTGTCCTCTGGTCACCTTTTGCTTGGAAATATATTGGTCTTGTATAAAGAAAGGTGAGTTTATATTTGGGGGTGCTCATTTTTCTCCGTAAGTCTCCTCTGTGATCTCCTTGCCAGTGTTCTTTCAGTCCTCTTGATGTCTCTCCTGTCTTGCAGGTATCCTGTGAAATTACACTAAATACAGAGTGACAGGTCCATTAAACCAAGGTGATGTGGAACACAGGACTATTATAGAATGTACTGTTCACAGGAGTTTCTTCCCACCTTCTACGTCTTCTGCTACATATCTCAACATTTTCCCCAAACAGTCTCTCCTCCTGTTTCATATCACATTTCTATTTTATGTAATATAAAACATCTCAAAGTGGTTTACAATAAACATGATTAAAATTGAGTAGAAAGGAATGAAGCCTAGTTTATAATTAAATTGTATAAAATAGGACAAGATAAGAAAAGGGAAACCTATACTCTATGATCCAAAAGGTGAATAAGTAGTGAAAGAGATATGAAACTATAAAGTGAAGGGTATGCTGGCACGATATACAGCTCAGCATAAAGATTACAATCTATCTGGTTGCTCAGAGGGGAAAGCTTGCACAAAATAATCCCTCTGATACTGAAAAGCATTTAACTGGCCAGGATCGGTTAACTGCACCATATCCAGTGATATTCAGCGGGGGCTAGCTGGCTATTTCCCGATGAATATCACCAGTTAGCGGTTAGCAGATAGCTGGTTATATCGGTCGATATAACCGACTATAAACTGATTTTCAGCCTCACTTTAGCAGCTACATTTATTCATGGGAATATGTAGGATATCTATGGCCAGTTAGAAGATAACTGGCTAAGTCTGAATATCAACATAGCCAGTTATTGTCTAACCGGCCAAAAATATACCGATATTCAGTGCCGGTCACCAAAACGGCCAGGCACTGAATGTCCAGGTTTTGCGGTGACCGCAGGAGTTAGCTGAGCTAACTCCCTTGGTCTGAATATTTGGCCCCAATGAGTTTTAAGAAGAATCTTAAACTTTATAAAGGAAATTCTAGAGGAAACACATTTCAGAGAGTGGTAGCATGACACTGAAACAGAAGTTCCCAGTAGAAGACAAGAAAACCTGTAAATGACTGTGAATAATCAATAAATATTGCTGTGAAGAGTGAAGTATACTCTTGGGTGGGCCAGGCCCACCCATTTTTGGCTCAGGCCCACCCAGTAGCAGTATATCTATGATGTGGCTGGCAGGGATTCCCCAAGCCCCACCAGCCGAAAACTCCCAACAACTGTCCCTCCTGCATACCTTGTAAATACCAGATGCCTGCAGTGAGCAGCGACTGATACATACTGCTCACACCAGCCCCACAGCCTTCCCGCTGTTGTATTCCTGCCTATGCGGAAACAGGAAGTTACATCAGAGGGAAGGCTGTGAGGCCAACATGAGCAGTGTGTATTAGTTGCTGTCAGTGAAAATCTGCTATTTAAAAGGTATGCAGGGGAGGGGCTGATGTTTGAAGGACCATATGGCATGCAGTTGAGAGAGGGAGATACCAAATCACTTGCGGAGTACTTCTGCCCACCCATCTTGGGCCCAGGCCCACCCAAAATTGGGTGTCTGGCTACGCCCCTGTTCTACAGTATGTCAAAGGGCTGGGTCCTTGTCCCTTGGGGAAGCTCCCCTAAAAGGAGGCCCTATGTATTTTTGTAACAAGCCAGGTTGTGGAGCTAAGTTACAATCACTGAACACCTCCAGTTCAATGATGAGACTAACCACAGCAATGGTAGCAATGATTCTGAGAATCATGCCAACAATTTTGATCCTCTTTGCAATCTGCTATGAAATATCTGTGTAAGTATGGAGCAACGCTTGAAGACCCTGTGTGATGTGTAACTAGCCCCTAAATTTTTTTTTGTTACATTTGTACCCCGCGCTTTCCCACTCATGGCAGGCTCAATGCAGCTTACATGGGGCAATGGAGGGTTAAGTGACTTGCCCAGAGTCACAAGGAGCTGCCTGTGCCTGAAGTGGGAATCAAACTCAGTTCCTCAGTTCCCCAGGACCAAAGTCCACCACCCTAACCACTAGGTCACTTCTCCACATAGGTCATCCAAAGTTAGGTGCCAATTTTGAGCACAGATCACAGATGTGCACATAAAGTAATTGGATAAATTAAAGATATTAATCACTTAATGGCTATTTGCTATGGAGTATCTTTCCAATAATCTTTATGTATAGCAAAGTTTCTCTCTCTTTATTGGAGAAAAAAGACTTCAGATTCTTGCAAACGCCCTTATCGGTGTTCCTTTAAATTGCAAGCTGCTACCTTACCTATGCAGATCACTGCCTGCTGTCATTAGGATCAGGTGCAGAATCGTCATTAGTCTGAAACAACCTCCTCTTTTTTTATATCTTGTTATATTTATATACACATTTCTTCTTGTGCACCATTATATTTCTTAGTGCACTGTTTTATGTCTGTATACACGTTATCTTTGATTTAATTTTATTAATGCAACACTTATCTGGGCTGTAGAAAAAGCTTTATCAGGTACACTCAACAGAGAGCCTCTGTTTCTCTATAGCTTCCTCAGGAGTTGTATCCTCGATCGCTACATGTGCCCTTCAGCGCGTCCTGCTCAATTTTTCTGCGGGATTGTTAAAGATAACAATCAATAATTGGCCTTAACAAGCGCTAATGGGCACTAAATACTGGTTATATGCGTATCTGCTCTGTGCCCCTATTCTATAATCTGTGGGCGTGCAACTCCAAAGGGTCTTGGACAAGGGAGGGGCATGGGTGGGTCATGGGCATTCCCAGGATTTAGGTGCGGAGTTATAGAATACTTCCATTTTCACGCCTAACTGACAGTAGTTAGGCACGAGCATTTACACCAGCCTTTGGCAGGCATAAATGCTCATGCCAAACGTTAGATGCAAAAATGACCAAGCTACTATTCTATACAGACAGTTGTGTGTGAAATTGCTTTTATAGAATTCACGCTTAGCGTGCATCATCTCAATGCCTAACTTTCTGCATCAATTATTGAATCTACCCTAAATGGATAACTTATCCATATACAGGGTAATTGTGTGTGTCATCATTTAGGATCCAGGCTTTGCAGGTCATCCAGAATGCCCTGGGATGTTTGTACTGGAGTGCCTATTACTCCAGTATTGAAAAAATTACATTAGCTGCCTGTTAAGTTTAGAATTACCTTTAAGGTTCTTGTGTTGATACATCAGCATGTATATGGGATTGTTCCTGACTATTGGGTCCTTTTTCCAAGCTGTGGGAAAAAGGGCCCTGCGCTAGTAGTGGGGGCTGTTTTTCCCATGATCTGGTACAGGAGGTAGCGGTCCAGGGGTCGCTTGACAACAGTGATCATAACATGATTGCCTTTGAAATTTGCTTTCAAAAAGGTAAGCATAGGAAGTCAAATATGTTAGCGTTTAACTTTAAAAAAGGAAGCTATGATAAAATGAGAAGAACGGTTAAAAAAAAAACTTAGAGGAGCAACTGAGAGGGTAAGAAGCCTACAACAGGTGTGGATGCTGTTCAAAAACACCGTTCTGGAGGCCCAGGCCAAACATATTGCACGTATCAGAAAAGGAGGACGGAAAACCAAACGACAGCTGGCGTGGTTAAAAAGTGAGGTAAAGGAGGCTATTGGAGCTAAAAAGGAATCCTTCAGAAAATGGAAGTAGGAACCGAATGAGGAAAATAAGAAGCGACATAAGGAATGTCAAGTCAGATGCAAAGTGCTGATAAGAAAGGCAAAGAGGGATTTTGAAAGAAAGATAGCGATAGAGGCAAAAACTGATAGTAACATTTTCGGTTGGCCCGCTGGATGGCCGGGGTTTAAAAGGGGCCATCAAGGAAGACAAAGAAATAGCAGAAAAACTAAATGAGTTCTTTGCTTCGGTCTTCACTGAGGAAGATTTGGATGGGATACCGGTACCGGACAGGGTATTCGAAGCGGAAGAGTCTGAAAAACATATTGAAATATCTGTAAATCTGGAAGATGTAATGGAGCAGTTCTGCAAACTGAAGAGTAGCAAATCTCCTGGACCGGATGGTATTCACCATAGGGTACTGATAGAACTAAAAAATGAGCTGGCAGAGCTACTGTTACTGATTTGTAATTTATCCTTAAAATCGAGCGTGGTACCGGAAGATTGGAGGGTGGCCAATGTAATGCCGATTTTTTAAAAAGGTTCCAGAGGAGACCTGGGAAATTATAGACCAGTGAGTCTGATGTCGGTGCCGGGCAAAATGGTGGAGACTATAATCAAGAACAAAATTACAGAGCACATTCAAAAGCCTGGACTAATGGGACAAAGTCAACATGGATTTAGTGAAAGGAAGTCTTGCCTCACCAATCTGCTGCATTTCTTTGAAGGGGTAAACAAACATGTGGACTAAGGTGAGCTGGTTGATATTGTGTATCTAGATTTTCAGAAGGCATTTGATAAGGTCCCTCATGAAATACTACAGAGGAAATTAGAGGGACATGGGATCGGAGGTAGTATCTTACTGTGGATTAAAAACTGGTTGAAAGATAGGAAACAGAGAGTAGGATTAAAAGGTCAATATTCGCAATGGAGAAGGGTAGTTAGCGGGGTCCCTCAGAGATTGGTGCTGGGACCTCTGCTTTTTAACATATTCATAAATGACCTAGAAATGGGGGTAACTAGTGAGGTAATTAGATTTGCTGATGACACAATTCAAAGTAGTCAAATCGCGGGAAGATTGTGAAAAACTACAAGAGGACCTTACGAGACTGGGAGACTGGGCATCTAAATGGCAGATGACATTTAATGTGAACAAGTGCAAAGTGATGCATGTGGGAAAGAGGAACCCAAACTATAACTATGTCATGCAAGGTTCAGTGTTGGGTGTCACGGACTGAGAAAGGGATCTAGGTGTCATCGTAGATGATACGTTGAGCAGAAGTTTTCAATGTGCTGCTGTGGCTAGGAAAGCAAATAGAATGTTGGGTATCATTAAGAAAGGGATTGAAAACAAAAATAAGGATATTATTCTGCCATTGTATCGCTCCATGGTGCGACCACACCTCGAGTATTGTGTTCAATTCTGGTTGTCACACCTCAAAAAAGACATAGTGGAATTAGAAAAAGTGCAGAGAAGGGTGACAAAGATGATACAGGGGATGGGACGACTTCGCTATCAAGATAGGCTGAAGAGGCTGGGGCTCTTCAGCCTGGGGAAAAGGCAGCTGAGGGGAGATATGATAGAGGTCTATAAGATAATGAGTGGAATGGAACGGGTCGATGTGGAGCGTCTGTTTACGCTTTCCAAAAATACTAGGACAAGGGGGCATGCGATGAAGCTGCAGTGTAATAAATTTAAAATGAATCGGAGGACATTTTCTTCACTCATCGAGTAGTTAAACTCTGGAATTTGCTGCCGGAAAAGGTGGTTAAGGCAGTTAACTTAGAGGGGCATAATCGAACGCGAACGGCCATCTCCATGGGCGTCTATGTCCGAGAACGGGTACGTGAAGGGGTGGGACAGACCGTATTTTCGAAAAAAATGGGCGTCCATCTTCCGCTTCGAAAATACGGTTTGTACGGACCAAAATGCCATGGATTTAGTCGTTTCCGAGCTGGGCATTTGTTTTTTTTTTAGCGATAATGGAAACTAAAAATGCCCAGCTCAAAAACGTCCCAATCCAAGCCATTTGGTCGTGGGAGGGGCCAGGATTCCTAGTACACTCACCCCCTGACATGCCAGGACACCAACTGGACACCCTAGAGGGTAGTGCGGTGGATTTCAGACAACGCTCCCACATGCATAGGTTCCTTACCACGGGTGCTGAGCCCCCAACCCCCTCCCCCAAAACCCACTACCCACAAATGTACAACACTACCATAGCTCTTAGGGGTGAAGGTGGCACCTACATGTGGGTACAGTGGGTTTTGATGCCTCCCATTTACCAGCACAAGTGTTACAGGTAGGGGAGATGGGCCTGGGTCCGCTTGCCTGAAGTGCACTGCGGTACCCACTAAAAGTGCTCCAGGGACCTGCATACACGCAGGCCTCTAGGACTTGTTGCTGCTGTATAATCTTGGCACACCAGTTGACACCTGAAGACTAATGTCTCCAAAAACGTCCTTTATTGGATTAAGCACGTTTACTCACAGTTAACTGCAGATCAGAGGTTGTGTCCCACTGGCAAAGAGTCTCCCTGGTACTGCGATTAGCAGTAGGTCAGAGCTGGCAGAATGCTGTACAATGCCCTCTTTCAGCAACATTCAAGGTAAGAACTAAGTTCTGTAACGTGGCTAACACATGAAAGGGATCTAAAACTGTCTTACAAAAATGGCCACTACCTCATGGACTGCCAGAAACAAAACAGGGCACACTCTGACTCAGTAAACAGAGGGAAAAGCACCATGGGAGTAGAGCCTACCAACTACCAACATCGTGAGCATTTAACACAAGCTGGTGGAATCACGGAGCCCAATACCCTACACCCACCACAATGCATCGCTGATGTGACTCTGCAGTGCCCTTAACAGAAAAGGTGTCACACTCACCCGACACCCGCATCAGAACCAGGGAAAGGCTGACAGAGGATGGAACACATTCTGCTGTCATGGAGGTGGGTACGGCATTTGAGGCTGGCATACAGGCTGGGAAAAAAAGTTTGTAAAGTGGATTTTGTTTGGTGGGAGGGGGTTAGTGACCACTGAGGGAGTCAGGGGAGGTCATCCCCGATTCCCTCCGGTGGTCATCTGGTCAGTTGGGGCACTTTTTTGGGACTTGGACCTGAAAAAAAAGGGTCCAAATAAAGCGGACCAAATTCTCGTTAAAAATGCCCTTCTTGTTTCGATTATCAGCTAAAGACGCCCATCTCTCCTCTGCCGATAACCACGCCCCAGTCCCGCCTTCGCCACGCCTCCGACAAGCCCTCATCAACTTTGTTCGTTCCTGCAATGGAGTGCAGTTGAAGATGACCAAAATTGGCTTTCGATTATACCGATTTGTTCGCCCACGGGAGAAAGACGCCCATCTCCTGATTTGGGTCGAAATATGGGCGTCTTTCTCTTTCGAAAATAAGCTGGTTAGCGGACTTCAAAAAAGGGTTGGATGGCTTCCTGGAGGAAAAAGCCATAGAATGTTATTGAATAGATGAGGGAATAATACAGTATTTCTAGGATGGGCGGGACAAATTGCTTGTTCTTTTGGCCGCTGTCAGTGACAGGGTGCTGGGCTCGATGGACCCTTGATCTGTCTGTGCTAGGCCCTTTTTACCACAGTAGGTAAAAAAGCCCCCAGCATACATGGCCATTGAGGTGGCGATAAGGGCTCCCCTGCTAACCCGGCGGTAACCAAGCAGCGTGCTGCAATGCCTGATTACCATTGGGTTATCACCACGCAAACCATTTCTGGGGGGGGGGGGGGGGTTGATTTTCCCCTGGAAATGGTGCACACTCGGGGCAGGAGTACCACCGGTGGCCACGTTGGGCCAACAGTAGTCCCAGAAGAGCAAGCTGTAAGCCCGTATTGGGCTTACTGCTGCTCTTTAAAAGGGCCCCTATTTTTGTAAAGCCTTAAAAATGTACAAGCCAGGTTGATTGTTAAGATCTGAAAAATCTAATCAAATTTGTTTGCCTTCTCCAGCAATGTATCACTATGTGGATACAAAGCTGTGAGCTGTCTATTGCTGGTCCCTTGCTATGGAATGCTTTGCCTGGACATTTAAGATTATGTGACAATATTCAGCATTTCAAATGATTTCTGAAGACTCATTAATTTTTAAAGGCCTTTCTAGAAGAATGAAGTATACTAAAGTAAATCTATGTTATATGCTGATTATGTTTTTTGTATGTGATTTTGTCATTTTATTGTTTGTTTTTCTTGCAACCCGCCTAGTTAATAGGCAGGTTATAAATATTTTAAATAAATAAATAAATAAATAAATATGTAATGAGTGTTTGTTATGTTTTAGTGTTTCTATTAATTGTATGTATGCATTTTGATACCCGCTTTGGGTAAAGGTGGGATACAAATATAATAAATAAATAAATAAACAAACAAACAAACAAACAAACCATAGTCACAAATAAAAGGCTGATTTATGCAGTTAAATGACCTTTTAGAAAATACTGACCAGCATAAAATCGTGCACCATGACTTGATGGCATGTACTTTGCCAGTAGATGTATACAAGGGCAGAGTTTGGGTAGAGCATAGGCAGAGTTTACAGGTACGCATGTAGATTATAAAATTGACTAATCTATATGTGTACATGAATAATCTAGGCATGGACAAAACACGCTGACTGTCATCGGCTGAATATTGACCAGATAATTGAAAACGTTTATGGATAGGGGAGTTATGCGCAGGTCACCTGCTGGTGAATGCACAACAGTATTGACCCAACATTTTATCTACAGTCGACCTATTAGTATTGAACAGGTAAATTCTCTCTGCCTGCTCCTCTGTATTTCAAGTACTGACCTCCCCAAAGGGGATAGTTAAAGGGCAATTTTTAAAGCAATGTAGCCACATTAAAATGGATTAATGTGCCCCGGAAATATGTTTAGATCAGAAGAGGAAAATAGCATACACATATATGATATGCCATTTCTAAAAATATGTGCTCAGATTGCATATCCTTCACGTTCCAATTTTTTTTCTGAATTGTACATCAGTTTTGACACCTATCGGTAACTCTAGCTTAGTGTGTCCTTTTATGCTGAGATAAGTCATTTTTTAACAGAAAGCAATTACTCATTCTTGGTTGCCCAAGTCAACTCTATTTTTATATATAACTTTTTATTGTAGCTGCTTTGATCCCTTTGGGTGGCAAGAGGATTATGAAAGGAATAAATCAAATCATATCTAATTCTTTTATGGCTTCTTAGTTTTTATTACTTGGCAAATTGTCCTGGACAGCTGAGCTTTTACTCACTTTGTGGTACCTAACTGGTAAATTTGCCATTGCTGCAAAGTGATGGTAAATGGCATTTCAGTTCTAAAGGGGTATAGATATTAATGTAAACAACACTGCCTGACTAGTTCAGTCCAGTATAGCTCAAACAATTTTTTTTTTAAGTGGCTGGTGGAATAGTAATGTGCTATCAAAGCAGTTTAATATGGGTCGACTTGATGGTTCACTGATATTGCAATGCAGAAGATCCTGGTTCGGTTATCGGATCAGGACTCTGCACCCCAGGCTGTTCAGGGCAGCCAGCCATTGCTGAACAGTGACACCTAGGGGTTAATTCTATAAGGAGCTATTTAAATTTAGGCAGCAAGTACTCGTGTAAATGCTAGTATTCTAGTCATACAGGAATGGTCGAGTTTGGCAGCTTAGATTTAATGCTAAAAAATGCAGGGTCATGTATCTGGGCAGCAAAAAGGGAACAGCACAGTTTAGGGGGTGAAGAACTTTTGTGCACAAAAGAGGAGCAGGTCCTGGGTGTGAGTGAATATGTGCATAGGGGGAGGAATGACCAGTAGGAAAAATGAGGTGATGAAGCCCCTGAATAAGATTCTGGTGAGACTTCATTTAGAATATTGTATACAGTTCTGGAGACTGCACTTTCAAAAAGATATAAACAGGAAGGTGTCTACTAAAATGGTCAGTGGTCTTCATCATAAAACATATGGGGATAGACTTCAAGATCTCAATATGTATACTTTGGAAGAAAGGCAGGAGAGAGGGGACATGATTGAAATGTTTAAATACCAACATGATATAAATGCACAGGAGACGAGTCTCTTTCAATTGAAAGGAAGCTATGGAATGAGGGGTTATAGGATAAAGGTGAAAGGGGACAGACTCTGAAGTAACCGAATGGTGAATTTGTGAAACTGCCTCCCAGTGGAGGTGGCGGAGGTGAAAACTGTATCTGAATTTAAGAAAGCTTGGGACAAGTATATAGAATCTCTAAGGGAGTGAAAAGGTGCGTAGATGGCATGGATGGGCAGAATGGATAAGCCATATGGCCTTTATCTGCCTACAGTTTTCTCTGTTTTCTATGTATGTGTCTGTGCATAAATGGGTGGTTTCTAGCTAAGTAATATTCTGTAAATATGTGCCAGTATTCGATGGTGTAATATGTGGAGGAAGATTGGGTGGAGTGTGGGCAGGGCACCCAGTTATACACATAGACTGTGAAATACTGTAATCTATGCGAGCACTTTCACAATCTAGGCACAAGCATTTGCCCTTACCCTCTATGGCAGGTGTAAGTGCTTATGCATAAAATATAGGCACATATGTGACCTGTTAAGCTAGCATTCTGTAGGTGTGTTCTTGGTGCCTAAATATAGGCAAATTGTTATAGAATTACCTTCTGTGTGGCTAGGACTGTCAATATGATTATTTGGCAGAATTGAGAGGGGATGGAAGGTAGGGAAATCCTTAACCCTCACCTAGTTGTGAATGGAAGCTCATGGTGCTGTAGTGCAGTTATGGATGGTTCTGATTGAGGGGGGGCTGATGCTCAAAAGTCATCATTAATAGCTGTGTGCACTTATAGCTGCGGCTGAGAAATAGTGATTAACGCTCAAAGGAAATCATATGCAAATGAGATGCACGGAATGTCTCCTTGCAGTTAGGTAGGGAAAGAGCCTGGCACATGCGCAGAATGGTCTCTTGGTAAGAGTTGATGTTCTGTGCATGCCCAGGCCAGAGGAACGGGAAGCAGGAGGGGGAGCAAATGAGTGCAGTAGATGTGCTCCATTACACAGGAAAAAGCAGAAATAAGACAAAACACAAAACACATCATAAGCATGGGTCATAGATGGACATCATATGTGCACATTCATGGATGATTCTTACTTTTTTTTGTATTTTGTGTATGACAACCAGAACATTCTTCTTTTTATTTTTTTTAAGGTTACACTATTGTTCTGGGCGGAACACATATGCATATGATACATGCACATCAAAAGTGCAGATACTATTACAAAATGCAGATTCCATGCCCTTTCACATGCAATGCCACCTTGGACCTGCTGGAAAATTTTGGACGTTACAGGTAAGTGCTCCTTTCTGTGCATTGCACGAAAGCAGCTGTGCATTGCACAGAATGCTCATTTTAATATTAATGAACTTGTTTTAACACATTTGCATCCAGTTCTTGGCTGCTGTTTTCACAAATTGTAAAAGCGGTGCCAGAAAACTTTGAGTGTTAGGCGCACAATAACATATGTGCAAAACAGGCTAAAACTGGTCAAAACGGAACGTTACAACCTAGTAAAGTTTGAGCATTGCCCCTAAGTTGGAAGCTTGAAGCAGCAAAAGGAAATTGACCACAATGAAAGCAACATTCTAATGGTCCTACTGGTATAACCAAAGCTTTTCTTCCATCTATCACCAAGGTCAAAAATGCTTAATGAATAGAACCTTAAGTCATTCCCATTTATCTGCCTGCCAAGATCTTTGACAGATCACATCCATTAATTAAATATGCTGCCTTCTTTTTTCTGTTTGACTTTGCTTTTGACTTCAGGTACTATTTTTCAAAAGAGTTTTGGCACTGACACAGAGTGGAAAAAAGAATCTGTTGAAAGAAAGGATTTTTAGCTTTTGGAACCGAAGGCTCAATTCAAATTAAATCCTCTGGAAATAGCATGGTGGGAAACATTTGGGGTTTGCTTAATAGCAGTTCCTGTAAAAGGAAGTTATCTCCAGATATTAGTCATAAACAAAAAAAAAAGTGTATTTGTCACAGCTTGAAAAAGCATTTATAGCACACAAGAGGAAGATTCTCTGTAGGTACTGCATTTAAGTCTTTCACTGTGTTGACAAAGATAGCGCTATCGAATATCCTTACACTCCACCTTGGCATTATGGGCCGGATTCAGTAAGTGATGCGCTAAACTCATCTTCTCTCTATATAAAATGCACCTCCAACATTCTGAAGCCTCCACAAGTCCCAACGTTCTAAATGCATGGTGGTGAAACCAGGAATTTGCCCATGAGGGTTGGCCCCGCCCCCCGCATCAGACATCATGACGTCGAGGGCAGACCAATGACACTTAACCAATCGCATTGCGAACCCGTTACTAAGCGACGGAACGTGACATAAGACACATCGCGGAACAATGAAAACCAGCAGCACACAGTTGCTACGCGACGTCAACAGCAACGCTAAAAGGACCATATAGATCTCTGCTCTCCACACAAACAACGAACACGGAGGGCATAGGAAGGAAGGAAAAAAACCAGCACATACACACACACACTCTCATTCTTAACTGGCTATAATGAGCAACTGACCTGCCACTATCACAGGGACTGCTAGCACCTCTTTCTCTCTCACACACACACATACACACGGGACACAGAGGGGATGGAAGACAAGGAACGAATCGTTGGGTATGGAGGGGGCGACAGGGGAGATAAGGCAAGAACTGCCTCAAATGTTTGTGCTGTGCTATGTACAATTGTAATGCTGTCTCTTCATTTTGACCCTACCCTTTCACACTCTCTTTCACACAGATGCACACACACACACACACACACACACACACACACACACACACACACACTTACACTGTCTCTATCTCACACACACACACCCACACACATATACACACTCTCTCACACAGACACACAAACACGCCTCAAATGGTTCAGCTGTCCTATGTAAAACTTCACTGCTGTCTCTTCATTTTCACCATACCTGTGCACACTCTCTTTCACACAGAGACACACACACACACTTTCTCTGTGTCACACACACACAGACACACATACATATATACACTCTCACTCTCTCTATAGCCTTGCTAGCGCCCGTTTCATTTGTTTACAAAACGGGCCTTTTTTTACTAGTATTCTATAAAGGGTGCTCCTCAACAAGACCCTGTATAGAATAGCGCTTAACACTGATTCCTGCTCCCAACTTTGGGTGTGAGAACTTATGTTGGCTGAAACCTGGTGTAAATGCTGGTGCACAAGTTGGGTGTGCAACTCAGAAATCATAACACTGCACCTACATTTTTGGAATGCCCTTCCTAAGGCCACACCTCCTTTTGGGTTACATGCGAGACTCTTTAAGCGTGCATTGTTACAGAATAGCGCATAGATAGATCTGTGCATAAGTCCAAATTAGTGCCAATTAATACCAATAATTGATAGTTAAGGGCTCATTAACTAATTAGTTTGCACACGGATCTCAAGACTGCACCCAAATTTGGGCAACCTTTACAGAATCTGGGGGTATGAGGGTAATTCTATCTCCTGTATTGGTTACTGCAATTCACTTTATACTGGTCTTCGTCTTTACTCAAACGCCTCCAATTAATTCAATCCACTGATGTCAAGCTTATTCATCATGCATGCCGCTTTGACCACATCACCCCCCTTCTCCGTCTTTAACACTGGCTCCCCGTTTCTGTAAGGATTCGTTTTATATTACTTATGCTTGTCTTCAAGAACCAATCTTCCACTGCTCCTGTTTATTCGTCTAAAGTATTGGTTCCCTATTGCCCAGCCCGTAGCCTCTGTTCGTCTGCTGATAACCTTCTATGTGTAGCATCACTGTCGGCCCTTCATCTTTCACTTTCCCGGGACACTGCCTTCTGTTATTTGGGTCTCACTGTGGAATTCATTGCCCCCTTCCCTTAGGACACCTATGCTGTTACAATCATTCAAGATCCTCTGAAAAACTGATCTATTCACTGAAGTCTTCAATTAAGCTCTGCCAATGTCTGTCCAGGCTTTTTCCTATATTCTCTTTCTTTTCTCCCTTAGTTCCTCCTCTTCCCTCCCCTTTGGTTCATCTCCCCCTCCCTGACCCCTTACCCTGTGTCAGCATTGTCCTGTTATTTTTATTAATTTATTAGTCATTGTGTAAACCACTTAAGAGGGGCATAATCGAACTTCACCGACGAAATAGGTCACCGGCGATCTATTTTGGCGGCGGTGCAACAGCTGGCCGGAACCATATTTTCGAAAAAGATGGCCGGCCATCTTTTTTTTTCAATAATACGGTTTAGCCTGGCCAAATGCCAGAGTTCACCAGGTTTGAGATCGCCGGTTTTGTTTTTCAGCGATAATGGAAAAAACTGCCGGCCATCTCAAACCCAGCGAAATCCAAGGCATTTGGTCATGGGAGGAACCAGCATTTGTAGTGCACTGGTCCCCCTGACATGCCAGGACACCAACTGGGCACGCTAGGGGGCACTTCTAAAAATGTTTAAAAAATACACAAATAGCTCTCAGGTGCATAGCTCCCTTACCTTGGGTGCTGAGCCCCCCAAATCCTACCCCAAATCCCACTCCCCACAACTCTACACCATTACCATAGCCCTTATGGGTGAAGGGGGGCACCTACATGTGGGTACAGTGGGTTTTGGGGGGGTTGGAGGGCTCAACACTTAGCACCACAGGTGTAGCAGGTAGGGGGGGATGGACCTGGGTCTGCCTGCCTGAAGTGCATTGCACCCATTAAAAACTGTTCCAGGGACCTGCATACTGCTATCAGGGAGCTGGGTATGACATTTGAGGCTGGCATACAGACTGGTAAAAAAAGGTTTTTATTTTTATTTTTTTAGTGTGGGAGGGGGTTGGTGACCACTGGGGGACTACGGGGAGGTCATCCCACATTCCCTCCGGTGGTCATCTGGTCAGTTGGGGCACCTTTTTGAGACTTGGTCCTAAAAATAAAAGGACCAAGTAAACCCGGCGAAATACTGCTTAACGCCGCTTTTTTTTCCCATTATTCGTGAAAGCCGGCCATCTGGCAGCCACGCCCATGCCCGCCCATGTCCCACCTTCGCTATGCCGCCAACACGCCCTCTTGAACTTTCGCGGGTGCGGCGATGGTGTCAAAAAAGCCACTTTCGATTATACCAATTTCGCCGCTTTTGAGAGATTGCTGGCCATCTCCTGATTTATGTCGGAAGATCGCCAGCGATCACTTTCGAAAATAAGCCTGTTAGTCGCCTACCCAGACTTAATTTTGCATCAAATGTGTGAAATAAATAAAAACATAAAAATAAATAATGTGCAAATCCACCTTATTTTTGAAAGAGAAAGACGCCCATATTTCAACCCAAATCGGGAGATGGGTGTCTTTCTCCCGTGGGCGCCCAAATCAGTATAATCAAAAGCTGATTTTGGGCGTCTTCAACTGCAATCTGTCACGGAAATGGCCAAAGTTGACGGGGGCGTGTCGGAGGCGTGGTGAAGGCGGGCTGGGGCGTGTTTATCGGCCGAGGAGAGATGGGCGTCCTCGGCCGATAATCAAAAAAAGAATGGCGTTTTTAGCGCGCGAATTTGGGTCACTTTTTTTGGACCCTTTTTTTTCCACAAACAAGTCCCAAAAAAGTGCCCTAAATGACCAGATGACCACCAGAGGGTATCGGGGATCACCACCCCTGACTCCCCCAGTGGTCACTAACCCCCTCCCACCCAACAAAAACAACTTTATAAACTTTTTTTTTCCAGCCTGTATGCCAGCCTCAAATGTCATACCCAGCTCCATCACAGCAGTATGCAGGTCCCTGGAGCAGTTGTTAGTGGGTGCAGTGGACTTCACCCAGGTGGACCGAGGCCCATGCCCCCCTACCTGTTACACTTGTGGTGGTAAATGGGAGCCCTCCAAACTGCCCACAAAACCCACTGTACCCACATCTAGGTGCCCCCACTTCACCCATAAGTGCTATGGTAATGGTGTAGAGTTGTGAGGAGTGGGATTTGGGGGGCTCAGCACCAAAGGGAAGGGAGCTATGGACCTCAGAGGTAGTTAACTTTATTTTTTTAATTGTTACAAGTGCCCCCTAGGGTGCCCGGTTGGTGTCCTGGCATGTGAGGAGGACCAGTGCACTATAAATCCTGGCCCCTCCCACGACCCAATGCCTTGGATTGGTTTGTTTTTAAGCTGGGCGCCTTCGGTTTCCATTATCGCTGAAAATGATACCGCCCAGCTCAAATCCGCACAAATACGATGCATTTGGCTGGCACAAACCGTATTATCGGAAAAAAGATGGACGCCCATTTTTTTCCAAAATACGGTTTGCCCCGCCCCTTCATGTACCCATTCTCAGAGATAGACGCCCATGGAGATGGGCGTTCACGTTCGATTATGCCCCTCTATATGTACTTGCCTAGAGAGCATCTATGTGGTGCCTATTCTACTATATAACAGAAAGTTGGCACCTACTTTCCTTTATAGAATGCTAATGTAATAGGTAAAATATTTACTTATAACTTGGGCACAAGCACCTATGCCAGTTATAAAGCTGGTGTAAGTTCTCGCTCCTAATTGCTGATACACATACATGATAGTATTCTATAATTTACATGTGCCTCACCCATTCTCCACCCAAATGCTGCTCATGAGTACACCCACCTTCCAACTACATACTATTCAATTTAGGCCCCTTTTACAGAATAGTATGTTGCTGGACATTTGGCATTTCTATGCATATGTGCACACATATATGCAGCTATTCTAGTCATTTATGTGCATATTTGGCATGTAAATACTGTCACCTTATTTATAGAATTGCCCTTATCTGGATTAATATTTAGCACAGCAGCAGGAATGGGTAGCAGAAGTCGGTGACCCATTTCCTCTCCAGTGGCATACCAAGGGGGGGGGGGGGCGGTGGGGGTGGTCCGCCCCGGGTGCACGCCGCTGGGGGGGTGCCGCACGCCTGTTGGCTCCGAGTCCGCTCGTTCCCTCCCTGCTGCTCCCTCTGCGCGGAACAGGTTACCTGTTCCGGGGCAGAGGGATCAGCAGGGAATGAGCGAACTCGGAGCTGACAGGTGCGCAGCACCCCCCCAGCAGGTAAAAATGCACCCGGGGGGGGTGTAATTTCACTGGGAGGGGGGTCGCGCTGCACCCGGGGGGGTGTAATTTCGCCGGGGGGGGCCGCACTGCACCTGGGGGGGGGGGCGCATCTGTGATCCACCCCGGTTGTCAGCCAGCGTAGGAACGCCACTGTTCCTCTCAGCATTTCTAAGTTGGGACGTAAGAAAATGAAGACCAGGATGGAACCATGGTGGGCTCCCATGGGGTAGAATAACAGAGGATTTGTGAGGAGCAATCTCATTCAAGATAGGGAGCAATTCAGAAAAGCCACTAAATCAGAGGAAGAGTCATCTTCAAGACAGGCTGAGTGAGTGGCAAAAGCAGCAGATATTTTCTCACATTCCGAGTCTCTACACACGTGTACATGCTGGTATTTATACATTTAAATCATGAAGAGGGTTTCTAAAATAATCACCTTGATGTCTGGCATCTTAAGATTAAGTACCATAGAGCCAGATTCACCGACCCTTTCAGAGTAAGGAGAAACGCCTTAGTGAATGAGGCCCTTAATGTTGTGTTTATCATATGCTGTTTCCAGATTTTTTTTCTTTTTTTATTTCCTCATGACTTTTATTGAATTCTTGACAAGTGGTTGAGTATTTGTTTGCTCTTCTTCTGCTTGTGATGTATGTTTGTTTTGAATCTGTACAAAATTAAGCAAGGCTGTGTATCAGTCACCATTTTTGATTACCACATACACTTTATGCATGTTTATGTTTAAAGCTTATCTTTCAACTGTGGGTGCTACAGCAAACATTGACAAAAATACTTTGCTATGAGGCAAGATAATGCTCCTCTTTTCACAAAACAATCACAAAGCCCTGCTGCCAAGTTCCTTACTAAATTGCCCTGCTAATCACTCTGCATGTTTTTGATGTCTTCCGCAGCACTTGATACAAAGGTCTCAGTTTCCTTCTCACGCAAAAGAAGTTTACATTTGCAAATTTTCATGTTTATGAAGCTCATTAGGTGTCACGTTTCCAAAGCAGGAACTAGGTTAGTGAGCGGCAGTGGCAGGCAAAACCACCCCACACCAGGAACAAGACAGAACTCAGATAGGAACAGCAAGACTTCACCTGCACTAGACGCCCTTCCCCAGGAGTTGAGCCCCTGGATGCAGGTGGCCGACAGGACTTACAGGACAGGGCAGGAACTGGAAGCTGCAAGCAGCCACTAAAACAGAGAACAAACACTGACAAACACGAGACAGAACTGAAAGCTGCCAGGCAGCCACTGAACAAGAAACACAGACAAACAGAAACTAAACACAAAAGACAAACAAGGAACAAGACTAGGAAACAAACAAACCCCAAGCCAAACTACACACAGACTAACCAGAATCAGACAAGAACTAGAATAAAAGCCAAACTAGGCAGAAGTGCAACAAGCACCAACAAACCAGGGCTTTAGGCGATGCAAAGGCCAAGCAGAGAGTTTCCAAATGGCTAATAAGCCTAGCAGCAGCTGAGATTGAGCTGCAGCAATCACCAGGCAGCTATGGGTGCTGTGCAGGCTCAAACAAGACAAGCAAGTCTGGCAGGCCGGAAGATCCGGACTGGACTGGGCTGAAGTCTGGAACGGGAAACAGCACACATACAATCCAATGCAGCCACCAGGCCTGGCCACCAGGGGGCGAGATGACTGAGAGCCTGAAACCAGGGCACGACCGTGACATTAGGATGTGTTTCTTGTTTTTATTTTGTGTTTGTGATGTATCTGCTTCTACTGCAGCAACTGACTGCACATCTATTCACGCACACTAAAAAGATAGATTTTCTCTTTGGATTGTGCAAGATTTGTCTGATGCCCTTCAAATGTTTATCATTCTAGATTTTATAAACTTTTCAGTTCTGTTTTCCTTCTCCATTCTTACCATTTGGGGATAGATTCTATATATGGCAGCTGAAAAATCCATGCTGAAAAAATACGCCTAGGCGTGTTTTATAAAGGACACCTAAATTTAGGCATACTTTATAGAATAAGCCTAAATTCCCACGTGGATTATAGAATACACTAAGCGCCCATCCATACAACTAAATTTACTCGTGGGCAGTTACGCCAAGTAAAACTTGGTGTAAATCCCAGCACCTAAATTAGACACGGATGTCTAAATTAGACATGGACCGGGTGCATTCTATAACAACGTGTATAGATTTAAGAAACACCCACAACCCATCCATTCCACGCCTGTGGCCATTTCCCCTCTTCAACTATGCAACTTAGAATTTACGCGCATTATGTTGCAGAATATGCTTAAGTAGAAAACTAGAACCAAGACTAGTCGCTGTTACATGAGATTAACTAACAGCAATACAGGCCCAAATGTTTCTATAATGTACATGAAAATAGATCTTAACAATTTTTTACTAATTACTTTTATATTTATTTATTTATTGCATTTGTATCCCACATTTTCCCACCTCTTTGCAGGCTCAATGTGGCTTACAATATATCATGAATAGTGGAAATACATAAGAAAATATACATTTGGTATTACAGAAGGATCTTGGGTGACATGATAATAACAGAACATAGTAGTAGATTCACAATCAAATATTATAAGACAATTCTGGGTGAATGTATAGGAGACAAATCTAAATCTACCATTCTACCAGGGTGTGCATCCATCAGAAACTCCGCCAACCTCTACCAGATCCCCCAGGACACCTGACATCCTTCAAAATTGTCTTTGCCCCCATTTTCCTATCCTTCTAACATGCTCATGATCTTAGTGGGAGTGCCGGGTGTGTACTGCACACCTGTTATTTGTCAGCTTGACCCATAGCAATGGTATGTGGGTGGGTGGGTAGGTGGGTAGGAGGGGAGCTGAAAAAAAGATTGGGAAAGTAGGTGCGAGGAGGATGGAAAGATGGTGGACGGATGGATGGGGCTGTAAAAATGGTGGGTGGAAAAGACTGGGAAGATAGGTAGGAGGGAGCTGTAAAAAAGATGGATGGATGGAGGGAAGGGGGCTGGAAAATGATTGGGAAGATAGTGGGAGGGTGCAAGGAGGTAAGGGGGACGTATTTGGAATGGTAAGGGGTATGTAGCTAGAGGGAGGAAAGGAAAAGGGGGACATAGAGCACATGGGACAGAATGGGATAGGAGGAAAAGGAAAGGGGGACATGCTGCTCATGGATGTTTGCTTTTTTGAAAAGTACATCTTTTAAAATTTTATATTTAACAGAGTATGGAAGAATATGCATTTTTGTTACTTTTTACCAGTATTTTCACTGCTTATTTATTTATTTATTTATTTATTTATTCATTCTTATATCCCACAATTATCCAAAAACAAGTTTCAGTTCAATGTGGCTTACAATTATTAATTAGGAGAAGTTATAGTATTTCTTTACATTTACAGTTACAAGCATGTGGCATTTGTTTCACAGATGGTTTAGAATCTGGATTTCTTGGGGGGGGGGTGAAGGTGACTGAGCGGGGTTTGATGTGGTGCAGTGGGGCCGGGTGGGCCGGGGATGGAGAAGATTACTTGTGGCAGGGACGGGCAGGGGCAGGTTAGATTCCCACGTGAACGAGTTAGATTTCTTTCCCTGTGCAACCCTCTAGTCTTTGACGTCATTAACAGCAAGCTGGTACCCCCCCCTTTTTTTTTCAAGTAATGGTGGTTTTACAGTGCAAACATTTTTGAATGCTCAAAAATAGCTGGGTGGTCACACTAAAAAGTCTCATTCCTTTTGGCACATAAATGTAGATAGTAACAACTAATAAAGCTGTAAAATTTCACATTGAAAATACCAATTTGGATGCCACTTTTTGGACTTTTTTCTCTTGAAAATGAGCCCCATAGTCTATTCTGTTACACTTGTGGTGGAATGTATCAGCCCCCCCCCCCAACAACCTACTGTAACCACATATAGGTGACACTCAGCAGACTCTCCTCTTTTGAAGCAGTTGAAGGCATTTTATTTTAATAAGCCTTTGCTACAGTTTAATGCTTATAGATTAACCTAATTGCAGTGTACAGCGGGTGTTGATTTGTAAGTTTATTTTGTTTTATGCTGGTTATATTATGTTGTTTCATGTTGAAATAATTATGATCATAGTATTGTAAGCTGCCCAGAATGGTAGATAGTGTGGATTATACATTTAAAAATAAATAAATAAATGAGGGCTATTGTAGTATGTATAGTTGGATAAAGTAAGGCATATTTTAGTGGGTTTTGGAGGGCTCACCATATAATATAAGGGGGCAAGAGTGAAATTTGTACCTGGGAGATTTTATGTGAAGTCTACTGCAGTGCACCCTAGGGTGCCCCACTGCTCTGCTGGGATGTCTATGTGGCCAGTCTACTGCTGGCTCCTTCTACATCCCAATGACTTTGTGCGTTTGTCACTTGTTTTTTTTTTTTTTAATGGACCAAAAATATAAATGCACTGAACATAACAATGTCTAGCAAATGGTCATTTTTGAGAAAAAAATAGACATTTTGAGGTTCGAAAATGGCCATTTTCACTACTGGATTTTTGGACGTCATATCAAAAATGCTCTTCCCCATCAACTAATTGCTTCCATCCCAAAATATTCAAAATCTTTAAAAAGTTAAGAGACTATTCACATGACCCATTCTTGTCAGCATGCAAACTAAAATCACCTAAAATCAATGTATTCTTAGATGATAAATTAAGATCAAGCATCAGCTCTATCAAAATAGAGAGAGTGCTATACAAAATTCCAGGAGCACAATAGCATAAAACGACGTTTAGATAAGAAGAAGTTAAACAAAGAACTTCCGTTCCTTCAAGCTCAATGAGCTCTTTTTTAAAAAACAAATTGTAGGAATTCCTTAAAAACTATCAAGACACCCCCCAGCACGAAATTGAAACCAAGCCAAATAATGTGGCAGACATATCTGATGAACCAATACAAGGTCTTCAGGTAAAAGCCAAGACTCAGAAATATAAAAAATATCTAAATGTGAGTCTTTAATTACATCAAATAATAAATTTTATTTCTTACTGATCTTGTATTGATTAAACCAACCTGAAGTACTTGTTTCCTGGACATGACTGAAGGTCCAGACAAAGGAATTGCTTGCTTTTTTTTTTTAACTGGCAGATCGTTTTATTAAAGTAAATGTTATTAGATTTTAAGGGTAACAAACATCCAAATACAATACAAAATAACAATGTTTTATAACTTCCATTCCATAAGAGAAACTATATGATAATAGACAGTTCTTACATGTATCAATAATGTAGAACAATAAGACCTGTAACTATTCATTTCAGCTTGTGAAACAAAGACAATTCTTCATAATGGCCTCTACCTGCAACAACAAAAATAGATAAGTTTCGATAATAAATCTTAAACTCACAGAATAAAACATCTTCAATGATCAAAGTCTCCTCCCAAAGTGTGCCCAAAGGAGCGTCCAGAGTGAGACAAGGAGATGTACAACTTTCCAGTATACGGCATCAGGACTGGCTTGCTGAAACCTTGATGCCCTTCTCCGACATCACTGAGGGGTGAAGCTTATGCTGTTTCAGGTTGGGTTTGTCGAGAGGTTGGGCTTGGCGCTGATGGTAATCAAGCAGGAGAACTATGGGATCAGTCAGCAGATCCTTTCTAAAATACTACTGGAACTGCACATGTCTCAGCTTGGATGTGTCAACTCCGATTTCTACATTTTGTCTACAATGGGACTCCACACATCTTTATAATACTTATCTATGAATGTGTATATTTTTATTCAGCTTCATTAACTTTGCTTTGTTAATGGGTTGTAAGCTTGTCTCACTGGATGGCCTTTGAGTTCATTTTCTTAACACAATGATCACCTCCTTGTTCATTTTTTTCAATCTTGTTGGATGATGACAGTCACGTCTGTAACTGACTCATAGATTTTTATCTTCCAGTTTGTAGACATGTGCAATACAAATCACATAAGGATAATTAGGACACTTGTATTCATGATGTTCAAGGTTATCCTGGAGGCAGACCCAGTTCTTTGTGACTGAAATCCATGGTGAGCACCTTTTATTTCACAGTATTCATTTGCTTTATTTGCTGTGGGTGTGTTTGCTAAACATTTGTGTAGGCTGTATATTCATGTTTCTTTTTTACTATTTTGCCATAAATTTTTGTATTGGATATGATTTACATTCCCTTGTACAGATGCATGTAATTCAGATCAGGGGAGCAATAATCAAAGCTATTTCTGTGGATAAGGCAGTGTTTTATCTATGCAAATATGCTAATTGAAAATTGCCTATCCACTGTGCAAGTAATATTATGTATATTATATGGAGGCCTCCCCCTCCCCCCCCGGTGTGCATTATTTGGCCTAGACAAAGCACCATGGAAAAACAAAGCTCAAAGTTCCGAAGAGACTTTTAGCTGCACAAAATTACCTGCATAATTTGTCTTTGATTATTGCTGCAAACATCACAGCTACACACCACCCACAGAGTTTGCAGCAATGTAAGCAGTTCCATTATTGTCTCCCATGTAACTAATATAATATACATAAAAAATATAATAAGACCCTCCACAAACTTGAACTAATTAAAGTATAAATCTCTGTAAATATTTTTTTATGTATAAGGCACAACCCTATGGGGCTTCATTAACAAGCAATGAAATCAGCAGACAAAACTTCCTCTGTGTAGCTTGAATAAAATATAATCATTGGTCCAAGAAACTTTTGATGATAGAAAACTTTTATCAAAATGACTTAAGTCATCTATTCTTATTATGTGGATTTGCTTAACATTTCCTTGATAATTTGTTATTTTCTTGTTTCTCCTGTGATGATATTGGATCCTCTAAATTGTGGACTTTTGCAGTTTTGAGGGTAAATGGATTACATATTTTTCCTTAGGTTATTATTTTGCCTTTAATTTTATTTCTTTCTCATATCAGCTTTGCTGTACAAGTATTTACTTGTTATGGGTTTTTAAAAATATTGCTTCAAGAGAGTTATGGTGATTTCCAACTTCATTTATGTAAAAGTGATTTGACATGGAAGTGTGTTTTGAAATCTCTTCTGCATCAGAGATCCAAGTAGGCTTAACACATCTTGAATACTCCAGGCAACTTGCAAGCTTTAAAAAAACCCAAACATGGAATCAGTATGTAAAAACATGCTTCCTTATTGGTTAGAATATATTTGAGCAGACCGATTTAAATTGCATGTAAAAAGCTATTCCCTTCAATTTCCAAATTTAAACAGTATTGCACAGTATTTTGGAGGGCAATTCCATAGCTTTGGTACCCATATTTAGGTGCCACAAAGGCTTATTTGTATAGCACTGAAACAGTCATAACCACCCTGATCACAAAATTCAGAAGAATAATAAGGCCAGTCAGTACTACTACTACTACAATTCAATACGTCAAGCGCCTTTGACCTAGTAGATCACACAATACTAATGACCCTGCTCGACAACATAGGAATAACTGGAGCAGTAGCAGCCTGGTTCAACTGTTTTCTAAGAACTAGATCTTACATTGTCAAGATGTCCAATGAATTTTTAGCCTCCTGGATCCCTGAATGTAGGGTTGCTCAGGGTTCCCCAATATCACCAATATTATTCAATGTCATGATGGCTTCACTTGGCAAGAAACTGGAAAAAATGGGTTTAAATCCATTTATATACACAGACAATGTCAGCATAAGTACATAAGTATTGCCATACTGGGAAAGACCAAAGGTCCATCGAGCCCAGCATCCTGTTTCCAACAGTGGCCAATCTGGGTCACAAATACCCGGCAAGATTCCAAAAAACATTTTATACTGCTTATCCCAGAAATAGTGGATTTTCCCCAAGCCCATTTAATAACGGTCTATGGACTTTTCCTTTAGGAAGCCGTCCAAACCTTTTTAAAATTCCGCTAAGCTAACCGCCTTTACCACATTCTCTGGCAACAAATTCCAGAGTTTAATTACACATTGAGTGAAGAAATATTTTCTATGATTTGTTTTAAATTTACTACATTGTAGCTTCATCGCATGCCCCCTAGTCCTAGTATTTTTGGAAAGCGTGAACAGACGCTTCACATCTACCTGTTCAACTCCACTCATTATTTTATAGACCATCTACATAACTTTGAACAACAGCATCACAGAGATACTGGATAAGACCAAAAAAGGACTCAACCTCATGGAAAATTGGGCCACAACTGTCAAACTTAAATTGAAGTGAGACAAAACCATACTCCTGGTTTTATCCAGCCAGCACAATCCCACAACTTACCAAAACCTCATAATAGATCAACAATCTTACACAATTGAAATACAAATAAAAATACTAGGAATCATTCTCAACAAACATCTGACCCTTGAAGACCAAGTTGCTGCAATCACATCAAAAAGCTTCAAAACATTATGGAATCAAAGACTATTTCCCCAGACAGTCATTCCATTTTATAGTACAAATGCTGATATTGTCTCAACTAGACTACTGTAATGCAGCATATGTAGGCTGCAAAGAAAACCTACTATGATTGTTGCAAGCCATCCAAAACACAGCAGTGAGATTGATATTCAAAAAGTCGAAATATGATAGAGCAACCCCACTACTTATAATATAAATAAAATAAATATCACAAATAAATAATGCTACATTTGCTCCTAATCAGGGCCAGACTGTTTTTCAAAACCAGCACAATCATCTTCAAAATACTGTTTGGCATGTTACCGGACTACATGCTAGACATGATCAAACTATCACAAAGAAATGCAAACCCAGGAATCAGAGGTCACCTACTACTTCACCTGCCTAACTGCAAAAACATACTATATAAGTCCACCTACAGTGTGGGATTTAGCTACCTGGGCTCAAAATGGTGGAACTCAATTCCCATAGTCATAAGAAGCATCACGAACTACCTCCAGTTCAGAAAATACCTAAAGACCTACCTCTTCAGGAAATTCTATGAATAAAATATGCACTAATCATTCTGGAACAACAATACAACTTCTAACTATAATGCATCTTTTCATTTAAGAAATGAACTAAGATATATATTCTCAAGAAACCCACTGACTATTTCATATACACTAATAGTTATCTTGCCAACCACTGTACAACACAGCATCATACAACCTTGTAAATGTAATTGAATCAATGTAATCTCTCACAACTGTTAAATCACATTTAAGCCACGTTGAAAATCAGAAATGACCAAGTCTAGGGACGACCATCTCTAAGGACAACCTAAATTTCAAGATTTGGGCGTCCCCAACCATATTATCGAAATGAAAGATGGATGTCCATCTTGTTTCGATAATACGGGTTTCCCCACCCCTCCATTGGGACGTTTTGCGAGGATGTCCTCAGCAAAACTTGGGCGTCCCTTTCGATTATGCCCCTCTTTATTTCCAAAATCGTACAAAGAAAGCGCCTAATGTATTTAAAGGACTTTTACCCCCATTTTCCATAATCTGACTTCTTCCTCTGGCAATTACAATAGAAATTCTACCCACACCCTCTGCCCATCTGCTGTTGTAATACTTTTCTTCAAAGGTACAGGACCTAATAAATTTACTACCTATTACCACTTGTTCTACCCTTTTGACACCTTTATTTCCCGCTGCTTTGATTTCCTCAACAAACACCCAGAGCTTGGGTCCCCATCTGGATTCATCCTCTTGGTCTTCTTTTCAACTACAGACTTCACTTACTGTTGGAAACACTCTCTCAGATGCGATCTACCTTTTGTTCCCTTGATCCTTTCCTACCTCTTGGCTGAAAGTTCCTGAGCTCTCATTACCTAAGATTCTAGCAATAATAAACTCTAGTCTCTCTTCTGGATAAGTTCCAACTATATGGAAATCCACCCCATCCTAAACAAACCTTTGTTAAATCTTCAAATCCCAGCCAGTTATCAACCGGTATCAAATCTATGCATTATTTCAAAACTACTAGAGAAAGTAATCCATATCCAGTTGTCTTTTTTTACGGATAAATCTCCTGCCCTTCACCCCAGACAGTCAGGTTTTAGAGCTAACTTCAGTACTGAAATGGTTCTAGCAACCCTATTCAACAAGATTTACTCCTATCTTGATAATTATAGCATTGTTCTTGCTGTCTCACTCGATCTGTATGTAGCTTTTGACTTAGTTAATAATGCACTATTACTATCTCACCTTACATCGTTTGGCCTAACTGGCCCTGTTCATGCATGGTTTGCTTCTTTTCTTTCAAATCACTCCTATACAGTGACCACTGCCACATCTGCTGCCTCCCTCTGCCCCCTAACCTGTGGGGTTCAGTTCTATCTCCACTTTAGCCCTCTTGGAACACTCATTTAATCTACTAGTATTTCATTCCATTTTTTTTGCCAATGACATTTTATTGCTTCATTTCTTTGTAGGCGTGAATAAACATGTGGATAAAGGTGAGCCGGTTGATGTAGTGTATCTAGATTTTCAGAAAGCTTTTGATAAAGTTCCTCATGAGAGACTCCTGAGAAAATTAAAGAGTCATGGGTGAAGAGGCAAGGTTCTGGTGTGGATTAGGAATTGGTTATTGGACGGAAAACAGAGGGTAGGGTTAAATGGTCATTTCTCTCAATGAAGGAGGGTGAACAGTGGAGTGTCACAGGGATCTGTACTGGGACTGGTTCTATTTAATATATTTATAAATGATATGGAAATCAGAACAATGAATGAGGTGGTCAAATTTGCAGATGATACAAAACTATTCAAGGTTGTTAAAACACGTGCAGACTGTGAAATATTGCAGGAAGACCTTAGAAAATTGGAAGACTGGGCATCCAAATGGCAGATTAAATTTAATGTGGACAAATGCAAGGTGATGCACATTGGAAGAATAAGCCGAATCATGGTTACCTGATACCAGGGTCCATCTTTGGGGTCAGCACTCAAGAAAAAGATCTGGTTGTCATTGTAGGTAATACACTGAAATCTTCTGCTCAGTGTGCAGTGGCTAAGAATTATTAGGAAAGGGATGGTGAATAAGTCTGAAAATACTATAATGCCTTTGTATCGCTCCATGGTGCGTCCACACCTTGAGTATTGCATTTAGTTCTGGTTGCCGTATCTCAAAAAAGATATAGCAGAATTAGAAAAGGTTCAAAGAAGAGCAACCAAAATGATAAAGGGGATGGAAATTTTCTCGTATGAGGAAAGGTTAAAGAGGTTAGGGCTCTTCTGCTTGGAAAAGAGACGGATGAGGGTGAGATAGGATTGACGTCTACAACATCCTGCGTGGTGTAAATTGATTTTTTACTCGTTCCAAAAGTACAAAGACTAGGAGACACTCGAGGAAGTTACATGGAAATTCTTTTAAAACAAATAGGAGGAAATATTTTTTCACTCAATGATTAGTTAAGCTCTGGAACTCTTTGCTGGAGGATGTGATACCAGCGATTAGTGTATCTGGGTTTAAAAAAGGTTTGAACAAATGCCTGGAGGAAAAGTATGGAGTGTTGCCACAATTTGGGTTTCTACCAGGTACTTGTGACCTGGCTTGGCCACTGTTTGGAAAACAGGATACTGGGCTAGATGGACCATTGGTCTGACCCAGTATATGGCTACTCTTATGTTCTTATGAGGACCACATCAAACCTGTACTTGTCCTCAGTGTTGGGTCCAATGCTGACCGGTCCTGGGGCCTACTGTCAGTGCCTGATATCTAGGGAAGTGGAGACCTCCTCAAAGCCAGTGCACTCCCAGTGGATGCTAAAGTCTTGGCAGCCATCAAGATTGATGTTTCTGGCGCCAATGTCAATGTATCGGCCTTCGAGGAGCCAACTACTCTTGGTGAACCTACTGTGTCCTCTGTGTCTCCAACTGCATTTTCAACCAGAGAGAACAAGAATTAGGCTCATGGTCAATACACAAAAAATAAAGGAAACTTTAAGGGCTGAAAAAAACTAAAAGAAATTAAACGGAAATTAAATAAAAAAGGTAAAAAGAAAATATTATCTGAATGGACAGAAATAACCCCCAAGGGAAGGCACTATTAACAAGCACTGTGAGGAGAACATTATGACATATCCTCCCTGCTCTGCGGAAAAATAAGACTGACGGCCCCGTGCTCACACGGGCATATAAGCAGCAGCACATGAATAGTGGGATGCTACTAGAAAGTTCTTGATCTCATAAGTACATAAGTATTGCCATACTGGGACAGACCAAAGGTCCATCAAGCCCAGCATCCTGTTTCCAACAGTGGCCAATCCAGGTCACAAATACCTGGCAAGATCCCACAAAAGTACAAAACATTTTATGCTGCTTATCCCAGAAATATTTTCCCATGTCCAATTTAATAATGGCCTATGGACTTTTCCTTTAGGAAGCCGCCTAAACCTTTTTAAAACTCTGCTAAGCTAACCGCCTTTACCACATTTTCTGGCAACAAATTCCAGAGTTGAATTACACATTGAGTAAAGAAATATTTTCTCCCATTCATTCTAAATTTACTACTTTGTAGCTTCATCGCATGCCCCCTAGTCCTAGTACTTTTGGAAAGCGTAAACAGGCGCTTCACGTCTATATGTTCCACTCCACTCATTATTTTATAGACCTCTATCATATCTCCTCTCAGCCGTCTTTTCTCCAAGCTGAAGAGCCCCAGCCGCTTTAGCCTTTCCTAATAGGGAAGTCGTCCCATCCCCTTTATCATTTTTGTCGCCCTTCTCTGCACCTTTTCTAATTCCACTATTGGGCTCATTTTCGAAAGAGAAGGACGCCCATCTTTCGACATAAATCGGAAGATGGACATCCTTCTCACAGGGTCGTCCAAATCAGTATAATCAAAAGCCAATTTTGGACGTCCCCAACTGCTTTCCATCGCAGGGACAGCCAAAGCTCAAGGGGGTGTGTCGGAGATGTAGTGAAGGCGGGACTTGGGCGTGCCTTAACACTTGACCCATAATCGAAAGAAACAAGGGCGTCCCTGACGAACACTTGGACAACTTTACCTGGTTGTGTTTATTTACGACCAAGGCACAAAAAGGTGCCCGAAATGACCAGATGACTACCGGAGAGAATTGGGGATGACCTCCCCTTACTCCCCCAGTGGTCACTAACCCCCTCCCACCCTCCAAAAATATCTTTCAAAATATTGATTGCCAGCCTCAGATGTCATACTCAGGTCCATGACAGCAGTATGCAGGTCCCTGGAGCAGTTTTAGTGGGTGCAGTGCACTTCAGGCAGGCAGACCCAGGCCCATACCCCCCTACCTGTTACGTTTGTGGAGGAAACAGCGAGCCCTCCAAAACCCACCACAAACCCACTGTACCCACATCTAGGTGCCCCCCTTCATCCGTAAGGGCTATGTAGTAGTGTACAGTTGTGGGTAGTGGGTTTTGGGGGGGGGGGGGGGTTGGGAAGGGGTTGGGGGGCTCAGCACACAAGGTAAGGGAGCTATGTACCTAAGAGCAATTTCTGAAGTCCACTGCAGTGCCCCCTAGGGTTGCATTTGGTTGCTTTTGAGATGGACATGCTTGGTTTCGATTATCACCGAAAATCAGAAACGACCAATTCTAGGGATGACCAAATAATGGGACGACCAAATTTAAGGATTTGGACGTCCCTGACAGTATTTTTGAAATGAAAGATGAAAGTCCATCTTCTTTTGAAAATACGGGTTTCCCTGTCCCTGGATCGGGATGTTTTGCGAGGACATCCATATCAAAACATGGATGTCCCTTTTGAAAATGCCCCTCTATATCTTTTTTGATTTGCAGCGATCAGAATTGAACACAATAGTCGAGGTGTAGTCGCACCATGGAGTGATACAAAGGCAGTATAACATCCTCAATTTTGTTTTCCATTCCATTCCTAATAATACCTAACATTCTATTTGCTTTCTTAGCCGCCACAGCACACTGAGCAGAAGGTTTCAATGTATCATCAACGACAACACCTAGATCCCTTTCTTGGTCGGTGACTCCTAACATGGAACCTTGCATGAAGTAGCTATAATTCAGGCTCCTCTTTCCCACATGCATCACTTTGCAGTTACTCACATTAAACGTCATCTGCCATTTAGACGCCCAGTCTCCCAGTCTCGTAAGGTCCTCTTGTAATTTTTCACAATCCTCCTGCGATTTAACTACTTTGAATAACTTTTGTGTTGTTAGCAAATTTAATTACCTCACTAGTTACCCCCATCTCTAGGTCACTTATAAATATATTAAAAAGCATGGTCCTAGCACAGACCCCTGGGGAACCCCACTATCTAATCTTCTCCATTGAGAATACTGACCATTTAACCCTACTCTCTGTTTTCTATCTTTTAACCAGTTTTTAATCCACAATAGGACAAGGGAAGGGAACTTGATATACTGCCTTTTTAAGGTTTTTGCAACTACATTCAAAGTGGTTTACATATATTCAGGTCAGGGGCGTATCTGGACTCCGGCGGTAGGGGGGGCCAGAGCCAGAGGGAGGGGGCACATTTTAGCCCCCCCCCCGCCGCCGAGCCCCCACCGCCACCAATGACTCTCTCTACCCCCTCCCGCAGCCAACCCTCCCCCGCTGCCGTTCTTACTTTTGCTGGCGGGGGACCCCAACCCCCCGCCAGCCGAGGTCTGCTTCCACCTGCCGCTGCCGTAAAAACTTCTTCTTCAGCCGGCGGGGGACCCCAAACCCCCGCCAGCCGCCCTGCGGTGTTTAAAATTCATCTTCGGCCTCTGTGGCCGTGCTGCTGTGATAGGCGCTGTTGAAATCCACTTCGGAGTCTGACGTCGCAGCACGTACAACGACGTCAGACTCCGAAGTGGATTTCAACAGCGCCTATCACAGCAGCACGGCCACGGAGGCCGAAGATGAATTTCAAACACCGCGGGGCGGCTGGCGGGGTTTTGGGGTCCCCCGCCAGCAAAAGTAAGAACGGCAGCGGGGGAGGGTTGATGGCGGTAGGGGGGTCCAGGGCAAAATCTGCGGGGGCCCAGGCCCCTGAGGCCCCACGCAGATACGCCCCTGATTCAGGTACTTATTTTGTACCAGGGGTAATGGAGGCTTAAGTGATTTGCCCAGAGTCACAAGGAGCTGTAGTGGGATTTGAACTCAGTTCCCCAGGATCAAAGTCCACTGCACTAACCACTAGGCTACTCCTCCACTCTGTGAGTCTGTGACACCTCCTATCCCATGACTCTCCAATTCCCTCTGGAGTCTTTCATGAGGTGTTTTGTCAAACGCCTTCTGAAAATCCAGATACACAATATCAACCGGCTCACCTTTATCCACATGTTTGTTCACCCCTTCAAAGAAATGTAATAGATTGGTGAGGCAAGATTTCCCTTCACTAAATCCATGTTGGCTTTGTCTCATTAATCAATGCTTTTGAATATGCTCTGTAATTTTGTTCTTTATAATAGTATCTACCATTTTGCCTGGCAACGACGTAAGACTCACCGTTCTATAATTTCCTGGATCTCCTCTGGAACCTTTTAAAAAAATCGGTGTTACATTGGCCACCCTCCAATCTTCCGGTACCACACTCGATTTTAAGGATAAATTACATATTACTAACAATAGTTCCGCCAGTTCATTTTTCAATTCTATCAGTACTCTGGGATGAATACCATCCGGTCCAGGAGATTTGCTACTCTTCAGTTTGTCAAATTGCCCCATTACATCCTCTAGGTCTATAGAGATTTCATTCAGTTTCTCGTCAGCTTTGACTACCATTTCTGGCACCGGTATCTCTCCCAAATCCTCCTCAGTGAAGACTGAATCAAAGAATTCATTTAATCTTTCCGCTACGGCTTTGTCTTCCCCGATCACCCCTTTTACCCCTTGGTCATCTAGCAGTCCAACCGATTCTTTTGCCGGTTTCCTGCTTTTAATATACTTTAAAAAATGTTTACTATATGTTTTTGCCTCCAACGCAATCTGTTTTTCAAAGTCTTTCTTTGCCTTCCTTATCAGTGCTTTGCATTTGAGTTGATATTCCTTATGCTGTTTCTTATTATTTTCAGTCAGTTCCTTCTTCTATTTTCCTCCTCAGTGAAGACCGAATCAAAGCATTCATTTAATCTTTCCGCTACGGCTTTGTCTTCCCCGATCGCCCCTTTTACCCCTTGGTCATCTAGCGATCCAACCGATTCTTTTGCCGGTTTCCTGCTTTTAATATACTTTAAAAAAATGTTTACTATATGTTTTTGCCTCCAACGCAATCTTTTTTTCAAAGTCTGTCTTTGCCTTCCTTATCAGTGCTTTGCATTTGAGTTCATATTCCTTATGTTGTTTCTTATTATTTTCAGTCAGTTCCTTCTTCCATTTTCTGAAGGATTTTCTTTTAGCTGTAATAACTTCCTTCACCTCACTTTTTAACCATGCCAGCTGTCATTTGGTCTTCCGTCCTCCTTTTTTAATACATGGAATATATTTGGCCTGGGCTTCCAGGATGGTGTTTTTGAGCAGCATCCACCATGACTGATGTAAATTTTTGACCCTCGAAGCCACTCCTCTAAGTTTCTTTTTCACCATTCTTCTCATTTTATCGTTAGTCTCCTTTTTTAAAGTTAAACACTAACGTATTGGATTTCCTGTGTATACTTACTCCAAAGCTAATATCAAATCTGATCATATTATGATCACTGTTATCAAGCGGCCCCAGCACCATTACATCCTGCACCAGATCATGTGTTCCACTAAGGACTAGGTCTAGAATTTTTCCTTCTCTTGTCGGCTCCTGTACCAGCTGCTCCATAAAGCAGTCCTTGATTTCATCAAGTAATTTTACCACCCTAGCATGCCCTGATGTTACATTTTCCCAGTCAATATCAGGGTAATTGAAATCACCCATTATTATTGTGTTGCCCAGTTTGTTAACCTCCTTAATTTCTTTTTTTTTGTTGTTGCTACATTTGTACCCCGCGCTTTCCCACTCATGGCAGGCTCAATGCGGCTTACATGGGGCAATGGAGGGTTAAGTGACTTGCCCAGAGTCACAAGGAGCTGCCTGTGCCTGAAGTGGGAATTGAACTCAATTCCCCAGGACCAAAGTCCACCACCCTAACCACTAGGCCACTCCTCCACTCCAGATAACATTTCTACATTTGTTTGTTCATCCTGGCCGGGTGGACAACAGTACACTCCTATCACTATCCTTTTCCTCTTTACACATGGAATTTTAATCCATAGGGATTCCAAGATGTGTTTAGTTTCCCGCAGAATTTTCAATCTATTTGATTCAAGGCCCTCCTTAACATACAATGCTACCCCTCCACCAATTTGATCCACCCTATCACTATTATATAATTTGTACCTCCTTCCACCAGATGCCTATTATATCTAATTTTTCATTTAGTGCAATATATTCTAACTCTCCCATCTTATTTCTTAGGCTTCTGGCATTCGCATATAGACATTTCAAACTGTTTATTGTTTCTATTTACATCATGCTCAGTACTTGACAGTATTAATTTGCAATCTTTTGTCTGATTTTTATTTTTATTTAAGAACACCTGATCTACTATGGTCTCTTTTCCAACCTCACTATTGGGATATCCTATCTTCCCTGTTTTGGTGATATCTTTGAAAGATACCTTATTCCGAACCATACGCTTTTGAGTGACTGTTCGCCTTCCCCCAGTTTCTAGTTTAAAAGCTGCTCTTTCTCCTTTTTAAATGCCGATGCCAGCAGCCTGGTCCCACCCTGGTTAAGGTGGAGCCCATCCTTTTGGAATAGGCTCCCCCTTCCCCAGAATGTTGCCCAGTTCCTAACAAATCTAAAACCTTCCTCCCTGCACCATTATTTCATCCACGCATTGAGACTCCGGAGCTCTGCCTATCTCTTGGGCCCTGCACGTGGAATGGGTTGCATTTCAGATAATGCTACCCTAGAGGTTCTGGATTTGAGCTTTCTACCCAAGAGCCTAAATTTGGCTTCCAGAACCTCTCTCCCATATTTTCCTATGTCACTGGTACCCACGTGTACCAAGACAGCGGGCTCCTCCCCAGCACTATCTAAAATCCTATCTAGGTGAAGCGTGTGGTCTGCCACCTTCACACCAGGCAGTCAACTGACCAGGCGATCTTCACGTCCACCTGCCACCCAGCTATCTACAAGCCTAATAATCGAATCACCAACTATAACAGCCATCCTAACCCTTCCCTCCTGGGCAGGAGCTCCTGGAGACACATCTTCGGTGTGAGAGAATATTGCATTACCTGGTATGCTGGTCCTGTCTACAGGATTACTTCCAGCCTCACCAGGGTGATTCTCTCCTTTTAGAAGGCCTCCCTCCTCCAAGGCAGCACAGGGGCTGCCAGATTGGAGGTAGGATTTCTCTACAATGTCCCTGTAGGCCTCCTCTATGTAGCTCTCTGTCTCCTTCAGCTCCACCAAGTCTGCTACTCTAGCCTCAAGAGAACGGACTCATTATCTGAGAGCTAGGAGCTCTTTGCATCGAGCACACACATATGATATCTCACCAAATGGGAGATAATCATACATGTGACATTCAATGCACTCTCACTGCTGGACTACTGACTGCATCTTAGTATTATAGTGTTGTTTAATTAAAACTTCTTGAGATACTAGGGATATCAGATGAATATAATGATCCTTTTGACTGGTGTAATTTGTAATTTATTTAGGGTTTGTTTCTTAGAAACTAATTAAATGTAATTCAGACTCTAGTGAAACTTGAAAATTCCCTTCTTGTCTTAATTTGAATAATTGACTATAAATGAAGAGTTGAGCTAGGGAGGGGTGGGATTGGGGACTGAACTGGGCCCTTCTGTGCCTTCTATGTGTTAATGCTGTGTCAGAAACTTCAAGTTTTAAATCTATGGGGAAAAGGGTAAGGAGACTAGCTAATAAAGTTTGCTTGTTTAAAAAAAAAAACATTTTAAATGAAAATTCTGCATTTATCAATATCCTACAATTCCTCTTTTAAAACCCTAATCTTTAAACTGTGACAGAAACTTCAAGTTTCAAAACTATGGAGGAAGGGGTATGGAGTTTAGCTAATAAATTTGCTTGCTTTTTGTTTTAATTTTAAAATTCTAACTATGTTTATCAATATCCTACACTTCTTCTTTTAAACCCTAATCTTTAAGTTACCAAGCTCAGAATAAAATAATGCCACTTACCCACAGAGATGTCCTCTTCTCTCAGAACTTCTCAGAAAGAAAGTTGAGTGGAACATTTCCTCTCTATATAGTTTGGATTCTGATGACAGTATTTAAATATTGTTGGGTGGGGGGCAGGATATGTTTCTAGTCTGAGGGTTCTGAGGACTTAGTTATACTCCTATGATCCTATCCCATATCCTTCTCCTGCTTTCTACCACAAAGTAAGTGTGTCCACAACTGCAGTTTGGGCCTTCTGTTTCATGCCCTTGGCTGTGCACAACAGGTGAGGAGAAGGATGGAACCTATTTTTCAGCAGAGAAAAGTCTGGTTATATCATGTCAGAATAAGGCCAGAACATGCTCACACCTAACAGGAACTCAGTCAAACCCAGCCTATTTACTTTAAGGCTGAGAGCTATTTATTTGAAATTGTGTATAAAATAACCTTAGCTCCAAAAGTCTAAAGAAAATCTTACAGCAAAAGGTCTTTGCTTCAATGAGAACAACAACAGGTTTTTAAACTACATACACTAGAACCTGGTGGTTTAAATAATATTATTTTAAGGCAACTTTTGTTTGAATGACATTTTTTTAAAGCAATCAATTATTTAACTCGATTGCAGCTAATCCTTGCAGCAATGGTCTATGATTGGCTGCTGCTATGATAGCATCTTTTTAAACCAGGGCACTATTTTGTTTGTGGTGTGGGTCATTTATGAAAAGTGTGTTTTTCTGAATATGTGAGTAACTGAATATTGTAGTATTGTTTTCTTGAAAATTATTTTGCAAGCAACACTTGAATGCTTTCTTTTGTGTTTTGTTTTGTTAATTCCCTGAGGCAGTGGTTAGAGAGTATATACCGCGAACCACTGGCCAGCATCAGATTGATAGCCTGACCCAATAAAAATGAAAGTTAAGTTTTTCTGATATTTAAAGACTTTTGTCTGCTATTTCAAGTTTTGGGTCTTTTTTTTTGGCATGATTTATTCATTGATAGTAGCAATAAGTGGTTTTTGGGAAGGTTTTTTATGCTGCTGACTGCATTGGATCTTGGGTATATAATCCACTGAGTTCTCTGAGGCTTTTTCCTTCACAGCATCCCTGATATCTTTAAATTGTTAACTTTTGAAAGAATTTCACACGGTTAAGGAGTAATTTTTCGGAAAAGAAAATCTTCAACAACTTTATTGGAACATCTTAATATGTAAGCAGTCACATAATCACAGAAACAAATGTAGGACACAAACTAAAATATATCTTCCAGCTCTTTAAATTATGGTTGGAACTATTTAGCTCATGTGGAGGCGTATTTTCAAAGCACTTAGACTTAAAAAGTTCTATAGTAACTTGTAAAACGTCAGGTCTATGCAAACATCCATAAGCAAAATAAGCTATTGCAAGGTCCTGCCTGTCTTCATTCAGGCTGCCTTAATGTACAGTTTAGCTCTCACATCAGTACTCTGACAGAAAACAATAAAATGTAATGTAGTTGTGAAAACCTCAGAAAGGCGGTATATCAAGTCTCATTTCCCTTTCCCTGTTTTGCAGTGCACTCCTTGAAAAGGAAAGGCCACCTCCCCCCTCCCCCTTTGGAGGCTACAGAGTGAAAAAAATGCCAGCTACAGTGTCTGGAATAGGGATTGGAGATGGAGGACAGGACAGCTATAGCAACAAGATCACTCACACATTCTCTCAAAGACGTTTGCCACATGTGGAGTGCTTTATCAACCAAAACCAAACTTTTCTAACATCATCAAAACAAATTAAATCAATAATGTGGAATGCACAAAAATACAGAAATAGTTTGTAGAATTGCACAACATAAAGAATACCAAAATACATAGTTTAAAATCCAAACTAGAGAAATCTACTCAGTATCATTCCTCGTATGACTTGAGTATAACTGCAGAAAAACTGGCTTCCCCTAGGCTTGTTTTTCTCTAGCGTGCTTCCTGAAATCTCTGGAATCCTCTTTTCCTACAGATAAAATTTAGTGTAACCCTGGATTTGTGCAACTGCCTAGTGCAGGCCATGAGTGGTGGGAACCAGGTACATAAATAAATGTATTGACTGGTCGAGGCTGGAATAATCTAGGAGGGTGGTTCCATTCAATAACTCAGTCGACTCCAACTGTTTTGTTCTGAACTAAGAATTTACTGAGGCATTTAAAATTACTTGTTAAGGCAGCAATGGCAAAGGCAACAACAAAGTAGCAACAGGTACTCAAGTGCATCACTCTGGTGCTCCATTCTATTTATCCCCTTATTCCTACCATGGAAGTGGCAGGTTAAACCAGACAGGAAGATGCAGTTTCTGACTGAATTAACTTACAGTTCTACAGATAGTAGCTGTGAGCCTCAGGGTATCTACTGCTGTGTCACTGATTAGGATTCTTTTAATAATGACTTGGATCCCCAGGAATCCTCAGATTAACAAATGATGCTATCTTTCAGCCTTGAGATGTTCCTGATTCAGAAGATATGTAGCAAAGGTACCTTGATGAAATTCACAAGTCTAGCCCAATTTCCCTTTCTCCTTTGTGTGTAAAAAGAAGGGATGCAGAAAATGGAGTACCTACCTTATATGGCAGCACCCTGGGCAGAGCACCCGTCCTCCGGGCAGCACACACCTCACCCCCCAGGCAGCGTGCATCCACTTCCTCCAAGGGGGTACACAGCTATCGGCTCTATCTGCCCCCTCTGATGTCAACTTTCTGTTCCTGGGCAGGGGACCAGCAGAGCCAACAGCTGCACGCCTGCTCTTGCACTCCCTTGGTGCCGGCACCCTGGGCAGACTGCCCCACCACCCTGCCCTAGGTACGCTAGAGGATGCAAAGGGACCTCCACCCTCATGCATTGAAACAGATGAATAAACTTTACAGATTCTGATTTCTGCAGACTTCAATCTCATGCCTAATACTGTTACAAGAAATTATTTATTTTGGGGAAAATAGCTCGAGAGCACTCGCTACTGTTTATAATTTAAGAGCAGATGCTGTATTTATAAGTTTTAGGATATTAATTTCTCCACCAATCACCAAAGGTGATAATTGCAATAAATTAAATAGATTAAGTATATATAAAAGATACCATATACTCAGAACACAAAGAGACCGTAATTTTAGCTTCAAAAAGGTTGATTTAATATACAATTGCACATGAGAGGTAGGTTTTAAGAGATCTTTACAGATAATCTGTGCTTAGTAAAGTAGCAGGTCTAGATCAAAAGTTATGTTACTTACAAGTCCATGTTACACAGTATGAACAGCATTAGGTAAGCACATGTTTGCAGGACAGGAGAGCTTCTGCAGTGAGTGGATTCCTGAGTTGCTTGCAGTTGAAGAGAATCTGACTCTTGGGAAACAGCTTGTCCTTTTATACCTTGCAAGCTGCAGGAGGATATGCCATGTGGATCTTTGTCCTGGTTTCCACACGACCCTTGGGCATTTGCAAAGCATTGTGGTATCTTGGTCTCATGTCTGCACATGACCCCTGAGTCTTGGTCTCATGTCTTATGACATCACGAGACTTGCTGTCTGGATTTTGCTGGCAAATGGTCTTTTGATGTACAGGGCTTCCTGCTTAGTCTCTGGAGCAGATACACATTACAAGTCCTTCCTTTCTGCACGTCTGAAAGCTGATGGGAGGGGCAGGTATACCTTTGACAAGCAAATGTCCTGTTTATGCTTTTCCTCTGAGTTCTTTGTTTTCAATGGGGTATTCAGGTGCCCACCTTGGTCATGCTTTTGTTAGGTGGGAGGGCAGAGGAAGCTCTTTTGTGTTTGTTAAGTGTTTGTAATTAACTATCCCTGCTATCAGAAGTTCCCAGAAAAAGGGATGGGGAGAGAGGGGCTTGAAATGAAACTATTCTCTCTGCTGCAGTGTCAAATATATATTTTTAAAAGCTGCACAAATATATATCTGATCCAACACAACATCATGCTACACATTTAATTCTGATGATTGGCTTATACCATAACAATACCTGGATCATGCAATGAACTAGGTGGTATCTTTGGCTCATTTACAGATGGTTTCCTGATTAGTGGTACAACCTTCAGAACACTTCACTTGATAGATGTCTCCTTTCCTGGATAGGGTCACAAGTAAGCTTGCCATTCATTCGCTTTCCACTTTCTTGGGACTCTGGGTCTCAGTTCTATTTAGCTATCCACAGGGCCCACTGATAAGGCCTGCACTTTTCATTCATAAAGCATGTAAAAAGATTTGCCATATTGGGTCAGATCAAAGGTCCACTAGGTCAGCATCCTATCTCTAAGAGTGACTAGTCCAAGTCATAAGGTGTCACTGAATATGGGCTGGATGCTGAGCAAGGCCAGTTCACCTCCTCCAGCTCACTATCTCATGATTTCTACTGTGTACGGCATTCATACCCTCAGTTTTGTCTCTTTGTATTTTTAAGTTTCCTATTTGCTGCTTAGGGTGTGATGTAATTGACATTTACATATTATTCATTTCTTTTTCATGGTTTCTTGTAGGGCTGTACTGAATATTCATATTTGATTCAATTCGGCCCCAAATGGTGCCACAAATACATTATTCATATTTGGCTGAATAGTGATTTAAATTCGAGTATGAATAATCTTGGGTTCTACTGTGCTAAAACCTACTGACATAAACACTTGATCTCTGATTTTATATTGCTTCTTTTATTACTTGTTATGTTTATTTATTTATTGGGATTTATTAACTGCCTTTATGAAGATATTCACCCAAGGTGCTGTACAGCAGGTACAGTTTAACATAAAACTTACAATTTTGATAACATAACAATAGTAAAATAACCAAAAATAACCAAAAATACAATAAATAAGGTAAACTTGAAAACAGTAAACTGAAACCTAATAATAGAATTACTGCGAAACAGTATAAAAAATGTACACATTTAACAGCACTGGAATTCAAATACCAGAGATATAATACAATGTTAGCATAATACTGATAAACCTAATAAGCATGCATTAGAAAATTCAATTAACATAGCTATAATGCTAAAGATTTTCTACAATACGGCTTACCATATAGCTGAGGGACCAAGAGCAGATGTATGATGGGAACAAGATGCGCAGTATAAAGTCAGTTGGGATAATTTGATGGTTAGCTAAAATCAAGGCAAGTTCTTTGTATAGTTAAGCAACAGATAAGGAACAAGCTCAATGCCCATTATTTGTATTTGGCATTCGTATTTGGCTGAATAATATTTTTCATTATTCGTATTTGGCTGAATAGTAAAATATGCCAGGTAGTCATTTATTCTTCTGGCATCATTTTTGCAATTTTCTTCCCTATTATGGCAGTGATTCCAGGACCTCTAAAACTTTAGATTTTAATGTCAAAATCATTTGAAATAGAATTTCTAGTTCCCTCAAACCCTATGTTTGGCACCATCTTGGTTCTGTCCATGATAGGAAGGGGTCACCTTCAATATTGGGCAAAGTCTTTGTCACTCTCTCTCTCACCTTATAGTCTTTTATTCCAGTTGCCAACTTGTGAAATAGCAACAATCTGATGCCGTGTACACCTTGTTATTACATTCTTGGTTGCAAATATACAGTAAATTTAACTACTACTACTACTACTACTACTATTTAGCATTTCTATAGCGCTACAAGGCATACGCAGCGCTGCACAAACATAGAAGAAAGACAGTCCCTGCTCAAAGAGCTTACAATCTAATAGACAAAAAATAAATAACCTTCTGTGTCTATGATTCTTTGAATTTATTTTTCCTTGAGTCCTGTCCTCTTTTGATTCTTGAATTTTTTCATGGTCTCTGCGAATAGGCAACTGCTGCTCTTTAGTGAATTCCTCTTTTGTATCTAGGATCCTTTGACTCATTCTTGCACTTTACTCTCACTCTCTCCTCTCTTGAATGGTATTTCCTCTGCTCCTTGTTTCTTTCCATAGTTGATACAGATAGAGGGGAATAATCGAACGGCGCCGGTGATGTATTTTGGCGGTGCCGCAAACAGCTGGCCAGACCCGTATTTTTGAAAAAGATGGCCGGTCATCTTTTGTTTCCATAATACGGTTCCGGCCAGCCAAATGCCTTGGATTTGGCAGGGGTTTGAGATGGCTGGCATCGTTTTTTAGCGATAATGGAAAGTTATGTTGGCTATCTCAAACCCCGGTCAAATCCAAGGCATTTGGCCATGGGAGGAGCCAGCATTTCTAGTGCACTGGCCCCCCTGACATGGCAGGACACCAACCAGGCTCCCTAGGGGTCACTGTGGTGGACTTCAGAAAAGCTCCCACGTGCATAGCTCCCTTACTTTGGGAGCTGAGCCCCCCAACCCCCCCCCCCAAACCCTTCACCCACAAATGTACTGCACCCACTAAAATTGCTTCAGGGACCTGCATACAGCCTCTAGGACTTATTGCTGCTGTATAACTTTGGCACACCAGTTCACACCTGAAGACTAATCTCTCTGAAAAAGTCCTTTCTTGAAATAACCACATTTACTCACAGTTAATTGCAGATCAGAGGTTGTGCCCCACTGGCAAAGAGTCCCCTGGTACTAAAATTAGCAGTAGATCAGAGCTGGCACGATGGTGTACAATGCCCTCTTTCAGCACCATTCAAGGTAAGAACTATGTTCTCTAACGTGGGTAACACAGGAAAGGGAACTAAAATTGGCTTACAAAAATGGCCACTACCGCATGGACTACAACAGGAAACAAAACAGGGCACACTCTGACCCAGTTAGCAGGGGGGAAAAGCACCATGGGAGTAGAGCCCAGTACCATACACCCACCACAATGCATTGCTAATGTGACTCTGCAGGGCACCTAACAGAAAAGGTGTCACACTCACCCGAGAGCCACATCACAACCAGGGAAAGGCTGTCGGAGGATACAACACATTCTGCTGTCATGGAGGTGGGTATGGCATTTGAGGCTGGCAAAAAAAGGTTTTTAGTTTTATTTTTTTAGTATGGAAGGGGGTTGGTGACCACTAGGGGAGTATTGGGGGGGTCATCTCCCATTCCCTCCAGTGGTCATCTGGTCATTTGGGGCACCTTTTTGAGGCTTGGTCTTGAAAATAAAAGGGCCAAGTAAACCCGGCGATATACTGCTTATCGCCTTTTTTTTTCCCCATTATCAGCGAAAGCCGGCCATCTGGTAGCCACGCCCATGCCCGTCCATGTCCCGCCTTCGTTAATCTACTGACACGCCCCCTTGAACTTTCACCGGCGAAGCAACGGGAAAGCGGCGATGCTGTCAAAAATGCCGCTTTAGATTATACCGATTTTGCCGCTTTTAAGAAATCGCCGGCCATCTCCCGATTTGTGTCGGAAGATGGCTGGCGATCACTTTCAATTATAAGCTGGATAGTTATCCAGATCTTTATCTTCTACAAACTTGTAGATATCTGGGATCTAAGACTGGAAGACGCCTTAGTGAATCTTTCTCCTTACTTTGTACATGAAGGATGGAACAAAACTTTCTTCCTAAAAACTAAAAGTCCTATAAGGGAAACTCTTATTTGGTCACTAGTGTGACTCTTAACCAAAACTTCAGCTGTAGCTTCACCTTAAACTTCTACTATATACAATAAATAGGAGGTCGTTTAAAGAGGAGGGAAAATTTCTGCTCCAGCTAAAATTGGTTCAAGATCCAGACCATCACTATGAGTCTCTTGCTAATAATGGATTTCACAATCTGCCACTGCAGCATTCTTTCAAGGTGGTGCTGTAGCAAATATATAGGGCTCTAACTTATTCTACTTAGTTAACCCTTTTAGAAGGAAATTGTGCCCAGGAGGGATCTCACTGGGTTCCTAAGCTCAGCTAAATAAGAATATCTCATGATCTGTGGTGTCAAATTCCAAAGAAAGGCTAATAGAAACACTAAAGAAGGATGTTCTTTACCTTAATTACAAAGATAAATCAATAAGAACTACTGCTAGTGCCATTTCATTACTGATTCACCTCTTCCACGCCTCCTGAATAGGTACTTAACAATTCTATAGATGCCTTTGGCTTTTGCCAACAAAAAATAATGGAGAACCTTCCTACTGGCACTACCGTTACACTTCAAAAGGGTTTACAATGTATAAAGCCAGGGGGCAGTTGATTGGGAGGGGGACCATCTTACCTATGGGGATCTTCTGTTGGATCGGGGTGAGAAAGGTGGTGTAGCTGTCCTGTAGAGGTGTTATGTTACCATGGGGTGTAAGAGTGAAAGGCAGATTGGTGGCCCCTGAAGTGACTTTGCTTGCTGTAGGTAAGGGGAAGAGCGGGGGTATGGTGGTGGAAATCACTAAACCTCAGAAGACCATAATTGTTTTGAAATGGGGTTGGAGGAGCTTGTCATATGAGCCCTTTTTGTTGACAAGGCCACCAAGGGCATGGCTTTCCTCTGAGGCAATGATAAATTTACTGGGACTAGACTTCTTCAGGAAATTCAGCGATGTACAGCAACTAAGGGGCTGATATTCAAAACTATTTAACCAGGCATGAGAAGCTTCTGCCCTGTTGAATCATGCTGGCTATCTCAGGAGCTGGTATTCAGTAGCACTTAACTGGAGAGTGCTGCTGAATGTCCACTCTGACCACTATGGCATTCTCCAGTTAGTGCTGGGTGCAGTCCAGGGGTGGAGCCTGGAGTTATGTGGACATTAGTGATATTCAGTGCTGGTGCCCACATAGTTAAATGGGCATGTCAGACTACATAAAAAGTAGGGCTGCAGGAAGACAAAAAATTTAAATCATAATTAATCGTGTGATTACAAATTTTTAATCATGATTAATCACTCGATTAAAATATGCCTGCTAGCATCTTATTTCTACCTCTCCCTCAGTCCCCTCTGCTCCAACATCTCTCCCTCCCTCCCCCTTTCTGCTGCCCAAGTAAATAGAGACTGTGAAACAGAAACAGAACAGTGGTATGGCGGTTCCCAGGAGGAAAGCTTCATGGTTGCAGAACCGCAACACATACTGAGCATTTTACACCATCTCTTGTTGTTTCTCTCTGCCCAAAGTCTCTGGGAGCAAAACTGGTGTTTAAATTTGAAGACGAAAGGCGATCCTTCAACACCAGCCTGTGGACTCTCACCCCGCGCTCGAGCCCAGCATGGTGCTAACCCCAGACAGCAGCTGTGGAGCCCTACCCTTTCCCTTTTGCAACGCCTGATTGGTGCTTTGCAGTTCAGGGTTGTGCATATGCATCTACTTGGTAATGGTAGGCCCTAGGATTGGCATGGCATGATGGTGGTTTCTGGTTCTGGTTTGCAGGCTCATCTTCACTACTTGATGAGCTTACGGAATTGGAAGCCTGCATCGAGACCTACCTGACCTCTGGTCCTGCTAACCATATAACAAATCAGAAAGTGCAGCTGGGAGGTAAGAGAAGGAGAGACTCTTCACAATGATTCTCATCTAAAACATGGCTTGGTAAATTTGTACTTAGGACCTGTGAGAAATGTGTAAATATATTGGTTTTTCACTTAACAAAATTGCAAAGGTAAAAAACATAGCTTGTGCCTTTGTAGAAAGGAAATCTTTGGGGGTAAAGGTATAACTATATTTGTGTGAGTGTGTGTATTAATATTGCAGGCTCTTTCTTATAAGGATTTATTTATTTGTTACATTTGTACCCCACATTTTCCCACCTATTTGCAGGCTCAATGTGCCTTACATGGTACTGGAGAGGTGTTGATAGACTCTGGAGTAAAACAAATACAAATACTAGGTTAGGTTAGGTTGTGGTAGGAAAAGGTTCATGTGGTAGGAACCACATAAAGGTTCATGTGGTGGGACCACATAGAGGAAGGCAAGAACAGATGAGACTGTTTGGTGATCATTTCGAACTGTAGTGTTGTGGTGTTGCAGAGTTCATGCATTTATGTTGGGTCGGGAGGGTAAGCCTTTTGGAACAAGTGAGTTTTTAGTTCACCACATTAATTAATATAACATTTTAAGATGGCTTTATAATTACTAACAAAAGGAATTGTGGCAGTTCAAAGGACAGGATGTGCTAGTTAATAAAGAATGTGGGAAGTAAGAAGGGGGGAGGGGGAGGAAGCCCAAACTGCTGATGCAGAAATATATGAAAGTTTCAAGGACATGAAGGCCTGAGGGCTGAGATAAGCCAGGCATGAGAGCTACCCATGATTGGACACCTGCAAGATAAACTCTGTAGCTATGGAAGAAAGGACAAGGAGGAGAAGTGGGGGGGGGGGGGGGGGGGGGTTGATATATGATGCCTAACACTGATAGGTTATAAATGTGAAATCAATATCCAATGAAAAACTTAGGGGCAGAAACCAATGTTACAAGAGAAAGAGATATAAACTGTAAGAGTTAAGGAATAGGTGTGCCTACTTGCTATCAGAGACACCCATTCTTGCAAGAGTGTATTTTGAAATAATAAATTAAGACTTGCTTCACCAATTTGTTTTTTTTGAAGTTCTTTCTTTGTATAGGTTCTCAGGTTATCAGGGAGCTATTTCTAACAGGACCCCCCTCCCTCCCCTCAAAAAGAGGATGTAAAGGAAAACGGTAGATGCAGCATCAGTGACATGTACATAAGTACATAAGTAGTGCCATACTGGGAAAGACCAAAGGTCCATCTAGCCCAGCATCCTGTCACCGACAGTGGCCAATCCAGGTCAAGGGCACCTGGCACGCTCCCCAAACGTAAAAACATTCCAGACAAGTTATACCTAAAAATGCGGAATTTTTCCAAGTCCATTTAATAACGGTCTATGGACTTGTCCTTTAAGAATCTATCTAACCCCTTTTTAAACTCCGTCAAGCTAACCGCCCGTACCACGTTCTCCGGCAACGAATTCCAGAGTCTAATTACACGTTGGGTGAAGAAAACTTTTCTCCGATTCGTTTTAAATTTACCACACTGTAGCTTCAATTCATGCCCTCTAGTCCTAGTATTTTTGGATAGCGTGAACAGTCGCTTCACATCCACCCGATCCATTCCACTCATTATTTTATACACTTCTATCATATCTCCCCTCAGCCGTCTCTTCTCCAAGCTGAAAAGCCCTAGCCTTCTCAGCCTCTCTTCATAGGAAAGTCGTCCCATCCCCACTATCATTTTCGTCGCCCTTCGCTGTACCTTTTCCAATTCTACTATATCTTTTTTGAGATACGGAGACCAGTACTGAACACAATACTCCAGGTGCGGTCGCACCATGGAGCGATACAACGGCATTATAACATCCGCACACCTGGACTCCATACCCTTCCTAATAACACCCAACATTCTATTCGCTTTCCTAGCCGCAGCAGCACACTGAGCAGAAGGTTTCAGCGTATCATCGACGACGACACCCAGATCCCTTTCTTGATCCGTAACTCCTAACGCGGAACCTTGCAAGACGTAGCTATAATTCGGGTTCCTCTTACCCACATGCATCACTTTGCACTTGTCAACATTGAACTTCATCTGCCACTTGCACGCCCATTCTCCCAGTCTCGCAAGGTCCTCCTGTAATCGTTCACATTCCTCCTGCGACTTGACGACCCTGAATAATTTTGTGTCATCGGCGAATTTAATTACCTCACTAGTTATTCCCATCTCTAGGTCATTTATAAATACATTAAAAAGCAACGGACCCAGCACAGACCCCTGCGGGACCCCACTAACTACCCTCCTCCATGCAGAAGGCTGGCTCTTCCAGACCAAGAAACAGGAAGTTTCATCAAGCTCTGATGTATTCCTGGTCTGCGAGGGCCAGCTTTCTGCCTGCCACTGACAGTGCAGCCACCGTTCAGACCCAGAGAAGCAGTGGGACCGGTACAGGAGCAGGAGACCAGGTAAATGAGTTAGTTGTGATTACAAATTTTGGTGCAAATTAAAAATTTAGTGTGTTGATTGCCTTATTATCATGATAAATCTGTAGCCCTAATAAAAAGCAGTCCAAACTATGACTGGTTAGCTATGTGGTTACTGAATATTGGCCATAGCCAGATAGATTCTGGGCAGTGCCAAAGACCCAGATATTCAGTGTCCAAATAGGACCCAGCACTGAATTCCTGGGTCTAATTTAGCCAGCCATCATCAGCATTTAAAGAAATGCTGACTGCTGCCACCTGAAGATTGACCAAAACAATAAGAGTTCATAAGCTAATTATTGTGTTATTTGCACACTTTGCATGTAAGTTCATGCAAAGTTTTAGCATGGGCTTTTACTTATGCTAAATCATTAATGATGGGCCCATTATTTAGTCTGCATTATAAAAAAATCTTTATTGTGCTTACTAACCAATAACAGGCTTTAGTGACTCGGTACCTATGTCATTCCCTAGCAAATAAGAATTACAGACCCTTTTTTATACAAGATTTTCTAAAGAGACAGAACCAGGGGCGTAGCTACGTGGGGACATGGGGGCATGGGCCCCTGTAGATTTGGCCGTGGCCCCCCACCGCCAACCCCTTTGACCCCCCTCCCACTGCCAACCCTTCCCCACCGCTGCCGCTGTCGGGTACCTTTGCTGGCGTGGGTCCCCAACCCCCGCCAGCCAAAGTCCTCTTCTCCAGTGCTGCCGCGTTGCTGATCTGCAAGGGCATGCTTCTGTTTCTGTGAGTGGAGTCATGCACGTTGGACGTCAGACTCACAGAAACAGAAGCCTGCCCTTGCAGATCAGCAACGCGGCTGCACCAGAGAAGAGGACTTCGGCGGCAGTGGCGGGGGAGGATTGGCGGCGGGGGGAAGAGGGGGTCAAAAGGCTTGGTGCTGGGGGGGTCAAAAATGGCGGCAGGGGGTTAAAAATGGCAGGGGGTCAGCAGCGCCCGGGGGGGGGGCTAAAATGTGTCCCCTCACCTTGGGCTTTGGACCCGCCGAAGGCTGGTTACGCCCCTGGACAGACCCCACAATATCTCTTGAAAATTCTTTCTTCAGAACAACTTAATTTTCCAGAATAGCTCAGATATGCACATGATTACAGGGATTACTTCCAAGTTTGGTGCGGCTTTGCCAGTGGAAGGCATCCTAGCTTGCAATAAGGCAGAAGCACAGGGACTTGTAGTATGTGGCCTAGATCACACTGCAGACTGCCTACCAAACCCATGGTGAGAAGTCAGGCAACCTTAGGCAAACTTGCGGACCTGAACATGTATACCCTGGAGGAAAGGAGAAACAGGGGTGATATGATACAGATGTTCAAATATTTGAAAGGTATTAATCCGCAAATGAACCTTTTCCAGAGATGGGAGGGTGGTAGAAATAGAGGACATGATATGAGAGTGAAGGGGGGCAGACTCAAGAAAAATGTCAGGAAGTATGTTTTCACGGAGAGCGTGGTAGATACTTGGAATGCCCTCCCGCGGGAGGTGGTGGAGATGAAAACAGTAGCGAATTCAGGCATGCATGAGATAAACATAAAGGAATTCTGTGCAGAAGGAATGGATCCTCAGAAGCTTAGCCGAGATTGGGAGGCGGGCTGGTGTTTGGGTGGTGGGGCTAGTTCTGGGCAAGACTTCTACGGTCTGTGTCCTGAAAAGGGGGCTAGTTTTGGCCAAGACTTCTACGGTCTGTGTCCTGAAAATGGCAGACACAAATCAAGTAAGGTATACACAAGAAGTAGCACATATGAGTTTATCTTGTTGGGCAGACTAGATGGACCGTGCAGGTCTTTTTCTGCCGTCATCTACTATGTTCACGTTACTTAGCTGGTACTTGACTTAGGTATGAAGTTCAGTTGTTCTGATTTCTAAAGAAAGCTCTGACCTTTTATTTCGACTCACAACTGATTTATTGACTGTGGGCTTGAGAGCAGGAAAGTGATGGGAGAAAAGGCCATCAAAACTGCCTGTGTTATATTCATATGGGATATTGCTCAATTAGGAACACAGGTCTCTAAGCAAGACTTTGCAGCATCCTATGGCGTCGGGTGCTGGTGTCCCCACTTACTGATGATTTGCCACACAACATTTGTCTGAGCAGCTGATGCTAAACAAAGTTTTACAAAAGCCTTGTGATCCACATCTGCTTTAATCATTTACCGTTCTTGGATAAATACTGGCACTCTCTTTTAGTTTAGTTAATATCCCTGGCAACCTTTTGTTTATCTGAGCTGCTTCCTGGACTTTATTCTATGTCATTGCTTGCTATTTTTGTCTCTCTCACTGGCATTCTGTGCAACAAAAACATATTTTATGAATCTCTAGCTGGAAGGATAATAATATAGCAGAAAAGATTGACATTAAATGTGCTGAACAAGCACTGGTTCCTTATACCCTCCAGAGCGATACAGCTGTACAAAAATGTAGCATATAAATTTACTTTCCAGTACTGCTATGAGGCTGTCAATATACCATCTAATAGCCTTGCAACCGAGTGTGCAAAATAGTTGTCTAGTAAGGGCTTCTTTTAATTAGGGCAGTGCGAGATTAAACAAAAATGGATACATAAGCAAGAACACATAAGAGCATACAGTAATGAATGCAGTTTTCCAGTGCATCGTTAGAGTCATTCACTCATTTCCTCATGTACTTCTCCCCAAAGGACAGGCAATTTCTTTCCTCTATGTACACACAAATGAGAATGTGCTTCATTTATTTCAGTTATTTACAAACTCATTTGGAATGCAAATACAAGCCACTGAACCTTGGTGAAGGTTTATTTATTCTGCACACCATTCAATAAGGTATCCTCCATTTATTTAATGTCTCAAACACATTGTGATAAATATTATATTCGGTACTAAACATTACCATCTACAGTATGTATGGGCTTCTGTAAACTGATTACAGTTATATGGAATGAGCATAAAATTGTTACACATTTTACAAATATTTTTCAGGTTCTGTGATGGCTATAGAAAATAGTAGTTTAGGGGTAAATTCTATAAATTGTGCTTAAAAAATCGGCGCTGAAAAACCATGCACTTAGCACGATTTTATAAACCTTGCCTAATGTTAGGCACGGTTTATAGAATACGTTTAAGTATCTGGTGCTGCAACTAAATTTTGGTGCAGCCATTTACACCAACTAAAACCTGGTGTAAATGGCCGTGCCTAAATTACGTTCGGATCAGGCATATTCTACAACACTGAGCATATTTTAGGAACACCCACGACCCGCCCATGCCCTCCCATGGCCCCATCCCCTTTTCAGATCCAAGTATTAGAATTTATGCAACCACTTTATAGAATATGCTTAGCAAGTTGTGTGTGTAAATTCTAATTAGTGCCAATTAGTGTCAATAATTGCTTAAGTGGCCAATTAGTGCTGATTGGCTTGTTAATTAAGTTGTGCACGCAAATCATAATATGCTCAGATTTGCACACACAACTCAGGTCGTACTATATAGAGTTTGGGGGTTAATGGTTATAACTAAGTTTTGGGAGGGGGGAGATAGATAACATGTGATGTGCTGAGCAAGGAAGGGCATGCTTTTTTCTCGCTTCAGTGACTGCTTCCTAAATCTGACCCCATCTGCCAACATCAGACAAAAAATTAATATCACAACAAATGAAACTGGATCGGTATAGCATAGGGACAAACTTATAACTAAGGGGTCCTTTTACTAAGCTGTGTTAGGTGCTAATGCATGCCTAATACAGGAAACATTGCCTACCACAAGGTGTGCTAAAGCGTTCTGCATTAGTTTTTCTGTCTGTGCATGCTAAGTGCTTGGTTTAAAAAAAAATTTTTTTTTTTTTTGGAGGGGGCATGTCGTGGTGGAGAATGGGCATAGATGCACCCTTAGCACCTCCTAAATAAGAGGTGTTAAGTGCTCCCGCACAGGGCCGGCATTAGGGGATGGTAAACAAGGCAATTGCTCTGGCCCCCCATACCATAGAAGGCCCCAAACCTGCCTCAAACTGAAGGAGGCATAGGCTGAAGGCCAGCTTTTGGGCCCCCTCCCAGGTTGCTGCCCTGGGCCCCTGAATAACCAGCGCTGCTTCCGCATTTTAAAAAATGGCCTTGCACTAATGGTTAAATGAGCGGCAAGCCAAAAAAAAAAAGATATAATAGAAAAAGATAAAATTTATGTCTTTGCTAGAAATGGACATTGCATGTGAGAAAGACCTGCATAAGGACTCACTAAGGCCATTTCTTAGTGCAGCTTATTAAAAGGGCCTTAGCAAAAAGGTCCCTTTATGCCTTGGTTAAAAACTTTATGAACACTCAAGAGAACATCTTCAAATGAAAATACTCCTCCTGCATCATAATTGGCAATATATTTTGAACATAAAATATGCAAGCTTAGACAAAATGTAATCCATCTAACAGGTGAGCTAGACACTTATCTAGAAAAACCCAATATATTGCCCGTTGCTGCAGATCAAGTTTGGTCTGACTTCTTACCTCCAACGTTTTATACAACTAAAGCACTTCTACATAAATATTCTACCTCTCATTGCATCTTAGACTCTTGTCCAAGCTACCTCCTGAGATCAGCTCCTATCTCCTTCATTGAAGTCTAAGATTGCATTTATTGTACTTATTCAAACATGGCATCTTTCCTGAATCAAAAGGTATCACCATGTTAACTCCCATCCCTAAAAATGCATCGGGGAAAAATGATTTGACCAATTGCAGAGAAGTAGCATCAATTCCACTGTTTACTAAACTAATGGAAGGTATGGTAGCACAACTTATGGAATTCCTAAACTCCTTCTCATTATTACATAAGTCACAATCTGGTTCCAGACCCTATTACAGCACTGAGACAGTCTTAACAACCTTAATATCTAATTTTAGTAGAGAAATTGGTAGAGGCAGAACATTCTTATCCTACAATTTGATATGTCCAGTGCCTTTGACAGGGTAGACCATGATATATGCGAATACTTGACAACATGGGTATATGTGGCAGAATCCTTCAATGGTTCAAAGGTTTCCTCAATTTACCATATCAAGTGAAATTCACAGGTCTCAGCTCCCTATCATGGACTCCTGTGTTGTTTCACAAGGTTCTCCATTATCTCCTACCCTCTTTAACATCATCATGGCCCCACTTGGGAGGAAAGTAAAAGAAAATGGCTTTAACACCTTTATTTATGCAGAAGACATGACTATTTACATACCTTTCAATAACAACTTCTATGAAATTTTGAATATTGTTAAAGCAGGATTTGTCCATAGACCATTATTAAATTGACTTGGGGAAAATCCTAATTTCTGGGATAAGCAGCATAAAATGTAATGAGTATTCTGGGATTGGCCACTGTTGGAAACAGGATGCTGGGCTTGATGGACCTTTGGTCTGTCCCACTGTGGCAATACTTATGTACTAGGGCTAGACCCAGTGGTGTGCTGGAAAATTTTTAACAGGCTCTCTCTCTGGGCATAGCCAGCTGTGCAATTTGAGGGGGGGGGGGGGGGGAATGCATTTCTCACTTTTCCCCCATGTGGGCACGTTAGGCATACCTTTGCTGGCAGGGATGCCAACCATATTTCTCTTTTGATTTAGGCCCAGCAAAAAAAAAAAAAAGATTTTAAATGCTCCCAGGTTTCAACTACTTCATGTTTAATGTCATAAATAAGTAAATAAATAGATAGAAATTCTGGATGGGGGCACCTGATTCTCAAAACAAGATGTCATTTTAGTGGCCCTTTACCAGAAGAAAAAAAAATGTTTGCATGAGTACAATACATGCTAGAGTGTCCTATAACCAGCCCCTCCAGATGACACACTAATTATGATTTATAACAAATTACTACTGTACCTATGAAAAGTTATTCCATTACTATACTTCCTCTGTGTACATCCATATGCAGCACTAGCTGGCATGTTTGAACATATACATGAGATTAAATAAAAATGCTACCAACATTACAGAACAACATGTGGATGCAGCAGCTCAAAGGATTGTTTGCTTTGTTTTGCAAACCCCCATGGATTCAACTTTTTTGACTTCACCTGTCTCCTGTTCTCAATCTAACTTTCTTGGGCTGCAGCCCTGCACGCTTGTTGCCAGCTTGCTTCCTCCTCCTGGGCCAGTACTGCGGCAGCCTCAAAGAAACAAGAGCTGCGACCCTCACATTTGCGGCGGGCAAAACAAAAAAAAAAACCCAGAATGAAACCGTGCGTGGGGCTGTAGCCCTGTGCGTGCCACTGCTGGCTGGCTTCCTCCTCCCTCCCCTCAGGATGTAACTTCCTGTTTTGGAGAGGGAAGAGGAAGGGAGCCAGCTGCGGCACGCTCAGGGCTCTGGCCCTGCACACGGTTTAATCCTGTTTTTTGTTTTGGCACTGCGAGGGTTGGAGAGGAGGAGAGAAAGTGAGATGCCCAAGCCACAGGGCAGCTGGACGCCGACACTACCAGGAGGGGACCTGAGTCACCTCAGCCCAAATTTTGGGAGCCGGTTGTTAAAGTTTAGCAACCGACTCCCAAAATTCTTTAAAAAATAACAAATGGCTCTGGCGAGCTGGTGCGAGCTGGCTCCAGCACACCACTGACTAGACCTGATGGAATCAAACTGAAAGTACATAGGGAAAAAAAAACAAATTCCTAGTCCTTACAGATCCATTCCATTCATACCTTGCCAAAGAATTCTTTATAGATTAATCTAAGTTCCCAATAGAACAGAACATGACAATTCTAAATCGATCAACAACTTTCCTTTGATCTGCAAGTATCTCTAGTGATACAAAAAAAAGTCTTTAAAACTTTATGGTGAAAAGAATTAGACCCCTTTTCTCAAAAGAAATTTTCACAAACTTAGCCCAAACCCTAGTACTAGATCCCAATTTGATTATTATAATGCAGTGTATGCAGGATGCAAGGACAGAGTCATAAAGAAACTACAAACTGCCCAAAACTGCCGCAAGACTTGCATGTAACGTCTCACGATTTAACAAGGCACCGCCACTCCTTTACTCATTAGTACATAAGTACATAAGTACATAAGTAGTGCCATACTGGGAAAGACCAAAGGTCCATCTAGCCCAGCATCCTGTCACCGACAGTGGCCAATCCAGGTCAAGGGCACCTGGCACGCTCCCCAAACGTAAAAACATTCCAGACAAGTTATACCTAAAAATGCAGAATTTTTCCTAGTCCATTTAATAGCGGTCTATGGACTTGTCCTTTAGGAATCTATCTAACCCCTTTTTAAACTCCGTCAAGCTAACCGCCCGTACCACGTTCTCCGGCAACGAATTCCAGAGTCTAATTACACGTTGGGTGAAGAAACATTTTCTCCGATTCGTTTTAAATTTACCACACTGTAGCTTCAACTCATGCCCTCTAGTCCTAGTATTTTTGTATAGCGTGAACAGTCGCTTCACATCCACCCGATCCATTCCACTCATTATTTTATACACTTCTATCATATCTCCCCTCAGCCGTCTCTTCTCCAAGCTGAAAAGCCCTAGCCTTCTCAGCCTCTCTTCATAGGAAAGTCGTCCCATCCCCACTATCATTTTCGTCGCCCTTCGCTGTACCTTTTCCAATTCTATATCTTTTTTGAGATACGGAGACCAGTACTGAACACAATACTCCAGGTGCGGTCGCACCATGGAGCGATACAACGGCATTATAACATCCGCACACCTGGACTCCATACCCTTCCTAATAACACCCAACATTCTATTCGCTTTCCTAGCCGCAGCAGCACACTGAGCAGAAGGTTTCAGCGTATCATCGACGACGACACCCAGATCCCTTTCTTGATCCGTAACTCCTAACACAGAACCTTGCAAGACGTAGCTATAATTCGGGTTCCTCTTACCCACATGCATCACTTTGCACTTGTCAACATTGAACTTCATCTGCCACTTGCACGCCCATTCTCCCAGTCTCGCAAGGTCCTCCTGTAATTGTTCACATTCCTCCTGCGACTTGACGACCCTGAATAATTTTGTGTCATCGGCGAATTTAATTACCTCACTAGTTATTCCCATCTCTAGGTCATTTATAAATACATTAAAAAGCAACGAACCCAGCACAGACCCCTGCGGGACCCCACTAACTACCCTCCTCCACTGAGAATACTGGCCACGCAATCCTACTCTCTGCTTCCTATCTTTCAACCAGTTCTTAATCCATAATAATACCCTACCTCCGATTCCATGACTCTGCAATTTCTTCAGGAGTCTTTCGTGCGGCACTTTGTCAAACGCCTTCTGAAAATCCAGATATACAATATCAACCGGCTCCCCATTGTCCACATGTTTGCTTACCCCCTCAAAAAAATGCATTAGATTGGTGAGGCAAGACTTCCCTTCACTAAATCCGTGCTGACTTTGTCTCATCAGTCCATGTTTTTGTATATGCTCTGCAATTTTATTCTTAATAATAGCCTCCACCATCTTGCCCGGCACCGACGTCAGACTCACCGGTCTATAATTTCCCGGATCTCCTCTGGAACCCTTCTTAAAAATCGGAGTAACATTGCCTTCTGATCAAAGAGGTATTATAGTTAACAGACAGATGGGTTTTATAAACTAACAGCAAAATCTTGTAAATAATACGATGAGGCAGGGGGAGCCAATGGGCCAATTTCAAGAGTGGAGTAACGTGGTCGAATTTCTTTTTATCCAGTAATTAGCTTGATAGTGGTATTTTGGACTATTTGTAGACACTTGATGTCAGTTGTTTTGAGACCCTAGTACAATGAGTTATATTATCTTCTCGCTGTCATTCCCTTTCCCACCTCTACAAACTACAGTCAGTCCAGAAAGCAACTGCCAGAACATGAAGGGTTGTTGCATGATGAATCAGCTCATTATTCTGCAGTTTGAGTCTTTGATTTTGTACAGCCACTTAAAAGATCTGTGGACTGTTATGAGCATGCACTGTTACCCCTGTAAATAGTATTTTTCCAAAACCCATTTTGGGGGGGGGGGGGGTGTAATACTATAAAACAGGCACTAACTAACACAAATGCGTGTGTAACCTCAAGTTGTAGTAATTGCCTAGTGTGCAGTGGCGTAGCCATGGGTGGGCTTGGGTGGGCCTGGGCCCACCCACTTTGGGCTCAGGTCCACCCAAAAGTTTTGCGCACTTGTTATTGGCTGCTGGGGTCTTTCAGCTGTAGAACAGCTTCTTTCCCTACTTGTTCCAGTCGACAACACTGTCTACATGCTGTTGTTGCGCAGGCCTCCCTCTGCCACACATGCTCAGTTTTCACGCATGTGGGAGAACTGAGCATGCGCAAAGAGGCAGGGCAGCGGCAGTGTGTGGACAGTGCCGCCAGTTGGAGCAAGAAGGAGAGGAAGCTGTTCTTGCTGCTGGAGGACTCCTGCAGCTGGTGGGGCTTAGGGATCCCCACCAGTATAGGTATTTACTGTAAAGTTTTGACTTGGCACAGGGGAGGGGGGTTGTGAAGACTACAGTACATGTGCCTACCCAGTTTGCCCAGTGGCCCACCCAAAATATGAGGTCTGGCTACGCCTCTGCTAGTGTGTGTCCCATGGTGTAGGACCTGGGTACACAAACAAATTTATTGATTAACGGGACCACAGTCAGGACCGGATTACTCTGGGAGGCTGAATAAACAGTTCAGACGTTTGATAGCCTCCACTAAATAACTCAGTCCAATTGTGTTGTTCTGAATCAATGGATTTTACTTAATAATTCAAGTCATACGTATAATCAATATGCAAGTTCTAACGTGACAGAGGCAAATAGCAACAAGTTGAAACAGTATCCAAACAAATGTACAAGGGTATCATGCAATTCACTCCTGTCACCAGCAGCATTTAATCTCATTATCTTTTAAGTTCTCCAAAGAGGATGATAGGGTTTAACACAGTTCTCCTTTGCTTCCCTCCTGCTGTGATAGCAGACAGGTGGATTTGGTCTCTGATTAGATTAATTTACAGTTCTGCAGCAAACAGTGAATCACAGGGGGCCCTGATGAAGAACAACTCATGGTACAGCGGGCTGAGCATGCAACTCTACAGCAAAATTAGCTATCTAAAAATACTGTGGTACACTATAAGCAATGAGCATACAAATTGCTGCAGCATTAAAATTGCAGCAGTAATCTGCAGCTCATTTCAAAATATCTGTCCTGTTAGTGCCTGAGCAGTGATTGACTCAGACAATGACAGAAAGGGTGACATTTCAAAAGAAAAAAGTTGCCGGCATTCTGCCCCAATCTCCCACCCCCATTTTAAAAATAAGAATTTACCTAGTGCCCCCCCTCAGCATGACCAGGCCCCTTCCTCCCGACTTAATATTGTCCTGCTGTCTAGTGGCATCCTTCCTTTCCCTGTGCCTGACCTGAATTTAAAAATAAAGTCCCTTGTGGTCTGTTGGACCCCCTTCCTCTGACTGTAAAAAATACTACTTCCTGCTGTCTAGTGGCACCCACTCACCCACCCCCGACTTCTTTTGCATGCCCCTTTGACTCCCGTACCTGAAGAAGTAAGAGTGATGCCCACTCGCTTTTGCTTCTGGTGCCATCATTCACAAAGTGGAGGTACCATGCCCTATGCAGTGCATTGTGGGATCACTGGGTGGGGCTAGCCTACCATATAAGGAAAATGTTTTCTTATATGGCCAACTGGTGGGCGTGGAGGAGGGAGGCAGGAGGAGAGGTGCCACTAGACAGCAGGACAATATTAAGTTTGGAGAGAGGGAAGGGTGCAATCATGTTTGGAGGAGGGGTGATCTACACACCGGGGAAATTAATTCTTGTTTTGATATTGTGGGGAGCTGGTTAGATGGAATGGGGTTAAGTGGGAAGGTGCTAAAGAGACATTTTTATTTTAAACTTTGGTAGTGCAGAGAGGAAACGGCGATGCTGACCACAGGGGCTCTGTGTCAACCTCAGATCTGGTGGTAGGGTTCTGGCATTAATCTCCTATGGTAGACATCAGCGCATAGCCCTACATTGCTGTGGAATAGATAATAAGCTCTTTAGCATGTATTTTAATATCCTGTGTGTTGATGTGTACCGCGGGAGTAAACGTCAGTGCAGAAACCTTTTTTGCATACAACAGCCATTAACAGGCAGGTAAATTGATTGTTAAGGCATGCTGCAGCCCATGATAGCTTTTTGCATGGGCCCCAGTGTGAGCTCAGATGTTAATGCACTAGTTAAGATACTGTTAACATTGATAGGGATTCTCAGAACCCTGCAGAGATGACAGATGATATCATCCTTCAGCCTTAACATATTCCTGAAATACAGGGCTGTGGCCAGGGTGCTTCACCGGAATTCACAAGTATAGCCCATCTTCTCCACCCTCTTGCATCCAGTCCAGGTCAGTCAGAAACTTTGTTTCCTGCAATTTCTTTCTCAGTATTTATGCTTATTAATCTTCTAGTCTGGATGACACAGCAAAAGGCTTAATATCTCAGGGATTTACATGGGTAAGGCTTGCCATGAAGGCTCTCCCTAGCTGGTAGAAGGTCAGAAGTCAGGAGATGTAAAATCTACGACATGGCTCCTATGTGGAGTCAACCTCACACTAAGTATACTGAATATTCCTTTTATTCTCCCAAGTTCTTAAATCTTCCAGCCTTCTCTGGAAGGTTCAGAGCTTGCACCTGTCATTCACAAATCTGCCTGCCAAATTCCCACCTAACCGCTGTTGTATAAATATATGTGTGTGTTAAATAGCTCCCCCCCCCCCCACTCTCTCCTTAATCACTGGCTGACTACTTCCGCGAAAAGGCGCAAAAGATCAACCTTGAGTTCACTACCAAGCCACCTCCTTCTCTTCACCCTTCAACCCACTCCCTCAACCAACCAACCCAGGCCTCCTTTTCCTCTTGTCCTGATATCACCGAAAAGGAAACCTCCCACCTTCTTTCCTCCTCGAAATGCACCACTTGTTCCTCTGATCCCATCCCCACCAACTTACTTAACACCATCTCTCCTACTGTCACCCCCCCCCCCATCTGTGATATCCTCAACCTCTCTCTCTCCACTGCAACTGTCCCTGACACCTTCAAGTACGCCGTAGTCATACCACTCCTCAAAAAAACATCACTAGACTCTACCTGTCCCTCCAACTACTGCCCCATCTCCCTCCTACTCTTCCTCTCCAAGATACTTGAGCGCGCTGTTCACAGCCGCTGCCTTGATTTTCTCTCCTCTCATGCCATCCTCGATCTGCTTCAATCCGGTTTTCGCCCTCTACACTCGACAGAAATGGCGCTCTCTAAAGTCTGTAATGACCTGTTCCTTGCCAAATCCAAAGGTCATTACTCCATTCTCATCCTCCTCCTCGACCTATCCGCCGCTTTTGACACTGTTAATCATGATTTACTTCTTGCCACACTGTCCTCATTTGGGTTCCAGGGCTCTGTCCTCTCCTGGTTCTCCTCTTATCTCTCCCACCGCACCTTCAGAGTACATTCTCATGGATCTTCCTCCACCCCCATCCCGCTCTCTGTTGGAGTTCCCCAGGGATCTGTCCTTGGACCCCTTCTTTTTTCAATCTACACCTCTTCCCTGGCCTCGCTGATCTCATCTCATGGTTTTCAATATCATCTTTATGCTGATGACACCCAGCTTTATCTCTCCACACCAGACATCACTGCGGAAACCCAGGCCAAAGTATTGGCCTGCTTATCTGACATTGCTGCCTGGATGTCCAACTGCCATCTGAAACTGAACATGGCCAAGACCGAGCGTATCGTCTTTCCACCTAAAGCCACTTCTCCTCTTCCCCCACTCTCTATCTCAGTCGATAACACCCTCATCCTCCCCGTCTCATCTGCCCACAACCTCGGTGTCATCTTCGACTCTTCCCTCTCCTTTTCTGCGCATATCCAGCAGATAGCCAAGACCTGTCACTTCTTCCTCTTTAACATCAGCAAAATTCGCCCTTTCCTCTCTGAGCACACCACCTGAACTGTCATCCATGCTCTCGTTACCTCTCGCCTTGACTACTGCAACCTACTCCTCACTGGCCTCCCACTTAACCATCTATCCCCCCTTCAATCCGTTCAGAACTCTGCTGCACGTCTTATATTCCGCTTGGACCGATATGTTCATATCACCCCTCTCCTCAAGTCACTTCACTGGCTTCCGATCAGATACCGCATACAGTTCAAGCTTCTCCTTCTTACCTACAAATGCACTCAGTCTGTAGCCCCTCATTACCTCTCTACCCTCATCTCCCCTTACGTTCCCATCCGAAACCTCCGCTCACAGGACAGATCCCTCCTCTCAGTACCCTTCTCCACCACCGCCAACTCCAGGCTCCGCCCTTTCTGCCTCGCCTTACCCTATGCTTGGAATAAACTTCCTGAGCCCTTGCGCCAAGCCCCCTCCCTACCCATCTTCAAATCCTTGCTCAAAGCCCACCTCTTCAATTTTGCCTTCGGCACCTAACCTTTATACCTATTCAGGAAATTTAGACTGCCCCAATTTGACTGCCCCTATTTGACTGACTGTACATTTGTCCTTTAGATTGTAAGTTCCTAGAGCAGGGACTGTCCTTCTATGTTAAACTGTACAGCGCTGCGTAACCCTAGTAGCGCTTTAGAAATGTTAAGTAGTAGTAGTAATCACACTTACATGCATACCTTAAAGTATGTGCATATCTTTGCCCCAGTACCCTGGATTATATAAAGCATGAATTAAATTGCATGTGCAAATCCAGTCGTATTCTGGATTTGTGCATGCAACTTAATTAGTTAACAAGCCTATCAGTGGAGGAGTGGCCTAATGGTTAGTGCAGCAGGTTGTGTACCTGGAGAACCGAGTTCGATTCCCACTGCTGCCTGATAGTCAGTAGTTGGTTGAGATCCTGAAGAACCAGGTTCAGTTCCCTCTGCAGCTCCGTGTGACCCTTGGCAAGTCACTTAGCCCTCCATTGCTCCAGGTACAATAAATAACTTTAATTGTAAGCCCATTAAGGACAGTGCAAAGTACCTGTAACAGAAATTGTAAACTGCATAGTCACCTCAGAGATCACTTGCGATATATCAAGTGCTGAAAATAAATTAAATAAATCAGCGCTGATAATTGACAATTAACAAGCCATTATTAACACTAATTGGCATTAATTAGAATTTACACGTATAAATGTCTAAGAGTATTCTGTAATGTGATGCATGTAAATTCTAAGTCGCATAGTTAGAAAGAGGGCGTGGCTGTGGGTATTTCTAAAATCTATGCATGTTGTTATGGAATATACTTGGTCTGCGCCTAATTTAGGCGCTGCATTTATACCAAGTTTTACTTGGCATAACTACCTGTGTCTAAATTAAAGGGCTTGCATGGGCTTAGTTTTGGGGGGTGAGGGGGCATTGCCCCCCCAAACGCGGGGCCGGCGCAACGCTGCAGGCAGCTCTCCCTCCGTCCCACCCTCAGCTCTCAGCTCCCTGACTGACAGCCCTCCTCTCCATTCCTTCCTCCCGCTGGCGCATTTAACCCTTTTATTTTGAGTGGCAGTGATGGCAGTGAAGAAGAAAGCACTGCAGGATCGCCTCCAGCTTCTCCCTTACCTCACACAGTGTCCTGCCCTCGCGAAAACAAGAAATACATCATCACAGAAGGCGGGACACTGTGTGAGGGAAGGGAGAAGCTGAAGGCGAGCCCGCAGTGCTTTCTTCTTCACTGCCGTCGCTGCCACAGAAAATAAGAGGGTTAAACGCGCAGGGGGGGGGGTAGGAAGGAACGGAGAGGAGGGCTGTCAGGGAACTGAGGGAGGGCAGGGAGAATTGCTGGACATGGATGGGAGGGCAGAGGGAGAGAAGAGATGGCTGGAATTGGAGAGGAGGGCAGGGGGAGACGAGATCGCTGGACAGGACAGGAGGGGAGGGCAGGGGGAGAGAAGAGATTGCTGGACAGGAGGAGGGGGCAGAGGAGAGAGGAGAATTGCTGGACATGGATGGATGGAGGGGGCAGGGGAGAGAGGAAATTTGCTGGATATGGATGGATGGAGGAGAGGGCAGGGGAGAATGGAGAGTTCCTGGACATGGATGGATGGAGGGGAGGGCAGGGGAGAGGAGAATTGCTGGACATGGATGGATGAATGGAGTGGGCAGGGGAGAGGAAATTTGCTGGATATGGGTGGATGGAGGAGAGGGCAGGGGACAATGGAGAGTTCCTGGACATGGATGGAGGGGAGGGAAGTCAGGAAGGAGATGCATATGGATTGTTATTGTTTGGTAAGGTTATGAGAGTAGGATTGCGTGGCCAGTATTCTCAGTGGAGGAGGGTAGTTAGTGGGGTCCCGCAGGGGTCTGTGCTGGGTCCGTTGCTTTTTAATGTATTTATAAATGACCTAGAGATGGGAATAACTAGTGAGGTAATTAAATTCGCCGATGACACAAAATTATTCAGGGTCGTCAAGTCGCAGGAGGAATGTGAACGATTACAGGAGGACCTTGCGAGACTGGGAGAATGGGCGTGCAAGTGGCAGATGAAGTTCAATGTTGACAAGTGCAAAGTGATGCATGTGGGTAAGAGGAACCCGAATTATAGCTACGTCTTGCAAGGTTCCGCGTTAGGAGTTACGGATCAAGAAAGGGATCTGGGTGTCGTCGTCGATGATACGCTGAAACCTTCTGCTCAGTGTGCTGCTGCGGCTAGGAAAGCGAATAGAATGTTGGGTGTTATTAGGAAGGGTATGGAGTCCAGGTGTGCGGATGTTATAATGCCGTTGTATCGCTCCATGGTGCGACTGCACCTGGAGTATTGTGTTCAGTACTGGTCTCCGTATCTCAAAAAAGATATAGTAGAATTGGAAAAGGTACAGCGAAGGGCGACGAAAATGATAATGGGGATGGGACGACTTTCCTATGAAGAGAGGCTGAGAAGGCTAGGGCTTTTCAGCTTGGAGAAGAGACGGCTGAGGGGAGATATGATAGAAGTGTATAAAATAATGAGTGGAATGGATCGGGTGGATGTGAAGCGACTGTTCACGCTATCCAAAATACTAGGACTAGAGGGCATGAGTTGAAGCTACAGTGTGGTAAATTTAAAACGAATCGGAGAAAATGTTTCTTCACCCAACGTGTAATTAGACTCTGGAATTCGTTGCCGGAGAACGTGGTACGGGCGGTTAGCTTGACGGAGTTTAAAAAGGGGTTAGATAGATTCCTAAAGGACAAGTCCATAGACCGCTATTAAATGGACTTGGAAAAATTCCGCATTTTTAGGTATAACTTGTCTGGAATATTTTTACGTTTGGGGAGCGTGCCAGGTGCCCTTGACCTGGATTGGCCACTGTCGGTGACAGGATGCTGGGCTAGATGGACCTTTGGTCTTTCCCAGTATGGCACTACTTATGTACTTATGTACTTATGTACTTATGTACTTATGTACTTAATGTTTTGCAGTGGAGAGATTGTGTGTTGGCCTTACTGAGTTGGCACCAAAACATCAGAAAGGGTTTTAGAGCCTAAAACATGACACACTACCTCTGGAAGGATCTTCATATAGAGCTTATGCATTTCTAAGGTCTACATTGGTATGGTATGGGAAAGGAGGTGGAGAAATACTACTGGAGAGAAGAAGGAGTTCTGGATAAGGTGGAAGGAAGGAAGGAAGGAAGGAAGGAAGGGAGAAAGAGCAGACTATTTTGGGAATAACCAAAATGTATATGTATATTCATTATGGTTATTCCCAAAAAAGAAAAACAAAAACTGGCTCTGCTAAGTCAAAAATATCATTGTAAAAATACACAAACTACAATAGACAAAGCAGTTATGAAGCAACAGAGAAAATGTTGATTCTTTGAAGGTGTCTCATACAATCACAGCGACAAAATAATGTCAATGTGCTATGGCAGCACTCAAGCTTGTGAATTAATATAATCACAGACCACCTCCTACCAACCAATAGTGCACCTTGTTTGAATCGTGTGGAAACCTATATAACTGTGTGTCAATACATCACTAACCTCAAACTCTTTTTATACCAAAGTGGTATTATACCAAAGTGGTATAAAAAGAGTTTGAGGTTAGTGATGTATTGACACACAGTTATATAGGTTTCCACACGATTCAAACAAGGTGCACTATTGGTTGGTAGGAGGTGGTCTGTGATTATATTAATTCACAAGCTTGAGTGCTGCCATAGCACATTGACATTATTTTGTCGCTGTGATTGTATGAGACACCTTCAAAGAATCAACATTTTCTCTGTTGCTTCATAACTGCTTTGTCTATTGTAGTTTGTGTATTCCCAAAAAAGCCAGCTCTTTCTCCCTTCCTTCCTGCATATCAGCATATTCATTTATATATATATATATATATATATATATATATATATATATATATATATATATATATATATATATATAAGCAATTGAATATGCTAATATGCCCTACCCCATCGTTTGCCCCCCTCCCCCCCAAATGAAACAGTCAAACTACTCCCATGGGAGCTTGGTGTATTCTATAAATGTGCAGAAATGTAGGCGTATTCTATAAAGTACGCCTAAATTTAAGCATACTTTATAGAATACGCCTAGGCTGATTTTTTTTGGCACCAATTTTTTAGGCGTGATATATAAAATCTAGTCCAGTTTGTCTAACAGTGTCCTTACATCAGGCAGTCTCATCACGTCCACCAACCACCCAGCTATCTATATGGCTTGGTCCAGCACTTCCCTCACTTTCCTTTTCCTTGCCACCACCGTTGCCACAAAAGGGTGTTAGATTATGAGAAATTCAGCAGTGTAAAACTACCTGAATTCTCACTGGTGTTCCCTAATTCATTTCAGTGTCAATGATTCCACTGCTGGATCCTTTGATGTATAGCCACAGGTGGGTTTGAACCCACCCATTTTGGGCTTAGGCCCATTCAAAATTGTGGTATCCTTGTTAAGGCTGGCAGGATCCCCAAGCCCCACTAGCTGAAAAGGTAGTGCTCTGGCATTCCAGAACACTCCTGTAATCGCTGCAGCTGGTTGCACTTTCTATGGGCCACTGCTGCGCTGGCTTACCCCCCTTCTGTACATTCTCAGGTTTTGCACATGTCTAGAAGGAAGGAGGCCTGACTTGGTGGCAGCCCATAGAAAGTGCTGCTGGATACAGTGAGTACAAGAGTGTTCTGAGATGCCACAGCAGGACCTTTCAACTGGCGAGGCTTGGGGGTCCCCACTAGCTCAGGTATTTAGTCAATTTGGGGTCAAGTGGGGGGGGGGATAATGTGTGACTACCCACTTTAGGCTCAGGCCCACCCAAATTGGCATATCTGACTTTTTTCAGCAGCAGTATCCCTGAGGTCCATCCTAATTGTGATTTCTTGCTGAACCCTGGTTTTCTTGCACCTGTCAGGAAATCACCAAACATGGCACTAGAATAGTTAAGGGGTTTCTGGAAGCTGGGAGAAAGAAAGAATGCCTTATAATCAGAGGGAAGGGTTGGTGGCAGCAGTAGCCCCCTCCCCCCTAAGTATATAAGCCCACTCCATGCCATCCTTTTTAAAATTATTTTATTTTTATTGAAATTTACATTATGAACCAAGCATCTACTTGTACAGAAAAAGAATTAATTTTCAATAAGAACAGGAAAAGAACTATAATCCTATTTAAAGAAATAATCATCAATTAACTCTAGTCCTCCTTAAGAGGAGTGCTCCAAGCCTGTAAATACAGGAAAAATACTCAAAAGAGAACAAAGGAAAAAAAGCTACTAACACCAAGCTCTAAAATATAGAAGACAATTCAATTAAAGTGTATCTTCTGCCCCATGTATGGGAGAAGAGGTCCTATAACATCCCTCCATTATTCCTCCAGAAGAAACAAATGTGGAGAGTTGAATAGAATAAAAAAACACATGTTTGTGTGACCTACAGTTAATCACAGATTTACAGGGAAATTTAAGGGAAAACAATGCTCCCATTTGCAAAACTGCAGGTCTCACTAAAAGAAATTGCTTCCTCTTCCTTTGTGTTTCATGTGAAACATCTGGAAAAATATTAATCTTAAAGTTCAAGAAGTTCTTATCTCTGTTCTTAATACAGACGTAGAACCCAGTCTTTATCCGAAGTCAATGCAAAGGTAACTAGAAGAGTGGCTGATTGTCTTATTCCACTAAGGAATTGTTTGTTAGATATCTCAAATAGATTTTGCATGCATCACCAGAACTTTTACCACCAATAGTAAAAGCTTTCTATTTGCCTCCATTTAAACGAACCAATGGTGGAACTCAGTTGGAATAAATTCAACCTATGGAGCCTTTGGATGTTTCTGCTTTACTTGAGACCTTAAAGTAAAGCAGAAATATCCAAAGGCTCCAGAGATTGAATTTATTCCAACTGAGTTCCACCATTGGCTCGTTTAAATGGAGGCAAATAGAAAGCTTTTACTATTGGTGGTAAAAGTTCTGGTGATGCATGCAAAATCTCTTTGAGATATCTAACAAACAATTCCTTAGTGGAATAAGACAATAAACATGGAAAATTAAGTACTCTTAAATTGCAGTTCCTTGCAGTATTTTCCAAATTTTCCGTCTTGGCATTAAGAATTATGTTCTCCTGAATTATTGCAGATTCAACAGTGTTCACACCAGTTAAGAGTTTCTTCCACTTTTATCACCATATCAGAAATAATTTTTATGTCAGTTTGATTCTTAGATACCTTCTGCTTCAATTCTTGAACTTTACCGCTTATTAAAACATTTTGAGAAGTCAAAGTCTTACCCAATTCAGTAATAGCTGTCCAAATTGATTTCAAAGTGAAAGCTTCAGGTCGAGGAATATTAAAAGAAGTAATTTCCAAATATTTATTTTTATTTTTGTTACATTTGTACCCCGCACTTTCCCACTCATGGCAGGCTCCTTATACTATACAGCAAGAAGGAGGGAGAGACAGGCTTGCACTGCTCCTAGTCAATGGCAGAACGCCAACCATCCTAAAGTCACTGCGCCCAGGCGATCCCTGTTGCTCCAGGTTCTCCTCGGATGATGCTCTGATGGTTCCCCATTGTGCTGCAGAAAAGAACTACCTCCTGATGTCTCCACTCAGCGGAGATCATACCCTGGGCCAACGGCAGTGGTTGAGGTGAGTGATCCCTCTGTTCTAGGCTCAAAGTGTTCCACCCCAAGGGACTCCTCTGGTCCTCCTGTCTCTGGAAGAGAAACCAGTAAGGTTGCACCATGAACAACTTCGCCTGTACTGAAACGCTGAACATATCGATCCATTGTTGAAGAGGAAGGTAGTTTAGAGGGCTCCGAGGGAAAAACCATCATCTTTCCTTTCCTCTTTACCATCAGTAAGAAAAGATTTTCACAGAGAATTCAGTTTTGAAGCAGAGCTCACAGAGCAGCAGCCATCTTGGAAAGCTCCCACTCCATGCCATCCTAACTTGTCTTAGGTTATATCTCCTGCCTCTGACCCTATGTTTTGAGGGAGATCCCTTCCTGCAAAGCCTGGGGCAGATATCCTGAATAGAGAGTAGCACGGGGACAGAAACTTTACCCATTCCCAATGGAATCTAACCTGTTGAAGCTATTATTTACTTTCTCGCATCCCTCCATTTCCTCCCAACCCCAACAGCCTCCTGTGTTTTTTTTGGATGGTATTTACTATTCAACCAATGAGTGTTCTAAGCCAGCCAGTGAGTGTTCCACTACCTGTTGCCACATGTGCAGGATGCATTAGAGTGAAGGACCTGGGGCTGGATGTGGTCAGCTTGACTTCATTTCTGCCATTGCCAGTGAAGACACGCAAGTTGGAGGTTAGGGAGAGACAAAACTTCTGGGGGTGGGGGGGGGGGGAGAGATCAGATTGTTAGGGAAAGAGATTAGGGGAAGAGAGGGTGGAAATGCTGGACCCATGGAAGGAGAGAGAGAAAGAGAGAGGAAGAGATGCCAGATCTTGGCAGGAAAGGGGAGGGCAGGCAGGGGAGAGAGAAGGAAAGATGCTGGCCCTGGTGTGGGTATAGGAGGAAGGGAGGAGAGAGTGCAAAAGTTGGATATAGGGAGGGACAGAGACTCAGAGAAGAGATATTGGAAGGGGAGAGAGCATGACAGAGACACAAAGGGCAATGCTGGAAAAGGGGCGACAGGGACATAGAAGAGCAATGCTGGACACGGAGGTTCAATAGGGACACAGAGGGTCAATAAAGAGATAGAGGGTTGATGCTGTACATAGAGTGGACGGTAGTAACACTGAAAAGACAGAGGCTAAATAGCATTTTATTCTGAATTTATTAATTGAAAAATGCCAGCTTTGGGAAATCCACATCTGCAATATCTTGCATTTCATATTTGTTGAGGGTCTGTCCATTTTTTGCACTTGTGACCGAGGTGTGATATTCTGCTAGCGTTTAGTTTCTGTGTAGCAGATGTCGTAGAATAACAAGGTTGTTATCAGCATCAACGTCATGGCCAGAACATCCAAGGACTCTTGGAGTCTCCCATGCAGCTGAGAGATGCCGTGGCTGGCAAATTGCACATTGTTTATGAAACCCCCGCTTCTTATCAAGGTGACCCCATCAATGTGGAGCTAGTGAGACAATGTTGGGGCTCCTGAAGTCATAATAATAATGGGGATAAATGTTATGTGTGCATCACCCCCAAGGCTAGAATATACATCATTACATAGCTGTAGCCTGTGATTTCTGTATAAAAAAGGGGGCTCTTATCTGAGGCAAAAGGCTGCTGTGCTGACATTCAATCCGAGGTGTGGCCCTGTGCTGAATCTGACTGAACATCTGAGGAACACGTTGCCACCTGCTAGAAGTCTGCATCAGGCCATGTGTGTGCCATGTACGTTTGTATAAGTGCTGTGGGCATAGGGTGACTCTTACTTAGGAGTCTAGCTGGTGACTCTTTTACTTAGGAGTCTAGCTTAAGGATTTATGTGCGTTTGCTCTGAGCTATCATAAGAGTTCCTGGTTATCTTTATTCTTGCCTTCTTTGCACATTATCTTTATTGCTATTGTAAATAAATAAACACTATTTGATAATGCTTGGCTGTGGAGTTAGTTCTTTCTATTATTTAAGGTGTAGTGAGCTTGGATCTAAGGATAAGAGGGATCACATTTGCTTCTGTCACCACTCACTATGGTATGCTAAGTGTCAAGTACCCCAATAACACCCCATGCCACACACCTATACTCTCCAGTGTTGATGCAGCAACTACAGGTACTATAGGAATCAACAATCACTGTATATATAAAAATCATTTCCCCCTTTTCCTGTTTGGTGTCTTGAATTGGTGGTTAAAGCAATTCAGCATGGAGCAAAGTTATTACAGAATTTTTTTTTTGTTGTTACATTTGTACCCTGTGCTTTCCTACTCATGGCAGGCTCAATGTGGCAATGGAGAGTTAAGTGACTTACCCAGAGTCACAAGGAGCTCCCTGTGCCTGAAGTGGGAATTGAACTCAGTTCCTCAGGACCAAAGTCCACCACCCTAACCACTAGGCCACTCCTAGTTGTGCCCTGTACAATGAGATAGGTTTTTAAACAAGTGGCGTCCTTTTGTTTGTCTATTTTTAACCATATGTTCTCATTTCTCTAGAGCAGCAAGTTACCCCAAGGCAGGAGGAATTTAGGGCCAGTCCTGATTTTCTAACATCGCCATCCGAATGCATTATGGGTCCTGCACTGCTGATTTTTATGGGTAGAATTAAGGACTACAAATACCACACTATTATTATTATTTTGGCATGTTAGTTCAAAACCAGGCTGGTAAACATGACTCCTTCCTGTAACTGGCTAACGTGGTAGCTCTGTTTCCTTGTAGGGTTACCATATGGCTCCAGAAAAAGGAGGACAGATTAAGCTAGTCTGGGTTTTACTTCCATTGCTTTCAATGGAAGCAAAACCCAGACTGGATCAATGTGTTCTCCTTTTTGCTGGAGCCATATGGTAACCAGACTTGTAGGCAACTTAAACCCACACAGGCTCTGCCATTGTGCTTCTTTTCTCTTCCTTTTTCTGCCTGCTGCTTCCTTGACCTTTGCTATTGCTACTAATGACATAGGGCATTGGTTCTCAACCCAATCCTCAGGATATACCCATCCAGTCAAGTTTTCAGGATACCCACGATGAATATGCATGAGATTGCATGCATTACCTCCACTGTATACACATCTATCTCATGCATATTCAATGTGGATATCCTGAAAATCTGACTGGGCTGGGTTGAGAACCCTTGACATAAGGAATTGAAGAGAAGCCCCCCCTTCCCCCAGCCTATGTCTTGCTAGGTCTCTTGTATGTATATGCAGACTCAGAAGACATAGTCAATAAAAGGAGAGAAAGACCAACTGGAGGGCATAGAGATAAGAGAACTCCATAAAGCCTAGAGATAAAAGAACTCCATAAGGCATGAGGGAGAGACAGAGAAATAAGCCGAACCTGTAATATAAGTGTGCTGACTTGGCAGCTCTACATATGGGGGTAAACATTTGAGAAGCAGCACTCTGAATAGTTACCAAGTTACCCAATTCAAGAAGGAGATTATAAGCCAGTCCTGGATTTCTGACAACTCCATCCTGGTGCATTATGTAAGGCTGCCAACTGGATCCAGATTCACAGGACAGGATTGATCCAGTCCTGGGTTTATCTCAGTGCATGCTGTGACTTGCAGTCTTGCTTTTCTTAGGGAATGATGAGGACATCAGAACTACAAGTCCCTGCATGCAACAGGGTAAACCCAGAACTGGATGAACACTGTCCTGTGAATCTGGATCCAGATGGCAGCCTAGCAAAGGTCACAATGGAGTATGGGGGTGGAGAGGCTTGTTTTTGTATCTCCATCCATTGATGATGTAGAGATGCCAAGTTACCCAGTTCCAAGATGGAAATTTGGCGACAGTCCCATATTCCTGACTATCCCATTCTCATGACTTATGGGACTTTCAGGACTGATTTCAAATGAGTAGGATCAGGCACTACAAATCCCACACTGCTTTGGAATGTAAGTTCAAAACCAGGACTGTCTCAAAATCTCCAGCTTGGAACTGGGTACCTTGGCATTTCTGGATGATATCACCCCACTGGGGATCCTGAATCATAGCTTTGGGAACCTCTAATTTAGAGTCAGTTAGGATCCTAAAGCTCTGCAGGAGAGTGGCTTGGACTCTCAAGAGAAGTCTTACCCCTAATTAGGGAAACCCATGCTAGGAGGTGGGGAGGTGGGGGCACAGCCCAGAAAAGAAGCTGGAAAGGCCAGCCAGTGCCAGGATTAGAAGTACAGGCATCTGTTGAGGCCCAGAAATAGATGAATTAGCTCCTGCCTGTCATTATCAGTGCCTGAAAATTGCTTAAGTGAACCAATGTGCTGCAGAGCAGTCAATGCCAATCATTTTGAGATGAAATCTCATTAGCAACTTGGATACACCAATTTAGTTTACATTCAATCAATCAACAGTTTATTTATGGGTCGCTTTCCCTGAGAAGCTCAAAGCAACTAACATACAATCGATTAAAAAATAATTAGACTATTCAAGTCTTTATAAACAAATATGTGCAAATAAAAACAGTTAAGCAAATCCAGATTATAATGAATTATACATATTAAAACTATACAAAGAATAAACATTTATTATAAGAGAACAGAATACAGAAAAATATGGGATCAGTATTCAAAAGCTCTTTTGCATTCTGCAGCAGCTGATCACATAAGGACTTTTTAAAACATTTGCTGCCCTCTAGAACAGATAATCTTTGGCTGTATAAGTTGCTATATAGTCAAAATTTCTTTGTTCAAAGGAGGACAGGATTGGGGCCATAGATGCAACATTCCCAAATGATTTGGGTGCCAAATACAATATAAATAAGCACTTCTTGGACTCAGTGAAGGAGCTTACTCAGTATTTGGGCTGCTTAGCATAGGTGTCACCATGGGGTGGCGCCACCTCTAAAAATTGCCTTATCACCCCAAAATCAGCACACTATCCCTTTGGGTCCAGTATTACCTCCTTACCTCCCTCTGTCCTCCCCCCCCCCCACCTACCACTGAGGGACCTACAAACTTGAGGTGTTGGCCGTCACTGCCAGTAGCAATAACATCAGGTACCCTGCTCCGGCCAGCCCTAGAGTCCATCCCTCTGTCATAACTTCCTATTGCTGCATGGATTGAATGTGACAGAAGGAAAGCCTTGGGAGGCCAGCAGGAACCTGATGTTATCCCTGCCGACAGTGAGGATGAACACTGCAAGTTTGTAGGGCCCATGGGGGGAGGTAGGGGGTGATCCTAGTCCTTCTGGAGGGGAGGGAAGGGAAGAGAAAGGGAGATAGAGGAATAGAGGAAAGGAAGGAAAGATGCTGGACCCATAGGGGGGAATGGGGGTGGGGGTGGGGAGAGAGGGGGAAGCTGCCCGTGGAAGGGAAAAAGAAGGGCGAGAGGGGAAATGCTGCATATGGATAGAAGGGAAGGGAGAGGAGCAACCAGTTAGAAAAGTGCCTAAACAACCATGGTGGAAAAGAAAAGAAATATTTTTATTTAATAGTGTTTAATGATTTGAATATGTCCACTTTGGGAAAATGTACATTCTTTCTATTTTTGTATTTAGCAGAGTACAGGAATGTTTAACAGTCTAAGTTGTTCTAGTTTCCCAGTAGCAGGTATATTTGTGCTCTAGGGCCCAGTGCAATATTTATAACACTGTTTTTTTATAAGTGGGTTAGGACTGATATGGTTTTATAATTTTTTTTTCTGTATAGGTTTTGAGTGTCTTTTTGCAGGGTGTGTGTTATTTTGCACAATATGGGTTTGTTTTAAAGCAGGCTCTGGGGCATTGTCACCGAAAATAAAAATATTCAGGACTAGTGGTCTCCACATCCTAAACAGTCACTACACAAACAAAAACCCATCTGCTTTAAACAAAGTATCTGGCAGTGGAACAAGTATGTGCTGTTCATGAGATTTTAATTACAATTTGAATATTTTTTGTATGGTGAGTTGTAAGGGGGATAGCTCCATTGTTGGGGAATATGACGTTTATAATATAGAACTGGAGCTTCAGGATTTATATTGAGATTCTGTCCAATCCTGTAGAGCAGTGGTTCTCAACTGGTGTATCTTGACACACTAGTGTGTTGTGAGGATCCGGAAGGTGTGTTGCAGGGATGGCTCACAGTAGCGGGTTTATTTTTTAAGTGTACGACATGTCTCCTATCCTGCCGCCCAGACCAGTAAGGCTGTCTCTTTCTTTTTTTCCCTCAACCCTCCCCACCCTGAGTTCAACACTGCTTTCCATTTCCTCTTCTCCCTCCTTCAAACTCCCTCAGTCCATCAAGCCTGCATTGTCTGCCGGGCCCTGCAGTGTTAACAGGCTGCCTGGGCCGGCGCAAGATTCTTCCCTCGGCTGTGTCCCACCCATGCATTCACAGAAAGTTGTGTCAGAGGGGTGGAACCTGGCTGACTGGCCCAGGCAGCCTGTTAACTCTGCAGGGGCTGGCAGACAACACAGGTTTGACAGATCAAGGAGGGGAGGGGGAGGGAGAAGAAAAAGCAGTGCTGGACTGCCAGGCATGAGAGAAGGAGAAGGAGCTGTGTTGGACTTGTGTGTATTGGGGAGGGTGAGGGAAGGAAAGGGAGCAGCGTGGGGGGGGAGGTTGATGAAAGAAGAGGACAGCACTGAACTTGTAGGGGAGGTTTGAGGGAAGAACAGAACAGCATTGGACTTGTGTGTGTGTGAGGGAGTGTGAGGAAAGATGACAGCAGCATTGGATTGGGGGGGGGGGGGGGTTGAGGGAAGAAGAGAACAATGTTGGATTTGTGGGATGGGTTGAGAGAAGGAGAGAGAGCAGTGTTGGGCTTGCCCGGGGTATTGAGGGAAGAAAAGGGAGTGGTGCTGGACTCACAGGGGGGCTGAGGGAAAATGAGAGAGTGGTGCTGGACTCATGGTGGAGGGGTGGTGGGCTGAGGGAAGAAGAGGGAGAGATTTTGGAAAGGGGACTTGGGGAAGGAGAAGAGAAAGCATTGCTGGACTGGGGGGGGGGTGAGAAAAGGAGAGGGAGATGTGTTACATTTGTGTGTGTTGGGGAGTTTGAGGGAAGGAAAGGGAGCAGTGTTGAACTTGTGGGGGGTTGAAGGCAGAAGAGAGCGGCGTTGGACTTCTGGGGGTGGGTTGAGGGAAGAAGAGAGCAGTGTTGGATGTGGGGGGGCTGGTGTAAAGAGTGGTAATTGGCTCATATAGAAGGCTGACAGAATAAGAAGAAGTGTTGCTGGACTCACAGAGAGGGGTCTGAGAGAAGGTGGAAGAGGTTTTAGATTTGAGGGGGGCTTATGGAAGAGGTCCTGGATTCATGGGGGGGGGGGGGGAGAAGTTGTGCTGGACCCAAAGAGGAGGTACAGGGAGGGGGAGAGGTGCTAGACCTGCAGGGGGAGAGGGATAGGAGAGGGGAAGGAGAGGTGCCAGACTGAGGGATCTGGGGAGAGAGGAGCAGGGGCGTAGCCAGACAGTCAAGTTTGGGTGGGCCTGAGCCCAAAATGGATGGGCAGGGAATTCAGCCCCTCCTGGCCCCCTTCTGCTCTGTTCTCTGCATTCTGCCTCTCCCCCTACCTTCAAACACAAAATATGAAATACCTTAGCTGTTGGGGATCCCCAAACTGCACAGCTGAAGATTTTTTCCTCCTCGGGCAGCCAGTGCTCTTCAAAACAGCAGCTGACAGGCACTTGACTTGAGCTGACGTCGATGCCAGGAGTCCGTATATGCTCAGTGCCTCCGCACGGGTGAAATGTGGAGAGGGGCCGGTGTGCGGTGCCAGCTGCCATTTGGAAGAGCATTGGCTGCCTGAGGAGGAGGAAACCTTTAGCTGGTGGGGTTTGGGGACTTCCACAGCAAGACTGCCACAATTTTGGGTGGGCCTGAGTCCAAATTGGGTGGGCCACAGCCCACCTAGGCCCACCTGTAGCTACGCCACTGGAGAGGAGTAAGATGGTGAACCATTGAGGGAGGGTGCTGGGCAGAAGGTGAGATGGCAGACAATAGTGGAGGGAGCTGAGGAGAAGGGGAAATGGCAGACCATGGGGGTAAGAAGAGAGTAAAAGAAAGGGAGAGATGATGCACCAACAGGAGAAGGGCCGCAGAAAGGGGGGGCAGGGGGGACAAAATTCCCTGGGCCTCCAAGGGGGACCCGGAGCTGGGGTCTCTCTCCTTCACCTGCTCCCAGGCCGCCAGCACCTCAAGCCTCGGTCTCACCTGCCCGCCCTCAGCTCCGTCGACAGCCCCCCTCCATCCACCACCGGGCTCCCTGCATTCAAATTGGCAACACCTCACCTCCATGTGAAAGCGGCAGATCGCCTCCCTTCGGGCCCTCCCTCACTGTGCCCCACCCTCACGGAAACAAGAAGTGACATCAGACAAGGGTGGGACACAGTGAGAGAAGGCCTGAAGGGAGGCGATCTGCCGTTTTCACTTGGAGGTGAGGCGCTGCCGATTTGAATGCAGGGGCCCTGGTGGCGGACGGAGGGGGACTGTCGATGGGTCTGGGGGTGGGCCCTCTTCCTCCCTTGTCCAGCAGCTCTCCAACCCCTTCCTCCTCTCCCTCCCATGTCCAGCAGCTCTCTCCCTTCCATTCAGTCCCCTCCCCCTTTTCCTCCCATGTCCAGCAGCTCTCTCCCTTCCCTCCAGTCCCTTCTTCCCCCAAATTCTATAACAACATTCATAAAATAAAGGAACGTCCCTGATCCTCCCATAGCTGCATTCCCTTTTTGGTACACGAGGATCCAATTTAGTCATGTAAATTTTTATTAAAGCCAATTAGTACCAATAATTGCTTGCTAAAATTCTAATTATTGGTTCTAATTGGCTCATTATTCAATTAAATAGTATGCGAAAATTGGAAGCACACCCAAATTTGTGTGCACAATTTAATTTAAAGCACCATTTATAGAATTCTGGGGTTAGTGTGTGCTATAAGTTTTAGTAAAAGGGCCCCAGAGCTATTACAGATTCGACTCCAGAGTCAAAGGGGGTTGTAGCTGGCTTTCAAGTGGAGGGCCAGTGAGTTGGACATTAGAGGGAAGAACATCCTTATTGGTCTGTTTTTTTTCGCTTTATTGCTTGTGATTAGTGGTTTGGTCCCCTCTGTAAAAGTACTGTGGAATAGAAGGAGATGTTAAATTCATTATTTCATAGAAACACAGAAAAATGCAGGCAGATAAAGACCGTATGGCCTATCTAGTTTGCCCATCCATGCCATCTGCTTTCCCTATCACTCTCTTAGAGATCCTATGCACTTGTCGCAAGCTCTCTTGAATTCAGATACTGTTTTCGTTTCCACCACTTCCACTGGGAGGCTATTCCACGAATTCACCACCCTTTCTATGAAGAAGTATTTCCTCAGGTTACTTCTGAGTCTATCCCCGTTCCCTTCATCCTATCCCCCCTTGTTGCAGAACTTCCTTTCAATTGAAATAGACTGGCCTTCTGTGCATTTAAGCCATGTAGGTATTTAAATGTCTCTATCATATCTTCCCTCTCCCGCCTTCTTCCAAACTATACATATTGAGATCTTTAAGTCTATCACCATGTGCTTTATGTTGATGACCACTGACCATTTTAGTAGCCACCCTCTGGACCAACTCCATCCTTTTTATATCTTTTTGAAGGTGCGTTCTCCAGAATTGTACACAGTATTCTAAATGAGGTCTATCCATAGTCTTATACAGGGGCATCATCACCTCCTTTTCCTACTAGCCATTCCTCTCCCTATGCACCCAAGCATTCTTTTAGCTTTCACTGTCACCTTTTCTACCTCTTTGGCCACCTTAAGATCATCACATAGGATCACACCCAAGTCCTGCTCCTTTTTTGTGCACAAAACTTCTTCACCCCCTGAACTATACTGTTCCCTCAGGTTTTTGCAACCCAAATGCAAGACCCTGCATTTTTTAGCATTAAATCTTAGCTGCTAAATTCCATACTATTCCTCTAGTTTTGCTAACTCCTTCCTCATGCTATCCACCCTATCAGGGGTGTCTAACCTATTGCAGATTTTAGCATCATACACAAAGAGGCAAACCTTACCAGACAGCCCTTCAGCAATATTGCTTACAAATGTTTAAAAGAATCGGCCCAAGAACCATACCTTGCATCATACTACTGGTGACATCCTTTTCCTCAGAATGAGCTCCATTTACCATTACCCTCTGTTGCCTTCCACTCAACCAGTTCCTAACCCAGTCAGTCACTTTAGGGCCCATACTGAGGGGACTCAGTTTATTACTAGTCTATGTAGAACCATGTCAAAGGCTTTTCTAAAATCTAAATACACCACATCTAGCACTCTCCCTTGATCCGACTTTCTGGTCACCTGATCAAAGAAATTAATCAGATTTGTCTGACAAGACCTGCCTCTAGTGAAACCATATTGCCTCGGGTTCTAGAATCCACTGGATTCCAAAAGCTTTACTATTCTCTATTTTAAAAGTGTTTCCCTAGTGAAATCATATTGCCTCGGGTCCTATAATCCATTGGATTCCAAAATCTTTACTATTCTCTGTATTACAAGTGTTTCCATTAATTTACTTAACACAGAAATCAGACTTACCAGCTGTAGTTCCCAACCTCTTTCTTTTGTGGAGAGGGATCATATCTGCTTTTCACCAGTCCTACAGGACTACTCATGACTCTAGAGAAGCTTTCAAAAGATCAACCAGCAGAGCCACTAGAACTTCCCTAAGTCCCTTCAAGAACCTTGGATGTATTCCATCCAGCCTTATCGCTTTGTCTGGCTTTAGTTTAGCCAGCTCCTCATGAGTATAGTCCTCTGAAAGTTGTTCAGGGGCTACCACCCCTCCATTTCTATTTGTGTTTGTCTTCTGTGACCCTGTTTCCAACTCTTCAGCAGTGAACACAGAACAGAAATATTTGTTAAGCAATCCCACCTATCTTCATCAGCTTCTATATATTCCTCCCCTTCACTTTTGAGTCTCACAATACCAATTTTGCAGTTCCTCGTATCATTAACATAGCTAAAAAATGTCTTGTCCCCCCCCCCCCATTTTACCATATTGGCTTTTTTTTCCTTCCATTTGCATCTTTGCTTTCCCAACTACTCTACCAGTTTCTCTTTGCTTTTCTAGATATTGTCCCTTACCTTCCTCTTTCTGCAATCTCTTGTAATTTATAAATCTAACCTCTCTTTTCTACCTTTTCAGCTACTACTCTTGAGGAACAAAATGGCCTCATTTTCCTCTTACTTTTATTTACTTTCCTTACAAAAAGGTTTGTTGTCCCTACAATAGCTCCTTTCAGTTTTGTCTGCTGCTTTCCAACTTCTTCCAAATGTTCCAATCCAGATAGCAATTCCTTGAGGTAATCCCCCATCTGAACAAAGTTATTTTTTTTAAAATCTAGAACCTTTATTTTTGAATGAACCCTCTCCACACCTATCTTAATATTAAACCATACCATCTGGTGATCACTGGATGCCTACTATAAGATCAGAAATACTCTCCAGTATAGCCCCATCCCACGTGGGTTCTATTACCAACTGCTGGAATAGTTCCTCCTGTAGAGAATCCAGGATGTCCCTGCTTCTAAAAGATCCCTCAATAAGGATACCCCAGTCAACATCTGCCAAATTAAAATCACAAATTAGTAATACATCACAAATTAGTAATACATCTCCTTTCACAGCTATTTTTTGAATATCTGTGAAGGAGGCCTGTAAATCACACCAAAGTAAATACATTTGCCATTCCCTTTTTCCAGATTGACTCACAGTGCCTGTTCCTTACCTTGTAGATATTGTTTTGCAGTGATTTTCTGTTACAAGTGTTTTTGCTTGTGAACTTCATTTGTAAAATGAATACATTAAAAAAGGTTGAACTAATGAGAGCAGACTTAGTTAAAAATTGATATTTATATTGTGAAAGTGAAAAGAATGCTGTCTTCTGGACAGTAACATACGTCTCAATGAACACACAAGAGTCATGGATTACCAAACATATTTAAATTCAGTAGGTTCCATCCAAAACACTTCCAAACTTATTTTTCTACCTGCAAATTTGGTCTTATTAGGAGCAAAATACAACTTATTTGCTTTCAACCAGAATACCATTGTACTTCCACAGTTGCCCATTCCATGTATTTCAGAAGCTATACCTAGAGTCACAGGAAAGAGCTCTGAAGTTTATATTCATACATATGGAACCAGTATTAAAACCTCCAAAGTTCTCTAGTCAACAGTGCGTAAGATATTAGAAAGTGTGGATGATAAAAGTGAGCCCCTTTTCAGTAGCTTAGGATTAAAGGTTAAATCCCCTTGAGTCACAGTATGAGGCCCTTCCTAAGAAGCCTGCCCCCTCTCCCCCCACCAAAATATATGTGAGGGATCTAACAAATGATTTCTCTGAAATATTTTAGAAGCTGATAATAGGTAACATTTTCAATTGTTACAGAAAAAAAGGCAAATTCAGTATTTGTCTATATTTATTAAAGACCAATGGATAGTGGATTCTTTTTAATAATAGGCTGCATTTTGCTGGTTTTAAAGAGGATGAAAAATCATTGTGACATTTCACCGCTTGCATACAAAATCTACATTGACATTCTATAATTATCATTAATCCTGGCTGCTCATTTCAACAGTGACCACATGTGGTGCTTTGTAAAGCCTTCACACCCTTGTACATTTCTTGAATTCTTCTGTTTAAACATACAATTCAGAATACATTAAAGTAGGAGTTTGTTTCACTGATCTTCAGGACATATTCACTTTCAGCATTTCAAGAACAAATGCAGAAGTATTCAAACAGTAATTAAAACTAATAAACCAAAGAGTCTTAATTAAATTATGTCTTCACATTCTTTGGTGGAAGCTCCTCATGAATCATTTAGGATATGTGTCTACCAACTTTCCACAGTGGGATAATACAGTTTTTGCCCAGTTCTTTCTGGTTGGCTGGAGTCATCTTTGGACTGCAGTCTTCAAGTCTTGCCTCACATTATCTATTGGATTCAGGTCTAGACTTTCACTGATCTACTTGAGGACATTCACTTTCACAGTCCAGCATAGCCATAGTGTAGTGGCAGGGCAGGGAGCTTCACTTGGTGCCATGGCTGCCCCCTCCCTCCAGAACCATCCTGTGGAGTCACTGTGATATGTGTTCTGAAACTAGGATCCATGTGAGCTGTCCCTGGGCTGCCACTTGAGAGCTGTATCTGCTTCCTGTGAATAAATAGAGGGTCCTGCCACCACTGCTAAGAGGAAAAGACAGAGAGACATGAGGATACAAGGAGGCACATTTTTTCTGTTGCTGGACCGACAAAGTAGAACAAATTACCTGGAACTCTCAGGACACAGAAGAATTCAGGGCTGTTCAAGAAATTGCTCAAGTAGCATCTGTTGGTGCAGGTTAGACAGTTTATCTTATTGGGCAGACTGGATGAACCATACAGGTCTTTATCTGCAATCATTTACTATAGTGGCCTAGTGGTTAGAGCACCGGTCTTACAATCCAGAGGTGGCCAGTTCAAATCCCACTGCTACTCCTTGTGATCTTGGGCAAGTCACTTAACCCTCCATTGCCTCAGGTACAAACTTAGATTGTGAGCCCTCCTGGGACAGAGAAATATCCAGTGTAATTGACCTTGAGCTACTACTGAAAAGGGTGAGAGCAAATTTAAATAAATAAATATGTTACTATGGTAATAAATGAAAATGAGCCTGGAGGGCTGGTTGCTGCAGCTCAGAGCAGGAGAGAACTGAACAGAAGGACCCATGGCCATGGCAGAATGAAGATCTGGTAGGAAGCAGGAAAAGTATTAAATTAACCTGCTGGTAGGAGAGAGAGAGGTTTGTACTAGGGATGGACTGTATGGTCCACATTGTTACCAAACAAAAACAGGCAATAAAAAACACATTTTGTGTTTTGTTGTTTGTTGATAATAGCGTGCATTCTTTGGAAATAGTGCACACCAAGCACCACTAGTATGCATACGCAAACTTGTGCATATATGAACACCCTGTCCGGAAAAAGTGCACCCTTTGTCCATATAGTATGTGCAATTTCTGAAGAGTGTACCTTATTAATGGCAAATGACAAAATGGTCAAATGAAAACAAATAAAACAAAAATTCCTGTAAATGACACGGGAAATAACACAAAATGTTGCCCAAGCTGCAGAGTGGGGTTGTTAGAGACAAAGAGAGGCAGTGGTGGAACAAGGTGGGGGAGTCTGAGAAACAAACAGAGGGGTCCTTTTACTAAGGTGAGCTAGCGTTTATAGAGTGTGCTAATAAATGCTAGTGACTCCCATGGGAATATATGGGTGTCTCTAGCATTTAGAACACACTAAAAATGCTAGTGTGCTTTTGTAAAAGACTCCCAGAGTCAGTAGGGTGGCACCAGGTAGGGAGGCTGTGAGAGAAACTAGTGCTGCATGGTAAGGAAGGTTTTACAGACAGTGAGATGGTAGAAAGGAAAGGGGGATGAAAATAAAACAAAGACTGGTGGGGATATGATGTCAGTGGCTACCATTGTTCAGTAGTGTCATACAGTCAGGGCCGCCAAGAGACTGGGTCGAGCCCGGGGAAAGTCCTCCCCCGCTGCCCCCGCCTCCCTGAGGCCTCCGAGCCGCAGTCCCCGGTCTCACCCACCCGCCCTCGGCTCTGTCGACCGTCCACCACTGGGCTGGACCCCCTGCATTCAAATCACAGTGCCTCACCTCTGTGTGAAAGCGCAGCAGCGGCAGATCACCTCCCTTCGGGCCTTCCCTCCCTGTGTCCCGCCCTCGCGGAAGTTACATCTGCTGCTACTGCGCTTTCACACTTTAAGTTCATGCTGACCTCCTTCCAATCTGCTCTTTTACGTGCCAAACAGGATTATTATATCCAACTGACCAACTCTCTTGGCTCTAATCCTCGACTTCTCTTTACCACATTGAACTCTCTCCTCAAGGTGCCCCCTCCCCCAACTCCCCCTTCATTATCTCCTCAGACCCTTGCTGAATTCTTTCACAACAAGGTTCAAAAGATAAACCTTGCTTTCTCTACCTCACCACCTCTCCCTCCACTAGTCCGTCCCCCTCTCTCTCCTTCCCCTCATTCCCTTTCCTCCTTTCCTGAAGTTACTATTGAGGAAACTACACTTCTCCTTTCTTCCTCAAAATGTACCACCTGTTCCTCTGATCCCATTCCTACCCACCTTCTTAATGCCATCTCTCCTACTCTTATTCCTTTTATCTGTCACATTCTCAACCTCTCACTTTCCACTGCAACTGTCCCTGCTGCCTTTAAACATGCTGTGGTCACACCTCTCCTTAAGAAGCCTTCACTTGACCCTACTTGTCCCTCTAATTACCGACCCATCTCCCTCCTTCCTTTTCTCTCCAAATTACTTGAGCGTGCTGTTCACCGCCGCTGCCTTGATTTTCTCTCCTCACATGCTATTCTTGACCCATTACAATCTGGTTTTCGCCCTCTCCACTCAACCGAAACTGCGCTTACTAAAGTCTCCAATGACCTATTACTGGCTAAATCCAGAGGTCAATATTCCATCCTCATTCTTCTTGATCTTTCCGCTGCTTTTGACACTGTCGATCACAGCATACTTCTCGATACCCTGTCCTCACTTGGATTCCAGGGCTCTGTCCTTTCCTGGTTCTCTTCCTACCTCTCCCTCCGCACCTTTAGTGTTCACTCTGGTGGATCCTCTTCTACTTCTATCCCTCTGCCTGTCGGCGTACCTCAGGGTTCTGTTCTTGGTCCCCTCCTCTTTTCTATCTACACTTCTTCCCTTGGTTCATTAATCTCATCCCATGGCTTTTCCTACCATCTCTATGCTGATGACTCCCAAATCTACCTTTCTACCCCTGATATCTCACCTTGCATCCAAACCAAAGTTTCAGCGTGCTTGTCTGACATTGCTGTCTGGATGTCTCAACGCCACCTGAAATTAAATATGACCAAAACCGAGCTTCTCATTTTCCCCCCCAAACCCACCTCCCCACTCCCCCCGTTTTCTATTTCTGTTGATGGCTCTCTCATTCTCCCTGTCTCCTCAGCTCGAAACCTTGGGGTCATCTTTGACTCTTCTCTCTCCTTCTCTGCTCATATCCAGCAGACCGCCACGACCTGTCGTTTCTTTCTTTACAACATCCGTAAAATCCGCCCCTTTCTTTCCGAGCACTCTACCAAAACCCTCATCCACACCCTTGTCACCTCTCGTTTAGACTACTGCAATCTGCTTCTTGCTGGCCTCCCACTTAGTCACCTCTCCCCTCTCCAGTCGGTTCAAAACTCTGCTGCCCGTCTCATCTTCCGCCAGGGTCGCTTTACTCATACTACCCCTCTCCTCAAGACCCTTCACTGGCTCCCTATCCGTTTTCGCATCCTGTTCAAACTTCTTCTACTAACCTATAAATGTATTCACTCTGCTGCTCCCCAGTATCTCTCCACACTCGTCCTTCCCTACACCCCTTCCCGTGCACTCCGCTCCATGGATAAATCCTTCTTATCTGTTCCCTTCTCCACTACTGCCAACTCCAGACTTCGCGCCTTCTGTCTCGCTGCACCCTACGCCTGGAATAAACTTCCTGAGCCCCTATGTCTTGCCCCATCCTTGGCCACCTTTAAATCTAGACTGAAAGCCCACCTCTTTAACATTGCTTTTGACTAGTAACCACTTGTAACCACTCGCCTCCACCTACCCTCCTCTCTTCCTTCCCGTTCACATTAATTGATTTGATTTGCTTACTTTATTTATTTTTTTTTGTCTATTAGATTGTAAGCTCTTTGAGCAGGGACTGTCTTTCTTCTATGTTTGTGCAGCGCTGCGTATGCCTTGTAGCGCTATAGAAATGCTAAATAGTAGTAGTAGTAGTAGTAGGTGAGGCGCTGTGATTTGAATGCAGGGGGCCCGGCCCAGTGGCGGACGGTTTACGGAGCCGAGGGCGGGCGGGTGAGACCGGAGACTGCGGCACTGGGCCCCCCTTGGAGGCCCGGGCCCGGGGAATTTTGTCAATCCTGCCCCCCCTCTCGGCGGCCTGGCATACAGTAAGGCATTTGTTGGCTTTCTTTGACCCTCTTTGGATTCAAAATGGCTCCCACTTTAAACTTAGTGAAGACCACTAATAAAGAGTCTCATATCAATAGCACCAGAAAGAGTTGTACAACACAGCCAGCAAAGTGTTTACATTTATTTATTTAAAATGTTTATAACTTGCCATATTGGCCCTGAGAAAAGGTTGCTGAAACTGCTACAGTATCACATTTATAAAACCCCCTGTTCACACTCGGTGAGGCACAGCCAAAGTAGAGATAAAGGCAAGAGGGTCCACAGGCAGAGTTGCAGCAATTATGTGCCTCTGCAATGTCTGGAACAAGTTCTTTGGGGTGGGACCACCAGATTGTGGGAGGCTTTGGCCTCAAGGGATTATTCACACTTCTTACTGCACTTGCAAAAAGAGTCCAGTCTGAGTTTTGTTCCAAACCACCTAAGTATATTAAGAGTCTAGAAATATTCAAATCAGGTGCACCATAAAAATTTCAACAATCGCAGTCACAGTTAACACTGGTAATAAATAGAAATAAAGCAAAACATAGAAAAGAATATAAGATGATACCTTTTTTATTGGACTAACAATACATTTTTTTTCTGATCTGAAGAAGAAGGGTTACCTTCGAAAGCTAATAAAAAATGTATTATTAGTCCAATAAAAAAGATATCATCTTATTTTCTTTTTTATATTTTGTTTTATTTCTATTTATTACCTTTAAAAGTGGACTAACACAGCTACCAGACCACATAATCCTGCCCCGTGGAGAGGTAGTATTCAAGAGCTGCAGTACATACTAACAGCCACTAGGGGATGACTTACCATCACAAATTCATTTCATGCAAATCTTTCCTTGAGAACTAAACTGTGCTTTCATTCCCAAGGTACGGAATCACTATCTGCAGTGTATTGCAGTCCAATGTGTTCTCATTTAAATTCTTTAAATAATAAAAAAAATAAACTCTGTTTCTTTTTTCTTTTATTTTGGTTTCTAAAATTACAGCATTCCTATTCCCCCCTCTACAAGAATCTTCTCAGTGCTGGTTTCCTTGCCTAAAGCTATCATGTTTATTAATAAATACTTCTCTGGAGTTCATATGAAGTGACCGAAATGGTAGACCAAGTTTGGATTTACTGCCAGCGAATGGTATGTTCCTCTAAATATAATTTCTGGCACCTCAGATTAGCTTCCATGTGTGGTGTGATTTTCGGTTCCTGGAAAATATTTCTGATATTTTGTTTACTGGGTATATTCAGCTCTCTCTCTAATATTAGCCACTTTGACGAAAATACATCTGATGCTATTTCCTGTAACTCTGCTACTTATGAGCCCTTTACGGTTTTCTTTCTGCAAAACAGAATTCTTCTTAAATGTCGTATGGCACCGCACCAAACACGTAGCTGTAAACTGGTATTAGTAGCGGGCGAGTGTTTGTATCATGAACAAAGGAGAATGATGGAGGTAATGTTTTGGACTCATTCCTTCTTTTGAATTGTGATCTGCAATGACCACATATTTTTAAATAAAAAAAAATCAATCCCAGTAGGCTTCATATACTGTTGCACATGGCAATTCAGAAATTGCAAATACACTGGAAAATAACCAGATAATGCTTTGCCCCATCCCCTCTCCTCTGCCTGCCAATCATCTTTATGTCACAATTGCTTTTTGACAAACAGTGTTAATATGCATCAGTTGAGAACTCTGACTTGCTGAAGCCTCCTTCTACTTGAGTTACCAAATCTGTCCACAGGCAGCTAGGTTTTAGAATTATCTGCTATGAATATGCATGAAATAGATCAGTATCCACTGCATACAAATTTATCTAATGTATGTTGAAGATGAAGATTCCCCAGGACAAGTTTGAGAAGCCCTGCCATGTACATTTTAATCTGGTTGACGTGGAGGGGCATTTTCGAAAGGGAAGCCCAAGTTGCGATTTGGATGTCCTTGCAAAACGGCAAAATTCAGGGCGGGGAAATCCGTATCTTCGAAACAAGATGGATGTCCATCTTTCGTTTTGAAAATACCGTCAGGGACGTCCAAATCCTTAAATTTGGATGTCCCTAGATTTGGTCATCCCTAGACATGGAAGTTTCTGACTTTCGGCGATTTTCGAAACCAAAGACATCCATGTCAAAAAAGGCCAAATGCAAGCCATTTGGTCATTGGAGGAGCCAGCATTTCTAGTGCACTGGTCCCCCTGACATGCCAGGACACCATCCGGGCACCCTGCATTGCCTCCACGACCTTGGTCTCGCCCAAATCTAAGAGAACTTCCGTCCCACTTCAATCCAGGAAGAAGGTCTTCAAATGGGGACACTCCTCCACTTTTGCTGGTCACCCCAGTTTCCGTAAGACTTTTCATTTAATATCTCAGTATTATTGGTGGCCCCGCATGGCTCAAGATATCTTACATTTTGTTTCTACTTGTCCCACTTGCGCCTGGAACAAGTTCCCTCCTGGCAAGCCGTGGGGACTCCTGCAGCCTTTACCAGTTCCGCAACTCCCATGGCAGGAATTATCAATGGATTTTGTTACTGACCTCCCTGAATCCCAAGGGCACACAGTCATTTGGGTAGTGGTGGACTGATTTTCCCGGATGGCCCTTTTTATCCCCATGAAGGCCCTTCCTTCTGCTGCCACTCTTGCCACGGCCTTTATCCAACAGATTTTCCGCATACATGGTCTTCCTTTGCGGATCATTACTGATCGGGGTTCTCAATTCACTTCAAGGTTCTGGAGAGCACTGTGCTCTACCTTTAAGATTACCACTCACTTCTCATCTGCCTATCACCCACAGACCAATGGCCTTGTGGAACAAGTCAATCAAACTCTCAAGGCCTTCCTACGGATGTACACTAACAGTCGACAGGATGACTGGTCCGCAATGCTCCCCTAGGCAGAATTCGCCTATAACAACAGTTTTCATACTGCCTCTTACCTCGCCATTTTTTACAGTGTATGGACGCCATCCTCATCTGCCGCTTACAATCCCTCAGACACAAGCCTCACCTTTGCTCCACCGGACTCTCACTGACATTCAGGATATCTGGGCCAAGGTCCAGCAACATCTCTAATGAGCCTCGGTGAAGTACAAGCTCTTCGCGGATTGGAAAAGACAAACTGCACCAGTTTTCCAACCTGGACAGAAGGTCTGGCTCAGCACCAAATACTTGAGGCTTCGCTTAACCTCCTTCAAATTTGCTCTCCGATTTATAGGGCCATTTCCAGTACAATCTCAGGTGGGGGCGGTCACTTATCGTCTCCAGTTACCAGCTAACCTCAAGGTTCACAACGCCTTCCATTTAGTCCTGCTTAAACCATTTTTAACTTCCAGATGGCATCCGGAACCCAAGAAGAACATCGTCCCTGATTCTGAGCCTGATCCTGAATTCGAGGTGGAGGAGATTCTAGACTCCAGGCGTCAGAAAGGATGACTATTTTACCTGCGGTCATGGAAACATTTTGGCCCGGAGGACAATTCCTGGGAGCCCGCTGCTAATGTCCACGCTCCTGACCTGATTCGAGATTTCCATGACCGCTACCCACTGAAACCCAAACTTAGGCAGGGGGGGGGTCCTTAAGGAGGGGGTACTGTCATGTCCCCTACCTCAACGCAAGTGGCATCCTCGGGCTGCGCGGGGTCCCGTTGACATGCACACTTGACTGGCACTGTCCTGAGCCATGTGTGTAGTTCTTCTCTGGGTTTGTTCAGAGAGCGGTGGTTGCAGGCTCCTTAATTGCTTTGCTTCCATGCACCCTTTTCTGCTCTCTCTCTGCCTGGCTTCCAGGCTCCTTGATTGCTTTGCTTTCACCTACCTGTGTCTGCTCTCCCTCTGCCTGGCTTCCTTTGCTTCTCTCCTATTGGTCTTCTGGTTCCTCCTTCCCCTGCTCTTGTCCTATGCCTGTGCTCCTTCTCCCTGCTGGTTCCTGCTGATGTCAGACGCTAGCACTATCAGCTGATCTCTTCCTGGACTCCATGCTTCGGCTTCTACTTTGGTAGGTGTTACTTGCTCAGTAGTTTGCTTCTTATCTACTTGTTCCTCGTTGCTGACTTTGCCTGTATCTGGATCACTCTTTTGCCTGCTGCCTGCCGATTGACTTTGCCTGTACCTGGATCACGCTCTTGACCTGCTGCCTGCCTACTGAGTTTGCCTGTACCTGGATTATCCTCTTGACCTGCTGCCTGCCTACTGACTTTACCTGTGCCTGGATTACTCTCTTGACTGTTGTTTGCCTATTGACATTGCCTGTACCTGGATTACTCCCCTGCCTGCTGCTTGCCTGTTGATGTTGCCTGTTCCTAGATTACTCCCCTGCCTGCTGCCTGCCTATCGACTTTGCCTGTACCTGGATCACTCTCTTGCCTGCTGCCTGCCTGGCTGATATGTTTACCACCCTGCTTCCAGCTCCGTCTCGTAAGTCCTGCAGGCCGCCTGCACCTAGGGGCTCAACCTCTGGGGAACAGCGGTCAGCGCAGGTGAAACCCGGGGTTGTCCGGCCGCCAAGCAGAACCTGGTCCGAGTACCAGGCTCAGTAGCGCTCTACTTGGTACAAGAACTCACAAGTCTGACATTATAATACTGTCAGATAGAAACATGATGGCAGATAAGAGCCAAATGGCCCATCCAGTGTGCAAATCACTATCTATTCCTTTAGATCCCATGTGCCTGTCCCACGCTTTCTTAAATTCAGTTATAGTCCTTGTCTCCACCAACTCCACCAGGAAGTGATTCCACACATCCACCACTCTTTCTGTGAAAAGGTATTTCCTCAAATTACTCATCATAACTTCATCCTATGCCCTCTCATTCCAGAGTTTTCCTTCATTTGAAAGAGGCTCACCTCCTGTAGATTAATGCCACAGAGGTATTTAAACATCTCTATTATATCCCTTGTCTCACACCTTTCTTCCAATGTATACATATTGAGAGCCTTAAGTCTGTCCCCATACGCTTTAAGACAGAGACCACTGACCAATTTTGTAGTCGCCTTCAGGACCGACTCCATCCTGCTTATGCCTTTTTGTAGGTGCGCTCTCCAGAATTGCACACAGTATTCTAAATGGGGCCTCACCAAAGACTTATACAAGGGCACTATCACCTTTTTTTTCCTGCTGGCCATTCCTCTCCCTATGCACCCGAGCATCCTTCTGGCTTTGATCGCTGCCTTTTCTTCCTGTTTGGCAACCTTGAGATCATGTGATTAATAAACGACTTCTTGCCCTTTAGAAAAATGCTGAGAGCTCATCTCTTTAAGCAAGCCTACCCAAATGCCCCAACCTAATCTCGCCAACTTCCACCCCCAATTCTGTTCTGACTTAAATACCAACCTCCCATCCTTCTTTTTCCATCTCTCCTTAATTTTATCCCTCCTTACCCTTTCTCCTAAATTACACTATCCTATCCTGTCTACCCTCTTTTATCCTAGTCATATGTTATCTAGCTCAACTTATCATACACTACTAAGCTCAACTTTACATTGTTTTACTACTGTTTTATTAAAATTCTATTAACTGTGTATTTCAAATTACTATGTAAGCCGCATTGAGCCTGCATTGTGTGGGAAAGCGTGGGGTACAAATGTAATAATAATCATAATAATAATAATAATGCGCCACAGTCACCTCCAAGTCTCTCTTCTTTTGTACACAGAAGTACTTCAACCCCTATACTATACTATACTGTTCTCTTGGATTTTTGCAACCTAGTTGTATGATCCTGCATTTTTTAGCATTAAATCTGAGTTGCCAATTGCTAGACCATTCTTCAACCTTCACCAGATCCCTCCGCATGCTATCCACACCCTCCAGGGTGTCCACTCTATTACAGAGTTTGGTATCATCTGCAAAGAGACAGGCCGTCTGTAATATCACTCACAAAGATGCTAAAAAGAGCCGGCACAAGGACCGATCCCTGCGGTACACCACTGATGACATCCTTTTCCTCGGAGCAAGCTCCATTTACCACTACTCTCTGTCTTCTTCCACTTAACCAGTTTTTAACCCAGTCACTTTAAGACCCATACTGAGGGCATTCAGTTTATTTATCAGACGCCTGTGCGGAACCATGTCAAAGGCTTTGCTAAAACCCAAGTAAACCACATCTAGCGCCGTATCCAACTGTTTGGTCACCCAGTCAAGGAAATCATTCAGATTTGTCTGGTAAGACCTGCCTCTAGTGAAAGCTGACTCGGGTCCGCTTTAGAAGCGTTTCCATTAGTTTACTCACACTGATGTCAGACCAGTGGCGTAGCCACAGGTGGGCCTGGGTGGGCCAGGGCCCACCCATTAAGGGCTCAGGCCCACCCAACAGTAGCACACGTTTAGCAGTAGCTGGTGGGGATCCCAAGCTTGGCCAGCTGAAGACTTCCCCCTGATGGTAACAAAAGTGCTTCTCTCCACGATACCAGCACCTGAGCATGCTCATTTTTCAGCACATGCCTGCTGCAGCCTGCTAAGGTAGAAAGAAGCGTTTTCCCGTCAGTTGAGATATTATTTTGGTGGTGGTTGGGGTAGGGGAGAACACTTGGTGCCCACCCACTTCTTGCCTAGGCCCACCCAAAATCTGTTGTCTGGCTACGCCCCTGTGTCAGACTAATAAGTCTGTAATTCCCAACCTCCTCCTTACTTCCGTTCTTGTGCAGAGGGACCATACCTGCCCTTCTCCAGTCCTCTGGGACTACAGACTTTAAGGAAGCATTGAAGAGGTCAGACAACGGAACTGCTAAAACCCCCATGTAGAGGGTTGATTGGATTCAGTCTGTAGCACATGGGCATACAGTGCCATAGTTAGGCAGTGTTGCCTAATTTTATTACATTTTCCATTTCTGTCTTCCTTTCTATAATATTTTAAGGAGGGGAATAGCCTAATGGTTAGAGCAGTGGGATGAGAACCAGGGGGGCCCAGTTGAAATCCCGCTTCAGCTGTCTGTGATCCTGAACAAATCTCTTAACCCTCCATTGCCTCAGGTACAAACTCAGACAGAGTACGAGAATATACACCACTCTGATAGCTTTTGGGCTTGCAGGTGTAAACTGCTTTGATGTTTTACAAAAGGCAGTGCAGTGATAAACAATAAAGGATAAACATGCAGAAAAAGAAAAAGTACGGATAATATTTACATGCACTTGCAAATATTTGTATGTGTTTTTTGCGTCTAATTTTGCATTTGTGAAGCTGTTCACAAAAATTATGCAGAGTAGTTAATGAGCTGATAAAGTTTGTAAATCAAATCATTATCTATTTTTCCAAAGTAAAATTGTGGCTCTGTGCAACTTTCTGCATGTGATTTTCTACAATATTTAACTATGCCTCAGGGATATTGATGTTGTATGCCACCTTGAGCATTTGGAAATGCCGCATATAAATATTAAATAAAGGAGAATTGAAGTGACAACAAATCTTTGTCAGGAATGTAATCAAGGAGAAGAGAAAACTCCAAAGAAATAGAATAAAAAAAAACAAAAAACAATTTTTGGGAGACACATATAGGCACAGATGGAGGACAGGCAAAATTACCAGGAGAAATGAAAGGAAGGCAGGAAGTTCGGTTAGGATACATTAATATTACTTGTACATACAAAAGGAAGGGATGCAATATTGAGTTGCCAGTGACCACATAATGACATACAGATAAATATCTGTTTGTGCCTTTATGTGGCTTTTCAGTGGCAGCTTAATTGTATATGAATAGATTATCAATATGGGGGAGGGGGATGTTATAAAGGTTTTTCCACATATAAAGGTATTTTATATGTATACAAGACCTTATATAAAACTGTGCAGTGGTATATGGATGTGAATGTATGTATGTATTCTGTGTGTAGGCATTTGCTTGGTCATAGTTTGTTTGAAGCAAGGACAGACTTACAATGTACCTACATATTTTATAAAATATGCAAGTTGACACATAAAGGGAAATTCCACAAGAGGTCCTTTACTAAGCTATGGTAAGAAATGGCCTTAGTGCACCCTTGCGCAGGCCTTTCCCAAGTGCTTAGGCCATTTTTCTCTGCAGCTGTGAAAAAGGGCTCTTTTCCTTTTTTTCAACATATGGAGATACAGGACATGAATATCATTCATAGGTTAACTGTAAATAATACTTTCACCAATTGTAAAAATCTGATTTGGGGGGAGGAGGGGGGGAGAAAAGATCAGTAATAGCCAGCGTTGTTTCTATTTAAAATATGTGGCTTTAATACATGAGTTCGACACCGCGTACATTTGCCTATGAGTTTAGCACTCCTTTCCTTGCCAGATGCTTCAGGAGGAGTCTTACAGCATGAATATCCTGGATAGAATTGTGGTCCGTTCTTGCACACGTAAAGGTTTTAGGCTTTAGACTTGGAGCTCTGCTTGTAGAGATTTGCTCTGCTCCAGCTCACCACGTGACCTGCTCCGTATGCTATTATTAAATAGGACCCATTTAGCACATTAGTGAAATTTGACAAATAGGCCCCTTAATGCTGGTAACTGCTGAATTCTCTGCAGACTATTTCTAAAGCAAGGAAATTCATCAAAATTAGTGGAAAAAAAAATGAATGTGCACCATGCCATATGAAAACAATAACACGTGCTTGCTGTTGTTTAAAGAATAAGCTCCTAATGGTTTGTTTGGCAAAGGCAAAGAGGAATATCTTCAGCCACCAGAGGCATATGTTATTACTGAAGAACTCACAGTCTTAATGTACTTACGTTGTATACTGCTTTGAAAACATATGTACAAACAATATCTCTATATATAAAAGGCAGCACCAACGTTCTAATGAAGCCTCCAGCCGGAAGTGTGAAGGGGGAGAGATATCCGGTTTCCCCATGAGTGTTTGCCCCGCCCTCGCTCTCTCTGTAACACAGTGAAGGAAAACACAGCACAGCACGAAATCGCTCTCTTTGTAACAGTGAAGGACTGGAGGAGGGAGGGGAGAGAGGGCAGACGCCTTCACTCTCTCTGTAACACAAACAAACACAGCACAGCAGGAAACTTAACACTGAAGGACTGGGGGGGGGGGGGCGGACAGAGAGCAGAGGGGACGGAGAGCAGAGGGGAAGGGAGAAAGGGCAGAAGGCAGGGACACACACACACTCCCACATGCACACTCTGAAGAAAACCTTGCTAGCCCCCGTTTCATTTGCATCAGAAACGGGGCTTTTTTACTAGTAATGAAATAATCATCCTCTCTTATCCATGACTAAATGAAACAAACAGGTTCCTTCATTGCAGATCCTCTTTATAAAATATTTCTAAACACTTGCATCCCAGACTACTGGCAAGTGAGGTTTCCCCAATTATTAGCTAATTTTTATTTACCAGTAAGTAGCACTGTGTGCCTGTTGCCCGTCCCTTACCCTGAGCAACTGTAGCTCATCCCCTCTTTCTTTTCCATTCCTGGTGTTTCAACACCAAAACCTCATAAGCCCCCCTTCTGCCCAGAAAAATTATAAACCAGAACACTTGAGAAATAACATAGACTCCAGGGTTGGCTTTCCAGACCTATGAGGTGGTCTCCTGAATATTACCTGTTTTCTGGAAAGCCTCCAGGCCTTAATGCATCTCAGTCTCTGCTGGTTCGACATGCCATGCCAGCTGCTAGAGTTACACTAGCTGCTTCTCGGAAGTCTCCTCAAGTCCCTTCTTTGATTAAGTGGTTGAATAAGTTGTGGTATATTTGTTAAATGGAGAGATTGAGGGCTATTCGTTGTAAAACCTTATCTAAATGGGAGGAGGTTTGGGAGCCTTTTATTTCACATTGTTCTTTTTGAGTGCAATAGCTTAAGGGGTTATTGGGTGGTAGGTGGGGGAAATGGGTTTTTTTTTTTGGGGGGGGGGGGGCTTCGGGTTTGTTTCAAAATAATTTTAAAAACCCCTGAAGTTTCAACTTTGTGTATTGTTCTGTGTTTCAAAGATTTATGACATTTTATTTTCAAGCAGTTTATTATTGCTTATTTGTGTCGTTGTTATTGTTCCTTTATGGATTGATATTGTTCCTAACTGTTTAATAAAGACTTCTTTAAGTTTCAAAACACTTGAGAAATAAGGCAACATCATAATTCCAATTAACTTGTGCTCCTCCCACCCCTTTTTCATTAATTGTGCATCCACACTCTAGGAAGTTGTCAAGGACAGAGATTCCCCTTCATAGACTGCAGCAATTAGGTGCTTCTGCAGAGTTGGATGGGACCAGCAGTTACTGGGAGGCCTAAGCCTTATGGGATCACCCATGCTTTTTAAATTTAACTCCAAGTAAACATAATCCAGTTCATATTTTTGTTCCAAACATAGAGGGTTATAAGCAGGGCTCAACAAACCCCAGGTGCCAGGTTGCCATGGTGACTGAAAAATCAGACCTGGCTGGAGCCTTAGTTTTGCCTGCACAAAACGAGGGCCCCTGCATGAAGGAGTTTAGCTGTCCATAGAAGGAGAGCCATTGAATCACAGGGCTGATCTCCCTGCCTATCTTCTACAGTTGCCACCCGCCATTACTGTGTTTCTGAGACCCGACATGCAGGAACACAACAAAAAAGGAGCAGGCCTAGCATCAGCAGTAACAAGCTTAGAGGAGCTTTTGAGTGTATGCACTGACAAAGGCCCTACTGGTCCCTCCCTCTCTGATTCGTATTGAATGAGTTTGAGGGGATGGGACCAGCGGAGCCTTGATCAGGGCATAGGTTTGAAGACTCTTCTATTCTCATGTTATCGCTGATGCCGGGCCTGCTTGTTTTTCATTGTGTTCCTGCACATTAGGACTCAAAACAACAACAAAAGAAGAAAGGAATAGACCAATGTTGTTCAAAAGCAAGTGGTTTATTAGTAGTTAATGGCTAAAAATGACTCAACACAGACCTGCATTTTGGTGCCACATGCACCTGCCTCAGGAGTCAATTATATAGTTTCAGCCACAATTGAGAAAGGATAATAAGGCATAAAATATATCCACTAATACAGCATTAAAGACACTGGTTAGCAAATCACCTGGGTTAAAGCTGCTTGCTTGTCTTTCACGACCCATAACTTTAACCCAGGCGGTCTGCTAACAAGTGCCTGTGATGCTGTATTAATGGATATATTTTATGCCTTATTATCCTTTGGTCATCATCTTTGGCTGAAACTATATAATTGACTCCTGAGGCAGGCACATGTGGTGCCGAAACGCAGGTCTGCACAAAGTGACTGGGGTGGGGGGGGGGGGGGGGGGGGGGAGGGAATTGGCAGAGAGATTGTGGAAACATTTTGGACTTGGGGGAGGGGGACATGATGCCAGGGGAGGGGGGCCAGGGCACCATCATATCCCTGCTTCAGGTGGCAGATTGCCTTGGGCTACCCCTACATTAACCATTAAAAAAACACTTGCTTTGGAATAACATTGGTCTACCCCTTCTTCTTCTTTTTGTTGTTGTACTATGATTTGTTATTAGGGGGTTACTTCTGTTTTCTCCTTTTTTTCTCATTGGGACTCAGGGACAGGAAATGCTGGATTTAGGGAGGGAGAGGGAAAGAGACAGAGAAAGAAAAGAAGGAACAATGTTGGACTGAGGGAGGTGGGGAGACGGGGTAATATTGAATGAGTGGTGGGGAAGGAAGAGAGTAGGGGAAGAGGGGAAATGAACATGAATGTAGGGGAAGGGACAAGAGGAAGAAATATGGCACATGGATGGAGGGAAAAGGAAGAAAAGAGGGAAGGAGGAGATTTACATGGATGGAGGGCAATGAAAAAGGGGAAATGCAGCATATGGGTGGGGGGGAGGGAAGAAGAGAAAGGGAAGAGATGTATATGAAGGGAAGGGAAGAAGAGAGAGAGAGAGAGAGAGAGAGAGAGAGAGGGAGGAGTATATATGAATGGAAGGGAAGAGAAGAGAAGAGAAGAAGAAGAGAGGGGGAGGGGATGTGTATGAATGGAAGGGAAAAAGAGAGACAGAGGGAGGAAATGCATATGAATTGAAGGGAAGTGAAGAAGAGAGAGGGAGGAGATGTCCAAATGGCAGCCGGCAGCACTTGCCTCAAACTGATGCTGTTGCCGGCAGGCCATGCACGCTCAGTGCTTTTGCATGTGCGAAAACTGAGCATGTGCAGAAGGGCTGGTCTCAGCATCAGCTCAAGAAAAGAGCTTCTGACTGACATTTGGAAGAGTGCTGGCTGCCCAAGGAAAGAAAATCTTCAGCTGGCAAGGCTTGGAGATCCCCACCAGCCACAGCAAGACTGTCACAATTTTGGATGGGCCTGAATCCAAAGTGGGTGGGCCCTGGCCCACCCAGGCCCACCTGTGGCTACGCCACTGATTCCAAGGTTCCTGACTTGTGATTTGAGGGGGAGTTCATACTTCCCATAAGAGATTTTGATGTCAGGAACGTATCCATTTGTGTTAGGGACCCAGAGAAGCTCAGTTTTACTTGGGTTCAGGCAAAGTTTGTTGTGTTTAGCCCATTCTTGAATTGATTTTAGACAGGTAATCAAATCTGTAGGTAAGTCAGGTTCAATGGGTATGAGTAGCTGCACATCATCCACATAGATGTAGAACTGAGTGTTCATTGACTGAATCAGCTCAGTTAGTAGCTTGAGGTAGATATTGAACAGAATAGGTGACAGTATTGATCCTTGTGGTACCCCGCAGGTCAGTGTCCATGGTGGTGATGAGTTACTGCCAAACATTATGGATTGTTGCCTGTCTGATAGATAGGAGTTAGGTGTGTACATTGATTCAGCACTTGCTTTTTACTCTCAAATCTCAGCAGTTACTAAATCTTGTTTCTACTCCTTGCGCATGATTCAGACCATTAGGTCATATCTGGATAAGGATAGCTGTGCCACCTTACTGTATGCTCTGGTTACTTCCAAGTTGGATTACTGTAATGTCTACTCTGGTCTTCCTATGCTTGCTGTTAAGAAACTCCAGCAGTCCAGAACACAGTGATTTGTTTACTCACTGGTGCTCATCGCTATGATCATGTAACTGCCTTTCTGAAACTACATCATTGGTTGCCAAAAACGTACCGCATAATCTACAAGCTTTTGACCTTAGCATTTAAAACCCTTCACCGTGACAGTCTTTGTACTTGGCATGTTTTATCACTCTATCTAAACCTGTTTGGACACTCCATTCTTCTTGGGCCATCAGCTCTCCACACTTGAATCCACTCTCCATTCAGCCTTTTTTGCAGTTACCCCTTTCCATTGGAATTCTTTGCCTTTGGACATCTGGGCTGAACTGTCCTGTTTTCAGACTCTTATCGAGTCATTTCTTTTTTCCCAGGCATTTGCAGACTAAGCGTATTCCTGGGTCAATACCTACTGTTATCAGTGGCACTCAAAATGCTATCTACTGTTTTTTTTTTGTACTGTCCAGTTTATTGTAGCTCCTTTCTGCTTCTGTTTGAGATTGTAAATCGCTTTGACTGTTTTTTTAAAGGCGGCATATAAATACTTGAATAAACATAATTATAAACATAAATCACTTTTTGCTACTTTTCAGACTAGCAGCTGTCAGAGGTACAGTATAACAGTGGTTCACTTCATTTTTACAACACCATACTTTTTCTGCAGAAACATCATCTGCAACTTTTTCTTCATCATATCCGGTTTCCCACAGGCTCTATACTTTCACCAACTTTTGTTCAACATTTTTCTTGAGTCCTTTAGCCACACTGGTTCAAAGCTTTACAATAAATCCATACTATTATTATTATTTAAATTTTTGTTACATTTGTACCCCGCGCTTTCCCACTCATGGCAGGCTCAATGCGGCTTACATATTGTATACAGGTACTTATTTGTACCTGGGGCAATGGAGGGTTAAGTGACTTGCCCAGACAATGTTTTGTTAATATATTATACCAAAATGTTTGATAATCCTAATCTTTTGCCGTTCCAAACCTGTTTGGACGAGATTACAAACTGGTTTCAGTAGAATCAACTGCTGCTTAATTAAAAAAAAATTGATGGTCGCTCTTTCTCGCTTTCTCAGGCTCTATGTCTTTCAGGATGTTCACTCCAGTTAGTCACATCTTCCAAGTATTGGGGGGTTTTCACTAGCACCCAGCTCTCCTTTACATTGCAGACTTCAAATGTTGTCAAGACTGGCTTTATATCCTTGGCAAACTCTGATCAATTAGGAATTTCTTTGACTTTCCCACCTTGTATTCTCTTATTCATGCCCTTCTAACTTTCTGTTTTGCCTACTTCAATGCTGTTTATGCTGGCATTGCATGATCTAACATGAAAAGATTACAGACTTTGCAGAATACAGCTATATGCCTTCTGTGTAAGGCTAAAAAGCATGATTATGTTACTCCATTGTTTTGTCGCCGACATTGGCTTCCTGTGGAGTTCAGGATTCAATATAAGATATTATTCCTGACATTTAAAGCTTTGTATGCTGGTACATCATCATATCTTTCTGATCTTACTATTCCATATTATGCCTCTCTTGCTCTTAGATCATTGAACAACCACAGATTAGTGTTACCAGAGCTTTCTGCACTCCATGAGTCAATGCATCACAGCTCTTTTTTCTTCATCACCCCAGCCCTGTGGAATAATCTTCCACTATCTCTTCAAACAGCTCTCTCTTGGCCAAAATTCAAGGTACTATTGAAAACCCATTTATTTAGTCGTCGTTGATGACCCATTTGAAACTCTCTGCTCAGTGTGCAGTGGCAGCTAAGAAAGCAAATAGAATGTTAGAAATTATTAAGAAAGGAATGGAAAATAAAACTGAGACTATTGTAATGTATTTGTATCACTCCATGGTGAGACCGCACCTCAAATATTGTGTGCAATTTTGATCACTACATCTCAAAAAAGATATAGTGGAATTAGAAAAGGTACAGAGAGGGGTAATAAAAATGATAAAGGGGATGGGATAATTCCCTATGAGGAAAGGCTAAAAAGGCTAGGGCTCTTCAGCTTGGAGAGGAGACAGCTGAGGGGGAGATACGATAAAGGTCTATAAAATATTGAGTGGAGTGGAATAGGTAGACATGAATCACTTGTTTACGCTTTCCAAAAATACAAGGACTAGGGGGTCACGTAATGAAACTTATAAATAGTACATTTAAAACAAATCGGAGAAAATATTTCTTCACTCAAAGTGTAATTAAACTTTGGAATTCGTTGCCAGAAAATATAGTAAAAACAGTTAGTTTAGAAGGGTTTAAAAAAGGTTTGGACGAGTTCCTACAATAGTAACATAGTAAATGACGACAGATAAAGACCTGAACAGTCCATCCAGTCTGCCCAACAAGATAAACTCAATTTACATGGTATGTAATATTTTATATGTATACCCGAGTTTGATTTGTAACTGCCTTTCTCAGGGCACAGACCGTAAAAGTCTGTCCAGCACTGTTCCTGTACTAAAAGTTCTGAAGCTAACGTCGAAGCCACTTAAAATTTACACTCCAGCCCATCTATTCAGTCACGATCAGGGCACAGATCATAGAAGTCCGCCCTGCACCGGTTTTACTCTCCAAATACCGGTGTCGCCACCCAATCTCCACTAAGATTCCGTAGATCCATTCCTTCTAAACAGGATTCCTTTGTGTTTATCCCACGCATGTTTGAAATCCATTACCATTTTCATCTCCACCACCTCCCGCGGGAGGGCATTCCACATATCTACCACCCTTTCCATGAAAAAACACTTCCTGACATTACTCCTGAGTCTGCCCTCCTTCAACCTCAATTCATGTCCTCTAGTTCTACCACCTTCCCATCTCCGGAAAAGGTTTGTTTGCGGATTAATACCTTTCAAGTATTTGAATGTCTGTATTATGTCACCTCTGTTTCTCCTTTCCTCCAAGGTATACATGTTCAGGTCGGCGAGTCTCTCCTTGTACGGTTTGCAATGCAAATCCCATAAAATTTTTGTAGCTTTTCTTGCATCGCTTCCAGTCTTTTCACATCTTTAGAAAGATATGGCCTCCAAAACTGAACACAATACTCCAAGTGGGGCCTCACCAATGACTTGTAGAGGGGCATCAACATCTCCTTTTTTCTGCTGGTTATACCCCTCTCTATGCCTAGCTTCCTTCTGGCCACAAGAAAAGTCCATAACCATTATTAAGACTGATTTAAGAAAATCCACTGCTTATCCCTGGGATAAGCATTATAAAATCTGCTTTTACTGTTTTGGGATAATGCTAGGTAATGTGACTTGGATTGGCTACTGCTGGAAACAGGATATTGGGCTTGATGGACCTTCGAACTGACCCAGTATGACAATGCCTATGTTCTTAGTCTAACTTTTGGTAAACATTGGGAGGATTATGCATTGGGAGATGTCGTTGTGGAGGTGGTCCAGTGAGTAGTCAGTTTGTTGCTTTGTATGAATATACTTGTCTTTCTTATCCAATATATAGCATTTGTTTCTTTTCTATTTTTTTGATTTTAAACTTTTATCAAAACAAGCATTTTTTCAAGGTTTAAGAAGCGGTTCATGTTGGCTTTATGCATCCCAGTGTTGGTAACCTTTTAGCACTGAGTGTCCTAAGGTGTGTCAAAAGCTGTCCTAAATTAGGCTGTTTAGTGATGCGGGTGCTGGCACTGAATATTGCCGGCATTCACATAACTTTAAAATTTTTTCTAGTGCCGTGATCCCCTTCCGCTCCCTCACCCACAATCCCAACCCTCCCCCCAGCGGTCTAGGTAGGCCCCCCCAGGCCTACCTCTGCTCCCTGGTGATCCAGTGGGTCACTGGGACAGGACACAGCCCCCTCTCTCCTGCCCCTTGCAGCTGCCCCCAGGAAATGACTGCCACAACCTTTTCCAATACTTGGACTCTAGCTGTGGTTATTTTGTGCCTCTTTCATTTTTGGACCCTATAGAATTACACCATGTAGGCTACTAGTAATAATGATTTTTGTGTGAATATCAACCATCACCATTAGCATTGTCTTTAAATGCTGGCCCCAGTGGCTAAAACAAACACGGATATTCAGCACTGGTATCGAGATTGTAGATAGCACTTAATATCCGTGCAGTGCAGTCAACGCAGCACTATTCAGATACCGGTGATATTATTTATTGATTATTAAACCACAATGTTTCTTGCCTAACTTTATCCAGATAGCCAGAAAATGGTCCCACAGTGCCCTATTGCTGAGTTGGTCCATCAGGATATTTAACTATACTGCTGCATAGTGCTGCTGAATATCTTTGCATAGTGGCAGCTAAAGGAAATATTTGGATAACCCGCTTATGTTTCTTTCTCTCTCCCTCTCTCTCTCTCTCTCTCTCTGTATATACATACATATATATGTAATATGTTCTAGCCAAAACCTACAAAGTTAGTAACTGTATGGTATTACTGAAAACTTGAATCATAACTTCAGGGAAGATCCAGTTTCGAAAAGTAGGAAAGAACAGGATTGGGGAAAAGGGGGAGAGGGAGAGAGATGCCCCTCACTCAGCTCCAGTCCTGCTCCCTCTTGCGTGTTCCCATGCCCGAACCCCAGTCCTCTTTCCCTGGTTTCCTTTCTCAGCCTCTCTATCTATGGTACCTGCTCAAATGCCCTCTCTTTGGTGTCTAACGCACACAGACCTCTCAATGTTCCCCCTCTGTTGTGCTTATATACAAAGTCAAGTCAATCTTTTCTTACTTCCCTTCCCCCACCCCTTTCCTACTCACAAAACTGATTCCTTCACTATCTAACCCCTCCAACCAGTACCTAACATTTCTCCTACACTATTCCCTCTTACTGTCACCTCACCATTGCTGATTTCCTCTCTCACCCCCTCTGATGCCTCCTCCTTCTGCCTGGCACCTATTGCCTCTGCAGCTCCCAGAATACACAGCACTACCCTTGCAGCACCCTGCCATAGCTCCATACTGCCATATAAGCACAATGGGGGTATTTCTATAACTGAGCACCTGGTAGGAGCCTATTCTATAAGAGTTAGTCTTGAGCACTTACACCAGCCATAGAGATGGCATGTGTGTGCCTAGGTTCTGTTGATATGTGCATAACATTGAGTCTTGCCTATGCTTTGCTCAGACTCCACCTACTTGTAAAATGCATGCTGTATAGGATATGTGCATATTTTCAGAATAGTGCTTAGGTGAAATTTTGGCATTTATGTGTGTATGTGCACACATACACACTTTTATGCCATTATGTGCATAATTAGCACATAACTGTTAGCACCTGATTTATAGAATTTCCATGTGGCTAATGTGCTGACTCTTACCGCTACCTCCACTACCATGACACCAACCCTTCCCCCCGCCCGCTCCTGCAAGCTCTGCAACATCAAGATCCCAGCTACCTCCTTTCACTGCCAGCACACTAATGCAACCTGCCTCTGCTGGCGCGGATGCTGGAACTGGTGCAATTCAACTCTCCAGCGACATGGTCCACCTCAGCATCACTCAGTCTCCCCACCAGACATTATTGCTACGTCTTTTCCAAGGCAGTCCACTTCAGTGACCCTGTAGCCCAAATGGCTCAAAGCTGTAATATGATTCTGAGCTACAGCTTGACTTTGTGCATATTTTACCAGGAAATGTAGTACCAGCAGTGATCACAAGGAGTAAGTATTTTATATTAGAGGTTGCATAAAGGGGGAAGGGAATGGGATTTGACATACTGCCTTTCAGTGGATTTTGCAACTATATTCAAAGTGGTTTATGTGGAGGGGCATAATCGAGTGCGAACGCCTATCTCCATGGGCATCTATGTCCAAAAACGGGTACGTGAAGAGGCGGCACAGACCGTATTTTCGAAAAAATGGACGTTTTTCAACTGGGCGTTTGTTTTTTTTAGCGATAATGGAAACTAAAATCGCCCAGCACAAAACGTCCTAATCCGAGCCATTTCGTCATGGGAGGGGCCACGATTCGTAGTACACTCGCCCCCCTGACATGCCAGGACACCAACTGGGCACCCTAGAGGTCAGTGCGGTGGACTTCAGACAACGCTCCCACATGCATAGCTCCCTTACCACGGGTGCTGAGCCCCCAACCCCCTCCCCCAAAACCCACTACCCACAAATGTACAACACTACCATAGCTCTTAGGGGTGAAGGGGGCACCTACATGTGGGTACAGTGGGTTTTGGAGATCTTCCATTTACCAGCACAAGTGTTACAGGTAGGGGGGATGGGCCTGGGTCCACCTGGCTGAAGTGTACTGCGGTACCCACTAAAAGTGCTCCAGGGACCTGCATACACGCAGGCCTCTAGGACTTGTTGCTGCTATATAACATTGGCACACCAGTTGACACCTGAAGACTAATCTCTCCGAAAACGTCCTTTATTGGAATAAGCACGCTTACTCACAGTTAACTGCAGATCAGAGGTTGTGCCCCACTGGCAACGAGTCTCCCTGGTACTGAGATTAGCAGTAGGTCAGAGCTGGCAGAATGCTGTACAATGCCCTCTTTCAGCAACATTCAAGGTAAGAACTAAGTTCTGTAATGTGGCTAACACGTGAAAGGGATCTAAAACTGGCTTCCACAAACTAGTGGAATCACGGAGCCCAATACCCTACACCCACCACAATGCATTGCTGATGTGACTCTGCAGTGCGCATAACAGAAAGGGTGTCACACTCACCCGAGAGCCACATCAGAACCAGGGAAAGGCTGTCAGAGGATAGAACACATTCTGCTGTCATGGAGGTGGGAATGGCATTTGAGGCTGGCATAGAGGCTGGAAAAAAAGTTTTTAAAGTGGGGTTTTTTTTGGTGGGAGGGGGTTAGTGACCACTGGGGGAGTCCGGGGAGGTCATCCCCGATTCCCTCCAGTGGTCATCTGGTCAGTTGGGGCACTTTTTTGGGACCTGTTCATGAAAAAAAGGGTAAAACAAAAGTGACCCAAAATTGCGGTAAAAACACCTTTTTTTTTTCGATTATCAGCTAAAGACGCCCATCTCTCCTCGGCTGATAACCACGCCCCAGTTCCACCTTCACCACGCCTCCGACATGCCCCCGTCAACTTTACCCGTTTCTGCAACGGATTGCAGTTGGAAATGCCCAAAATCGGCGTTCGATTATACCGATTTGGGCGCCCACGGGAGAAAGACGCCCATCTCCTGATTTCGGTCACAATATAGGGGTTTTTCTCTTTCGATTATAAGCAGGATAGTATATACAGGTAAAGCCACAAAGACAGACAGCATGAGTATTATTTATACATATATGTGCTTAGATTGGTAAAATATAAGTACATAAGTAATGCCACACTGGGAAAAGACCAAGGGTCCATCGAGCCCAGCATCCTGTCCACGACAGTGGCCAATCCAGGCCAAGGGCACCTGGCAAGCTTCCCAAACGTACAAACATTCTATACATGTTATTCCTGGAATTGTGGATTTTTCCCCAAGTCCATTTAGTAGTGGTTTATGGACTTGTTCTTTAGGAAACCGTCTAACCCCTTTTAAAACTCTGCTAAGCTAACCGCCTTCACCACGTTCTCCGGCAACGAATTCCAGAGTTTAATTATGCGTTGGGTGAAGAAACATTTTCTCCGATTTGTTTTAAATTTACTACACTGTAGTTTCATCACATGCCCCCTAGTCCTAGTATTTTTGGAAAGCTTGAACAGACGCTTCACATCCACCTGTTCCACTCCACTCATTATTTTATATACTTCTATCATGTCTCCCCTCAGCCGTCTCTTCTCCAAGCTGAAAAGCCCTAGCCTCCTTAGTCTTTCTTCATGATTTTGGGACAAAGGATGCTGATGGAACTGGTAGAATTTCCTCTGATGAAAAACAAATTACTAAGGTATGACAGACAAGCGCTTCTTTTTTGAGCATAAATTATTGGAAGGATTAAATTGTTGTCTTTATAGACATTCTAATCCAATAGTATATCAGCTCAACACTGAGTAAGTGTATTACAACACAACAATGGGCACTGTGTAGAACATCCCTACAGCTGAATGTGGTTCCTACTCATTATTGCTGTGATTCCTACTGCTTAGCAACAATTCTGCTTGTGGCCGTAAAAGTTCCAGATACAGGGACCTCTCTGTACAATTACAATAGCATCCTACTATATTGACTGCGTGTCATCCTGCTTTCATAGCCTCAATTACATGTTTGCTGTTATCCTGCCTTCTGCAGTATCTCAACAAGTGTTTTTTTTAGCTTCTTTCAAATCAGAATCTCCCAAGATACTCCTAATCTGGAAAAAAGGTTCCCGTTTATGCTCAAATGAAGTAATTATTTTCTTAAATCTAAGTTCCATTCTGTGAGTTTATGTCATATGCTTGATCATTTTGACAATGATCAAAGGGTATCATATATCAGAAAATAACTACAGTGCTGTTACTTAATTGTGTGTGGTTTTATAGCTGGGTCACAATGAAATCCTGTTGATGTAGGGGCAACGCAAAGTCCATTTATCACAGCTGTGATCTGGACACTGTGCAGAGTCATTTGGCACTGCTGACTATCTTCCAGGGCAAAGCATACAAATCAAATGAAGTTTCACATGTACAAAATAAATCTTTCATTTTCATTGCTGGCTCAAGTTACAGCTGCAATGCTTGTGCTGAGATGGGGAATATAAGAAACAGACTTGCAATAGGCTCTTTTTTTTAAAGTACGAGATTTACAAGTTTAACCCTGAATTCTTCATAATCCTCATTCATCATTATTTGGGGCATTAATTTGACCTAGAAATTTGTTGTGTATCTCACAGTTGCTATAAATCAGGATTAACAATTTTAAGCTATTTGGACTGAGAGTCAAACAAGTGGTGTATTAGATTTTATAGGATTGCAGTTGTTACGTTAGTCCCTTTGGATGTATAGAAATAAGGGTAAAGAAGATGTAGGTGAGATTTTGAGTGTTATACTTCCTTCATTGGGGTGGGGGGGGGGGGGGGCAATACAGAAAGTTAGCACAGATGGCAGTAATCAGTTAGCCTAACATCTGCACATAATTTTCTAGGTGCACGATGCAGAAAGGGTTTTGCGTGAAAGCTAACATTGAGCAAAAACCTTGCATTAGACACCAGCACATGAAAATCAATGGTAGTGAGGTATTCTGTCCCAATGCAGAAAAGAGTACAGAAGGCTTTAAGGTGAGCACAATTCAGGAGCTTGAGACAACAGGTCTGAGAAGGCGTACAGGGTTAGTTTGTTCTTCTACAGCACTGTCGGTGACGGTGTAATGCCTGTTTCTTCTTTTTGCTACAAGCATAATAGAATCCACAGTTTTTTTTCATGACTTCCGTGAAGCTTGTGGGTAAAAAAAAACAAAAAAAATCCAATGTCTCCATTAAGTCTCTTTGGACCTGATAGTCCAAACTCCTAACTTTGGGGTCCTTTTACTAAGCTGTGGTATAAGGTGGCCTAAGTGCACCCTTACGTGGGTTTTCCCTGTGCGCTAAGACCATTTTTAACACAGCAATAAAATGGTTGATATGCTCAACGGCATATTTTGCAAAACTAGAAAAACGCACAGTTGCTGAATATTCATTTCTGGTGGAATACAGTCCTGCAGCATCAGAAGTTTGAGCTCGCCATGGCTGCGAAAAGTCGGATGATAGTATCTAAGAAAAAAATTTGATCTATTTTGGACAACTACCTCCAAACTATTCAGGCCACACCTTAAACCAGTACAAAGGACTTATTTGTTAAACACCTGGATGCTTTCCCCTCCTTTTTTCTCTACTTTCCTTTCTCTTTTTTCCTTTCCCACTTGCTGTGTTTCTTGCTTCCTATGTTTTTCCATCATTATTTTCCTGTTATTTGTATTCTTGGAAATTAATAAAATATTTGGAAATATATAAAAAGGTTGATTTTCTATTTCTTCTATTAATAGCCATGTGCTAACGTTGCCATTATCGTGCAGATTAGAATGCGAGCACTTACTGACACCTGTTAAGTAGGCGGTAAGGGCTCACAAGCTAAACCTGCACTAATCAGTTAGTTCAGGGTAATATAGCTGTACTAACTGATTAGCACAGAAATGCCCCCTCTATGATAAAATAAAACATATTTTTAGCATGTGGTTTACATGTGCAAATCAGGACATTACTGCATGAAGCCTGAGTGTATCCATGGCAAGCCCATTTAAGATGTAGTAAGCATGTGCTAGCACTTACTGCAGCTTAATAAAAGGATCCCTTTAAGAGTTAAGAAAACAACAGGGTAACCGATCTGCAAACTCCAATATGGAAAACAACCAAAGCAGATACGTGGATGATAAAACAATATTTATTAAAAATAGGTGGTAATAAAATTAGAAAGCCCGACACAGGCTGTGTTTCGCCCAACTGGGCTGCATCAGGGGCTACAAGACAAACAATTATATGTACATTAATAACTTTAAATTTTAAATGAAATCTCAGCTAATAACACTAAACACCATGAAAAGACATATATATCAAAATTAGTAAAATATCATCAAATCATATGTACATATATACCACAATATAATCATATTTATGTCATAAACTTAAATATGGAATGCTACATATTATGATAACTGAAATAGTCTTTAGAATTCTTTTTGTATAAAAACTCTTATAAAATATTTAATATGACATGATTATAATTTAAAATAATGAATTATTCCAATTATAACATCAAATTACATGTATACCATTGATAAAACTAAACATGACCAAAATACATATTAAAATGATTAAAATAATTAAAAGAGCCTATACATTGCATATGGAACATAGAATATGAAATAATGATAATGATGAAATAATAGAATAGTAAAATATGTGCTGCAAAGAGTTATGCTTATAAATTGGCTTCTTTAAAAGTTTACTAGGCCTGAATGCATACATTTCACTAAACTCTTAAAAAGTTAGAAGCTTATACTGACTTTCAGCATTAGGCACATAACTCTAGGCAAATTAATGGCCGTCCTAAATTTATGAGCATAACATTTAAGCTCCTAAATTACATGAATTTTCAGCTGAGAAGTTATGCTCCTAAGTTTGGCGGAAAATAGGGCACAAATTTAGGAGGCTAATTGAGGAGCATAAATTTAGGAGCTCAGCATTTTCTGAAGATCGGGCACTTTTTGCTTGCTTCCAGTATTGATCATTCTAGTTTCAAATGTTTTTCCTTTCATGTGTACTGTTAAAATGCCTTTTTGAGTTATCTGAATAGGACATGGGTATGATCGTATGTGATGATCTAAAGGTGGCCAAACAGGTAGAAAAGGCAAAAGCTAGAAGGATGGGTGCATAGGGAAAGGAATGGCCAGTAGGGAAAAGGAGGTGATGATAAGACTCTTATGAGACCTCATTTAGAATATTGTGTACAATTCTGGAGACTGCACCTTCAAAAAGATATAAACAGGATGGAGTCGGTCCAGAGGGTGGCTACTAAAATAGTCAATGGTCTTTGTCATAAAGTGTATCGAGACAGACTTAAATATCTTAATACGTATTCTCTGGAAGAAAGACAGGAGAGGGAAGATATGATAAAGACATTTAAATACCTATTCAGCATAAGTGCACAGGAGGCGAGTCTCTTTCAATTGAACGGAAGCTCTAGATCTAGGGGGCATAGTATGAAGGTGAAAGGGGATAGACTCAGAAGTTACCTGAGGAAATGCTTCTTCATGGAAAGGGTGGTAAATTCATGGAATGGCTTCCTGATGGAAGTGGTGGAGACGATAACAGTATCTGAATTCAAGAGAACTTGGGACAAGTACACAGGATCTCTAAGGGAGTGATGGGGAGAGTAGATGGTATAGATAGGCAGACTGGATGGGCCATATGGACTTTATCTGTCTACATTTTTCTATGTTTCTGTTTCTATGTTTTCCTCTATAATGCAGTGGCTAAGAAAGCAAACAATAATAGAAATTATTATGGAAGGAGTAAACAACAAAACTGAGAATATTATAATGTCTTTGTATTGCTCCATGGTGCGACCACACTTCAAATATTGTGTGAATTTTGGTCATTGCAACTCTGTCTAGTGTTTCCCTATCTTCCTGTTTTCTATTATGATTGTAGTTCTTCCCTTTTCCCCTCACAATTGCTTAATAATACACTTCCCCTAATTTTAATTCATTCTATTGTAAGCCGCTCAGACATTTTTTTTTGATGGGCGGGATATAAGCTCTTAATAAACTTGGAAACTTTGAAAAAAAGGTATAGCGGAATTAGAAAAGGTACAGAGATGGGCAATGAAAATGACAAAGTGGATGGGATGACTTCCCTATGAGGAAAGGCTAAAGAGGCTAGGGCTGAGTGGAGAGAAATACAAGGGACTAGGGTGCACGTGATTTAGCTACTAAGTAGTAAATGTAAAAAAAAATTGGAGAAAATATTTCTTCATTCAATATATAACTAAAATCTGGAATTTGTTGCCAGAGAATGTGGTAAAAGCAGTTAGCTTAGCGGGGTTTAAAAAGGATTTGAATAAGCTCTTAAGACAAGTCAATAAACCATTATTAAGATGGACAGGAAAATTCACTGCTTATTTCTGGGATAAGCAGCGTAAAATCTGTTTTACTTTTTTGGAATTTTGCAATGTACTTTTGTCCTGGATTAGCCACTGTTAGAAACAGAATACTGGGCTTGATGGCCCTTCAGTCTATTGCAGTATAGCGATGCTTGTGTACTTATGCTTGGACTGCATAGAATTATTTTAAGGCCATAGATGTTGATGCAATTGGTAGTCTTAAATAAGAGTTTCCTCTGATGGAAAGAAATGCTAAAATGTAAAAAGCAAGAACTGCTTTTTAAATGTGGGAAGTATTTAATGTTGGAAGGTGTGAGGGGGGTATATAGAACTCTTTCCCTCACCCTTAAGAATGATCCCTTAGGTACTTTGAGCCACCTTAAAACTCTTAGTCCCACCTAAAGAGGAAGTGAAATAGGAGGGGTGGAGCCAAAAAGACAGGAACCAGGAACTATAAAAGGCAGGGCCAGAATGGGGTTGAGGAGGCCTAGGGGATGAAAGAAGTGATCTCCAAGCATATGCCTTCACTAAGTACATCTAGCTACACTGACCTGGCTGAGGTAAGCCAAACTTTCAATTGGATACTTGTGAGCCCAGTTCTGAGGCCTGACTGCCCAAGAGAGAGAGAGAGAGAGAGAGAGAGACAGAGAGAGAGAGAGAGAGTATGAAAAAGAAACTTTAAAGACTGCGTTGGACTGTGTTTGGGCATTGTCAGTCATAAGCCTTTGTCAAATTTTTCACTCTGAACTAAGGAGACTTTACCTTTTGTTCCTGATCCTGTGAAGTAACAGGCCTCAGGTTTAAGTTAATAAAGTGCTTACCTTGATTTTGCAATCTTGTCCGGCCTACCCTTAACCCTCGCTCACAGTATCACATGTCATGGCAGTGGTGGGATTCTAGAGCTTATTCTGCCCAAGGAAGCTGGCATCCTTGACCTCACTGGCTCTGGGCCTATTGAATATACCATGCCAAAATATTAGGCAAAAGGGGTTACCCCTGCCCTAGTAAGAGAGGAGGGAGATGTTTAGTTAGTGTTGGACAGGCAGGTTTTATTTTTGTTTTCCTCTCACAGTACACATTTCTGGGCGAGGTTGCTACAGCAAAAACATGGAGAGGCTACTCTAGGCCTTAGTGGAAGGCCAGCAGCAGCTGCAGCAAGTGATACAGAGCCAATGGGAGCACCAGCAGGCTTCCAGGAGATCTTTGGAAGCCCAGCAGAATTCTCTGAACCAGGTGACACGAGCCTTGCAGATTTCCAGATTACACACTCCAGTTCTGGTGTTACCAAAGATGGTATAGGAGGACGATCCAGACTATTTCCTAATGAACCTTGAGTAGACTTCCTTCCTTGCTGATTGGTCAGAAGCATCCTGGACAGCTTATTTAGGGAATTTGCTGATCAGAAGCAGCTAAACTGCATTTCAAGATGCCACCTATGCGGAAGTAAAGGCCACCATTCTGGAAAGGGCAGGCTGCACCCATGAGGATTACCAGCAGCATTTCCGGAAGGGGTTTCTGCAAGTCAAAGAAAACCCCGGGGCTTCTTCTACAGACTCAAGGAAGTAGCCTGGAGATGGCTCCAACTGGAGGTCAAGACAGGCCTGGATATGGCAAGAGTCATTGTCCTGGGACAATTCATTGAAAGGCTACCTTCAATTGTGAAACAATGAGTGAGGTGGCATCCTAAGTTGACACTGAAGAGTGACCTGGAAGCAGCGGAAGCTTTTTATCAAGCACAATTAGAACTGGAACTCTAAAAGGTGGAGAAGCACGCGAGAAATGCTGGGAAGAAATAAGAGAAAGTAGGATTTGAGAACCTGAGGGAACCAAAACCTCTGGCTCAGTGTCCACAAGAAGGATTTTGGAGCAATGGAGGCCCTCATCTCCACAGTTGCCATGCCCTTTACTGACCTGGCCATGAGAACCACACTTCCTCACCTACTTCAGATGTGGGGAGAGAGGTCCTATAGCCAGAGACTGCGTAGAGTTAGACGAAGAGGTCACGGATGTAAATATCATCACTTCACACACTTGCAACTGTGTGGAGGTCTCTCATTCCAAGAACAGGAATTGTGGGTTGAAAATTGAAGTGAACAGAAAGCCCTACTAAGCGTTGGTAGAATCCGGTAGTGTGAGGACCTTTGTGTGGAGGGGAGTGGTTACCAAACAGCAAATAAACTATGCATTAACTGTGAAATTTGTGCATGTGGACCGGGGACAGTACCCCACAGTGCAAGTCTCCCTCCAAACGTTGATTGGACCAGCCCAGTTGGAAGCTGTGTTGGTGCCTATCCTCCCTTACCCAGTTGTTTGGGTCAAGATTTCCCAACCTTTGAAGCCATCTGGGCCCAGCGAAGAGATGGCCTGAGAAAGGAGCTGGATTGGCATGGCCCATGTTTGAAGGAGCATTGTCCTTTGCATCCAGTGGCAGTGGTAGATCCAACTCCAGAGATCTGTCAGAACCCAGATGGGTTATCAGCAATGGTATATCACTCGTAGGAAGAAAAGGATCCCCTGCTGGGCCCACCAATAGGGGTTCAGAATCTGCCCTCAGCTTTGTACAATGACTTGGAGAAAGCTCACAGCTATATTGCTGAGTTGGAAGATGGTTCCGAGCAGGTAGCTAAGTATACCCAAAGGTTATGGGAGGATAAGGAGTCTCTTAAAACCTAACTGACCAAAGCTCTGAAGGAGAATAGAAGGCAAGCTGAGAAATATGTGGAAGAACTCCAAGCTATCTGCATTGCTGTGAAAATGGAAGAAAGGGAGCTACACAAAACCATTGTGTGACAAAAGGAGGAAATCAAGTGGTTAGAGCCCAAACCCTGGAAGAAGAGTCCCGGGAGAACTGTAGTGAAATGGGAAGAGGACACCCAGTCACCAAAACTGGTGTATGAGCTGCTCCAGGAATTGCAGGAAGGAAAGAAGATTGTCTGGCAACATGAGGAGTCTATGGGTGAGGTCAAATGGCTGCAACAGGAGCTGGCAGACACAGTACCTCTGTGGCAGTACTCTGAGCTGCAAGTACATCTAAGAGGAACCTGGTGGAGCTATAATACAATGCTAGAGTGACTTCAAATGCTGACCGGCATGAAAACTGTACTGCAACTTCAAGTGCAAGAATGTCAGGGGGAAGCAGTAGCCCTGGACCATACTACCCAAGTTCTGTGAAACCAGCTGGAGAAGGTTCAAATTCAGCTGACCCTAGCTGAAGTGTTGCAGCATGAAATGTACAAGGAACTGGAGGGTTTAGCTACCCAGCTCATGGAGGCTTCCCAGAGGAAGGACATATTGGGTGAGTGGAGCCACAGCAGGAAAACACAAACCCTGGAGAGTGAAGTGAGTGGAGCCAGAGCAGGGAAACACAATCCCCAGAGAGTGAACTGAAAACACTCAATGCCCAACACTCAAGGAGTGGCAACTTTGCCTACTGTTAACAGTTCATCCAATTCCAAGGATCTGAGGAAACCTTCTGGACAACTTCCTTATGAGGAAGTATGCTTAAGAGAGCGACATGGAGGAGTAGACAACTCCAGGAACTCATCAACAGGTACAGCAGAGGCTGGTACTGCAGTAAAGGCACAATCACTACCAGAAAGCCTAGCTGAACTGTCAGTGACCAGAGCACGGTAAGCACAGAAGAAAGCAGACCTCCGCAATGGAAAAACCAAGAGTAGAACACAGCGAAGGCGACAAGATGGATGATGCCAAACAAAACTTCTTCTGGACTCAGAAAAAGTTCACAGCAAGAGTTTATTATTAAAAACTGGACTTGGCACGAGTCATGTTTTGGCTACTCAGGCCTGTCTCAGGAGTCCCTGTATGGCAAAGTGCTGTTGGTTCTCTAGGAAAAGTCTTGTTTTACAGACAGTGCTGCTTATACTGATATAAAGAAGTTGAGATTATCTTTTCTTAACATTTTAAGGTCTTGTTAGTAAATTCCAATATTCGGACAAGACACTTTTGCTGTGAACTTTTTCTGAGTCCAGTAGAAGTTTTGTTTGGCATCATCCATCTTGTCGCCTTCACTGTGTTCTACTCTTGGAGTGACCAGAGCACTCCAAGAGGTACCTACAACAGACCTACAGAAAGACTTAACCAACCAGTTGGTGGCTCACTTAGACTTGCAAGTAACTACAAGAGACCCTTGCAGGTGTAATTTCATGCCGCAGTAAGAACCTGACTCTGCTGGATTACAAGTCTGGGTTGACTTGTAGGGAGTTTCTTGGAGGTTCGAGATGAATGAGGCAACCGTAAGTGCTAATGCCTCACAGGCGATATGGCAAGTCCCTGGAGCTGAGTTTCCAATACCATGGATCTTCATGGGTTGCCAGATTTAGTCCTAGGACGAGGGACTTGCGGAAGAATAGACAGATGAGGAGCCAATAAAGAAGGATTTGATGTGGATGATCAAGAAGCCCCAGACTCAGACCCAGGAACTGACTGGCTGGATGATGGATATGATACAATGAAGGAAAAGTGTGGAACCAATGAAGATAAGCCTGTACCCCACAGCCTACCACGGTTCTGGTGCCACGTGCCCAGAATCCAGTTGAGTATTTGTCATGGAAGGTGGACCCTGATTCGGCAGGTGCTCAATCAGGTAGGGTTGATCTGAGGGGAAGGGTATGTGAGGGAGTATATAGAACACTGCCCCTCACCCCTAAGAATGATCCCTCAGGTACTGTGAGCCACCTTAAGACCCAAAGTCCCACCCAGAAAGGAAGTGAGATGGGAGGAGTGGGATAGGAATCAGGAACTATAAAAAGCAGGGCCAGAATGGGGTTGAGGAAAGAAGGGAAAGGAAGAAGTGATCTCCAAGCATATGCCTTCACTATGTAGATCTAGCTACTTTGATCTGGCTGAGAAACATAGAAATAGAGAAACATGATGGCAGATAAGAGCCAAATGGCCCATCCACAGCAACCACTATCTCCTCCTTCCCTAAGAGATCCCATGTGTCTGTCCCATGCTTTCTTAAATTCGGACATAGTCCTCATCTCCACCTCCTCCTCCAGGAGGCGATTCCATGCATCCACCCTTTCCATGAAAAAGTATTTCCTCAGATTACTCCTGAGCCTGTAACCTCTTAACTTCATCCTATGCCCTCTCATTCCAGAGTTTTTCTTCATTTGAAAGAGGCTCACCTCCTGTACATTAATGCCATGGAGGTATTTAAACATTTCTATCATATCCCCACTCTCGCCTTTCTTCGAAAGTAAACATATTGAGAGCATTATGAAAGAGCCCACTGACCAATTTTATAGCAGCCCACTGGACTAACTCCATCCTGTTTATATCTTTTCATAGGTGCGGTCTCCAGAATTGCACACAGTAATCCAAATGGGGCCTCACCAGAGACTTATATAAGGGCACTGTCACCTCTTTGTTCCTGCTGGCCATTCCTCTCCCTATGCACCTGAGCATCCTTCTGGCTTTGACCGTCACCTTTTATACTTGTTTGGCTACCTTGAGATCATCAGACACAATCACCCCCATGTCACTTTTCTTTCATACACAGAAGTACTTCACCCCCTATACTAAACCTTTCCCTTGGATTTTTGCATCCTAAGTGTATGACCCTGCTGGCCCATTCTTCAAGCATCGCCAGATCCCTCCACATACTTTCCACGCCCTGAGGTAAGCCAAACTTTTAAACTGAGCCAGTTTTGAGGACTGGCTGCCCCAGAGAGATTGATAGAGAAACTTTACATGTTACATGTTTGGGGCACGGCAGTCACAAACCCTTGTCAAGATGTTTCCCTCTGAACTAAGGAGACTTTCAGGCTTATTTTCAAAAGAGAAGGGCGCCCATCTTTCGACACAAATCGGAAGATGGGCGTACTTCTCCCATGGTTGTCCAAATTGGCATAATCGAAAGCCAATTTTGGGCATCCTCAACTGCTTTCCGTCGTGGGGATGACCAAAGTTCACGGGGGCATGTCGGAAGCATAGCGAAGGCAAGACTGGGGCGTGCCTAACACATGGGCGTCCTTGACTGATAATGGAAAAAAGAAGGGCGTCCCTGACGAGCACTTGGGCGACTTTACTTGGTCCATTTTTTCTTACGACCAAGCCACAAAAAGGGGCATGAACTGACCAGATGACCACCGGAGGGAATCGGGGATGACCTCCCCTTACTCCCCCAGTGGTCACCAACCCCCTCCCACCCTAAAAAAATCTTTTTAAATATTTTTTGCCAGCCTCTATGCCAGCCTCAAATATCATACCCAGCTCCATGACAGCAGTATGCAGGTCCCTGGAGCAGTTTTAGTGGGTGCAATAAACTTCAGGCAGACGGACCCAGGCCCATCCCCCCCTACCTGTTACACTTGTGGTGGTAAATGTGAGCCCTTCAAAACCCACCACAAAGCCATGTAGGTGTCCCCCCCTTCACCCCTTAGGGCTATGGTAGTGGTGTACAGTTGTGGGGAGTGGGTTTTGGGGGAGTTTGGGGGGGCTCAGTACACAAGGTAAAGGAGCAATGCACCAGGGAGCAATTTATGAAGGCCACTGCAGTGCCCCCTAGGGTGCCCAGTTGATGTCCTGGCATGTCAGGGGGACCAGTGCACTACGAATGCTGGCTCCTCCCACAACCAAATGGCTTGGATTTGGTTGTTTCTGAGATGGGCGTCCTCAGTTTCCATTATGGCAGAAAATCAGGGACGACCATCTCTAAGGTCAACCTAAATTTCACGATTTGGGCGTCCCTGACCGTATTATCAAAATGAAAGATGGAAGCCCATCTTGTTTCAATAATGCGGGTTTCCCTGTCCCTTTGCCGGACATCCTGTGAGGATGTACTCAGGAAAACTTGGGCGCCCCTTTCGATTATGCCCCTCTTTACCTTTTGTTCCTGACCCTGTGAAGTAACAGGCCTCAGGTTTAAGTTAATAAAGTGCTTACTTTGATTTTGCAACCTTGTCCGTCTGTGTAGTTTGGAGGCCTACCCTTAACCCTTGCTCATAGTATCACAGAAGGATGAAATTGTTGTCTTCAGTTTTACATGGTAATCCAATTGAATAGAAACTCTTAACACTACTTTAGATTATCCCTGCAGTGGAATGTTGTTCCTGCTCCCTGAACTATTCATTAGTGTTATGAATCCTGTTCTATGCAACAGTACTGTTTTGTGTCCATATGCATTCCAAATATAGGAACCTCTCTGTGCAAAAGCTGTAGCATCATATTATTGTAGAGGCTTTGGGAATCCTGCAGTAGGGGTGTCTTCAGAGAATCCCAAAGGCACTACCAGTAGCAGTATAATTTAAACTGTACTGTGACATCATTATTAGCTTTGAAGGAGCATTACAGTTTTGACCTTTTCAGCCTTGAACAGATTCTAATCAGGGGAGGAAATCAGTGTTGGAGAGACCTGTTTAGGAGTATAAACCCTATGCAGAATTCAAATGTGTCTTTGGTTTTGCCTCCAGGCTGCTGACCATACATGTAAAGGGAGAGACCTCTAACCCAAAGACTTACCCAATTAAGTCCAACAGTATGTACAGAGACATGTAGGAGCAGATATAGTAATCAATAGCTGCTTAAGCTCTGTGCTGTATTTGTGACAGTGGGTACAGAGGGACCTGCTACACCCACTCTTGGAGCTCAGGAGTAAGAGAGAAGTTTGGGTTTGTTGTGTAATTTCAGCTGGGCACCCAGGACCTGCTAAACCTATCCTTAAAGTGTTAGAACAATACCCAAAGGCTAAAGGAAATACAGGAGCCACTTATAGCATTCAGCCTCACGGGAATACCACCTCCACTCAGGTTCAGCTTGTCATCCAGCTTTCTTCAGAAACTCTGAGACTCCCAGCACTGGGAAGCTCAAAGACTGTGAGTGCCAATTCTCTTTGATACTTCTGTGATACTAAAGGGGGAAGCTATCAAGGCATAGTAAAAGCCGAGCTTATACCTCACCTTGATTTACCATGGGATTCAACAACCAGTGGTATCTCAGTACCTCAGGTTGTTGAATTCTGTGTTAAAAGAATAACACTGCTTGCAAGCCACCATAGAATAACACTTTGAACTTTGGGCTGTGGCTTTGAGGCTCGATGCTCCAGGAGCATCAGGCCTCAAAGTGACAGCCCAAAGATCATGGGCCAAATCCTTTAAAGAGGCCACAGGGCTGCTGTAAACTCACCCCCATCAAGCTCCCACCCCCCAAATCAAGACTCCCAATGTTCTTTTATGGAAATTTGACCCCCCCCCTAGTGGTTGTAGCACAAGACTACCACTGGGGGAGCCATTTTGGAAGCAGTATTAGCTGGGTAGGACTGAAGGAGGATCACTCCTGCCTGTCATCCACTGAAATATCAGATAAAGGCACAAAGTCCTTGCAGAAGGGGGGTCAGGGAGCATTGATTGGGACAGGGAGCTTTTGGGGGTCTTGGCTTGGGAGGGACTATCAGGACTTTTGGTTCAGGGGCATCAGAGGGCTTGGTTTGGGGGAGTCTTGATAGTGAGGTTGGTTTACAGCAATTCCATGGCTCCTTTAAGGGATCGGGTCTGGGAGAGTAAAATAACCCAAGCTTATGGCTGGGGTATTTACCATGATTTTGGGACTATAACATGACTTTACGGTGTGCACCCGTGGTAAAAACAGTCAAGCTGTTAGAACCCTTTAAGTTGCGTTAAGGGGCAAATAACAGAACTTAAAGCCCTAATGCAGCTTAATAACTCCCCCCCCCCCAATTGATACACTGAGCTAGAGGGGAGTTATACAGTAACATAGTAAGTGACAGCAGATAAAGACCTGAATGATACATCCAGTCTGCCCAACAGTCACATTCATTCTCAATTCTAGATTAAATCAACAATGAACGTGATATTATATACTTGATCATGGTCTTTCTTTGTTGTTTCTGGAACATAGACCGTAGAAGCCTGCCCAGCTCTGTCCTCCATCTTGTCATTCATGTATTCTCAAAAGGAGGAGCACATAAAAGATACAAAACTGTGGCACTTATTTCAAAGCATATGGATGTCCCAAAAATGATGAAATGGATGTCTATGTGCTTGAAATGTTCAAATGACAATTTTGCAAAGGCAGAATTTCGACATCTGACACTGCCATATGTTCAAATAGCAAGGGGGACTGTTGTGGGTAGTGCTGTCTGATTGGGTGAATTGATTTGTTTGGGGACAAATTGGACTTTCCCCACCTCCCTCCCTCCCTCCATCATCCAAGCCGCTGCTGATGCTTCTCTAGAGCAGCAGCAGTGGTAGCAAAAGAAGCTAAATTCATCATGGGGCTGGACTCTGTATTGGTGCAGGCTGCAGGCTCTGCCCTGGTACAGGAAGTGACATCCAAGGTGACGGGACCAGCAGCCATGACAATGGAGAGTCTGGCCCTGTAGTGAGTTAGGTTCTTTTTTCGCTGCTGCTACTCATCTAGATAAGCAACATCAGCTGTGATAGCGGTGTCAGGCAGGAGGGGGGAACAGGAGAATTGGGGGGGACAGAGAGGGGTCAGAGGCTATATAGAAGAGGTGGGGAGAGGGACAGGGCAGAGGCTGGATGGAAAGGGGGCAGAGAAGGAGGGCAAAGGTTGGATGAATGGGGGAAGAGAAAGAAGACAGACACACCCTGGATGGAAGAGGGGAAGAAGGAGGGCAGACGTTGGATAGAAGGTGAGAGAAGGAAAGCAGACAGATAGAAGGAGGAGAGAGAAGATGAGCAGATGCTGGATGAAAGAGGGAGAGAAGGGCAGATGCTGGATGGAAGGAGAAGGGGAGGCCAAGAGAGAAGGAAGGGAGATGCTGGCCCTGGGGGAGGAAGGACAAGAGTGGAGAGGGGACAAGAGGGAAGGAGGAATAAGGGGAGAAGCTGAACATGAGGAGGGATAGGGACATAGAGGTGCAATGCTGGACATGGGGAGGGGGGCAGTACATGCAAATAGATCTTGCATATTCATTGGGGAAATCTTGAAAACTCAATGGGGTTGCGGCCCTCGAGGACCGAGGTTGTCCACCCTCTGCTCCAAAGGGAAAGGCATGTTTTAAGGAAAACCAAGGGGGGGGAGAGGGAAGATGCTTGACTGTGGGTGGGCATCTACTATATCAGACTACCTTCCATGTCCTTGTTCACTCATTTGTCATTACTCGCATGGACTATTGTAATTGCTTGCTTTATGGCATCAGGCAACAGGACATTCGTTGTCTCCAGCTTACTCACATTGTGGCTGTAAAACTCATCTCCAGTTCAAAAATTTGTGATAAGGTAACTCCTCTTCTTAAACAACTAGAAATAATCCTCTCCAAATGAGTACTGAACAATTTTTCACTTTTTAGCTTTTTAACACTTTTTATCACAGTATTATGATGGTGACATCAGTATTTCTAGATCCACAGTCAGGTAGGAGTATTCATCTCTGGTCTAGGACATCATGCCAGATGGATTATGTTACCTATTGTATACAGTGTCCTTGTGAAAAATTATATATTGGACAAACTTCAAGGAAATTGTCAATATGTTTAACTGAACATAAGAGTACTATTAATACCAAGAGGATGTCTTCACCATTAGCAACATTTTGTGACATAGAACAACATACATTTGAGCCTTTGCATTGTGTTGTACTGCAGAGAGTGGAATAGTTACAGAGAGGAGCTGTAGACGTATTTTACTACAATTAGAGCAAAAATGGATTTTCCGTTTGAAGACACTAGAACCTGAAGGTCTACATTTGAAAATGGAATGGTGTCATTTTTCCTAACGATTTTTCTGATGTAGCTGTATTGGGAGCGTTCTGTTTTAACAGTTTATTCAAAGTGTCTGCTATGATAAACTACCCGGTATTGAAGATGTCTGATGTCAGCTGATATATCTGGGTGCCTTTTTTTGGTTTATGTTATTGTGAAGAGCTGAGTTTAAAGAGTCTGTCATGATAGGCTGCCTGGCACTAAAGGCATCTGATCTCAGCTGATATATTCGGGTACCATTTTTTGACATTGTGAAAAGCCAAGATCAACAGTCACGGAGTGGAGTGAGGTATATGAGTACATTGACTGTGGAAATCTTACTGGCAAAGTGATGATCTGATTCCCTTTTTTCTATATGTTTAATAGCTTGCGTTTCACGGACCCTGACAAAGCTATTGAAACCTTGGCCAATGTTGACCATGGAATTGAGATATGAGGAGTCAATGCATCTGTAAAAGATAAGTATAAGAGATTGTTTGGATTATAATAAAAAATTTTGGGGAGGTTTTTAGCCAATGATGACAGTAAGAGCTCCTAGAATTGATCAACTTTGATGCTTAGAAGAAGTCTGTTGAGGCTTTTCATCCCAATTAAAAAAAAAAAATAAAAAAAAAGAATTGTGATAAAAAGTGTTAAAAAGTGAAAAATTGGTACACACTCATTTGGAGAGGATTATTTCTAGTTGTTTATGATAGAAGTTATCCTCGGAGGTCCCCTAAATATATTTTTTGTAGAGGACTCCTCGTCTTAAGAGAGAACGTTTTTTACCTGTTTCTCACAGGATAACCTGCTGTTACAAAATTACCCTTTTAAAATTCTCAGGTAGCTGTGTTTTTTCACTCTCTGTTCACACCATTTGCTCTATCAATTTCTTCACAGATGCAGCAATGATAAACACTTCTGTAGGGGATGAAAGGTAGATATTTACAGAACAGGATGAAGTAATTCCTTTTTTAATGTAAGTTCTATTACATGAAATTGAGGTCCTTCATCATGTTTTTCTTCTCTTGGCAATGATTAAAGGGTTATTGCTGCCTTACCTGTCTCTGGTTTTATCTCTAATGATAATTAGTTTCACGTTTCACAATATTGATGTTTCTGTTCAAGATTACAGGAGGAATTTCATTTTGTATGTGAAAATATTTACAAATGTTCATAGCAGATTTTCTATGGACCTGTTGAGTTATTAAACTGTATCCCGTGCTATTTGTTTTTACCAGTTTCCCTAATCTTGAAATCTTAAAGGCAGAGCTTAGAATGTCCCTACTAGAGTAAATACTGGATGCTATATGAGCTCTATTAATGATAGTAATATTGGGTCTAATATTTTTAAAAAGCTGAGCTACTAAAATTATGCTCCTTTGTTAGGGATGGACTGAAATTTGCAACAACATGGGAAATATCAATGACATATCTCACATTGTTACATGTTGTTAACAAACAAAAAAATGAGTAGAAAATAACATTTTGTGTTTTTTTATTTGCCTATAATTATGTGCACTCTCGACAGCCTTGCTCCTATTTTGACATATGGGGAAACAAAACAACACAAAAAGAAAAATTTTTGGCTTCCCATCCCTAAAATTTGTGCCCCTTTTTCAGCCAAACCTAGGAGTTTAAGTTTCCAGCTGACAATTCAACTTAGAAGCTTAAAAGTTATGCTTATAAACATTCATTTGCCTTGATTTATGAGCCTAGCCCTGAAAATTAGAGCCAAGCTCCTAACTTTTCCCCCCACCCTAACAGAAAGGGGGGGGGGGGGGAGAATGTGGACATTATGGGCTACAATGGAGGAGAGATGAGAGAGAACATGGAGATGATGAGCTACAAAGGAGATAAGTGACAGAGAATGTGGAGATGCTGGGCTACAAGGGGGGGATAGATGAGAGAACATGGAGATGTTGACTACAAGGGGGAGGTGAGAGAGAATGTAGAGATGCTGGGCTACAAAGAAGAAGGGGGCAGGAAGCTGCTGGAATGTGGGGGTGGTGAAAGAGAAAAAGGGTAAATGCTGGACCATGGGGTGGAGAAGAGGAATTAGCAGTTAATATAGTGTATCTAGATCTTTAGAAAGCTTCTGACAAAGTTCCTCATGAGAGACTCCTGAGAAAATTAAAAATACTTAAGAAAGGAGACAATGTTCTTTTGTGGTTGGGAACTGGTTAAATGATAGAAAACAGTTTTGTTTAATGGCCAGGTCTCCAAGTGGAGGAAGGCGTATAGTGATGTGCCACAAGGATCTGCGCTGGGACCAGTGCATTTTAACATATTTACAAATGATCTGGAAATGGAAATGAGTGAGGTGATCAGATATGCAGATGACACAAAACTATTCAGATTTGTTAAATCGCATGCAGACTGTGGGAAATGTTAGGAAGACCTTGGAAGGCTGGAAGACTGGGTATCCAAATGGCAGATGAAATTTAATGTAGACAAATACAAAGTGATGCACATTGAGAAAAATAACCCAACTTATAGCTACATGATGCTAGATTCCACATTAGGAATCATCACTGAAGAAAAGGATCTAGGTCATTGTGGACAATATTTCAAAATTTTCTACTCACTGCGATGACAGCCTAAAGAGCAAACAGAATGTTAAGAATTATTAGGAAAGGAATGGAGAAAAACACAAAGGGTCCGACATTCAACCCGCGAAAAGCAGCTTGCATAAGTGCCACAATTGGCACTGACCCCGGATGTTCAATGCCAGGCTGTTTCAAGTGACCAGCATAGAATATCTGGGTTTATTTTGGCCGCTAAAAATTTAACTGGCTATGTCGATATTCAGCTCTAATTGGTTAACTTTTTAGCAGTCAAAGATATGCCTGCTATTTAAGTGGCCTATTTTGACCACTCAATATAGCCGGTTTGGTGTTGAATATCTATGCCTAACTGGCTGTGTTATGTGATATAGCTGGTTAGCAGCTAGTCGCTAACGGGATATTCAGCAAGAGATAACCAGCGGTTAGGTAGTTCATTTGGAACTGCTGGAAGAACTCAAGAATCAGTCACTCCGTGATAATCTGAGGTTTCTCGGCTTTCCGGAGAGCTTACCTGACGCCCAGCTTCTTCCTATATTAGAAAGATGGCTAATGGAGGAGTTCTTTAGACGAGGAACAAGGCCCAGTGTGCTTAGACTGGGCGCAATGTCTGGGGCATTGTCAGCCCGGAGTTATAAGGGCGCAAATTGTCATCGCAAAATTTCATAATTTTCCTCTGTGTCTATGAGGGGCAATTGATCAAAATCTTCCAAGACTTCTTCGTAGCCTTAATTTATCCAGCTTCTTTGAAGATTTTTCATGAGGGCAAATGGGAGGTCCTGGAGACCTCTGATAAGACTGCAGCATTTCTTCAATGTCTGGACATTCCGGTTTGCTCTGTGGCACCCCCATAATTCTGCATCTGGGTACATTACAGTCCTTAGTTTGGACGTTTGCTGCTTTTTATGGCATTTTCACTATTTCTCCTAGACCTGCAGTTTGCTCAGACATTGCTATTGTTTTGATCTTGATATACTTTGGACTTATATAATGTTGTTTACCTGTCACTGGCAATGCTGCATGTTTGTGATGCTCTGGGGGAGGCTCTGGGCCCACGATGCATGTAACAGTGATTCCAACATGTGGACAGAAGTTGTTCCGCCAACATGGTTATTAGTATTCCTATTTCGAATGAATGTTTTGGGTTGGGTGGGTCACGGAGGGTTAGGGATGGGTTTGGTTTGGAGTTTGGACAAAGGGATTTTGGGGTTTCCAGGGGTAACTACACCAGGGCACCACAATGCAAGGGGGATGACATAACTGCTGTAATTTTTTTTATTCACCATGCTTATGGATTTTCTGGGTTGTGGCAAAGCCCAGGGGCGAGGCTGGGCACCCTGGGACACTCATTCTTCAGTATGATCTCACAGCCCCTAGTGTTTTGAGAGACAGTGGTACAGGTAGACTAGCCACTTGGAACGTAGGAGGTATTACTTCTCCTGCCAAGTGATTACGAATTCTATCTATGCTAAACCGTCACCGTGTGGACGTTTCATGTCTTCAGGAGACCAGGCTAACGGAAGATGAACACCAAAACCTTAGGCGTCATTGAATGGGAGAGGATTTTTATGTTTTGCAGGGTGGGGTGGCAATCTTACTTAGGAAATCACTAAGTTATCGAGCAGAGGTGGTGTTTAAGATGACGCTAGCCATTACTTGTCAAATAGGCTTTGGGTGCAGGGACGACTGGTGCATCTCTTGGTGGTCTATGGCCCCACTCAATATGAAATTCACTTTTACCCTTCCTTACTGAGTAAATTGCTTCCTTAGTCGCAGATTAATTTAATAGTAGTGGGAGATACAAATTTAGTTGTAGATAGCTCTCAGGATTGCGCTACAGGTCCTCAACTGGGTCAGATACAGTATCCAGAGGAACGGGTGTTGCAAACCTTTTTAACAGATCTAGAACTGGTAGGTCTTTGGTGTCTCCTCCACCCGGGAGATCCCAACTACACTCATATTTCGTGGGCCCATGGTACGCTGTCCAGGTTAGATTATATCTTCTTATCAAGCACTCTTTTTCCATACGTTTCTAAGGTGGCAGTGGATCCTGGGGGGCATGTCGGACCATTTGGTGGTGTGGGTGGACCTGGAGGCTCTGACTGCCTATCAACCCAATTACCACTGGAGGTTCCCTGCCTATTTCTCCCATAGCCAAGAGTTCCTTAAATATCTTGGAGACAAATGGGATCAATCTTTGATAATGGGCAATATGCAGACCAGCCTTGATTATTCTGGGACACAGCTAAGGCATTAATGAGAGGAGAAATAATTGCTTTTGTCAGTGCCCATAATACCCACCTAGCCGCAAGAATTAAACACCTAGAACATCAACTAGCGAGATCCAAATGAGCATTTATTCAATTTCCCACCTCTGTTAACAGAGAGGCTTATCATTCTGCCTAAATAACTCTCAACATTGTAATCCATGAACATACGAATCACTCTCTTCTGTATAGGAAGTGTCAATTCTATAAATTTGGTAATAAGTCAGGGAAACTTTTAGCATGCTTAGTAAAGAATATGGAGGGGGGGGGGGAGCACGTGCAGTTCCTTCCCTTCAGGACTCCTTAGATCAGGAAACTGGGGATAATGCTCATATATTAAAGATGTTTCACGACAACTTTACTTCTTTGTATGGGCGGGAGGGGGAGCGCATCTCTCCAAATGATCCAAATGACTTTTTGACTGCAGCCTCCCTCCCTTCCTTGAACGATGAAGGTCTCCAAAGACCTTAATAGGCCTATTCAGGCAAAGGAGCTTCAACAGGCTATTAACTGTTTAAACATTTATTCAGCCCCAGGCCCAGATGTTTTTTCGGCAGGGTTTTATAAAGGTATTTAGTTAAAACTGGTAGGACCTCTGATTTCTTACTTTATGCAGGTGGTTGGAAAGGGCTCTTTCCCACCATATTCTAATTCTGCCTTGATAACCTTGATCCCCAAGCCAACTAAGCCAATGGATAGGGCTGATTCATATAGGCCTATTTCATTCTTGAACGTTGACACAGAACTTCTCGCAAAAATCCTGGCTAACCACTTAAGTGTCTTACTGCCAACCTTGATAATGGTGCCCAGGTAGGATTTGTAAGAAGGCAATCAGTCCATAAGGTTCGCAAAGTTCTTTTGGCAGTGACTCACTGTTGCCAGCATGGCCTGCCAGCTTTAATAACAAGTTTAGATGCAGAAAAGGCCTTTGACAAAGTCCAGTAACCCTATCTGTTCGAAGTACTGGGTCGCTTTGAGATACAGGTTTGCTTCTATCTGGCTACTCGAACTCTATACAAGGATCCTAGTGCTCAGATATTGGTGAATGGGGAGCAATCCTCTGCCGTTCCTATTTGTCGGGCTACGAGACAGGAGTGCCTGTCATCACCATTGTTGTTCATCCTCTTCATAGAGCCCCTTTTCCGAATACTCACTAGTGACTGACAGCAGGGGTGTGGATCTGGGATACTCAAATCAAGGGCCTGGCATTTGCAGATGATCTGTTGGTCATGTTGTCAAGACCTCAACGCTCCTTGCTAGCGCTTATAACTCTGCTCGCCCGGTACAGGAAGTTCTCAGGGTTCTCTCTCAACTTCCAGACATTCAAAAGCTTTACCAGTTGGGACAGAGGTAAGAAATCATTGGATTGGACCCTTCCTATTACAGTGGGACAGCGAGGCTGTTGGAATGTAATTGTATTTTACATGCATTGCCTGTCACCTATTATTTCTCTGCTATTACTCTGTGACCTCTGATGTGAATTACTTAGAGAGGTCACACTGCTATGCAACTTCCTGTGGGGGATAGATGCAGCACATGCAGCACATGGAGCACATGGAGCTCATGATCTCTCCTAACCTGAGAGGATCTATGGTGATGTGAGCATCCATTACCATCTAAGCACATGGAAGGAGCTGATAATACAAATGTATAGTAATATGTATATATAAGCCTGTCTGATTATAATCTAACTACAAACTGTGAGTAAACAGATGTTTTGTTACTTCAACTTTAAAGTGACTCAGCAGTGAATTATTCAGGGGTGAATGAGAGAGAGATGAAGAAAGAAATTAACATTTCTAAAGCTGAAGCTGTGTGTACTAAAATCTGCTAATTATTTACTACAAATAATCCAACAAAAGGGTTATGGGCCCAGGGTCCAGGAATTGAAAAAGAAGAGAAATATTACCAGGCAGAAAAAAAGGCCACATTTTTCTCTTAAGTTTTAAAGGAAAGATTCAGTCTGTCTCTCTCTCCCCCCACACAGCAGACAGAAGGCTAAGAAAATGGCTGAGGGAAGAAATTCACCATTGTTCTATTCTCTCAAGGTGCCTAAATTAACTGAGTTTAATTATCAGCAGTGGGAACTAAGATTCATATGTCTCCTTCGAGCAAAAGGATTATATATATGCTTAGACCAAGACAGAACAGCTGAAAATATGGCTGAATGGGACAATGCAAACTATTATGTGAAGTGCATGCTTTTGGAAGCTCTCTCAGAGAAACAAGCCATATTAGTGGAGGGAAAAGATACACCAAAGGACATTTTATATAAACTGAGAACTATGTATGCAACTACATATGCAAAGCAGCAACCAATTTGGTTGGCAGAGTTGAATGAAACCAAATTAAGGGATAAAAGTAAATGTAATGATCACATTATGCATCTTATGTCTTCATTTCAAAAGCTAGAACTTTCTGGAATTCCCATGTGTGATGCATTGAAAAGAGCATTTCTTTTTACCTCACTATCAAAGAAGTTTGATGTTTTTAGGTCTGTAAATGAGGCCATTGAAGGGCAATCTTTTGAACAGGCAACATCAAAACTAAGGCAGGAATGCATAATAAATGATTCTGAGGAGATGTGTTCTCAAAGTCAGTCAGAGAGAAATGAAACAAATTTCTTGGCAAAGAACAGAGGAAGGCGGAGCTATGGGAAAACTCCACCCAAGGGCAAGCTGATTTGCTACTCATGTGGAAAGGAGGGACATGTATCTAAATGGTGTAAGGAAACACAAAACACTCCCTCTAGCTCACCTAAGCCAATGGAACTAAAGAATTTTCAAACCAGGAAATGTATGAAGGACAAAGATAAACACAAGGGTTTTCTAATGGCAGAAAAATCTTTGACTATGGTAAATAATAATTCAAATGAAAGTACTTGGATTTTGGATTCGGGGAGCACATGCCATTTAACCAATTGTAAGGATTTCTTTCAGGAAATGTGTCCAGAGGAAGGTATTCTTAAAACTGCAAACGCAGGGACTGCTAAGATCCAAGCAAAAGGTATTGGATTCTTAAAATGCAAAGTGTCTAATGAAGTTAAAGAAATTCCTGTAAGTGATGTCTTGTATATTCCCCAAGCAGTTTGCAATATGCTTAGTGTATCTACATTAGATAAGAAGGGATTTGCGATTCATTTTGAAAACAGTAAGTGCACAATCTCTAAAAATGATGAAGTGTATGCTGAAGCTTTTATGCATAATGATGTTTATAAGCTGAACATTTCAGGTGAAGCCTCACATATGGTGCAAGTAAGGAAGAATGATGGTAAATGTAGTCTGGAAATCTGGCACCGCCGCCTGGGACATCGTGATTCTAAGGTGATCCAGGATCTTAACAGTAAGCAACTAGCCACCGGCATTCAGATAAGTGCAGATGCTGGTAAAATGGAGAAATGCATAGACTGTGTTACTCAAAAAGGTGTGAGACCCTCATTTCCTGAATACACAGGAAATAGGAGTAATAAAGTGCTGGACTTAATACACAGTGACTTATGTGGACCGTTTAATATCCCATCATTGGGAAATAACAGATTTGTGCTAATATTCTTGGATGATTTCTCTAGATATTGTGTGGCCTATTTGCTGAAAGAGAAAAGTCAAGTCACAGACATGCTGAAGAAATACGTAGCCATGGTGAGCAATAAATTTGAAAGAAAACCAAAGGTTCTTCAGACCGACAATGGTGGTGAGTTCACTTCACAAAGCATGCGCACATTTCTAGAACAAGAAGGCATTCAACATATCACAACAGTAGCTTATACACCAGAGCAAAATTCTGTTGCAGAGAGAAAATTTAGGTCACTTGTGGAAATGACCAGATGTATGCTGTCAGATAGCAATCTCCCTAAAAGACTATGGGGGGAAGCCATTCTCACAGCAGTGTACCTACAAAACAGAATGCCAACTAAAGGCGCTGAGCGCACACCACATGAGACATGGCATGGTAGGAAGCCAAACCTGTCACACATAAGAACATTTGGAAGTACAGCATATGCTCATATACCAAAGCAAAGAAGGCATAAGCTGGATTCCACAACAGAAAGGGGCATTTTAGTTGGCTATGCTCCAGGACACAAAGGATATAGAATTTTGAATCTGAAAACTGGCATTGTTGGCATAAGACATGTTACATATTTTGATGAAAACAAAAGGGTTGATAAAGGCTGGATTATCCCAGATGAGCCTTATCATCCAGAATATGAAACTAGAACAATAATAGACATGCCAGTGTATATAAATGCCATACCAAGGCAGATGTCTGAAAGCAACTCATCTGTATCTAACGAGGAACAGGCAGAGGAAGCAGACACAGAAAGGATCATTGAAGAAGACAGTACAGTTGGAGAAGGGGAATCAATTGGAGAAGAACTCTCAGATTTAGAGGATGCAGAAAGGTCAGACCAACCTGTTGTCAGACGCTCATCCAGGGAAAACAAAGGTGTTCCACCCCCAAGACTGTCTTACCTAACAAAGTCAGCAGAAGCTCAAGAGCCCTTAACATGGGATGAGATTGAGAAAATGCCAGCAGAAGAAGCTGCTGAATGGCGTAAAGCTGCACAAGAAGAAATTGATGCATTGGATAAAAATAATACTTGGATTCTTACAAAATTACCTCCTGGCAAGAAAGCTATAGGATGCAAATGGGTATTCAAGTTAAAAGGAATGCACAAGGAAAAGTGGAAAGGTATAAAGCCAGATTAGTGGCAAAGGGATATCTTCAAAATATGGAGAAGATTTTGATGAAGTGTTTGCACCTGTAGTGAAACACACGACAATAAGAACACTTCTGAGCATTGCAGTCTCAAAAGGCATGCAAGTCAACCACATTGATGTGAAAACAGCGTTTCTTCACGGAGATATAACTGAAGACTTGTACATGGAACAACCAACAGGTTTCATAAATACAAAACAAAGACAGCTAGTGTGTAAATTAAACAAAGGTCTTTGTGGATTAAAGCAAAGTGCAGAATGTTGGAATGATAAATTGCATGAAATATTGACAAATTTAGGATTTAAGCAAGGTGAAGCAGATAAATGCTTGTACACTAGGTGCACAAATGGACAATATGCATACATTTTAGCTTTTGTTGATGATCTGCTCATTGCAAGCAAAAGTGAGCAAGAGTACAAGGACATTGTAAAGTGTTTAAACCACAATGTTGAGATAAAAGAACTGGGTAATGTGTCATACTATCTTGGTATAGAAATTGAGAAACAAAATGATGGTTCTTATCTTCTAAGCCAGAAGCAGAAAATAAATGAACTTATTGAAAGTTTAGGTATGCAAGATGCCCAAGTTGTAAGCACTCCCATGATCACTGATTTTCTGAAGGATGAAACAGTAAGAGAACCTTTACCAGATAACATCCAATATAGATCAGCCATAGGTAAGCTTTTATATCTAGCTACCACATACAGGGCTGATATAGCAAATGCAGTAGGAATTTTGAGCAGAAGGGTCAGCTCACCTACCAAATCAGATTGGACTGCAGTTAAAAGGATGGTAAGGTATTTAAAGGGTACCATTGATTGTAAATTAAAGATTTCAGCCAATAGTAATCCAAAACTAATATGTTACTGTGATTCAGATTGGGCAGGGGATCATTCTGATTATAAATCCACAAGTGGATATGTGTTTATGTATGGAAATGTACAAATTTCATGGGCCAGTCATAAACAAAGTATTGTGAGTTTGTCTTCTACAGAAGCTGAATATGTGGCCGTATCGGAAGCGTGCAGAGAACTGATGTGGATTGAAAAACTTATGCTGGATTTTGGAATAGCTGAAAAGAGACCAATCCAGATAATGGAAGATAATCAGAGCTGCATCCGACTGTCACAGAATGACAAGGTTCAGTCACGCACCAAGCACATCGCAACGAAATACCACAACGTGCGAGAGTTGGCGAAAGAAGGGGTCATCAGTCTACACTATTGTCACACCAGTGAGATGACAGCTGACATCATGACCAAACCGTTACCCAGAGAACATTTTGTGAATATGCGTATAAAGCTTGGACTTTGTATGAATAAATAATTGCATGACAGTTATGCATGAGAAGGGGTTTGTTGGAATGTAATTGTATTTTACATGCATTGCCTGTCACCTATTATTTCTCTGCTATTACTCTGTGACCTCTGATGTGAATTACTTAGAGAGGTCACACTGCTATGCAACTTCCTGTGGGGGATAGATGCAGCACATGCAGCACATGGAGCACATGGAGCTCATGATCTCTCCTAACCTGAGAGGATCTATGGTGATGTGAGCATCCATTACCATCTAAGCACATGGAAGGAGCTGATAATACAAATGTATAGTAATATGTATATATAAGCCTGTCTGATTATAATCTAACTACAAACTGTGAGTAAACAGATGTTTTGTTACTTCAACTTTAAAGTGACTCAGCAGTGAATTATTCAGGGGTGAATGAGAGAGAGATGAAGAAAGAAATTAACATTTCTAAAGCTGAAGCTGTGTGTACTAAAATCTGCTAATTATTTACTACAAATAATCCAACAGAGGCTCTTAGATATCTTGCTGTGCTCATCCCTGCCGACCTTACCACTCTATATGAAAAGAATATCCTTCCATTGGTGGAAGAGACTAGATTCAGATTGAGACTTTGGGAGGCATTCCCATTGACCCTCTGGGGCATATTCGACTTTTTAACATGATATTAGCGCCAAAATGGCTTGACACTTTTCAACTGCTACCTCTCTTTTTACAAGGCTGTGATGTTCATAAGATACACAGGATTCTGCAACATTTCCTCTGGCAGGGTATGAAACCTAGATTATCGATGGCGATCTTGCAAACTCCACTAAGTCATGGGGGCATGGGCTTGCTTAATTTACAATACATGGTTGTGGCAAGCACCATGCATCACATTAACAATTGGTAGAGGAACACTGATTTTTTTCTAACACTCAGCTGGAGACAGGTCTGGTTAAAGGAATTCATTTTACCAGTATATTACATAGGCTGACCACCCTGCCTAGAGGATTGTACAAAGGGCATCACATCCTCAGAGCAGCCAGGAAGACCTGGAAGTGGATATGTAGACATTTGTCCTTCTTGGCTAGAATGACCCCATATCTTGCCTTGTGTGATAACCCTGATTTCCCACCAGGGCAGGGAGGGGGTCCTTCACACGTGGGAAGCAGCAAGGGATAATATACTTATTTCAGATGGCAGATCTCAAAGGTAGACCAAAGTCGTTTGAGTCCTTCCACTTACCCTCCTTGGACATTTTTCCATATATACAAGCTCGATATTGTGTCCACTCTTTATGCTGGACTGACATAACAAAGGATGTTCAAGACTCATTAGCAGAAACTTTCACCTTGGGAGCTCAACTTATGGTCCTCATGATATTTCAATACAGGCAACTACTGGATTTGACACCCGATATTGATTATGCTAAGTTGGCTTCACAATGGAATGCAGAATTAAACCTCTTTCTCACTGGAGACCAGATGCAAGCTTATTTCCTCAACAGCAGGGCATATACTAAGTGTGTTGCCCACAAAGAAACTCTGTACAAGTTTGCTTTACGCTTATATATGCCGCCAAATTGAGCATGCAAGGCCGGTATAATCCCTACCAGACATTGCCCCAGATGTTGAAGCCCTAGGGCGTATCTGGGCCATATGTTTTGGATATGCCCGGTTTTTCAGTCTTTTTGGTGCACTTTTCATCAACACTTTGCTAAACTTTGGAACACCTCAATAGCTTGCACACCACTATTACTGTTTGGGGCCTACTCTTTGCACTCTAAAACATGCTGAGGAAAAAAAACATTTTCTAAAACATTTAGAATTATTTGCCCTCAAGGCAATCTTACAGAATTGGTGCAGTTCTGTTGGCCCCACTGCACAACAATGGAGAGCTTTGATGACGAAAGATCTTCGATTAGAATGTCCCTGGATATTGGATATTTCAAAGGGGCAGGGACCCCTTTTTCAAGCCACCTGGTCCCCGTTTTGGGACACGTTAACCCCCAAAGCCAGAAGTCTTTTATTAAATCTGTGAACTGTCATTGAAGTCTCTATGTTTGGTAACAGTGCCTTGGTGTATTACTGGGGGTGGGGGTGGGATGGGATAGGTTCTGGGAATTGGATGGTGGGAGGAATGAGTTTTGTGTGGGGTAGGATTACCCACTCAGAGCACTTCCTCCTTTATGTTCGCTGTTGTAAGTTGACTGTGTCTTATGACCAGATATATCAAGGATGGATACTGTTATAGTCTTGTTGGTTTTCTGAGTTCAATAAACAGATTTAAACATAAAATCCTGATTGGAGTGGAATGGGTAAATGCAAATCAATTGTTTACTCTTTCAAAAATTACAAAGATGAGGACACACTTTATGATGCTACAGAGTAGCACATTTAAAATAAGTAGAAGAAAATATTTTTTCACCCAACATACAGTTGAGCTCTGGAACTCATCACTAGAGCAAGCAGTAAATGCTGTTAATGTATCTGGGTTTAAAAAAGGTTTCGACAAATTCCTGAAGGAAAAGTCCATAAACTGTTATTAGGGTAGACATGGGGGAAACCACTTCGTATCACTGGGTTAAGTAGCATATGGAATCTTGCTATGTTTTGGGATTCTATCAGGTACTTGTGATCTGGATTGGCCATGTTGGAAGCAGGATACTGGGCTAGATGGATGATGGATCTGACCCAGTAGGGCAACTTTATTATGAGGTGATGGGGAGATGCTAGGCTACATGGTGGCATGAGAGAGAGGGAAGATGCTAGGCATGGAGTGACCATGTGGGAGAGTCACTGAAGTTGACAAGGAGATGCGTAAGACAAAGGTGTTTCTACAGAGAGTAGAAATGTGGTAATAGGATGCAGGTGGAAGAAGGGCTCAGGAAAATGGGAGAGCTAGGGAAGATGGACTGTGCAGGAGGTGAGAGAAGGAGGTGGAAAGTTTGATAGGTAGGCAAAATTTTAAAAAATAGATTGCGGTCTGGAGGTTGAAATATGAATAGATAGAGAGCAAAAAAAAAGAGGAACCAGCTAAAAAGGCATAATTAATATGTCAGAGACAGATGTAGGAAGGGAATGAAAGACAATAGGAAGAGAGAGAAATGGCAAATTGGCATCTGATACTGGAAAGAGTGTTAGGAAAAAGAGAAAGAGAGAGTAGGGCCAATACCACTTGAAAAATAAAATGCCCAGACAACAAAAGTAGAAGAATATATATTAGTTTGAATTTATTAAGTGTAATACATTTCTAACAAGCTCTGAGAAATATGTGTTGTGGAAGTCTTTATATTTTGCTCAGTATAAAAGGAAATACATTTGTTTTATTTCTTCACTTAAGTTCATGCATGACGGATCTCTTTGGGGTTCTCAGTTCAATTTTTGTCTTCATATTTCTATTTCTAATTTGTGGTCCCTTGTTCTGAATTTGGTGAAGGCCTGCCTGTGTTTTGTGTGTGTGTGTGATCAAGGTGCAGTATTTTGTTGGTGTGTAGCTTCAGTATAGAGATATAGCTTCCTATCCTAGTGGTAGATGTATTGGAGTTCTTGGGCCCAATCTAATATTTGTAGTGCTGCCTATTCATAGTTAGGGTTCTTGCTGTTTGAATCACTGGAATTAGTGTTACTATGGTATGGCAGGTTTACTACATGTGTGTAAGTGGGGATTTTTTTCAGGTTTTGCATTATTTCACAGTACACCTGATAGTGAAGAGATTTATGTTGCTGTAATGACATGAGAATTAAAATATTTTTTATATGATGAGTTCCGTGGAAAAATGTCCTAGTTTTGTTGATGCAGAATATGTTTATATTTAACAGAAAAGAACTGCTATACTGAATCATAAAAAAAGGTCAGTGATTGTCATGTGTTCAGTGTGTCACAAATGAAAGCGTTATCATTTAGGTGTGCTCTAAAACAATGGTACAAGATATACACATCCACTAGGGTGGAATTTTAATAGGCATTTCCAAGGGAAAAACATTGTTTTACATGTAGAAATAGCCTTTTATAAAATTGTCTGATATATTTTCACCTATCACACAAGTTTAGGATACAAAAGTGCCCTCCCTAAACGTAAGTTTTTAAAATTTTTATCTATCTATGTAGTTTTCTTCTTCAGTTGCATTATATTCCTAGGAACGCTGCTCATTAAACTGTGGCTATAAGTATGCCAATTGGAGGCAATTCCTTAAGTGGGTGCCTCCTTTTAGGTGCTCCAATGCCACATGCTGAGAGCCTATTTTATAATGGCATCTGGGTGCCCAAATTCTATTATAGAATACTAGCCTAACCTCTTACCGGTGTGCCTAACATTTAGGCACCTGCAGTTACAGACCTGGTATAACTGCAGGAACCCCAATGTAGCATATCTTGAGCATCATTAGGCAAGGAGGGCTGCAATATAAGTTGATATTCAGTGGCACTTATCTGGGTAGGAGTGGCAGCACTAAAAGTCAGGATGTTTGTTTGTTTGGCGATTACTGTGGGCAGGGAGGATAGAAGGTCGAGAGACATTATTTGGCCACCTATGATTTATTCCCTGGGGAAGGGGCATACTGGTGACAGTATTTCCCCTTTACTTCCTTGCTGCTATGATACAAGAGGGAAAGGCATTTTTCAAAGTTTTACACATATTTTTCCATAGCCATGGACAAGCTCATGTGCCTTCATTAAAAAAATTTCAAAATAAATGTTGCATTTTCCTTGGGCTAATACATTGGCCTGTCTTTCAAAGTTTAAAATGAAACTATGGAAAGTGAACTCTGCTCCTCATTTTCTTTTCTTTACATCTTTCTTTCACTCTTCCCCACATCAGTTCTTGACTCACAATTCCCAGTTTCCCAATCTGAAGTTTCATTGTTTAACCTTATTCTTCCATATTATATCTTCTTCATCCCTTGCTCTCCCATCTTCCTCCATCTACGGATATTGGTAGAAATGGGCACTAAACGTTGCAGATGTTTACTCCCAAGCAATAGATCAGTGATAATCGCAACAACTGCAGCTTTTGTGGCGCTGGCAAAGTCTCTGCCGAAACCTGCTGGTTTTCCTTCCAATATGGTTCTCTGGCACAATAAGCAATTAATGATCGGCAAGAAAATCATAAATTGGTCTATCTGGCAGAAGTGTGGTATTTGATTCCTGAAACATCTGATAACAGATGGTGTTTTTAAAACATTTGCTCAGCTCCAAGCTGAATTTCAATTACCTGATTCTCAATTGTTACAGTGGTATCAGTTGCGTAGTGTACTTACCTCTAAAAAGTGGACCTTCAATGATGTCACCAATGATATGGCTCTCACTCACTTTCTCACCACTCAGTGCAGGATGCAGCCCAAAGCCTCACTGTTTTACAAAGCTATGAGGTCTCCTATTCCTGCTCCACGATCCTCTACGCAACATGTATGGGAAATGGACCTTCAGGACTCTTTGTCAGATGCTCAATGGACTCGTGTGTGGTCAAGGGGTCCAAGGGCTTCTCTGTTGGCCGCAATCTCACAATCTTTCTTTTTTATGTACCACAGGGCCCTTTGGACACCTAGAAAGAGCAAATTGTCTGGGACTTCAAGTTGTGATTTATGTTGGGCCTGTAAACAAACCATAGGAACTCTTATGCATCTTTTGCTAGAATTGTTGGTAGAATTTTGCTGGTATTGTTCTGGGCAGATGTTTGGGATAAGTTGCAAAGGATTTTGGGGTTTCAGAATTCTTTTCTACCAAAGTATGTAATCTGGAAGTCAATTTGCAGAGAGCGATAAACTGCTTTTTGACTTCTTGGTCTCTATTGCATTGAAATTAATAATATCGCATTGGAAAGATAACTCTCCAGTAAATGTCATTCTTTGGTGTAATTGGGTCATATTGTACAAGAAATATGAGCAGCTTTCAGTGAATGATATCCCTGGGTCTAATTATGGTTCTCAGAAATGGAAAACTTTCGATCTCTTTCTGTTATCAGCTGTCTAACTGTATTGCCTAATGTTTGATCTCAGCTTAATGTATAACATTGTTTTGTATAGTATAAGTTGTTGTGTTTTTTTTCTTTTGTTTGCTGTATTTTTTGAAAAACTCAATAAAAATATTTTAAAAAATGAAACTATGGAAAGTGAACTCTGCTCCTCATTTTCGTTACATCTTTCTTTCACTCTTCCCCACATCAGTTCTTTACTCACAATTCCCCGTTTCCCAATCTGAAGTTTCATTGTTTAACCTTATTCTTCCATATCATATCTCCTTCATCCCTTGCTCTTCCCATCTTCCGCTTCATCCTCCATTTTCTCATCTTCAGTTTCAAGTTATTATTCACATCTGGTTCATTCTTTTCTGCCTTCCAAAATGTACAAAAGTTCCTCTCTTCCTAAAAAAAAAAAATCCGTTGAACTTGATTTTTCTTTACATTTCAGCCACTTTGCTATTTCCATTTCCCCAATTCCTTGAAGTATCAGGAAAGCCTGGATTTGTGATGTTTTTCTGTTTTCCCTTTCTGCTCATTCTCCACTTTGGCTTCTGCTTTACCAGCTTCATTTATTTTATGTCTTATTTACATTTATGAAGAAACAAAAAGCAGGGAGGAAAGTCCTCACGTAAAACAACAATGAAAACAAAAAAGTGAGGACAAGTTGAGGAGGAAATCCAAAAAATTTTAACTTTATTGGTGATCAAATAATGACCCAACACGGCCGTGTTTCGGCATCAATGCCTGCATCAGGGGTCAAACAAATCTTCTTAGGTTGTCGCTTGATAAAAAACCAAAGAAAATATGGCATAGGAACTTCCTTAAAACGCAAGAATTGTGAAGTCAACTATGGAGCGCCTGTATGGCAATACACAGAAATGACGTCAACTTGTCCTCACTTTTTTGTTTTCATTATTTACATTTATAGCAACAGAATCTCAAAATGTTTCACAAATGAATGAAAAATATACAGGAAGAGCCAACTGCCCTACACCTATATAATCCACTAATTAGCCCCATAAGCCATCACAATTAGATAAACCTTCCCCCCCCCCCCCGTTTACTAAGTCGCACTAGCAGCTGGTGGTGTGCTAATGCCGCAGGGCAGCCGCTAGCACGGCTTATTAAACAGGGTGTTAACATAGTAGATGACGGCAGAAAAAGACCTGCACGGTCCATCCAGTCTGCCCAACAAGATAAACTCACATGTTCTACTTTTTGTGTATACCTTACCTTGATTTGTACCTGTCCTTTTCAGGGCACAGACCGTATAAGTCTGCCCAGCACTATCCCCGCCTCCCAACCACCAGTCCCGCCTCCCACCACCGGCTCTGGCACAGACCGTATAAGTCTGCCCAGCACCATCTCCACCTCCCGCCACCGGTTCTGCCACCCAATCTTGGCTAAGCTCCTTAGGATCCATTCCTTCTGAACAGGATTCCTTTATGTTTATCCCACGCATGTGTTAAAACTGCCATACAAATATCTGACCTTCTCCTATGAGAATCTCATGATCATACACTTTCTTATCCTTAACCTCAATCTTTCCATAGCATTCAGCGCTCCTACTTACTCCATCTCCACTACCTCTTTAGCAGCAGAAGAGTGGTGGCGTAGGCTGACAACCAGGGATGCCACTACTAGTGAAACTCTTATGACACTTAACGCTGCATTGCCTCATGTACAAAACCAAGACATGTGGAGCAAGGTTAATTCTGTAACAGTGCACCTATATGCCTGATTGGCTCATATTCTATAAAGGAAATTAGGTGCCTTTATAGAATACTAGCGCAACTGGATATATGCACACATGTGCTTAGGCGTGAGCATTTACATCAGCCGTAGAGCTGGTATAAGCACTGACGCCTAAATGCTGGAGATATACCTGCAACTTATTATATTCTTTAAGTTGCATACATAAGTGAGAGTCCCGCCCTGGCATCCACCTGGGTATATACCTCCCTGTAAACTACTACTACTACTTATCATTTCTATAGCGCTACTAGACGTACGCAGCGCTGTACACTTGAACATGAAGAGACAGTCCCTGCTCGACAGAGCTTACGATCTAATTAGGACAAACAGGACAAATAAGAGATAAGGGAATATTAAAGTGAGGATGATAGGAGGAAATATTTTTTCACTCAATGAATAGTTAAGCTCTGGAACTCTTTGCTAGAGAATGTAGTAACAGTGGTTAATGTATCTGGGTTTAAAAAAGGTTTTGACAAGTTCCTGGAGAAAAAGTCCATAGTCAGCTATTGAGACAGGCATGGGGAAGCCACTGTTTGCCCTGGGATTGGTAGCATGGAGTGTTACCACAATTTGGGTTTCTGTCAGGTACTTGTGACCTGGATTGGCTACTGTTGTAAACAGGATACTGGGCTAGATGGACCAATGATCTGACCCAGTACGACTGTTGTGTTCTTATGGAATGCACAGATACATGTGTATATAGTCCATTATTCATTCCATTATCCTAATCATTTATGCACATAATTTATTTATTTATTTATTATATTTGTATCCTGCACTTTCCCACTAAAAGCAGGCTCAATGCAGCTTACATAGTTATAGGTAACACAGAATTTTGTTATGTAAAGTAGGAAATTAAGTATAACATTGTAGAAGGATGGATGGGTAGGTAGGTAGAGACAAGTGATAGAGAGAGGAGGGAGGGTAAGGTGGGAGATAGATTCTGGGTCAATGCCGTTTTCTCTTCAGTATATGTAAGGTAGATGGGTTCATGAGATTAATCTGGGTCTTTTGGGTAGGCTTGTTTGAATAGATGGGTTTTTAGTGCTTTTCTGAATGGTAGGTGGTCATGGATTGCTCGGATAGGTCTAGGGAGAGCATTCCATAGACGGCTGCCCAGGAAGGAGAAATTGGATCCATAATAAGTTTTGTACTTGAGACCTTTACAGCTGGGGTAGTGCAGGTTGAGGTACTTTCGTGAGGATACAGACATGTTTCTTTCTGGAAGGTCAACCAGTTTTATCATATAGTTCGGAGATTCTCCGTGTATTATCTTGTGGATTAAAGTCTGGGCTTTGAAATTGATATGTTCTTTGATTGGGAGCCAGTGCAGTCTTGCAAGGAGAGGAGTTGCACTCTCAAAACATGATCTGCCAAAGATGAGTCTTGCTGCTGTATTTTGGGCGGTCTGAAGTTTTTTTTAGGATATAGGCTTTGCAGCCTAAGAAAATACTGTTGCAGTAATCAGCATGGGTAAGTACCGTGGATTGCACTAAATTCTGGAATGTTTTCTGGGGTAGATATGGTTTTACACGTTTCAATATCCACATCATTGTGAACATTTTCTTTGTGGTGGATGTGGCGTGATTGTCGAGGGAGAGGTGGCTGTCTAGTGTCACTCCAAGGATTTTCAGGTTTTCAGAAATGGGGATTGTAGTGCCGGAGATGGTGAGATTAGATGGGGGAATTGTGGAGTGCTGAGATGAAAGGATTAGGCACTGTGTTTTTTCTTTGTTCAATTTCATCCTAAAGGCGTTGGCCCAGGAGGTTAAGATGTTCATGCCCATGAATATTCTATCAGAGATTTCTGTTAGGTTTGATTTAAAGGGAATGAATATAGTACCATCATCAGCATAAATGAAAGGGTTTAGACTATGTCTGAATAGGGCTTTGACTAGTGGGATCATCATTAGATTGAAGGGTATCGGTGATAAAGGGGATCCTTGAGATACTCCGCAGATAGGTGACCCGGGCGATGAGATATCAGTGGGTGATTTAATTTGATAGGATCTTGAGGTGATGAATCCTTTTATTCAGTTAATAATGTTACCGCCGATTCCAAGTTTGTCCAATAGTTTGGTTAGTATGTTGTGATCTACCATATCAAATGCACTGGATAAGTCGAATTGTAGAAGGAGGATGCTGTTTCCAAATGCAATTTCTTGTCTGAATTTGGATATTAGGGTGAGTAGGACAGTTTCTGTGCTGTGGGCTGGACGGAAGCCCGATTGTGACTCATGTAGAATGGAGAATTTTTGTATGTAGTCGTTGATTTGAGAGGTCACCCTGTTTTCCATCAATTTAATTAGTAGAGGAATGGAGGCGATGGGGCGGTAGTTGGTGACATCGCTTGCTGGTTTCGTAGGATTTTTTGGTATTTGTGTAAGCAGTATCTTGCCATGTTCAGTGGGGAATGAACCTTGCTGTAGCAGAAGGTTTAGGTGGGAGGTGAGATCTACAGTATGATAAAGCGTTCTGGGGCATTTTTCATAATCTGCAAGTAAATGCTAGCATGTACTTTATAAAATTACCCCTTAGGGAGGAGTGGCCTAGTGGTTAGAGCACCGGTCTTGCAATCCAGAGGTGGCCGATTCAAATCCTGCTGCTGCTCCTTGTGATCTTGGGCAAGTCACTTAACCCTCCATTGTCTCAGGTACAAACTTAGATTGTGAGCCCTCCTGGGACAGAGAAATACCCACCGTACCTGAATGTAACTCACCTTGTGCTACTACTGAAAAAGGTGTGAGCAAAATCTAAATAAATAAATAAATATTCAACTAGTGTGGCAACTCTTAATTTAAGCACCAGTGTTGGCATTTAAATTAATATGTGTACTCAGCACCACTATACATATAGTAGCAGTGCCGAATATATGTATAATGCAGTCACTGTGCCAGCAGTATCCCCTTCATCAGGCCTACACTAAACATAAAAATTACCCAGATTGTGGCTGAATATTGCTACTATCCAGATAATTTCCCAACATGCCCTTACTGCATCCCAAACCTGGCCCTTTCTTATACAGATTGTATTGTACTTTCAGCCCAATAACACCAATGGAAGATTTGAAAATCTATGGATAGCTAAATTATATTCTCACCAACCACCAGTGAATGTATATGTCGGCCCATTAGATTCTAAACCCAGAGAAATAACAAATGTAGCTCAACGTGAGCTCAGGTTTGAAAATGTGAGTAATCAGATTCATGATGCTTTCCTATTTCCATTTAATTCTTTCTATAACCAGTTCTTCAGTTACCTTTGAAATGACGTTTCCACCTCTCCTCAACCTCTGTCAGTTTGCATGAACCAAAGCTCCATATTTAGCCCTTAAGACAAGCTTTTAATTAAAAAGAGACACAAGAGGCAGATGACTAAGAGAAAAAAGCTACTACTGCATAGGAGAGAATGTGGCTGCAGTTCTATAAATACATATGAAGTAAATTCTTTTCCTTTTTCAGTTTTCTTCAGATTCATTATTCCACTAAATAGTTTCTTGAGCGGCACACAGGCGAGCACATTCCAAATTTCTATAAGATTCTTTCACACAGCTCATAAATAGATCTTCTGTGTTCTTAAGCTCCAGTTTATATATATAATTCAAAAATATCCTTTGCCAACATGCCAATGGGATTAAGTTGATTAAAAAAAAACATTTTTCTCTAGCTTGTATCAGTAGCTCACTGGTATTTTTTCACACTGCCATGCAGAGGACCTTTGTTCAATCCCTGAGGCCTCAATGCTCAAAAGTGTCCATTAAATACCATGTGCGTTTATAGCTGCGGTTGAACTTACTGATTTCCAAATAGCAACTGAAGCTCAATGGAAATCACATGAACATGAGATGCATGGAAATTCTGCATGTGGCTTGGTAGGGAAAGCACCTAGCACATGCGCAGAGTTTGCAAAGAGTTGTACATATGTCTAAGTTTACTGCACATGAAAATCATAACAATGCATAGCAATACTTGTACACCAGTTAAAATAATGATAGGGTGAATTCAAACATTAAAGACATGATCAGCTGTAGGTGAATATCCAAAGAATAGTTCCCATGCTGAAACATGGGAGTCTTGTAGCAAATTTTGAACAGTTTGTCTAATTTGTCCATTCTCATAGGTGATGGTATGATTCACTTCTGTGGAGGTTGTTTTCAGATGGTCCATTTAGGCATGGAGTTCAGTAAAGTTCAGTAGTTTGTGTAAAGTCTCTTCTCCCATGCCCAGAGGGAGTGGATGTACAATGGCCGCCGAGAGTTGAAGCGGCCTCGTGAGACTTCAACTCTCGGCAGCCATTTTGAATCCCGATACCATCACAGCAACAGGATGCAGGGCAAGGACAGAGCTCTGGGCAGGAAAGAGGGGGCTCTTTCCTGCCCCAAAGAGGTCACTAGACCACCAGGGCAGTAGATAGTAAGTAAGGGGAGGGGAGGGGAATATGTGACCTGGGGGGAGGGGAGGGGAATATGTGACAGGGGGCGGGATGAGGATGCAAAAGGGGCGGGGTGTGGGCAGGGCAGGGGTGGGACATGTGTCCTCTTTTTGAGAGGACAAAATATGGTAACTCTAGCTTTTGTATTACTCCATGTTGCGACTGCACCTTGAATACTGAGTGCAATTCTGGTCACCATACCTCAAAAACTATATAACGGAAGTAGAAAAGGTATAGAGAAGAGTGACGAAAATGGCAAAAAGGATGACTTCCCTATGAAGAAAGGATAAAGAGGCTAGGGCTCTTCACCTTGGAAAAGAGATAGTTGAGGGGAGGTATGATAGAAGTCTATGAAATAATGAGTGAAGTGGAATGAGTAGACATGAATTGCTTGTTTACTGTTTCCCAAAATACAAGGCCTAGGCAGTGCCGTAGCGAGGGCGGCTGACACCCGGGGCAGGTCACCGCTGCGCACCTCCCCGGGTGCAGCACGGCGCACCCCCCCTCGGAGCGCATTCTTACTGCCATATGAAAGCGGGGGGCGGGCGGGAACGCCGATCCGCCCCGAGTGCACGTCGCTGGGAGCTGCGTCGGCTCCGCTGGTTCCCTGCTCTCTCTGCCCCGGAACAGGACCTGTTCCGGGGCAGAGGGAGCAGGGAACCAGCAGAGCCGACACCCCCCAGCGGCGTGCACCCGGGGCAGACCGCCCCACCGCCCCCCCCTTCCTAAGCCACTGGGCCTAGGGGATCATTTGCAATGAAACTACTGACTAGTAAATTTAAAACAAACTGGAGAAAATATTTCTTCACTCAATGTGTAATTAAATTCTGGAATTTGTTGCCAGAGAGTATGTGGTAAAACAGTTAGCTTGCAGGGGTTTAAAAAGGTTTCAATAATTTCCTAAAAGAAAAACCCATAAGCCATTCTTAGCATAGACTTGGGAAAATCCACTTCTTATTTCTAGGATAATAAGCAGCATTGGGGGTGCTGAAATTTTTGTTTACAGGTGATGCATTCCCCCTCTCCCCCCTCCCTCCCTTTGAGGTCCAGGGTCCTCCGACCTTCCCCCTCCCTTCGAGTTCCAGGGTCCCCCCCTCAAGTTCCAGGGTCCCTCCCCCCTCCCTTCGAGTTCCAGGGTCCCTCTCCTCCGAATTTTAAAGGTCACTCATGTAGATGTAGTTATTCTTCTTACCTCATCAGCTGATCAGCAAGCAGGCTGTGCAGGCAGGCTAATACAAACGCTCCTCACCCCAGTCCCAGGACGGAGGAGTTAAACAGCTGAGCTGGCTGCAGCCTGCAGGTCTTCAGTTCAGCTTCAGTACGGCTCCGCTTCGGGCTTCCAATCTGCCAATTATTTGGCAGCAGCTACAAGCCTACCTGCTCCAACAACAGCCGGCACTGAGAAAAATATTAACCTCGTCCCCGTCGGACTCGCGAGTCGTGAGTGACCTCGTCGTCGTCGTCGTCGCGGGTTAGGTTATATGGCGGCGGCTGCAGGCGGCAGGCAGTAGCACTGAAAAGCGCCTGACTGCGCCTGTGTGCAGGAGGAAGGACGGACGGAGGATCATCAATCAACATCAGCTGACTGGGGCTGGCTGGCTGGCAGACACACAGACGCTGCACGTCACGTGCGTGCATACCATAGGGCAGGAGGACGACGGACGGGAGGAGTCAGGAGTCAGGACTCAGAGAAACCCGGACATATCCAGCAAATTGAGAAATCCGCCCGGACTCCCGACGGCGCCCTCAAAAAGAGGACATGTCCGGGGAAATCCGGACAAATGGTAACCCCAACTGTAAGACTACTATAATTTGAAAAAAAAAATGGAGTACCAGCTTACTGTTAATGATGTCACAGTGACATAGACTTTTGTAAACAACAATTTGAATAATGTGTATTTGATAATATGATACTTCACAGATATTTTCTTTAAAAGCATTTTGGATCAGAATGGATATCGTGGCAAGGTTTCAGCAGCGGACAAAATGAGAGTCCAAATACTGCGTGAACAAGGTTTTAGAACATAGGCAATAGTGGCTTGTGTATTATCTCAAGATCTGGAAGCTCAGCACTATGAAGAAAAATTGTTAGTGTGACTGCAAAATTATGACACACTATTAATTATTCACTATAACAAACTTGGATTCGAAGTAAATTTATCTTTTCTATTTATACACTTAAAAGTGTTATAAAATATTTTAATGTGCTTAAAATGTGCTCAGACCATACCGTTTACACCCATTATATCCCCAAGAGGAATATGTGGTGGTGTCACAATGGAACCATCATTGCACATACGATGTTCCACTTCCTAACTGTGTATGTACATACAGCTGAGCCTAAATAGATCTTCACCACCAATCAAACATATAAACGGCGAGTGACCGACTCACTCGCAAATGCACAGTAGAGACTTCCCTCTCTGTCCCGCCCCCACGTCAATACGTGATGACGGGGCCGGGACAGAGAGGGAAACTGAGCAAAGCCGCGGTCGCTACCGCTCTCCCCCGGCCGAGGTTGCCACTGCTCCCCCTCGGCCGATGTCGCCCCACCCGGTGTCGCCGCCGCCAGCCCTCCACCCGGCCCAGGCCCTCTCTCCGCTACTGAACTTACATCCATTCGCCGGAACGCAGCACGCACATCAGCTGAGCTGCCGTCTGCATTCCTTCCCTGCCTGTGCCCCACCCTCGCTGACGTTACGTCACACGAGGGCGGGACACAGGCAGAGAAGGAAGGCCAAAGGCAGCTCAGCTGATCTGCCCTGCTGCGTTCCGGCGAATGGATGTAAGTTCAGTAGCAGAGAGAGGGCCTGGGCCGGGTGGAGGGCTGGCGGCGGCGGCGACTCCGGGGGTGGGAGGAGAAACGGTGGTGACCACACGGGGGGGGGGGGGGGGCAGCGTCGACATCCGAAAACTCCAATACCAGCCCGTTTTAACGGGCTCAACGGCTAGTATATACATATATCTATAACTTGATGTATATAAATCATAAACTACTCAAATTGGATGGTATTAAGCTTAATTATGACACATTGGCAATGTTTGGTCCCCTGGGAAACAGTGATCATAACATGATCAAGTTTGAGCTACTATCCGGGATGAACCCGCAAAGAAAATCTACTGTAGCTGCATTAAATTTTGAAAGAGTTACTATAATAGAATGAGGAAAATGGTTAAAAAGAAACTAAAAGGATCGGCTGTAAAGGTTAAGACACTAAATCAGACGTAGACATTATTCAAAAATATAGTCTTGGAAGCTCAGTTCAGATGCATGCCACGTATTTGCAAAGGTGTAAAGAAGAGAAGACATCAGCCAGCATGGTTAAAAGGTGAAGTAAAAGAGGCCATTACAGCATTGTCCTTCAAAGAATGGAAAAAGGACCCAAATGAAGAAAAGAAGAAGCAACATAAGCACTGGCAAGTCAGATACAAAGCATTAATAAAGAAGGCTGAAAGAGAATATGAAGAGAAACTTGCTGCAGAGGCTAAAACTCATAGTAACAAAATTTTCAGGTACATGAGAAGCAGAAAGCCTGCAAGGGAATCCTTGGGACTGTTAGATCATAAAGGAGCAAAAGGGGCACTAGGGCAAGACAAGGCCATAGCGGAGGAACTGAATGAATTTTTTGCTTCTGTGTTTACAGAAGATGTAAGAGATCTGCCTATACTGGAACTAGTTTACAAGGGTGATGATGCAGAGGAACTGAAAGAAATCTCAATGAACATGGAAGATGTACTGAGCCAAACTGACAAATTAAAGAGTAGTAAATCACCTGGACTGGATGGCATATATCCAAGGGTACTCAAAGAACTCAAGCATGAAATTAGTACATAAGTACACAAGTATTGCCACACTGTGACAGACCAAAGGTCCATCAAGCCCAGCATCCTGTTTCCAACAGTGGCCAATCCAGGTCACAAATACCTGGCAAGATCCCAGAAAAGCTCAATACATTTTGTGCTGCTTATCCCAGAAATAAGCAGTGGATTTTCCCCAAGTCAATTACTGATTCATATAATGTTCCACATTTTTCTCCTGATACATTTAAAGTGTCACATACTACTACTACTACTACTACTATTTAGCATTTCTATAGCGCTACAAGGCATACGCAGCGCTGTACAAACATAGAAGAAAGACAGTCCCTGCTCAAAGAGCTTACAATCTAATAGACAAAAAATAAATAAAGTAAGCAAATCAAATCAATTAATGTGAACGGGAAGGAAGAGAGGAGGGTAGGTGGAGGCGAGTGGTTACAAGTGGTTACGAGTCAAAAGCAATGTTAAAGAGGTGGGTTTTCAGTCTAGATTTAAAGGTGGCCAAGGATGGGGCAAGACGTAGGGGCTCAGGAAGTTTATTCCAGGCGTAGGGTGCAGCGAGACAGAAGGCGCGAAGTCTGGAGTTGGCAGTAGTGGAGAAGAGAACAGATAAGAAGGATTTATCCATGGAGCGGAGTGCACGGGAAGGGGTGTAGGGAAGGACGAGTGTGGAGAGATACTGGGGAGCAGCAGAGTGAGTACATTTATAGGTTAGTAGAAGAAGTTTGAACAGGATGCGAAAACGGATAGGGAGCCAGTGAAGGGTCTTGAGGAGAGGGGTAGTATGAGTAAAGCGACCCTGGCGGAAGATGAGACGGGCAGCAGAGTTTTGAACTGACTGGAGAGGGGAGAGGTGACTAAGTGGGAGGCCAGCAAGAAGCAGATTGCAGTAGTCTAAACGAGAGGTGACAAGGGTGTGGATGAGGGTTTTGGTAGAGTGCTCGGAAAGAAAGGGGCGGATTTTACGGATGTTGTAAAGAAAGAAACGACAGGTCTTGGCGGTCTGCTGGATATGAGCAGAGAAGGAGAGAGAAGAGTCAAAGATGACCCCAAGGTTTCGAGCTGAGGAGACAGGGAGAATGAGAGAGCCATCAACAGAAATAGAAAACGGGGGGAGCGGGGAGGTGGGTTTGGGGGGGAAAATGAGAAGCTCGGTTTTGGTCATATTTAGTTTCAGGTGGCGTTGAGACATCCAGGCAGCAATGTCAGACAAGCACGCTGAAACTTTGGTTTGGATGCAAGGTGAGATATCAGGGGTAGAAAGGTAGATTTGGGAGTCATCAGCATAGAGGTGGTAGGAAAAGCCATGGGATGAGATTAATGAACCAAGGGAAGAAGTGTAGATAGAAAAGAGGAGGGGACCAAGAACAGAACCCTGAGGTACGCCGACAGGCAGAGGGATAGAAGTAGAAGAGGATCCACCAGAGTGAACACTAAAGGTGCGGAGGGAGAGGTAGGAAGAGAACCAGGAAAGGACAGAGCCCTGGAATCCAAGTGAGGACAGGGTATCGAGAAGTATGCTGTGATTGACAGTGTCAAAAGCAGCGGAAAGATCAAGAAGAATGAGGATGGAATATTGACCTCTGGATTTAGCCAGTAATAGGTCATTGGAGACTTTAGTAAGCGCAGTTTCGGTTGAGTGGAGAGGGCGAAAACCAGATTGTAATGGGTCAAGAATAGCATGTGAGGAGAGAAAATCAAGGCAGCGGCGGTGAACAGCACGCTCAAGTAATTTGGAGAGAAAAGGAAGGAGGGAGATGGGTCGGTAATTAGAGGGACAAGTAGGGTCAAGTGAAGGCTTCTTAAGGAGAGGTGTGACCACAGCATGTTTAAAGGCAGCAGGGACAGTCGCAGTGGAAAGTGAGAGGTTGAGAATGTGACAGATAAAAGGAATAAGAGTAGGAGAGATGGCATTAAGAAGGTGGGTGGGAATGGGATCAGAGGAACAGGTGGTACATTTTGAGGAAGAAAGGAGAAGTGTAGTTTCCTCAATAGTAACTTCAGGAAAGGAGGAAAGGGAATGAGGGGAAGGAGAGAGAGGGGAACGGACTAGTGGAGGGAGAGCTGGTGAGGTAGAGAAAGCAAGGTTTATCTTTTGAACCTTGTTGTGAAAGAATTCAGCAAGGGTCTGAGGAGATAATGAAGGGGGAGTTGGGGGAGGGGGCACCTTGAGGAGAGAGTTCAATGTGGTGAAGAGAAGTCGAGGATTAGAGCCAAGAGAGTTGGTCAGTTGGATATAATAATCCTGTTTGGCACGTAAAAGAGCAGATTGGAAGGAGGTCAGCATGAACTTAAAGTGTAAGAAATCAGCAAGGGCCCGAGATTTCCGCCAGAGGCGTTCGGCGGAGCGGGTACAGGAACGTAGGTAGCGGTTATTAGAAGTCAGCCAAGGTTGGGGTTTTGTACGCCTTACAGGGCGGGTCATCAAAGGTGCAAGAGTGTCTAAGACAGAGGATAGAGTATTGTTGTAAGAAGAAACAGCCTCGTTGACAGACGTGGATGGTGCCACAGTAGAGAGGAGGTTTGAAACATGGGAGGATAGAGATGAAGGGTCAATGTCATGAAGATTCCTAGATAAATTAGATAGGATAGGACGGGACTGGGAGGGAGGAGATTTAAGTGTGAAAGTTATAAGATGGTGATCAGAGAGGGGAAGATCGGAGGCAAGGAAACTAGAGGGTGAACAGTTGGAGGAGAAGATGAGATCAAGACAGTGACCATTTTGATGAGTGGGGGAGGTGGAGCATAGTTGGAGATTAAAGGACGACGTTAAAGCGAGTAACTTGGAAATATAAGAGTTGGAAGGATCATTAGCAGGAATATTAAAGTCACCAAGGATGAGAGAGGGGGAGGAAGGATCATGGAAGAAGGCAAGCCAGGCATCAAAGTCACTGAGAAAGGATGAAAGGGACTTATCAGGGGGACGATAAATGACCGCTATTCGAAGAGGCAGAGGAGAGAAAAGGCGGATAGAGTGGACTTCAAAGGAGGAAAAACAGTGAGATTGAGGTGGAAGAAGGGGTTGAAATCTGGAGGAGGGAGAGAGAAGTAGTCCAACACCGCCCCCACGGCCAGCAGGGCGAGGAGTATGTGAAAATAGATAACCGCCATGGCACAGGGCTGCGACTGAAGCAGAGTCATCAGGGCAGAGCCAGGTTTCTGTTATGGCGAGCAGATGGAGGTGACGCGAGATAAAGAGGTCCTGGATATAGGGGAGTTTGTTACAGATAGAGCGGGCATTCCATAGGGCGCAAGAGAAGGGCAGAGAAGAGGAGGGGAGTAGAGGAATAGAGATGAGGTTAGAGAGGTCACGGTGAGATCTGTAGAGTTTGGATAATAGTTGGTGAGGAGGGCCAGGATTGGGATTGATGTCACCAGCTGAGAGTAAGAGAAGGAGTAAAAGAGAGCGGAGGAGAGTAGGAGAGGTGTGGCCACGAAGGCGTCGAAGGCGAGAGGTATTTAGGTGGAATGGGGAAGGCAAAATGGAGGGAAGAAAGAGACGGAGATTAAAAGCCAAAAAGGAGGAAGAGGGTAGGAGAGAAGGTGAGGTGATGAAGTCAATGGATGGGAAGTGAGTTCCTGTAGCGGAGAGAGGTAGGGGGTGAGGGAAAAGATTAGGAAGGGACAGAGCTAGGAAGAGAATGTGAATAGGGGCCATAAACGATTAAGGTACTTTAGCAACTGGAAAAAGATTAGATACAAAGAGAAAAATGGACCTGGGTGTCACCCCGGAGAAGGCTGTAAGGATATGCAGATGAGCTGCAAGTCCTCCACAGCACCTGAAAGGCAGCCGGTGGTAGAGGTGGGTACCTCTCAGCTGAGGAAAGGCTTACCAGGGGTTAGGCCGAAGCCAGCATTCCTCCCCCTGAGGGTCGCCTGATCCATGTAAAATGAGTTTATCTTGTTGGGCACACTGGATGGACCATTCAGGTCTTTGTCTGCCGTCATTTACTATATTACTATGTTATGTTACTAATAATAGTCTATGGACTTTTCCTTTAGGAACTCGTCCAGACACTTTTTAAACCCCACTAAGCTAACTGCCTTTACCACATTCCCTGGCAACGAATGTCAGAGTTTAATTACTGGTTGAGTGAAGAAAACTTTTCTCCGATTCGTATTAAATTTACTACTTTGTAGCTTCATCGCATGCCCCCTAGTCCTAGTATTTTGGGAAAGAGTAAACAAACGTTTCAAGTCTACCCGTTCCACTCCACGCATTATTTTATAGATCTCTATCATATCTCCCCTCAGCCGTCTTTTCTTCAAGCTGAAGAGACCCTAGCCACTTCAGCCTTTCCTCATAGGGAAGTTGCCCAGCACAGACCCCTGGGGAACCCCACTATCAACTCTTCTCCATTGAAAATACTGACCATTTAACCCTACTCTCTGTTTTCTATGCTTTAACCAGTTTTTAATCCACAATAGGACACTACCTCCTATCCCATGACTCTCCAATTTCTTCTGGAGTCTTTCATGAGGTACTATGTCAAATGCCTTTTGAAAATCCAGATACACAATATCAACCGGCTCGCCTTTATCCACGTTTGTTCACCTCTTCAAAGAAATGTAATAGATTGGTGAGGCAAGATTTCTCTTCATTAAATCTATGTTGGCTTTCCAGCTCATAATCGAAAGTGAAAGACGCCTATATTTCGACCCAAATTGGGAGATGGGCGTCTTTCTCCCGTGGGCGCCCAAATCGGTATAATCGAAAGACAATTTTGGGCATTTTCAACTGCAAACCGTCGCGGAAACGGGTAAAGTTGGCGGGGGCGTGTTGGAGGCATGGTGAAGGCGGGACTGGGGTGTGGTTATCAGCGGAGGAGAGATGGGCGTCTTTAGCTGATAATCGAAAAAAAGGCGTTTTTAGCGCGATTTTGGGTCACTTTTTTTGGGCCCTTTTTTTTCACGAACAAGTCCCAAAAAAGTGCCCCAACTGCCCAGATTACCACTGGAGGGAATCGGGGATGACCTCCCCGGACTCCCCCAGTGGTCACTAACCCCCTCCCACCAAAAAACCCCCCACTTTATAAACTTTGTTTTCCAGCCTCTATGCCAGCCTCAAATGCCGTACCCACCTCCATGACAGCAGAATGTGTTCTATCCTCTGACAGCCTTTCCCTGGTTCTGATGTGGCTCTCGGGTGAGTGTGACACCTTTTCTGTTATGCGCACTGCAGAGTCACATCAGCAATGCATTGTGGTGGGTGTAGGGTATTGGGCTCCGTGATTCCTCTAGCTTGTGGTAAATGCTCACGATGTTGGTAGTTGGTAGGCTGTACTCCCATGGTGCTTTTCCCCTTGCTTACTGGGTCAGAGTGTGCCCTGTTTTCTTTCTGGTAGTCCATGAGGTAGTGGCCATTTTTGTAAGCCAGTTTTAGATCCCTTTCATGTGTTAGCCACGTTACAGAACCTAGTTCTTACCTTGAATGTTGCTGAAAGAGGGCATTGTACAGCATTCTGCCAGCTCTGACCTACTGCTAATCTCAGTACCAGGGAGACTCGTTGCCAGTGGGGCACAACCTCTGATCTGCAGTTACCTGTGAGTAAACGTACTTATTCCAATAAAGGACGTTTTCGGAGAGATTAGTCTTCAGGTGTCAACTGGTGTGCCAAAGTTATACAGCAGCAACAAGTCCTAGAGGCCTGCGTGTATGCAGGACCCTGGAGCACTTTTAGTGGGTACCGCAGTGCACTTCAGGCATGTGGACCCAGGCCCTTCCCCCCCTACCTGTAACACTTGTGCTGGTAAATGGGAGGCCTCCAAAACCCACTGTACCCACATGTAGGTGCCTCCTTCACCCCTAAGAGCTATGGTAGTGTTGTACATTTGTGGGTAGTGGGTTTTGGGGGAGGGGGTTAGGTGCTCAGCACCCGTGGTAAGCGAGCTATGCATGTGGGAGCTTTTTCTGAAGTCCACCGCACTGACCTCTAGGGTGCCCAGTTGGTGTCCTGGCATATCAGGGGGGCCAGTGTACTATGAATCCTGGCCCCTCCCATGACCAAATGGCTCAGATTAGGACGTTTGTGAGCTGGGCGTTTTTAGTTTCCATTATCGCTAAAAAAAACAAACGCCCAGCTCAGAAACGAACAAATCCACGGCAGTAGGGTAATTCTATGATTACAACTGTCGCGCAAGAGGGGTAGGCAAGAGACTTCTATTACACCCCCGCGACTTATGAGACTTCCCTACTTAGAATAGTGCCGCATTGACTACTTATGCGTATCTGTTCTACTGTTTTGAGAAAGGTGTGTTTACCCAGTGGTAGTAGAACTGAGCTTTTACAAGTCTAGAGTATTTCTAGGATAATCAGCATAAAATATATTGTACTTTTTTGGGATCTTGCCAGGTACTTGTGACCTGGTTTGGCCAATGTTGGAAACAGGATGCTGGGCTTGATGGACCTTCGGTCTGTCCCAGTATGGCAATACTTATGTACTTACATACTTATCCTGAAAACCTGACTGGCTAAGTGTGCCTCCATGAGAGAGTTGAGAAGTACTAATATAGGGGACGCTTTGTAGGAGATGAATGGGGAGGATAATTCATTGGAACGGGACTTATAAAACTAAAATGGAGTATTAAATGCCCTCTCGTTAGGACAATAACTGGATGGCTAGAGTTTAGCTCAGTTACATGATAGAATGATGGAGGAAGCGGGATCCCTCAAAGGATTGCTAAAATTGGTACTGTAGTGTTATTGCCCTCTAATGATTTACTACTGATTTAAGCTGTAGAGTAATTCAGTTGCAGCCCTATGATAGTGCAGGACTAGGAAACATGTCACCTGGATACAGGGCCAGCGCTTATTATCTGAGCTTAAGCAAACCACTGTACTTCCTGGAGTCTCTGCTATTGTACTTGGGTAATGATTATAAATATCATTCCTCCTTCCAGCAGAAGCAGTCTGGCAGAGTGAACATACTAAATCACTTGTAAGGCCATTCACTCTGGAGACAACTGCAAGTGTACTTTTAAAAGGCTATGATTAGACAGCTATTAGTGGGGGAGGGGGATGCTGCAGAAAAGAACAATATTCTAACCATTACCAGTTGACAAATCTGGCAAAGGAAAAAGGCTTAACAAGTCTTAACTGTTGATAAATCTTTGATTACATTTTGATCCAAGGTTCCCCCCCCTCTGTGGTTTTCTAGAAGCATTTGCCCAGGTGACCCAGAGAGCTGGATGAACTCAATAAGGTGAACTCATTAAGGACACTATCAGGCTTATTTTCGAAAGAGAAGGACGCCCATCTTTTGACACAAATCGCAAGATGGTCGTCCTTCTCACAGGGTCGCCCAAATCGGTATAATGGAAAGTCGATTTTGGGCGTCCCCAACTGCTTTCTGTTATGGGGACCACCAAAGTTCCCGGGGGCATGTCGGAGGCGGGACTTGGGCGTCCTCGACCCATAATGGAAAAAAAGGGCATCCCTGACGAACACTTGGATGACTTTACCTGGTCCTTTTTTTCTTATGACCATGCCACAAAAAGGTGCCCGAATTGACCAGATGACCACCGGAGGGAATCGGGGATGACCTCCCCTTACTCCCCCAGTGGTCACTAACCCCCTCCCACTCAAAAAATTTTTTAAAATATTTTCTGCCAGCCTCAGATATCATACCCAGCTCCATGACAGCAGTATGCAGGTCCCTGGAGCAGTTTTAGTGGGTGCAGTGCACTTCAGGCAGGCAGACCCAGGCCCATCCCCCCTACTGGTTACACTTGTGGTGGTAAATGTGAGCCCTTCAAAACCCACCAGAAACCCACTGTACCCACATGTAGGTGCCCCTCTTCACCCATAAGGGCTATGGTAGTGGGGTACAGTTGTGAGGAGTGGGTTTTGGGGGGTTCAGCACACAAGGTAATGGAGCTATGCACCTGGGAGTGCCCCCTAGGGTGCCCGGTTGGTGTCCTGGCATGTCAGGAGGACCACTGCACTAGGAATGCTGGCTCTTCCCATGACCAAAGGGCTTGCATTTGGTCATTTCTGAGATGGGCGTCCTTAGTTTCCATTATCGCCAAAAATCAGAAACGACCAAGTCTAAGGATGACCATCTCTGGGGACGACCAATGTCAAGATTTGGGCGTCCCCGACCGTATTATTGAAATGAAAGATGGATGCCCATCTTGTTTCGATAATATGGGTTTCCGCGCCCCTTCGCCGGGACGTCCTGCGAGGACGTCCTCAGGAAAACTTGGGCGCCGCTTTCGATTATGCCCCTCCACGTGTTTTTGCCTCCAATGCAATCTTCTTTTCAAAGTCTTTCTTTGCCTTCCTTATCAGCACTTTGTATTTGACTTGCCATTTTTATGCTGTTTCCTTTTACTTTCAGTTAGATCCTTCTTCCATGTTCTGAAGGATTTTCTTTTAGCTCAAATAGCTTCCTTCACCTCACTTTTTAACCATGCTGGCTGTCGTTTCATCTTCCTTCCTCCTTTTTTAATACATGGAATATATTTGCTTTGGGCTTCCAAGATGGTATTTTTGAACAGCATCCACACCTGATGTAAATTTTAGATCTTTGCAGCTTTTCCTCTAAGTTTTTTTTCACTGTTCTCATTTTATCATAGTCTCCTTTTTGAAAGTTAAGTACTAACGTATTGGATTTCCTTTGTGTACTTACTATATCAAGTCTGATAATGTTTTGATTACTTTTATCAAGAGGCCCCAGCACCATTAGCTCCTGCACCAGATCATTTGCTCCACTAAGGACTAGATCCAGAATTGTTCCGCCAATTGTTGGCTCCTGAACCATCTGCTCCATAAAGCAGTCCTTGATTCCATCAAGGAATTTCACCTCTCTAGCATGCCCTGATGTTACATTTATCCAGTCAGTGTTAAAGTAATTGAAATCACCCATTATTATTTTGCTCCCAAGTTTGTTAGCCTCCCTAATTTCTGAAAACATTTCTACATCTGTCTGTTCATCCTGGTCAGGTGAACGGTAGTACACTCCTATCACTATCCTTTTCCCCTTTACACATGGAATTTCAATCCATAGGGATTCCAAGATTTGTTTCTTGTCTTGTAGAAGTTTTAGTCTATTCAATTCAAGGCTCTCCTTAGCATACATTGCTACTCCTCCACCAATTCAATCAATCCTATCACTGCGATATAATTTATATCCTGGTATGACAGTGTCTCACTGGTTATTCTTCTTCCATCAGGTCTCAGAAATGCCTATTATATGTATTTTTTTCATTTTGAACTCTCCCATTTTATTTCTTAGGCATTTGCATAGACATTTCAAACTATGTTTGTTGTTCCTATTTACATCTTGCTCAGCAGTTGACAGTGAATGTGCAATCTTGAAAATCTGTCTGCTCTTTATTTAAAGACACCTGCAGCTCATTTTCAAAAGAGATAGACGTCCAAAAAGTGACATAAGTCAGCATTTGGACGTTTATCTCACAGAAATGTCCAAATCAGTATTATCAAAACCTCTTTTTGGACATCTTTCTCTGAAGTCCATCAGAAGGACGTCCAAGTCTCAAGTTTTAGTCAAGGGGGCATGCCAGGGGTGTGTTCAAGGCGGAACTTGGGCATTCCTAAGACTCGGACGTCTTTCAGCCATAATGGAACAAAACAAAAATATCCAGGACTACCCCCTTGCATTTGTGCACATGTTCTGAAATATCAACAAGTGCAGGTAAGTATGTAACTGCAGATGAATGTCAATTAATACCAAATAATTATTGGTTGTTAGAGTGAACTTACACAAGTAATTGTATAGTATCTATTCTGTAACCTGTGCTTGCAATATTACAATTGTGCACACAAGATTATAGTATGAAGGAGTTTGTTTCCCTAGTTTCCTGTCTGACTCTTGAAACTTCGTCTGAGAGGGAGAAGGTCTCTTCTAGTTTGGGAAGCTAAACTGCATGCTATGAGCTCAGTTAGCTAGAATTGCTGAGAGATGTAACTGCTAAGATCTGGAATTAGTAAGAGCTAGAGCTACCAAGCCAGGGGTCTAGCAGGATGCAAATTTTTTTCATAGAAACCTCTCCCATGAAGGAAGGGCATGCCAGGTTTTGAGCTGGTGCTGAAAGGTACTTGGAACAAATAGCTTCTAGACAGAGCAGTGATCCCTTTGGTTAGAGGGAGGTCCAGAAGCAGAGCAGTGACTTCTCTTGGCAGAGGTCCAGGAGTGGAGAGGCAGCACAAACAGCTACTTTGCCAGGTGGAATGAGGTCCAGCAGCTGAGCAGTGACCTCTCCATGTACATGGAAGTACAGCAGTAGAAAAGAGATGGAGCAGTGACCCTTGTAGGCCGAGAGACTTCTAGGTGGAAGGAGGTCCAGCAGCAGAGAAGTGGTGGAGCAATTTGATTCAAGGATTTTATATTCCACTTCGCACAACTAGGGTGCTGGAATAAATCATAGCTAAGCTGTATTCTGTAAAGGGCACGTACCCTTTCTAGAGTTGCACTTAAGCGCGGATCTCGCACCTAACTGTGGGCACTGGACTTATGCTTGCTGAAACCTGGCACCCAAGTTAGGCATACTTACTAGTATTCTATAACTATGCATGCAAATTTTCAGAAAGCCCCTGACACACCCATGCTCAGTGGTGTGCTGGTAAATTTTTAACAACAGGCTCTCTCCCCAGTCCACCTCGGCGCCCCCCCCCCATCCACCACTGCGCCCCCCGTCCACCTCGGCGCCCCCCCAAAATTGCAGAGCTGGCTATAGCCGGGGGGGGGGGGGGGGGGGCAATGCATTACTCTCTCCACAGGAAAAAAATTTAAATGATCCCAGGTTCCAATCTAATTCACGTTTAATGTGGGATAAAATGCCATAAATAAGTAAATAAATATAAACTTTTAATGTTGAGCACCTGATTCTCAAACTGAACATATTCCAAACACTATAATGAAAATAAAATGATTTTTTTTCTACCTTTGTTGTCTGGTGACTGTTTTTCTGATCATGCTGGCCCAGTATCCGATTCTGTTGCTATCTGTCCTCTTAACTCCATTTCCAGGGCTTCCTTTCCATTTATTTCTTTCCTCCTTTCTTCTTCATTTCTGGTCCTCAGCTTCTGCCTATTTTCTTCATCCATGTGCAGTTTTTCTCCTCTCTTCCTTTTCCCTCATCTCATCTCCTTCCTCACTCTTCTCTCCCCTCCATCCATGTCAGCATTTCTTCTCTCTCCCCTCCTCTCCCCTACCCTGCATGCACCCATACCCAGCGACCCTCCTCTGCCATGCCCTGCATGCACCCAGATGTCCAGCAATGACCCTTCTCTCCCCTGCATGCACCCATGTCCAGCAGTGACCCTCCTCTCCCCTGCATGCACCCATGTCCAGCAGTGACCCTCCTTTCCCCTGCCCTGCATGCACCCAGATGTCCAGCAGTGACCCTTCTCTCCCCTGCATGCACCCATGTCCAGCAGTGACCCTCCACTCCCCTGCCCTGCATGCACCCATACCCAGCGACCCTCCTGTGCCCTGCATGCACCCAGATGTCCAGCAGTGACCCTCCTCTCCCCTGCATGCACCCATGTCCAACAGTGATCCTCCTTTCCCCTGCCCTGCATGCACCCATGTCCAGCAGTGTACCCTCCTCTCCCCTGCCCTGCATGCACCCATATCCAGGGACCCCCTCCATCCACCCATGCCCAGCAGCGACTCCCTTTTCCCCCCTGCCACCCCCTCCCGAGTTGTTTCGTGAATTCTTCTCCTCCCTCCCACCCTCCCTCCCGATCCGGTCCCTCACCGCCCGCTTGTTTATTGAATTCTTCGGGGCAGGCAGTCTTGCCTGCCCGCTTCCAGCGCAGACTGTCCTCCCTTGCTTGCCGACTCGCGCTTCAAAATGGCCGCCGAGACTTCAGCCGAAGTCTCGCGAGGCCGCCTCTGGAAGTCTCGGCGGCCATTTTTAAAGGGCGAATCGGCAAGGGAGGACAGTCAGCGCTGGAAGCGGGCAGGCATGACTGCCTGCCCCGAAGAATTCACGAAACAAGCAGGCGGTGAGGCGGATCCGGAGGGAGGGAGGATGGAGGGAGGAGAGCCAGAGCCGGCTCGCTATTTTCAACAACCGGCTCGCAAGCCGGAAGAAAATTTAACAACCGGCTCTTGCGAGCCGGTGCGAGCCGGCTCCAGCACACCACTGCCCATGCTCCTCCCAAGGCCACACCCCCTTCTGAGATGCAGTATGGGAGTTAGGCGCACTGCCTTATAGAAGAGTTCACAGCCAGATGTGCACCCAAAATATTCATGAGTGCCAATTCACATCAATAATTGATTGTTAGCACCTATTTATGCCTCCAACTTTCCTTTCTTGGGAACTCAACAGTGGAATGCTTTACCCAAATTAGTAAAATCAACTCAGAACTATCTAAAATTTAGAAAATTATTAAAGCCCATCCTGTTCAAAAAGGTTTATTCTCTAGATGCAACGTAATCAGATCAGCTTCTTTGGTTTCAAATAATTCAGACACACTAAAACCTTATATTTTCTTTACTATCCTGCTGTTTATTATAATGCCAACTTTGTTAATATTTTACTGTTAGTACTGTATAAATATACTATTTGTACTGTAGTCCTACTACAGCTTATGTAAGCCACATTGAGCCTACAACTAGTGGGAAAATGTGGGGTATAAATGCATTAAATAAATAAATAAATTTATTGATGTAATTTAGCTTGCTAAGTAATGAATTTGTGCACAGATCTTGAGTGCACAGAAATCTGGATGCGCAAATCTGGGCGCCATATATAGAATCTAGAGGCTGGTGTATTAAACCAGTTTACAGTACATTACAATAAAATATTATACTAAATATGACATAAAAATTAAATAAAACCATAAATAAAATCATCTTATAAGCTTCAAGGTTTAAAATAATGTTAGAAGTGAGTTGTCCTCCAATTCTATTTTATTAGTGGCTAAATCAATTGAAATCCTGCTTAAAAATCAGGCCTAAATAGCTTGTGATAGCCTAAGTGCTGGTATTTAGTGGCACTTAACCAAACAGTGTGCTGAATATCACTGCACACCACGCCTGCACTGTCAGGGTGGTCCATGGGAGGAACCAGGACTTAACTGCTTTAGCAATCATATTCAGACCATTACCTGGTTAAGTAAGGGGCTAAAGTTAGGACAGCTAAAAATCTGTCCTAACTTTAGACATGGAGCAAACTGGGCACTGGTTTGAATATTGGGCAATGCTCAGTTAACCTCTGGGTAGTGCCAGAGGGGTTCTGGCTGCCCCCATCCCAATCCCCCTTCTGATCTACTTTCCCACACCACAATACAGCATAACCCTTCTTCTGATCCTCCCTCCTACCCCTGGAACAGCATAACCCCCCTTCTGATCTTCCCTCGAACAGCACAATACTCTCATCTGATCCCTCCTCCCAACTCTTGAAGATAAGGCCAGGCCAGAGCTCTCTACCCCCATAGCACCCACCCCCCCAGGCATGCCTGGCAGCTTTCTTATGGTCTAGGTGGGGAAATGGGCAGGATCGAATGAGCATCACTCCTGCCTTTTTTTGCCCCAGACCCCCAGGGAGCTGCCAGGTGGGTGCAGGGGTGTGACGGGGGTGGGGGTCTCAGGCATGACCTTGATTTTCTTCAGGGGTCAGGGGATCGGAATGGGGGGTTATGCTATTTCAGGGTGGGAGGGAGTTTTGGGACTGGGACTGGGACTAGAACTAGAACTGAGGGAGCGAGAGAGAGAGAGAGAGAGAGAGAGAGAGAGAGAGAGAGAGAGAGAGAGAGATCAGGAGGGCTGAGACACCTCTTGATATGCGGATCCTGGCTGACAGGCAAAATTGCCTTTGCTGATCCTGTGCCAGTGGCATGAAAGTGCATGTGTGCTTTCACAACATGAACTCTTTTTTTCACACTGAAAAGAGGTGCTCCAAAGAGAGGGATCTAATTTCAGGGTTGTGGTGGGGCACTATGCTCCTACCTTGAAGATTCAAAAATGCACTCATGTAGTAGGCATGCCACTAAGACATGTGCATTGTATAACCCAGAGTAACTGTAATCATATACTTATCAGCTATCTTTGAATGGGCTAAAAAGGAGGCATGTGGAGTACTGTTTGGCATCCTACTAAATATTGTACCCCAATATGAAACTATGAAATGGAAAAGAAATTGTTACGTTAAATTATTGTGATTCTGTTCTTCAGTCGGTTCATCTAGACTAGCCAAACAGCAAATATTTTTTACAAGAAAAGCAGGACACCTGGAGTGCTGATGTTCTGCCTTAGATAGATTTAGAAGATTAATGAACTCTTGCAGTAAAGGCTGTAACCATGGGCAGAAATGAGAAAAATAAAACCAGCTCAGGTCTTAGACCAAAAAGAAAAAAAAAAATTGCAGATTCCTATAATCCTTGATGGTGTATTTCAAATGTTTCTGTACAGATATATTTCTCTTAATAAAAAGCAGACTGCCAGCTGTTTTAAATCATCAAGTTGGAACAGAGAAAGATGTCATTTCTGCCGATCTGCTATCTCAACATTGTGTGTTTAACCAAAATGCTACACTTTTTGCATATGACGGCTTCCTTTTATTTCATTGATACTGGTGCCCTTTCACTGACAGCACTAATTTACTCTTTCTAGTACCTGACACATTTTATTCCTCCCACTCGACCTTTCTTTCTCTCCTCTTCCACTTAGTCTCTAAAATACTAATGGGAGGAGTGTGGTTTCAACTAGTGAACTGAAAACAGCAGCCCAGCACCATTCAGACTGCTTCCACTGAGCTGCTGAAAATCAAACAAGTGGAAGAATTTAGTAGTCCAGAAGTGTGCTAACTGATTTATTATTATTATTATTATTATTTGCTGCATTTATATCCTACATTTTCCCACCTATTTGTAGGCTCAAATTCTCATTCTATTCTTCTTCTCATTCTTATTTCTAGGTCTCCTTTCTTTTGTTTTGTTTTTCCAGATGGTGTTTTCTTTGGTGGCCAAACATTACAATGTCAAATGCTGCCTATTTTCTGGTCATAAATAAATTCAATGATTTGAGGTAAGGAGGAGAAGCAAGATGGCTGCCATCCTGTAAGGTGCTTTAAAGGGACTACTGGAACTTTTTCTATGGTATTGTAGCTTGAAGATCCTGCAGATTCCCTAGAGTTGCATCTCCAAATAGGCTTGTGGAGCATATGACAGAAATGAACCTCATTCATAAACTAGGGTGTGCTAGATATGGTCTTATTTATATATTTGGTATTCTTATATTCTGTTCATCCAGTCACCTACAGTTCTATGTTCTTCATGATAAACATGCCTTACATACATTGGATGTTCACTTTGAAAAAGGCTATCGTCATTAGAAAATCTACCCAGGTTTTTGTTTCTTTTAAGCTCAACAATCCTGAGACTGTTGTGGACATGCATGAGGGCACTTCTATAACAGTGCATCTATATATAGGTATCTATTCTATAAATGAAAGTAGCCATCTACTTTCCCTTTTAGAGTACTTCTGTAACTGGGTATATATTTGTGTATTCACTTTGGAATGAACACTAGTGCTGGCCATAGAGCTGGTTTAAATACTCAAGCCTAGCTTTTGGGATTCACGCTCATAATGTGTAGTATTCCATAAGTTACATGTGGAAGTGTGTACTCTACCCAGTGTCTACCCATGTGTCCACCCTCCAAACTATGTGCTATCGAAGATATGCCTACAGTTTTAGAATAGCACTTAGTACATAAGAACTGCCATATTGGGTCAGGCAAAGTGATGCACATGGGAGAGAGGAACCTGAACTATAGCTACGTGATGTAAGGTTCCACATGAGGAGTCACTGACCAGAAAAAGGATCTACGAGTCATTGTTGATGATACTTTGAAACCCTCTGCTCAGTGTGCTGCGGCGACAAAGGAAGCAAGCAGAATATTAGATTTTATTATGAAAGGAATGGAAAATAAAAATGAGCATGCTATAATGCCTTTATATTGCTCCATGGTGTGACCGCGCCTTGAGCACTGTGTGCAATTTTGGTCACCGCATCTCAAAAAAAGATATAGTGGAATTAGAAAAGGTACAGAGAAGGACGACAAAATGATAAAGGGGATGGGATGACTTCCCTATGAGGAAAGGCTAAAGCGGCTAGGGCTCTTCAGCTTGGAGAAAAGACGGCTTAGGGGAGATATGATAGAGGTCTATAAAATAATGAATGGAGTAGAATGGGTAGATGTGAATCACTTGTTTACTCCTTCCAAAAATACTAGGACTAGGGGGCATACAATGAAGCTACAACATAGTAAATTTAAAATGAATCAGAGAAAATATTTCTTCACTCAGCATGTAATTAAACTCTGGAATTTGTAGCCAGAGAATTTGGTAAAAGCAGTTAGCTTACAGGGTTTAAAAATGGTTTGGCTAACTTCCTGAAAGAAAAATCCATATGCCATTATTAAGATGGACTTTGGGGAAAATCCACTGCTAATTTTTAGGATAAACAGGGACTTGTGACCTAGATTGACCACTGTTGGATACAGGATGCTGGGCTTGATGGACCTTCAATCTGTCCCTGTATGGCAACACTAAAAAAAAGTTTAAAATGATATTGGACAAAATATATCAGATAAAAATCAGGAAATGCAACAGCCAAAATGTATCCATTATCTCTCCCTATACAGAAAAAGAGGGGCTAAAGAGAAAAAAGGGAGGTTCATGAGATACCCCACTCAAAAAAAAGAAATTATTTTCAACAAGCAAATTCTGATAGACAGATACCAGTGCCATATCCTTTAAAGCCAGCACAATAATCTTTCTTAATAGGGGAAGATGTGGCTCTGGAGAGGTTAGAAAATCCCATCATATGCTGACCCCAAAAAACTCTAAACTTTATAATAAAAATATTGTTTTCTCATGAAAATTAGAACAAATAGATCTCAATTGTTTAAATTAAAAAAAAACCCTTTCTTAACCAGATTGTTAATCTGAGCCTCAAAAGACAGAATTGAATCCAAGAAGACTCCCAACATTCTAGATTGTTGAGTTATCCCATCTAGTAAAGGAACAGAAACTGGGATATCAGTCAAAGAATTACTAAACCACAAGATATTAGTTATTTCTGCATTCAGTTTAAGAAGTTGACTATGAGCCCAAGATTTAACCTTAGTAATGCATTGATGGATTATAGAAAAAGTTAACACTTGATCAGAATATACTGGTTCTAAAACCAAAATATCATCAGTATATAAAAATAGAAATATATTGTACTCTTGTATGAATGTCATGAAAATGGGGACTAATTGCCTCCTTTTCTAAAGTACCCATTGGTTTGAGCTCTGTTGTTTAGGTATGCATGTGTTTGATGCTCTGGTTATTTCAATCTGGTTCTTTCTCATGCTAGGGAAGTTTACTCATAACAATACTCCTGCTGATGGATCACTGTTCGAGATGACAACTGCTTTTTCATGTCAAGGCATAATCCTTACATTATTTTTCATTATGTTCTGGTTACTTTGGTTTGGGATACCAATATGTTTTTTAAGCCATTCTGATATCTTTGCTTAAATTTGCTTCATGGAACGTTAATGGTTTAAATCACCCTGTGAAGTGACAAAAAGTTTCTGACTATGTACTAATACCTTATTATCCTGTTCACAACTCAACAAACTCCTTATCTCCTGAGGAGGTTTCCATTACTTTTTAATAGCTTTATTCAAAATGTCTGTGTACTCTGTCATTAAATCTGATCTTTCTAAACTATGTACCATTGCTATAATTCAGGGCCACTCCACTTCTCTTTTTTATAAGGTTTGATAGTCTAAATCTTTTTCCTTATCTCCATCTGTCTAAAACCTCTGGTCTTCTGATTCTTCCTGGAATGGCTCTGAGGAAAAATAGTCCAATTTTTTCTGTCACTCTATACGGCCCACTGCATCCACAAGTCTATCCCAATCTATGTATTTTCTCTACAACAAAGTGATTTGGTCCCCCAATAGGCTACATCGTGCTAAATTAGCAAACTCCAACCTCTGCTGGCATTGTAACTTGAAACTTGAGGACCTTCTTCATTTCATTTATCTTTGTCCTTCTCTTCAACAATTCTGGTCCGATGTTTGGTCTACTATTAAGGCTGTTTTATCTATTTAATCTCCTTTATTTATTTATTTCTGCATTTGTACCCCATATTTTCCAACCTGGTGGTAAGTTCAACGTGGTTTACAATTAATTTGACCTCTAAAACTATTATATATCTATCCAATCCTTGGCCATCTTTGGACAAATGGCAAAAGAAACTCTTCGATATTTTGATGGCGCTTACATTGCAGATGATTCTTCACAATTGGAAATCTACAAATCTCCTTAATGACCATTTAGTGGATGACCATTTTAATGACCCATAGACTTGAATGCAAAGCTGCTGAATACACTAATAGAATTGGTTCCGTAGAAAAAAATATGGACCCCTATATCTTCTTACTCTAATTCCCATTCCCATTCCTGAGCTTATATATATGTTTCAATAATAATGAGCATTTATATATACACTCTTCTATTTCTTTTGGATTATTATTGTACATTATGGGCCCTGTTTACTAAGGTGCGCTAGCGTTTTTAGTGCGGGCTAAAAATTAGCACACGCTAACCATGTAGACACCCATAGGAATATTATGGGCATCTACCCGGTTAGAACGTACTAATGCTTAGTGCATGCTAAAAACGCTGGCGTGCCTGTAGTGCGCCTTAGTAAAAAGGGCCCTACATTTTCATAATCATGGTAACATGTTTCTATTAAGACAGGCTGTACCCAACCAATCACAAACACTGATTTGTACCACTTTTGGAATTCTGTGTTACAATGTTGGGATTTTCCCTTCTTTTTTTTTGTTGCTTTACCTTTTTCTTATGTATAAGGTGATCCTCTAAAGCTATTTCTCTGCAATACTGTTTTACATATACTTTTTTTTTACTTTTACTGTTTGATGGTTATACTGTGGTACCTTTTTTTTTCCAATTTTATTTTTGGAAATTTGTACAAAATACAATAATAACTTTAAGCAATTCTGTAGGTTGTAAATAACAACATAGTGGCTAAAGGCCAAATTTAACAATAACAAAAATATAATCAACAAGTATATAAACATTTGAACAATATAGCAGCTGGATACTACCCCACCTTCTCTCCTACCATAGCACCGACATACTGTTCTACCTTTTAACTGTTCTAAAGACCAATAAAAATGTCTTGAACTAGAAATAGTACCTAGATCAGACAAAAAAAGATTAAATAATAAAGGAGAAAGTGGCAATCCCTGGGGAACGCCACACAAGGGTTTCCAAGTATCGGAACAGACCCTATTTTTCAACAAACAGTAGAACATTAGCTACGATTTTCCAGAAACCCTTTAAACAAACTGGTCACCCTGACTCAAGGCTTTTTGAACCATAGTGAACAATACTAAGATCAATGATTCCGTGCTATGCTGATTCCTAAAGCAAAACCGAGTAGTATGCAAATATGAATAAATTGAGACAGAGTTGTAATCTGACCAGGGATTCCATCAGTTTAGAGAGAAGAGGGATGCTAGCAATTGATCTAAAAATCAAGCTTCAGCCCTTCAGACTGAGGGATTGGAGAAGATCCCCTTCCACCATGTGGCGTCGCTCACCTTTGCAGGGACACTGGAGTTGGCATCTAGGCAGTGACAGATGGAGAGACCTAGCATGCACGTGCATAAGATAAACACAAACGAATCCTGTTTAGAAGGAATGGTTCCATGGAATCTTAGTGGAGATTGGGTGGCGACACCGGTAATTGGGAAACAAAGTGGGAGCTAGGCAGACTTCTACGGTCTACGCCCTGATTGTGACTGAATGGATAGGGATGGGCTGGAGTGTAAATTTTAAGGGGCTTCGACATTAGCTTCAGAACTTAGTACAAGAACGGTACTGGGCAGACTTCTATGGTCTGTGCCCTGAGAAAGGCAAGGACAAATCAAACTTGGGTATACATATGAAGTATCACATACCATGCAAAATGAGTTTATCTTGTTGGGCAGACTGGATGCAGCATACAGGTCTTTATCTGCCATCATTTACTATTTTACCATGTTATATGGGTGGGGGGGGGGGGGGGGGGGGAATTTGGCAGGAAAAAGCTAATGGCAAGGATCACTGTGCTGCCTGAACCAGGAAGGGACCCACCAGCTGTGGGTCATACTGACCAATGTAGCTGATGAATTTAGATATAAAATTGCTTCCAAAATATTAGATTAAACCCAAATGCTGGTACTTGCCCCTGAGGACTACTACTATATAATAAAGGCAAGAAAGGATATACTGAGTTTTTTTTAAGGAGGAAAGATTTCAGAAACACTGTATTCACTAAATATAACCGTGAATTACAGACTGTCATCAATCTCAAGCAGATTTCACTTTAGAGATCATGATACAGGTTCCTCATTAGTCAAAACCTCCGCTAACTTAATCCATACTTTAACTATGGTATTATATTATATCAAATACAAAATAACAACACCTATCTGGGCTACAGCATGGACTGGAGGGTGTGCTCGACAGAAAGCTTCTGTTTCCCAAACGCTTCATCGGGAGCTCCGCCCTCAAACGCCAGATTTTTTAATACATCGTGCAGACATTTTATTAAATATATTCCATACATTATATTTTATTTATAAGCTTTGTATAGTTAATTTCTATATTTTACTTATCATTTATCTGTAACTTATTGTATATATTTTTTTAATGAAATATTACTATTTTATGTTCATACACATATCTTTCTTTGTGTGTATGGCTTGTATTTAGCAACTGATGTATATACATGTTTGTTTATGCTTTAACTGTCTATTTATACATGTTTTTGATTATCGTAATATTTTACTAATTTTTATTTTGTAATATTTTCCATTACCATTTGCTTTTAATACTCTGGTATTTGCATCTTTATTTATATAAGGTTTGCTTTTATTTAATCTCTATTTAATTTTAATTTTCATTCAATTTTTATTTGTATATATGTGTGTTTTTTAGACTCCTGATGCAGGCCTAACGGCCAAAACACAACGGTTGTGTCGAATCCTTTTTTTCATCAATAAAAAAGTACTTTTAAGATCCATCTCTCCAGGTTTTGTTTTGCCGTGGTCAAACATTCCACTTTCTTCTATACCTGTGTTCTCCCATGAGGCGTTCGAGTTCTCCGCTTGACTGCGGATTTGTTTGAATACAAAACACCTGATATCATAACATAACATAACATTACGCCTGCTGAAACCAAGTGTAAATCCTGGCACGCAAGTTGGGTGCGCATCTGTAGTATTCTATAACAGTGCACCCAAATGTGCAGAATGCTCCTGATCTCCCATACCCCTCCTATTTCCATGCCCCCTTTTATTTTTTTGTTTTGTTACATTTGTATCCCACATTTTCCCACCTATTTGCAGGCTCAATGTGGCTTACATAGTACCGGAGAGGCGTTCACTGACCCCGGTATGAACAAATACAAAGTGATGTTGTAGTAAAATAAGGTTCATGTGGAACAGATACATTAGGGAATCATAGAGCGGAAGAGTTATGTTATGTCTGTTACGTGCTTTGGTTTCGTTATGTTGCAGAGTTCAGACATTTAAGTTGGATCGGTGGGGTATGCCTTTTTAAACAGGGTAGTTTTTAGAGATTTCCGGAAGTTTAGGTGGTCATACGTTGTTTTCACAGCTTTTGGTAGTGCGTTCCACAGTTGTGTGCTTATGTTGGAAAAACTGGATGCATATGTTGATTTATATTTAAGTCCTTTGCAGCTTGGGTAGTGGAGATTTAGATAAGTTCATGCTGATCCGGATTTGTTTCTGGTTGGTAGGTCTATGAGGTTTGTCATGTATCCTGGGGCTTCGCCAAAGATAATCTTATGAACCAGGGTGCAGATTTTGAAAGCAATACGCTCTTTAATTGGGAGCCAGTGCAGTTTTTCACGGGGGGGTTTTGCGCTTTCAAATTGCGTTTTTCCAAATATAAGCCTGGCTGCCATGTTTTCAGCGGTCTGAAGTTTCTTTAAGGTTTGTTCTTTGCATCCTGCATAAATTCCATTGAGTAGTCTACTTGACTTAGTACCATTGATTGTATCAAGTTGCAAAATGTTTCCATTTTAGATTGCACGCTATGGGATTTGGGTACCCAATGTTATAGAATAGCATGCAGGTAGATGTGCTTAATTCCTAATTAATGTCAATGATTGTTAGCATAGAATTATTGCTTGTTAACCAATTAAGTTACATGTGCACCTCAGGATAGCACCCACTCTGCAAGCTTATCTGCCATCTTGAGTACTAACACAAAAAAGGGTGACCCTGGCAAACTCACCCCACTTGAAGTCTGCCATGGAAACTGCCACACTTGTGGAGACCCCCATAGGCTGTTCATGTCTTGGTTCATGTGCTCAGGGGATAGAAAGATAGATAACTACATTCAAAATCATTATTATTCTACGAAAGTAAAATAAATAGCGATATATGGTCAAAACGTTTCCTGCTCAAAATTTTCACTTTTTGTAATAGTCCCAATAAAGTTTTTTTGGATTTCCTCCTCAATTCATCCTCACTTTTTTTTGGTTCATTAGCAATAGTCACTGCCAGCAAACGTCATTCAGAAAGATTCCCCACAAACTCGTAGCCTTCCTCTTCGGTCTAAAAAATCTGTTTCCCTTCCAATTAAAAATTAAAATAGACACACACACACACACACACACTTAGAGGCTCATTTTCAAAGCACTTAGCCTCCCAAAGTTCCATAGAAACCTATGGAACTTAGCCTCCCAAACTGCTTTGAAAATATGCCTCTTAGACTTCTCAGATTAATGCGAAACTACAGTAAAAATGTAATCTCTTTATGCTGCAATTGGTTGCAGTACAGCCATTATTTCATGTCAACTTGCAAACATTTTCACTGAAAAAAGTCAACAACTTTCTCCCTTTATAGCTGGCTCCTTTGTTCTTCCCATATGCCGAAAGTAGACAAATTTCATCTGTATAGTTCATACGACAAGCAATAACTTGTCTCAGCTTCTGAGAATTGTTCTGTCACACTGCTATGTGATGCACTGGTTCAAACTGTGTTCCCTACCATATATTTGCAATCGCCAAATGTTCAGCAAGGCAAACTGGAGCTCCCACTCTAATTTTTAAGGGAAGTTTTCAAAAACCATTTACATGAGCAAACAGTTATTTGGCTGTGTAAACAGTGCCTGAAAATTGAAAGTGCCTACCTCCCTGCTAGTAAAAGTGCACGGTTTAGGCTAGAACAGCATGTACACTTGTTGAGAAGGAAACAAATACCCTCAGGAAAACAACAACAAAAAAAAGAAAGCAAGTGAAAATCTCTGGGGGTACTTTTCAGGAAATCTTGAAAGAGAAAGTACGAGTGTGATTTCCCTTTCACACCTAGTCAAAGTCCAAAGGTCAAAGAATCTGCTGACTTTGCAGAGATCCCAGTTCTAAATATGTTCCCAATTATGTCTCACCTTTTGTCCCTAGCTTTTTAATTTTATTTACTCATTTTAATGTGCTCTTCTGTCTGAAGTTTCTTATATCTAGATGGCTATAATCTACAAAAATGTTAGATTACTATAAAATATCACATTATTATTCCCCAGCCAACTGAAGAAAATAAAAAACAACATAACCACTGGCAAGCTAGATGCAAAGCACTGATAATGAAGGCAAAAAGAGAAAATGAAGAGAAACTTGCCATAGAAGCAAAAACTCATAGTAATAACTTTTTCAGGAACATCAGAAGCAGAAAGCCGGTGAGAGAATCTGTGGTACTGTTAGATCATCAAGGAGCAAAAGGGGCATACAGGAAGGACAAGGCAATAGCGGAGAGAGACTGAATGATTTATTTGCTTTGGTCCTTACTGAAGAAAATGTAAGAGATCTACTAGTACCAGAAATAATTTTCCAGGGTGATGATGTGGAGGAACTGAAAGAAATCTCAGTGAGCCTGGAAGATGTACATAAGTACATAAGTAATGCCATACTGGGAAAAGACCAAGGGTCCATCGAGCCCAGCATTGACAAGTTAAAGAGTTACTGAGCCAAATCGACAAGTTAAAGAGTGAAACATCACCTGGACCATATGGTATACACCCCAGGGTACCGAAAGAACTCAAGAACACCAAACACAGGGGCCCTTTTACAAAGGCGCATAAGGGCCTACGTGCATGCAGTGCATATCAACTTGGCATTACTGCCCAGCTGGCACGTGCGCCTGACAGTAATTCCAAGTTTGGCACACACCAAAAACCCACGTTAGAAAATTATTTTCTATTTTCTACCACAAGGGCATTCCCGGTGGTAATCGGCTGTTGGTGCATGCTGGATGGTTACCACGGGTAACACATGAGCCCTTACCGCTAAATGGGAGGTGTTAAGGGCACAGGCCGTAAATAGATGCGCACTGGTTTTAATTTTGCCGCTCGTCTATTTCCCGGCCCAAACCCCCCCTTTTTTCCAGACACGGTGGAGAAATGGTCTACTGCGTGTCCAATACCTGCACCCACAGTACTGCAGGCCCCTCAGTGAGGAAATAGAGACACTTTATGAAACCAGTGATCTTTATTCCTACCAGAAGACACAGTAAAATGATGTGACTGCTAGTACGAATAAAGATTTTATTTATTTATTATTACATTTGTACCCTGCGCTTTACCACTCAAAGCAGGTTCAATGCGGCTTACATAATAATAGGGATTACAGGTTATTGATAGTGAAACTTGATAGGGAAAATATGTTAAGTAAAGCAGAATAATAGAAGATATAGGTGGGTAGAGATGTGCAAGTGTTTGGGTAAATGGGTTCATAGAATTAGTTTGGTTCATTTGGGTAGGCTTGCTTGAACAGATGGGTTTTTAATGATTTCTGGAAGGGTAGGTAGTTCCTGATCACTGGTTCCATAAAGTGTTTCCATTTCCCCACTGTGCAGCGGTAAGCTCAATGCAGGCTTACCACTCAATAAAAGGGAAGCTCCCACCCCCAGTGTGCACCATATCCATTGCTAGAAAAATATTTTTATTTTTGTAGCGCCGGCGTGTACCTGCCAGTAATCAGGAAGTGCCGTGTGCTGCCCGGTTACCACCAGGTTAGTGCTCCTCCCCAGAATGGCCATGCGGCAAGTGCTTCACTTGCCATGTGGCCATTTCTTGAAAAAAACCCCAAAGACCTGCCTTTTACCCGCTGCGGTAAAAGGGGGTCTTGGTGCACATCGAAAACATGCACCGATGCCAGCGCAGGTCCCCTTTTGTCACAGCTTCGTAAAACGACCCCTGTGTTTGGTGTTCTTGACCTTCTTCATGAGGTTCTGGTTCTTCTCTGCTGCTTTTTGAAAGAACTCAAACATGAAATTGCCGATTTGCTGTTAGTGATCTATAACCTGTCATTAAAATTGTCCATAGTACCTGAAAATTGGAGGGTGGCCAATGTAACGCTGATTTTTAAAAGATTTCCGGGGTGATCTGGGAAATTACAGACTGGTAAACCTGACTTCAGTGCCAGGCAAAATAGTGGAAACTGTTATAAAGATCACATAGACAAATATGGTGTAATGGGACAGAGTCAGCATGGATTCAGCCAAGGGTAATCATGACTCACCAATTTGCTTCATTTCTTTAGAACATAAGGACATAAGTGTTGCCAAACTGGGAGAGACTGAAGGTCTATAAAGCCCAGTATCTTGTTTCCAACAGTGGCCAATCCAGGTCACAAGATCCCAAAAGAGTACAACAGATGCTATGTTGTTTATCCTAGAAATAAGCAGTGGATTTTCCCATCTTAATAATGGCTTATGGACTTTTTTTTAGGAAATTATCCAAACCTTTTTTAAACTCTGCTAAGTTAACTGCTTTTACCACATTCTCTGGCTACAAATTCCAGAGTTTAATTACACGTTAAGAGAAGAAATATTTTCTCTGGTTTGTTTTAAATTTACTAATTAGTAGCTTTATTTTGTGCCCCCTAGTCCTAGTAGTTTTTGAAAGAGTAAACAAGCGATTCACATCTACCCATTCCACTCCACTCAGTATTTTATAGACCTCTATCATATCTCCCCTCAGCTGTCTCTTCTCCAAGCTGAAGAGCCCTAGCCTTTTCTCATAGGGAAGTTGTCCCATCCCCTTTATCATTTTCGCCGCCCTTCTCTGTATCTTTTTTAATTCTGCTATATCTTTTTTGAGATGCGGTGACCAGAATTGCACACAGGTTTTGAGATGCAGTTGCTTACATTAAACGTCATCTGCCATTTGGATGCCTAGTCTCCCAGTCTTGTAAGGCCCTCTTGAAATTTTTCATAATCCTCTTGCTATTTAACTTTGAATAGCTTTATGTCATCGGCAAATTTAATTACCTCAGTATTTATTCACATCTCTAGATCATTTATAAATATGTTAAAAAGCTGCAGTCCCAGCACAGACCCCTGGGGAACCCCGTTATCTAGTATTCCCCATGGCTAAACTGACCATTTAACCCTACGCTTTGTTTTCTATCTTTAACCATTAGGCTGCCACTCTGCTCTGCTGGGATGTCTGTGTGGCCAGTTTACTATGAATGGTGCTATGCAGCCATCCCTATGGCTTGTTTTTTTCTAGGATTTTTTTAATACTACCTAGAGAAATACATTCTGAGCACAAAAAAGTCTGGAAAATAATGGTTTTAGAAACAAAAAATTAGATGTTTTTCTGGTTCAAAAATTGCTGTGTTGAGGATGATAATTTTAGTTTTTATCAGTAAAACATCTACAGTTGGACTTGGACGTCATATCGAAATGCCCCTCTACATGAATTCTTTACTTAGGTGGTGTGTGGGGGTGGGGATACCCGTGCCAGAAATTATTATTATTATTGTTACATTTGTACCCCACATTTTCCCACCTATTTGCAGGCTCAATGTGGCTTACAGAGTGTTGTTATGACAGAGTCATGACAGGATATTGGATACAATCAAACGTAAGCAGAAGATGGATGAGGAGTTAGAGAAGATGGTGTTAGAATAGGATAGTTTAGGAGATGATTTGTGTCTTTAAGGGGTCTTTTTGTAGGCTCTATTAAAGAGATGTGTCTTCAGAGATTTGGCATTTAATGCTGATGAGTCAAATAAACTGTAAACCTGGAATAATGGGGTAAACTGTAAACCTGGAAGATATAATGGGGTAATTTGACAAACTAAAGATCACCTGGACTGGATGGTATACATCCCAGAGTACTGATAGAGCTAAAGAATGAATTTGCAGAGCTATTATTAGTAATATGTAATGTATCTTTAAATCAAGCATGGTACCAGAAGATAAGAGTGGCCAGTGTAATGCTAATTTTTAAAAACTTTTCTATTTCAACATGATTATGTTTTGGGGACAGGCCTTCATCAGGGAAAAGTCATAGTCAGGAACTGCATCATAATGCAAAAAAACAACTAATTGCTAATTTTTTCTCTGAACTAAATTTAGTCCCTGATTATGATTTTTCCCTGTTGCAAAGTTGAACCCGAAACACGATCGTGTTGGAATGGAATAGTAAAGATTATTTTGTGAAGAACAACTTTTTTGGATCCAGCAGACTTCTGCGGACCTTTTGTAAAGCCATTGCACTCAGATAAATCCTTTCTTTTCTGTCAACATTTAGTAGTAAGTTTGAGAATTGGACAAATGAAAGACATCTGAGAGATTTTGTGGATTTTTGCTTATGTATGTTGCTGGAGGTGTCCTATGAGTTTGTTTTTTAGATAGAGACCTTGAGTTTAAAACTAATACTTGGACTGGCATTATGACTTGTTTTGAGGCCTTTATAAAATAAGTATAAAATAGATGTACTATCCATATTTTGTTTAGGCACCCTATCATAAATTTTCCCTTTTTATTTGTTAGCTAAATAATTTACAACCTTATGTTGCTAGCAGTGCTTTCTTAAAGGGGAGGGAACCAAAAAAGAACAGCTATTTTTAAACCAATAGTAAAAGCATATGCATCCTATCGTAAGAGTGAAAAGTAACTTCAATCACTCATGGGAGCATGAAACCCAACTCCAATTTAATGTCATTTTTGTTTAAATATAGAAAAATAAAATGCAAGGCTCTATGCTATCAAAAATTTGTCACCTGATGAAATATGCCTTCATCACTCTAAAACCAATTTCTGAAGTAACATGAAATCAGAACCCTTGGAATTAGTCTTAAAATCCCATTTGACACACTCATTCTTCTTCCTGGTGCTTGGTGCCTGTGAATAACACATTATGCTTCACCCCTGGTTTGCAAGCTAATAAGGCCAGAAATAGCTAGCTGGTATCATTTCTTCTTCTTTTTTTATTTCCCACAGAACTGAAGCTATAAAGATGTGCATGAAGAACCTAGCCAGGAAATTCCTGACCTTTACGCACCATTACAGAGAGGTCTGCAAAAATAGTGTATATGTAAAAAGCGAGGGAATGTTTATCATTGTTCCCATCTCTGAGTCTGCAAAGTGGCACAAATCAGGATGAGTTTTCCGTCGGTAATACGCTATTTTTCTCTGCAATTTATGGGTAAAAGTACATGTCAATTTCATTGATCCTCAGAATGCATGAATATCAAATCAAAGACAGTTGCAAGTTGGTTTCGCAAAACAGAGAATCTTGTCTAACAATATTATAGATGCATTATTTATTTATTTAATACATTTATACCCCACATTTTCCCACTAGTTGTAGGCTCAATGTGGCTTACACATAACCGTAGGGTAGGCTACAGTTCAGAACGTATAAATGAACAATGTAATAGTAGGTTATTAAGCGTATAGGTATATAAAACAACAGAGATAACAAAAGATAGTACAGGGTAATACAAGATAATAAGGCCCATGGATTTTGCTGAAAACAGGAAAAATTAAGATTAGGTTGAGTCTGGAAGGTATGCCTTTTTGAACATGGTGGTCTTCAATAATTTTCTGAAATTTAAATAATTCTGAGTTGATTTTAAGGTTCTGGGTAGTGCATTCCATAGTTGTGTGCCTATGAAGGAGAAGTTGGATGCGTAGGTAGATTTGTATTTAAGGCCACTATGATATAGATTCCTCATTAGTCAGAAAAAACCCTCCATAGTAACATCTTAGAGCTGTTTCTTAATATTTTCATGCTCTATTGTCACAAGATATTAACAGGATAAGAATACACCTATCTGAGCTGTGGCGTTACTATGAGCTCTGAGATATTACTATGGAGGTTTTTTTCTGACTAATGAGGAATCTGTATCATAGTCTCTAACAAAAAGTAATTTTGGAGATCTACGGCAGTCTGTGATTCACGATTTTGTTATAAGTGAATACAGAATTTCTGAAGTCTTTTTCCCTCCATTATTATTCTGTTCAGCACATTCCATCTTGCTTGTTTGAGTTTAGTTGTTCTACTTAGGAGCAAGATTCAGCGGTTTGTTTAAATATTTAAGGCCACTGCAATCTGGATAATGTAAATTTAGGTAGGATCGGGAGAAACATTTAGGGGCCCTTTTACTAAGTCACGGTAAAAAGTGGCCTGTGCTAGTTTTGACGCGTGAAATTGCACATTAGGCCATTTTTTTACCGTGGCAGGAAAAAAAGCCCTTTTAAAAACGGGGCAGTAAATGTCTGTGCGCTAATATTAAAATAATTTACTGCCTGAGCCCTTATCGCCACCTATTTAGAAGGCGGTAAGGGCTTGCGCGCTACTTGTGCGGTAATCAGGCAGAGCACTGTAATGTGGCCGTGCTGCTGATTACTGCTGTGTACACCCCCCTGCGTTAGAAAATAGAAAATTATTTGACCTTTGAAATAAGAACGGTTGAATATTTTGACACCCAACAAGCAGAACTTAATAAGGATCTGGGTTTTCTAACCCATTATAAACCATAAAGCTGTATTTCTCTGTTTATTACCCTCCTCTCACCTACCAACACCCATCCTGTTAGAATATCAATGAAATGCTTTGATGTCCCCAAGCATACCCCCACCCTCCCACTCTGTCAGACTGTCAAAGTAATGCTTTGATGTTTCTCTTATATATACTATCTGCTACAACATTTGCTTATTTCCGATCTGACGAAGAAGGGCAACCTTCGAAAGCTAATCAAGAAATGTATTAAGTTATGTCCAATAAAAAAGGTATCATCTTATTTTCTTTTCCATGTTTTATTTTGTTTGATTTCTATTTCCACCATGGGAAACTGCAAACACCAACTTTAGGACTACAGCTGGGCGCCCACGCTACCGCGTGGTAGGGTTGATTTGGTGTACGCTACCTGCGTGGTAGCCCTACCATGGCTTAGTCAAAGGGCCCCCCCAAGTGCAAGATCCAGTAAGTGCACTATCTGCTACTTCAAGTAATCGAAGCGCAGCAGTGCCAGATGAAAGCATCTTCAGTCTGTTGTTGAGAGTCCCTTTGCAAAATAAAAAGTGGGTGAACTGAACTCATTTTGTCTTTTTAATTCTGTAAGAGAACTTTTATAAGGGACTCGCAGCTACTTTTCATCCAGCACTTCAATTACTATAAGCAACTGGATCTTGCACTAAGTGCAGTTATAATGGGAGACACAGATTTATCCCATCTTCAGAGTAATGCATCCATGATATCGATTAACAAGATTCTATGTTTTGCTAAACTGATACGCAGCTGTATTTCTGAATTGCTAGGCAATCATTGTATGGATCAATGAAACTGGCATGCATTCATTTTATTTTTCAAAAACTATAGAAAAAAAGCCATTTATTAAAGATGAGTAAATGATCCTGTTTCCAGCCAGTTTATGAAGTCAGAGATGAAAGGGAGAGAAGCATGACAGGAAGAGGTTATGAATCCAAACCATGAGACACACCCTTGGGCCAGGGCCCTTTTACTAAAGCTCATCTTCTGTCTCACACAAGCCCAGCAAAGTGATATAACCAGAGGTGTAGTTATGGGGTGTGGGGGCCCTTGGGGGCCTGGGTTCTCCCAATTTGTGTTTGGGGCCCATGGCTGGCAGGGGTCCCTATGTTTTGCTAGTGGAAATGCTCCTTCACTTGCAAACACTGAACTAAAGTGCCATATACTCACAGATTAGTTTATTTAGTGCCTCTGCTTAATATCTCACATACCCAGAATAATCAATCTTACACCTCATATGATCTACACTGACCTTTCTGAAGACAGATCAGTTTCTCAGAGGTTTCCACATGACCAACCTCATGGCTCCACTGTTGATGACTGGTTCCTAGCTTCCCCCAGCAAAACTACAGACACGTAGTTCTGCAAACACAAGAAATGCACAGCATAGACAACTGCCTGCCAATATGCTCTACTTCTTGAGAGCTCCAGCCCTTAAAAACTTTTTTAACTTGGAGCTACTGTAGCTCACTATCAGGGGCATTTTCGAAAGAGAAGGGCGCCCATCTTTCGAAACAAATCGGGAGATGGGAGTCCTTCTCTCAGGGTCGCCCACATCGACATAATCGAAAGCCGATTTTGGGCGTCCTCAACTGCAGTCCGTTGCGGGGACGACCAAAGTTCACAGGGGCGTGTTGGAGGCGTAGCGAAGGCGGGACTGGGGCGTGCTTAAGAGATGGGCGTCCTCGGCCGATAATGGAAAAAAGAAGGGCGTCCCTGACGAGCATTTGGGCGACTTGGTTCATTTTGTTTCACGACCAAGCCTCAAAAAGGTGCCCAAACTGACCAGATGACCACTGGAGGGAATCGGGGATGACTTCCCCTTACTCCCCCAGTGGTCACCAACCCCCTCCCACCCTAAAAAAAAAAATTTTTCCCAGCCTCTATGTCAGCCTCAAATGTCATACCCAGCTTCATCACAGCAGTATGCAGGTCCCTGGAGCAGTTTTAGTGGGTGTAGTGCACTTCGGGCAGGCGGACCCAGGCCCATCCCCCTCTCCCACCTGTTATACTTGTGGTGGTAAATGTAAGCCCTTCAAAACCCACCCGAAACCCACTGTACCCACATGTAGGTGCCCCCCTTCACCCCTTAGGGCTATGGTAGTGGTGTACAGTTGTGGGTAGTGGGTTTTGGGGGGGGGGGGGTTGGGGGGCTCAGCCCAAGGTAAGGGAGCTATGCACCTGGGAGCAATTTCTGAAGTCCACTGCAGTGCCCCCTAGGGTGCCTGGTTGGTGTCTTGGCATGTGAGGGGGACAAGTGCACTGTGAATGCTGGCTCCTCCCACGACCAAATGCCTTGGATTTGGTCGTTTTTGAGATGGGCGTCCTCGGTTTCCATTATGGCCTAAAACCAGGGACGACCATCTCTAAGGTCGACCATCTCAACATTTAGGTCGACCATCTCTAAGGTCACCCTAAATGTTGAGATTTGGGCATCCCCAACCGTATTATCGAAACGAAAGATGGACGCCCATCTTGTTTCGATAATACAAGTTTCCCCCGCCCCTTCGCCGGGACGTCCTTAGAGATGGGTGCCCTTAGAGATGGGCGTCCTCGTTCGATTATTCCCCTCCATGGGACCCTTTTACTAAAGGGTTAGGGTGCCAATATGGAACTACCACTGGGCTACCACAGGAGCCTGGTAATCAATCCCACCCCCAATGTGCGCCATTTCCAGCACTACAAAAAGTTTCCTACTTATGTAGTGATGGTGCTTGGGCAGCGCCACATTCTGCCCGGTTACCAGTGGGTTAGTGTGGGAGCCTGCTACCTCAATGGGTGGAGGTAAGTCTGTTCCCCCCCTCCCCGAAATGGCTGCGTGGCAAGTGGTTCACTTATAGCATGGCCATTTCTTGTCCTCAGAAAATGATAGCCTTTTACCCGCTGCAGTAGAAGGGGACCTCAGCATGCATCAAAAACACGCATTGATGTTATCATAGGCCCCCTTTTACTGCAACTTAGTTAAAGGGCCCCTATGTTAATTTGTGTCCATATAATGGGTACATGATAACAGACACAGAAACAGGTTGAATTAACATATGTTTGAGACTGGAGAGTAGTAGTGCTAATCCTTGATGCCTCTACCCTAGCCTTGTATTAGATAGACAGCTATTAAGAAAACAAGATACAAGTGCAATAAACAATTCTGTTCCAATGGAAGGAAAATTATCACCATAATATGTAATTAGTAATCTATGACAAGCTCATTTCACACTTCAGTACTGAATTAATTAAATTGTGCATAGGTCTCTGTAGTTTCTGCATATTTCTGTCTAATTATTTTCATGAAATATCCAAAAATTATGCATATATTTATTGGCCTTTCCCATATCAAGAGATTTTTACTCTAAGATGAGAGAGCACAAATTATTTCTCATGGCTGTCTCTGATTTTGTAGAAGTAAATACTTTTAAATGTAACTCAGGTATCATTAATTGCCCTAACAAGAGGTCATTTTTTAATCCGTGTTGACCATTTGGAATTTTCTAGCCAGGTGCCCTGTAAGGTCAAACCAGGGGAAGAGCTAGGGGGTCCCAGACTTTGGGGTCTTTTCCTCTTTCTGCAAGTTGACAAGAAGGAGTACACAACTCTTGAGTCAGTGGGGTCCTTGGTGGTGAACAAGGCCTTGGAGAAAGGAAAAGGAGCAGGGACTTGCACATTAGCTAAACATCATTACAAGCACTATAGAAAGTAGGGCTGGGCATCCCCCAAATTTTCATTTCCTGTGTTGCTTGCAGATGTTTTGCGCATGTCTGCACTATTTGCAAAGGGCACACTTTCCAAACTAACGTGCCCTCTTTGCAAATAGTGAGCACTATTATCATAATGAAAAAAACCAAAATGGCTAATATTCAGCCTGTGGCAGCTTTTAAAGCCATGTCTGGGAACTGGCATTAAATGTCCAGAACTGAAGGAACATGTGTTGGATGGCAGCACTTATGCGGGTCCCAGATGAATTGTCTCAATGGCTCACACTCTTCAACCCTAGTTCTAATCTCTCTCCAACCCTCCCCCTGGTTCTGATCATCTTTCAACCCCCTCCCCCTTACTTTCAATCCTTCTCCAACCCCACATCCTTACCCCTCCCTTACCCCCCCCCCCCAAAAGACTCCTAGGCACCCTGAAGCTTACCTGGGGGCCATCCATGGAGGTTTAGTGGGTTGGGGCAGGAACAATCTGCTTCTACTCCTTCCTTGTCTGGCTTTGGGTGAAAAATGGTGCCCAGTGACCCCTGGTGGAAATTTTGCACTACTACCACTAAGGGTCAGGCTTCCATAAGGATAGGTAGGTGATTCCTGTGGTAACTGAAGGAGCAGTAAACGCCTACCTTTTACCACATCTCGATGATAACTTTCCTTCAAAATCTTTAATAACTATCAGAAGGACAAAGTCTATAATATTTTCAAATATAATACATAAAACTCTAACACATGAAACTTGATATGGCCATGTGTTGGCCTAGTTTATTTAGATGTGTTGGCCTCCACCTGGGTCTGTGGTAAAATATAAATACAAAAGATCATAACATGGCATTATTGATGTTAGCTTTCTATATTTGTTTTTCTGGATCTTCAACACTAGACTCAATTTTTAACAAGTTTATTTGTCTTCCTTTATGTCTTCATGATCTTTTGATTTATATTTTACTTCAATACAGATGGAAGCCGAAACATGGTCATATTGAATTTTATGTACTAGCCCCCGATATTCAGTGCTATTTAACCAGTCAGCAATGACCACTGACTACTTAAATAGTGTTTAACCGGCTAACCATGAATATTCAGCGGTATATAGTGTGATGAGGACGAGGACGGTAGAAGAGCGAGAACTGGGCGAGAGAGGAATAGGACGTGGAGGGAGACACCCACTTGGATCAAGGATTATGATCCCCAGCGAGTCCTGAGGAGGCCATACCACAGAGTTAGGGACTTCCCTTCCCAGCAGCCCCCAGAGGAGATCCGGGGAAAGACAGGGAAGAGTGAGTTGCAATACCAGTCCCGGAGTGCCAGGGACAGGGAAGAGGAAGGGAACAGCTCTAATGTGGGAATGGAGGAGCAGCTGGGGAACAGGTGGGGGGAAGAGCCTATGGAATGGCAAGGGGCGGAGGAATAGGAGGAGCTGGTGGATATCTCAGCTTTGGCAAAGACCAGAAAAGGGGGATTGGCCCAGCAGGTGATAGCTTGGTGTAAGGGTTTGGCAAAGACTGGAAGGAGGTGGTTATTCCAGGGGAGAAAAAGGGGGATGAGAAGGCTGATGTCACTTGGAGTACAGCAGGAGAGCGGGACAAGAGAGACTGTTTGAACTGCTGTGTTTAGGTTGAAACTGCTCAAGCCTTGAATTGCTGTTTTGTTTAAACTGCCCAAGTGTTAACTACTGTGTTGTTGTTTGAAACTGCTCAAGCTCTGAACTGCTGTGTTTTTTTTGTTTGAAACTTCTCAAGCTTTGAACTGCTGTGGGTTTTTTTTTTGTTTGAAACTGCTCAAGCTTTGAACTGCTAGGTTTGGGTTGGAAACTGTTCCAGCTTTGAACTGCTGGGTTTTGAGTGAAACTGATCAACCTTTAAACTGTTGTATGGTTTATTTGAAGCTGCCTAAGCTTTGAACAGCTGTGTTTTTGTTTAAATTATTCAATCTTTGAATTGGCGTGTATTGTTTTTTGTAGCCAGTTTGGGACTTCTGGTTTTTTCTTTTTTTGTTGTTGTTTGGAGCAGCTCAGTCGGAGCTGTTCTGTTTGGGGAGCTGACGGTGCTGGAATGCCCTTTTCCCAAAGGGGTGGCCACAGCGGATTATCATATCCTATCTCTCTGGTGGATTACAATACGCAGCTTGGTCCGGGAGGACAGAAAGGGTATTGAAAAGCTTCCGGGGGTCTGGCCAGCGGAGGAGTACCTGTTCCAAGTCGCTCCGTGGCAGGGAAGCTTTACAATAGACAGTTAGCGCTGCTATTCAGCGCTGGGTTTAGTGGTTAAATAGGACCACACAAACAGCAGTTTTATCTGTGACCACTAGGAATTTAACTGGTTAGCGCTGAATATTGGCTTAACCGGTTAAGTTCCGGTGGCCAAAAATGAAACCAGAAATTCAGTGCCGATCATCAGATATGGCACACATTGAATTTCTGGTTCAGCGCCAGTAGTGGGCTTTAACTATGCTGCCCGCTACCAGCCGAATATCAGCCCCTAGAATTTTATGTTTTCATAGACTGTCAAATACCTCTCTGTGGTGGAATAGAAGATGCTGTAGCTTGGAAGTCAATAAATCTTGTAGTCTCCTTGCACTGGTATTAGGGGAATAGCCATGGACTCTGCCAAATCTTGATCCCCTTACATAGGTGGTGCTCTGGCCAGGGATAAGACCCAGAGACAATCACCCTCTCCCGGTCTGGGTATTTATACTAGTCCTGTTGTCTCTTGGAAACTCTTCTGGGAGAAAATAAATTTTATGAAGGCCCTACCTGTTGAACTGCCCTGAGACAAGGCACCCCTTACACTAAAATTTAGTGAAGCAGAAAGAGAGCTCCTTCACACATCTAAACAACCTCCAAAGTCTAAAAATCTGCTTCAAGGCTGGGGTGGCCTCTAGTTACTTGCAGAAAATTCTTGGCAAATGTCAGCTGACTAGACATTGGCATTCTGATGGACAAAATCTGCGGCTCATTCTTCCTGTAAGAAAGGCAAATCTGATGGAAACCAGCTCTTTGGTTTTTTTTTTTTTTTTTTCCCAATTATTGGCTCTAAGTTATGGAGTGATTTGCCATTGGGCTTGATACACTGAAATTACATGATTATGGTGTTCATTTTCAAAATGCCTTTAAAAAGTCCATCTGCTAAAAACATCCAAATCCTGATTTTGGGAAGTCAGAATTTGGACGTTCACACTGCAGTTCATCCAAACAGCAAGGGGGGCATGTTGTGGCCGTCTTTTGGGTAGGACTAGGGAGGGCCCAAAAGTAGGATGTCCAACAGCGATTTTCAAATGAGAAGAAAAGTCTATGTGTAAAAAGAAGGACCTTTTTGTCTACATCTGTTTCAGTCACGTCCAGCTTACAAAAAGGTGCTCTGATTGAGCAAATGACCACTGGAAGGATTAAGGCAGCCATTCCCAACATGTTCCTAGTCCCATTGGGTTTTCGGGATATCCTCAATGAATATGCTTAGCACGATTATTATACTTGAGTACAAATAATTCCAATCTAGTTACAAATATAAATGCTCCCCTGAAGTAACTACCATCTCATTCGCTTATAACTCTTTATTGAAATACATCTTTTTACCTCCCCTCATTGTATTACTCACTCACACCATCATCACTCAAAACTCTTGCCAAATCTCACAGCCATCTTAAAATTGTACATGCATTACACCATTTTAAAATGACTTTATGCTCTCTCTGACCTGACTAATGAAATAACTATAATGCAGAAATTTTTCACAAATATGTTATTCCTGCTAAGAATGCACTTTTCATTCACCAGAGTGTCATTTGTAAACCACAATAGCAGGTATATAAGAATTATTATTTATAGATATCTTGAATTTGTGTTGAGTTAAAATTTAATGGCAAGAAGTGTAGAGTGATGCACTTGGGGTGCAGAAACCCAAAAGAGAGATACCAGATACGAGGGGAGAGATTAGTAAGCTCAACTCAGGAGAGAGACCTTGGGGTGTTGGTGTCTAAGGATCTAAAGATGAAGAAACAATGCGACAAGGCAATGGCCGTGGCCAGAAGGATGCTAGGCTGCATAGAGAGGGGCATAACCAGCAGAAGAAAGGAGGTGTTGATGTCCTTCTACAAGTAGTTGGTGAGGCCCCACTTGGAGTATTGTGTTCAGTTTTGGAGGCCGTGTCTTGCTAAAGATGTAAAAAGGCTGGAAGTGGTGCAAAGAAAAGCTACAAAAAAATTATTTATTTATTTATTTATTGCATTTGTATCCCACATTTTCCCACCTCTTTGCAGGCTCAATGTGGCTTACAATACATCATGAATGGTGGAAATATATAAGAAAATAGACATTTAGTATTACAGAAGAATCTTGGGTAACATTATAATGATAAAACATGATAGTAGTATAACAAGCAGATATTAAAAGACAATACTGGATATATGTGGAGGAGTTCACATTTGTTGATCTTTGTGGTATACCTTGTTAAAGAGATGGGTCCTTCAGTAGTTTGCGGAAGTTAGTTAGTTCATAAATCGTTTTTAAGTTGTGCAGCAGCGCATTCCAGAATTGTGTGCTCAGGTATGAAAAGGTTGACGCGTGTGTTAGTTGTATTTAGACCTTTACAGTTGAGGAAGTGAAGATTTAGGAATGTGCGGGATGATTTTTTAGCATTCTTGGGTTGTAAGTCTATCAGGTCTGACATGTAGGTTGGGGCATCTCCGTGAATGATTTTATGATCTAGGGAGCATATTTTGAACATGATGCATTCTTTAAGTGGGAGTCAGTGTAGCTTTTCTCGTAAGGGTTTAGCATTTTCATATTTTGTTTTACCGAATATGAGTCTAATGGTATGACATTTGCGTTGCAAACCGTACAAGGAAAGACTTGCTGACCTGAACATGTATACCTTAGAGGAAAGGAGAAACAGGGGTAATGTGATACAGATGTTCAAATATTTGAAAGGTATTAATACACAAATGAACCTTTTTCTGAGACGGGAAGGCGGTAGAACTAGAGGACATGAATTGAGGTTGAAGGGGGGCAGACTCAGGAGTAATGTCAGGAAGTACTTTTTCACAGAGAGGGTGGTGGATATGTGGTAGGCCCTCCCATGGGAGGTGTTGGAGATGAAAACGGTAATGGACTTCAAACATGCATGGGATAAACACAAAGGAATCCGGTTTACATAAGTACATAAATAATGCCACACTGGGAAAAGACCAAGGGTCCATCGAGCCCAGCATCCTGTCCCCGACAGCGGCCAATCCAGGCCAAGGGCACCTGGCGAGCTTCCCAAACATACAAACATTCTATACATGTTATTCCTGGTTTAGAAGGAATGGTTCCATGGAATCTTAGTGGAGATTGGGTGGCGACGCTGGTAATTGGGGAAACAAAACGGGAACTGGGCAGACTTCTACGGTCTACGCCCTGATCGCGACTGAATAGATAGGGATGGGCTGGAGTGTAAATTTTAAGGGGCGTCGACGTTAGCTTCAGAACTTAGTACAAGAACAGTACTGGGCAGACTTCTACAGTCTGTGCCCTGAGGAAGGCAAGGACAAATCAAACTCGGGTATGCATATAAAATAACACATACCATGTAAAATGAGTTTATCTTGTTGGGCAGACTAGATGGACCATACAGGTCTATATCTGCCATCATTTACTATGTTACTATGTTATATTAGAACCTACAACCAGTTTTCTATGATTGCTGTGAACCATCTTGTCCGTAATCCATTGTCCTGAGCTGCAGCTATTAATCTCTCATCCTTAGGTCTTAGTTCTCCTCTTCTTAATCATTCATGTCTGACCTTGATCCACATAAAGTTCCTGGAGTAGCACTTGATATTTACCACTGTAATTCTGCATTTGCTACTTTTATTTCCTTGTTTGCTAATCTGCTTCTTTAAAGAGCTTTTACTCCTGCTTTGCTTGTTTGTTCCATTCATGTACTTACAGGTAGATTTTCACTCATTCCTTCTGCTTGCCGGAATGCCTGCCCAAGTTTAATCATAGAATTAGATTCTGGACACTTGCTCTCACACTTCAGCACTTTTTGCATGTTTGGACCTGTTAATGTTGTTGGCTCTCTCCCTTGTGTGGGTTCTTAATGTGATAAATGAGACCTGTCATTTGGCTGTGTCATTGGTCGCATTCTGAACATTAATATAGTTTCTTTCCCTTATGAACTCTGTCATCTGGAAGAAGGGCGAGAGAGGGGAGCTATGATAGAGACATTTAAATACCTACGTGGCATAAATGCACAGGAGGTGAGTCTCAATTGGAAGGAAGCTCTGGAATGAGGGTACATAGGATGAAGGTGAAAGGGGACAGACTCAGAAATAACCTGAGGAAATACTGAGGTGGGTTGGGCTCTGAATATTTATGTATTTTATTTATTTGTTGCATTTGTATCCCACATTTTCCCACCTATTTGCAGGCTCAATGTGGCTTACATTATGCCGTAATGGCGATCACCATTTCCGGAATGAGGAATACAAAGTGGTATTGCATTAAAGTTCATAAGTGAGAGTAAATTAGGGAGACAGACCACTTTGTTTGTAGCATTCCATGTGCTGGACCTGAACCAAAATACTGCTAAGTGATTTCTGATTATTTTATTCTAATTTATCAACTATTCTGTCTACAGGTTTAACTATCTGATATAGCTATTCTCTTGAATTTATTTCTCTTGAATTTATTGGTTATTGCTTAATTAAATTGTCCTGTGAATCTGTATTGTGGTACACTTCTCTGTCTTCTAACCCTGCCCCCCCCCCCCAAAAAAAAAGACAAAAATAACAACAACAACAAAAACAAAAAGAACTTTCCATTCCAGACTAGCTCTGATAGTAGAGAGGATAGGCTTTCTAACTGCTTCTTGTCCTACACCCTGCTAACTCTTGCAGTAGCAGTCTAACTTTGTGGACAGGTTCTGCCAATCCTAGGCAACAAAAAAAAAGCAGCCCACTAGTCTACCAACTGGTTATACATTTGCATTTTACATTGATGAAACTGCTGTAATTAGTGGGAATATTTAGATTTACTAAAGGACAATTATATTCTAGTGGAATCTGATTGTTGAATCAAATTGCATTTATTACTACTACTACTTAACATTTCTAGAGCGCTACTAGGGTTACGCAGCGCTGTACAATTTAACATAAAAGGACAGTCCCTGCTCGAAGGAGCTTACAATCTAAAGGACTGTATCATTGCTGGCCCTACCCAGAGAAGTTTATTTTTTGATACAGCACCTTTCAGACTCACTGGGACTTATAGTCCCACCCACCCACCCTCCCCTCACCTCACCTCACGCACCTCACACACTGGATATAATGGCGCACTGGGGGTGGGAACTACTGCTGAGCTGCTGCAGTAGCCCGGTAGTAGTTCCTTTTTAGCGAGTGGTAAGCCCGCCATAGGAGTTCTTCTCCTATCTTTGATTTTTGTTGTTTGCTGCTTCCCTTTATGGTCCTGCACCATACTCATAGCAGCTTTTAAGCAGAGATGAGTAGTAACGAAGTACTTGTACTTCATTACAATACTTAAGTACAATTTTCAGTACTTTTACTTTTTCTGCAATACTTTTTCCTTGTAGCTCGTTACAAATACTCAGTACTTTTGTAACGAAATACAAATACAGAAAGTATTATTTTAAAGTATTTTCCTTGCCTCTGCTTGAACCCGATTGGATACCCTGGGAATGGGAAATGCAGTATCCAATTGAGTTTAAGCAGAGGCAAGGAAAATAAAAGGCAGGTTGTCCGCCCCACTCTCTGCCCCTGCCCCCGAGCCTCAGTGTGCCCTCCCGTGCCTACCTTTATGCCCTTTATTTGCTGTGGTGGTCTAGTGGCCTTTTCAAGGCAGGAAATAAGCCCCCTCTTTCTTGCCTGCTGCCGCTGCTCTTCGATGCTGCAGCATATTCAAAATGGCTGCTGAGACTTCAAACAGCAGACTTGTCAGGCTGTTGCTTAAAGTCTCAGCAGTTATATTGAAAAAGAGGTGGTATTGCATAGAGCAGCAGTAGCGGGCAGCAAAGATAACTTCTTTCCTTCGCAGAAGAGGCAAGACAAGCCCAGCCAGACAAGCCCATCTGTTGAGTGTGTGTGTGTATGTGTGTGAGGGTGGGGGAGCTGTAAAAAATGTCCAGGAATAAAACTAAGATGTTTTGAGCTAGACCTGTTTTAATAACTACTAAGCCACAAAAATGTGCCCTAAATGACCACTGGAGCAATAAAGGAATGACCCCCCCCCCCCCCAACTCCCAAAGATGTAAAAGAAACAGTACATACCAGCTTCTATGACAGCCTCAGATTTATAGCCAGTCCTATTAGAGCAGCAAGGAGGTCTCTGGAGTAGCCTACTGATCAGTGCAGTGCACTGTGGAGAAGGGGACCTAGGCCCATATCCCACTCTAACTGTTACACTTGTGGTGAAATGTGTCAACCCTCTAAAGCTGATCAAAAACCTACTATACCCACATATAAGCAACCCATTCACCTGTAAGAGCTATTGCAGTGGTGTACAGTTGGGGGTGATAGGTTTTGGAAGGCTCAGCAGACAAGATAAGGGAGTAATGGTGAGATGTGTACCTGGGAGCTTTTATATGAAGTCCACAGCAGTGCCCCCTAGGGTGCCCCATTGCTCTTCTGGGATGTCTGTGTGGACAGTCTACTAAGAATGATGACTCCTCCTATATCCTGATGGCCTGATTTTGAGTATTTTACACTAGGACTTTGGTTTTTTTTTTAATCAAAAAATGGACTATAAATATAAATGCACAGAGCATAAAAACATCTAGCATGTGACCATTTTCGGGGAAAAAAAAAAAAAGAGAGAAACACTTTGCTGTTTTGAAAATGGCTATATTTCCGATTTGGACCATTTAACGCAAAATGTCCAAAGTCCAACTTAGATGTCATATCAAATATGCCCCTCTTGAGAAGGATAGGAAACATTATGCTTAGACACAGTTGAAACTGTATCATGTATGCTTGTCATTACTTGGAAAATGAAAAAATAAAGATAATAAAATTAATATCACCACCAAAAAAAAAAGTTAAGAAAAAGACAGCCCATATACCTTTCTAGCCATCTTATTCTATTTACACTCTCAGTACACCTTTTCTGCCTATATAGCAGTGTTGTCTCTTCTATCCTAACTTGGACATGCACTCCATATTCTGTAGAACTTTCCAGAATGATTGAACTTCAAGCAGCAACACTACTGTAACTATGTTTGTATTATGTCATCATAAAAACATGTCATTTATGCCTTATTTTTAACTGTGTGTTGTTTGATTTTTTAAAAATTTATGTTGGCATTTGTAGTGGCATTTGATATACCCTGCCTAAATTTGTGGATAGTGTGAGTAATAAATACATTTTTTTTAAATAAGTAAAACTAGCTAAAGACTTCAAAATGTCAGGTCCCCCCTTTTTTCACCTCTTATGTACCCAGTTTTGGTCTTACTCACGATTTTCCTTTCTTTCTTTTCTAGTCTTCCTATTTTGAAACAGAAGGTTTCATTACAGTTACACCCTCTGTTTTAAACATCTTCTTTCCAGAGTTCATCCTTTGGCTGTTCCTAAGATATGTGCCTGCGTGGTGCCTGCATGTGGTTCCAATAAGCACCACTATCCTTTACTCTGATTCATTGTGGTGGGAGTAACTGTGTAGTTGTTTAAGAAAATAACTATTATCGCCACTTGGAAATGAAAGAAAACAAAAGGGCAAATTGTATAAGCAATTATTATTTTTCATTAGAACAGCCAAGCAAACAAATCATGAATCCAAGTGCATATATGGGAGTCAAGACTTCTACTCCTTGACCCCCTACTCTTCTTCCCCCTCCCCCCCCCCCCCCCCCCCACACACACACTGTAAGAACTTCATTTGCTTTGTAGTTTTCTAGAAAAAGAATGTGTGGACCTATCACTTAACCCTTGGCTCCATTGTCTCTGATATAAAGTTAGATTATGAGCCCTCCAGGGACAGTAAAAACATGCCTACTGTACCTAAATATATACTGCTTCAATAGCTTTCAGGTTTGCAGGCAGTAAATAATAAAATAAAATAAATATAAAGGCAATATGGAAATGAAATCAAATAGAGAACCATGAATCATGAACTTGTTTCAACTGCTAACTTGTTTTGCTCCACTCTCCACTCCCCTTCCCACCCATTGCAGCTGGTTTAACTTGAGTGGAGTGGGCTTCTGATCTACCCACTGTAATCCCCTGCAGAATATACAGCAAGAAAACCTTTCGCTCTTTCTCAATAATACTGATTCTGCAGTATTCAAGAAGACAACATAATGAGATTAGACACCTTTCAGTCCCTGTTGTTTGGATATAATTGCTAAATTAAGTACAGGGGCTGTTGGTGCAGCCAGGGGAGGTATTTCAATGAAGTACTGGCTTGTTTACATCCATGATCCACTTCTGTTGTGCCAGTGCCTGCATGTTTTCATTCACTCTGCCATCACACAGAGCTTTCCAAAGGACACAGGAAATACCAAGCATTTTTTGCGTGGGTCAAGAGATTTATGAAGCAGGCTTTATCATAAGCACCCAACTCTAGGCAGGCAAGTAAACAAGCAGGAGGAAAAGCCAGATTTCTGAGGAAGCAGCACAGCCCCTGAACTGCCCTCAGTCATTCAACATGGTGTAGATCCAAATTTCAGGTATTAAGTTTGTTTATAAAAAATATTCAAAGCAGGGTAGCAAATGATAATGCTGCTGAAATTCATTTCTGACCACCTCAGCAGTACCAGAGGTTAACTGGATATTGTTGATATTCTGCTTTTGTACACAGATAAGTATCTTGGTAAATTAGGGGGAAATGGAACTTGAAATACCACCTCTCTGTGGTTTTTGCAGCTAAATTCAAAGCGGTTTACATATATACAGGTACTTATTTTGTACCTGGGGCAATGGAGGGTTAAGTGACTTGCTCAGAGTCACAAGGAGCTTTAGTGGGAATCAAACCCAGTTCCCTAGGCTCAAAGTCCGCTGCACTAACCACTCCTCCACTCCTGGTATAGACACTGACTATTGGTGGTAACTGGATAATTTCCAGAAGTCAATCTATATCTGGATATTCAGACCCAAGGATCTTGATATCAGTGGGCACAGAATATCCATGTATAGATTTTAAAATGCTATGGTTAGCATTTTAATTCACACTGACTGCAGTGTTTAAATTTGGGGTGGGGGTAGGGGGGTTGAAGGTATTTTTAAGTCTATAGAAAATTTTTATCCTACTGGATCCCTGATGGATAGTTAGTTCTTTACCAGTAGAGAGATATCAGAAGCCAATCTCTTCAATGGTGTCTGCCAGCTCCAATGCTCAGATGGTATATCTGTCTGGTATTTCTTTTTTTTTTTTTGGCTGGGGCATATACAATTCTACAGTAGTGGACCAAAGTCTAACAGGGAGGAAAGAAAGAGTTGAGTTTGGGGGGGGGGGGGGGGTTATGGCCAAGAGGTTAATTGGTTATAATATTTCTGTATATTGTTTTATTATTTGATATAATTTACAGTCATGATACGGCTTTGTTATTTAACTTTGAAATTTCAATAAAAGGATTTATCAAAAACTAAATCAAGTCTGCTGAAAAAATTATTTTTCTTTTCTTTTTCATTTAGGGAGGAAAGACTTCAGTAAAACCTGCGCTACAATTTGAAACTTAGCTGCTGTATAGCACATCAGAAAACCTCCCCTTCCTATTTTTTATTTTGAAACATTTTTGTCCTTTTTATTTAAAACTTTTATTACTGTGAAGTTCAAATATGAAAATATGTTATCTTTCACTACACAATGCTTCTTCAGGAGCTGCTGGCTTCACAGTGGCGTCCCAAATATAATTTATCTAGACTCTCCATTATAACGATAAAAAAACATACTGATCAGTGGTACATCCTTGTAAAACATGTCTCAGACTTGCCTTGTTTATAATCTTGGTCTCATCCTTCGACATTCTCTGGCTTCAGATTCCATAGCTTTGCAGATCATAAAATGACGCTCCTATTTCAAGGAAACACCAATTAACTCACTGCCAATCAGAGTGCCCTTTTCACTATTGATGATGGCAGTCAGCTGGATCTAGAACTTGTTCAAAGCACACGTAAACAATACAAACTAATATAAAATTTAAACAAATCTATAGAAGATTTTTATTGCCAATATTTAGCTAAGGATACATAGTTTTGGTATTCTAAAACAAGTCTGTACTAGTGTGAGGCCCCATTAGAACTGATAGGGCGCAAATAACATATATACATGCAGATTCTATCCCCCACCCTCAGCCCATCCCTGGGAATTCCAGTCTTCTCTGCTATGGAAAGGAAGCGTACATGCTTGTCACAGCAGCTAGAAGTGTGCATGCTTTTACACAGCATGTGCACTTCTACCCAAAGGCAAGCCAAACAATGCACAGATGCAGTGGTTCCCCTTAATTTATGCGTAGCTTGGAAATTGGGTGCCCAATTTATAGAATAAGGTCAGTTGCACATGCAACTTAACTCCAATTAACAGCCAGTTATTAAATTAACAGCCAAGTATTGGCTTACACTGGTGTTAATTGGCATTAGTTGGTGCCAGTTGGCAGTTGATCATGCAGTTCTGGTCGCTGTACCTCAAAAAAGATATAGAATTAGAAAAGGTTCAAAGAAGAGCAACCAAAATGATAACGGGAATGGATCTCCTCTCATATGGGGAAAGGCTAAAGAGGTTAGGGCTCTTCAGCTTGGAAAAGAGACGGATGAGGGGAGGTATGATTGAGGTCTACAAAATCCTGAGTGGTGTAGAAAGAGTAAATGTAAATCGATTGTTTACTCGTTCCAAAAGTACAAAAACTAGGGAACACGCGAGGAAGCTACATGGAAATACTTTCAAAACAAATAGGAGGAAATACTTTTTCATTCAACAAATAGTTAAGCTCTGGTACTCTTTGCTGGAGGATGTGGTAACAGCGGTTAGCGTATCTGGGTTTTAAAAAAGTTTGGACAAATTCCTGGAGGAAAAGTCCATAGTCTGCTATTGAGACAGATATGGGAAGCAACTGCTTGCCCTGGGATTTGCAGTATGGAGTGTTGCCACGATTTGGGTTTCTGCCAGGTACTTGTGACCTGGCTTGGGCACTGTTTGGAAAATAAGATACTGGGCTAGATGGGCCATTGGTCTGACCCAGTATGGCTACTCTTATGTTCTTAATTACTATTCTAGAAGCTGTGCACGCATTTTCTGTCATGTACTACTACTACTACTTAACATTTCTAAAGTGCTACTAGGGTTACGCAGCGCTGTACAGTTTAACATAGAAGGACAGTCCCTGCTCAAGGAGCTTACAATCTAAAGGACAAATGTACAGTCAGTCAAATAGGGGCAATCAAATTGGGGCAGTCTAGATTTCCTGAATAGGTATAAAGGTTAGGTGCCGAAGGTGACATTGAAGAGGTGGACTTTGAGCACGGATTTGAAGATGGGCAGGGAGGGGGCTTGGCGTAAGGGCTCAGGAAGTTTATTCCAAGCATAGGGCGAGGCGAGGCAGAAAGGGCGGAGCCTGGAGTTGGCAGTGGTGGAGAAGGGTACTGAGAGGAGGGATTTGTCCTGTGAGTGGAGGTTTCGGGTGGGAACGTAAGGGAAGATGAGGGTAGAGAGGTAATGAGGGGCTGCAGACTGAGTGCATTTGTAGGTTAGAAGGAGAAGCTTGAACTGTATGTGGTACCTGATCGGAAGCCAGTGAAGTGAGTTGAGGAGAGGGGTGATATGAGCATATTGGTCCAGGTGGAATAGAAGACGTGCCGCAGAGTTCTTAATGGATTGAAGGGGGGATAGATGATTAAGTGGGAGGCCAGTGAGGAGTAGGTTGCAGTAGTCGAGGCAAGAGGTAATGAGAGAGTGGATGAGAGTTCGGGTGGTGTGCTCAGAGAGGAAAGGGCGAATTTTGCTGATGTTAAAGAGAAAGAAGCGACAGTCTTTTAAAACAAATGTGCAAGGTGAAAAGCTGAGTACTTATCCAGTCTCGTGGGTTTCAGGGGAAGGCAGTGAGGAATAAAGTGGAGGAATTCCCACGAGACTGGATAAGTACTCAGCTTTTCACCTTGCACATTTGTTTTAAAAGACTGAAAGTTTAAAGTATTTAGTCCATTACTTTGCACATTTGGTTTAAAAAGATTGAAAAATTATAGCACAGTGGTGTCGGGAAGCAGTAATATAGAAAAAGAAAAAGAAAAAAAGGAAAAAAAAGTCTTCCGAACTCACTGCAGGGATACCCGATGAAAGAAACACTATACCATTTCAGAGCAGTATGCTTGACTGCATGAGAAGTGGCAAAATCATCTGAGGGTTCCCTTGCTATTCATGGGTGTGCATTGTATTACAAATATTGGATGAGTGGACTAGTGCATTGGTGATAGCTGAGACTTTAATAATCGGTGGCTAAGGTCCTGGTTTATTTTGTTTAGTATATATAAGTGAAACATCAAAGCATTTCAATGACAGTCTAACAGGATGAGGGTGGGTCTCTCACCTAACCTACCCTTATCCTATTAGACTGTCACTGAAATGCTTTGATGTTTCTCTTATATATACTGTCATCTACCAACATGTGCTTATTTCCGATCTGATGAAGGGCTACCTTCGAAAGCTAATCAAAAAATGTATTGTTAGTCCAATAAAAAGGGTATCATCTTATTTTCTTTTCCACGTTTTATTTTATTCTATTTCTATTGATTACCTTTTTCTATGGAAAAGAGGATTTTGGATTCACCTTACCTTCATTAAGGAAAAGAGGAATCTGAAGGCATTTCTAGGACCTCTTATTTCGATAGGTAAAGGAAAAGAAGGAGAGAGATTTGGTTGCCTTAATGGTACCTGAAGGAGAAAAAGAAGTTTAGAGCTTCTCAACCAGAGATTTTTCTAGCAAGGAAACTAGAGGAGATATTCACCAGACAAAAGAGTGAAGATTTGGTTTCAAGTTTATTTGGGGTTTACTATCTTGCCCATCACAAGAACATCTAGGCGGTTTCTATGCTAAAAAGAAAGGAGAAAGATTGGGAAAGAAGGGGGTTGGTGTCTAGACTGAAGCAAAAGGAACGGGAGGGGGGTGGAACTACAATATTGATAGGAAAGCTGGGGAAACATAAAAAGGAGGGGAGTTGCTGCGACCCAGATCCACCCCTTAGAGGGGGTGTCTTACATATAGGCATCTTGGAAAAGGAAAGTTTTTAAATCTATTTTGAATTTTTGAAGCGTTGTTTGTTCAAGCAAATGTTATGGTAATCTGTTCCAATTTTCAGAACCCTGTACAGAAAACAAAATGGCTCATGTATGTTCATGAAAAATTTCCCTGAATGAGGGTACCACCAGATGATGTTAGGTGGTTAATCGTAGTGTACGTGATGGGATATAAGGGATTAGTAGACGGGAAAGTGTTGGAGTTCGCCAGACATGATGACCTTATGCACTAGAAGTAGCATGTTGTAAATGATTTGATTAGGAAAAGGTAGCCAGTGTGCTGCTTTTAGAAGTGGTGTAACATGATCACATTTTTTAGAACTGGTAATTAATTTGATGACAGTGTTTTGCATGAGTTGTAAATGGCGTATTTCTTTTTGGGTCAAACCTCGATATAGTATGTTGCAGTAATCAAGTTGGCTAATAATGAAGGAATGGATCAAAATATTTAGTGCAGAAGGGAGTGATTTAATCGATCTAATTTGTCTAAGATGGTAGAAGCATCTTTTAATCAGGGTAGCGATCTGTGGTCGAAAAGAAAGTGTCTTACCTAAAATAACACTGCACTGGATCTCAGAAATGAGATCGCAATTCATTTAAACATTGAGGATTCCCTCGTACAAAATAGAGGACCACAAAAAACAAGCAGACAAAAACTGAAACGGAGACCCCTTTCCCCTCCGCCAAAGAAAGCCAGACTCTATAAGCAGAGCAATTCTGGTAAAAGAAACAGAAATGCATTTTCTCCTGTACTCTGCTGTATATTTCTTAAAATAGACACATTCTAATCATGAAAAAGAATTAAATACAAATATTTGTCTACCTTTGTTGTCTGGGCACTTTTCTAATTGGGTTGGTCCCAATCTGTTCCACTTTTTATGTTGGTCTTCTGAATTCTTTTCCAGGTCTGCCTTTCCATTTCTTTTCTCTTCTCTTACCCTTCTTCCCTTCCTTCTCTATATCTATCTGGCACTGATCTTTCTTTTTTATGTTTTGCCTCTATATCCACCTAGATATGATTTTTACCCCTTATTCTCCCTCTCACCCTCTAGTCTAATTTCCATTTCACCTCTCACCTACCTACCAGCTTTTCCTATCTCTCTCTCTTCCCCTCTGCAGCAATCCCATTGCCCTCCTTGTCTGTCTTTCTTTTTTCCAGTCTGTCTTTCTTTTTCCCAAGTTTCCTATTCCCCTTCTCAGTCCCCCATTTCCATCTTTTGTACTCATCTACTCTCCACTGCCTCTCATCCCTTCACCAGCCCCAGCTCTATCCCTGTCTCTCCTTCCTTCCCTTGCCTCCAGGTCATTCTTTTATACCCCATATCCTATTGCCTTGCTTTCATCATCATTTTAACCCTACTTCAACCCTCACTCAAACCCTGAGAGACCTATCCCCTTTCCTTCTCCAGTATCCCATCCCTTTTCAATGTCTCTCATCCTATCTCCATTCTTCCAGGTTATTCACGCTATGTCTCAACTACTACTATTTAGCATTTCTATAGCGCTACAAGGCGTACGCAGCGCTGCACAAACATAGAAGAAAGACAGTCCCTGCTCAAAGAGCTTACAATCTAATAGACAAAAAAATAAATAAATAAAGTAAGCAAATCAATTCAATTAATGTGAACGGGAAGGAAGAGAGGAGGGTAGGTGGAGGCGAGTGGTTACAAGTGGTTACGAGTCAAAGCAATGTTAAAGAGGTGGGCTTTCAGTCTAGATTTAAAGGTGGCCAAGGATGGGGCAAGACGTATGGGCTCAGGAAGTTTATTCCAAGTTTATGTCTCCCCATTCTCTTACCCCTAATTTCACACCCTCACTCATTCTCCCAACCCATCAACATACCCCCACTCATACCCACTAATTGCCAAGTACTCACTATTCCCTCAAAATTCTCACTCCATTTCTCCCATCCATAATTCCATGCTCTGCTCCCCAACACCAAGTCCCAGTCATCTTCCACTCTGTTCCCCTTCTCCTCCCATCCCTAGTCCCATCTTCTGCTCTGTTCCCCTTCTTCCCCCAGTCTCATTCATCTTTTGCTCTGTTCCCCTTCTTCCCCCCAAGCCCCATGCATTTTCTTCTCTGTTCCCCTTCTTTTTCCCCAGTCCCATCAATTTTCTGTTTTGTCCCCCTTCTTCCTCTTGTCCCATCTTCTGCTTTGTTCCTCTTCTCCCGTCCATCTTCTGTTCTCCTTCTCTCACAGTACCAGTACTAGATTTCAGCTGCCCTACATATATAACCACTTGATTAGGGCAAGTGTAATGTGTAATGAATTTGATATACTGCCTTTCTGTGGTACAACCGAAGCAGTTCACATAGGGGCCCTTTTACAAAGGTGCAGGAAGGCTAACGCATGGGTAGCATTCACCCAATCAGGGTAATTCCGATTATGGTGTGTGCTGAATCCCATGGTAGAAAATAATTTTCTATTTTCTACCACAGGGGGCGTTCCCAACAGTAAATGGCAGCGCACCCATGTTGTGCTGCATGGTTACCATGTGGGTAGCGCGTGAGCCCCTACCGCTAGGTCGATGGATGGCAGTAAGGGCTCAAGGCATAAACAGGTGTGCTTTAGTTTTAATATTAGCGCAGGCCCATTTCCCCTGCCCATTAAATCATAGCCTTTTTCCCCAGCTGTGGTAAAAAATGGCCCAGTGTGCTCCTAAAAGGCGCGTCCACACTATTTTTTACCGCGGCTTTGTAAAAGGACCCCATACTGTATAAAGGTTGCTTTCCTACCTTCTCTCAAATATGATTGTATCATGGATTAAATATCTTTTTGTAGGGCTTTCTTTCCTGATTATTGCCTTTATTTTTGTTCATTTCACATATTCATCGTAATAACTTTTAAAACACAAATTAGAACTTTTTAATGCATGGAAGTCAATTGTATACATGTTAATTGGTAGGTTAAATCATGGCAAAACAATTATGGGTCACTACATTTTTTTAAGGCTTGCTAATGAACAGAATGCACACTAATGAATGCAACGTCCCTATCAGTTTATGATTGACTGGATCCTGGTCAGATTTTTTCCTGAAAAGTTGCAGGAAAATAGCAGTGGATTGAGTTGACAACCTTAGAAGAGCAACAGAAGGTTTGCATGCACAATGCAAAGAGAGAAGAAAGAGCTGTGTACACACTGATGGGGATAATGAAGGAAGAAGATCAACATTTGACCTTCCATGTAGAGAATGACACGGGGACGGGGAACCGCAGTAACCGTGGGGATGGAGACAGGGCGGAGACAGATCCCACGGGGACAGGGACAGATCCTGTGGGGGTGGGGACAGAGCCCACAGGGATGGGGATGGGGACAGAGCTCGCGGGGACGGGGCGGGGACAGATCCCACGGGGATGGTGTGGGGACGGGGACAGATCCCACGGGGATGGGGCGGGGATGGGGACAGAGCCCACAGGGACAGGAGACAAACTTTGTCCCCGTGTCATTTTCTACTTTGAAGCCTATTAATGAACTGGACTGTTATTTATGTTTAAGTAATGCCTACAAAGATATTTTAATTTTTTGGAAAAACAAGCAAACATACTGGCCACAACCAGCAAAATTTGTATGGGAGATCCTATACATCCTGCTACCAGCACATCTTCTAAGAGACAACTTCTATTCCAGGAAGGACTGTGGAAGACAGGAGAGCTAGATTGAATCTTGAGATTGCTGATGATTTCTTATTTATCCACAGATTAAAAAAAACATAACAGTGCTTTATAGGGCATATAGAATGGTTTGTATTTTATACCCCTGAACATTTTAACAGTGTGAATTAGGATTCCTTGGTGTAGTAGAAATCACCTTTTGTTGGGGTTGGAAGGGTAGAGGGTGGTGGTAGGAAGGAGGGTTATTATAGCTGCTCATTGTTTTTATTTTTCTCTATTTGTAATTTATACACAACAGTTGCACAGCATATTGTTCCTTTTTATATTTTAATAAAAAGATTTAAATATAAAATCATAAATATTCGAGGCTTCTGCAGATGAGGACAGAGCCCACGGGGCGGGGATGGAGACAGGGCCTGCGGGGACGGGACGGGGACGGAGACAGAACCTGCAGGGATGGGGTGGGGACGGAGACAAACTTTGTTCCCGTGTCATTCTCTTCTTCCATGCTAGTATGCAGGTTTCAGTCAGGGGCCCTTTTACTAAGCTGTGCTAGTAAATGGGCTTAGTGCATTCTAGCTCAGGACTTTCCCATGAGCAAAGCCCTTTTCTAGCACAGCCGTATGTTTTGCCTTTTTCAATGATGTCTTTTTCTGGTTGTACATAATGTTAGTATTGGTGCCCGGCCACTGAAAAAAATGAACACAGGAGCACTTACTGCCTCCTGTTTAGGAGGTGCTAAGGGCTCCTACGTTAAGTCAACATTATTCAGCTAGCATGCACTAATGTCAGCGTGCTCGGTAAACAGCGCTTCCACTCCCATTCTCTGTCCCTGACACACCCTCCCCCACAAGAATGTTTAACAAAATATTGCACGGTTAGCGCATACAATTGGCAATATAATTGGCATACAATTGGCAAAACTAATGCAATAGTCGATGACCTAACTTATGCTACAACTCATTTTATCACTTAGAAACCTCTATACAATACCATAGTGCAATCCTCTGTACCATGTATGTTTGCACCTTGATGTATTACCATTTGAAATTCTGTACCCGGAAATGGCGATCGCCATCACGGCATAATGTAAGCCACATTGAGCCTGCAAATAGGTGGGAAAATGTGGGATACAAATGCTACAAATAAATAAATAAATAAAACGCTTTACTGCATCCTATGTTTCCCATGTTGTGTGTGTTGGGCGCTTGACGCAGTTTAGTAAAATGACTCGCCAGTTTTTCCGCCATGAGGTATCCATATTCAATCTGAGCCATGCTTCTCTCATGAAATTATTAATCTTGTTTTCTGTCCCCTCCTACAGTGTGTGTGTACGTTGTTTCTATCCTAAAATCTAGATACACCTGCCTGTGTGTTTCTGAAATGGAACTTTAGAGCAGGTTAGAATCCTTTATGGATGAATGTTTTCATATACTGTAAGTTCTCCTTTACAAAGATTACGAAATGAAGGTCAGCAAGTAAGTTGCCGGAACAGCACTTTTATTATGCCTTTCATGCTTTCATTATCATGGGGGGAGCTGAATCTGATACAGAATAGTTCATATCCCTATTCTGCTACTGACATAGTACAACCTTTACTGTCATGTACTTCAGTTCACCCCATTGAATGTAGGTAATTATAATAGTAGCATTATTCTCTGTGTCCTTCAGAAACTCTCATGCATCAATCTTGTTCTAAAAATCCTGCTGTGACAACCACTCCAAATGCAGCCAACTGTAAGCTTCTAAAGCAATATAACGTTAAAGGCCATTGAGATCTGATGAGTGCATGAAAGGTAGTGAGTGAGTTCTGACTATTATTGTACCATAGTTTACCCTATTTAACATGTTTTAAGCTAGCTTTTAACACAACGCATACGTAGGGCCTCATCTGGTTGGTCAGATTTCCACCCAAAGGGTGATTACTGGATGGTGTGGTCATAGGAGCCAACTTTTCAAAATGATTGGGGGTGCTGAATTTTTTTTTTTTTTACAGGCAGTGCGTCACCCCCCTCCACTACCGTAAAATCCTGTCTGCTGCAGTCTTCACCTGGCAGTGGCAGCGCCACTCATAGGCTGCCTGCAACCTGCACCAGGACTTCTTCCCTGAACAGTCCCACCCCTCAGTCTCCCAGTACTGTGCAAATATAAAAAGATGCAAATTTCAGAAACTGACATTTTTTTTTACATTTGTACCCTGCGCTTTCCCACTCATGGCAGGCTCAATGTGGCAATGGAGGGTTAAGTGATTTGCCCAGAGTCACAAGGAGCTGCCTGTGTCTGAAGTGGGAATTGAACTCAGTTCCTCAGTCCAACACCCTAACCACTAGGCCACTCCTCCACTCACTGTAGTTCACTCACTATACTATAGGTTAACAAATACAAATAAAACAAAAAATGGAAAATATGATAATATCATTTTATTGGACTAAATTCATTTTTCAATTAGCTTTCAAAGGCCAAAACCTCTTTCCTTAAGTCAGGACAGTATACTGTTGTTATGGTATTCTGTTCTGACATGAGAAAGGAGGGTTTGGTCTCCAAACATTAGTCAAAAATGTATTAAAATTAGTCCAATAAAGATATCACCTTCTATTTTCTGTATTTATTAACACAGCTTCCACACTACTTTATCCTAAACTAAAAATAAAATTCATTTTTTCCTACCTTTGTGGTCTGGCCGTTTACAGTTTCTAATTGTGTTGGTCCCAGTCTCTTGTTTCTTCTTTCCTCAATCTTAACTCTTCCCCCTTTCCATCCAGCATCTACCCCTTCTCTCTCTCCCCTTTCCTTCCAGTATCTGCCCCCTCTCTTCCCCCTTTCAATCCAGCATCTGCTCCCTCTCTTCCCCCTTTCCATCCAGCGTCTACCCCCTCTCTCTCCCCTTTCCATTCAGTATGTGCCCCCTCTCTTCCCTCTTTCCATCCAGCGTCTATTTTCTCCATCCATGTGTAGTTTTGTCCTCTTTTCCCTTTCCCTCATCTCTGTCAGTATGCATCTCCTTCCTCTTTCTTCACTCCCCTCCAAACATATGCATCTCCTTCCTCTCTCTTCCCTCCCCTCCATCCATGTCCAGCATTTCTTCTCTCTCCCCTCATCCATGTGCATCTCGTCCTGTCTTCCCTCCCCTCCATCCATGTCCAGCATTTCTCCTCTCCTCTTCATGTGCATCTACTTCCTCTGTCTTTCCTCCACTCCATGTCCCGCATTTATCCTCTCTTCCCTCCCCTGCTCGGCAAACGCACTGCCTGCCACCGGCTGAATATCGAGCCCTATATGTATATTTCAGAAAAAAAAGTGGGAAAGGGGAGATATAATAGATGTATTTAAATACCTCTATGCATAAATGCACCGGGTATGAGTCTCTTTCAACTGAAAAGAAGCTCTGGAATGAGAGGGCAAAGGATGAAGCTTGGAAAAAAGATGCATGAGGGAGATATAATTGAGGTCTACAAAATCCTGAGTGGTGTAGAATGAGTAGAAGCACTGAGAATTTCTAACAGAGAGGAAGGATGGTATATACAGGCAGACTGGATAGGCCTTATGGTCTTTATCTGCTGTTATTTTCTTTGCTTCTGTGTTTCTATGATGCTTGTTCGCCCTTGCTTACTATGTGGAGGAGTGAAGAAGTAGACTAGTGGTTAGTGTAGCAGTCTTGATCTCCAGAGGTGGCCTTCAAATCCCACTGCTGCTCCTTGTGATCTTGGGCAAATCACTTAACCATCCATTGCCTCAGGTAAAAAATTCAATTGTGAGCCCTCTAGAGACAGAGAAATACCCAGTGTACCTGAATATAACTCACCTTGAGCTACTACTGAAAAAGGTGTGAGCAAAATTAAAATAAAATATTAATAATATAGGGCTTGGTTCGCCCCACTATCTGCCTTCTTGAACTCTGCAAAGCAAATGATAGAAATTTCCTCTGAATTGCATCTGTCATAAGAAGAAATAGTCAAGAGATATTTAGGATGGTTGAAAAAAAAAAAATACGTGCAGGGAGCATGACAAGATTCATTATCACCCACTGCTTTGCCCATGGACTTACGCCTACATGCACATACTTTTTACTCAGTTCCCAGTGCACTCATCTCTAAATATGTTTACTCCTGAGCAACTGGAACATCACCAGGCCTGAGCACAACAAAGATCCCATTGCAATAACAGTAATTTTGATACTTTTAGCTTTTTGTTTCCTTTCATAGGAGAAAAAGAGAAGTCTATCTAGAATACGCCATGCTTTATTACTCTTATTATGTGCCATCAGAAGGAAATCTGAAACAGTCTTCTGCTTTTAAAAACAACTTAACTTTCCAGATGACAAAAGTCACTTTTAAAAGGACAGCACTTCCTTCCCTGCTAGAGAATTGTGGCAGTCATTTCTTAAAAATGGCTTGACCCTACAATACCCCTCAAATTCAGCATATTTTCACTTCCCTTGAATTCTGTACTCCTTCTCTTTCATACACAGAAACAGAGAAAAAAATTGGGTCATTTTGGAAAGAGGGAATGGAATGTGAATTCACATTGGTGTGATATATAGGCCTCCTTCACAGAAAGAAGAAATGGACAGAGATTTAATTGAAGGCATTCAAAATACAGCTGTGAATAGGTTGTTTTAATATGCTAGATGTTGATTGGGGTATCTCTATTGCAGGGTCTTCTAGAACAATTTCAGCAGTTGGTAATGGAACTCACACGGGATGGGCCCATACTGGACTTAGTGCTTACAAATGGAGATAGTGTTTCTGATGTTATAGTGGGGGGTCATCTGGCATCCAGTGATCACCAGAAGGTGTGGTTTAATATTAATACAGGTATGGAGTGGGTTCATTCAAAAGTGAAGGTTCTAGACTTCAAAAAAACTTTGTTCAGATGGGGGATTACCTCAAGGAGTTGTTTTCTGGATAGGAATATCTGGAAGAAGTAGGAAAGCTATGGGCAAAACTGAAATGAACTCTTGTAAGGGCAAGAAACCTTTTTGTAAGGAAAGTAAATAAGAGGAAAAGAAGGCCGCTTTAGTTCTCAAAAGTAGTAGCTAAAAAGGTAACGAAAAAGTGGTTCGCCTTCATAAACTGCAAGAGATTATAGAAAGAGAAAGGCAAGTGACAATATCTGGAAAAGCTTGGTAGAGTAGTCAGGAAAGCAAAGATGCAAATGGAAGAAAAAATAGCCAATATAGTAAAATGAGGAGAAAGTGCAAAAATGACATTGTGAGACTCAGAAGTGAAAGGTAGGAATATGTAGAAACTGATGAAGATAAGGCAGAATTGCTTAACAAATACTTCTGTTCTGCTTTCACAGCTGAAGGGCTGAGAGCAGGACCACAAAAGACAAACACAAATAGGAATAGTGACATGGTAGTCCCTGAACGATTTTCAAAGGACTGTGTTTGTGAGGAGCTAGTTAAAATAAACGTGAACAGAGCGATAGGGCCAGAGGGCTTATGTCCAAGGGTACTGAAGGGACTTAGGGAAGTTCTGGTGGCTCTGCTGGCTAACCTTTTCAATGCTTCTCTAGAGTCAGGAGTGGTCCAGGAGGACTGGAGAAGGGCAGATGTAAAAAGTGGAAGTAAGGAAGAAGTTGGTAAGTCTGACTTAAATGGTAAGTAAATTAATGGAAACCCTTTTAAAACAGAGAATAGTAAAGTTTTGGAATCCAGTGGATTACAGGACCCAAGACAACATGGTTTTATTAAAGGTACATCTTGTCAGACAAATCTGATTAATTTCTTTAGGTAACCAGAGAGTTGGATCAAGGGAGAGCGTTAGATTTTAGCAAAGCCTTTGACATGATTCTGCATAGACGGCTAATAAATAAACTGAGTGCCCTGGATATGGGCCTTAAAGTGCCTGACTGGGTTAGGAACTGGTTGAGTGGAAGTCGACAGAGGGTAGTGGTAAATGGAGCTCACTCTGAGGAAAGGAATATTGCCAGTGGTGTGCCACAGGGTTCGGTTCTTGGGCAAGTTCTTTTTAACATTTTTGTAAACGAAATTACTGGCTTCCACTGGAACTATATGTCATAAGCATCTTTGAATAGGAAGGTCTTCAGACCTTCTTTGAACATTTCCTCCATTAATGCAGCATGTTTCCGATTGATGTTATAGATCTTTCTCATTTTTTTTTTGTTATCTTAATCCTTTAAGATACCCATCTATCAAGAAGACCTCTGCACATAATGATTTTATTTTACTTGAATGCATTTTTCCAAGAAGGAGTTGTCACCTTTCTCTTTCCTCTGGGCCTGTGTCCTTGTTGGTAAAATTCCCTCCATAATAATTTTTGCTGCACAGTATTGCATTCAATTAATTTCTGTGACATCAACAAATTGTCCCTTTATACAGGTTATGGCTTTATTAATCTTACTTATCATAGTTTTACTCTAGATGGTAAATTCAGCTTGAGTATATTGTTTTCTGTTCAGGAACACAGCATATTAAGTACATAAGTAATGCCACACTGGGTCCATCGAGCCCAGCATCCTGTCCATGACAGCGGCCAATCCAGGCCAAGGGCACCTGGCGAGTTTCCCAAACGTACAAACATTCTATACTTGTTATTCCTGGAATTGTGGATTTTTCCCAAGTCCATTTAGTAGTGGTTTATGGACTTGTTCTTTAGGAAACCATCTAACCCCTTTTTAAACTCTGCTAAGCTAACCGCCTTCACAACGTTCTCTGGCAATGAATTCCAGAGTTTAATTATGTGTTGGGTGAAGAAACATTTTCTCCGATTTGTTTTAAATTTACTACACTGTAATTTCATCGCATGCCCCCTAGTCCTAGTATTTTTGGAAAGCATGAACAGACGCTTCACATCCACCTGTTCCACTCCACTCATTATTTTATATACCTCTATCATGTCTCCCCTCAGCCATCTCTTCTTCAAGTTGAAAAGCCCTAGCCTCCTTAGTCTTTCTTCATATGGAAGTCGTCCCATCCCCGCTATCATTTTAGTCACCCTTCGCTGCACCTTTTCCAATTCTACTATATCTTTCTTGAGATGCGGCGACCAGAATTGAACACAATACTCAAGGTGCACCATGGAGTGATACAACGGCATTATAACATCCTCACACCTGTTTTCCAAACGTTTCCTAATAATACCCAACATTCTATTCGCTTTCCTAGCTGCAGCAGCACACTGAGCAGACGGTTTCAGTGTATTATCGACGATGACACCCAGATCCCTTTCTTGGTCCGTAACTCCTAACGTGGAACCTTGCATGACATAGCTATAATTCGGGTTCTTTTTTCCCACATGCATCAGCCACAAGCACGATTGTATAAACAACTCTCAATAAGTCATAAAGCAGTCAAACTGTAACAATTTGGGCTAAATGCTCTCAATGTTATAATCATTAGTCCACTGCTTCTTCAATTTATCAAAAATATTATTTAATAACACTGTGATTCAAAAATTACCTTTTTGTAGAAGTATAGCACAATAATATATAATGAGGTTCAGCATGTACTTAGCTGCTGTTTGGCATGTTACAGTAAAGGAAGAATCTGATATAAACCTGCTAAGGAGCAGAAACATTTCAATAAATTCCTTGGTGTGATTCTTCAGTGGGACTCCTGTGGTTCTTCTTGTCCATGGCAAACTCCTTACCATTCTTTGTGTGTGTGTGTGTTTTTTTTGCTCTTGCTTTTATCCCTCTCTCTATTTTCCTATTTGCCACTAGTGCCATACCCTGCTTCGTCAGGGACTTGTTTATGCTGGACCCAGAAATCATAATATGGAAATGCTCTAGTTTGAGTGCTGCTGCATACATGATATTGACCAATACATGATACTAAACAATGGATTAGCATGCAACCTGGCTCTAGCAAACTCACATCACTTGCCACCCCAATTACTGGTAGCCAATGAAAGCTGTATGGAGGTCCCAGCACACCTCAAGCTGCACTTCTAGCCCTATTGGCTGCAGTAGACTAGGTTTTGGGGGATTACAGGGTGCGGCCAGGAATAGGCAAATGTCACATATATGACATGGTCTATATTGTATGTATGCATTCTGCTGTCTGAGGGCTATATAACCATGCCTTTAGTGCATAACAGGCTACTGTTGCATGCAGTGCTACCCTCTCTAGTGAAAACAGACATATGTAACAGACCTGTGGCCATGTTGATTGAGTGATCTTGAATATGAAAATTTATTGATGCATCATAATAAAGGCATGAGCATGCAGCTTCAGTATGATTTGTTAGGTGCTTTGTGAATGACACCCTCTAGGTACCCTAGCAGAGAATAACATTGGAATTTGGGCACTCGTGCAGACAGTATTTGTGTACGTGCCTGTGGCAATGAGGTACTGATGGCTTACCAACAACACCACCTACTTTCCAGCCCTGGGAACACTGATGTTCAGACCATCACCATCCACTGTCTCTACACCATGGCACCACATGATGCCACCACCCTCCCTGTCACCACCATGCATATCCTCATCAACACTGCACCCTCTGCCTGCAGCCATGTCATCACAGACACCTCCAGCAGCACAAGTGGTGGCAGAGGGCTCCATGATATTTCTAGATTTTTATAGGGCTGCACAGTGCGTATGGATGCTGGATGAGGAATCACTGACTTCTGAGACAAGTGGCCCCTCATCCCACACCCCGGTATGTTCTGTTAGCTGGTTTGCTATGGGGTGGGAGGAGAACAGGGGACTACGCTGCGTATGCCTTGTAGCGCTATAGAAATAAGTAGTAGTAGTAGGAAGAGGAGATGGCGAAGAGGAAGAAATATGTAAAACTGTTCACATTTACTGTTAATTAATGTGCATTGATACACTGGAGAGGCCTGTGAATGAGGCCATTTTGTGCGCCAGATGCTGCTGATAGGATGGACTTCCCATTCTGCATTTTCCTTGGTATTTAGCTGTTCCATTTTGCCTTCTTCTGGCAGAGGTAGTGTGAGGCTTTGGGTAAAATTATGGAGCCTATAGCATTCCACGAAGTTGTCACACATCTTGGGGGGGGGGGGGGGGGCTATATAATAGGTCCCCTCCAAACTGTCCAGACATCAACAGAGAGTTTTGGTGTCATCTCTATTATTGCCATGGTTTGGCAGTGGCTTTCTTGTATCGCTCTTGACTTTCTTGGGGTACAAATTAACATTAATGTAATAGAAATTGTAAGCCGCATAGTTGCCTCAGGGATCACGCGGTACATCAAGTGCTGAAATAAACCAATCCTAATAAAATAAAAGAGAAAGGAACTCTCTACCCTATTACCACCAGTATTCAGATCTAGTAGGGTATTACTTTGATCTCATTCTGTGTAGAGACATGTTGGCATTGGGGGTCCAACTACCAAAATAAAAGTTCAGGATTCCTAGTTAAACAATGGGGGAAAGTGTAATTGACAGTCAGGTGTCTCAAACACACACATACATGGGGCATTTTCTGCTATGTTCTTATTCTTCCTCTTCTTAGGTTTGCAAAAGGTCATCACCTCTGTTGTCAAGAGTTGCTTCAACAGGTGCACTGAAGGTATTTTGGACTGAGCATTTGTGAGCTTTCTCTAGCCCTTGCGCCCCTATGCCAGTCCTCTATCCTCCACCAGCAGACACTCAGTAGCGGCGCATCTCACAATTTCTCAAAGCACTCATTCAGACTTGCCAGCATGGATCAGCTCTGTCCACAATGTAGCTCATGTCCAGCTGCTCTAAACACTTCTCTCAGCTTGGTATTCACTCTCAGACAAACCATAATTGAATGACAGGTTGGGGGTTGTTTCAAAATGTTTCCTGAAGTGGTTAGGCAGGACATTTGGATATGGTGCAGTTTCTCCCATTACTATTCATATTGAAAATAAAATTCAAGCTGATACAAAACATTCAGAGTCAATTGACAGCAATATCAAAGAGCTTTGCATTTCCCATTCCCCTAGTAGAGTACGCTTTAGAGAATCTACTACAAATCATTTCTATAGCGCTGCCAGTCGTACACAACGCTTCACAATTGAACATGAAGAAGAGACAGTCCCTGCTCAAGAGAGCTTACAATCTAATTCAGGACAGACAGACAGGACAAATAAGGGATAAGGGTAGGACAGACAGATAGGACACATAGGGATAAGGGACTATTGAAGAGAGGAAGACAAGATAAAGGTTACGAACAAATGAAAAATTAGTCATAAGCAACATCAAGCAGGTGGGCCTTTAGCCCAGATTTGAAGGCGGCCAGAGATGGAGCTTGACATAGCGGCTTAGCTCAGGAAGTCTATTCCAGGCATAAGTTGCGGCAAGATAAAAGGAATGGAGTCTGGAGTTAGCGGTGGAGGAGAAGGGTGCAGTTAGGAGAGATTTACCTAGTGAACGGAGTTCCTGGGAAGGAGTGTAGGGAAAGATGAGGGTGGAGAGGTAGTGAGGGGCTGCAGAGTGAATGCACTTATAGGCCAATAAGAGGAGCTTGAATTGTATACGGAAATCGATAGGGAGCCAGTGAAGTGACTTCAGGAGAGGGCTGATATGAGCATAGCGACTTTGGCAGATTATTAGTCGTGCAGCAGAATTTCAAACAGATTGAAGAGGAGAGAGATGGCTGAGTGGAAGACCTGTGAGAAGCAAGTTGCAGTAGTCTAAGCGAGAGGTGATGAGAGTGTGGATGAGGGTTCTGGTAGCGTGCTCAGAAAGGAAAGGGCGAATTTTGGCGATATTATAGAGGAAGAAACGACAGGTTTTAGCAATCTGCTGAATAGGTGCAGAGAAGGAGAGGGAGGAGTCGAAGATGACCCCAAGGTTACGAGCAGATGAGACAGGAAGAATGAGCGTGTTGTCCACAGAAATAGAGAATGGGGGAAGGGGAGAGGTTGGTTTAGGTGGGAAGATAAGGAGCTCAGTTTTGGACATATTAAGCTTCAGGTGGCGGTGAGACATCCAGGCAGCAATGTCAGACAGGCAAGCAGATACCTTGGCCTGGATTTCTGCCGAGATTTCTGGTGTGGAGAGGTAGATCTGGGAGTCATCAGCGTAAAGATGATACTGAAAACCATGGGATGTGATCAGAGCACCAAGGGAGGAAGTATAGATGGAGAAAAGGAGAGGTCCTAGGCAGTGGCGTACCTAGGGTAGTTGACACCCGGGCCGGTCATTTTTTAACCCCCCCCCCCCCCCCAAAAAAAAAATCCAGTACTAGGCATGCCGAGAATACAAAACACTCAGGACCTATAGAGCAATTCTACCATACCATAAGCAGTCATTTCTATGAGTCACACAAGGAAAAGGAAAGCATCTTAAACACTACAGTGAGCACTAGAACATCAATTCACCTATTGTAAAACGAAACCAGACAGAATAGTACAGATCGTAGATCCTGCACAGTCAATGCCAACTGAAAGCCATGTCTTTTTCATAAACACAGATACACCCTAATCCACTATAAAATAAGTAATCATAAACTTTCTATTTAGACAAAAATTAAACTGAACCCCCAATGCCAGACTCTGCATACAATGCAACACCACAGAAACAGAAACTGTCCCCTAGTACTGTGCAAAATATAAAGACAGCAGATGTAAATTTGAAAAAAACTAACAAGTACCAATCACCACTTTACAAATTAACAAATAGAAATAAAACAAATATAGAAAGTAAAATAATACCATTTTATTGGACTAATACATTTAGCTTTCAGAGGCCAAAACCTCCGTCCTCGGGTCAGTACAGTATAGTGCTGTTACAGTATCCTATCCTGACCTGAGGAAGGGGGTTTTGTTCTCCAAAAGTTAGTCAAAATGTATTAAAATTAGTCCAATAAAAAGATTACCTTGTTTACATGTTCTGTTATAAACATTTATTAACACAGCTACAATACTACTTTATCCTAAAGCAAAAACAAAAATATATATTTTATTTACAGTTTGTTGTCTCTGGTTTCTGCTTTCCTCATCTTCTTTTCACCGTCTTCCTTCCATCCAGCATCCGTCTTCGTTCTCTGCCATTCAGTGTCAGCCCTCTCTGCTGTTCCCTCCATCCAATGTCTGCTCTCTCTCCCTGCCCCTTCCATCCACATCTGCCCTCTATCTCTGCCCCTTCCATTCACTGTCTGCCCTTTCCCTTCCATCCACTCCACTGTCTGCCCTTTCTCTCTGCCCCTTCAATCCACCATTTGCCCTCCCTCTCCCATCCATCCAGGGTCTGCCCTCCCTCTCGCTCCCCCTTCCATCTAGGATCTATCCCCTCTCTCTCTGCCCCTTTTTTCTGCCCCCAGTTCCAGTCCCCTTCTCCCCTCCCTTTCTCCTGTCTGTGACCCCCACCCCAGTCCTCTTCTCCCCTCTGAACACCCCTACCCCAGTCCCCTTCTCCCCTCCCCTCCCCTTCTCCTGTCTGAGACCCCCACCCCAGTCCCCTTCTCCTCTCCCCCTCCCCTGTCTGAGACCCCACCCCAGTCCCCTTCTCCCCTCCCCTTCTCCTGTCTGAGACCCCCACCCCAGTCCCCTTCTCCCCTCCACCTCCCCTGTCTGAGATCCCCACCCCAGTCCCCTTCTCCCCTCCCCTTTTCCCCTCTGAACACCCCCACCCCCTTCTCCCCTCCCCTTCTCTTCTCCCGTCTGAGACCCCAACCCCAGTCCCCTTCTCCCCTCCCCTTTTCCCCTCTGAACACCCCCACCCCAGTCCCCTTCTCCCCTCCCCTGTCTGAGACCCCCACCCCAGTCCCCTTCTCCCCTCCCCGTCTCCCATCTGAGATTTCCACTCCAGTCCCCTTCTCCCCTCCCCTTTTCCCCTCTGAACACCCCCACCCCAGTCCCCTTCTCCCTTCCCCCTCCCCTGTCTGAGACCCCCACCCCAGTCCCCTTCTCCCCTCCCCTTCCCTTCTCCCATCTGAGATCCCCACTCCAGTCCCCTTCTCCCCTCCCCCTCCCCTGTCTGAGACCCCCACCCCAGTCCCCTTCTCCCCTCCCCCTCCCCATGTCTGAGATCCCCACCCCAGTCCCCTTCTCTCCTCCCCTTTTCCCCTCTGAACACCCCCACCCGAGTCCCTTTTGCCCCTCTCCTTCCCCACCTCAGTCCTGTTCTCACTACTGTCTGAATCGGCGAAGCAGCATCGCAGGCAGCACCTTGTCTGCCCTGCTGCTTGTAAAAAAATCAAATCTCCTTCTCCTTGTCTTGATGTCTTGACGTCGACTCGGGCCTTCCAATCAATCACTATGTCCCGCCCGGCACCCGCTCTCGCGGAAGTTACCTTAGAGGAGGGCGGGACATAGTGATTGATTGGAAGGCCCGAGTCGACGTCAAGACAAGGAGAAGGAGAGATTTGATTTTTTCACAAGCAGGGCAGACAAGGCGCTGCCTGCGACGCTGCTTCGCTGATTTTTGTTTAAAGGAGGCGGCGGGAGCGGAGCACCCCCCATCCACTGGCACCCGGGACGAACCGCCCCCACCGCCCCCCCCCCCTTGGTACGCCACTGGTCCTAGGACAGATCCTTGAGGTACACCCACTGACAGCGGGATAGAGGAAGAGGAGGATCCACCAGAGTATACACTAAAAGTATGCTGTGAGAGATAAGAAGAAACCCAGGAAACAGCGGAGTTCTGAAATCCAAGTGAGGACAGCGTGCCAAGGAGCAGGTTGTGATCAACAGTGTCAAAAGCAGCAGAAAGATCGAGAAGGATGAGGATAGAATAGAGCCCTTTGGATTTAGCCAGGAATAGATCATTGGAGACTTTAGCAAGTGCTGTTTCGGTTGAATGAAGGGGGTGAAAGCCAGATTGTAGTGGATCAAGAATAGCTTGAGATGAAAGAAAGTCGAGGCAGCGACGGTGGACAGCACGTTCTAGTATCTTGGATAAGAAGGGGAGGAGAGAGATGGGTTTTTTGAGGAGTGGGGTGACTACAGCATGTTTGAAGGCATCAGGGACAGTCGCAGTGGAAAGTGAGAGATTGAGGATAAGACAGATGAAAGGGATGACAGCAGGAGAGATAGTGTTGAGTAGATGAGTGGGAATGGGGTCAGTAGAGTAGGTGGTTAGTTTTGAGGAGGAAATAAGAAGTAAAGTTTCCTTTTCAGTGATTTTGGAAAAGGAAGAAAAGGAGGCAGGGGTTGGAGGGTTGAGAGAGTGGACTAAGGGAAGGAGGGGAGGGGGTGGGCTGGTTGTGAATTCAAGTTTAATCTTGTGAACCTTATCATGAAAGTATTCTGCCCCCAACACCATCAGGAACTGTCCAGTGTGCAGTTGCTGAGACAATCCTTCAAACAGGACCTTGGTCTTTTTCCTAATTCAAGGCTGAATACTGCTTTGGACTCAGCAATGGCCCAGTTTGTTTGTTTGTTTATTTATAATCTGCATTATCTTAAAATTCTACATAGATGGCAATATAACAACATACATAATAAAATAAAACAAAACAACAAAAGAATCCTATTCTCAGGGGCAGTGGAATACCATTAAGGTTCAATGTGCTAAAGAAACTGATATCTGCCCCCTCCCCTCCAAGCTCTCTATTTGCTGATTCTATGTTAGGAAAAATATTGGTTGGGCCATGGCCTTATTTACCGTTCCCATTCCACTACCTATGTCTCTTTTAGGCTCAACGATAAGCTCCCAAAGTTTCCCTCTAGGATAGGCACTTCTGAAGAATTTTCTTATATTGTCAGCCTTCTGTTCAAGACTGAAAATCCACCTCTAGAAATAGATACAGATAATCTCCAGTGCATACAAAGAATGTACTGCTCATTCCCTCTCAGAAGGATCACTTCTAGTTCTTTCCCCTTCAGAATCTTTCTGCTTCCCAAGCCTATCCTCTCTCCTTGAAGGCCTGGGGATTTTACCCTTGAGTCCTAGTCACCTTTCCTGAAGGACATCTAATGGAAAAACAGAGACCCTTCTGCGTTCCTCTGCTATATAGGAATAACTCTCCCTTCAACCTCCCTCCCATAGAAGTTTATCTATAAAACCTGTTACATCAATGGCAAATGCCTTTGGAGACACTTAACTAATTAGTAGGAGTCAAGGGATATCCAAGGACCCCCTTGCACATGAAAATACTATGGTACACCATGGTATAAATGTTTAATTTATTCCCTTACAGAATAACATACCAGTTCTGCTTACAGGAGTTTTAGAAGAACTTGGACAGACTTAAGAAAAAGTATATACTGGCAAAACCCCAACATAATTGAATAAACGAAGAATGTGCATCTGATCTGAAATACGATGAGAACATTTTCAAGGGTTCCAACTATTCCGTTAAATTATCATGGGAAAATTCTCAATTCAAAAAACAGGCTTTAGAATTGGACAGATCATATTGTTGCAAGACCTAATTCATTTTACATTTTTTTCCCATAGGCTGAAAATGGAAGAAACTTCTTGAATCAGGGCATAATGGATATCTCAGACTCGCACAACTCCTTGGCTTTGCAGATCCCTATGTTTTAGACTGGAAATCTATTTGCCATGCGATACAAAGGAAAACAAGTTGACCACAGCTTCTTATTGTACAGCAACTTTGCTTCTTTTTGGAGTACTTTTCTCTCTGGCTGTTCCTCACCCCACCGCCTCCCACCCCCAATCCCCAAGTGAAATGGAAAAGCTGCTATACATATTGCAGTGGAAGTCAACATTTCTAGAGTTATTAAAGAGAATGCTCATGATTTTCTCTCAAAATACCCTTCCATCTTTAAATTGCCCACATTATTTTAAAATCCTGAAGTAATTTCAAAATAAAAATTAAAAGCTTTCACCACCAGGAACAGTTAAGAGGTAAACTTAAACCTAAAAATGGGAAAGCGATGACTGGAGCACAAGATAATAGATTTCAGACAAGATGGTTCACAGTTTGCACAGAAAAAAAATTAAAAAGACAAATGCAAATTCCGTAGTGCTGAACAGGAACTGTTCACACATCTCATTCCTGGGTATGGTATGCTGATGTCAGAAGGCCTGTGAGGTATGCGATAGTAAAGGATAGTGGAAGAAGCACAATTTAGCATCTTTTATTTATTTATTTATTTACTTACTTAAAACATTTCTATTCCACATGTTCCTTCAACTCTTGGTGGAGAACAGAATAATATACATTATATAATTTTAAAAGAAGACATACACACACACATGCGATAGAAGATTCTTGACTAAAACAAATCCATCACAATAAGGAGCTTAAACATCCAGCTTTAAACCATCATAAAAGCTTGGGCAAAAAGAAAGGTTTTCAAATGTTTACGGAACTGAAGAAGGGAAGTCATACTTCTTAAATTAAAGGGCAACAAATTCCACTGCCTCGCACCCTCAATATAAAAAAAGGTCATTGCTATCTCTGCTCTCCTAGTCTCTTTGGCTTCTGCAGAAGCTGTCTGAGGTCCCTCCCACTGTATGCCTGTCTTACCCACCTCAGTCTCTGGCTTTCTTTTCTAGATTGGTTGTGGGGCAGAGTCTTTATTTTCTACAGTTTCCCTCAATTACATTAAGTGGTTCCTATTTATATGTGAACTCCATCTAATCGCTGTTTTCTGGCATTTCACCCATTCAATTCACTTTTATATGGCCTTTTAAGAGGCCTCATTCCTTGCAATCTCACTCAGTTTCAGTTGGGTGTGCTTTGATTAATTCCACCTATAACCCATCTGGTTTAGTTTTTCTGAAACATTTTCTCTATTTTAACTTTAAGGGCGCTGTGTACTAAGCCACGCTAGAGGCACGTTAGTGTTTTTAGTGCACGCTAACCGTGTAGATGCCCATAATATTCCTATGGGAATCTAAATGGTTAGTGCACACTAAAAATGCTAGCACACCTTGGTAAACAGGTGTGAAACTTGCTCTTGCCTCACCCACTTCACCACCACCAATGAGAAAACCACTTAATGTAATTGAGGGAAACTGTAGAAAATAAAGCCACTGCTCCACAAACAATCTAGAAAAGAAAACCAGGCCTTGATACAACATTATCTGTATATCTTGTCAGTCTGTCTTGACTAGATTACAAGCTTCATGGAGCAGGACCTATTATATGTGTTTTTAAATTGTACCTAGTAATGCTATAGAAATAATAATAATAATAATAATAATGTTATGGGTCTGGGTGGTTGGGGGGGGGGGGCAGCTTCATACCAGGTTTACAGTGGGTCGGGGCAAAGCTGCTCTTCCCTAATCCCTGGGACCATGTTGGATAGGAAGAGGGTGAACCCTCAAGGCTTTACCTTTGTGGAAAATGGTCATCTCTTTTGGCCAGCACCCACCTTGTCCTGTCAGTCTGTAACAATCCAGAACAGATTTTTTGAATAAAACACAATTTAACTTCTGTGATTTCTTCAATTAGAAAGACCACACATATAAAGATAACTCAAAAAAATAATCTTGTCAAAACATTGGAGGCCTTTGTTAGTTCTTCTCCTTCCTCTTCATTGATTTTGGGATTAGTTGCTGCTTTTGTTCCGTTATTCTCTTGGCTCCTCACAGATTAGCAATTCTTCCCAAAGTCTTCTTCCTTTCTCCAGTGACCCTGTAGAGGAACCGCTTTTGTTTTGCTGGATCACTTCACACCAATGATAGCCACACAAGAGCTACCACCCCTTTGCTGAAGAGGCCAAGCAGTCTTCCGTGAACTCTGGTTGCCCTCCCAGCAGAGTTGGCAGCTGAAACAGGACATAGATTTCACCTTCAACTCCTGTACTCCAGTGGTAGCCACACAGATCTACCACCTCCTTGGGACCGGGCCACCTTCCCAGATGGCTTGGAGCTAAAAGAGATACTAAGGTGGCAGTTTATAAGTGGATGTCTCCTTGTAGGCGCTCCAGTGTCACATGGAGAGTGTCTATTCTATTTCTGCATCTGAGTGTCCAGATACCATTATAGAATACTAGTGTATTTCAACATCAGCGTGGCTTATATTTAAGCCTGGACAGTTACATCAGTCATAGACCTGGGGTAATTACAGGTGTCTAAATTTTCCAAGTTACATACATAACTGGGAGTCACTCCCATGTTCTGCCTATGCTCCATCCATATGTATGCCACCTTGCAATTGTGTGCCACAGCACTTACTTCCTACCCTTATAGAATAGTGCTTAGGGCGCTTATTCGCATAATTGCTAATTTTCTTTGCTCTTAAGCTTGCACAAAGGGGTGTATGCCCATGAGTGCCTAATTAGAATTGCCCTTCACCCTACTCTCTGCAGAGATTTCTATCTATTTATTTATGACATTTGTATCCCACAATTATCCTAAACGAGTTTGGGTTCAATGTGGTTTACGTTAAAAGTAGAACATTTGATAACAAATCCAAGTTACATTTAGTTATAAAAACAGAAACTGATGTGAATACAATGTAATAATGATAATAGAATGCAAAAATCAACAGGAATAGTACATCTTAAAGATTTAGTTGCTTTCGTCAATTTTCATTATTTTCTCTACTTCCTCTTAAGCTACTGGCCTAGTTACTACAGAATGATCTTCCCAAGACAGTGATGTTCTGCCCTCTTAGTCATGTGTGCATGTTCTACATTTGTTTTTTTTACTGTAGCTCTAGCATGTGTTCAATGCTCCTGTTGTTTCCTGCTTGTCCTTACAATCTGTGCTCTGTTAGAACAGCCTCTGCATGTGACCCTCTCCCTGCAGTCACTGAAGTACTGGCAAGTGCTTGCTTCAGTGTCCTTAAGTGCTGCACTGTGTCCTAATCTTAGGTACTGATCCTTTTGGTCTCTTTCCATGCCCTCTAACTTTGTGGGTCTTCTTCTTGCCCCCAAGGTAGATTCTCCATGTTGGCACAGAGCATGCAGTAGTTCCAGTGCACTTTTTCTAGCAAAAAAGGTGCCAGTACTCAAATGCCAGACCACCCTTCAGGAGTGAGGTGAACACTGAGGGACCCACCCCACAACACTCAGGCCCCCTGCAACCAGTCGCAGAATCTATGACAAGACAGAATTGGTATGTACAGTCTGAGCTCTTTCATTAAAACTTGGGGACCATGGGTCAATTTTAGCAGACAATGGAAAAGGTGCCAGTACTCAGTACCCCCAAGTACCCCCTCAAAAAAAGCCCTGAGTAGTTCTCTGCATCTCTCCTCCAGGAAAAAAGACTCTAAACTTCCTTTAGTCCAACAAGCTTGCCCATTCTTTTAAGCATAACTCTTTTTAAGCCTATCTCATTCCCCCTCTTTTTTTCTCAACTTCCTCAGTTTCATGTTCTGCATAGCTCCACCTTTATAATAAATCAACTCATTCTTCATCCATTCCATATCCACCTCTCTGCAATATTGCCAGCTATTGTGAATGTCCAGTACAAAGATTCTTGCCTTGGGACAGAGATACTTCTGGTTAAAAAAAAAATCGATCATACGTATTTCGCAATAAACAGTGGAAATTCAGGAAAAATGGACTCTTCCTTGTATTATTATTATTACATTTGTACCCCGTGCTTTCCCACATACTGCAGGCTCAATGCGGCTTACATAGTAATTTGAAATACAAAGTTAATAGAATTTTAATAAAACAGTAGTAAAACAATGTAAAGTTGGGCTTAGTAGTGTATGATAAGTTGAGCTAGATAATATATGACTAGGATAAAAGAGGGTAGACAGGATAGGATAGTGTAATTTGGGAGAAAGGGTAAGGAGGGATAAAATTAAGGAGAGATGGAAAGAGAAGGATGGGAGGTTGGTATTTAAGTCAGAACAGAATTGGGGGTGGAAGTTGTCGAGATTAGGTTTGGGCATTTGTAGATGTTGGGCTCCTGGTTTAACTGTCTGAAAAGTAATGCATGTGCACACACTGTGAGATTAGCACAACTGATTCCGTTTAGGTGTAACTCACTAATTTCAGGCACATCCCTCTTTTTGGTAAGACAGGCTACCATCTGTACACAGAAAGCTCATGTACCTTCTTGCAGAAACATAGTAAAGGGGAGGATTGAATTTATTTTCAAGGGAGGCAATATATAGAGTAAATGTAAAATAACATAATTTAAATCCAAAATAAATAACCCCTCTCTTATGCCCAAAATGTTTGAAGAGCACTTTTCCAAAACTCACTCAGTCCATGAGTTCTGGCACAGGAATAAGCTACAATAAATTAATCTTGCCTTGATGAACGAAATTAATCAAATAGCTCAAAACTGACAAAAAATGGACTGAGTGAGTTTTGGAAAAAGTGCTCTTCAATTGCATTTCTACTATTGCATTAGGAGGTTTGATGAATATGGAATTAGGTCAAAATCAATTTAACTCATAATGAGATCTCTGGGCTTTATAGGATGAATGCACAATGAGCAGTCACCAGTTCACAATGCCCCTCACATTTATTAGCCATTCAGGCATTAATGCTCAATGGCATCTTCATGGGTGAAAAGCTCCTAGATATGCTGACAAATTGAGACACATTAAAAAATGCTCTTCTATCATTCTTAAGTTTCAATGTCAAGGATATATTTCTTGCCATTATGTATATAGCTAGGTGTTAAAATGAGACAATTCTTACTAGTTCTGACTACTTACATCAGGGGTTTTCAACCCAGTCCTCAGAGGACACCCAGCCAGTCAGGGCAGTGACGTTCCTAGGGTGGCTGACACTGGGGGCGGATCGCCGATGCACCCTCCCCGGGTGCAGCGCAACCCCCCCACCCCGGCGAAAGGACACCCCCTCCCCCCTGGCGAAAGGACACCCCCCGGGTGCATTTTTACCTGCTGGGTGGGGGGGGGGGGGGTGCCGCACGCCTGTCGGCTTCGCTCGTTCCATGCTCCCTCTGCCCCAGAACAGGACATAACCTGTTCCGGGGCAGAGGGAGCACGGAACAAGTGGAGCCAACAGGCGCGCGGCACCCCCCCCAGCGGCGTGCACCCGGGGCGGACCGCCCCCCCCGCCCCCCCCCCCCCGGTATACCACTGAGTCAGGGTTTTCAGGGTATCCTGAAAACTCTGAGAGGCTGGGTGTGCCCTGAGGACCGGGTTGAAAATCTCTGGCTTACATGATTGCTTTTGTATGAAAATCAGTTTCTCACAAATATATTAACAAACTGAGATATTGATTTATATTTTCTCCAATGACAGGAAGCCATAGAACACTAAAATATATTCTTTGTCTCCTTATGTAAACATTGATTCAAAACAACAGTTCATACTTTGCAGTTTCTAGTGCCATAGAGAAACTTTAGCTTAGTAGGCCTACAGGAACATAATAGAGATCTCCTACCTCCAGTTTGGCTAATTCTGTGCTGCCATGGAGGAGAAAGGTCTCCTGAAGAGTGAATATCACTGTGGAGAGGCAGGAAGTGATCCTGTAGCCAGGACCTGCCCTCCAGGGTATGAAATATTCTCTCACACTGAGGATGTGTCTCCAGGGGCTTCTGTCCAGGAGAAAAGGGTTAGGACAGCCATTGTAGTTGGAGATTCAATCATTAGGCATGTAGGTAGTTGGATGGCTAGTGGACATGAGGATCGCTTGGTCACTAGCCTGCCTGGTACGAAGGTTGTGGACCTCACGCATCACATGGATAAGATTTTAGACAGTGCTGGGGAGGAGCCTACTGCTGTCTTGGTAGATGTGGGTACCAATGACATAGGAAAATGTGGGAGAGAGGTTCTGGAAGTCAAATTTAGACTCCTAGGTAGAAAACTGAAATCCATATTCTCCAGGGTATCATTTTCAGAAGTGCTCCCTATTCCATATGCAAGACCCAAGAGACAGGCAGAGGTCCCGAGTCTCAATGCATGGATGAGACTATGGTGCAGGGAACATGGTTTTAGATTTGTTAGGAACTGGGCAACATTCTGGGGAAGGTGGAACATATTCTAGAAAGCTGGGCTCCACCTTAACCAGGGTGGAACCAGGCTGCTGTCATCAATATTTAAAAAGAGAGCAGCGTTTAAACTAGAAACTGAGGGAAAGCTAACAGTTGCTCAAATCGCATGGTTCAGAACAAGGTATCTTTGAAGGACATAACCAAAATAGGAAAGATAGGGCATCCCAATGGTGAGGTTGCAAAAAAGACCACAGCAAACCAGGCAGATTTTAAAGATTGCAAAGAAAGCAAGTTGTAAATAAGTATAAAAAACATTGTCTGAAGTCCTGTATGCAAATGCAAGAAGCCTAAGAAATAAGATGGGAGAGTTGGAATATATTGCGCTAAATGAAAAGATAGATATAATAGGCATCTCTGAGACCTGGTGGAAGGAGGATAACCAATGGGACACTGTCATACTAGACTACAAATCATATTGCAGTGATAGGGTGAACCGAATAATGACTGATTTCAATTACCCTGATATATAATAAAGGAATAAGTAGAATATCAATCAACTAATAACGCAACAAATTCTACTGAAAATATCCATGTATTGAAGGTGTTCTATTCCATTCAATCATGAAAATGTGGAGAAAAAAAGACTTCAGAAACCATGGAGAAATCTCTTAAAGAAAACAACTTTTTCAAGTACTCAGAGAAACTCCTCTTCAATCACTAGTCTTCACAAAAAAAACTCCACTCTTCATTCATGAAATGCTTGTACAAACACCTTTTACAATACACTAGGGTGGAGGCAGTATTTCAATCATATATGTCCGGTGAACAAACACTCATTTATAACTTAGCTTGAATGATGACGATGCCACTGGTCCACAACAATCTTCACAATCCTCAATGACCACAAAGCCCAACAGGAGACCCTGTTTCGCCACCATCGGGCTGTTTCAAGGGCTAAATACTGCATCCATATTCACAAGCTTATCACTTTCACCACGCACTAAGCCTCACAATGACGTCTTTAAATCCAGGACGGCTTCCCCTCATTATGTATACATCATTTCCTTCCTCATTACTTGCTGACGTCAGTATGCACAAACTACATCTCCCATGATCCATTCACAGAAACGCTTTCCACTCGATTGATATATTTAACCCCTTAGGGATTACAGTTTGCAGATAGTATATCCATCTTTGTTCTTTCTGTCTTAATACTCTCCTCAAATCACCTCTTCGCTTAGTCACACAGACTTGTTCCAAAACTATACATTGTAAGTCCACAAAATCATGCTGCTTCTCAATGCAATGTGACACCAGAGGTTCATAAGTCTTTTCAGCCTCGTCTTCAACATCCGCGACGTTAGTCCCACATAATACAAATTGCAAGGACACTTCAGAAGATAGATCACATTGCTGGATTGACAATTCATTAAAAATTTCAAACCATAAGTCCTCCCCGTGTGCACATCCGTAAATCCATCCGCATCTAGCATGTTGTGACAAACTGTGCAATGACCACATGCACTGTGATGTCCCTTCATCCTGTCACCAGCTGTTCGACGATTCCACGTATCAGCCACACACAATAAATCATTCAAATTACTCTGTCTTTGATAAGCAAACAAAATCCTTAGATCACGAAAACAAGGATAAATCCTTAACATAGTAGCATGTTTCTTAATGATTTTAACCATCTTGTTCGTATGCGTGTTACATAGTAACATAGTAACATAGTAGATGACGGCAGAAAAAGACCTGCATGGTCCATCCAGTCTGCCCAAGACAAACTCATATGTTTATACCTTAACTTGAATTTGTACCTGTCCTTTTCAGGGCACAGACCATATAAGTCTGCCCAGCAGTATTTCCCGCCTCCCAACCACCAGTCTCGCCTCCCATCAGCGGCTCTGGTACAGACCATATAAGTCTGCCCTCCCCTATCCTCGCCTCACAACCACCACCCCCTCTCCCATCAGCGGCTCTGGTACAGACCGTATAAGTCTGCCCTCCCCTATCCTCGCCTCCCAACCACCACCCCCTCTTCCCCCCAACTGCTCCGCCACCCAATTTCAGCTAAGCTTCTGAGGATCCATTCCTTCTGCACAGGATTCCTCTATGCATATACCACGCATGTTTGAACTCCGTTACCGTTTTCATCTCCACCACCTCCCGCGGGAGGGCATTCCAAGCGTCCACCACCCTCTCCGTGAAAAAATACTTCCTGACACCTTTCCTGAGTCTGCCCCCCTTCAATCTCATTTCATGGCCTCTCGTTCTACCGCCTTCCCATCTCCGGAAAAGATTCGTTTGTGGATTAATACCTTTCAAATATTTGAACGTCTGTATCATATCACCCCTGTTCCTCCTTTCCTCCAGGGTGTACATGTTCAGGTCAGCAAGCCTCTCTTCATACGTCTTGGAACGTAAATCCCATACCATCCTCGTAGCTTTTCTTTGCACCGCTTTCATTCTTTTAACATCCTTCGCAAGATACGGCCTCCAAAACTGAACACAATACTCCAGGTGGGGCCTCACCAACGTCTTATACAGGGGCATTAAAACCTCCTTTCTTCTGCTGGTCACTCCTCTCTCTATACAGCCTAGTAATCTTCTAGCTACTGCCACCGCCTTGTCGCACTGTTTCGTCGCCTTCAGGTCCTCAGATACTATCACCCCAAGATCCCTCTCCTCGTCCGTGCCTATCAGACTCTCCCCGCCTAACACATACTTGGTGTTATACTTGGTTACAAACGTTACCACATAGTAGTTATTTTGACATCTCGTTTTTGGATGTGCAATTGACGAGGGTTCAAAATAAATTAGAGACATCTGTATTTGTGAAACCAACAGATCATAATACGACCTTACATTTCCAGAGTATGCATCCGAGTCATTGCAAAACTAACATTCCTTTTGCGCAAATTTTGCGTCATCGGAAAATTTGCTCTTCTAATGAACAATACTTGCATCAAACTTCCGTTTTGCAACAAAAATTGGAAGAAAGAGGATATCCTAAGAATTTAGTATCCAAGGCAAGAAAACTGGCTTTTTACAATCATAGAGAGTGGTTGTTACATCCTAAAGAACACAGTACAGAGCAAGATGATGTGGTAACGTTTGTAACCAAGTATAACACGCATACGAACACGATGGTTAAAATCATTAAGAAACATGCTACTATGTTAAGGATTTATCCTTGTTTTTGTGATCTAAGGATTTTGTTTGCTTATCAAAGACAGAGTAATTTGAATGATTTATTGTGTGTGGCTGATACGTGGAATCGTCGAACAGCTGGTGACAGGATGAAGGGACATCACAGTGCATGTGGTCATTGCACAGTTTGTCACAACATGCTAGATGCGGATGGATTTACGGATGTGCACACGGGGAGGACTTATGGTTTGAAATCTTTAACGAATTGTCAATCCAGCAATGTGATCTATCTTCTGAAGTGTCCTTGCAATTTGTATTATGTGGGACAAACGTCGCGGATGTTGAAGACGAGGCTGATTGAACATAGACATTGTGTACAGGCTAAAAAGACTTATGAACCTCTGGTGTCACATTGCATTGAGAAGCAGCATGATTTTGTGGACTTACAATGTATAGTCTTGGAACAAGTCCGTGTGACTGAGCGTAGAGGTGATTTGAGGAGAGTATTAAGACAGAAAGAACAAAGATGGATATACTATCTGCAAACTGTAATCCCTAAGGGGTTAAATATATCAATCGAGTGGAAAGCGTTTCTGTGAATGGATCATGGGAGATGTAGTTTGTGCATACTGACGTCAGCAAGTAATGAGGAAGGAAATGACGTATACATAATGAGGGGAAGCCGTCCTGGATTTAAAGACGCCATTGTGAGGCTTAGTGCGTGGTGAAAGTGATAAGCTTGTGAATATGGATGCAGTATTTAGCCCTTGAAACAGCCCGATGGTGGCGAAACAGGGTCTCCTGTTGGGCTTTGTGCTCATTGAGGATTATGAAGATTGTTGTGGACCAGTGGCATCGTCATCATTCAAGCTAAGTTATAAATGAGTGTTTGTTCACCGGACATATATGATTGAAATACTGCCTCCACCCTAGTGTATTGTAAAAGGTGTTTGTACAAGCATTTCATGAATGAAGAGTGGAGTTTTTTTTGTGAAGACTAGTGATTGAAGAGGAGTTTCTCTGAGTACTTGAAAAAGTTGTTTTCTTTAAGAGATTTCTCCATGGTTTCTGAAGTCTTTTTTTCTCCACATTTTCATGATTGAATGGAATAGAACACCTTCAATACACGGATATTTTCAGTAGAATTTGTTGCGTTATTAGTTGATTTCAATTACCCCAATATTGACTGGATAAATGTAACAATTCTCCTTTTGTAGGAAAATATAGTTAAGAGATTTTTGTAGGAGTTATGGGAGTTGAGTAGTACTTTGTTAATGTTGTAGGATTCGGGGATGAGTTCCTCCTGATGAAGGTTCACCGAATGAGGAACAGATTGAGAAAAGCCCAGGAGTTGGCACAAGATGTGAAGGAGATATATAGATCGTCTCCTGTGACCAAGACACAGAGCCCAGCACATTTAATGATTGAAACAACAATGCATTGAACTGCTCACAACCCTATACATACTTATTATACGGCTTGTACACTGGCATAAGCCTTTTGGGATTTTTCAGTTCATGCACAGGTTTCAACGTGGTTTGTTGCTGATAGTATATAACCACATGTTGGACTGATACTAAAAGAGGACTGCAGCGAAACGCGTGGTCTTTGCTCGGCGCGCCTTCGGTCTTCGCTTGTGTCTGTCAAGCTCTGGTCCCACCTATGACCACGCGTTTCGCTGCAGCTGCCGACACCTTTTCAATTTCAGAGGAGGAGGGCGAGCGCTGGTGCTGAGAGGTGCTGGGATGTGCTGGGAGGGAGGGCAGGCGGGCGGCCTGGTGGCTTTTCGTTTGTTGGAAGAGGGAGGGAGGGAGGGCGGGCGGCCTGGTGCCTCGTTGGTTGGAAGAGGGAGGGAGGCAGGCAGGCAGGCCTGGTGCTGGGTGGGTGGGGAGGGAGGGAGGCTTGGTGCCACTAAGTACTGGGTGGGAGGGAGGCCTGATGCTGGGTGCTACTGGGTGGTGCTGGGAGGGAGGCAGGCCTGGTGCTGGGAGGGAGGGAGGCTTGGTGCTACTGGGTGGTGGGAGGGAGGCCTGGTGCTGGGAGGGAGGGAGGTCTGATGCTGGGTGCTACTGGGTGGTGCTGGGAGGGAGGCAGGCCTGGTGCTGGGTGGGTGGGAGGGAGGGAGGCTTGGTGCCACTGGGTGATGGGAGGGAGGCCTGATGCTGGGTGCTACTGGGTGGGAGGCCTGATGCTGGGTGCTACTGGGTGCTGGGAGGGAGAGAGGCCTGGTGCTGGGTGGGAGGGAGGCCTGATGCTGGGTGCTGGGTGGGTGGGAGGGAGGCCTGGTGCTGGGTGCTACTGGGTGGTGCTGGGAGGGAGAGAGGCCTGGTGCTGGGTGGGAGGGAGGCCTGATGCTGGGTGCTGGGTGGGTGGGAGGGAGGCCTGGTGCTGGGTGCTACTGGGTGGTGCTGGGAGGGAGGTAGGCAGGCCTGGTGCTGGGAGGGTGGGAGGGAGACTTGGTGCTACTGGGTGGTGGGAGGGAGGCCTGGTGCTGAGAGGGAGGCCTGATGCTGGGTGCTACGGGGTGCTGGGTGGGAGGGAGGCCTGATGCTGGGTGCTACTGGGTGCTGGGAGGGAGAGAGGCCTGGTGCTGGGTGGGAGGGAGGCCTGATGCTGGGTGCTGGGTGGGTGGGAGGGAGGCCTGGTGCTGGGTGCTACTGGGTGGTGCTGGGAGGGAGGCAGGCAGGCCTGGTGCTGGGAGGGAGGCAGGCCTGGTGCTGGGTGGGTGGGAGGGAGGCCTGGTGCTGAGAGGGAGGCCTGATGCTGGGTGCTACTGGGTGCTAGGTGGGAGGGAGGCCTGATGCTGGGTGCTACTGGGTGCTGGGAGGGAGAGAGGCCTGGTGCTGGGAGGGTGGGCGGGAGGGCAGGGGGGAGAGGAGGGTGGCTGGACATGGATGGAGGACAAGAAATGAAGAAGAAAGGAGGAAAGTAAAGAAAAAGGAAGCCCTGGAAATGGAGTTAAGAGAGCAGCAGAATCAGAGACAACAAAGGTAGAAAAAATCATTTTATTTTCATTTTAGTGTTTGGAATATGTCCAATTTGAGAATTTACATCTGCTGTCTTATTTTGTACTGGGTATACTGGAGCTGTAACAGCTTACAGAAATGATTTATAATGAAAAAAAGTCATGTTATTTTTTTCTCCTATACTAGTATAATATTTTCAATGATGTCTGTTTATATGCACCATGGCTGGTGTAAGGGGTGTGGCTATCATAGGGGTGGAGTCATATGTGGTGACCCCGCCCATAATGAGTACCAGCATTTTGCAATAAATAATTCGATTTTGGGTTGCTGTTTGGGCACTCGGTCTCTGAAAGGTTCGCCATCACTGGGGTATGCTCTTCTGAACAGGTCTGTCTTTAGTGCTTTGATAACTCCCCCCCCTTCTATATGGCCAAATGTTATCCATAGAATAAGGGGCCAGCATTGGGAAGTGGCAAAGTTGGAGCAGCAGGTCTAAGTTTGAAACAGATGGGTGCCAGTACAGTCACTAATCTGAGGTATACCCCCCCACTTATATTTGGACATTTTTACTATTGTTATGTTGTTAATACAATTGTAAGTTTTATGTGAAACCAGTGTATGCAAATCTCTCTCATGAATATTCATTGTGGGTATTTTGAAAACCTGACTGGCTGGGGTACCTTCAGGACCAGGTTTGGGAACCACTGTGTTAAACTGTACCTGCTGTACACCGCCTTGGGTGAATTTCTTCATAAAGGCGGTTAATAAATCCCAATAAATAAATAAATAAAATAACATATGTCTATGGGAACCACTTTTTTTTTTTGCTTTAGTATGGTATACACAATAAAATAGAATTATATTTAAAAGCGTAAAGCTTTAAAATCAGTTTATTTTGCCATCACAGTAATCCATACCAGCAATGGTATCATGTTGGTTAATATTTTTCTTCTTAACTCATATTTTTAGTTGCTGGCCACTGATGAGAGGCATTGCTGAGCATTTCTAACTTTTTGACTATTAGTGTTTCAGATTGTAGTAAATACTCCCCAAGCACCTTACTCCATTCCTGGCTTCTGATATAACACATTTTGGTTTTTTTACTGTTTATGCAAGTACACCAACATTAATGCTCTCTAGAAATCGATATAATAAGACAATGGTAAAAATCTGAGTAAAAAATTAGCTTGGAGTATTTAATGTAGGAGCTAAAAATCAGCTTACTATGGTATACAATAAGCTAATGCTAAGCAAATGAGCCCCACATAAAAAACACAAGCTAATCAGTTAGATTATATTTTTTTAAACACAGTCTTTCTCCCTTAATGCCAAGTCTATAATGTAGCCCCTGAGATGTAGTAAAGGTTCTAGGATGGGACTTACAGGATTCTAGGATAGGAGTTTAAGGGTTCTAGAACTGGCGGTAAAGGATTCTAGGATCGGAGTTAAAAGGTTCAAACACTGGAGTTAAAGGATTTTAGGATGGGAGTTAAAGGGTTTTAGTACTGGTGTTAAAGGATTCTAGGGTGAGAGTTAAAGGGTTCTAGCACCTGAGTTAAAGGATTCTAGGATTGGAGTTAAATGATTCTAGCACTGGAGTTAAAGGATTCTAGCATGAGATTTAAGGAGTTCTAGGTCAGGAGTGAAGCACTTTATTTCAGATGTTCCTTTAACTACTCTGGTTAAAAAAACTTCTCTAGTCTACTCTGTGGTCCCCAAAGACTGTCCTCCTTTACCAAGACAATTCTGGTGGCCCAAATGAGAGCCAAAATCCTGATTCCCCAGGAACAATCTCTAGTGACCCAAGTGGGTCCCAAGGCCTCTCCACCCAACTCATCCCATGTTGGGAGACAGGAATGATGGGGTGGACTGGGTGGCTGGGTTATTAAGGGCCTTAATTGGGCTATCAGAAGTTATATCAGGAATGGGGGTTTTAGGGCCCACATGGACCACCATATAGCTTTTTTAAAAGGACTGAACTACAGGAAAATCACCACAGCAAGTGCTAGTGTGATTTATTATATTGAGGAAGAGTACACGTGCTAGGATGAAAAACCTCACCATATCTGTAAAAAAAAAAAAAAAGAGATAACTCTAAACATATTAAACATGACTCTTATCATAGACGATAAACTTCCAACCTAAAGATAAAAACCTAGTTTAGTACAATTTGAACTTTTTGTGCTTGAAGTTGACTCATTTAAACCAAGCACTGTCAGGGCCAGTCAAGCATGTATTTTTAATGTGAACCTTCAACATATGTTGGCTTTCATAAATTAAAATCTTTGCATTTTCCTCCTGTTATAATAGATGATCAAAAAAAGGACACATAAAAGCATATTAGCAGATGAGATATTTCACAATGACTTGTCATTTGAATCGCTCGTAATTCATACATATTCAACGAAATGCAAATATCTTGCTGAAGTGTCCGCTCATTAATCCATTAATAGATCTAATGGGTGAGAGGACACATGTACATTGGAATAAAGAATTTGCAAAATAATCTCTCTCTCCTTTCTGCAGCTTCCCTGGGACACCTCCTCTTTATTGATGCCAGAGTAGGCACACAGGGAGCTGAAACAATCATTCATTGCATACATAAAAAGGAAAATCATGATGTATTAGAAGTAAAGACTTGAATATGGGGTGACCACCCTTCTGGCCTATTCTTGTGCTTTTGTGATAGAATTTGTTTAACAGCATATGAGCAGGATCAGATCCTATATAATAATTCTCACCTCCAACGTTCTATTCGTCTTGCTGGCTAAGACTGTGGCTCCTTGGTCTGCTAGGCTCTGTAGTTCAGGCTGACGTCAGAGCCAGAGGAGGAGGGGCGAAAGGGGCAGGGCACAGGGGCGGAGGCGGATAATCAACGACAAACAGAACCGTTGAGGGGCCTGGAACTGGAAGGGAGGGAAGGAGGAAGGGAGGGATGACAAACCTGGAACTGGGAGGGAGGGACAAGAGAAAGTGCGACCAAGACGGAGGGACCAAGCGAGGGCGGTACCGGGACAGCCGGAGCGCGCAGAGAAGCCAAGTGCAGAGATGGCGGAGGCCGTCTGAAAAACTACTAACGCGGACCTGTAACGCTAAGGAGGGAGGGGACGCTCGCTCACTTTATTGTCTGTTCCCTGACTTACAAAACCGTTCTTCAAACAACCTCTAGGCACTTCCCACCCCTTTGGAAAACGCGCGAATGTCAGAAACCGCAAGGAAGGGGGGACCTGCACCACGTACGGAATGGGTGGGGGACAGCCCCTTGGACAGAACGGGGGAGGCCCTGCACTTCAGACTGAAGGAGAGGTAGGGAAGGAACGGGTCATTAGCCACACACACATACTGTGTCACACTGTAACTCACTGTCACACACACACACACACACACACACACACACACACACTCTCTCTCTGTCACACACACACACATTTGTACGGTATTTAAAACACACATTACATCTCTCAGACACTTCCTCTATCACACACAGAAACACTCTCACATACACACACTGTCTCAAACGTACACAATCCAAGGAAACACACACACACACTCAGACATACACTGTAGGGAGCCTGCATGTCAGACAGAAGGGGGGCGCCTGGACCATGAAACTGGGTGGGAGGGAGGGAGGGGGGGCGGACCCTGAAACTGGGAGGGGGAGGAGAGGCAGACCCTGAAACTGGGAGGGGTAGGGGGAGGATGGACCCTGAAACTGGGAGGGGGAGGGGACGGAACATGAAACTGGGAGGGAGGGAGGGGAGACGACCCTGGAACGGGGAGAGAGGGAGGGGGGACCCTGGAATGGGGAGGGAGGGAGGGGGCCCTGGCACACACTCTCATTCTCACACACAGGCTCTCTCTCTCTCACACTCGCACCCAGTCTCACTCTCTTTCTGTCACACACACACACTCGCACATTCATTCACTGTCTCTCACACAGTCACTCTCACACACACTCTGAAACATACACACTCCGAGGATAACCTTGCTAGCACCCGTTTCATTTGTGTCAGAAACGGGCCTTTTTTACTAGTTAACTAAATAAATAGGCATGCCTCTTCCAGCAGGTGCAAAAAAAAAATTATTGGTTAATGAGTTGCAAAGCTAAAACATAGTTTATTAATGATGTGTGTGTGTAATTGTATTCTAGAGGCAGGAGAGAGGAGTGTGCTGAGATGGTTCTTCCCAGCTTTGACATCTATATACACACCTAGAAAAATATGCTATAGTTTTTATTATTATATTCTAAGTCAGTTTCTTAAGTTAATTTAGGGGTCCTTTTACTAAGGTGCGCTGAAAAATGGCCTGCGCTACTCTAGACGTGTGTTTTGGGTGCACGCAGAATTATTTTTCAGTGCACCTACAAAAAATGCCTTTTTAAAATTTTTGCTGAAAATGGACTGGCGGCAAAATGAAAATTAGAGAGAAAATATCCGCCAAAAGGCGGAGAACTCTAGACGCCCTATGGACAACAACAAGAAATGAAATAAAAGTGGGAGGACGACCAAGAATTCCAAAGACTGAAAGGATATATAATAATAAAGATGTTTATTGAGGTGTAAAGACTCGACACAACGTTGTGTTTCGGCCGTTAGGCCTGCATCAGGAGTCTATAATCAAATTTTGAATACATAAATTATAAAAACAATATAAAAGTGGACAACATATATATACGTTTAAATATTTAAAATTCATTTTATAATTTTAAATGTTATTATATAAAAATGAAAATTGCCATGCTTCCATTTTGGGTCTGAGACCTTACCGCAAGCCATTGACCTAGCGGTAAGGTCTCACGTGATAACTGGGCGGTAATGGTCTATGTGTATCAGAAAATAAAAAATATTTTTTGGATGCGCATAGCAGACACATGCCAAAATTTAAATTACCACAAGGGCCACGCAGTAACCGGGCGGTAACTCCAATTTAAACACATTGGGCCCCGCGTAGGTGCCTACATGGCTTAGTAAAAGTGCCTCTTAATTAATGTATCTCAGTTTTTAGAAGGAAGTTCTAGAACCAGCTAAGTACTGTTGTGCGGGAGAGGGAAGATATGATAGAGACATTTAAATACCTATGTGGCATAAATACACAGGAAGCGAGTCTCTTCCAATTGAAAGGAAGCTCTGGACTGCCCCATAAGATGAAGGTGAAAGGGATAGACTCAGGAGTAACCTGAGGAAATACTTCTTCATGGAAAAGATGGTGAATTCGTGGAACGGCCTCCGGGTGTAAGTGGTGGAGACAAAAACAGTATCTGAATTCAGGAGAGCTTGGGACAAGTGCATAGGATCTCTAAGGGAGTGATAGGGAGAGTAGATGGCATGGATTGGCAGACTGGATAGGCCATGTGGTCTTTATCTGCCTTCATTTCCCTTGTTTCTATGCTAAGATTTTATACTGAGCAGTATTTACATTTACTGGCCTGTCTGTAGAAGGGAGTTTTCCTTATCATTCTTCTATCCTCTGACTTTCTGTGTTTCCAGATTTACATGCCTCCTTTTGGACCTGAAATTGGACCCCCCCCCCCCCCCCCACCTATATACCTCTGTTTCTTTTAATCATTTCCACAATAATAACTCCCTAATCCCGTATTTGTGCTATTTGTCTGTCTTGAATAGTTTGTGAGCTTGGTTGAGCAGGGACTGTCTCATACTTATTTGTATACAATGCTGTGTATGTCTAGTAGTGCTATAGAAATGATAAGCAATAGTAGTAGGAGAAGTGGAAAGACTTCTTCACCTCCTACCCGAAGAGATCATGAGCACATTTGCTAGCCAGGTGAATTGAACCTTTCCTACTCACGAGCCATTGCAATAAGGTGCCAGGGCTTAGGGAAAACTTAGAGCAGGTTCTGCACAGTTTACTGTGCTGTTGTGGCCACACTGTGCAGACAGAAGATGAATACACAATACAGTAAACAAATTCTCCTCCCTCTCCCCAACCCCCCCATGAACCTGAACATCTGTCCATTAAGGTGCCTACTGTTGGTTCTTCAGCAAGCAACCCTTAAATTTACCCCTCTCCCAACAGGTAAGTAACTCAGCCAAATAAGCCATTCCTCTTGTGATGGGTCAAAACGACCTGGCGTTTATCAGTCAATTGTTCCCTATCTCGGATCAGTTTTAAACGTAAAAGCCAGTCCAATTGTGTCGGGCCTTCAGAATGTTTCCATTTAAAGGCAATCACACATTTAGCTGCTGCCAGGCAGATGCGCTTAGGGGTCCTTTTACTAAGCTGCAGTAAAAAGTGTCCTGTGCTAGCAGCGGGGACCATTTTTGCCACACTCTGAAGTCCTTTTTACCGCAGCAGGTAAAAGGGCTGAAAAAAGACATGGCAATGCGGTAAGATTGCTCTTACCATGTGGCCATGTGGGGGGGGGGGGGGGGGGGGGGGAAGCACTTAGTGCCACCTACTGAGGCTCCTGCACTAACCCAGTGGTAACCAGGTAGCTCATGGTGCTGCCCGATTACTGCTGTTTAACCCCCGGTGAAAATATTTTTGAATATTCCCGCTAGCACTGGAAATGCTACCTGCTGGGGTGGATCTACCGCCGGTGCCTGCGTTGGGCTGGTGGTAGCTCCAGATTGATGCATGGTAAGCCCACGGTAGGCTTACCACTGCTTAGTAAAAGGGCCCCTTAATGTGCACCCACCATTTGATACCTTTTTATTATGAAGGTCCAGGAAACAAGCTGCAGGATCAACTAGAAATCACACACTCAGGCAATGCTCCAAAGAAGACACTACTATACATCAAAATGCTTGGATTTATTTTATTTTTTATTTATTTTATTTATTCATGCTTGTATCCCACGATTATCCAAAAATGAGTTTCGGTTCAATGTGGCTTACATTTAACAGTTGTTAGAGATTACATTGATCCAATTACATTTACACGGTTGTATGATGCTGTGTTTTACAGTTGTTGGCAAGATAACTAAGAGTGCATATGGAATAGTCATTGGATTTCTTGAGAAGATATGCCTTAGTTAATTTCTTAAATGAAAAGATGCATTACAGTTAGAGGTTGTGTTGTGTATTGTTGTTCCAGAATAATTAGTGCATATTTTACTCATAGAATTTCCTGAAAAGGTAGGTTTTTAGGTCTTTTTTGAACTGGAGGTAGTTTGTGATGTTTCTTATGACTAGGGGAATTGGGTTCCACTATTTTGAGCCCAGGTAGCTAAATCCCGCTGTATAGACTTATAGTACGTTTTTGCAGTCGGGCAGGTGAAGTATTAGGTCACCTCTGGTTCTTGGGTTTGCATTTCTTGGTGATAGTTTGATCATGTCTAGCATGTAATCTAGTGAAATGCCAAACAGTATTTTGAAGATAATTGTGCTGGTTTTGAAAAATAATCTGGCTTTGATTGGGAGCCAATGTAGCATTAAGAGTAGTGGAGTACTGAAGTTGCTCTATCATATTTTGACTTTTAGAATATCAGTCTTGCTGCTGTGTTTTGGACGGTTTACAATGATCGTAGTAGGTTTTCTTTGCAGCCGACATGTGCTGCATTACAGTAGTCTAATTGGGACAATATCAGTGTTTGTACTGTAAGACAAAATGACGGTCTGGGGAAATAGTCTCTGATTCTTCTCGGTTTCCATAGTGTTTTGAAGCTTATTGATGTGATTGCAGCAACTTGAACTTATTGTAATTTGTGTTATATTCTGTACATTATTATGTTTTATTCACTTTATTGTTTGTTTGTAAGCCACATTGAACTTGAGTCTATTTCGGGCTAATGTGGGGTATAAACGCCATCTACATTAATAATTCTCACCTCCAATTCTGAAGCTCACAGTGTGGCAGGGAAACAGTGAAGCCCTGTACTGTTCTAGCCTGTCAGCACCACTCACTCTCACTCTCACTCAGACACCCACCCTCAGCCACTCCCCCAGCCACGCCCCTTCCGGACATAATTCGCTACCTCAACGTTCTATTGAGGCCCCTAGCTCCAGCCACTTCCGTGAAGGGTTCGTAACTTTATGGTGGTGAAGCCTCTGTTTGTCTGTCACACCCTCGCGTTCAACGTCATGATGCCACAGCCATTTCGATGACTTCTACGCGTGGAACGGAAAGGGGACTCCTCCCCTTGCCTCACAATCACCTCACTGCGCCCACCACAAAACAACAATGGCGCCTGACACGACCGTTCCCAACCGCCACACAATGCTGCCGTCTCTGCTGATCCTCTTTCCGGCTGAGGAGGGGGGAGCGCCACTGTGAAAACAGCTGCTGGCTGCCTGCAGTGCCGTCTCTGCTCATCCGCTTTCGCCGAACGTTCCAGGAATGGGTTTCCAAAAGCCCAGCTACCCTCCCACCACCCCTCGACGAATTGCACAGCCACAATCGCGGTCGTTGTCGTCATCAACGCCACTCCCCCCCTCCAGTTACCCCTCCCCATCTGCCACTGGAACGCCGGCCGGCTCCTTACAACGCCACTGACCTCCGTGTCAAGGCCCTGCAGGATGCAACAACTGATCGTTTACCTTCGACCCTCCCTCCTTCCCTCCCTGTGGGACACGGAGGGAAGGAGGGAGGGCCGAACGGAAATGATCAGCTGTTGCCTCTGCTGCAGCGCCTTCACACGCATGTGAAAGGTGCTGTGAGGGCCCGCCCCTGCCCCCCAACCAACGCTGACCCCCATCAAAACCCCTGAACCCCCTCCAAGCCCTCACTGCCCATCCAACACGCCGTGATCCTATTTAGCACCCTGTAAGGAAGGAAGGCAATTTGGATGATCTCTGTTTCCACTCTCCCGCCCAGCCGTCATTTCTACACACTTAAAATAAAGCAACCAAACCTGTTCTTTATTCTTTGTCCATCTACAGCTCTTTCATTTGGACCCCTCCAAGCCCCTGACCCCCCTCCAAGCCCGCAGCCACTCCCTCACACTTCCCAATCCCCCACCCCCACCCCCAAACATTCACACACACAGACACACTGTGTAGCACAAAACAAACAAACAAACAATTTTACACACACCAAAAACATGACCTGAGCAATCCCTCACTTTCAACCCATCACCACAGGAACTCAGACCCCCCCCTTCAAACCCCCTTGCCACTCCCTCACATTTCACCATCCACACCCCCCCCCCCCAACAAACATTCACACACACACACTCTCTACCACTACAACAAAAACAAATGACAGACACCACAAATGCACTGGAGCACCACAAGTAGGCGGCGGACAACCACAGGGCCATGCAGAACACCACGACACTTATGGACAAACTGGTGAATTACAGGGGAGTGGGAGAGGGGAGGGAGGACAGCCTGGAACTCGGAGGACAGGAAAGGAGGGTGTGGGACTCGGAGGAGAGAGAGGGAGACAGCAACGGAGGGAGGGGGGAACCCTTGCTAGCGCCCGTTTCATTTCAGGCAGAAACGGGCCTTTTTTTACTAGTGAATAAATAAATAAATAAACTTGGTCTTCAAGGGTCAGATGTTTGTCGAGAATGATTCCTACTATTTTTATTTGTGTTTCGATTGTGTAAGATTGTTGATCTATTATGAGGTTTTGGTAAGTAGTGGGTTTGTGCTGGCTGGATAAAACCAGGAGTTTGGTTTTGTCTCACTTCAGTTGAAGTTTGACAGTTATGGCCCAATTTTCCATAAGGTGGAGTCCTTTTTTGGCATTATCCAGTATCTCTGCAATGCTGTTGTTGAAAGGTATGTAGATGGTGACATTGTCTGCATATATGAATGGGCTTAAACACGTTTTTTCCAATTTCTTGCCAAGTGGAGCCATCATGACATTGAATAATATTGGTGATATTGGGGAACCCTGAGGTACCCCACATTCAGGGATCCAGGAGGCTGAAATGCATTGGACATCTTGACAAGGTAAGATCTATTGTAAGCTCTTTGAGCAGGGACTGTCTTTCTTCTATGTTTGTGCAGTGCTGCGTACGCCTTGTAGCACTATAGAAATGCTAATTAGTAGTAGTAGTAGTAGTAATCTAGTTCTTAGAAAACCATTGAACCAGGCTGCTACTGCTCCAGTTATTCCTATGTTGTCGAGCAGGGTCATTAGTATTGTGTGATCTACTAGGTCGAAGGCGCTTTACATATCGAATTGTAGTAGTAGTATTGACTGGCCTTGGCTTATTATTCTTCTGAATTTTGTGAACAGGGTGATTATGACTGTTTCAGTGCTACAGCATGGTTTGAAGCCTGATTGAGAGCTGTGAAGGACTGAGCAGTGCATTAGGTATTCCATTAATTGTTGTGCTACTAGTCCCTCCATTGTTTTTGTCAGCAGTGGTGTTGATGCCACTGGTCTGTAATTGGTATGATGTAGCCCTCGTCAGAAGGGAAATGGCCTTTCGAGAACATGTATTCTATGTGTTCAGTTAAGCATTTGATGAACCATTCTGGTGGGTTTTCCATCATGTAGTTTGGGCAGCTGTCTAGTAGGCAACTGGTGTGTGCATATTTTGTCAGTAGTGCTTTAACTAAGCTGGTTGTTAGTATCTTAAATGATGACCAGATTCTTTCTGCCTTGATGTGGTCCTCGTTGATTTCACATTCATGTAGGAAATCTGTGAGTGTTGTTTATGTTGCAGCTAGGTTTGCTCTTATTATAATTATTTTTTCTTCAAAATATTGTGTGAGTTCATCTGCTGTTGGTGGTTTTTTGTTTGATGTTAGCCGAGCTTGTGTGTTCAGTACTTTTTTATTAGTTCATATATTTTTTTTATGTTTATCTCTTCTGGGCCCACGTATTCTGCTTTGGCTGTTTTTATAGTGTGTCTTTACTTGCTTAGGGCTTTCCTCCACGTCAGTGGCACCCTGAGGATACATAGCTAGTAGTCGTGCTGGAGTATAGTACCAACGGGTTGCTACTTTATTTTATTTATTATTATTAGTTATTATTAGAATTTATTTACCACCTTTTTTAAGGAATTCACTCAAGGCGATGTACAGTAAGAATACATCAAACATGAGCAATAGGCAATTACAGCAGTAAAAATATTCAAATAACAATACAAAGTATGATAGTATACTACTTACAATGTCAACACAATATGTAATAAAACATTTTAATTGATAGTGAAGGGTATAAGCAAAGATGGAACATATAGATAGGTAAGAGAGCAAGAAGATAGCAGTGTACAACCCTTTTCCCATAGTTTTAATTTGAAATTTTCTCTAGAAGTAGACACTTTTACCATAGTTTTAAACTGAAACTTTTTCTACAGGTAGAAAAATCCTGACTGATGTAGATAGAGTGAAAGTAAATCAATTTTTTTTACTTGTTCCAAAAGTACAAAGACTAGCGGACACTCGAGGAAGTTACATGGAAATACTTTTAATAATAAATAGAAGAAAATATTTGTTCACTCAACGAATAGTTAAGTTCTGGAACTCTTTGCCAAAGGAGGTGGTAACAGTGGTTAGCATATCTGGGTTTAAAAAAGGTTTGGACAAATTCCTGGAGGAAAAGTCCATAGTCTGCTATTGAGACAGACATGGGAAGCAACTGCTTGCCCTGGGATTTGTAGTATGGAGTGTTGTCATGATTTGGGTTTCTGCCAGGTACTTGTGACCTGGCTTGGCCACTGTTTGGAAAACAGGATGCTGGGCTAGATGGACCACTGATCTGACCCAGTATGGCTACTCTTGTGTTCTTATAAGAGTTAGGAAGTAAGATGACTAATTTAAAGAAAGTTGCACATGAGGTCTGAGAGATGATTAAATATTATTTCAGCTAGGGTAGGAGTGGATAAATATGTCCTTCTGCAGTATGTGCACTTCATATGCATTTATGGATAATGCTGGGGTGGTCAGTAAGAATTTTCAGCAGCATTGTCCCCCTAATTTTATAAACTTGCATAATTATGTAATTCTAAAGGTAAAATAAGGAAAAGGAGGTATGAAAATTGCTGGCTTCAGTAAAGTAAATTTCCAGTGTGACTAATTCAAGATCTATGAAGGCATTTTGGGTAGACTGTGAGCCACAGTGAGTCGGGGCAGATGGCAAAGGTTAATTGAAAAGGATATGTATCATCATTTATACTTGCTTATGGTATTTTCTTTTCATAAAGACCTCTTTAATTATTCTCAAGTGTGTTCTGTTGGAAGGAGTTCAGTGCAAGTGTTTTATGTCTAAGATAATAAAAAAAAACAAACACTTGTTATTTCTTAAACAATTTGTCCCCAGCTAAAGTAACTGATTGCTGATTGAAGTTACTTTAGCTATGTTGACCCTTAACTTCAAAGTCATAAGTACATAAGTGTTGCCATACTGGGACAGACTGAAGGTCCATCAAGCCCAGCATACTGTTTCCAACAGTGGCCAATCCAGGTTACAAGTATCTGGCAAGGTCCCAAAACAGTACATTTTATGTTACTTATCCTATAAATAAGCTGTGAATTTTCCCCAAGTCCATCTTAATAATGTGGGATGGTGAATTTTTTCATGCATAGTACCTTGGCCTTTTCATGTTTCAAAAGAAAGTGACATTTTTTAATTTTACTTTTTTACAACTTATTAGAAGAGATCTCAGAAAAGCTAAATTCTTAATTTAGACATCCTGGAGGAAAGGTACGATGGAGAGTGATATGATAGAGACATTTGAATAGATTCAAAGTATACATGCACTGAAGGCAGATCTCTTTAACTGAAAGGAAGTTTTGGAACAAGGGGTTATAGGATGGAAATAAAAATTATGTAGACTAAAAGTAATCTGAAAGGGCAGTGGATGCATGGAACCGCCTCCTGGTAGAGGTGGGGGAAACAAGGACAGAATTAGAATTCAAGAAGGCATGAAACAAACACAGAGGATCTTTGAGGGATTGTAAAACTATGTAGTTGGTGTAGATGGGCAAACTGGATAGGCCACGTGGAGGGGCATTTTCGAAAGAAACGTCTAAGTTGCGATTTGGACATCTTTGCAAAATGTCCAAATCCAGGGGCATGGAAAACCGTATTTTTGAAAAAAGATGGACGTCTATCTTTTGTTTCAAAAATACTGTCAGAGATGTCCAAATCCTTAAATTTGGACGTCTCTAGATTTGGATTTTGCTAGACATGGACGTTTCTGACTTTCAGCGATTTTCAAAACCAAAGACATCCATATCAAAAACGTCCTAATGCAAGCCATTTGGACGTGGAAGGAGCCAGCATTTGTAGTGTACTGGTCCCCCTGACATGCCAGGACACCAACCGGGAACCCTAGGGGGCACTGCAGTGGACTTCATAAAATGCTCCCAGGAACATAGCTCCCTTATCTTGTGTGCTGAGCCCCCCAAAACCCACTACCCACAACTGTACACCACTACCATAGCCCTTACGGGTGAAGGGGTGCACCTATATATGGGTTCAGTGGGTTTGTGGTGGTTTTTGAGGGCTCGCTGTTTCCTCCACAAATGTAACAGGTGTGGGGGGGGGGGGGGGAGGGTATGGGCCTGGCTCCGCCTGTCTGAAGTGCACTGCAGTATCCACTAAAACTGCTCCTGGAACCTTCATGCGCTGTCATGGACCTGAGTATAACATTTTTAAAGATGTTTTTTGAGGGTGGGACGGGGTTAGTGACCACTGGGGGAGTAACGGGAGGTCATCCACGATTTTCTCCGGTGGTCATTTTGGGCACCTTTTTGTGCCTTATTTGTAATAAAAACACGTCCAGGTGAAAACATCCAAGTGTTTGTCAGGGACGTCCTTGCTTTTTTTGATGATGGGTCAAAAATGTCTAAGTGTTAGGCATGCCCAAGTCCCGCCCGACAGGCCCCCTTGAAATTTGGACGTCCTTGTGACGGACTGCAGTTGGAGATGTCCAAAATCGGGTTTCGTTTATACCGATTTGAATGTCTCTGGGAGAAGGATGTCCATCTTCCAATTTATGTCAAAAGATGGACATCTGTCTCTTTCGAAAATAAGCCCAATAGTCTTTATTTGCTGTCATTTTCTCTGTTTCACATTCTGTCCCTTTGGTAAAAGTTTTGACAAAATACACCCAATAAATTGATATGAGACGGGCAGATCAAAGTGAATCCTGTATGCTGACATGGTTCATGTAGCCTGTGTCCTAGCTTTCTACCATTCGGCATTGAAATCTATAGCATCAGCACAACTGTATAAACGGCATTAAACTTGATCACAAAGGAATAAATTAGCGTCACCACAGATGATGCATTGCTTAGAGTGTATAACTACTTGTTAGCTTTTGGGATTGTAGTAAATACTCCCCAAACACCGTACTTCAGTTTGTTTCATCTGTTTGCTTACAGCAGACAAGAAAAACAATATTTAGTAATCAGAGCAACCTAGAGGGACTTGCTAATACTTGACAGCAGTGCTCAGTGTAACATATTAACTGAAAAGTAACATTGCTTATTTCTTACATGGTGGGCTTCAGCGGTTAATGCTCTTCAGACATCAGTTAAGTCCAAGATTGAGAGCGGTATGTAGCATTCAGTAGGGCCACACAGGAGGGCCTCAGTAGAAGAAAGCAGATGTTACACTGCCCATGCTGTGGCATTCATTAGGATGCGGGCAGAATCTACTGTGCACCAAAGACAGCTGCTATTCTGCCCTTTGTATAGATTTCAACTGAATAGAATTAAAAGTTTCCTGAGGGCACTTTTCATACTGCTGCATAGCTGTAAAGTCTGTGGGTGTTTTTTATTTACCTGTGGTCTTTGTATCAGTTTTGCATAGGAAAATACAGGCACACTTTCTGCGTGAAAATTGCCTAGGAAAAGGACAGCCACAGAAGTGTCCGCTTGCTTTATCCATGGATACATTTTCAGAGCCAGCCAACATGCCTACTTTTGACAATTCCTTCAAAACTCTCTTTTTTTGTGTGTGTGTCTTCAAATATTGTTCTCTTTTTAAGTATTTGTTGTATATTATATTTATGTACAATTTGTTTATGTATTTATCTATTGTTTTTGTGTTCATACACTCCTGATGTAGGCGCCGAAACACAACGTTGTGTCGAGTCACTTTTAACGTGTAATTGTTTTATTTTCATTTGTTTGAAAACTATTAAATGCTGGTTATTTTAATTTCAGTTTGGTTCCAATCTTTGGATAGCCTGGCTCATATTCCCACCTTTTTATTTTTTACTTTACGCCTCGTGGGATCTATTGAGTTCTCCACTTTCGTGGATTCTCTCTAGTCTTTCCTTTTCCCCCATGTGAGGTTCCTCTTTTTGCTTTGGATGAATATTTCTGGAATCCTCATTTGTTCCACTTTGTAATTTGGTGATTGAAATGTCAGATTTGGGAATGGGAAAGGGTTGCATTGTTTATGTCTTTGTATTTTGCCTGCTACAGGAGAAAATGTATTTCTGTTTCAATTTTTGCTGTGTTGTACCAAATGTAGCGTCTGATTAAAAAAATTATAATCTATTTATTAGGATTTATTTAGCACCTTTTTGAAGAAAGTTGGTGTAAGGCAGTATACAGCTTGTAGAATGCGGGCATAAACAATAAACAATTACAACAGTAAAATATTGAAATAGTCCACATTATAGCACAGAATTTTTCTTGACCTCCTGTTCAGGTTTTGCCTCCACCTTTTTATTTCAGATTTTTGCACCTCATATTGTATTTGTTGAGCATCTGTTTGTCGTGCACTCATTGGAAACAACATAGGGAAATATCAATGACATTTCTTACATCATTTCATATTGGTTTATGAATGTAATGATGTGAAAAATTTTGTCAGTTGTGCAATAGTACACACTATTTATCACACACTGACATTGTGTGTTATTGCATAATAGTGCACACTATTAATGAAATTGTCCTCCCCCCCCATCCCTAATGAAAATATACAGGGTGAGGCAAAAAAATATTAACCCCCTAGGTTTTTTTGTTTTTCTCAGCAACTGCTTGGAATTTCACTGTGAAATAGTTTAGCTTTATTTGTTGTTACGGTCTACATTTATGTGCAGAGTGGAATGAGATTATCTTTAAATAAAGCAAAGTTACAGCAATTTTCATGCATTCAAAAATGTTTGCGCTGTAAAATTGTCATTATTTGAAATTAAAAACTCCGTGGTACCAGCTTAATGTTAATGATGCCACAGTGACATATATTTTGTGAACAATAATTTAAATTTGAATAATTTGCATTTGAGAATATGGTAATTTATAGCTAATTTCTTGAAAGCATTTCAAATTGGAATGGCAATCATGTGCAACATGTCAGCAGATGATCTGGAACAGCCTGCCACAGGGACCGATCCAAGGTTGTTAAAAACTTCCCAAAGTGACTGAAGGCCCGTGTGAAAGCTGTGGGTGCATTCACAGTGACTGTAAAATGCATTATTTTACAGTGTTTTAGCTCGAACATTTTTAACACGCAAAAATCACTTGGTAGTAACGGTAAAATGTCAGTGACATCAAATGAGCTTATTATTAATATTAAATGTTGTTTAAAAGTAATACATAAGTAAATGACTAAGTATATAAAATTTCTCAGTGAAATTCAAAGTGGTTGCTGAGTAAACTGCAAAAAACTGCAGCTGTAGGGGGTTAATTTTGCTGTTTTTGCCTCACCCTGTTTAAGCAAAACAAAAGTACACTGCAAACTAAGGGGCCCTTATACTAAGGCACTCCCAAAAGTGGCCTGCACTGATATAGGCGTGTGTTTTGGACTCGCTCTGGTCTATTTCCTGAGCGTGCCTGGAAAAAGGGGATTTTTTTTAAATGTGCTGGAAAATAGACATGCAGCAAAATGAAAACCAGCACGTGTCCATTTTCAGCTTGACAGGCCGCTGAGAGACTGGGCCGGGCCCAGGTTGCCCCCAGGGCCCCACCCCCACCGACCCCCCGAGGTCACTGCCACTGCCACTCTCCTCCTCCACCAGCCCCCTTCTGTCCGCCACCGGGCCAGGCCCCCTGCATTGAAATCACAGCGCCTCTCACCTCCGTGTGAAAGTGCTGCAGGCAGCAGGCAGCAGATCGCCTCCCTTCGGTCCTCCTTCCCTCCTTGTGTCCCGCCGTCGCGGAAGTTACATCAGATGAGGGCGGGACACATGGAGGGAAGGAGGTGATCTGCTGCCCTGCTGCCTGCAGCACTTTCACAGAGAGGTGAGAGGCGCTGTGGTTTCAATGCAAGGGCCCCATCCCGGTGGCAGACGGTCGACGATGGAGGGCGGGTGGGACTGCGGCGCTGGGCCCCCCTTGGAGGCCCTGGGCCGGGGAATTTTGTCCCCCCTGCCTCCCCCTCTCGGCGGCTATGCAGCCTGAGACCTTAATGCCACCCAACCAATCTGCGATGGTCACTATCTATACTATCATTCCATCAGTAGCACAAATCAAAGAAGTAAAATAAATTAACAAAATCAAAAAAATGCCGACCACTCCACCCGAACATTCAGTCCATCCGGTTCTATTGAATTGAAAAAAAATATCCACTTCTGTTCTAATTGACGTAACGCACGACCCATATCCCCTCTCCTATGGGAAGGAATTAATTGTTCCAATACTGATGGTGCTTGGTCTCACAATGAATCACTAGAGGAGCCTCCCTCTTCAGGAGCTTGAGGCAGGAATGATGCTCCATCAATCTTGTTTTTAAACTTCTCGTTGTCTGCCCGATATAGAGTAAATCACAGGTTCATTTGATTAAATACACTACCCCAGCCGATTCACAGGTTGTATTGGATTTCAGAATGCATTTCTTTCCTGTTGTGGGGTGAAAACAAATCACTACCTTCCTTCATAATGTGACACACTGAACAGTGGCCACATTTCCTATGATATGCCACATCTGTGTGTATTCTCCTTGGGGACCAAACATCATCAGGGCTCAGGAGATCACCCAAATTGCAACCTCTCTGATAGGAAAAAAGAATATTGGATCTCACAAATATGGGGTGTGTTTTCAATAAATCAAAGTGTCTCCTCACAGCTTTACTGAGTCTGGTGGTATTTGCATTGTATTTAATCACAAAAGGTAATATATCCTCACACTGTTGGACTGCTTTATACTGTAAAAGCGACTCTCTCGGATTATGCCATGCCCTTTTCACTGCCTTTTTCACTAGATGTTGAGGGTATCCTCGCTGGATCAATTTGTGACTCAGTGTTTTGGTACACCTTTTAAATTCATGGTCCGATGAACAGATCCTCCAGCATCATAAGAATTGGGCAAATGGGATATTCCTTTTCATGTGAGGAGGATGCATACTTGAAAAATGCAATAAAGAGTTCCTGTCTGTGGGTTTTGAAAAAAACGTGGTTGAAAACCCGTCTACATCCTTCTCTACCCATACATCCAGAAACGAAATAAGCTGCTTATTACTAGCTGTTTCAAATTTAATCTGTGGGTGACACCAGTTTAAAAAATCCACAAATTGTTGCAACATCTCCGTCGTGCCCGTCCAAATACAGAAGATATCATCTATGAAACGCTTCCAGCACTGAACATGCTGAAAATATATAGATGAGTAGATCCACTTCGCCTCGAACATAGCCATAAATAGATTCGCTATTGTGGGGGCAAAGGTAGCCCCCATGGCTATCCCGGACTACTGTTGAAAAAACTTATTGTCGAAGATAAAAAAATTCATGCTCATGGCTATGTCACTTAGTTTAACCAAAAATTCTGAAGGAACCACATGCGGACGTGGACGTTGTTCTAAAGACTCTAGTAGCACATCCAGAGCTTCCTCTTGTGTTATGCTGGTATACAACGAACAAACATCCAAAGTTACCAATGTCCATTTGGAGGAGCAACCTACTCCCACATCTTGCAGAACCTGTAGAAAATGAGTCGTATCCTTAAGATATGATTTAATTGAAAGCAGACACGGTTGTAGATGTTTATCAATGAATTTACATGAACGTTCCAACAGTGAATCTCTGGCTGAAACAATGGGGCGACCAGGGGGTTGTTCCAGGCATTTATGTATCTTAGGCATTATTTGGATACTGATTGGGAACCGAAAAACAATTTCTTTTAAACCCAGAATAGTATCTCCATTATTCGGATAGTGCCAAGGCAGTTTGTAGGTGGAGCAAATGCAGTTTTGGAATTATCAGGTGTCAATTTTCAGTCTGCTAACTGGATAACTGTCCAAATATAGTTTACTTTATCCAGTTACTACCCAAATAGTGGGCTGATATCACCAATATCCAGATAGCGCCACTACTGCCAGCTCTATCCAGTCAACACCAGTCACTAGCCAAATACCAGTACTGAATACCTGGCCCTTTTTTTTTGCTATGTTTAAAAAAATCAGGGTTTTTGTTTTTTTTTACTAAGGTGCGCTAACACTGACATGCCCATAGGAATATAATGGGTGCCTCAGTGTTAAGCACCAGCTGAGTTTTAGCACGAGCTAAAAATGCTAGCGCACCTTAGTAAAAGATCTACTCAATGCAGTGGCTCAATATTGAGACAATTCTTTCCAGATAGGACATATTTGAAAGTTTTAAAACAAGCAATCTCAAAAATCTGCACATCACTGTTTTTTTTTTATTGTGCTGCCAGTCAAATTACAAGAAACTGTTTTACAGGTTTAAAATTTTTTTTAAAAAAGGTAAACAAGCAAACTGCGATATTGCAATGCACTCCAAGTGCACAAATGCATCTATTTTATTGTATTTTATAGTTTATTCAGGAAATCATATCTGAATATCTTTTACAAGAGCACAACAGGAACCAAAGTGAAGGAGTGTAATGGATACAGCACATAGGAGAAATCATATCTTCTTTAAAATAATAAACTCATAATAATTCATTAAAAACAAACAAAAAACATTTTACACCATGTTCTACATCCTGTTAGTATATATAATTTTTTTTCTTCTGAATATGGCCTTGATTGTGAAACAAAAAGCAAGCATTTAAATTTATTTTAGATAAAGACTGCTTTCTCTCTCTCTCTCTCTCTCATGCAGAGAATGGATGGGTTTGTCTTGACAACATTTTTGTGCTATGAGGGCAGATCCAACTTAGCTTCGGTTGTCATTCCCTAGGGGTTCAGTTAAATTTATGTTCTTTTTTAAGAACGTCTAAACACCCCAGATATCGTAAAAATCTGAAAGCAATTCTCATGTTTTCGGATGGCAAAATACTGATACCCCCAATTTTTGAAGACACAAGCAAATCTGTTTTGGAAACAATTTTTTGGGAAGTATTTAGAAATTAAGACATCCAAAGCAAAGTCAACTGAAGTGCTGGCTGTCACATCAGATTTCTTACAAAGATAAAGAGACGTTTTTCCTTTGTTTTACTTTCTGAAATCAAACGTCTCCTTTTGGAGAATAATTTTTTAAACTCTGATACCAACAGCTAGAACAACTTTGTTTGCTATTTTAAACAAAACAATTGTTTTCCTGTTAATCTTCAAATTAATAAATTAGGTCATAATAATAAATTAGTTTTTTTTCAGTTTTTTTTTAACTCAGCAAGCTTTGTCCAAGTATTTACAACAATACTTGAGAGTTGCGTTACAAAACAAAATACATTTTTTCTTTTCTTTTCACATTAAGCACACTGGGTATCTGTATTTCATGATGAGCATTTGTAAAAGAAAAAGGCAATACATAAATGGGTAGTCGGTAGGAAAGTGCCAAGACCTGTCCAAAAAAATGATCTCTTTAGAGTTGTACAGTCAAAGTTATTATATTTGAGGCAAACTACAATAAACTTCCAGCTTATTGTGGATAATATTCCAGTAGTTCTTTAAAACAATTACTCATAAAAAAGAAATCATAAAACAAAAACAAACTAACAAAAAAACAATAAAGACAAGACATAAGTGTTATTCTGCAAAGCAGCTGCTTAGAGCTGTGAAGAGTCTCCAGCTGTTGTGGGCATTTAAACGCCTTGTCAAGGCCAAGAAGAAGAAGAAAAGAAAAGAAAAAAAATCCCAAATACTTTAAAACACTTCCCCCTCAAAAATTAAAAACTCCACAAAATATTAACAAAAAATTCCATATATCAAGCAGCAAGAACAATCTTACCACTGATGTTATCCACTCAGATGTTCACAAAGTACATGCATGTGCACTTGTGAACCCTTCCCCTGAAATAAAACTGTAGGTAGAATGAGATATTCTGTCTTCTCCTCCCCTCTCCCAAGCTCAGAAGCTGTTATTAAGCTCGGGATATATGGAATGCCTGTTCTGTCTGTTTCAATATCGAGCAAAATCCTCTCTCTTTCTTGGATAAAAATACATTCAACTGGAAAAAAAACCCATAGAAAATTATATATATATATATTTTTTTATATATATATATCTATATACAAATTTTTTTGTCAGTTTTTAGCGCAATATATTTACATAAATATTCCTATAATGCTTACGTTTAAAGACTCAATTTGTTTGCTTTTTGTCTGTTTTTTTTTTTTTAATTCTGAGCTTCATAAAAGGTGCTTGAATAATATTCAATTAAGCAGCTTCCTAGTATGGAAGCAGTTTCTAACCTGCATAAAACTGTAAATAAAAATAAAGCAACCCTCTAACTGAAAAATATCCTTGCATCCCAAACCCCTAAAAAACACATCAACCAGATTCTAGTCACACTCTCTCTTTTTTTTTTAGCAAGATATTTCCTAACAGAGAATAATTTCAGTTTTTTCTCTTTATATTTTGGAACTCTACAGACAACTTGAGATTAAAATGGATGAACACGAATAATAAAACTACAAAATATAGTTTTGATAACTAAAAAAATAAAAGCGATATCCTCTTGAACCACATGGATTTCTTGCATTCTCCTTGGACTGTTGTCGGAGATCCAGTGCTCGTGTGATATCGAGAAACTAGTTAGGCCTCAATCAATCACAAACCCTGTTGGTGCTGTCTGCAATGCATGCCTGGAAAGCGCTGCATAGAGTTTGTAGCATTACATAAATAACAATAATGATAACACTAATTGTCTGATCTGCTTTATTGGGTGGGGGAAAAGGAAAGAAAAATGAAAGAATGAAAAAAGGAAGAAAGAGAAAAGGACGGAAACGAATGGAAAGGAAAAGAAGGATGCAGAAAAAGAAAGGAGACAATCAGAAGAAGAAAAAAGAGGTATTCACAGAAAAAAAGAGAGACAAGGAGAGAAAAAAGAAAAGAGAAAGGAACAACAATGAAGAAGGAAAGGACAAAGAAAAGAAGCATGCATAGCATGTTATGCTTTTGTATAACCTCAATGACCCCGTGTTTCTTGTTTTCTTCTCTGGCTGCCATCTTTATTTGCTCCTACAGTCCTCTCCTGCCCACCCTGACTGCATAGAGATACCCTCTGCTGCAGTTTGTATGGGTGTCTGTGAGTTTCCCTCTATGTGGCAGGGTCTACTCAGGGAGTGATTTCCCGTGTATTGTAACAGCTCAAAAGTTCAGATGCTCTTTTTCACTGGTTTGTTTTTTCTTTAAAAGTGGATCAGACTATGGGGTCCAGAGCAACAAGAAAAGCTACTGTCTTTAGTGCTTGGCAAGTTTTTATTTATTGACTTTGTCTTTCTTTTCTTCTTCCCCTCATCCATTACCCCATCCCCCTTTCTCTGTGAGGCCCCAGCCGACTCACCAAGCTTTTCTTCCATGACCTTCCATCTTTCTGCCTCCCCCTCCCTCAGCCCAACCATCTTCCCCACCACTTTCTTTAACCCCTTCCCTATCACTCCCTTTTCCCCGGCAAACCCTTCCCCCCACCCACTCACCCACCCAGAAAAAAAGAATCTCTACAGCTATGATACAAGCAGATACATCTTAGCAAGTTTTTCAAACTTTGGTTCTAAGAAAACACTTGGTCGGTTATCGCAAGGTAATATGGGAATGCTTGTTCTGACATAATGCAGGAACCAGAGCCTGTCCTGGGAAAATCTCAGAGCTGTACATGGAGTCACACAATCCAGTAAGCAAGTGCACAATTCTAGCTGAATTTTAATAGCAGGTTTAGTCTCTCTGTCTCTTTCTTCTTCTTCTTTTAAATCCTGGGGCACAGGTACGGGTTCTTCACACTGTCTGGTAGAAATTGTCCGCCTGTAGGTTGTTCTGTTTTTGCATGCTGTAGAAACCACTGTACCTAGAGTCTGGATCCGCCATTCGTAACATTCTCTGGGATTTGTCTACCTGCACCATCGTTCCTTTCTTGCAGTCCACATACACCAGCTGGTTGTTGAGGCATGAAGGCTGTTCAAAAGAGAAGAACAAAGAATGACTGCTATAGGTTTGTGGGGAGACAAGAAAGCGTCTAATATTACTCAGGGATTTCTTGTCTCTTTCGAAAAACCAGCTTGCAAGAGAAATGTGCTGGCTCCAATGTCACCCATACAGTAGATGAAAAAGACATCTCCTCCTCTGAAATAAATAGCATAGGTGAGGAGGGCTGCAGCCCCCACCCCACTTCATAGTTTATCTGGGAGAGATGAAGAGATCTCTTGTATCTTTGCTGTGTTCAAAGCACCCTTGGAGCTGCCAGTCATTATATAAAATCACTTTGCACCTCTGCTGTGAGCTTCTTTTAAGCTAAGGGAAACACTACAGTTGTGTCTGCTCATTAAATTCAGATTTGCATATCTTTTTCATTCCTATGGTTCTAGAAAAAAAAGTGTTCTAAATCTACTGCTTTTGATATATGTCAGATCGACATCAGCATCCCAGGTATTCGCATCAAGGGTATATCACCGGCATCAATCGAGGGAACTTTCCCACACTGCTCTGCCAATTTATCACCACTCTCTGCTTGAGGAATCACCCTTAGGATGAGAGAGGGATTTGGGTTCAAGGCCTGGTACGGCCTTTGTACAGGTCGCTGAGACTGCCTCAGGGACACACTCATTAGCCCCAAACTGCAATAGTGGCTTCCATAATGCTGACAACATTCCACCACGAAATGGAATGAGACCACCAGCTCATTTCAAGTAGGCCTCCTACTGATCACCTATCAACTTGAGCTGGATTTGGTGACATGGAGGCAAGAAACTCTATAGCCCTGTAATAAAAAAAAGGGAATGAGATTTGATATACTGCCTTTCTGTGGTTACAATCAAAATGGTTTACATATTATATACAGATACTTATTTTGTACCTAGGACAATGGAGGGTTAGGTACATAAGTGACTTGTCCAAAGTCCCAAGGAGCTGGAGTCGGGATGTAGCTCACTGCACTAACCATTAAGCTACTCCTCCTCCTTTTCTTGTTCCATCCAGTCCTGACCACAGCTTTGCATGTATAGAATAATGGAATTAACCAGAGACTATATCAACATACTGTCACTGTGATCATGGTGAATTAGATCAAAGGGACTGGAAATTGGGTGGTACCCTCCTCTGCACATATCTGTGAAAAAAAGCTCATGGTATCATTTCCTCCTAAGGGCTTGAATTTGACTGAGACAGAAGCCCAAAGGAAGAAGAGAAAGCTGCCTGATCAAAAAACCCCAAATTGCATTCTCATTGAAAAATGATAAAAAAGCAATTCAACACTTATGTGGCACTAACAGTTATTAATTTGAAGAGGGCAATATGTTTTCCTACCTTTGTTGGAGCTCGGTAGCAGAGCACTGGTATCCACTGCTTCTTATGATTGATAAGTAGAAGGGCTATTATAAGAACCAGAGCTGTCATGATGGGGACTGTCACCCAAGCCAAAGAGTGCAGGGAAGTCTGCTCACTAGAACCGGGTACTTTACCGTCTCGGTATTCCACCTGAAGGTGACTCATATCTGAAAACAGAAAACTGATGTGAGTAGTTGTTAGTGGTGTGGTAGGTACCTCACTCCTGCCCTCTTCAATCCTTGTCAGAAACAAACTCAGGGTAAGATTAACCCTTTGATGCACCCTAGACAAACATATACACTGGGCCTCTCATCATAATATAATACTGTTATGAAATGCCTAGCCTGGGGTTACCTCGTGACCACTAAGAGGGTCTATCCCCAGCACAGCTCAGGTCCACTTGCACCTGCCACTCATGCTCTACATTAGCACCCTCCTCCCACTGACTGGGTCACAACCGCCTTTGGGCTAGTCTCACACTCTCAAATTATCCCCAGTGATTTCTAGGTTACTGGAGCCACACTCCCAGTGGTCCCACAGTTCCCAGAAGCACTCAGAGACCCAACACACAAACCACCAGGATTCTTTATCAGTCCAGACAAGCAGAATCAACAAACATGTTTACTCTCAGAACTTGGAACAGTGGACAAAAAAAATGTGCAATTAGTAAACAATAACAAGTAACTGGAAAATGGATCATACTTCCTAAAAGTACCTGGGGAGATCAGGACATATATAGCTTGTTCACCAGCTATCAAATATAACTGTTTTTACAGGGTTTCAGCAAAGAGCTCGCTCTCTCTCTCTTCTCCTGGGCTGAAACTGAAGCAACAGCCAGCAACAACTGCTGGGTAATTTCAAACTCCAGGTCAAACAGAGCCCAGTCAACAAGATTTCAAATATATACTGCTTCTTGCTTCCTGTTTGTGTCAAACTAAAGAAAAAACACTCTGACTCCTTTTATTAAGCCGCGTAGGTGCGTATGAGCAACCTATCAGCATCAATTTGGAGTTATCGCCCAGCTACCATGTAGCCCGGATGGTAATTTCGTTTTTTTACGCATCTGCTACATGCGCACGGCGAATACTGGGAGATAATCGTCGTTCTATGCGCATAGACGATTACCGCAAGGCAGGGGTGTAGCCAGACTTGCGTGGGAGGGGGTCCACAGCTCACGGGGAGGGGGCACATTTTAGCCCCCCCTGCCGCCGCCCCCTCCCGCCGCCATTGTCGCCCCCGTCTCTGCCGACCCCCCTCCCGCCGCGAACCCTCCCCCCCCGCCGCCTACCTTTCGTTTTGCTGGCGGGGGACCCCACTCCCTGCCAGCCGACGTCCTCTCCCGTAGAACGCAGCGGCACTGTCTGGCAGAGAAAAGTCTTCTTCCTTGCATGCTGACGTCCTGCACATTGTACGTGCAGGACGTCAGCATGCAAGGAAGAAGACTTTTCTCTGCCAGTGCCGCTGCGTTCTACGGGAGAGGACGTCGGCTGGCGGGGAGTGGGGTCTACCGCCAGCAAAACGGAAGGTAGGCGGCGATGGGGGCGGGTTCGCCGGGAGGGGGGTCCCCACTGAAATCTACGGGGACCCAGGCCCCCTCAGGCCCCACGTAGCTACGCCACTGCCGCAAGGTTACCGTGTGAGACCTTACCGCTAAGTCAGTGGGTGGCGGTAAGGTCTCAGACCCAAAATGGATGTGCACAAATTTTAATTTTGCCGCACGTCCAAAAAAGGCCTTTTTTACAGGTGCACTGAAAAATAAACATAGCCATACTAGTCCATCTAGCCCAGTATCCTGCTTCCAAAAGAGGCCAAGCCAGGTCACAAGTACCTGGCAGAAACCCAAATCATGGAAACATTCAATGCTACAAATCCCAGAGCAAGCAGTTGCTTCCCCATGTCTGTCTCAGTAGAAGAACTATAGATTTTTCTTCCAGGAACTTGTACAAACATTTTTAAAAGCCAGATACACTATTCACTTTTACCACATCCTCTGGCAAAGAGTTCCAGAGCTTAACTATTCATTGAGTGAAAAAGTATTTCCTACTATTTGTTTTAAAAGTATTTCCATGTAACTTATAAGAACATAAACCTAGCCATATTGGATCAGACCAATGGTCCATCTAAAATGGATCTGCATGTGCCCAAAATACGCGCCTACACTAGTGCAGCCCATTTTTCAGCGCACGTTAGTAAAAGGACCTCTCAGTTCTCTGTAATAGCTTTACAGCAAAGAAACACCTCCTGCTGGCCAAATAGGAGAAATACACTTTGGAACATAATCTGTGCAGGAAAATATCCAGTACATTTTACAGGCTTAAAATACTGTTTCTTCACAAATATATTCTAAAATTTCCAGAAATGGAGCCCTACATAGTTTTGACTGCAGAGCAAAACCAGGGTGGAGGCAGCAGATAGAGGCATAGCTAGGTGGGGCCAGGGGATTTCTGCCAGGCACTTGTGACCTGGATTGGCCACTGTTGGAAGCAGGATACTGGGCTAGATGGACCATTGGTCTGACCCAGTATGGCTATTCTTATGTCCTGCTGCTGGTGTCGCCAAAATCGTGGCTGAAGAATTGAGTGCTGAAGCTGCTGAAGCACAGCAGAAGGGCCAGCTCCAATGGTATCAGTCAGGGCCGATCTTAAGCAGGGGCGACAGGGGTGGTCACAAAGGCACCTGAACCTCCAGGGGCCCCACAGTGCTCCCTCCTGCTCCCTGCCATTGCCATGACCTGACTCCTTGCGACTCTGGGGAGTGGGGCAGAGGTCTGAAATAAGTGGCTGGGTGGAGAGAATACTGTAAAAAAAAAAAACCAAGGTAATATCTGTGTCATTTGGAGGGGCTGGTTAAAGGGACACCCTAGAACTATTATATTCGTGCAGAGATTTTTTTTCTCCTGGTCAAGGGCCACTAAACAGACATCATGTTATGAGAATTAGGTGCTCAACATTCAGAGTTTCTATCTATCTGCTTATTTACTTATTTACGGCATTTTATCCCACAATAAACATGAATTCGATTGAAACCTGGGAGCATTTAAAATCTTTTTTTTTTCCTGTGCCTACATCAAAAGAAAAAAAGATGGCATGTGGGAACTTGCTCCTTTTATTATTATTAATTTGGATTTTGCTCTCACCCTTTTTCAATTGTAACTCAAGGTGAGTTACAATTAGGTACCAGGCATTTCTCTGTCCCTGGAGGGCTCACAAGCTAGTTTTGTACCTGAGGCAATGGAGGGTTAAAGTCACTTCCCCAACATCACAAGGAACAGCAGCAAGATTTGAACCAGCCACCTCTGGATGTCAAGGCTGGCGTTCTAAGCACTAGACTACTTCTCCACTCCTTTTTGCTTTGTGGAATGCAGTGGTATATTATAAAAATGCATTTGCCTTTTTATTATTATTATTTCACAGGAAAGGTATTGATTAATGAAGGATGGGTTTCCTTCGTGTATTGTCTGCCAGAATTATCCAGTTCAGCATACTATTAGCAGCCAAGTTCATACAAACTTAATTATGTTCTCTCTAAGCTGCATGTAGTGGCCACGAACCTGCATTGTCTGCCAGCATTGTCCAGTTTAGCATTCTATTAGCAGCCAAGTTCACACAAACTTAATTATGTTCAGTGGAAAATAAATCTGTTGGCTCAGGCTGCTTACTATGTGAATATTCAATCACTTTTCATTATTGCTTCCAAGTATTACATATTAAGCACATTTGTTTTAATTCATTTATCCAGTCCTTACACGCACAAGGCTTTGCTTTTTAAACCCAAAGGTTTCCTATGATGGCATTGTGCATATTTGGAATTAGTTTTTCTGCATAAGTTTTGCTTGATTTGTCTTTATTTGAAATAAAAAAAAAAAATGTTTAAAACGCAGTTATATTTCCTATTCAGATTTGGGACGTTTAGCGCAAAACGTCTGTAGTCTGACTTAGAAGTCATATTGGAAATGCCCCGCCATGTAAGTTAGCTTGTATTTACAGAATGGCAATTAGGCAGAATTCTGCCATTTATGTGTGTATGTGTGCACATATGCATAAATTCCATTATCCTAAACATTTATGCATGTAATCTCTTGCCCTTTCCCTTTTACTTCCTACCCTGTTCCTTTTACCCTATCTAATGTAATTGTATTTGATTCCTGTACATTGTAAGCCACTTTGAGTCTGCTTAATGTGGAAAAAAGTGGGGTATAAATGTTCATAAATATCTTTAGCCCATCAGAACCAGGCTGCCACTAGTAAAATTATATCACTGGATTTGGCTGATTTTTTGACCTCTGCTTCTGAGGCAGCCCCAGCCTATTGCTTATAATTGAATGCATGCATTCATTGTACTTGATGAGAAGATACTGGGACAGTGGAGTATGATAGGATGTATTATTCATTCTACAGTATCTATGGGCATCCTTGCCAGATAATTTTCTAAGTAATGTAACTGATGGTTACTACTACTACTACTACTATTTAGCATTTCTATAGCGCTACAAGGCATACGCAGCGCTGTACAAACATAGAAGAAAGACAGTCCCTGCTCAAAGAGCTTACAATCTAATAGACAAAAAATAAATAAAGTAAGCAAATCAAATCAATTAATGTGAACGGGAAGGAAGAGAGGAGGGTAGGTGGAGGCGAGTGGTTACAAGTGGTTACGAGTCAAAAGCAATGTTAAAGAGGTGGGGTTTCAGTCTAGATTTAAAGGTGGCCAAGGATGGGGCAAGACGTAGGGGCTCAGGAAGTTTATTCCAGGCGTAGGGTGCAGCGAGACAGAAGGCGCGAAGTCTGGAGTTGGCAGTAGTGGAGAAGGGAACAGATAAGAAGGATTTATCCATGGAGCGGAGTGCACGGGAAGGGGTGTAGGGAAGGACGAGTGTGGAGAGATACTGGGGAGCAGCAGAGTGAGTACATTTATAGGTTAGTAGAAGAAGTTTGAACAGGATGCGAAAACGGATAGGGAGCCAGTGAAGGGTCTTGAGGAGAGGGGTAGTATGAGTAAAGCGACCCTGGCGGAAGATGAGACGGGCAGCAGAGTTTTGAACTGACTGGAGAGGGGAGAGGTGACTAAGTGGGAGGCCAGCAAGAAGCAGATTGCAGTAGTCTAAACGAGAGGTGACAAGGGTGTGGATGAGGGTTTTGGTAGAGTGCTCGGAAAGAAAGGGGCGGATTTTACGGATGTTGTAAAGAAAGAAACGACAGGTCTTGGCGGTCTGCTGGATATGAGCAGAGAAGGAGAGAGAAGAGTCAAAGATGACCCCAAGGTTTCGAGCTGAGGAGACAGGGAGAGAATGAGAGAGCCATCAACAGAAATAGAAAACGGGGGGAGCGGGGAGGTGGGTTTGGGGGGGAAAATGAGAAGCTCGGTTTTGGTCATATTTAATTTCAGGTGGCGTTGAGACATCCAGGCAGCAATGTCAGACAAGCACGCTGAAACTTTGGTTTGGATGCAAGGTGAGATATCAGGGGTAGAAAGGTAGATTTGGGAGTCATCAGCATAGAGGTGGTAGGAAAAGCCATGGGATGAGATTAATGAACCAAGGGAAGAAGTGTAGATAGAAAAGAGGAGGGGACCAAGAACAGAACCCTGAGGTACGCCGACAGGCAGAGGGATAGAAGTAGAAGAGGATCCACCAGAGTGAACACTAAAGGTGCGGAGGGAGAGGTAGGAAGAGAACCAGGAAAGGACAGAGCCCTGGAATCCAAGTGAGGACAGGGTATTGAGAAGTATGCTGTGATCGACAGTGTCAAAAGCAGCGGAAAGATCAAGAAGAATGAGGATGGAATATTGACCTCTGGATTTAGCCAGTAATAGGTTCATGATATTGTATTGCCAATCTCTTTTGCTGCTGTAGAATAGACATCTAACTATATGTACAAGTTTCACTGTGCTGGATACAAGCCAAAATTTGCTGAGAATTTTTGGAAACATCCAGATAAAAAATTCAGATGGCAATCTAAGGCAGATCTTACCTCTGTGATGATGGACAATATCATTTTCGTTGGGTGTGGGCCACATGGGTGCTGCTAACTCAAACTCTCCTCTTCGATCTGTCTTTTCAATGGGGATGTTTGTGGGCTCCGGTATGTACATCTCTGCAGAGAAGGATAAACACTGTTGAATGCACAGCACCCACAGAACAGTAATTGCTGCTGCATGACACAGCTTGAATTAGTTGAGAAGAAACAGACATATCCTCAATGACACCACAAGTTTTGTTATTTTCTATATGGTAGTTTCTTCTGACTTTTTTGAGGTTTACCACTTAGCCAGAACAGTAACCTAAATGTGGGGAGTCTACAAGACATTTATGGACACTTCCCTCCTCAGAGTACTTTAGTGTGGTATTATCGTGCATTCTAGGTTACAGCAGAGGCCTTCCTATATCCCAGCCAGCTTATTTTCTGTACACCATTGCTGTTGGGAACTGTCCAATAGCTTTGCAAATCTACATGAAAAGATTGAAGATATCTAGGGTCATGGACAAGACTTTCATACGCAACAGAACAGAGTGGGCCACTTCATGGCCTGACCAATATTCTATCCCACCGGGAAGTTTGGGGGGTGAGGCATGAGGGTAAAAGTTGATTTGTTTGATTTCCCCAACAAAAATGGTATTCTTCTGACCTTTACTTTCAATTTCTAGGACTGCATATAGACATGTGCTTAGTACGCCTAAAGAGGGTACAGCAGATTCTCGATTATCTGACATACCTCGGTGACGTCACTGAAATTGTTACTGGGGAGCTGGATGTCAGCTTTTGAATGACCAAAATGCAGTTCAAAGCAAGTGTTATCTGTGGCTCTTATTACCTGGACACATAGGACAGCAGCTTCCCTCGACGTTGATGGGCTCCACACAGGGCAGAGGGGGGCAGCTGACTGTAGAACAGAGGGTCTGCCCCTGCAAGCAATAGCAGTGTGTGCAGCTGTCAATGTCCCACCGCTCCTCATCGGCATACGTCTTCCCATTGAAGTGACATACTGCCTTCTTTTGTATCGTGTCCTCTGTTGAAAAGAAGCAAACACATTCCTGTGATCTCCTTGCAGGACATAGATTCTCTCCCATCTTCTCCCAAAGTACAAAGAAAACAAGAAAACCTCATAGACACTTATATACAATGCCCCCCCCCCCTATTCATCAGTCAGTTCTCTAAGCAAAAGTCTTTTCAGAATAGCATCTAGTAAGGGGGGTTTCTATTACATAGCGTTCCACTATTCCAGAACCTGTGGGATAGTGGTGTCCATCAACCAAGCAGGTGGAGATAGACAAATGAAAACTGAGCTGAGACATATCTCTCTTGGCACCCAGTCCAGCTCTTCAGTATTTTCTGTCTCCAGCAGGTGGATGGACACACTTTTCAGCCTCTGGTTCCAAGTGATTTGCTCCTGGGCCAGTTGGTCAACTGGTCCCCAGTTGAGCTTTGCCAGTGGCTTGAGTCTGCAGAATCATACCTGGAGGTCTTCAGATCCCTGTGGTGCCCCATGAATTTACTTCTTCCTTCCGTTCACCATTCCCCTGTTTCCTATGGAACTCTCCTTTTCCAGTACAACAACCGAGGTATGCTGTAGAGTGTGGGACAGAATATCAATCCTGAGCCTTTCTCATCTGTGGTAAGACTCGTGCAGACTGTGAGCTTGGGAGGAGCAGCGGGTAGTAGTAAGTCTGGCTAAAGTTTGAAATAGAACCGCTTGGAGGGCTGCAAGTTCTACTTGGTGCAGGGGAAGGATCCTGACTAACTGCTTGGAACACATTGTGCTGTGCTCGTGACAGTTGGGATGAATGGAACTCCCGTGGAGGCAGTTAAGCAGTGTTCCCACTGTGGGACCCACTGGCTGGCACTGGGGCATTGCAGTGCGTGTAAGCTGGGAATCCCGCTGGACATGAGGAAACGGTCAGCAGCAGCACATCTCCGGATTTGGCCGGGCACCCAAATATGCCAGGGTTTTCGGGCTCTCTGGCAAGGCCGGTGCACAGTTTGATGTAGGAGAGCACGGGAACGGGTGCCATTTTGTCAGGGTCAACTGGCAGTGAGAGGCAGCCTCTGGCTGATCACATGTAAAGCACAGCCATCATTTTACAGCCTCAGGGCCCAATAGAGTATACAGCTGCATCGGGATCTTTGTTATCTCCGGAGTTTATATTGCTACACCAGGCCTATTTACTGAAGCAGGGACAGTCAGAGTCACTGCAAGGTGATTCAGTTTCTTGCTCCCCTGCTCCTCCAGCTCTAAGAGATCTTGTTTAGACCTACAGAAGTGGGCAGATGAGGCTATCTCTGTTTCTCCCTCCTTATCTGATGTAGCCTTGGTCTATTCAGAGGAGCCATTGTTGAAGGAGCCATTAGAGGAGGAAGATGATCCGAAAGTTCCGAGGTTGTTTCATAAACAGGAGCTCAGTACTCTTATTTCTGAGGCTCTGGCAATGCTTTCCATTGAGGAGTCTTCCATTTCGGTGGCAAAAGTTCCATCTTCGTCGATCATGGGGGGGGGGGGGGGGGGGGCTCAGAGGTCCTTCTAAGGCCTTCCTGATGCATTCAGACATTCAGGACCTGATTACAGCAGAATGGGTTTCACTAGATGTGGGACTGAGAATGGGAAGTGCCATGGCTCGCCTCTACCCATTAGTTCCGCAGGAGAAAGATAAATTGCAGCTACCCAGGGTGGGCTGCATGGTTATGGCACTGACTAAGACCACCTTGCTGGTGGAAGGGGGCATTGCCCTAAAAGACCTACAGGATAGGAAGCTGGAAGGCTCCCTGAAACAAGCCTTTATGTGGCCTCTTTGGGCCTTCAAGTGAAAGTATGCTGCCCATTTGTGGCAAGAGCATGCCTGAAGTGGCATTAGCAGTCAGCAACACAACACAGATGACATATCACCCAGCTGGAAGTGGGGTTGGCCTACTTGGGGGATGCTATTTATGACATGTTATGGGTTATGGCCCACAGTATGTTTTTGGCTGTCCCAGCACACTGGCAACTCTGGTTGCAGCATTAGGCAGTGGATGCAACACCAAAGTCACATCTAGTTAAACTGCCCTTTCAGGGCAAGTGGCTATTTGGAGAAGATCTTATTAACTTGGTGAAGGAACTGGGGAAATTAAGCCACAGTGGTTGCCAGAGGATAAGCAGAAAGCCTCTGGTCATTCTTCTTCAAGGGGCTCTCGATTTCTCGAGAGCAGATGTTACCGGCCTGGTCATCACTAATATGGTCAGAAGACCCACTTTCAGGCATACCAATCTTACTTTCATGTGGACAGAAAGTCCCCCTCTCAGTCAGCTAGAGTACCCAATGCCTCCACAGCTTCGCAAATTGCTGGACCACTCTTATTTTCCTCCGGTGGGACTGGGAAGATGTCTTCAGGAGTTTTGGGAGGAGTAGGTCAAAATCACATCACACCAGTGGGTTATGGATATTCTTACAGAAGGTTACGAGTTGGAATTCTCCTGCCCGGTAGCTCCTGTCTCCTTGAAGTCTCTTTGTTGAATGGGAACCAAGGCAGTTGAGGTTCAGGCCACTGTAGATTTCTTGCTGGCACTCCAGGCCATTGTTCCAGTTCCCCCAGGCCGAACACAGACAAGGCAGATAATCTGTCTACTTCAAAGGCACCTTTCATCCACTCTTAGATATCAAAGGTCTAAACTGCTGTTGCCAAGTGTTCTGCTTTCACATGGAGACACTAAGAGCAGTCATAACCTTGATTCAAGTGGGAGAATTTCTTACCATCCTTGATCACAAGGAGGTGTACTTGCATATACCCATATGGCCACCACATCAGAGGTTTCTGCATTTTGCGGTGCTGGGCCATCACTTCCAGTTCAGGGTTTTGCCCTTTGGTCTTGCCACAGCTCCAAGAACATTGTGGTGGTGTTGGCCTTTCTTTGGCGCCAGAGAACCAGAGTTCATGTGTATCTCGACAACTGGCTCATTCGTGCATTATCCTACTCGGACAGTGTGGTGGCAATGGACAAAGTTGCCTGTCATCTGTAGTTGTTGGGTTTTTAGAAAAGCAGACTAACTCAATAGCAGACGCTGGAGTATCTGGGCATTCTATTCAATACAGCTTGGGAGAGGATCTTCCTCATGGATTGCTGGTTCAACAGATTCATCTTCTCCTCAGTCAAGGCAGGTCCAGGATCTGGGACTATGTCCAGGTTCTGAGGTCAATGACGAGGTGCCATGAGCAAGGGCTCATATGTGGTCATTACAGGAATATCTTCTCAGCTGCTAGTCTCCAGTGTCACAGAAGTATGACCTTCAGCTTCATTGGTCGCTGGTTGCCAGATGGAGTATGCAGTGGTGGTTGTTGCCCAGGAATTTGACCATTGGAGCTCCCTTTCCAATAACACAATAAGAGGTGGTGACAACGGATGCCAGCAAGTCAGGCTGGGTAGCTCATTACAAGTTCCTTCTTGTATAGGGCACCTGAACAGAACAGGATTCTCAGTGGTCAATTAATTACTTGGAGCTCAGGGCATTGTGGAATACCTTATGTGACTTTGCTCCGTTTCTACTGGGGGCCTCGGTCTGAATTTTCTCCGACAAAGTGACAGCAGTGGCTTATATCAACAAGCAAGATGGAACCTGCAGCTCACCGATGACAGTGGAGGCAGCCTTCCTCATGAGTTGGGCGCAGAAAAATCTTCTTTGCTTGTTGGCAGCTCATATCACTGGGTCCTTGAATGTGGAGGTGGAATTTCTCCTCAGGCGTTCCTTGGATCCGGGAGAATGGGAAATCTCCAGCCTGGATTTTCAGCTGATAGTGAACTGATGCGGTTCTCTGCGTCTGGACTACAAGGTGGACACTGCGGTGCACTCAGAAGCCAGTTTTGGAACTTCGGCCCTCAGGGCAGCAGGGCCAGGATCCCACCCACTCTAGGGACTGCGTTTGAACATCCCACAGGTTCTGGAATAGTGGGAAGCTATGTAATGGAAGGAGAAATTAAGTTTTACCTGATAATTTTCTTTCCATTAATCCTTCCCACTATTCCAGAGGCCCACTCGAGGTTTATGAGCACTGTTCCCTCTAAGCTGAGTGGGAGTCTTCCACTTATAGTCCAGCCGAGGGAGGGGGAAGGTGCTCTTTCACTATCACATTTTCAATAGTGAGGGACAGGCAAGTTCTGCAGGATTCCAGGGAGTCTGCCTATCCCTAGAGATTAAAAACATAAAATTGAAGCACCACCCACTACTGGTAACAATGCAGTTGGATGACACCCACTCAGCTTAGAGGGAACAGTGTTTCTGAGATGTTTAGTCAGTGCAAAGTAACGGGTCAAATAATGACTGTCACCTTGCAAGGCGCTTCCTGCATATCTCTTGTTCTCCACAGGTTGTCCAGAGATGAGAGAGGTCCACACATATTTGACTGTCTGGTTAGTGTTAGGTTAGCAAGTTGTTTAAAGTTGTTGTGTTTGTTCTGAGTTTCTCCTTACTGCTTGTCTACGTAAATACTGAGGAGCTGGACTGGATGCCAAGAGAGATATGTCTAAGCTCAGTTGTCAGTTCTCTATCTCCATCTGCTGGTTGATGGACACAACTATCCCATAGGTGCTGGAATAGTGGGAAGGACTAATGGAAAGAATATTATCAGGTGAGCCCTAATTTCTCCCTCTCTGTCTCTCTGCAGTAACAAGATTCCAGCCTCTTGTAAACATACTATGAGTTTACACGTCAGGAGGGAGAAAGGTCAAACATAGTACCTGTTAAATATCTAAGGAAGATTAAAAGAGCAATTGTGCACAAATGTGGAATGTGGGTACATGAAATATTTTGTTTCAGCTGCTTAAGTTAATTTTTCCTTAACTTTGTCCATTAAAATCAAAGTGCTGCATTCCCTCCCCCCACTTTACCCCCCTGCAGCAGTTGGCATGATCCACAGGGTATCTGAGAGACAAATGACAGAAGTCTGCAAACCAAAGTGATGCATTTGTTTCTAGCTGCCCCTAGGATATACAAGTGTGTACTCTGCATTTCCATCTGCTTGGTCCCTAGGCTGTACAGAATACATTTTCCAAAGTTAATTGGAATCTGCATGAGTGGATTTTCAGCAGCTTGAAAGCATGTGTGTCTTTCACAGCATACGTGGATTTGGCTGCAGTAAATAGAGGTGTTTGGGCAGATGAGAGAAGAAGGGGACTGGTGTGTTTTGGAACCTACTCTCAGCATGTAACCTTTATGCCTTTGTTTGAACCAGCTTAAGGTACACACATCATGCCTTTCATTCACATAACTCATGGTCAGTTAAACATTGGCCAGTGTTTACAAAAACCATGTATATCCACTGCTGCTGTCTGGTTGGCTAATTATGATGCTGAATATATATACAGACCGCTTACTGCCACTGGCTCTACAAATAGTGGTGATATTCAGCCACATAGCACCACGGCAGTCTGTAAGAATCTTCAGCGGCACTATTCATATATGAGATTAAATTCTATAAATGGAGCCTAAAAAAAAAATCGGTGCTGAAAAAATAGCCCTTACCACTATTCTATTAATGGTGCTTAAAGTTAGGCGCCATTTATAGAATTGCACTTAGTGCTGGGAACTGCGACTACATTTAGGCTCGACCATTTATACCAAAGAAACCTTGGTGTAAATCCGCATGTCTAAATTAGGCATGGATCCCAGTTATTCTATAACAACATGCATAAATTGTGGGAACACTCCTGATCCGCCCATGACCCTCCCATGGCTGTGTCCCCTACTTTTTTACACGTGGATTCTGCACCTAAATTTATGCACGTAAATTTTAATTAAATTCAATTAGTACCAATAATTGCTTGTTAGGAGCCAATTATTGGTGCTAATTGGCTTGTTATTCAATTAGAGTGGGCATGCGCCCAAATTTGCATGCACAATTTTTAGTGACTTTTATAGAAGTTCTTTTGAATATCTGACCTTCAATGTTTATGCATTTAAAAAATTCTTTTTAATGACACATTTTATCAGAAAAGCCCAAAGCGAGTTATAATCAGAATAAATTATACAGATTTCTGAGCACCCATCCTCCCAACACAACCCACCCTCAACCGATTCTCTAATTAATCTGTAACGGCTTCCTAAAGAAAAAGTCCATAGACCATTATTAAATGGAATTGGGGAAAATCCACTATTTCTGGGATAAGCAGTATAGAATGTTTTGTACGTTTTTGGGATCTTGCCAGGTATTTGTGACCTGGATTGGCCACTGTTGGAAACAGGATTCTGGGCTTGATGGACCTTTGGTCTTTCCCAGTATGGCAATACTTATGTACTTATGTAACCTCTCAGTTCTTAACTAAAAGACCTAGAGAACAGCCAAGATTTGGCCTTCTTACAAAATGTTAAATAATCTTGCTTTAAATGCAACTCGAGTGGCGGCGCATTCCATAAGCAGGACCCACAGGATGCAAATATCTTTTGCTGTGTATAGTATGACCGCAACTGACCTGGCCGATATTCAAACGATTTAACTGGCAGGAAATGGCTGTTGACTGGTTAAATTGTTTCTCCATGGCTACTTGTTCATTTTCAGCGGCACTTAAACGGTTATCTCGGCTGAAAATGACCGGCTAGCACCAAATTCAAAAGTGGCTAACTTGTGAGCTTTCCAGGGGTGGAGTCGGGTTAAGTGCCAATATTCAGCCCCTCACTGTATAAGTAAACCGCTTACATTGGACCGAAAACAGCAGTCCTATGTTTAAGTGATTTGGCTTATGTGGTGAGGGGGCTGAATACTGATGTAACCAGTAACAAGGAAGATGTTCCACTCTATGTGGAAACTAAAAAGAGTAAAACCCTTCTTCCCAAGAAACATCTTTCGTAACCTGGTACAGTCTATGGTACTAAGTCACCTAGACTACTGCAATGCACTATATGTTGGCTGTAAAGAACAACTCATCAAGAAACTTCAAACAGCCCAAAACACAGCTGCCAGACTCATATTCAGTAAAATAAAATATGAAAGCGCCAAACCCCTAAGGGAAAAGTTACACTGGCTTCTACTCAGAGAACGTATCATGTTTAAAGTCTATACCCTGGTTCACAAAATTATCCACGGAGATGTTCCGGCCTATATGATAGACCTTATAGACTTGCCAGCTAGAAATGCTAAATGTTCTGCACGCACATTCCTAAATCTTCACTTCCCCAGTTGCAGAGGACTAAAATACAAACTAACACATGCTTCTAGCTTCTCATATATGAGCACACAGCTGTGGAATACATTGCCAATAAACCTGAAAAAAATTTGCAATCTAATTAACTTTCGCAAATCACTGAAGACCTATCTCTTCAACAAAGCATACCACAATGACCCATAACAGGAACTATAATGCATCACCTCTTATCAAGATCCAAAATGTCTTCTCCCCATGCTTATTGCTTAATTTTGTAGATCTCTACATTCTCTGTAGTACACAAATTGCATCTATACTCTGAAATGATGTTAAATTAATCTATTTAATCGACCAGATCATCAATATTCGTTAGGCAATACCAATCGTCTCTTTTACTCTGTAATGACGATTCATTATGTTAACCTACTTTAAAAATCAGGGAATAAGTTTCCACCTAAGGAGAATCCAATAAACATAAGAACTAGGAAACTTTCTTATAGTAAGCCAGTTGTTCAGTGTAACAGGAGGAAAAACCTCAAGAAGCACCTTCTTACTTTCAAAAAGCAAATAGAAGGGCTAGGGATTCTTCATCATAGGAAAAAACCTCCTGGGGCTATTTAAATCAAATAATCAGAAAAGTTCATAACATCGCTGATAGATAAACCTAATTCCGATGTTAGAACAAGCAGTACTTAGCTTTAATGCCTGAGACTCAAATCTTTTCGGTGACTCCTTCATATTTATTCTGATAGGTCAACGTTAGCTTCCATTTCGCCACTGTTGCTTCAGAACCTCCAGTCTAGAATTACTCCGTTCAGGCTGCCAACGGACATGTCTATTAAATAAATCTTTAAGAGGTCCCGCCAGGACCTTCCTGAGCTCCCTCAGTATCCGGACACATAGCTTTGTCCACCTTCAGGTTCTCAAGCTGAACTCTTTCTTCCGTAAATGGCGCAGTATCTACTCCATTCCCAGACGTTCCCTCGGCAGCTGACCACGATCCTTCTCCAGAATTTTCCTCTGTGAACACCAAAGAGAAATAATTATTTAGGACATTCACTTTATCTTCATTTCTCTCCACATAGCCATTCTCATTATCTTTCAGTCTCACAATTCCATTCCTATCTCTTCTCCTTTCTCCAATATATCTGAAAAAGGTCTTGTCACCTCTCTTTACATCTTTAGCCATTTTTTCTTCCGCTCTCACTTTCGCTAGCTGTATTTCCCTCTTTGCTTCTTTGAGTTTAATCCAATAATCTTTTCTGTGATCCTCTCATTGCGTTCTTTTGTATTTCTTGAACAAAGCCTCTTTTGCTCTTATTTTTCAGCTACGTGTTTGGAGAACCATATAGGCTTCCTGCTTCTCTTGTTTTTGTTTACTTTCCTCACAAAAAAGATCAGTCGCCATATTTATAGCAGCCTTTAGCTTTGACCACTGTTTTCCCCACATCTTCTGCGCCTTCCCATGCCAACAGCTCCTTCTTCAGGTATTCCCTCATTTTATCAAAATCAGTACGTCTGAAATCCAGTAGAGTTTTGTGCGTCCGCACTCCACCTTCACCCTTTTTTCAAACCATACGGTGTGTTGATCACTATTACATAGGTGGGCACCCACCCGGATATTGGAAACACTACCCCCATTTGTGAGCACTAGATCTAGCATCAACCCTTTCCTCATGGGTTCCGTCATCATTTGTCTGACAAAGGCACTTTGACAGGCATTCATAATCTCACTACTTCTTTCTGATTCCGCAGACGGGACATTTGTCACTGTTGTGACTGTATCCCATGCCTACACTCACCTCAGGCACTATGGCTGCTGTGGACTGTCTTCTTTTTTCCCAAACATGTTCCAGAGTTCATTCCAGTCCTATTCTGATGTTCCAGCATTCCAGACTTGCTTTGGTGCTCTTGCAACCAAGCCTCGCCTGGTGTTCCTGTTGCCAAGCCTCGCTGTGGCGTTCCTGCAGCCAAGCCGTGTTCTGGTGTTTTTGCTGCCAAGCCTCACTCTTGCTAGTGACCTCATCTGTAATTGCCTTTATTAAGCACCTGGGAACTTTCAGGCTTGCCTTTGCAACAGAGGTCTTCAGATGAGTTTTCGTCTGTGTGTGTTTGTTGCAGTTCCAGCCCTGCTAGTTCTTGTCTCGCCAGTCTTCAACTTCTACTCCAACCCTGCTTGTTCCAGCCCTGCAAGCCTTCAGCTTCAGTTCCTCCACTGTTTGTTCCAACCCTGTCTGCTTCCAGCTTCCATTCCAGCCAAGCCTGTTTGAGAATCCTGAATCCTGTTCCAGCCAAGCCTGTTTGAGAATCCTGAATCCTGTTTGAGAATCAACAATCCGGTTCCAGCCAAGCCTGTTCCAGAATCTGGTTCCAGTCAAGCCAAGCCAAGCCTGTTCCAGAATCCGGTTCCAGCCAAGCCCGTTCCAGAATCCGATTCCAGCCAAGACAAGTCAAGCCAAATCCGTTCCAGCATCCGGTTCTAGCCAAGCAAAGTCCGTTCCAGAATCTGGTTCCAGCTAAGCCAAGCCCGTTCCAGAATCCGGTTGTTCCAGTCCTGCTTATTCCAGCCCTGCTCATCTACCGCTTCAGTTTCCATCCTGCTAGTTCCGGTCCTGCTTGTACCAGCCTCACTTCCTGTTTGGGTGGTTTACCTACTGCTGCCGGTCACTGCAGTGGCCCAAGGGCTCACTACTCCGGACTCCGTGACAGTCCACATCAGATAAATTGAAATCTCCCAACAGTAGCACCTCCCCTTTCATACCAATCTTCTGAATATCTTCCATCAGATCCTTGTCTAACTTCTCTGTTTGCGCAGGAGGTCTGAAGATAACCCCCGTGTGGATACAGGTTCCGTCTTCTCTTTCTAGGATGATCCATAAAGCTTCTTCCTTTCCACAGGTTCCCCGCATTTCAGCCGCTCTGATATAGTCTCTCACATACAGAGCCACTACTCCACCTCTTTGGCCCTCTCTATCCTTCCTAAAAAGATTATAGCCCAGTACGGTCACATCCCATTCATGGGAATCGTTGACCCACGTCTCCGTAATAGCAACAATATCCAAGTTTTCTTCAAACATCAAGGCTTGCAAGTATTAAACCTTTTTATTTAGACTACGAGCATTTGTGCACATAGCTTTCCATGCACTTAGTGAGTTTACATGGTTTACTATATTTACATGACCTTTCCTTCTGCCATCATGTTTATTCTGGGGGTGACTTTCTGAAATTCCTTGTTTCCTTTTGTCACCCCCACCCTCTAGTTTAAATGTCTAGAAACATATTGTCTGAATTTCTCCCCAAGGATCCTTTTTCCCATCACAGAAAGATGTAGCTCATCATTACAATACAGCCTGCTATTTTTCCACGTATTATTTTATTTATTTATTTATTACATTTGTATCCCACATTTTCCCACCTATTTGCGGGCTCAGTGTGGCTTACAATACATTGTGAATGATGGAAATACAATTTGTTGCAGTACAATTATGGGTTACATAGTGAAGAGTTATGGGGAAGACAAAGTCAAAATATCATTTGGGAATAGAACAATGGAGTATAACAATGGAATGTAACAATGGGGAATTGATAGGGCGATAAAACAATAGTAAGAGAACATTAGGGTATAACAATTTTATCTGTGGGTAGAGTTTTAAGTGTGGTGAAGATACGGGGGAAGAGAACTCAGAAGAGAGTGTATTGATGCATTTCTATTAGTGTGTATAGACATCATGTATTTTGATCCTTGCAATAAATTTTCTCAAATAGGTGAGTCTTCAATAGTTTGCGGAAGTCAGTTAGTTCGTAGATCGTTTTCAGGTTGTGTGGTAGTGTATTCCAGAATTGCGTGCTCATATAAGAGAAGGTTGATGCGGGCAGTACTTTGTATTTTATGCCTTTGCACTTAGGGAAGTGGAGATTGAGGAAAGTTCGGGATGATCTTTTAGCATTTCTGGGTGGTAGGTCTATTAAATCAGACATGTATGCAGGGGCTTCACCGTGAATGATTTTGTGGACTAAGGTGCATACTTTAAAAGTGATACGTTCCTTGAGTGGGAGCCAGTGTAGTTTCTCACGTAAGGGTTTTGCACTTTCGTATTTTGGTTTTCCGAAGATGAGTCTGGCTGCTGTATTCTGGGCTGTTTAAAGTTTCCTCAGTATTTGTTCTTTGCAGCCTGCGTATAGTGAGTTGCAGTAGTCCAGATGACTGAGTACGAGTGATTGCACTAAGCCGCGGAAGACAGATCTTGGAAAGAATGGTCTTATTCTTCTCAGTTTCCACATGGAGTATGCTGCTATGTATCTAAAACCTTCTTCTTTACACCAAGACACAAGCCACTTATTGAATTCCTCTGTTTTGTGTAGTCTTTCCTCTCCCCTCCCCCACGTAGAAATTACTTCAGAAAAAGCCACAATCCGAACCAATACTCACCTTGAGTATTGCATTCATTTCTGGTTGCTGTATCTCAAAACTGATATAGCAGAATTAGAAAAGATTAAAAGAAGAGCGACCAAAATGATAAAGGGGATGGAACTCCTCCCATATGAGGAAGGCTAAAGAGGTTAGGGCTCTTCAGCTTGGAAAAGAGACGACTGAGGGGGGAATATGACTCAGGTGCAAAATCGATTTTTCGCTCTTTCAATAGGTACAAAGACCAGGGGACACTCAATGAAATTACATGGAAATACTTTCAAAACAAATAGGAGAAAATATTTTTTCAATCAAAGAATAGTTAAGCTCTGGAACTCACTGCTGGAGGATGTGATAACAGTGCTTAGCGTATCTGGGTTTAAAAAAGGTTTGGACAAGTTCCTGGAAGAAATGTCCATAGTCTGTTATATTGAGATGGGCACTGGGGAAGTCGCTGCTTGCCCTGGGATTGATAGCATGGAATGTTGCTACTAATTGGGTTTCTGCCAGGTACTTGTGACCTGGATTTGCCACTGCTGGAAGCAGGATACTGGGCTAGATGGACCATTGGTCTGACCCAGTATGGCTATTCTTATGTTCTTATGACATTCTACAAGTAAATTGCGGGAAAGCAGATTGCCTGCTTGCTTGCCTGCCTGCTCCCAGGCCTGGCCAAATGCACCAGCAGATACTCTGAACTGTCGTGACTTACCTCCCTTTATTTCCAGATATCTTAGAAACAAGTGGAAGCAGAGAGAGGGGGAGTGTGATCCCTTCAGATTCTCTGACTAAATCTCAATCTGACAAAGCACCAAGAGGAAGTTGGGGAAAAGGCTGCACTGAAAGCCTTTTTGTTCCCTTCAAAATATCTTTTATTGGTTGGTACTCAGGGAACTTAGCACTACCTCCTCCCAAAAGCAAAGGAGGAGGACAATAGGCACTGCAACCACAAACCATTACAAAGATTGTGTATGTGTGTGTGGGGGGGGGGGGGGGGGGTGAAGGGATCTGGCATCACTGGGTTTAGTACCACTAGGCTCAGTGGACTGGCTTCTGCCAATCATAGCTCTTTAGTCTGTTCCCTGGGTCTGGGAGGAGAAATTAGCCTATGAATGTACATTGTCTAACAGGCCCCATGTTGACTGCCATTAGACATATGTCACAGTAAAGGTCCAGAAGCAGCAGGAGCAGCCCTTTTTCTGTGACCCCATTTGAGGTCCTAGTCCCAACCCCGAGTTTTGGAATAACTAGCCTACAGCATTCCTGGGAACAGACTACTTGGCCTACTCATGGTTGCTGCACCAGGCCACATGTCTCTGCACCATCTACTGAAGCCAGAAAAATACTGAGAAACTGAAGGTGGCAGCAGCCCCCCTATAAGGGAAGGGAAGTCAGTTCTGAGCTCCATCTGCTGACAGGGGGACACAATCCACTTGTCTGGACTAGTCTGGCATGGACGATAAGGACGTGGTCCTTTCTGTCAATATATTCATTGTTTCTTTCTATCTGAAGGAAAATATGTTTCCAATCATATTTTATGTAAATCTCAGTGATATCCACAACCAAGACAACTCTCACACCCAATAATGTCACTTTTCTATGGACTACACTAGCAGATTGCATAGTGACTAGAATTATGATATCCAGGGTTATCCAAACAGATCATTGTCTTCCATAGGCAATGACAAAAGAAATGACATACCTGTCTGCCACTAGATGGAGGAATAGCATCACACAAGACAAGCAGCCTGTGCTATTTTGAGTACTGCATCTGCAATTCTGCACTGTTTATCTTATTTCAAGGAGGGATAGAATGGTCAAAAGTACCAAGATGTCCCATGGCCCTCCCCACTCATAATTAATGTGACTGACAGAAACAGAATATTTTAACACCATATGGAGCACATGTTGCCCACTACAGGTACTGTAGTAAACACTACATAAATTTGAAAAAAAAAATCTGATTGTCAATTAGTCTCTTTTACATATCCAGTTGACATATTGTTGTAGTAGAAACCACAGATTTTTCACAAAAATATATTGGCCATAATGATCACAAACACAACAATCTTAGTTTTGGGCTCATAAAGCACCAGAAGTGTAAAGAGGAAATCAAAGCTCTGTGCAAACACAGGACTGTACAATACAGTTATTAGAATTACTCAATTACAGCTGGCAACTGGCAGCACAGTCTTACCCAGGCTTATACAGAAAATGGCTCTGGACTGCTTGATGCCACCCTCTCTTTCTGGCTTCAACAAGTGAAAGCAGGCATCAGGGTTGAAAACTGGTTGAGGATAATTTTACTGCAAAACGAGCTGAGCATTCACTACAGTTTGGCTAATGTGGCTCTGGAATAGGTTATTATCACACTAAAATGAAGCAATGTTGGCAGGAACAAACTGGACATATCTCTAACTGCTGCACCTGCAAAGAATTACAAGGGTGTATGAGTGAAATCCTTACAATCTGTTGAAGTTTTTATAGGACCAACTCCACAGAATGATGCAGTACAGAAGCTGTCTAGACCACAGGGGTCTTTTCTTCAAATGCAAGCTCTAAATCGCATTCATTAACAATACCTAAGTATAATGAAAGATATAACAGCCAACAAAGCTTCCAATTTTCTCATAGACTCACTGCAATAAAAGCAACAGAATCTACCAGAATTGAGAAGCCAGCTGAACACAAAATGAAAATTTCTTTTCTTCAATTTAAATATTATTCTGTCATGGCATGTAGATAAGATTCCTTTCCTTCATTTCATTTCTATGAAATGTGTCTTTGAGCAGTTTCATATGGTATGATTTGTGCTTTATATTTTCTTACTGTTATTTTTTCCCCTGTACTATATCAGTTACATGCTACAAAATAAAAAGTACATTTTGCAAGTCTGTTTTTTAAGTTTAGTATATTTCTGTTTTCCTAAATGAAGTGTGGAGTGGTATTTTAGAAAGGATTTCCAGCTCAGAATATGGACTTCCAAGTCTGTATGTCAGATACAGCCTCAATGACAGCCTCAGAAGTTATAGCCAGGTCCATTAGAGCAGCACGCAGGTCCCTGGAGTAGTGTAGTGATGGGTGCAGTATACTGTAGACAGTTGGACACAGGCCCATACTTCCCCCTACCTGTTACACTTGTGGTGGAAACTGTGAGCCCTCCAAAATTCACCAGAAACCCACTGTACCCACATATAGGTGCCCCCTTCACCTATTGCAGTGGTGTACAGTTGGAGGTAGTGGGTTTTGGAGGGCTCAGCAGACAAGATACGGTCGCCCTTTCCTTTCTGAGTATGCAACCAGAACCCTCATCCACACTCTTATCACCTCCCGCTTAGACTACTGCAACTTGCTTTTCACAGGTCTCCCACTAAGCCATCTCTCTCCTCTTCAATCTGTTCAAAATTCTGCTGCATGACTAATATTCCGCCAGTGTCGTTATGCTCATATTAGCCTTCTCCTCAAGTCACTTCATTGGCTCCCTATCCGTTTCCGCATTCAGTTCAAACTCCTCTTACTGACTTACAAATGCATTCACTCTGCAGCTCCTCAGTACCTCTCCACTGTCATCTCTCCCTACACTCCTCCCCGGGAACTCCGCTCACTGGGCAAATCTCCCTTATCTGCACCCTTCTCCTCCACCGCTAACTCCAGACTCCGTTCCTTCTATCTTGCTGCACCGTATGCCTGGAATAAACTTCCTGAGCCGGTACGCCAAGCCTCGTCTCTGGCCATCTTCATATCTAAGCTAAAAACCCACCTCTTTGATGCTGCTTTTAACTCCTAAACCTAACCCTTCAACTATCCCCTATCCCTGATATGTCCTGTCTGTCCTAACCCTTATCCCTTACTTGACCTGTCTGTCTGTCATAATTAGATTGTAAGCTCTATCGAGCAGGGACTGTCTCTCCATGTTCAAGTGTGAAGCGCGGCCAGTGGTGTGCTGGAGCAGGCTCTCACAGGCTCGTAAGAGCCGGTTGTTAAGTTTTTAAGAATTTTGGGAGCCGGTTGTTAAAGTAGGGCCCTCCATGGCTACTTTAACAACTGGCTCCCAAAATGTGGGCTTGGGCCCCCTGCTGAATTCTTTTATTTTGCTGGTGGGGATGCTGAGCCCCGCCAGCCAAGTAAATAGACTACTGCTGCTCCCCGCTCTTTGTTTCCAGCATGCTGCTCAGAGCAAGACGTTGGGAGTGGTGGCAGTCCATTTATTGGCTGCCAGCAAAGGTATGCCTAGTGTGCCCGCACGGAGGGATGGAGGCGAGAGAGGCAAATGTTGCTCCCCCCCCCCCCCCCCGGCTACCCCTGGCCCTTCCAACTGCAGAGCTGGCTACATCCGGAGAAAGAGCCTGTTGTTAAAAATTTACCAGCACACCCCTGAGCGCGGCGTACGTCCGGTAGCACTATAGAAATGATAAGTAGTAGTAGTACTTGGTAGTAGTAGCCATGGTGAGATGTGTACTTGGGAGCATTTATGTGAAGTTCAGCAGTGTTCCCTAGGGTGTCCCACTGTTCTCCTGGGATGTCGGGAAGACTAGTCTGCTAAAAATGCTGGCCCCTCCTATATCTCAATGGCTTGATTTTGCGCGGTTTTAACTTGTGCATTTTTTTTTTTGAAAATGGACTAAAAAGATAAACACACAAAGCAGAAAGCCTTGTTCGAAGCAGTATTTTTGAAAAAAAAAAAAGACTTTTTTCTTTTTTTCAAGAATGGGTATATTTCCTATTCATATTTGGTATGTTTAGTGTAAAACATCTAAAGTCTGAGAGATACTATCGAAAATGCCCCTCCGTATGTTTTTAAAAAAGTTTTAACAGAAATTTTTGGAAGGAAAATATATCTATGAGAATGTAACCTGAAGTTCTGAATCCTCCACACTGGCATAGGTATTCCCATCTGTGACACAGAGGCCAAGATTCAATGTAACTTTCAAGGTAACCATTTAAATGCAAACGGACCTGTCTGTTAAGTAAATGTCTGCTCAATATGCAGATTTAGAGTCATGAAATTTGAAAGGTAGACAAAAAACTGCTTTCAAAAAAAGGTTGGCGTGCATGTAGCCTTTGAGACCTAAAAATGAATACCACCGCTTCATAGTGTGTCAGCTCTTTAGCCAAGGGGACTTGTGCAGTATGAACACTTTCAGACTCAGAAACTGTGCCTTTGAAACTAGCACATGAAAGAGAAACTCCTTCCATATTTTCCTGATAGCCATTAAAATAAATAAAGCCAACCAAGGAACTGGCATGCATTGTACCTTGCTATCAAGTTTTCTCACGCACAAGATTGCTGTTCTCTACTGAAAGGCACAGGTGCTGTATGCAGGCAGGTCTGCAAAGAATCAGAGTACTGGCTATCCGATGGCCAAGAAATGAAAGAAACAGATTCTGAGGGATTCTGATCTTATAAAAGCCACCTGCATTCTTTAATGCTAACTATGGATCTGGTCTATTTATGCTGTACAAGTTGGCCTTTTAGGGCTATTACTACCCAAGTCTGGTTAAAAGGGGTCCAAGGTACACACTGTGGGACAGATTCAGTACATCATGCCCAAATTTAGGGGCTGAAAAAAAAAGTGCTAAGCGCTATTCAATAAGGGGTGTGCGTCCTATATTGAATAGTGCGTGCGCTGATTCCTGCGCCTAGCTTTAGGCGATAAGACTTATGGCAGCTGAAATTTGGTACAATTCTGGCGACCAACAGGCACTGAAATGGCAGTATTCTGTAACAGTGTGCCCAACTGTTCGGAACACTCCTGACCCGCCATGCCCCTCCCATGGCCATGTCCCTTTTTTGGTTGTGCACAAGAAGATATAGTTGCGGTTCTTTACAGAATCACACATAGGCAATTGCGTATGTAACTTCAAATTGGTGCCAATTGATTGTTGGCTCTCAGTTATTGGTTGTTAATGGCACATTAACTAATTAAGGTGTTCACACAACTCCCAATCATTGGTAAACTTTGGGTGCTTGAATATAGGTGCCCTTTATAGAATCCAGGGGTGTGTGACAGTTCAGACCTAATACATACTGCCACTGGTGTAGCACACTGTTGGATATTGCCACCATAGATGGGACTTGGTAGTGAGGGCTGCAAAAGGAGCTGAGTGAACTGGGTGGTTCTCACAAACAATCCTTTTTGAGGGGGCAGGAGGAGGTGGGACAGCACTGTCTGATCTAAAGTCTGAAAATCAAATAATTTCATGTATTTCAATCATGCAAAGTTTGCATTCTCAAAATTTCGGCTTTCTGGAAATGCCATCATTGAAAATAAGGAAGCTATGCAGATCCTTTTCTGGACATTCTCCATACCTGCCCCTTTGTACAGAGCAAGATGTCAAACATTTTAGAAAGATGTAGAAAATATTTTTCTTTGAGGATGCTCTTTCTTAAGTTAGACGCTCAAAGTTATTTTTATTTTATTAGGATTTCTAATTTCCTTATGTCTTGTCTGCTTTGTAAACTGCATAAAAGTTTTGATTTTTTTTTTTAATCAGTATAGCGGCCTATAAATGGGTCTTAGATAAATAAAAAAAATCCATTGTCTTGATTTTAGAACTTTTATCATATTTTTGGAAGCAAACACAAAAAAGGAAAGAAATTTAGATGAGTTCAGGCCTAGAAGCAAGTTTAATACATTATGAAATGAATAATACCTAGTTTAGTGGTAATGCATATGTACAAAAACCTCACATCGGCTAATAAACACCTGTCTACAGAAGACATGTGTCTTTCTCTTATACCACACATACGTCCAAATGCTCAAAACACTGGTACTGTATGAAACAGCACTGGAAAATACTGCCACAACAGACCAAGGAATTACTTCCCAATGCTCGATGTTAATAGTATGCAAATGATATGCACGCTATTAGATTTCAGCATTAGGATGTAAAGGGAAAAAATGGTGTCTGGCGCATGCACTCAAGCATTGTGTGTCAAGCACACCTCTTGAGTGCATGCCCAAAACAGCTGGAAGGAAGGAGGGAAGGAGGAAGAGGTGCTGGTTTCCAATGTTGGGGGGGGGGGGGGGGGGGGGGGAGAGGCAGTGCGGCCAGTTCGCAGTATCTTCTGCAGAAAGCTCTGTAATGGAGGAGAAATTCAACAGAATAAACCTTTACCAACACCTACCTATAAAATAAAGTTCTAGTGTAATCGTGGCTATGGCAGCATAGGAGAAAGAGGAGGAGAAAGAGGAGCAACCACACATTTGACTGCCCTTACACACCCAAGCACTTCTCCTCTTGGTGGGAAGCAGTGGGCAGAGAGCAGATGGTCTCACCCACCCATCCATCCCTCCAAGCTTCACCCGATCCAGCACATTTCCAGGACAGCCAGCCAGCATCACAAACCTAATGGCAGCCCTGAGCTGGTGTAGGTTTTTGTGTGGTAAGGGTGTCCTAATTCACGGCGCTGTTTTCTGACCAACAGAGCGAATGCGATATGACCTCTTCTGCCTACATTAGCATGCAATTAGCATTGATCGCTGGTGAGCTCATTTTGCCACACTAAGGGCCTTCTGAATTTTATGCGTTGGCAAACATGGGCGCTAGTCCAGCGCTAATGGCCTCTAGTGTCCACGATTGCTTCTGAGTATCGCGGCCATAATCTTCGTACACGTTATTAGAGAGCTGGTGGAGATAATGAGAAGTACCGATACTCAGAAGGAAATGCGGATGCTAGAGGGCATTAGCACCGGACTAGTGCCCGCATTTGCAAGCGCACCATGCTCAGAGGCAAACAACACAGGAAACAACACGTACTGAAGAACAGCGCAAATAACATTCAAATATATTCAGAGGAGGGAAGCCCTTACCGCTGCAGAACCTATGCTTAGGCTCGCAGCAGATCTCCCCGCCCGGCTCAGTGTACATGATGTTCTCGAAGGCTGTGTACCACTCCTCCTTCTCGGCAGCCGTGAACTCCAGGCAGAGCCGATGCAAAGCACAGGAGCCATGTTGAGAGCGCCAGGCTGCGGCACGCCTGCATGACATACACTGCCATTTCCGCTTCACCTCCTGCCTGCCAATCTGCTGCTGGGAGTCTCTAACTTGCAGAACACTGACCCAACCAGCAGCTCTTCCTCCTCCTCTGCATATTCTGGGCATGCACTTAAGAGCTGTGCTTGACACACAACTCTTGAGCGCATGCACCATGCACAATCCTCCCCTTGAATTCCCTAATGCTCAACGCTAACAACGCGCCTAAATGCCATTATCACTGAGCATTAGGGAGTTCCTTTGCCACGCCGTTGTGGCGGTATTTTTCCGGCACAGTTACAGCCAGTGGCATAGCCAATGGCAAATTATGGGTGGGGGTGATGCATTTCCTATCTGCCCCTTGCCCCCCCCAAACTCCTCACCCTGACCTGCTTCCTGCATCTCCGACCCCACCCTACTCGTTAAAAATTAAGGAGGTACTACTATTCAGCTGGTGGTGATCAGTGTTTTTTAAGCCAGAGAGCTGTGGGTTGAACTGAGCTCAGATATTCAATGCTGGACCAATTTCGGGCTCTGGCACTGAAAATCCAGTTACAGTGGGCAGCCAGAAATTAACTGGAGACTGGCTGATATTCAGACTGGTGCACAGTTAGTTTGGTGACTAACGTTAGGACAGCCTTTTTGCTATCATAACTTCATCCACTTACTTAAACGATTAGCATTCTGAATATCACTGCTAACCGGTTTAGTAAGTGCTCTGCCCAACTAACTGAACAGTGCAGGGGTGCTTAGTGCTAAATAAGTGCTCTATCATCGGCTCTATCCTATCCCTGATATGTCCTGTCTGTCCTAACCCTTATCCCTTACTTGTCCTGTCTGTCTCTCATAATTAGATTGTAAGCTCTATTGAGCAGGGACTGTCTCTCCATGTTCAAGTGTGAAGCGCTGCGTACATCCGGTAGCGCTATAGAAATGATTAGTAGTAGTAGTAGTAGGTAGGCACAAGTGATTAACCAGGCAGAAGGCTCTCTTGCCCAGTTAAATCACTTTGAATATCGATCCCTATGTACCTTAGCTGGCTGGATCCCCAAGCACCATCAGCTAAAGACATCCGAAACCTGCCATAACTCTTCTTAGCTAACTCTGGCAGTCAGTGGTAGCAGCCCTAGACTGTACATGGTCAATTTTGGTGCATTAACTGAGTATGCACGGGGTGCCTGCATCAGCAGCTCACAAGCGCTGTTGCTTACTGTCAAGGCTGGCTGAGAGGAATTATGGCAGGTTGCAGATGTCTTCAGCTGGTGAGGCTTGGGGGTCACCACTGGCTACACAAAGGATGCACTGCTGCTGGGTGCGCCTGAGCCAAAAGTGGACAGGCTCAGGCCCTCCTGGGCTCATCTGTTGCTATTCCTGTGGTTACAGCATAAAGCTGGCAGTTTAGGTTAGTTCTATTGCAGACTTCATATACCACCCACTGATGCACAGATTATGGCAGTTCACAAAATAAAACAATAATAATAATAATAGTAATAATAATAATAAAATGAAACTGAAAAGGAACTCCAAAATCAAATAGGAAAGTAGGGCACCCATACAAGGTCATATGTACAAACAAACCAACACAGCTAACCAGTGAGAAAATGATATAAAATATAAAATACAAAAAAATATAAAATAATATAAAAAGTGTCAGTTTTTCTATGACCCCCTATCCTGGACCCGCAAAACCAGATGACACAAGTGTGTCTTTGCAGCTGCTTTAAACCTTCAGAGGACATCTTTGATCAAAAATGTAAGGGAAGGTTATTCCAACATGATAGAGCTAAAAAGAAAAGTGCAGATTGCCTAGTAGATTCCCGATGGGCAACAGATTGGGGGGGGGGGGGGGGGAGGGAGAACCAAATGATAATCATTAAGTGACCTTAGGCAACAAGAGGAAACATAATTGGCGGTACCATCATGAAGTGTCCTAAAGGCTAACAAGAAGGATCTTAAACTGCACATGAAATAAAACCAGGAGCCAATGAAGTTTGTACAATAGTGATCAAATCTATGCGCATGACAAAGAAAGCGAGCTGCTGTATTCTGAAATGTCTGCAGGCATTTTAGCTGTGATAGTGGAACTCCTGTATAGACTATGATATTACAATAATCTATTTGGAAAATAAACATATATGCAATAGTGTACAATGAGTACACTGCAGCATGCAATCAGAAGGATCTGTTTTAACACTATCTGTAAAGATTCATTATAATGAAGGGCACGTGTGCTTGAAGGAGGCATTGCCTGCTTTTCTTTCTCCTAGCCTGATGTTGCCATCAATTTTCAGACTGAAGGCAGGAATTCAGCAAACGTTGATGGCTCCTGCACGCGGAGCACCTCCTGAGCTCTAGTACATGTCTTAACAATAAGAATAATCACTTTTAAGGAATGGGGAATGCAAAGACTGAAGTTGCCTCTGGCACCACTCTCAGTTTCCATGGGTTGTGCCACATTTCCACTTTTGGGAGTTGAAAACATTTACTTACCCAAGCACAAAACTATGTTCATGAACTTTAAAAGTCAAAGCCAACGTTGGCCACCTCAGCGTTTAAAGGAAAATGGAACACTTTTTTGGGTACATCAGTTACGTCCATGCTCTGGCACTCGGATGTTAACAGCATCCCTACCTGGGTCCTCGCCAACTTTGACTCCAGGAAGGTCAATTTACAGTTGCTGACCAGGGTCTCTATATGGACTAAGCACAGGGCCATAAAGGACTGAGTTGCTTTGGAGCAAACTTTACCAAAATGATTCTAAAAGGTATGAAATTCTGTACCAAGACTTTAACCTGCATGTTTTAGATCACTACATTCAGTACACCTTCAAGAGAAAGAAAGGCTATGGTCTGTCTATAGAAACTCACCAACGTGCAAAAAATTCCATTTCATTCACTGAACGCTATACAGATGACTGGTTTCTGAGCAGTAAGATAAAGTGCCCTTCAGACCTTTTTATTTTTTCTTATTCATAAAGAAATGAAAGGTTAGTTCTTAAGTCAATTATTCTTAAACACTCTCTGCACTAGCTGCATGTAAAAATGAGCATGCAGAAAAGCAGATACACTGTGAACAATAGCACTGGACTCTGTTCAGTTTAAATACTGCACTGTCTTTGTAGCCTCAGTTAGGGGATGGGAGGTGGGAGGAACAGCAAAAGGCTGGGTGAGGACAAAACAGATGGGCAACTGGAGAAGTAGCAATGACAGCAGAAAATTTAGCTCTGATGTTCACTGGAACAAATCAGAAATCAGGCACCAATCTTTCCAAGCTCCGCTCTCCCGGAAAATGAAAATGCCAGTGCTCCACACAGGCTGCCACTTGCCTACAGATAGAAGGACAGAAAGGCAAGGCAACAACAACCCAACCAAAGACCTTTAAAGTGGTTCCTTCAGTGTGCAACAGGATCTGTCCCTCCCCCCCTCCCTGAGCTAAGGCTCCTAAGAACTTGCCTTCTGAGCCAGAAAATGAAGAAAGAAAAATTAGCACACAGAAAGAATTACCCTGGGAAAACTCTAGTTATGACTTGTTTGAAAGCTTGCTGTGGTATGAGATATAAAGAGCTAACTGCTTTTTAATGACATGTAGGGAAACAGATCTTACCAACAAAAATGTCAGGTATTTTCATTGCTTTGCACCTGTCTAATACTAAATCTCTAAAAAGAGTGGGGGAGGCGAGACATGCGGGTGCAATAGAGACGTCGACAAAACGTATTAGCATTTCTGATTCTCTTGTGCAGATTCAAATACTGTTGCTAGGCTAGTAGTTAAATTTTTTTTAACTTTGTTCAGATAGGGGATTACCTCAAGGATTTGTCTGGATGGAAGCATCTGGAAGAAGTTGGAAAGCAGTAGGCAAAACTGAAAGGAGCTATTGTAAGGGCAGCAAACCTTTTTGTAAGGAAAGTAAATTAAAGTAAGAGGAAAAGGAGTCCGCCTTGGTTCTCAAAAGTAGTAGCTGAAAAAGTAAGGAAAACGAGGTTAGCCTTTATTAAAAAAAAAAAAAAACAAGAGATCGCAGAGGAAGACAGGCAACAAACCTGGAAAAGATAAGAGAAGCAATGATGCAAATAGAAGAAAAAAATTGCCAATATGGTAAAATGGGGGAAGGGGGGAGCAAGATATTTTTTTTAGATATGTTAGTGATAGGAGGAAGTGCAAAGGTGGCATTGTGAGACTTGGGGAGGAATATGTAGAAACTGATAAAGATAAGGTGGAATTGCTTAACAACTATATCTGTTCTGTGTTCACAGCTGAAGGGCTTGGAGCAGGACCACAGAACACAAACCAAAATAGGAATGGAGGGGTGATAGTCCCTGAATGATTTTCAGAGGATTGTGTTCATGAGGAGGTGGTTAAACTACAAGTGGACAAAGCGATAGGGCCGGATGGCATACATCCGAGGGTACTGAAAGAGCATAGAGTAGGAAGTTCAAGCACCTCCGCTGGCATACCTTTTCAATCCTTCTCTAGAGTTGGGAGTGGTCCTGGAGGACTGGAGAAGGGCAAATGTGTTTCCTCTCCATAAAAGCGGAAGTAAGGAAGAAGTTGGGAACTACAAGCTGGTAAGTCTGACTTCTGTGGTAAGTAAAATAATGGAAACGCTTTTAAAACAGAGAATATTACAGTTTTTGGAATCCAATGGATTACAAGACCTGAGGCAATATGATTTCACTAGAGGCAGGTCTTGTCAGACAAATCTGATTAATTTCTTTGACTCGGTGACCAGAGACTATGTCGAACTGTTTCAAAAGCTTAGCTAAAATCTAAATACACCACATCTAGCACTCTCCCTCGATCAAAGAGGACTAATATTGGCCCTAAAGTGACTGACTGGGTTAGCAACTGGTTGAGTGGAAGGTGACAGAGGATAGTGGTAAATGGAGCTCATTCTGAGAAAAGGGATTAACATTTTTGTAAACGATATTGCTGAAAGGCTGTCTGGTAAGGTATGCCTCTTTGCGGATAATACAAAATTTGCAATAGGGTAGACACCCCTGATGTTGGATAACATGAGGAAGGACATAGTGCAGTTAGAGGAATGGTCTGAAATTTGGCAGCTAAGATTTAATGTTAAAAAATGCAGGGTCATGCATTTGGGCTGCAAAAATCCAAGGTAAAGGTACAGTTTAGGGGGTGAAGAACTTTTGTGCACAAAAGAGGAGCGGTACTTGGATGTAATCGTATGTGATGACCTTAAGGTGACCAAATAGGTAGAAAAGGCAATGGCAAAAGCTAGAATGATGCATAGATGCGTAGAGAGTGGAATGGCCAGTAAGAAAAAAGAGGTGATGATACCCTGTATAAGAATCTAGTGAGACCTCATTTGGAATATTGTGTACTATTCTAGAGACTGCACCTTCAAAACAGTGCAGGCTCAACCTATGGAACAGGTGAGGCACTGGCTCTTCCCTTTTCTCTGTCCCTCTGCCTGCAGTTCAGTATCTACAGGATAGGAGGGAGGGAAGAAAGAAGGAGATATGCCCTTTATCGTCACTGGGGGAGGGGGACTTGAGAGGAGGAGATACTGGATCACCAGTGGGGGGAAGAGAGTGGAAGGAAAGATACTGGATTGTGGGTTTGTGGGGGGGGGGGGGGGGGGGGGGGGGAACGTTGATCCAAAAGTTGGCTCAGGGCCACAGTCCCTTGAGCCAGTCCTGCTTCAAGATGGAGTCAGTCCAGAGGGCGGCTACTAAAATGGTCAGTGGTCTTTGTCATAAAGCATATGGGGACAGAATTAAAGATCTCAATATGTATACTTTGGAAGAAAGACAGGAGAGGGGAGATATGATAGAAATGTTTAGATACATACGAGGCATAAATGCACAGGAGGCGAGTCTCTTTCACTTGAAAGGAAGCTCTGGAACAAGGGGGCATAGGATGAAGGTGAAAGGGGACAGACTCAGAAGTAACCCGAGGAAATACTTCTTCATGGAAAGGGTGGTGAATTCGTGGAAGTGGTGGAGACAAAAACAGAATCTGAATTCAGGAGGAACAAGTACATAGGATCTCTAAGGGAGTGGAAGGGAGAGTAGATACGCCATGCGCCCTCCCTCCCCATTTTCAAGTCCTTACTCAAAGCCCATCTCTTCTCCCTTGCTTTTGGCGCCTAATCACCCTCCCCATTCATGTTACCTACACTGACTACATAGTTTGTAACCTTTAGATTGTAAGCTCTCTTGAGCAGGGACTGTCCTTCCCCATGTTAAACTTGTACAGCGCTGCGTAACCCTGGCAGCGCTATAGAAATGCTAAGTAGTAGTAGTAGATGGCATGGATGGGCAGACTGGATAGGATATATGGTCTTTACCTGCCTGTATTTTTCTATGTTTCTATATCTGCTATCTATTTATTTATTTTAATTTGGCTCATACCTTTTACAGTTGTAGATCAAAGGAAGTTACATTTATGTACAATAGGTATGTTGCCTTATACCCAAAGGAAGATTCAATATGCTTTACAGTTATTAGATTTCAGACACATACAAGCAGCAGACTCTTCAGCAAAGAACCCATAAGAACATAAGCGTTGCCATACTTGGACTGACCGAAGGTCCATCAAGCCCAGCATCCTGTTTCCAACGGAGGCCAATCCAGGTTACAAGTACCTGACAAGATCCCAAAATAGTACAATACATATACAAAACAGTACAATACAATGCATGCAGAATGTTGCAGGGAACAATAGTATTAATCATTATTTACTTCCAGTAATCCACTATGGGTAATTCTATAACTGGTGCCTCCCTTGAGAACCTATAGCAGGTGCCTATTCTATAAAAGAAACAAAGCGACTAGAGTCTATTGTAGAATACTAGCTTAACCTGGTATTGGCACACTTAACATTTAGGAGTCTGCAGTTACACCAGGTTTAAGTGTAAGCACCTAAATATACAGTGGTGGAAATAAGTATTTGATCCCTTGCTGATTTTGTAAGTTTGCCCACTGACAAAGACATGAGCAGCCCATAATTGAAGGGTAGGTTATTGGTAACAGTGAGAGATAGCACATCACAAATTAAATCCGGAAAATCACATTGTGGAAAGTATATGAATTTATTTGCATTCTGCAGAGGGAAATAAGTATTTAATCCCTCTGGCAAACAAGACCTAATACTTGGTGGCAAAACCCTTGTTGGCAAGCACAGCGGTCAGACGTCTTCTGTAGTTGATGATGAGGTTTGCACACATGTCAGGAGGAATTTTGGTCCACTCCTCTTTGCAGATCATCTCTAAATCATTAAGAGTTCTGGGCTGTCGCTTGGCAACTCGCAGCTTCAGCTCCCTCCATAAGTTTTCAATGGGATTAAGGTCTGGTGACTGGCTAGGCCACTCCATGACCCTAACGTGCTTCTTCCTGAGCCACTCCTTTGTTGCCTTGGCTGTATGTTTTGGGTCATTGTCGTGCTGGAAGACCCAGCCACGACCCATTTTTAAGGCCCTGGCGGAGGGAAGGAGGTTGTCACTCAGAATTGTACGGTACATGGCCCCATCCATTCTCCCATTGATGCGGTGAAGTAGTCCTGTGCCCTTAGCAGAGAAACACCCCCAAAACATAACATTTCCACCTCCATGCTTGACAGTGGGGACGGTGTTCTTTGGGTCATAGGCAGCATTTCTCTTCCTCCAAACACGGCGAGTTGAGTTCATGCCAAAGAGCTCAATTTTTGTCTCATCTGACCACAGCACCTTCTCCCAATCACTCTCGGCATCATCCAGGTGTTCACTGGCAAACTTCAGACGGGCTGTCACATGTGCCTTCCGGAGCAGGGGGACCTTGCGGGCACTGCAGGATTGCAATCCGTTATGTCGTAATGTGTTACCAATGGTTTTCGTGGTGACAGTGGTCCCAGCTGCCTTGAGATCATTGACAAGTTCCCCCCTTGTAGTTGTAGGCTGATTTCTAACCTTCCTCATGATCAAGGATACCCCACGAGGTGAGATTTTGCGTGGAGCCCCAGATCTTTGTCGATTGACAGTCATTTTGTACTTCTTCCATTTTCTTACTATGGCACCAACAGTTGTCTCCTTCTCGCCCAGCGTCTTACTGATGGTTTTGTAGCCCATTCCAGCCTTGTGCAGGTGTATGATCTTGTCCCTGACATCCTTAGACAGCTCCTTGCTCTTGGCCATTTTGTAGAGGTTAGAGTCTGACTGATTCACTGAGTCTGTGGACAGGTGTCTTTCATACAGGTGACCATTGCCGACAGCTGTCTGTCATGCAGGTAACGAGTTGATTTGGAGCATCTACCTGGTCTGTAGGGGCCAGATCTCTTACTGGTTGGTGGGGGATCAAATACTTATTTCCCTCTGCAGAATGCAAATAAATTCATTTACTTTCCACAATGTGATTTTCCGGATTTAATTTGTGATGTGCTATCTCTCACTGTTACCAATAACCTACCCTTCAATTATGGGCTGCTCATGTCTTTGTCAGTGGGCACACTTACAAAATCAGCAAGGGATCAAATACTTATTTCCACCACTGTAACAGGGACATGTGCAACCCAGTATTTGTAGGTTACTCCCACGTACATGTGTGTCCTGCCTAAGTTCCACCCATGCTCTGCCCCAGTGACGTAGTTGAGGGGGCCCCTCAACTTTGTGCTCAGGCTCCCTCCAAAACTGCAGCACCGGATGAATGGCTGGTGGGGATACGCAAGCCCCACTGGCTGAAGAGGTTCGCTGGCTGAGCCCCCACCAGTGCTTCCTCAGCAGTAAGGAAGTGGCAGAATGCTTCAGCAGTGGAACTGCCGGCATCCGTGGCAGAAGCACCCTACTGGCTTTAATGCTGTGGAGGCAGCACAGATGGAGGCTTGGCCAGTGAATTTCTTCGGCTGGCAGGGCTTGGGCAATTCTACCAGGAAAGGTATGAGGTGTGGGAGTAGGGGGGATTTGAGGGGGGAGCAGGTGGAGAGAGGAACTGAGAGGAAATGTTTGCCCCCGCCCCCCCCAGTTCACTCCTGGGTCCCCTGAAATTTGGACTTCTGGCTCTGCCCCTGCTCCGCCCCGTACAAATACACACATGTAAGTTACATGGGCATTTGCAGAATAGCCCTTAAGTGCCTTACCAGCACTTATGCGGGTATGTACACACATATGTGCATAAGTGCTTATATTTTAAAAACATACCTGAGCAATGTGCAAATACATGTAGGCAGCTAGGTTATAGAACTGACCTACTGTTTGCTGTGAATGTGGAAGAGGATGCATCTAGGCTTGTTCATAGAGCATAATCAGAAAATGCTTTAACCAAATAGACAATGCATCTACATAAATTTTGCAGACTATCCTGAAGCATGAAAATTTTATTTTTTTACATTTCTATAGCAAGGTAGACCAAAACTCTGGAAAATAATTTCCTCAAAGCCACACAGCCATTGACCAACTTCTGCCCAGACCTCTACCAGCCGATAGCCCGGGGTTTTCAATACCGGGCCATGTTAGGAGGGCACCATCACTGAAACTCTGGGGCTAATTTACACTGAAAGCTATGCAGGCCCCGGCTGAATATCTTCCAGGGTCCCACACAACTATTTTTGAGTTTAAAAGCCCTCCTGATCCCTCTCCCGGCCTGCCAAATAGCCCCCCTCCCTCCTACCTCCTCCCCAGCCCATGAGTATCAACAACCTCTCCCCTCCCCCTCAAATGAGACCCCCCCCAGGTCTAGTTGGCCCCCTTGGGCCTAACTGTCTCCCTGGTGTTCCTAGTGGGGTCGATGGGAGCAGGAGCAAAGCTCCCTCATTCCTGTCTCTTGCAGCTGAACTTGCAGAATGGCTTCTGTGAACTCTCATGGCAGCTCACAGGACTTTGTGTGGGACCGTAAGTTGCTGCGACAGGTCATGGCAGCCATTTTGCAAGTGTAGCTTGCAATGGGCAGGATTAAGGGAGCTTAACTCCTGCCCCTAATAACCCCACTAAGACCACCAGGGAGACAAGTAGGCCCGCGGGTGCCCACCTAGACCTTGGGGGGGGGGGGGGGGGTGATTCTCACAGAATGGGAGAGGGGGTAGGAGGGTGGGGGGTCTATTTGGGAGGCCATAAGGGGGATCAAGAGGACTTTTAAACTCAAAAATAGTTATGCTGGTCCCAGCTAATATTCAGTGCTGAGGCCTAGATAGCTAAGCAGATGACGTTAGGACAGCTTTTGTTGAGCAGTCTGTGGTGATATTCAATGGCACTGTCCGGTTAAGTACCGAGGAATATCCCCACTTAAGCAGCAGTAAGCGATTTAAGCAGGCAGGAGAGGATCCTGCCCACTTAAATTGCTTTGAGTATCGGCCGGCAAGAGAGTCTAGTTCCAGTGAACAGATAGAGCAGGGGTTCATAACCTTTTTTGTTCCCGTACCCTTTTAAATGATCAATGAAACCCTCATACTCCCTTCCTAAACCACATATCTATTAGTGTTTACTGACAGCTACATATGTTATTAACTGTTAGCCACTCACAGTGCTAATTGCTAACATATCTCTAAAATTACAGTAGTACAGAGTTATACTACCAAAGTCACACTTAAAGCTATAATGCTACATAAATTCTACACAATGTTGTTCAATAAAATGACCATTTACAAATGATACGTAGTAGATTTCAAGATCCTTCTCCACTCCCCGTTTGAAGGGATGTGGAAACCATTGGTTAAGAACCCCTGAACTACAGTCACTAACATGCACTACCATGTTACTGCACATTATTACTTTACCACAGGTTCCATTTAATGCAGTGGGTTCTTTGTTATTCATAACACACATTAACAGCATTAACTATGGCACACTTATTTTCCTTTTTTATTGCCATTTTGCTTTGATTGATTTGCCATGTAGACCTCTATCAGATATCATTCAATATGTGCATTTGCTCTTCTGCCCCATGGTGGACAGAATGATTCAAAAGCACTAAAATAAGACAAGCTCTCATTTTCTCCTGTTACCTATGCAATACGGGCAGCACTGTCCCTTTCGCAAGACAGGTCTCTCACAGGATACTGGTGGGCAGGACTCAGAGTAACAGCTGATCATCCCATCCATACACACACAGCTAGTGCAGACATTGGGCTTCCAGGATTCAGCGGCCAGGAAAATATCTCCTTCATCGTTTTTGCAGTAATTGGGCACACTCTCGTTACCTGGTGTGGAAGAGTGAAGGGGATCATCTGGAAGAGAAAGCAACCAGATTCACTGTTAGAAAGTGATTATGATTTTCTTTGGGAGGTCAATGACTACCTCACTATCTGGACTACATGTCACGGGAGCATTGAAAGATGACATGGGATATAATTATTGGATCATGAAACAGACCTTGAACTGAAAGGGAGAAATAAATAAAAAAAAACAGGAAATCGATCCTAGTTTTGTAAATTCATGCAAGTTATGCGATAAAGTCTGAATGAGATTGATTTTCCAAAAATCTGCCTGCCAACTTTGGAAATTAGCCAAACGGATCTTCGCAGTTATAATTTTCCCTCACAAACTGACTAAATTTTGTGCAAGCTAAGTCATACCATGTGCAAAATTTACAGATAAAAACAGGCATTGGGGGTGTTTCTGGGTGCGACTTAACTTTGGTCACTCAGTGACAATAGTCAACATTGGATGGCCAAAGTTACTTAGGTAACTCTGGTCAGCCAAATGGATGCCCTAAATTTTATCTGGTTAACTTTAGACTGGATAGGTAGTTTGTGTGGATATAGACTGAATAAAAAGAACCAGACAAATTTGTTTGCTTAAATTTCCTGCTCAACAGCATTTACTTTCTGCTTATGCCTCACCTTACTTTATATGCTCAGAAATCAGAAAATTGATTCAACACTTTTTATTATTTTACTATAAAAACAAATTCAAAAAGATAACCTCCCCTGTTTACTATGCCACGCTAGCGGCTGCTGTGCGGCAATGCCGACACAGCTCAACCAAAGTGAATGGGCTGTGTAGGTATTAGTGTGTGGCATGGAGGGGCATTTTCAAAAGGTCGTTCAAGTCTGAATTTGGACGTCCTCACGAAGTCGTCCAAAATCAGGTAGGTATAATCAAAAAATAGTATGGACGTCCCTAGACATTCCAAAATTAAAGTGCAAAACATCCAAATCAGGGACGTCCAAAGTGCAGTAAAAAAGGACGTGTTGCTCACAGAACTGTAGTACGTCCATCTTACAGAACCGCCGTCCTTTGGCAGTTCTGCAAGAAACACGTCCTTTTTACCACACTTTGCACTATGAATGTTATTTATATTTCCCGTACCTGGATGTTCCGTAACTACATTTACTGTACTTGTGGAACATCCAGATATTAGAAATACAAGGAACATTCATATTTTATTCTATATATGAAGAGGTTCGCACACTTGATAATGATCCATATAAGGAAGGCTCAGCACGTATGAACACGTACGCATCCATATAAGGCCCTGTACGTGTGACGACGGTCCATACGTCATGTTCGTCCATGCGTGATGGTCGCCCACGTGCGGACTCATCATATATGGAACTGTACATGTAAGGATGTCCATCACGCATGGACGTCTATATAAGGCGATGCACGTTTTCCAACGGTTATTCACTGAGAAACATGGCGCTCCAACGAGAACCCAACTTCACTGTCGCTGAAAGCCTGGTTCTCATCCAGCTGTGCCTGAGGCACCGTCGCACTTTGTTTATGCACCACCACCAGCTGCCCTCCCAGGACTGTCTGTATTCAAGCCTGGACTCAAATAAGAGACAGGTTGGAAAGGTAACTGTTTGTTTCCCCCCCCCCCCCCCCCCCCCCCCCCCCCCGTCCTGGGCTCTCAGGTCCCCCTCCTGTAGCTACACATATAAGAGCTCCCTCAGCAATGTAAGCACTAACTGTAGTCTGCATTCAAGGGTAATCAGTATGTGCACACACATTCATTAATAGAATCAATGTACTAGAAAGGCAAACCATTCCCACTTCCCAACAATACTGCACACAAATGGTACTCTCTGTCCTCATGTCCACCTCAATGACATCACCTGTACCAATGTAATGTTCCCCCCCCCTCCCATCATCAGTGTTGTGTGTCTCTACAATTTGGCTCCCAAATGAATTTATGTTGTGAAGGCAAGAAGGGCTATGCCCTGACTCCTCCTGGTCTAGAAAAACTTGTATCTTGCAGACGTTTTGGCATACGTCGGGACCTCAAATCCCTGAGGCGAAGGTTCCGACGCATACGGTGGGACAACCCCGACATCATTAGGAGCGTGCGATGGCACCTCAGGGCTCGATGTAAGTATTATAAACAGAGCACCTGTAGTCCTTTGTAAATGTATTTATTGAATAATGCAAATTTCATGTACAATATCAGTTTCCATGTTAAGAGGCAAATAGTAAGTCATAACACCTCTGTCCCAGATCAAGGCCTGAGGTTGCAGCTACCCTCCCTTGAGTGTGGCTGCAACTTCCAACTAACCTCCTCTGAGATGAATGAGATGACATGCAAAGGAATGGCTGACATTGCAACAGCTATGGCAGGGAAGGATTCCTCACTTCTGTATCCCCCTTTCTGGGGTGGATACTGCTTCATGGTATTCCTGCTTGAGGTCCTGCTCTTAGTGGATGTCATAGCATGATTTGAAAGTAATGTAAATCAATAGTGCTTATACCCCCCTCCCTCCCCCCCCCTAAAAATAAAAACAACAAAAAAAACCCACTGGTCATCCAACCATATTCACAACTGAAAATGCTAACATGCTGCTGAGGAATGAGTGTGCCTTGCCAACACATGCTGTGTACTCTGTGTCAGACCAGCTTCCAGGGTTCCCTGTCATGTCACCTCATGCATCTCATACCCCATGTGTATAGCCCAGGGCTCACCACTGGCCCCCACCTTTCCCCATCCCTGCCTCATGCCAGCCAGTCAGCTCCTGCACTATGCAAGCCATGTTGAATGTGCTGATCTCAAGGACAATCTTTTTACATACACAGGGTGGCAGCAGCAGCAGAAACAGGAGGAGGAAGAGGAAGCAGTGGTGGCAACGGACGAGGAGGAGGCGGTGGTGGTGGAGCCAGGCCAATGGGAGGTCCCCCATGTGCTGACCCCTGGCATGATATGCCCCCCCTTGAGGGGGATGAGGAGAAGAAGGCTGAAATACAGGCGCCTACACCACCAGCCCTAGCCACACCATCACCACCACCAGCACCCACAGCAGCCGAGCACAATGTTGCTGTACTGCACCTCCTGCAGCAACTGGTTGATACCCATTGCTGCAGTAGGTGGCAGCGATGTGGCAGGCTAACGAGCAGCACTTTGAGGCACAGAGGCAGCTCCTGGTGCTGCTCGTTAGCCTGCTGCAAGGGGCCATGCAAGGAGGAGGACAAGGCCTCCCAAGGCCACCCACAGCAGAGGCTCTCCCTCCCCCACCCACAGCCTTTGCCAATGGTGGCACAGAGAAAGATGATGTAGAAGGGTGGGCACATCCTCAGCAGAGGCCATCCAGCCACAGGAGACAGCTACTGTGCCTTGCAACACACTTGCTGGGCCACAATGTGCACCTGGAAGATTACTGGCACCAGAAATTGGAGCTGCAAAGGGAAGCGGTACAGGCCAAATTGGAAGTGGCACAGCAGCTCCAACGGCTGGAGCACAGCATCGAGGGCCTACAGCGTGACCTGAAAGCACATAGTACAGCCCTCATGCAGCAACAAGTGCCGTCTCCTTCCACCACTGCACAGCAACCAACAGCAAAGAAGAGGAGCTTGAGATCCTTAGCCCCCCCCCCAGCCACTGGTCCAGCAGCCACCACACCAGCTCCCCTTCTGGGTCCTATGCCCAGGTTGCAGGGCAAACCACAGACCACAAGGTGGCCGGACTTCCACAGGGCAGCTGAGGCAGCAGGCTGCCTTGTGGACACTGAGGACAGTGGGACCTCATCAGAGGAGGACTATGAACAGAGTTCCCCTGCAGCATCAACAGCTGGACTGCCACCAGCTGCTCAGGAACACGGTGGGAGGGGTAGGAGGGGATGGGGATGCGGCCAGGGGAGGGGGCGGGGAAAGTGATGGGACATGCTGGGGGTGGGGGGTGCTGGGAGGAAGGAATGTTAGGGTTGGAAGGAAGGGAATATGCACAGAGCAGGTGATGGTGGTGGGAGGGGGTGGTGGTGGTGGTGGTGTGTTAGTTGTATGTGATAGCAATAAATGTCAATTTACTCTCACACAAAACTTGTCTCGATGAGTCTTTGCCTGGCTCTGGCCCCCAGCTGGTGTGCACTCTGCTCTGCTCTGTGGGCGGGAGGTGGAGGGGGCTCCTCATCCTCTTCATTTGGGGCCTGCTGCTGTGGCTCTTCTGGGAGGGCCTGTCCTCTGCACATTGCCAATTATATAGCATGCAGCAGGCCAGGAATATCTTTGCCACATTTTAGGGGCTGTACAGGAGCTCCCCTCCAGAACAGTCCAGACATTGGAACCTGTTCTTAAGTTGTCCAAAGGTGCGCTCGATGATTCCACGTGTGGTCCGATGTCTCCTCCAGCCCTGTTTGTGGGTGCACTATCGGGGTCATGAGCCAACTCCGCTGTGGGTAGCCTCTGTCACCTTTGGGGAGAAAGAGGATGAGAAAGATGAGTGTGTATTGTTTGGAGTGGGTATCTTGTGGGGGGGGGGGGGGAATAGTGGGTTGTGGAGTGAGCTGGAGAGAGACAGTGCTGAGGGTTGCCCGGTGGAAGAGGTATAGTTTGGGCAGATCCATGCTGCACTTACCTAGGAGTCATCCACCGGTGATCTCCCCTCAGTCAAACCTGTGGAAGATTCCTGAGCGCTGCAATATATAGTCTCTCACCATGCAGCATTAAGATGCCTAAAAGGTGGCAGCCATTACAGAATTGCTCCTTGATTGCTTTGATCTACCATTACTGGCACACTCTGTCCGTCATCAAGTTCTACTGTTTTCCTGATAATGTGGAAAAGACATTAATCCAAATGAACATTAGTTTACAACTTGGGAAATGGCCAAAATTCATTTAGTCTGTTTGAAGTTCTTCAAATAACTCCACAGAATGCCATGTTTATTTTCATCAACTTATCAATATCCCATAATCAATACTGTTTAAGCTCCTGACTGGTGTGACCTTTTTAAAATACAGTAATGTTAGAAATTGTTTCATAAAAAAAGAAGTGATGCCAGCCTAGGGAAGCTTCTTCAGGGGCTAGGGTGGTATCTTCAGGATTAACTAACGCTCTCCATACGTTGTGACTCAAAAGATGACATCTCACCAAGAGCGTTAGTTAATCCTGAAGATACTACCCTAGCTCCTGAGCATGAACCGTGGTAAGCCCTTTTTTTGCTGAAATAAGCACGCGTTAATGCTTACCACACTTTAGTAAAAGACCCCTAACCCCGAAGTTTGTAGCCGAAGCAATGGAGGGTTAAGTGATTTGTCCAAGATCTCAAGGAGCAGCAGTGAGATATGAACCCTTGTTTCCCTGATAGTCTGTTGTTCTAATCATTAGGTACAGTTAGTGCAGATAATGCATACTGCAAACATGTTTGATAACTCAGCAGTAAACTAAAGGCCAGCAGATTTGAAACCAGGTCGCCATTTGGCAACCTACCAAAAAACTGGTAAGCAAATCATTTTTTGATTGCCAGTAACCACAGAATTTATGTTACAGTGCTGTTAACATGACCAACAGAGAGATGGACTGGGGACCTAAGACTGACTGGGAGATAAGTATGAAAGTACCTGCATATATTTCTAGAATACTGAAAACATTGTTCTGTTTAATTTATTTTATTATTTTGTGTATATTATTTTGATTTTTTTTTGGTACATAATTCCCTGGAATGTATTAAGTGTGCATATTACCATCACTAACAGAAGCACCAGGGGGAGGCAGCCGGTGAATTTGCACCAGAGTCACTGTAAAGGGGTTCTTCCCTGCTGTTTTCAAAAATACCCCTACTGTCCCTTTACTGCAGAGGAATGGGTTATCTCCTCATCCTAAGGATGGGGCCCTTTCTTGGTTTGGGTGTACTTAGGATATCAAAATGATCATACTTCTGAAGCTCTTATACCTATTCCAAGCCCTACCAGTGGAAGTCTTGCAGCAGGCCCTGACAAAGGTGCAAAGTGAGATCTCAGCCTTTGTATAGGGTAGAAAGCAGCTGAGAGTAGCTAAGCATGAGGGTAGCCCTTCCTGACTGCAGTAAATACTATTTGGACACACAATTAAAAAGACAAATTAGAGCTTAGCTGCTAATGTTCTTGCCTTGAAGCCTCCAAACCAGTCCAGGTGAGTGGGTTGTGCCCTCCTGCCAGCAGATGGAGACTGAGACTACTATGGCTGTGATATCACCCTATATGGGGTCCTGTACATCCCTGAATCAGCCAGTTTTTACTATTGTCAAAGAAAAATGGTAACAGACGAACCCCCAAAACAAAACAACTGGGGGCAAGCAAATAATGAAACTACAGGTAAATCAGTCAATCAACAGAAGAATGTGGAGACTAGGCTACCCCCTGGTCAGATGCTTTGGTTCGAAACGAAATGAGAAGAACAATATTACAGGAGATCAGCAATGCAACTCTATTTTCTTCACTTTGGCTGCTGTAAGAAAGAAATCCACTGGGAGGGTTCTGGACTGGTTTGGAGACCTCAAGGAAAGAAAATTAGAAAGTAACCTCTAATCTTTCCTTCCTCATTGGCTCTCCAAACCAGTCCAGACAAGTGGGAAGTGCCAAAGCAGTACTCATCACCTCACCTTCTCTCCTACCCTCTTCCTCCTTTTTGGCTTTTAATCTCCGTCTCTTTCTTCCCTCCATTTTGCCTTCCCCATTCCACCTAAATACCTCTCGCCTTCGACGCCTTCGTGGCCACACCTCTCCTACTCTCCTCCGCTCTCTTTTACTCCTTCTCTTACTCTCAGCTGGTGACATCAATCCCAATCCTGGCCCTCCTCACCAACTATTATCCAAACTCTACAGATCTCACCGTGACCTCTCTAACCTCATCTCTATTCCTCTACTCCCCTCCTCTTCTCTGCCCTTCTCTTGCGCCCTATGGAATGCCCGCTCTATCTGTAACAAACTCCCCTATATCCAGGACCTCTTTATCTCGCGTCACCTCCATCTGCTCGCCATAACAGAAACCTGGCTCTGCCCTGATGACTCTGCTTCAGTCGCAGCCCTGTGCCATGGCGGTTATCTATTTTCACATACTCCTCGCCCTGCTGGCCGTGGGGGCGGTGTTGGACTACTTCTCTCTCCCTCCTCCAGATTTCAACCCCTTCTTCCACCTCAATCTCACTGTTTTTCCTCCTTTGAAGTCCACTCTATCCGCCTTTTCTCTCCTCTGCCTCTTCGAATAGCGGTCATTTATCGTCCCCCTGATAAGTCCCTTTCATCCTTTCTCAGTGACTTTGATGCCTGGCTTGCCTTCTTCCATGATCCTTCCTCCCCCTCTCTCATCCTTGGTGACTTTAATATTCCTGCTAATGATCCTTCCAACTCTTATATTTCCAAGTTACTCGCTTTAACGTCGTCCTTTAATCTCCAACTATGCTCCACCTCCCCCACTCATCAAAATGGTCACTGTCTAGATCTCATCTTCTCCTCCAACTGTTCACCCTCTAGTTTCCTTGCCTCCGATCTTCCCCTCTCTGATCACCATCTTATAACTTTCACACTTAAATCTCCTCCCTCCCAGTCCCGTCCTATCCTATCTAATTTATCTAGGAATCTTCACGACATTGACCCTTCATCTCTATCCTCCCATGTTTCAAACCTCCTCTCTACTGTGGCACCATCCATGTCTGTCAACGAGGCTGTTTCTTCTTACAACAATACTCTATCCTCTGCCTTAGACACTCTTGCACCTTTGATGACCCGCCCTGTAAGGCGTACAAAACCCCAACCTTGGCTGACTTCTAATATCCGCTACCTACGTTCCTGTACCCGCTCCGCCGAACGCCTCTGGCGGAAATCTCGGGCCCTTGCTGATTTCTTACACTTTAAGTTCATGCTGACCTCCTTCCAATCTGCTCTTTTACGTGCCAAACAGGATTATTATATCCAACTGACCAACTCTCTTGGCTCTAATCCTCGACTTCTCTTCACCACATTGAACTCTCTCCTCAAGGTGCCCCCTCCCCCAACTCCCCCTTCACTATCTCCTCAGACCCTTGCTGAATTCTTTCACAACAAGGTTCAAAAGATAAACCTTGCTTTCTCTACCTCACCAGCTCTCCCTCCACTAGTCCGTTCCCCTCGCTCTCCTTCCCCTCATTCCCTTTCCTCCTTTCCTGAAGTTACTATTGAGGAAACTACACTTCTCCTTTCTTCCTCAAAATGTACCACCTGTTCCTCTGATCCCATTCCCACCCACCTTCTTAATGCCATCTCTCCTACTCTTATTCCTTTTATCTGTCACATTCTCAACCTCTCACTTTCCACTGCGACTGTCCCTGCTGCCTTTAAACATGCTGTGGTCACACCTCTCCTTAAGAAGCCTTCACTTGACCCTACTTGTCCCTCTAATTACCGACCCATCTCCCTCCTTCCTTTTCTCTCCAAATTACTTGAGCGTGCTGTTCACCGCCGCTGCCTTGATTTTCTCTCCTCACATGCTATTCTTGACCCATTACAATCTGGTTTTCGCCCTCTCCACTCAACCGAAACTGCGCTTACTAAAGTCTCCAATGACCTATTACTGGCTAAATCCAGAGGTCAATATTCCATCCTCATTCTTCTTGATCTTTCCGCTGCTTTTGACACTGTCGATCACAGCATACTTCTCGATACCCTGTCCTCACTTGGATTCCAGGGCTCTGTCCTTTCCTGGTTCTCTTCCTACCTCTCCCTCCGCACCTTTAGTGTTCACTCTGGTGGATCCTCTTCTACTTCTATCCCTCTGCCTGTCGGCGTACCCCAGGATTCTGTTCTTGGTCCCCTCCTCTTTTCTATCTACACTTCTTCCCTTGGTTCATTAATCTCATCCCATGGCTTTTCCTACCACCTCTATGCTGATGACTCCCAAATCTACCTTTCTACCCCTGATATCTCACCTTGCATCCAAACCAAAGTTTCAGCGTGCTTGTCTGACATTGCTGCCTGGATGTCTCAACGCCACCTGAAATTAAATATGACCAAAACCGAGCTTCTCATTTTCCCCCCCAAACCCACCTCCCCGCTCCCCCCGTTTTCTATTTCTGTTGATGGCTCTCTCATTCTCCCTGTCTCCTCAGCTCGAAACCTTGGGGTCATCTTTGACTCTTCTCTCTCCTTCTCTGCTCATATCCAGCAGACCGCCAAGACCTGTCGTTTCTTTCTTTACAACATCCGTAAAATCCGCCCCTTTCTTTCCGAGCACTCTACCAAAACCCTCATCCACACCCTTGTCACCTCTCGTTTAGACTACTGCAATCTGCTTCTTGCTGGCCTCCCACTTAGTCACCTCTCCCCTCTCCAGTCAGTTCAAAACTCTGCTGCCCGTCTCATCTTCCGCCAGGGTCGCTTTACTCATACTACCCCTCTCCTCAAGACCCTTCACTGGCTCCCTATCCGTTTTCGCATCCTGTTCAAACTTCTTCTACTAACCTATAAATGTACTCACTCTGCTGCTCCCCAGTATCTCTCCACACTCGTCCTTCCCTACACCCCTTCCCGTGCACTCCGCTCCATGGATAAATCCTTCTTATCTGTTCCCTTCTCCACTACTGCCAACTCCAGACTTCGCGCCTTCTGTCTCGCTGCACCCTACGCCTGGAATAAACTTCCTGAGCCCCTACGTCTTGCCCCATCCTTGGCCACCTTTAAATCTAGACTGAAAACCCACCTCTTTAACATTGCTTTTGACTCGTAACCACTTGTAACCACTCGCCTCCACCTACCCTCCTCTCTGGCCGTTCACATTAATTGATTTGATTTGCTTACTTTATTTATTTTTTGTCTATTAGATTGTAAGCTCTTTGAGCAGGGACTGTCTTTCTTCTATGTTTGTACAGCGCTGCGTATGCCTTGTAGCGCTATAGAAATGCTAAATAGTAGTAGTAGTAGTAGTACTCAACGAGGGCAGGAAGCAGTCAACCCAGCTACTAAAACCCTGATCCCAAATTCAGCATCTAACCACCCCTGCACATCCAACCTGTAATGAGGAGCAAAAAAATGAAGAGCAGACCAGATTGCCACCCTACATATGTCCTGTGGTGGAATTGTCTGCTTCGCCCAGGATGACGCCTGGGCCCTAGATGAATGTGCCTTCAATACCAATGGCACCTGCTCCTCCCCCCAGCCCCTCAGAAGATAGGCAGACCCAATTGGTTCCCTAATTCGCATGGCAATAGTGGCCTTGGAGGCCACCTGTCCCTTCCACAGTCTCTCGAACAAAAGAAAGAGCCTATCAGAACTCCTAAACTTCTTTGTATGCTTCAAATACACTCACAACACTCTCCAGACATCAAGACAATGCAGCTGGTTCCCCTCTGCTGAATCCCAGGAACATTCCAAACACTGGGAAAAAAATGGTCTGATTGAGATGTAAAGGGGATAACACTTTCAGGAGAAAAGATGGAACTGCACGCAAAACCACCTACTCTCGAGAAATACTCATATACGGCTTCTTGCATGACAGATCCTGCAACATCTAGCAGAAGAAATGGCCACCATAAAGCAATTGAGAAGAAGGTCTTCAACTGAAGAGTGTCTGAGAGGTTCAAAGGGCCAGAAAAGGTAAAACCAAATTAAGGTCCCAAGGGGGCAATACTGGCCTAACCAGTGGATGAACGTGTTTAACCTCCCTTAAAAAGGTGACAGAACCACACACAAAACCACCTACTCTCGAAAATTACTTATATACGGGTTCCTGAATGACAGATCATGCAACTCTGAAATCAATCTAGCAGAAGAAATGGCCACCCTATTGAGGTCTAGAATTGGACCCTCCTTCATGGGCAGTACCATGGCCAACTGCTGTAATCTGTTTAACTTGAAGGGAATGACTGCTACTTTCTGTGGGGTGTGACGACACATGGAAGGCACTAGGTAAGGGATAAGTAAACTCCAGATCATAACCTTCTCATATAACTTCCAGAACCCACTGAGTGGAGGTTATCTGGTTCCACATTTGGTAACACAAATGCAACTGACTGCCTACTGGGACCACTGATGAGTGGGTCCCATCCTTCATTGAGCTGAGCATGAGACACCGGAGGCCTCCTGACTTCCATCACAGCCGTCTCGCTTGCCGCCTTGATATGATTGATTCCTGGACCAGAACCTACCTCTCTACCCAGGCGGTATCTACAAGGCTCCTTAAATCCCCCCTGGTCTGAAGACTGACAGGAAGATGAACAGGATTTATCATCCGGAAGCCTAGGAACCGTAGACTCCCCCAGTTCCTTAACCAGCTTCCCCAAGTATTCACCAAACAACATACAAGGGAGCTTTCTAAGGTGGATCTTACAGGCTACATCCACAGATCAGGCCTTGAACCAGAAAAAATGCCTCTCTGACACCATCAGGGCCACATTTTTTGTGGACGCATGCAGCAAATCATAAAAAGCATCTGCCAAAAATGCCACCCCATCTCAAAATGTAAAAGATGACCTGCAGAGTTTTGTGACACTCAGGTATCAGGGTCAGGCAACCACCCCGCAAACTGATACATGCCTGGCCCACATAGATCCTGCAGCCACCTGCAGAACTAAGCTTTGACTTAAAAGACTGCTTCAGTAGTTTCCATCTTATGATCCTAAGGATCCTTCAGGGCTATACCAAGCGTGACTGCTGTAACCAAGGCGTTTACCTTGGGAAGGTGGAACCTCTTCTGCTCTGAAACGGGAAGCTGATTTAACCATGCCATGGCCTCACTAATTCGTAGACCTATGTCAGGTACTTGCCACTCAACTTCTACCAGTTTGCTGATACTCGGGTGCGTAGGAAATGTCCTAGCTGGCTTTCCATCTCTTTTTCAGAAAAGGGTCTCCTTCCCGAGCCGCCACAAGAGGCTGATCCTCCAACAGGTCTAGAACTATAAAGCAGCTCCTACCGCCTAAAAATGCAAACCACTGATGGGTATCTCCCTTCATAAATTCTTCCAAGGGGGTCTAATACCTAGCTAAAATGCCCCAGATCCCCTTGTGGTGGATCCACGGAGGCAGGGGAGCCATAAGCATCATCTTCATCTGCCAACTCCTGTGCTGCAGAAAGTCTGGGCCTTTTGGCTCCCGAAGGCCCCTCAGCCCCTTTGGCCCTGACTGACAAAGAACCTCCCCCCTCGCTGGCCCTGATTCAAACAGAAGGCCTGACAGAGGAGCAGCAAATACTTTGGGGGAAAAGGGGATTCACCCTCATCCCCAGTAATAGCCCACTGCCTTACTAACACCAGCTGCTGATCACCCAGCGATGCTGAGGCTGCACTTAAAATGGCAACAGTTCCTGCCAAAATGGGCCGACTAACTGTTTCAGGACCTGAGCCTCCCAATGGCTCACTCTCCTCAATGGCTCCTCCCAATGGCTCACTCCCTGCAGCTATATTAGTTGCCTCCACAGCACTGCCTTGAAGATCCACACACATGTAGCAAAGCCCAAGAGGAGCCTGTACATCCTGGTTCTGGTTTGGGGAGACTGATTAGAGGTTTCCTTTTGGGATGAACATTAGTAGTAGTAGTAGTAAAATAAAAAAACTAAACTAAACCCAAAAGCAAGCAGAGAAAGTGCACTGTTTAGCTTCAACTTAAAAAAAAAAAAGATAATAAAGCTGAGCCTCTCTGGTCGGTAAAAGCAAAACAGGAAAACAAAAGCTTTCCACAAGCAATTACAAAAGTGGAAGAAGCCAATCACAAGCTCCAAGTTGATCAATAAAAGACGTTTATTCTTCAAACTCAACATATGCTGACAGTTGAAACTCAATACAGATCATGTTTTGGAACCCAAGCCTTTGTCAGGGGTTCTCATAAGTCAGCCTCAGCCATAAATTCATACAGCTGTTGAAGAACAATAACACAGAATGGGGCTTTACTCCATATTCCTTACTAATAGCGGCAAAAATGTCAGCATCTACAAGAGAAGCAGCTTATCTTGTTACTGTTCTTCAACATTAGTATGAATTTATGGCTGACTTATGAGAACCCCTGACGAAGGCTTGGGTGCCAAAACATGGCCTGTCTTTTATTGATCAACTTGGAGCTTGTGATTGGCTTCTTCCACTTTTGTATTTGCTTGTGGAAAGCTTTTATTTTCCTGTTTTGCTTTTACCGACCAGAGAGGCTCAGCTTTACTATCTATTTTTTTTTTAAGTTGAAGCTAAACAGTGCACTTTCTCTGCTTGCTTTTGGGTTTAGTTTAGTTTTTTTTATTTTAATGTACATCCCAAAAGGAAACCTCTAATCAGTCTCCCTAAACCAGAACCAGGATGCACAGGACTTAACTATTATCTGCTGGAGACTGAAAATACAGGCTGGTTCAGGGATGAACAGGAACCCTAATAGGGTGATGTCACAGCCTTAGTAGTCTCAGCCTCCATCTGCTGGCAGGAGGGCATAACCCATTGTTTAGACTGGTTTAGAGAGTCGATTAGGAACATTTATTGAAGAAGAAATTAAGGAATGACAAGCCAGAACTAGGATGCACAGGACTTACCTATCATCTGCTGGAGACTAAAAATACAGGCTGGCTCAGGAATGTACAGGAACCCTTATAGGGTGATGTCACAGCTTTAGTAGTCTCAGCCTCCATCTGCTGGCAGGAGGGCATAACCCATTGTTTAGACTGGTTTAGAGAGCTGATAAGGAACATTTATTGCAGAAATTAGGGCATGACAAGCCATGTGTAAACACTGAGCAATTGTACGTGGAGGAGGTAAGGGGGGTGGGGGGGTTCTTTGGTACAGGGAAAAATTGATAAGGGAAGGCTCTTTACTTTTAATGAGCTGCAAGAGGAATATGGTTTGTTGGCCAGGGTTTTATGTTTTTTTAAGTTCAACATTACCTGCTCTAGAAAAAGCATTGCAATATTTTTATTTTATTTATGACATTTATATCCCACATTAGCCCGAGTACAACTCAGGTTCAATGTGGCTTACATAACAATTAGAAAAGCATGACCATGTTCAAAATATATTAACAGAAAGTTAAATACATCATATAATGTTAGACCAGTAAAACTTGAGTTGGGAAAAGATGTAAGTAAATATTTTGTGATTTAAGCTAGATAATTGAAATGTGGAGGAAAAAGGTAAAAGGCTAGGATTAACTGGGATAGACAGGAGTATTGGGAGGTGGGATGAGGTAAAAATTAATGCCATGAGTTTATTTGAGAAGAGTGCTTATTTCCTTAAAGGTTAGACTGAAGTAGTGAGTTTTCAATAGAGTTCAGAATAACAAATAATCATCACTGCATTTGATTGTTTTTAGGTAAGGAGTTCCAAATTTTAGTACCTTAATACGAAAAGTTAGCAGTATGGATTATTTTTTAGGTTACTTTCTTACAATTTGAGAAATGTACGATAAGATATCCTCTAGATGATTTAGAAGTATTACTTGAGGGTAATTCAGTGAGGTTGTTCATGTATACCTATTATGAATGGGGTGGAGTATTTCAGAAATAATCATGGGGGGCAGGAGGGATCTCATGCATAAGGGATATCAGGTTTAGGAAATGTAGAGATATGCTGGAATGGGAATGGGACACTGACAAAGAACTTAGCAAGAAGGAGTAGCCAGAGATCTTTGACCAATCATGACAAGCTTCAGTACTGACCCTATTAAAGGAAGTTTGCTATATGGTTTTATATACATGGTATTTGACCCCAAGCAGGCTTAAAACACTGTATTCCAATAGTTCTGATGTTGGATGGGATGTCATGCAGAAGGATCCTTTTGACACATTTGGTGGGAATACTCAAGAATCAAAGAATTTTGGAGAAATATTACTCAGACTATAGAAGCTGTAATAGGAAGAAAGACAGGTCTTTGGAAATCTTCTTACTCAGGCTATATAAGGGAAGTAGGATGATGAAGAGGCTCCAGAAACTGATTCCTATATCTGCCTATATCATTGCTGCTAGATGTAAAATAGCTGCCCATTGGTGCTGGGTAGACGTTACCATGTTAAGTGCATGAGCAAGCAGAATTCGCCAATAAGTTCTGTTGGAAAAGGGTAAAGTTAAAGGGTTATACATTTGATATACTGCCTTTTTCTGGTACAACCAAAGTACTCTACATTTATTATATGCAGGTATTTTCTCTGTCCCTAGTGGGCTCACATTCTGAGTTTTTGTACCTCAGGCAATGGAGAGTTAAATGACTTGCCCAGAGTCATAAGGAGCAACAGTGGAATGGACCCTAGTTCCCTAGGTTCTCAATCCACTGCACTAACCATTAGATTATCTGGCATGAGTGATATCAGAAATTTGAAGAAAGATGGTAAACTTTAATACATTTTGGGCTAGATTCTATATATGGCGCCGAAAAAGCTGGCACCCAAAAACATACACCTAGGCATATTCTATAAACTATGGCTAGGGCATGTCCGCGTGACTAAATCTAGTCGCCGTAATTTTAAATGCTGGCGACTAAGTTAGGTGCAGAGTGGGTGTATAAATGTTTGAAAAATAACAGCGTGCATAATTTTTAGAAACACCCACGATCTGCCCGTTCCTCTCCCATGGCCACGCCCCCTTTTCAGCAGCATGCATTAGAATTTACGAGCATCACTTTATATAATATGCTTAGCAAGTTGTGCATGTAAATTGTAATTAAATCCAATTTGCGGCAGATTGGCTTGTTAATTATGTTGTGCACGCAAATCAAAGTCACACAATTACTCCTGCCGGAATTCTGCATGACTGCGGAGCACAGAATTTGCACAGAATTCCCCAGTCGTAAAGAATTCAACATTTCTGCGCAGAATCTGCGCTTTCTACCTACCCGCTCACAGCCGCCTGCCTGCTGCCACCCAGGACCAGCCTACCTGAGCACTGAATATCGTCCTGGTGGTCTAGTGGCCTCTTTAGGCTTCCACTCGCTCCCACCCCCCTCACTCTCTCCTCAATCACTGGCCGACTATTTCCACGACAAGGTACAGAGGATCAACTTCGAATTCACTACCAAGCCACCTCCTTCTCTTCACCCTTTAACCCACTCCCTCAACCAACCATCCCTGGCCTCCTTCTCCTCCTTTCCTGATATCACTGAGGAGGAAACCGCCCACCTTCTTTCCGCCTCGAAATGCACCACCTGTTCCTCTGATCCCATCCCCACCAACTTACTAAACACCATCTCTACTACTCTCACCCCCCCATCTGTCATATCCTCAACCTCTCTCTCTCCACTGCAACTGTCCCTGACACCTTCAAACATGCTGTAGTCACACCACTCCTCAAAAAACCATCACTAGACCCTACCTGTCCTTCCAACTACCGCCCCATCTCCCTCCTACCCTTCCTCTCCAAGATACTTGAACGCGCTGTTCACAGCCATTGCCTTGATTTTCTCTCCTCTCATGCCATCCTCGATCTGCTTCAATTCGGTTTTCGCCGCTACACTCGACAGAAACAGCACTCACTAAAGTCTGCAACGACCTGTTCCTTGCCAAATCCAAAGTTCACTACTCCATCCTCATCCTCCTTGACCTAGCCGCTGCTTTTGACACTGTCAATCACAATTTACTCCTTACCATACTATCCTCATTTGGATTCCAAGGCTCTGTCCTCTCCTGGTTCTCCTCTTATCTCTCCCACCGTACCTTCAGAGTACATTCCCATGGATCCTCCTCTACCCCCATCCCGCTCTCTGTGGGAGTCCCTCAGGGATCTGTCCTTGGACCCCTTCTTTTCTCAATCTACACCTCTTCTGTGGGCTCGCTGATCTCATCTCATGGTTTCCAATATCATCTCTATGTTGATGACACCCAACTTTATCTCTCCACACCAGACATCACTGCGGAAACCCAGGCCAAAGTATTGGCCTGCCTGACATTGCTGCCTGGATGTTCAACCGCCACCTGAAACTGAACATGGCCAAGACTGAGCTCATTGTCTTTCCACCCAAACCCACCTCTCCTCTCCCTCCACTCTCTATTTCAGTCGACAACACCCTCATCCTCCCCGTCTCATCTGCTCGCAACCTCGGAGTCATCTTCGACTCCTCCCTCTCCTCCTCTGCGTATATCCAGCAGACAGCCAAGACCTGTCGCTTCTTTCTCTATAACATCAGCACAATTCGCCCCTTCCTCTCTGAGCACACCTCCCGAAATCTCATCCACTCTCTCATGACCTCTCGCCTTGACTACTGCAACCTACTCCTCACTGGCCTCCCTCTTAACCATCTATCCCCCTTCAATCTGTTCAGAATTCTGCTGCACGTCTTATCTTCTGCCTTGACCGATATACGCATATCACCCCTCTCCTCAAGTCACTTCACTGGCTCCCGATCAGGTACGCATACAGTTCAAGCTTCTCCTACTAACCTACAAATGCACTCGATCTGCAGCCCCTCAATACCTCTCTACCCTCATCTCCCCTTACACTCCTACCCGTAACCTCCGCTCACAGGACAAATCCCTCCTCTCAGTACCCTTCTCCACCACCGCCAACTCCAGGCTCCGTCCTTTCTGCCTCACCTCACCCTATGCTTGGAATAATCTCCCGGAGCCCATTCGCCAAGCCCCCTCCCTGCCCATCTTCAAATCCTTGCTCAAAGCCCACCTCTTCAATGTCGCTTTCGGAACCTAACCATTACACCTCCATTCAGGAAATCTAGACTGTCCCAATTTGTCCTTTAGATTGTAAGCTCCTTTGAGCAGGAACTGTCCTTCTTTGTTAGATTGTACAGTGCTGCGCAACCCTGGTAGCGCTTTAGAAATGTTAAGTAGTAGTAGTAGGAGGAGGAAAGAACCCCATTCTTTCCTGCCTCCACTGCCGCCACTCTCTTGCTGGTGCCATTCTTTTTCCAAATGGCTGCCGAGACTTCAAGCAGTAATCTCATGAGACTACTGCTTGAAATCTTGGCAGTCATTTGGAAAAAAAACATGGCACTAGTGAAAGAGTGGCGGCGGCAGCAGGACAGGAAAGAGTAGGGTTCTTTCCTGCCCTCGAAGAGGTTGTCCCGCTGCAGTTCCTCCTCTCAGGGTGAGTGCAGGGGTGGCTGAAGGGAGGGAGGGGCTGTAAAAGAAAAAAAGGGGGGATGCTCTGGGTGGGAGGGGCCTGTGAAAAAGGGGATGCTATGTGTGGGGGAGGGACTAGGGGATGCTATGTGTGGGTGCAGGGAGAGAAGGGGGCTGGAACAGAAAGAGGGATGCTATGGATAGTATCTATGTACAGGGAGAGTGGGCTATTGATTAATATTGATTAAACTTTGCCAAATAAACTTGCAGAATTTGCAAATTTTGTGCACCAAATGTTGCAGAATTTGCAAACTTTGTGCAAAGAATTTTGACATTTTTGCGTGCAGAATTCTGGCAGGAGTACACCATATAGAATCTGGGGTTTTGCGGGGAAATAGTATGGAAAGCTGATTATCCTTCATGGTTTGGGGAAGGGATGGGATCCCTTATAGAGTGTACTTGATATTTCCAATGATTGTAGTAAACAAGAGGCACAGGGTCCAGAATTTGTATATGAAAGAAAGAAGAGTGGACTGTGGTAAGTGGGTGGGGAGAGAGGTTTTGTAGGAAAATAGACTGCTGTAATTGTTCTGTTGTGAATCTCTCTGTATGAAACTAATAATGGTTTAGGAAGTTATGTGACAGTGCTTTTTCACTACCTACCATCTGAGGTTCATTTCATTCAGATAATTTATGCAAATTAATCATATGCATATTCCTACTGGATATAGTGAAAACCTGAGTGCTATCTAGCTGTTATGGGTGTGCGGGACAACATATTTGTTTTGTTTAATTTCCAGTGTTGTTTCTGGGATTTTTCATTTTGTTTGGGTCGGGCTAATGTTGTCAATGGCATGCACGCACCCTATTGCTGAATTGTGTGCATTGTTGCTCAGTAGTATGCACTATCCTTCAACAGCACGCCTACTGAAAAATAGAGCACATTATTGAGCAAAGTGCACACTATAAAGCAATAGGATGTATTATTAAGCAATAGGGTGCATTATTTGATCAACAGTGCACACTGTTGGTGACACAGGAAAAAAAACATTTTTTTCTTGTTGTTTCAGGTTAAAAACACGTCATTGACATTTCCCATGTTGTTTCAAATTAATGCACAGGTCTACTAGCAGCCCAAGAGGACCTGAAATTAGCTACGTTTGACTTCCACCAATCTACTTAGCAAAATATCTGCCAGCTGACAACAAAACCTTTTAAGTCAATCCTCAATGAATTCCCCCCCAACCAGGAAAGACATTCTGGGCTAAATAACTCCATAATTGTACAAATTATACATTCCTATCAAGGTATACAGTGTGCAATAAATAAGAGTTATTATAAAAAGGACCACTGAGTCAACACAATGGGAACTATCTTTTAGTTCAGGACATATAGTCTTTGAAGAAGTTAAGAAAAATATATTAAACTGGATAACAAGGAAAGTACTTAGTACACTGCAATTGAGGTTTTCCAGTTTTTGTTGGTTTCCTCAAAGCTTTCCTTTTATCTGTCTGCTACAGAGCTTCTTCTGAAAAAAAGTCCAGACCTCCTTGTTGCCAACTTCTTTGCAAGGCAGCAAAGGGAGATAAACGCATGCCACGTGTGCTGGGCACCCATGCACTTGAAAGAGAAATGGAATGCTTTCCAAGTTGATCTGGTTGAAAATGAATGGAAGACTCACACTATGATGTACAACCAAATTAAACAAAAAAACAAAAACTGGCCCAATCTCCCAGAGCCTAGAACCAAATTTTCTATTTTACAATTCAGTGCATTAATAAATCTAGTGCCACAGTAGATTTTGCTGTTACAGGAACAATCACAAGTTGGACTGAAGTCCAAAATTATAAAAAAAAATAGGAAAACATGAGGAGTCATTTCAAATGTCTCTAGAAAGCACCTGTCTTATGAGACAAGCAATAACTATCCTCATACCCCTCTTCTCTTTCTTACCATCCAAGAAGTATAAGGTATCCTGAAATAGTGAAAATCTGTCCCACACTTCTAACATGCTGGAATCATGTCCAAGTCAGGGGAAAGATATTTTTTATATACTCATCACAGACACCATGGTAAAGTAATACTGTACAAGCTTTTTATCTTCCTGCATAACGTGCTGTATTTATTTGTACCCCTCCTCTCCATCACCAGCTCTTGACGCCACACTTTCCACACAGCTGCATTGCATGCCTGGAATAAACTTCCTGAGTTAGACATTTTCAAGCCTAGTCTAGACCATATTTAAATCTTAAAGCCTACCTCTCCCTGATCATAGCCTTGTTGATTTAACCATATTTTCTATAAACATACATTTCCTGAAGTCTCTTGTTTAGACTGTGTGTGTTATTTATAGTCAGTGAAGTAGGAACTTCTTCCTTTGTGCCAGTGTTATGTATGTTTAATACTACAGCAAAAAGTAGCAGCAGCAGTAGTAGGACCAAAAAATAGAGGCAGTCTTCCAGCAGTAATGGAAACCCAGTGGCAGAAGCTGGAACAATGAAGATGCATGGCATTGTGAGGGAGTCTATAGGACGCTGCCCTTTCCCCTTAAGAATATACCCTCATAGACTCAGAACCACCTTATGCCCCATAGTCCCACCCAAAGAGAAAGTGAAAGGGGAGGGGTGCAGCCAGGAAGACAGCTGCCAAGAAGTATAAAAGGCAGGGATAGAGTTGGGCTAAGCAGGCCCAGAGAAGGGAGAAGTGGGCCCATGGCGTATGCCTTCACTATCTATGTGTAGCTACCATAACCTGGCTCAGCTAGGTCAAACGTTAACTTGAATAATTCTGAGAATCCTGTCCTTGAGGGCTGGCTGCAGCCAGACCAACACTTGTTGCACCTAAGAGAGACTGTGTAAACTATGTTTTGGGGCCTGTCAGCTATGGGCCTAGGTTCAAATTTCCTCTGAATCTCAAGAGACTTTACCCTTCATTTTCTGTACCTGTGAAGTAACAGGCCTCAATCTTTTGAATTAATAAAGACTTTTAATTTACCTTTGTAACCTTGTCTGGCTGTGTAACCTGAAGGCCCACCCTCAACCCTCGCTCACGTTATCACAGGCATACAAATTAATTTTATTATGGCCAAAACACCTGGTGTGGCTGTGTTTTGACCACTGCCTGCATCAGGGGTACAGCAGAATCACAAAGCCATTTGTGCAGCAAACATTTCTACACTGGAACTCGGAGAATTGGTACAGTTTTTTTTAGACATGGTACCCATGTCTGTAAGTAATCCCCTTATCCTTTATTTGTCCTGTTGGTCTTGATTAGATTGTAAGCTCTGTCAAGCAGGGACTGTCTCTTACATTTTTAGTGTACAGAACTGCGTATGTCTAGTAGTGCTATAGAAATGATAAGTAGTAGTAGTAGTAATAGTAGTAGACATCTATGTGATATACAATATATGTTTACAAAAAGAAAGGTATCATATGTGCTTTTTTACTAATGGTGAGAGGCTTGCTAGATATTTTACTACATCAGCATAGAGAAAGACATTTATTTTATAGGGGTCTTTGAGTGCTGATTGTTTATAAGATCTTTATTTGTGCTAGCACAGAGTAAAAAGCTTTGTGATTTTACTGTTCCCCTGATGCAGGTGGTGGCTGAAACACGGCCAAGTCATATGTTTTAACAAAAATAAACTAATTTGTATGCCATATTGCATGTGTTGTATCCTCGTTGATCCAGCTTCTACTACTGGGTAACAGTAGTAGTACAGAAAACAAAAAGAAGGGGGTAGAACAATGTGGTTCCAATGCAGAATATTTATTAATAAAGTAACTGCCCAATACAATGGTGAGACAATGACTCAATGAATCGGCACAGCCTAGGTTTCAGAGCCAGACGTGCATGCCTAAGGAGTCAAATAATTTTGTTAAGCTGTAGGCTGACTCTGTAGGCTGACTTTCTGAGTTTACGTTGGATCCAGTATTGGTGATTCATTGGATATTTCATTTTACCAAATTATTTCATCACAACTTAGCAAAATTATTTGACTCCTGAGGCAGGTGCATCTGGCACCGAAAAGCAGGTTGTGTTGAGCCATTGTCTCACCACTACGTCGGACAGTTACATTATTAATAAGTAACTGTCACAAACTCAAGGAATGTGAGCCTTTGAGCCACCACTGGATACCGATTAACAGCTGGCAAATCACCTGGGCTGGGCACAGCACTAGGCAAGAACCAGGAACAAGGCTTGACTCTAGCTGGAGCCAGGAACAGAGCTTGGGTAGAGCTAGGAACAGGGCTTGAGTGGAGTAGGAGCCAGAAACAGGGCTAGGCTGTAACAGGGCTTTCAGGAACACTAGCTTAGAAACAATACTTACAGGAACAAGGCTCAGAAACAAGACTTACAGGAACAAGGTTTTCAGGAACAAGACTCACAGGAACAAGGCTTTCAAGAACAGGCCTTCAGAAGCAAGACTCTTAGGAATAAGGTCTTCTTAACAAGGCTAGCTTGTTGTGAAGGAAAAGCATGAAAGTCCCAAGGTTCATTATAAAGGACCACACTGATGATGTCAGAACCTCCGAACCTCTGGTGCCCAGGAATAAGGCTTGGGACACACTGAGGAACATAACAGGCACCAGAGCAAGGCTAAGGTACTGGGACATTTGACTGAGGCTTGGATAGACTCTGGGGTGAAGCTTGGATGCAGGAACATCAGAGTGAGGCTTGGATAATCTCTGGAATGAGGCTTGAGAAACAGGGAAACAGGTAACCAAGGCATCAATGCAGGAAGAAGGCATCTAGAGAAGCCGAAGACTGACCACTGGAAGGAAAGGTGAGTCTGGACACGGGACATGGCCACAGCCATAACAATATTCTACATTGGAACCACATTGGTCTACCCCCTTCTTTTTGTTTTCTGTGTTTTGTTCATTCGATTGGGAGCCTCTTTTGCTTTTTTGGACTATAGCAGTAGTAGTACTACATATCCTTCCTGTCAGAGTATACTCTTTCAGCAATAGTATCCCCAAGAAGTGGATCTTTAAACTAAGTGCTTTGGAACTCAGTGGTCTTAAGAAAGCAACTGGAGAGTATTTTTTAAAATGTTTAAATTAAGTTTTAACCCTTTTTCTCATTGGCTTTTGTGGGTGGCTGATTGGAAGCTTTTTTATTGGTGCACTGATAGGAGGAGCACACTGGTCCTTTCAGACAGAGTTTGTATGAGAATGGTGGAGATGAAAACGGTAACGGAATTCAAACATGCGTGGGATGTGCATAAAGGAATCCTATGCAGTAGGAATGGATCCTCAGAAGCTTAGCCGAAATTGGGTGGCGGAGCAGGTGGGGAAAGAGAGGTTGGTGGTTGGGAGGCTAGGATAGTGGAGGGCAGACTTATACGATCTGTGCCAGAGCCGGAGATGGGAGGCGGGACTGGTGGTTGGGAGGCGGGACGTACTGCTGGGCAGACTTGTACGGTCTGTGCCCTGAAAAAGGCAGGTACAAATCAAGGTAAGGTATACACATATGAGTTTATCTTGTTGGGCAGACTGGATGGACCATGCAGGTCTTTTTCTGCCGTCATCTACTATGTTACTATGTTCTGCCATTATTGTGCTGCATATGTTTGCTAAAATTAAAAAATATTGCTTCCAAAGAAATTTGCCCTGAAGCAACAAAGTCAGTTTACAAAACGAAGGCTTCCATTGGTCATTGGAGAATGGATATTAGCGAATGGTGAAAGAAGAAAATATATCTTTTTTCATGAAAACATTTGAAACTTATTAGGAAATTATTTGACCTGCAATAGCGTTGAAAGAATAAGCATTTAAATAACGGGGGAATATTCTAAGGACCAATGATTGAAAAATAACCTTGTGTGAACTTGACTCGATATGGGTCTATATCTGAGGTCCTTTTTTTCTCCTCTTATTTGTACTAATCTTCATTCAACATTGATGTTGATCCTCTAGTACCAAAATAAGCAAGGGTTGTTATTTTTCAGTTTTGCACATACCACAACAAGACTGGTGATGCTGTAAATCTAAGGATGTGAGGCTTATGTGGGTTTTCTACATTCTTTTGAGAACCCTAAAATGCCTCCGAGTCCTTACTTTGCAATCTTTAGTGGAGGGTCACACTTAGTTTGACTGACAACATGGTTACTGACAGGCTGTGATTCTGTAACTAATCGTGACCGTGCTACTGTCTCGGGATTCTATTAAGTTTTTCTTTTCTGGAATTTGAAACACTGTCTCTGAAACTGGAAACAGCATCATCTTTTTATGGAGTCAAAATATAATGGGTCTGATATTCAAAGTGATTTAATGGGGCAGGAGAGGCTGCCGCATGGTTAAATCACACTCAGCGCCCTGATATTCAAGAGCAGTCGAGTGGCAGAGCTGGCACTTAATCAGTCCGATATCTGGTTAAGTAAGCAGATACAGTTAGAACAGCAGAAAGTCTGTGCTAACTTTACCTATCAAGCTAACTGGCCAGCAGTCAGAATATTGGCCTGATTAACGTCTGGGTGACACTTGTGCTGACCTGGACATGGCCTGGCATTGAATATCCAAACAATCCAGCCCACGGCTGTCAGCAGCTTAAAAACCGTGGGCTGAATATCTGTCCCAATACAAACTATCCCAGGTTGTAAAACACAGTTTGGAAGTCAATCACATCCCTTGTTTTTTGGTAACAGTAAAAAAAATCCCCTTCCAACAGAGGTTACCTGCTTTCCTGAGGAGAAATATGGCTCCCTATACACAAAAAGCACTAAACTGAACCTAGTTCCATATATAACTTCCTCTGTTTATAGTATTATGATACATTTTTTGTTCCCTGGTCAGGTTCTCATACTTTATGAGATCCTAATTTATTGCCTTCATGGAATGAGCAACATTGTTAAAGGGGCTTTAAACTGTCTAATTATGTTATACTTGTGCAGGGACATAAGAGACTTTCTCTGTGTATTCAATTAAAAATTACAGAAAACAGGATCAAAGAGCCCTGGGGTGTCAACAACTTAATGACAGCAAGCTTATTCAGTCTTTTGCTGTAGAAACTGCATCTGTTTCCACACATTAACCAGTCAGACTAATCCGAACTGGTCTTGTTTCCTCCCCTCTCCTTGAAAATAAAATAAAAAAATCCTAGCAACTGTTCCAGATGGAAGTGTTTGAAGCATTTCATAGCAGGGTTCAGCCTATCCATACTGGCCTACTCGTGCGTTTACTGCTGGGTGCTGGCATTTTGGGTGCAAAGAAACTGCTGACCCACCCACCTGAACCATTTTTTTTTGTTGTTGTTTCCTAGTAACCAAGTGCAAGCGACTTAATCCAGGTTATAAAAAGCATCTCCACCTCTGAAATATCATCCTACAAGGATAGTGGGAGGAAAAAGGGGAGAGTGATGGCATGGTGTGACTTTTCTTAATGTCACTCCATTTCCTCCAGATTATGTGGCGAACCTGTATGAGTAACAATTTCTCTTCCCAATCACTCTTAAAAACAAATATAATGCTGTATTCTTAGCTTGACTATAGCTGTTGCTTTATATAATGTGAAATCTTTCAAAAGAGCACTTAGCAAACAGTATTATATGAGCTAAAATGGTCCTACTAAAGCCGTTGAGAATGCTAGTAGCCAAATAAATTCTTTGCAACTTTTAATATTTTTTTTACTGAATCAAGAGAAGAATTAAAACCATCAAATGGAGGCAAAAACACCCCAACAGTCTATAGTCAGAATTTAAGTAATATGGTAAAAAGTCTTTAATAATGTTTAGTTCATTTGCGCGTACAAAAGTCATCTGCTTAACTCAGCCATGTTTCGACTTGCGCCTGCTTCAGGGGCGTATGATGTTACCTTAATAGGGAATATCAAATTTAACTGTCAAGATTTCAAACATCTAGCAATGAGAATCTAGTAAATCCCTCTCTGCAAGTTCAAAGAATCTATTGTGCAAATGGGCATTTCCACATGGCTCACACAGCATTTGTTTTATGTAGGTGATTTTTGTACCAGCAAATGAACTAAACATTATTAAAAACTTTTTACCATACTGCTTTGTTTTTCTGATTTTTTCCAACTCTATCTTCGGTCAACAGAAGAATTATTCAAAGATGTCACTGCATGTGAGCTGTAAGACCAGGGAAGACCCTTCTTTATCACAGATAAAGTAGCAGTACCTTCTATGGGCAGACCTAAAGAAATTGTTAAATTTATTTTACTGGAATTTATTAACCACCTTTATGAAGAGATTCACCCAAGGTGGTGTACAGCAGGTACATAAAACTCTATACTTGCCTACCACAAGCAGTCTTCTGTATTTCATTCTTGAAAATACTTTAACATATTCATTTTAAAATGTGTTCTTTTGTCATTTTCAATCCCGCTAAGGTGTGGGGTTTTCAATCCTCTATCTTTTAGAGGGAGTTCTGAGAAAAGAGGAAACCTCACTGTGTAAGCGAATATTTGCTAAGAAATTTGGGGGCTCCTTTTCTAAAGGGTGGAAGGGGTAGCGTGGGCTTCGCATATGGCAAATCCGATCTACCTCCAGGCTCACCCAGGAGTCCGGCAGTAGTCCTGCCTTTGCCAAGCACCACTTCCAGTGCAAGAAAATAAATTTTAATTTTCTAGTGCTGGGGGATGTGCCTGGTGATAATAGGATTACTGCCAGATTAGTGTTGGAGCCCTTACTGCTTTCTAAATAGGAGGTGGTAAGGGCTCCAGGTGTAAATGGCCATGTGGCAATATTTTGCTTACTGCACGGCCACTTACCAGTCTTCATGAAAAAAGGCCACCATTTGATAAAAGGGCTCCTTGGTGACTTAAAGCTTGAGGATAGAAGAGAATTTGTAGGTTTATTGATAAAACTTGTTTTAATTTCATTAAAAAAGCAACCATTAGCATTAACCTGTTTAAATTGTCTAACATTTTTTTCATTTACTTTAAATTTAATTGGTAGAGCCCTAGAGCAGTAAAAAGTAGGTAGTAAATACTTACCTGATCTACATCATTTTGCCTAGAGCAGTTAGCAAGTAGATATTAGATAGCTTGTCACATTAAAATTATTTTGCCTTAGTACTCCCCCCGTTTACAAAGCCACACTAGTGGCTGCCGGTGTGCTAATGCCAACACAGCCCATTCACATTGGATGGGCTGTGTCGGCATTGCCATGCGGCATCCGCTAGTGTGGCTTTGTAAACAGGGGGGGGGGGGGGGAATATTTTTATATAGCGCTTAACTGCCTTCAACAGAAAAGGTAGTTTTCTGTTCTTGCTAAAAGGTAAGAAAACTGTGCTAATGAGCTGAATTAGGTCTCTTAGGCAGGCTTACTACTGTGTTAATCATCAAAGGGGCTGTTGAAAGCATCTGTCCTTGAAACAAAGATAAAGATAAAAATGGTCCCAAGTACCTTCTTTCTCACAGTGAGTTCTGACAAAAAAGGGAAACCTCACTAGGTAAGTGAATACTTGCTTAGAGATTTGGGGGTTCATGCAGAAAGCCTTATGGTAGAGCTGCAGCTGTACCATGAAATTAGCGATCCACAAAATTATTGATCCCAAAATATGAGGCATGTTTTAAATAATGAGCATGCAAATTGCTGCTGTGTTAAAATCATGGCAGTAATCCGCAGCTCATTGCTAAATGTCACCTTTCCTGTCAGTGTCTAGTGCCACCCAATCCCCCCCCCCCCCGACATGACCAACCACCCTCCTATCCCGATCCCCCAAAATTATGCTTGGTGTCTAGTGGTACCTCTCTACCATCCCCCGATTTGAAAGTACTAAAAATAAAAAGTCCTTGGTGTTTAGTGGAGGCCCTCTACTCTGCAACCCCTTTTCCTAGGCCCTCCCAGACACTGTACCTTAAATGAGGCAAGAATAATGCCCATTTGCTCCTGCCTCCAATGTTGTCATTTTCAAAATGGTGGTGTTCAGCCCTGTGTGGTGCATCCTGTAATGCTTTTGGCCATATAAGGGAAAATAAATGGTGTGGTATCTACACCATTCCCATGTATATCTTTGTCAATTCTCTGTGGACCTTCACCAGATTTTTGTTCCATAGAAGTATTTTTTTGTATTATTTAGCATTTTAGAACCAAAGTAATTTTTGAACAAATCTGCTTTTCTCTCATCCCTATCTATATAATAACCCTCAGTATCTTTGAGTCTTGTAATTCCAGCTCTTGCCTTTCTCCTTTGGCAAATATACCCTGAAAAAGTTTTGCCACCTCGCTTTACATTTTTTGTCATTTTCTCTTCTGCTCGTGCTTTTGCTATCCTTATTCCTTTCTTCACCTCTCTCAGCTTCTTGCAGTATTCTTTTTTGTGCTTCTCTTTCTGTGAACTTCTGTATTTTGTGAGTGCTACTTTTCTTCCATTATCTTTGCAGCGACCTATTTAGAAAATAATGTTTCCTTATTCTCTTGCTTTTACTTATTTTCCTTAAAGATCTACTGCCCTTTTTATAGTGCCTTCCACTTCCTTTATCTCCTCCCACCCTGTAGCTACTTCTACAAGTATTTCTCAAGGTACTTGAATAGACAATTCTCCAAATGAAGGAGTGTGAATAGTGGAGTGCCACAGGGATCTGTACTGGGAATGGTATAGAAATGGGAATGATGAGTAAAATGATCATATCTGCACATTACAAAATTATTCAAAATCACATATGGACTGTGAGAAATCGCAGGAGGAACAGGGCCACAGAGAGACAGAGCCAGGCACAGGACAGGGTTGCCGTAGCTGCTGTCCCCCCTCCCCCCACTCGGGATATAGCTGCCGCCGCCCCACTTGGGATGCAGCTGCCGTCGCCCCTCACTCACTCGCTCACTCAGACTGCCCCTGCCCCCTACTTTCCTGTGTCAGTGCGCCTGCTCTTCCCTGGCCTCCAAAGGGGGCCCAGTGCTGGGGTCTGTCTCTCTCTCTTGCTCCTGTGTGCCGGTAGTGGGTTATCACGTTAATACAATCACCTGGGTCCTGACATAAGCAGGAGAGAAAAGACCCCGGGTGCCAGGCCCCACTTGGAGGCTGGGTCTGGGGAATTTTGCCCTCCTCTCCCTCTCCCGCTCCCCTCTCCCCTCTCTCAGAAGCTCTGGAGGAACTTGCAAGAGTGCAAGACTGGGCATCTAAATGGTAGATGAAATTTAATGTGGACAAGTGTAAAGTGATACATTTTGGGATTAATAACCCAATTTACAGCTACATGATCCTAGGCTCCACATTAGGAGTCACCACATAGGAAAAAGATCTATGTGTCATTATGGACAATATGTTGAAATCTTCTGCTTAGTGTGAGGTGATGGCCAAAAGGCAAACAGAATGTTAGAAATTATTAGAAAAGTAATATAGAATAAAACAAAATATATAATAATGGCCCAATATCATTCCATCGTGTAACTACACTTTGAGTGTTGTGCGCAATTCTCGTCACTGTATCTCTAAAAGGATATAGTGGAATTAGAAAAGGTACAAAGAAAGGCAACCAAAATGATTAAGAGGATAGAATAACTCTCATTTGAGGAAAGGTTAACAATGTTCGAGCTCTTCATCTTGGCTGAAGGGGGATATGATGGAGGACTACAAAATCCTGAGTGGAGTAGAACACATAATTGCCAATTGATTGTTTACTCTTTCAAAACATACAAAGACTAGGGGACACAGTAATACTTTTAAAACAAAGAGGAGAAAATATTTTTTCACTCAATGTATAGTTAAGCTCTGGAACTTGATGTCAGAGGATGCAGTAAAAGCAGTTAAGTTTCAACAAATTTCTGGAGACAAAGTCTATAAACCATTATTAAGGTAGACCTGGGAAAAGACATTGATTATGCCTGGTGACAGGCATCATGGAGTTTTGCTACCTTTGAGCATTTTGCCAGGTATTTGTGGCCTGACTTTGCTACTGTTAGAAGCAGGAAATTGGACTAGATGGACCTTTGGTCTGACCCAGTATGGCAACTCTTATGTATCTCTTCGATTGTCTGCAATGCATTATTCTCACTGTATAATCCACAGGAGCTCATATTCCATAACTCAGAGGAGGCATGGCAAAGAATGGAACCCCCACCCCGAGAAGTCCGATTTAAATTAGATCTTGAAAAATAACTGTTCTGTAGTTTTCTATTAATTCGTAGAAAGGGTAGAAGATCACTGCAAGTCCTGCTCATGTTTGAACCAAAGTGAATAAGCAAGAGGCACTATTTCTGAAATTCTGTATGGAGTTCTCCTGCCATGCCTTGTAACTTCCAAGAACAATCAAGTTCAGAGCAGTGTTACAAATGACCTCACACAGAATGTAATCAGATTGGTTCATGCTCTGTGTGTTTCAATTTGACAAAACAGTACATTTGTGATAGGGTGGTAATCACTATTGTGCATGAAGGAAATAACGTACATCAGTGGAAGTCACCATGGGCTACATAATGAGATGCAAAGCATGCAAATTCATGCAAAACAACTCATTATTATGCAAACTGAAAAATGCAGCTTGCGTTCAATCCATAAGCTGCATTACTTGTGGAAAAATAATGACTGTTCAAAGTTGGCTTTATTTTTTCTGCCTGGAAGCACTGTGTTGATAACACGTCCAGTGGTCCCGGACACCATCCTAAAGGATTCAAGGCTCTTCCAAATTAACAGTTCTTTCCCCCTCCCGAAGAGACCCCCCCCCAACAAAAGATCCCACTCCCAGGGCCTACCTTTCAGCCCCAGGAGGTAAGGACGGTCTGGGAAAGAAACAATCACCAGATGCTCCTGCTGGTGCCAGGTTTAAAATGGTGCTGACAACCTTTAGTAACAGTCTCACGGTACTTCACAGTACTTCAGTAGCACTGCAAGACCACGGCTAGTAGTCATCAGGGCCATTTTAAAACCTGGAGCCAGAAGGAGCAGGACTGGAGGAGGAACACACTTCTGTACTATTCCACCAGACTTCTAGGGAACCCTTGTGACTCCTGGGAGGGGCCAGGGGTGGGCAGAGGGTATTCCCCTGCTTGGTAGGGGGGGGAAAGGGTTGGTCTGTTAGGACACTGGGTCTCTTAGGGGTATCTGAAGTTGAAGAGGGCTTGATGTAGGTGGATTGGATAGGTGGGTGGATTGGATGGGTGGTTGATGTGTCGGGGGATCAGATGGGGTGGTTGATGTGCTGAGGGGAATTGAGGGGGCATAATGTATCAGGGTGATTGTGGGGGCATGATGAATCAGGGGGAATGAGAATGGGGGCCACCATTGCACATCTTTTTTTGAATAGTCAAGCAATTACATAACATAGGTGCACTTCTGCTTTCTGCAGGTGTATGTAATATGGTGCCTGTGAAGTAACCCCCCGATATTCAAAAGCATTTAACCGGCCAGGATTTGCACCTAGCCGGTTAAATGCCCTATAACCGGCTATCCATGAATTTTCAGGAGGACATGGAGGGCCAAGACCTGCTGAAAATTCACAGTTAGTGGATAGCAGATTATATCGGCTATCTGCTGATTTTCATTGTAAGTTTGGCAGCCATATTTGGCCACGTGAATAACAGGCCTATCTTTTGCTGGCTCAAACTTAACTGGCCAGTGATTAATATCGGCTTAGCCGGTTAAGTCTGAACCGGCCAAAATTAAACTGGATATTCAATGCAGGTCACTGGAAACGGTCCAGCACTGAATATCCGGGCTCAGTGCCAACGGTGGAAGTTAGTCAAGCTAACTCCCGTGGTCTGAATATTGGGCAAGTGTCTGCCCTGGGTACTACATGCAGCACAGATTTTGTACCTACCCTCTGCATTTACCAGAGGGCTAATGATTTCTTGTAAGTGCTGTTTTATGCTATTTTTGAAAAATCTTTATAAATAAATAAATCCTATTTTACATATGATGTTGAGGTAGCAAGTGGGACATCCAGGTCAGGACGTTCACAATTCCCCCAGTATTTTACAATAGCCTTTTGTAAAATATGTACAAGGACACTGGCAAATACAGTGGGAACATTGATTTCACGAAGCTCCATCGTTAGAGAGGCATCACCTGGTAAGGCCAATGTGTAAATGTCGGTGAATACATGCACAGATGCCAATTTTCAGCACCTACTGTATGAAGAAAATTTTATAACAGGGTGCTATGGATAGGCACTTAAAGAGGATTTTAAAGACAAGTAGGTGGCTACTTTTTTTTTTTCAAATACTAGCAAATCTGGCAAAGAACGCATAATGAATGTAGGGACACTGTACAGGTATGTATAATCTACACATGCACTTGGAAACTCCACCCACACTCTACCCCATACTCTACCTCTGTAAATACCTACCGACAAAGTGTGCACTATTATGTCTTAGACAAAACACCAAAATGGAGAAAAGATCCTGTATGAAGAAATGACAAAAGGAAAAGAAATCCAGCAGATTAGGCTTGATGTTTCTTGACGGAAGATATTTTATTTGGAAGGGGCGAGACTATGGAATGCTCTTCAGGTGACCCTCAGGGGAAGGAATGCTGGCTTCGGACAAACCCCTGATAAGCCTTTCCTTGGCTGGGAGGTGCCCAGCTCTCCCACCAGCTGCCTTCCGGTGCTGTGGAGGACTTGCAGCTCATCTGCATATCCTCACAGCCTTCTCCGGGGTGACTTCCAGGTCCACTCCGATCCACTCAGGGCCTTCACTCAAGGTGCACAGCGCTCCCACCAGTTGCCTTCCAGGTGCTGTGGAGGACTTGCAGCCCATCTGCATAGCCTCAAAGCCTTCTCCGGGGGGTGACTCCCAGGTCCACACCAATCCTCCCAGGGACCTCACTCCAGGTGGCCAGGGCTTCCAGGTGCCTTTTGGCCAAGATCAGGTGACCCTGAGGCTAACCCCTGGTAAGCCTTTCCTTGGCTGGGTGGTGCTCAGCTCTACTACTACTACTACTACTACTATTTAGCATTTCTATAGCGCTATAAGGCGCACGCAGCGCTGCACAAACATAGAAGAAAGACAGTCCCTGCTCAAAGAGCTTACAATCTAATAGACAAAAAATAAAGTAAGCTGCCTTCCAGGTGCTGTGGAGGACTTGCAGCCTATCTGCATATCCTCACAGGTTTCTCTGGGGTGACTCCCAGGTCCATCCCGATTCTCCCAGGGCTCTTGCTCCAGGAGCACTTTTTCTATACATTTTATATTTTCTCCCAGTTACTACTTATGGCTCCAGTACACTTTCTCTCCTTGGTACTGTCGCTTCCTAATCTGTTTCTCCATCTGAAACCACTGTATACTGCAGGAACACATTGCCCACCCTCTTCTTTCATCATCTCACCATCTCTTTTGTCTTCTTCCTTCTTCTCAGCTCTCAACCTTTCCTTTCTTCTATTCAAACATCTCCATTCTATCTGAGTACATCTCACCTTCATCATGACTCTCCTACTCTTCTCCGTACTCTCTTGCTCCTTCTCTTGCTCTCCGCTGGGGATATCAATCCCAATCCTGATCCTCCACATCAGCACTCATCCTATTCATGTAGGTCACATCATGATTTCTCCAATCTAATTTCTGTTCCTCTCCTCCTCTCCTCTTCCCTGCCTTTCTCATGTGCTCTGTGGAATGCCTGCTCTGTCTGCAACAAACTTTCCTACATCCACGACCTTTTTATCTCTCGTACACTCATTTGCTTGCCCTAACAGAAACATGGCTTAGCCCTGAAGACTCTGCTTCCGCCATGGCCCTGTGTCATGGAGGCTATCTTTTCTCCCATACTCCTTGCTCTGTTAGCTGTGGAGGTTTTGTTGGGCTACTACTTTCACCCTCCTGTAGATTTCAACCTCTTCTTCCACCTCTGTCTCACTGGTTTTCTTCCTTCAAAGTACACTTCATCCTTCTATTCACTCCTCTGACTCTCCGAGTAGCAGTCATTTATCGACTCCCTGATAAGTCTCTTTCTTCCTTTCTCACTGACTTTGAAGCCTGGCTTTCCTTCTTTCTTGAACCTTCATCTCCTTCCCTCATTCTTGGGGATTTTAGCATTCATGCTAATAATCCCTCTGACTCTTATGCTTCTCAGTTTCTCACTTAACATCCTCTTTCAATCTTCAACTGTGCTCCACTACCCCCACTCACTAGAATGGCCACTGTTTATCTTTTTCTCAAACTGCTCAATCTCCAGATTCTGTGCCTCAGCTCTTCCCTGACCATCACCTGATAACTTTCACACTTAAACACCCTCCCCTCTAATCCCGTCCAATCTCAACCAATACATTTAGGAATCTTCAGGCTATTGACCCTTCTACTCTTTCCTCCAGTGTTTCAAATCTCTTCTTAACCACAATGTTATCCAAGTCTGTCAGTGAGGCTGTCTCTTCCTATAATACTACGCTCTCCTCTGCTCTGGATAATCTTGCTCCTCCCATTCTCCGTTCTGTAAGGCGTACCAAACCCCAGCCTTAGCTGACTTCTAGAATCTGCTACCTATGTTCCTGTGCCCAGTCTGCCAAACGCCTTTGGCTGAAAACCCGTGCCTATGCGGACTTCATACATTTCAAATTCTTGTTGACCTCCTTCCAGTCTGCTCTTTTATTTGCCAAAAAGGACTATTACATCTAGTTGACAAATTCTTTTGGTTCAAACTCTCGACTTCTCTTTGCCACACTGAACTCTCTCCTCAATGTGACTTCACCTCCAACTCTCCCTTCACTTTCTCCCCACTCTCCCTTCACTTTCTCCCCAAACTCTAGCTGAGTACTTTCATGAGAAGTTTCACAAGATTAAACTTGAATGCTCAACCAAATCTCCTCCACCTCTCCATCCTTAGTCCATTCTCTCAACCCTTCTTCATCTCCTACCTCATTTTCTGAAATCACTGAAGAGGAAACTTCATATTTTCTTTCCTCCTCGAAACTACCTGTTCCTCTAATCCTATTCCCACCCATCTACTTAGCACTATCTCTCCTACTGTCTTCATATCCTCAATCTTTCACTTTCCACTGCGATTGTTCCTGATACCTTCAAACATGCCATAGTCACACCACTCCTTAAAAAACCTTCATTGGACCCTACCTGTCTTTCCAACTATCGCCCCATCTCCCTCCTCCCTTTCCTATCCAAGATACTTGAACATGCTGTTCACTGTTGTTTTCTTGACTTTCTTTCATCTCAAGCTATTTTTGATCCACTTCAATCTGGCTTTCTCCTTCTTCATTCAACTGAAACAGAACTTGCTAAAGTCTCCAATGATCTGTTCCTGGCCAGATCCAAAGGTCTCTATTCTATCCTCATCCTTCTCGATCTATCTGTTGCTTTTGACACTGTTGATCATCGCCTACTCCTTGATACACTGATTTCAGGGCTCTGTTCTTTCCTGGTTTTCTTCTTTCCTTCCCATCGTACTTTTAGTGTATTCTCTGGTGGATCCTCCTCTACTTCTATCCCACTATCAGTTGGCGTACCCTTGCTCAAATGAGCACTTTGCTGAAATTTAAGTGTGACTTGGAAGAGGCGTATAAGCCTATGTGGAGTATTTTAAAACTATATGCATATACTCATTGTAAAAAAGGAAATACATGTATAATCTTCTGGCTCCCTAAACCACACCCAAGACACATCCCCTTGGAATCTAAGCATACATGGCAATCTACACATGTACGTAGCGGCATTCTGAAATCACCATTTAAACACGTGTGTGTGCTACACATTAATGCTATTTGAACTTCTAGATGTCTCACAAGCCTATTAAAATAACTTACATAGTAAAAAGGCAATTCTATAACCTAGGAGGCCACATTTAAATGCGCTTTATGAGTGCAAATGTTTAGAATACTAGTGCTGATGTGTGTATGGCAGAGCACTTAAGCGCTATTCTGCAAATACCTGCATAACTTACAAAGCACATATTTGCAAAGAGGGTGTTCACAGAAGAGAAGCATGGACAGGACTTAGGTGGGGTAACTTACAGAATACGCCAGTTGCTGCTGCACTCTCAAAAGCTCTATGACTGGTGTAACTGCAAGCACCCAAATGTTAGGCATGATGATAGCAGGTTACTCTAGTATTCTATAACGAAACCTAGGCATCTAGGTTCTGTTTATGGTGCCTAAAAAATCCACGAGGAAAGCATTTCTGCCTAGCCATATTCTATACTCCAAGCCTAGATTTAGGCACAGTATATAGAATAAGCTTAGTTGATATTCCAGCACCTAAAACTACGTGCGTCCATATACACCAATGAAAACGTGGTGTAAATCCCTGTGTGTAAATTTACTCACCCTGGGCCATATTCTATAACTATGCCCATTTCCCCGCCCATAGCAATGCCCTGTTTGACTGCAAGCATTAGAATTTAGGCGCAGTACATTACAGAATACGCTTACGGATTTGTGCATGCAAATTCTAATTATTGCCACTTAGTGCTCATTATTGCTTGTTAAGCACTGTTATGAACGCTGCTTAGCTTGTTAAGCTAATTAAGTTACGCGCGTAGTTAAAGAATACAGTTAGATTTCGGTGCGGATTTCTAGGCACGCTATATAGAATCCAGGAGTAAGTGCCTACAATGAAGCCTCAAGGCACTTAAATGGAGGTTCCTGGTTATAGAATTAACCTCTCAGGGGGAAATTCTACAAATGGTGCTCAAAATTCAGAACCACAAAAAAATTGACGACGACCGGTATTCTATAACAGGGGTTCTAGGATTGGTGCTCTTTATAGAATAGCTGGATTCGTACTCAATTTTGGGCATGAGGAGTTACACCAACTGAAACCAGGTATAAATCCCAGCGTGCAGGTTGGGTGCAGATCCCCCAAATTCTATAACACTGCACACATTTTAAGGGAACGCCCCTCGCCTACCCATGCCCCTCCTGAGGCCATGCCCCCTTTATAGATCCACATGGAAACACTTACATGCTATTCTATAAATTGGCGCTTGTGTTTTCACGTGGATCTGCCCCATTTTGGCGCCTTGAATTCATTCTAACACTTTTTTGCACTAAAATTTAGATGCAGAAGTAGAGCCTAATGTTCAGTGTCATATAGAGAATTTCCCTCTCAGAGTCCATCATGTATTTCTTTTTTAAAGCTGACGATTGAATTTTTTTTTGTTACATTTGTACCCCGCACTTTCCCACCCATGGCAGGCTCAATGCGGCTTACATATACAGGTACTTATTTGTACCTGGGGCAATGGAGGGTTAAGTGACTTGCCCAGAGTCACAAGGAGCTGCCTGTGCCTGAAGTGGGAATCAAACTCAGTTCCCCAGGACCAGAGTCCACTACCCTAACCACTAGGCCACTCCTCCACATTAACTGTCCAATCCTTTTTATTAATGGTAGGCACATTCTTTGCAGCTACCCTATAAGAGTAGTTGGCATAACACTGTCATTATCTGTTAACTGGGTTTTGTTAAATTCCTGGAAGAATGAAATGCATATTACCTGGGCATTGCGGACAGCAGGAGTCTTGTGTGCGGATGGGGTTTTGGCAAAGAAGAGGTGGGCAGACCTCAGTTTCACAAAGAACACGTCCACTGTGGCACGTGCACTGCGTACAGGTATCGATGTTCCAAGTCTCCCCCTCCACAAAATACTCTCCTCCAGGTGCATGACAGATCGAGGGGTTGCTGAGCTCTGGCTTCCGTACACCTGAGTCATCTGTAAAAATGCAAATCAAAAAAAGTACATGAATTAATTTATTACTACCAGCTTATCAAAGATTCCACATGGTTAGGGATGAAAGGTTTATATTTCTGTATCAGCTCACTGTCAAACAAAATCAATCACTAATTGCCTGTTAGATTTTTGTCTCTCCTCTTTTAGCCAAGATCCAAGAGATTTACAGCTCTGGTTTAGCCCCAGGAATTCACACATCTGAAGTGGCAGCCTATGATATCTCAAAAGCTCATTTGCTGCAAAATTTGTTTTTTGGATTGATCCTTTAAAAAGGTGCCAAAATCTACTAAGATCCTAATTCAGATTTCCCAAATAAAAATCATAAGATCAAACAAAACTGCCAAAAAGGCAGTAAATAAATCCTGATTAATAAATAAATAAATAAATAAATAAATATCTGAACTATCAGTCTTTGATTTGGGCAGTGTAAATTCATGTAGTCGACTTGGATAGTTTTTTAAAATGCCCATGACCCACCCATTCCACAGTCATGGCCCATGCCCCCTTTCAGCTGCGCATATTAGAATTTACATGCACCACGTTATAGAATACACCTAGAAAATTGTGTGCATAAATTCTAATTAAAACCAATTAGTGCTGCAACTTGTTTAAGTATGAATAATCAGCACTGATTGACTTGTTAATTAATTAAGTTGTGTACGGCCAAGTTAGCGCGCACAACTTAAGGTGCCATTTATAGAATTTGGGGGCTAGTCCCAACTGTCTTCCTTAATATCTCTCAGTGCCCACAATTCTTTCACCTAATTCCCAACTCCCTATTTTTCCATCCTGTCCAATCCCTGAGTCCTCACTCACAATCCCATTCCCACCTAAGCCCTGTGTCCCCATTTATACTCCCAATACTCAGCCAATTTTAGAGTCTGTCTTTTTCTAGTGTGCCATCCAATCTTGGTGTCTCCACCTAAGTCTGAGTCCTTGCTACCCCACAACCCTACGTCTTCAAGTGTAAATTTAAATGTTGCAGTCAAGTGTTTAAAATTAACACTGTCCACAGTATTTAAATATCAGGGGAAAGTTTTTTTAGGGAAGGATACCAGTGTGTTTTTCTAAACTTTGAGAGTATGGATCTTCGGAGTCCAGCAAAATGGCATGAAATTTTGAACTGAACTGGCTACTACCTTTTGATATTTATAGATTTGCATGCTGTCATTTTAGTACAACAATTGGGCCAATGGTTATTAATCACTGGGTATTAAACTGCTTGATTACTACCACGGTTATGTATGAGAACTCATTATTATAAGAAGAAAATAAGCATTACCATACTGGGATGAAGGTCCATCGAGCACAATATCCTGTTTCCAACAGTGGCCAATCCAGGTCACAAGTACAGCGAAGATACTTACCTGTAGCAGGTATTCTCCGAGGACAATAGGCTGATTATTCTCACAAGTGGGTCGACGATCCATGTCAGCCCGGGAACTGGCATAAAGTATAGCAAAAATTTGCTAGATCCTTCTTCAGCACATCGCGCGACTGACTGCACGTGTGTAGTGCCTTCCCGCCCGCTGCGCGACCGCACTCCTCAGTTCAATAAAGAGCAAAGAGAGAGAGAGAGAGAGAGAGGATAGGAAAAGACAACTCAAAGTGGAGGTGGGCAGATTTGTGAGAATAATCAGCCTGCTGTCCTTGGAGAACATCTGCTACAGGTAAGTATCTTCACTTTCTCCGAGGACAAGCAGGCTGTAGTATTCTCCAGGGCTGGGTGCTAGGGCTTCTGGTGCCCTCCTGCAGCCTATTAGTCGGCGCCCCCTACCCATCCAGAGGCAGGATCACTATGGCTCCGCCCCTACAGTAGCCACACCCCTTTTACCGGCCATGTTATCAAAACCTCAGAACCTAACAAACAGATCCCTATTTAGACACTTGGTCTTGCAGTCACACATACAGAACAGAGATAGCCCCTCTTCAAATTCTTCAAAAATTAACGTGCAATCCTAAGAAGTTAGACTCTGCATGCAGCACAATACCAGGAAACCAGAAAGAAACACATTGCTATACTCTGCAAAATAAGACAGCAGATGTACATTCTCAAATTGGACATATTCCAAAAATGAAAATTAAAATAAAATGATTTTTACTACCTTTGTTGTCTAGTGACTTTGTTTTACTGATCATGTTGGTCCCAGTATCTGATTCTGTTGCTCTCTATCTGTTCTATTAACTCTGTTCCCAGGTCTTCCTTTCCATTTATTTCTTTACTTTCCTCCTTTCTTCTTCATTTCTTGCCCTACATCCATAGGTAAAAGCTGGATCCTCCACAATCTTGACAGGAGGAGGCATAGAGTTGTCACGTTTTCCAAGCAGGAAACTGGGTTGTGAGCCCTTGGGCCACTGCCAAGGAGCGGCAGTGGCAGGCAAAACCACCCCACACTGGAGACTAGACAGAACAGGACTGGAACTCCGGACTGGAGTTGCAGCAGAGGCAAACAGGCAGGACCTAAGCAGAGTAGGTACCCTAAAACTTCACCTGCACTTGGCCACTTTTCACCAGGAGTTGAGCTCCTGGCTGCAGGTGGCCGGCAGGACTTACTGGGCAAGGCAGGACTGGATACCCACTAGGCTGAACCAGGACTGAGGGTCAGAGAGGAAAGGAATAAACAGGGGCAACAAGGCAAGAAACAGGGCTAGGACTCACAGAAGAGACAACACAACACAAGGCAGAGAAAAGACAAGCTAGGGGACAGAAACTGGAAGCTGCAAGCAGCCACAAAAGCAGGAAACAAACACTGACAAACAAGGGAAAGAACTAAAGACTGCAAGCAGCCATTGAAGACAGACAACACAGAAACCTAAGCACTACCCAAAGAACTACAAACAAGGAGCAAGACTGAGAAACAAGCAAACCCTAAACTAAACATAGACTAACTAGAAACAGGCAAGAACTGCAGGCAAGAAACTAGAACAAGGAAATAAACTCAGGCTGAAGTGCAACAAGCACCAACATACCAGGGTCTTAGACGATGCAAAGGCAAAGCAGAAAGGTTTCAAAATGGCTAATAAGCCCAGCAGCAGCTGAGACTCAGATGCAACAATCACCAGGCAACTAAGGGTGCTGTGCAGGTTCAAACAAAACAAGCAGGTCTGGCAGTCTGGAAGATCCGGACCAGACTGGGCTGAAATCTGGAATGAGTGACAGCACACAGACAATCTAATGCAGCCAGCACACATAGACAGAACTAACTCACAAAGAACAGACATAAGCCAGCTCAGAAGCTGACCACAGGAAATAAGGTGAGTTTGAGAGGGGGCACTGCCACAGACGTGACAGAGTGGATCCAGCTTTTGCCTATTTTCTCCATCCATGTGCAGTTTTTCTCCTGTTTTCCCTTTCCCTCATCTCCGTCAGTATGCATCTCCTTCCTCTTTCTTACCTCCCCTCCATCCATATGCATCTCCTTCCTCTCTCTTCCCTCTCCTCCATCATAACAATAAATATTGGTCAAGTGAGCCTCGCAACTGCGAGGACATAACAGAGATTAACCTGAAACTATATACAAACTAGCTGAAACTGCAGCCTGGAATAGAACAAAATGGGCCTAGGAGAGTGGAGTTGGATTCTAAACCCCAAACAGATTCTGCAACATTGACTGCCCAAACCGACTGTCGCGTCGGGTATCCTGCTGTAGGTAGTAATGAAGTGTAAAGTATCGGGATATGAGTATAAGCATCCTTCAAATCCAGAGAGCATAGCCAATCATTTTCCTGAATCATGGGGAGTAGGGTGCCTAGGGAAACTATCCTGAACTTTTCTCGGACCAGGAATTTGTTCAGGGCCCTCAGGTCTAGGATGGGACACATCCCCCCTGTTTATTTCTGCACAAGGAAGTACCTGGAATAGAATCCCAGCCCTTCTTCCTCTGATGGAACGGGTTTGACCGCATGGGCCTTTAGAAGGGTGGAAAGTTCCTCTGCAAGTACCTGCTTGTGTTGATAGCTGAGTGAATGAGCTCTCTGTGGTCAATTTGGAGGTTTGGAGACCAGATTGAGGGTGTATCCTAACTGGACTATTTGAAGAACCCACCGGTTGGAAGTTAAGAGAGACCACTTTTGGTAAAAAAACATTAACCTCCCCCCAACCAGCAAGTCGTCTGGCACAGACACTTTTATTTTGGCTACGCTGTACTGGAGCCAGTCAAAAGCTGGGGAGCAGCAGGGGCCTTGGGTGCAAGCTGTTGATGAGAATGAGTACGCTGGGACTGAGCCTGAGTAGGCTGGGGAGACGCCGGAGTGTACCTACGCCTATAATAGGAAGAGGGAGCACTCCATAAACCACCAAAAACCTCCTAGTTGATGTCATGATTGGGGTCAGAACCCCTCTCAAACTTACCTCTTTCCTGGGGGTCAGCTTCTTAGTGTTATGATTGGGGTCAGAACCCCTCTCAAACTTACCTCTTTCCTGGGGGTCAGCTTCTTAGCTGGCTTCTGTTTCTTTTGTCTGTCCTTTCTGAGCTGGCTCTGTCTCTCTATGCTGGCAGCTTCCAGCAGCAGGGCTCTAATTGTTTCACTATACTGCACCTGTGTGGGTAGTCTGAGTTGCTCTAACTCTCTTTGGGTGTACTGGCTTCAAGTGTTTCACGGTGTTGCATTGGTGTGGGTTGGGCCTCTATGGTTTTCAGTGTGCTCTCTGGGTCAGTGTGCTGTTGCCTGGGTCTACGGAGTGTGACATCATCAGGGAGGGCCTTGATAAGGAAGTGGGTTCTTTCCTTCAGGGCCTTCGCAACGTTTGCTTCTGGCTACTTGCTTTAGGTCCAGGTTAGGTTAGTGCAGTCAGTGTGCACTTGTGTTGTGTGTGTTTGACTTCCCTGTCTTTCCCTTTGGCTCCTCTGCTTTCCCTTTTGCTACGGTGTGTAGCACTGCTGTTAGTGCAGTGCTGGAGTTTGGTGCTGGGAGCACCCTTGTTAGTAAGTGTTTAGGAAGCACCTTTTGTTGTTGGGGTATTTGGCTTTCCTGCTTGTTTCCTTGTGCTTGCCCCGCTTTTCCTCATGACCTGTGTTTAGCTGCTGTAGCTGGGTGCTTAGGAAGCACCAGGGTGAGAACCCATGTTTAGCTGCTGCAGCTTGGTGCTTAGGAAGTACCAGTGTTAGGTCTGGCATTTGTCTTCCCTTCCTTTTCCCTTGTGGTTTCCCAGCACTTCTGTTAGTGTAGGGCGTAGGGGCACCCCTGTTAGTTTCTGTTAGGAGCACTGCTGTTAGTGGAGGGCTTAGGAGCTTTTCTGTTGGTGCTGGGCTTAGGAACACTTTTGGTCACTTTAGGAGTTAGGTGCACTTCAGTTACAGCTTGTTTTAGTCCTGGTCCCTGTGTCGTCCAGTAAGTCCTGCCGGCTACTCGAACCCATGAGCTCAACTCCTGGGGGGCTTAGTAGCTAAGTGCAAGTGAAGCTGTGTGGACCAGTCCAGTGTGCTCCAGTCCAGTGTTCCAGTCCTGTGTCCTCCAGTCCGGGGGACCAGTCCAGTGTGTTCCGGTCCGGTGTGTGTTCCAGTCCGGGGGATTGCAGTCCAGTGTTCCAGTCCTGTGTCCTCCAGTCCGGGGGATTCCAGTCCATGTGTTCCGGTTCGCTGGGCAGTGCCTGCAGTCCCTGCCGGTGTGCTTACCCAGTGTTGGTTGGTGGGTTTTGCCTGCTGCTGTCGCTCTTCGTCAGCAGCCCAAGGGCTCACGTTTGCTCCAGAGCCCAGCCCCGCGGGCTCTGAACCTGACAACCTACGCCTATAATAGGAAGAGGGAGCACTCCATAAACCACCAAAAACCTCCTAGTTGAGGAGGTGGAAGCAGAAGGTGCCCAGTGGGAGAGAGAAGCCATAGCATCTGTGCGCTTCTTGTTCTGGTCAACTAGATCTTCCACCTTCTCTCCGAAAAGATTATCCCCCCGGCAAGGAACATCTGCTATCCTCTGCTGGACCAAATGGTCCATGTCAGAAACATGCAGGCATGAGAGTCTGCGCATTGCTATACCTTGAGCAGAGACCCTGGATGCTACATCAAAAGTGTCGTAAGCGCCCCTTGCCATGAATTTACGACACGCCTTCTGCTGCTTGACCAGCTGGCGAAAAGGTTTGGTTTGCTCTGGAGGGAGGGCATTTACCAAACTAGACAGCTGCTGCACCGAGTTCCGCAAGTGGATGCTCATGAAGAGCTGGTATGACTGTATACGGACAATGAGCATGGTGGCCTGATACATTTTCCTCCCAAATGAATCCAAGGTTCTAGCTTCTCTGCCTGGGGGCGCCAAAGCATAGTCTCTAGAACTCTTGGCTCTCTTGAGGGTGGAGTCCACCACCATGGAGATGTGGGGTAACTGAGACCTCACCAACCCGGGCTCCCCGTGGATCTGATATTGAGAATCTGTCTTCTTGGAGATTATGGGGAAAGAGAGGGGGAGCCAAGTTTCACATAAGGACTTCCTTCAGTACCTTATGCAAAGAAGCTGTCACTGCCTCTCTAGGTGGAGAAGTGTAGTCCAGAACCTTGAGTATCTCAGCCCTGGGCTCATCCTCCGCTTCTAAGGGGAATGGAATGGACTGAGTCATTTCCCATACGGCTCTCAGGTGGGGACAGTCTCCTTTCAGGTGGAGGGGAAGGTTCAGAGGGAATACCAAATGACTCATAGGAGGGGAAGTGCTTGGGATCTTCCTCTGACTCCTACGAGCGTTCCTCTTCGGTGTCGGAGATCATTACCCTCAGTGACTTCCAAGACCGAACCTGCCTTGACGCCGAAGACCCATAGTCTCAAGGGCGATGTTGAGGGGCCGACTCCCGAATGGACTGCAGCGAAGTTTCCTCCATCGACTGGGAACCAGTCTGGGTGGCAGCGGACACCAGAGCCACAAGTGGTGCCAAAGTTGGAGACCTCACCGCAAGTGAAGGGCCAGACACAGCTGCCACAGAAGGCATGGTAGGTACAAGCACCTCTGATGCCGATACAGTGTGATGCTTGAATTTATGCTTGATTATGTTTTGGGATACAAGATGGTGGCATGACAGGCTGGTTGTTTGGAGTGTTCCAGTTTTTTTATTGCTGAATATTTTCCTCTTACTTGGTGGTTCACTTGAGAGCATGCTGAAGAAAAAGGGCAAGATGAAGGGTCTTCCCATCCTGAAGCCGGAGTCCCCTCTTTTTTGTCAACCCTCCATTACAGCTTTTGCTGCATCTTCCCCGATATCAGGGCTTTTCTGCTTCCATGGCAGGGAAGAGCCCCAGACTGGACAGTGTGTCTTCACGCAGCCCAGTGGGACCAGCAACCCTGGCTTTCCCATGACCTGATGAGAGGTATGTACCAGTTCTTGACTCCGGAGGAAGCAGGTTGGAGGAACCGGTGAGGAAGCAGACTCGGGAAAGATGTCAGGAAGTATTTTTTCACGGAGAGGGTGGTAGACGCTTGGAATGCCCTCCCGCGGGAGGTGGTGGAGATGAAAACGGTAACGGAGTTCAAACATGCGTGGGATATGCATAGAGGAATCCTGTGCAGAAGGAATGGATCCTCAGAAGCTTAGCTGAAATTGGGTGGCGGAGCAGGTGGGGGGAAGAGGGGGTGGTGGTTGGGAGGCGAGGATAGGGGAGGACAGACTTATACGGTCTGTACCAGAGCCGGTGATGGGAGGCGGGACTGGTGGTTGGGAGGCGGGAAATACTGCTGGGCAGACTTATATGGTCTGTGCCCTGAAAAGGACAGGTACAAATTCAAGGTAAGGTATACACATATGAGTTTGTCTTGGGCAGACTGGATGGACCATGCAGGTCTTTTTCTGCCGTCATCTACTATGTTACTATCGGGCTCATTTTCAAAGCACTTAGCCTCCCAAAGTTCCATAGAAACCTATGGAACTTAGCCTCCCAAAGTGCTTTGAAAATATGCCTCAGTTACTATATCATCGATGGAAGAGCTGGGGAAGATTACTGCTGCTGGTTTAACCCCGTAGCACACCTTTGAGGGGAACCAGCAGCTCCTGGGCATGGTGCTGGTAGAAGCTTAGATGGAAGGTGTTTCTTCAGCTGGTTATACCTCGAAGTTGTCCTATGTGCTACCGCACTTCAGCCATTGGTGGGACCACAGGAGATATTACTGGACAGCTCTTGAAACTCTACATAAGGTTTGCACTTCTTTTGCATCAGTTTTCTTGAATAATACTGTGCAAATTAGAAAAATTAAAGATCGAGTAGACTCTGTTGTATCTAAGCAAACTCATCTGGAATCTGAGGTGACCAAGATACAGGATAATCAAGCTCGGTTTTGCTTCACAATAAGGTGGAAAATTTGGAAAGTTCAGCGAGGAACCTAATCTTGAGAATACTAAATTTCCCATATTCAAGTCTTATATCACGTAGGGATATGTTTCATAGGTTCCTAAAGGAGATTTTTAAGTATTCTGATGTAATAAATAGAAATAAATCAAAACATAGAAAAGAAAATAAGATGATACTCTTTTATTGGACTAAATACATTTTTAGATTAGCTTTTGAAGGTAACCCTTCTTCTTCAGATCAGAAATAAGTAAATGTTGACAAATATCAGAATATATAAGTGAAACACAAAAGCAAGAGGGTGGCGTGGGCTAGGTGAGAAATGGGGTGTATGAGACAGTGAGAGCTGGATACCTGGGAGCCTGTTTCCTGTTACGTTTTTCTTGCAAATGTGTTCCTCTTTTCAAGGAAAGGAAATATGTATTTTTTGAACCTCTTCAATTGCGCAACTTTTTGAATTCGCTGAGAGTTCAAATTAATTTGATTAATTTTGTAATAGTTTCCGGTGGGTACTGGTAGTCCAGGTTGGATGTTTTTAGGAATTTATCACATGCAGTTATGCCATCTGCATGGGGAAAGTTAGTCCAATAAAAAAGGTATCATCTTATTTTCTTTTCTATTACCTTTATTATTTTTAACCGTGGACTAACACAGCTACTACACCACTTTACTTAAGTATTCTGAGAAATCTTTCCCACCTGTTCAAAAGTTATAGTATGTCTTGACCATTCCATCAAAGCCAGGAGAAGTGCAGGAAAAGCAGGAAGCGAAGTCACTGCAAGATGTATCATTGGATAGTTTGAACGTTTCAACATTGATTGAACAGATGGTGGAAGAAATTAAAATGAGGGTTACATTGTTTGTTTCATTTGACTTTTTAGAAGATAAAGATGCCTTGCTGAGACTATATCTTCAGAAACCTCAACCCAACTTTTTAAGTGGAGAAGTTCAGATTTTTCCTGACATTTCAAAATGAACTCAGGAAAGGAGGAAGAAGTTCCTGGGGATGAGGCAAGAAGTATTATCTTTGGGAGCCTGTTTCCTGCTACGTTTTCCTTGCAAATGTGTTCCTCTTTTCAAGGAAAAGAAATATGTATTTTTTTGAACCTCTTCAGCGGCGCAACTTTTTGATTTCGCTGGGTAGCTCAGGCTGTATTCCAGTTACTTAGGGGTCCTTTTACAAAGGCGCGCTGAAAAATGGCCTGCGGTAGTGTAGACGCATTTTTTTGGGCGTGTGCAGAATCATTTTTCAGCACACCTGTAAAAAATGTCTTTTTTAAATTTTTGACAAAAATGGACGTGCAGCAAAGTGAAAATTGCCGCGCGTCCATTTTTGAGTCTGAGACCTTACTGCCAGCCATTGACCTAGCAGTAAAGTTTCACATGGTAACCAGGCGGTAATGACCTATGAGCATCAAATGCCACTTGGCATGCGCCCAATACGCGTGTCCGAAAATAAAAAATTTTTTTGGACGTGCGTATCGGATGCGCACAAAAAATGAAATTACCACAAGAGCCACGTGGTAGCCGGACGGTAACTCCATTTTGGCACGCGTTGGGCATGCGTAGACACTTACATGGCTTAGTAAAAGGGCCCCTAAGCTGGCCAAGAGATTGTTTTGAGAAGGTTAACCTGTCTTTCCTTGTTATCTTTCCTTAATTCATCTTCCCTTGGAAATACTATCTTGGTTTCTGATCTTGTGGACTACTTTGTCAGGTTAATACTTGTAACTTTATTTCCTTATATTTTCTTGTACTATTTATGTATATAATATCTAGGCAGTTGTCTTTCAAAGATGCTTGTTGTTTTTGTAAACATTAATTTGCATAAATAAAAAACAAAATTAATTAAAAAAGGAATACTGCCGACGACCCTCTCGACCCCCCATCTCACCGCCAACCCTCCCCCGCAGTCAGAAACAGAACGAAGCCTTTGCGGGAGGAAGAGGACCTCCTCAGCTGGCGGGGATTGGGGTCCTCCGCCAGCAAAGGTAGCTCACGGCGACGGCAGGGGAGGGTTGGCGGCGAGGGGGGGTCGAGAGGGTCATCGGCAGGGGAATCCAGGGCCAAATCTACGGAGGCCCAGGCCCCTCTGGCCCCACGTAGTTACGCCATTGGTTAATTCTACAAGGAGACACATAGATTTAGGTAACAAGGTCATGCATAAATGTAGGTATTCTACTCATTTACATACACGTATATCACATTCTGATTATTCTGTAAATATGCACCAATCTTCAATGGTCTGTACTTTGCAGGTGGGCATTCCCACAGACAGAGTTTGGGCAGAGCATGAGCATGTAAATCATTAAAAAAATATGGTTTACACATGTATTTTCACAATCTAGGCATAAACATTTACAGCAGCTCTATGGCTGGTGTAAGTGCTCACGCATGAAAACAAGCATATCTAACCCGTTATGTTAGTTGTCTTGGTGCGTTTACATGGCAGTTTGCTCCGCAGAGAGATTTTGATTTTCTGTTACCAGAGTGGATTGCTATTAAGCTGAATATTTTTATGAGGGGTCCTTTTACAAAGGCACGCTAGCGTTTTTAGCGTGTGCTAAAATTAAGCATGCACTAAACGCTAGAGACAGCCATAGGAATATACGGGTGTCTCTAGCATTTAGCACACGTTAACAATGCTAGCACGCCTTCGTAAAAGACTCCCTCAGTGTTGATTTGTTGAATTGACTCCCGAGGCAGGTGATGCTTTACGCCGAAACACAGGCTGCATCGGGTCATTAATAAAAACACACTTGTACCATTCTTGAAATCCCTTTGTGCTTCTTTTTTCGGACTGCTTGTGTTGTGTACTTTGACCCTCTCCACTGTATGTAGTATTCTATGAAGAAAAGAGGTGCTTACTTTTCTTTATAAAATGGGCTCTAAACAGGCATATTTTTGGCACCTCTTTATAGAATTACCCTCATATTAGGTAGCTGATTTTCAAAGTGAAGCTACTATGGTAATTGCGTGCATGAAAAGGCATTTGCACACTTTACATCCGCTGTCCTTCCAATTCTATATAGGGTGCCTAAACAGAAGTCAGACGCCCAAAGGGTTGATAGTTAAGCGTCTAACTACACTTGTGCGCTATTCTGTAAATGAGCACATAAGTGTATAGTACCTAACTGCAAAGGGGAAATGTAAATCGGTGGGGTATGGCCGGATCACACACTTATGTGACAAACTTCTAGAATATTGTAAGTGGTGTGCACTAAAGGCCTCTAGAACTGGGATAGCAATTCTTTATTAAGAGACCCGACATGGGCTGTGTTTCGGCATCTGTGCCCGTGTCAGGCGTCTGAGATGTACATTTAGTAAAATGCTAGCCAAGAAAAGGTCCAAGTAATCACTGCTGAAAGCCCAAAACTGCAACTTTGCAAACTGAGTCTTGAAATCAACAGAGTCACTGCCACAGCTAACATTTAAACCTGCCCAAATGCCAACTTAGGCTTTATTCTATAACAGAATCTATCGTCTCAAATGATATTATAGAATACTATCTTAGAACACAGATTTGGGGCACCTTAAATTGCCCCCTATTTGTGTACACACTCAAATGAGAACAAAACAATGTGTGTAAATTTGAAGAGGAAATAGAAGTGCACTGTTTATTCCTCTACCCTAAAACAGTTCCTGTGAGCCCTTTGTTTTAACCTGGCTACAGGTATGCATGCTATGGAAACCTGCAAGATTTTAGCCAGACTGAAAGATGGTTAATTTTTCATGCTCTGTTTACCCAGGTTAAAAGGCTTAAAATTGCTCTCCCCATGTATTCAGTGCAATTTGAACAAATATAAGTCACTCTTACACTCTGAAGGGTACTGTAACCTCAGGGTACTAGAACTAGGCATCCCCATCCCTTTAGGAAATGCATATAAATGTTTGTGAATATCAGGCCCTGTTCTGCAGACTTTGACAAACCAGACTACTTGGAAAGGAACTGCAAAAAGATTAATAGGATCCAAAGGCCAACATAAACCACTGCAGGCCCCACTGATGACTAGAGGTAAAGTGTTCCAGTCTCTATTTGTACTGCAGGATATATTTTTGTCCATTACCAAGTATTAGACAAACATATCTCTAAATGCTTGTTCTAAAGTGTTTTGTGAAATGCTCTATTAGTGACTCCTCAGTCAACCAGGATCAACAGCAGTCTATGAGGAAAGGCATATGCTCCATACTTAAAGCTGTTAACATTTGCATGACAAAGCATATGTGCAGGATGGCATTTACAAAAGTATCAAAGTGCTCACATAAAAAGGCTAAAAAGAACATCTATTTACTAACTCTTGCTCTCAAGTAGAGTAAGTTTCTACAAGTGGTGCTTTGTGTTGCAATGTATTTAAAAACATAGTGCACAGAAGAAAGGAGGCAAGGTGATTTCCTTTCCTATGCAAAGGTGCACTATGGCAAACTGAACTGCATCTTAAGCATTTCCATAGCAGCTTCAGATCTGTGTTTGGAATATAAAGTAAGGGGTAGATATTCAGCTGGGGGCAGTCAACAGTTTTTAAAATGCTGACTGTGGCTGGCTAAATTAGTTCTGGATAATCACCAATGGGTCATGTATGGGCACTGGTACTGATTATCTGGTGCTATTTTCAACAGGGCTGGGCACTGGAGATTATTTATTTAGATTTTGCTCACACCTTTTTCAGTAGTAGCTCAAGGTGAGTTACATTCAGGTACTCTGGATATTTCTCTGTCCCAGGAGGGCTCACAATCTAAGTTTGTACCTGAGGCAAAGGAGGGTTAAGTGACTTGCCCAAGATCACAAGGAGCAGCAGTGGGATTTGAACTGGCCACCTCTGGATTGCAAGACTGGTGCTCTAACCACTAGGCCACTCCTATGTGGGTCCCAGACAATATTCAGCCAGGGCCCAGATAAGACAGTTATATGGGTGCTAGCTGTATATCGGTTAGGACCTGCATGTTTTTTTATTTTTGTAGCACACACAATCCCTCTCCCGCGCCCCATCCATGATGCAGCTCCCCTCCTCCCAATCACTTTCCACCCATCCCCCTCCAGAACGTCCACCCAACACCACCCCCCGGGCCTACCTGATACCCACTGTGGTCCAGTGGGGGTGATGGGGCAAGAGCCACCATGGATATCAGATAGGCCCAGGAGGGACTACCAAGACTGAAGGGGATGGAGGGCCATTCCAGTGGGGGGGGGGGGGGGGGGGGATTCCTCAAGTTGATTTAAGGTGGCATGAGAAGCTCCTGCCTGCTTAAATCGCACTCAATGGGCCAGTGCCAATTTTCAGCAGCACTTAACCGAGCAATGTCACTAACTGGCCATGTGAAATCTGGACAGTAGAAGGGAGGTCTGAGGTGAAGTCAGGGAGGAGCTCTGAGTTGTGCAGGTACCAGCAATATTCAGTCCCAGTGCCTGCATAGCTAAGTACCCTGATAGGACTGCTCAAAATGCTGTCCTATATTTGGGTGCTTAGCCATGCCAATGCCGGCACTGAATATTGATCGACAACTGCATAACTTCCAGGTCATGGCCTGACGCATTTGATGGCCTCCCCTCCCTCCCTTCCCCCCAAACAAGTTCAGATCTCTCCTAGCCCCTGCCCAATATGAGAAAGCCCATTCCCCCCAGAGAAGCCCCCCTCCCATGTCCCAGCAGGCCCCCCTCAGGCCTACCTGAACATCCATGGTGGTCCACTGGATTGTCCAGGCAGAAACAAACACCACTTGCTTCTGCCTCTGGTGGTTCCAGCAGACAAATGGCCACCATCATAGGTTTTTCATGTTGGAGGGTGGGGGGTCAGAGGTGGGAGAGGGGGCGGAAGGGGATGTAATGGAATTTTTTTTTTTTTTTGGGGGGGGGGGAATAGAATTTTCTCCTTATATAGGACCGGGCGATATTCAGCTGGGACCAAGTATCTTATGCAGGTCCTGGCTATGTATTGGCTGGCACCTGCATAAGTACTGGCGGCCTGGACATAGCCTAGCATTGAATATCTGGGTCTAATTTAGCCAGCAATGGTCAGTGCATATAAAAAAAAACTCTGACCACAGCAAGCTGAATATAGACCGGTAAAATATTAAGTAATCAGTAGGAAACAGGGATGTGCACAGGGAAAAATATCAGTTCATTTGGCCTGCTTTTTCAGTTTTTGAACTTCAGTTCATTTCACACATTTGTTTTAATGAAAACTTTTAATGCAAACAAATTGACTTTATGAGAGTTAATCTGTAGGTTAGAATGCAATAAATTGATTTTGTATGCCCTAACGTTTTTAAGGCATATTAACAAATGAATGTGCAATAATGAATACACATTCCGAGTAACAAAATATAACTAGAGATGCCATAAAAATAAAATTTCCCAAATATATATTTATCATTCAGATAAGATCCCATACCTCCCAAACATACTGCCTTTTCCAAAAGGCAAAACAACACTAGAGGAGACCACAACAGATGAAGATGGGAATTGACTGGTCTTTGATTACCATCTTTGGACAGCAGCCCAGATTTATTAAAAAAAAAGGGGGGAAGGAGGAAAGAAATTGCATGCTGGCAATATTTGTAATTTCCTATACAGTCTACAAAAACCTGATGTGGCAGACTTTAAGCAGTATGTGTCAATGAAAAGAAAGAGTTGTGTTTTGGCAATCATGATAACATCTTTTGCAAGACAAAAGCTTTGAACATCTACTGAGGCAATGCTAGAGTTAGGATTGTTGATCTGAATTCTCAATGGTTGAAGCACAGTGGATGTCAACAGGGGAGGATCATTTGGCCCATTTAACCTGTCTATTTGCCGTCACACATTCTACTTGATCTCGTCTCTCTATGCCACTCTCTCTCTCTCTTCTTTCTGTCTCTCTCAAACATGCTTGAATTCTATCACTGAGCTCCAAACACATCCATTCTGACCTAGATGAGTGATGAACTTTTGAAGACGACTCCACTGAGTATGTGTGAGTTAGGTTAGAAAGACATCTCAGAAGATGGAACAAGTGAATGGCTGGTTGCATGGAGTTTGGTGCGTTAAGCTTTTACCAAAATGCTGTATACTGAACTGGGAATGGAGGCTGATGTTAATGTAAAAGAACTTAAAGACAGACAATTAATAAAAACAATCTTTCAAGTCATTATTTAAACTCAGAGATTGCTGTAGCTCTTTTAGCGCCGCTGCGGTGTTTAGAAAAATATGCACGGTCAGCACCTGTACACAGATATGCGGCATGCTGACTGCTGTATATATATTCCCAGGGCTTTTTTTGAGGGGGTACTGAGTACCGGCACCTTTTCCATGTCTGCTAAAATTGACCCACAGTCCCCAAGTTTTAATGAAAGAGCTGAAGCCCTACACACCAATTCTGCCTTGTCATAGGTTCTGTGACGGGTTGCAGGAGAGGTGGCTATTGTTGGGTGTGTCCCTCAATGATCACCCTGCCCCTGAAGGGTGGCCTGGCATTGGAGTACTGGCACCTTTTCGCTAGAAAAAAATGCACTGTACATTCCTAAGGTAAACTGCATAGCTATATGTCTAATGGCTGAATATTGCTGCTATATGTGCAGTTAGGTGTTAGCACTCACGCTCTACTAGCTCTGCCCAACTTCCATAAATGGTACCCTAAATTCTATAAATGGTGTCTAAAGTGCGGCATGCAATTGTGCGCCCGATCAGTTATACGCATAACATAATTAGTTAATTGGTGCTAAATTGGTACTTAATTGGAGATAAGTATCAATAACTGGCATTAACAAGCGCTAATCGTCAGTTGCGTGCACAACTCACTTATGCCCCTCTTCTGTAAACTGAGCGCGTAATTTATCTCACATGTAACCGCAAAGGGAGTGTTAATGTGGGAGGGGAATGGGCATGTCGTAGGCATTCTAATTAACCTTGTACGCACCTTAGGGAATAGTTAAATTTATGCTTTCAACTGCCACATTTAGGTGTCACCATTTCTGTCAGCCATAGACATGCCAGTCGTGCTTAAAATTGTGTAACTCTGCCATTATAGCATATTAGCTTGGCACCCAGTTTTTTTGGTACTGAGAAAACACCAGGGCAAATGATCTACAAGATCCAAGATGGTAATGAAAACTGAGCAGGTCAAATGGATGGTAAAATAAAATTTATTAAAAGCATGCAAAACTGGGAATGAAAACTGAGCAGATCAAATGGACGGTAAAACAAAATTTATTAAAAACAAGCAAACAAAACAATGCCCAAAGTGCCTGACAAAGGCCATGTTTTGCCCATGTGAGGGTAATTGTTTATTACAGGGGCCTAACTTAATAGGTCAGGAAGGTACCCAATTTATAAAGACACATACTAGAATACCTGGACCAGTACTGAAACCTAGGAAGAGGCTGAAAGCTCATCGGCAGACTGCATCTCCTTCAGCTGTAAGCAAGCTTAGGGGCATGGGGACTGTAGAAGTAGAAACTAATTTGGTAATTTATTAGTCAAAGCAATAATGAATACAATATGATGCAAATAAATTCAAAGTACCAGAATGGGAGAAACTTTTCCAGAGACAGGAAGGCGGTAGAACTAGAGGACATGAATTGAGGTTGAAAGGGAGCTGACTCAGGAATAATGTCAGGAAGTATTTTTTCACTGAGAGGGTGGTAGATACCTGGAATGCCCTTCTGTGAGAGGTGGTGGAGATGAAAACAGTGATGAAATTCAAAAATTCATGGGATAAACACAACGGAATCCTGTTTAGAAAGAATGGCTCCAAAGAAGCTTAGTGGAGATTAGGTGGCAACACCGGTAATTGGGAAGCAAAGCCAGTGTTGGGTAGACTTTTACGGTCTGTGCCCTGATTGTGGCTGCACAGATTCAGCTTCAGAAGTTAGAGAACAAGGCCAGTGCTGGGCAGACTTCTACGGTCCATGCCCTGATCATGGCTGAATAGATCTGGATGGGTTGGAGTGGAGCTTTTCACAGGCTTTGATGACAACTTCTGAAGTTTCAGAACAAGGACCCTGCCGGGCAGACTTCTATGTCTATGCCCTGAAAATGGCAATGGCACATCAAGATCAAGTGTACATATGAAGTATCACATCATACCTTATGTGATGAGTTTATCTTGTTGGGCAGACTGGATGGACTTTATCTGCTATCATCTATCTACTTAGATTTCAGCAAAGCTTTTGACACGGTTCCCCACAGGAGGCTCTTAAATAAACTGGATGGGTTGAAGATAGGACCCAAAGTGGTGAACTGGATTAGGAACTGGTTGACGGACAGATGCCAGAGGGTGGTGGTTAATGGAACTCGCTCGGAGGAGGGAAAGGTGAGTAGTGGAGTGCCTCAAGGATCGGTGCTGGGGCCGATTCTGTTCAATATATTTGTGAGTGACATTGCCGAAGGGTTAGAAGGTAAAGTTTGCCTATTTGCGGATGATACTAAGATCTGTAACAGTGGACACCCGGGAGGGAGTGGAAAACATGAAAAAGGATCTGAGGAAGCTAGAAGAATGGTCTAAGGTTTGGCAATTAAAATTCAATGCAAAGAAATGCAAAGTGATGCACTTAGGGAATAGAAATCCACGGGAGACGTATGTATTAGGCGGTGAGAGTCTGATAGATACTGACGGGGAGAGGGATCTTGGGGTGACAGTATCTGAGGATTTGAAGGCGACGAAACAGTGTGACAAGATGGTGGCCATAGCTAGAAGGTTGTTAGGCTGTATAGAGAGAGGTGTGACCAGCAGAAGAAAGGGGGTGTTGATGCCCCTGTATAAGTTGTTGGTGAGGCCCCACCTGGAGTATTGTGTTCAGTTTTGGAGGCCGTATCTTGATAAGGATGTAAAAAGAATTGAAGCGGTGCAAAGAAAAGCTACGAGAATGGTATGGGATTTGCGTTACAAGACGTATGAGGAGAGACTTGCTGACCTAAACATGTATACTCTGGAGGAAAGGAGAAACAGGGGTGATATGATACAGACGTTCAAATATTTGAAAGGTATTAATCCGCAAACGAACCTTTTCCGGAGATGCGAACGAAGGCGGTAGAACGAGAGGACATGAAATGAGATTGAAGGGGGGCAGACTCAAGAAAAATGTCAGAAAGTATTTTTTCATGGAGAGAGTGGTGGATGCTTGGAATGCCTTCTCGTGGGAGGTGGTGGAAAAGAAAATGGTAACGGAATTCAAACATGCGTGGGATAAACATAAAGGAATCCTGTTCAGAAGGAATGGATCCTCAGGAGCTTAGCCGAGATTGGGTGGCACAGCCGGTGGTGGGAGGCGGGGATAGTGCTGGGCAGACTTATACAATCTGTGCCAGAGCCGGTGGTGGGAGGCGAGACTGGTGGTTGGGAGGCGGGGATAGTGCTGGGCAGACTTATACGGTCTGTGCCAGAGCCGGTGGTGGGAGGCAGGACTGGTGGTTGGGAGGTGGGGATAGTGCTGGGCAGACTTATACGGTCTGTGCCAGAGCCGGTGGTGAGAGGCGGGGCTGGTGGTTGGGAGGCGGGGATAGTGCGGGGCAAACTTATACGGTCTGTGCCCTGAAGAGGACAGGTACAAATCAAGGTAGGGTATACACAAAAAGTAGCACATATGAGTTTATCTTGTTGGGCAGACTGGACGGACTGTGCAGGTCTTTTTCTGCCGTCATCTACTATGTTGCTATGGTACTATGTTAGAACAACTACATTGAAGGTGTGGACATCATCCTGAAATCCTGACTGGGAAGGGATACCAGCGACATAACGTAATCAAAAAACAGTAACTGGACATAACTTAATCCTTCCTCTCCCTCTCTAAGTTCCCCCCAACGGTATTTACCATACATATATCTCAATATCACCTTGTTCATACCAGAATCGGCTAACGCCGTTTACGGTACTATGTAAGCCACATTAAGCCTGCAAAAAGGTGGGAAAATGTGGGATACAAATGTAACAAATAAATAAATAAATACCTGCTTGAGAGCAGCTATAAATGTAATAGTACATACGATTTCATGTATTTTATAAAGTATATTCATATTGTGACTCCACCCATATTCTGCCAAAACTCTACCCCTGAGCATGCTTAGGGGGCAATTCTATAAGTGGGTACCAACTTTTAGAGGCCCTGATGCCGCTTGGCAAGATTCTATTTTATAATGGCATCTGGGTGCCCTGATTCCATTACAGAATACTAGCATAATCTGGCATCAGTGCACCTTACATTTAGGCGTGTGGAGTTATTATACCAGTCCTAGACCCAGTGTAAATGCACACCTAAACGAGCCAAGGGCATGTGTAACGCAGTGGCATAGCCAGAAAACCAATTTTGGGTGCGCCTGAGCCTATCAGATCGTCATCTTCTTCTCTCACCCACTACCTCTCCCATTACCCAACTCACTCCTTCTCCAGCCATTCCCTTTCATCTTTAATCTACTCCCCATTACTATATTTCTGTCCTCTGTAATCACTATCCTCTCATCCATTTCCTTGCCACCCTCTTCCACATGGTTCCACCATTCCCAGCATCTTCCTCCATCCACTCTTCTAGCTCAGTATCTACTCCCTCTTTCTTCCCTCCCTGCTCTCGTAGCCCAACATCTCCCTGTCCCTTCTCTTCTCTCCTCCCATTGTCCCCCAAGGTCCAGCATTTCTCCCTCTCGCTTCCCTCACTCCCATTGTCTGGCATCTCTCCATCATTCTCATTTGTTCCTGGATCCAATATCTCCCTCCCTCCCATGAAACTCCTCTGCCTCTCATCCAACCCCATGTCCTACATCTCCCCTTCTCTCCCATTGTTCACATCCTTCTTTCCCCCTCCCTTGTACCCCAGATCCAATATCTGTCTTCTTCCCCCTCCCTCCCTCCCTCCCATGCAGCATTTTCTTCCTTCCTGCACCATGTCCAACATTTCTGCCTCTGTCCCACTGTCCACCATCTCTGTCTCCGCCTCCCTTGCACCCCAGGTCCAATATCTCTTTCTCCTCCTCCCATACAGCATCTCTCCCTTCCTCCCATCCACTGTCATGCCCAACATTTCTCCCTCTCTTCTCCATGCACCATCTCTCCCTCCCCTCCACCCCCATATACAAGATTTCTCCCTTTCTTGCCCCCCTCTACCCCTTTGTCTCTCTCTCCCTTCCTCCCCTCCACCCTCATGCACCATCTCTCCCTCCCCTTCACCTCTGTGTCCAACATTTCTCCCTGTGTTCTCCCTCCCCCTCCAAGCAACATTTCTCCTTCACCATCCACCCCATATCTCTTGTCCCTATCCCCCTCTCCTCCCACAATATACAACTGATTTCTCCCTCTGCTCCGCTGCCTGCCCGGTACCTTGGCTGAGCCCAAAATGTAGATGTGCACACTTCTCCCCAGGCTCCGCCTCGCTGCGTGATCGTCGCTCCCTGCATTCTTCTTCTTGCCTTTCACGCTGCATGCAGCGCTGCCATTCACACAGGCAGCTGCGCTCCCCTTTGCCACGTCCATCTGGTCCTCTGATGCACTTCCTGTTAGGGCCGGATAGACGCGGTAGGGGAGAGCGCAGCTGCCTGTGTGAATGGCAGCGCTGCGTGCAGTGTGACAGGCGAGAAGAAGAATGCAGAGCGATGCAACGAAGCGGAGCCTGGGGAGAAAAGGCAGCCAGCGAGGAAGAATGTGGATGGGCGGGCCTGTAGGGAAAGTGGCTGGGCCTTGGCCCATCCAGGCCCACCCGTGGCTACGCCCCTGGTGTAACGTACAGTATAAGGTTCATGTGTAACTGGGAGGCGCACCCATGAATAGACTATATGCAGGGCCGTACCAACGCGGTAAGTGAGGTAAGCGTGGCAGGGGGGCGCCGTCCTCTGGGGGGCGCCCCGCCGCACCATGCTTGCCTCGCCCTCCCGCTCCCATGTCCCAACTGCCCGCCCTTTTCTCCCCCCAACAAAATCTCTTTTAAATTTACCTCCGTCGGGCTGGCAGGGCAGCGAAGGCGCAGCGTCAGTGAAGGAGGCGGCGCTCCCGACGTCTCTATTAGTCTTCCCTTCGCTCAATGTCCCGCCTTCTTCTGACGTCAAATGACGTCAGAAGAAGGCGGGACATTGAGCGAAGGGAAGACTAATAGAGACGTCGGGAGCGCCGCCTCCTTCACTGACGCTGCGCCTTCGCTGCCCTGCCAGCCCAATGGAGGTAAATTTAAAAGAGATTTTGTTGGGGGGAGAAGAGGGCGGGCAGTTGGGACATGGGAGCGGAAGAGCAGGGGAGAGAGGACAGCGATCATCTTCACGGGGGGGGGGGGGGGGCGCACCCCAACCGCTTGTCTGCGGGGGGGGGGGCGCCATCCGATCCCTTGCAGGGGGGCGCCACAGACCCTTGGCACGGCCCTGACTATATGTATGCCTCCCCTTAAATTTGGGGGCTATGTCATTTATGCACATCCTTGCAGAATATGCTTTCAGCACTTATACATGTACATGCTAAGTGCCGCCTCACTAAAGGTGCACTAGCATTTCTAGCGCATGCTAACCGTGTAGATGCCCATAATATTCCTATAGGTGTCTACAAGTTTAGCACACGCTAAAAACACTAGTGCACCTTTAGTAAACAGGGCCCTAAGTTTTTTTGCAGTTACACACGTAAAGGGGCACACATTTTTGAGTGCCTTCTTATAGAGTTGTTTTTTTACCCCCAAATTCTATAAACAGCACTCAAAATAGCGTGCACAAATTAGGGCATGCACCCAATATAATTGAGTATTGATGCAATTAGCACCAATAACTAGGCACTAAAAATTAATTATTGGTGCTAATTGGCAAAACTTCAAATTTACGCATGCATCTAGTAAGGCACTATTTTATAAAGATGTGCACATACATTTTTTAGCGTGCAATTGAAAAAGGGCATGGCCAAGGAAGGGGCATGGACATTCACTACAGATGCACGCAATATCCTAGAATGGTGTAAATCTGCGCCTAATCTAGACGCGAGGATTTACATCAGGTTTCAGTTGGTGTAAATCCTCTTGCCTAGGGTTACCATATGGCTCCAGAAAAAGGAGGATGGATTGAGCAAGCCGGGTTTTACTTCCATTGCTTTCCATTGAAAGCAAAGGAAGTAAAACCCGGCTGGCTCAATTACTTCCATTGAAAGCAATGGAAGTAAAACCCGGCTGGCTCAATCCGTCCTCCTTTTTCTGGAGCCATATGGTAACCCTACTCTTGCCCCAAACTGGGCCCAGATCCCGATGCTAAGGGCTATTCTATAAATGGTGCCCAATTAAGAGCAAACTAACCAGAGAGGGTATACAGCATACATAGAAAGCATACAAACGAAAAAAGGAACATTGGGCCTTCAAGACTGAGACAACAGGAGTCTTTTATTGAGAGATGACCCAAAACACGGCCCATGTCGGGTCATCTCTCAATAAAAGACTCCTGTTGTCTCAGTCTTGAAGGCCTAGTGTTGCCCAACTTAGAGCACCATTTATGGAATAGTGACGTGTTAATTTTTTTTTTCTGGTGCCATTTACTGAATCTACCCCTTACTGTACACGTATGCTCTGGCCTGACTACATTTACCCACATATACTGTAAATCAGCACTTTCCCCAGGATTCTATATTGCGTGACCTAAGTTGCGCGTGCAAATCCAGTTGTATTCTGTATTTGCACATGCAACTAAATTAGTTAACAAAACAACCAGTGCTGATAATTGCCACTTAACAAGCAATTATTGACACTAATTGGAATTAATTAGAATTTACACGCAGGATCTGTCTAAGTGTATTCCATAACATGATGCATAGCTGAAAAGGGGGAGTGGCCATGGGCGTGGAATGGGCGAGTTGTGGGCATTTCTAAAATCCATGTGAACTGTTATAGAATACACCCAGTCCGTGCATAATTTAGGCATCGGCATTTACACCAAGTTGGCGTAACTGCCCGCAACTACATTTAGTCACACGCGGAAGGTCGCTCAGCCTATTCTATAAACTGCGCAGAAATTTAGGCTTATTCTATAAAGTACGCCTAAATTAAGGTGTACTTTATAGAACATGCTTAGGTATGTTTCATTTCGGTGCCAATTTTTTTTAGGCGTGATATATAGAATCTAGTCCTTTATGAGCAAAATTGTTTATAAAATTATCCTCCTTGTGTGCATGCCTGTTTAATAAAAAGAAAAACTTCAAAACACTGTGCACTTCGCAAAATAACGATGACACAAATGGCCAGGGTTTAATACACAGGGTCTACAAAAGACTCTAAACTTTGAATTACTTGCTTTTGAAAACATAGTCTTTTCTCGTAAAAATAAACTCATGTAACAGCCAGCAGCTACCAGACAGAAGTTAATCTGAAAGTTCCTGCAGGGACAGCCTGAGACACATAATGATGTATCACAAGGGTAAAACGAAATTTTTTTTTTCAGCTGAGAGTTTGTGGCTATCGACACAGAAATTTGATTTAGTCTGACAGGGCCATATTTATGTTCTTAACATTTTTCCAACCCCCTCCCTACTATCCCCACAATTATTTTATATCACAAATTTTATGGCAGAATAAAATGACTACAGAGGCCTTATTCAATAAAGATATTTTTTTCACATAGCCACAGAATGAGAAAAAGTCCTTTTCAATAAGACCCTTAATCTGTGCTCTGCTTTGCTGAACTTAATGCTTAGCCAACACAAGCAGAATTAATTAAATCAATAAAAGGACTAATATGAAATATTTTGGTACCATAGGCCTGTCTGAAAGTAAACATTTATGGTTTTCTGATGGAAAATGGAAGACATCTTATAGCTCTTCTCGTTCAGTAAACATTGCAAGATGAAAAAAAAGGCGGTCTCAGGGTAAAAAGAGAGTGCAGTGATGTGCTGGAGGGATTCACTTAAGCTATGATAATAAAGTGTATCTCACGTAAAGGAGAAGCACTGGCGACAGCCCGTCATAAAAAAATTGGATAGGGTCAAACAATGGAAATAGTCAGAGAAGAGCATGTGAGGATGTGAATGACCAACCTAGGAGAGAGGAGGATGGGAATATTTGGAAGCAGACCAAATGGCAAGGCCCACAGATGAAAAGAAATAGCAATAATCACATATGTGGGGTCGATATTCAAAGCGATTTAACTGGCATGAAACGGCTTCTAGCCAGTTAAATCGCCTGTTTGAGGCTAACCACTAATTTTCAGCGACATTTAACTGGTTAGCACCACAAGGACAAATGATTATTTTGGAGGCGTTCCTGAGGCGGAATTGGCACTTGGCTGCATAAATAGGACCGCATAAAAGACATTCTTATATGTATGTGGTAATCCATAGCCGGTAAAGTGCCGAATATCACACTTAGGAGCCAATGCACAAAAGTCCCCGTAAAGAACCACTCGCTATTTCCACCTAGCGAGTGATGCTCAAAAAAAATCGGATGCAAATGAGCTGTATGGACTTTTATCATGCAGTTTGGGCCAGGGCATGCGCATAGCAGTCAATCGGTAAGCATGGCTGGTATGTGCACGCCCAGAACACTTTCACCACAAACGGCTTTCATACATGCATACAAGCTGTGTGTATGAAAGCCGTGGGGAGAGGAAGGCTAATATGACAAGCTTGGCAGTTTTTACAGTCGCAAGCTTTCCATGATGAGAGACTGGAGAAGGGTCAGGCTTCTCACCTGGGACCTGTTGTTCGCCGAACAGGAGCTGCCCTGCCTTTGCCCAGATGTTCTCGATGGGGGAATGAGCTGGAGTCTACTGGTAGCTCCCACTACAGATCCTCCCTCACCCCGAAGAACTTCTGCTTCTAGCACCTTCCACTTGCTCCAGCACTGCTCCAGAGTGTGTTGGGAGCCCAGCGCCCTGTTGATGCTCTGCCAAAGGGTTGGGTGCTCAAAAATATCAGTTGCCAACACATGGGGGACCAGTGGTCCGCATCCAGCAGCCTGTTTACCTCTTTCAGTTCTCTGTGCTTCCTCTCAGCCATGTCGGCAGCTCTTCTGATTTGGTACTCTGGTGGGAGGGAGAGAGAGAGGGCGCGTACGCGGGCATGGGAGCAGTCAGCGTTGGTTGCCCCTGCTACAACACAGCATCATCCTTCCCATCATGCTTCTTCCCAGTGCTTAGCCTCCAGTCCAAAGTAACACTGGCAGAACTACAACAGCTCCGGACCTCCCATACAAATTTCCATGCAAAAGGTAGAGGCTGTTTCTATGCATCGCTCGGAAAACGGCTGTGCACCACTTGGAATGCACATTTGAATACTAAACAGCTCATTTGCCTATGATTCTTGTTGTGTGCTGCTGTGAACGGTAAAAAAGCTCACTAATCCCCTTTGTGCATGACTCGCTAAAGACCATGCTCACTAAACCAGCTGGAGCTGATCAAAAACACACGGTGCTGGCCCGGTAAATTTTGTGCATCGGGCCCTTAAGCTATGTATTAGCTTAGCTCCAGACACCCAGCGTGGGCCTGGACATGGCCCAGCACCAAGATTTAATACCGGTGGCAGTCAGCAAAAGGCAGTTCACTGCCAGTTGAATATCGGACCCTGTATTTACATCAGTTACCTAAAATCTGTCACATGACTGGAGAAAGAACAGTCTGAAAAGTTCTGAGAGAAGAGGACATTTCTCTGGTAAGTGAACACTATTTTGCTTTGTGCTTTGGGAACTTAAAGATTGGGGTTTAAAGGAGGAATTGTAGGTTTGTGATTGGCAGAATAAAAATATAAAAAGGCAAATTTTATCAAATAATCTCCATAGTCTTTTTCCCTTAGTTTTAAAACTTGAACTTTATACCTGTCACGGTTGTGCCCCTGTTTCATGCTCTCATTCATCTCACCACCTGGTGGTCAGATCTGGTGGCTGCGATGGACTGTCTGTTTGCTGTTTCCCATGTTCCAGAAGTCATGTCAGTCCGGTCCAGATCTTCCAGCTTTCCAGACTGGCTTGGGATTTTTGGAACTTAGCAGCACCCATACCTGGTGAACTCCCTTGTATGTGGCCTTTATTATGCACCTGGGAACTTTCAGACTTTGCCTTGGCAACAGAGGTCTTCCGTCCTGTTCTTGTCCTTGTTGGTCTGTTGCGATTCCTGCCCTGAATGCTTGCTTTGCCTGTTTTTGACCCGGCTTGTGTTACTGGATTATTCTACTGTCTGCTGCCTGCCCAAGACTCTGCGTGTTTCCTGGTTTATTCTACTGTCTGCTGCCTGCCCAAGTCCCTGCTTGATCCCTGATTTACTTCTGATTGCCGCCAGCCTACAGACTCTGTGTGGTTCCTGGTTTCCCTGCTGCTTTGCTGCCTGCCGGTAAGACTCTGCTTGATTCATGAACTATTCTCCTGCTGCTGCTTAGTGCTTCTGTTCCAGTCTAGCTGTTCCAGTCCGGCCTGCGCCTGTCTGTCTGTGGTCTGCCTTGCCTCCTGTTTGGGTGATTTGCCTGCCGCTCATCGACAGTGGTTCAAGGGCTCACTAACCCAGAGGTTCTACGTGAAACCTGACAATACCACAACATTAACAGATAGCCTCTAGCAGGCACTGCAAGATCTAGTTTAGTCTTCCCACCCATCCTCCCCAATACCCACCCACCCCTAGGACAACTCTCCATTTATAGTCGTCAGTTACTGTAATTAGGATAACAAGCAAGGAGTGCTCTTACAGAATTTTAAATACATTTCATTACCATCTAAGAAGGAAACATTAAATAAATCACACAATATGCCATATAAACTAAAATACATTTTTATATTAGGCTAATATTCTTAATACTTTAGCAAGTTTTAAATTATTGAAAAACACAAAAATACTAAGATGGAGTCAGCAGTCCAGCAGCGAGAGGGGTGCTATCCAGTCTTTTGGATTGAGTGTGACATGTATGATTATTTCCCAGTTGGTGAGCGGTTATATGTGTGTGCCCTATGCAAAGAGCTCCTAGCTCACAGAGAACGTGTCCGTTCTCTAGAGGCTAAAGCAGCAGACTTGGTGGAGCTGAGGGAGACAGAGAGGTACATAGAGGTGACCTACAGGGATGTTGTAGAGAAGTCCCACCTCCAGTCTGGTAGCCCCTGTGCTACCTTGGAGGAAGGAGATCTCCTAGAAGGAGAGCATCGCCCTGGTGAAGTAGGAAGTACTCCTGTAGCCAGGACCTGCCCACCAGGGGATGTACTATCCTCTCATACCGAGGATATGTCTCCAACTGCTTTCCAGGAGGGAAGGGTTAGGGCAGCTGTTGTAGTTGGTGATTCAATCATTAGGCATATAGATAACTGGTTGGCTGGTGGATGTGAGGATCTCCTAGTGACTTTCCTGCCTGATGTGAAGGTGGCGGACCTCACGTGTCACCTAGATAGGATTTTAGATAGTGCTGGGGAGGAGCCGGCTGTCTTGGTATATGTGGGTACCAATGACTGACATAGGAAAATGTAGGAGAGAGGTTCTGGAAGCCAAATTTAGGCTCTTACATAGAAAGCTCAAATCCAGAACCTCTACGGTAGCACTTTCTGAAGTGCTACCCATTCCGCATGCAGGGCCCAAGAGACAGGCAGAGCTCCGGAATCTCAATGTGTGGATGAGACGATAGTGCAGGGAGGAGGGTTTTAGATTTGTTAGGAACTGGGCAACATTCTGGGGAGGGAGAGCCTATCCTGAAAGGATGGGCTTAACCAGGGTGGGACCAGGCTGCTGGCATCGGCAATTAAGAAGGAGATAGAGCAGCTTTTAAACTGGAAACTGGGGGAAGACCGACAGTCGCTCAAAAGCACATGGTTCGGGATAAGGTATCTTTCAAAGATATTACCAAAACAGGGAAGATAGGGTATCCTGATAGTGAGGTTGCAAAAGAGATCAGGTGTCCTTAAATAAAAATAAAAATCAGACAAAAGATCGCAAATTAATACTGTCAAGTACTGAACATGATGTAAATAGGAACAACAAACATAGTTTGAAATGTCTATATGTGAATGCCAGGTGCCTAAGAAATAAGATGGGAGAGTTAGAATATATTGCACTAAATGAAAAACTAGATATAATAGACATCTCTGAGACTTGATGGAAGGAGGATAACCAGTGGGACACTGTCATACCAGGGTACAAATTATATCGTAGTGATAGGGTGGATCGAATTGGTGGAGGGGTAGCATTGTATGTTATAGAAAGCCTTGAATCAAATAGATTAAAAATTTTGCAGGAAACAAAACACATCTTGGAATCACTATGGATTGAAATTCCATGTGTAAAGGGGAAAAGGATAGAGATAGGAGTGTACTACCGTCCACCTGGCCAGGATGTACAGACGGATGCAGAAATTAGGGACGCAAACAAACTGGGCAACACAATAATAATGGGTGTTTTCAATTACCCCAATATTGACTGGTCAAATGTCACATCAGGGCATGTTAGGGAGGTACAATTCCTTGATGAAATCAAGGACTGCTTTATGGAGCTGTAGGTACAGGAGACAACGACAAGAGAAGGAAAACTTCTAGACCTAGTCCTTAGTGGAGCACATGATCTGGTGCGGGAGGTAATGATGCTGGTGCCACTTGATAACAGTGATCATAATATGATTGGATTTGATATTAGCTTTGAAGTAAGTATACATAGGAAATCAAATAAGTTAGCGTTTAACTTTAAAAAAGGAGACTATGATAAAATGAGAAGAACGGTGGGAAAAAAAACTTAGAGGAGTGGCTGCGAGGGTCAAAAATTTACATCAGGCGCTGAAAGCCCAGGCCAAATATATTCTGCGTATTAAAAAAGGAAGACGGAAGACCAAATGACAGCCGGCATGGTTAAAAAGTGAGGTGAAAGAAACTATTAGAGCTAAAAGAAAACCCTTCAGAAAATGGAAGAAGGATCTGACTGAAAATAATAAGAAACAGCATAAGGAATGTCAAGTCAAATGCAAAGCGCTGATAAGGAAAGCTAAGAGGGACTTTGAAAAAAAGATTGTGTTGGAGGCAAAAACACATAGTAAAAATTTTTTTTAGGTATATTAAAAGCAGGAAGCCGGCAAAAGAATCAGTTGGACTGCTAGATTATCGAGGGGTAAAAGGGGCGATGAGGGATGATAAAGCTAAAGTGGAGAGATTAAATGAATTATTTGCTTTGGTCTTTACCGAGGAAGATTTGGGAGAGATACCGGTGCCAGAAATGGTATTCGAAGTCAACGAGTCTGAGAAACTGAATGAATTCTCTATAAACCTGGAGGCAGTTTTACAAATTGAAGAGTAGCAAATCTCCTGGACCGGATAGTATTCATCCCAGAGTATTGATAGAACTAAAAAATGAACTTGTGGAGCTATTGTTAGTGATATGTAATTTATCCTTAAAATCGAACGTGGTACCAGAAAACTGGAGGGTGGCAAAGATCTGAGAAATTATAGACCGGTGAGTCTGACGTCGGTGCCGGGCAAAATGGTAGAGACTACTATAAAGAACAAAATTACAGAGCACATTCAAAAGCATGGATTGAGACAAAGAGGGGCATAATACAACGGGGCGCCCAAGTTTTCCTGAGGGAGTCCTCGCAGGAAACCCACTGAACAAACATGTGGATAAAGGTGAGCCGGTTGATATTGTGTATCTGGATTTTCAGAAGGCGTTTGACAAAGTACCTCATGCAAGACTCCAGAGGAAATTGGAGAGTCATGGGATACAAGATAGTGTCCTATTGTGGATTAAAAGCTGGATAAAAGATAGAAAACAGAGAGCAGGGTTAAATGGTCAGTATTCTCAATGGATAAGGGTACTTAGTGGGATTCCACAGGGGTCTGTGCTGGGACCGCTGCTTTTTAACATATTTATAAATGACCTAGAGATGGGAGTAACTAGTGAGGTAATTAAATTTGCTGATGACACAAAGTTATTCAAAGTCGATAAATCACAGGAGGATTGTGAAAAATTACAAGAGGACCTTACGAGACTGGGAAACTGGGCATCTAAATGGCAGATGACGTTTAATGTGAGCAAGTGCAAAGTGATTCATGTGGGAAAGAGGAACCCTAATTATAGCTACGTCATGGAAGGTTACATGTTAGGAGTCACTGACCAAGAAACGGATCTAGGTGTCGTTGTTGATGATGCGTTGAAACCTTCTGGTGAGTGTGCTGCTGCTGCAGCTAAGAAAACAAACAGAATAAATACTGTGTTCAATTCTGGTTGCCGCATCTCAAAAAAGATATAGTGGAATTAGAAAAGGTACAGAGAAGGGCGACAAAAATGATAAAGGGGATGAGATGACTTCCCTATGAGGAAAGGCTAAAGAGGCTAGGGCTCTTCGGCTTGGAGAAAAGGCGGCTGAGGGGAGATATGATAGAGGTCTATGAAAGAATGAGTGGAGTGGAACGGGTAGATGTGAAGCGTCTGTTTACGCTTTCCAAAAATACTAGGACTAGGGGGCATGCGATGAAGCTACAAAGTAGTAAGTTTAAAACGAATTGGAGAAAATGTTTCTTCACTCAATGTGTAATTAAACTCTGGAATTTGTTACCAGTGAATATGGTAAAGGTGGTTAGCTTAGCAGAGTTAAAAAAAAGGTTTGGACAGCTTCCTAAAGGAAAAGTCCATAGACCATTATTAAATTGGACTTGGGGAAAATCCACTGCTTATTTCTGGGATAAGCAGTATAAAATGTTTTGTACTTTTTTGGGATCTTGCCAGGTATTTGTGACCTGGATTGGCCACTGTTGGAAACAGGATACTGAGCTTGATGGACCTTTGGTCTGTCCCTGTATGGCAATACTTATGCACTTATGTACTTATGCTGTACACACACAAAAAGTAAATCTCAACTCACTGACTGACAGGAATTAGCAGAATCTTTCTACTGATTCTAGAATGAAGTTCATGGTGAGCTGCTGAGAAACGTTCACGCTCATTCAGTGTCATAATATTTCTTTATCAGATATAGTTTTGATGCCCAATATTGGACAAGACAGAGTAAGGCATGAGTTACAATTTTTAAAGAATTTTAAAAACTGACTCAGCTCACCCTTTTCAGTAGTACATCAAGGAGTGTTACAAATTCTGGTTCTGTAGGTACCACCCAGTATTTTCACTTATTTTGGAAGTTAAAGTATATGCATATGTATAAGCCTCCACAATAATCACATTTAAACTACATATTAATCCTAATAGTTTTGAGGAGCTATATAAGGGTTGTACATGGCCAGAATAAAATGGCTTGGTTAGTCTTCATTTTGGAGATTTTCATATGTTTTTAAATGGTTTTTCACATTTTACTATGCCGCGCTAAAAAGTGGTTGGTGCTGCTATCAGCGGGTGGGTTTTCCCCTGCGCTGTGGCCACTTTTAGTGTGGCAGTAAAATGGCCACGTTCGTTTTTTTTTTTTATAATGGCCACATGCTAATTTCCCTATTAGCATGTGGCCATTATTGCTAGGAGCCCTTACTGCCACCTATTTAGGAGGTGGTAAGGGTTCCCGTGCTACTCCCACACTAATTGGGTAGTGCGCAGTAATGTACCCATTGTACCCGATTTATGTAGGCACGCCTACTCTTCACCCCCCCCCCCCAGAAACATCACCCACAGCAAAAAATAAAAAATATTTTTTAATGCAAGAGTAGCGCGCCGATGGCCAAATTACCACGGGATGCCTCAGTGCATCCCGCAGTAGTGTCCTTTTACTGAGCAGTAGGCCCGCAGTAGTCCTATTGCGTCTTAGTAAAAGGGCCCCTTTATGCGTACAAATTGATGATATGCATGTTAATTCGTAAGCATACATGTACACTAGCAATTTGTGTGAATGAAAATCTTTTAGGCCCCCAAATGAACCACGTACGCATTGATGAATGCACCCCCCCCCCTCCCACAATCCATATCCCTTTTCAACCACTTATTTAGAAAGATTCACCCAACGCGGTGCCCAAGTGACAATCCTTTTTTTCACAGTTTGGCAAAAGAGCAAGCAAGCCACTTTGAGCAAATCACCTCTATCTTCAGCAATCACCTATCTTTCCTACAGAGAGATAAATATCCTTTTTGTGATACAGCAAGTAAGAGACATATTCTGGTCTTGATGTATTATGGATAAGCAACATAACACAACTTACCTGGACATGACGGACAGCATTGTCCTGGGTGTATGGTAGGGTTGGCACAGTTGGGTACGGGGCAGGTGATCAGAGCGCACATCTCCCGTCCATTGTAGCAGTAGCATTCTCGGCAGCCATCATGCCAGCTCTCATCATTTTCATGGCGGTGTCCATCCATTGACAGGCAAGAACCTGTTTTAACCGGTGGACCAACTGAACCAGGCGTCTCTGTGATCAGAAAATACCCTGATGAGAGGACACTTTCAAGATAAGTTTCATTATTTCTATCTGCATTGCAGTTCATTGTATTTTTATATTACAAGTCTTTTGTCCCATGTGGAAAGAACAATGCACACTGCCTTTGGTAGGCTCTAGACATGCTCTACCATTGATATTCCTACTTAGTAAGAGTCACTGATGAACTGTGCACTTAATTGTCTCTGTTTGTCCATGAAAAGGGAAATTTTATAACAGGGTGCATAGATTAATAGGACAGGAAGGCACCTATTTTTAGGATAGTTTATAAAGATATATACCGTATTTTTCGGACTATAAGACGCACCGGACCATAAGACGCACCTAGGTTTTAGAGGAGGGAAATAGGAAAAAAATGTTTTCCTTTTTCCCTCCTCTAAAACCTAGGTGCTCCGGTGCGTCTTGTCCGAATCCCTCCCTCCGAGTTCGGGATTGCCCTCCCCCCGGCCCTGTCACCACTTCTCCCTACTCACGTCACGCGATCTTCCCTGGTGGTCTAGTGACGTCGGGGCAGGAAAGAGCCCCCTCTTTCCTGCCCAGCGTGCTGCTCTCCATCCTCCTGTATGCAGCCTGACGGTCTCGGTGAGATTCAAAATGGCCGCTGAGACTTCAATTCTCGGTGGCCATTTTGAATCTCGCCGAGACCGTCAGGCTGCATACAGGAGGATGGAGAGCAGCGCGCTGGGCAGGAAAGAGGGGGCTCTTTCCTGCCCCGACGTCACTAGACCACCAGGGAAGATCGCGTGACGTGAGTAGGGAGAAGTGGTGACAGGGCTGGGGGGAGGGCGATCCCGAACTCGGAGGGCGGGCGGCCAGCCAGCCAGCCAGCCAGCCAGCCAGCCAAATCTACCTTCGGACTATAAGACGCACCCCCCATTTTCCTCCCAAATTTTGGGGGAAAAAAGTGCGTCTTATAGTCCGAAAAATACGGTAGATGTGTCTATCTGTCTTTACAAAATACTAGCACAAATCATGCAGAAATCATGACTAGACTGAAGATGTGCAAAATACAGCAAAAAGCACCAAGAGCCTTCAGAAACGGGATTATCAATAAAGAACTGTGTCCCGTTTCTGAAGGCTCTTGGTGCTTTTTGCTGTATTTTGCACATCTTCAGTCTAGTCATGATTTCTGCATGATTTGTGCTAGTATTTTTATCAATAAAAATCAATTTTCCAATGTGGACCTGACATAGGCCGTGTTTTGGCGCAAAGCGTCTGCCTCAGGGCTCTATGTTAAACATACATAGAAATACATGAATCAGAAACATAATAATAATGATGTTAAAAACTAACATAAGTAAATAAACAAGTTGATATACAATAATAAAACATACATATAGAAAATGAATAAAAGGTATCATAAATTAAAACCTACACAGATATAAAGTCTATTATACCCAAATCTTATTCTTAGAAATCATGTTACATTAAGGGCCAGATGCAGTAAACTTAACAAACCAGCAACGTGGTTTTTAAACTAGTTCTAGCCGGTTTAGCGCACAAGTAGTAAACCGAGATATGCACAAAAGGGTTCCATTTTCCTGTCACGGTAGCAGCTAACGAAAACAGAATGCAAAGCTATTATAATGAGCTAGTTACTATTATAATGTGCATGCAATGCCACTGCCGTTTCCGACCCTAAGCACAAAAGCAGTCCCTACCTTTACCGTGGAAAATTTAACGGGAGGTCTGGACCTGCCGGTTCTTCATTATTGCAAGTAGAAGGGGAGAAACAAGGCAGGGAAGTTGGCGCACACAAAAAAAAGTACATCGGCTTCCACGCAGCTTCTTTGCGTGAATGAAAGCCGTGCCATGATTCTTTTTTCAAATGACATTTTACTGGAAAGAAATTTGGGGGGGGGGGGGGGGGCAGTAAATGTAAAGCATAAAAGTAATGGTGACTTACCAAAAATGCAAGGAAGACACGGTCAAACAGCCTCTGCTGGGGAAACAGCATCCCCCATGCTTAGAAGGACAATAGAGAGGAGCTAAACCAATTGGACAGTGTCAGCCTGGGATGTCCCTCCCACTCACTACTGGAGGTGGACACCAGGAAGTTTGGATCCAATCAGCTCACAGCTCTAGAGTGATGTCATCAGGGAAGAACTACAGGGAGGAGTTGGGACAGCAGCCAGCCAATGACAGTCCATCTTCAGGGAGATGGGCATTCCAGGATGTCAGCCAGCCAATAGAAGGAAGCAGCAGGAGCATCTGGGGGTGGAACCAAGCCCTGATGCTGATTCCTCAGAGCCCTGAGCTGAAAGCAGCAGCAGGGAGGCAGGGAGCCCCAATACAGGTCTGTCTATCCACAAAAAAAACCCCGCACTTTTGTGCTTGCAAAAAAAAAAAAAAAAAAAAAGGCCTTTGTCTACTGCTTTCATATACGCAGCTTGTCTGATTGATTAGGCAGGTGGGAAGGAGTCTCAGCAGTTCAGTTCAGGAGAGAGCAGCAAGGAAGGAGAGAGGCAGTTGCAGGCTGAAAACCCTTGGGCAGGGAGATCCCTAAAGTACTGAAGTCTGAGAAGTATTTGCAGGCTGAAAATCCTTGGGCAGGGAGGACCCTAAAGTACTGAAGTCTGAGAGGCAGTTGCAGGCTGAAAACCCTTGGGCAGGGAGGTCCCTAAAGTACTGAAGTCTGAGAGGCAGTTGTGATTCTCCTCTCTCCCCTGCCCTCCCCTCTTCACGTAGCAGTGCTCACTGAGGCAGGCAGGCTCTGCTGAACTTGTTTGAAAGAATACAACAAGTGCTATATATGTTTTTGGTGTGGGAAGAACTCCTTAGTCAGGGTGAGCTTGAACAACATTCAAATTAAAGAGAACAGGTTTGGAGGGAGGTGTGCAAGTGAGACTGGGGAGAAATAAAAAATAAATAGTGTAATTGTTAGAATCTGTAAGTGGTTCAAAGTTTTTCTGAGCATGTACACCGAGAGGAGGGCATGATGACTGCAATGATGTGTGCATAATTATCAGGTAACCTGAGATATCTAGAGCTAAAAGCCATTTCATTGGCTGATGGTTCCAACAGTAGTTTCAAAGAAGTTTAGCTGACTGTTTAGTGTTTGAAGAGCTGGTAAGTGAAAATCTGATTGCTTTTTTTTTGTGTGTTTGTTTTTATATAAAACATTCTCCTTGGATAGGAAGAATAAAGAGTTTGTGATATGTGAAAATACATTTTGCTTTAATGAAATTGCTAAACTTTAGAGTCAGTGCTAGCGATCATTTTCACGGTTAAAAATCATAAATTATTTGCGATCAAGTATTTTGCAAGAAAGGCTTGTAAGCCTTGCCATGATTGCTATTGAGAATGATATATGTGCCCAGTTAGATATCAAAGATTTAATTACCAATTTCGTGAACATGAAAGCACGAAAAGCTAAGTGGTTGTAAACCCTTTATTTGTTCAGCAATCCCATAAAGATGCACTCAATCTTTCAGCTCCTATTTCCTTTGCATCTTGTGCCACACCGGGGGGGGGGGGGGGGGGGGGCACCAACTGATAGTCTGCAGGGGGGCGCCAGAGACCCTTGGCATGGCCCTGCTTTCAGGTGGCTTATAGGAGCTTAGGACTGAAGTTGAATGCTGCTGTTGGAACTGTGTACTAGAAACCTGCATGGAATAAAGTCCTTGAGTTTGAAGTTACTGGTGGATATCTGTTTCTTCATTGTACCGGGAGCCTGTGGTTAGAGGAGATTGTTCTATCCCTGGCTGCACAAGAGGCGCCTGGTTACAATATATGTTTTATTATTATATATCAACTTGTTTTTTTACTTATGTTAGTTTTTAACATCATTATTATGTTTCTGATTTAAGTCAGTATTTGAACCTGTTAGCACCAACCCTAACAATTCAAATTTACACATGCATCTAGCTAGGCAGTATTTGGTAAAGATGTGCACATACATTTTTTTTGCATGCATTTGAAAAAGGGTGTGGCCATGGGAGGGGCATGCTCATTCACTACAGAGGCAAGTATTGTTAAGATCATTAGGCCCAAGGTGGATTCTATGACTGTTGGCTGCATGGTCTCCACTATTAAGTGATATTTCTACTCTGCAACCTGAAGAGATGGTAGGGGTCATTGGATTACTTATTTATAAAGCACATTAGATGTGGTTGCTCCTTAAAAGAAGAGTATGAGAACTGATGGTAGATTTTTGCCATGGTTCAATATTGCATTGCATGAATTGCGCCATGAGTTACAGTAAACAGAAAGGGAGTGGAGGCATACTCGGGATGCTGATATGCACTATAGTTACAAGACAAAGCTGAATGAGTATACTTTGTTCTGAAAGAAAGAAACTATTGTTGTCAGAAGAATAATGAAGATTCCTTGAACCATTCTAAAAAACTTTTTTAAATTCATCCATTGATTCAAGGACATAACGCCTTAGGAATTTCTTGTTCATTTACACCTGACGATTTTGGGATATTTTTTGAAAATAACATCTGTCAAATTGTCAAATCTTTTGCATCATTAAAGATAACGAACATTTCTCCCTAAAAAAAAAACTCTTATCAGTGGGATACATTTGAGGAAGTACAGTAATCAGAAATTAGGGCATATCTGAAACTGTGTAGACCAACAAGCTTGGTTGGTGATGTTTATAGTCTCGTGTTAAGGGACATGGAGAAATTATCTGTGCCTGCCTGGACTACCATTGCCAACTCAATTTTGCAAACTGGTGTATTACCAGAAGAGTTGAAGGTGGCTACAATTTGCACAGTGATTAAAAAATCTTCTCTGGGGTTCAAGGAAATCTCTAATTTTCATCCAATTTCTTGTTTATCAGTAATAGCTAAATTGGTTGAAAAATCTGCGTATGTAAAATTAGATGATTATTTGCTTTGTCATTCTGTGTTGGACCCATATCAATATGGTTTCTGCAAAGCTCAAAGACAGAGGCATTGGCTGCTGCCACTGTGGATGAGGTACATCACAATTTAGATCAGCACGCAGATAGTTTTTTTTTATTTTTCTTGATATAGCCATAGCATTTGATAGGTTAGAAAATCAGTTTTTGTTGTTGTGATCGTACGAATGTGGCCTTTCAGGAACCGTGCTGCAGTGGTTCCAAGCTTTCTTGACAGGACGGAAACATTTGAATCTTACTGGGGATAAGTTGTCACAGGTTTATTCATTGGAAACTAAGGTGCCCCAGGGTTCTACACTGTCATGCGGTGTTGTTCAAATTATATTTGAGTCCCTTCTGTAAGTTTTTGAAATCATTTGGTGTATCCTATATGGTTGATGTGGATGATATTCAATTGTTTGTGCCATTTGGATCTTCAATGGCTGCTACTATAGCAAGGGTGCAGGAGGTATTTGAGGGAATACAGGAGTGGATGGTAAGTAATCATTTGCAATTAAATGTAAGTAAAACGGAGGTGCTGTTTGCTTCCTGGGGTATGGCTTCTAGTCTCCCCTCAACTATCTCCCTACCAGGAACCTCTGTTCCGGTCTCTTCTGAGGTTCAGAACTTGGGAATCTTCCTGGATGCAACATTGTCCTTTAAGTCGCAGATTCAAAAAGTGATTAAAAATTCATATTTCAAGCTACGTCTGCTAAGTAAATTGCAACCCATGTTAACTGAGAAGGATTTTCAAAAGGTGCTGCAAGCTGCGATTCTTAGTACTTTGGACTACTGTAATATTGTCTATCTGGGCTTGCCAGTGTCATGCTTACAGGTATTGCAGACAGTGCAGAATTCCACTGTATGGATTATCAAAATTCTAGCATGTTTCTCCTTTGTTGCAGCGTCTGCATTGGCTCCCAGTTGCTCAAAGAATTAAATTTAAACTGTTGTTAGTACATCTAGGATTACATCATGATTCCTCATATTATTTGTGGAATATATGCAATGAGGTCAGCTAGTGTTTGTGCGCTTGTTATACCGAATCTTAAGAAGCTGTGTTTGAATATTACAAGTACTTGTACTTTTTCTGTGGCTGGTCCACTGGAGTGGAATAAGCTGCCTTTGGCATTGAAATCACAGCGTTATCTGTTGGGCCTAACTAGCAACCTGCAATGATCCTTCTTTCTTTTATTGACTGTATTTGTTAGATGTGTATTGATCTGATTTTATGTTATGTATATAGCTTTGTTACCCGCCTTTTGTTTTTTGTTACATTTGTACCCCGCGCTTTCCCACTCATGGCAGGCTTACATGGGCAATGGAGGGTTAAGTGACTTGCCCAGAGTCACAAGGAGCTGCCTGTGCCGGGAATCGAACTCAGTTCCTCAGGACCAAAGTCCACCACCCTAACCACTAGGCCACTCCTCCACTTGGATAAAGGTGGGCTATAAATATTAAAAACATAAACAACTCTGTCCAAACTCCACCCCTGAGAGTGGCAACTGGAAGTAGTGTCCTTGTGCCGCTGATGCCAACAAATGAACATGCGCAGGGTGCCGGCATCAATGGCCCAAAAATGCTGCTGCTGCTAACTACCAAGCTTGATGATGGCGGGGCTTGGGAATCCTCACCAGCTGCAACATTTACACTTTGAATTTGGAGGCGCTGGGGGGGGAAGTGCAGAGTATGGGGGGGGGGGGGGTGGAGAAAACATTTTGTGCCCACCAGCTTTGAACTCAGGCCCTCCCAAAGGGCTATGCCACTGGATCACTGACACATAGGTGCCATAATGGCTGCCACTAGGGAGGGGAGCAGTGCTGTTTCTGTGACTCCATCAAGTAATGATGTGACTCCATTTGGAGTCCTGACCCACAGTTTGTGAACCACTACTGTAAAGGTTCTGTTTCTCCTGCTGCACAGATTCAGCCTACCAATATTAGATGACAGTGTATGTAGGGACAGAGAGAGAGAGAGAGCAAGACAGGCAAAGGAGTAAGTAGTGAATCTGAAAGACAAGGAGAAGGGGAGGCATCGCCTGGCAGGTGGGGGAAGCAAGAGAGGATGGAAACTAATCATTGTAGATCACAATGACAGCATCTTGTGTACAGCAGTGAAATCACAGCTGAATGGGGGATTAAAAAAATGTCTAAACAAGTGACTGAAAACGCAGCAACACAGATGCGGCGCAAGTTGAACAAAAGCTTTCCAAAGTGCATTTCGTAATATTTCCACATCAAGCAACAGAATAAGAGAACATGTTTGCCACAGGCTGCCTCCCTCTCTATCCTTTTTTTCTTTAGCAGATAATTAGCCAAACAAGATTGCTCTGCCGCCAGTTAAAATAATTAATTCCAGGAAAATCAATAATGGTAGATTTCCATTTAACGGACTGCAACATGCTTAAATGAAGGCTATATCAAAGGTTTGCACAAGACGTCATGATGATACCTACAATAATTCTGATTACCCTTGTAAAACTCTATCATAAAAAAGTGGAAAATGCATGCTTATACTGTGATACAATGGCAGGTTTCTTTTTCTCCATTAGCAGACTCATGTATGTTTGTATTGAGGACTTGGTTGGGAGAAGTAAGGTGAAGTGAATCTTAGTAAGGTAATGGGGTTGAACATGGTGTTTTCATGCAAGGGGAGGCTGTAGGTGTTTGCAAGGAAGGTGCATGGGGCGGGAGATTAAGGGGTGTTTGGGGGTTATGGGATAGAGGGTGTGTGTTTATGTGAGAGAGGTGTGAGGAAGGGTTATGGAATGGTGGTAGGGTTGGGTATAGGTGGGTAGTGGGTAGTCTCATGCCTTCTTCATTTCTCTCTTCCACTCTTTGTGCTCTCTTCCCACTTCCCTTCCCTCTCTCTTTTTTCTCTTCCTTTGCCCAACTTGCTCCCTCCTGTGCACTCTTCCCCTCCTTCACAATCTCCCTTTCCCATTTCCCTCCTTCTTTGTGCTCTCCCCACTCACCTTTTCCCTCCCGCTGCATTGTCTACTTCCCTCAACCCCTCCAAACATCAGAACCCCTCCCCACCGATCACTACTGGCTCTCTCCAAGCTTCCAGTTACAGGGTCTGAGCTTCCAGCCACTCATGACTCAGTGCTCTTGCCTCAACCCGCTTCATCATTCTTCAGGTGGCTCCTTGCCACCCCACAGCTCTGACAGGCATATTTTAGATAGCAGGGCATGGCCTCCTCACCATGCCTGGCTCAATGCATCTCCTTCAGCTTAGTCCGGATGGATAGACAAACAGATAGACAAACAGACCCTCAAAACTAGATGCTCTCTCACATTGTGAAACACACCTAAAAGACAAGGGGTCTGATATTGAATTTGCAGTAGTCAGTGGTTAAGTAAACCACAGCCACGGCGGTTAAATAAATACTTATTGGTGAAGTCTATGTTTTTGACAGTACTTTGCTTATTATGGTTTTTCCTGGCTACTTTTGTTTTATTTCATATATTATGCATGGAACATACTAATAAAAAAATTCAAAATAAAAGCGGATATTCAGTATTGGTACCTGGTTACCAGCTGGCGCGGAATATACGGTTTCAGCATCAACCTGGAAGTGCTATCTGATTAACCACTAACCAGAGAGCAAACCCAGAAAAAGTAATAACCATTTTGTTGTCCTATCTTTAACTGATTTGTTAGCCAGTTAGTGATCTGAATATGGCCACTAACCGGATAACCTTCAGCTCCACTCCTGGACCACTCTGGCATTAATATGTATGTTGCTGGCACTTATCTGGTTGGCAGTACCTGCTAATCAGATAAGTGTCTCTGAATATTGGCTATAAGGAATTTTGGTTTTGGTGAATTCAAGAAAATATTCTTCAATGAGGGAAAACACTGAAAATCACCAAGTACTACTTTTTTTAGGATACTTTTTTTAAAATGTTGACCACCAAGGGCAGAATTTAGTCCTGGATATTCAGTGCTGGGTTATGTCCAGGCACTGGCACTAAATATCCAGGGCTAATTCATACAGAGCAGGCCGCCAGAGCTTATGCGTGTCCCAGCCGATATTCAGCCGGGACCTGCATAAGATAGTTATACGGACTCTGACAGAATATTGACTGGCAATCACATAACAAGAGGCGTTTCAGTCTCTCTGATCCCTCTCCATCTGACCCAGTCCCAGTTCCAATCTCCACTTCCCCACCCAGCCCAACACTCCATTCCGATTCCCCCACCCTCGAAAATAATCAAGGCTGAGCCCAAGTCCCCCCATGCCCATAGGCCCCACTGGGCCTACTTGGCACCTCCCTTGTGGTCTAGGGGTGGGAACAGGCAGGAGCAATGCCCACTAACTCCTTCCCAGTGTGGCTGCCTTTTCAAAATGGCTGCCACATCCTCAAATGGCAGCCTCGAGGTACAGCTCAGCCTTGATTATCCTTGGGGGAGGGAGCAGGATGGGGGAAGCTGGAACCCCTCTGGAACTATCTGGAGGTTAACAGGACACTGGTCAATGTTGCCTGGTTACTTCCACAGCTAACGTTAGGTCAGCAAGGTCAGCAAAATAAGAACAGCTTTTTTGCATTCCTAACTTTAGACACTTAACCAGTTAGAAGTCTGAATATGTCTGCTAGCTGGATAAGTCCTGGCTTTTCCCATGCTCCATCCAAATTCTGCTCATGGACCACCCCAGCACTAAACAGTGGTATCGTCTGAATATCAGTGCTTAGGCGGTCACAAGTGAGTTAACAGGGCCTGATTAAATCATTTTGAATATTGGGCACTGTGTTGTTAAGGAAAGAAAACTTAAGTGAAATAAACTCTCTACTCAAAGCCAGCCTTTTTTTTCATACATTTTCTTTTGGGTGAAGCAAATCATTCTGTATAAATCCTTGGCACTGCATACATACTCGTTCCATATTTATTTTTATTTATATCAAATTTATTCACATATATAGAAGTTATAATTTTCTAGACACAGACGCTGCGGAGCCAATTCAGCTATGGAAAACAAGGCTGTGTTCTTGTCTAGACTGCAATACTGAGCTTTTCACTGTTGGAATTCTGCTTTCTTCTGCTCAATGATGAATGAATGAAGAAAAATGATTGGGTCTCAGTCTGTCTTTACTTGGGTAGCTCTGATATAGCCGATATAGGTAAACTAAAAGCATAATTTTAACTGGCAAATTAGGCATACATAATAGCAAGGATATAATCAAAGGAAAATATTCTTGGAATAATGTGGCTTGCCTCTTTTATTTGGACCTACTGTTCTGAAGAAAGCTTCAAAGCAGCTTAAAGTAGGTAACAACAGGCATAAACATTCAAAGAAGTTTGAACCCCAATGGCTTCCCATTTTCCTTTCTGCTACTTAAGGAAGGCCTCACAACCTATGAAGACTGATTTAGTGGTGAAATATTTGTTTGTTGACATGTACGAGTACATTTTTTGCAGAAAGTGTTATTCACACTGACTTTTGCTTCTCTCCCTAACCCCACTCCAGCTCCAAACTTGGGAAGCCTAAAATGAGCAGCTACAGGGGAGGGGAGGTAGAAAGTGTAGGAAGGTCGGGGAAGGTAGGTTGGAATATAAGTCCTGAGCTTTATGGAGAAGGGAGAAGCAGATGGAGGCAGCACCAAGAGTGGGTCAGCAGGAGTCAGGTTTCCGAAGCTGGTTCAAGAAGGTGCTCCAACACTGAGGCCCCGATGTTCAAAGGTAAATGCGGGCGGAAGAGGCCACTAGCGCCAGACTAGCATCCGCATTTACCAGTGCGGGATGATCAAAGGAGTCTGGCGCAAATGCACCAGGGAAAACCACAGAGCTCATTTAAATTATATGTCCAGGTCAGAATGTGCACAATTCTCCAAGTTTCTACAGAAAGCTTGCTGACCATGGAGCCTTTTATAAAATACATGTATGGACCAGAAAATTCATGTACAAGTTCAGGCACGTCCAGCAGGAACAGCCATTTCAGTAATAAACACATTCAAAGAAGAATGTCATCGCTCATGGTTTTGAATATATAATTTCCGGCACTTACACTTGTGTAGGTGCTGATTTTACGGCAGCAGGTGATATTGGACCTTGTGCTTATGAATGGGGACAGTGTTTCTGATGTTGCGGTGGATGATCATCTACAATCTAGTTATAACAGAGGTCCAAAGGGACTCTTCCCTCTAGGATTTAACCATGGCATATGAAGAATCCAGATGACAGGTTTCCGATAATCTTCCCTTAGCTAGGTGAAAACCGAATTTCGCTGGGTATTACTGGTTAGCAAGGACGTTAATCTTATATTCAGGCCATCCTATACCCTCCTAAATCAAAGATTCTTCATAACTGGGCAAACAGATGAAGCTGGCCCTGAAAAGATCACCTGCTCCTTCAGTTCCGGGGTGTACATACAGGTATCCGGTGTACATACAGGTATCTGTACACCAGGCTTGTCCAAGTTCAGTCCTCAAGGGCCAAAAACTACCCAGATTTTTGGGATACACCTAATGAATATGCATGAAAAAGATTTGCATACAATGGAGGTAATTTAATGATTGTAAACTGCCTTGTTGTTACCCAAAGAAAGGCAGTATATTAAATTTCTAATAAGCTATAAACCATGTAAATAAGCCCTACACAGGATACTGTCCTTGGTGCTTCCTTCCCTTTCTTACTGAGAGTGCTGAGACCATCAGCCTTCCTGCATATGAATGGTAGAGTACCCCCATAAAGATGCTGGAAACCTGAAAAACAGCCTACAGTGCATTCTTCTCAAAGTTCATGAAGAACGCGAAGGACTATAACAACATGGGTCTTTGCTGGTCAAATCACTTCAAGCTGTTTGCTACTTTGTACCGCGAGGAGAGGGCCAACTGACCATCAATGCAGGCTTCAAGATCCACTACAAGACCAGGGACTAACTCAAAGAGTTAACAGCTGGATAGCAGCATCTAGGGGAAATGGAAAGGGTGGGGCAAAACGGCAAGAATATACTGGAAGAGCAACAAACCTATTTCTTAGAGAAGCATTATCCCTAAATAACTGACTTCAGAAGAAATTGGCAAAAAATAGGTTCCATCTTCCAGACTCACTAGAACTTCAAGCTCAAGATCCTATCTTATTATTAATAATTCCATTTTATTTAAACTAAGGTCATTAGTATGTGAATAATCTGATCCTGAATGCGCACAATACCCTATGAATATTGATGTTGCTCCCAGGATTCCATTGATTAGTAAGTATAACATTATGTTGTCAGCATTAAGTCAATACCGAATGCCAAGTGTTCTCTAATAATCACATTCAAGGCATAAAGATTAAATAACACTGCCAAAAGAGGAGATCCTTGCGGTACTCTTTTTGACAACTTATAGCAACAAGATATCTCTTTAACTAATTTAATGGATTATTATAGAATATAGAGTGTTGACCTGGGATATGTTCCAAAGCTTGGGGAAAATAATTCTCTCATTATTCTTTCGTACCTTCCAAGGGCTTGTGAGGAAACAGACATTTGGTGGGGGGACGGGGAACCATTGAAATGGAAGTGTTATATTGGTTTTCTATTTATTACGGTGGGACAAAGAACACAGAAATCAAAACCTAGTGGGAAAACCAGATAGAAATTTGGTCCATTCTTCTGCCTTAAGTATCAGCTCATTAAAATGTCATTCTGATCTCCATTGTGGGTTACTTCATTAGAATGGAGTAATTAAAAAAGAAATTACTACAAATGGGAAACAAAGTCCTAATAAACAGGGCCTCACTGACAGAAAACGGCATCTATTTCCACCTTAGGAGCTATAAATATCACTTCCTAGGTTTCATTAGTATAATTTACTTTTGCTATCCATTTCTAGCACACCATGCTTAGCCTTTAGAGAACAATTAAGATGCAGAAGACAAAGGCTTGCACCTACCTCTGCAACTACAGCTAAGGCAGCCTTGCTTATCCTGTTCAAAGCCCATTGGACAGACCTTGCTACATGGGACCTCTGGGCATTTCTTACAGCGACAGATGTCACAGCCATGCTTGTTCCTCCTAGAAGACAAAGAAAATAATTTGTAAAGTATCAGCAAAACATAATAATAAGTCAAGCACCCAAGATTAAACTGGTACAGTGAATGTATTAACAGAAATGCCATTGATAGAATTTCAGTTAATACATATATTCTGTTATATGTATAGGCAGAATTATGCTAACACTATCTGTTTAGTCTAGGCCTCTTGGTCAAACTTAAATAAAATGGATTACTTACCTGGGTAGCTGCTGATTATCACGGTTATCAGGATTATCAACCGAATTGGCAAACGCCTCTCCGGTACTATGTAAGCCACATTGAGCCTGAAAATAGGTGGGAAAATGTGGGGTACAAATGTAACAAATAAATAATTTCTTGAACTGCCCGCCCTCTGCCTCTTTCTTATACAGATAGCATTGGGATGTTTAGACAGCTTTTTGGCCCATTGCTATCTGCACAATGGCTGAAAATCTACAGATAATGAAGCTGTATGTTCTCCGGCCACTGGTTAAAGTATTTACACCCCCATGGCCTCTCTGAAATGGAGATTCAATTTCACATGATCAAGAATATCACAGAAGTACAGACTAAATTCTGAATGTGGATGACCATATCTGCTGTAGTTCTGAACATACCTGTTCAAGTTATGCAATGGATATACTTTGCTCATTTCTCAAACCCAACAAAAATACCGGTGTGCAAAGTAAAACTCGCGGTTTTTCAGTTTAATGGACTCCATGAATTGTAGGAAATGATAGACTATATTTGAACAGAATACTGATGTACATATGAGAGTAATTTTTTAAACTATTTAAGGGGATAGAACAGCTGTCAAAGGCTTGTCTAAAAGTTCACCCATGCAGAAAAAGGGGTGAGGTTATGTAGAGGAAGGGAAAGTAGCACACAGATTTAATTCTGAAATGCCTGCACATTGTTCTATACACTTGCTTTGCATCTGCTTAAAGTAGGTGCAATGTACACAAGTACTACCCTGCACTCCCCCAAGCATCCCAATTTTCAAAGTGAAACTCCCAGCAGAGTTTTCCTTTCAAAATCCATTTGTAGGCCAATGGATATTCTGAAAATTGTCCACTATATGTTAAATATAATTGAAAGCAACTTTTCAAAGCTATTCAATTCTGGCTTTTCTATTCCTGCCACACAACTGTAATGTATCAAGTTAACAATTAACCCATCTCCCCAGCTTGCCTCCCTCCTACATTGAATTGTTTGGCTAAAAACAAACTGGTCTATAGGCCCAAATGTTCATATGTAAAGATCTTCTTGGGTAAGTCCTGATAGCACCCAGACAAATCTACTAAATATCAAACCTTTAATTAATTAATTAATTTGTGACATTTATATCCCACATTATCCCAAACACATTTGAGTTCAATGTGGCTTACAATAAATAGTACAGGATACATAACAAAGAATAATGCATAAGAAAGTAATTTGTTGAAAGAATCCAATTTTACAACACAGTATCATAAATGTAGTGGGATAGCTATGGATGTTTAACATTTAGAAAATCTATTATGAATGATAAATTGTACATGAAGCAAAGAGAAGGCTAATGGTAAATAGAGTAATAACCAATTCAGGTAATAATTAGTTGTCTGAGATATGGTTGTTCTTTGTGAGGGTTTGTTTGAATAGGAATGATTTGAGGATTTTGCAGAATATAGTATATTCCTGTATATTTCTTATTTTGGGTGGTAAGGAGTTCCACAGTTTGGTTCCTAGGTAAGTGAAGTCTGCAGAGTGGACAGTTTTGTAGATTACCTTTTCTCTCATATTCAGCATTTCTTTGAGGTAAGTTATGTCACATATTGTTTCACAAATATACTACTATTACTTCCTACTTATCATTTCTATAGCACCACTAGACATACGCAGCACTGTACACTAAACACGTAAGAGACAGTCCCTGCTTGACAGAGCTTACAATCTAATCAAGACAGATAAACAGGACAAAAAAGCAATTAGGGAATTACTTATAGTGGGAATGATAAAACTGACATGGGTACTAAATAAGTAAATAGGAGTTAGGAGTTAAAGCAGCCTCAAAAAAGGAAGCTTTTACCCTAGATCTGAATATGGCCAGAGACGGAGCATGATATACTGACTCAGGAAGTCTATTCCAGGCATACGGTGCAACAAGATAAAAAGAACAGAATCTGGAGTTTGCAATAGAGGAGAAAGGTACAGATAACAGAGATTTACCCGATGATTAGCATTCCCGTGGAGGAGTGTAGGGAGAGATAAGAATGGAAAGTTACTGAGCAGATGCACAGTGAATGCAGTTGTAAGTCAATAAGAGGAGTTTGGACTGTATGCGGAAATGGATAGGGAACCAATGAAGTAACTTGAGGAGAGGGCTAATATGATAATAGCGACACTGGTGGAATATAAGTCAAGCAGCAGGATTTTGAATGGATTGAAGGGGAGAGAGATGGCATAGTGGAAGACTTGTGAGAAGCAAGTTGCAGTAGTCTAAATGTGAGGTGATAAGAGTATGGATAAGGGTATGGGTAGTGTGCACAGAAAGGAAAAGAAGAATTTTGGTGATATTATAGAAAAAGAAACTACAGATTTTAGCAGTCTGTTGGATACGTGAACAAAGGAGGGAGAGAGAGGGAGAGAGGAGTCAAAGATGACCTGAAGTTTATGAGCTGATGAGACAGGGAGGATGAAAGTGTTATCCAAAGAGATAGAGAATTGGGGAAGAGAAGAGGTGGGTTTAGAAAGAAAGATAAGAAGCTTAGTCTTGGCCATGTTTAGTTTCAGATGGTGGTAAGACATCCAGGCACCAATATCAGATAAGCAGGCTAAGATTTGGGCCTGGATTCCTGCTGAAAGTTCTGGTGTAGAGAGGTAGATCTTGGAGTCATCAGCATAAAGATGATACTGAAAACCAAGGGAGGAGATCAGAGTGTTCTGAGTATATGGTATCTTTTAAAGTTATACTGATAACACATGGTCACTTTTAAAATTTAGTGCCATGCTCTGAGTACATACTTTTAAATCTTGCAATACATGCTAGTGAAATTACAAGCATATAGCATTTAATTCCTTGTATTCTTGCAATTGTAAATCATTCTTACCTTATAGGTAAGTGGTGGAGAAATTTTAGTGAGTGCTCTTAAAATATTCCCCTGCTCTTTGTTCTTAAATATCATATTAGGACTGTGACAATTTTGTAACATTTTTAATGGATATTAAGAACATTTAAATTATTTCCTGTAACACTCCAAGTGAATACGTATAGAAGGAGAAAAAAAAGAGGTCCCTGAGGTACACCAAATGATAGTGGGATGGAAGTGGAGGAGGATCCACCAGAGCATACACTAAAAGTGTGATAGGAGAGATAAGCAGAAAATCGAAAGAACAGAGCCCCAAAATCCAAGTGAGGACAGTGTATCAAGGAGCAGGTGGTCAAAAGAAGCAGATAGATTGATAAGGATGAGGATAGAATAGAGAACTTTGGATCTGGCCAGGACCAGGTCTTTGGAAATTTTAGCAAGGGATGTTTCAGTTAAATGTAGAGGGTGAAAGTCAGATTGATGTGGATCAAGAATAACTTGAGATGAAAGAAAGTCAAGACAATGGCGGTGAACAGCACATTCAAGTAGCTTGGATAAGAAAGGGAGGAGGGAGCTGGGGCGATAGTTGGAAGGACAGGTAGGGTCCAATGAAGGATTTTTGAGGAGTGGTGTAACTACAGCATGTTTGAAAGCATCAGGAATAGTTAGAAAGTGAAAGATTGAGGATATGATAGATAGAAGGGATGACACTAGGAGAGATAGTGCTAAGCAGATGGGAATAGGATCAGACAAACAGGTAGTCAGTTTGGAGAAGGAAAGAAAATGTGCAGTTTCCTCTTCAATGATTTCCGAAAAGGAAGAAAAAGTGGCTGGGGTTGAAGGAGGGTTGGCAGAATTGACTAGGAGAAGAAGAGGTGGAGGTGACTTGAATGAGAACTCAAGGTTGATCTTGTGAACCTTTTCTTGGAAGTACTCAGCCATAGTTTGGGGAGAAAGTGAAAGGGTGGAGGTGTGGGGGGGTGGAGGTGAAGGCATTTTGAGTAGAGAGTTCAGAATGGCAAAGAGACATAAGGGTTTCAGCCTTGAGGGTTTGTCAAATGGATGTAGTAGTCTTGTTTGGCAAGTGAAAGAGCAGACTGGAAGGAAGTCAGCAACAAATGTATGAAGTCAGTATGGGCATGAGATTTTAGCCAAAGATATTCAGCAGATCAGTCACAGGAACATAGGTCATGGATTCTAGAGGTCAGCCAAGGCTGGGGATTGGTATGCCTTACAGAACGGAGAATGAGAGGAGCAAGAGTATCCAGAGCAGAGGACAGAATAGCATTATAGGAAGAGAGAGCCTCATTGACAGACTTGGATAACACAGTGGTTTAGAAGAGAGATCAAACACTGGTGGAGAGAGTGTGAGGGTCAAAATCCTGAAAATTTCTAAATGTTTTAGTAGAGATTGGATGGGACTGTGGGTTAATTAAGTGTGAAAGTTATCAGATGATGGTCAAAGAGGGGAATAACTGCGGTGCAGAAATTGGAAAGTGAGCAGTTGGAGAAGAAGACAAGATCAAAACAGTGAGTAGGGGTAGTGGAGCATAGTTGAAGACTGAAAGAAGATATTAAAGCGAGAAACTGAGAGGCATAAGAGTCAGAGGGGCCATTAGCATGAATCTTAAAATCCCCAAGAATGAGGGAAGGAGATGAAGGTTCGAGAGAGAAGGAAAGCCAGGAGTCAAAGTCAATGAGAAAGGAAGAAAGGGACTTTATCAGTTGGGTCCATAAATGACTCCCACTCAGAGAGATAGGGGAGTGAATAGAATGATGAAGTGGACTTTGAAGGAAGAAAAGCAGTGAGACTGAGGTGAAAGAAGATGTTGAAATCTACAAGAAGGTGATAGTAGCAGCTCAACATCACCTTCGTGGCCAACCAGGCAAGATGTATGGGAGAAAAGGTAACCTCCATGACACAGGACAGCAGCTAAAGCAGAGTCTTCAGGGCAAAGTCATGTCTTAGTTAGTACAAGCAGAAGGAGAGTGCAAGAGATAAAGAGGTTGTGGATGTAGGCAAGCTTGTTGGAGACAGGGCTCATGAGAAAGGCAGAGAAGAGGAAAGGAGAGGAACAGAAATAAGACTGGAGACATTGTGGTGTGATCTGCATGAGTATGGTAAGAGCTGATTTGGAGGACCAGGATTGGGATTGATATCCCCAGCAGAGAGCAGGAGAAGGAGCAAGAGAGTACAGAGAAGAATAGGAGAGGCATGACGACAGCAACAAAGATGAGATGCACTCGGACAGAATGGAGATGGATGACTGAAGTATTGAAGCTTGAGAGCTGAGAAGGGAGAAGAGAAAGGGGATAATCCCTAATATATGGTACACTCGAACCATTACCTCTTGGTACAAAAGACTGTAAGCCCTCTGGAGACAGGGAAATGCCTACTCTGCCTGAATGTAACTCGCTTTAACTTACTACTGAAAAGGAATGAGCTAAATCCAAAGAAATAAAAATAAATTGACAAAAATAATTGTATAATCTAGACACCACATTTGGGTAGTGGTGTCATCTAGCAAGATGTAAGCTTAAACCGAGTGCTCCGTCTGCCCACTAATAAAAGCACTATAACTTGCTGCCATCATGGCTGTTATTATCTCCTGAAGTGGTGCTGAAAGACAGGAGAGGCTATACACAACTTCCCTAATGTCAGCTCACTGGAAAACCACAAATTTGAAAAAATTTGCTTTCATTAGCAGCAGATCAGAGCAGTCTTGCGGGGACAGCAAGATAGTGGTAAGTAGCGACTGTGATGATGAACCGAACACAGGGTAGTGCATGAGATCTTCCCTTCCACTTGAATATGGTGAGTAACTGCCAATAGCCCAGGAAGAGCTCTGGAACTGGTTTGATGAGTTAAAGACTGATCTTTTAAGACTTAAACCTTGTCTTTACAGACATTGGAATTTGCCGAGTTATGGAATTGTATATGAGGGTTTAGATTTCCCACTTTGGGAAAGGGGAAAATGGTGGGGGGGGGGGGGGGGGTAATTTGAATGGTGCTAGACGCTGTTAGTAGAGTTGTATTTGATATTTGTCAATGTTTTCAGAGTTGTTCTGTTAGATTCTTTAGATGCCATGTGATACCCCGAGTGAGAGTTGAGGGTGGGCCTGTGAAATAACACAGCCGGACAAAGGGATATAAATGAAACAAGTGTTTATTTATATTCCTTTGTAAACCACGTCTGTTCCTGTTTGAGACTTATGAGCCTTGCTCTGAGGTCTGGCTGGAGCCAGACCCTATAACTCGGAGAAGAACCAAGAAGGACTTACAGACAGTGTTTGGGGTGTGATGGCTATACCAGCCAGAGGCCTGCTTAAGACTATGCTTCTTGAACTACAGAGGTGTTTTACCTTGTATTCCTGGCCCTGTGACCTAACAGGCCTCAGTAGTTGAAGAAGCACAGTCTTAAGCAGGCCTCTGGCTAGTAAGCCCAAAACACAGTTTGTGGCTGGTATAGCTGCCACGCCCCAAACACTGTCTGTAAGTTCTTTTTGGTTCTTCGCTGAGTTATAGGGTCTGGCTGCCGCTCCTTGCGTGAAAAAAAATAACTGAGGAGCGCGGCCATGCGGTGAGTGGGAAGGCACTCGGCGCATGCGCAGTTGGACGCACGGCTTGCTCAGAAGGCTCCAGCAAAAGTTTTTGCTATTTCAAATGCCGGTTCCTGGGCCGGCGCGGATCGCCAACTTACTTGTGAGGATTATTCTGCCTGCTTGTCCTCAGAGAATGTTAATATTTCCCTTGGGTACGCTGTTAGCTGGAAGCTTTTGTCTTACTTTCAAGGCTTAATGAGGTATTTTCTCCAATTTTTTCCTGCCTCTTTGGAAGTTGTTTGAAATATCTGAATGTAATTTGTGATGTTTTTCATTCAATACAAAAGAGCATAGGAAAGGTTTGATTTAATTTGATTTATTGATTTGATATACCACTTTTTACTATCTCCCCTGTTTACTAAGCCATGCTAGCGGCTGCCATGCGCAAATGGCGACACAACCCATTCACTTTGAATGGGCTGTCGGCATTGCCGTGCGGCTTAATAAACAAGGGGTATAAGTTTTAAAGTGGTTTACAACAAAAATAATATACAATTTAAAAAATACATTGGAAAGGTAGGGTTGGGGTGCTGGTTTCCAAAAATCTGATGATGGACCTCAAAGAAGATATTAAACAAAGGAAGGAAATACATTATTATAACTACAGACATATACGGGACCTGAATGATCCTGTTGTTTGCATATGCCCCTAACACCAACCAAGGAGAGTTTTTTGAGTTAACTGAGTGGAAGTTAATAGTAGTAGAGAGGGGGAAGTTAGTAATGGGGGAGGGAGGCTTTTAATCTAATGGTAAATCCTAAACTTGGCAAAGGGCATGGGGTGCACAAATGCAAAATCAAGTAATTAATAGGTACTTTACAGATGACTGACACTTGGAAAGTATTCAAGGGGAGTTTTCTTAGGTACAGAAAACATATTAAAAGAATTGACAAGATCTAGGTGGAGAAATCTTGGGCTGAAATATTTGGGGAGGAGGGCACGTATACCATCACCTGGTATAATCGCTCTCCTGTGTGGGCAGAACTGTAGATGCAGGGAAATCATAGCGGTTTGAAATTTTGGAGATTTAATGAGGGACTGCTGGATGTCAGACAGCACTGTGAAAAAACGTAGGGGGTTGTTTAAAATGGAATGAAGGTGGTTGTTAGAGGAGGCCTTCATTTCACAGGCACAGCATTAAAGAAAGGTGAGGAAAGAAAAAGAACTGAGTCTTAGGGATTGGACTGTGAGTCTGGAGCAGGAACACAAGCTTGCCTGCTCAGAGCAGACATAGTAAGCAGCTTGACCCTTAGTGATAGTACCACAAGGGTATCCTAGGGGCCACTAGTGCCATTTTGAACCCATTGCTGGAATGGGCAGAAGCAACTGGGGATCGCTCTTGCTCTGACCCCATTACACCCCCTGGGATTTTCTAGGTAGGCTGGGGGGGAGGGGCTGGTGGAAGAGGGGGCATTCGGGAAAGGGGAAAGTAGAGTTGGGGGTCATCAGGGAAGCTTTGGGGGAGGGAGGTGAATACTTTAGCCTTTAAGAAGTAGCCTGGGAGCATCAGACCGCAGTTTTGCAGCCCAATACACTAGGATGGAAAAAGAATGCTGCAGTATTCCTGTACCGAAGGACTGGCTAAGCTGTGGTACTGAGATACCACAGGTTTACAACTTCTCCCTGGGAAATTAAGGTGCAGTAAATACCCAGATTTACTGCACCTTAAAACTCACCCCTCTGTTACTTTTAATTTATTTATTTATAATTTTCACAAAAATACAAACATATCCAGTTTGCAAAGTAAAACAGAGAAATATTTCAAAGAAAAGGTAAATGCTAAATCTAGCATATATTAAACAAAGCAATCTTTTCACTCTTCCTTAGACCACCAAAGGGTGGGGGGGGGGGGGGGGGGGGGGGGGGGGGGGAGGAATCTAAACAAATTTAAGGAGAAATATAGTCCAAAAGAAAAAAAAGAATTGCTTCAAATTGGCATAGTCCTGTTTGTTAATTCATCTTTAATTGCTGAATCGATTTTCTTATTCAGGTAGATGGAATTTTAGCGTCCAGAAAAGACTTTAATTGAGGTGGCTCAAAAAAGACGTATTTAATGCCAGACATTCGAATTATACATTTACAAGGATATACCAAAGTAAAGGTTGCTCCGAATGTTCTCACTTCATCTCTTAATGCAAGGAATTGTTTTCGCCTTTGCTGTGTGGTTTTTGTAACATCGGGATAAACCCAAATTTTTTGTCCATAGAACAGTGTTGCAGAATATTTAAAGTAAAGTTTCATAATTAAATTCAGGTCCTGTTCAAATACCATAGATACTATAAGAGTCCGTCTAGATGTTATTTCTATCTTCGATTCCTCTAGTAATGCAGTTAGATTTTGCATATCTACAACAGGAGATTACCCCTCTGTTACTTAAAAGAAAGTTAACATGGAGACGTTTCATGTGGTGGAGAATCCAGAATCTTTATATTAGTTGAAATGTTATGAGGTTTGAATGAGGATTTCTCCAGGCATTGAGCTCCTGTTAGCAAATCCCACCTATCCAGACTAAAATTGAAAGCTTAATTTCACCTCAATTTAGCACTCTTCTACTTTCTGACATTTAGCTAAACACTTTTATTTCCTGAGTTTACCGGATGTCTTTTTACAGACTAATTCTCAGTGCCTCTGTAGATGTATTTACTTGCTGCAGGCTCCCTATCTGCTCGGAACACCATCTATTCCTTCTGCCTTTCTCTTTGAAAGGCCGGTGAGCATTTGCATTATCCTTGGTGTCAAAAGTGTACAAATCTCAAAACCTTTCAGTCTGACCTTTGACAAAGGAATAAAGCTTTGGACACACCCACCTTCTACAGTCCCAGTGACAGATCTACCACAAACTGTTGCTAGGTAAATAATTCTGATAGTTCATGAAGAAAAGAGACCAGGTTAAAACAACATTATAAGATAAAGTGAGAAAGAAAAACAGAAAAGAACTGTCAGTGACTAGGGAAAGGGAACCCCCCCCCCCCCCCCCAATATTCAACGCTATTTAACTGGCCAGTTAAATAGCGTTTAGCCAGGTAACCACTAATGTTCAGCAGGAGATAGCCAGTTAGTGTTGATATTCAGCGCTAGGTTAAGCGATTAAATACGACTGCATAAACAGCAGTCCTATCTTTAACCGCTAGGAACTTAACTGGTTAGCACTGAATACTGTCTTAACAGGTTAAGTTCCAGCGGACAAAAATGAAACTGGAAATTCAATACTGGTCACCAAAAACGGCCCAGCAATGAATATCCAGGGTCAGCATCGGCCACAGGACTTATGCAGGCTGTCTCCCGCTGGCTGAATATCGGCCCCTTAGCTATAATCATAAAGAAATAAAATAGCTTCTAATTAAAAGGTGAATTAATATGGAGCAAGTCTTTCAATTTTATTTTAAAAAGTGACACTGGCAACATCCTTCCATCTGACATCTCAATCTGTAAAAAAATACACTTTGTTTAAAAAAAACTCTGCAATTGTTGTGGAACAGAAGATATAATAAATCAAGTCAATGTTGAACCCCACAGACGGAGTGGGGGTTATATTTAGCTGGTGGCGGTCAGCGTTTTTTAAAACACTGACTGTAGCGAGCTAAATTAGTCCTGGATATTCAGTGCGGGGCCATGTGCCAGCACTGAACATGCATATTCCAGTGCTGGCTGCTGGAGCTTACACGGATCCCAGCCAATACTCAGCCTTGGCTCGTGTAAGACAGCATTTCGTCTTTTGTGTACGTCATACGTTCCGTGGGCTACACTACATATTTATTTATTTGTTACATTGGTATCCCACATTTTCCCACCTATTTGCAGGCTCAATGTGGCTTACATAGTGCCGGAGATGCGATTGCAGACTCCGGTGTAAACAAATACGGAGTGATGTTGAGATAAGATAAGGTTCATGTGGAATATCCACATAAGGACATCGTATGCAGAAAAATTCTGTTGTGTCCATACTGTATTTTGGTTTTGTTGTGTCCATACTGTATTTTGGTTATGTTGTGTTGCAGCGGTCAGGCTTTTATGTTGGGTTGGTAGGGTAGGCCTTTTAAAACAAATTTATGAGCGTTTCACGATCATGATTTTTTGCGCCTTTCAGAAGATGCTGACAATTTCCAAATTGGTATACTGACTATTTTGTGCAATTCAGGTCCCCTGATGAAGGCAAACATGGCCTGTGTGGAGATTAATTGTCAAGTACATCATGCATACTGCATGTGAAAATGATTTTGTGAATACTTTTATTGGTTTGAAGAAGTAAATCGAAGACTCTGGTCTATCCTGGACTCTGTCTAGGTGCCTTCCACTCTGTTTGTTAAATAAAGCCTGCTCTTGAAGCAGTGTACGAGTGTCCAGTGTTGGAAGACCCATCCTTCAACTCCACTTGTTTTGGTTGCTGTGTGGAATTTGGAGTGGTTATTTGTTCCTCTATCTTGGTGGTTATTTGTCTGTGCCGTTCACTGCTCTATATACATGTATTCAGTGCCACCACTTCTACAGGTAGTGGTGCTAAATATGCATCCTAACAATGAGGGCAGATAAAGACCAGCATGGTCCATTTAGTCGGCCCAATAAAGCAGTCAGGCTTGTAACTGCTACTCCATGCAGGTACTTGAACCCCATGCTTTTTTTTTTAAATAAAGTGTGGAAGTCATTTAACTTTTGCTTTGAGCTGAAATGCTCTATACTTTGATTCCATCCTCTGTCGATTTCCAAATTGGTATACTAACTATTTTGTGCAAGTCAGGTCCCCTGATAAAGGCATTCTGTGCTGAAACACGGTGTTGGGATTGATTGTCAAGTGCATCCTGTATACTGCATGCAAAGATTGTTTTGTGAATACTTTTATTGGTTTGAAGATATAAATTGAAGGCTTTGGTTTATCTTGGACTCTGCCTTGGTGCCTTCCACTCTTTTTGCTACTGTTGTTGTTTTTGTAGAAGTGTATTTTCCTTTTTCTTTTCTTTTCTTTTTTTAACAAACAGCTAGGACCCAACAAGGGACTGCGTTTTGGCATAACAGGTGGCCTCAGGGGTCTGTTACTGATGTTGAATGAAGAAAAAAAGCTCTCCTAAGATAGAGATCAATATCACATTTAATCAGCTGTATTGTTCTTCGTTCGCCACTCTCTGAAGTGTGGGAAAGAGTGACAAATGAAGAACAATATGGCTGGGGAGCAGCTGGACACAGAAACGGCTGGACATAGAAAGAGAATAGGGACAGGTACACAAAGGGTTATGTTGAATGGGTAGGGGATAGGGACACAGAAAGGCAATGCTGGAAAAGAAGGGGGATGGGGGCACAGAAGGGAGATGCTGGATACAATAGGAATGATAGGGACACAGAGGAGCAATGCTGGACTCAGGAAGCAAGACAGGGACACAGAAGGGGTGATACTGGGCACAGGGAGAGGACTAGGGCCAATGGGGGTAATTCTGGACAGAGGGAGAGGGCTAGGGACATAGAGAGGTCAGACAGTGAAAGGGATACAGAAGGGAAATGCTGGATAGCTTGGATAGAAACAGAGAACAAAGATGAATGATGGACATGTAGAGAGAAGAAATGTCAAATGGATAGGAGACTCTGGAAAAAGAATTATGTATATGGTTGGATTCTGGGACTCAGGGATGTATATGGGTGAGGACTATGCTTGTAAATGGGGCCTCTGGGATTGGGGGATGTGTATAAGAAGGACTGCGTGCATGACTGGGGGCTCAGGGACTGGGGATGTGTATGAGGAGGATTGTGTGTGAGACTAGGGGCTCAGGGACTGGGGATGTATATGGGGAGGACTGTGTGTGTCACTGGGACTTGAGATGTGTTTGAGGGAATATCGTGCGCATGCTTGGTAGGCTCTTGTACTGAGAGATATGAATACTAGGGCTTGCCTCTGAGGTTTCATGGATCATGTGTTGGAGGACTCGGGGGAGGGATGAATATAATAGGGGACATTTTGAGGGATGGATCATGTGCTTGGAAAGGAAGAAGATGCCTAGTTTACAGAATTTTCCTTTAAGTGTGTACTTTAAAAAATATAGATGTTGGCATTTACACCTGCCTCAGGGCACATATAACTGCTCATTTGGACTTCGGCTTTGAAGGAATTATTAAAAGGGCAAGTGTGCTTATCATTGTCTGTCTAGGGTACCAAATGTTGAATGAACCAAGTACCCAGGCTGAAAAGAAGCATTCTCCCATTTACTTTAGGGCCTTCCACCACAGACACTTCAAAGAGACACCACCATTAACCCATTAGTGCCCAATGTTCCCATAATAAGCCATATGGGAACAAATTGATTTGGGCACTAATGGGTTAACACCCTCACTCTACTGCTTTCTAGTATCCACAGAGCTCCACTCTCCCTCCCCCACTCACTGAGCACCAAAGAAGGATTGCTGTCTCACCCTCAGGTCCTGCCAATAGACACTGAAATCTTAAAAATGGCTCTGACATTATCCATGGTATATTCATAACACACTTACAGGTATCCAAATGGGCAGTACTTGTCACACACTATTGGCCTGCATTTCTTGGGCCGTGGGCGGCACTGGCAAATCTCACAGTTGTGGATGTCAGTCTGGAAGCCGAAAGGACAGTCCAAGGCACAGCCCAATATGAGCCCCGTGCAAAGTTCTTCTCCTGCATTAAAACAAGATATTAAGTTCAGATCCATATGCCCGACAGTGATCTCTGTTCAGACCCACAGAGAAAAATTAAAAAGCCATTTGAGTGACACTTCCAAATCCAACCAGAAAATTAAGCCACCGGGGTGGGGGTACAGAACTTGTTTCTGCAATCCTGCTCACTTATTTTTGGTGAGGGAGAGTGTTTATTGTCATTTTTGACACATAGGTTTCAGCAACACATTAAAAAAATCTGAAGCTTGGTATGGTGGGATGGAGTGGTGGTTTCTTTCTTTTTTTTTTATAGCATAGCAAAACAAGGATGTCAAACTGCAGTCCTGAAGGGCTGCAAATCAGTCATGTTTTCATGAGGTCCCTAATTAATATTTATGAAGTATATTTAGGGCTGGCCCTGCCACTGACTACGGGTTTACCTACAGTGTCAGCATTTAGGGGGTGGTAACGTAGCAGGAGAGCATCATCTAATCTCCTCTCTTTTACCCCAGTTCCACATCTAGAATGCCTCCCCTACCCTACCCTACCATTGCATCTCTTCCTGAAAGTACTCGGTGCCAGCATTGGACCTTGCAGTACAGGCCTGCACAGGGCTGCTGGAACGTGGTAAGCAGGGTATGCATGGCAGGGGGGCGCCAACATTCAAGGGGTGCCATAAACTGCCATGCTTACCCTGCACTACACTACAGCCCTCCCAAGAAGACCTACCTTGATCTTGAAGGCCCACTCTTTCCTGCCCTTTGCCACCTCCTCCATCTCCCTTGGCTCTTCTGTGCTGCAGGCAGCACTGCTGTATTTTCAAAATGGCTGCCAAGGCTTCTGGCGGCAATCTCGGCAGCCATTTTGAAAACCTAGCAGCACTGCCACCCACAACTTAGAAGAGAAAAGGGAGATGGAGGAATGGCAGAGGGCAGGAAACAGTGGGATTCTTTCCTGCCCCCGCAGCGTCCACTATACCACCAGGGCGGCCTTCAAGGATCAAGGTAGGTCTTCTTGGGAGGGTTGTAGTGTGTGGGAGAAGGGGGTTGTAGTATGCAGGAGGGGGATGGAGCCGGGGAGGGGGGCAGGTTTTGGTATAGTATAAGTCATCACGAGGACAAAATAAAAGAAAACCAATGGACTGTATTAAGGGCTTGTAGTTATGTTTAAGAAAATGAGAGATCTGCATGAAAGAAAATATTTATTTTTAATATTTTGACCACTGAAAACCACTTGTTCCTGAAACATGCTCAAAACAGAATTTGTACAAAAAACCCGAATAATCCATTTGTACAAAAGAGATGAGGTGAAGATGTGATTCCATGGGCTCCAATGAAAGGAGAGTTTAATTTTACTTCCAATCTTTATTACACCAGGCTTCCCAAGGCAGATTATAACAACAGTTAAGATGAACCCATCAGTAAACAGGATATCCTCACTACTGTATTGTATAGAACAGTGTAGAAAAAGGAGCACAAAATACAGCCTTTATTAGCGCTGTTTCCACCAGCTACAATAATTTTAAAGCAGTTTTATTGATATTCAATTTTATTTCATGATACAAATATCTACATATGGGAAGCTTTCAAATAAATTAAAAAGCTGTTGAGTAAAAATAAACACTTTTGTTCTTCGCCTTTTAAAGCACTGGGCTGAAAAAGGGCGGGGTGGGAGAAGGAGGAGGGAGAACAGAGAAAGGAGATGCTGGATGAGGGGGAGGAGGAGGAGGTGCCAACTGATAGTTTGAAGGGGGGCACCAGAGACCCTAGCACCGGCCCTGGGCCTGCACTCAAGTTCTTCCACATCCTGCCCTCCCCCAGACAGGAAGTCTTTCATCGGGTTGGGGGGGGGGGGGGTTGGAGGCAGAAGTGCTTGAGTGCAGACCTCTACTAAAGGCCTTGTGCTGGTTTGCAGTACCTTCAAAATGACTCAGGAAAAGGTACAACAGTGGTAATGGTAGTAGAGGGAGCATGATGCACAGGGTACGGAGGTAAGAAAGGGGAAATGAAATGATGGACTGAGGTGGTAGGGAAGCAAATGGGAAAATGAGACACTGGACCCAGGAGAGGGGGTAGGGATGGAGAGGGGTGATTAGATGCTGGACCCAAGGGTGAGGGGAGAGTAAAGGGAAATGCTGGTTCTGAAGGTGGGGATAGGGAGGGGAAAAGATGGACTAAGGGGGTACGGCCTTGAACCGCCCCTGGGGACACATGGATGAAGGTTTGTCAAGGGTGTCAGATACCCTTAAGCCAGCCCTCAATATACTTGTGTGCACTGCATCCAATGTATGCAAACAAATCTCATGCATATTCATTAAGTATAGCCTGAGAACCAGACTGGTTTGCAGCCCTTCAGGATTGTAGTTGACACCCATGTGTTGGACGTTCTCCCTTCTAATCACAGATATTTTAAAATGAAAATATGTCAGTGGTTGACTCTCTATCTTATAAAATAGTAAGCTGGAAAGATTTCACAGTGCTATACAAAGTTACTAGCATATTTTTGTTAGCCGTGGTGTTAAAATTGGATCTGGCCATTTGGAAAGGTAATACTGATCTTGATGTAAACATGTGGTGGAACCTGGAATTGCCTCATCTACAAATATGAAAACGTATTGGTTAAGAAATATACTTATTATGTGAAAAGCATGGAAATGAAGGCTCCTTTGGTTACCACTGTCAAATATCATAGCATACTGTAGCATAATGCTGACATCCTGCAATGATATCCTGTCTTTTGCCACCTCTGCATGTTTGCTATACATTTTGTGAAAATGTTTGAAAAGGGGACCAGTTGAGCATTAGGACCTGTAATTTTCACTTACCTTCCATGCCACCCCAAAACTATGCCTATGTTATAAAGCATAACATAGTATGCATGTTCAAAAATGTTGGCACAAATGATACTGCTAGGTACTCCTCTGAATGTATCAAAAGTAACTTCATGGCTCTAGGAGAGAAGGTGAAGCAGACAGAAGCGCATATGGTATTCTCGTCAATTTTCCCTGTCAAAGGTAAAGGCCAAGGCATAGAAGTTTGCATCCTGAGGTCAACATGTTGATGTGCGGATGGTGTTATTAAGAGCATTTCAGCATCCTGAACCATAGGATGATTTTCCAAGGTCTGCTGAGCAGAGATTATGTCCATCTGTCAAAGAAGGGAAGAAGTGAACTGGATCGAGGACGTGTGCTAGATGTAATTAGATTTCAGCAAAGCCTTTGACACTGTTAATCATAGGAAGCTCTTGAATAAACTTTACAGGTTGAAGTTAGGACCCAGAGTGGTGAAATGGATTAGGAACTGGTTGACAGACAAACGCCAGAGGGTGGTAGTTAATGGATTTCACTCGGAGGAAGGAAAGGTGAGTAGTGGAGTGCCTCAGGAATGATTCTGTTCAATATATTTGTGAACGACATTGCTGAAGGGTTAGAAGGTAAGGTTTGCATTTTTGCGGATGATACCAAGATTTGTAAGAAAGTGGACACCCCGGAGGGAGTGGAAAACATGACAAAAAAGAATCTGCAAAAGTTAGAAGAATAGACTAATGTTTGGCAATTAAAATTCAATGCAAATAAGTGCAGAGTGATGCACTTAGGCAGTAGAAATCCAATGGAGACGTATGTGTTAGGCGGTGAGAGGCTGATAATCATAGACAGGGAGAGGGACCTTGGGGTGATAGTATCTGAGAACCTGAAGGCAATGAAAACAGTGTGACAATGCGGTGGCCATAGCCAGAAGAATGCTAGGCTGTATAGCGAGAGGTGTAAGCAGCAGAAGAAAGGAGGTGTTGATGCCCCTGAACAAGTCGTTGGTGAGGCCCCACCTGGAGTATTGTGTTCAGTTTTGGAGGCCGTATCTTGCTAAAGATGTAAGAAGACTTGAAGCAGTCCAGAGGAAGGTGAAAAAAATGATATGGGGCTTGCCCTAAAAGACATATGAGAAGAGACTGGAAGACCTGAATATGTATACCCTAGAGGAGAGGAGAGGAAAGGCAGGGGAAATATGAAAGATGTTTAAATACTTGAAAGGTATTAATATAGAAACAAATATTTTCCAGAGAAGGGAAAATGGTAAAATTAGAAGACATGAATTAAGGTTGCAGGGTGGTAGACTTAGGAGTAATATCTGAAAAATATTTTTCATGGAGAGGGTGGTTGATGCCTGGAATGCCCTCCCAAGGGAGGTGGTGAATAAAAAAAACTGTGGGGGAATTCAAAAAGGCGTGGGGTGAACACAAAGGATCTCTAATTAGAAAATGAATGGTATAAAAAAAAACCTTAAAGGGTTGCATATGTGTTTGCATGTCTGGTGGTGCTTAGATGGCTATACCAACTAAGGCTGGTCTGGAAAGAACTTCAACGGAAACGGAAACTCCAGTAATTTGGAATGTGAGGGTATTGCCGGGCAGAATTTTACAGTATTTGTCCCGCAAATAACAAGATGGTTTCAGATAGTCTGGAGTGGACTTTGATAGCAACTCCAGTAGTTGGAACAGAAGGACAGAGCTGGGTGGACTTCTACAGTCTATGGCCCAGAAACAACAAAGAAAGACCATGATCAAGTATATAATATCACATTCATTGTTGATTTAATCTTGAATTGATAATGAATGTGATGTTGGGCAGACTGGATGGACCATTCAGGTCTTTATTTGCCGTTGCTTACTGTGCTATTATGTAAGAGTCTTCAGCAGCAGACTGGCTAACCTACTGAAGAGGTAGGGGTTGGGGTTGGGTGTTCAAAGCCCCCAAGTAAATATAAACCCTCAGGAAAGTGACACACCAAATACCTCTCTGCACAAATGGGAAAAATGAGCATCATCTGGAAAGCACTATATGCTAATGTCTGTAGTATGGGAAATATGGTTCTGGATCTTGATGCTGTCCTGGAAAAAGGTGGTTTAAGTGGTGATCATGGTTCACAGAGGACCATGACTGGGATATTGTTATACTAGGCTATAATCTGTTCAAGAAAGACAGGTTAGGAAGAAAGGAGGTGTGGCATTATGTTAAAGATAATATTAAAGCCCCACAATTGCAGGCCTACAGGGTAAGGAAGAGGCACTGTGGGTCAATCTGGAAAGAGGAAGTGGAAAATGTATTTACATTGTGTGATATACAGGCCTCCTTCACAGGTAAGTGGACAGAGATTTAACTGAAGAAATTTCAAATATCGCCGTGAAAGGGGAAGTGCTACTAATAGGTGATTTTAATATGCCCGATGTTGATTGGGGTATCCCTACTGCAGGGTCTTCTAGAAGTAAGGAGATCCTGGATTCTCTATAGGGTGAACTGGTCCAACAGTTGGTAATAGAATCCGTGCAGGATGGGGCCATAGAGGACTTAGTGCTTATGAATGAGGAGAGCATTTCAGATGTTATCAAAGTGAGCTCAATTCCCACTGCAGTTCCTTGTGACTCTGGGCAAGTCACTTAACCAGTGGTGTGCTGGAGCCGGCTCGCACCGGCTTGCAAGAGCCGCTTGTTAAATTTTGACAGATCTTGCGAGCCGGTTGTTCTTTGGGGCGAGCCGGCTCCATTACACGAGGTAAGCATGGCAGGAGGGCGCCATCACAGGCCATGCTTACCTCCCCTCCCGCTCCCAAACATGTCCAGCGATGTCCTTCGCGCCCACCCTCCCCTCCCGCTCCCATCCGTCTTTTTCTATTACCTCCGTCGAAGCGCCGCGTTATTTAAAGCCCTGCTGCCCGTCTCCAGCCTTCCCTGCTTGCTTCGTGATGAGTTCGTTCCCTTAGTCCCGTCTTCTGACATCATTTCCTTTTTCCGCGAAGGTGGGACTGAGGGAACAAACTCATCACGAAGCAAGCAGGGAAGGCTGGAGACGGGCAGCAGGGCATTAAATAACGCGGCGCTTCAACAGAGGTAATAGAAAAAGATGGATGGGAGCGGGAGGGGAGGATGCGGGCGACGGAGAATCGCTGGACATGGATGGGAGCGGGAGGGGAGGGCAGGGGAAGGAGGAGAATCGCTGGGTATGGATGGGTAGAGGGGGGCAGGGGAGAGAATTGCTGGGCATGGATGGGTAGAGGGAGCAGGGAAGCATTGCTGGGCATGGATGGGTAGAGGGTGGCAGGGGAGAGAATTGCTGGGCATGGATGGGTAGAGGGGGGCAAGGGAGAGAAGAGAATTGCTGGGTATGGATGGATAGAGAGGGGCAGGGGAGAGAGGAGAGTTTCAGGACATGGATGGAGGGGAGGGCAAGAGAAATTCTGGACATGGATGGAGGGGCGGGAAGGGAGAAAGAAGAAATGCTGGACATGGAGGGAAGATAGAGGAAGGAGATTAGATGAGGGAAAAGGAAGTAAGGAGAGAAACTGCACATGGATGGAGAAAATAGGCAGAAGCTGGATCCACTGTACAGTCAAGTCTGCGAAGGACCAGAAATGAAGAAGAAAGGAGGAAAGAAAAGAAATAAATGGAAAGGAAGCCCTGGAAACTGAGTCAAGGGAACAGATAGAGAGCAGCAGAATCAGATAATGGGCCAGCATGATCAGAGAAACAAAGTCACCAGACAACAAATGTAGAAAAAAATAATTTTATTTTCATTATAGTGTTTGGAATATGTCCACTTTGAGAATCAGGTACTGAACATTACAAGTTTATATTTATTTATTTACTTATTTATGGCATTCTATCCCATATTAAACATGAATTAGATTGGAACCTCGGATCATTTAATTTTTTTTTCTTGAAGAGAGAGTAATGCATTGCCCCCCCCCCCCCCCCCGGGCTATAGCCAGCTCTGCAAATTGGGGGGGGCGCAGAGGTGGGCGGGGGGGGCACAGAGGTGGATGGGGGGGGGTGCAGTGGTGGATGGGGGGGGGGGGGCGCTGAGGTGGACCGGGGAGAGAGCCTGTTGTTAAAAATTTACCAGCACACCACTGCACTTAACTCCCCATTGCCCCTGGTACAAAATAAGTACCTGAATATATGTAAACTGCTTTGAATGTAGTAGCAAAAACCTCAGAAAGGCAGTATATCAAGACCCCTTTCCCTTTATTTGCCTTCATTTTTCTATGTTCTTCTTTGTTTCTACGTGTCACAAGTCTAGATAATATGGAACCAAAGCTGTGAATGCTGATGTAATGACAGCAGCCCAGCAATGTACTCTCCATTTATGAGCAATTAGGTTTTCATTTTTCTCTTTTCCACTGAAAGCATGACCATGCTTGATGTCTGAATGACAGAGCGAGCATATGGAGGCCAGGAGGACCACAAAGTAGGCTGAACCCTGAGGCTACAGTCCTTTTTGGCTTCCTCCCTCACCCTTAATCGTGTCCTGTAGTTTTACTGTACAAATCAGAATCAGTGTGAGAGATTGGTCAAGCTAATTAAAAGATATAATGCTCCTACAGAGAAAAATTTATGTAACCCTGCGTTGGTTATGAGCATCAGATGGACTGGCTGAGGGCAGTTCAGGGGCTAGCAGAGCTAGAAGGCCGTCTGGCACAGAATCCACTCACTTCTCACATGTCTCTCTGTCAATAAAGTCGTTCACACAGTCAGATATATTTGAAAGTGAACAGTTTACTTCAACTCAGATAGTCAAATAACTGGGAAAATGCTTCTTAACAATTTACACTACTTGTATAGTCCAGTAAATAAGTCAAAAAGAGAACTTTTCAATATTCTTCTTCCTAATTCTCCTTACCCCCTCAGGGATTTCAGGACAGCCAGAGAGATCCATCCCATGTTATTTGGCAAAGACCAGGGACAGGCAGAGGGCAGGAGGCTCTGTGATTTCCCTACTTATAGTGCTGTGCTTGGAATGGAAGGACTCTGCTGCTGAATAACTGCAACCCTTGATCTTAGACACTATCAGAGACCTTTTTTTTTTTTAACTTGAACTCTGTAGAGCAGAGTCAGAGGCTGCAGCTCTCTCTGCAATTGTCCTTGTGGCTGACTAGATGGAAGTACATAAGACAAGTAGAAAGGAATTATGGGGTAGATATTCAGCCAGTGGCGGTGAGCGTTTTTTTAGCCACCACTGGCATCATTCCCAGATATTCAATGCCGGGCCATGTCCAGGCTCCAACACTGAATATCTGGGTTTATGTGGCCTGCTATCTGTTATGCGGTGAAGTGCGATATTCAGCATTTAACCACACAGGTGGCACCACAAAGAGAGGACTGATTTTTATGTGGTCCAATCTGACCACTTAGCTTAGGTGGTTAAGTGCTGAATAGCGACACTTAACCACATAAGTGCCGACTCTGCCCCCAGACCGCCCACAAAATAACTGGTTTTCACTTTAGAGGTCTATGGTGATATTCAGCGGCACTAACCAGTTAATTGCCTCTGAATATCAGTGGATAGCCCCACACAAGCAACTTAACCATCCAGAATCCATTTCTGGCTAGTTAAATCACTTTGAATATTGACCCCAATAAAAATAGCAAGAGATCTTTATGTAAGGAAAGCAAACAAAGTACAAGAAAAAGGAAACCAATATGGTTTTCAAAACAAGTGGCTGAAAAAATAAAGGCAAAAGAGGTGGTGTTCACAAAATACAGAAGAAAACAGAAGAGAATACCCCATGCAACTCAAAGAACTAAAGAGAGAAATATGGCTGGCAAAAGCGAAAGTGGAAGAAAAAATGGATAGCGATGTGAAGAGAGGTGACAGGACCTTTTTCAGGTATATTAGTGAAAGGAAGAAGGCTAGAAATGGAATTGTAAGACTGAAACTTGCTGAGAACCGCTATGTGAAGAGCGATAAGGAAAAGGCATGTGGCCCGGACTACAGCTATGTGATGCAAAGTTCTACGTTAGGATCAGGAAAAGGATCTAGGTGTCATCGTTGATGACACATTGAAACCCTCTGCTCAGTGTGCAGCGGCGGTGCAGAAAGCAAATAGAATGTTAGGCATTATTAGGAAAGGAATGGCAAACAAAAATGAGGATGCTATAATGCCCTTGTATTGCTCTAAGGTGCGACCGCACTTCAAATACTGTGTGCAATTCTGGTCAATACATCTCAAAAAAGATATAATGGAATTAGAAAAGGTACAGAGAAGGGAGACGAAAATGATAAAAGGGATGGGACAACTTCCCTATGAGGAAAGACTAAAATGGCTATGGCTCTTTAGCTTGCAGAAAAGACAGCTGAGGGGAGATATGATAGAGGTTTATGAAATAGTGAGTGGAGTGGAATGGGTAGACTCTTTCCAAAAATATTACAACTAGGGGGCACGCAATGAAGCTACAAAGTAGTATATTTAAAACAAATCATAGAAAATATTTCTTCACGGAACATGTAATTAAACTCTGAAATTTGTTGGCAGAGAATGTGGTAAAAGCGGTTAGTTTAGCGGGGTTTAAAAAAGATTTGGATAGCTTCCTAAAAGAAAAGTCCATAAGTCATTATTAAGATGGACTTGGGAAAATCCACTGCTTATTTCTAGGATAACAACCAAATATATTTGGTTGTTATCGATAATACGAGTAGAGTTCAGCTGCATTGTTTGGCAGTATTTCTAGGATAAGCAGCATAAAATGTATTGTACTGTTTTGGGATCTTGCCAGGTACTTATGATCTGGATCGGCCACTGTTGGAAACAGGATACTGGGCTTGATGGACCTTTGGTCTGTCCCAGCATGGCACCGCTTATGTTCTTATGTTCTAACGCGGATATGCTAACAAATCTTTCTGTTTTGTGTTGTTCACAGAAAAAAATCCTGGAGAAGAACCTCAGTCAGCTGACAAAGGTATATATGGGAATGGAATAGCTATTGTATCATTCATAGAAGAAAGTGTTTATGAAAACGTGAAAGTGGACAAAGCCATAGGATGAGACCCATCCCGGGATGCTGAGGGAGCACAGAGAGTTAGTGGTGGCTGCTCTTAAAGATTTGTTTAATAAATCCTTGGAGACGGGTGAGGTTCCATGGGACTGGAGACGTGTGGATGTGGTCCCTCTTCATAAAAATGGTGACAGAGAATAGGATACTACAGGCTTGTAAGCCTTACTTTATGGTTGTAAAAGTAAGACACTGCTGAAGGAAAGGATAGTGAACTTCCAGGAAACCAATAAGTTACAAAATCTGAGGCAACACGATTTTACCAAAGGAAAATTGTGCCAAATGAATCTTATTGATTTCTTTGACCAGAGAATTGGATCGAGGACACAAGCTAGATGTAGTCTATTTGGACTTCAAAAAAAGCCTCTGACACTAAACTAAGAGAGCCAAAGTTAAAACTAGAGAATGACACGGGGACAAAGTTTTTTTCCTGTCTCTGCCCCATCCCTGCGGGTTCTGTGTCCATCCCTGCCCCGTCTCCGCAGGTTCTGCGTCCATCCCCGCAAGTTCTGTCCACATCCCCATCCCCATGGGCTCTGTCCTCATTTGCAGAAGCTTTGAACAATTATGATTTTATATTTAAATTTTTATTAAAGAATAAAAAGGAACAATATTCTGTGCAACTATTGTGTATAAATTACAAATAGAAAACAATAATAACAGTGAGTATCTATAATAACCCTCCTCACCACCACCCTCTACCCTTCCAACCCCAACAATAGCTGATTTCTACTACCCCAAGGAATCCTAATCCACCCTGTTAAAATGTCCAGGGGTACAAAATTACAACCCATTCTGTATGTCCTAGAGAGGAGAAATATGCTCTATGAAGCACTGTTATGATTTTTTATTCTGTGGATGAATAAGAAGTCATCAACAATCTCAGGATTAAGACTAGTTCTCCTGTCTTCCACAGTCCTTCCTGCAATAGAAGATGTCTTCTTAGAAGATGTGCTGGTAGCAGGATGTACAGGATCCTCCATGCAAAGTTTGCTAGTTGTGGCCAGCATGTTTGCTTGTTTTTCCAAAAAATCAAAATATTGTTGTCTGCATCACTCAAACATAAATAACAGTCCAATTCATTAACAGGCTTCAAAGTAGAAAATGACACAGGAACAAAGTTTGTCCCCGTCCTCGTGGGCCCCATCCCTGTGGGCTCTGTCCCCGTGGAATCTGTCCCCTACCTGTCTCCACAAGCTCTGTCCCCATTCCCATGGTTACTGTGGGTCCCCGTCCCTGTGTCATTCTCTAGTTAAAACCCTAAGTGGTGAACTGGATTAGAAACTAGTTGACTGACAGACTTCAAAGGGTGGTGGTAAATGGAATTTGCTAGGATGAAAGGAAGGTGAGTAGATGAAAGGAAGGTGAGTAGTGAAATGCCTCAAAGTCAGTACTGGGGTCAATTCTATTCAATATATTTATGAGCGACATTGATAAAGGGTAAGAAGGAAAAGTTTGTCTTTTGTGGAGGACTCAAAGATTTATAACAAAGTGGACACCCCAGAGGGAGTGGACAACATGAAAAGTCATCTACAGAAATTAGAAGCATCGTCTAATGTTTGGAAGTTTAAATTTAATGCAAAGAAGTGCAGAATGATGCTCTTGGGTTTGTAAATTCAAAGAAGCTGTATGTGCTGGGGGGGGGGGGGGGGGCAAGAGGCTCCCAACATACCATAGATGTTAGCTTCACTAGCTGTTTACAGATTAACTCCTTCAACCCCCAAATCCCTAGACCACGCTTCAGCTCCCTTTTGGAAATGTAAAGGTGGTAAATCAGCTCTCAGTACTTTATAATAAAAGACACCCATGGTGCTATATCACAATAAAAAGATTTCCTCCAGCTGCTCAGTCACATCCTCTGTAAGAGCAGAAATAGGCAGGGAGGAAATAAAGTGCCTCACTTGGAAATATGAAAAACAGTCAGTCTGTAAAGGATGACATAATTTTCTGAAGTGGGTAAAACAGAAAGGCTTGCTCTCTTCGTCAACCCAAAGTTTTAACACGAAAATACTCCAAGTCACCCAAGTCTGAAAAGATTTACTTGTGAGGCCCACCAGAAAATCTGAGTTACCCTGTAGAGACAACCAAGCAGTATTTCTTTTATTAATCTGTTTATTTTTACAAAGCCTTGCCCAAACCCTTCATAGTTGGGTTATTAAATAGCTAGATTTTATATGTTTTGATAAAATACCGGGGGCTGTGACATGGGGGTCTAACAATTTGTCTGCTTCATCCAATCCGTAAGCTGTCAAAGATGACAGGCTTTACAGTAAAGATCAAAGTCTGGTAAGCCCAAACCTCCTTGTTGTGGAGGATAGGTTACCTGCTTATATTTCAAACCGGCTGTATTTCCCTTCCATAAGAATCCTTGAACTAAGCACTGATCAATCAGTAATTTATCAAGTCTATAAAGAAATAATGGAGTTGTTTGGAAAACGTACAGCCATTTAAGTAGTATCACTATTCTAAAAAGTGCCTGGCGGCCCATCATTGACAAAGGTAGGCTGGACCAATTAGTCAGAAGAGTCCTAGTAAAGGTCAATAAGGACTTTATCTTTACCTTATAGAGTTTATCAAGCAACCTGGGCAGTTGCATACCCAGGTACTGGGTAGCTTCAACCCTCACTGAAAAGGAAAATATGCTCAAACAAAAACTGTAAGCATGGTATTATTGGGATGGCCACTGTTTTTTGTTAATTCAATTTAAATCTTCCAGCAGGCCCAAAAGAGGCCAGGAGTTGGAGAAGAACAGGTATAGAGTCTAGGGGTCTAGCAAGTATTATAAAAATATCATCAACAAAACCCACTGTTTAAAAAAATTGAACCTCCTATATTTAGGTTTTCCATACATCTGGATTTCCCCGGACATGTCCTCCGGGTTTCTGAGCGGGCTGGCCTCAGGGTGCCCTCCCCGAACATACTTTAATGTGCCCTGGTGGTCTAATGGTGGCCTCTTCAGGGCAGGAAAGAACCCCATCTTTCCTGCCCGTTTCCGCAGACCTGCTTGCTGCCGCTGCTTCAAAATGGCTGCTGAGACTCAAGCAGCAGCCTCATGAGACTTCCGCGGAAGTCTTGTGAGGCCACCACATGAAGTCTCAGCAGCCACTGGGGTTCTTTCTTGCCCCAAAGAGGCCACCAGACCCCCAGAGTGCGTTAAGGTACATTCAGAGGACACCCTGAGTCAGTGCTGGAGGGGAGGGGAGGAGGAGATGGGTGTATAGATGGATGGAGTCGTATGGGTGGATGGGTGGAGAGAGGGGGACTGTAAAAAAGGTGGATGGAGTGTGGATGAAAGGAGGGAGAAGGGCTGGAAAAAAAGATTGGGGAGGGGAACGTACATGGAGGGATGGGGGAAATATGGATAGAAGGGGATGGAGAGGAGAGGAAGATATGCTGCTCATGGATGGAAAGGAAAGGAAAGGGGGTTATGCTGCTCATGGATGTTTACTTTTTTGAAATGTACATCTTTTCTAATTTTGTATTTAGCAGTGTACAGAAGAAAATGCATTTCTGTTACTTTTACCAGTACTTTTACTATTTATAGAATCTGGCTTTCTTGGGGGAGGGGGGGTTCAAGGGACTGCGTGGCACAGGGGCGGCATTTTATTTTTCTGCCCTCTTTTTTTGTCTCCGCAAATATGGTAACCCTGTTTATATTGACACCAAATATCCCCAGATGTGATCACATGCTCTGCAATAAAGGCTCCAAAAAAAGGACAAATAATATTGGAGAGAGGAGACAACCCTGCAGTCAGTGCCTCCATGCACTGAAAAGGTAGAAGAAAGTACAATATTAATCAATACCCCAGCTCTGGGATCTTTGTACAGTGTTCATATAACTAGTAGAAAATATCCTGTAAAAACAAATTGCTCCAGAACATAAAAAAGAAAAGGCCATGAAACTAAATCAAAAGCTTTTTCAGCATGGCAATTGAAAGCCAATGCCTCTTTTTTTATGTAACAGACAATAATACTCTCAGGCTGTAAAAATCTTCCATGCATTAAAAATTGGGGTGCCTGTGCCTGAGAAAGCCCACTTATCATTATGACTAAGGCAAGGTAAAATATCACTTAGAAGCAAGGCCATGAGTTTTGCCAGAACTTTAAAATCAACATTAAAGAAGGATATTGGCCTATAGAGCTCATTTTTAGAAGAGAAAAACATCCAAAAAGTGACATAAATTGGTATTTTGAAAACCAATTTTTAGACGTTTTTCTATGAAGTCCGTCAGAAGTGCGTTCAAATCACAAGGGTGTCAGGGACGTGTTAAGGGCGGGATCTGGGCATTCCTAACAGACGTTTTTCAGCCATAATAGAACAAAACAAAACCGTCCAGGACTAAAACTAAGATGTTTTGAGCTAGACCTGTTTTTATAACGAATAAGGCACAAAAAGGTGTCCTAAATGACCATCAAGCTTATTTTCGAAAGTGATTGCCGGCCATTTCCCGACATAAATCGAGAGATGGCCGGCGATCTCTGAAAAGCGGCGAAATCGGTATAATCGAAAGTGGCTTTTTTGACAGCATCGCCGCTTTGCTGTCGCCTCACTGGTGAAAGTTCAAGGGGGCGTGTTGGTGGCACAGCAAAGGCGGGACATGGGCGGGCATGGGCGTGGCTACCAGATGGCCGGCTTTCGCGGATAATGGAAAAAAAAAGCGGCGTTAAGCAGTATTTCGCCGGGTTTACTTGGTCCTTTTATTTTCCCGACCAAGCCTCAAAAAGGTGTCCCAACTGACCAGATGACCACCGGAGGGAATGGGGGATGACCTCCCCGTAATCCCCCAGTGGTCACCAACCCCGTCCCACATTAAAAAAATACAAATCAAAACCTTTTTTTACCAGCCTATATGCCAGCCTCAAATGTCATATCCAGCTCCCTGACAGCAGTATGCAAGTCCCTGGAGCAGTTTTTAATGGGTGCAGTGCACTTCAGGCAGGCAGACCCACGTCCATCCCCTCACTACCTGTTACACTTGTGGTACTAAGTGTTGAGCCCTCCAACCCCCCCCCCCCAAAACCCACTGTACCCACATGTAGGTGCCCCCCTTCACCCATAAGGGCTATGGTAATGGTGTACAGTTGTGGGGAGTGGGTTTTGGGGGGGATTTGGGAGGCTCAGCACCCAAGGGAAGGGAGCTATGCACCTGGGAGGTATTTGTATATTTTTTGTAGAAGTGCCCCCTAGGGTGCCCGGTTGGAGTCCTAGCATGTCAGGGGGACCAGTGCACTACAAATGCTGACTCCTCCCACGACCAAATGCCTTGGATTTCGCTGGGTTTGAGATCGCCGGCATTTTTTTCCATTATTGCTGAAAAACAAAACCGGCCATCTCAAACCCGGCAACTCTGACATTAGGCCGGGCTTAACCGTATTATCGAAAAAAAGATGGGCGGCCATCTTTTTCAAAAATAAGCTTTCGGCCAGTTGTTGCGCCGCCGCCAAAATAGATCGCCGGCGATCTATTTCACCGGCGATGTTCGATTATGCCCCTCCATATGACCACTAGAGGGAATCAGGGATGACCTCCCCTTACTCCCCCAGTGGTCACTAACCCCCCATCCCCCCAAAATGTGATTTAAAACATTACTTGCCAGCCTTTATGGCAGCCTCAGATGTTATACTCATGTTCATTAGAACAGCAGTGATCAAGGTCCCTGGAGCAGTCTAGTGGTGGGTGCAGTGCACTGCAAACAGGTGGACCCAGGCCCATACTTCACCTTACCTATTACACTTGTGGAGGAAACTGTGAGCCCTCCAAAACTCACCAGAAACCCACTGTACCCACATATAGGTGCCCCCTTCACCCGTAAGGGCTATGGTAGTGATGTACAGTTGGGGGGTAGTGGGTTTTGGGTGAGGTTTAGAGGGCTCAGCAGACAAGATAAGGGAGCAATGGTGAGACGTGTACCTGGGAGCAGGGCCGTCGAGGGGGGGGGGGCAGGGGGCAAAATTCTCTGGGCCCGGCTCTGGAGTCTCTCGGCCTCTCCTGCTCCCAGGCCACTGGCGCTGCAGTCCCGTCTCCACCTGCCTACCCTCAGCTCCCTTCTGTCTGTCATCTGACTGCCTGCATTTAATCTCTAAAGCATCAGCGTAGCACCTTCTCTGCGAAAGCAGCAGATCGCCTCGGGTGTGCCTTCCCTCATTGTGTCCCGCCCTCCTCTGATGTAACTTCCTATTTCCGCGAGGGTGAGACACAGTGAGGGAAGGCTCGCCCGAGGCGATCTGCCACTTTTGCAGAGAAGGCGCTGCGCTGCTGCTTTAGAGATTTTTTTTTAATTCAAATGAAGGTGGTCAGATGACAGGCAGAAGGGAGCAGAGGATAGGTAGGTGGAGACTGGGAACTGCGGTGCCGGTGTCCTGGGAGCAGGAAAGGGAGGCACCATTTTGATTTCTCCTTCTCTTAACGGGCCATTTAGTATTTCCAGCTCCACTTCAGCTAAACAAGGGAGTGCTAAATTATCTGAATTCAATTGGTGAGATGTCTCACCCTCATCTTGAACTGTGTAAAGCTGTTGAAAATTTTTTTTAAACAGCTAGCAATATCTTTAGGATTTGTATGTAATGTACCTTCACTATCAAAAATAGAGTTTATGGTTTTCAGTCCTAGCCAAGGATGTATCAGTTTGGACATGGGGCACTAGCTTTATTGCCATGAACATACAGATTGTTCTAATAATAAGCATGTACTTTCTTCACCCTGTCATGCAATTTAGCATTTAAAGCAGATTGTATAGCTAGCAGCCTAACTTTATTTGATTGTATTGATGGCAGATATACCTTCTGCGTTCCCTCGCTAAGTCTTTTTCTAGAGCCAATATAGTTTGGTTTAATTCTCTATGGATGCATATAGCAGATGATGAGATGTCGCTTCTCAGCACTGCTTTCGCAGTTTGCCAAAAGAGCTCTGGGTCATCCTTATGCAGCATTATGAAAACAAAAGAAATCCCATCTCTCCAAAAGATATTTCTAGAAATGTGTATCATAGTACAAATATCTGTGAAAAGTCCAACGAGGTGTATACATGAAGTCCTCTGGTCCCTGGACTTCCACCCAAGCTAATGAGCGTTCTGACATTACCTGTTCTTCTATTTCAGCCTGTGAAATTTTAGCATACCAATTCTTGGGCACAAAAATATAATCTAACCTAGAGGCTGTGTTACGTGCTTGAGCAAAGTAAATAAAACATTTCTCTGGGGCATGCACTGTTCACCAAGTATCAACTACGTCCAAGTTGGTACACAAATAAGAAAGACCTTTCAATTGATTAAGTTTTCCTATGATAGAGGGAAACCTGTCTATACTTGGGTCCATGATCATATTAAAGTCACCAAAGAGAAATAAAGGCAAATTGCCCAGTGATCAACAGTTCTGCATTATTTCCAGCAAGAAGGCATATCCGTGATTAGTCAAACAATAAACATTAGATATGATAATTGCAGTACCTTGTCACAGCTATCACATAGTGCCCTGCTGGATCAATCACTGTTTTTTTCTATTATACAAGGATATGATTTTCCTATTAAAATAGCCACTCTTGACACTAACTAACAGACCCAGTCGAGCCTCAGTTTTGTATGTTTTAGCTCAGATAGCCAAGTTTCTTGAAGGTAGGCCAATTAGAACTTGTTCTGTTTTAATGCTGTTAAAATATTATAGCGCTTTGGAAGGGAGCCAGTGCCAGACACATTTCCATGTGCACATTAGACATAAAATAAAATTCTTAGAGAACTTTAACCTAGTTGTCAGTACTGTGTAAAAGTGAGCACCCAGTGCCCAGCCTTCACCGATGCCCCAGATGGTAGCCTCCAGATTGAACTAGAATTCAAGTAAACCCAGGGCTTTTTTTGAGGGGGTACTGAGTACCGGCACCTTTTCCATTGTCTTCTAAAATTGATCCATGGTTCCCAAGTTTTAATGAAAGAGCTCAGGCTCTGCACAACAATTCTGCTTTGTCAAAGCTTCTGTGACTGGTTGCAGAGGATCTAGCTATTATGGGGTGGGTCCCTGAGTGATCACCCCACCTCTGAAAGGTGGCCCACCATTTGAGTACCAGCACCTTTTTTGCTAGAAAAAATACACTGAGTAAACCTATCCCTTCGCTGCAAGATATAAATCCAACCCCCAATAAAACAACACAATAAAATTCTGCACAAATCCCTCTCTCCCCGCCCAACACAAATTAACAAAAATACCCCTGATATTATGGACCACGTGTGCTTCACTTCCCGTTCCACCTCTCAAAAATGTCTATTCATCCTGAAACAGTGAAATGAATTTTAAAAAGTTATCCAAGTGCCATACAACCATGGATTGAGGCAGCACATGGAAGGAAAAAAAAGAGGGGAGTGGGGGGGGGGGGGGGGGGGGGGGGGGTAACAATAATCCAATCTCTCCTGCAGTCGCTACTGAGGTATGGGAAGTTGTTGATTTGCCTCCTCTGGACTTGCAGATATATATGTGGAACTCCATTATGTAGGACTCTAAGATGTGCTGGATACTGAAGGCTGAAATGAACATTTTTCTCTAACAATGTTCTGCATGCAGCGTTGAATGCGCTTCACTTTATGGATACTCCTGAAATATCAAGGTTCCTTTCAGTGGTGATATCTCCAAAGAATCAAGTCCTAATAGCTGAAATTGCAGTTTCTCCCAGTGCAGCTCAGCCTAGTCTGTTCGCACGTTCAATATGTACTATCCCCAGAGGATTTTTGACTAAAAGTTCCGTCTTGATCCAGGTTTCCAAAGAACTACTCATTCAGCTTCCTTCACCATTTCTGGAAAGCCCAAGAAATGGATGTTGTTTCTGCAGGAACGATTCCCCTAATTTGGTCTCATATTGAAGCAGTGTGGCTTTAAGAGCTATAAGCTCCTCATGTGTTTTATCCGCTGAACCTTCCACAGTGCTAAGCCGTGTTTCATAGTCCATCATATGTCTGACAAATTCCACCACTGTTTGAGGTAATGCAGTAAATTGCTCAGTGAAACCATCAAATTGATCCTTCAATGCTCGCATCACTGCCTCTGTGATTCACTGTACTAAGATAGGGTTTACCATGGCTGGATCCTCAGCACTCTCTGCTATCTTGGCCCCGTCGGCACAGACAGCCTTCTTGTCTTTATATTTCTTGCCTGATTTAGATGCCATCTCCACTGACGATTTTTATATGACTCTGTCCATAGGGTATTAGAACTTGAATAAAGGCAGGTAAAGGAATTATCACCTGATTTTCAGTTGTTTCAGGGAGAGCCCAGGAGCTCCAACAAATGCAGTCTCTCTGGTCAATACATCATGGGGAAGGGCTCTTTATGAATAGCCCAATCCATGGGTAAGGATCAATAGTAAGAATTATTCCAAATGGGGTCTGGATATAGAACACTGAAGCCCAGAGGGAACTGAAGGTTATATTGGGAGAAGGTAGGGAATGAGAAGTGCTACTGCCCTGGGAGGGGAGATTCTTCTAGTCCTAATTGATGGGAAAGAATTAAGCTAGCTAGTAGGCAGAAAATTAATTGGCGGGAGGGGTTAATACCTTTGGAACCCTTAAGAATTTTCCTGAGAGTAGTGAGAGGAGAAGAGAGAGGGAGAAAGGAAGAGCCTGCAGCCCTGGGACCTTAAAAGAAGCCACTACCTAGTAAGCACTGAAATGGAAAGACTAACGGAAGAGGCAAAGTTCGACAGAGGTGTAGCTGTTAGGCTGAGTATTCCTAGTGAATAAAGACCAGTGAACCCCCCCCCTTGGAGTCAATATTCCTAGTGAATAAAGACCAGTGAACCCCCCCCCCCCCCCCTTGGACTCAATATTCCGCCATCGGTGTGTTATGCTCGGAAATGCAATGCCAGGCCATGTCCAGGCTTCGGCATTAAATTTCCAGTTTTCAGCAGGAGCCGGCTTCACCATAGCCAGTTAGTTGCGATATTCAGAAAGTTCAGAAAGGCTTGAAGCAGTTTATGCTGGGGAGACTTCTATTGTTTTTATCCCATAAATGGCAAAGAAAGATCAGGATGACCTGAAGTGAGCTTTGACAGCAACACCAGTAGTTGGGAAGTAAGGCCAGTGTTCAGCAGACTTCTACAATCTGTGTCCTGAAAATGGCAGAGACAGATCAGGATAAAGTATGAATATTTTATATCATATTCATATCATATACTGTGATTTCAGGTGTAGTGTATTTCAGTAGGGGAAGAGTACACATCTTAAGACTGAAATTAGAGAGTAAGAAGTAAATTGTTAGAAATATTGTTGGATTGTTTGTTTAATCATGTATTGCTAATGAATGTGACTATGCTGCAGTCATAATAATAAAACCATTCTTTGGACTATTAGCATAATGTGTGGATTGTGTTTCAAGATTGCATCCTACGGTATATAACTGCCTATATGAAGTTCTGACATGTTTTAAAGCTTGATTGTGATAAGCAATATATAAAGTGAATAAGTCACATCAAACCAATTGAGGAAACTAAGGCACCTCCCTCAATTCCCATCAACACCTGATAACCTTCAACAGAAAATCTGTGACCTTCAAGTGTAATGCAGGTCATGTTTGGACAGAGAAGAGTCAGTGATCAGGAAGTCAAGCTGTGCTCTGTGGTATCTGAGACCTGACCACTCTGCTCAGTTATAAAGAGACATGAGCTTGTTCGGAAAAGAGTATCACGAGCGGCTATATAGATTATTGTAAACCACTTTGATTGCTCACATGAAAGACGGTATATCAAGTACAAATAAAAATTTCATGTTCTGCAGTCTCCAAGGTTCATGCTTTGCATGCTAGAAGATGAATCTACCTACAGCAATTTCCATCTCCAATTCAACTGAAAGAGGATTTTTTTCTGTACCATCAGCCATAGTTATCAGTCTTTGCAAAACTGTCACTAAAACTCACTACTGATGACATAAATTGTGATGTATTCCAAGTTATAATTTCTTTTCCAATGGCATCTTTCCACCCCTTTCTGTGCTTACTGTGAAATTACTTACATGATTTAAAGCTGTCACAATGGAATATGTTAAATTATGAAGATTTCTGATCTTTTGCCTTTGTTGATTTCATTTTTAAGTAAACTTTTGGAAATTTAAAAAAAAAATCCCTAGTTTTCTAGCACTCACAGTAAGTTGGAATCCTGATCAACCTCTTACACACAGCTGGGCAGTGATACCAAATTTCAAGTTTCTTTTATTACCTACCACTGGGAAACCACCTAGGCAACTTACAATAAACAAGTTAAAATTCATAAAATACAAATATATTTATTTAACCCTTGTCCCAGGGAAACGCCAATTTTAACTCCCAACTAAGATCTTGGTGTCAGGGACTAGGCTTGGGTTCACAAAAAATTGAAGTATCTCTGATCAGGTGCAGACTAGGGCCAGAGAAATCTCTGGTAGGCCTGCAGGTAACCCACCCTATTCTCCTGGGAACTTGCTCTTAGAAATGGATCAAGTTCTCACAGCAGCTGAACTTCAAAGCTCTTTACTGATTCAACTCAAACTACTACTACTTCTACTTACCATTTCTATAGCGCTACTAGACGTACGCAACGCTGTACACTAAATATGTAAGAGACATTCCCTGCTCGATAGAGTTTACAATCTAATCAAAACAAACAGGACAAATAAGGGATAAGAGAATTACTTACAGACATGGGTACTGAACAGGTGAATAGGAGTTAGGAGTTAAAAGCAGCCTCAAAAGTCCAATAACAGTGAAACATTTATCCAATGGGACTGGCCATAGGTAGAAAAAGTAAAGTCATATCCAGTTAGGTTTTATCATAAGTCCATCCCATCCCAGACCTGTTGATCCACTTGAGGCCAAATGAAGTCACACCAGGAGTGTGGCTACTCTGCACCCACTCTCCCCCTGCCTGAGGTATCTTTTCCCACCAGGCACTCCTTTCTCATAAGTTTGGCTCCCCGCTGAGGAAAACTGACTCTGATCACCTTTGCTTCTTAGCAGAGGTTAAACCTGGCCTGAAGTTGCAGAGATCCACCTCCCCAGGTCTGGGATTCCCTCTTGGTACTCGGGATCACGGTGGGAGCCAGGCAACCAAAGATCCCACTCTAACAGTACTCATTGTTATATTTCTCTATTCACACCACCCGCTCGAGCTGGACTTCATCTACCACATTAGGCAGCTATGCTAGCTCCCATCACCATAGTGACCCCCAGGAGATTCTCACATCCCCTGCTCTGCAGCAGAGACATCTCCTTTGGGGCTACTTAAAAGAAAACTGAACTATAATTCAAATAGGAAAGGAGGAGTCAGATACAGTTACAGTTATTACAGATACCTAGTCCACCCCTGCACTTCTACAAAGACCCCCCAAAATCCAGCCAACTGAACTCTGCAAATTAAATATAAAATATCAGGGAAGGCAAAATATAAGAATGGGCTGTGTGTGAAAATGCCTTTTGTGTGAGTGTGTCATTAAATTATAGGACCCACAAGCCAAAATCAGAGGCCAATAATCCGAATAAGCACTTTTCTGCAAATATCCACTTAATTTTCATGCATATTTGCAAGGGGTGGAGCATAGCCAAGACATAGACGGAGCTACCACTTACATGTGTAACTTACAGCCTACTGTAAGTTATGAGTGACCGCATAAGTGCAGACACCTACATGTTAGATGCAATGATGCCGAGTTAAGCTAGGATTCTATAATGGAAACAGGGGAGCCTAGGTTCCATTATAGAAGCTCCTACCATGCAGACTTGGGGGCGCCTAAATGGAGGCACCCAGTTATACAATTGCTCCCTATATGTTTACATTATCTCCCTGATAATCAAAAGCATTTAACCAGCCAAGATTGGAACATGGCCAATTAAATGTCCTATAACCAGCTATCTGCGAATTTCAGGAGGACATGAGCGACTATGACCCACTGAAAATTTGTGGTTAGCGGCAAGCCGGTTATATCTCCTGATCCAACCGGCTATCTGCTGATTTTCAGCGTGAGTTTAGCGTCCATATTTAGCTGTGTGAATACCTGGAATATCTTTGGCTGGTTCAGACTTAACTGGCCAGTGCTGAATATCAGCTTGGCCAGTCAAGTTTGAACTGGCCAAAATTAAACCAGATATTCAATGCCAGAAACCGGAAACGGCCCAGCATTGAATATCTCGGCTTAGCGCCGACCGTAGGAGTTAGGCAGGTTAACTCCCTCAGTCTGAATACCGGGCCCTATGTATTTATTACAGTTAATCTTCTCACTCTTTTAACTCAATTTAACTTATTGCCCAGAGATCACCATACACATGATTAATCTTTATGATCCATCCTCCATTGCCCCTCATAGATGTGATCCCCCAATTTCCTGAGGCCCAGAAGCACTAAACCTGAGCCAGCAACATGGTTTTTAAACTAGTTCTAGCTGGTTTAGCGAGCAAGTAGTAAAACGAGAGATGCACAAAAGAGTTCTCCAAGCCATTTTCCTGTCACGGTACCAGATAACGAAAACGGAATGCACAGTTATTATAAATAGATAATTACTAATGTAATGTGCATGTAAGGTGATGCATAACTATTTTCCGACCCCATGCACAAAAGCAGTCCCTACCTTTACCGTGGAAAATCTAACGGGAGGTCTGCAGCTCTCGTTAATGCCTCTTTGCAGCTTGCTTGATGCAGCTACAGAGATGTAGTGGAATACCTCTTCATACCTCGCTAGGTGTCTCCTCTTTCAAGTACAGAGGGATCCATCAAGGACCCTGTTTTGCTGCTGCTGCTGCCCTCGCTGCTGGTGATGATCAACCCATGGAATGAATAATAAATTCAGCAAAGTGCCCATGAAGAATGAGAAGCAGAAACCGGCAGCCACCGTGACCCTCCTCTGTCTCATTTCTGGTGATTCTAAGATATCCCAAAAGCAGGATGTGGAGGGTTGCAGAACTGTGCTGAGGATCCACATGGGAAATGTAGTCTATTAAAATGGTTGCAGAGCTACTGCCGGTGGGTTGATTTAATGAGAACTACTGCTCCTGGAGGCAGAAAGCTAAAGTGAGCTAGAAATATGAACAAAATGACTGCAGCTCGGAACCAGTCACCTCCGGAGCTCCCTGCTCCAGCCGTTTCAGTTGGTCTCTCTCAGCCAATCACAGCACAGCATGCGCTGTGATTGGCTGGCAGGCAGGCACTTCAAGGCAAGCGGCAGGCAGGATCAAAGGCTGTAGACGGCTATTATACATGCTGCTTGTCTGCGTGTATGAAGCCGTCTGTGGCACATGCAGAGCAGCCATGCTTAACACATGGCTGCTCTGTGCATGCTCAACTGACCGACTGGCTGGAAGGAAATCACATACAAATGTGCTAACAGCAAGCAGCTTATTTGCATGCGATTTCCTTTATGCATCCCTGTTGTTTACCAAATTAGTAAGCAGCAACCAGGGATCGGTAAGGAAAGGGCTTTTAGCGTGTAGTTAGTGCATCTGGGCCTGAGTACACGCTTTCCAACCTCTTCAGCCTGTCCTCACTAGTCTACCTTGCTTCACAAATTTTTTCCATTTTCCTAACCCATCCACAGCAGAGGTAAAAATCTCTGTCTCCGCCTCATCTGTCTCCACCAATTCTCTACTGCCACCTCCTCCAACTAGTCCCTCTCTTCCACCAGCCTATCCTGACCCGGCACCTTATTCTTACCCCAAGTCTGTTTCCACAAGTCACCCTCATTTTCCTTTCAAACTTTCTCCACCAATCATTTTCACACTCCACCCAGCCCATCACCACTTCTTGCGCAAGAACTGAGCATGTGCAGAGTACCAGTTTCGGCAGCTGAGAGTGCTGCTGCTGACTTCTGTGATTATCTGAGGGGAGTTATGGTGAGCTGCAGATGCCTTCATCTGGGCCAGCGCAGGCAGTGATTATGAATCACCGCTGCATTGTTTCTCAGCTGCAGCTCTGGGTGAACTGTGTGACAGGTAGCGGTTGGGGGCATGGGCAAGGATTCACTGCTCTTGCAGCCTTGTGCTTTGTCCCAAGCTACAGGGGCAAAGGGAGCACAGAACAAGCGGAGCCGACAGGCGCGCGGCACGCCCCCCCCCTTGGTATGCCACTGGCAATTATAGCACATAACTGCTGTCATAGAATACTAGCATAAGTCCGCATTTATGCACATAAATTTAGGTGCAACCACTTATGCCATGTCAAGGATTGGTTGCTCATGCCTAAAATGCTGTCAGTACTCTAGAAGCATGGAGGAGCATTTTCAATATGACAACTAAGTCCGATTTGGGATGTTTTGTGAAAACATCCAAAATCGAATGACACTGCGATTTTCAAACCAGAAAAACATCTATTTTTTGTTTCAAAAATCGCCATTTTCTAGACATTTTTGTGCTCAGTGCGTCTTTTTTAGGTACAAAAACAAGCCACTGGGATGTCTGAGGGGTCAGCATTTTTAGTAGTCTGGCCACACAGACATCCCAGCAGAGCAGTGGAGCACCCTAGGGGGTGCTGCAATGGATTTCACATAAAAGGTCCCAGGTACAACTTTCACTGTAACCCTCTTATATTGTATTGTGAGCCCTCCAGGAACAGAAACAAAAAAAAAACTGTACCATACTGTGCACCAGTACAATAGCCCTCAAGCCTGCAGGTGCCACCTATATGTAGTATAGCAGGTATTTAGTAGTTTTTGGAAGGCTCATACTTTCCACCACAAGTTTACCAGTGAGAGTGGGATATGGCCCTAAGTCCCCTTCTCTACAGTTCACTACACTGACCAGTAGCCTACTCCTGGGACCAGCTTGCTGCTCTAATAGGGATAGGTATCATATTTGAAGCTGTCATAGAGCCTGGTATATACTGACACTGTCACATCTTTAGGGGTGGGAGGGGGTCTGTGACCACTGGGGGATTAAGGGGGGCCATCTGGTCATTTAGGGCACCTTTTTGTAACTTAGTCATGCTTGAAACAGGTCTAAATAAAACCGTCTTCATCTTTGCCCCAGACGTTTTGGTTTTGTTCCATTATGGCAGAAAAACATCTAATTTTTGAGAATGCCCAAGTTCTGCCCAAAACATGCCCTCCTCTAAAGTTTGGATGAACTGCAGAGAAAAGCATCTCAAATCACAGTTTTGAAAATTGTAACTTAAACATTTTTGAGAGAAAAACGTCTTTCTGACGCTTTATGTTGTTTTTCAGATATTTTTCTCTTTTGAAAATAAGCACCTTAGCGCACACGTGCTTGGCTCACCCCCGCCCTTTCAATATGCACACCCCTCTCTCAGTTACATGCTATAGAATTCAGATGATAACATTAAAGAATAGCGCCTAAGTGCAGTTATGTGCATTACTGCAAATTAATTGGTGTTAATTGGCAGTATCTGTGTAGCCTATAACTTTCAAACGCAAATGTGTGCTCGAGGCATGCAAATTTATGTGCAAGATTACAGAATGAGGGGGACAGCCTCCATAACTGAGCACAATACTGCAAGATCTCACCAATGATTTACAGACAGGTGTTATCACCTCTTTTTTTTTTTTTTTTGTAATCTATTCATGACAGTTCTTCCTAAGCACACTAACATGCTTCTGGCTCCTAGCGCTGCTTTGTTACACTGTTTACGAGCTTTGAGATCATCACATATGTTTTAACCTGAGATCTCTCTCCTGTCTGCTGCACATCAGCGCCTCCCTCCCTATTATGCACTGTTCTCTTGTACTAATTATTTACTTTTATTTACTCAAGTTTCAAGTTTTATTAATGCTTTAAGCCCCGCCTAACAGACTTGCCTTCTAGGTGGCTTACAATCTAAAAGAAAGTGAGACAGGAATAAAAGTAGGAGATTCTGGCGAGACAGACAGTATAGGGAAAAAAGGAAGGAATGCCAATTTCAATAGGAAAGAGAGAGGGGAAAATAAAGAGGTAGATTTTGCTGACTTTCAGAGGAATCCATTCAGTCCCCCGTAGCTTAGAAGGGATTAGTGAAATGTGTCTTGGAAAAGAAATGTTTTAAGGTCTCCCTTATACACCCTGAGGTGATTTACAAACACATTTCCACCTCCCTCCATTCATACTAAAAATCCCTCACAATCAAAACATGCCCCTTACTACTAAATAAAACCTCAATATCTCTCTCCCACCCCACCCCAATATTCCTTAATCCTCAGCAACCAACTTCCCGAAAACTGCTAATCTTTTATCATCTTTATACTATCAGATATGGTCCATAACTTACACAGGTGATGGACCCAAATCTTTACAAGGTGTCAGAAACGTATCAGAACACAGTCTCTGAAAATGCTCTTTTCGTGTTCTCTTTAACTGTGTCTCTGCTTGGACTGGGATCACCACTAATCCTCAAAGTTTTTGATGTGGCACATAATACTCAAACAAATTTGCCAAATAACTAGGACCCAGTCCATGATTGGTCTTAAACAATATCACAAATCATTTAAACTGAATTTGACACCATACAAATTAAAATTGAAATGACCATGCTTCAGATGCATTGCTCTACATATTTGTAAAAATCTTTGCTACTACATTCTTAATCAGCACTCAGTCTTCTTTAAGTTACTCATTCTTACTCGTCTATCAGAGGTGACCATCCTATTGTTGATCTTGGTACCATCTGCAAAAAGACAGACCTAGGAGTGAAGCTCTCCACCCTTTTCTTTGAGTGAATTCCCATTTGACAGAATCTCTGTTGCTGCCTATCAGTAGGTCACCATCTTAGGATCTATCTTAAGGATACTCAGCTTATTTATAAGCTTTCTAGGCCACATAGAGACAACGGAGACCTTAGTAGAATATAACTATATCATATGTATAGCTTGCCCCTCATCTGAAACTTTGGCCAGTCAGTCAATAAAATTGATCAGATTTATTTGACACGATCTCCTTCTGCTAAAACCATGCTGCCTGGACTCTGGATACTCCATTATCCTTTCTTTCAATTGGGACTTCATTATTTAATCCATCCCTTTAAAACTATGGAGCTGCAGAGGAAAGATGGCTTCAGATGGAACTACAGCTCCCAATGAGGCAGTAGAGGGTGTTAATGTTAATGTTATATTCCCCTCAATACCTAAAAAATGGGTTCAGCGTGGATTACAATTCGAAATAAATCAGTCTACAAAACTGGGAGCTCACAATATAATAGTTGGATTAATATAAAGAAAAACATAGCATCAACAATTAATTAGAAAGCACATATTTTCTAAACAAACTCGTCTTTAAAAGTTTGCAAAAGGATAAGTAATGTAATTGAGATTTCACTACAATTGGCAAAGAATTCCAAGTTTGAGAGGCTTGATATGAGAATAGAGCCGTAAAATATTTCTTGGAACGTAAGCCCCTAACAGAAGGGAATGATAAGTTTAGATTATTTTGATTTCCACACCTGGAAGTCAATATATTCAACATGGGTTACATATGGCTAGGGGCCACTCCTTGTAGTAACTTATGGACAAAACAGCAAAGCTTAAACAGGACCAACCAGTGGAGTTTTTCATAAGATGGATATCAATAGAAATCAAACAAAATAAAACATGGAAAAGAAAATAAGATGATACCTTTTTTATTGGACATAACTTAATACATTTCTTGATTAGCTTTCGAAGGTTGCCCTTCTTCCTCAGATCGAAAATAAGCAAAATGTGATACTCTTTTGAATTTACCTAAACTACAGATGAGACGAATCGCAGTGTTTTGGATGGTTCTGAGTTTTCTCAGTAAATATTTCATACAACCCAAGTATATAATATTACAATAATCAAGCTTTGATAGAATTAGTGCTTGTACTAATATTTGGAACGATTCCAAGGTGAGATATTTTTGAATATGTTTTAGATTACTCATAATCCAAAAACTCTTTTTTACAAAACAATCTGAGATTCTCAAGATGCCTCACTGAGAGAGGAAGAGAGAGCCTGGGCAAGGCTCTCTAGAAGCAAACCCTATTGAAACTAGCTGGGAGGAATGGAGTGTCCTCCAGCCTGCAGAAATAAGCACTGGAAAGGCTTTTTACTGGCCCTAGGAGTTGGAAACTGGAGAAATGCTAGAAGCTGCACGCTGACCAGGGAAGAAACCAGAGGTGGGATTTATAAATTATAAGCTGTTTTATTATGGTTGGTCTTCTATGTGCAAGCAACCAGCATATAAAAGAGTAGGCCTGTGTGCTTCAGAGCAGAAGTTTTCAAGAGCTTTCTAGATGTCTCTTTATTGTCCCTGGTGATCTTAAACCAACATGAAACAGATTAACAGGCTCATTTTCAAAAGAGATGGACATCCAAAAAGTGACATAAATCGGCACTTGGATGTCCATCGCACAGAAAAGTCCAAATCGGTATAATCAAAACAGCATTTTGGACGTCTTTCTCGGAAGTCTGTCGCAAGGATGTCCAAATCTCAAGGGGCATATCGGAGGCGTGGTCAAGGTGGGACTTGGACGTCTTTGAGCCATAATGAAACAAAGCAAAAACGTCCAGCACTAAAGCTTAGACGTTTTGAGCTGAACCTGTTTTTATTAAGAATAAGGCATATAAAGGTGCCCCAAATGACCAGATGACCACTAGAGGGAATCAGGGATGACCTCCCCTTACTCCTCCAGTGGTCACTAACCCCCTCCCACCCCCAAAACGTGTGGTGAAGAACATTAATTGCCAGCCTCAGATGTCATATTCAGGTCCATGACAGCAGTATGCAGGTCCCTGGAGTATTTTAGTGCACTTCAGACAGGTGGACCCAGGCCCATCCCCCCACTACCTGTTATACTTGTGCAGGAAATTATGAGCCCTCCAAAACTCACCAGAAACCCACTGTACACACATATAGGTGCCCCCTTCACCTGTAAGGGCTATAGTAGTGGTGTACAGTTGGGAGTAGTGGATTTTGGGGGGGCTCAGCACAGAAGGTAAGGGAGCTGTGTACCTGGCAGCATTTTATGAAGTCCACTGCAGTGCCCCCTAGGGTGCCCGACTGCTTGTCCTGGCATGTCAGGGGGACCAGTCTACTAAAAGTGCTGGCTCCTCCCACGTCCAAATGGCTTGACTTTGGACGTTTTAAACTTGGATGTCTTTGTTTCGAAAATGGCCAAAAATCAAAGACGTCCAAATTGCAAAATGTCCAAATCCAAGGACGTCCATGGTATTTTCGAACACAAAAGATGCACATCCATCTTTTTCGAAAATGACCTTCTCCCCGCTTCAGAATTTGGACGTTTTTGTAAAACGTCCAAATTCCGACTTAGACGTTTCTTTCGAAAATGCCCTTCTATGTGTACTTAGTAACAGGAAGTGAAGAAACCCCACGCAAAGTGGCAGAATCCCAGAAAAAGTTCTGGTTTTTCAAAAGGAAGTTTGGAAAAAGAAAAGGACTATTGTGAAAATGCTAGATATCTTTTTGGTTGAGAATTGTTTCTGTTGTAAGACTTATGATTGAAAGGAAAAGGATTTTGTTCTGTGTTTTTGTTTGGAACAAAATTACAAAAATAAAAGCACCACTTCTTTTTTCTAAAGACTGTTTTTATATTGAAGTCATAAGAGGGTGTAAGCATTCTTCTAGAATGCAGGAGGGTCCATTGCCCGTAAGTCATGGTAAATATTTATTTATTAGGATTTCTTTTACGCCTTTTTGAAGGAATTCACTCAAGGCAATGTACAGCAAGAATAAGTCAAACATAAGTAATAGGCAATTACAGCAGTCCAAAAACAGCCAAATCCATTTACTAAAAGCACTGGCTGCACCTTTGCTATAAGAAAGTAGGATTCTCCAACAGTCCATAATTGACCTGGAGGAGGCATTCCCTGACAGTAGGTATCCCACCAAGTCTTAGTACTTTATCCACCTTCTCCTCCATAAATGGAATGATCTACAATAATATCATACAATCTCTTGCTATCTCCAATCTCAACACTGAAGAAAGGTATTTGATTTAGAAACACAGAAAATGATGGCAGATAACGACCATATGGCCTATACAGTCTGCCCATCCATACCAGCTACTAATCTCAACTATCCTTTCCTCTTTCTTAGTGATCCTCTGTGGTTATCAATCTATTGAGTTTTTTGTAAGTATCTCTGCTGTTTCCTTCTCACCCTCCAAATATGATTCTTTTCATCTCTACAGTTTATATAATTCTACCTCTGCATGTCTTACTTTTACCGACACACCTAATGACCTTGTCAACTTGCATTAACATGTTAGCTTTATAACTCTTGTCTTGAGTCTCTGTTGGAGAGCAGCTGCCAAATAAACATTATTTGAATAACATTTTCTAGTGCAGCCAGCTTACCAAGGGAGTTGGTAGAATCTCTGTCACTGGGCACGTTTAAGAAAGAAGATTAGATAAACATGTCTCGAATGGTTTAGTTACAGTGGATGCTGTCCAAGCACATCTTGAGGTTTCTTTCAGCACTGTCTATGATTCTATGCCAGTGGACCTCAATCTTTTTCTCCAGTATTGACAGGGAAATAGACAGGATTCTGCATTTAGACCTGAGGAAGCAGATTCAAAATAGAAGTGTTCTCCACATCTATTGAAATATTAACTGGCAGAGGTGGGATTTATAAATGCTTCTATACCGCCTTTAACAAAGTCTTCAAAGTGGTTCACAGAAAGGATGAATATCCTAGTCGGATAAGAGAAACACTTTCATTTTGGTTCAAACTTCAAAAATAATCCTACGAAGTGAACAAGTAAAACTTTAAAAACTTTACAAAAAAACTATTAAAGATCAATCGTAAAGATATTGGTATAGTGTTCCATATTTTTGGACCCTGGAAAGAAAAGAATGTTCTCAAATTGAAGACAGGAGCCATCACTTGCAGTATCTTGAAACTCCCTTCTTCTGCCTGATAAGATTTGACACAGCTTGCTCATCTATCTTCAGTGTCATAAACCCATCATTATGGAACAACCTTCCATTACATTTATGTCTTGAGTCATCATATCAGAAATCTAAAATAGAACTCAAGACATATTTCTTTGAAAAAAAAAACCCCTTTTGTATCCTGTCATCTTCTGCAGCAGGAGAGGCAAGTAAAGAGGTTACTTAAATGATGTTGAATTTATCTACTTCTTTTTACCCTTTTGGAATTGTAACTTTTATTTCTCCATCCTATACATTTGAGTGAATTATAAACCACTTAGATGATAATTTTGATGGGCCTGAACTTGAATTTGATCTCATCCTAATCTGTGTCTCCTGGTGCTTGGTGGTGTACCACGACAAAAGGGAATCTTCAACTTCAGTATCCCTCAACTTCCTTGCTAAAGAACCCTGAATTGTGGTTCTTTTGCAGTGGACACTCACCATTAATACTTAGGCAAGAAGGTTGAGATTCATAGAAAGCTGAGCGCCTGACCCTGGCCTCTAGTGTTAAATGCCTGAAGAGAATTTCCATCCAAATCAAGGGGTCCTTTTACAAATGAGCGCTAGCATTTTTAGTATGTGCTACAAATAAGCACAAGCTAAACTCTAGAGACACCCACGTCTCTAATGTTTAGTGCATGCTTATTTTTAGCACGCTAAAAACGCTAGCGTGCCTTTGTAAAAGGACCTCTTAGTACCTCAGTTTAAAAATGAAAATTCTTCAACTTTAGGAGACTAATTCTGAGGTTCTTAAATTCAGGCCTGGTATGCATTTAGGCTCCTAAGTTAGATACCTGGCACTAGAAATTTATGTTAAACTTCTAACTTAATTAGAAACAGAGAAAAACGTAAGCAGATAAAAACCTTATGGCCTATCCAGTCTGCCAATCCATGCCATCTACTCTCCCTATCACTCCCTTAAAGATCCTATGTACTTGTCCTAAGCTGTCTTGAATTCAGATACTGTTTTTGTTTCCACCACTTACATGAATTCACCGCCCTTTCCGTGAAAAAGTATTTCCTCAGATTACTTCTGAGTCTATCCCCTTTCACATTCATCTTATGCCCCCCTGTTTCAGAGCTTCCTTTCAATTGAAACTCTCCTGTGCATTTATGTTACGTGGAGGGGCATAATCGAACGTTACCGGCGATCTATTTTGTCGGCGGCGCAACAGCTGGCCGGAACCGTATTATCGAACAAAATGGCCGGCCATCTTTTTTTTCGATAATACGGTTTAGCCCGGCCAAATGCCAGAGTTCGCCGGGTTTGAGATCGCTGGTTTTGTTTTTCAGCGATAATGGAAAAAATGTCGGCCATCTCAAACCCGGCGAAATCCAAGGCATTTGGTCGTGGGAGGAGCCAGCATTTGTAGTGCACTGGTCCCCCTGACATGCCAGGACACCAACCGGGCACTCTAGGGGGCACTTCTAAAAATTTTTAAAAAATATACAAATAGCTCCCAGGTGCATAGCTCCCTTACCTTGGGCGCTGAGCCCCCCAAATCCCCCCAAACCCACTCCCCACAACTCTACACCTTTACCATAGCCCTTATGGGTGAAGGGGGGCACCTACATATGGGTACAGTGGGTTTGGGGGGGGGTTGGAGGGCTCAACACTTAGCACAAGTGTAACAGGTAGGAGGGGATGGACCTGGGTCTGCCTGCCTGGAGTGCACTGCACCCATTAAACTCTGCTCCAGGGACCTGCATACTGCTGTCAGGGAGCTGGGTATGACATTTGAGCCTGGCATAGAGGCTGGCAAAAAAGTGTTTTATTATTTTTTTTTTTAGTGTGGGAGGGGGTTGGTGACCACTGGGGGAGTATGGGGGAGGCCATCCCCCATTCCCTCCAGTGGTCATCTGGTCAATTGGGGCACCTTTTTGAGGCTTGGTCGTGAAAATTAAAGGACCAAGTAAACCCGGCGAAATACTGATTAATGCCGCTTTTGTTTTTTCCATTATCCTCAAAAGCCGGCCATCTGGTAGCCACGCCCATGCCCACCCATGTCCCGCCTTCGCTTCACCGCTGACATGCCCCCTTGAACTTTCGCCGGCGCGGTGACGGGAAAGCGGCGATGGTGTCAAAAACGCCGCATTCGATTATACCAATTTCACCGCTTTTGTGAAATCGCCATCCATCTTCCGATTTATGTCGGAAGATGGCCGGCGATCACTTTCGAAAATAAGCCTGATAGGTATTTAAATGTCTCTATCATATTTCCCCTTCTCCCACCTTTCTTCTAAAGTATACATATTGAGATCTTTAAGTTTGTCCCCATATGCTTTATGACAAAGACCTCTGACCATTTTAGTAGCCGCTCTCTGGACAAACTCCATCCTGTTTATATCTTTTTGAAGGTGCAGTCTCCAGAATTGCACACAATATTCAAAATGAGGTCTCACCAGAGTCTTTTATACAGGGGCATTATCACGTCCTTTTTCTTACTGGCCATTCCTCTCCCTATGCACCTAGTGTCCTTCTAGTTTTTGCCATTGCCTTTTCTGTCTGTCTGGCCAACTTAAGATTATCACGTATGATCACACCCAAGTCCCGCTCCTCTTTTGTGCACAAAAGTTCTTCAACCCCTAAACTGACACTTGCCCTTCAGCAATATTGCTTATTTCCCTTCTCCAGACGCTATGACTGACCCTGGCCCTGCCCACTTTCTAGATGCCTACATTTAGGTATTCAACAGTGGGAAATTTTCATTTGCACAGATCTAGGTGTCTAGATAAGAGGATCCCAAACCCATCCTGAGAGAGCTCCACCCAGACAGGTTTACAGGATATGCATGAAATATATTTGCATGCAATGAAGGTATTGTATGGAAATCTTTCTCATGAATATTCATTGTGAATTTCCTGAAAACTTGACTGGTTGAAGGGTCCTCCAGGACATGTTTGGGAAACTGAGGCCTAGATCTTTGAATATCTAACCCATAGTTCTCCATCTCTGAAGAAAAGTGCTGCCTGAAGAGCAGGCCCAAGAAGCAGACTTTGTCTGTTAGTAGTCAAACATTCCTGACTGATGTGATTTAAAACACAGATTTCAATATACTGACCTCCAGGTATCTCACATTTTGATTTTACTAACTGATATGTGGACAGTGCAGAAATAGTGCTGCTGCTTTTCCAATGAAACAAAGCAAGACAGCAGATTACCAGGTAAGAGTTAAAATATCAAAACTGGACAACACATCCTGATTATTTAAATCATTGGGATGATTTAATTTAAGTAAATGCTGAGGAAAACTACAATAGCTTACACTTATTTGGAACTACATTACTCAAAGAACAGAAAGCATGAAGAGAATGAGGTACTCACTGGTTTTGCACTGGCATACTCGGCAGCCATTTTGATCTAATTGGAAGCCATAGATGCAATCCTTCTCGGTCAGTGAGCAATTCAAGAGCAGCTCACATGTGGGAGGGCCTATTGTGATGTACGTAGGTTCTGCAAAAGTAAGACAAAAATGAAGTATTAGAAGTAAATAGGTTTATTAGGAGGAAGCAAGACAAGGTGGCGAGGTAAGAAGACAGAACTGGGCAATCAGGGTAATACAGATTTTCTATCTGTTCAAACACAGAAGCTGCTTTTTGGTACTCAAAGTTCTTGGATTTGTAGGCTTTTCTTCATGGCAGTATCATTACACAATGTTTGGAGAAAGATTCCAGACATTTTTAAATAACATATAAACACACACACAAAATAAGGTTCTAAGTCTGGACCCTCAAGTAAAGAACTTTAATTTCACTCTTCTCTGGTCTGTGCTGAAACAATGGAGCCAGGTGGAAATCTACCTCAACTTCAACATGCAAAAAAATGTACAGAACTATATGAATATGTAAGAACTCTTTTTTGATATGAAAATAAATTACCGTAAATAATTCCACAGAAGAAGGTGTTTTCCTAAAACATGAGAAAGCAGCTTGCTTGGGAGTAAAAGTTTAAACTGCTGTTGGAAGCATCTCACAAGAAATGTACAATCTTTTACTTGTAGATGAGCTATAGGACATTAATTTTATAGAGCTACTTTGCTTCCAGTTAAAAACATTAAAACTGTTTCACCTTGCCTGTGCAATTACTCTTTATTATAATACTGCATGTATCTACTTATATTCTATTTTGCTGTGCTCACACATGTATGTCACAAAACAAACTTCCATCTACAAATAACATCCTGTATTTGGCCTGGAGTGCCTCCTTCTGTTTCCTCCAGCAGCCCAAGCTACTTCATTCAGTATATGTGGGGCATGCATGATAATATTAGTTCATTTGTTCACAATAACTGCACAATGTAACATTTCTTTGCAAAAGTAGATGTGTGTGGTTGGCATGGCAGTGCACCGGAATGAATGGAAATTAGGTCAACAAACAGAAACCTGTAAAGCCATACCTTGTTTTTGGAATGATACATTTCTAGGCTAACAAAATGAGCATATCAAAGAAAAAAGTAACATCACTGGAAACTATAAATGAATCACAGATTGCATTACAGTGGTTGAGTGAAGGGGAAAGGGGTCGTGGGTAGATTGATGAGTCAGTAGATTGATAGAAAGGTGACTGTGAGGAGAAGTATCGCTTTTTAAAAGTTTGTTAAATAGAAAGTTGTCAAACTATTTTATTTTATTGCTCACTGACCTTTATTATTATTATAAGCTCATGTAACATAGTAGATGACTGCAGAGAAAGACCTGCACGGTCCATCCAGTCTGCTCGACTGTGTTTTCAGTAGTAGTTGAAGGTGTATTATATTTCCTTGCCCCCAGAGGGCTTATAATCTACTATTCAGCTGCGATTATCTGAGAACAAGTGGCTCTTAGCTGGATAAGTGCCGCTCACAGGGACCAGAGCTAGATTCTGGATAATGTTGCTGAAAATGCTCACTGACCAACATGGCACAGTCTGGATAGTGCCGGGGTAATCTAGGGATGGAATCAGAAGTTATCCGAGTACCGCAAAGGAGTTATCTTCACTTTGCTGGGTACTGGTGCTGAGTACAACTTCTGGCAACTCCATTATATCCAGATATTCAGAGCTAGTATCTGGGTATAGCTTGGTGCTGAAAATCCTGGTATAACTTTAAACCCCATAGTTGAGGTTTTAAAGCAAAGATGACTGAAGTGTTTAAATATAAGGGGATAAGTTTTTACTTGATGCAATGGAAGGTTAACCCCTTCATTCTAAAACAGGATGCTTAAATTTATGTGCGGACTGTCTGAATAAATTCGTTTGAATACATTTATAGAATACTAGCACTTACACAGGTAAGCACACACTTATAATATACTATCTCAATCTTCAGTTCTTTCACCATGTTTGCAATATCTTTCGTAGAGCTGACCCGTCGTTTTAGGGGACCTTTTCCTTAGTTTTTAGCTTAGCAGTACAGTATATTAGAGATGCTTTTATCTAGACACCATGCTATTGATCACTTATATATATATATATATTTTTTTTTTTTGTTTGATGCTCACCGATGTTACAATATACGATCCTTATATTCTTTTGATTTCCATATTGTATATTATATTAGCGATACCATTTTTATAGTTCTTATTTATTTATTTTCTACTTTACTGTCTTCTCCTTGTCTCCTGGTAGGAGATACATTATTTACCACTAGGATTTTATTGTCTTATTTCATTGAACATTGTGACTACTGCTTCAAATATACTGCACATCATTGTTTTCTTTCATCACACTTTCTTCACTGGAAGTTTGTTCCTTTTAGGTGTGAGCACTCCAGAGGGCGGGTGCGAGGGAAAGGCCACTAGAGGAAACCGGGCCTCAGATATGACAGACCTAAATCAAAAAGGAGAGTGTGTGTGTGTGTGTGTGTGTGTGTGTGTGTAACTAACAAGTTATTTTTCATTCAGTAATCTTTCATTCAGTAAAAAATGAAGTAAGTTGGAAGGCTGAAAAATACTCTGTAATGTTAAAAAAAATAATTAGTATCAGCATTAGAGAAGGGATTTAGCTCCTGTCTTTTCTCAGTTGTAACTCCAGGCAAGTTATACTGAGGTACTGTAGGTATTTTTCTATCCCCAGAGGCCTTACGATCTGAACTTGTACCTGAGGCAATGGAGGATTAAGGGGTCTTTCTACTAAAAAAAAATCCAAACCGCCCAAAACACAGAAGCCAGACTGATATATGGTAAAACACGATTCGACAATGCTAAACCACTTCAAGAAAAGCTGCACTGGCTCCCAATCAAAGAACGGGTCATCTTCAAAATCTGCACCTTAGTCCACAAAATTATCTATGGCTGAGTCCCAGGATACATGATAGACCTCATTGATCTACCAACTAGAAACAGACTCGGATCAGCACGATCATACCTAAACCTTACCCAAACTGTAAAGGACTAAAGTACAAAACAACTCACGCATCCAACTTCTCTTACATAAGCGCACTACTATGGAATGGACTCCCCGCATGCAGTGAAAACAATACATGACCACCTAAGCTTCAGGAAATCAAAAAAGCTTATCCCACTGATCCAACATAAATCCCCAAACCCAGCAACACAAGATCATTTACGATCGTACTGGACAATTTATTATCCTCGACCATGACGCTTGAAACACTTCTACCTTTGACTATAACACAACCTTGTATTTGTTATCAACTGTAATGGCAATCACCACTACGATACTTTGTAAGCCACATTGAGCCTGCAAATAGGTGGGAAAATGTGGGGTATAAATGTAACAAATAAATAAATAAATAAATAAATAAATAAGGTGTGCTAATGGATTTAGCACTCACTAAATCTGTTAGCACGTCTTAGTAAAATGACCCTTACTTGCTAAAGATCATCTCCTAACCATGATTATCAGTGATTAGCAGAAACCAGTTTTGCTGAAGAGAATTTAATTTGCACATTGTTCTTTGAAAGCACAGTACATATGTTGTCCAACAAAAAAACACCCTGTGAGCAAGAAGGGGATATAATCAAATTCCAGAAGCGATCTGTGCATTCTTATAACTTCCTTTTACGGATGCCAGCCAGGCTGGGATCTAACAGCAAAACTGAAGGTAGAAATGTTTGAAGTGTCCAAGGTTTTGAATGCCAAAACAAGAAGCTCTGTGTGCCACATGGTCAGCTCCCAAGGGATACAGTTGCCATGCTGATTGCCATAATAAATGGATTTTTGCTGAGGTGAAAGGTGCTATTGTGAATACCTTGGCACAGCTCCAGGCTCTGTGAGACTGATGTGAGCTTGAGTCAAATCTGATTTAAAAATTAACAGGATTTTATTCTTCTTAGCTAAACAAATTGATTAAATTGCTCCTAATCCTTCAGCTCTGCAGCAGACTCAGAGCTCCGCTGGTCAGCTCAGTGTGGTGTGCATTCTACTGATTTCACGGCAACACATGGGCAGCGGTTTATGCCTGGCTGAGAGGAACAGAACGTCTGCTGGGTTAAGGGTGATGAATATGAATGAGGCCCAAGTTCCTATATATGCCAGGCCTCTGCTATTAAACTTGTGAATCCACTTGCAGCAGATCAATAATTTATGTTAAATTTAACAAACCCCCTCCCCTTTCTTTTTTAACTCCTTTTGAAACAACTGAAATTGGCTGGTGTTTGCAAGACTGCTTTTAACGGTTTGGGGCAGGCGATGCTGACTCTGGAATGTGGAAAGAAATGACTCTTTGAGGCTGAAAAGGCTCTTAACTCAAGTGATAAGGACAAACGCAAGCTTTCCTGACATTCATTTTTTGACTCAGTAAATATGGTACACAGAGCTGTGGTTCATAGGCCACCTGAAATCTTAGAGGGGGCACTCCTGAACTTAGACATCAGATGATGTAGTACTTAAAATCTATTGCAGCAATTCAATAAATTAGTACCAAGGTGTAGACACCACAATGGGAGAATTAGTGCCAATTCTGTAACGGCTTAAGGGTATGCCTAATCTGTTATAGAATACTAGTATCAAACATAAACGGCGAGTGACCGTACTCACTCGCAAATGCGCAGTAGAGACCTTCTCTGCCCCGCCCCCACGTCAATACGTGATGACGGGGGGCGGAACACAGAGGGTCTGTACTGCGCATTGCTGAGGGAGGGACACTGCCGTCTAACGCTCCCCCCACCCGAGTCGCCGCCGCCACCCACCTTCTATCCGGTCGGGCCCTCGCTCCACTATTGAAACAGCGAGGGTCCGGGAACGCAGCACTGAGCTCTGCTGAGCTGCCGACATCGCCCTTCCTTCTTCTTCTCTGCCTCTGTCCCGCCCTCGATGACGTTACATCACACGAGGGCGGGACAGGCAGAGAAGAAGAAGGAAGGCCGACGTCGGCAGCTCAGCAGAGCTCAGTGCTGCGTTCCCGAACCCTCGCTGTTTCAATAGCGGAGCGAGGGCCCGGCCGGGTGGAAGGTGGGTGGTGACGGCTCGGTAGGGGGGGGCGCAAACTCGGAGGGGGAGGGGCAGCGGCGAACTCGGCGGTGGGGGCGGGCCTTTCAACCCCCCCCCCCTTCCTATAATAGCCCGTTTTTACGGGCTCAAAGTCTAGTAAGGTAATAAATAGAAATAAATCAAACATAGAAAAGAAAATACGATGATATCTTTTTTAATGGACTAACAATACTTTTTTTGATTAGCTTTCGAAGGTAACCCTTCTTCTTCAGATCGGAAATAAGTAAATGTTGACAAATATCAGAATATATAAGTGAAACACAAATCATTCCAATGACAGTGTCACAGGAAGAGGGTGAGGTGGGTTAGGTGAGAAACAGGGAGAGCTGGGTGGGTGAGAGAGAGGTAGAGATGGAGAGTGACAAAGCAGTAGAATTTTATGGTTTATAGTGGGATAGAAAGCCCAGATCTTTGTTAAATCCTGTCTGGTGAGTGTAAAAATAGTGAAGAATACTAGTGCAAAGCCGTATTGGGGCACCAAAAGTTAAGTGCGCCCACCTATGACAGGTCAATGGTTAGATGTGCCTAAGTGCACCATGTCAATGCATGCAACTGATAGTATTCTATAAGTTGTGTGCATTTTCTTGACAACATACCCACGCTCCATCTACATCTACGTCACCTCACAGTTGCATGCTAAGGAGTCCTTTTACAAAGGCGCACTGAAAAATGGCTTGAGGTAGTGTAGACGCAGGTTTTGGGCGTGGGCCGATCCATTTATCAGCACGCCTGTAAAAAAGGCCTTTCTCAAATTTTTGCAGAAAATGGACGTGTGGCAAAATCAAAATTGCCACGTGTCCATTTTGGGTCTGAGACCTTAGCGCCAGCCATTGACCTAGCGGTGAAGACTCACTCGGTAACCGGGCAGTAATGACCTATGCATGTCAAGTGCCACTTGGCGAACGTCCAAAAATACAAATTATTTTGGGACGCGTACCAAAATGAAATTACTGCAAGAGCCATGCGGTAACTCCATTTTGGCGCACGTTGGGCACGTGTAGATGCTTACGCGACTTAGTAAAAGGGCCCCCATGTGATTTAGGCACACTGTTTATAGAATAGTGTCCAGTACATATGCACAAAACGGCTAATTATTGGCACAATTCATGCATGTAGGGGCAGCTATTCTATTCACTGGGTGGACTTTAATGGGGGAACTCTATATATGGTGCCGAACGTTAGGCACTACTTCTACGCCACATTTTTGGCATAAAAAAGTGTTCCAATGGATGCAAAGTGCCGAAATGGCAGATCTACGCAAAAACACATGTACACACACATTTATAGAATAGTACCTAAGTGTTTCCATGTGGCTCTGCAAAGGGGGAGGGGGATATGGGTGGGTCAGAGGTGTTCCCTTAAAATGTACGTAGTGTTATAAAATAGTGTGGATTCACACCCAACTTGCACACTGGGATTAACACCGAGTTTCAGATTATATAAATCCTCATGCCCAAAGTTGAGTGCGGATACCGGTGCTACACACTATAAAGGGCACAAATCCCGACACGCCCATTATAGAATACCGTTCAGCACAAATTTTATTCAGCGCTGAAGTTTGAGCGCCATTTACTGAATCCAGGCCTAAGTGCTTAACTTTAGGTGCTAGCTTATAGAATTGTCTTTCATATTTTGTTGACATGGTGAGAATAAACATTCACTTACAATGGGAAAAAGTTACACTGCAAAACCAAATGACTCAGAGCTGTTTCAAACTCACTGAATAGACTTCCAAGTGAGAGCAGCTGCCCACCCCACCTCTCTGGCTCTGGAGTCTGCTACAGGCTGATTAGAGGCTCACTGTGACACAGTAATCAGGATGAACAACAGGCACTTGTCTTTTGTGTCTGACCCCTCTAACGAGGGCACTAGAGGGCCTGTGGCTTCAGCTGCTTAGGCATCCTTAGTTAGATTCATTTGCATGTTTATTAGCTAACATAGAGCCCATAGGAACGGAGGCGGTTGGAAAAAAAAGGTTGGCTAGATGGGACTGATGGCCTTTATGCTCCATTGATGTCAATGTTTCTGTCTCTGTGCTTAAATTCTTTTATTCTCTCTAGTGACTATACAGTTTCTGAGTTTAAAGGGGAAATTCACATTCTGGAAAACCAAAGCTGTTTCCTAGACAATCAAGTGAAATACCTCTCATGGCTATTCAGCTAGTTCTTGTCCTAGGCAAACTATTATCTTGATTTCATATGTTTTCTTCTTCCATTTTAGGGGCAATTCTACAACTGGGCACCTCCAATCAGGTGCCCGGAGGGCATGCGATAGGAGCCTATTCAATAAAAGAAAGTAGGCTCCTACACTAGATTTCTATAAAAGAATGTAACTGGGTGTATGAGTGGTAGCAGTTTTACTGGAGGGTGTATATGAGGAAAACTATTTTATGACTCAAACTTTATGAAGGCTGTGTTTGGTTCTGTTTTATTATTTATTGTGTTATGTTGTTTTTGATTTACGTTAAGTTGTTTAATGAATTATGTATGTTTTAAATTGTTACCCACCAAGAATGAAGAGATCGAACAAGATATAAATAACATAAATAAATAAAATAAATGCCTAACATTTAGGTGCCTGCACTTAAGCCAGTCACCGAGCTAGTGTAAGTGTGAGTGCTTAAGTGTGGCAGGTATGCATGAAAGTTAGAACATAAGTGGAAGCCCCGTCTCTGTCCTGCCCATGTTCCACCAAGCAAATGTGCTTGTGCATCTGCAGAATAGCACTTAAACGCCATGCTGGCACTTACGTATCTGTGCGCATATGCACATAAATGCTAGTATTCGAAATATGTACGTGTGTAACGCACATGTAAATGTCGGTGCCTACTTTACAGAACTGGTCCACTTGTGCGTGTGGAAAAAAACTTCGTAAATCAAGCCCTATAGACTAGTTTACACCAATGAGCATTAATTTTCTGCTAAAGTTAAAGCGCCAGAACAGAGAGCAGGTAGGCTTTGTCAGATTTCTAAAAGAACAGTTACAACTGGTTTACAGCCTTGTGGCTCAGATCACAGAATATGTAAGGACTGCACAGCCTGCTTCTTGGTGCAATGCCTCCCAGCTGTTCTCTGGCTTTCATTTCATTAATTTACAAACCAGCATCCACTGTGCTTATCCTGTGCCTGACTTAATTCTGTTGCTGTGCTTGCCTCAATTACCTCTGCTCAGAGACTGTTTCATGCCTCTACCGCCCTTTTCAAGAAGAAATATTTTCTGATGTTACTTCTGAGTCCACACCCTTACATCCTCATGCTTTAGAACCTCTTTTCCATCACAAAATACTTGCCTATAGTGCATTCTCTACATCTTTGCAGTATTTCAATGTCTCTGTCATAATATCTCCCACAGTCTCTCTCCCCTCCTCCAGGGTATACAGATTTAAATCCTTAAGTCAGTGATTTTCAACCAATTCCAGCCAGTCAGGTTTTCAGGATATCCACAATGAATATGCATGATATAAATTTGAATACACTACCTCCATTATATGCAGATCCATCTCATGCATATTCATTGTGGATATCCTGAAAACCCAACTGGCTGGTTGTGCCCCACAGACTGAGTTGAGAACCACTGTTTTAAGACTCATCTCTTTTTGTACAACCCTGCACTATTTTGGTAATCTGGACAGTCTCCATCCTGTCTCTGTGCTTTTTGGAGGAATGGCCTTCAAAACTGGATGCAATCTTCCACGTGGAATCTCACCAATAACCTGTCCAGAGAGGTGTAATCAAAAGCATGTTGAAGACAGTGCTTCCCAACCATTGTGTCATCAGTCGTGATCAGATATGTCACTGAAAAGTGTCACCACTATCTGATGTTCAGGTCCAGATCAGCATCTTAAAGCAATAAGGGCACACACTTGCAGTGTTTGTCCTGTTTGTCTGTCCTAATTAGATTGTAAGCTCTGTCGACCAGGGACTGTTTCTTCATGTTCAAGTGTACAGCGCTGCATACGTCCAGTAGCGCTATAGAAATGATAAGTAGTAGTAGTATTTCAATTTGCAGGAGCAACTGTGTAGGCTGACGTGCCATGTGCCTTGAGTTTGACAAGGTTGAGAAATATTGGTCTAAGGTATGAGCTGAGGATGGTTCCTTCTTGGCTCTCTAGCTGAAAAAGAAAACCTGAAAAGAGAGTAGGAGGCTTAATGCCTTGCCAGTCTACCCCAGTGGAGGAATATTTTGTACTTATCCCGTACCGGAATTGGCGAATGCCTTCACGGTAATATGTAAGCCACATTGAGCCTGCAAATATGTGGGAAAATGTGGGATACAAATGTAATAAATAAATAAATAAAATATTAAGCCACCCCTGTAAAAATAAAATCAGAACAATGATGTCAGCAGATCTCACATTTTTCACAGAAGGGGAGGACTTGGTGACATCACTACAAAGCAGCTTTTTATACTCAATAGATGGCCCCAGCAGCACTGGCCTAAAGAAAACACAGATAGACATGAGAGGCAAAGATCCATACCAGATGGATAGCAGAAATTAAAGAATCCAAAAAAGGGTCATCAACCACAGCGATGACATTAAAAAGTTTTATTAAATCAAATATATATAAAACCCTACAGGGCCATGCTTTGAAAAACCTTCATTGGGGGTATGACTTTAATAATAAAAAGAAATAAAAAATAATAGATAAATGACATACAGCATAAGTGGAGCAGAATTTTAGTAAGGATGTCCGAGTCAGAATATGGACTTCCATTTGTATGTAAAATATGGATCTCCCTTTCTCATGTATTTCAGAACAGGCTCTTTTGACAGATAGCCTGTTCTAAAATGTTCAAGTGCTGGCTACACCCAGCATGAATATCCATTTTAAAAACTGAAATGCCCAAACTGTGAACGGGGCAAAACAAGGGACATGGATGGCTTTGTGGCAGCAGAAAAATGTCCATATTATAAAACAGCCCCACAGAGATTTCATATGGTAGATTAACCTAATGGTTAGAGCAGCCAGCCGGAAGATACAGCAGAAAATGAGAGGTTGCAAGTTCAAATCCCACTGCAGCTGCTTGTAATACTCTTTTTTAAATTGTGAACCCTCTAAGGACAAGAAAATACTTACTGTAACATCCCTTACTTACGCCCTCCAGTGGAGAACTGCTCAATTGAAGCATCTTTCTGCAACCTGGACATACCAAGTAACAGGTCTAAATATGGGTGTCTATCTTTTTGGATATGGATGTCCCTTCCCCTTCTGCAATTGGAGTTAGATGTCTATCTTTTGGCCCCTCCCTAGTCCCACTGAAAACAGGCTGAGACCATGCCCCCTTGCCATATAGACATATCCTGGCTGTATAAAATTGGGATTTTGACATCCGTGAGAAACAGACATCTAAATGCCAGTTTTCAGATGTCCAAAACAGGAGTAGAGCTTCTAAAAAATCTACCATAATGTAATAACACATACAATAATGATGCCATACATATAATTAGATGACACAATAATAAAATACATAATTAAAGTGTAATGTATAAAAAGTCAAAATAATTACACATAAAAATATATACTTATCATACAAACAAACAAAACAGAAAGACATAAAACAGCAGCATCACGCTCACCAGTTTCAAAATGGTGCAGCACTTGTTCAAAGCAAAAATTAATAAAAAACATTGCATGCCATTTATAATTCAATCAAGTCAGAACTATTTTAGTTTTTCACCCCTTTTGGAAGATTTTTATAAACATATCCATGTGTATTTGATTTTTAAAACACGTTTTAATCTCATCATTCTAGTTAGTGACCTTTGTTTGGATCCTCTGCTTTCTGCTAAACAAAACACAGCCTTAAATTCTAAGAACAGATGTTTCCCCTTTAATCTAAGCATTAGCTGTCACTCTCATCACTTCTTTTCTTCTTTTCCTCTGGTCTGGTATTCAAGAGCACTTCCCTCTAATTCTATAATCTTGCATGCTAATGGCTAATGTGCAGTTAACATGAGACACCTACTGCCTCCTAAGTAGGAGATGCTAAGTGCTTCTGAATTAACAGTGCATTGGACCCATACATTAATGGCAGCATTAATGCATGGACTAAATGTGAAAATATTGGGAATCCCCCTTCTTGAGGGGGGGGGGGGGTTAGTTTTGGGCTTCTCACATGTCAAAATCCTGTGTTAATAGCACATTAAGCTCAAAACTTAGCAAACTTTAGTAAAAGGACCCCTATTTTTTTCATTTGATATGTAAGTATGCTCTGGAATTCGTTATCAGGGAATGTGGTGAAAGCAGTGAGTGTAGCAGGGTTTTTAAAAAAGGACTGGACAAGCTCCTAAAAGAGAAGTCCATTATTAAGGCAGACATGCGAAAATCCACTGTTTATTCCTGGCACAAGCAGCATGAAATCTATTTTACTCTTTTGGGATCACCAGGTACCTATGACCTATATTGGCTGGAAACAGGATGCTGAGATTGATGGACCTTTGCTCTGTCCCAGTATAGCGATGTTTATGTACCTAAATTAGGGGCCCATTTACTAAATCTTATGGCACACTAAATTCTGCATGTCCTATTTTATACCTATGGGTCACGTGGCACTTAGTGTATGCTAATGTCCATTAGTACGCGCTAAGCTTTAGTAAAAGGGTCCCTTAATTACCTGTCTGTCTTTACACAGGAGAATATAACACAGTAAATGATGGCAGATAAAGACCTGCACAGTCCATCCAGTCTCCAGTTTTAGAGTCATCACACAAGAAACCTTCTTTCACAGTGATTATTCAGAAAATCAATGTAAATTCAGAATGTGTAAAAAGAACAAAGTGACAAACTAAAGAGAAGTATATCCCCAGAACCAGATGGTATTCATCTTAGAGTTCCAAAAGAGCTCAAACATAAACCTGTCAATATTCAGCTGGCGAGACTGCCACTAGAGGTCATTACAGCTATTTGACGGTGAGGCCACAAGGGGCAGGAACAAATGGGCATCCTACCAGGGATCTTAAAGGTAGACATGGGGAGCCTACAGGTGGTGGGGGTTGTTGTTGTGGAATCTAGTTCCCTTCAGGGAGAAGAAGCAGGGGATCAGAATTGGGTGCAGTCAAGGAGGAGAGGGTATGGATTCTGGGAGGGTCTAGAAGGAGGGAGCCTCTTGATCTTCAGGGGGGGTTAGAAGGGAGGGAGGGCCTACTGATCTTCAGGGTGGGAAGTTGGGAGGGAGGGAAGTCTACAGCTGTTTTGGGCCAGTTCCCAGAAGTAATGTAGGTACTGGCTGATATTCAGGGGCCCTTTTACTAAGCTGTGGTAAAAGGGACCCTGTGATGGCAGTGGATGCTTTTGCCGCACGCTGAGGCCCCTTTTACCACAGTGGTCATATGGAGGAGGAGCATTTACCACTCACTGAGGTGGCGGTAAGGGCTCCCATGCTAACCCAATGCTAATCTGACCTTGAACTGCAGAGGTAAAGGCAGAATAGAAGTCCTGGTGTAACATAACATAACATTTATACCAAATGTTTCCTCTGTTGGAAGGTCTTACTCAATGAATCCTTTCTGTTCCAGACATACCTTATAGCAGGGGTTCCCGCATCCTTTTAACTGATCAATGAAACTCTTGCATCTTCTTTCTAAATCACGTGTCCACCAGTGGTATAGCCATGGGGGGGGGGGGGGGGGCAGAAGGCCTGGTCCCCATTTTGGGCTCAGTCCTCCCCTCAAATTGTGACATCATTGCTATGGCTGCCAGGGATCCCCAAGCTCCACTAGGAGAAGAAGTCCTCCTCTGGATACCGGAAACTCCCCAGTGCTCACAGTCAGTGGCATTTTCCATAGGCTGCAGATGTGCTGGCCCCCTCATGGAAAGTGCCACTGACTGCCAGCATTGTGGAGTTCTTGGATTTTGGAGGAAGACCTCTTCTGCTGTAAGGGCTTGGGGATCTCCACTAGCTCAATTATTTAAAGGTTGAGTAGAGGGCTGGAAGGGGGGAGGAGAACAGGCATGGAGAGGAGGAAAGGGTGGATAATGATGTTCTGGATAACTTGTAGACTATGCATGATCTCTTTTAGCAGGCTAAAATACGCACATTGCAATCATCTGTGTGATAACCAATTGGTACATTACCAATTTAAATGCCCTATTATTCAACAATGTGTGTACACACCTTACTGAACATACATTATAGAAGGTCCATAATACTATAGTAAGGTGTGGATCTTCAGATACAAAGATGGCAGTTGGCAGATATGGTAAGCTTTCCAACAAGAAACCTGCTTGCACAGAGCAATGGTTACAACCCCAAAACAACAATGGTATGACAGCATTCAGCTTTCAAGAAGGTGCTGGGGCACCAGTTACAGCCCTAAACACTTTGTGTTATAACTTGCATGGAATTGCAGATACAGTCCCCAGACAGTAGTATCATGACTGTCTCAGGCTTCCAAAAAGGTATTTATATAGGCTGCACAGAACATTGGTTACAACTATAACATCACTAGTACTGCAACATGAAGTTTTCAGATTGAAGTGATCTGCATGAAGGGTTCATTGTTAAAATTCAAATTTCAACGGGCACAAAGAGGCTAAGATTTTGGGAAACAGCCTCACTACTTTTGGTGTCTATGGGAATTACTACAAAATGTGGTTATAAGATATGGAATGGAGCCTGCACATTAGATTAAATAATGATCTTGTAAGAATCAAAACTGAAAATGACAAGACATGAGCTCAGATTCTATATAGCGTGATTGAAATTGCATGCACAAATCCAGTTATACTCTGGATTTGCATGCATAATTTAATTACTTAGCAATCCAATCGGTGCCGATAATTGCCACTTAACAAGCAATTGTTGACATTAATTGACGTTAATTAGCATTTACGTGCAAAACTTGCTAGTCATATTCTGTAAAGTGGTGCCCATAAATTCTAATGCACGCTGCCAAAAAGGGGCGTGGCCATAAATGGCCTGTGGGCGTTCTGATAATCTAAGCGCATGGTTATAAAATACACCTAACTTAGGTGCCGGTATTTACACCAAATAAACACGCCTAGAATTAGGTACCAGCATGGCCACTAGGCGTATTCTATAAACTGGCTAGGTGTATTCTACAAACCGTGCCTAAATCTAGACGCCTAGGCTGAAATATTTCTAGCGTCAACTTTTCAGGCGCCATAAATAGAATCTAGTCTGAAATGACCTAGTGGTGGCAATGGAGAAGACCAGTGCTTTTAACAGATTTTGGGCATTTTTGAGACAGATGTGGAGAGGGATGGGAGGTGAGGTGGAAGACACTGGGGAGAACAGGAGGGAGCTGCTTTTATGTGGCATGTGGAAATTTATATGCTTGTCTAGTCAAAATGAATGAATTTCAACTGAGCAGACAGGATGGGCCAATTTTGTTTTCAGCCTGCATTTATTAAGTTGTGTTACTACATACAGAATGTGGCCTGAGGGAACTGAAGTTATCTGTGGCCTGCATTCTGCAAACAACTGTGCAAATGGCAAAATACCTGACAATAATCTGGCCTGTGACATTTTGTCTCATGCTGGAAAAAGATGCTCACGCTGCCGTAGGGCGATATTTAGCTCTGTCATGTAGAGATCTTTTCAGTGGAGTAGTTTCCTTTCTAGAAGTTGCAAGATATTAAAACTTTTAGCAAACTTTGCTATTTCAGCCCTGTATAAACAAACTGACAAGTTGTTTTTTTTCACATAATTTTGTCCAGTTCTTAATCCTGGTCCTCAATTGCAAGTTCTTAAAGGCAGGGACCTTATAGCCTCATAAATTATTTTAATGCAAGGCACACTGACAAACCAAGAGATAAATATTATAGAGCATACTTTGGTTGTGTTATCAGCAATCTCTGAAGGCAGGTACCAGGGTAAATTGCTGTTTATCTGAACCAGAAGAAAGGTTTAGCACAACTCAATGGACCTTGGATAAGATCTGCAATATACTGAGCAATATCCAATCAACCCATGGTTAGGCAGTCCAAAATTTACAAGACAGACATTTACAATTTCTTTTCTACAATATAATCAAGCACCCGTACCTGAAAACATAAGAAAATGCTGGTACTCAATAACCATCTGATAAACCTTGTCTACGCGTGCCCAACGCATGCCAAAATGGACTTACCGCCCGACTACCGCGTGGCTCTTGCGTTAATTTCATTTTTGGTCACGTCCGCTACGTCTGGAAAATATTTTTTATTTTCTGGCATACGTCCGCATCTGACACACGCTGGTCATTACCACCCAAACTCTTTACCGCTACGTCTATGGCTGGCGGTAAGGTCTGAGACCCAAAATGGACGCGCAGCAATTTTGATTTTGCTGCACGTCCATTTTTTTTTGGGGGGGGGGGGGGGGGAAGAGGCCTTTTTTACAGGCGTGCTGAAAAATAATTCTGCGCGCCCAAAACCCACGTCTACACTACCGCAGGCCACTTTTTACCGTGACTTAGTAAAAGGACCCCTAAGGAAACAGAGCTGACACCGACAGCCTGGTGGGAGAATCAGAGCAAAGCCCAGCCTTAAGGGGCAGGGTCAGGAGCTGATAAAAGCAACTGCTTGGAGAAATTTCTGGTCTTTGCTAGCTCACCTCCGCCGAGACCCATAGCACTGAGGGGGAAGTCCTGGGACCCAAAGCAGGAGAAATTTGCAGTGTGTAGTGATTGGAAGCCTCTGCTTCACAGCTGCAGGTGACTGAAGGGAGTTCCTGAACAGGGAACATAAAAGAGTGCTTAGGGGACAGTACACCCCAGGTAGGAGAAGTGGGAGCAGGTGTGCCTCACTTCTGGCAGGACTTTCTTTTCATATGTGAATGACCCCTGTTCCAGGATATGACATAGAGTAAGTGAAGAGATTATGTGGAGATGATTGAGCACTGATAGGAAGCAGTATGGAGATTACCAGTGCTGATTCCCTGATTGCAAATAGCAGAGATGATAAGTCCTTTGTTCTGGTTTACAAATAGAGGAGATTTAAATAGAATTGAACTGTGAGTTTGAAAGCCCTGCTATCGTGTGGAGAGTATGTTTTGCGCTGTGCTGATTATCTGAAGAAAAACACCCTGAATTGTACAGACCAAGTTGACAAGTTTATGAATTTTCAACCTACTGTTCGTAAAGCAAGTTGAAGTTTTTGCAACTGAGACTTGGTGCTGGTATGGTATGGTAAGCTCCTGAGTGTCCATTTACAGGGTTTTGTGCTACTTCACACAGTGTCTGTCAGTGGAGAGAAAAGAACAGTGGGACAAGCAGGGAAAGAGACCATAAGTAGCGCACTGGGGTGGGCCACAGGGACCATGGCTCTACCAATTTTTTTTACCCCACACAGCACTGGGGGGGGGGGGGGGGGGGGGGGGAAGGAAGAGACATAGCTTAGTTTGTTTTGAGGTTTGGATTGGAGGTTGAGAAAGAGTGCTAGAAAGGAAGGAAGGGAGACAGTGTGCATGAAGGAGTAAGGGAATGAAGAGAGAGAGAAAGTGTGTGTGCTGGGGAAGTGGAAAGTGAGAGATGGGAGAGATATGAGGAGAGGGGGAGGAGAGAGAAAAAAAGAGATCACAGAGGAAGAGAAGGTATAGGGAAGAGATAGAAAAAAGCAAGAGAGGAAGGATGAAAAAGGGGAGGAGAGAGAGCAAAGGAAGAATTGCTGAGAAGGGAGGAAAGAAGAGTAGGAAGGGTCAGACACAGAAAGAAGGAAGGAAGGAAGGAAGGAAGGAAGGAAGGAAGGAAGAAGAGGGGGGGGGGTGGAATAAATGAGGGAAAGAGATGATGGATGAGGGAATTTTGAAGAAGTGAGGAGAAAAAGTGTGTGTGAAGGTGAAGGTGAGGAACAAAACCTGTGAGGAGGAAGAGGAAGAGGAGGAGGAGGAGAAGAGTATAGGTAGGAAAAGTTCAAATAGAAGAAATGGAACCAATAACTTTAGTTAAAGAAAGATGACAAGTGGATGAGAAAATCCAAAGGAAATGCTGAGAGAATAATATGAGGAACAGAAAAAAAGAATGTGAGAGAAAAAGAGGAAATGTGTAAAATGAAAAATGAGATAAAAGCAATACAAAAGTTGAAAAGATATTGTCACCCTGCTGCAGCTACAACTGAGTAGGTGGAAAGGTTGAACTGGTGGTGGCAAAAGGAGTGATGAGAGATAAAGAGTGTATGTGTGTGTTTATATTGGAGGGGCAGAGAAAACCAATCAATGTCCGAGGGTAGAGGCTGATTGAAAACCAGGGTTCTCGGTTTCGACAGAAACCAAATCAGAAGCTGAAATTTGCCATTTGGTTTTGGCTGACAACGAAACTGAAAATGCCTATTCCTCCCCTCCTCAGCAAAGAGTGGGTCCTTCTAGGCCAGCCGTAACCAACCCTCCCACCACCCAAAGGCCCTCTCCAGGCCTACTTTTAAATGCCCTAGTAGTCTAGTAGTGCCTCCCCCTTGGGCTGCCTAGGCTGACCTTTTAAATCTCCTGGCGATCTAGTGGCTTCTTCTGGGCAAGAGTGATCCCCAGTTGCTCTTGCCCCTGCCAGTTCCTCAGCCAAAATGTCCGCCAGGACTTCCCATGGCAGCCTTGCAAGACTGAAGTGGTAGTATCAATGGCCATTTTGAGATTGGAACCAGTATAAGCAGGAGCAATTTCCAGTTAGCAGGCACCAGTAGAACACCAGAGCACTTAAAAGTAGGTCCAGGAAGGGCCTTTCGGTGGTGGGAGAGCAGAGGGACTGTGGCAGTGGCTGGCCTGAGAGGTGGTCTGGCAGCCTGAGGTGGGGGGGGGGGAGAGTTTCACTTTCAGCTGAAAATGTACTGGCACCTTTGTCTAAAACTCAAATCCAGATTTTGGGGCGGTTTTAGTGTTAAATCCAAAACCGTAATTCGGTCAGCCTCTATCTGAGGGGACAGGAAAAAAAATGAATGCCCCTAATCTGAACTCCCTACCCCTTCCCCCTCCCCCAAATGAAGTAGCATAGATGTAATAGGCTTGAGCTGTAGGAAGGAGGGAATTCTATTTATTCAGATTTAGCTGATGCTCTTCCAGCAGCAACTCAAAGTGAATTTTATTCAGGTATTTCTCTGTCCCCGGAGGGCTTACAATATAAGTTTTTTTATACCAGAAGAAATATAGAGTTAAAAGGGCAATTCTATAACAGGGTGCCCACAATTAGGTACCTGGAGGACCCTCCCTCAGGGTTCAGTTCTATCTCCTCTCCTTTTTAACATCTTTCTTGATCCACTTGCCTCCCTTATGCTACACCTCAGTGCCAACTTTTACTTTTAAGCAGACAACATCCTCCTGCTTTTCCCTTTTTCTCTATACCACACTGATCTTACTCATGTCCAAAATTGCCTCCATTCAATCCTGGCTTACTGCTCACTAACTCATCCTAAAAGCTGATAATACTATTGCTTGTTGGGTTACAGGACCCCTTCCAATTCCCACAATCCCTCTTCTCCTTTTTGTTCGGGTTGTTCAACCTGTTCAGTCTTTTTGGTATCTGGGTAATACCCTGGATTCGGAACTATCCTTTGTTCAACATATCTCTTCTGTTGTTAAATCAGATTTTTGTCTTATTCGTAAGATTCATTCTATCAGTTCCTCCTTACATACTTTGGCGTACGTTTTTATAATTTTCAAGCTATATTACTGTAACTCTATCTTCGCAGGTCTTCCTAACTCTCAGCTAAAAAGACTCAGGCTGCTTCACAATTCTGTTGCCCATTTTCTCTGTGCAGCTAAGTGCTTTGATCATGTCACCCCATTGTTTCTATGTCCTCACTGGTTGCCTTTTCCTAACAGGTCTTTTTTACAGATTCTCTGGTTCGCAAAACTTATCACACTGGTTTTCTTTTTTTTTTTTTCTCTCCTCCATGATTATCCCATACACTCCCCCTAGACACTTGAGTTCCTTGGACTCTCACTGTTTAGTTCTTCCTGCACCAAAATTGGCTCACTTTGAATCTATATGACATACTCCTTTTAATTTTTTTGGCCCAAAACTCTGGAACAATCTACCCCCTTTTATTTGGTCTAAGCCTTCATTTATGAAATTGAAACCTCTACTCAAATCCCATTACTTTTATTTAGCTTTCAACTGTGATTTTTCTTTTGATTAGGGTTCAATTGATATTATTTAAGTTAAGCTCTGAGTGCTCTTGATTTGTTTGTGTCTTTCCTGTCATAATGGAATTCTTTCTTTGTTTTTATTTTTGTATTTTTAGCCTGTTTGTAAACCGCCCTGAACTGCCTGTCCAGAAAGTGTGGTATAATAAATTTTAATAAACATAAACAAAGAAATAAAGGTGCCTACTTTCCTATACAGAATACTACCCCAACCTGGTATATACCTGCCTAAAATATAGGTGCAAGCACTCACACCAGATGTAAACCTGGAAACACAACTTACAGTATGCTTAAGTTACCTTTTAAGTGGGAGCCCAGCCTATGCCCTACCCATATTTTCCCCTTGCAAATGCACACTATGGGATGACAACTACTGTCAGAAGAGCTGTATTGAGGGTTCAGTCTCATAAGGAAAGGGAAATGGGACTTGATATGCTGCCTTCCTGTGGCATTTTGCAACCACATTCAAAGTAGTTTACATATATACAGGTACTTATTTTGTACCTGGGGCAATGGAGGGTTAAGTGACTTGCCCACAGTCACAAGGAGCTGCAGTGGGAATTGAACCCAGTTCCCCAGGATCAAGGTCTACTGCACTAGGCTCCTCCTCCACTCCCCTTTGATCTTCTGCTAGTGAAAAAGCAAGAAATGAACCAAGCTAGTCACCTTGAGAGAGTGGAGAAAGGAGAAAATGTGGGATCTGGGTAAACAAATCACTTTCCCACTATCAACAGAGTGTCTGCAGGGCACTAAGAAATTTTTCAAATGAAAGCTGGCTTATAGCCTGACATACCATATAAGAAGGGGGGAGAGACAAAGAGGGAAAATACATTCTAAAACTACAGCAATCTATAGGTCACTATTTTTGAAAGAAACGTCAAAGTTGCGATTTGGACGTGTCTGCAAAATGTCCAAATCCATGGGCAGGGAAAACCATACAGGTATTTTCGAAAAAAGATGGACGTCCATCTTTCATTTTGAAAATACCGTCATCGACGTCCAAATCCTTAAATTTGGACCTTGAATTTGGACGTTTCTGACTTTCTGTGATTTTTGAAACCAAAGACGTCCATGTCAAAAACGTCCAAATGCAAGCCATTTGGACGAAGGAGGTGCCAGCATTTGTAGTGCACTGGTCCCCTATGCTAGGACACCAACCAGGCACCCTAGGGGGCACTGCAGTGGACTTCACAAAATGCTCCCAGGAACATAGCTCCCTTACCTTGTGCGCTGAGCCCGCCAAAACCCACTACCCACAACTGTACACTACTACCATAGCCCTTACGGGTGAAGGTGGGCACCTATATATGGGTACAGTGGGTATGTAGTGGGATTTGGAGAGCTCGCTGTTTCCTCCACAAATGTAACAGGTAGGGGGGGTATGGGCCTGGGTCTGCCTCTTTGAAGTGCACTGCAGTACCCACTAAAACTGCTCCTGGGACCTTCATGCGCTGTCATGGACCTGAGTATGACATCTGAGGCTGGCATACAGGCTGGCACAAAATATTTTTAAAGATATTTTATGAGGGTGGGAGGGGGTTAGTGACCACTGGGGGAGTAACGGGAGGTCATCCCCGATTCCCTCCGGTGGTCATCTGGTCATTTCTGGGTGAAAACGTCCAAGTGTTCGTCAGGGACGTCCTTGCTTTTTTTGATTATGGGTCAAAGACGTCCAAGTGTCAGGCATGCCCAAGTCCCGCCTTCGCTACACCTCCGACATGCCCCCTTGAAATTTGGATGTACTTGCGATGGACTGCAGTTGGAGACGTCCAAAATCGGGTTTCGGTTACACCAATTTGGACGTCTCTGTGAGAAGGACGTCCATTTTCCGATTTATGTCGAAAGATGGACATCCATCTCTTTCGAAAATGAGCCTGTATGTGACCTGAAAACTGATAATTAGCTCATGAAGTATTTGCACATGCACAAAAGGGCAGCTGAAGTTTGCCACCGCAGACAGGACTGATGTGACTAGGTATGAGCATTGTTCCCTTTATATAAAAACTATTGTGAACTGAATAAACATACCACCTCCGGCTCTTACAACCTTTAAGAGTGGACTAACACGGCTACCACACCTCTCTACTTGCCAGAGAATGAAGTAAAAGCAGTTAGATTAGCAGAGTTTAAAAAAAGGTTTGGCTAGCTTCCTAAAAGAAAAGTCCATAAGCCATTATTAAAATGACTTGGGGATAATCCACTGCTCATATCTAGAATAAGCGGCACATGTATTGTACTGTTTCGGGATCTTGCCAGGTACTTGTGACCTGGATTGGTCACTGTTGGAAACAGGATGGTAGGCTTGATGGACCTTTGGTCTGACCCAGTATGACAATACTTGTACTTACAAAATGCTTATTACACAGGGCCTTTAAACACCACTGGAAACCAATAAAAATCTGAAATTAACGATACGCTTTAGTTGGATACATTCTTGATGGTGCTTTTTCTATTAACATTCAGATCCTATTTCATCTTTCAGACATGGAGAGGTAACCTAGGGGGTTAGCCAATCATCCATGGGAACCAGTACTGTTTTAAATGGAAGTGCAAACCGCTTAATTGACAGAATTAACTGGGTAGAGCTCAGTGCAGTGAGTACAGCATTAAATCAGGGATTTGATAGGTAGATGTCTTTCTTTAAATACTACAGGGTCACTATTCAAATCCATGGTTAGTGTATTTTTATAAAGATGGTTGTGGTGTTTACTTCTATTCTATATGTGGAGATGCTATCCAGATAACGAGTAGCATGGAATATACATGGAGAGCAGTTCCCACCACAGCTCTATGGATAGCAGTGATATTCTGTTCATTATCCATATGGTTATATGGTTCAAGTTAAGACAGCTTTTCCGCTGGCCTAACTTTAACCACACAGCTATGTGAATAGCAGCTGCATATTATCAGCTCTCTATAGAGTTAGGTGGAATGTCCCATACTCTGCCCTCATTCCACCTCGGCACTATTTGGATAATACCGAAACAGTTTGTAGGGATATTGTACAGCGCTGTCCAGATAATGCCTCTGAATACTGACAGATAAGGCACTTATCTGTATAGTGGCTCCTGTGAAACTGATACAGGCTATTCAATTTCTAGCCCTGCACAAAGACAATGCCTTGTCTATGTAATAGCCTTTCCTGGAATCTCATTAGTAATGGGAAAAAAGACAATTACTATTTCTTGGTAATCAAGCGGAGGAATAGATTCGTGCAGTGATTCCCAAACCTGGCCCTGGAGAAATCCCAGTCAGTCAGGTTTTCAGGATATCCACAATGAATATTCATGAGATAATTGCAAGCACTGCCTCCACTACATGCAAATCTCTCTCATGAATATTCATTGTACATATCCTGAAATCCTGACTGGCTAGGGTGCTTCCAGGACCAGGTTTGGGAGCCACTGGTCTAGTGGCTAGAGCAGCAGGCTATGAACCAACGAGACTGCAGTTCAAATCCTAGTGACATTCTTTGTGGCCTTGGGCAAGCCACTTAACCCTCCATTACCTCAGGTTTCATACTTCAGGGTCCTTTTACTAAGGTGCCCTAACAGATTTAGCGTGTGCCTCAGGTTTATACTTAAGGGTCCTAACAGATTTAGCATGTGCTAATGATTAGCACACACTAAATGATAAGATGCCTATTATATTCCTATGGGCATCTTATCATTTAGCACGTGCTAATTGTTAGCACACCTTAGATTGTAATATGCTGGGGACAGGGAACTTAACTACCTGAACATAACTCACCTTGAGCTACCACTGGAAAGCTATGAGCCAAATACTAAAATAACTTTCAACTCCCAACACTACTTCTGAATGCTATGTCTGTGTCCTGGGCAAGGCATCCTATGTTATTTCCTTCTTCAGTTCTTTCCCATTGGCTCGATTTTTTGTCTGATTAACTTTTTCCTATTTTACTTGCCTCAAATCCTCTCCCAGCTATTAGCACTGAAGTTTTTCATCTCCAGAATAAAATTAGAGTGAGGCAATGCAGCCACATTGAGGAATGGACCCAGGATCACCTCAGTCATTCTCATTCACCACCAGGGGCTAAAAATAAAGGCAGTTGTATCTTGGGTTCGATCACTACACCCCAGAGACAGCCTGCAAATTACAAACACAGGAATTCATCCATCTTCCGTGCTAACAAAGCTGGGAGCCTTAATGTGCAGGGTCTGCTTCTTGCTATCTGCCTAGGGAGTTAGAGTTCAAGGAATTTAAAATTAAAATTAGAGCAATCACATCCCGGCAGCAGATGAAGCACAAACACGGAACAGCAAAATATTTTGGGCCACATTTCTAATGCATGTCAGAACGTTAGCAGATGACAATGTTGTTGCTTGACTCAGGAAAACCATCTTCTAGGTACGCAGAGCACCAGTTACACTGGGCACAGGGGGAGCCCTACTACCCTCTTACTATACTTTCTTGAATGAGAATTGTTTCTTTCTGTCCTATGCAATATTGGAGTTCCTTCCTTACCCTGACTTTATTGTTTATGGATACCGCTCTGATTTGTGTTCAATAAGAGACTTATAGTAAATTTTAATAAATGATAAATTATAAGCATGACTGCAGAAATTGTGACAAGATGCACTGAGAGTTTCTAGCATTCAAGATTAATTTCTATGTGCCACTTTGCTCTGTAAATGTACAGAATAACAGCACTTTTGCAGATAAGTGGATACTTAAGCATGTAAGTGGCAGCAAAGGGGACATTCACATGGGAACAGCATGGGCGGTGCTGCCACTTTACGCACGCAACTTACAGAATCCTGTAAATGATGTGCACCCTGGCTGCAATTAAGGGCCTGCAGTTAAACCATATCTACAGTATGCAGACCCTGCCAAGTCTCCCGCTTTCAGCGGGACACTCTTGCTTTTGCGAGTTATCTCTCCCACTCCCGCTGGGGAGCCGGGATCTCCCAGTGAGCAGCTTCCCTTTCCAGCGACAGAAGGAGGTGCCTTAATAAAATGACATCCCTTGATGCCATGGAACCAGTCTCGCAATAACAGCTGTGGGACTGGTCCTGCGGCAGCAGGAGTTGACATTTTATTAAGGCATCTCCTGCTACCGCTAGAAGGGGAAGTGACTGCTGGTGCCGTGGGCCACCATCGTGGTGCCAGGGGCAGAGCTATGAATGTACCCTAAATCTCCCCCTGAAAAGCTGGTCCTCTTGGAAGCTATGCCTAAGATTGGTGTAACTGCGGGTGTATATACGTAAGGCACACTATTACCGAGTTATACTAGTATTCTGTAACAGCATAGGAGGCAATTTTGTGGGTGCCAGTTGGTGCTGAGCCCCCCATAGTAGTGAGAAATCTCTTTTACTGTGTCCAGCGAGAGGCAATCTTTTATCTTGTCTGGAACCCCCAATCATTTTGAAATGTTTGCACCTATGTATAACAGAATCTGGAAACCTAGATTGCATTATAGAATAGGCTCTCTCTGAGTGGCATCAGGGCACCAAAAATGAAGTGCCTACTTACAGAATTGCCCCCATAGAGAGCAACAGCAATAACAAAAAAACAAACAAACACAAAAAGAGTTCAATTTCTAATACAGTTGACCAAGTGACTGAATGCAGATACTTGACCATGTTACTGCTGTTAGGGCAAACATTCAAATTCAGTTCATTCCCCCCCCCCCCCCCCCCCCACACACACACTCACACTCAGGAAGTAACTGTGTGCATCACATTAAATAAAACCTTGTCTGATCCTGAAAGGCTCTCAATTAGATGATCTAAAGCCCTGTGCTGTTCCAAACAGCGCTCTAAAAATAGCGCTGGAACAGCACAAGGCTTTACCGCTGCTATGACCAGAGATAATTGCATGCAAATTTAAGTATGCTATTCTCTCTGAGCGTAGGGAAGAAGTGCGGGAGGATTGTGCCCAAGCATCTGCTCCAACACAATCCTCCCGCACTTGTTTGACAGGTCTGGGCTGTCAAAAGCCCAGACCTGTCAAATACAGGGGCTGGAGGCCAATGGGACCACCAGACCCCAACTACCCCTGCTCGAGCAAGGCAAAATGGGGGCTGGAAGTCTGGCAGACCTCTGGCCCCCCCACCCCCCCAACACAGGTTCAGGGAGGGCTGGAGATCCAGTGGGTCTCCAGCCCCCCAACCCCCCCAGCATTTCTAAGAAGTCCCTCCCTCCATCCCTCCCTGAACCTGTGTTGGGGGTTCAGGGGTACCAGAGGTCCACCGGACCTCAAACCCCTGTTGCTGGGGGGGGGGGGGGGGTCGTCGGTCACCCACTGGGCCACCAGGGACTTGTTAGAAATGCTTGGGGGGGGGTTAGACAGGGCTAGACAGAGGACCAGAGGGGTTGCTTCATTGGGGGGAATGGGGGCCTGCTAGCATGCAAATGCATGATGGACAGGGCTCACCATTCCTTCCCAATGGTCTGCAAATCCTAACGCCAACTCCAAGCTGGCATAGGGTTTGCTGCAGCCAGCGACCCAATCTTTGGTGCGCTGGTCGCTGATCATTGGGGATGAATAGGTTTAGCACGCATTTGCACTAAGAGCCCTGGTTTGCATGCATTTGCATACTAGTTGCGTTCAGAGTCCGTGAGCACGGTGTTTCATATGCTCGGGGGCTCTGATCATGGAGCGGTAGCAAACGCAGGCGCTAGTATGGTGCTAAAAGCCTCTAGCGCCTGCGTTTGCTTCTGATCATCAGGGCATCTGTTATGTGAGGCCTGACTCAACAAGGCGTTATCTAGCCAATGAGAACAGATCCCCAAGCTAAATCTTAACCAGCAACACATGTAGAAAGTTGCTAAGAAAATGAAGGGGCTGTCATGGTACCCTCCTGCTATTTGCAGCAGAAGCAGAGCTGAATGTTATCTCTAAGTGCCAATGAGGATGCTTGACAAGGATTTACAATGCTATTTATATCCATATAATTTGTAATTAGCGGTGCTTGGCTTGCATAGTAATCGTGACTTGAGAACTCAGATCTCTATAAATAATGTTATTAATATTGTCAGGGTACTAGCACTGAGTGATGATATCACATAAATCTGACTTATGAAGCATTTATTTTCAGCTATCACTCTTCCTGTTTAGCGAGATCCTGGTAAAGTCACATTGCTCCAGGACTGCACTGAAGTCAGCCATTCCATGGAGGGGAGCAAAGGAGCACAGTTTTCTAAGTAGGTTTCTGAACTACTGGTGCAGAGGATCCTATGGGCCTTAGTTTTTAAGATTATTAATTTCAGTCCTTAACTATAGGAGCGTGGTAGCTAGCACATTTGCTTACTTCCGATCTGACGAAGAAGGGCAACCTTCGAAAGCTAATCAAGAAATGTATTAAGTTATGTCCAATAAAAAAGGTATCATCTTATTTTCTTTTCCATATTTTATTTTGTTTGATTTCTATTGAGTCCTTAACTATATATGTTTTGTCTATTTAAGCTGTAAACAACCTATTGGGCCTATTTCCCAGTCTTGGAACAATTTCACTAAGAGTGCCCCCTCCCCCCTTAAAAATGTACAACTCTAAATGAAAAATAAAACATGCTGAAATACAGTCAAAGAGAAACTGAGGACAACATTCTATAGGACTTATTCAGGTGACTTCAATCATCTCACCTTTTTAATCTTTTTTTAGTCCTCTTGCTGCCCTCATCCAATCTTTTGGAATCTTGGTTTACTTTTATGCGGATGACATTCTTCTATTACACCCTACCTTCCATCCTGTCCCTCCCTTGCTCTGCTTCATGCTTGCCTCAAATCAGTTGCCGGGCTTAAATACCATTATTTAGTACTTAACACCGAGAAAACTGTTGCATGCTGGTTCCCTGCTACACCTCTGCCACCTCTGTCCCCTGTTACTCTCTTCAGCACATCAATCATCCCAGTATCCAGTTTTCGATATTTAGGCATTATCCTTGACTCCTCTCTCTCTTTTCTGCCACAAGTCTCACATTTAACTAGGTTAGTTTTTTGGTTTTCCATCAACTCTGAGCAATTCGACATCTCTTTGACATCTCAAAATTCCATGCATTAATCCTTTCCTTTTTTATTTCTTGTCTCGATTATTGCAATATTGTCGTCTACGCCAGTCTACCTTATACCACATTGCGTTAAAAAAAACACTCCAGAATACAGCATCAGGTTCATCGATCAGACCACATTTTACCTCTATTGAAAAAATAGTATTGGCTTCCTGTTGCATTGCTTACATTCAGGGCTTTCCGAATTAGTGTTTTTGACTTCCTACCTAACCATTCCTTATTGCCCTCCTAGGACTCTTGGACCATAAATGATCATCGACTGATTTTACCCAGTCCAAGGCTAGCCTACCTGAATCTACAAGACACAGTGCTATTTTTCCCTCTCCTCTTGCACTTGGAACAATCTCCCTTCCTCTCTCTCCGTAGCAATATCTCTTTCAAGAACTTCAAAGTTGAGCTAAAAACGTGGCTTTTTCAACAGGTGTTTGGAGAGACTATCTGTTAGCACCCACTACACAGTCCTACCTTTTACAATATTTTGATTGATATCCCTCTGCCCACCCTTATCTCTCTTACTCTCCGTTTTCCTTTCCCCTTTTTTGACTCTTGGTGTGATTGTCATGCTTTCTTATATTTTTAATGGTGTTCCTTTCTTACTTTCCTCTATTTTAGCCTACCACTTTGCTCTGCTAGTCAGTTAAATCAGTATAGAAAGTCTTGGAAATAAATAAAGTCCTTGAGTTTAAAAATGTGCTGGTGGCCACTGGACAAAATTAGGCTGGGCAAGTTGATGCAAGGTTATGATCTCCAAATAGAAGCATATCTTAATGCAGCTACATATTAGCAAGCTGGTCAAATGTCAAGTGAATTCTGATGGATGAGTCCAAATTATTTTTCAACTTCAAAGTCAAGTTCAGCCTCTAGGGCTAGCTGCCACTTGCCAAATTTCCTCTTTTGTATTGCAATACAGCTTCTGTTATTTTATCCCAGAGAAAGAAAAGTAGAAAAGAGCAGAAAGAAGTCCCGTTTGAATTCCTTTGCAGAATTTCTCTTAAAAATAGTATTCTTAAAAATGAAATAGTATTCTTAAAAATGAAAACTGCAACTAGGTTGGAGTGGAGGAGTGGCCTAGTGGTTAGGGTGGTGGACTTTGATCCTGGGGAACTGAGGAACTGAGTTTGATTCCCACTTCCATGTGACTCTGGGCAAGTCACTTAACCCTCCATTGCCCCATGTAAGCTGCATTGAGCCTGCCATGAGTGGGAAAGCGTGGGGTACAAATGTAACAAAAACAAAACAAAAAAAAAAAGAGTTGCACTGAAATAAGCAATGGAGTTAAGTTCTTTCTTCATCTGCGCTCACGAGTGAATGTTTGAAGGGAACAGTGTAAGACATGAATGCTAAAAGCTGTAAAGCCTTCACATGTCTGTATAACTATCTGGGGGTGGGGAATGGATGGAGCAGGGGGCACAATCAATCATATTATAACTTTTCTGCACTTCATCCTATGCTATGTGGAGTCCTCCAAGGCTCCAGTCTAGCTCCAATCCCCTTCAACTTCTTGTTGGCACCTCTTGAAATACTTATACAATCTACTGTCTTATTGTCTACTTATGCTAATGACAACCATACTAGCGCCTGCGTTTGCTATTGCCCCATGATCAGACGCATGCACAACAGGGCTCTTAGCGCAAGTAGTATGCAAATGCATGCTAAATCTATTCATCCCCAATGATCAACGATCAGCACGCCAAAGATTGGCTTGCTGGCTGCGGCAAACCCTACGCCAGCCCTGGCATTAGGGTTCGCAGACCACTGGGGAGGAATGGTGAGTCCTGTCCAGCATGCATTTGCATGCTAGCAGGCCCCCATTCCACCCAATGCAGCAGCAGCCCCCCCACAGAAACCCCCGACATTTACTGTCAATTTACTTCCTGTTTATCTGCCTACACAAACATATAAATCAGCACTAAATAATCTAAAGATTTCACCTTACCAAAGAATACTGGAACGGAAATTAGAAAGTCTGGGTTTTTTTTTTAAAGTTCTGCATTCAATTTAACTTTCCCTAGCCCATAATTAGGGCTCTGATCTAAACTGGATAATCTTAGTCTGTGCTAGATATGCTCCAGGGAACCATGTAGTCCTTTTTATGAATGACCAAGCGCAGAGAACTGCAGGATTTGCACTGCTTTATCTGTGCTCATCTAGTTTTCCTTCCTGTTGGTACTGATGCTTCTTTTATTAACTGTTTTTCTTTTACTGTAAAACATTTAGATACGCTACTTATAAAGCAGTATATCAAATCAATAAACTACACTAAACTAACTGATATGATTAGAGAAATGTACGGTGATTCAGTCTATTCAGCAGTCATGCTATATTATTCATGCCGCCTCTTGGCACAGGAAGTGGTAACCCAGTGCTTCCTGCTGCTTCTTATCTTACAGAGGGTAGTGTAAATCTCCTGTGAGGTTATTATTTAAAAGAGATCTCTCCACCTTTCTCCCGTTTCTCCTCACTTCAAATATGACACTTCACAAACAGTGCAGCCAGTTGTTTGCTCATTGCTAATTAGCTTCTCAGGTGGTCATGTTTCCAGCCCCATGCATTCACTTACTTCCCAGAAAGCATGGATAAGGACTTCCAGGTTAATTACACACTGTGCAATAATGAGTTCTGTAAGACCGTTTTATGGGAAAAAAATCATTAAACATATTCATGAAAGCAAAGTGCTTGTACCAGAGATGGAGGTTATAATGGACATGCATGCAGCTGAGAAACGGTACACAGAAGAATTTATGAAAGCAAGCTCTTGTACAGAAAGTAGCATTATAATAACTTCCACTAATAAACTCTACCCCATTCTTTTTTAAACTCATACACATCAGAATGTAGTATTCAAGCCTGTAACCTAAGTGACATAGAGCACTGCCCCCTTGCTTAAAATTTTTAAAGTCCTGTGCTACAGAGAATCTCATACCTGTTCCATCCCTCTGGTGATGTTTAAATGATGTGGAGGGGCATAATCGAACGGGGCACCCAAGTTTTCCTGAGGACGTCATCGCAGGACGTCCCCGTGAAGGGGCGGGGAAACCCATATTATCGAAACAAGATGGGAGGCCATCTTTCGTTTCGATAATACGGTTGGGGACGCCCAAATCTCAACATTTAGGTCGACCTTAGAGATGGTCGTCCCCGATTTTAGGCAATAATGGAAACCGAGGACGCCCATCTCAGAAATGACCAAATCCAAGCCCTTTGGTCGTGGGAGGAGCCAGCATTCATAGTGTACTGGTCCCCCTGACATGCCAGGACACCAACCGGGCACCCTAGGAGGCACTGCAGTGGACTTCAGAAAAAGCTCCCAGGTGCATAGCTCCCTTACCTTGTGTGCTGAGCCCCCCCAAACCACCCCAAAACTCACTCCCTACAACTGTACACCACTACCATAGCCCTTAGGGATGAAGGGGGGCACCTACATGTGGGTACAGTGGGTTTGTGGTGGGTTTTGGAGGGCTCACATTTACCACCACAAGTATAACATGTAGGGGGGGATGGGCCTGGGTCCGCCTGCATGAAGTGCGCTGCAGTACTCACTAAAACTTCTCCAGGGACCTGCATACTGCTGTCATGGAGCTGGGTATGATATTTGAGGCTGGCATAGAGGCTAGAAAAAATATTAAAATTTTTTTTAGGGTGGGAGGGGGTTAGTGACCACTGGGGGAGTAAGAGGAGGTCATCCCCGATTCCCTCCGGTAGTCATCTGGTCATTTAGGACACCTTTTTGTGGCTTGGTCGTAAATAAAAAAAGGTCCAAGTAAAGTTGGCCAAGTGTTCGTCAGGGACGTCCTTCTTTTTTCCATTATCGGCTGAGGATGCCCATGTGTTAAGCACGCCCCAGTCCTGCCTTCGCTATGCTTCAGGCACGCCCCCGTGAACTTTGGTCGTCCACGCAACGGAAAGCAGTTGAGGACGTCCAAAATCGGCTTTCGATTATGCTGATTTGGGCAACCCTGGGAGAAGGATGCCCATCTCCCGATTTGTGTCGAAAGATGGGTGCCCTTCTCTTTTGAAAATAAGCCTGCTAGTCAGCCAGCCAGGCTTGAAAAAGTGGCCACTTATGCATCCAAATGGCCTCTTATACAATACAGACTGGTGTAAATAGTATGCATCATGATATAATAGCGTGTACATTGCCAGTAGGTGTGCACAGGGGTGGAGTTTGGGTGGAGTTAGCATGCATGTAACATAGTAACATAGTAGATGACGGCAGAAAAAGACCCGCATGGTCCATCCAGTCTGCCCAACAAGATAAACTCATGTGTATACCTTACCTTGATTTGTACCTGTCTTTTTCAGGGCACAGACTGTATAAGTCTGGCCAGCACTATTCTCCGCCTCCCAACCACCAGTCCCGCCTCCCACCACCGGATCTGGCACAGACCGTATAAGTCTGCCCACCACTATCTTCACATCCCCACCACCAACCCCTTTTCCCCCCACCGGCTCCACCACCCAATTTCGGCTAAGCTTCTGAGGTGTGTAGATTATGAAATACCTTAATTCAGGGGTTCTACTACTACTTATCATTTCTATAGCACTATTAGATATACGGAGCGCTGCACACTGGACATGGAGAGACAGGCCCTGCTGAACAGATCTTACAATCTAATTAGGCAAACAAACAGGACAAATAAGGGATAAGGGAATAAGGTGGGAATGATAAAACATGGGTACTGAACAAGTAACGGTTAGGAGTTAAAGCAGCATAAAAAAGGTGGGCTTTTAGCCTAGATTTGAAGACGGCCAGAGATGGTTCTCAACCTAGTCCTCAGGACACACACAGCCAGTCTGGTTTTCAAGATACCCAAAACAAACACGCACAAATTAATTTAGCCATACACTGCCTCCACTGTATGCAAATCTATCTCATGCTTATTCACTGTGTTTATCCTGAAAATCTGATTGGCTGGGTGCACTGTTCCTTCTAAGCTGAATGGGAGCCCTCCACCTACTGTCCTGCCAGTGTGTGTGGGGGGGGGGGGGGGGGGGGGGGGGGGGTACTGTTTCACTATCACATTTTCAATAGTGAGGGACAGGCAAGCTCTGCAGTATTCTAGGGAACCTAATGTACCTAGCGATTAAAAACACAATATTGTAGCACAACTTCACCACTGGGAGCAATGCAGTTGGAGGACTCCTGCTCAGTTTAGAAAGAATAGTGGCTGTGCGTATCCTGAGGACTGGATTAAGAATTACTGCCTTAATCCATACGTGTATGTGCATAAAGTACACTCCTTCATTCATGACCACTTTCAAGCATGGGCAGGGCTTTTTTTGAGGGGGTACTTGGGGGGGGGGGGGTACTAAGTACCAGCACCTTTTCCATTGTCTGCCAAAACTGACCCATGGTCCCCAAGTTTTAATGAAAGAGCTCAGGCTCCACACACCAATTCTGCTTTGTCATAGATTCTGTAACGGTTTGCAGGGGGCCTGGCTATTGTGAGGTGGGTCCCTCAGTGATCACCCCACCCCTGAAGGGTGGACTGGCATTTGAGTACCGGCACCTTTTTCACTAGAAAAAAAACACACTGAGCATGGGTGACTGATTGCATTTACATTCAAGGCACATTTCTGCCACATACTCTAGCATTTATAAAGACAAGTAGGCACCTGTCTTTATAAAATAAGGGACAATTCTATAATTTGGCATCAAGATGTAGGTGCCACAATGGGGCATGCTTAGCACCAATTCTATCATGGCTTCTGAGTGTGCCTAAGTCATTACAGAATACTAGCATAAAGCCTTCTTGGTGTAGTGACATTTAGACCAAGTTGCAAGTATCACTTGGTGACACGCCCATGGCTCCATCCATGTGTACGCCGTCCTTGCAGTCACGTGCTAAGCAACTTTGGCACATACTTTATAGTACAGCACCTAGCATTTATGCATGTAACTGCTAATTATTGGCACCTCTGACACGCATAAGTTATTCTATAACGTACACATGCACTTGGGACTAGATTCTATATAGGGCGCAGAAAAAATCGGAGTGAAAAAAACATGCATAGTGCTATTCTACAATGTTAGCTGTGGTTTATAGAACATGCATAGTGCCGGGACCCGTGACTAAATTTAGCACAACCATTTACGTCAACCAAACCCTGGTGTAAGTTAGGATCAGATCGGGCATATTCGGTATCAGTGCGCGTAGTTTCTAAGAATGCCCATGACCCTCCCATGGCCACACCCTCTTTTGAGATCCACTTGTTATAATTTACGCACACCACTTTATAGACTGTGCTTAGAAAGTTGCATGTGTAAATTCTAATTAGTTCCAATTAGTGTCGATAATTGCTTATTAGCCGACTGGCTTGTTAATTAAGTTGTTCACACCATTTGGCCACACTGCCAAATTTGTATGTGCAACTTTAGTCGCCATATTCAGACTTTGGGGGGGGGGGGGGGGGGGTGGTTGGTGCCTAACATTAGGAATACAGAATGAGAGGAATAGTGCCTATATAGGCTCCTGTTATAAAAACACCCTTCACATGTTTTTCAAAGAGCTGGTTTCTTTTCTTTTTACTAGTCTTAATAGTTGTTTACTTTTACAGAGAGGAAAGGGAGGGGGGGGGATTGGATGCATTTTCTAGACCATGATTTCCTTTCAACCTTCATCAGTTGTAGTGTGAATGCATCAGTGTTGCCAGGTGGGCGGTTTTACCGCCCAATTGGGCGGTTTTCCGCGACCCGCCGCGGGAAATTTTTGCCCGCGGCGGGTTGCGGTTTTTTGGGCTGCTTTTTGGGCTTCGGGCGGTTTTTTGGGCTGCTTTTTCGGCCGCGGTGGGCGGGGTTAGCGACGTTTTTGGGCGGGGTTAGTGACGTGGGAGGCGGGGCCGATGACGTAGGAGGCGGGGCCGATGACGTGGGAGGCGGGGCTGATGACGTGGAGGCGGGGCCGATGACGGCGGGGCGGGGTTGATGACGGTGGGGGCGGGGGTGATGACGCGGGGGCGGGGGTGTCAGGGGCGGGGTTTGAGTTTGGGCGGGTTTTGGGCTGGATTTTGGGCTCCTTTGGGCTGGAAAAATATTTTCCACCTGGCAACCCTGGAATGCATCCATTCCTGGGCAGGAGCAGCAATTCATGCTCTCCCTGAGCAGGTTCTTGCATATGTGTTTGGTATTTAACTGTGCAAATATCCACACTGACCTTATCATTTATGAATTGAGTAACTTCTGGGTGAAATTTTTCTTCCATATGTGACAGCATCATGGCAACTCAGGAGGAGTTTGCTGTCTCACAGCAGAATATTTTCACTTCCCCTTGAACCCCTGAGGGCTGCATCCTTTCTCCATCATTCAGCCATTCAACTACCACCCCTTTCATGCTTTGACCCACTAGTTACATGTGCAGTGCTAACACCATCTCCGTAAATAGTTTCATGCAAGTATTGGAACAGTTAGAGAAGAAATGTGCAGTGTTTTGTTCATTTGGGAAGGTCTTTCCTTAAAGCTTATAATTTGGAAGTCCTTCAGCTTACAAGGGTAGGCAACCACATTCCTCGAGGTCTACAACCAGTGGCGTAGCCAGGGGGGTGCCACGGGAGCGGCCGCTCCCCCAAACGGAGTTCTGCCAGCTTCGGCGCCTATTTTTTTCTCAACGTGTTGCATTGAAAATGTGTGCCAGCGGCGGTAGAAGTCCGCTGTCGCGCCGTTCTTGCTCCACCCGCGCCATCAACCTGGCTCCACTTCTGTACACAACCCAGACAGGTTTTCCAAGATTTCCACAATGGTAATGCATGAGATCTATTTGAAAACAATGGAAGCAGTGCATGCAAATCAATTTCATGCATATTTATTGTGGAACTCTTGAAAACCTGACTGGTTTGTGGTCCTTGAGCACTGTGGTTGCTCACCCCTGGCTTATAACATCCTTTGCCTAAGCGCAAAAACAAAGATCTTAGATTTCTTAATTTCTTTGACACTGGAAATTATTCTTACTATTTGGAGGGATTGTAGTCAGAGAACTATAGATTACAATATTTGTTAGAATAGAATTTGCAGCATTTTCAAGTATGAGCTTGCGGCTGCAAAATCTGGGAATTCCTGGGTGTCACAATGTGTATGAGATGTTTGTACTGCAGCCTCTAAACTGTTGCATGTGCCCTGTTACTGTTATAATGCATGAATGTTCTAACGTGAAAGTCATGAAAGAGACTGAATTTAAATATAACAGTTCTGATGCAAAACAAACTATCCATGTGTATCATGGGGCAAAATAAAAATGTATGGGTTTCAAGTTCTTTATCTCAAACTTATGCTGTGTGTGCTAATGAAGCCCTTGGTATGATCTTGGTTCTCTACCACCAGTTCTTAAATTAGTCCAGAAACCTTGAAAAGGGTGACTGTCACATGATCTGCGTATCTTATGAAAAACCAAAACCCAGAAGCCAAAAAAACCCCCCTACTTGTTCTGGTTTCAGATAGAAAACAGAAACACAGAAAAATTATAGCAGATAAAAGCTATATAGCCTATCCAGTCTGCTCATCCATGCCATCTACTATCCTGTCCTCTCCCTTAGAGATCCTAGACACTTGTCCCAAGTTTGCTTGAATTCAGATCTCACCACCTCCCTCGAAAGGATGTTCCATGAATTCATCACCCTTTCTGTGAAGTATTTCCTCATGTTACTCCTGAGTCTGTCCTCTTTCACTTTCATTCTATGTCCCTTCTTTCCAGAGCTTTCTTTCAGCTGAAAGAGACTGGCTTCCTGTGCATTTATACTAGATAAAAAAAACCCAATTACGTTGTTTTCACCTGTCTAATACCTGGACAGAGAATATGCATATTTGGCTTTTTTCCCCCTCTATTTCTAAGCCAGTGTACGTACAAGTGCAGCTATAGCAAAGCACTGACATAGAAATAGTTAAATAATTGCTTCATGGCATTTGTAAAAATGAAATTGATATTCAGTGCAGCGAGTGACTCAGAAAGCAGGAATAAAGCTGGGTCTAAAAGATCTCAGGGTCAATATTCAAAAGGATTTAACTGGGCAGGAGAGGCTCCTCTTAATTAAACCCCGCTGAGCTGGCCATCCGCTGATATTTCAGTGGCAGCTAGCTGCACAGTGCCATGGAATATTGGACAGGAATACACACTAGCCATAGTGAAACGGCCAGTTGAGGGATAGCTGGGGGGGGGGGGGGGGGGGGGCAGAGTCAGAGCAGTCCCAGAAGTTGTGTGGACACTAGGAATAGTAAGTGCCCACATAGCTAACCGGGCAAGTAGGACCACGTAATCAGCAGCTCTAACTTTGCCTGATTAGCTATGCAGGTACAGCACTGAATTTCGGGCATACCTGCAAAACTTACTACTACTACTTATCATTTCTATAGCGCTACTAGACGTACGCAGCGTATATCCAGTCTGGCTATCATGGCTAACCTGGATATTCAATGCTGGTGCTTTCATGACAGCTCTCATAGAATCTCTTTCTTGAGATATTAACTGAACCTCCATTAGACTGTAAGCTCAGTGGAGAAGGGACTTTTTCTTATGCGCATCTGTATGGAGTTGCCTACTCCTAGCAGCACTTCAGAAATATAAAGCTGTGGTAGTAATAACTTCAGGGCTTTTTTTGAGGGGGTACTTGGGGGTACTGAGTACCGCACCTTTTCCATTGTCTGCTAAAATTGACCCGTGGTCCCCAAGTTTTAATGAAAGAGGTCAGGCTCTACACACCAATTCTGCCTTGTCATAGATTCTGCGACTGGTTGAAGGGGGCCTGGCTATTGTGGGGTGGGTCCCTCAATGATCACCTCACCCTTGAAGGGTTGACTGGCATTTGAGTACCGGCACCTTTTTCACTAGAAAAAACACAGTGAATACCTTACACTAGCTTGTTTGTTTGTTTAAAGATAAACTTAATCAGAGGTGACACAGTTTTCATTCCTTCCTTTTGCACCCTAGCTATATCCTAACAGAGAACACCCAAGAAAATCCACCAACTGCAGCAGGTAATAACATTTGTAAAATGATCGCCTTGAGCTGACAGCCTATTCTGTACTCATTATAGGGGACATGTCTCCTAGATTTCAGAAGTCATACTAGATTGTATTCAGAGACAGTGTGCTATCGGATCTGATCAGAGATGCCACAGAAAAGTCTCCACTGCCTGAGACTCAGATCCACAACAGCAACTGGGCTCTGCTTTCAGCTTCTTGTTGCAATAGATGACACCAGTGGTGGCTCTTAAATGGGAAGGAGCTCTTTTCTGATCTGTTAGTTGTGCATGCCTTTCCTTCCTAATTAAAGCAGTAAGACTCAGTGCATACGGATTAACATGTAGCATGCACAGGGACTGATTTTGTGCACTACACGCAGTGCATACAGCACATTCTCCTCCTCCACTTCCCTCTCCTAAGCATTCTCCTTTGAATCCTTATCCCCAGGCTGAGTGAGACTGGGAGGAATGCACTGAACACTGAATGTGACTCAATCTAAGTGTCAGGAGGAGTTCTTGGATCCATATAAAGGGGACTTGTTAATTGTGACTGGTTCAAGTTATTTCCCCTCCTTCTCAGTGCTTCCCTAGTACCTCCTTTAGCCTGGAGGAAAGGAGGAACAGGGGTGATATGATACAGACGTTCAAATATTTGAAAGGTATTAATCCGCAAACAAATATTTTCCGGAGATGGGAAGGCGGTAGAACGAGAGGACATGAAATGAGGTTGAAGGGGGGCAGACTCAGGAAAGATGTCAGGAAGTATTTTTTCACAGAGAGGGTGGTGGATGCTTGGAATGCCCTCCCGCGGGAGGTGGTGGAGATGAAAACGGTAACGGAATTCAAACATGCGTGGGATATGCATAAAGGAATCCTGTGCAGAAGGAATGGATCCTCAGAAGCTTAGCCGAAATTGGGTGGCGGAGCAGGTGGGTGAAAGAGGGGTTGGTGGTTGGGAGGCGAGATTGCGGAGGGCAGACTTATACGGTCTGTCCAGAGCCAGTGATGGGAGGCGGGACTGGTGGTTGGGAGGCGGGAAGTACTGCTGGGCAGACTTGTACGGTCTGTGCCCTGAATAAGGCAGGTACAAATCAAGGTAAGGTATACACATATGAGTTTGTCTTGTTGGGCAGACTGGATGGACCGTGCAGGTCTTTTTCTGCCGTCATCTACTATGTTACTATGTCATATGAGTCCTCACGATGTCAGTTATACCTGATTTGAGGAAGCTGGCATCCCATGTATTTTTGTTAATGGAGACATGTCTTGGAATTGAGAAGGCTGGGAAAGACTACCAGGGGGGCAGCAACAGTAAGCCTGGGCCAGCCTGGGCCCCTTCACTTTTGCCTCAGGCCCACCCAACAGCTGGACACACCATACATATAGCTGGCTAGGATGTCCAAGCCCCACCAGAAACCTGGAGTAAGGTTACCATACGTCCTCTTTTAAGAGGCCATGTCCTCCTTTTGGATTTCTTCAGACATGTCCTCCATGTTTTTTTTTTAATTTTTAGGAAAATATCCTCTTTTTCTTTTATGTGCCTATGACCAACATACCTACGCACAGAATGAGAGAAACCATCTCTAGCCTGTTAGTCAGTTTGGTTTGCATGGGGCTGCTAAAGAGAGAAAGGCATTGCTGATCTTCTCTCTGTTTCCCTGCACATTGAATTTGTCAAATGAATTTTGTTTTTTGCAAGCACAACTGTAAGCATATATCATGCAAAGATTTTCACGCCAGCCAAAGTTGTTGAGGGATATCCTCTATTTTAATAATTACACTTGGGCTCAGACTCAGTCAAACTCAAATCTGGAAGTTTCTGAAAAACAGATCATTGTCTACTAATGTACTGTAAGTCAGTCACTGTTTGATGTTTGTTCATTAACTAAAAGTCATTCACACTTTTGCTATGATTACATTTTTTTTTTTTTTTTTTAGCAAAGGTAGCAATCATTTTTATGTTTTGTGTCCTCTTTTTTGTCTCTGCAAATATGGTAACCCTAACTTGGCGCCCAACCTAGTCAGCTAAAGTGTGGCAGTTAGTGGCAGCACTTTGCGCTGCTGATGTTGGCACCACGAGCATGTTCAAATTCTCAAAAGCTAAGCAGGTTTGCAGTACTGGACTTGGGATCTCTGCCAGCTAAGGTATTTTCAATTTTGGTGGGGGTGGGGCAGGGAGAGAGAAGAGGAAAAGGAAAGCAAGGGCAGGAAGAGGAAATGATATACCTAGTAGAGCCCACCCATGTTAACCACCCCTCCCCAATTCATGTCTGGCTACACTAGAGAGAAGAATTGAAGACATAGTTATAAAAGAAGCTTGATGAAAATCATGCTTACTGGAGACTTAAATTGCTATGTTTAATAATTCTTTATTATGTACAAGTTTAACAACAAAATGTTCCTTTTTAAAGCTGATTTCTGCGATGCTTCTGTTTTGTGTGTCTTGAGTAACATAGTAACATAACATAGTAGATGACGGCAGAAAAAGACCTGCACGGTCCATCCAGTCTGCCCAACAAGACAACTCATGTGTGCTACTTTTTGTGTATACCCTACTTAGATTTTAAGATTCATTCAGCAGAGTATCTCTTATGCATGTCTGTACAGTTTTGCATGTATCTATGTTTATTGAGAGCTTGATGTACTACCTGAGCTAAAAGAAGGTCAAAGCAGTGTAAAAATGATGAATAATTTAGTACTAGTATTGGTAGAAAGGACCAGTATCACCCTAATTCTATAACACTGTGCACACATTTACACACACTGTGTACAAAATTGCATGCACATATTATAGAACGCTATCACTAAAGCACAACTTAATTACTTAATCCTTAATTGGTGCTAAGGGGCAATAACTGGCATTAATTGACACTAATTGGCTTAAATTTGCACTTACATGTGCGTAATTGTAGTAAGCTAATATTCTTAAAATTAGCGCCTAAATTCTAAGTGCACAACTGAAATAGGGTCCTAGACATGGGCAGAACATGGGTGGGGTATGAGCGGGCCCCACATGTACATGTGTAAATTACAGAATACTGTAAGTTATGCACTAAAGTGCAAATTTAGGCGCTCGCATTTGAACCTGCCATAGACCAGGCATAACCGCTCACACGTTAGAATTGACACGCATCACTTTACAGAATACGTTTAGAAAGTTGCATGCTTAAATTATAATTAGTGCTAATTAGTGTTGATAATTGCTTGTTAGTGGCCACACTAATTAATTTGGTCACACTGCCAGATTTGTGCGTGCTGCTTTAGGCGTAATATATATAATCTGGGGGTATGTGTGTGATAAGGAGGTGAGGAAAGGCAAAGATTAAAATACATGCTTAAAACAAAACCTTAAAATAGCTAATTGGTATAATGAAACTGCCCTGATTAAGATGTAATTTATTGCAGCTTGGGAAAGACTGGCTATGGTAAAACAGAAGGGATTGGAAGTAGAGTACTGTGGTGTGCAAGTGAAAAAGTGTAACCTGAACGGAGTGCCAGATACAACTCTGGCCGCCTTGTTGGGCAGATGTTAACCTGGAGGAGTGGCCTAGTGGTTAGGGTGGTGGACTTTGATCCTGGGGAACTGAGGAACTGAGTTTGATTCCCACTTCAGGCACAGGCAGCTCCTTGTGACTCTGGGCAAGTCACTTAACCCTCCATTGCCCCATGTAAGCCGCATTGAGCCTGCCATGAGTGGGAAAGCACGGAGTACAAATGTAACAAAAAATAAATGTACTGTGCTATCGTTAGGGGTCAGAATTCGGACAGCAGCACACTGCAGAGATTCTTCATGGGCAAAGTTAGCATAGATGTGCATAGATTATGAAATATTTTAATCTAAGTGCCATAGGTGCCAACATTTCAAAATGATTAGTGGTGCCAACAGGACCAGTACAAGAGCCTTTGAGTCAGCCTTGTGCGCCGTCCACCCTATAACTTTCAGGCCCACCACACACAGTACATACGTAAGTGGGTTATTTGAAAACTGCCCACCCTTCATGCAGGTAAAAGTATGCCTTGATGGAAATGGGACTTGATTTACTGCCTTTCGGTGGTATTTTGCAACTACATTCAAAGTGGTTTACATATATACAGGTACTTGTTTTGTACCTGGGGCAATGGAGGGTTAAATGATTTGCCCACAGTCACAAGGAGCTGCAGTGGGAATCAAACCCAGTTCCCCAGGATCAAAGTCTGCTGCACTAACCACTAGGCTACTCCTCTTTGAGTTTGTCTGACTGTCAGAATTTCTTGTATTTGCTTTGTCTGTAGCTGATCTTTGCTGCTCCCTTAGGTGACCACCTAGTCGCCTAATGGTTGGGCTGGCCCTGGGTGCCAACACAATACAAGTTATGCCTTCCTGGATACAATGAATGAGCTTGCTCAATACTGGGTGTCCTCAACACCCACAGAGGTGCTTCCTATGCCTATGTGTATGTGCCTTCATTTACACCAGGGCCCAATATTCAGAAAATGTTGAGCTCCTAAATGTATGTTCCTAAGTTAGGTTCCTAAATTTGTGCCCTATTTTCAGTCAAGCCTAGGAGCCAAAATTTTAGGATGAAAATTCATCTTAATTTAGACACTTAAAAGTTATGCTCATAAATTTAGGTCTGCCATTTGTCAGGTCAATTTTCAGCCTACGGCACTATGTCCAGAAATTCAACACTGGGCCATGTCTGGGCTCCGGCACTGAATTTCCGAGCCAACTACACCATAGCCAGTTAAGTGCAATATTCAGCACTTAAACGATTATGAGACACCGCAGAAAGACAGGACTGACTTTTATGTGGTTCTATGTATGCGATTACCTTGGCTGGTTAAGTGCTGAATATCGTCTGATGAAGGCTTGTGAGTTGAAACACGAACCGTGTTGGGTTCATTGTGTACACATAATAAATTGTTGATTCATCTTGGAGCTTGTGGCTGGCTTCTTCCACTCTTATGAACTATCTTTGATTGTCTGTGAAAGAATTGTTTTCTGCTCTGTTTGTCTTGCCTTTCCACTAAATTGCCAGTTTCAGCTAAGGCTATTAGTGCTGATATTCAGCATCACTATCTGGTTAAGTGCCACTGAATACTGGCGGATAACCTCACGCAGACCATTGAACCAAAAGATGATAGCGGTATGAGAAATGAATACACCTCTCATTCCTTGAGTCACACCTGTCATGTCCCCTACCTCAACGCAAGCGGCGTCCTCGGGCTGCGCAGGGTCCCGTCGACACGCACACTTGACTGGCACAGCCCTGAGCCAAGTGTTTGTAGTTCTCTGGCTGCAGGCTCCTTGATTGCTTTGCTTCCACCCACCTGGGTCTGCTCTTGCTCTGCCTGGCTTCCCTTGCTTCTCTCCTATTGGTCTTCCGGTTCCTCCTTCCCCTGCTCTTGTCCTATGGCTGTGCCCCTTCTCCTTGCTGATGTCAGACGCCAGCACTTTATCAGCTGAGCTCTCCCTAGACTCCTTGCTTCAGCTTCTACTTTGATAGGTGTTACTTGCTCAGTAGTGTGCTCCTCCTCTACTTTGTTATTCGTTGCTGACTCTGTCTGTACATAAGTATTGCCATACTGGGAAAGACCAAAGGCCCATCAAGCCCAGCATCCTGTTTCCAACAGTGGACAATCCAGGTCACAAATACCTGGCAAGATCCAAAAAAAGTACAAGACATTTTATACTGCTTATCCCAGAAATAGTGGATTTTCCCCAAATCCATTTAATAATGATCTATGGACTTTTCCTTTAGGAAGCCGTCTAAACCGTTTAAAACTCCGCTAAGCTAACCGCCTTTACCACATTCTCTGGCAACGAATTCCAGAGTTTAATTACACGTTGAGTGAAGAAAAATGTTCTCCAATTCGTTTTAAATTTACTACATTGTAGCTTCATTGCATGCCCCCTAGTCCTAGTATTTTTGGAAAGAGTAAACAGATATTTCACATCTACCCGTTCAACTCCACTCATTATTTTATAGACCTCTATCATATCTCCCCTCAGCTGCCTTTTCTCCTTGATTACTCTTGTGTCTGCTGTCTGCCTACTGACCTTGCCTGTACCTGGATTACTCTTGTGTCTGCTGCCTGCCTACTGACCTTGCCTGTACTTGGATTACTCTCCTACCTGCTGCCTGCCTACTGACTCTGCCTGTACCTGGATCACTCTCTTGCCTGCTGCCTGTCTGGTCGTCACGTTCATCACCCCACTTCAGGGCCGTGCCTAGGGTCTCCGGCGCCCCCCTGCAGTTGGCCCCGCCGGCGCCCCCCCCCCCCCCGAAAACGATCGCTACACTACCCGCCCTCTTCTCCCCAGATCCTTTTCCTTTTTGTTTAAATTTACCTCTCCGGCGCGCGGCAGCGTAGCGTCAGTGAGGAGGCGGCGCTCCCCCGCCCCGACGTGTCTTCTTCCCTTCGCTCAGTGTCCCGCCTTCTTCTGACGTCATTTCTGACGTCAGAAGAAGGCGGAACTGAGCGAAGGGAAGAGACTGACACGTCGGGGCGGGGGAGCGCCGCCTCCTCACTAACGCTACGCTGCCACGCGCCGGAGAGGTAAATTTAAACAAAAAAAAAAAGACAAGGATCTGGGGAGAAGAGGGCGAGGTAAGCATGGTGCGGTGGGACGCCCCCCAGAGGATGGCGCCCTCCTGCCATGCTTACCTCGCTTACCGTGTCGGCACGGCCCTGCCCCACTTCCTTCTCCATCTCGTAAGCCCTGCAGGCCACCTGCACCTAAGGGCTCAACCTCTGGGGAATGGCGGTCAGCGCAGGTGAAACCCGGGGTTGTCCGGCCGCCAAGCAGAACCTGGTCCAAGTACCGGGCTCGGCAGCGCTCTACTTGGTACAAGAACTCACAGGTCTGAAAACACCCTTCAGAGGAGCAGTGTCTGGGCATGTAACCAGCCCTGTATTTAACATGTTTAGCTCTCTGCTGAAGAAGAGTGGAGGAGTAGCCTAGTGGTTAGTGCAGTGGACTTTGATCCCTGGGAACTGAGTTCAATTGCCACTGCAACTCCTTGTGACTCTGGGCAAGTCACTTAACCCTCCATTGCCCCTGGGACCTGAATATATGTAAACCGCTTTGAATGTAGTTGCAAAAACCTCAGAAAGGCGGTATATCAAGTCCCATTTCCGCCCCTTTCCCTTCCCAAGACACAAGCTAGAAAACTTCGGATGCCACTTAACCCCAAGGTGGACCAAACAGGCTGAGCCAGTCCTGGTTACATGGATTTGTAGCTCTGATTTTCTAAAGAAAACCAATTAGAATATTATCGAAACTACAACTCCATGCATGCACTAGGGCAGAAGCCAGGGCTGAATCAACCTGTTCAGTTAACCTGTGGGTAAGGAGGAATGACCATCTAAGATAAAAAGCTACAAGAATTCCAAGCTGCAAGAATAGTTCTGCAGTCCTGAAATGATGTGTTAAAATTAATTACCACACTAACACTGACTTCACTGTGCCAGCAAATCATCCCTGCAGCTTCTGCTACTGCCCTTCTGCTTCTAATTTACTGCCTGGAAACATAAATAGCCCAATAAAACATGAAGCGCAATACTGTCCAATAGGTTAATTTTGTGCTGTCAGTCTGCTCTGTTTTTATATGATAAAAGCATTACGTGTTTACCAATGATGCTGCACATCATACTAAACAAACATTCCAACATAGTTTTATGTCCATAGAGGGTTAGCTGAGGGGTGCAAATTAGCTGGGGTCACATCCTACAGCAGGATCAGAGCTTGGCGCCTGTGTTCTGAAGCTTGGCCAGGTGTTCTCTTCTTCTTAGGATTTATTTCTTGGGTGGGGGAGGCATTATTACAGGCTGTAACTTTCCAAAAGGAGCTACTGCCTTCTTCATAAGCAAGAGTTTGCAGCACTGCCACTAACTTCCCAATTTCAAAAAATTGGTTGTGCTAGGTAGGACACCATAGATGCCAGTGACTTTTCAGTAAGAATCGCTCTTCTTCTAGGTATGACGGACAGAATTGTGCTCCCCTCCTTTCCACATGCTATCTCTTTCATTCATATCTTTTTCTGGCACTGCAAAGCAGTTTCAGCACTGGCTCAGGCCCCGTGCTCAGGTGTGCCACTGGGTAGTGCCCTTTGTCCAACAGGAAGTGCATCACTAGCGCTCCCGTGAAGCATTTTCTTTTGGAGGGCACGATTAGGCCTATTTGAACACAGCTAGGCTTCACAACAGGTAGCCCTGTTGAATCTAAACCTCACTATTTATTAAATCTAACCTAACCACCACAACATCACTACAACAATGATATACCCCTATCAATGGAAATTCCAGAAGAGATGCAAAAAAAAGTTGTTGAAATATATCAGTCTGGAAAGGGTTATAAAAACATTTCTACAGCTCTGGAATGCCACTGAACCACAATGAAAGCCATTATCTCCAAATTGAAAGACTTGGAACAGTGGTGAATCTTCCCAGGAGTGGTCAAAACTAATGCTAGCAAGCTGCTTGAGCTGTATGCAGACAGAAAAGTATAAAAAGTGATTGTCAGCTGAATTTATTGGTAGAAATACATAGAGATTGCATCTGTGAGCAGCCTATGTAACTCCCCTATGAGAAAAGCCTTGTAAGTAACAAAATACCTACTATTTTCTCATATCTGTGTAGCTTCCACTTTGTCTCTCCCTAACTACTAGAATGTGTGGAACATTCTATGGGGTTGGGGAAGGCAGGTGAATTTATAAACATCTTATTACTATATTGTGGTTTACCATGTCGAATGCACTAGACATGTCGAATTGGAGGAGAAGGATGTTTTTGTCTATTGCTATTTCCTGCTTGAATTTGGCAAGGAGAGTGAGTAGTACTGTTTCGGTGCTGTGGAGGGGGCAAAATCCTGACTGTGATTCGTGTAATATTGAGAATTTACTTATATAATCTGTAAGTTGTTTGGTTATCATACTTTCCATCAGTTTGACTACCAATGGGATAGATGCTACTGGATGGTAGTTAGTGATTTCATTTGTTTTTTTCTTTAGGTATCAGGGTGAGTAGGATATTGCCATTTTCCTTAGGGAAGATATCTTGCTGGAACTTGTAATTTAGGTGGGATGTGAGGTCTGCTATGAAGCAGTTGGGGGCGGATTTCATTAGGTAGCTGGGACAGGTATCGAGTTTACAGTGAGTGTTGGAGAGCCTGCTGATCGTTTGGGTAACTATTTCTACAGTCAATGGGGCGAAGCTTGACCAGGTTCGGTCAGCCGGGTATTCTCCAGAGATTGGGTCCAACTCATTAAGGAAGTTTTTGATGTCAGTGTTGTCTTGAGGTAGCGTGTTGTGTAGGTTTACAAGTTTTTCATTGAAATACTTGGCAAGTTTATCTGCAGAGGGAATGTCTGTATTCGTTGTAGTGACCAAGTTGGTGTCTAGGAGTTTGTTCATGAGTTGGTACAGTTTCTTCGTGTCTTTGTATTCAGTCCCTATTTTAGTTTTATAGTATGCTCTTTTGGCCTGTCTTATTGCGTATTTGTATTTTCTTTGTATTTGTTTCCATGTGTTGTGTGTATGTTCATTTTTTGTTTTTCTCCATGCTCGTTTTTAGCTTTTTCAGTTCATCATTGAACCATGGTATCAAGTTATGCTTATGTGAGGTTCTTGTTCGTAAGGGTGCTATTTCATCTAGTATGCTTTTGCATCTTTTATCCCAATCTATGAGGTAGTATATGGAGTTCGTTTGTGCTGTCCATTCGTTATTGTATATCAGTTGCAAGAATCTATTCGTGTCTACTTGACCTCTTGTGCTGTAGGATGTGTGTTCTTGTATTCGGTGTAAACCTTTCTTCCGCCAGTGTAGGGATAAGTTTAATTTGTAGTGATCGGTCCAGGGTGTTTCTTGATACATGTGGGTACCAATGCAATAGAAAAATGTGGGAGAGAGGTTCTGGAAGCCAAATTTAGCCAGAACCTCTAGGGTAGCATTTTCTGAAGTGCTACCCGTTCCACGTGTAGGGCCGAAGAGACAGGCAGAGCTCCAGAGTCTCAATGCGTGGATGCACAATAGTGCAGGGAGGAGGGTTTTAGATTTGTTAGGAACTGGGCATCATTCTGGGGAAGGGGGAGCCTATTCCGATAGGATGGGCTCTACCTTAACCAGGGTGGGACCAGGCTGCTGGCATTTAAAAAGGAGATAGAGCAGCTTTTAAACTAGAAATTGGGGGAAGGCTGACAGTCGCTCAATAGCACATGGTTGGGGATAAGGTATCTTTCAAAGATATCACCAAAACAGGGAAGATAGGGTATTTCGATAGTGAGGTTGCAAAAGAGACCGTAGTAGAAGATCAGGTGTCCTTAAATAAAAATAAAAGTCAGACAAAAGATTGAAAATTAATACTGACAAGTACTGAGCATGATGTAAATAGGAACAACAAACATAGTTTGAAATGTCTATATGCAATGCCAGGAGCCTAAGAAATAAGATGATAGAGTTAGAATATATCACACTAAATGAAAAATTAGATATAATAGGCATCTCTGAGGCCTGGTGGATGGAGCAGAACCAGTGGGACACTGTCATACCGAGGTACAAATTATATTGTAGTGATAGGGTGGATCAAATTAGTGGAGAGATAGCATTGTACGTTAAGGAGAGCCTTGAACTGAATAGATTACAAATTCTGAAGGAAACAAAACACATCTTGGAATTCCTATGGATTGAAATTCCATGTGTAAAGGGGAAAAGGATAGTGATAGGAGTGTACTACCGTCTGTCTGGCCAGGATGAACAGACAGATGTAGAAATGTTAAAGGAAATTAGGGAAGCAAACAAACTGGGCAACACAATAATAATGGGTAATTTCAATTACCCCGATATTGACTGGGTAAATGTAACATCAAGGCATGCTAGGGAGGTAAACTTCCTTGACAAAATCAAGGACTGCTTTATGGAGCAGCTGGTACAAGAGCCGACAAGAGAAGGAAAAATTCTAGACCTAGTCCTTAGTGGAGCGCATGATCTGGTGCGGGAGGTAATGGTACTGGGGCCGCTTGATAACAGTGATCATAATATAATCAAACTTGATATTAACTTTGAAGTAAGTATACACAGGAAATCCAGTATGTTAGCATTTAACTTTAGTAGATACATAGTAACATAGTAGATGACGGCAGAAAAAGACCTGCACGGTCCATTCAGTCTGCCCAACAAGATAACTCATATTTGCTGCTTTTTGTGTATACCCTACTTTGATTTGTACCTGTGCTCTTCAGGGCACAGACCGTATAAGTCTGCCCAGTACTATCCCCGCCTCCCAACCACCAGCCCCTCCTCCCAACCACCGGCTCTGGAGCAGACTATGATAAAATGAGAAGAATGGTGAAAAAAATCTTAGAGGAGTGACTTTGAGGGTCAAAGATTTATATCAGGTGTGGATGTTGTTCAAAAACACCATCCTAGGGCCCATGCGGCTAGGAAAGCGATTTGGGAAGCTTGCCAGGTGCCCTTGGCCTGGATTGGCCGCTGTCGTGGACAGGATGTTGGGCTCAATGGACCCTTGGTCTTTTCCCAGTGTCGCATTACTTATGTACTTATGCACAAAGGCGTGCTAGCATTTTTAGTGCTTGCTAAAAATAAGCATGTGCTAAATGCTAGAGACACCCATATATTCCTATGTGTGTCTCTAGCATTTAATGTGCGCTAATTATTCGTGCTAAAAACACGAATGTGTGATGACCTTAAGGTGGCCAAACAGGTAGAAAAGGCGACGCTGAAAGCCAGAAGGATGCTCAAGTGCATAAGGAGAGGGATGACCAGCAGGACAAAAGAGGTGATAGTGCCCTTGTACAAGTCTGGAGACCACACTTACGAAAAGATATAAACAGGATGGAGTTGGTCCAGAGGCCGGCTATAAAACTGGTCAGAGGTCTAGGTCATAAAACATATAGGAACAGGCTCATGAACCTCAATGGAAGAGAGGCGGGGGAGAGGGGCTATGATAGAGACGTTTAAATACCTCAGGGGCGTTAATGTACAGGAGGTGAGCCTTTTTCAAATGAATGAAACCTCTGGAACAAAAGGGCATAAGATGAAGTTAAGAGGAAATAGGCTTAGGATGTATCTGAGGTAATACTCTTTCATGGAAAGGGTGGTGGATGCGTGGAATGGCCTCCTGGTGGTGGTCGTGGAGACGAAGACTGTGTCAGAGTTTAAGAAGGCGTGGTGCAGACACGTGGGATCTCGTAGGAAAAGGAGTTAGTGGCAACTGAGGATAGGCAGATTAGATGGGCCATACGGCCCTTATCTGCCATTATGTTTCTCTGTTTCTACTAGCGCACCTTTATAAAAGACTCCCTTAAAGAAAAGCCCTTTTTAAAGAGACAAGTCTTCAAGAAAAATTTAAATGTTTTAAAAGATTGCTCAGATTGAAAAGGGAGGGGAAGGGAATTCTACAACGAAGGGGAGACAAAATAGAAAGCACGATAAATGGTGGATTCAAGTTGTGCATTTCAAGGACAGGGAAGAATAAGCCAGAAATCATTAAGAGAGTGGAGTAAACAAGCTGGAGAACAGGGAATCATGAGATGTGATAAGTAAGGAGGGACATCCATCTTAAAAACCTTGAAAATCAACGCAAGGAGCTTGAAAATAACATGTTCAACCACTGAAGACATCCAGATAGCATGACTCTGCAGACTCAAGCCACCCGCACAGCTCAATGGGGACCAGTTGACCAACTGGATCAGGAGAAAAGTATTCAAAGCCAGAGTCTGAAAAGTGTGTCCATCCACCTGCTGAAGATAGAAAATACTGAGGAGCTGGACTGGATGCCAAGAGAGATATGTCTCAGCTCAGTTTTCAGTTCTCTATCACCATCTGCTGGTTGATGGACACAACTATCCCACAGGTTCTGCAATAGTGGGAAGCTACATAATGGAAATGTTTATTAATTTATATTCTGCCTGTATCTGGGCAGATTACAAGGTGGCATACATAATTAAAATTCAAACCATAAAACAAATCAACAGAAACAAAATAAGATAGATAAACACAAACAAATATTCATTCTCTGCTACATCTTCAATTTGTTCATCAAATATATAAATCACATTCTTCAAAATAATCATGTTCTAGTTCACACCTGATATACAGTCACCATTTCCAAAATAGTTCTGAAGACTTTAACAAACAAATGACTTATAATCTTAAACTGCACTGTATCCCTACTTCTTCTTATATTCAAAAGGCAGCTAATTCCACAGCATTGAGCCTGCTGTTGAAAAGATTTCCTGCATGTCTCTTCAAAGTGCATTTTCCTCAGGGCTGGAATAGTTAAGTGCACAGCTGCTTCTCATCTAAGAGAACAGCTAGGCACAAATATTTTTAGGACAGAAGATTGATAATGTGCAGATTCATTTTTCAATGCTTTATGAATCAAAGGCAATATTTTAAACAAAATTCTTTCTTCAATTGGTAACCAATGTAAATCCTGTAAAACTGATGTAATATGCTGAAAATGTGAACACTCAGACATAAACTGTGTTGCAGAATTTTGAACATTCTGCAGAGCTCTCAATTTTGATACAGGTAAATAATCCAATCCACTCAGGATAAGAATTTGTACAACAAAGTGAAAATCAGACACTAGTAAACAAGATTTCAGTTTACCTAAAGTTCAAAGCTTAAAAAAGAAGCAAAAGACAATCAAGAATCTAAAATAACACCCGGAATATGAGCTTGCACTGAAATTTGAATTTCCTGATCATTTAATTTCACCGTAGGAGGAACAATTTCTTCCCAAACTCCTGCAATCAATACTTCTGTCTTATTCACATTTAACACCAATTTATGATCCCACAATCAATTAGTGATTTACTCCAAAGATAGATTTTAATAGTTGTACTGTGGGATCCATCCCAGTATCAAATCACTTAACCCCCCCCCCCCCCCCATTGCCCCAGGTGCAAAACAAAACAAAACTTAGATTGTGAGCCCTCTAGGGACAGAAAGAGTACCTGTGTATAATGTGTATAGCACTGAATACATCTAGTAGCACTATAGAAATGATTACTAGTATCATTCCCCTATTATTTCATGTCACACTGAATGGTTTCTGATCTTTAAATAAAATGTTTTAAAATTATTACATCATTTATTTAAGGAACAAAGTTATCCAACACTCATATCACCCATGTGAAAAAGTAACTGCCTCCTAAACCACAATTCTTTTTTAGATTTGATACTGGGATGGATCCCAAGATCACAAGGAGTTGCAGAGGGAAATGAACCTGGGCCACCAGGATCTAGGTCTGCTGCACTAACCATTAGGCTACTCCTCCACTGGGAAGGGGGGAACCAAACATTCTTCCACATCTTACTTTTAATGTCTGGTTATTTTATCTTTCTAACTATTTTGCTCTCTGTCTTTAGTTCTGCTTCCCTGTGCTCTGAACTCTGCTTCCAGTGCCTCCTGTCTATTCACTATTTCTTTTTCTCCTCCTTCACTTCCTGCCCTATATCAATCTTTCGCATTCAACTTTCTTCCATTTTTCTTCCTCCTTCTCAAATCTGTCTAGTTTCCAACTCTTCCCTTCCACTACATTCATGGGCACCATCTCCACCCTTCTCGCTCCCATTCCCTCCCTTCCATAGGCATCATCTCTCCCCTTCCCCTCCTCTCCGTGGGCATCATCTCCTCCTATCTCCCTTTCCCTCCTCTGTATGGGCACCATCTCCTCCCATCTCCTTTCCCCTCCTCTCCATGGGCACCATCTCCTCCCATCTCCCATCCCCTCCTCTCTCCATAGGCACCATCTCCTCCCACCCCTTCTGTTCCCCTCCCCTCTATGGGCACCCTCTCCTCCCATCTCTCTTCCCCTCCTCTCAATAGGCACTATATCCTCCCATCTCTCTTCCTTTCCCTTCTCCTCCCCTCCCCTCTATGGACACTATCACATCCCTTCTGTCTTCCCTTCCCCTCCCCTCCATGGGTACCATCTGACATACAAACCCCACTTGAGACAAGGTGCCCTGTGTCTCTTCCCTAGGCATACACTTCTTCTCTCTAGCCGGAGCCCTCCCTCTCTAGCGACCTGCGCTCAGGAAACAGGAAGTTTTGTCAGAGCAGCGCTGCGTACGCTTTGTAGCGCTATAAAAATGCTAAATGGTAATAGTAGTAGGAGGAGGAGGCAGAACAAGATGGCGGTCTTCGGCTAGAGAGCATCAGCGTTTTGCTTAGAGCTACCCTCTGTACAGGCAAGTTCAGAGGGCTGCTGGGGGGGGAAAGGAGAATGTGATTAATGTGTTAAAATTGTTAGCACAAGTTAAAATTTTAATGTGTTAATCGTGCTAAAATTGTGCTAAATGCACTAATTTTTAAGAACAGAGAGGCAAAAAAAAAAAAAGCTATAATTTCCCTTTCCTATGTGGTAGAACCATATGCACATAAAAAAGTAACATTTAGAGCTGAACTGTCAGTGTAGCTGGCCAGCAGAGAAAGTTAAGCACCAGAGTTTATCCTTCTTTTCAGTGGCGCAGTCTGTTTAAATGTTACCATGGAATATATTTTGCCCTGTGTATAAACTTTGGGTCCAGCTCCCCCATGCATGAAGTCAGAATGGTTGTAGGGTTGTTGCCAAGAATATATTGATTCTAGAGCTTGATCAGTAATTGGATTTATGGCTCTTTTTCAGGAATACAGATACCTTTTCTGGGGCACAAGGGTTTTGCCCTGGTAATATACCAGACCTTTTTCTTGATGGGCGCTGTTTTTAAATGAAATTCCTCATAAATGCTTAGTCAAATATTAGGAGAACTAATCTGTCTTTTATGATCCCCGATATTTAAGGTCTCTTGTGTCAGTCAGTGGTTTGGATCAAGGACCCTTCTGCTTCTTGATGTCCTTATCAATATAATGGTGAGATTAATGGTCATTTGTTATCTGAATATTAGCGCTTAGTCGGCTTTAGGCTATTTAAGTGGCCAGAAGCTGTTCCTGGCTGGTTAAATAGTTTTAAATATCAGCCGGAGAGTATATGGCAGCAGATTAAGACCCACATGGTCCCTAGTCTGCAAAAATAGGCAACCTTCAACATGGATTTTCCTTAGTCTCAATCAAGCAATTTATGCATGGAAAGAGTAGATCTCATCATTGTTCTGCATCACCCAGTGCTTCTGGGGAGCTTCTTTTGTGTGTTATCTTATAAGTCTGGCTCATGTTTTAAAAAAAACAAAAAACATCATTGCCTATGAACTTCTCAGCAGCACAGTATTTCTTACTCATGGAACAAAACCAGTTAATGCAACTTCTGATAATCCTCTATTTGTTGTTGCAGCCCATCATTTGATTTCCACCCCCCTTCATATTTTGTATCCACTCTAAGCATCCAGAATACATCCAGACAGGTTTGCTAATCTGCTTCCTGCCCCCAGCCCCCCCTCTAGTCTATATAGGTAACTCCAAAACACTTATATTTTATGCATGACTGACTCTCAACGAGCTGTGAACAAAGTACAAAAGAAAACATTTCGAATTCCCCACCTCCCTAAAAAAAAAAAAAGCCAGTTCTGCTGCTAACAGCCTTTGGCGCAGTTGAATAGACAAACAATAGTTAAGCCTGAAAAAGCACATGGAGGTCATGTGATCCAAGTCTGCCTTTCACTGCTTCATCCAGCAATGGCAAGAGCCACTGAAGAGATAAACAGACGATATGCTGGATGTGAAACCTCTTTTTGCCTGTGTGTGCAGATCATTTTTAACAGGAGGGGGAATGGGAAGGTGGAAATTGTCGGACTGGTATGAGGAATTCTCCAGTATGGATTCAACAGCTGTGCTAATTTCTTTTAAAATGCATGGGACTTTTGACTTCCTGGGAGCCAAGCACTAGTGCAGTGAATGGTGGAGGGAGCATAGGTTAATATTTCAGAGGAAAGAGAAGAAACAAAGGTTCACAAGATTGGGGAAAATTTTATTTTGATTAGTTATGTGACCATCTCTGGGAAAACATGACTAAAAGTCACCAGAAACAAAAGATGAGGTCTTAATGGATTTTGTTAGAGCAAACAATTTGTAATACTACAGTTTAAACCCATCCTTTTATGTGAAAACATAAAAAGTACAAAAGTGGTGGCCTTTAGATCCATGAGGTGAATATTGGCCATTCTCAAAATTTTGGATCCACGACTTTAATCATGTTTTCCCAGGGATGGTCACATTCCTCGGGGTCCTATAACTAGCATGAAAATTTCCAAGCATGCAACTAAATTGGCTAATGAGTCAATTAGTGCCAATAATTAGATGATAACAATCTATTAGCAGTGCGGCCTATCATCCTTCTGGCCACCAGGGTCATAGCTACGGGTGGGTCTGGGTGGGCCCAGGCCCACCCAATCTCAGCTCAGGCCCACCCATTTGGTTGTCCTCCTCCAATCAGTGCACTGCACAGTCTTTTAGTTCTGCCGCGATTCAGCCACGTGCAATTAGGCAGCCAGCAGCAAAAACAGCTTTAGAGTGAGCCAGCTGCCTAAATGCACGTGGCTGAACTAAAGTGCAGGTCCAGGTTGGAAGCAACCGCTCTAGCGCTGCGCTGCACCACTCCTGTTGCAGTGCTGTGTTCGGCGTTCTCTGATGGTCTCATTCTCATGGGGCCTGCCTTGCCTTGCTCCCCCCCAGTGCCCCTGCAGCATGCATGGATGCCGCTGCCACACAGAAAGATCTGCGCCAGTGCCGCGGCTCAGCTGGATGGATCTCCCTCACTGTGCCACAGTGCCAGGCTGCCAGCAGTAGCTGGAGACGTATTGGGCCTTCCCTTGCCCCTTGCTCATCTGCCTTTGGCTGAGCCCCTCAGGCCTTTGAACTCCCCCACAGCCCCAGATAGACATAAAGCCAGCACACGGAGCACACTACAGTGCTCTTTGAGTCTGCACCTGCCCAGGTAAAACAATGTTTTGTTATTTTTAATATCTACAGTACAATGCTGGTGCTGGGCTTCTGGGTGGGGGTGGGCTCTTCACTGCCTAGGGGGGAAAGGTATATTTATTTAAACACTAAATATACTTTTTTTCCCCTATGCAGTGAAAAGCCCACCCTCACCCGGAAACCCACCAACAATAAATTTTAATGTTGGGTTTCTGGGTGGGGGTGGGGGTGGGCTCAGTCCCCAGTTTAAAATTTAAAAAAACAAGGTTGTATATTCATGTTGGTGGGTTTTTGCGTGGGGATGGTCTCTATAGTGCCCAGGTAAAAATATATATATATTTTTTAAATATTTAATGTAGGTGGGATGTTGGTATGCTTTTTTTTTTTTTTTGGGGGGGGGGGGGGAGACTGGGAAGGTCAGGGGAGATGCCAGACTATGGGGGATGGGTAGGGAGTAGGACAGGGCTGATGCCTAGCTATGGGATGGATGGTGGGGAAGGCCTAGCTATGGGATGAATGGTGAGGAAGGGAAGGCTACAGGAATGGATAGTAAGGAAGGGAAGGGTTGATGCCGGGCTATGGGGATGGATGGTGTGGAAGGGAAGGGCTGATGCTGGGCTACAGGAATGCATGGGGGGTGGGGAAGGGCTGATACTGGGCTACGGGGATGGATGGGGGGTGAAGGGAAGGGCCGACGCCGAGCTATAGTAGAATTTCTCATTTTTGGTCCATTATTCTGTAATTGATGAGAGTTGGTCTGTGTTCTGCATATGAGTGAGCAGGTGAAAGATTCTGCAGCCATGTGGTTTATGTGGGGATCTATGAGTCTGGCTTTTCCAATAGGATGCGCATTGCTGTTGTGCGTATTCACTGCTGTCCTTTTCAAGGTACTGTTATTGGTATTCGTGTTCAGAATTGGTGTTAAGGTTTGCAATACAGACTACCTGGCAGTGAAGGGACAGGGAAAGAGCCTGCGGGGGCGAGGACAAACTTTGTCCCCATCCCCGTGTCATTCTCTAATGCGGACGATGATGTTTTGATTTGTTGGACTAATAAGCAAAAGTGCAGGTCAAAACTGGCAAAACTTGTACAACGGCTCCTATGCATTCTTGCTACCAGCATGCCTTCTCAGAGGACATTTTCTATTGTAGGAAGGACTGTGGAAGACAGGAGAGCTAGACTGAATCCAGAGATTGTTGATGACTTATTTATCCACAGATTTAAAAAATCATAACAGTGTTTCATAAGGCATATTTCTCCCCTGTTAGGGCATACAAAGCAGTTTGTTTGTTTTTTTGTACCCCCTGAACATTTTAACAGGGTGGATTAGGGTTCCTTGGGGTAGTAGAAGTCAGCTATTGCTGGGGTTAGAAGTGTAGAAGGTGGAGGGTGGGAGTTATTATAGTTGCTTGTGTAATTCTTGTTTTCTATTTGTGATTAATAAACAACAGTTGTACAGAATATTGTTCCTTTTTATACTTTAATAAAAAGATTTAAATATGAAATTGTGTTTGAGGCTTGTGCAGATGAGGATAGAGCCCAAAGGAACAGAGACAGAGCCCACAAGGATGGGGCGGGGACAGACACATAGCCTATGAGGATGGGGACAGAGCTTGCAGGCACAGGGCAAGGACAGGGATAAATTTTGTCCTCATGTAATTCTCTACAGTGAATACACTTCTTCCATTTTAATAGTCACAGTCCATTTACACCAGTTCTCTTTCAATCTCCTCGCCTATCCAATTCTTTCTAAGGTTGTGCAATGAGACCTACTTTTATAACAATACAACGTGAACAAAAAAGGTTTCAAATTGACCTGAAGTATCCTGCTCCCTTCCCTTCCTTGTCTCAATCTCCAATTTCAGGTTCTCTGCAAAATTTTACCAAATTATAATATTTAGCTCTCATTGTATATTTATTTGGATTTAGCTCATGCCTTTCCAGTTGTAACTAAGGTGAATTATATTCAGGTATAGTAGGCATTTTTCTGTCCACAGAGGGCTTACAATCTAAGTTTGTACTTGAGGCAATGGAGGATTAAGTAACTTGCCTAAGGTCACAAAGATCCACAGTGGGATTTCAACTGGGCTTCCCTAGTTCTCAGACCTCTGCACTAAACATCAGCACAGAGTTGTTATGGATTATTTTAAGCTCTCATGAATAAATCTCCAAAACTTTGTAGCTTTAAAACTGGATTCAGCTTGGGAGACTGAGGGGCTCATATTCAAAAGAGAACAATGTCAAAAATATGACACAAAAGGTACATATATGTTTTTCTCTGAGAAAAACATGCAAAGCATATAATGAAACAAAAGGAAAAAACCGTCTCAAAACACAGTACGTCTAGAACTAAATGTTTTAGGTGACATAGGTGGTCTTACAGAATGGATGTCTCCAGCCCATAACGGATAGCAAAACTCCTTCCTACCTGCGAAAAAAATCCCGTACAGAATAAGACCTGCTTCAAAATCATTTAGGGTGAGAGCCAACTTGTCTTTTTACCCATTTGCGATTTTGTGGAGTTGGAGAACTAGGAGTTGGTTATTGAGAAAGTTGCTGAGTTGCTGACTTAATGTTTTGTCTGTTTGACCCAGTCTCAACCTTGTGCCCTTTATATTTCCTTCTTTTTCTCCTCTGTGTCTCATCTCCCCAGGGCTTTGCCCATACCTGCTAGCCCTCCCAGTCACGCTCATCCCTTCCTCTGTATCTCTCCCCATTCCCCCACACCCCCCATTAAATCCCCTTACCTGCTTGTCCTCTGAATTTCAGTGTTCCTGTTTGTCCAGTACCAGTTTGTCCCTGTGCTTTGTGCTGCTGCTGTGTGTGAGGACTATTAGTTGGTGGGAAGAGAGTAAGTGATTTGTGTTGCAGCTGTGTGTGAACACTGAGTGCTGGTGTTGAGAGGCTGAGTGATTGCTGCTATGTCTGTGTGTCAGGTGGGAGAGAGTGCTGGGCACTGTCTGTTGGTGGAGGTGCAGTAGGTGGAGGTGTGCACAGTCCTTAGTTTGGGATAAGTCACTTGCACCTGTGATGTTTGGTAATAGCTGAACTGTATGCACTGTTGGTGCACGGTTTGATGGAGGTGGAAGAGGGTTTGAAAGAGAGACACTGCAGGAGATACACCCATACCTGGGTATTTAGGCCCCGCTCCATTTTGCTGAAACTCACTGATGCCCAATGCCTCACCAGGTACCGGTTTGACAGGGCTACCATCCAGCACCTGTGTGACCAGCTCCAACCCCTCCTACAGCCCAGGACCCATTTGAACAATCCTATCCCTGTCCACCTGATGGTCATTTCCTCTCTTGTTTTTCTAGCCACTGGTAGGGTTACCATATTTACCCTAAAAAAAGGTGGACACATGCCCCACCCCTGGTCGCACCCTACCCAACCCACTGTCACACCCCACCCCACCCTGCCCTCCCCTGTCACTTTGACCCCCCCAAAGAAAACCAGATTCCCTCTCTCCCCCCCATGTAGATCCCCTCTCCAATTTTCCAGTCTCCCTCCACCCAAATGACTCCATTCATTACCCCTCCCTTCCCCTTCTTTACCTTAGTGTGGTGCTCTGGTGGTCTAGTGACTTATTCAGGACAGGAATGAGCCCCCTCTTTCCTGCCAGGCACGGCTACAGACTTTCTCCCGGCATCAATTAAAAATGGCTGCTGAGAGGCCACCGCTTGAACTCTCGGAAGCCATTTTGAATCAGCGCTGGGAGAAAGACTGTCTGCAGATGCGCCAGGCAGGAAAGAGAGGGCTCTTTATGCCCTGAAGAGGTCACTAGACCACCAGGGCACCACACTAAGGAAAAGGAGGGGAGGGGTGGACAGGATGCCTGCCAGCATGCCCATTCATCTGCAAATCCGGACAAATGGGCAGGCTGGAAAAACCCCCTTGGTTGCCGTTGTATACTCAAAAAGAGGACATGTCTGGATAAAACAGGACGTATGGTAACCCTAGCCACTGGTAGATTTCAGTCTGTCCAAGATGTGAATGCAGGCCTGACCCAGCCCACCATTTCCAATTGCCTGACCCAATTCCTTTATGCCTTCCTTACCCACACCTCAGAGTACATCAGTTTCCCATCTACCCTCCAAGGCCCTGCCAAAAAACACGGCACAGTTCTATGGCATAGCTCACTTCCCCTCAGCCACAGACGTCATAGATTGCACACATGTTGCACTCCTGGGCACGAGATCCAGGCTCTCCCAGAGGAGCCACAGCAACCACAGCATCAGGCCCAGGACCAAGATGACGAGGAGCCCATCCACAGAGAAGAGCAGATTGTACACCAAGTTGGGGGTTCAAGCCAGGGAAAGATTTATTCACACCAATTTTTAGTGAAGGTATGTGATATTTATTTATTACACAACACACCTACCCCATCACCCACCACCACCACTTTGTGTTGAGACCCTCTTCCCCCATCACACAACTCCCCTCGCCTTCCCCCACCACCATCACACAACCCTAGCACAGTCTAGTACTGAAAGGCACCATGCCTACATTGCCTTTCTACTTCCCCTGCCCTATTCCCTCCATGAGGTACCTCGGCCCCCACACCCAGCACTAGCAGTTGCTGAGAAGGTGTCCCTCACAGCAGCAGCTGCAGTGGATCTGTCCTCCCCTGTGGGGCTTGTGCTGTTCCCACTCTCTCCAGAGGTGCTGGTTGTCTCAGCTGCTCTTCAGATATCTGGTCAGCTGGGGGCAGTTGGAGGTGGGCCGGCCTCAGGTGCAGGTTGCCCAACAGTGGCAGCTGCACAGGCCCGCAGATCCTGCCGGATGCCTAGTGGCTGCCGCCATAGATTTTCATGTGCCTGGCGGTGCTCTTCCATCATACACTGCCTCTGCTCATTATTGGTCTCCAGGGTATGGACCCCCCGAAGCATGACGTCCAACTTTGTTTGCCAATACTCGGCCAGGCCTTGGTTTTGTGGAAGAACTCTGGTGGCCAGCCTGACCACCTGCCTCCTATGCCCTTCTCTGGCCTGTGGCTGATAGGGACACGGATTAGGGTCATGAGCCACAGGGTCATTGGCCACATCAGCAAATGCTGCTGGGGGGGGGGGGGGAATTTCCACTTCTGAGGGCTCCTCTGTTGTCTCATGTTCCACCTCATCAGACCCAGTGGCCTCCTATGTCTCTGTAGCTGCCACTCCTGATGGCACTGTTGCTGCTGACCCCTCCTCCAAAACATGTGGCTGGCTGGGCTGCTGGGTCCTGCCTTGCCCTCTGAGTTGCTGTCATCGCCTGCATAACAAAAGTGGATGAAAGGTGTTTTATGCAGAAACTAACCTGTCACTGTGCTGCACCCTTCCTTGACCACTGGTACAGCATTTGACACTCAAGGTGAGCTCTATGATTGTGCACACAGGGGGCCCTTTTAACACTCCCATCCTCATCTGTGATGCCTTCCCCCCCTCCCCTTTCACCAGTCTCCCTTTCCCAGGATTTGCATTGTACATTTACCAGCCCAATTCCAGTCAGCCGGGCACGTCAGACTATCAACACATTTTACACGAAGTAGAGACACAGACTCTTGTATGGAAAAATATCAAACTTCTATAATTATTAAGAAAATAACTATTTATAAACGGAGCTGGCTTTCTGCCCCCATCTGCTGCTCCATGAGCTGCATCAGTCCAGTCACCTTCAGCAGCAAGTGGGTTTGCGTGGCAGCCACTTACTGCAGGAGATGCAGTAAGGGGTCTGGTCCAGGGGGCCCCCCAGCAGGTGAGTGTGGACTCAGGCCCCTGTGCTGCTACATTGTCTTGTGGTGGTGGTGGTGGGGGGGAATGCTGTTGTTCCTCTTCCTCCTCTTCTTCCCCCTCAAGAGGGGGCATGCCCTCCCAGGGGTCTTCCCCCTCTATACCATCCACCTGTCGAGGGCTGGTTATGGGCACCTCATTCCCCCAGGTGACCAGTATATCATCCTCTGTCCTGGGCAGCCTGGTAGTCATGGGTGCCCTGGGCGGCCTGTTGGTCCTGTGAGGCTGGTTGCCCTGTATGTGTAAAATACACCAAAAAAAACTGAGCACAAATTGATTATTTTAAATTTATTATTTTCACTAGTTCTACACACATTGAGTTTTTTGTTTTGATATTATATTTATGATTAGTTGGTTTCTTTATTTTTTTCAATTAAATTTTAACTGCCAGACCCTCGACCATTCGGGTGTAATTCCCACTGCAGCTCCTTGTGATTCAGAGCAAGTCAATTAATCCTCCATTGCCCCACGTAAAAAATAAGTACCTGTATATAATATGTAAACTTCTTTTATTGTAACCACAGAAAGGCAGCATATCGATTTTCTTTCTCTTTCACAGTTACCATTCTTTTTGCAGCAGACACAAGATCTGCATCAAAATTCAAGAAAGCATGGGACCAACTCACCTTATGGGGAAGCAGGGCTCAAGCCACACACCAACAGAGTCTACAGCATTGCAGTGAACCAGAGGTGCACAAGTTCAGGCCTTGAGGATGGTGTTCTGGATATCTCTAATGAATGTACATGAGAGATATACTTACTGCAAGTGTACAATGCATGCATGCTCATTAGGCATACCCCGAAAACTTGACCTCTTTTCAGCATTCAAGGACTGAACTTGTGCACCCCTGCAGTACACAGAAGAGAAGGCACAACCAGATGGGCCCTATGATCATGATCTATAATCAAATTCGTGGCTCTATGAGGTTGTGGCAAAGGCAGAAAAGCAGGCAGCACTGTAGACATTACTGTGAATCTGTAGTAGCTTTTATTCAACTTTTCCAATCAAAAACTCGTAATGCTCTGCTGAGCTGAAATAATATGACCCATTGAACTGCAGATTTATACATTTGCCATCCATTACCATTAAAAGTCTTTCCCAAGTCTGTCCCTCTTGTGGACAAGCTAGAAGCATTGCTAACAGAGCAGAAATAAGAGAAAAGAGCAGAGGAAGAATACAGTTTTACAAGAATATGGCAGTATTTTAACAAGAGCAGAAAATGTGTCACTGCAAAGAGCCTAAGGTGCTATTCAGAACCATTTCATAAATATTCAGCTCTTTGCAAAGCTATGCATTTCAAACATATTGCAATATTATTATTATTATTATGATGATGATGATTGAAAAAGTGGAACATAATGAAGCAGAAGACCAGAGAGATGACCTAAATATATCTTATGTCATACATTGTATTGTTATTTGAATATTTTTACTTTAGCAATTGTCTATTGCTTATGTTTGATTTATTCTTACTGTTCACCACCTTCAATGAATTCCTTCAAAAAGGTGGTAAATAAATCCTAATAAATAGGCAACTGGGCTTCTTCCATTCCTTGCTTATAACAATTCTCTTTCAAAAGTAGGACCTTCTATTTCCATCACTACTTAGTTCCATCCCAGAGAGAACCATTAATCAGTCTGCCACTGCCTTCAACAAAGAAGGGGATTTTCACAGCAATCCATCTGATTTCCTTTCCTCTCTATCCCTGTGCTCCCAACCCTTCACCTGGAACAGTTCAGATCATGCAAAGGCAGAAAAGTTTGACTTTCAGCAGCATGCTCTTTACAAACAAGCTAAAAAGAGCTCCCTATCTCTCCTGCCCATCCACCACCTGCTCGTCCTTATACCTGACATTGAGAGAACCCCTACAAGGAGACTGGGCAAATATTCAATGCACATAAATATATAATTTGTCTTAGCTCTGCTCATAAATGTGAAGAGAAAATTGACTAATAGCCAAATGAGGGTAGCAGTAGGATTATTGTTCATGTATTTGTCGGCAAACTGGTCTGAGGCACAGGTCTCTTCGGAACATTCACATTCGGGCTCAGTTGCAATGAACTACCATTTCCATTCAAAAGACTAGTGCCATGATGTTTATTAATATGTTGATGAGGAATCTCTTTCTGTAGATGCAGATCCTGAAAGCTGAAGAACATGCATGTAATGTTGATTTTTAAAAAGGGTTCCAGGGAAGATCCGGAAAATTATAAGTCTGGCGTCAGTACAGGGCAAAATACTGGAGTCTATTATAAAGAATAAAATTAGGGAACACATAATGGGACAGAGCCAGCACGGATCCAGTCAAGGGAAGTCTTGTCTCACCAATTTGCTTCATGTCTTTGAAGGTGTGACTAAACATGTCAATAAAGATGAGCTGGTTGATGTAGTGTATCTAGATTTTCAGAAAGCTTTTGACAAAGTATCTCACAGAGACTCCTAAGCAAATATAAGAGTCATGGGATAGGAGGCAATGCTCTGTTGTGGATTGGGAATTGGTAATTGGACAGAAAACAGAGGGTAGGGTTAAACAGACATTTTTCTTAATGGAGGAGGGTGAATAGTGGAGTGCCGCAGGGAACTGTACTGGGACCAGTGCTATTTAACATTGTTATAAAGAATCTGAAAATCAGGAAAACAAATGAAGTGATTACATTTGTAAATGACACAAAACTATTCAAAGTTGTTAAAACATGAGGAATGAGAAAAATTGCAGGAAGACCTTAGGAAATTAGAAGAATGGGCATCCAAATGGCAGATGAAATTTAATGTGGATTAACGCAAAGTGATGCACATTGGGAAGAATAATCCAAATCATAGTTACCTGATGTTAGGGTTCACCTTAGGAGTCAGCACTCAAGAAAAAGACCTAGGTGTCATTGTAGACAATACCCTGAAAGCTTCTGCACAGTGTGAGGTGGTGGCCAAGAACTCAAACAGGATGCTAGGAATAATCAGGAGAGGGATGGAGGAAGCAGAAAAGTCTCTCTATAACAAACTGAATTCATATCTCTCCCTCCCTTCAGTAATCTGCTATCCTGTCAAACTCCACTATTGCAAAGACTTTTCATAATCAGGGAAGAGTGGAAAAGGGAAGTAAAATGATCCTTCTTTAAACCAAACTGAGTCCTTTAGGCACATTCTTGGCACCTAAAAATAAAGCGCACTGTTATAGAATTATCCTCGGAAAGCTTAATTCAGATGAAGGAACAATAAGGGCTTGAGCTAGCTGAGACAAGAGTCCAGGGGCTTGGAGAACAGAATGGCCTTTGCTAATGTCTACTGTACAGCAAAGTTATTTATTTGTCTCAATTTGATTTTTTGCTTCATTGAGTGGAGCCTAAAGGGATTTACAGTTATGTGCTGCTATTCATTTATACACACTACAGTCATTAAAAATAATACAATGAAATGTGCTACATCGAACACACATAAAACTATCCCTGCAATTAAAACTGTTTTCCTACCCACGCCTTCCCTCACCCAACAAGCAGAAACCATTCCAACAGTAGATCTGAGTCTCCCCTTAACATCCCGGTCCTGCATCATCACATTTTTACATATGGAAGCTTCTAGCCAAAAGACAGAGCACACAGCCGGCTCAGAAAAAGGGCAGGCTCAGAAGATGCAGGGACAGCACGCTTGGACTGCTTGCTGTGTTAACAGACAAAATGGAAAGAAACTCATTAAAAAAATGACAGTGGCCTGAAGCTATCTGAAAACAGAACAAATGAGGTTTAGAATTTACTCGTGCCATACCACCAAAAACAAACTGGGCCAATGCCATGATATGAAAAAGTTAAAAAAGAGACACCCTGAAGAGAAGTTATAACAGGATTTAAACCTCCTTTGCCAACCTGTGTTACTTTCTCCACAGAGTACAGCTATGCATGCCTCAGGGGAGGGTGTCTAATTATTTGGTAACCACTGCTCCCTGTTGTTTCCCTTCTTGCTGCCACATAAAGGCTCTTTTGAAAACTGACTCACTACTAATCTTTCCCCTATCCTATGCTGTCTTCTGTGGGGATTTGCCGCTCATCACGTGGTATTACAAAAGTCCAATTAGTCTAAACATTGCCCACATATGCCACAGGAAACGCTAGTTTACCATACAGCTCCAACCTTTTTTTCAATCTGTAGTGTAATTAAATCAAAGCACTTAGGCAGAAATCCCACAGTATCGTATGAGATCTCTCAGCAATCACCTGACTCCTTCAGGGACAGTTATGCATGTTATGTATGGCAAACCTTGAGTCTATTTATTTATGGGTCAGTAGTCAAAATCACATATCCAGATAACGGCATCAGCTATCCAGATAAGTCCTGCTAACTGGGATAGTCAGAGGCTATATCAGGATAATGTCTCTGAATATCCCTACTGACCACCTCTGGAGTAAAGGGACAGTGCTGGGTGGGAGTGTGGGTGGAGCCACAGTGGCCCCTGAACTTATCTGGACAGTGGCAATATTCAGACTACTATCTAGATAACATAGGACAGATACAAGGCTGAACTAAGTTATACATATAAGTTATCTGGATAGCAGACTGAATATTGCCACTGCCTGCATTATTTAGATATTCAACACCAGCCTGTATACGGGTAGTGGCACTGGATATCCTGATATATTTTTGAATGCTGTAGCCAGCATTTAAGAATAGCACTTACCACAGCGGTTGAATATTGACCCATTTAAATTACAGACCTTTATCACCAGAACCCAATCTGTTTTGAACTGAACCACTAGCGGTGGGGCTGCGATGAGAAGATCCAGATAACCATTCAGTGAAATCTCAAAGCATGGTCAGGGCTACAAAAATCTCAGGTCCAAGGAGGATAATCTGAGCTCATGGAGAAATGCCACAACCTGGAATTTCCCCCTGCTACCAGGCTGCAGTGACCTGACAATGCAGACCAGAACCAGAACCAAGAAATTGTTCTTGTTAGTGACCTCTCTATACATAACTTTATTTTACTGTTACTATTACTTTGTAAATGATCTTCTTCTGTCTTTTTTTTCCTCTCTATCTACTAGTAAATGTACGACTTTGGCAACACATGCAAAATGATCATGCCAATGAAAGTATCTGAATGAGTCACCAATACAAATTAGAAGGCGGGGCCTGTAAGGCAGCTGAAAGGGGGAGGAGTGTCTGGATGAGAGAAAGAAGTGGAGAAACGAGACTAGAGGAGAGGATACACAGAGTAAAGAAAGGCAAAATGAAAACAAAGGTTTACATAGTTTATACAGGTACTTATTTGTACCTGGAGCAATAAGGCAAAAGAAACAATGCACATACAAACAAAAATGAACCAAAAGAATGAAAGTCCAAACAGGGAAAAAAACAAACAAATAGAAAATAACACAAACAATAGTTCCTCTCTCCTCCCTATCTCCTAAAAGTAAAAATGTTTGACTGGTGCCCAAGTTTACTAATTATTTCCTTATAACTGTGACAAATGTGAGGGGCCAAGCAGATCTAGAAACTGGGACTCTGGACAGAGACGCTGGAAATGTAGACATTTGAGGGAACTATTGAGGGACTACAACTCCCAGCTTCCCCTGGGAGGATCACCTGACTCCTCTAGAAAGGTTAGTCCACACTATAATGCACAGGATTCCAGGAGGGGGGTGGGGAACAAGACTCTCTTAGAGAGGATAACCCGGACTACAAATCCCAGGTTCCCAGGGGAGAGACCCATGACCTTTTTGAGCAAGCTAATGCTAAGAATTACGAGCAGCTGTGGGGGAAGGGTGGACAAATAGCGCCCATGGAATGGTTGCCTTAGGAAGAGATTTCACAGGCTCAAGAGGGGGATATTGGGGCTGAAATAGAGCCCATGGATACTTCTGCCCTAGCTCAGGTAAAGAGGGGGCCATTTAAGGTTTTGGTGGTAACATTGGTGAATGGTTTGATACAATACGTGGACAGAAAGTTTAATAGAAGGCATCTGAGCAGGTGCCCTGGAAGTGTAACAGAAACCTGTCACTGGGCTCCAGTTTGACCCATGGGGAGGATGCCAGGACTGAATTGCTGGTGTGAAATGGTGGTGGTCACCTTTCCTCAGGAAATTCTCTGAGGGAAGGATACAGAGGGCTTTGAGTGGACTGAACTGATTGAACTTTTTGGGACTGCTTTGAAGGTGACTCTGATAACTGAGCCTTTTGGGATTGCCTTGAGGTAGGGGGAAGGCGTTGGGGCACTTTGCTGCATGAACTTTGAGGAATTGATCTTACAGAATGGACTGCTGAATTGCCTGAAATTTGGGGAGGAGGAGTAGGGGGCTGAGGACTTTGCTGCCGCCAATACAGGAAAATTCCTCCTCTGTGTTTAAATTTGCATTGATAAGATAAGACTGTAAGTGGGCTGAGGCTATGAACTGAGCTATTGGAAGCCTATAGCCTTGAAGGAGACTGTTCCCAATAAAACAAGGAGAAGCTTTGCGTTTTGCTATTGTTTGAGTTACTGAGTAATTGGAAGTTCCCTAGAAAACTTGGTGTGGAGTTGTGCTCTGGGATTGGATAAGGCAGAGCACTGCCAAGCCGCAGACAAGGTGATACAACTGATGGCTATTACATTTGTTTGGCAGTCCAAACACCAAGGCTTAGCCAGCTCTAGCAAAAATCACATAACCCTGCAAAATCATCAGAAAGCACATACAGTACATTAAAGAGAGAGCATAATCGAGGTACTTTTTTTCTTGATTTAAATGCAAGGCATTTATTCTTTTGGACATTTGGTAAGGAAATTTTTTCACCATGTTCTCAGCAGGCTGAAGAAAAAACAGTGATAAGAAACTAATAAAGGAAAAGGGAACTTAGAATGCTTGGCGGTTAAACAGAAAAATCATTAAAGCAGATTATTACAAATGTAAAAACATAAAAACTGCCATTACAGTACATTATGTATAGAGAGGCAGATGTTCAGTGCTGGACCAGGTGAGAAGGTGTGAGAAAACACCAGAGAGGGAAACCAAAGTACACTGATAACAGAGCAAAGAACAAAAGCACAAGGAGCCTTCAAAACAGGGGGCGTCAACTCAAATTTTATTGGACAGACCTGACACGGTCAGTATTTTGGCAAAACAGCCTGCATCAAGGTTCTTGATACAGTGCACAATGTCCCAAAAATTTGCATGAAATTGCAATGAGACACTATTTAAGCTGAAGACGCTAACAGACACCAAAATATAATCACGGATACAGCTGAATTTTTAATATGCCAAACGTAACCGCTTCAGTATTCGACCGGAAACTGGCAGAGTAACATCAGCTAGCATTTGGACACATGAGAGACAATTCCATAACAGGGTGCCTCCATTTACGCACCTTAAGAGCAGGTAGTAGGAGCCTATTCTATAACAAAATCTAGGTGCCTAGGTTCCATTATGGAATACTAGTGTAGCCCAGTATTGGCATATTAAGATTTAGGAACCTTCATTTACATCAACCATAGAGCTGGTGTAAATGTGAGCACCTAAATGTGGCAGGGATGCGCTTAACCTACAGTATTCTGTGTGCATGTGGAAGCTCCGCCCATATCCCCCCACGCTCCTCCCCTATAAGCACCCCCTTGCAAATATGCACCTTTTACTAAGGTGCATTAGGTGCTAATGCATGCCTAATGCAGCAAAAATGATCTAATGCAGGATGTGCTGAAGTGTTCTGTGTAGGTTTTGCCATCTGTGTGTGCTAACCGCATGGTAATTATTATTTTTTTAACTTTTTTGGAAGGGGTGTGTCAGGGGCAGAGAATGGACATGGATACGCTGTTCAGCTGGTGCACTGGCATTAGCATGTGCTGACTAAATAACGCAGACTTAAATGCGAGAGCCCATGTCACTTCCAAAATAGGAGGCGGTAGCACTAATGGTAACATTAGTGCACAGCGAGAAATTCAACAATGGGGGGCCCTTTTACTAAGCCGTGTAAGTGTCTACGCACGCCCAAATGGAGCTACCACGCAGCTACTGCGTGGCTCTTGTGGTAATTTCATTTTTGGCGCACGTCCGATATGCGCGGCTGAGAAATAATTTTTATTTTTGGACGCGCGTATTGGACACGCGCCAAGTGGCATTTGACATGCATAGGTCATTACTGCCCGGTTACTGCATGAGACTTTACTGCTAGGTCAACGGCTTGTGGTAAGGCCACAGATGCAAAATGGATGAGTGGCAATTTTGGGTTTGCCACATGTCCATTTTCGGCAAAAATTTAAAAAAAGGCCTGTTTTTACAGGTGTGCTGAAAAATGGATTGGCGTGCGCCCAAAACCCGCACCTACACTACCACAAGCCATTTTTCAGCATACCTTAGTAAAAGGACCCCTTAGTGCATGGAAAAGACCTGCATAAGTCTGATAAGCCAATTTACTAGTAAGAGGGTCCCTACGTAAGTTAAGGGGGCATATGCAGAACAGTGCACACATACATGAGCAAATCTGCTAGTATTCTAAATATTTGCGCATGCAATGGGTGCAAAAATATTAATGCCCAGTTTATAGAATTACCCTTATGGAGTGTAATCTTAAAATGGGACAGTTAGATTAAGAGAGCAATAGGTGCCTCCTTAAGTGATACTTTATAGAGAAATGTAGACACCTATATGCCCTTATAAAACACTAGCACAAACAGCAAAAATCACTTGTCCACTGCAAGCATGGAAATTTATAATTGCTCTTGATCAGATATAAGGGTCCGCACCTATATTATTTAAGTAGCCAGGCAAATTAGCGGATTTTATAATCTACACACATACTTCCAAATTTCATTCCTATGCACACCAACCAGCAAAGTACACACCGTCATGCCAACACACTTACATTTACATAAGACATTTGTATCCTGCACTTGCCTCAAAAGTTCAGAGTGATTTAACAAGAGAACTGAGAATTCTCAGGAGAAAATATCAGACAAGATAATGATGTTACACCCCAAGTGGTGTCTATTGGGTCTTCAGATATGCCTTGCTGCAGCCAAAAATGTGACAGTGGCCCGGTGGAAACAAGCTACAGAACCCACAGTTCTGGACTGGCTTTTGAAATTAAACAACACTGGAGAAATGGAGAAGCCCACTGATAAATGATTGGGTCAATATGACCCTAAAATGTGGAACGGTCTCACTTCCGGCAGCTGGTTAAAGAGATGCAGGGTTAGGTTTTGGTTTTTTTTGGGTGGGGGCTATGAGAACTTTCTAGGTATGCTGAAAAATCCACAGTATACTTGGTGGAGTATATGACAGTTGTGGGGGGAGGGGGAGGGAGGTTCAGCGGTCTATAGGGGTGGGTGGTATTAAGGGTGTTGGAAAAAGGGGGTGGGTTGTGTTGTTAATTTTCTCTGTCTATGTGCTTTGCATGGCTCATCTAGTTTGTAATTTTGCAGTCTGTATTTGTTTTATTCTTAATAAAAATTTATTGTTACAAAAAAAGATAATGACATTACCAGATTTCAGTTAAAAGTATCAGATTTCTGAAATAAAAACATCTTCAAACGTTTACAAAATAGTGTATAATTGGGCATGCATCTTAATGTCAAAGGCAGGGAGTTCCACCCACTTGCTGTCTGATATGAAAACCTAGCTGAAAACAGTTTTATATATTATTTTGCTGGCATTAGGACAGTTAAACATCTTGATGAAATATCAGAATTCCTAATTGGTAAGTCAACCAATAAAGACATGTAACTAGGAGCTTGACCAGTATAAGGATGGGCAACCTCGGTCCTCGAGGGCTGCAACTGAGTCAGGTTTTCAGGATCCCCCCCCCCTCCATTGTATGCAAATAGATCTCATACATATTCATTGGGAAAATTCTGAAAACCCGACTGGGTTGCGGCCCTCAAGAATCAAAGTTGCCCACCCCTGATATAGTATGAAAAATACAAAAGTGAAATACAGCACAAGGTTCAACTGGGAGCCAATGAAATTTCAAAAGCAACGGTTTACATAGTATGTACAGGTATTTATTTGTACCCTGGACAATGGAGAGTTAAGTGACTTATCCAGAGTCACAAGAAGCTGCAGTGGGAATCGAACCCAGCTCCCCAGGATCAAAGTCCGCTGTGCCAAAATCATGAATTCAGCAATAAGATGAAAGGCATCCAGTTGAAAATTGGACTGGAACTGCCTACACTTGTTCAAAAGTAAGGAAATTAGCTACGGGTGGGCCTGGGTGGGCCCAGGCCCACCCAATTTCAGTCCAGGCCCGCCCAGCGCCAGCTCCCATTGCCGGCCACTGCTGCTTTTCCTGATGAGCAGCAGGGCCGGCGCTACAAAAAGAAGAAGCGCTCAGCTGACTGAGCTGAGCGCCGCTGCCAACGCTAACCCGCCGAGAAAAAATGTTTAAAAAAAAACGCGGCACTGCAGGCAGCCTCGAAGCATTGGCTGCTGGCTCTACAGGCTCCTTCCGTCTCTTACGTCACTGCCCCTGCTTCGCTACAGGGGCGGTGATGTAAGAGACGGGAGGAGCCTGCAGAGCCAGCAGCCAATGCTTCGAGGCTGCCTGCAGTGCTGCGTTTTTTTAAAAACATTTTTTCTCGGCGGGTTAGCGTTGGCGGCGGCGCTCAGCTCAGTCAGCTGAGCGCTTCTTCTTTTTGTAGCGCCGGCCCTGCTGCTCATCAGGAAAAGCAGCAGTGGCCGGCAATGGGAGCTGGGGCTTGTGGGCCTGAATGGGAGAGGGAAAATGGATAGCAGGATGGGGAGAAAGAGGGAAAATAGAAGGATAGGGAGAGAAAGAGGGAAAACAGATGGCAGAGAAAGAGGGAAAACGGAAGGATGGGGAGAGAAAGAGGGAAAACAGATGGGAGGATGGCAGAGAAAGAGGGAAAACAGAAGGATGGGGAGAGAAAGAGGGACAACAGATGGGAGGATGGGGAGAAAGAGGGAAAATGGAAGGATGGGGAGAGAAAGAGGGAAAACAGATGGGAGGATGGCAGAGAAAGAGGGAAAATGGAAGATGGGGAGAGAAAGAGGGAAAACAGATGGCAGGATGGCAGAGAAAGAGGGAAAACGGAAGGATGGGGAGAGAAAGAGGGAAAACACATGGGAGGATGGCAGAGAAAGAGGGAAAACAGAAGGATGGGGAGAGAAAGAGGGACAACAGATGGGAGGATGGGAAGAAAGAGGGAAAATGGAAGGATGGGGAGAGAAAGAGGGAAAACAGATGGGAGGATGGCAGAGAAAGAGGGAAAATGGAGGATGGGGAGAGAAAGAGGGAAAACAGATGGCAGGATGGCAGAGAAAGAGGGAAAACGGAAGGATGGGGAGAGAAAGAGGGAAAACACATGGGAGGATGGCAGAGAAAGAGGGAAAACAGAAGGATGGGGAGAGAAAGAGGGACAACAGATGGGAGGATGGGGAGAGAAAGAGGAGAGCTGCTGCATGGAAAGGGGGAGTAGTGAAAGACTGGAGAATAAGAGGAAGGGGCATGGGGAGAACAAGGGTGATAAAAAGATGAAAAGCCATAAGTAGATGAAGGAAATTAAAGAATGGATAGTAAGAATGAATTAAATCTGGACACAGAGAGAGGCAGAAAAATATTGAAGAAAGCAAAGAAAAAGGAGAGAAAAATGACAAATGGCCAGGAAACCCTGGCAGAAGAGTTAAACGAAAACGAAGGAAAGCAGAATCTAGAGACTGGGAGCAACACAATGAGAAAAAGTAAATGGCCATACAACAAAGGTAAAGAAAATAATTTTATTTTTAATTTAGGATAAAGTAATATGGTGTTAATAAAGTTTCAGAGACCAATACTTCCTTCCTTAGGTCAGGAGAGGATACCGTAACAGCATTATACTGACCTGAGGCAGGAGGTTTTGGCCTCTGAAAGCTCACTGAAAAGGGTGTTAAGGCTATTAAATAAATTGTCTGAAATCTGATGCACTGAAAAGCAGCACTTTACCCTGTGTGACAAATGCATCTGAGTGTGACTACATTTTGCTGGGTGTGGGGGGGGGGGGGGGGGTAGAGAGAAAATTTTGTGCCCACCCACTTTGGGTTCAGGCCCACCCAAAATTGGCAGTCTGGCTACGCCACTGCCTACACCCAATACTTTTAAATGTGATTCTAATGTATATTTAATACCTTTGATTGTGAAATCTTTATCTGAAAATGGACTGAAAATACTGTTCATGACCGGAAATTTGGTCTTATCCCTATTTAATTTTAATGTATACTCTGTAGCCCAACATTCTAGGGTATCCAGTCCTTGTTTAATTTTTGACAGAACTCCCTTAAAATCACTAGAAAAAGGGATATAGATCGCAATGTCATCTGCATAACTAAATGGATGAAAGCCCATTTTAGAAAACTTAGGGGTCCTTTTACTAAGGTGCGCTGAAAAATGGACTGCGCTAGTGTAGGCGCATGTTTTAGGCGTGAGCAGATCCATTTTTCAGCGCATCTGTAAAAAAGGCCTTTTAAAATATTTGCCGAAAATGGACATGTGGCAAAGTAAAAATTGGCGCGCATCTATTTTGGGTCTGAGACCTTACCGCCACCCACTGACTTAGCAGTAAGGTCTCACATGGTAACTGTGCAGTAATCATCTACACGGCGTAGAATGATGATTACCGCCTGGTTTCCCCTGTGCGCAGGAAAATAAAAATTATTTTCCGGTGCGTGTAAAAAATGAAATTACTGCCTGGGCCACACGGTAGCCGAGCAGTAACTCCAAATTGACGCACATAGAACATGCGTATGTGTCTACGCGGCTTAGTAAAAGTGCCCCTTAATTCCCAGTGTTGCCATTAGTATGTAAAATAAAATTGGTGATAGCAGGAAACCCTAGGGAACTCCACATTTAAGTGTCAAAGAAAAAGAAAACAATTTTACCATTTTAACCTGATAAGAACAATTAGTTAAAAAATACTGAAACCAGTTGCGAACCCATCCATCTATTCCAAAGTGGCTCAACAGATTCAATAATATCTACTAGATCAAATGCACTGGACATATTAAATTGCATGAAAAGAACCTGTTTGCCCAATGGCGTAGCCACAGGTGGACCCACTTGGGCCTAGGCCCATCCAATAGCAGCACACCTATGATGTGATTGGTAATGATCCTTAAGCCCCGCCAACTGAAAACCCCCAACAACTCTTCCTCCTGCATACCTTTTAAATAGCAGATCTTTGCTGGCAGTGAGCAGTGACTGATACACACTGCTCGTGCTGGCCCCATAGGCTTCCCTCTAACATACCTATGCAGAAACAGGAAGTTGTATCAGAGGAAAGGCATGAGCAATGCATATCAGTGGGTGCATGCTGCCGATGATCTATTTAAAAGGTAAGCAAGGGGCTGGGGTTTTAGAGACTGTATGGCATGCGGACGGACGGGCAGGAGAGACCAAATCACCTGTGAAGAGGGGAGGGTAGGGAGGGGCTCTTCTGCCCACTCACCTTAGGCCCAGGCTCACCCATAATTGAGTGTCTGGCTAGTGGCTACTGCTAATTTCCTGTCTAATCACAGATAACAGAGTAGCCAATAATATCTCAGTACTTCCACGTTGGTCAGAGATTTCCCAAAGGTCAGAAGTGCAAAAACATGTTATTATAAAGTTATCATGCCATACACCAATAGTGCTGGAACCAATCAAACAAAACTAATAGTTGCATTTTTTTAAAGACATCAGCAGTGCCACTCGGTGAGCACATCGAGACTTAAGCACCACACTCGTCACTGGTCTTTCAATAAAAAAGTGTTGTATTTTCAATGATAATTATTCATCAACAAAGTCATTTTTATATATATAATTAACTTATCTTGTGTCAACTCTGGGGACGGTCCCCGAGCCAACACAAGATAAGCATTATTGGTGTATGACATGAAGATTTGTGCTGGGATTGGAACTTTGTCAGCCATTTGTTGTTTAGTTTTATTATAAAATTATCTTCATGTTGTGCTTCAGCAGATCGAAGTAAACTTCTATTCCAGTAGTGACATTATTTTACCTAAAAAAAAACCTATACTGTAGAGAGGCAAAGAACAGACAAGGTAAATGACCTGTAATGTTTCTAAACAAAGTCTTTGTACTCCAGTATAATAACTGAACCAGAACTGTTTAATTTGTTAAATTGTGTTACACTGGTTTAACAGCCAAGAGAGCCCAGGCCTGCCCCTGAAGGGTGTGCTGCTTAATAACCGCATTAGGTTTGAAGTACTTGTCTGAGTGTTGTCTGCTATCCAAAAGAGTTAAGGCAGCTCCGTAAGCCATACAGTACATGTTTACTTAAAGCTTCCTGGAAAAACATTCATGTCATTCCAAGAATGACTAAATGTTTTCCAGCCTCATAGCTTGCATTCCAGGGCTTGTTATTTTTCCGTTCATTAGAGGAAAATTACCAGCCCTAAATTTGAACCTAGAAAACTTCCTTCCTGATCTCTGAAATACCTCAATATAGATAAAGCAAGCTGGGTTTTTTTTTCTTTTTTAGAAATTGGATTCTTTTCATTTGTGCATATTCTTTAGCATAACTCAACATCTGGCAGTCATATTTTATTCATTGCAAGATTTATGGAATTCCTGTTAGGCAAATCTATACAGATGAGGGTCAAGATGTAAGTATTGACAATGTAATGGGAGCCTGGGAGCCAGCTGAATGCATCCCTGGATGTTTAGAGCTGGTCATGGCCACTGGTTGGGCAAGTCTGTGGAAACTCAGACTTGTCCAAGTTCAGTCCTCGAGTCACAAACAAGCCAGATTTTCAGGCTATCCCTAATGAATCTGCTTAAGAGAAATTTGCATGCCCAATGCCGCTATTGTATGTAAATCTCTCTCATGCATATTCATGAGGGATATGCTGTAAATCTGGCCGATTTGTAGCCCTTGACAACTGAACTTGGACCAGTCAGATCTAACTCATTGCCTGATGCTGCTCACAAGACTGTGCAGTGCCAGTGTCAGAAGGCACCACTTTCCAAATGGCCTAAAGAAAACCTACATGTTATTTATTTAAACTGCTATTACTGTGAAAGTTGCCATCAGACAGAAATCAGATGTGACTTTGAGGTCCTAGACGACCAAGCGTGGCCTTCAAACAGAAAGAGGTCATCACTCAGTCTCACTAAAGCTGGCTGAGAAGTGAACAAGAGTGGCATTCTGTGCCAAAGTAAATGGTAATTCAAACATTGAAAGGCTAATTCAGCTTGAGGTCCTGCAGAGAAAATAATGCCTATATTATTTACACGTCTATGCATTAAGTAGCAGGCAGCCTCCACAGGGAGACGAAATAAGAAAGACTAGAAAACAGAGAGAGTGCAACCTCATGACTGAACATTTTAAAGCCTCCACCTGTGTTTACTCATGGCTCATTTATTCATGCCTAAGTTTGTAATACCTGCCAAAAATGTTGTGAACTCACAGATGCAAATATCTCTCTCTCTATATATATATTTTCACATAGCCTAGCTTTTAAGCACAAACTTTTTTTTTTTTTGGTTCTCATGCTCAAATACAGACTGTTGCCTCTAGTGGGCCAATTCTCAAAACATTAGCACAGTAACAGCACGCATATTAACGTGCGCACAATGCTCAAAGGGCTCCAGCGTCAGAAACAACCCACCCGCAAAAAATTAGTACGATATTTAAATGGAATTTCCTCTCATTCTCAGAGAACAGCACAAAAAAGAACGCTGCCCCTAACACTGGAAACCTACCGCCAGCTCAAGCTGGTGGTAGGGTGCTTGAAGGGAGAATTTTTCACCCTGTGTGAAAAAAAAGTAAGCAGGATAATGATTGTTAAATGCCTACAAGATTTATTTTGTTTGCAAATTAGTTAAATGACGAGAATCCCAGATATTTTGACTCTCTTATTTGTCCTGATTTGTGTTAAATGCGCGGTTTCTCTTGTGGCAAATCCTATTGACCCCTTTTTCTATTCTCCAGCAGTTGTGCAGCTCAGATCTTTTGTACAGCCGAATTCCTGCAGCACAGGCCCCTGCTCCCAGGGCCACTGAGAGACTGAACCGGGCCCAAGACAGGACCGCTGCCCCTCCCCCCAATCGTTGTCCGCTGCTGCCCCCACCACGATTGTCACCACTGCCGCCCCCCCCCCGGACTGCTGCCGCAATTGCAATTGAAATACCTTGGCTGGAGGGGATCCTAAGGGCCTGCCAGCAGAAGAGGTCTTCCTCCAGTGCTGCTCTTCAGTCTGCCGACTGCCTGCCCCTGTGGCTGGTTTTTCTCTCAGGGCATGTTCGGTTTCAAAAACGAGCATGCGCGCCTGAGAGGAAAAGCAGCCACTTAGCAAGCAATGGGCAGAGTGAAGAGCAGTGCTGGAGGAAGACCTGCAGCGTCTGCTCCTCCAGGTCCTCTGTACAAAAAAGTCATTACGTTTCTTTTTGTAAGAAGAACTTTAAAGTACTAACATCTTATCTCCCCAACATTTTTTCCAAATAAGCCAAAAACAACTTACTGCAGCAGAAACTTCTGCCTGAAACTGAGGCATGATAGAGTACCTTATTTTTCAACAGGACAGAGCTCCAGTGCATTGAATTTGCAAAAGAGTTGAGCTCTTAATTAATAAACCTCCAGTATTAATTGACCCAACAGCTCCAGTGATGTTGAAGACTTCATGAATGTGTCATGGTTGAAGGAGAACACTTTGAACACAAATTATGAATTAACTAAGAAAAAACCCCATTATACTAATGTATTTTCAAAGATCATACTAAATGTTTCAACAATTGCAAAGTATTTTAAAACAATGCAAGGGGTCCCATTTTTCCCCGGACACTGCGTATACTTGATGTATTGCAGAGTTCTACTAGCCACACTGGTCCTGCATAAATATCAGCGGCTAATATTCATTTGGCTTGACGACTGGCTTAATGCCAGCAGTAGCAGCATTGAATATACAACACTGCTATCTGAACTGGTGGCAGTGCTCTGTATACAAATAGTGCGGTCACAATGGCAGCAGTACTTGTTACATTAGGCAAGCTATTCAGTGAGCCTAAAGTAACCACCTCATTCTAACACCTAGTGCCTCATGTAAGGTGCCAGTTGCACAAGTAATAGAATACTAGCACATATGCGCATGACTGAATGTATTTTCAGTGTTTATGTTTCTGTGATTAAGAAATAAAAGAACAATCATACACTGGAGGAGGTTGAGGTTTCGCTCCTTTGTTAATGTTGGTCGCTCTGGTTGGGGGAGAACTTTTTCACTGTGAGGAAAGTTTGAGTTGTGTTGTTTTTTATTTCTGTTTTGGGATACGACATATACTGAAGAGGGAAGGAGCTGGACGTCCAGAGTCACTACCTTCTTTCAGTGTTCTCTATCTCCACCTGCTGGTAGGCGGACATAACCCACCAGTTCCTGGATTCATCTGCTGCTGGTGATAAGCAATGGGCCATTTGGCAAATTTCTTACAGACTGTCATACTTTATACTGAAGCAGCAAGAGTTAGACACAGGCATGGCCTCTAGGCATATTCTATAAACCGGCTAGGCGTATTCTATAAATCACACCTATATCTAGATGTGGTTTACAGAATATGCCTTTGCAGAAATATTTTCAGCACCAATTTTCCAGGCAACATATACAGAATTGAGTGTCAAACGTGTGAATAATAATTAATGCAGCTAGACTGACCCATTTGAAAACTGCTCCTCCCCCCCTCCATAATGTACACATTATTTCATGCACATATGCTAAGAATGGAGAAGGGAATGCATTAAAGCTGTAACAAACAGAATATTTTACTATTTGGCTGAATATGAATAATGAAAAGTATTATTCGACCAAATATGAATAATTGGGATTGAGCTTTAACATAACAAATAAAAAAAGAAGCAATGTGAAACTAGAGTTCAAGTGTTTATTTCAGTAGGATTTAGCACAGTAGAGCTCTGAAATATTCGTATTTGAGTTTAAATCACTATTTGGCCGAATATGAATAATGTATTGAGGCCGAATCGAATACGAATATTAGGTATAGCCCGAGAAAGTATGCATGGAGATTTTCCTGTACACACGTTCCCGTTCGTATTTTGTTCTTGTGGGAAAGTAGGTGGAAACCTCCAGCACTTCTGTATACAAGGTTCCTACTAACCCTGAACTTTCAAAGAGAAACTGTAGGGAGTTTCCTTAAACATTAACTTGGAGGCCCACGGATATCAGATCCCTTAGCAATTTCAAAATTGCCTCTTAAACAGAACACAGATTATATCATCTTTGGGACCACTTTGGGATAAAATTGCACAGCAAATTTTAAAAGCACAATTTATACTTTTGTTCTCCACTCTGTTGCTCTCCTGTAATCTTTGAGTCCCTGCCCTTCCCCTAAGATCAAGTTTATGTGGCTGTGCCACATGAACTTGATCTTACCACAACATCACCCTGTATTTGTTCACACCGGAGCCTGCAAAGGCCTCTCCGGTACTATGTAAACCACATTAAATGTGGGATACAAATGTAACAAATAACACTTCAGCCTACTCCCTAAAGCTTTATCCCTCCATCCAGCTTGTTCCTCACAACATCTGTCCCTCCTTTAGCCTCCCTACCAAGTTTCTTCCTTCCCAGCTGCTCAACTACTTGGTCTGGCCTATTCTCCCACCTAGCTGCTTCCTTCCTTCCTCCTTTGTTTGAGTTTTTTGGCTTGGCCTCCCCAGTTCATAAGGACAGAAGAACATATGCATTGCCATACTAGGACAGACCTAAGGCCCATCAAGCCCAGTATCCTGTTTCTAACAGAGGCCAATCCAGGTCACAAGTATCTAGCAACATCACAAAAGAGTAAAACATATGGATTTTCCCAAGTCCATCTTAATAATGGTTTATGGACTTTTCCTTTAGGAAACTGTCCAAACCTTTTTTTAAACTCTGCTAAGCTAACTACTTTTACCACATTCTCTGGCAACGAATTCCAGAGTTTAATTCTGAGAGATATTTTCTCCAATTTGTTTACTACTTAGTAGCTTCATTGCATGCCTCCTAGTCCTAATATTTTGGAAAGAGTAAACAAGCGATTCATCTCTAACCGCTCCACTCCACTCAGTAATTTATAAACCTCTATGATATCTTCCCTCAGTCATCTTTTCTCCAAGCTGAAGAGACCTAACTGCTTTAGCCTTTCCACATATGGATGTCATCCCACTCCCTTTATCATTTTCGTCACCCTGCTCTGTACCTTTTTTTAACTCTGCTATATCTTTTTGAGGTGCAGTGACCAGAACTGCACACAGTATGGTTGCACCATGTAGCGATGCAAAGGCATTATAATATTCTCAGTTTTGCTTTCCATTCCTTTCCTAATAATTCTTAACACTCTATTTGATTTCTTAGCTGCCACTGCACATTGAGCAGAGAGTTTCAACATACCATCAATGACGACATCTAGATCTTTTTCCTGGATGGTGACTCCTAGTGTGGAACCCTGCATCACATAGCTTTGCACTTCTAATATTTAAATGTCATCTGTCACTTGGATGCCCAATCTCCTAGTCTTGTAAGGGCTTGTTCCTTCGTCCCAAGTTCATACTCGTGTACTATTAACCCTGGCCTGGATCCTGACTGCAGCAGCATCAGCTTCTAGCCTGGATCCCTATAGACATAGTGGCTGCTCCTCTTGCTCCAGGCTCCAATAGTGGTGAGCCTTCCACCTTTGGCTTGGACCTCAATGGCAACCACATCTGGCCAGCCTTCCTTCTCTCCAACAAACATCAAATTCTGAGGTCTGCACCCAAACTCACATTCAGTTTACAGATATCTCAAATCATCAAATTAGGTTTTCTGTCCCTGTGTAGGTTACATTCCATTCAGGGTTTCTTAGATTTCTCATCCTTACATACACTGACCCATGTGTTAATTTCTAGACTCTCTGGGACATCAGATTTATTATGCAAGGTATGGAAATATAATCGAGCTTCACTGTTATTAGCCAAATTACGTTGGCTCACAATCCATCTGCGTATCTGCTTTACAATTTTATGCTCGCCCACAAAGCATTTTATTTGGGTACCCAACTGAACCTCTCCTCATTAACCATTCATTACCTATACTCCCAGTCGTTTTCTGAGATCTATTGATGCTAACCATCTCATACTACCCCATTCCAAGAAAGCCCACTAGGAGTCTACAAGAAACTCAGAATTCGATTTTATGGCCCCCAAACTCTGGAACGGTCTCCTATCCATAATTAGGTCAGAACTTTCTTTCATGAAATTCAAACCCTTCTTAAAGACTCACTTTTTTTGAATTGGCCAATGGGACCACAATGAGAGCCCCTTTTTCTTGTTTTTGCAATTGCAGAGTCCACACCAATCTTTTAACCCTTTACTCTTAATCTTTTATCCTTTAATCTTCATACCCTTAGGTATTCAAGCCTTTTGACTCCTTATTTCTTTTCTGTACTATGCTACTGTGTAACTGGTATCTGCTTTCTCATTTGATGGCATTCCTTTCTATTTTATTTTATTTTATTCAAAATTGTATACCGCTGTGATCTACATGTTTGTAACGGCGGTATATCAAGTCTAAAATAAACATAAACATGCTGACAGACCATCTTTTTTCCTTTTTATGCCTAGGAAGCTACTAAGTATACTCTGTCCTGAAAGCACAGTTCACACTGCCAAAGCAACCTGTTCCTGGAGCCCAGTAGCTCGATTTCAATTGACTCTCACCGTCTCCTCCGGTGTCCCACTGCCATGCTGGTATTGCTCAATTTCACCCACTATGTAGTTGTTTGCCACCACAGCCTTGGGAGCTTTCCTTTAGCACAGTCACCATGACAACCAGGGGATGCCAACGGGAGCTGACTGCTTTGAGCACCAGCCAGCTAGTTCTCACCGGTGAAGTCTGTGTCACAAACTGACAATGGGTAAAGGTAAAGAATGGTGGAGTTGATATACTGCCTTTCTGTGGTACACCAGAAGTGGTTTACATTTATTAAATGCAGGTAATTTCTCTGCCCCTAGTGCGCTTACAATTAAGTTTTGTACAGACAGACAAACCAAATTAAAAAACATTTTTATTGCATAAAACATACCAAGAATGTAGCTGTTGGTTCTTGTTTACATCAGTTAAGCATGTCCTGAAAATCACTGCATAATTTTAATGTTACAACCTGACAATGAGGCCTTTTTTTGTGTGTTTTTCTTGCTTTGAATGCTGTTTGAGAAATGGAATGTGATAGCACAGTTGCTAAACTGGTCTCATAGCCAGTGATTTAGCGCAGCAGCATTAACAATAGTCAGTGACACTATCAGTGATGGCTAAAAGACAAAAGAAAGCCATGTCTCACTCATATCATACAGCACAAGTGTATTACAGAAACAAAGAAATATTACCAGGTTATAACCTGCAACTCTTGCAAGGGAACAAATGGACAAATTTATCAGAAAATCTGAGTGGCTTTCTTAAACTCATACTGTGAAATTAAACAGTATACCAGAATGTGATATGCAACATAATTAAAAGACTTAAAACGGAAGCTGGATCCATCGAATTTGGCTTTCTTCAATTGTCTACATGGTAATTACAAGCTAATCCAGAACAAGGAGAAAATAGCCAATTAATGAGACAATTTATATCTGCCCTGAATGAAAGATGTCGGATTAAGGAGAATAATCCAGTCTTTGTAACGAACAGAGCACCTGCTGAATACAAGAGTTTGACTGTTATAGACTAGGCCTACCCTGCTCTCTGAAGGAGCTTGCAGGACGTGAGGGGCAACGTGGTGGCGCCGGAGACCGGCGCTGGACAAGGCTTCAGCTGACAGGGGTCCCCAACCCCCACCAGCAAAACCAGGAGCCCTGAGGAAATTTGAGGTGGCCCCACATAGCTATGCCACTGCTTGGAGAACACTTGCTACAGGCAAGTAACTTAGCTTTCTCTGAGGCCAAGCAGTAATGAAATTCTCACATGTGGGACTCACTAGCTGCCAGGCTCACAAATATAATAATAATCCTGTGAACTAAGGAGAAAGTGAGCCTGGTGGAAAACAAGGGCCGGAGGGTGGAGTTGACATTCAAGTAGTAAAAAAGACTTTTTAGGACTGCTTGTCTGAACTGGCTATCCCGCCTAGAATGCTGCTCCAGATAGTAGTGAGCAGTGAAGATAATGTTACTGCCTTGAAAGTTTCCTCAATGGAGGCAAAGCAGAAATGGGCTACTGAAGTCACCATGGCTCTTACATTGTGAGCAGTGACACAGCCATGAAGGGGCAGCCCAGCCTGAGTATACATGTAGGAGATACAGTCAGCCAAATCGAGATAGTACATTTGGTGGTAGGAATCCCTAATCTGATAGGGTTGAAGGATATAAAAAGTTAGAAGGACTTCCTATAAGGTTTTGTACACTCCAGATAATAAGCTAAGGTATGAAGGCTGCTTCTCCAGGATGAGAGTGTGGATTAGGGAAGAAGACAGGAAGTACAATGGACTGATTGATGTGGAATTCTGATACCATTTTAAGGAGGAATTTTGGGTGGTTTCAGAGAACAATCCTGTCATGGTAGAACCTGGTGTAAGATAAGTCTGCCACAAGGGCTTGAAGTTCACTTACTCTTCTGGCAGACGTGCACTAAGAATATTACTTTCTAAGTGAAAACTTCAGGGATCAGGAATGGAGTGGCTCAAATGGAGGTTTCATGAGAGCTGTGAGGATGACATTAAAGATCCCATGCCACCAGAGGTGGTTTGATAGGAGGACTGATATGAAATAATTTTCCATGAATCTAACTATCAAGGGATGAATGGAAACTAGCTTATTATCCAACTTAGAGTGAAAAGCGCTGATGGCACTCAACTTTACTCTCACTGAGTTACTTTCCAAGCCAGAATTAGAAAGATGGAGGAGGTACTCCATAAGGGTAGGAAGAGAGCACATAGCAGGGTCCAGTGTTCTGGGTATACACCAGAGGGAAAATCTCCTCCACTTGAAATGGCAACATCTCTGCACAACAGGTTTCCTAGAGACTTCTTTTGGGACATATAAGAAATATAAGTCTATGTCATCAAGAGCCAAGCCTTCAGGGCTAAAGAGCAGAGATCTGGATGGAAAAGAGACCCCTCGCTCTGTATTATTAGTGTTGGAAAAGGGTCTCACCTCAATGGTTCCTTGGATGATAACTCTAGGAGAAGAGGGAACCAAATTAGATGAGGCCAGTAAGGAGCAATTAGGATCATGGTCCCTTGGTCTCGACATAGTTTGGGAAGAGTTTTCCCTATTAGAGGCAATGGGGGAAAGGTGTACAGAAGATCCATCCACAATGGAGCATGAAGGCAACTAGGGCTACCTGGTTGGAAGCCTAGATTCTGGAACAAAAGCAGAGAAGCTTGTTGTTCTGAGAAGGAAACAGGTCTATCACTAGGGTCCCCCGCAAGCTACAGGCATGCTGAGGGACCATTCATGAGGCTGAAGGACTCTACTCAATTTGTCTGCCACAGCATTCTGTCTGCAGGCTAGAAAAATAGCTCTTATACAGATGTTTCGAAAAGCCACCAAAGCCCATATCTGGACTGTTTGTTGACAGAGGTTGTAAGAACCCGTTCCTCCTTGTTTGTTCAGGTAATAACTGCAACCTGGTTGTCTGTGCAAATGAGCATTATCTGATTCAGATTGAATGCAGTCTTGGAAAGTTCTGAGGGTATTCCAGACTGCTCGCAGTTTCAGGAGACTGATATGTTGTTTCTCTCACGTGAACTAAGAACCCTGTGTATGTAGACCAAATTGAGATAAGCACCCCAACCTAACATTGAGGGATCTGAGGTGAGGACTTTATGATGTGGAAGGGGCTGAAACGGTAGTCCCATGGTGAGATTCTGGGATACCATCCATCACTATAGAGAGTGGCATAGCTGTGGAGTAACTCAAACACAGGCTGAAAGCAATCATGTGGTTTGGGACCACTAAGAGGAGAGTGTACACTGTTGAATTCGGAATTGGAGTTGAGTCAATAACTGTTACATGGACTATTGAAGCCATATGACCAAGTAGGAAGAGCATCTGACAAGCAGATACCTGGGTGGATCTGGAAATCTGAGTGAAGAGATGGATTATGTTGTTTGTACTCAGTTGAGGGACGAAGGCTCGACCTTGAGTAGTGTCCAAGAGAGCCCTGATGAACTCTAAGATCTGAACTGTTGAAGGTGTGATTTGGAGTAATTTATCACAAACCTGATGGGTTCTAGGAGCCTTATGGCAGATTGAATTGAGGCTTGTGCTGACTCTTGGGAGGCTGTCTTGATTAACCAGCCATCGAGGTAGGGGAAGATGTGTATGCCCCACTTGTGGAGAGTTGCTGCTACCACTATCAGTCATTTGGTGAAAACTTGCATGGCCAAAGCCAAGCTGAACAGTAAGACTTTGCATTATTAGTACAGAGTCCCAAAGCAGAAGTGAAGGAACTTTCAGTTGCAGGGAGAATAGGTATTTGAGTGTATCTAGAGAGCAAATCCAGTCATTGAGTTGGATTATGGGAAGAAGTGATCCCAGGAAAACCATGCAGAATTTTTCTTACAGTAGGTATTTTTTTGAACACGTCGAGAATTGGTTATACTCCCACTGTCTTTTTTGGTATGAGAAAGTATCTGGAGTAGAACCCTTGACTCCTCTCTGGCGGAGGACCTGGTTCTATTGCATTCTGCTGGAGGAGGGCAGTGCTCTTCTCCAAGTACTATCACTTGGAGGAAGTTGAAACGAGACTTCCTTGGGGGATGGTCGGGAGGTCTTTTTCCCCAACGCAGACCATAAACGTGCTGTATATGCATAGCACCCAATGGTCGGAGGATAAGCCTGTCTCCTACCAGTAGGTTGTTTGGCACAGACAACTGAACAGTGGCAGTGCCCTCTAGGAAAGAGTCAAAAACTGGGTTGTTGTTTAGACTGAAAAGGGGTCTGTGATTTCTATCCCTGCTGCTGTTGCAGGCGTGAGTGTTGGGGCGTAGTCCTTTGATATGGAGGAGGATTGGGAGTATAACCATACTTAAATGTATAGTAAGTGGAGCACTGAAAACCTTCTGTTAATCTTCTAGAAGAAGAAGAGATGGCAGAACTCTGTGGCCTGGATAGATTTTTAGTAGTATCTGTATGCTTTTTAATTAGGTTGGCCCCTTTCTTGACTTTATCACCAAATAAGTTATCTCCACAACAAGCAACATCAGCTAGACACTTCTGGACAGCAGATTCAAAGTTGGAGACTCTGAGCCAGGAAAGACAGCACATCGATACTCCATAGGCAGAAATGCAAGATGAGACATAAAAGGCCTGTCTTGTCAGATATTTACAACAATCTAGAAATTTACTGTGGAGCCTGAGGAACTCATCAGCCTTTTCAGAAGGAAGAAAGTCTGCAAAGGAGACAGTACTCTGTATTACAGCCTTTAAATAAATTGTGGAATAAAGTTGATAATCTAATATATGGTTGATTAGCACTGAGGCTTGAAATGTTTTTCTGCCAAAAGAGTCTAATATTCTCGCTTCTCTGCCTGGAGGAGCAGAAGCATGAGATCTCACATTGTGAGTTTACTTTAAAGCAGATTCTACCACTAAGGAATGATGAGGTAACTGTGTTTTCTCAAACCCAGTGCATTTCTGTATCATGTACATTTATCAATTTTCTTTGGGACAACTTCCACTGTTAGTCTCCCAGTTTTTGATCAGAGTATTCTTCATAATTGTATGAAGTGGAACTGTGATTCTCTCTCTAGGAGGAGAGTCATAATCTAGAACCTCAAAAAGTTCTGAACAAGGTTCTTTCTCTGTCTCCAATTTGAAAGGTATGGTTTGGGCCATCTCACAGACAAAGGATATACTTTCTGGAGGAGACTTATGTCTCTTAGGCGAAGGAGAAGAATCAGATGGAATGCCATAGGACTCCTTAGCTGAGAGGTCCTGTGCATCCTGTTCTGTCTCCCAGGAGAGATCTGAGTCTAACTTTTCAAAGTACTGCTCTTGGAAAGTACACGGAAGAGAGCATCGACTAGAGCACTGGAACTGCGTCGGACTGCATTGATGCAGATGAGTCTCCGATGCTGGAAAAAGTTCCTCTGCCGATGTTGACGCATGCATTGGTCAGTCTCATGGTGCCCCCAATGGTCTATGCCGAGCTCATGTGCAGGACGTCTCCCATGGCCATCCCTGTGATATATCTACAGGCTGGGCTGAGGTTGGCGCAAGCACCCTGTAAGTCTGAATAGACTGTGAATGCAGTAGCCCAGATAGCTCCTCTTTGAGCATAGCCTGGATTTTCTCCTACAGAGTAGGCATCGGTACTGGCCGAGACAGCAGTGTGAAGGCAGCCTGAGTTATAGCCTATGCAATCATAGGAGACCTTGAGGACCTTGAAGACTCTCGATGAGAAATAAGCTGTAGAGGAGGAGAGTGGTCACTGTGGCATGGATGCTTTCCATGCATTGAGGATGTCGATGCAGGGAAGGTGTTGGCAGAATGCCCGGAAGGAGAATGATGGCAATGCTTCTTAGGTTTGTTACACTGCAGGTCCCTCGATGCATGCAGCACCGACAAAAGAAAACGTGTTCTTACATGGCCATGCTGTCTGACATTCTTGATGTTGTGTCATTGTACCTGAAGTCGATGCTGACGCCGATACAAGTTCTGCGTCAAGCATTGAATCCCCTGCCATGCTTGATGCCAATGCAGAACCAAAAGGTTTTTCACACTGGACTCTGCAGGCTTTAAGTGTTGTCACTTGCATGTGCAGACAGAGGCTACACTGTATGTCCTGATGCTCCGGACCCAAGCACTGAATACACCAGTTATGTGGGTCTGTAACTAAAATGGTCCTGTTGACTCGAGAACACTTCTTAAAGCCACTTGGCACCCTTGTTGACATGGAGGGAAAAATGGCCATTGCAAGGGCAAAGGCTCAATGGTCCGGTGAGCTCGAGCAGTTTTGTAGCCGAAAATGGTCGATGCTTCCTGGCCAAATGAAGGGCTTAGAGGCTCCAAATGCCAAAAAATAACAAAGAACAAAAATAATAAAGAAAAAGAAGAATATGAGAAAAAAAGTATCCTGAAAACGGGAAAGCACCAAAAAGGAAAAGTTTGATGTGCTGAGAAGAGATTAGAAACCAACCTCTCTGCTCTGCGGAAAACACAAGACTGCTGATCCTATGCTCAAACATTGGGCGGAAAGACACCTGCACATGCGCAGTGGGGGCACTGCCTTATTTTGCAGTGACAGTGCACTATGCCTGCTTGTCCTCAGAGAATTTTGTATTTTCTTTTCCTTCTTGTTCTTTTTAAACCACTTTTGTTTTATCCTTGTCAGAGGTTGAAAAGTGGTATATCAAATGATGGAATAACCAAAGTAAACATACTGTAAATATTCATAAGAAACATTTGCCGTGAATTTCATCTAAGGAGGTGGTCGACTTGTTTATGTTGGTTAACCTGAAAATTAGACTGTTTGTGGCCCTCCAGTACTGGAGCTGCGCTCCCTTGTGAGAGATCAGGTCTTCCTATCAGTTTGGCGGTCCACAACATGCAGGCTGCAGATTCACGCTTGGGCATAATCTGCAGCTGGCAGCCGAGCCTCTTGCTTCCAATTTCCTACAGGGCAGAGGTTAGCTTAAGACAGCTCATCCTCTCGTACTTTATTGCTGTAAATACAATATACAGTCCAGCAGTGGTCAGGCTTTACTGACAGAGTCAATTTACAGCTGGCACAGTAAAGCAACACTAGGGGTGACCAAATAGAAAAGCAAGGATTTGTGATCATTTATAGAAAGGTTTCTGTTTCTTATCTCTTGCTCCCTTCATACCATCAAAATGCCTCATCTTAGTTTCAGATAAGCAGGAAAAATCAAAAGCATCGGTTATCCTCTGGTTCAGAAGGTTCACATGGAGGGGCATAATCGAACGGGGCGCCCAAGTTTTCCTGAGGACGTCCTCGCAGGACGTCCCCGCGAAGGGGCGGGGAAACCCGTATTATCGAAACAAGATGGGCGTCCATCTTTCGTTTCGATAATATGGTCGGGGGCGCCCAAATCTCAACATTTAGGTCGACCTTAGAGATGATCGTCCTTAGAGATGGTCATCCCCGATTTTCGGCGATAATGGAAACCAAGGACGCCCATCTCAGAAACGACCAAATCCAAGCCATTTGGTCATGGGAGGAGCCAGCATTCATAGTGCACTGGTCCCCCTCACATTCCAGGACACCAACTGGGCACCCTAGGGGGCACTACAATGGACTTCAGAAAAAGCTCCCAGGTGCATAGCTCCCTTACCTTGTGTGCTGAGCCCCCCAACCCCCCCCCAAAACCTACTCCCCACAACTGTACACCACTACCATAGCCCTTAGGAATGAAGGGGGGCACCTACATGTGGGTACAGTGGGTTTGTGGTGGGTTTTGGAGGCCTCACATTTACCACCACAAGTGTAATAGGTAGGGGGGATGGGCCTGGATCTGCCTGCCTGAAGTGCACTGCACCCACTAAAACTGCTCCAGGAACCTGCATACTGCTGTCATGGAGCTGGGTATGATATTTGAGGCTGGTATAGAGGCTGGAAAAATATTTTTAAAATTTATTTTAGGGTGGGAGGGGGTTACTGACCACTGGGGGAGTAAGGGGAGGTCATCTGGTCATTTAGGGCACATTTTTGTGGCTTGGTTGTAAAAAAAAAAAAAAGGACCAAGTAAAGTCATCCAAGTGTTCGCCAGGGACGCCCTTCTTTTTTCCATTATTGGCCGAGGACGCCCATGTGTTAAGCACGCCCCAGTCCCACCTTCGCTATGCTTCTGACACGCCCCCGTGAACTTTGGTCGTCCCTGCGATGGAAAGCAGTTGAGGACGCCCAAAATCAGCTTTTGATTATGCCGATTTGGGCGACCCTGTAAGAAGGACGCCCATTTTCCGATTTGTGTCGAAAGATGGGCGTCCATCTCTACCACAGACCATGGAAGTCTGCCCAGCAGTGCCCATACTTCCCAACTACTGGAGTTGCCATCTAAGCATCACTAAGTTTTGTTTTGGTTCCATTCTTTAGCATTGCTGATGAATTTCTAACCAAAATATTAAGATTACCTTGTCTGCCAAATGGTTGTTGCTGGTTGAAAGTGCCAAGTCCCAGGGTGGTCAATTGAAAAAACGGTGCCATGGTCAATGGTCATTTATGGTGAACCCTTTCCCTTTCAGGCATAAACACTCGTGGACCCATGAACTGACTAAATAGGGCTGCCTGACATTCCTCCAGATTGCTGTCCTGCTTGCCCTTAATCCCATACCTCTTCTCAACCCTTCCCCGCAAATCACTAGTTCAGTTTGAATTCACAGTCTAAAGGAAAAAATGGCAATTTATTGTAGAAAATTCCTTCATACGCTCATTTATGTTTTTCAATAATTATTTTTGTCTTTTTCAAAAATTATAAATTAAAGCCAAGCACGAGCTCTGCCAGGCCTGTTTACAGGGCAAGCACACACAGAAGGGGCACTGACAGCAGAGGACGTTTGCTGTTGTGTGAGATTCCTCCTTGCATTTGTTAAAGTTTCTTTTTTTGGTTTAACTAAATGTAGCTCCCCCTACTGGTGATCAATTGACAAAGCACTAGAAGGGGAGTGAATATTGGGGCCATAATTAGCTCTGCTGTATTGAGACTTGGTTTTCCCTCATCTGGGGTGCTGTATGGGTCTTCCTCTGCCTTTTGGTTGTAAAATCAAGGCACAGAATGCTTTTGAATGCCCTGTTAAGCTTATCTTGCCATTATCACTCTGAAAAGCACAAAGGGAGCCTCTTGTTAGATGTGCCACCTTATATACCCAACAAACCAGAAGCCCAAGAGTTCAGACAGGAAACAGAAGCAAGCTTTCCACTAGAATAATAATATTCTTATAAGTAAATAATTTGTCTTTAAACTAGCTTTGTGCTCTATTTCTTGATTCATGGTTTTGGACCTTGAAGCTGGAATAGTCTGTGATGATTTTGCTATCATGCCATAGAGAGTAGAGGATGACACTACTGTCAGAAAACAACAAGGCAAGGAATCTACCAAATCCAACGTAGAAGATATAAAACCAGGAGGCAGATCATATAAAAAGGTAGTCTTTAATGAAGTGAAAATACTCTCAGATGTTTACTGACCTGGGAGCATTTTCACTTCATTAAAGACTACCTTTTTATATGATTTGCCTCATGACATTACTGTCATACAGACTGCTCTGGCTTCTGAGCACAAAATGGACATTGGAAGCTGATGGCTGGTGACAGTGTGACAACACATTATTTATGTGTTTTTAACCTGCCCTGAGTCAATAAAATGATCTCTCTTTACACATTTTGTGCTAGATTCTACACATCGCGCCTCGATTTCCGCATGGAAATCAAAGTGTATTCTATGAAGTATGCTTTAATTTAGGTGTATATTATAGAATATGCCGAGTGCTCTGCACAATTAAATTTAGTTGTGGTCAATTATGCCAACTAAAACCTGGTGTAAATCCTGATGCCTAAATCAGGTGCGGGGAGCGAGTGTTTGCTATAACAAGGTGCTTAGATTTTAGAAATGCCCACGACCCGCCCATTCTACTCCCATTACCACGCCCACTTTTCAACTATGCGACTTAGAATTTACACGCATTATGTTATAGAATACTCTTCGCAAGTAGTGCGCGTAAATTCTAATTAACGCAAATTAGTGCTAAAAATTGCTTGTTAACATCCAATTATCAGCACTGATTAGTTGTTATCTAATTAAGTTATGCGCATTATTATGGAATACGATTCGATTTCCGCACAGGGTTTGTGTGTTTTCAGGCAGCCCCTAGTAGAAAAACTTCTCTCTCTTTACAAATTGTGTGTGTTTTCACCAGCCGTAGTCAGGAAAATGATCTCTCCTAGCTAGACATTATTGAAGAGAGTGTGTTTGAAATGAGACACTGAATCACTATGCAAACATCTGTGATCCCAAATGAATAACTTCCAATGTCGCCAAGTAGTAGCACTCGTATGCACAAAACAAATCCTCTGCATTTTATCATAATAATAAATAAATTAAATAATGATCATTCTGCTTCCTGATCATGGTGCTTCTATCACACAGGTATAAAGCATGCCCCCTTTATTATGTCCTGACTTGAATTTCTCAGAGTCATTTATCTATTAAGTATATGTATTAACTTGTGGCAGGTGCATAATATTACTATCTTTGAAAGCAGATTATCCTCATGCATTTCATTACTTTACCTCCCTTTTAAATTGATAAGCATAAGTCAAAATTTTAATCTTGAAGCTAGATATGATTGTATGATATTGGTTGGATTCAACGTCAGCTTTTGGCATGAAAATGAGCTACAAGAGGGTAAAGGGCAGCCAGTCGCATCAAACTGCACTAAAATATTCATCTCTTATGGATGAAGAGGGATTTCTTAGCTCACTCAGCTGTCAATCTCTCACTTCAGATAGAGAAGACAATTCTAATACCGAAAACATTTCCCCTGTTGCACGACTGGTATGGTTTCGGGGATAAAGTTTTTGGGAGGCGGAAGATAAAGGAATGGGCCATGGAGATAGATACTGTGAATTTCTCATTGTAATTATTTATATCTGTGCTTAATTCACACACCTTCCCCAAGAAAATTCATAAACCAGCTAACTGGAATCTTACTACGTCATGGTGCCCTTGATTAGATCTAAAAGGGAACAGAAGAAAAAACTCCACACTGCACGGCAAAGCACAATAAACAAAGGAAGTGACAAAACACACAAACCAATGGTGCTCAAAAAGCTTTAATGAGTACCTTATAAACAACTCTATACGGGACATGTTTCGGCAGAATAGCCTGCATCAGGAATCTGAAAGTATCTTAAACAACATTTGATGTGAATTATAATATCCTCAATGAATAGATCCAGAAAGACTCTGCTAAATTTTGTACAGTAAATTTAAATCAAAAGCATGCAACCTCGTACAACAGCTTTAGACAGAAGAGGTGCTCCTCCTTTTCATCACAGATTCAGATCTAGGTAGACTGACACCTTTGTGGAGGCAGCCATGTTCCCAGAATGTTAGTGCATTTTGTATCTGTAGTCGGGATTGTTTTTCCCTATGTACATCACTTTGCACTTGCTCTCATTAAATTTCATCTGCCAATTAGCTGCCCGGTCTCCTGGCCTCATATGATCCTGCTACATATCCTCATAATCTGCCGCCATTTTAATAACTTTGAATAGTTTTGTGTCATCTGCAAATTAGATTACCTCACTTGTCACTCTTATCTCCAGATCATTTTTGAATATGTTAAACAGCACAGGTCCTAATACAGACCCTAACTTGTGGCATTCCACTAGTGAACTGTGAGGGAGTTTAAAGGATGCTGCCCCTCCCCCTTAATAGTGCTCCCTCACAGTGTCAGAGCTAACTTAAATCCCATAGTCATGCCCAAGGGGGAAGTGACACGGGAGGGATGGAGCCAGGAGGGCATGATCCAGGAAATATATAAAATATGGCTGTAGCTAGGTTAAGGAGGACCAGAGAGAAGAAGTGATGACCATGGCATGTGCCTACACCACTTCTATGTGAACTGTCACTATTACAGTTAGGTAGGCCAAGCTCCACTGGCAACCTTGCAGATTTTGTATTTTGACCCGAGTAATTATTAGAGACTTCCCTGATAACTTTGAGGAACCCAGCCAGGGACAAGTAAAGTGTGCTGCTGGATTGACAGGCCATAAGGTATACAGTGGCACCTACAGGAGCAGGCCACACAAAAACATTGTTATACTTATGGAATAGTTTTATGTTGCCTTCTTCCTTTGAATGGAACAGGTCCCCGGATCTACCAGTTTTAATAAATATTCTTTCCCTTTACCTGTAACTAATGTATGGCTGTCTTACTTGGGTACCAGGCCCATATGGAGGCAAGATAAAGCCATTGGACTGGACGGGATCCATCCCAGGATATTGAGGGAGCTCAGAGTGGCTCTGGCAGATACTCAAAGATTTAATACCTTGGAGATGGGAGAGGTTCCGAGGGATTGCAGAAGAGCGGATGTGGTCCCTCTTCATAAAAGACAGAGAAGAAGCTGGAAACTACAGGCCGGTAAGCCTCACTTCAGTTATTGGAAAAGTAATGGAAGCAATGCTGAGGGAAAGGATACTGAATTTCCTGGAAGCCAATAGGTTACAAGATCTGAAACCACATGGTTTTACCAAAGGTAAATCGTGCCAAACAAATCTGATCGAGGATGTAATCTACTTAGATTTTAGCAAAGCCTTGACACAATTCCTCATAGAAGGCTCTTGAATAAAATTGACAGGCTGAAGTTAGGACCCAAAGTGGTGAACTTGATTAGGAACTGGTTGACAGACAGATGCCTGAGGGTGATGGTTAATGGAATTTAATCAGAGGAAAGAAAGCTGAGTAGTGGAGTGCCTCAAGGATTGGTACTGGGGCCGATTCTGTTCAATATATTTGTTAGCGACATTGTCGAAGGGGTAGAAGGTAAGGTTTGCCTTTTTGTAGATGATTCATGATTTGTAACAGAGTGGACACCCCGGAGGGCGTGGAAAACATGAAAAAGTCTCTGCAAAAGTTAGAAGAATGGTCTAAAATTCAATGCAAAGACGTGCAGAGTGATGCACTTAGGGAGTAGAAATCCATGGGAGTCGTATGTGCTAATCAGTGAGAGGCTGATATGCACAGACAGGGAGAGGGACCTTGGGATGATAGTAGCTACTACTACTACTATTTAGCATTTCTATAGCGCTACAAGGCATACGCAGCGCTGATGATATGAAGGCGATGAGGTGGTGGCCATAGCCAGAAGGATGCTAGGTTGTATATTGAGAGTTGTAACCAGCAGAAGAAAGGAGGTGTTGATGTCCCTGTACAAGTTGCTAGTAAGGTCCCGCTTGGAGTATTGAGTTCAGTTTTGGAGGCCATATCTTGCTAAAGATGTATGAAGACTTGAAGCGGTCCAGAGAAAGGCAACAAAAATGGTATGGGGTTGCACCAAAAGACATATGAGAAGAGACTATGATTACCCTAGAGGAGTACCGGGGCAGGGGAGATATGATACAGATATTTAAATTCTTGAAAGGTATTAATATAGAAACAAATGTTTTTGAGAGAAGGGAAATGGTAAAACTAGAGGACATGAATTGAGGTTGCGGGGTGGTAGACTTAGGAGTAAATGTCAGAAAGTTCTTTTTCACAGAGAGGGTGGTTGATGCCAGGAACGTCCTTCCGAGCAGGTGGTTGAGAATAACATGGTGGCAGAATTTAAAAAGGTTTGGGATGAATACAGAGGATATCTAATTAGAAAATGAATGGTTTAAAAAAACAAAACTTAAAGGGTTGCATATGTGTTTGCATGTCAAGTGGTGCTTAGATGGCAACTCTGGCTGTAAAAACTAAGGCCAGTGCTGGGCTGGCTTGAACGGTCTATGTCCCACATATAGCAATCCAGTTTAGGGTGGGCTGGAGAGGGCTTCAGTGAAGATGCCAGTAATTTGGAACATGCGGACAGTGCTGGGCAGACTTTACGGTCTGTGTCTCGCAAATGACATGACAGATTTGGATAGGCTGGAGTGGGATTTGATGGTAACTCCAGTGGTTGGAACAAAAAAAAGTGACCGGTGGACATCTTCGGTTTATGTCCCAGAAACACCAAATAAAGACCATGATCAAGTATATAGTCTCATGTTCATTGTTGATTTAATCTTAAATTGATAACGAATGTGACTGTTGGGGAGACCGGGTGGACAGTTCAGGTCTCTATCTGTCATCATTTACTATGTTACTAACAGTGACAGTGGTGAAATTTGAAGTTTAACCTGCCAAAAGAAGTGAAATCCTACGCCTCCGGGGCTCTGGGCCTTCTAAGACTATCCCATAGGAACAACAGGCTAAAGGGACCAGCCCTGCCTTAGTTAGGAGCTGAAAGACATATATTTAGTACTGGACAAGCAAAGCTTATTTTTGTGTGTGTGTTCCTTTCACCCACAACATGCTTGGGTGCACTCAGGCTACAAGGAAAACATGGAAAGACTGCTCCAGGCTTTAGTGGAAGGCCAGCAATAACTACAACAAATGGTGCAGAGGCAATGGGAACAGCAACAAGCTTCCAAGAGATCTCTGGAGGTCCAACAGAATTCCCTTGCTCAAGTGACACAAGCAATTCAGTCATCCAGGCAATACATTCTGATCCCGGTGTTATAGAAGATGGTTCCGGAAGATGACCTGGACTATTTCCTGAGAAATTTTGAGAGAACTGCCTGTCTGGATGGTTGGCTGGAAGCATAATGGACAGCTTACTTGGGGGAATTGCAGTCAAACTGCATTTCAAGATATTAACTCCCGAGGGATAGCCACCTATGTGGACATGAAGGTCGCCATTCTCGAGAGGGCAGGCTGCACCAAGAGGCCTACTGGCAGCGATTTCAAAAGGGGTCTCTACAAGTCAAGGAGAATCCCCAGAGTTTATTCTACTGGCTCAAGGAAGTAGCCAGAAGATGGCTCCAATCAGAGGGCAAGACTGGCCTGGAGATAGCAAGAGTCATCCTCGAACAATTTCTCGACAGACTGCCCTCATCGATGAAACTGTGGGTGCTGCGCCACCTAAGTGGATGCCAGAGAGTGCTTGGGAGGCAGTTGAAGCCTTTTATCGAGTGCAACCAGAATTTGAACCAGACAAGGACAAGAAGTGGGTGGGGAGTCCTGGGAAGAAGGGAGAGAAGACAGAGACTCAGAATGCTAAAGACCTGGTGGGACCCTTCAGCTTGGGATCTCAGAAAATAGAGCTGGAATGGGGGAGGCCCTCTTCACCAAGAACCCAGTGGTTCCTGCTACCTCACTTATGGGAACCCCTCTCTCTCTCTCTCTCACCTGTTTCCAGTGTGGAGAGAAAGGCCATATGGCAAGGGACTGCCAGAAGCAGGACCATGAAAATGAATGTAGTAACATCGCCCTGTTACAATTTTAAGGAATCTTTCCAACCTGAGAAAGAGATGTGTGCTGCAAGTCTAATTGGATGGGAACCACTACCTGGCACTGGTAGACTCCGGCAGTGTGAGGACCCTGGTTCTGAGGGGAGTAATTACCCAACAGCTAGTGAACCATGAAAGAACTGCGACACTGTCCTGTGTGCGACAGTACCCCAAAGTTCAAGTCTCTTTCCAAATGCCAGGTGGACCAGCCCAGCTGGAGGCAGTGGTGGTGCCAGGGTCCCCTTACCCAGTTGTTCTGGGTCAAAATTTCCCAACCTTGAAACCATCTGGGATCAACAAATGGATGGCCCGAAGAAGGAGGACCCAGATTGAAAAATTGCCTGGGTGGCTGAGGAATGAAATGAGAAGGCCAGTGGAGAAGTCACATGGCTGCAAGCGGAGCTGGCATTCACAGTACCCCGGTGGCAGTACTCCGAGCTTCAAGGGCAACTGGTGGGAACGCAGTGGAGTTATATGGCTCTAGCATGGGTCCAAATGCTGGCTGGCATACTACACAACAACTTCAAGGGCAAGAACACCAGAGGAAAGCGGCAACCCCCAGCAAGAGATGTACAAGGAGCTGGAGGATTTGAGTACCCAGCTCAGGGAGGCTTCGCAGAAGAGGGACATATTAGGTGAACAGAACTGCAGCATGGAAACGCAAACATCTGAAAGCGAAGTGAAAAAAGTTGGGGCTCACTGCTTGGGAGCAGAGCCAGTACTCACCATTAAAGAGGGAATGTGTGTGGGACACCTGTCCATCCTTGTTGCTACCAGTTCCATGAGCCTACTCCTAATTTCCTGGAATGCCAGTCTTGTGCACAAACTTTGCCTATTGCTGAAAGTTCATCCAAATCTGGTGATCAGAGAACATTTTCTGGACAACTTCCTCATGGAGAAACACCCCTAAGAGAGCAGCATGGAGAAGAAATCAAGTTGAGCAATTCCAGGAACCCATTGGCAGGTGCAGCAGAGGCCGGTACCACAGTGAATGCACAATCACTGCCAGAAAACCTGGCCAGACCATTGGTGGCTGGAATACAATCCAAGGTACTTACACCTGACCTACCAATGCTAAATAGTAGTAGTAGTACTAGTAGTTTAGCCAACCGGTCAATGGCTCACACAGACTTGCAAGTGACTATGAGAGACCCTTGCAAGAATAATGAGTCAGGGTGCCATAAGAGCCAGGATGTGGATGTTGCCATTACCCCAAGAGGGAGGCCTCAGTTCACACAGTGGTCAGAACCTATCCTTGTTGGAGAGCAAACCCAGGTTGACTGGTGGAGACTCTTCTGGAGGTTTCAGAGGAATGAGCCAACCATAAACCCTAATGACTCACAGGTGATACAGCAAGTCCCTGGAGCTCAGCTTCTGGTATAGACGTTTATGGGTTGCCAGGTTTAGCCCTAGAACAAGGGGCTGTTGCGGAGGAAGAGAAGCCGGATGAGGATGTCACTGATGAAGGATTCACAGCATTTAACGACTGAGTCTAGACCTAGGAATCCCATTATAAGCATAGAGCTAAACAAGTTGAAATGTGCACACTTAAATGTCAATCCTAAGTGTCCTAAGTGCTCACATTTGAATAAATGTTTAGAATACTAGTACTTTCATGTGTATGTATGCACATACCTGCATAAGTGCTAGCAGAGAGCTTAGATGCTATTCTGCAAAGACCCACTTAATTTACATAGGGCACCTCTTACTAAGTTGCAGTAAGTGCTAGCATATGCTTACTGCAGCTTAAAAGGGCTTACCGTGAGATGTGCTGAGGTGTCCTGTGGTCAAAGCAAACCACGTGCTAAAAGATTTTTCTTTATTTTTCTCAAAGGGGGCATGTCTGGGGGCAGAGAGTGGGTGTGACAGTGTGAATCAGTTAGTGCAGCCACTTACCGTGCGTTAACTGATAGGGTGAGATCAGCATGAGAGCCCTTACCACCTACCAAATAGGTGATGGTAAGGGTTCATGCATTAATTTTTGGTAATGGCCGCATCCTAATGGCAACATTAGCACATGTCTCTTTAGTATAAATGGGAAACAAGTACTCAAGTAAGCATGTCTGAAAAATTATTATTCAGGAGGAAAAAGCCTCAAGAAGCACCTTGTCTGCTAGTAAAGCGGATAAGGGCTAGGGCTTCTTCATCATAGGCTATCCGAGAAAAGTAGTAAAGACTGCCTATAACAGGCCTAAATATAATAATAGGGAACCACTGCTTCAGCCAAGGACTAGAACTATTGACGTGGAGACTTCAATTTATACTTACGTGTTGAAACACACTACTCAAGCACCCTATGTGTCTAGGATTATTCTGAGACACTGGAATATCATTCAAACGATGCCATTATTTGCTGAGTCCACTATCAGGATGGCTTATAGTAGAGGAAGCAATCTAAAGGAGTTACTATGCCCTGCAACCTTTACAGTGTCTCAAGACGAGGATTCTATTTTTGAAGGACACAAAAGATGTGGCCAATGCCAAATGTGTCCAGTGATGCTGGAAACTAATGAACTGACACATCCATCAACTGGTCAGAAGTTTGCCCTTTATACCAATACTACGTGTAAATCTACAGGGGTAGTGTATTGTTTAATATGCCCCTGTGAAAAATTGTATGCCGGCCAGACATCCCGTCAACTGTATGTTAGGCTAATTGAACATAAAAGTGTAATCAAGACCAAGAAAACTACTTCACCATTAGCAGTTCACTGCACAGAATATTCACATACCTTTGATTCACTTAAATGCATAATATTACAACAGATTAAGACAAACAAAAAAGAAGAAGAACACCGTTGACATCTGCTTAGAAAAGAACAGCAATGGATTCTTTAGGCTCAATACATTAACCCCAAGTGGGCTTAACGGGAAGATAGAATGGTCCTATTTCTTTTGAGTTAGAATGCTGCCCTGAAGTTAGCAGCGATATGATTGGCGCTAAGCCATGGCGGGTGACGTCACTATGCATAGAAATAGCCGCCATGTTTGAAACGTATTGCTGCCCTTCTAGCTTCCGTCGGCTGACTGAACGTAAGCATGTGTCAATGCTAGTTGCCAGAAGAATCAGATGATTACAGCTGTTTACTGTTCGTGTTTCTTTTTTTTGGCAGAATACTTGACCAGTGGTTCTGATGCAGCAGTGGCGAAACGGAGGCCAAGGTTGACCACGGTCAGAAACACGGAGGAGCTTCGAAGAGAGTCATGTTCTTTAAGCTAAGTACCTCTCCTTAAAATTAGTACAGAGGAAGAAATACTGGAAGACTATTACATATCTCTCTTACGATAGCCCCCTATGATCATTAAAGTAAGAATGCAAGCTAGTTACATCAGGAGGTTTTTTTGCCTATGATGAAGAAGCCTTAGCCCTTATCCGCTTTACTAACAGACAAGGCGCTTCTTGAGGCTTTTTCCTTCTGAATAATAATTTTTCAGACGTGCTTACTTGAGTACTTGTTTCCCATTTATACTAAAGAGTAATTATCGCGACTGGAAACCTGTTCCCCGGTATTATTTTAGTTTACCTAAACATTAGCACATGGCCATTAATTTGAAAAATGGAAAATTGGCCATTTTCTGGCTGCGGTAATAACGGGTGCACTGTCCACGTTTTACTGCAATTTAGTAAAAGGATCCCATAAAGTGTATTTGCGGGACCTAGGCAGGGCTCTCACTTAGCATATAACCTATAGAATATTGTTGTTATGCTCATCCCTGCCGCATTCAGGTTCCCGCACAGTATGCCATCTCTGTGGCTGGTGTAACTGTAGGTGCCTAAATGTTAGGCGTACTGATACTGGGTTATTCTACAATGGAACCCAGGCAGAATATGCTGCTACCACGCAGCCTCAGGGCACCAAAACAGAGGCGCCCCCTTACTGCATCTCTACTGTGTGACAAAATGGTACATTTGCACACTCCTGCATGTCTGTTTGGGGACTGGATGTAAAGACACAGTCAAGTGTGTCTTACCAAGTGTCAGGAGCTGTACAAGGTAAGTGCGTGTGTGTCTTTGTATGTGTCTTTGTTTCTTTGTGTCTGTTTGTGTGCATGTATCGCATGGCTGGCCTTAGGGGGCAGTAAACAGGGCAACTGCCCTGGACCTCATGTCACAGGAGGCCCAAAGCCTGCTTCAAGCTGAAGAAGGCTTCTTCCCCAGTTTCTGCCCTGGGCCCCTGAATGTCTAACATCTGCCCTGATGTGTCCTGTCTTTGTATGTGTATGTGTGTCTTTCTGTGTATGTGTGTGTTTGTATCTTTGTATTTAAATATGTCTGTGTGTCTTTGGGTGTGGCTGTATGTTTATCTTTGTACCTGTTAATACCCATGGACAGATAGATGGATGGAGCCTCCTTGACAGGCACAATCACTTGGGCAAACACTTAAAAAGATCCATAATGGATTTATATTGTGAGGAAAACACAAGTGTTGGGAGCCTACATGAATACATTCTACTGCAAGGAATTTCAGAATACAGAAGGGTTCACTGAAAACTTCAGTTTTTCCACTATAGGTTCAAATTTGTGGTGAGGATTCTTGCTATCACCGAGCTAATTTGTGATTCCATGCTAACCTGGGTTGAGGTCTGTTTCTATCACTCCTATCCTGCATTACAGAGTTCAAAGAGCTGTACTGATTGCAGAGAAACCCAAATTACCCACACTTCGTTTCCCTCCACCAACACAAGAATAATTGAAAGACAATGCAGCACAAAATCTTTACCGATCATGTTGGCCAAAAGAAGGGACCTACAAAGTCTTAAATGACCATTTCAATACCAATAAATACCAAATACCAACACCTTTTAATAACTTTTCTGTCAGGCCAATCAACAAGTACATAAGTAATGCCACACTGGGAAAAGACCAAAGATCCATCGAGCCCAGCATCCTGTCCACAACAGCGGCCAATCCAGGCCAAGGGCACCTGGCGAGCTTCCCAAATGTACAAACATTCTATACATGTTATTCCTGGAATTGTGGATTTTTCCAAAGTCTATTTAGTAGTGGTTTATGGACTTGTCCTTTAGAAAACCGTCTAGTCCCGTTTTAAACTCTGCTAAGCTAACCGCCTTCACAACGTTCTCCGGCAACGAATTCCAGAGTTTAATTATGCGTTGGGTGAAGAAAAATTTTCTCCAATTTGTTTTAAATGTACTACACTGTAGTTTCATCGCATGCCCCCTAGTCCTAGTATTTTTGGACAGCGTGAACAGACGCTTCACATCCACCTGTTCCACTCCACTCAATATTTTATATACCTCTATCATGTCTCCCCTCAGCCGTCTCTTCTCCAAGCTGAAAAGCCCTAGCCTCCTTAGTCTTTCTTCATAGGGAAGTCGTCCCATCCCTGCTATCATTTTAGTTGCCCTTCGCTGCACCTTTTCCAATTCTACACTATCTTTCTTGAGATGCGGCGACCAGAATTGAACACAGTACTCAAGGTGCGGTCGCACCATGGAGCGATACAACGGCATTATAACATCCTCACACCTGTTTTCCATATCTTTCCTAATGATACCCAACATTCTATTCGCTTTCCTAGCTGCAGCAGCACACTGAGCAGATTGTTTCAGTGTATTATCGACGACGACACCCAGATCCCTTTCTTGGTCCGTAACTCCTAACGTGGAACCTTGCATGATGTAGCTATAATTCGGGTTCTTTTTTCCCACATGCATCACCTTGCACTTGCTCACATTAAACGTCATCTGCCATTTAGGAGCCCAGTCTCCCAGTCTCGTAAGGTCCTTCTGTAATTTTTAATAATCCTGTCGCGAGTTAACGACTTTGAACTTTGTGTCATCAGCAAATTTAATTACCTCGCTAGTTACTCCCATCTCTAAATCATTTATAAATATGTTAAAAAGCAGCGATCCTAGCACAGACCCCTGAGGAACCCCACTAACTACCCTTCTCCATTGTGAATACTGCCCATTTAACCTCACTCTCTGTTTCCTATCCTTCAACCAGTTTTTAATCCACAAAAGGACATTTCCTCCTATCCCATGACCCTCCATTTTCCTCTGTAGCCTTTCATGAGGTACCTTGTCAAAGGTACGCAACTTGTAAGAAATGCGGTTTCTCTAGGATGGGTACAGATAACAGAACTGCAAGTTTTACTCCCATCTCATATGATTCCAAAACTGTAGCTTTGTTCCTGGTTTTCATAATGAGGCACCCACTTGTGATCTGCCAAAAAAGCTTGGCATGTAAGGAAAAAACCCATTTAATTACCTTACCCTTCAAAAAATGTCAAAGTTTCACTAAAATATTTCCTAGCGATCATGGCACATATTAACAACACAAGTGCATTTGGAATTTTCGGTGATCCCCTGATGATTTGTAAATTTACCTCAGTAATACAGATATGGAGAAAGATTTGTGTTTAATTAAAATATACCTGCAAGGCATTGTGGGTTGATGGTTAGAACAAATGTTCCTGAAAGGTGTGTGCTTTGTAACACTGTTGTTCTATTCACTGCCATGCAATATCATAAAAGCAGAGGAGGAAAGGTGTGAATCTACATGAGGAAGGAGGGTATCCTATTGTTCTCAGAATGCAGTACCACAAATGACATCTAAAAACAAATGTTTTACTTGTGTCCCTCAAGGCATACCGCAGCTGCAGTACGATGTCCAAAGGCAGGTGAAGGCTGCCTTGTGTTACAGACTAGAAACCAACCCAGGCGTGATTATCATGATGATTGAGTAAACATCAGATCATGATTTCACATGGTCATTTGCAGCCAAGGACATGACAGGATGTGAAAAAACAGCTTTTGAATTTGTACTCGGTGAAGCATGTCTGATCCAGTCCAACCCATTTATTTATATTCCACTTGTCCACAGTGCTCAGAGTGGCTAACAACAGGCCTGGCTTTCAAAAACAACACAACACAACAGCAACAACAACAACAAAAAAAAAAACACCCAAACAAACAAAAACTGCTGAGCTCTTACTTTCAGGCTCCTTTGTCCCCTATTTTCAGTCATGCTTTCTACTGAAAATTCACCTAAATTTAGGAGCTTAAAAGTTATGTTTCACTCCACTGTTGTCACCCACTTTCTGGGTTACTAAATTTAAAAGTTTAGTGAAATTTTAAGCACATGAAGGACAACTGTATGAAGTAGTGTCTCGATCTAGATGTCCCAATGCCAGGTGCTTGGCACCAATTCTATAATGGCGTCTTGGTGCAAAAATTCCATTATAGAATGCCAGTGTTAGGTCAGCATTGGCACGCCCATCTGTAGGCATGCCCTCTTACGCCATGTCAATGGCAGACGTAAGTTGGCATGCCTAGATGCACCAAATGACAGGCATAATTTATACTATTCTATAAGCGACATGCATAACTAGAAGACATGCACACAGCTTGCTCATGCCGCCCATGTGTACGCATCCCTATGAAGTCAGGCGCTTAGAATAGCACCTAATAGGTACCTTACTGTCAAATGGCACCTTTGATGTGTGTAGGTGGCACCTACCTCTACATGCCACTTTATAGAATTGCCCCCAAACCTTTTAAGCATGAAGTTCTCAAAGAGGCAAATTTAGGAGCCTAACTCTCAAATTTAGGATCATAAACCCTTTAAATATCGGCCTCAACACAGTAAAATAAAAGCTACATGAAAAATCAGTAACACACACAGAAAATACAATCAGCTAATCTGAAGAATAAAAACATTTTGTCAGGAAAAGATTAGCATGCCAAGAAAAAAACCACAGGCAGGGGCTCAACAAGAAAAGTGAACACCCATGAGTTACACCCCTTTGGTATGTTTTTATAAAGACCTTAGTAAAACATATGTCTCTGCTACTGCTGAGAAACTAACAGGATTTATTGCTGAAGGCAGGCTGGGTATCCTCTGGCTGAATGCTGCTCCTTGGAAACATGCTACTGGGAATCTTGACATGGAGAGGTAAATTGTTATTTTTGAAATTAGTTTTAGTACGGACATGTACACGTACTTTCAGGTCACACTTGAAGCTGTGTGAGTTCTAGGGAAATAGTACATGCTATAACACATGTGATAACACCTGCAGCTCCCAGGATATAGATTTACTGGGTCTCACACTGAAGAAGATTAAGCCAGTGACAAAGAATCTTTACCCTGGCAACAAGAAATGGATGACATTATGGGACCTATAAACTAAGAGATCATTGCATCTATCTATCTATCTATCTATCTATCTATCTATCTATCTATCTATCTATCTATCTATCTATCTATCTATCTATCTATCTATTTATCTATCTATCTATCTATCTATCTATCTATCTATCTATCTATTTTAGATCATTTGAAGTGGTATGTCCACACACATACCACCAAAACTTACAGCCTTGATGTTTGAGGAAGACTTGGATATTGTTGCTATTACGGAGACATGGTTGAATGATTTCCATGAATGGGATGCGACCATACCGGGCTATAATCTTTTTAGGAAGGATAGGGAGGGCCGAAGAGGTGGAGGACTGGCATTGTATGTGAAAAATAATCAGAGCGACTGAAATTCAGGGATTCAGGGAAAAGGAAAAAGCTATATGAATCATCCTAGAAAGAGAAGATGGAACCTGTATCCATACGGGTATTATCTACACATCTCCGGCACAAATGGAGAAGCTAGACAAGGATCTGATAGAAGATATCCATAAGCTTGGAAAGAAAGGGGAGGCACTGTTGCTGGGAGATTTCAACCAGAGGTGTAGCTAGGTGGGGCCACGGGGGCATGGGCCCCTGCAGATTTAGCCCTGGCCCCCCTGCTTTCACCCCCCCCCCGCCGCCGACCCTTCCCCGCCACATTCGACCCCCCCCTCTCGCCGCCGCCAACCCTCCCCACCACCGTCAGGTACCTTTGCTGGCGGAGGTCCCCAACCCCCGCCAGCCGAAGTCCTCTTCAGCGCCGGTCTCTGGCGCGTTGCTGATCTGGATTCTGTTTCTGTGAGTCCTGACGTCCTGCATGTAGGAATGTGCAGGACGTCAGGACTCACAGGAACAGAATCCAGATCAGTGAACGCGCCGAACTCGGAGACAGGAGCTGAAGGGGACTTTGGCTGGCAGAGGTTGGGGACCCCCACCAGCAAAGGTACCTGGCGGTGGCAGGGGAGGGTTGGCGGTGGGAGGGGGGATCGAAAGGGACGGGGAGGCGGAGGCAGTGATGCCGGGGGGTGGGGTGCTAAAATGTGCCCCCTCACCTCGGGCTCTGGACCCCCCCTCCCGCCAAAATCTGGCTACGCTCCTGATTTCAACTTGCCTGGTATAGGTTGGAACATCTCATCGAAAGTATTGGAAAGAAGCAGAGAGATCGTGGATGCCTGTCCAAGATGCCCAGACAAATGGTAACAGAACCTACCAGGGAAGGGTTGATGCTGGATCTAGTGCTCACAAATAGAGGAAGTGTTTCCAGTGTCCGAGTGGGTGTCCACCTAGGCAATAGTGATCATCATATGATATGGTTTTCAGACGTGCTGATTTTGGTTAAGTGGGGTAATACCTGAAGAAGTAGCTGACGGCAAGGGTAGGGCTAGGAGAAGTGCAAGCACAATGGTCCAAGCTTAAAGCTGCTATAAATACAGCAAGAGATCTTCATACAATGAAAGTAAACAAAAATAACAGAAACTGGAAGCCTATATGGTTCTTCAAACAAGTGGCTGAAAACATAAGGGAAAAGGAGGCTTCATTCAAGAAATATAGAAGAACGCAACAAGAGGATCATGGAAAAGATTATAGGATTAAACTCAAAAAAGCAAAGAGGGAAAAATGGGTAGTGAAAGCCCAAGTGGAAGAAAAAGTGGCTAAAGATGTAAACAGAGATGATAAGACCACTGGTTTGGACGGATAGTGTGGTCGGGAGTTCTTCCCTGATGCAACCACGAAGAATTATTAACGCTGGAATATTTACAATGTTCTATTTTCCTGAAGACATGTTGAAAAGTGAAACATGGTCCCATATCGTAAATAGACGTTCAGGAACTGATTGCACTTTCATGCTCGCAGCACTACTTGCAGTGGAACAGAGGGATGTTTGGACTGATTTAGAAGAAGAAACAGCACCAGCGAGAAATCATCTTTAGATAAGTAATTTGAATTTTTTTGATTGCGTTGATTTATTTATCTATTTATTTGTTGCATTTGTATCCCACATTTTCCCACCTATTTGCAGGCTCAATTTGGCTTACAATACATCATGAATGGTGGAAATATATTAGAAAATAGACATTTAGTGTAACAGAAGAATCTTGGATAACATGATAATGAAAAAGCATGATAGTAGTATAACAAGCAGATATTATAAAACAATTCAGAATATATGTGGAGGAGTGGTGTGTGTTCACATTTGTTGATCTATGTGGTATGCCTTATTAAAGAGATGGGTCTTCGGTAGTTTATGGAAGTTGGTTAGTTCGTAAATCGTTTTTAAGTTGCGCGGCAATGCGTTCCATAACTGTGTGCTCAAGTAGGTAAAGTTTGACGCATGCATTAGTTTGTATTTTAGACCTTTGCAGTTGGGGAAGTGCAGATTAAGGAATGTGAGGGATGATCTTTTAGCATTTCTGGGTAGTAGGTCTATCAGGTCTGACATGTAGGCTGGTGCGTGTCCGTGAATGATTTTGTGAACTAGGGAGCATATTTTGAATGTGATGCGCTCTTTAAGTGGGAGCCAGTGTAGTTTTTCTCGTAGAGGTTTTAGCACTTTCACATTTTGTATTACCGAATATGAGTCTAGCTGCAGTGTTCTGGGCTGTCTGAAGTTTCTTGATTATTTGCTCTTTACAGCCGGCGTAGAGTGAATTGCAGTAGTCTAGATGACTGATGATAGATAGTCTAGTAGTCTTGATGATAGATACACCCATGAACTGTACTATAGAGTAAGAAGAACTTGAATATGATATTGGATTAACAACAATGAAAAGCAAGTAGAAGAGACATTGTTAACATTTGCAATTGCATCTCCAGGACAGGAGAGGAGGGTGCAGTGTTGTTATAACAAAAGTGCATTGAAATGCTTTAATGCCTCCATGCATTACAAGACACTTTGTTCATTCTGAGCACCAAAGTATTTTTTTTTAATTAATAGGTTTGATGTTTTTAAACATTGATTATATAAAAAAAATTATTACATAGAAGTTGGTTTTTTGAAAATATTAGTTAAAATTTAATGCCAAGAAGTGAAGAGTGATGCACTTGCGGTGCAGAAATCAAAAGGAGATGTACCAGATTGAAGGAGAGAAATTGATAAGCTCAGCTCAGGAGAGGGACCTTGGGGTGATGGTGTCTGAGGATCTCAAGGTGAGAAAACAATGTGACAAGGTGGTGGCCACAGCCAGAAGGATATAACTTGCAGAAGAAAGGAGGTATTGATGCCCCTGTACAAGTCATTGGTGAGGCCTCACTTGGATTACAGTGTTCAGTTTTGAAGGATGTGTCTTGCTAAGGATATAAAAAGACTTGAAGTGGTTCAGAGAAAAGCGACAAAAGTGGTATGGGGTTTGCATCACAAGAAGTATGAGGAGAGACTTGAGGACCTGAACATGCATACCATGGAGGAAAGAAGAGATGGGGTGATATGATACAGACATTCAAATATTTGAAAGGTATTAATCTACAAACAAACCTTTTCCAGAGACAGGAAGGTGGTAGATCTAGAGGATATGAATTGAGGTTGCAGGGGGGGGGGGGGGGGGGGGCTGACTCAGGAATAATGTCAGGAAGTACTTTTACATGGAGAGGGTGGTAGATACTTGGAATTCAAAAATGCATGGGATAAACACAAAGGAATCTTGTTCAGAAGGGATCCAAAGAAGTTTAGTGGTGATTAGATGGTAACACTAGTAATTGGGAAGCAAAGCCAGTGCCAGGCAGCCTCCTCCAAAAAACAATAGCTCTCTTCCTTCCTGATCCCCACCTCCTAAAGAACAATAAGTCCCCTCTTAAAGCCCTCCAAGCTCTATGACTCCTGTAGGCCCCCTGGGCCTACCTTAACCTTCCATGGTAGTACAGTGGGGACTTTGGACAGGAACAATCCCCATGCCGGCTATGGCTTCAAAATGGCTGCCGCAACCTCTAGTGGCTGTCTTGAAGTGAATGACCAGAATACTAGCATATATATGCATACATGTGCACATACACACATAGATATCAGGCTATGCGCTGCTCTGTAACCACGTGTGTATCATTTACAGTACGTAGTTTGCAGGTGGGCATTCACATGAATCTAAGAGCATAGACAGGGCTCACACCGTAAGCTGTACACGTTCCTGCCACATTTAGGTGCCCACACTTACAACAGTTCTATGGGTGGTGCAACTCCGGGTGCCTAAATGTTAGGTATGCCAATACTAGGTTAACTAACATTCTATAATGGAACCTATGGGCTCCTTTTACTAAGCAGCGGTAAGCCCAATGCAGGCTTACTGCTCGCTATACCGGAAGTACCACTGAGCTACCGCAGCAGCCCGGTGCTACTTCCCACTCCTTAGCGCATCGTCATTTCCGGTGCTACGAAAATTTATTTATTTTTGTAGTGCCGGAGTGTACCCGGCGGTACTCAGGCAGTGCCGTGTGCTACCTGGTTACCACCGGGTTAACGCGGGATCCCTTGCCGCCAACTCAGTGGGTGGTGGTAAGGGCTTCCCCCCTGAAATGGCTGCGCGGTAAGTGTTTTACTTGCTGTCTGGCCATTTCCTGTAGGAAAGCGAGACTTCCCTTTTACCAACTGCGGTAAAAGGTGGCCTCGGTGCGCAGGTAAAACACGCTCTAATGCCAGTGCCAGCCCCCTTTTGCCGCAGCTCGGTAAAAGGGGCTTTATGTGCTTCCGCTATAGAATAGGCTCCTATCACGTGGCCTCAGAGCACCTAAATTGAAGTGGCCAGTTATGGAATTGCTCCCTTTGGGTTTATTTGAAAAATGCTGAGTATATTAGACTCTATGTTGGTTGCAAAAGTACCACTAATTTGTGGTTTGAAAAGACCCCAGAAATACAGGGCAAAGGAATTAATTAGCAAAGAAGCATAATCAATGAGGAGCAAGTTTTGACTACCAGATTGCAAACCGAAAGAATGACACCTCCAGGACAACCTTTATCTGGGATTCAGATGGTGATAAGCTATCCACAGCGTCCCAGACATTCAATATCAGCTGCAGCTACAGGAAACAGGACTGGTTAGCAATAGCATCAATGCTGCACTGTCTATACCCTGCTGCACTGTCTACACCCTGCTGTGTTTTATGTATTTTACAGAAAAATCAATATAAAGGTTACTATTAAAAGTGTTTTTGAAAACTCTTGCGGAGAATTATGAACATGGGCTATCGTTAAGATGTGTTATATTATCACTAACGTGCTATTTTAGCACAGGTTCCATTTTATGCAATGAGACCTAGTTACTAATAACTGGGGTTAATAATAAAATAACACATCTTTGATACACCTTTGACACGCATCTTAACAGTAGCCCACATTAATAACTTCCCCCCTTCTGTGGTAACTTTCAAACTGTCCACATGGAGAGAATTTTTGTTTACATTCAATCTGCACACTTTGAGAGTGAAGTTTGTGCAAGTAAAGCACCAACGGACATTCGCACTTTCTTTTTGTTCCATGGAAATAACAAGCACAGAGTTGAAATTGCAATCTCCCCATATTATTTTCCTCTTCCAACCAACCCCCTAAATAACTCCTCTTAATACAGCCAAAAAGAAAGTTGAGGGGCTAGCTGTAAGCCTAAAACCGGCCAGTGTAGGAATTACACCAGAGGAAGGGAGAAACAGACTGGAGAGTTTTGCTGGAACAGTATACAAACTTCAAGGCATGCTGAGAGAATCCAATTTTCAGAAAGTCAATTGACATAGGTAAAATGTTTTATTACAATATAAATCAATTTTAAAATCATTCTCCCCATATTTTAGCTTGAAATGGCCCAAATTCCGCAAATGTATTCTAAGCAAGCATTCACCAAAAATATGTCTACAAACTGAATTCTTTGCATGCCCCTGAGGAAGGATATCTTACCTTCACACACAGGACAGCACTCCCCAGGAACTTTAACAGGGTTGAAGCAGCTCTGCCCACAGGCTGTTGCCATGCAGTGAGGCTCTCCATTGATACACTGGCAGAACGTGCAATCATCTTCCCTCCAGCGATCTCCATGCGCCCGTATCTGGCTACTGGCATAGCAGCCGGCAGGGTTTTGAACAGGATATACCGGATCTGTGTGCAAAAGCAGGTAAACTGTTAGGGCAATGTCCAGCAGTGTCTATGCTATATGTTTCTCAGCCATAATACAGAGCACCATATACAAAGTAAACTTTTCAGATAGAGTGTTCACCATAGATGTCTAGAGACATTCATCTCGGAAAGAATGCACAACAGCATCTGCAGAGTACATCTTCCGTTTACATTTGCTTGCAAACCATCTTTGTAATTACCATGGTTCACAGCACTGAGCATTCTCTCCAGGGACAGTTCTCTACAAGAAATGAGGAAAATGCCAAAGACTGTACACAGAGCTCAAATCAGCTTGAAAAATAAAGGCTTGGATTGCTCAGGGGTTTTCAGGGGGGGGAGGAGGCCCAGCAATTTTCACCTGTTCTTTGGGGGCTTCCAGTTCAATAAGAACCGGTTTCTACTGGGGCTATAGCACTAGGAACCTTCACTCACAATTTCCAGAGGGTCTTTCCCATTTCTACTTTTTTCCCCCTCTCCTCAGGCATTGCAGGGATAATGTGCAGCCAGGAGCTGTAGCCCATGTACCCTGAGTCCAGCACAGGGGCGTAGCTACGGGTGGGCCTGGGTGGGCCCAGGCCCACCCAATTCCAGCCCAGGCCCGCCCAGCGCCAGCGCCAGCTCCCATTGCCGCGGCGCGTGGCGCTACAAAAAGAAGAAGCGCTCAGCTGACTGAGCTGAGCGCCAACGCGTCGCTAAGAACAAGAAAAAATGTTTTTAAAAAAATGCGGCACCGCAGGCAGCCTCGAAGCATTGGCTGCTGGCTCTGTGCAGGCTCCTCCCGTCTCTTACATCACTGCCCCTGTAGCGAAGCAGGGGCAGTGACGTAAGAGACGGAAGGAGCCTGCAGAGCCAGCAGCCAATGCTTCGAGGCTGCCTGCAGTGCCGCGTTTTTTTTTAAAACATTTTTTCTCGTCGGGTTAGCGACGCGTTGGCGCTCAGCTCAGTCAGCTGAGCGCTTCTTCTTTTTGTAGCGCCGGCCCTGCTGCTCATCAGGAAAAGCAGCAGTGGCCGGCAATGGGAGCTGGGGCTGGTGGGCCTGAATGGGAGAGGGAAAATGGATGGCAGGATGGGGAGAAAGAGGAAAAATGGAAGGATGGGGAGAGAAAGAGGGAAAACAGATGGGAGGATGGCAGAGAAAGAGGGAAAATGGAAGGATGGGGAGAGAAAGAGGGAAAACAGATGGCAGCATGGGGAGAAAGAGGGAAAATGGAAGGATGGGGAGAGAAAGAGGGAAAACAGATGGCAGGATGGGGAGGAAAGAGGGAAAATGGAAGGATGGGGAGAGAAAGAGGGAAAACAGATGGGAGGATGGCAGAGAAAGAGGGAAAATGGAAGGATGGGGAGAGAAAGAGGGAAAACAGATGGCAGGATGGGGAGAAAGAGGGAAAATGGAAGGATGGGGAGAGAGAGGGAAAATGGAAGGATGTGGAGAGAAAGAGAGAAAACAGATGGGAGGATGGCAGAGAAAGAGGGAAAACGGAGGATGGGGAGAGAAAGAGGGAAAACAGATGGGAGGATGGCAGAGAAAGAGGGAAAACGGAGGATGGGGAGAGAAAGAGGGAAACAGATGGGAGGATGGCAGAGAAAGAGGGAAAACGGAGGATGGGGAGAGAAAGAGGGAAAACAGATGGGAGGATGGCAGAGAAAGAGGGAAAATGGAAGGATGGGGAGAGAAAGAGGGAAAACAGATGGCAGAGAAAGAGGGAAAACGGAAGGATGGGGAGAGAAAGAGGGAAAACAGATGGGAGGATGGGGAGAAAGAGGGAAAATGGAAGGATGGGGAGAGAAAGAGGGAAAACAGATGGGAGGATGGCAGAGAAGAGGGAAAATGGAAGGATGGGAGAGAAAGAGGGAAAACAGATGGCAGGATGGGGAGAAAGAGGGAAAATGGAAGGATGGGGAGAGAGAGGGAAAATGGAAGGATGTGGAGAGAAAGAGAGAAAACAGATGGGAGGATGGCAGAGAAAGAGGGAAAACGGAGGATGGGGAGAGAAAGAGGGAAAACAGATGGGAGGATGGCAGAGAAAGAGGGAAAATGGAAGGATGGGGAGAGAAAGAGGGAAAACAGATGGGAGGATGGCAGAGAAAGAGGGAAAATGGAAGGATGGGGAGAGAAAGAGGGAAAACAGATGGCAGGATGGGGAGAAAGAGGGAAAATGGAAGGATGGGGAGAGAGAGGGAAAATGGAAGGATGTGGAGAGAAAGAGAGAAAACAGATGGGAGGATGGCAGAGAAAGAGGGAAAACGGAGGATGGGGAGAGAAAGAGGGAAAACAGATGGGAGGATGGCAGAGAAAGAGGGAAAATGGAAGGATGGGGAGAGAAAGAGGGAAAACAGATGGCAGCATGGGGAGAAAGAGGGGAAAATGGAAGGATGGGGAGAGAAAGAGGGAAACAGATGGCAGGATGGGGAGGAAAGAGGGAAAATGGAAGGATGGGGAGAGAAGAGGGAAAACAGATGGGAGGATGGCAGAGAAAGAGGGAAAATGGAAGGATGGGGATGAGAAAGAGGGAAAACAGATGGCAGGATGGGGAGAAAGAGGGAAAATGGAAGGATGGGGAGAGAGAGGGAAAATGGAAGGATGTGGAGAGAAAGAGAGAAAACAGATGGGAGGATGGCAGAGAAAGAGGGAAAACGGAGGATGGGGAGAGAAAGAGGGAAAACAGATGGGAGGATGGCAGAGAAAGAGGGGAAAACGGAGGATGGGGAGAGAAAGAGGGAAACAGATGGGAGGATGGCAGAGAAAGAGGGAAAACGGAGGATGGGGAGAGAAAGAGGGAAAACAGATGGGAGGATGGCAGAGAAAGAGGGAAAATGGAAGGATGGGGAGAGAAAGAGGGAAAACAGATGGCAGAGAAAGAGGGAAAACGGAAGGATGGGGAGAGAAAGAGGGAAAACAGATGGGAGGATGGCAGAGAAAGAGGGGAGATGGATGAAAGGATGCAGAGAAAAAGGGGAGAGTGGAAGGATGTGGAGAGAGAAGGGACACTGAACAGAAAAGGGTAGAGAGATAGACACTGGTTAGAAGGAGGGAGAGAGACATTAGATGGAAGGATCAGGAGAGAGGGTAGATGGGTGGAAGGATGGGGAGAGAAAGAGGGAAGACGCTGGATGGAAGGGTATGGAGAAAGAGGTGACACTGGATGGAAGGATGCAGAAAAAAAGAGGGGAGACTATTGGAAGGATGGGGAGAGAGAGGGGAGACACTGGAAGGATGGGGAGAGAAAGAGGAGAGCTGCTGCATGGAAAGGGGGAGTAGTGAAAGATTGGAGAATAAGAGGAAGGGGCATGGGGAGAACAAGGGTGAGAAAAAGATGAAAAGCCATAAGTAGATGAAGGAAATTAAAGAATGGATAGTAAGAATGAATTAAATCTGGACACAGAGAGAGGCAGAAAAATATTGAAGAAAGCAAAGAAAAAGGAGAGAAAAATGACAAATGGCCAGGAAACCCTGGCAGAAGAGTCAAGCGAAAACGAAGGAAAGCAGAATCTAGAGACTCGGAGCAACACAATGAGAAAAAGTAAATGGCCATACAACAAAGGTAAAGAAAATAATTTTATTTTTAATTTAGGATAAAGTAATATGGTGTTAATAAAGTTTCAGAGACCAATACTTCCTTCCTTAGGTCAGGAGAGGATACCGTAACAGCATTATACTGACCTGAGGCAGGAGGTTTTGGCCTCTGAAAGCTCACTGAAAAGGGTGTTAAGGCTATTAAATAAATTGTCTGAAATCTGATGCACTGAAAAGCAGCACTTTACCCTGTGTGACAAATGCATCTGAGTGTGACTACATTTTGCTGGGGGGGGGGGGGGGGGGGGTAGAGAGAAAATTTTGTGCCCACCCACTTTGGGTTCAGGCCCACCCAAAATTGGCAGTCTGGCTACGCCACTGGTCCAGCAGCTCAAATCCTTAGCCTCAGTCCCAGCCTATTCAAAAAGCAGAAGAATCTCTTTGATGTTGAAGATAAAACATTCATGGCTTTAAACTGATTTTTTACATTTTCTTAACTTTCCAATGATATTCTGCTCTGTATTCTATGGTTTACTGAGTAAGTTTGAGAATTTAGGTGAACTCTGAATTTTGATTGAGTCAGGTAGGGAAACTTTTTTCTACCTGAAACATCCTCTCCCAAAATTCACAGGATTTTCTTGCTTAACAAGTGCCCTAATGTCTAATGCAGGTGCCTCATTGTTAATCCTGGTGCTGATGGCCTGCAGTGCAATCATTTTATGCAGACCACTTACCCAAGCATCTGTGCTGAAGTGTCTACAGGACAGATTTTTGTAGCCAGCTTTCCCTATAGAGAAGAGTCAGTGTAGGAGCAGATGCTGTCACAGAGTTTATATAAATTAAGAGGTTTGGGAAGGAAAATTGTTTTTTTTTTCCTATTTGCTGCCTTCCAGAAGCAGGCTAAGAGCTCAGCAGCCTGGCGTCTCAGGCCTAGTAACCAGTTAGGCCTTAAAGTACTGAACTGATTGTGGGGTAAAGGAAAAAGAGACAGGTATCAGTCTTTGCCCTTTTTCTGCCATATGGATAAGAGGGAGAACAGGGCTGTGGAGGAGTAGCCTAACGGTTAGTGCAGCAGGCTTTGATCCTGGCAACCTGTATTTGATTCCCACTGCAGCTCCTTGTGACCTTGGGCAAGTCACTTAACCCTCCATTGCCCAGGTACAAAAAAACTTAGATTGTGAGCCCTAGGGACAGAGAATGTGTATAGTGCTGCATATGTCTAGTAGCACTATGGAAATGATTATTAGTAGTAGTCATAAATACCTTTCACACAGAAAAAGCAAGGAAAACTACTTTGTCTCCTTTTTGTCTGAAGAAAGTTGATGGACTGGAAGGAGCAGGGAAAAACATACTAGAGAATTTTGCTAGCAGTCCATGATCAGTTTGGGGATTACACTGGGGATGGAAGAAACAGAATGGACTGGAGAGCTTTGTGGGCAGCTACAACTGGTGTTGGAGTTAGCCTGGTGGAGAGGACATGCAGCCTGTGAGTGGTGAGCTGGAAGCCTATGACCAGTAATGAAGTGTACTAGGGGAGAGGAAGTCCAACAATGTTTGTCACATGCCAAAGGAGCTGTGGCAGTAACTAGAGGGAATGCACATTTTGGGAAGATTATAAACAAGGATCCCCTTGAGTTAGAGAACCCACCAAATAGAGGTTTCTTTGCAGGGGTCAAGGCAGCTGCCTGCAGGAGAGTTGGTGAGATAATCTTGATAGATCATCCCATAGAGTGTGAGGAGAAGAGTCTCATGGGCCGACGATCAGAAGCAAACACAGGAGCTAGAGGCAGTTAGCACCATACTACCGCCTGCGTTTGCTACCGCCCCATGATCAGAGTCCCCAAGCGCATGAAACAACATGCTCACAGGCTCTGAAGGCAACTAGCATGCAAATGCATGCAAAACAGGGCTCTTTGCGCAAGTAGCATGCAAATGCATGCAAAATCTATTCATCCCCAATGATCAGTGACCAGCAAAGATTGGGTCGCTGGCTGCGGCAAACCCTACGCTCGGAGCTGGCGTTAGAGTTTGCAGACCATTGGGGGGGAATGGTGAGCCCTGTCCAGAATGCATTTGTATACTAGCAGGCTCCCATTCCCCCCAATGCAGCAGGAACCCCCACCCCACCCCCAGGGACAGGGGGCTGGAGGTCCGGCAGACCTCCAGTCCCCTCAACCCCCCCCCCCCCCCAAGACAGGTTTGGAGGGCTGGAGATCCGGCAGGTCTCCAGCCCCCCTAGGTCCCCCCCCAGCATCCCCTCAGATGTCCCTGGTAGCCCAGTGGGCCGCAGGTCAATCCCCCCCTCAACTGGTGGTCTAGCAGCCTTTCCCCACCCCTTTACCTTCAGTTGGAGGGAGGTGGCCTCCCCCCTCTTCCATCGGTGCCATGTCAAAAATGACGTTGCCCAACCCTGCCCAGTGCATCCTGGGATGCGCTGAGCGGGGCTTCACACATCCCTTATATGGACATCTGAGGGGATGCTATGGGTTGTTAGAGGGGCTGGAGACCCATCGGATCTCCAGCCCCCCTGAACTTGTGTCGGGGAGGGGGGGTGTCAGGGGGACTGGAGGTCCACTGGACATCCATTCCCCAATTCGCTTAGCTTGGGGTGGGGGTAGTTGAGGTTTGGTGGTCCCATGGACCTCCAGCCCCTTTGACAGGTCTGGGCTTTTGACAGCCCATACCTGTCAAACAAGTGCGGAAGGATTCCTCCCACACTTGTACCCTATGATGAGAGAGAACAGCGTGCTTAAATTTGCATGCTATTATCTCTGATCATAGGGGCGGTAAAGCCCTGTGCTGTTCCAGCACTATTTTTAGAGTGCTGTTTGGAACAGCGCAGGGCTTTTGATCATCTGCCCATCAGGGAGGAAAGGAGAACAAAGGAGAAGTTTCAATGTCTATTTTTGTATTTTCTATATTTTATTTATTGCTTCTATGTATCTGAAGCTCCACAGATGACCTGCACTGAATTTTTTTGATTTGCCCAGTAAATTATGGACATCATATTCAGTCTGTGGCAGTAAGTGGCTGGTATGCCACTCCCAGCTAGAGGGCGACAACTCCAGATATTCAATGCATTGGTAATACAGGTATGTGTGCTGTCTCAGAACTGAACTGGGCACCAGCCAATATTCAGACTGGTGCCCTATTAACAGCACATAAAATTGCTGACCTAACTTTATGCGCTTGCTTAGTCAGTTAGTGGATTGAATAGAGAAATTAGATCTTACCTGCTAATTTGCTTTCCTTTAGTCCCTCCAGACCAGTCCAGGATTGGACTGATGGGTTATGTACTCCTTCCAGCAGGTGAAGACGGAGAACGTCTGACTCTAGTGAGCCAATAAGAGCCCTGGCCATGTGACCCTAGATTCAGTATTTGAATAACAAAGCAGGAAAGAGAGAAAGAACTACCTTCTGTGCCATCAGGAACCTGAGCAGCCACTAAAGCACTCCAATTAACATATTTGAAAAGACACAGCCATCCCGTGTCCCACATGCTCGACCACAACCCATCCTGGAGAAGTGGCTTGGTATTCAGGAGTCACTCTACAAACGTGAGTTCTATTGCTTTTTGGGGGTTTTTTAAAACTAGAAACACACAGCTCCGTCCTGGAACTCTTATACATAACCAACGAAAAACCTAAGAAGCATTAACTGCTCCCTGGAACTATTCACAAGGAACTAATTTTCAAAGAATACAGGATGGACTTGGGCTGGTCCAGAGGGACTAAAGGAAAGCAAATTAGCAGGTAAGATCTCATTTCTCCTTCCTTAGTGTCCCTTCAGACCGGCCCAGGATTGGACTGATGAGAAGTAACAAAGCAGTAGCCTTAAGGGAGAGACCCCAGCAACCAAGCCGTGGGGACCCTTGTTGCAAAGACCGCTTCCTGACGATACTGTACATCCAGTCTGTAGTGCTTAGAAAAGGAATGCAGAGAAGCCCAAGTTGCTGCCTTACAAATGTCCACGGCAGGCACCAAATACCGCTCCGCCCACGAAGCTGCCTGTCCCCTAGTGGAGTGGGCCTTAACACCTTCTGGGACCGATCTTCCCACAAGGAGATAGGCGAAAGCTATCACCTAGAAATAGTGGGCTTAGAAGCTGCCAGAGCTTTACACAAACCGCCAAGGAGCACAAGGAGGCGGTCAGAGCGCCTGAAATCCTCAGTAACCTTAAGATACTATTTAAGAACTCTCTTAATGTCCAATGTGCGCAATTTCCTCTGCTCTTCCGAGCCTGAAGAAGATCCCAGCACTGGCAGAATCACCGACTGGGAAAGATGAAAATGCGAAACCACCTTAGGTAGGAACGAAGGAACCAGACGCAAAACCACGTGCTCCTTAGAAAATTCCAAAAAGGGAGACCTGCAGGAAAGGGCTTGTAACTCCGAAACTCGCCTAGCTGAAGCGATGTCTACCAAAAACACCACTTTGAGAGTTAAATCCTTCAGGGAACAGGAAGACAACGGCTTAAAGGGAGTACTGTCAAAGATCCCCAACCGAGATCCCAAGCGAGAAAGACAGCTCTTGCTGAACGATGAAGGAGACTAACCCCCTTCAAAAAAAACGAGACATGTCCGGATGACTAGCCAGAGACTTACCCTGCACTCGACCCCAGAAGCAAGACAGCGCCGCAACCTGCACCTTAAGGGAAGCGAGAGCCAAGCCTTTATCAAAACCAAGCTGTAGAAAATTCAACATCTCTGCCAAGGAAGCCCGAAGCGGAGAAATACTATGGTCCGCACACCATTCCTCAGAAATCCGCCAAGTTCTAACATAATTCAGAGACGTAGACCAATGACAGAAATCACAGGAAAAAGTAACCCCTCTTCCTTAAACGGGCCCATTCAGGAGCCAGGCCATAAGACAAAATCGAGCTGGGTCTGGATGAGGAATTGGACCTTGTACCAGAAGGCTGCAATGAACTGGGAGATGAAGAGGAGGCGCAGCCAGAAAGCGTCGGAGGTCTGTGTATCACAGCCAACGAGGCCAATCTGGAGCAACAAGAATCACCGAACCCCTGTGTGCCTTGATCCTTTGACTGAGCCACCCCAAGAGGGACCATGGAGGAAACGAATACAGAAGACCGAGAGGCCACTGTTGCAGGAGAGCATCTATGCCCTCTGCCTTTGGATCTCTTCGGCGACTGAAAAAGTGGGAGATCTTTGCGTTGAGGCCTGTGGCAAAAAGATCCATCAGCGGAAGTCCCCATTAGACTACTATCAGTCAAAATGCCTGTGGACTTAGAGACCATTCTCCCGGATCGATGGAGTGACGGCTGAGAAAATCCACCTGGACATTCTCCACTCCCACCACGAGGCCGAAATGGCAGTCAGGTGACACTCCGCCCAGGTCATGAATTTCCAGCTTCCAGCTGGAATAGGTGACTTCTCATTCCCCCCTAGCGGTTGACATATGCCACTGCGTTGTCCGACAGGACTCGAACCACCCCGCCTGCCAACAGGGGACGAATCTCCTCCAGAGCCAGCCAAATCACCCTGGTCTCCAAGAAACTGATTGACAAAGATGTCTCCAGGGGTGACAAGAGGCCATGAGCAAACCTCCCCAAGCAGTGGGCTCCCCAGCCCTTGAGGCTGGCATCCATCATGACCACTATCCACTGGGGGGAATCAAGCGGCATCCCTTTGGTGAGACCAGGGCTTTTTTTGAGGGGGTACTTGGGGGTATGGCGTACTGGCAACTTTTTCATTGTCTGCTAAAATTGATCCATGGACCTCAAGTTTTAATGAAAGAGCTCAGGCTCTACGCACCAATTTTGCCTTGTCATAGATTCTGTGACTGGTTGCAGGGGACCTGGCTATTGTGGGGTGGATCCCTCAGTGATGACCCCACCCTTGAAGGATGGCCTGGCATTTGAGTACCGGCACCTTTTTCGCTAGAAAAAATGCATTGGGTGAGACTGTCTGCACACAGCCACCAATAGAGACTGCTGTGCTCCTGGGAACGCAGAGGCAACCTCACTAGGAGGGAGTCCGTCTGAGGGGACCATCTGGACAGAAGAGAAGTTTGGAGAGGCCTCATATGCGCCCTGGTCCACGGAACTACTTCAATTGTCGCTGCAGTGGAGCCTAGAACCTGCAGATAGTCCCAAGCACAGGGGACATGTTTGCGCAGCAACCCCTGGACCTAGACTGCAACTTGAGAATTCTGCTCCGAGGAAGAAAAATCTGGCCTTGTGCCATGTCGAAAGATACTCCCAAGTACTCCAGGGACTGTGAGGGCACCAGACGGCTCTTGGCCGAGTTGACTACTGTTAATATATGGCCGAAGGACTGCAAGAAACATACTACCCGATTCGTGACATGCAAACTATCCTGGTACGACTTTGCCCGGATGAACCAGTTGTCCAAGTATGAATGGACCAAAATGCCCTTCTTCCTGAGCGCTGCCGCCACCACTGATCTTGGTGAACATGCGCAGAGCTGCAGCCAGACCAAATGGAAGCGCCCGGAACTGAAAGTGTTGACCAGAATCGCAAACCACAGGAAACTCTGGTGAATGAGCCGGATTGGAATGTGTAGATAAGCCTCTATCAGTCCAACGCCGTGAGAAACTCTCCCAACCTTACAGCGACAATCACCGACTGGAGAGTCTCCATCCAAAAACTGGCAGCTTTGAGGGCTCGATTGACTGCTTTGAGGTCTAATATCAAACGAAAGGAGCCCTCCTTCTTTGGGACCACAAGGTAAATGGAATACCAGCTTCGTTTGAACTCAGAGGGAGGGACTGGACAAATAGCCTGAAGATCCAGGAGCCACAGTAGATTGTCCCAAACCACTCCTACCTTGAGGCGGGACCGATAGGGAGACTCTAGAAAGGTGTCCAAAAGGGGCCTGGCAAATTCTAAGGCATATCCATCTCGAATAACCTCCAAAACCCACTGATTGGTAGTAATCTGGGCCCACCTCTGAAAAAACTGCGACAGCCGAGCTCCCTCAGGAATCAGAGGAGGGGCCCATGCACCTTCACTGGAAAGGATGGGGAAGGGACTGGAAAGAGGCGCTGGAGTTTCGATCCCCATGACGGGAGCCTTGAAAGGACTACATCCTCTAGAAAAACTTGGACCTTTGAGCCTGAGTCCCCCGGCTGGAGTGAAACCTATGGAAGTCCCGCGTGTGCCCTAATCCAAACAGACAGCCCCGACTAGACCACCGAGGCCTGTCTTCTGGAAGTCGAGGGACCTTTGTATCCCCCAAACTATGCACCAACTTGTCCAATTCCTCTCCAAACAAAAAGGAACTCCTGAAAGGGAACTTGCTCAACTTAGATTTGGAGGCTGCATCCGCCGACCAACCCTGCAACCAAAGGGAGTAGCGGGCTGCAACCTCCAAAGCCATGGACTTGGAAGAAGCTCTCAGCGAATCAAACAAAGCATCTGCCAAGAAGGCGGAGCCCATCTCAATTTTGTCTACCTCAGCATCGATAAAAGACAAATCATCCGAAGACCTGTCCAAGACTCTTTCAGCCCAGCGGAAGCAGGCCCTGGCCACCAAGGAGCCGCAGATGGCCACCTGCACCGCTAAAGAACAGACATCGAAACTGTTCTTAAGGAGAGCATCTAACCGCCAATCCTGGACATCCCGAAGGGTCGTGCCACCATCTACTGGGAGCGCATTATGCTTGGTGACAGCTGAGACCACCGCTTCAACCACCGGAACCTTCAGGAGGGACCTGTCCACATCCGGTACCGGGTAAAGCTGTACCATGGACCTGGCAGGTTGAAAGGGGGAGTCTGGCACGTCCCACTGGGCCTGATTAATGTGCCGGATGTCCTGATGCATAGAGAAAGTTTGCCCAGAAGATCTGATTCCTTTGATTAACAAGTCCACCTTACGGACCTCAGGGACCAAGGGTTGCTTCTCCTCAAAATGGAGGGTGGAGGCCACCAAAGAAATGAGCTCCTGAAGATCTTCCTTATGGAAGATCCAGACTATGGACGGATCTTCTCCCGGAGGCAAGGGGTCTGCACCCGACTCCAAAGGGACTTGGTCCTCCCACTGTTCCCCTGCCAGACCCTCCTCCTCCTCCAGAGAGGGCATCTCTACCTCCGAGTCCAACGCCAGGACTTCCTCTGGGTTCCAAGAGACCCTAGCCCATTTTGCAGGAGCTAACTGCCTAGAGAGGGGACCCCAGAAGTACCAGCTCCAGTGCCTGCCTTCTTCAACAAAAAGGCCTAGTACATCTGGAGAACAAACTGAGGAGGAAAACCACCCTCCTGTGAACTTCCAGAATGTACCAGGGACACTGCTGCATGCTCTGATGCTGGAGGAGGAAACGGAGCATCCCGATCCTTGGCAACACCCTCCACCGACAAAATGGTGGTTTTCTCCATCAAAACTGAAGATCTGGGCAACTCTGAAGCGGGACAGGAGGACACTGACGAAACCGTGGCCGACAGAGGGGCCGGAGGAGGAGGTACCGTTGCCAGGTCACCCACCGTGCAATATTTGCAGATCCCGAATCGCCACCCCGTAGCTGGCAGACACTGCATTGCTTAAGTTTTTCCGCGGAAGACTGAGAATATTGAATCTAAGATCACATGGCCAGGGCTCTTATTGGCTCGCTAGAGTCAGAAGTTCTCAGTCTACACCTGCTGGAAGGAGTGCATAACGCATTAGTTCAATTTTGTGCCGGTCCAGAGGGACGCTAAGGAAATTGTCATTACCTGGCTAAGTGCTAGCTCCACCTTAGCTCTGCTCCTGGTCCACCTCTAACCTAGCTGGTTAAGGAAAGGCCAGTTAGCGGAGATATTCAATGGCACTAACCAGCTGGCCCATCTTCGAAGAGTAACACTGGGAGTCTACCTAAGTGTGCATGCAAGAAGATCCTCAGAAAGATGTCTTCTCACTGCTCTTCAGGACTCCACCTTCATTCCTGTAACCCTGAAACTTCTGGATCCCATAGAGGCATATTTTCAAAGCACTTTGGGAGGCTATGTTCCATAGGTTTCTATGGAACTTTGGGAGGCTAAGTGCTTTGAAAATGAGCTTGATAGTCCACCAAGGCACCCACTACACTAGCAACCACTACAAACCACAGAGCAGCCTTAGGTTCTGAAATTATTTTCCCACAGTCTAGGGTCAAAAACTTAAAATCATGACTACAAAAAGCAACTAACAGAACAGATCCATTTTATTTTCATTCTTAATAACTACACTTCCTTGTTTGTTAAGTCAACGCTAATTACAAGACCACACAATGGGTAAACCCGCCTTTGCTAAAGCATAGCTAAAAGGAAGGTTATTCCTGTACTAACTGGTGGAAATGTGATACTTCCATTATGATACAAGAAAAAGCTATTTTTTTCTCCCTGTGTACAACAGTGTTAATTACTGATAACACTGTTTACAAATAGTGCGCAAAATTACATTAAGCAATTAGGCCAGTCTGTAAGCGCTCCATTAAATAGCTCACATGCTGCATGTTTTTACATTTCCAGGCTGTATCTATTTGCATAATAGATTGCATTGCTACTGACGTTATTAGACTTCCAGACAGCAAAGCTTTTAGCACGTAAGTTCATGGCAGAAGAAATGAACAAGTTGGGGAAAATTAACATAAAATAAAGGAGGACAGGAAGAAAAGAAGACTAATCACCCCCTTCTTTCTTCCCTTACTTAATCTCTGCACATCACTAATTGTATCTGATATCCTGGAATGACAATGTCATAACAAAACTATGTAAGCCATATTGAGCCTGCAAATAGGTGGGAAAATGTGGGATACAAATGCAATAAATAAATAAATAATTTATCAATCTAGGAACAGGTTCTCTTGATCCTCTTCTCCTAATGAGTGGAGTAGACTTTTGTTTCTCCTTTGCAGTTTAGAATGCGTGTGGTTTCTACTGGCATTCTGATTTCAGGGCATTAGCTCTGATTTCACAAGTTCATCTTATGAGCCATCTGGTACTCTAGTTATCAACAGCTGGTGACCTTAACACATCTAAAGTGGCTCCAGCTTCTGGGAATCAGTACCCAGCCTGTTGAGTATTTTGTTTCCCCACCTCCACCCCTTTTTTTTCTACTTTGCATGATTCAGAACTACCCATTCGGATGTTCTGTCAGGTCAATGACTAAGCAATGTTGCTTTCTTGTATTATGCTCTAGTACAGGCACACTGGACCCAAAAACTGACCTTAATTACTCACACACATGTATAAATCACAGCACTGTCATAATTTATAACATCTTTAGCTTATTCACTCTCCTGTGCTCTTATGCACTTTAATCACAGCTCCATACCAAACCTTCATTTAAAAAAAAAAAACTTTTGGTGAATTATGTAATTTAAAATGCTAAAGTTGCTCGTCAATTCAATATGCTCAATACATCACCAGAGGTGAGGTGTCTCAGTTAATTATGATCCATCCAACATACTGTAGTGCTACATTTCATGCATGATGTTCTGCTTCAGGGATTTAATTTGCTGAACGGTCCATGGCACATAAGAAAGTATTTCTCAAGCCGATCCTGGAGTACTGCTAGTCACATCTGGTTTTCAGGATAACCGTATCCACAACGAATATGCATGAGGCAGATCTGAACAGAATGGAGACATTACAGGCAAATCTATCTCATGCATATTCATTGCAGATATCGTGAAACTAGACTGGCCTGAGAAACACAGTCATAAGGGACAGGCCTTTCTGATCTTGGCTTTACAATTCATGATTGACATTTGTATTTCACTTTCTTCATGAAATGCAAGAATCAAAATCTATAGATGCAATGGGGTAAAACCAGGTCGGCTTAGCCTTTCCTTTAATGGAGTTCTACAGCATCGCAGCTCAGTCCATGTACTGAACCATTAAAAATGATAAGAAAATGTGCAAAATGGTAGTCCCCTGGAAGGACATCCAGCTGGTGGCCCTGCAAGGGCAGACATTGATAGAACCGCTCCATGATTTGCACTCACTCTTTAACCTAGAGAAATGGCCCAACTGGCAGCAGGAGAACCATTTTGAGGATATTTCAAACTTCATGGAAGCTTGCGGTGCAACAGAAAGTTAGTATGCCATGGACAGTGAAATCTAAAATGGTTCCTTTGATAAAAGACCTATATGCGGCAAAGGCCATTAAAGCAGGTAGAGAGAAAGGATCGGCCAGTCCCAACTACTCACCTAAAACTCCACCCAGGAAGGAAGGGGGAGATGGTAGTGGCTACCAAGGATCCTGGCTCTGGTTCTTGCAGAAATTCGAGCAGCCAAGATAGAAATAGTGGAGGCAGTGTCCTCACATCTAGAATAGTCATTAGCAGTGCTTCAGGGGAAAATTGAGGAGATGAAAAGCTAAGCGCAGGATCTGGAGAAGGGATTACACAATCACTTGCAACATTTAGAGGAAAAGGTTGAAGACCAAGATAACAGGAACAGGTGATCGAATATCTGCACTGTATGACTCCAGGAGGAGTGTGAAGTGGGAGACATGTTGAAGTACATGGGTAAACTTCTGCTCGCTTGCTTTCCACAGTTTCCTGCTATGCCCAAATATGAGTTGGAGAGGGCGCATTGGGAGTTGCGTCAGAGACTTGATCCGAATATGTCTCCTCAGCCAGTAATAGTGAAGTCGTTGCATTTTATGGAAGCAGACAATGTGCTTCTTTCAGCTTGTCAGCAACATACGTGAGCCTTTGAGAACTGTACAATTTGGATCTTTCCTGATTTGACACTGGAAACTGTATGGCAACACGGAGAGATTTGCTCAAATATAAATAGATGCTTTTGGAAGAGGCATTCGTGCAGGTATCTGGTTTCCTGCAAAGTCATAAATGAGGGTGGAAACAAAGGGTTTTTTTACATATGCAGGAGGAGACTGAATCCTTTAAAAGCTTTAGGCTAACAGAAAGATGACAGGAAATTGGTCGAGTCTCAGGGAGGTTCAGCACCTGACCAAGGGCCTTTTTGGCCTTAGGAAAGGTGATCACTATTTGATGTGTCCTAGCTTGCACAATGTTGCCATACAGCAAGCAGGAGCTCTGAATAAAATGATAGTCCTGCACACAATCACACCTACAGAATTATTAGGAAATCTACCTTTCCTTGGGGGGTTTCTTACTTATAAATTAGAGAGATTACCACTCTTATCTATTTATTTAAAATGGCGTAACAGAGTCAGAAAGATTATGATTCATCAAGTCAGCCCTTTTTGGGACTCTACCAGATACCTGTGACTGGACATGAGGGTATTGACTGAATAACTGTTTGAAACAGGTTCAGTCAAGAGGAAGAAGGTGTGGACTGAGTGATGTAGTTGGGATAAGCCTTCTCAAACAAAAATGTTTTAAAGGATTTCTTGAAAATTTGATGGTCATCAATCTCTTTTAAGGACCTTGGTAGACTGTTCCAAGACTTTGGGCCGACATAGGAGAAGGATGAGGAAAAGAGCAATTTATATCGAACAGATTTATAGCTTGGGTAGTGTAAGTTGAGATATGATCGAGCTGTCAAGGAAGCATTTCTGGATGGTAGATCTATCAAATCTTCCATGTAGGCAGGGGCCTCCCCATAGCTAATCTTGTGAGTTAACGAGCAGGTTTTGAAGGTTAGGCGATCTAAAATGGGGAGCCAATGCAGGTTGAAACAAAGAGGTTCAGCGTGTTCAAAGCGTGATTTGCCCAAAATAAGTCTAGCAGCTGTGTTTTGAGCAGTCTGCAGTTTTGTCAGGATAACTTTTCGACTACCAGCATAAATACCACTGCAGTAGTCTATATGTGAAAGGACTAACCAATGAGTGAGAGTGCGGAAGAGTTCCCTTGAGAGGAATTTCCTGATACGCTGCAATCTCCACATTGAGTGGAACATTCGTTTAGTGATGAGATTAACCTGGTTATCCAATTGCAAGTGAGTATCTAACAAGACACCAAGGATTTTCAGGGTTGATGAGACTGGAAGAGTAGAATCCCCATTGACAAGTGAAGTCGGGATAACCTTGTTATGCTGGGACGATAGGATTAGACACTGTGTTTTGCCCTTGTTGAGTTTAAATTGAAACCCTGCTGCCCAGGGTAGAAAAGCTACTCCACCACACCCAATACAGACTGTGCACTCTGTTTTAAAAATGCAACTGAAGTAGATTTTACTTCTGTAAGAAGTTTTCTTAAGGAATGTTATTATTTCTGTATAAAATTTATTATGGCTGTATTTCAATAACAAGTATATTCTTGTTAAAATGTAAAAATTTAATAAACAAATTGAAACATAAAAATGCAACTGATGGTATTCTCTAAGCTGCACACATTGCTTGGTAACATGCCTGTGACATGCCCATGCTACACCCACTGATATTTGCACACTAAACGATTTAGATACACTATTTATAGAATACTGCTTAGCACTTAAGTACATAACTACCAATTATTGATGCCAAACATATGCATAAGTGCTATTATTCAGTAAGCTAAGTGCAGCTTATAGAATTGCCTCTCATTTCATAAAGGTTGTTACGTGCTATCATCTACTATGTTACTATAAACAGTACTATTTAACAGGAAAACACTGAAATAAAAGCTGAATGTCTGCCATTGTTCCTTCTAAGCTGAACAGGAGTCCTCCACCTTCAGTCCTGCCAGTGGAGGATGCTGTTTCACTATGAAATTTTAAATAGTGAGGGACAGACAAGCTCTGCAGGACTCCAGGGAACCTGCCTGTCCCTAATGATTGAAAACACAATATTGAAGCACCACCTCCCACTGGCAACAATGCAACTGGAGGACTTCCGCTCAGTGGCATAGCCATGGGGGGGCCTGAGCCCCCAAATTAGATTTGCCCCCCCCCCCCAAGGTCTGATGGTTTGGCTGGCAGGGGTCCCTAAGCCCCACCAGAGGAAGCCTTCATCCACTGCTGTTCTCTGTCGTGTTGTCTGCCCTGCTTCCCCACCCCCCTGCGTGCATGCTCGGTTTTAATGAAACTGGGAATACTGTCCCCCTTTCACTTTTACCTGAAGCCAGTTTCAACTCAGTTTTTCGTATATTTGATAATGGCTCAAAACAATGCAGTCTAAGATCTGATTGGAAATAGTCTTCAAACTTTAATCTTGAAGGTCAGCTCCCCATCACTTTTATGACGAAAGGCTGACCAGGACAAAGAGCATATTAGGATCATACCAATGAATCCTCTTTGGGGTTCTTCTGATGCCCCTTGGGAAACACAAGCCAGCTTAATGCTTCCAGCAGAACATACTGCCACGCATAGCTATGCATATTCAGTGTACTGCTGAAGTCTTTAGTTTCTTTCTCTAGAATATCATCAAAACTTATCCCTTCTTTCTGAATACATTACCTAAGCCTCCTCCTATCCACACAAACAGGGCAGGTGGCATCTTGGCACGCACCTTTCATCTTACATCAAACACTGCATATATCAACTCCTGACACATTATCAGATAAAAGAGTGGAATTTATCATAGCCACAGCATTCTACTTACATATGAAAGACATTTACATTCATGCAAGTGATTTACAATCCAGCTTATTTTCGAAAGAGAAAGACTCCCATACTTCGACCCAAAACGGGAGATGGGCATCTTTCTCCCATGTGCGACCAAATCGGTATAATCGAAAGCCGATTTTGGTTGTCTTCAACTGCATTCCGTTGCAGGAACGAACAAAGTTGACGGGGGCATGTCGGAGGCATGGTGAAGGCGGGACTAGGGCGTGGTTATCAGCCGAGTAGAGATGGGCGTCTTTAGCTGATAATCAAAACAAGAAGGGCGTTTTTGACGAGAATTTGGTCCGCTTTATTTGGACCCTTTTTTTCAGGTCCAAGTCCCAAAAAAGTGCCCCAACTGACCAGATGACCACCGGAGGGAATCAGGGATCACCTCCCCTGACTTCCCCAGTGGTCACTAACTCCCTCCCACCAAAAAGAACCACTTTAAAAACTTTTATTGCCAGCATCTATGCCAGCCTCAAATGCCGTACCCACCTCCATGACAGCAGAATGTGTTCTATCCTGTGACAGCCTTTCCCTGGTTCTGATGTGGCTCTCGGGTGAGTGTGACACCTTTTCTGTTATGCGCACTGCAGAGTCACATCAGCAATGCATTGTGGTGGGTGTAGGGTAATGGGCTCCGTGATTCCAGTAGCTTGTGTTAAATGCTCACGATGTTGGTAGTTGGTAGGCTCTACTCCCATGGTGCTTTTCCCCCTGCTTACTGGGTCAGAGTGTGCCCTGTTTTGTTTCCGGTAGTCCATGAGGTAGTGGCCATTTTTGTAACACAGTTTTAGATCCCTTTCATGTGTTAGCCACGTTACAGCACTTAGTTCTTCCCATGAATGTTGCTGAAAGAGGGCATTGTACAGCATTCTGCCAGCTCTGACCTACTGCTAATCTCAGTACCAGGAAGACTCTTTGCTAGTGGGGCACAACCTCTGATCTGCAGTTAACTGTGAGTAAGCTTGCTTATTCAAATAAAGGACTTTTTCAAAGAGATTAGTCTTCAGGTGTCAACTGGTGTGCCAAGGTTATACAGCAGCAACAAGTCCTAGAGGCCTGCGTGTATGCAGGTCCCTGGAGCACTTTTAGTGGGTACCGCAGTGCACTTAAGGCAGGCGGACCCAGGCCCATCCCCCCTACCTCTAACACTTGTGCTGGTAAATGGGAGGCCTCCAAAACCCACTGTACCCACATGTAGGTGCCCCATTCACCCCTAAGAGCTATGGTAGTGTTGTACATTTGTGGGTAGTGGGTTTTGGGGGAGTGGGGTTGGGGGCTCAGCACCCGTGGTAAGGGAGCTATGCATGTGGGAGCGTTTTCTGAAGTCCACCGCACTGACCTCTAGGGTGTCCAGTTGGTGTCCTGGCATGTTAGGGGGCGAGTGTACTACGAATCCTGGCCCCTCCCATGACCAAATGGCTTGGATTAGGACGTTTCTGAGCTGGGCGTTTTTATTTTCCATTATCGCTAAAAAAAAAACAAACGCCCTGCTCACAAACGACTAAATCCATGGCATTTTGGTCCGTACAAACCGTATTTTCGAAACGAAAGATGGATGCCCATTTTTTTTTTGAAAATACAGTCTGTCCCACCCCTTCATGTACCCGTTCTCGGACATAGACGCCCATGGAGATGGGCGTTCGCGTTCGATTATGCCCCTCGGCACATCAACTAATTAAATACGGGAATCAAATTCTATGTAGAGTATCTTTGGGAAGGGTGTCTAGTCACCCCAGCCTCCGCATTCCGTCCAAGTCTGTGGAAGGCACCAACGACTTTCTGTTACTCAAGCACTGGCCCCACCCCTTCAGTATAAGAGGGGGACTGCCTTTGGTTTGACATCATCCAAGCCACTGCTAGCATGTGACAAACAACTTCACATTTGAACACTGTTGAAGCTAGATTTGGTCAGCAACATACTTCCGTGTACTCTATTAGGCTAGATTCCACCTCCATAGCGACACCTCACTTGTTGCAATCTTCCCATCTCCCCTAATCCTAGCTGCGTCCATTCCTTAGCAGGGACATGCGTGAAGCCCAGAGGTAAATAAACACTGTCACTCACCTACCGGTCGGCTTCGCTATCCAATTTGCTCTCAATGTAATAACTCAGACGTGCTTCCGTGTTACCAAGAAGCAAAGAGCCATCCCTAGCCATGCTGACTCGCTCCTGTATTAACGAGCAATGCCTAAGAGCCATCTGAAGTAATGTGTAAACACTCCCCAATAGATATCTCAGGCAGCAGAGTGAATCCTTTCTCTGATGTGTCACTAAGTTGAAACCATACCTGGTCCTCAGCTGGGGACAACATGGAAACAATACCTGGGTCAGGATGGGAACACTTAACTGGAGTTTAAAATAGTAATAAACACAGGAAGAGGAAGGGGAGGTCACATGATGTCATGCTAAGAAAGCAGACACAAGTGGGAAGAGCTCCTGGGACCCAATCGCTAAAACTTGCCCTCCAAGAGTTCTTTACTAGAACCAAAGTCAGGGTTCTAAGAGCAAAGGCATTTGGAAGCCATGAGTGAGTACAAGGTCCATTAAAACTGTGTGCACTTATGCACTTTCTTGATGTACTGTTTCTCCTTTTAGTAAACCTCTTCCCTGAAGAAGACCTTCGAAACCTGGCCAAGTCGGTAGAGGTTTAAACTGGAGATACGCTGCTGCTTAAAGTTTCTTCAAAGCTAAGTTATCATATCCTATCTCTTTGGAAAAAGATTTAAACGTATTTAAGAAGAAGTTTATTTAAGAAACGATTGAAAATAATAGGAGAAAACGGGTTGATCTATGACGAGGTGAACAGCACCATCGCTACAACTGCAAAGTTTTTTAGATGGTTTTTTTGCTGTTATAAATTCTGAAGATCCCCACCTACCAAAATATGAAGGCGTTATTAAGTTACTAATGGGTATACTGTGAGAGCACTAAAAATGATTTGACTCTTTAGTGTTTGGGATGATATGAAGATTGCTGATTGATTTAATCCCCACACTTATCTTATATTGGTCTCTTTAAATTAGCGTATGGCTATAAAGGCACAATGCCGTGAGACGGAGAAACTGCAACAGAACGACTCCAAGATGGTGGCTGGAGGCAGTGGTGTGCTGGAGCCGGCTCGCACCGGCTCGCAAGAGCCGGTTGTTAATTTTCCTTCTGACTTGCGAGCCGGTTGTTAAACACCATGAGCCGGCTCTCCTCCCTCCCTCCCGCCGGATCCGTCCCTCACCGACCTTCGCATTCTTCGGGGCAGGCAGTCTTGCCTGCCCTCTACCAGTGCTGACTCTCCCCCGCTGCTGATTTGCGCTTTAAAAATGGCCGCCGAGACTTCCAGAGGCGGCCTCGCGAGACTTCTGCTGAAGTCTCGGTGGCCATTTGAAGCGCGAACCGGCAGCGGGGGAGAGTCAGCGCTGGTAGCGAGCAGGCAAGACTGCCTGCCCCGAAGAATGCGAAGGGCAAGGAGTCGGTGAGGGACTGGATCCGGAGGGAGGGAGGAGAATTCGTGGAACAATTCGGGAGGGGGTGGCAGGGGAGAGAAGGGAGTCGCTGGGCATTTGTGGATGAGGGAAAGAGAAGGGTCGCTGGGTATGGGTGCATGCAGGGCAGGGGAGAGGAGGGTCACTGCTGGACATGGGTGGATGGAGGGCAGGGGAAGGACGGTCACTGCCTGGGTATGGGTGCAAGCAGGGCAGGGGAGAGGAGGGTCGCTACTGGGTATGGGTGCATGCAGGGCAGGGGAGAGGAGGGTCACTGCTGGACATGGGTGGATGGAGGGCATGGGAGAGGAGGGGAGAGAGAAGAAATGCTGGACATGGATGGAGGGGAGGGAAGAGAGAGGAAGGAGATGAGATGAGGGAAAAGGAAGAGAGGAGAAAAACTGCACATGGATGAAGAAAATAGGCAGAAGCTGAGGACCAGAAATGAAGAAGAAAGGAGGAAAGGAGGAAAGGAAAGAAATAAATGGAAAGGAAGCCCTGGAAACGGAGTTAAGAGGACAGATAGCAGCAGAATCAGATACTGGGCCAGCATGATCAGAAAAACAGTCACCAGACAACAAAGGTAGAAAAAAATCATTTTATTTTCATTATAGTGTTTGGAATATGTTCACTTTGAGAATCAGGTGCTCAACATTAAAAGTTTATATTTATTTACTTATTTATGGCATTTTATCGCACATTAAACATGAATTAGATTGGAACCTGGGATCATTTAATTGTTTTTTACTGGAGTAATGCATTGCCACCCCCCCCCCCCCAGGCTGTCTCCCCGGCTATAGCCAGCTCTGCAATTTGGGGGGGGGGGCGCAGAGGGGGATGGGGGGCCCAGAGGGGGACCGGGGGGGGGGCGCAGAGGGGGACCGGGGAGAGAGCCTGTTGTTAAACATTTACTAGCACACCACTGGCTGGAGGGGACTTTTCTAAAGGGCATGACTCCATCTAGAAGCACTGTTTGAAGGACTGTGGAGACCAGTTGTCAGTTGGAGAGACTGGCCTACCAAGGTATGAACTCTGTTACTCAAATTTGGTTCTCCAGCTGGAGCAGCATTTCGGACTGTGTCTCCCTAGGCTGAGAGCTGCCGACAAGAAGGACATTCGAGATTGCTGGATGACTTCTGACTTTTGCTTGCGGACAATTACTAATTATGAATGGTTCCATAATAGCCCATTATCAGCCTATCTCTATTTCTGGAATTCTGAAGAGAAAAATTTGGGGGTTTTTTGTGTGTGTGCATGTGTGTGGGTATGAGTGATGGCGGGTAGTATGCTGTGGGATGGGGCCTGTAGGAATTTCTCTGTGCACAATACCGGATAGCCTACATCTATATTCCTTCAGAAGCCTGAAGTCTTTTATTAGTTCATGAAAATTTTGGCTCCACTTGACCCATCAGTCTAATTACTTTTGGTTTCTGAGGAGTCACTACTGCCTCGCCAGTGTGTGTGAAACTACACTATTAATGATGACTGTAGACTGGGTGGATTGAAAGGAGTATGTCATGGACGATTTTCTGTTATAGGATGGGGAGACAGACTTGTAGATGACTTCTGCTGTAGCCTGAAATTGCCTGCATATAACATGCTTTATATACAGTATCTCTATTAGACATATGTATCTATGCTCCCTAATGGATGGTGCTATAATAGCCCATGTTAAAAAAATGTTTTTTGGTTTTTTTTTCCGGTGCATGAGTATGAGGGGGGGGGGGGTGGCTGCATGCTCTGTCATGGGGTCTTTCAAGAAACGTGGGGACTTTTTGTAACCCAGGATATATCCTGGGCTGTACTTTGTCCCATCTGTGCAGTTACTTTTGGTCTCTACTATGCCACGGCTTATGTGGAACCTTATTATGCACAGTGGCTGAAGTTTGGGTGGAGTGAGGGGAGTGCACAGAGACAGGTCTTATGCCATTTCTTTGGGGAGATAGACTTTTAACTGACTCCTTCTTCAGAATGTACTCATCTACATACAGATTGTTTTATATATTGTTGCTGGATATGCATGCATATGCTTCTTGTTGAGTGGTAGTATAGTAGCCTATGATCATTTTTTATTTTATTTTCTGTGTGCATGCTGGATGGATGGATGGTTGCATGCTATGTGTTGGGTCCCAGGGCCAGTGGAGAATACCATGTGTGCACCTCCGGGTGCTGCACATCCCTACCTCTGTGGAGACTATAAGCCTCTTATAGCATATGTGAAAATCTAGGCATCTTAAGTCTCCGTACTTTGTCTACTTCTGGTGTCTGCCGTGCCCTTATTCCCTCCCCAGCTTGAGTGCAGTTTCACTTGAAAGGGTGACAGAAGACTGGGTGGAAGGAGAGGGGTGCACTGGGACGGGTTTTCTGTTATACTTTGGGGAGACAAATTGGTAAATGATTTTTGGTTTAGACTGTAGTTAACTGCATATAGATTGTTCGCTATAGCTCTGTTAGTTTACATGTACTTGCCTCCCAATGGATGATGTTGTATCAGTTTATGCACCTATATGTTTGTCCTGGTCTCAGGGGTTAGATAAGGGAATATACTTTTTTTTTCTGTTTTCCCTATTTCTTAGAACCCAGAGATGACAACAAGATTCCTTATATCATTGGTTTTGATCGTTATAGGTGGGAGGAGGGTGGGTTAGGGGGATCGGTGGGGGTGGGGATTCCTACATTGACCTTAGTCCATTATTTCTGTTGGACATGGTTTAGCGGGGGTGGGGGAATTAAAGGAGACGGGGACCTTTTTATTTTTTACGCTGAGGTGGGGGTTTCAGTTGGGAACTTGTTTTTTGGGTTGTTTTTACTGATTTGGGATCAGATTTTTCTTTGATCAAGTCAGGTAGGTTTTTTTTTCAAGACAGCGCGATGTGTGCGGTTGTGGTCCAGGCGACCTTTTTACCTGTTTTTGGTCTGGGGGCTGCTGGCTGGGACAGTCCTCTGATCAGTATATACAATTGGCCTGTGTTTTTTCTCATTTTGATTAAATCACATGATGGTTAAATTGGTTTCCTGGATTATTAATGGGGTGTCCTCACCCATTAAGAGGCAGAAAATTCTACAAGCTCTGAATTGTCAAAAAGCAGATATTGTATTTTTACAAGAGACCCACCTGTCAACAGTGGAACACTTAAAATTTAGATGCTGGTGGGTAGGGCAACTGGAAGAGTCTCCAGCAATGCTTCTTAAGGCAGGTATCCTGGTCTTTTTTCGGATGGCTTTGGATGCAGTGATACAACAGTCCTGGAGGTATCCCCAGGGCAGATTTCTGCTTGTTAATGTCTCTGTTAACAAAAGACCCCTGTTACTTTGTAATGTGTATGGCCCTAATGTGTATAATCATAGTTCGGTGAAGACTACTATTCATAGAGTGGCTGAGCTGGTAGATCTGCCTATTGTTACAGGGAGAGTGACTTTAATATGGTTCATGAGCCCTCTTTAGAGAGGTCTCGGGGTTCTGTGGGGATGGTGGGACTCCCACCAGGGGTGTCCCGTTGCCTTGTTCAAGTTTAGATCTCTTGGATGTTTGGAGAACATTGAATCCCCTGGATCGGGACTATATACATCTGTTGAGGGCACACAGTTCACAATCTAGAACTGATTATTGGCTTCATTCCACAGTGTTTTTCTCCTCTGTGGTGGAGGCTGGGATAGGTCTTTATAGTGTATCAGACCATGCCCCAGTTTGGAGTTCTTTGGATAGTGGGGGTTCAGGAGACAAACAATATCTATGGTGCTTCCCACCACAATTATATTGGGGCCCCGTATTTCATAAGCATTTACTCCACAAATGGGCGGATTATCAACTTCACAATGCGGGTCACATACATCAGCCGATATTTTATTAGGAATCAGCTACAGCAGTGCTTAGAGGGGAGATTTTGGCATATACTTCCTTCACACGAAGGTCAAGGGATAGAGAAATCTTGAGGTTAGAAAAACAATTGATTAAAACTCGACTTCAGCATGGGGTAGATCCGACCCCTCAGTTGTGAATCTCTCTTATCACACTTCAAGTGTCTCTTAATGAGCTTCTCCATGAAAGTGCGGTGAAATCTGACAAATGTTACAAGTATCAATTGTATCTTCATGGGAATAAATCAGGGAAGCTCCTTTCTAGCTTGCTTAAACAATAAGGGGTCTCGCACTATATCTCAGGTAGATGGGGGGGATGGAGTACTTGTGCGGACGGATCAAAAGTTAGCAGTGGTTTTTCAGCAGTATTATCAACAGCTGTATGCTCACCCTCTGGAGACTACGTTGGACAGAGACATCTATTTAGATAGCTTGGATTTGCCTTGCCTGGGGGGCGGGTGGTTTAAGCAAACTCAATGCCCCCATAGAGGAGGAGGAAGTGGCCCTGGCAATTCAGCAGAGTGCCCTATTTAAGATGCAAGGGCCTGATGGATTTAGAGCGGAATTTTATAAATTTTTGTGTCCTTCAATTATTCCCACACTGCAGTCCTTTTTCACTCAATTTGTAACAGATGGGGACCTCCCACAATCCTTCTGTATTGTATTACTCTTGAAGTCAGGGAAGGATCCAGTGAAACCTTCTTCTTATAAGCCTATATCTCTTTTGAATGATCCCAGCTTTGATAGCGGAACCTCAGGTGGCGTTTGTCTGTGGGCATACCACAACTCACAATATGTGAAAAAAATCCTCGTCTCAATGGAACATGTGGAAAGCATAAATAAACCTTCTCTGTTGGTCAGTTTTGACGCAGAGAAGGTGTTTGAACATGTAATTGGGGGGGGGGGGGTTCTTTTTCCACTCTACATCACTATGGTATCAGAGGATTTTTTTTGGATGCTATTCGTGCACTTTATAATTCACCCAAGGCTCTGATTCAAGTGAATACTGTTTTCTCCTCAATGTTTGGGATCTATCAGGGTACACGCCAGGGCTGCCCTCTGTCCCCACTGCTTTTTGTTCTATCTCTAGACCCTTTAGTTAGGGAAATTATAGGTAACCAGGACATTCAGGGGGTTAGAATAGGCCCCCGTGAATTTAAACTTTCAGCCTTTGCAGATGATCTGTTGGTGCATATTGTAGAACCTCAGGCATCTTTGATGGCATTGATGGAGAGCTTTGTAGAATATGGGGATTTCTCGGGCTTTAGATTGAATCTAGATAAATCCCCACTATGCCTTCTGTCCAAGAGGCCTGGGAGGTCCCTTATCCATTGCAATGGGAGACCACCTCTTTTCGCTACCTAGGCATCCAGTTGCTTTTCAGAACCTCCCTGCTTTAAGGCTAATTTATCAGTCTTATTAGAACATACCAGAATTAGTTTGGCTAGGTGGGTACATTTTCCTCCATCGATCCACGGTAGAATTCAGCTTTTTAATATGGTCCTATTTTCTAAATGGCTGTATATCCTTCAACTGTTACCTCTTAAATTATTGAAGCGTGATTTATCTGCTTTACGGAAGCTTTTATCTCAATTTTCTGGGCAGGCTGGAAGACAAAAATATCTTTAAAATATTTAATTGGATCTTGGAAACATGGAGGTATGGGTCTCTCAAATTTACGCTTATATAATTATGCCTGCCTGCTTCATTATTTGGGTGATTGGGTACTAGAGGAGCAGGTTTACACGGCGCAAGATTACGAGACAGCATACTGTTCACCAAAGTGTGATAATTCGTTCCTTGCGACAGGTATGGCATCATTTGGTCCTGCTTCTTGGGGGGCCAGCCAGAGATCTCGGATCAGCTTCCAATTCAATTTGCAGTTCTCCTCGGGACGGGATAATGCTAGTTTTAAACGCTGGGCAATGAGGAGGTTTCTTTTGATACAGCATGTTTTAGATTCTGAGGGTCGGATGCTTCCTTGGGCACTTCTTCTGACACGGGGGATTGCTGAATCTAGAGATTTTTTGGCGTGCCAACAACTACAGCATTACATACATTCTTTAGATTTGTCCGCCATCTCCTTCTTTGGGCACTCGCCTGCAAACATTTTTTGATAAATTTAAAGTTGCAGGTTTGTCAGTCTCTGCCCTCCATAAAGCATTGCAGCTAGTCTCCCCGGTTCGGAACTTTGAGGACCTTATCTCTAAATGGTGTCGAGAACTGTGGTTACCGGCTACTTCTCTAGACCTTAATAAGATTATTAAGCGCATTCCAGAGATCTCAGTGAGTGCTGAGATGAGGGAGTGTCAGTTCCATACACTGCATGGGGCATATTTCACACAAGAGTAAATGTTTAAAGTGGGCGCAGTGGAGACGACGGTCTGCCAAAAGTGTCAGCAAGGTCATAATTCTTTCATGCTTTTTGGAGTTGTCCGAAAATAAAAATTTTCTGGAGAGCTGTCGAGAATTATCTTCAGAGGTTATTAGGCCATGAGTTGCCGTTTTCCCCAGCAGGGCTACTGTTAGATAAATATGAAGCCTTTCGTGTCTCTAATTGCTCACAGGTTTATTTCTCCGTAAAGCAGGAGTCATGGGTAAGCGGGTCCTTCTTGGTGTGTGGGTTGGGGAGGAGGTCCCTTCTTTGTGGGCCTGGAGAAATCAAATGCACGCGTTGATGCTTTTGGAATGAATACATGCTAGGTGCTCTCCCAAGTGTTTGAAATTATTTTTTGCAGTGTGGGATGTATACATTCAGTCCCTGCCACATCGGGCCAGGAGCTTAATTCTAAATTCTTCTTAACTGGACGCACTTCTGTTGGAAAAGCGGGACACCCCTGTGCTGTTTTGTTTTGATTGGAGACCTCAGATTTGACCAGGGGCTGGGGTTCTTCCTCCCTTTTTTTGAAGGGGGGGGTTGGAGTGGGGATACTGACACAACCTTGTGGAAAGTTTGATGATGGACTTTTTTTCTCATAATTTTCTTGCTCATTCGATGAACTTTGAAGAGTATTGTTTGTAAATTTATTATGCTTATGTGGCTGTGTGGGATATGTCACCAATAAAAACATGGTTGAATCTTACTGATTTTCTGGGGTGCTTTAAGAGCACAGGCACTCCAGACATTATTTCTACTCCCCCCTTTCTTTTCTCCGTTGTTTATCTACAGTTGCTTTTATTTTCAGTACGGGTGGTGGGTGGATGATGTCTGGGGGTAGGAAGGTTAAAATTGTATCCATTTTGATGGCTGTTATGTAATTTTGCCTTTGTTATGTGCATTTTGCTGTATGATATTTGTCATCAATAAAAATTGCTGAATCTTAAACACAGGAAGAGGAGGGGTGCACTATGGTAATCTGTTAGTCAATTTTGGAGGACCCTGGAGTGGAAGCTTGGGCATTCATTGTAATCTATGGCTGGTAACGTGGCACTCCACGAATCAGCAGAATCCTGATGCACTCACTATGTAGGATCGAAGTGGTGTGTCCCCATGCTCTTGCAACTGAGAATGCTGATGAAGCCCCCCCCCCCCCCCCACTACTACTTCCTAAGTGGTTTCTTAGGTACATGTAAACTGGCATGAGCACAGGACAATCCCTAAGTGAGTTACAAAGAGGGGCATTTTCTAAAGAAATGTCTGGATTTGGATGTCTTTGTAAAACGTCTAAATCCAGAGGCGGGGAAAACCGTATTTTAAAAAAATGATGTACGTCAATCTTTTGTTTCAAAAATACCGTCCAAGACATCCAAATCCAAGGACGTCCTTAAATTTGGACGTCCCTAGATCTGGACGTCTTTGACTTTCACCCATTTTCAAACACAAAGATGTCCAAATGCAAGCTATCCAAACCAGAGGAGGAGTGGCTTAATGGTTAGTGCAGGCTTTGATACTGGCAACTTGGGTTCAATTCCCACTGCTGCTCCTTGTGACTTTGGGCAAGTCAAATGCACAAGGGGCATTTCTGGATATGACATCTGAGTCTGAATTTGGATGTTTTTTGTAAAATGTCCAAAATCAGAACAGGAAAGATCATTTTCTACAAAAAAAAGTCTATCTTTTTCTTTTGAAAGTGCTGTTTGGAAAAATGTTTTGTGTCCCTCCAGTGGTCATCTGGTCATTTGGGGCACCTCTTGTATGGAGTAGAGGGATAGCCTAGTGGTCAGTGCAGCAGACTTTGATCCTGGGGGAGTGGGTTCAATTCCCACTGTAGCTATTTGTTATAAAAACAGGTCTAGCTCAAAAAGTCTAAATTTTAGTCTTCAATGTCTTTGTTTTGTTCCATTATTGCTGAAAAACGTTCATATCTTAGGAACAACCAAGTCTCGCCTTGAATACACCCCTAGCATGCCCCCTTGAGATTTGGACGCCCTTCTGGCGGACTTTAGAGAAAGACGTCCAAAAAGAGTTTTTGATAATACTGATTTGGACATTTCTGTGAGATAAACGTCCAAATGCTGACTTATGTCACTTTTTGAACGTCTATCTCTTTTGAAAATGAGCCTGATAATAACCTAAGTGAGTATACCTGCTGGTGTCTACATGCCAGCTGGAAGCACTGCAGGTGAAGTAGGGTGAAGTATAGGAAAGGTGATGCTGTAATTGCATGACACAGAAAGAACGATATTTTGTTTGCCCAACAGGTGTCTATTAGTGGAGAACTGAAGAATGGAGAACGATATATTGAAGCTGGAATTACCCAATGAATGGAGGGCGAGGAAATTTGCTACACTGGTTCTTTTAAGGTGCCATTGCTAATGTTGGAATGGCATGCACATGAACCCTAACAGAACATCGGCTATGCTGGTTGTCCTACATACCACAGATAATGTATTAACAGTACTCGCTTGAACACCATCCGCTTGTATAAAAGTGGCATAGGTATTGTATTTGAAGTGTGTATTGCTACCCTATCTAAAAGAAACCAAACAGCCACTTGCACCACTGTCTCAGACCAAACCAAAGCAGCTGGCACACAGGAAGCTGGACGATAAATCAGAATGCGAAAGCGGGACCTGCATGGCACTGGATAGGAGATAGTTTAGTATACTATAGACTCTTTCCATCAAGCAAAGTGATGCATGTGGGAAAAAGGAACCTGAATTATAGCTATGTCATGCAAGGTTCCATGCTAGGAGTCACGGACCAAGAAAGGGATCTAGGTGTCGTCATTAATGATACGTTGAAACCTTCTGTTCAGTGTGCAGCTGCGGCTAAGAAAGCAAATAGAATGTTAGGTATTATTAGGAAAGAAATGGAAAACAAAAATGAGGATGTTATAATGCCTTTGTATTGCACCATAGTGCGACCGAACCTCGAACTATTGTGTTCAATTCTGGTCGCCGTATCTCAAAAAAGATATAGTGGAATTAGAAAAGGTACAGAGAAGGGCAAAGAAAATGATAAAGGGGATGGGATGACTTCCCTATGAGGAAAGGCTAAAGAGGCTAGGGCTCCAGCTTGGAGAAAAGGGGGCTGAAGGGAGATATGATAGAGGTCTATAAAATAACGAGTGGAGTGGAACGGGTAGATGTGAAGCGTCTGTTTACGCTTTCCAAAAGTACTAGGACTAGGGGGAATGCGATGAAGTTACAATGTAGTACATTTAAAACGAATTGGAGAAAATATTTCTTCACTCAACGTGTAAGAAAAAGTCCATAGACCATTATTAAATGGACTTGGGGAGAATCCACTATTTCTGGGATTAGCAGTATAGAATGTTTTGTACATTTTTGGGATCTTGCCAGGTATTTGTGACCTGGATTGGCCACTGTTGGAAACAGGATGCTGGGCTTGATGGACCTTTGGTCTTTCCCAGTATGGCAATACTTATGTACTTATGAAACGACAATCAAAGAACATGCACACGATGGGAGTGATGAAGCCATACCTACTATACTAGATCCCATTTTTCAGAGCAGACCACAAACACAATACAGCCAGACTCCCAAAATTTCAGAGAAAGACTATCAAGACAGTAAGTGAAAACAGTATGGGATTTATGCTAAACAACATATAGTACCCCAGAAAAGGAAGATACAATAGAGCTTCCTGAAACTCACATGCAAGAAGCAGACCTCTTGGGTAAAAGAAGGGACTAGAACAAGAGATGACAGGACAGAGCTTAAAAGGGGGGGGGGGTATGTAGGAGGAATATAATAGATGCGGGTTAGTTACTAGGATGGATGCCGTCTACAGTCTTTAGGAGACACCGTGGAAACAGAGCTTTACACAGCATGGGATAAGGGAATAAGTTTGGATGATACCAATTGGCAAAGAGAAGCAAGGACAGTAAGGTGATCTATAGGTCTGTGTCATTTCACTTGAATGGCAGCAGTCATACCATGCAGTTCTAAAGGTTCTATGACAACACAAGGTACAGGGCTGAGGTCACAGAACTGTAAACCACACACCCTTCACTCCTTCATGACTTGAAGCAACAGGAACTGTAATATGAAACATGACAACACAAGATACAGGGTTGGTGTCACAGTACTGCAAACTACTTGTCCTTTGCTCCTTCAAACCCTGAAGCAACAGGAACTGTAATATGATAACATTAAAGGGGAGGAAACAAACACAACCTCTGAAAACACCCTAATGTGAATGCAATAAACAACTTTCTCAACAGGGCTGTCCAGCTCCTCTGCTTCCCAGCCTAATGCATGTGAAGACCTAGCCATGAATGCACCAGAAAGTCATGTAGAATGGAAATCCCTTTTGTACGAATAAAAATTACTGTCCTGATGAAATGGCTGCTGTCTGTAGGCTGGATGAGAAAAGACTGACATGAAAACAAGTGGTAATGCACAACAGCAGACAGAAATAAAAGCTGGTTTGTGTAAAATGCCCTGATTCAGCAAGGCACTCAAATGCGAATGAGATCAAAACGTTTCGGCCACTACTGCCATTTGTCAAGCCTTATGAGTCATAGCCTACTATAACCTGCAGTAAGTTCCAGCCATATACAGGAAAATGCTACGATTGGGATCTCGTACTGTGCTTACAAGTCCAAGAACCAATGGAAACCGAAAAGCAATTGTCTAAACCTGAAACTTCAGCAAGGGAAGATCCGAAACGGAAACTTCCACTGACAAGGTATTTGGCTTGTAAATTACTGGGAGGCTAATTGGGTGGTGCTTGTGGTGCCAAGGCTGATGTCCTGAAGTGCATAGCTGTCTCTGGTATTTTTTTGTGGGTCCTATGTCCTGCAGTGCATAGCAATAAAGAAGCACCATACACACAGGAGTGAAACCATTTACATGTCCTAAGTGTGGTAAAAGCTTTGGTTGTAATATAAATCTCAAAGTGCATCAGAAAGTACACATGGGAGAGAAACTATTTGCATGTATTGTGTCTGGTAAAAGCTTTGGTCAGAAGGTAAACCTGACAGTGCACCAGAGAATACACTCAGGAGTGAAACCATTTGCATGTCCTAAGTGTGGTAAAAGCTTTGGTTGGAAAGAAAGCCTCACATGGCATCAGAGAATCCACACAGGGAAGAAACCATTTACATGCACTGAGGAGGTAAAAGCTTCAGCTGCATTGGGACAAGTAATTAGGGAATGTACACTCTTGCTATGATGTATGGAAAAATAGCACTCTGGTATTTAGGTATATGTAATGAGACCTCGTTTTCATATATAGATCTGAATTCAAAGCCCAAATCTAATGATAAACAATAGACACAAGGCTTAGATGTTATAAAAAAATGGAAAGTTTGGCATCAGGTAGAATAGTGGAAAAGTGAGATCCCAGGAAAGCAATAGGGCATCCTTGGGGGCACTGAAGTGGACTTTATAAAATGCTCCCAGGTACACATCTCACCATTGCTCCCTTACCTTGTGTGCTGAGCCCCCCAAAACCCACTACCCCCAACTGTACACCACTACCATAGCCCTTACAGGTGAAGGGAGCACCAATATGTGGGTACAGTGGGTTTCTGGTGGGTTTTGGAGGACTCACAGTTTCTTCCACAAGTGTAACAAGTAGGGGGAGGTAAAAGCCTGGGTCCACCTTTCTGCAGTGCACTGCACCACTATTAGACTACTCCAGGGACCTGCATGCTATTCTAATGGACCAGAGTATAACATCTGAGGCCGGCATAGAGGCTGGCAAGTAATATTTTTAATCACATTTTTTGGGGTGGGAGGGGGATAGTGACCACTGGGGGAGTAAGGGGAGGTGATCCCCGATTCCCTCCAGTGGTCATCTGGTCACTTGGGACATCTCTTGTGCATATTAGAGGAGTAGCCTAGTGGTTAGTGCAGCAGACTTTGATCCTGGGGAAATGGGTTCAGTTCCCACTGCAGCTATTTGTTATAAAAACAGGTCTAGCTCAAAACGTCTAAGTCTTGGACATTTTTATTTTGTTCCATTATGGCAGAAAGACATCTGAGGAATGCCCAAGTCCTGCCTTGAACACGCCCCTGTCACACGCCCCCTTGAGATTTAGACGTCCTTCTGACAGACTTCAGAGAAAAATGTCTAAAAAGAGATATAGATCCAAATGCAGACTTATGTCACTTTTTGGATGTTTTTCTCTTTTGAAAATGAGCCTGATAGTGAAATAATGCTACATAAATGAAAAGGTATTAAGTATAAATACATCCCATATTTCTTATTTATCAGTAAAAATGATTTATACTAAATACCTCCCATATGAATAAAATAATACAAATCATACAATGAATTGATTAAAACAACACGAATCAGAAATATTCTGTCACATAACTTACAAAAATAGGTGTAAACAAATCATAACTTTAAAATCAAAATCAAATCTAAATTTTGAAAATTGCTGAAAGCTTTTCAATTCAGCAAATTCCTTACCTACAATTGAATCCTTGTCAACATGAATTGTTAATCACTATTAATGCCATGAATATACTGTAATTTGCATATGTTTATTGTAACTATTAATTAATGTCCTCCACAGGATGAAAAAACTCTGATGGACATAGCAACTGCTGATCTCCTCAACAAGACCCCCAAATTATGCAATTAGAATGTGGTCATCTCTGACCTCACAAGTTGCGACATGCAACCTCCTCAAAATGGCCTCCAAATTTTAAAATGGTCTCCCAATTGTGTCATTCTCACGTGAAAGCATCTGACCTCACCAATATGGCCAGCACAAGTTGGAAACAGGTAGCGCAATCCTTCCAGACCACACCCCTGGATGCCAGCAGCGGGACCCCCTTAAATGGTGCCTCATAGCGAGAAAGCCAGGGTTCCCACTTCTGAAGAATAAGCAGAATAAAATGAATGCATAAAAAGACAGGATATGTTGAAGATCAGGCTGGCAGTTTTAATTAGCCATTTCTGCGTGTAAAGCACTGCCTCACCCAAAGACATGCCTTCGAGGATAACCTTCCAGTGCAAATCAACCATCTGCCTATTCACAATGGGTATCTCAAAAATTAGACTTCAAATTCATTAAGATAGAATACTGGTCAGTAGAGAAAGCATGTGACTCTGGAGGTGGTAAGAACACTGGAACAGTTTACAAAGCCAAACAGCATGATTTATGAGGGTTATATCTGGAATCACCCTACTGTGCCAGTATCCTTGCAAGCTGCATCAAGGCACCCATGAAGTGCAACTAATAACATTCCCCAGCCAGGACCATCCTGAGACAACTCAGACCATCTTAATATGGGCCGGAACCCTCCCCGCCCCTATTGCCATATAGAGGGGCATAATCGAAAGGGACGCCCAAGTTTTCCTGAGGACGTCCTCGCAGGATGTCCCGGCGAAGGGGCGGGGAAACCCGTATTATCGAAACAAGATGGGCATCCATCTTTCGTTTCGATAATACGGTCGGGGATGCACAAATCTTGAAATTTAGGTCATCCTTAGAGATGGTCGTCCCTAGACTTGGTTGTTTCTGATTTTTGGCGATAATGGAAACCAAGGACGCCCATCTCAGAAACGAACAAATGCAAGCCCTTTGGTCATGGGAGGAGCCAGCATTCGTAGTGCACTGGTCCCCCTTACATGCCAGGACATCAACCAGGCACCCTAGGGGGCACTGCAGTGGACTTCATAAATTGCTCCCAGGTACATAGCTCCCTTACCTTGTGTGCTGAGCCCCTCAAACTCACTACCCACAACTGTACATCACTACCATTGCCCTTACAGGTGAAGGGGGCATCTAGATGTGGGTACAGTGGGTTTTGGAGGGCTCACATTTATCACCACAAACGTAACAGGTAAGGGGGGATGGACCTGGGTCCGCCTGCCTGAACTGCATTGCACCCACTAAAACTGCTTCAGGGACCTGCATACTGTTGCGATGGACCTGAGTATGACATTTGAAGCTGGCATAGAGGCTGGCACAAAAGATTTTTAAAGATGTTTTTTTGAGGGTAGGAGGGGGTTAGTGACCACGGGGGAGTAAGGGGAGGTGATCCCCGATTCCCTCCGGTGGTCATCTGGTCAGTTGGGGCACCTTTTTGTGCCTTGGTTGTAAGAAAAACTGGACAGGTAAAGTCATCCAAATGCTCGTCAGGGACACCCTTTTTTTCCATTATGGGTTTAGGACGCCTATGTGTTAGGCACGCCCAAGTCCCGCCTTCGTTACGCCTCCGACACGCCCCCAGGAACTTTGGTTGTCCCCGCGACGGAAAGCAGTTGGGGACGCACAAAATCGGCTTTCGATTATACCGATGTGGGCGACCCTGTGAGAAGGACGCCCATCTTCCGATTTGTGTCAAAAGATGGGCGTTCTTTTCTTTCGAAAATAAGCCTGATAGTCACCTTGATCCCCCCCAAAGAAAGCCTCCCTCACCTCCTACCCACATTCCATCCATGATCCATCTCCCCTCCCCTAGCTTATCGTGCCCTGGTGGTCTAGTGGCCTCTTCAGGGCAGGAAACGACCCCGCTCTTTCCTGACCAGCGATGCTGGTCCCGCTCGCTGCCAGTCCTGCTTCAAAATGCCTGCCGAGATTTCAAGCGGTGACCTCAAGGCCACCGCTTGAAGTTCATGCACCATACTCCCTCTCTGGCCTCATCCAGCCTAAAATAGCCCCTTGTTCACCTGTTCTTACTCATGCTGTATTTAATTATTCCCCATAGCAAGCAAAATTCTAATTCTCTTTTCTGTTTGCCTTGAAGAGACTGTAAATTTTACATAGAAGGGACTGTCTTTCATGTACAGTGCTGTGCATGTTTTGTAGTACTATAGAAATCATAAGCAGTAGTAACAGTAGTACACATGATCAACAATCAGAAGAGTATGTAGGATGGAACAGCAGTGGATGCGTATTGCCTCTTTTTTTTCTCTGTCCTTGAATATGCTCCCTTCCCGTTTTTTTTTTTTTTTCAGTGATTTTTCCAATTATTCAATGTCAGTCTAAACATGTCATGTGCGGTTCTGGGGAAACAGAAGGCAGAGCTTATGGGGGTTTATTTTAACTACATTTAGTCATACTTCGGTTCTCTGCTATTTTCAGATTTTGTCAGCTGTGAGCCATATTAATGATCTCACTAATGTGCTTAATGACACTTGCCATTAAATTGGACAAGAAGGATTAAAAAAGAACAGCTCCAAATGGAATACAGAAGTCTCCCTCTAAAGGTACTTTGATAATTGCCTGGGCTTTCAGGGTTTGTTCAACACAATGATGGTTTCGTATTATGAAAAGTTGTGGGGGGGGGGGGGGGGGTTGGGGGGGACAAAATATTTAAACAAGTCTTCTGCATTTTCTGATTGCTACAGCATTAACAAAAAAGGTGTGTGTCTACAAACAGAGAGAAAGGGAGAGATTTAGCAGAGGAGAGACCAGAATAGGCACAGATTGAGCTGATCTTTGTACTCCAATTGGAGGATGATATATGAAGGGGGCCTGGAGGGAGGGAGCAAGGGGTGGGGTGGGTTGGAGGCCCTGAAGGGCCACTGGGTTCCTCAAGTGAAAGGCAAATGGTCTTGGACTCTCTGGAGGGGGGAACCTGTAACACACAGGACTTAAATGGATGCCTTATTCATCAGTGATATAAGAGAAGGACTGGGATGGAGGAGTGAGAAAAATTTGGGAAGATGTGGATCAGTTTGGACTATGTTTTTCTGAATGATATTTGTATGATGTTGAGCTGTTCCATTTGGAAAATAAATAAACATTGCAAATTAGAAAAAAAATTCATTTCAGATAATTCATATCCCATTTTTGTTCTGATTTTTATTTCATTTCTAAACAGATATAGGCAACTTCTGATCCTCATGGGCTCCAGTCCGTTCAGGAACAAGAATGAAATAGACAAGAATACAACTGAAGCAGCATGCACAAAAATGCGTGAATTTTCATTAGGGGTATCCTGAAAGAATGAGCAGACCGGTATCCATGAGGACTGGGGGCTGCCTACCCATTTCTGAAGAGACATAACTGCTTAGCATTTTACACAGCTGTTTCCACTATCATGAATCAAAATGTAAGAGTAATCCTCTTAGGGTGAGCTTCACGTAAGCATCAAACACATGTAACCTATGGAATTTTTGCACAAAGCACTTAGCATGTGGAGTCGGCTATAACGATGTTCACAAACAGCAGGTGTGACCTTAATACAAAGAATACAACTTTACTGTAAAATGTCAAAACACGGGATGCAAAGTGTTTTAGGTATGATGCACAGAAATGAAAGGAGACCCAGGAAAATGATGAAAGGAATAATCTATCATGTCTAGGGTGAATGGACATTTGAGCAATTGCATAATACTACTTCGAGTAAGAAAATATTTGCAGCAGTATTCCACACAGCCATCAAGAGAAAATGGAAGCCATCCGAGGGAATTACCAATAAATTAACCATCAATCAGACCCCTATGAAAGATCATATAGTTCTGAAGTCTTTTCCAAAAATGCAGCCCTCATGGGGACACATAACAAGGCTCTTTTACGAATGAGGATCGAGAGCAGAGCATGCATAAACTCTGGACAGAATGGTAGGTGTGGACAGTTGAAGACTTGGGTAAGTGGCTTATTTGTGGGACTAGTGCTTTAAAGCCAGTCAAAGTCAAGGAAAAATATAGAGTCGTACAGGAGATTTCTATGGTCTGTACATACTCACTTATAACAATCCTGGAAAAGAATCTAAATTTTAGCAGCTTTCAGGTATTGTAACTGCGTAGCTCTGATATTTAGGCAAAGAATAGGGACAGATATAATGGAACATTGTTTTACATGTTGACTTTACAGGCCGAAACTGAATCCACAGCTGAATTCTCTGGCTCGGTTTCAGCCAGAAGCAGAACCATAACCAAAGTTGTCACTCCTCCCCCCACCGCTACTGCTGCAGGCCAGCCTCCCCCCACCCCCTTGACAGAAACCCCGGTTTGCCCACCACTACCCTCCTCCCTGGGCCTACCTTGTAAAGGCCCTGGTGATCTAGTGGTGTCTGGGGCAGTAGCATCCCGAGTTGCTCCTGCCCCCATCTGCTATGCTGCGTCAGTGTTGTGAGACTGCTGCAGCCACAATTTTAGAATCTCACTTAGGGGGGTCTTTACTAATGGTTACTGCAAGTTATTTGCCACAGGACCCATTTTATTCCTATGGGCCTTGCTACAGATAAAATTATTATTTATTTTATTTATTCACTAGTAAAAAAAAACCCAAGTTACTTCAAAGCCTTTATATTTCACCTTCAATAAAGATCCAAGCCTTAATAAATTTTTCTATCAAAAATTATATGAGAAAATTAAAATAAAACAATATAATCACACATTTTAAAAATTTATTATATAATCAATTAGGGGCCCTGTTTACAAAACATAGTAACATAGTAGATGACGGCAGAAAAAGACCTGCATGGTCCATCCAGTCTGCCCAAGAAGATAAATTCATATGTGCTACTTTTTTATTTGTACTGTCCTCTTCAGGGCACAGACCGTATAAGTATGGCCAGCCCTATCCCCACCTCCCAACCCCAACCCCGCCTCCCACCACCAGCTCTGACAAAGACTGTATAAGTCTGCCCAGCACTATCCTCGCCTCCCAACTACCAGTCCCGCCTCCCACCACCAGCTCTGGCACAGACGGTATAAGTCTGCCCAGCACTATCCCTGCCTCCCACCACCGGCTCTGGCACAGACCGTATAAGTCTGCCCAGCAGTATCCCCGCCGCCCAACCACCAGCCCCGGCACAGACCGTATAAGTCTGCCCAGCACTAGCCCCACCTCCCAACCACCAGCTCTGCCACCCATTCTAGGCTAAGCTCCTGAGGATCCCTTCCTTCTGCACAGGATTCCTTTACACAAAGGTGTGCAAGCAGAATATTATGGGCATCCACATGGTTAGTGCGCACTAAAACCGAGAGCGAGCCTTTGTAAACCTTGATTTGGAGATAACTTATATATGCTTTAAGTTGTTTGCTATCTGAATTCTTTAAAGTAACCCCATCAGATCTAGGTTAATGTTGAGACCATTGGGAATGACTGTGTTGAGCGTAAAGATTAATCGCTGTTCCTCTTGTAATAAAAGATTGTCAATATCACCTTCTCTCCATTTTTTTGTAATTTGTTTCAACACAAAAAATTTCAGATCTTCAAGGTTGACTATTTCTAGTATTACCAGATCATGGAGGCATTCATGTATTCATTTTTTACTGGAAGAAATGTCTACTTCATTCTCAGTGGAAGACAGGTCATTGTTTTATTTATTTTACTCGTGTGTATATTTGCTCCATGTATGAAGAAAATATGTATGTTTTGAAAATAATAGATATACATATGCTTATCTGGAAGCAGTCACTTTTTTTTGAAAAAGCAGCCACATAGATACACACATCTACAGGTATTTATTTTTTTGCCAGGAACAATTCTCAAAAACAGCCATTTAAACTTCGTTTATAAAAGTTTTTTTAAGTGACTATATGCAGCTGTATAATGTCTATCTCCATACTGCCCCTATTGGTACAGCACTACAATTACATTGCTTATCATGTGGTACGTACTCCCGTTCTTCCGTTATTTCATAACGCCAGCGAATACATTAGATTGACAGTATATCTAGCAGCCATCTCCACTTACTCAGATTTGATTACTCAGCGGTGGTGCTAGTTCTATTCTGATGGCGTGCACTTAAGAAAGAAGTTTTGTCCATTCACAGTTTCTGAGGTGAGTCAAGTGTCTTTTGACGAGGGATGTTTCAGAATTCTATAATATGTACTGTGATTGGTCCTCGCATGCATTTTTAAACCTATACGGCGGTAGTCTTGAAGCACATACTTGCCACTTGATAAGTCTTATAAGCACACACTTGTCACTTGTTAAATCTGTTTGGCACGAGTCTAACCCGCATTTGGCACGAGTCTAACCCGCATTTGGCACAAGTCTAACTCGCATGCGTTACTTGTAAACTGGAGCTACCTACTTGACTGCACAAGTGCTAATTACTTTACTACGAACGCATTTTGCCATTGAAAACTTTAGAATCTTAGTGATTATCCCCTGACATACCGATCACAACAGTCCAGTAGAAAAACGTACAGACTCACTTTTAGATTGTCTGCTTCCTAAGGAGGGGAAGCCAGTGCAGAGCAGCCAAGCGTTATGTGTGGCTGCTCTGTGCATGCCAAAGACGGCTTCATACATGTAGACAAGCTGCATGTATAATAGCCATCTACAACCTTAGAAAAGCACAAGTCCAGGTGAAAATGTCCAAGTGCTCATCAGGGATGTCTTTTTTTTTTTTTTAAAGAGTATGGGTGAAGAATGTCCTTTGCTATGCTTCCGTCCCTGCAACGGCAGTTGAGGATGTCCAAAATGTGGATGTTCCTGTGAGAAGGATGTCCATGCCTTTGCTATGCCTCTGATGCCCCCTTTATTTATTTGGATTTTGGATCACAAGTAGCAGCAGTGGGATTTGAGCAGACCACCTCTGGATTGCAGGACCAGTACTCTAACCACTAGGCCACTCCTCCACTCCTCTCCATTCCACTCCCTTGAAATTTGGCCTTCCCTGTGGGGGGGGGGGGGCAGTTCAGGACGTCCAAATTGTTTGAAAGAAGGACGTCCATGCCTTCGTTATGCCTTAGCTGACACACATACCTCCCCCCCAGGGACCTGCATACTGCCCCCCCCCCACCGGGACAGCCAAATTTCAAGGGAGAAGAGTGGAGTGTAGGAGTGGCCTAGTGGTTAGAGCACTGGTCTTGCAATCCAGAGGTGGCCAGTTTAAATCCCACTGCTGCTACTTGTGATCTGAAATCCAAATAAATAAAGGGGATGTCAGAGGCATAGCAAAGGCATAGACATCCTTCTCACAGAAACATCCACATTTTGGACGTCCTCAACTGCTAGACAGAGGCATAGCGAAGGACATCCTTCACCCATACTCTAAAAAAAAAAAAAGACAAAAGTTGTCTTTTTTTTGGGGGGGGGGGAGGTGGTTAGTGACCACTGGGGGAGTCAGGGGAGGTCATCCCTGATTCCCTCCGGTGGTCATCTGGTCATTTAGGGCACATTTTTGTGGCTTGTTCGTAAAAAAAAAAAAGGACCAAGTAAAGTCGGCCAAGTGTTCGTGAGGGACGCCCTTCTTTTTTCCATTATCGTTTGAGGATGCCCATCTGTTAGGCACGCCCAAGTCCCGCCTTCGCTACGCCTCCGACAAGCCCCCGGGAACTTTGGTTGTCCCCGCAACGGGAAGCAATTGAGGGCGCCCAAAATTGGCTTTCGATTATGCCGATTTGGGTGACCTGAGAGAAGGACGCCCATCTCCCGATTTGTGTCGGAAGATGGGTGCCCTTCTCTTTTGAAAATTCCCCTGAAAGTCTTCAGAGGGACCGCAGAGGCTCCAAAAGAATCCAGCGTCGTCTGCCTCATCGCTGGAACTGTACTGGGAGTCGAGGGAAGCTCCCTAACCTTCGCTCTCCGCTTGTCCATCGCACACCACGGGCTGGGAGACACTCTGAGAAAACTGCGTTGGAACTTTCAGAGGAGTGACTGTAGGTGCGTCTGCCTTAAATTGCCATCTTGGATGTTCTTCCTCATTCTGCTCCTGTATTGTTGACCGCATATTGCCACTTAACAAATTCGACCTGCGAATCTAACAGTACAGAGGGGAGTATTCAGGCCAACCTCGTAGCTAATATTTTTACCAGCATTTTGGCCTCTACACACAGTAAAGAGATTGGATGATAAGATTCTAGGAGTTCCGCATCTCTCCCTGGTTTTGGGATAACTATAATCTGAGCCACTGAAAGACTAGCGGGTAGAGACTGGCTAGCTATTGTAGTGTTGAATACCCCCACAAGGGTGGAGGCAATCCCCCCCCCCCCTACAGAAGCCTGTAAAATTCAGTCCGCAGCCCATCAGGACCTGGTGCTTTTCCCAACAAACTCTGCTGAATCACCCACTCAACCTCTTCAGAAATATTAGCAGCATTCTGAAGGGTACGGTCAGCTGCTGATATCCACGGGAGATCGATATTATCCAATTATGCATCTGTCTCAAGTCCCAGATCCTGGGGCCGCAAATAGAGCCTCTCACAAAAGGTCTTAAACAAATTGCAGACCTCGTTCTCAGACCGAATCACCCGCCCATCTGCTCCCCTCATTTCCAAGATCTTGCGATGCCCTTCCCACGACTGAGTCATTCGGGCAAGCAATGCACCCACCTTATTCCCAAATTTATAAAGTTGATACTTAAAATACTGCTCTGATTTTTGCGCCCTCCGGCGTAGAAATTCATTCAATTGCATTTGAGTGCTAAATAACTGGATCTTATTTTCCTGTGTAGGATGGGATCCAAAATGCCTCCTCTCAGAGCGTACCTGCCTTTCTAGTCACAAAATCTCCCTATCCCTGGCCTTACGTTTATGGTTACAGTAGCTAATGACCTCCCCTTGCAGTACTGTCTTGGCAGCCTCCCAATACAAGATTGGATCCTGTTCATGAATTTGATTACAGGTCTGATAGTCGCTCCATTTGGTTAACAGAAATTCCTGGAACGAAGTATCATGATACAGTTCCAAGGGAAATTTCCACTGCATTCCAGCCTGATCCACGCCCCCTGCATGTAACTTCACCCAGATCATGGCATGATCCGATATTTCGTACTGTCCTATCTCCACTAACTCCACTTTCCCAAATAGGCCACAAGATATTAATAGATATTAATAATATTAATTAATACGAGACTGCGAGGAATGTGTCCTGGATAGGTGAGTATAATCTCACTCCTGGGGGTGCAGGATTCTCCACACATCTAAGAGGTCTAGTAAGTTACAAAGAAGAGGGATCACCTTTGAGGCTTGGGACGCTGGTCTCCCCTCCCCGCCCAGAGCGGTCCAACATGGGATCAGCCACCATATTAAAATCCCCCCCCTAAGATAATTGGAATGCCCATAAATGGGGTTAGGGGCTTATCAAAATATGTATGAATTTACTATCATAAATGTTAGGGCCATAAACATTACAAAAAAACAAATTGTTGAGCATCCAGAGTGATATGTACAGTGATAAATCTGCTAGTTTCATCAACTATTAATTTATGCAGGAAGCAGGAGAAACCTTTCTGGATGAGAATGACTACCCTTGCTTTTTTGCCCACTGCTGGAGCCCCATAAATGGTACCTAACCACCATCGTTGCAGTTTTTCTTGTTCCGGGGCTGAAAGGTGGGGTCTCTTGAAGAAACACCTTATCTGCCCGCCGGCGTTGCAAAGCCTGTAAAGTTTTTGATCTCTTTATAGGAAAGGAGATCCCTCCCACATTCCAAGAAAAAATATTCAGCATTATATTATTTCTGGGCATTGACATTGCCATTCAAGCATGTTAACCCTACTAGATAAGGGGAATTGACCCAGCATACCATCCCCCTTATCACGCACGCCTCCCATCCACACATTACCTCCATACAAACCCCCCTCCTATCCCTCCCCATCCCAATCTCATTTCTCATCACTAAATACCCATCCCATCTGCCCCATTCCAGTACTAAAACCAAATCCCAACAGCATTAGAAACCCTACCAACAGAAAAAGCATCATGCTTCCAAACTTCCCAGTGCTCCCCCTAAGGAAGCCGGTCACCAAAGAATGTCCCTTGACTACCTCTCCCCTTAACAAATGTATCTACCTAATAAGCCCCCTACTGCTTTGAATATCATCCAGCATCCCGTCAAAGTCCACAATTCCCAAAATCAAACCCAGACTCAAAATGATAAATAATTTAAAAAAAACACATGCAGATCATAGTCCTACCAAAACAAAAGGCTCCACACCGCCAAACCCCCCCCCCCCCCAAACAAACAAGAAAAATCCGCTGACACCCTTCATTACCATGTCGATGAAGGATGCAGGAGTAGCAAAAATGAGAAAGAAAAGAAAGCGTCGATTACCCACTTCACCACCCCCTCCCCCCAATAGTAATGTCCATTGTTTCTGCAGGCCTGTAGCCCTGCACACCAGAGTCTCATTGTTTAAAAACCGCCGGGCCACATGATGGCAGCAGAAGGTCTCTAACTAAAATAGAGGAAAGGGGAAAAAAAACCCTCTCCATTTCATTCCTCCAGACAGTCATTCAGCAAAATCATTCTAAGAGCTGGCCTGGCTTTCCACTACTCAGGTCAAGAAGTCCTGCGTTTCCTTCACAATGTCCATGTAGCGTTGCTTGCCCTCATGGTCGATGCGCAAGTGCGCTGGATAAACCAGTGCAAAATGTATCTTTTTCTCAAATAAAGATTTACAAATAGGGTTAAACGCTTTTCTCTTTGCCGACACCAAAGCAGAGTAGTCTTGAAAACTGAGGATTCAGAATTCCTCATAAGAAAGCGTCTTCCCCGCTCTCAGCGCTTGCAGAATTTCTTGTTTATGGCAAAAATTCAATAGTTTTTTGATCACTGCTCTGGGTTGTGCATTTGCCTCACACCTAGGCCCCAGGACATGGGCCCACTAATACGCAGGGGTCCTGCATGGCTTTGAAGCTGCAATAAGGAGCCCAACCAGGTTTCCAGAAATCCTCTCAAGTCCGCTTCATGATTGATTCCGGTAAGCAAACAAACTACAAATTGTTGCATCTATGCCGATTCTCTAGATAATCCAATTTGCTTTCCAGCTGAGCAATGCACTTATCCGCAAGTTACGAGGCCACATCTAGCACATGCATGGAGGACTCCAAAGCATCCACTCTCTGCTGTACTGCCCCAAATTCATGCCATATTTTCCGATACAGAATCTATTTTATCTGCAATCACTTTAAACTGTTGAGAGATTGTGGTCTCCAATGCGGCTTTAACTTCCATTACGATTTCCACAGTACATGCCGAGCTGGATGAAGATTCCATCAGGCTGGGCAGGTTCGCCATTTTGGACTCAGACAGACAGGGCTGATCGCTTCCCTTTCGGAGCCCTTTAGCCGCCAAAGACTGCTGAAGTACTGACTACCCCGCAGGAAAAGCATTACAGTATCTACCACTGTGTAGGTTGTGCTGAAGGTGGTCAACAATTTGGTGCTATAGGGGGATTAGGGTAGTCAGGAGCGGGAGCATTGCTCAACAGCAGCTACTCCGGCACATGGCATCACGTGATCTCCTTGGGTATATACAGGGGTGTGCTGGTAAATTTTTAACAACGGGCTCTCTCTCCGGGCATAGCCGGCCCTGAAATTTTTTGTGGGGAGGGAAGTACATGCCTCTCTCTCCCCTCCCTTATGTGGGCACACTAGGCATACCTTTGTCGAGCCCTACCAGCCAATAAGTGGACTGCCACCATTCTCTGCTGCTTGTTTCTGGCTCTGAGCAGCAAGATGGAACCTTCTTGTGCTTGCATGAAAAGTCCCAGCCTGATGCTCAGAGTCAGGGAGCAGCAGCAATTTTACTTACTTGGCTGGTGGGGCCAGCATCACTGCCAGCAAAGTAAAAGAGAATTCAGGAGGGGGCCCAAGCCCACATTTTGGGAGTCAGTTGTTAAAGTATTCATGGGGAGGCCTACTTTAACAACCGGCTCCCAAAATTCTTAAAAACTTAACAAATGGCTCTCGCAAGCCCGTGAGAGCCCACTCCAGCACACCACTGGGTATATATTTAAATGCCATGGCTGGTGTTTAAATCCAATGCTGACTGGGGGGGGGGGGGTGATCTTTTTTTGTTATTATTGTTTTTATTACTAAAACTTTCAAAAGACAAGTTATACCTATCCTAACAAAATGTCACTGCTGCCAGAACAGTGTGAATAGAGTTCTTACAGCCTTGGTAATGAAATAGTTATGGAATAATACACAAGGGGCCCTGCATTTCTGTAAGATTACGGCATGCCTGAGCTGATATGTGAGGCATGAATTCGAAGGATAACTGTCATCTAGCAAAAGTAAAATAATCCCTGCAAATGCCAAGGCTAGAGTGACTTATTTCGCTTATGAAACACGTGCTGCTAATGCAAAATATGACTGGGAAAAGGCACAGGTAATTAGATTCACAGTATCACTACTCATGGATCTCACTGATACTCATGTGTTCACTTTTAGCTAGTTGGAATAATCAGTTTATATTCAGTGCCCTATTGCTCTTTCCGATACCTCTATGAGTGACGTGGTAGCCATGTTAGTCCACTTTTAAAGGTAATAAGTAGAAATAAAACAAAACATAGAAAAGAAAATAAGATGATACCTTTTTATTGGACTAAATTAATACATCTTTTTTATTAGCTTTTGAAGATACCCTTCTTCTACAGATCAGAAATAAGCAAATGTTGATAAACAACAGTATATATAAGTGAAACAGTATAAATAAGTGAATCACCATATAAGTGTTTCATTTACATATACTGTTATTTATCAACATTTGCTTATTACTGATACGAAGAAGAAGGGTTCTGCGAAAGCTAATCAAAAAATTTGTTGTTAGCCCAATAAAAAAAGGTATCATCTTATTTTCTTTTCTATGTTTTGTTTTGTTTCTATTTGATACGTCTATATAGGACATATGCTACTGAAGGATAGGTGACATATCAAAGATTACATTCAGTTTACTGTTTTGTCCATTTCCCCGAGATAGCTCTAATTCAGCCTACTTCAAAAGCTTTAATTTGTATTTTTCTGAGCCAGCTCAGATTTCAAGGCTCACAAACATCTTATAAAAACACAGGCTACAATATGTGCTGATGGTTCTATGAGTTTATATGGTTGTTACTATCTGCTCTCTTGCTTTAACAGCAGCTACTCTTTGCTGTCCCCCAGAAGCTACCACCCTAGGCAACTGCTTAGTCTTGTCTATTTGGGCTGGTCCTGCTTATCTATCTATCTATCTATCTATCTATCTATAGATAGATATAGATATACATACACACACACATATATATATTTTGTAATTATTTTTTTTATAGTTGTGTGATTCTAAATTATCCAGTTAAGACTTAAAATACAAGTCTGTACATACATCCAGTTTCTCATACACCTGCACGCAACTATGGAATGAATTACCGATCGCCATAAAAACAACACACGACCTGATAACCTTCCAAAAGTTATTAAAGACATACTTATTCATAAAGGCATACAATAAAGATTCCCCATAACGATCTGATTTCCTAATTATTCCAATCACAACTATTAAGGAACCCTCCTATCTGTTCATCCTAATTACATCCTCACGACTGAATATTATATCTTGTCCTGATATCATTATGTTATGTTATGTTGATCTTTCAACCCACTTCCAATCCAATATGATTTACTTATGCACTCTTATTTGTAATAATTGTAAAATTATTATTCCGTTAATATGATTGCTATGATATTCTATGTACCCATCTGTATCTATATTCTGAAATTCTTATCCTATAATGTGTACATGTTGCTATAACATTTTGTAAGCCACATTGAGCCTGCAAATAGGTGGGAAAATGTGGGATACAAGTGCAGCAAATAAAAATAAAAAAATAAAAAGAAATGAATAAATTAGGTTTCATAATGGACTCAGCTTACTTTAAGATAATCAGGGCAATTCCATAAAGTAGCAACTAGAGGTTGGTGGCACTTATGCACAACAAAAGAGCCATTAGTTGACAGTTAAGCGCTTATGTGCGCTAGGCGCTCTTCTATAAGGTAGCGCCTAAGTGCGATAGGGGCCGATATTCAGCTAACTCCCGCAGTCAGTGCTAAACTCGGATATTCAATGCGGGGCTGTTTCTGGCAATTGGCACTGAATATCCGGTTATGTTTTGGCCGGTTTGAACATAACCGGCTATGTCGATATTCAGACTTAGTTGGTTATATTTAAACCAGCCAAAGATATCCCACCTATTCATGCGGCCAAATATAGCTGCTAAAGAGGGGCAGAAATCGGCCTATATAACCGGCTAGCCGCTAACCTATGATATTCAGCGGAAAGCCGCATAGCTTATGGGTATTTTGATTATCGGGGGAATAGTGTCAAACTGCAAAGGGGCATGTACATGGGCGGGCCATGGGTGTGTCTCTCAGTTATACGTGTAGATTATAGAATACTATAAACCATACATGTCACTTGGTGCATCTAGGCGTGCCAACTTATACCTATGATTGACATAGATCAAAAGGTGTGCCTAAACACGGGTCAATGCTGATATAAGCTAGTATTTTATAACAGACACGGCACTAAAATTCCATTACAGAATTGGTGCTAAGTGCAAGGCACCAGGGCACCTAAACTGAGGCGCCAATTTATAGAACTGCATGGACAGAGCTCTATGATGTTATAACCCCACCCCAGTGATAGCTTCTAATCACAGAGCTCTCTCTGACTCAGCAGCATTCAGGCTGTGCTCCCAATTCCATGGGGTTATCATGTAGAAATGTAAGCAGAATGTCTTCATTTGTCTGCATGAGGAGATGATTTCTCTATGTTCTGCCTTTTTCTTTTCATTTTGAGTTTTAGCCTGAGGCTACCCTGCTTCTCCCACTGTTTTCACTCAGTGTGTTGGACCATCTTCCTCACTCTATTTTAGTTTGATTGCTGTGCTACAACTTTCCTGTCCTTGTGTGGCTTGCTATAACTCCTGTTTATTTTGCTCATTTTATGCTGGTTGTTCATATTTCGGATTGTACACCACTGAGGTGCACAGACTACAGCAGTGATCTGCGGCATAACAAACGTTAAATAATAATAATAATAATAGTAATGTGAGCTGATGTTCCAGAGTGAAAACGGATGGAGCATTGGGAAAAAAACAGGAATTCTCTTGGAAGTATATTTAAAGTCAATTTGGAACAATTATCTTCAAATGTGTTTTTCTATTGATTCTTATCATGGGGTGGGGGAGGGGGAGGCAAAATGAACTTTAAAAAAGTCAGAAAATCAGAGATAAAGATCAAATCAACTGAAACCAAAATGAAAGGTTTTGCCCTGTGCACATCCCTAATTGCTATCGCTTTATGTATAAAATATGTTGACACATCTGGCCATACAGTATGTATCTTTGTTTACCAGAGACTGTTTCCCATTTTAAGGAACTGTTTGTTAGAAAGTGGAAGTGGAATAGTGGTCAGAAACCCTACTGCCGTGCATGTAACACATTAGTATGTTCACAGAACTGTAACAACTGTTTATATACTTCCTTCTCTAGAACCTTAGATATAATTAAGTATTAAAAACATGAAATGAGATATTGACTGAAAATTGTATTGTTGCTCCTATGTAATGTTTCAAGTCATCCTGGGTATGAATATAAAAGATGGGATATAATAGCATACAATAAATAACTGCTCTGGGTCCAATATTCGGCGCTATTTAACCATCCAGGAATGGCTCCTGGACGGTTAAATAGCGCTTACCTGGTTATCTCCACTGAATATTAATGCTCAGCCGACTAGCCACTAACCAGCTATGTCACGTGACTTAGCCGGCTAAATGTGAATATTCAGTGCTAAACTGGATAAGCTGGGCGGTTCAGATAGGCCACTTAAATAACAGACCTATCTTTAACTGCTGTTCGCTTAGCCGGTTAAGTTGCCCCGGCCAAAACTGAAAATGGATATTCAATGCCGGTTGCTGGATACATCCTTGCATTGAAAATCTGGGGTCAGCGCCGGTGGCGGCAGCTAACTGCACTGCCTGTCGCTGGCTGAATATATATAGGCATCCAGAGCGCACCTGATGGGCACATATTCTGTAACATAGTAGATGACGACAGATAAAGACCTGTCTGTCCAACAAGACAAACTCGTATGTGCTACTTTATATGTATACCTGACCTTGATTTGTCCTTGCCATTTTCAGGGCACAGACCGTAGAAGTCTGCCCAGCACTAGCTTTGCTTCCCAATTACCTGGTGTTGCCACCCAATCTCCGCTAAGCTTCTGTGGATCCATTCCTTCTGAACTGGATTCCTTTGTGTTTATCCCACACATTTTTGAACTCTGTTACCATTTTCATCTCCACCACCTCCTGTGGGAGGGCATTCCAAGTATCCACCACTCTCTCCGTGAAAAAGTACTTCCTGACATTTTTCCTGAGTCTGCCCCCCTTCAACCTCATTTCATGTTCTCTAGTTCCACGGCCTTCCTGTCTCCGGGAAAAGGTTTGTTTGCAGACTAATACCTTTCAAATATTTGACCGTCTGTATCATATCACCCCTATTTCTCCTTTCCTCCAGGGTATACACGTAAGCACCTCCTGTTCTTTATAGAATACTAGCATAACAGGTTAGATATGCACTTATGCACAGGCACGTACCCTAGCCTTAGAGCTGGTGTTAAGTGTGTGTGCTTATGTTCAAGAAACGCCACAACTTATGATATTCCATAAGTCATGTGTGCAACTGTGCCCTGCCCATGCTCTGCCCAGACTCCACACATGCGTATGTCCAATTGCAAACTACATGCTGAGATATGCATGTATTGATAAAATAGCACTGAGGCACATATTCAGCAAGTGCCTTTGTAAATGTTAGCACCTACTATACAGAATTAACCCCCTCAAGTGCTGCAGGGGTTTACATGACTCAGACCTATATAATAGAAGGCTGGGTGACATATCGAACCTTCTGCTCTGGCGTAACAGAAGGGCACACGGATTGACAGCAGTGGAAAAATCCTTGAATGCTATGTTTTCTTCTTTCATCACCACCTGAGAGCTCTGCACCACTACATTAAGCAAGCAACTCCTCAAGCAAGAGTTTTCACAGCACTGGAGGCAAGAGATTGAATCTTTTACTGCTGACACAGGGTACTGTAAAAGACCTTCCATACTGATTGCCATAGAAACAGATCAATGCCTTCAGGTATGGTTCCGGTGGACAGACATGGGGGGGGGGGGGGGAACAGAAAGGGACAGAACAGATAATGGAGGTACAAGAAACACAAAGAAAGAAAATCAAGAAATGTACTTGTGGGTGGGGGAGGGGAACAAAACAAATGAAAAAAAAGTCATCCCCTACCCCATCCACTGAGATAATAGAACACTAGGCAGACACAAGGCAAGAGTCTGGGAAACATATGAGAGTTGGAGACAGAAAGAGCAGAGAGGCAAAGCAGACAAAAAGAGCAAAAAAAATGAAAGGCACGGCACATCACTCCAAAATCATCACAAAAGGAACTGTCTGTTCCAGTGGAGAGAAAAGCACGTTCATAAAGCGCTAACAGGTTTACTGTCTGACTGGAAAAACCCACAGTCTTCTCACCTTACACTTGGCACGCTAGTTTTGAAAAAGGCCAGCTGAACAACATACGTTTGCTTAGACTACATGAATGTGGTGAGAGCTCGGTGTACTTAATAACAAATTACCTTCGCAGACTGGACAGCATTCTCCTTCGGGCACGTAGTACCTGTCGCAGCGCAGCTCACCACACCGAGTGGCAAAACAGATAGAGACGCCACCTTGGCACCGGCAGAAACGGCAGGCGTCCATGCGAAACATATCCCCGTCATAGTACTCCACGCCATTGAATATGCAGGCTGGCTTTGTTTCTGAAAGAAATTATAAAAGTTAGGGACAGTCTTCATCCTGTGACAGTGGAATTTAAATTTATAATTGGGGTTCCTTTAATAAAAATCAATACTGCTTCTCCTCTCACAGCTATGGGGGAATGAAATGGATGCTTGAAGTACATTTTTCACATATCTTGATGTGACATTATCAACAGGGGGAATTATTATAATCAGACTTTACTATGATCTCACCAGGCTTTCACGGTTCTTTTTTATAGTCACAATATGTTTGAGTTCATTTTTCAGATATGCGCATTTCAAAGGTATTTTGTCTGCTATTGAAATATAATGTTTACAAGTCCTGTATTCTACGTTATACAAGTGCAGGATTAACCTGGATTAGTTGGGTATTCTTGTGCAGCAGGAGGTAACATGGGCCTACAACTAGTATTTAAGGATTGACAGCCTAATACAAACCCTTTTTCTGTTTTTTTTTTTTTGCTGAGTCATATCTATCCCCCTCTTTGAAAAGGGGCCTGCTGTCTGGTATTTAAATCTCTTCTAGTCTGGAACACATACTAAGAGAGAGAGAGAGAGAGGAGAGAGAGAGAAACGAAAACAAAGGCTTGATTCAGACAAAGAGCACAGTATTCAGTGATGATTCTGTGCAGTCAGTACTCCAGGAAGGTATGATTTGTAGAGATAATAAAGCTGAGCTTACTTTATCGAACTACCTCTGCCTGTGTTGCTTTTTTTTTTAGTTATTTCCAATTCATCAGACGTCCTATTACAATGTTGTCTATTTGACAGCCCCCCCCCTGCCATCTCTGCACAGCCTCTCCCTGTTTCTTTACTCGCCCTATCTGTACTCCCCCCCCCAGCCACCAACTCCCCAGATTCCCTGAATTCCAAGTATAGTCTTCACATGTTCTCCTCCACATCCTTTACCACAGAAGGTCTGATCATAGTGACAGCTATAGCTGAAATATCCTCTGAAGAAGTGCCAGCTGGGGACTAAACAGTATGTGCCCTGCTCCCAGGCCCCACCCCTTGGGGCAGCCTACATGCTGACTCAGTCCCTAGTCCATGCTTGTTTGGGAGATGTAGATGTTGCTGCCGTCACCAGCATGATTAGGCCCTGGGACAGGGTGATAGTGATATATATTGGTTAAAACAGATTAACCCAATTTGGGTGTTCTATAGAAGATTTTCCTTTTTACTGTTAATCAAATCCTTAACTGCATATAATTTGTTCCTTTCCATTCTCTGACATGCTGTTTAACTTCCCTGATTACAGAATCATAATGAGAATAAGATACAGACAACTGACTGGGTCAATTTATAAACTCCATGGTCAGCATTTAAACAAGTTCCGAGTTATGGTTACCTGTTGACAGTGTATAATCTTTAAAATAGTGACCTTAACCTTTAAGGCACTTCACTTTGGCCTTCTGGATTACCTAGCATGCTTCACCATCCCTTACTCATCTGCTTGCACTCTTCGCTCTCTCTCAATGACCATTGCCTTGTCCTTCCTGGCCCCAGGATTGACCACTATGAAGCTATTAGGCATAGTGCTTTCTTCTGTCACCACATATATGGAACAATCTCCCACTTCCCCTTCATAGTGAACCTTCCTTTAAAACTTTCAAGGCCGACCTGAAGGCCTGGCTGTTTAGGCAGGCTTTTGGAGGATCAGACTGATTAGATGGCATGAGCAGTAATCAGCTAGAGACTTTCCTTACTGTTCTTCTTGCTTGTCTGTCTGAACTATATGGTGTGAATGTTCACTTTTACTATTTTTAATTGGACTTCCTTTCCTATTTCAATTTTTTAGCCTGTACACCGCTCTGTACTGTTTTAGCAGCTAGAGCAGTCTAGCAAATCAAAATAGAACTATAAACTATGAAGGGCAATAACTATCTGATATGGCACTGAATATCCAGGTATGCCACTGATCGCCAGAGTTATCTGGATAACAGTGATATTCAGCACCACTATCCAGAGAACAATCTGGAGAATTTAAGGCAGCAATTTTTCTGAATATTCCCACTATCTGTACAATTTCTCGCTCATCCCTTGCTCCACTCATGTACCAAAGTTCTGCAATGATTTTCAGTAGCATTATCTGGATAATGTCCCCTAAAATTGATGCATGGTGCCGGTAAGCGGCACTCATCCAGGCAGCAGGTGATGCAACTCAGGTAAGTGCTTTGAATACCAGGCCACGGCAGTTCTAAAATTACACAAGTAGTCTTGTTTTCATTATCACTTAATGAAAAATAACCCATAGAGGTTTTGTGCCTGCTTTCTCAGTAGGTTGTGTTTCCATCCCATAATCAAACTTTGCCCTCTAGAATGCCTCAACATTTTGCCATCTGGGAAAAGACCTGCACCAACCTAATTAGAACAACGTCGGATTAACAAACTAAGGGTCCTGTTTACTAAACTGTGCTATAGCGCTAGCATTCTTAGTGCGTGCTAACACTAGAGACACCCATATTGCGTCTCTAGCATTAGTGCATGCTAATTTCTAGCACCTGCTAAAAACACTAGTGAACCTTAGTAAATAATGGGAATGGGAATTTATTATACTGCCTTTCTGTATTTTTTTTTGCAACTACATTCAAAGCGGTTTATATAGTATATGCAGGTACTTATTTGTACCTGGGGCAATGGAGGGTTAAGTGACTTGCTCAGAGTTACAAGGAGTTGCAGTGGAATTGAATCCAGTTCCTCAGTCTGCTGCACTAACCATGTGGCTACTCCTCCACTGGACCCTTAATACTTTAGAACCAACAGGATTAAATTTCAACATTGAATGGAAAGCATTTCTTTAAGGAGTTAATATCATGGTTTTTAATATGACGTCATTTCCAGTTTTTGACAAATAATTAAAAAACCGGCGCTATGTTTCCTTCCTTTCACTAGCGGGCAATGAAAACTAAGATAGTAGGTATTATAATATTTGTTAATTTTATCAAATGGTATACCAGCCTAAGCATAGACATTTCTTACAATGTTTGATTTTTAGATATTGGGTGGCGCGATTCTAACTCTTCAAGGCAGTTCACCTCCTCAAGAAGCCGCCGAATGCAAAATGGAAAGCTCTGTAGAGCCAAATGAAGCCTTAATAAGATAAGTCTTTGGAATATAGGGCTTCTTTTACAAAGCCATGCTAGCAATTCCTGTTTCCTGTGTGGGCAAGTGAGAAGAAGCCCATTCAATTCTTATGGGCTTCCTCTCATTTACCATGCAGGGAATCACTAGTGCAGCTTTGTAAAAGAAGCCCTTAGAGACTGTGATAAAGTGATTTGTCACTGCCACTGAAAAACTGGAACATTAATATGTTATAAATTGTTAGCCATTATTAAGTTTTTGAAATATAAAATTTAAACAGGGGTTTTTGTAGACCAGTGATGGTGAACTGGAATGGAAGGCTTATCTTATGCCTAACGTAAGGCTATGAAGTCACTGAGGTCTTTTCCCCTGACTGAAAAATATTGTGTTATTGCTCAATAAGGGAAAACTTTGGTAACAAGAGTGTGCACTACTACAAGGATTCACCAGGGTTTAATATCATTTGAGAAGTGTGTGCTCTAAAATGCCTCTACATCACATGAGAGAATGCATAGTTTTAGCCACTTTGAAGGTGGGCAGTGATTCAAGAGCTCATTTCCTTGTGTAAAAGGAACTAAAAGTACAATGAAAACATTACAACAATGGTCCAGAATCTGTAGACTCAAATTCTAAATAAAACCTTTCCACTAGAATATAGGTTGAATAAGAATGACAGTGTCAACCAACTATTCCTTGAACAAGGTGAATCACTGCAGGTTGTCCCATAGTACATGATACATTCACCTTGACTATGACATGCTGTTCATGGGTCAATATTACACCCTTACTGTTTAGACTACAAGTCATCCTCACGCTTTGGAAATAATGGTGCACAGTACAGAAAAAGACAATGCAATGGATTGACCCATTGGTGCCTGGATAATATTACAGCTGTATTACAATTGATGAATTGTGGCACTGTTGAAACACATGTTCAACTGCCCACTTGCTGGCTCCACAGTTACAACCAAAAGTAACACTTTGAAACAGGCCATTAAATCAGACACTTTTCAAGGGCCATTAGCACAATGATTCTCAATCTCTGTCATTCTTGTTTCTTTCTTCAGTTCTATCTCTTGTGCAGCCTTCTTTGCTGTACCCCCATGAATTGCCTACAGCATCACATTATTCAAATTCATTACGATGACAAATGACAAACACTGCCAGCCATCAGCATTGTGATGGCCAAGTTCTGTAGTAGATGATCTCTTTATTGTATCATGAGACATCCCCACTAGAATTTTCATTTTTATATAGAAAATATTGGTAGAAAGATTTACAACACCTTCTTCACCAGAAAAGAAAGCCCAGTCAAAAATTACACTGAATAATTGCTGTCTGTCTTCCAAAAACACCATGGTAGACAGGATTGAGCTGACAGTGATCTGGGCCCCTGGGCAATTAGGGTTATGGGCCCTAACCACCTATTAAAAGTGATTACATTAGATGAAGGCTAGGGAGATTGGCCCCCTACTGCTGTGAACCCTCGAGCACTGGACTATTGTTCCAATGGTCAGTCTGCCCCTGCTTCGAATCAAGGGCCACATGTCAATAATTAAATCTCAAAAATGTTCAAGGTCCAGACTCTAAAAACATAAGTGTTACAAATGCTCCACTTTGGAAACAATGAAACAAAGTGTGATGAGGCATTTACCCCCCCCCCCCCCCCCCCCCGGGCCAGGATCAGCATCTGGCTGGTTAAATGCTACAATAGCCAGCTATCCACCAATGCAGCCATAGTTGGCTGCATGTACGGTAGTCCTATCTTGGCCGGTCTGACTTTGACCAGCTAACCACTGAATATTCGCTTGGCTGGTCAAAGTCAAACGTGGCAAAAGTAAACCGGATATGCAATGCCAGTCACCAGTTTTAGCACCGACTGCAGGACTTAGCCTGGCTTACTCCCGCGGGTCTGAATATTGGCCCCACAGTTCTTGATAAGCTTTTTCACTATGTGATAAACAGCTTGCACTATGTACTCACAATGTACAGCAACAGCTAAAACACAGTAAAAGGGCAATTCTATAACTGGGAGCCCGCATCTATGTGTTATGTGCATGTGTAAGTGTACAAAGCACCAGCTCTACATGCATAAGTGGTATCAAAGTAAGGATGTGGGTAAGTGACATAGTGTGTAAAGGCAAGGGGAGCATTTACATGGGTGAGGGCATGGCTGAAGCTGACCACTTACATGTGCTATTTACAGAATGCTGTCAATTACATGTGCCCCTGTTGCATCTATATGATAGCAGTTACACCAGGTCTATGGCTGGTATAACTGCATGCACATAAATGTTAGTATCCTACAATGGAATCTGAAAGCCCAGATGCTGTTATAAACAGGTGTTTTCCATGTGGCATCACTGCACCTACAATTGCTCCCACTGATGCAGATCTACCTCATGCATATCACTTTGCATATCCTGAAAATCAGACTGACTGGACGGCTACCTGAAGACCAGGTTGGGCATAGTTTCTTTTAAAAAGCTCATTTTATAGTCCCAATGGATAGATACCAGTTGTAGTAAATTTTTATATCTCTAGTTTTCTGGAGGTAACCACTCTTTAAATGTCTACGGCCACTATATACATTATTAATACCACAGTCTTAGTGACTTTTACAGTAATTACCAAAGACTCACTTATAGCATAGTAAGGGGCAATTTAATCAATAAGAACAAGACAGACTATTCCTTTTCCCCCTTGCAATCATATTTCAATTTTTATCTCCACTAATTTGTTTTGCAGCATTAAAGACACTCACAATTTCATTTCCTACAACCCCAAGGTAATAATTCATGTACTATGGACCAATAATTAATCTGTGGAAGTCTATTTCTGCTGTAGAATAGAAATGTTTGAATCAGTTTTATTGTATTTTCATTCACAATGTATTGCAGATTATGAAAACATCAAGGAGACATCATCTACTATTTATTTATTCTAACAGTAATTAATGAAGGTTAAATCCCTTTATTCTGTTCTGTTCACTCACTGACAAAGTTAATCAACAGAGATTGGAGAAGGATATTAGCCCCCACAACCGGTTACAAAAGTTATGTTAAACAATTACATCTCACTCCCCATGTTCTGGATGATATTTTTCAACATGTAGATAGTAGGTTGGTAGCTGACAAAAGATGAACCAACCGAGCAATGGCACAAGATTCAGAAGAGCTACACTGCTGCAAGCTTGTTACCAGTATTATCAGCAACTGCCAAACATTCATTCACTGGTGCCCCAACAACGCTATATATTATATCACTACATTGGGGAACGATAGTAAATACACAGGTTTTGCTCATTCTGTATCTGTAAGAAAATCTCTCTGTATTTTTTTATTATTATTATTTCAGAGTTCTTTTATTACCACTCAACTCTCAAAAAAAAGGGCATATTTCAAACACTTGCAAAGTGCTACTGCTTTTCCAGGTAGCTGTCCTGGCAGTCCTTCAGTCAAAGGGAACTGACCATGGTGCTGAAAAGCAGTGACATGAAATCTAATAAACCTCTAGGTTAACGGGTCCTTCCTGGGATTCATGTTATAAATAATATAACTGAGACCATGCCCCACTGCAAGATCTCTGACTGTCTGCTGACTCACAGTACCTAAATGCTGCATATTATATCATACATGACCATCTAATGATCCGTACATATTTTTCTAATAATCTTGAAATGTCGATTTCATTGAACATGTACAGCAAATTGTTTCCCATATCTCTCTATATAAAAAGCACACCAACGTTCTATGAAGCCTCCAGCCGGAAGTGTGAAGGGGGCGAGATATCCGGTTTCCCTATGAGTGTCTGCCTGCCCTCTCTGTAACACAGTCAGTGAGGAAAACAGCAGAGCACGAAAATCAATCGCTGGCTCTGTAACAGTGAAGGACTCAGAGGGGGGAGGGGAGAGAGGCCAGAGGGCAGGGACACACACACTCCCACATGCACACAGAAGAAAACATTGCTAGCCCCCGTTTCATTTGCATCAGAAACGGGGCTTTTTTACTACTTTATTAATACATTCTGGAATTAAAAGAAAACAATTTCCAGACTTTTCTCCACTGTAACAGACAGATGCTAATGCAGAGCAAGCTATTCTGGTGTGAGCAGTTATCAGCCCACTGCCCTGAAGCAACCTTGACTCTTGATTTCAGAATATTCACAATGAATATGGATGAGGCATATTTGTATATACAAGTGTTTGCATATATATGTCATGCACGGTCATTTTTGCTTCTCTGAAAACCAGACTGTCAAGATTGGGGAAAGTCTGTGCTGAGTCAAAATGGTCAAATTTGCTTTGCTGAAGTTTATGTTTAGATGAAATGCTAGTTTTCAACCTCAGTCATACCCAGACTTTAGGAGGAGAGAAAAGCTGTGTAGTGTGCAACTTTAAGGAATTATTTGTTTGTAACATACAGTTCAAAAATGCAAGACTGCAAAGGAAAACTGACCTGTCTCTGGCTATTACACACTTTATAAGATTGTGTGTGTTGGCATGTATTTGGCATTTAATGCATATATGCAAATATATGTTGGTATTTTATGTACCTATCAGATGCACCTACTTTACAGAACCATCCCTAAGAGCCTCATATTATATTGGGGGGGGGCGCTGCCAAAGTATGTTGGCTCAGGGCACCAGTTTCCCTTGAGCTGGCTCTGGTCTTACCTGATAATTTTCTTGCCTTTAATCGCAGCAGATGAATCCAGAGACTTGTGGGTTATGACCATCTACCAGCAGGTGGTAATAGAGAGCACTGAACTATCTTATAGGAAGTATGCTCCTTGGTCGGTTAATACGACCATCTACCAGCAGGTGGTGATAGAGAGCACCGAACTGTCTTATTTATTTATTTATTACATTTGTACCCTGCGCTTTCCCCACACATGGCAGGCTCAATGCGGCTTACATAGTAACAAGTAAAAAAGAAAAAGAAATAACAAGGTCTTTAAGAAGATTGTACAAATTGTAGAAAACATAATAATAATGTGGTTAATGAATAAGTAAGAAGTACTAGGAGGGATTAAGTGTAGAAGGGAATGAACGTAGGGAGATGGGTGTAGGAAGGATGAGAGGAAAACAATGGGGGATGAACATAAGGAGAATAGGAGATATGGTCGATGTATAACAGTCATCGGTACAGAATCGTGTATCATGTATCAAGGCTGGGAGGGCAATGCTAGACTTAGTACAGCATTATATATATCTTACATATATACAGATGGCATTTCAGCAAACCATGGTAACAAGTGACGTAACAGGGACATGGGTAGGCAGCTCTTCCATGAAACAAAATGCATTTTGGCTAGAGCACAACACATTCCTGCATTATGGTAAATGTGTCTAAGGCCAGTACATAATACTTTCTCAGGTGGGCAGAGTCAGGACCTATGGTTTTAGGGTTCTGAAGGGAGCCAAGCTGCATCACTTCTGACCCTAGAGCAGGGATTTCCAAAACAGTCCCCGTGACACATCCAACCAGTGAGAGTTTTTAGGATCTCCATAATGTATATGCATTCAATGGAGGTCGTGCATGCAAATTTATAGGATGTATGCTCCTTGGTCGGTTAGTATGACCATCTATCAGCAGGTGGAGATAGAGAGCACTGAACTGTCTTATAGGATGTATGCTCCATGGTTGGTTAGTATTTCTCATAACAAAGCAGAAAAACAATAAGGTATACAACATCCCCCCCTTCCTGATAGGAAGAACACACAGTAGGACTCTTGATAATTGTATAGCAAAACCCTAACAGAGAACTAAACATGAATTAAAAGAATAGCACTGACAATGGGTGGGACCCTGGATTCAGCTGTGATTAAAGAACAAGAAAGTATCAGGTAAGACATACTTTTTCCTTCCTTGGCATCTGCAGCAGTTGAATCCAGAAACTTGTGGGATGTAGCAAAGCAGTCCCTAAGTAGGGTGGGGTGCTAACGTGGCCACAGCATGAACCAATGCATCAAAGGAAGACTCTGTACGAGCAGCAACATCCAAGTGATAATGCCTGGAAAAGGTATATAAAGAAAACCAAGTCACTGCTCTACATATTTCCTTAGAGAGAAATTCTGGAGATTTCATCCAGGACGTTGCCATTCCCTGAGTAGAGTGTGCATGCAGCGAGCTGGGAATCTGTCAGTCCATCAGGAAATAAGCAGAGGCATTAGCCTTTTTAATCTAACTAGCAGTGGTTGCTTTGGAAGCTGCAGTACCACGATTCAGACCTGAAATGAGAACAAGAGATGAACCAAGTATCGGAACTCGTGGAAAGCCTGCAAATATTAAAGAAGGACTCGCCAAACATCAAGGTAATGTAGATAATGATAAACCATTTTGTAATCCTCCTCCTTAAAAGAAGGAAGAAAGAGAGGCTGGTTTAAATAAACCTAGAAGGAAAGGAAGGAACTATATGAACAGTCACCCCTGATTCAGAAAAACAGAGGAATGGTTCTCGGCAGGACAAAGCCTGTAACTCAGAAACTCTCTGCGCCAATGAGATCTCAACTAGAAAGGCAGACTTGAGAATAAGATATTTTGAGGTAGTTTTCCTCAAAGGCTCAAAAGCAACTTTCTACAGAGCCTTGAGCATCAGATTAAGGTTCCACTCAGGGAAAGGACAGTGAGGGGAGGCATAAGAGACTAACCCCCTTCAAGAAACACACCACATCCGGATGAGAAGCCAGGAGGAATCTGAAATTTGACCTTGATAATGGGCAAGAGCCGCCACTTGTAGATGAAGAGAATTATAGGCAAGGCCTTTCTTAAGGCCAGCTTGTATGAAAGGCAAAATATGAGGCAGTGAAAACTTGAATGGAGACAATGCTCTCTCCGAGCACCAGGCCTCAAAGGTCTGTCAGACTTGAGCATAAGTAGCAGAGGTTGAGTGCTTTCATGCTTGAAGCAATGCAGCAATGACCTCCTCCAAATAACTTTATCAATTTTACCTCTCAAGAGCCAGGCCGTAAGACCAAAGTGGGAGGGATCTTCCATCTGAATAGGCCCTGACTGAGAAGCCCTTGACTCGAAGGAAGATGATCACCCTCAATGATGAAGGATCTTGTGAAGCATCTGCCTATCAGCAGCCCAGGGAGAAGACATAAAGAAGAGCTGATTCTGGCCATGGCTGCTGAAGAGCAATCAGCTCTTCTAAACTGGACTCTCTTCTTCTTCTGAAAAACCTAAGTACTTTAGTGTTGTGTCAAGTTGCCATGAGATCCCAAACTGGACTGCTCCACTTCTGAGTTCCCTGCTAAGCTAACTGCTTTTTCCACATTCTCTGGCAACAAATTCCAGAGTTTAATTACACGTTAAGTGATTTCTCTGGTTTATTTTAAATTTTCTAGTATTTTTGAAAGAGTAAGCAAGCATTCATACCTACCCATTCAACTCCACTCAGTATTTACAGACCTCTACCATATCTCCCCTCAGCTGTCTCTTCTCTAAGCATCGGCACAAAAAAGACTGCTGAAGAGGGACGCAGGTGAGCTGTGACTCACCAATGTTGCCACCACGGAGCCTAGCACCCACACATAATCCCTAGCAAAGGGATTTCTGGAGCGCAAGAGGCAACAAATCTGATCTTGAAGCTTGATTTGCCTTTGATCTGGTAAAAAAAAACCCCTTGCCCTGGAGTGTTGAAATGAACCCCCAGGTATTCCAGTTTGTGAAAAAACAAGATGACTCTTGGATAGACTGATAAAACAACCTAGGGACTGTAGCAGAGCAATCACAAGGGAGGTGACCTGCCGGTTCTCCTGCTCTGTGGATATCCTGATCAGTCAGTCATCCAGATATGGATACACTCTGATTCCTTCTTTCCTCAGAAAGGCAACCACGGCCACCATCACCTTGTGGTATTTTAGTTTGGCGCGATTTCTTGGCATCCTGCTTTATCTCATGTATTTATTTCAGAGTGGATTCACATTGTGAAGAGCTCCGACGTGATTTACCCCTGAGGCAGGCACTGTTTTAAGCCGAAATATGGCCCGGTCGGGTCATCAATAAAGCTGCCATTCTTGAGAGCCCTTTGTGCTTCTTTTTGACTATTTGTACTGTGTACTTTACCACTACTATTATTTATCATTTCTATAGTGCTACTAGACATATGCAGCACTGTACACTTGAACATGAAGAGACAGTCTCTGCTAAACAGAACTTACAATCTAATTAGGACAAACAGGACAAATAAGGGATAAGAGAATTACTAAGGTGGGACTGAACAAGTGATAGGGGTTAGGAGTTAAAAGCAGCATCAAAAAGATGGGCTTTTCAAATCTAGGCTAAGAGATGGAGCTTGTCGTACTGGTCCAAGAAGTCTATTCCAGGCATATGGTGCAGAAAGATAAAAGGAACGGAGTCTGGTGTTAGAAATGGTTAGTACTTTCAACCCTCTCCATTGCTTGTTGCACTATCACCTTGGAAAAGTGCATCACTTGGAGCTGAAATTACTGACCTAAAATGGCAAACCTCAAAAAATGTTGACGAATAGGCCAAATAGGAATATTTAAGTAAGCCTCTTTGAGAGCTAGAGCTATGAGAGACTCTCCTGGCTGAACCGAAGTCAGCACAGAATGCAAGGTTTCCATGCAAAAATGCTTGACTTTCAGAAACTTGTTTACCTTCCTGAGGTCTAGAATGGGGCAGTGAAGTACCCCTTTCTTTGGCACTACAAAATAAATACAATATCGTCCCTGACCCTTCTTGGGAACAGAACTGGTACCATAGCTCCTAACTCTTTTCAGGAGTGCAGAGTTGAAAGTACCACTGCCTGTTTTGAAAAGGCCCTACATGGGGACTCCAAGAAAATATCTGTGATAGGAGAGAGGAATTTACTGATGTAAAATGCATAGTAACCACTGATGGCTCCCTTCATGGTACATTGAGCATTGTGAAAAATAAAATTGTACTATACTGGAAGGAGGTTTTGGCCTCTGAAAGCTAAATGTATTAGTTCAGTAAAATGGTATTATTTATTTTCTATATTTGTTTTATTTCTATTTGTTAATTTGTAAAGTGGTGATTGGTATTTGTTAGTGTTTTCAAATTTACATCTCCTGTATTTATATTTTGCACAGTACTAGGGGACATTTTCTGTTTCTGTGGTGTTGCATTGTATGCAGAGTCTGGCATCTTGGGGGTTCAGTTTAATTTTTGTCTAAATAGAAAGTTTATGATTACTTATTCTATAGTGGATTAGGGTGTATCTGTGAAAAAGACATGGCTTTCAGATGGCATTGACTGTGCAGGATCGACGATCTGTACTATTCTGTCTGGTTTCATTTTACAATAGGTGAATTGATGTTCTAGTGCTCACTGTAGTGTTTAAGATGCTTTCCTTTTCCTTGTGTGACTCGTAGAAATTACTGCTTATGGTATGGTAGAATTGCTCTATAGGTCCTGAGTGTTTTGTATTCTCAGTATGCCTAGTACTGGATTTTGGAGGGGGGTGTTAAAAAAATGACCAGCCCGGGTGTCAACTACCCTAGGTACACCACTGCCTATGCCAGCTCAAATATTGGGCCCAAAGTGGCTGGATAGGGGAGGGACCTGGCACCACCAATATATCCCCTACAGCTGGCACCACTCGGTCAAGATACCCCCAAGTTCAACTGGACCAGAAAACCCAGAAGAGAAGCTGTAGTAAAGATGAAACCAGGAGCTTGTGAAAGACCATCCACCACCTATTAGAAATAGAGATATACTAACTGACCAAGGAGTATATCATTCTAGAAGACAGTTTAGTTCAGTGCTCTCTATTTCCACCTGCTGGTAGATGGTCAGAACCCACAAGTCTCTGGATTCATCTACTGCAGATGCCAAGGACGTAGTGTTATTCATACACACAGAAGACTGTAAACTGCAATACTGAGATACCACAGATTGGTGACTCCCTTGACAATTTAAGATATGGTAAAAGCCTGACTTTTACCACAACTTGATAACTCCCCTCATAATCTGTAGTGATCTAACTTGGTGTCCAGTACTATATAAATGTTCAGATGAATAGATAAGCTCCTCTGAAAAAAAGGATGCAAGTAGTTTGCTTTTGGTATGTGTCAGGAAAGCCAGCCAGGCCACCTTTATCACAAGTTCTTAGAATGAAAGAAAATCCTTAGTAAGTTGGGCTCTGTCAAAACGTGTTACTATGGCATGTTTCTCCCTCAAACTGTAGGCTGTAGTCAGTAACTTCTGTTACTGATTAGTACCTGTTAACATAGTTAATGCTCATTATTTTACTACAAATCCCATTTCATACAATGAGATCTAATTACTGTTAATGTATGCTTGCTGTGTTAACGCACTTAGAACCAGTAGCACGCATTAGTAATTATGGCCTTGTGTTAGACAAGCTTTCCCAAACCTGTCCTGGGGACCTCACAGACCAACCAATAGAGGCAAGTCCCAACAAAAAGATGTAGACATAAAAGAAGGAGTTAGATGTCAACACAAAATCCAAAGCAGCATGGTTAATAGCCACTTTATTCAAAAAAAGTCTGAACATGTTTTAACCAAGATAGTAGATTCAACATATGTCAGGAATCTCTCACATATGGCGGCAAATACCCAGTGTACTGGAATGTAACTCACCTTCTTGAGCTACTACTGAAAAAGGGGTGAGCAAAATCCAAATAAATAAATAAAGATATTGGAGAAGTATGGATGTAAAACAGTATCAACAAATTTTGATATTGGTTCAAGAACAGAACTTATAAGAGTAGGCCTATAGTGTCTCTTGAATAAAACATCTTGGACTTTTTTGAATACAATGACTGTTACCATACTGCTTTGGTTTTGTGTTAGCATCCAACTTCTTCTACATCTGTGGGGCCCTCACAGCCAGTCAGGTTTTCAGGACATCCACAGAGAATATGCTTGAGGTAAATCTGCATATATGTTTATGTTGATTAGACTTGATTAATCATCCTTTGCCGATTATTCCAGGGCAGTGTACCATAAAATATATATATAAATTACATCATAAACACAGCGAAAACATAAAAAGCAAAGTACGTAAAACAACATAAAAATGACAAAACCTTAATAAATTACATTATTAAATAACTATGGGTGTTCAGCCAGAACATTTTCATGTTGTGTCATGTCCTGTTGTTTTTTCCAGGAATATTCTTTTTGTACGGGTTGTAATTTTCCTTATGTCATCACAGAAGCAACGAAATTAATGCTGCTCTTAGAAATGAGTGTCACTGTTTGCACAAAGAGCACACTCTTTTAGAAAGGGTGTGCCCTCTTTCCCAATGGTTCATGTATGAGTGCACTATTCACACATGAGCACACTGTCATGAAAAAGGGCACACCATTTCTGGAAAAAAAAATGCTCTTTGCGCTTTTTAGGAAGAGTGTGCAAAGGGCACACTCTTTTGAAAGAGTGCACACTACTGACGGCAAACGAAAAACATGACATTTTTGTGCTTTTCTACATGTCTTCATTTGACAATAACATGGGATCGTTATTTTGACATTTCCTATGTCATTTCAAACAAATGCACATGCATGTGAACAACACAATACAAAAACAGACATAAAAGAAAAAATAAAGTTTGGGTCTCCAGAGCATACAGATTTATTTCATGTATATTCACTATGGATATCCTAAAACCCTGAGTTGCTGTGGAGTGTCCAGGATAGGTTGGGAAGCCCTGGAATCAGAAAGATGTCCAACTCTTTCTTTCTCCTTTCTTGGAGCTGCCAGAGACTCCAAGAACGAAGAGTGCTTTGAGAGGAATTCATACTCAAGACCACTCTACACTTGACGAACTTTTAAATTACTTTCTTTAAAAAAAAAAAAAACCCACTTTCCTTCACCTCCTGGCATTTACAATCAACAGGGTCAGAAAAAAGGAGAACACTTCCAAAAGGCTAAGAGTAAAAGCTTTACATACCAAATGGCAACCCCTCCCACCTCCCCCAAAATCGAGCTTCTGAATTGTTAAACAAAACTCTTAAATATATTAGCACAGCAGATTAAACTAGTTATCCACCGTCTAATTAACTGTGATATCCAAGAGAAGGTTGGGTTTATCACCAGAATACAAAGCAGGAGGCACAACTGAGGGATGAGGCTGTCAAACTGTGGCTTAATTCAGTCTAATACAGACACGCTTGTTCATTACTGCAGTTTAATTACGCTCTCAATAGAAAGGCAAATCTCATTATTTTTAATGATTTATGCATTATCGTTTTTAAATTCCAAGTAATCATTCTCCTTTTCCTGCCAGAATGTGAAACGCACCGTGCATGATGTAACCAGCAATAGAGTGAAGAGAGGACATCACTGCAACAAGCGCCGTTCACAAGGAGTCGAAACTACGGCCACGTAAGCTGTCAAACAGAAACAGCACAAACCTCCTTTCTTCTGCACTGCCACCTTAACTACATGTCAAAGGGACACATGTTTGCTACACTTGTCGTCCCCAGATTTCCCAAACCTCCTGCAACTATTTCTTTTATTTTTGCATATTTTTGAAAATTTTGCAACCAGCTGCAAAACTGGCTGTGGTGAGCATTTTGGAAAGGGAAAGTACACATCAAATAGCAGCGAACATATTTGTCTGTTTATGTCTGCTCCAGAGCAGGTATAAGAACACATGTGTATCTGCCAGGATTTAAACTTGTACTTTACATACTGCAAGCCCATAAACTCTGTCTTCAGGAATGACCATTTACACAGCATACAAAAAATGCATAGTATCACTGCCTGTGCATACTTCTATATATGTGACTAGCACATTATTTTAAAAATGGCTCTTCCCATATATAAAGTCCAGGCAACTGACTAAGGGGCCGATGCAGAAAACCTTGCATGAGAGTCCCTGACCACACAGCTTCTAATGCAAAGTTCCCACAAAATATTACCATCACGATGCAGTAATCATAAGCATGCAAATTACTACCATGTTAAAATTGGCAGCAGTAATCAACTGATCATTGTGAAAATGTCTCTCTTCCTGTTAGTGCATGAGCGATGATTGGCTCACACACTGACAGGAAGGATGACAGTTTGTAAAAAGTCACCAGTCTACATTGGCTCTATCCTACTGAGCAGCCCCCATCCCTGGAAGTTTAGTGGCCTGACCCAACCTGACTCCCCTGCTCAAACAATAAAAAAGCACCCCTACCCCTCCTGACAGAACAACTCCCCACCTCCCGACTTTAAAAAGATCCTTGGTGTCTAGGGAATCTCCCCCCTTGGCTACCACTGCCCTGCCATTAACAAAAACCCCTGGTCTCTAGGGCAACCTCTCCTTCATCATACACCTTCAAAGAGGCAAGAGGAATGTTCACTCAACTCTGATTGTGTGCCGCCATCTGAAAAATTACAGTGCCTGACTCCATGTGATGTATCTTAGAATGTACCAAATGGATCAATGTGCCAAATAATGGTATTTTTCTGCAGAATGCACTACATGGGGTCAGGCATTGTCATATGTCAAGATGGCAGTGCAGAGACAGGATCGAGTGGGCATCGCTCCTGCTTCCTTGAGGGTGCACAGTGGTGGTGGGGGGGGGGGGGGGACTGGGGGGCCAGGGGGACCTTAGATACCTTTGCTCTTATCAGAGGCCCATGACGAAGACAACTTGGAGATGCAGCAACAGTCACATGTGGGGTGGACACTCATGTTACGCTGAATGGAGAGCAAGACCAACACAAAAACTGCAGTAGGTTGTCTGGCAATGCTTTGCCCCAGTGTTCCCCCCTCCCCTAGCTCCTGATCTATGGGGGTGAAGGGTAAAGTGAAAAGGTGATGGGGATGTTAAATAGTGCAGCATCAGTGAAAAGACCAGGTCCTATCAGCTGTAGGAGACAAGCCACAGTGGCACCAAGAGTGGTGTGACTGTTGGGAAGTGGGTGGGGGGACATGACTTGAAAACTGCATCAATATGAATCAACTATGTAACAGATGAAGAGCTAGGATATGCCTGTCGACTGGTGAAGGAGCATCTAGGATGGAGATAAGATCAGGGAACTTACAAGGAGAGAGAAAGGGGAGCAAATATTATCAGAATGAGAAAAAAGTGATGAATTGTGGAAGAAGAGCATGTGGAATAATGAATGGAGATATAGAAGGCCATGTCCACCCCTCTGACCACTGGCACACATCCACTCCCCTCCAACCATGCACAGTGACCAGCACCCGATGCCTACATACCCCCTCCATTCTTCTACTTTCTAACCCTAACCCTCTCCAGTGTGCTCACACACTCACACACAGTCTCTGTCTTACCATACCCACAGAGAGAACCATCTCCTAACACAACCCCACTCCTCCAAAACATTAGGTGGACATGTGCATCAAGTTGGGGGGGGGGGGGGTCTCATAGGCAAAGCTGGCCTAAAGATATCTGATACCCTAGGTGAATCTTCAGCTGTGTGTTCCCACCTCAAGGCCCTGCCCCATGTCCAGCATCTCCCCAACATAGAATAGCCATAGTGGTTCAGACCAATGGACCATCTAGCCCTGTTTTCAACAGTGGTCAAGCCAGGTCACACGTAACTGGCAGAAACCCAAATTGGTGTCAACATGCCGTGTTACCAATCCCAGGGCAAGCAGTTGCTTCCCATGTCTGTCTCAATAGCAGACTATGGACTTTTCTTCCAGGAACTTGTCCAAACCTTTTTTAAACCCAGATATGCTAACCGCTGTTACTACACCCTCTGGCAAAGTGTTCCAGAGCTTAACTATTCAGTGAGTGAAAAATATTTCCTCCTATTTGTTTTTAAAGTATTTCCATGTACGTCCTTGAGTGTCCCGTAGTCTTTGAACTTTGGAACGAGTAAATATTGATTTAATTCTACTCATTCTACACCACTCAGGATTTTATAGACCTCAATCATATCTCCCCTCATCTGTTTCTTTTCCAAGCTGAAGAGCCCTAACCTTAGCCTTTCCTCATATGAGAGTAGTTCCATCCCCTTTATCATTTTGGTCGCTCTTCTTTGAACCTTTTCTAATTCTGCTATATCTTTTTGAGATACGGTGACCAGAACTGAACGCAATACTCAAGGTGAGGTCGCAACTTGGAGTGATACAGAGGCATTACAGTATTTTTCGGTCATATTTGCCATCCCTTTCCTAATAATTCCTAGCATCCTGTTTGCTTTTTTGGCCACCACCGCACATTGAGCAGAAGATTTCCTAAGGTCTTCCTGCAATATTTCATAGGTCCGCACATGTTGTAACAACCTTGAATAGTTTGTGTCATCTGAAATGTAATCACCCTCACTCGTCATTCTGATTTCCATATCATTTAAAACTATGTTAAATAGCATAAGGTCCCAGTACTGAGTCCCTACGCCACTCCACTGTTCACCCTCCTCCATTGAAATCAATGACCATTTAACCCTACCCTCTGTTTTTCTATCCAATAACCATTTTCTAATCCACACCAGAACGTTGCCTCCTATCCCATGAGTCTTTAAGTTTCTCAGGAGTCTCTCATGAGGAAACTTATCAAAAGCTTTCTGAAAATCTAGATACACTACATCAACTGGCTCACCTTTATTCACATGTTTATTCATGCCTTCAAAGAAATGAAGTAAATTGGTGAGGCAAGACTTCCCTTAGCTGAACCCATGCTGACTCTGTTCCATTAAACCATATTGTCTTATGTGTCCAGCATTTCTTCGCAATCCCTATTCCCACCCCTCCAAGGTGTTTAGCATCTCCCCTTCCATATCTCTCCCTGTGAGGTGTTCAGCATTCTTTCTACATCTCCCATCTTCCTCCCCCCCCCCCCCCCCCAAGGTATCCAGCATCTCTCTACTTCCCTACCACCTCCACCCAAAGTGTCCAGCAACTCTCTGCCTCTCTACCTCATTCCCCCCTGAGGTGTTCAGCTTCTCTCTGCTTTCCTCCCCACCGCAAGGTGTCCAGCATCTCTCTGCTTCTCAACCTCCCACCTGAGGTGTTCAACATTTCCTCTTTTCTATCCTCCTCCCCAAGGAAATCAGGGTTTCCCCTTCCCCTTCAGCTCCACAGATGCCTAATTTGCGTAGTGACCAGACCGACTCTGCCCATAGGATACCTTCTGTGGTAGGGTAGTGGATGTGGCACTGGGTTTATACATCAGTATCTTTCACTGGATTTAATGATGGACTTTTCAACAGTATATATACAATGGGCCCAACATTCAGGAGGCAGCCCGCTTAAGTGCCACGTTTGGTGCTGACCCAAGGTATTCAATGCCAGACTGTTTCCGATGACCAGCACTGATATCTAGTTTCAATTTTTGTCCCTCAGAACTTAGCTGATATTCACTGCTAACCGGTTAAGTTCCTAGCAGCTAAAGACAGGACTGCTATTTACACAGTCCTATTACACCGCTCAACCCAGCGCTGAATACCATTGCTAACCAGTTATATGGCACGATATAATAGGTTAGCACTACGCGTTAACTGTGAATATTCATGCAGAAATCCGGTTATCTCCCACTGAATATTAGCGGTTAGCCAGCTAAATGCTATTTAACCGGCCAGGAGCTGTTCCTGGCTGGTTAATTGCGCCGAATATCGGGGGGGGGGGGGGGGGTGGGGGGGTATGTATGACAGTGGAGTGTTGGGACCAAGTTCACCCAAGGGGTGAAAGGAGAGGCCTGGGGAAAGGAAGGAGGCTAATGATGGGGAGGACTGTGTCTTAGGCAGGAGATCTGATGAGAGCGGAGAACAGCTGAGGTTGAGGGCAGGGAGTAAGTTAAAGGGAGAGTTCTAGAGTCCGTGCCACCCTTGTTCCTAAGGTTTTCCAACATACTACATCTTTCATTCCTGCAGCAAACACAGAGTCACATACACATTCCATCCCCTATTACCTGCAGTACTATATACACACAAAGAGTTTGTGCACTTCTTGGTCCTGTAACATTCTTGCAGCAACCACACACCTTGTCCTCCACAGATCAATAATAAAAGCAAAAAGCAGAGACATATTTTACTTAAAATAAAAGGATTTTTTAGCAACAAGTTATGTTTTTACTGCCTTTCTTAAAAAGCACTCTGGAGTATCTAGGGGGTAAACTAGGTGCAGTGGCGTTCCTAGGGTGCTGACACCCGAGGCGGATCGCTGATGTGCCTCCCCCCTGGGTGCAGCTGCGACCCCCCCCCCCCCCCCCCGGTGAAAGACACCTCCCCTGGGTGCAGCGCGACCCCCCCACCCCGCGAAAGGACACCTCCCCCCGGTCGAAAGGACACCCCCCGGGTGCATTTTTACCTGCTGGTGGTGATGGGGGGGGGGGGGGTGCTGCGCGCCTGTCCGGCTCGCTCATTCCATGCTCCCTCTGCCCCGGAACAGGAAGTAACCTTTCCGGGGCACAGGGAGCACGGAACGAGTGGAGCAGACAGGCACGTGGCACCCCCCAGCGGCGTGCACCCGGGGCGGTACCGCCCCCCCTTGGTACGCCACTGACTAGGTGCCTATTCTATAAAGCAGTGCTTCTCCAACCCAGTTGTTAGCGCCACCCTGCCAGTTGGTTTTCAGGATATCCTCAATAATTATGTACGAAAAAAATCTATATGCAGTGGAGGTAGTCCAGGCTAATCTCTCTTATGACATTCATTGCAGATATCCTGAGAACACGACTGACTCCCCCCCCCCCCAAACAGGGGACATAGTGCGCTTCACCCCCCCCCCCCATCTCCAGGAGACATAGAGGGGCATAATCGAATGTCACCGGCCAAATAGATCGCCGGCAGCGTTACAGCTGGCCGGAACCGTATTATCGAAAAAGATGGCCGCCATCTTTTTTTTAATAATACGGTTTAGCCCGGCCAAATGCCTTGGAGTTCGCCGGGTTTGAGATGGCCGGGTTTGTTTTTTTCAGCGATAATGGAAAGTTGTCGCCAAATTCAAGGCATTGGCCGTGGGAGGAGCCAGCATTTTAGTGCACTGGCCCCCCCCTACATGCCAGGACACCAACCAGCCACCCTAGGGTTCACTGCGGTGGACTTCAGAAAAGCTCCCACGGGCTAGCTCCCTTACTTTGGGAGCTGAGCCCCCCAACCCCCCCCCCCCAAACCCACTACCCACAAATGTACTGCACCCACTGAAATGCTCCAGGGACCTGCATACAGCCTCTAGGACTTATTGCTGCTGTATAACTTTGGCACACAGTTCACACCTGAAGACTAATCTCTCTGAAAAAGTCCTTTCTTGAAATAACCACGTTTACTCACACTTAACTGCAGATCAGATGTTGTGCCCCCTGGCAAAGAGTCCCCTGGTACTAGATTAGCAGTAGGTTAGAGCATGGCACAATGGTGTACAATGCCCTCTTTCAGCACCATTCAAGGTAAGAACTACGTTCTCTAACGTGGGTAACACAGGAAAGGGGAACTAAAAACTGACTTACAAAAATGGCCACTAACTGCATGGACTACAACAGGAAACAAACCAGGGCACACTCTGACCCAGTTAGCAGGGGGGAAAAGCACCATGGAGTAGAGCCCAGTACCCTACACCCACCACAATGCATTGCTAATGTGACTCTGTAGGGCACCTAACAGAAAGGAGTCACACTCACCCGAGAGCCACATCGCAACCGGGAAAGGCTGTCGGAGGATACAACACATTCTGCTGTCATGGAGGTGGGTACGGTATTTGAGGCTGGCATACAGGCTGGCAAAAAAAGGTTTTAGTTTTATTTTTTAGTATGGAAGGGGTTGTTGGTGACCACTGGGGGAGTATGGGGAGGTCATCCCCCATTCCCTCCAGTGGTCATCTGGTCAGTTGGGGCACCTTTTGAGGCTTGGTCGTGAAAATAAAAGGACCAAGTAAACCCGGCGAATACTGCTTAACGCCGCTTTTTTTTTTTCATTATTGGCGAAGCCGGCCATCTGGTAGCCACGCCCATGCCCGCCATGCCCCGCCTTCGCTAATCTACCGACACACCCCCTTGAACTTTGCCGGCGAAGCGACGGGAAAGCGGCGATGCTGTCTAAAATGGCGCTTTCGATTATACAGATTTCGCCGCTTTAAGAAATGCCGGCCATCTCCCAATTTGTGTTGGAAGATAGCGGCGAGCACTTTCGATTATAAGCTGGATAGCAAACCACTACCTCTTGTTCGACCCTTTCTGAAAACCACCACAGCACTCTAGGTGAACTAATTGGATAATAGATAATGAGATCAGAACCCCATCAAAGTGCAGCTCCGTTTCATTCCTTACATCTCCTTTTAAGTATAAGCAGGAATGCTTTATCAGCCAATCTCCACTCCATTTCATACCACATGTATACAGCTCAAGGTTTTTTTTCTTTTAAGACATATTTCTTTCATCTTAAAACAGCTTCCCATTTTCATGAGTCAGTTATAAAATACAGTCACCATTCAATGGTCATAAAAAAACTATAACTACCCAAATCACTGGTTGGTTTATGATGCTATACATGTACAGGACACATGTACTAGGCCACACACATAAAAGGTTCTCTTTGTTCCCTTAATTTTTTTTCCCAATAAATGTGCAATTTCTAAGTTCCAAACAAGCAGGCACATATGCCTATAATTTATACAACTGGCAAAAGTATGCATAGCTTGACTAAATGCAGGAGTACCTCGTCTGGTGCCATCTTTAAATAGCAACTGAATGAGAGAAAAACCTTATTACCACTTGCTCTGTATTGTCACAGGATGCCAGTTCTAAAATGACAGATTTGATTGATCAGGAGATTCATCATTCAGCAACAATATGAAGAATAAGGCTTTGTTTTGTAAACTCAATTATTAGCCTTTAACCTTCTGAAGAAAAACAGGATGTGGCATAGGCACTGGTATGGGGTAGACCACTGGTTCCCAAACTTGGTCCTGGAGGCACCCCAACCAGTCAGCTTTCAAGATACCCACAATGAATATTCTGAGAGAGATTTGCATGTAGCAGAAGCAGTGCATGCAAATCTCTCTCATTAATATTTATATGGATATCCTGAAAACCTGATTGGCTGGGGTGTCACCAGAACCAGGTTTGACAACCACTGGGGTAGCCCCCTGAGGCCATCACCATAGTAGCAACTAGAGAACATGGGGCGGAGCCAAAGATGGGTTGGTTTGGACCTCCAACCATAAAGGTGTTCCACTGCCCTGGGTGTGGGTTCAAATCATCAAGTTTAGTAGCTTCAGCTAGCTCTTCTTTTCTCTTAGTGTAAGATGCAGAAAGTAGCTACTTTGTGAATGTCAGAGGAAGAATCCTTGGAGGGAGAGCAAGCAATAAATGAGGTTTCATTCTGCAAAGGATTTCTCTCTTTCCCATCTGCCTACCATAAGTGCCTTCAAAGATTAGTCACATCTGCTAGCCAAGAATTGAAGCAGGATACCTCTGATACATAACCTGTTGGTACTAGCTCAAAGACTGTCTCATGCCTAGCTACCCCCTAGTACTACAGCACAACACTTCCATGGCTTATCTGAAATATGCTAGCTTCAAGCAGGAGGAGATCTGGATGACAGCAGCACTAGGTGGTACCAGCAAATCAGCAGGCAGGCATTATGCTTCGTATTTCATTCATTCAGAGGATAGAGTTCATAGAAAACAAGAGATCAAAAAGTATACTGCATGTACTCATCACAGTCAATAAGCCAATACACACACACACACACACACACACATATCTATGAGTATCTATCTTATTGGGCCAATATTGAAATGGACATACATTTGTGGTAGCAACTAAGAGGGTAGTTCTATAAGGAGCCACCTAGTTATAGGCAGAAGGAATACACAGAAATGGTGGTATTTAGTCATTTTGTGCATACATGACCACATACATGTGTAAATAGCCCCTTATAGAATACCAACTAGTGACAAAGTATGCACCATGATTTGATGGTTCATGCTTTGCCAGTGGGTGTGCATATGGGTGGAGTTTGGAAGGAACACACAAGTGCACTTAACATTTATATAATATTATAATTTATGCATATTCTGGGTATTTATACCAACTATAGGGTTGGTGTAAGTGATCATGTCCTAAATACAGATATGTTTTCTGCCACTTGCACTAGTGTTCTATAAAGGAAAGTAGGTGCCTATTTTCCATTACAGCATCAGTTTAAAATAGGGACCATAAGCAGCATCTTCAGTAGGTGAATTGTTAAAGAATTACCTTTTAAATGTATAAGTCCATATCACCATTATACAGATAATGCTATCAAAAATTCCCTCTAAATGTGGGAGCTACTCCTGAGAAGACTTGTTGGTAAGCATCATATGTGTGATACAGGGGATGGGACGGCTTCCCTATCAGTATAGGCTGAAGAAGCTGGGGCTCTTCAGCCTGGAGAAAAGGCGGCTGAGGGGAGATATGTTAGAGGTCTATAAGATAATGAGAGGAATGGGACGGGTCGATGTGGAGCATCTGTTTATGCTTTCCAAAAATACTAGGACAAGGGGGCATGCGATGAAGCAGCAGTGTGGTAAATTAAAACGAATCGGAGGAAATTTTTCTTCACTCAACGCGTAGTTAAACTCTGGAATTCGCTGCCGGAAAAGGTGGTTAAGGCTGTTAATTTAGCGGACTTCAAAAAAGGGTTGGACGACTTCCTGGAGGAAAAAGCCATAGAATGTTATTGAATGGACGAGGGAATACAGTAGTTCTAGGATGGGCGGGACAAATTGCTTGTTCTTTTGGCCGCTGTCGGTGACAGGGTGCTGGGCTCGATGGACCCCTTAGTCCTGTCCCAGCATGGCATGCTTATGTATTTTGGAGAGGATGTGGTTAGGCATGCTCTTTGGGGGGGAGGGGGGCTGGGCCCTCCAAAGTTCAGGCACTGTCTGCCGCTTTGGCTGGCAGGGAACCCCCAAGCCCTGCCAGTGGAAGCCCTCCTCTATGTGAAGCTTGATAGCTGGTGGTGCATTTCCAGGGCCGTCCTCTGTGTCCAGCCGCCCTCTCCCAACACATGCTTGATTTTTGTGAAACTGAGGGAGGCCTTCCTCCCATGCGTGTTTCAAAAATCAAGCATGTACAGGGGATGAGCCCCTTCGTGCGTGCTCAGTTTCACAAAACAAACAAGCATCTGTGGGGAGAGTGGCTGGTGCAGCAGTGGCCCAGGAAAAGTGGCCACCAACTACAAGGGCTTTGAATGGGAGGAGGGCTTCCTCTGGCGGACTTAGGGACCCCCTCCAGCCAGGTATATGGGGTTGTATGTGGGGCATAATTCCCTCCCACAACACCCACACATTGGGCTCAAGCCTTCCCAAAATCCGAGATCTGATTGCATGCCTGTTGGGGACATATGAGGGGTTCCAACATGTAGGATACGAGTGTGTGGATGTAACTGTGTTTATCACTGGGCCTATTTGGGGTACTGAGGGAATAGATACTGAGATATAACCAATCCAGTTTTTCAACTTAGGAAATCAGTAGTATCTGTTCAAAATTTTGTGTTTGTAGTGCCTACATTTCAGAGTTCCTTCAGGACAAACAAAGAAATAAACATTCAAAAATGTTGACATAGATTAGGCACAGAACAGAATAATACATTCATAAACTGAACATATGTTGAAAATTACAACAACCTGAAAGGGAATCAACAAAATAAAATTAAATCCACAAAACACAGAGGGGTTGTGGAGAGAAAACCAGAAAATAAACTGTTTAGCACTATTGGTTACTGTGGGTGTGATTTTGCCAGTGAAAAGTCAAATTACCAGCCTCCGCATTATTAGTCATTTGATTTTTATCATTTGAGGCTCAAAATTTCTAGAGCAGTTTGTAATAGTTTTTTTAATTATGCCAGCTATGGCACTTACATTTGATCAAGAAAACTTTACAACTACAGTTATGCAGCCATTAAATCAAGACTAGATTACATAATGGTTTAATTTTGAGATTACCTAAATATACTGCACACATTACAGCTTGAGAGCTTAAAATTCAGTCACAGAGCTTAAACTAGATTCTGAAAACAACTAGAGCACAAGGTACTTACCTAAGCATTTAAGGAACTGAAAAGCATGTGATCCAATTATATTTAAAAAAAAAGAATGCTAAGATATATACCTCTCTATGTTCTAAAACTGAGAGTAAGTTATCTGACAAACACCCTAACCAGGCACCTAGCCAGATCTCGGATTTTAAGGGGTCCAGATCCCAATGTAGGAATGCACAAAATTCTGTCCCACTTGAGCTGGTGGGGGTCCCCAAGTCCCGTGAGCAGAAGCCCTTCTCCATCTGAAGCCTGGCAGTTAGCGCTGCTTTTCTTGGGTTCTAATGCGCCAGCCGCTCCTCCCTCACATGCTCAGGTTTTGAGAAACTGAGCATGTGGGATGGAGACCCCCCCCGTGTGTGTGTGAAAACCAAGCATATGGGGGAGGGGTGCAAGCCTCCCTCACACATGCGCAGTTTCACAAAAACTGAGAATGCGTGGTGGGCGTAGCCATGCATCAGCAGCCCATGAAAAACGCCATTAACTGACAGGCCTCCCTAGCTTTGCACAGAGTAAGGCTTCGGCTGGCAGGGCTTAAAGACCCCCACTAGCCAAAGTGGCAGACACAACCTCAATTTGGGGGGGGGTCCAACCCCCCCCCCCCCCACACACAACACACACACACACACACCTGCGACTATCTCACTGACCTAAATCCAGTCTGAAGACAATATGAAACAGTCAGGTACCTTTTATTAAATATGGAGAAAAAGGGAGGGTATGGGGAATAAAAATTTTATTCTATGTATTGTATCCAACAGTTCCAAAGTAACGTTATTGTTGTGTGATGTGTTCTTTTGTTGTATGTGCAGTTTCTAATAAAAATGATTTAAAACAAAAATAACCATCATTGGTCGAAAAAAACTGCATAAGCATCGTAAATCAGCTTTTACAAAAACGAGAATCAATATTACGTGAACAAGAAGTCCTTTAGCCTAGCCACATAATCTGAAATATTAAAAATGTCAGAAGCTGTACTGAGCTTTTACAATATCTTCAAAGCTGCTTGTACTTTCAAGATATCCGACTACATGAAGGAACTCTGGCAGCACCTTCAAAGGAGCTCAGAAAATTCCCACGGACCCCCGGTTTGCACAACCTCATCAGGGGAATATGTGTTTAAACAACCACAACAACCGGCTAGCGGGATTAACCTACTTGGAATTAGTGGTTTTTTTCATTTACAATTCCAGTGTTATGGAATCAGCTCCCCAAAATGTTATCTTGACACAGGATCTTTCAGAATACAGAAGTGCACGAGGACCTGGTTATTTGCTTGGTTCTCTGTCATGAATTCTGTGCTTTAATTGTTGAGTGTTGACAAGTCATTTAGGAGGGACTTTAGGGAGAGTTTGTTTAGTTAATGAGCAGAATTTAGGCGTACATTATATTCGACTTACTTTACGTATATTTAAGAGTGACTAAGTTGTTTGCTGGTAGTTTATAGTATGAAGTGTTTATGAATATGCATAAATAAAGGGGTAGATAGATATTCAAAGGGTTTAGGCAGGAAAGGCTCCAGGCCGCTTAAACCCCGCTGAGCTGGCCAGCCACTGATATTCAGTGGCACCTAATTGGATAGTGCAGCTGAATAGTTTCCTGCTAACCGACCATCCCCTAACTGGCTAGCTTAGGGGCAGGCTTGGGGCGGAGTAGGGCAGAGCCCAACTTAACTGATTAGCAGTGAAAATTCGGTCTGCTAGCAAAAAGGCTGTCCTAACTTGTGCGACAGTATTAATTTGCCAATGGTCTGATACTGGTCGGTGCCCGGTTAACTTCCAGTCAGCATATATACTCGGATATTCAATGCTGGGAGCCACACTTGTCCATGCATTAAATACCCAGGGTTGGGTCAACCTGCCGCTTACAAGCCACTTACTACTGTGGGCTGTATATTATCCCCCAAATTTCTTGAAGGTGTGATACTTTATATTTGTATGGACTCTACTGAGTTTTGTTTCATGATTGATAATTTGATTTAGACTTATGTGAGTACATAAGTATACTGGGACAGACCGAATGTTCATCAAGCCCAGCCCAGCATCCTGTTACCAACAGTGGCTAATCCAGGTCACAAGTACCTGGCAAGATCCCAAAACAGTGCAATACAATTTATGCTGCTTATCTTAGAAATAAGCAATGGATTTTACCCAAGTCATTTTAATAATGGCTTATGGAATTTTCTTATAGGAAGCTAGCCAAGCCTTTTTTAAAACCTCGCTAAGCTAATTGCTTTTACTACATTCACTGGCAACGAATCCCAGAGTTTAATTACACATTGAGTGAAGAAATATTTACTCCAATTCGTTTTAAATTTAGTACTTTGTAGCTTCATTGCATGCCCCCTAGTCCTAGTATTTTTGGAAAGAGTAAACAAGTGATTCACGTCTACCCATTCCACTCCATTCATTATTTATAGACCACCATCATATCTCCCTTCAGCCATCTCTTCTCCAAGCTAAAGAGCCCTAGCCACTTTAGCCTTTTCTCATAGGGAAGTCATCCCAACCCCTTTATCATTTCATCATCACCGTTCTCTGTACCTTTTTTAATTCCACCATATCTTTTTTGAGATGCAGTGACCAGAATTGCACACAACATTCAAGGTGTGCTCGCACCATGGAGCAATACAAAAGCCTTATAACATCCTCATTTTGGTTTTCCATTCCTTTTCTAATAATAACTAACATTCTATTTGTTTCTTAGCCACCGCTGCCCACTGAGCAAGGGTTTCAACGTATCATAAACGATGACACCTAAATCCCTTTCCTGGTTGGTGACACCAAATGTGGAACTCTGCATTATGTAGCTATAGTTTGGATTCCTCTTCCCACATGCATCACTTTGCACTTGCTCACATTAAATGTCATCTGCCATTTAGATGCCCAGCCTCCCGGTCCTATAAGGTCCTTTGTAATTTTTACAATCTTCTTGCGATTTAACAACTTTGAATAACTTTGTATTGTCAGAAAATTTAATTACTCACTAGTTATTCCCATCTCTAGATCATTAATAAATATGTTAAAAAGCAACAGTCCCAGCACAAACCACTATCTACCCTTCTCCATTGAGAATACCGACCATTTAACCTACTCTCTGTTTTCTATCTTTTAATCAGTTTTTAATCCAGAATAGTACACTACCTCCTATTCCCATGACTCTCCAATTTCCTCTGGAGTCTTTCATGAGGTACTTTGTCAATGCCTTTTGAAAATCCAGATACACAATATCAACCTGCTCACCTTTATCCACATATTTGTTCATCCCTTCAAAGAAATGTAATAGATTGGTGAGGCAAGATTTCCCTTCACTAATCCCTGTTGGCTTTGTCTCATTAATCCATGCTTTTGAATATGCTCTGTAATTTTCTTCTTTATAATAGTCTCTACAAGTTTTCCAGGCACCAACAGGCTCGCCGGTCTATAATTTTTCGGATCACCTCTGGAACCTTTTAAAAAATCGGCCTTACCTTCCAATATTCCGAAACCATGCTTGATTTTAAAGATAAATTACATATTACTAACAACAGTTCTGCAAGTTCATTTTTCAATTGTATCAGTACTCTGGGATGAATACCATCTGGTCCAGGCGATTTGCTACTCTTCAATCTGTCAAACTGCACCATTACACCTTCCAGGTTTATAGAGATTTCATTAGTTTCTCTGACTCGTCAGCTTTCAATATCTTTTCTGGCACCTGTATCTCTCCTAAATCTTCCTTGGTGAAGATCGAAGCCAAGAATTTATTTAATCTCTCTGGTATGGCTTGGTCTTCCCTGAGTGCCCCTTTCACCCCTCAGTCATCTAGCAACTGATTCTTTTGCCGGCTTCTTGATTTTAATATACCTAAAAAAAGTTTTACTATCATACCTATTTTTGAAAGAGAAGGAAGCCCATCTTTCGACACAAATCGCAAGATGGATGTCCTTCTCACAGGGTCGCCCAAATCGGCACAATCAAATGCCGATTTTGGGCGTCCCCAATTGCTTTCTGTCACGGGGACGACCAAAGTTCAGGGGGGCGTGTTGGAGGAGTAGAGAAGATGGGACTTGGGCGTGCCTGACATATGGGTGTCCTTGACCCATAATTGAAAAAAGAAGGGCGTCCCTGACGAGCACTTGGACGACTTTACTTGGTCCTTTTTTTGTTACGACCAAGCCATGAAGAGGTGCCTGAACTGACCAGATGACCACTGAGGGATTCAGGGATGACCTCCCCTTACTCCCCCAGTGGTCACTAACCCCCTCCCACCCTCAAAAAATAGTTTAAAAATCTTTTGTGCCAGCCTCAAATGTCATACTCAGGTCCATCGCAGCAGCATGCAGGTCCCTGGAGCATTTTTAGTGGGTGCAGTGCATTTAGACAGGCGGACCCAGGTCCACCCCCCCCCCCTACCTGTTACACTTGTAGTGGTAAATGTGAGCCCTCCAAAACCCACCACAAACCCACTGTACCCACATCTAGGTGTCCCCCTTCACCCATAATGGCTATGGTAGTGGTGTACAGTTGGGGGTAGTGGGTTTGGGTGCTCAGCACACAAGGTAAGGCAGCTATGTACCTAGGAGCAATTTATGAAGTCCACTGCAGTGCCCCCTAGGGTGCCTGGTTTGGTGTCCTGGCATGTAAGGGGGACCAGTACACTATGAATGCTGGCTCCTCCCATGACCAAAGGCTTGGATTTGGTCGTTTCTGAGATGGGCGTCCTTAGTTTCCATTATCGCTGAAAATCAGAAACACCAAGTCTAAGGACGACCATCTCTAAGGTTGACCTAAATTTCCAGATTTGGGTGTCCCCGACCGTATTATCGAAACGAAAGATGGAAGTCCACCTTGTTTCGATAATACAGGTTTCCCCATCCCTTCACAGGGATGTCCTGCGAGGAAGTCCTCAGAAAAACTCGGGCATCACCTCGATTATGCCCCTCCATGTGTTTTTTGCCTCCAACGCAATCTTTTTTCAAAGTCCCTCTTGCTTTCCTTATCAGTACTTTGCATTTGACTTGACATTCCTTATGCTGAAGGATTTTCTTTTAGCTCTAATAGCTTCCTTTACCTCACTTTTTAACCATGGTCTTCCTCCCTCCTTTATTAATGCGTGGAGTGTATTTGCCTGGGCTTCCAGGATGGTATTTTTGAACAGCATCCCACGCCTGATATAAATTTTTGAGCTTTAAGCTGCTCGTCTTTTTTTTTTTTTTTCATCATTCTTCTCATTTTATCATAGTCTCCTTTTTGAAAGTTAAATGCTAACGGATTTCCTGTGTGTATTTACTCCAAAGCCAATATCAAATATGATCAGTTTATGATCACTGTTATCAAGCGGCCCCATCACCATTACCTCCTGCACCAGATCATGCACTGCGCTAAGGACTAGGTCTAGAATTTTCCTCCTTTTGTTGGCTCCTGTACCAGCTGCTCTATAAGGTTAGTGCAGCAGACTCTGATTCTGGAGAACAGGGTTCAATTCCCACTGCAGCTCCTTGTAACTCTGGGTAAGTCACTTAACCATCCATTGTCCCAGGTACAAATAAGTATCTGTATATAATATGTAAACCACTTTGAATGTAGTTGGAAAAAACCTCAGAAAGGCAGTATATAAGGTCCCATTCCCTTTCCCTATAAAGCAGTCCTTGATTCATGAAGGAATTTGCCTCCCTAGCTTGCCCTGATGTTATATTTACCCAGTCATATCGGGATCATTGAAAATCACCCATTATTATTGGGGTCCCCAGTTTGTTAGCCTCCCTAATTTCTGATAACATTTCTACATCTGTCTGTTCATCCTGGCCAGGTGGACGGCAGTACAATCCTATCACTATTCTTTTCCCCGTTACACTTGGATTTCAATTACTCATTAGCTCAAAATCCAAGCTCAAGGCAAGTTATGGTGCAGGTGCTGTAGCTATTCTTTTGCCAAAAGAAGACTTACACTGTCAAGAACAGCCATACTAGGTCAGACCAATGGTCCATCTAGCCCAGTATCCTGTTTCCAACAGTGGCCAATCCAGTCACAAGAACCTGGCAGAAACCTCAAACAATCAAGGTTGAAGCAACTTGTTCAGGGTCACAAAGGACATCACAGGGTTCAGTGGGATTGAACCCTGACTTCCCTAATTCTGAGCCTGCTGCTCTAATTACTAGGTTATACCTCCACTCACTGTTGAGTGGGTGTTTGTACCTGTCATGTAAAGGTTCCTGCCATAATGACTTGTTCATTGTATTGTGTAATAACTGTGAAAGTGTAGATGCTGCATTCATGTTTCATTCAAATGCTGTAATTTATGTTTCAATTTTGTAAACTAGTTTGAGCACTTGCTGTTAGCGTGGTCTAGAAATTATCTAAACATTGCTGCATGGCAAAGGTATAAAAGTCTACAATATCCCAGACTTTAAAGTAGCAATTTGCTTCTCTTTATGACAAAACATGGAGGCTGCATATTGTTCCATGCTGATCAATATTGAAATGTAAGGCATATCTTGTAAAGTTAGTAAACTACCTATAGATTTTACTTTCTTAACCCATGCATGTGGATATTGGTTTTAAAATGCAAAATGAGTTGTGCTCAGTCCCAGAATGAGTTTAAACCTGCTTTGTAAGTTGGTTCGAGCACTGTAAAGAGAATTAATCGATACTTTCTAAGAGCTAGAGAAAGGAAACCAGCGTATTATTTCAGCAGTTATCATTATCAGTAGAGAAGTTTTTATAAGGAAAGGTAATAAAAGACAATCTGGAATCCAACTCCAGAGGGTGTTTAAAAACCCTTTAACTAGAGGACAAGGGAGAATCAGAGAGGGGAGTATTGGGAGGAAAAGGGAGGGTTCGGAAGGGGAAGGAGCAAGGATTTACAACACGAGTTCTCGAAAAAGGCTTTGTGCAAGCTAAGGGTTAAGGGTCCTACTTTTGACAATCATCAATCAAACTGAAGAACAGTTAGAGAAGGAGGGGGGGAGGGAGGAATATAAAAGCTGATGACAAGACAGACGAAGTGTACAACAATGAGGAATTACTCAAATGTTTTCATAAAACAGTTCAATTGGTGTTTATTCTTTGTTCGTTCAATAAAAACTATTGAAATATTAACACAAAATAGAGGGGAGAAGATGGGTTAAAATGTTAAAAGTTTGATGACGGATTTACCATTTTGTTTTTAAGGAGTACATATGTATTTTCAACCTACAGTGGTGGAAATAAGTATTTGATCCCTTGCTGATTTTGTAAGTTTGCCCACTGACAAGACATGAGCAGCCCATAATTGAAGGGTAGGTTATTGGTAACAGTGAGAGAGAGCACATCACAAATTAAATCCGGAAAATCACATTGTGGAAAGTATATGAATTTATTGCATTCTGCAGAGGGAAATAAGTATTATCCTCTGGCAAACAAGACCTAATACTTGGTGGCAAAACCCTTGTTGGCAAGCACAGCGGTCAGACGTCCTTCTGTAGTTGATGATGAGGTTTGCACACATATCAGGAGGAATTTTGGTCCACTCCTCTTTGCAGATCATCTCTAAATCATTAAGAGTTCTGGCTGTCAGCTTGGCAACTCGCAGCTTCAGCTCCCTCCATAAGTTTCAATGGGATTAAGGTCTGGGTGACTGGCTAGGCCACTCCATGACCCTAATGTGCTTCTTCCTGAGCCACTCCTTTGTTGCCTTGGCTGTAGGTTTTGGGTCATTGTCGTGCTGGAAGACCCAGCCACGACCCAGTTTTAAGGCCCTGGCGGAGGGAAGGAGGTTGTCACTCAGAATTGGACGGTACAGTGGCCCCATCCATTCTCCATTGATGCGGTGAAGTAGTCCTGTGCCCTTAGCAAGAAACACCCCCAAAACATAACATTTCCACCTCCATGCTTGACAGTGGGGACGGTGTTCTTTGGGTCATAGGCAGCATTTCTCTTCCTCCAAACACGGCAAGTTGAGTGCATGCCAAAAGAGCTCAATTTTTGTCTCATCTGACCACAGCACCTTCTCCCAATCACTCTCGGCATCATCCAGGTGTTCACTAGCAAACTTCAGACGGGCCGTCACATGTGCCTTCCGGAGCAGGGGGACCTTGGCGGGCACTGCAGGATTGCAATCCGTTATGTCGTAATGGTGTTACCAATGGTTTTCGTGGTGACAGTGGTCCCAGCTGCCTTGAGATCATTGACAAGTTCCCCCTTGTAGTTGTAGGCTGATTTCTAACCTTCCTCATGATCAAGGATACCCCACGAGGTGAGATTTTGCGTGGAGCCCCAGATCTTTGTCGATTGACAGTATTTGTACTTCTTCCATTTTCTTACTATGGCACCAACAGTTGTCTCCTTCTCCGCCCAGCGGCTTACTGATGGTTTTGTAGCCCATTCCAGCCTTGTGCAGGTGTATGATCTTGTCCCTGACATCCTTAGACAGCTCCTTGCTCTTGGCCATTTTGTAGAGGTTAGAGTCTGACTGATTCACTGAGTCTGTGGACAGGTGTCTTTCCTACAGGTGACCATTGCCGACAGCTGTCTGTCATGCAGGTAACGAGTTGATTTGGAGCATCTACCTGGTCTGTAGGGCCAGAGCTCTTACTGGTTGGTGGGGGATCAATACCTTATTTCCTCGCAGAATGCAAATAAATTCATATACTTCCACAATGTGATTTTCCGGATTTAAGTTGTGATGTTCTATCTCTCACTGTTACCAATAACCTACCCTTCAATTATGGCTGCTCATGTCTTTGTCAGTGGGCAAACGTACAAAATCAGCAAGGGATCAAATACTTATTTCCACCACGTATGTGTATTCATATAATTGGATGTATTTCTTTTGCATTGTCATCAATAAAAAATGTTGAATCAAAAAAGAAAAAACCCTTTAACTAAGCAGCACTACAAGGTGGTCTTTCCCATGCACTAAGGCTACTTTTAGCACTGATGGTAAATTGGCCTATTTTTCCATTTTTGCAACAATGGCCACATACTAGATTTTCCCATTAGCGTGTAGCCATTAGCGTGTGATCACTTACTTGACACCTATTCTGTAGGCGGTAAGGGCTCATGCGCTAATCCTGCACTAATCAGTTAGATCTCAGCAATGCCCATGGTGCTAACCAATTACATAGCTGCGCACACTCTCCACCTCCAAACACACCCCCATACTGAAATTTTTAGCACACATGCAAAAACTACCACGGGACACTTAAGTGTGCAAGCAGTCATTAATGCTTGCCACAGCTCAATAAAAGGGCCCTGAATTAAGGATGATGACACAGGAAATGAAATTCCCTGAATCCTGTAATTTTATTTCCAGCAGGGCATTCAAATAGTAATGTACATGCCAATCTGCACCAACTTAGGCAATTTTCAAATGGTGGGGCACTCATGCACATTCTGCTTGAATATCAACTTGCTCTGAGGATGAAAGTATGTACATGAACTTACATGATGCCTAATGATGGAGTAAGTTATATGAGTAGGTAGCATGTCTACTGTGCACATTTTTGAAAATGAAGTAGAGACTCTTTTCTAGGTCCATCAAAACTGTGTATTATGAAAGTATGTATGTACTTTTAGCTGGCTAAAAATTCACTTACATAGATTCAGCTGACTAAGGAAGGTTACTCTATTATCACCTGTAGAAAGGTACCTAGGCTTTTCAAAATTTGCTCCCACTAAGGTACAGTCATGTCACCACATGTACCAAGGCATCTAATTAAGTACTTTGCTGATTCTCTGTTAACTTAATACCCTTGATGGTTCCTTCAAACAGGACACTAAATGAAAGTCAAACCGCCCGATATACAGCGCTATCTAACCGGCCAGGAATGGCTCCTGGCCAGTAAAATAACGTTTAACTGGATGCCAAGGGATATTCAGCAGGAGACAGCTGGTTATCTCTCGCTGAATACTTCTGGTCAGTGGTTAGTGGATAACTGGCTATATTGCACAATACAGCCAGCTATCTGCTAATATTCAGTGCATTCCCTGACTAGTTTGGCAGCCAAATCTGGTCACTGAAATAGAAGGCCTATCTTTGGCTGGTTTCAACTTAACTGGCCAGTGCTGAATATTGACTTGGCCAACTAAGTTGAAACTGGCCAAAAATAACCCAGATATTCAATGCCAGTCAACAGAAATTTCCCAGCATTGAATATCAGTGCTCAGCACTGACCACTCAAATCAGCCCAGCTAACTCCCATGGTCTAAGTATCAGGCCCAAAGAGGTAAAGAAAAATGCTATAAAAAAAAAATCCAACACCTGAATCACTGGCAAGACTACATCAGGCTGTATCATGAAATAGTTATGAGAATCAGTAATGGTGTAGCAATGTTAAAAATGAGGGAGCAGAACTTGCTTGCCCCTTCATCAGTCATTTCCATCCATAACTTTCTTTGCATCAGCTAAGGATTAAAAGAAATCACAGGCACATTCATTTCTCATGTTATAACCTTTAGTACTTTAGAATGTATTCTTTTTGGAACAATAAGAAATGCATTCTTTGTATGCTAGGTTTGACATCGTATGGGGCATCCCAGTTGTCACTATATCACAGGGTTTTTCTTTGACCCTAGCACAGTGTTTCCCAACCCTTTCCTGGAGGCAGACCTAGCCAGTTAGATTTTCAGGATTATTATAATGAATATTCATAAGACAAATCTGCATATACTGGAGATCCATTATAGGCAAATTGTGGTAATCCTGAAAACGTGACTGCCCTCGTGGGCCTGATCATTGAGAGTAGATGACAACCTGTATCAGCTCAATATCAGCCCATAGCTTAATTGTAGTCAATGCCTAACAAGGCCAAAATAAGTATGTTGGGTTTCTAGGTTAGAGCTGCAAGGTCTTCCACCTGGGCAACTGTTCTCAGACACATAAAGGGATAGGCAGTACTCACACTTACACACATAATTTACAGAATACTGTAAATTCCACGCATCCCTGTCACAGTTACGCACAGTACTTCTACGAGCTCTATGGCTGGAATAAGTACAAGTGCCTAAATTTTAGGCACATTTATAGCCAGTTACACTAGTATTCTAGTAATAGAAATGTTATAACCCAGGATGGGCCCTTGGGCTGCAGCCGAGTTGACGCTACCTAGCCAAAATGAGGCTGGCTAGGCTCCGACTGGTGGCGGGCAAGACTGGACTGAAGACAATGCAGGAGTTTGAAGACAGGACTGAAGCTTGTTGACATGGCTGGAACTGGAGTGAGGGCAGGAGCTGGGAGTGAGGACTGGAGATAGAAGACAGGGCTGGAGGAAGGCAGGAAGCGGGCAGGAACAAGGCTGGAACACAGAGCAGGGCATAACAGGAGACAAACTGGAACAGGCAGGAACAGAAGACAAACAGGAACACGACTGCAACCGGACCAACTGAACAGGAAGTAATGACATCAGCCAGCACCCTCTTTCAGGGAGCTATAAAGGTAAGTGCTGGGGTTCCAGAAGGTAAACAGATCTTTCTTGGCAAGGAATGAGACCACAGAGAACAGGTGAGGGCGTGACAGTACCCCTTCCCTGAAGCCCCCCTCCCAGATCGTTGGTTTCCGGTTTGATTAAATTAAAGATGTGACAATGTCTTATAAGTGCAGGGGCATGAACACTGATAGTAGGCTTCATGTATCATACTTCTTATCCGTCTGACATATAGAATATCTTGAGTAACCTGTAGATTTGAAGTTGTGTGTCTCATGCAAGGTTCATTCCTTGATTGCTCGAGGTCGGAATTCTCTCCAGATGGTAAATAATCTGGGAGGCAGTAAGAATCTTTGCGGGTCCATGTTGGGATCAGGATCCAGATGGAAGGCTTACCCTGGAGTGAATCCAATGTGGGCAGGAATTATCGCTAGGTTGAACGGACGTTAAGCAAGATTGAGAACAGTAGGACCCCAGGCTAGAATGCCACCAGAGTACCAGTCAATATCAGGTTCATGTTTCTGCAATCAGGGAAACCCCAAAATACCCTGATGGACAGATCTGGGGAGTACATGAAATTCTATTGCCTTTTGATGCTGAGAACCCACCTGAAGGAAATAGGTTGAGTAGTAGCCTGCAGATGCCTGGTAGTGGGTCTCCGTAGACCAAGGAAATGCAAAGGGGTTCTCTGAGGGGATGGAAAGAAATGTCACACCGGTGTACCAGGTGTTTGTCCACAAAGTTGCCGGCTGCACCAGAATCAAGGAAAGCGTGGACTACAACCTGTTTATTGCCCCATAGAAGGTAACAGGAAAAGTACAGAGGGAAGTCAAACAACTTGGGAAGGACCTAGGACATCTCCCCCACAACTCTTAGGTCTGGGAAGTGTTTTTGGTTTTCTGAGACATCACTTAGCATAATGTCTTCGGTCCACACAGTATAAACAGAGGTTTTGCTCTCTCCAATGCCTTTTCTCTTCTTCCGAAAATTGAGAATGCCCTATTCACATGGGACTTCTTCCTCAAGGTGGGCAGAAGCTGGTGTCTGTGAGTCTTTGAGATTCTGCAACTGGGGCATCGACCGCATAGAGCAGCATTTACCTTCACGTTTCTTAGCCCTCTCTTGAAAGTGGATGTCCACCATGATGCATAGGGAAACCAGTATATCCAAAGTGGTGAGGAGATTCCATCCCGCCAGTTCATCCTTAATGTGACCTGCCAGGACCTGCCAAAAGATGACTACCTTGGGACTCCTGAATCCATTGCAGTTCAGAAACCGGGGTCGGAATTGAATGGCATACTTGCCCACAGTTAGGACCCCTTGTCGTAGACACAGGAGCTCGGGAGCTACCAAGGAAAGAGCCCCAGCTACCTGCTGGAAGCGTGCAAGAAAGGCAGCCAAGTTGGACATAAGCGGGTCATTCTGCTCCCACAGGGGAGAGGCCCAAGCCAGTTCTTGCCCAGAAAGGAGAGAGACATAAAGGTAATCTTGATTTGATCCGAAGGAAAGCTAGAGGTCTGTAGTTCAAAGTTCATCAAACACTGGTTAATAAATCCTTGGCACACCTTGTGGTTCCCATCAAAGCGCGGGTAAGATGGAGGTGGCCCCACTGGAGTGGATCCCTGGAGGACCTGTAGCTTGTATCACCACAAGTTGAGCACAGAACCCCTGAAAGGTTTCCATAATCTGCTGAAGTTGAATCCTTTGCTACTGGACCCGTCTGGGCAAAGACTGGAGTTGCTGAAGCTGGTCCATGCGGCTAGTCAGGTCCTGAACAGAATCAGAAAGTTTCTGGAGCTGGAACTCATCCAAGCTCATGGCCTTTGCAATCTGTCAAGACCCAGGGTGCGCCCTTGGGCCACAACCAAGTTGAAGCTACATAGCTAACCCAAGGGCTGGCTAGGCTCTGACTGACAGCGGGTGAGACACCTGAGAAAGGCTGGACTGATGACAAGGCTGGAGCTTGGAATCAGGGTTATAGCTGGAAGTTCAGGGATGGAGTTGGAAGATAGGGCTGGAGCTGCACATTTGCATTCCTAGCTGTTTCAATACCCAGGGCGGGTCCGCACTGTGCTCCCCCAAGTGCATCATCTCCCATAAAGTGCATCACCTGACCTTTCCTCCCAGAGAGGGGGTGCGTGGGATCAGGCTGTCAGCTCTGCCGGTTCCCTGACCCAGATGGGACAGGGGACCGGCAGAACTGACAATTGTACACCTGCTCCGCGCACCCCCTTTCTGCCTGTGCTTGGGGCAGACCGCCCCCACCATTCCCACAGTTGGTATGCTACTGGAGCTGGAAGACAAGGCTGGAGCAAGGCAGGAACAAGTCTGGAACATGGAGCAGGGCTAGAACAAGACACAGGCAGGAACAGAAGACAAACTGGATAAGGATTGCAACACACACTCTAGGAGACCTGTTGCAAAGGCACTGGCTGGGAGACAGGAACTTCCTTAAAAACTACCAAAGAGGACGTGATGACATCAGCCAGCACCCTCTTGCAGACCTATAAAGGAAGTGCTGGGTTTCCAGGAAGTAAACAGATCCTTCTTGGCACGGAATGCTCCTGGAGACCACAGAGAACAGGTGAGAGGTGTGACACAAACTGGGTGCACACAATATTTTTGGTGGCTTTTACAGAATTAGGGGATAGCTCTTGATCTCTGTTCTATCAGCAGTGTGCATATGCCATAGGTCCATCATAATCTCTAGTGTGGACAGTAAGTCTATGAATGAACTATAAGGCAGAAGCTGATACGTAAAACACATTCATTCAGTTTCCATTTTTTACTCCTCTTTTTGTTTGGCCTATCTCAGCAAGGAAAAGGATGGAGAGAGTGAACAGAAGAGGAAATGCCGAAAGAATTGATGCACCCTGGATGCCAGTAATGATCTCACTGGAAAGCCATTCGCAGAAGCAAACATTTATAAAACATTATGACCGTAAGAGCTATTTAAGTCATTTCTTGAAAGAAGACGCATCCAGTAACAAAGAGAGAGAGAGGAAAAAGTCTTCAATCTATTGGCAAAAAATTCTGTTACTTCAATGTGTGGCCTCCAGATGTTACAAAACTCTTCCCAACAGAAGCTCTGAAACTGTGCTTGATTAGAACAGTGCCTGCCAAGAATGACTGCTCTGTTTCAGACTCCCACCCCATGTAAACCAGATTAAAAACAAGAATGATGATAATAAAAGAACAGACTCCTAAATTAAAGTGCTACCAGATTTTCTACATTTGTGACTCAGTACTGACTGGTATACATGCAAAAAGGCAATTACCATATTGTTACTGCATGATACTTTGCACTAGGATTTTCATTTAAAGGCTTCAGGGATACAAATTCATTCTTACCTGCTCAGTAGAACTGCCTAACATTTGATCTCTATTATTTAAGGATCTAAAGGACATTCTTCTTCTAGTGAAATATTTTCTATAAACTATTTCAATATTCCAGTTAACCCCTGATCCCAAGTTTCATGTTATACAAGGAATGCCTGTGTTGTAAAACATTAGTACTTCATGTCTACAATAGTCTCTTCTCTTGACATCCAGTAAAGCAGGTCCTAAGCATAATGACAAAAATTATATGTACTGAGTGCTGGTCTCATATGATTTCCTTGCTAATTCAAGATACAGGTCAAGGATGTGGATGGAACTGGACTCCAGACGGATGTACAGATGATTCGAGGGTAAACATGGAATGTGTATGTCAGGAATATGTTAACAGTGCATAACGTAAAGTTTTGTCAGGTCTGTTCCCTAGAAACTTTGCTGGAATGTCGCTCTTGTTTTAATTATGGCTAAGTGCTCAGAAAAATCATTCACTATGTTGATTTAGTTCCTTTAGGAAGCTATAGCATGCTTTGTATTTTATCTACTATGACACACTAAACAATGGGGCTCATTTTCAAAACACTTAGACTTACATAGGTTACTTTGTAACTCTATGTGCTTTGAAAATGAGCCTCTATGTGTCACTAATTTGGCCCTAGAGAGAGAGCCAAAGAGCATAGGGGACCTCTAAAAAAGAAGAGAGCTCTTGAGAAGGCTGGGCTGTTGAGAATATGAGCTCACTTCCTGAACTGGCAGGAAGTGAGCTCATATTAGAGACATGTAGTCTAGGCGATGTAGTGAGAAAGTGACAGGGATTCAAAACACAAGTGAAGGTAACTGAGCACATGGAATGAATTAGCAGTCTGCTGGTGAAGCTCATGCCTTTTTCATTTGTAGCTCAAAGTTAGTTACATTCAGGTACAGGAAATATTTTTCCGAAAGGGAACAAAAGCCCAGACTATTTAGAGAGAAGAAGGCAAAGAGAAGCAGTGGAGAGGAAGAGCAGGGACCACAATAAAATGATTTGGAAAGGGAAAGCACAGAGGTGTTTAGTTCATGGACCTTCAACTGAGGTAGGAGCCTAAATGCTGTTACAGAGATTAAAGAATTGTCAGTCCTTGGAAGCTGACAGGAAAGCAGTGGGTTTATTGTGAAAGGTTCCGATTAAAGCAGAGGATTAAAAGCAGAGCGGATTACGTACTTCTATAGTAAATGGCAGCAGATAAAGACAAGCATGGTCTATCTAGTCTGCCCAGTAAAATGGTTAAAATTGTACCTGCTGCTCAGTGCAGGCTATACACTCCTCTATGCCTTTTTTGAAGTATGAAGGTAATTAAGATTTGATTTATTCCATCCTCTTGCTATATAGGGATCCTCTGTGTTTACTCCACGCCTTTTTGAATTGTCATGTTATTGTTCCCAGTGGTGGTGGACAGGCCTTACCACCATTTCCATGGTGAAGAATTTCTCTTAAATTTACCTCCTTACAGCTTCATTTCATGTCCTCTAGTTCTACAGCTTCCCTATTTTTCAAAAAGATTTGTTTATTAATACATTTCATGCATTTAAACGTCTGTATCATATCTCCCCTATCCCTCATTTCCTCTATAGCAATAGTTCTCAAACCTGTCCTGGGGGATCACCAGCTAGTCAGGTTTTCACATGAGCCAGATCTGCATATAATGGATGTGGGCAGGCATGCAAATCTGTCTCATGCATATTCATTACTTAATACCAAGCACAGAGTTGGATTCTCAATAATTAGCCCAATACATCAAAATACCAATATCTCTTGGCTAATACAATCTCAAAACAAAATAACCATACCAAAACCCATTCACACATGCATTTCAAATTACAATCTTTATTACAAATAACAATTAAAACACTCTATTGAATGATCTCATGGTATCCCACCTCATCAACAAACTCAATGTGCTAATATCCTTCTCCAAAAACAACTGTTGAAATCAGAACAGATAAAAGGTCCAAGTCCATTAAATGTTTCAAGTCTCTGTTTTAAAGTCTGGCGTTCCCTCAATTAGGAGCGCTGAACTTTAAATCATGAATCCATTGTAAGCGCACCTAATTGGGGGAACGCCAGAATTTAAAACAGAGTCTTGAAACATTTAATGGACTTGGACCTTTTATCTGTTCTGATTTCAACAGTTGTTTTTGGAGAAGGATATTAGCACATTGAGTTTGTTGATGAGGTGGGATAGCATGAGATCATTCAATAGAGTGTTTTAATTGTTATTTGTAATAAAGATTGTAATTTGAAATGCATGTGTGAATGGGTAGGCTGGATAGGCTGGAGAGGGCTTCAATGGCAACTCCAGCAGTTGGAAAGTAAGGCCAGTGCTGGGCCAGCTTCTATAGTCTGTGTCACAATTATGGAAAGACAAATTTGGATGGGCAGGCATGGGCTTTGATGACAAATCCAGCTGTTAGGAAATATGGCCAGTACTGAGCAGACTTCTACAGTCTGTGACCCAAGAATAGCAAGGACATATCAAGAACAAGTATACATATTTTTATATCACATTCATATCACATGCTAAGAGTATATCTCAGAAGGGGAGGGGGAGACACCTTAAGGTTGATAGTGAGTAAAATTTTGTCAACTTGCAACATTGTCAGTCTATGTGTGTTGAAAATGAGCCTCTAAACCAACAATCCAACAACGTTATTGTGGCCATGTTTTTCGCAGCCTTTTTACCCGCTGCAGTAAAAAGGGTTGCAGTGCGCAGTAAAAAAAGGTCACCGCCACTAGCGCAGGCTCTTTTTACAGCAGCTTCGTAAAAGGGCCCTTAAACGAACTAGGCGCCCAGATGCACATATAGAATAGGCTACCACCGCACAGCATTGGGACACCTAAAAGGAAGCTCCCACTTATAGAATTGTCCCCATTTTCAGAAGCATATCTCCAAAACATTTTGTACACAGCACCATTTGTGTGTCAAGTGGTGTAATAAGTTTTTCTGGTTCAGCATTTAAAAAAGTCTGCATTTTCTACCCAGCAAAAAAACTATTATTATTAGTAGCAGTAGTAGTATGGGGTTTATTCTATTCCAGTAATTGAATGCATTGCAATGCTACATCACATTTGCAGAACAGCATGAGACAAGCTGTTACTGAAGAGCTGCCTCAGCTAAAGAGCACCAGACCAAGGAAACTCTCATTTAAGAAGCGGAGCCTGGTGGTGCCCACAATTCCACAGATAATTTGAATAGCAGCAGGGCACAAGCAAGAGACAGTGGTATTGGCCAATAAGAGCAGAAGTCTGAGTAACAGGACATGCTGAGATTGCCTGGGGGGGGGGAGGGGGCTCAATACATCAATCTGTCCATGTCAACAGGAACAAGGTGTTTGAAAGAAAGAGATGCAAAAGTTAAGACAGAGAAGGTCCAGACAAAGCCTTTCACCTTCTCTTTCAGGAGGGTGGGTGGAGGGAGGATGAGATGAGACAACAATCTCACAGGCCAATGCTCAAAACGTAATGCCGACTACTAGCATTAGTAACCACAGAATGCTCAGAGGGTTCTGGTGGGGAAGACAATGTGCATGCCAAAGATTAGCATGCAAATGTAGTCAAACATATGTTAATGAGGTCATTTCCCATTCCCTCCCAATGCTCAGAGAACAGCACACAAAACAAAGCTACCCTTACCGCTGAAAACCTAACGCCAGCTCAGAGCAGGTATTGCATGCGCACAAGAGCTGAGCTTATCGTGAAACTCTTTTACACATGCACCAAGCATGTTTCTCCTTGCTTTCGCTTTTACAGTGTGCATATAATTTGAATACCATTTCCTTTGAGCACTGGCAAAATAGTTTTCTGCGCTGTTCTAGTGATATGGGTTCTGTACTGTTGGCTTTACTGTGGGAGTTCTGAGCATCGGCTTGCCAGTGCTGAATGAGTAAAGAAAAGGTTGAGCAACATACCCTACAGGGGGCCGAGGGAATGTTTGCCCCAATCACCAAGCACCACCATTTTAGGTGATTGACTGATTGACATGTAATCAATTGCATAGGATCTGGGTAATTCAAGTCATGAGAGTAGGGGATGACACAATGAGTTCCAGCTAAAGAGTAGATCTCAAAGCAGTCTTTATTGAGAAAACACCAGGAATGGGACCCGCCAAGGTGCCGTGTTTTGGCGGACCACCCACCTGCCTCAGAGGTCACAAAACACTGTTAAATATAAATGCTGTGTCAATGGTGACAACTCTATATGCTGAACAGATCCTGCCTCAAAAGAATGAGTAGTGCAACAAATATACAAACAGCTGTGGCACTATTGGTACAGCATTTATATTTAACAGTGTTTTGTGACCCCTGAGGCAGGCGGGTGGTCCTCTGAAACACGGCCCTGTGTCGGGTCCCATTCCTGGTGCTTTTATTTATTTATTTATTGCATTTGTATCCCACATTTTCCCACCTCTTTGCAGGCTCAATGTAGCTCAATAAAGACTGCTTTGAGATCTACCCTTTAGCTGGATGTCATTGTGTCATCCCCTACTCCCTTTTCTGTGATTTTGAATACGTCCGTAGGGGTTTCTCTATTTTGTTTCCACATAATTCAAGTCAAGGACCATAAGAAAAAAATAAACCTTCCTCTTGCAGCCTATTTAAAATCTGTGTTAGACATTATTTCTCGGATTCTATATAGGGTGCCCAGAATTGCGTGCCCATATTTGTGCACTCGCCCAAGATGTGCGTGCAAATTAGTTGAGTAATGAGCCAATTAATATAAATAACTGGGTGCTAACAACCAATTATTGATGTTAATTGGCACTCATTACAATTTGCATGTGCATCTGGCTGCACGCTACTCTATAAGATATGGCGCCTAACTCTACTAGTGTGTAACTCAAAAGGGGGAATGGCCATGGGCGTGCCAGTGGGGGTTTTGAAAAGCTGAATGCAGAATTACAGAATATGGCCTCAGCATGCCTAACCTGGGACATCAGGTTTCAGCAGGTATATGTCTGGTGCCTACAGTTAGGTGCGAGAATCAGCACTAAGAGAGATTCTACTTAGCGATGATTATTTTTGGCACTGAATTTTGAGCACCATGTACTGAATCTAGTTCTCTGTTATTAAAACCATCTTCTTTTAAATAAGATTCAGTAAAATAGCCCCATAGAAATCCACATAACTAATCAGGGAGTTAGGCTTTGGAACAGACTGCCTTTCAAAATTCGGTTCCCGCCTCAACTCCAGCAAAGCTTCCTCCACAGACGTTGCGGGAGTGCCAGCTTGGGTAGCAGTCGACACCATAGCCACATGCGGCATTGGTGTCAAAGGCCACACCGCAGGCTGAGAGCCAAGCGTGGCCGCAACAGTAGGCAAAGGTAGGCACAAGAATCCACGATGTCGATACAACCTGTTGCATGACGCCATCCAGCAGCTCAGGGAGCAAGGCCTGGGTGCGCTTATCAAGGGCTGACACCGGGAAAGGCTGTGGTGCCAGTTCAGATGCAGGTTGCAGAATCACTGGTGTCAGTGCGGGAGCAGGGTCATGGCTGCTAGGAGACCGGCGCATCAGCACATCCTTTATGTAAGGGGAACGGTCCTCCTGACGCTGACACTTCTCGGGTGCCAAATCCTTCGATGCACCAGAGCTCCCAGCACCATGTGTCGAGGGTGACCAATGATGATACTTCTTGGACTTCACCGGAAGCGTGTCAGTAAGGCTCTCAGTGCCAACGAGGATGATATCGAATACATGTCGCCTTAGAGTTGGGTCTGACAATGGACGGTCTTGGGGGCCCTGCACAGCAGGAGGCCTTGAGGAAGGTGGAGACCCACTCTATGCTTCACTGCTCCCAGTGTGTAAGGGCCTAGTAGCAGCCATACTTACCAACACTCCAGATGCTGGTGTGACGCTCGACGCCTCCAACTTCAATGCTGACGTTGAGGGACCAGACTTGGCTCCACCACCCTCTGCCACCTGTCGATCAACCAGTTTTCTATCCAGTTCACCACTTTCGGTCCTAAGTTCAGCCCTTTCAGCTTATTCACGAGTCTTCTGTGGGGGACCGTATCAAAGGCTTTGCTGAAATCCAAGTAGATTACATCTAGCGCACGGCCTTCATCCATTTCTTTTGTCACCCAGTCAAAGAAGTCAATGAGATTTGTTTGGCAGGATTTTCCTTTGGTAAAGCATTCTAGAACGTTAACTATCCTTTCTTTCAGAAGCGACTCCATTATTTTTCCTACCACCGACATGACACTTACCGGTCTGTAGTTTCCCACTTCTTCCCTGTCTCCACTTTTGTGAAGAGGGATCACATCTGCTCGTCTCCAATCTTGCAGAACCTCTCCCGTCTCTAAAGATATATTAAATAAATCTTTAAGAGGTCCTGCCAGGACCTCCCTGAGCTCCCTCAGTATCCTGGGATGTATCCCATCCGGCCCCACAGTTTTGTCCACCTCCAGCTGTTTACAAACTCTTTCTTCCGTAAACAGCGCAATATCCACTCCATTCCCAGATATTCCTTCAGCAGCCAACCACGGTCCTTCACCAGGATTTTCCTTCGTGAACATCGAAGAGAAGTAATTGTTTAGCACATTTGCTTTATCCTCCTCACTTTCCACATAACCATTCTCATTATCTTTCAGTCTCGCAATTCCATTCCTATCTTTTCTCCTTTCGCCAATATATCTGAAAAAAGTCTTGTCACCTCTCTTTTCATTTTTAGCCATTTTTTCTTCCACTCGTGCTTCTTTCAGTTTAATCCTCTCATTGCGTTCTTTTGTATTTCCTGAACAAAGCCTCTTTTGCTCTTATTTTTTCAGCTACTTGCTTGGAGAACCATATAGGCTTCCTGTTTCTCTTGGGTTTTGTTTACATTCCTCGCGCAAAGATCAGTTGCCATATTTATAGCAGCCTTCAGCTTTGACCACTGATGTTCCACTTCTCCTACGCCTTCCCACTCCAACAGCTGCTTTTTCAGGTATTCCCCCATTTTATCAAAATCAGTATGTCTGAAATCCAGTACTTTGAGTTTTGTGCGTCCACACTCTGCCTTTGCCCTTATATCAAACCATATTGTGTGATGATCACTATTACATAGGTGGGCACCCACCCAGATATTAGAAACACTTCCTCCATTCATGAGCACTAGATCCAGCATTGACCCTTCTCTCGTGGGTTCCGTCACCATTTGTCTGAGCAAGGCACTTTGACAGGTATCCACTATCTCCATACTTCTTTCCGATTCCGCAGACGGGACGTTCCAATCCACATCAGACAAGTTGAAATCTCCCAACAGTAGCACCTCCCCTTTCATACCAATCTTTTGAATATCCTCTATCAGATCCTTGTCTAGCTTCTCCATATGTGCCGGAGGTCTGTGGATAACCCCGTTTGGATACAGGTTCCATCTTCTCTTTCCAGGACGATCAATAAAGCTTCTTCCTTTCCCCAGGTGCCCAGCATTTCAGCCGCTTTGATATTTTCTCTCACATACAGCACCACTCCTCCACCCCTTTGGCCCTCTCTATCCTTTCTAAAAAGAATGTAGCCCGGTATAGTCACATCCCATTCATGGGAATCATTGAACCACGTCTCTCTAATAGCAACATTATCCAAGTTTTCTTCAAACATCAGGGCTTGCAAGTCTTGAACTTTTGTGCCCAGACTACAAGCATTTGTGCTCATTGCTTTCCATCTGCGTAGAGAGTTTAGGTGGTTTTCTGTATTTAGATGACCTTTCCCTCTGCCATTAAGTTTATTCTGGGGGTGACTTTACAAATTCCCTCGTTTCCTTTTGTCACCCCTGCCTTCTAGTTTAAATGTCTACAAACATACTGTCTGAATTTCTCCCCAAGGATCCTTTTTCCCGTCACTGAGAGATGTAGCCCATCATTATAGTACAGCCTATTATTTTTCCACTTATTACCCCACACCCCTATGTGACTAAAACCTTCTTCTTTACACCAAGACTCAAGCCACTTATTGAACTCCACTGTTTTGCGGTCTTTCTTCTCCCTTACCCCACGTGGGAATTACTTCAGAAAAAGCCAGAATCCAAACCAAAGATTTCAGTCCTTCCCCAAGCTTCTAGAACACTCTCTGTGCTGTAAATTTGCTATTGTTGGCCAGGTCATTTGTCCCCAGGTGAATTACAACATCAATATTCAAAGCCTCGCTCTTTTCTCGGATCACTTTCAGAATTTGGTCGGTAAATCTGGTAGCTGAAGATCCTGGAAGGCATTTCACTATGTTGGAACCCTTGAACTGTGTTCCTAAGTTAATGCCTCTGATAATGGAGTCTCCGAGCACTAAGAGTTTTCTGCTTTTCACCAATCTGACATTTTTGGGGGGATGATTCTTGGGTTGTGCTACTTTCATAGCCTCTAGTTCCACCACAGTACTTTTTTCAGCATCATAATGATGCAGCGCAGCAAAAGAATTTGACAGGGGCAAAGGCTGGGAAGGTGAGAGCTTCTGTGTCACAGATCTTAGCCTACCTGAGCCTACTGTGACCCATCTATTCCTCTGTTGTTGTATTCTCTGTGGCAGTGGTGGTGGTAAATTGGCAGGGAATTGAGTAATCCTGAAGCATTTTTTAGTTGAAGCTAATTCTTTCTTGAGTTTGTTGATCTCATCTTTCAAAGCTGATCATTAAAGACAGATAGGACAAGCTCTAAGGCTCCAGATAGTTTGCCTTAGGATTAAAGCATAACATGTATTGCACTGAATAAAGGACATATAGAAGTGATTCACAAGTGTAAAAAAAGTTAACTATGATAGGGGTAACAAGGTATAAGATTGACCAATTATGGTGTAATGAAGATACTTGTCCCTTGACTGCCCTATATAAAGGGAGTTCACCTAGAGGAGGGTGGGTGGGACTAGGACACAGGTAACCTCAGTTACCAATCAACCCAATTCTGAAAATGCCCAGCGTAGCTCACAGCTCCCAAGGTAAAGTGAAGTTCTGGGGGGGGTTTCTCTAACTACACAGCTGTACACAAATTGCCCCTCCTCCCAAGGTATGAGTCACTAAGTTCTATGTAACCAAATTGATTGAATTAGGTCTCTGGCACTGAAGATTCAAAACCTAATTCTATAAAGCACAACTTTAAGCCAGAACCAGAACCAGAGTCACCAAATTTTGTGTAACCAAGTTGATTGGATTAAGTCACTTGGCACAGGTACAAAACACAGTTCTAGAGAGCACACAGTTCTAGAGAGCATAAAAATATGAAATCACTGGCACAGAAGTTCAACACAGTTCAAATAAGAAACTACCAGCATAAAATTATGAAATCACAATGCAACAACAATTGTAAGTTATAGGCAATAGGACAGAAAGGTTTAGAGAGGGCAGACCCTCAACAAGTGAAAGACAAGGTTTTTTGGGTGTTTTTTTTTTAGATGAGATATAATACAGTCAACAGTTTTATCAGAAAGATTTTAGGTCACAGGGAACCTCAGTTACCAATCAAACAAAATTCTGAAAATGCCCAGTGTAGCTCACAGCTCCCAAGGTAAAGCATGGATTAATGAGACAAAGCCAACATGGAGTTAGTGAAGGGAAATCTTGCCTCACCAATCTATTACATTTCTTTGAAGGGGTGAACAAACATGTGGATAAAGGTGAGCCAGTTGATATTGTGTATCTGGATTTTCAGAAGGCGTTTGACAAAGTACCTCATGAAAGACTCCAGAGGAAATTGGAGAGTCATGGGATAGGAGGTACTGTCCTATTGTGGATTAAAAACTGGTTAAAAGATAGAAAACAGTAGGGTTAAATGGTCAGTATTCTCAATGGAGAAGGGTAGTTAGTGGGGTTCCGCAGGGGTCTGTGCTGGGAAGGCTGCTTTTTAACATATTTATAAATGTCCTAGAGGTGGGGGTAACTAGTGATATAATTAAATTTGCTGATGACACAAAGTTATTCAAAATAGTTAAGTTGCAGGAGGATTGTGAAAAATGACAAGAGGACCTTACAAGACTGGGCATCTAAATGGCAGATGATGTTTAATGCGAGCAAGTGCAAAGTGATGCATGTGGGAAAGAGGAACTCGAATTATAGCTACGTCATGCAAAGTTCCACGTTAGGAGTCACCGACCAAGAAAGGGATCTAGGTGTCGTTGTTGATGATACGTTGAAACCTTCTGCTCAGTGTGCTGCGGGGGCTAAGAAAGCAAATAGAATGTTAGGTATTATTAGGAAAGGAATGGAAAACAAAAATGAGGACATTATTATGCCTTTGTATCGCTCCATGGTGCGACCGCACCTCAAATATTGTGTTGAATTCTGGTCGCCGCAGCTCAAAAAAGATATACTGGAGTTAGAAAAGGTACAGAGAAGGGCGACGAAAATGATAAAGGGGATGGGACGACTTCCCTATGAGGAAAGGCTAAAGCAGCTGGGGCTCTTCAGCTTGGAGAAAAGATGGCTGAGGGGAGATATGATAGAGGTCTATAAAATAATGAGTGGAGTGGAACAGGTAGACGTGAAGTGTCTGTTTACACTTTCCAAAAATACTAGGACTAGGGGGCATGCGATGAAGCTACAAAGTAGTAAATTTAAAACGAATCGGAGAAAATGTTTCTTCACTCAACGTGTAATTCAACTCTGGAATTCGTTGCCAGAAAATGTGGTAAAGGCGAGTAGCTTAGCAGAGTTTTAAAAAGATTTGGACGGCTTCCTAAAGGAAAAGTCTATTATTAAATTGGACTTGGGGAAAATATTTCTGGGATAAGCAGCATAAAATGTTTTGTACTTTTTTGGGGATCTTGCCAGGTATTTGTGACCTGGATTGGCCACTGTTGGAAACTGGATGATGGCTTGATGGACCTTTGGTCTTTCCTAGTATGGCAATACTTATGTACAAATGGTCAGATTAGCACAAGTGATCTAGTGGCAGGATAAAGTTGATAACCCAGTCAATCGCTTAAGAATCTGTTTTGCTCCTGTTTGAAACTGATCATTAGATTCTAATGAATTTAGTTAGTATTCATTAAATTTAAGTACTGGCTAAGCACCTAATGGGTGTTAAAGGGGATTTCCCATTTTGAATTATAGTAAAAATGCTTAGTACAGTTGGACCATATTTCCAGAACATGAGAGAGGCACAAAGAGAAAAAGTGAATGAAAGAGAGAGAGAGAGGAGAGAGAGAGAGAGAGAGAGAGAGAGAGAGAGAGAGAGAGAGAGAGAGAGAGAGAGAGAGAGAGAGAGCGCAAAAGAGGCTAGAAAGGGGGGGAAGGGGAAAGGGACTTGATATACTGCCTTTCTATGTTTTTTGCAACTACATTCAAAGAGGTTTACATAGTATATACATGTACTTATTTGTACCTGGGGCAATGGAGGGTAGGTGACTTGCCCAGAGTCACAAGGCGCTGCAGTGGGAATTGAACCCAGTTCCCCAGGATCAAAGTTCCCCTGGCTCAAAGTCCACTGCACTAACCACTTGGCTACTCATCCAAAAGAAAATTGGTGTAAAAAGCAGGCTACAGATAGAGTATAAAGATATTCATATACAGGTACTGCATAGAAAAGCATTTATTTCAAATCCTAAACAGGGTTAGCAGTGCTTTGGTGCACAGTGGCAAAAATAAATTTTCACAAGTGGCATGTAGAGTGGGGGATTAGGATTAGGCTCTCACACTCACAATTTTTGCTATCTCTTTTTTTGACTCTTACAGTGCTCTCTTTGACACAAATCATAATTGTGTCATAGCCCTCAAAGCCGTTGCAGAGGATGGGAAAGATTGTACTGGACATCAAGCCAGATGGAAGGAGGAGTCACCCTCATACTGTAGTTTGGTGTGGGCATGAACAGGTGGCACCCCCACCCTGCAACATTCCACCTTATCCTTTGCCTTCCTAAATGTAATCAGCCAAACTTCACCTAAGCAAGAAAGCCCAAATGAGAAGATGACTGCCATTTTGCCAATGAGTGTCCTGATAGTCTTCATACCCGCCAATCTGTTCTGCTTTCTCTCTCTCCCATATTGCTCTTTGGCTGGGGGGAGGGGGCAAGAGTGGGTTCAAAACAGCCTCTCTACTTTTTATAGTAGTAGTAGTAGTACTTTACTTCCTCCTCTGTGTGGTTGTAGAAGCTGGTGTAGGGGCTCTAGAGCTGTACCTCCTACCTTGGCTGGCTGGTGAGGGGGAGGGTGTGGCAACACGTGGTAAATATTTGTCTCGGCACCTTGCAGAGTATCAGTAACACATGCTACCATCTAAGATGGTAGCATGTGTTGCTGATACTCTGCAAGGTGCCGAGACAAATATTTACCACAGTCTGGCATAGCTATGGGTTGCCAACCTGTCTGGTTTTTTTTTCTGACCAGTTTCCTCCTGTTACTTTGTTTTTATCAGGTCTTCTGGAATCAGGGTTTGGATTTTTCTTTTAATTTAGTCCCCCCTCCCCCCCCCCCCCCTTGTTTAGGCTGGTCTTTACAGTGATAATTCTGAAACTCTACAATCACAGAGCCTGAATTTGAACACTATGTTTTACCCTTAATAAATACACATCACCTTTTTTTGTGGCTCTGAACATTGCCTCCATGTCATCCCTAACATTATCTAGCTGATGTGGAAATTGAACCAACAACCTTCCAAATGGTAGGGGAGAATGCATTCTTTGATTTAATGATTTTATTGATGATGCGTTTACATAATACCACACTAGTCATTATATACCCAAACAAAATAACACTATGCGGGTAATATCTTCAAAACAGTATTAAGGCGATCCATTATCCAATTTTCTATACTTTACATCAGATCCCTTTCCCCCAAACCATCCCCTCCCCCACATAAAAAACCCCATGGAGGTCCAAATCTGAATCCAGTGGTGAGGCACATGCGGCTCAAGTCCAGTGACCAACCCAATACCCATCAAAACACGGTAAGGCCGAGGCGGTGCGGCAATTCACCAGAAAAACAGGAAAAGGGATGAACTCTCAAGCAGAGTTCAAGATCATGCTCCTGGCCCTGTGTGGAAGGGACCTAATATACTTATCCCACACAGCTAAAAATAGTTTCATACGCTTGGGAGAGCAGCTAGCATGTCTTTTTTCCCAAAAGCATCAATGCATGCATGCAGTTTCGCCAAGTCCAAAAAGAAGGGGCCTCCTCCCCAACCCAAGCACACAAAATGACCTGCTTGCCCATGGCTCCTGCTTTGCGGAGTAATAAGCCTGTGTTCGGTGGGGAGAATGCATTCTAATTGAGCCACCTCTTGACCACTGCATAGAGCTAATGCAAAGACTTACTAACACAATAAATGAGAGTTCAGCTCTGCTAATTCTTTATCCTTATTAAAGTCAGATTTCTTTTACAACACACATAATTATCCCTGCATGGTCTATGTCTCATGCTGCAGTATCTGTCTTTGGTTACATAAAATATATTTAGTGGAAATGCCAGGCACATACAGGCTGTGACAAACTACAGTGTTAGCAAGGAAAATTTCTACGGTGAATATAAAAGTCACACTATCCTACATAATTAGGCATGAAGTAAAAGCATTAGGAAATGAGAAAAGACAATTGTTTTCATAGTTTAGTCTTTCAAGCCAGGTGAACTGAATGAATTTCTTTAGAAACAAGGCAGCCTATATTTCATGAGCAAGTATGGTTGGTAAACCACAAAAATGTGCTGCCGTCTGCCGCAGATACTACAGAATGTCTCTGGCAGGAAGGGTTGTGTCCACCTCCCGCCCTGTTTGTCTGTGTTGTGAATTCCTCAGCAGTGACAAAATCCCTTCAAACTCACCTAATGGCTTCAGACTTCATTCTGCCCTGTCTCTCCATATATCTGCCTTCGCCACACGCCTGGCTGGTCACCAAGAAAATAAGGTGAAAGAAATGTGAGAAAGATGGGGAAGGGGGAACTAACCCCACCAATCCTCAGAGCACTTCATTCACTTGCATGATGGGACTGGACAAGCCAGCAGTCTTTTTAGCTTATTGTAATAATCCATGTCTTAAGAAGCTCAGTATAAAGTCCTCACACTAGTTGATACATTTACATAACATGGAAAAAAAAGGCTCTTCCTGATGCTATCCAATTGTTTATATGGCTGTGGGTAGCCAGGCACAGACTCCTCCCTCACCTGAGAAACCTCAAGGAACTGAAGTCACTGAAAAAGATAATTACCTGCCACAGAAGAAATAAGCAACCGATCTGGGCAGAGGTTTAATGAAAACAAATCTCACACTTTGCCCAAGGTGAATGATGAACAGATTCAGTGATTGAAAACAGGCTCTGGGGAGAGAGCAAGAAAGAAAGCCAAGCCAAGGTTGGTGAAAAATCTCTCTGTACAATTTCACCATCACCCTCACAGGGAAACAAAATGGCCTTTCTAATTCTGTGCTAGCAATTCATTCAGCCTCTAGCTTCAAAAGGGAACTAATCGTAGGCCATCTGTTTTGGACACAATGTAGTCTGCACCCTGTAGACTGGCATTTTCATTGGCACTAGTCCTAACATGATGTTCATCTTAATATTCAGTGGGACTCCTTTTTTGCCAATATGGTTTCAGTGAAGCAAGGTTTCCTTGTTATCTATACCAGACTAGTCCAAACTAATGGGTTGTGTCCATCTACCAGCAGAAGGAGACAGAAAAAATAGTTCCAAGTAAACCGCCCCTTAAGGGTATCGTGCAGCCTGGAATGTTCAGTATTTTCTCTGTCTACTAGTGGATGGTGGACGGATCATGTAGCAGCTCTGGATCGCTCACTGGTAGCGCCTGTCCCAGATTCTTCTGGTGACAGTTGAGCCAGGGGTGTGCTGGTAGCTGTGTTGGGGCTAGTTTTAGATGATACTCAGTGGTTCTGAGTTCTTCATCTACCAGCTAGGGTGATATCCAGTGACCCTGGTTCCCTCCCTTCCCCTACCTTCCTGGCTGTCTTTCTAGCAGGGTGATGGTTGATTGTGACATGGAGTAACTTGTCTGCCCTGTGGGGTTCTTCTCTTCTGTGGTGATAGGTATATCTTAATTTCTGCCTCTGAGGTAAGCCTTTATTTATTCCTGTCACTAGTGAAGAAGGCTGTTAAAAAAAAAAAAAAAAGAAGAAACTTTGCTTTTCCTTCTTTTTCTTTCTCTGAGGTAAGCCTTTATTTATTACTGACACTAGTGAAGAAGGTTGTTTAAAAAAAAAAGAAGAAACTTTGTTTTTCCTTCTTTCTCTTGCCTTTTACCTGATTTATTTTTAGTTCCTTCTTCTCAGGGCCTCCTTTGTTTTTTGTGGGTACTGTCCTTGCGTTGGGCTTCGCTTCTTTGCTCTCTCAGGTTTTGTCGGGCCATATTGTTCCCTCAAGGTGTTTTTGCTCTTTCCTGCCTTTAGCAACGTATTCTAGTGGGCCGCTTGCGAAGTTTCTTTGAATTTCGCTAGTCGGCGTCTGATTCTGATCTTGGACCCTTCCGAGCTGATACCAGTTGCTTCGATTTTTTTGTGTCTGGATCACGAAGTTCAGTTGTTTTTCTCCTCTTCACGGTCCTAGACGGTGGCTGGTTCAGAGGGTGGCCCCGTTGCTGGAACTTGTACCTTTGCGGTTCGGAGGTATTAGTCTGCCGTTTCCAGAGTGGGGGAAGTCTCTTGCTGGCTCCGTTTGGCTGCAGGCTTGGTCTTTTAGTCCAGGGCTATTTTTTCTTTCCTGTTAGCCTTACATGACCATTGGTCAGTTCTTTTTCAGACCATCCAGTCTCTGCTAATTCAGGCATTTTGCTTGAGACGCCCCTTCTATTTAATACTTGGTGGGAGTTCTTTCTCTACATTGACTGCTGCTCCATCTCGATTGGTAAGGGGGGTCATTGTGGCTCAGAGACCACTTGGGGGCCAACTTTTCAAAATGATTGGGGGTGCTGAAATTTTTTTTTACAGGTGGTGCATTCCCTCTCCCCTCCTTTCATATCCAGCAATTCTCCTCTCTTCCCTGCCCTCTCCTCCATTCATATCCAGCAATTCTCCTCTCTCCTCCCCTCTCATCCATGTCCATGTCCAGTGAATTCTCCTCTCTCCCCTGCCCTCGCCTCCCTCCATCCATGTCCAACAAGTTTCATCTTTCCCCTGCCCTCCCATCCATGCCCAGCGATTTCTCCTCTCTCCCCTGCCCTCCCTCCCTCCATCCATGTCCAACAAGTCTCATCTCTCCCCTGCCCTCTCTTCCATGTCTAGCGATTTCTCCTCTCTCCCCTCCTCTCCTCTCCAGTAACTCGCCCCAAACACCACCTGCCCCTTTTCAGCCCCTCTGCTCCGAGTTCCAGGCCTCCCTCTCCTCCGAGTTCCAGGCCCCCCTCTCCTCTCCTCTGAGTTCCAGGCCCCCCTTCTCCTCTGAGTTCCAGGCCCCCCCTCCTCTGAGTGCCAGTCCCAACCCCAGCCCAAACTCTTCTCCCAAAACAGTCCTCTGACCTCGTCTTCCTGCCGCCCATAACTTAAAACTCTTCTTACCTCTATCCTGGCAGCAGTGAAACGCGAGCAGGCTCGTCTTCAGCCTTCTCTTCTCTCTCAGCTCTGGTCCCGCCCTCGTGGAAACAGGAAATGAGGGCGGGACCAGAGCTGAGAGAGAAGGGAAGGCTGAAGACGAGCCTACCCTACTCGCTTTTCACTGCTGCCGGGATCGAGGTAACATGAGTTTTAAGTTCTGGGCAGCAGGAAGGCGAAGCAGGTTAAAATATTAGGGGTGCTTGAGCAGCACCCACAGAGTCGGCGCCTATGCTTTCCACAGCTACCTGATGGGGCATATGCAGTAGGGCTTTGCTCCTTCCCTCTGGACCCTCTTAACCCCACTCTGGTCTTGCCTTTTATAGTTCCTGGTTTCGGCTCTACACCTCCTGTCTCACTTCCTCCCTGGATTTTAAGGTGGCTCACAGTACCTGAGGGATCCTTCTTAAGGGTGAGGGGCAGTGTTCACAGTCCTATTGTGGATTAAAAACTGGTCAAGAGAAAACAGAGAGTAGGGTTAAATGGTCAGTATTCTCAATAGAGAAGGGTAGATAGTGGGGTTCCCCAGGGGTCTGTGCTGGGACTGCTGCTTTTTAACATATTTACAAATGATCTAGAGATGGAAATAACTAGTGAGGTAATTAAATTTGCAGATGATACAAAGTTATTTAAAGTTATTAAATCGCAAAAGGATTGTGAAAAATTGCAAGAGGACCTTATGAAACTGGGAAACTGGGCATCCAAATGGCAGATGGCATTTAATGTGAGCAAGTACAAAGTGATGCATGTGGGAAAGAGGAACCCAAACTACAGCTGTGTGATGCAAGGTTCCACATTAGGAGTCACCACCAGGAAAAGGATCTAGGTGTCATTGTTGATGATATGTTGAAACCCTCTGCTCGGTGTGCAGCAGTGGCTAAGAAAGCAAATAGAATAATAGAATTATTAGCAAAGGAAAGGAAAACACAAATGAGAATTTTATAATGCCTTTGTATTTATCCACAGTGTGACTGTGCCTCAAATACTGTGTGCAACTCTGGTCACCACATCTCAAAAAAGATATATATCAGAATTAGAAAAGGTACAGAGAAGGGTGATGGAAATGATAAAGGGAACGAGACAACTTCCCTATGAGGAAAGGCTAAAGTGGCTAGGAATCTTGAGCCTGGAGAAGATACTGCTGAGGGGAGATACAATAGAGGTCTATAAAATAATGCGTGGAATGGAATGGTTCGACATGAATCGCTTGTTTACTCTTTCCAAAAATATTAGAATTAGGGAGCATGCAATGAAGTTTTTTTTTTGTTACATTTGTACCCCGAGCTTTCCCACTCATGGCAGCCTCAATGCGACGGGTAATGGAGGGTTAAGTGACTTGCCCAGAGTCACAAGGAGCTGCCTGTGCCGGGAATCAAACTCAGTTCCTCAATTCCAAAGTCCACCACCCTAACCACTAGGCCACTCCTCCACTGTTACTTAGTAATAAATGTAAAATAACCTGGATAAAACATTTCTTCACTCAAATGTGTAATTCAATTCTGGAATTTGTTGCCAGAGAATGTGGTACAAGCAGTTAGCTTAGCAGGGTTTAAAAAGGTTTTGGATAACTTCCTAAAAGAAAAGTCTATAAACTATTAGTAAGATGGATGTGGGAAAATCCACTGCTTATTTCAAGGATAAGCAGCATAAAATCTGTTTTACCGTTTTAAGATCTAGCCGAGTACTTGTCACCTGGATTGGCTAATGTAGGAAACAGGATACTGGGCTTGATGGACTTTCAATCTATCCCAGCATGACAACACTTATGTTTTTAGTGTCAGTTTACAACCTGCTTCACTTCCTCCAGTAGTATCATCTTTAGCACATTATGACAACTACTATGCTGAAATCATGCTTACAGTTCAAAGTTTAAGATGTCAGAAAGGGGGCTAATTTAATCATTTCCTCAATGGAGTGTAACACAGAGACCATCTTCTCTGCTACCCAGTGAGTCTTTTGGCTTTCTCTGGGACAATGTTAACCAGCAGCAGTATCCTGTTTCTGACAGAGCTCTGCATGCTCCTGTAGAAAATGAATAGGTCCAATATTTAAAAGCAATTTAATCAGGCAAGGGAGGCTCCTACTCCTTTAATCATGCTCAGTATCCTGGCCACCCATATTCAGTGGCATTTATCTGGGCAGGGCCACTGAATATCAGATATGACCACTGCTGTATTATCCAGTTGGTACCAGGGTGGACTATGGGTGCAGTTGGGGAGAAATTACCAGTTATGCAGGCACCATCCATATTTAGTGCCAGTGCCTGCATAGCTAATCAAGCAAATAGGATTGGGCAAAAAGCAGTCCTATCTGTGCCCAATTAGCTATGCAGGTGCCAGCACTGAATATCAACCTGCACGTGTATAACTTCTGGGTCAGCAGCTGACCTGGATATTCAATATCATTGCCTGCATTGAATATCCTGCCTTAATTCTGCCTGTGGCTGTCAGCAGCTTAAAATCCACTGACTGCCATGGGCTGAATATTAGTCTCGCTGTGTTTTTTTTATTTAGTCACTGTTCTCACAGGAGCATTATGTCAGCTGTGGTCCTTGGATTAAATTGTTATATCCTTAGGCCTTTTGAATGTTTAAACACTACAAAAAAGGAGCTAAGATCTCATCACTGAAGCTGAACCCCCCCCCCCCCCAAAAAAAAAAACCCATTTGAATATGCATCTTGGAGACACAGCACACTGCTAAAATTACTAATTATGTGAAAAATGTGTTTGCCTGCAACCTAGGATCAGAGCCGGCAAGCTCGTGAAACAATGCGCTCGCCGGCTCTGACCGCTAACTGCATGCAAATGTATGCAAACGAGAATCATCCGCATTCCTTCCTCATGATCAGCGAACAGCAGACTGCAAACCCTAAGCCAGCTCAGAGCTGAAGTTAGGGATGGGAGGAATGGGGGAAACCAAGAGTTTTAACAGGTCTGGGATTCTCTCCTGGACCTGTCAAACTTAAGCTCGCCCCCTCCAAACACTAAAAAGACCTGGGGGTCCAGTAGGACCGCAAGCTCCAACCCCCAACACTAACAAGACCCTGGTAGTCCAGTGGGACTGCTAGCCCCCCCACTCTGGCCAGCCAGACCAGACCCACAAACCATCAAGCCACTGCACTAGATATTAGTGCACTTCTGCAGTAGCAGTTAATGCTCCCTAATTTGTATGTTAATAGTTTAAAGCACTTTGGACCAGGGCCGCCGAGAGACTAGGCCGAGCCCGGGGCAAGGCCACCCCGCCTCCGCTGCAGTCCCCGGTCTCATCTGCCTGCCTCCACGGCTCCGGGCCCCCTGCTTTCAACGCAGCAGTCGCACATTGCCTCTTTTGAGTCACAGATCGCCTCTCTTCTGGCCTTCCCTTCCTGTGTCCCGCCCTCGTCTGATGTAACTTCCGGTTTCCGCGAGGGCGGGATACAGGGAGGGAAGGCCCAAAGGGAGGCAATCTGTGACTGCTGCTTCGAATGCAGGGGGCCCGGAGCCGAGGAGGCAGGTAGGTGAGACCGGGAGCTGCAGCGCCCTGCACCCCCCTCTAGGTGGCCCTGCTTTAGACAAAGGACCCCCTAGTTGGTTAGGTGGAAAGAAGAGCAGGGGTCTAATGAGTCCCATCTCCTTCTACTTGGTGATTCAAGAAATGGTGATACAAGAAAAATTGAAATAAAAAGCCATCGGTTTGAACACTGATGCTATCTTTAATAACCATAACAGTTAAAAGAATGCTGCTCTGCAAAAATGTGCCAGGACATCTTATGCAGAGGCACAAAATTATTTCCGAGACAATTCACCGAGAGAGGGTTCTTCAGATTCAACCTCTGCAATCCTGTGCGCTCAGTCAGATCCACGCCCTCCACAGCTTGGCACTTCAGGGCCTTTGTGGTGTTATGTCAACTCCCACAATATAATTGCTACAGTGCTTCTGTTTACCACTACTTCATTATGCCTGCACCACAGGGAATTCCCAAGGTCTGGGTCCTGGAAATGGAGCAGTTTGCCTCAGTGAGAGGCTCCTGCCCAGCCCATGAATTAAACATGCCATTGATTAGCAGGAACTAGGAATCTAGATTTTTAAAATTGGACTCAAACATAATCTGTTCCAATGTGTTCACTTCCTCAAATGTGCCAAATATCACAGGCAGTTGCATGAATAGTGATAATAGGGCAGGAAAATGATGCCCATTAACTCCACATGGGTCAGTCTAGCACAGCAGCATTGAAGGTAGCAAAATAGTTCACTTTTCAGCTTTTTTCTGAGGAGCTTGGAAGGTTGTTTATTACATTGTTTCTTTCCTTCCTGTATTTTTCTCATGGAACATGTGCTGAAGAATCAAATGTGACCAGCCTGCAGTTATTTCCTTGTCATTTGTCTTGTGTGGGTGTCTGTTATTTTTTCTTTAACTTTTTTTTTCAGCAAAAGGGAAATTCTGGGGCATTTTTACTAAGCTTCACTAAAAAGTGGCCTGTGCTATGACTAGCGTGTGGGTTTCCCGCATGCTGAGGCCACTTTTAGCACAGCTATACAATGGGCTGTTGCATTTCCTATTTCCCCCATTAATGGCCACGTGTTAATTTCCCAATTAGTGCGCGACCATTAGCATGGGAACCCTTACCGACACCTATTTTCAGGCAGTAAGGGCTCAAGCACTAACCACACGCTAAAAGGTTAGCACAGCAATATAGATGCACTAATTAACGCTGGGCCCCCAGACATGCTCTGCCCCAAACATGCCCCAGCACTAAAAAATAAAAAATATATTTTTTAGCACATGAGAAGCGTGCGCCAATCTGAAAACTACCACGGGATGCCTGACCACACCCCGCGGTAGTGGATTTTAACCTGCGGCAAGCACCTATTAGTACTTACTGCAGCTTAGTAAAAGGGCCCCTTTGAATGGCAACACTAACTGGATTCCCCAAGCTCCTCTCTTTTTACAACTTTTTGGATATAATTTTTTAATTTATTTCTTTATAAAATGTTGTATGCTGCCTTCCTGAAAGAAATCATCCAAAGCGGTTTACAATAGCATGCAACTGCATGCAGCCTGATTGGCAAAACATGGCTATGTTGGATCTTTTAGATGTATTTATTTTGGAACTTTTAATTAAACCCAGACCTTCTCCAGACAATCTCTTTGAAGCAGGCACAGGCTGCTCCTCCTCTTGTTTGCCCTCTTCCTACTGCTCCCAGTTTGCCCCAGAGGTGACATCACCGGCACTGGTATCCAGAAAGAGAGACATTCTGAACCATGTTATCATCATGGTCTTCATTTTATGAGGCAGTAGCTACAGCACCTTGAACACATGTGATGTAAAGAGCACTCACACTCTAGTTTAGCAGCCTTTCAGGAAGCATCCTGATCCTTTAAGTTAGCCATCATGAAAGCTAAGAGGGATTATTTCTCTTGCCCTACTGACAGAGATTCCAAACCCTTGTGTCTCTATAAACCTCTCAGATCAATGAATTCTCTCCCATCCTTATCAAGCTTAGCCTTAGAATTTAATTCAGAAAGTTGAGGGCCTGCACACCTCACCTTGTCCTTATACCTCTTCTCCAGCCTCCACAGATCAAACCATGTTAGCTGTACATTCTTCACATCCTGTCTCTCCAGTTTATTTGAAACTTCTTGTCTGATGTCTTCATTTTTATGTATTTATTTATTTATTGCATTTGTAACCCACATTTTCCCAACTTTTTGCGGGCTCAGTGTGGCTTACAATATATTATGAATAATGGAAATACAATTTGTTACAACTTGGTTATGGATTACATTGTGAAGAGTTATGCGAGACAATCAAAGTATCATTAAGGAATATAACAATGGAACAAAACCGTGAAACATTGGAAAGAGACAACGGGAAGCTAAAAGGGCAATATTAAGACACAAAGACATATGGTATACATATTTCTGTGAATAAAGGTATGGGTGAGGTGAGATTACTGGGGATGAGAGTTCAGAAGTGGATGTATTGATGCATTAATGAACAGTGAGTGTGTTTGGGTGGTGTTATGTGTTCATTCAAAGAATGGACTTCATCTACTCTGGACATAATGAAGGTTGTTTTCCAAGTTAAATCTTCCACTGCTCCTGCTGACTCATTATCTACTCAGCTACTCAGAAAATTTATAGACCCTATTATTGTGCTCTATAGCTATATCAAGCCTCCAGTCAGGGACCTTCCTACCTGATTGGAAACTAGATAGTATCCATCTCCACCTATAAGACCTCAAATCTGACCGTCCCTGCTCTTGCCTCTAATTACTAGCCAATCTCCACCCTTCCATTCATCTCTAAGCTGGTAGAAAAGATGGTCGCCAATTAGCTATATCTATGTTGCAAATACCAGTGCCCTCCACCCAAGGCAGCCTGGTTTTCACCTGCAATTCTGCACACATTCCTATAGGCTGCCATTATATGAAATGTGTGAGAGCTATTTGAAAGGTAACCATCTTCCCTGAAGCAGAGCTATCAAATCATGATTCATATTGGTAGTTGGTCCCCGAATGCTTCTTAAGTTCTTTACGATTTTTGAAAAACGTTTGCAATATACAGCCTTGCATTTTTGTGATACATACTAAATATTATTTTTCATATATTGAGTTTAAATTTAAGATATGGATTTGGAGACAATAAATTGCACCAATGAGGATGTATGGTGATAAGACACACTTTTGGTGTAAAAGACATACACTGTTGAAGTTGCAAGTAACCTTCTGTGACCCACATTAGTACTTTGTTGACCTACGTGCTGGGTGGAGTTAGAAACTTTTATATCGTGCTGGGATATTTGTGTGTTTAAAAACTTTTAGTGCATGCAAAATCAATTTAATGCACATTAACCTATGAATTACCATGCGTACAATTGATTTCCATGAATTAAAAAGTTCTGATGCAGGTTAGAAAATGTTATTAACATGAAAATGTGAAATAAGCTGAAAAAATAAAGCCAAATTTTCTGAAACTTAACTGATTTTTCTTCTTTGCATGTGTACATCCTTAAAGAGCAGTATTGCCCTCCAAAACTGGATCATTAAAATGGAATTCTATAAAGGTTTGTCTAAGGGGTCCTTATACTAAGATACGCCAACAGATTTAGCGCATGCTAATGATTAGTGTGTGCTAAATGCTAAGAAGCCCATAGGTATAAAATAGACTTCTTAGCATTTAGCATGCACTATATCTGTTAGCGCATCTTAATAAAAGGAACGCTTAGGCAGCAAGAATGCACTTTTCTTTATAGAACAGGCTCCTACAATATGCCATCTGGACACCTAAATGGAGAAGTCCTACTTGTGCAAGTATATGGACACGTGCATGCATAAATGACCATTTTTCAGGTACGCATACTTTGCAGGTGGGCATTCACATGGGTGAAGTTTGGGAAGAACATAAGCAGGGTGTACGTTTATGCGCATACATTATAAAATACTATAATGTACACACTTCCTTTAAAAACTGTAGGTGTAAGCATCACACCAGCCGTATGGCTGGTGTGATTGTGCCTAAAATATAAGCCTGTTTTAGACACCTCCCCCTCCCCGATTTTCAACCAGCGGCGAGTAGCGCCATTAAAGTTCATCGTTAGCGCTGAACCCAGTTATCCAAGGCCGGGCCATTTCCAGTGACCAGCATTGAATCTGGTTTCATTTTTGGCTGCCAGCCGATAACTGGTTAAGCCGATACTCAGCGCTAACCAGTCATTGGCTAGCACATAAAGAGAGGACACCTATTTATGTGGTCCTATTTATGCACTAACCTTACCTGATTAGTTCTGAATATCAGGTCATAAGTGTGACTCACCCATGAAATAGCCAGCTGAATATTTGCTGATAGCTGGTTATGTGCGATTTAACTGGTCAGCGGCCATTGCTGACCGGTTAAATCTTTTTGCATATTGGGTTCCTGCTTAATAGAACTGGCTGCAAATAAGTGCATTCTTGGCATCTAAAAATAGGTGCCCCTTTATATTATTATTAATTTAGATTTTGCTCACACCTTTATCAGTGGTAGCTCAAGGTGAGTTACATTCAGGTATGCTGGATATTTCTCTGTCCAAGGAGGGCTCATAATCTAAGTTTGTACCTGAGGCAATGGAGGGTTTAAGTGACTTGCCCAAGATCACAAGGAGCAGCAGTGGGATTTGAACTGGCTACCTCTGGATTGCAAGACCACTGATCTAACCCCTAGGACACTCCTCCACTCCATGCCACATAGAATTATTCTTCACCTATGATCTGCGCCAGGACCTTAATTTCACTATACCTTTGGCCCTTTTTACTTATCACCAACTGGGTTGGCAATTGCCTGTTTCACAAGCTGCTATTGCTGTTTCCTAATATTTTTACTTTATCTTAGAAACTGGAAATTTCGAGGGAGATAACAAAAGTTCTCAAGAAATGCCTGTTAACTTTTTTTTGGCACTTTATTAATTTTTAAAAATGTGTCCGTCTAGTTCAGTGTTTCTGAAGCCCATTTTAGAGAGCCCTCTAGCCACTCTGGTTTTTAGGATATTGGCAATGAATATGCATGAGGCAGATTTGCATGCAATGAAAGCAGTGCATGCAAATTTATCTCAAGCATATTCATTGTGGGTATCCTGGAAACCAGATGACTAGGGGATACACCAGTCTAGTGTGCTACCTACAGCCTCTTCTTCCACCAGCGCAGAGGAGGGCCCCTGGTGAAGTAGGAAGTACTCCTGTAACCAGGACCTGCCCATCAAGTGCGAAAGGATAGTACTATCCTTTCGCACCAAGGATATGTCTCCAAGTGCTGCCCGGAAGGGAAAGGTTAGGACAGCTGTTGTAGTTGGCGATTTGATCATTAGGCATATAGATAGCTGGGTGGATGGTGGGCGTGAGGATCGCCTGGTGACTTGCCTGCCTGGTGCGAAGGTGGCGGACCTCACACGTCACCTAGATAGGATATTAGATAGTGCTGGGGAAGAGCTGGCTGTCTTGGTACATGTGGGTACCAATGACATAGGAAAATGTGGGAGAGAGGTTCTGGAAGCCAAATTTAGGCTCTTTAGGTAGAAAGCTCAAATCCAGAACCTCTAGGGTAGTATTTTCTGAAGTGCTACCTGTTCCGCACACAGGGCCCAAGAGACAGGCAAAACTCCGGAGTCTCAATGTGTGGATGAGACGATGGTGCAGGGAGGAGGGTTTTAGATTTGTTAGGAACTGGGCAACATTCTGGGGAAGGGGAGCCTATTCCAAAAGGATGGGCTCCACCTTAACCAGGGTGGGACCAGGCTGCTGGCATCGGCATTTAAAAATGAGACAGAGCAGCTTTTTAAACTGTTTTATTTTGTTTTATTTCTATTGATTACCTTTAAAGGTGAACTAACACGGCTACCACATCTCTCTACTCATATGAGAGGAGGAGTTCCATCTCCTTTACCATTTTGGTTGCTCTTCTTTGAACCTTTTCTAATTCTGCTATATGTTTTTTTAGATATGGCGACCAGAATTGAACGCAATACTCAAGGTGAGGTTGCACTATGGAGTGATACAGAGGCATTATAATATTTGTAAGGTGTTTGGGAAAGGTCCGACTGAAAGAGTGCTGAGGCAGGGGCTCGAGGAGGAGGTATTCTTAAGGAAGAGAAAGGTTCACTCTCAGGTTCCTAGTACACATGAGATTCGCCCCCTAGTGGCCAAGAGACCGGTCAGAATATTGAGTAGGGGAAGGAACTACCATGCCCAGGATTCATCACACCCTAGGCAAGACTTGCTGGAGTTGGAGGGCAGGGAGGAAATGATCTCTGATCAGGATAATGAGGAGCAGCTGTGGAAACCCTGTGTGGAGGAGGCTATGAAGTATGATAAGATGGAGGCAGCTGAGGGGCTGGAGGAGGCGTGTATGGAGATTTCAGCTCTAGCATGGGTCCAAGGGGGTAAAGTAAAAGGTTTCCTGTCTGCTACAATACCAAAACTGTTTAAGACTGGGGAAAGAAGGCTGATGCAGTAGGGAAGAAGCCTGTGGAGGATATTAGCCTGATGAGTTACCTATGTGAGCAGAAAGGAGCATTATGAAGGAAGGTGATGTGGAGAAGAAATGAAATGAAACTGTCTTGTTGAATGATTTGAAATTGTGTAAAGAAATGCCTGGAGGGGGCAAGTCTGATGAAACTGACAAACTGCTGGGGACTTAAAGCAGCGTCAGAAGTAGATGGACACTTGTTAAGACTTCCTAAGGAAGTGAGTTGGACTATGTTAAGAAAAGGGAACCAATAAGGTTTGTGCTTTGTGTGACTAAGGATTAAGCCAAATAAACCTTAATTATAAGACGCCTTGCAGTTGCTGTGCCTTTTGTTGGAGCTTGCTGTAAAATACTGAAGTGTGACAGCCATTTGGGAAGGGTGACTAAGCCAGCAAATACAGAGTGCGGACAGGGCAGTGGTTGGAGCTTTCTGACCAACTATGAAGCTGGGAAAGCTAAGTAGGATCAGCCCTGGCCAGTCAGTGGAAGAGGTACCAGCTGACATATTATTGGTCTTATTTTGCATTCCTTTCCTAATAATTCCTAGCATCCTGTTTGCTTCTTTGGCCGCCACCACACACTGGGCAGAACATTTCAGTGTATTGTCTACAATGACAACTTAATCTTTTTCTTCAGTGCTGACTCCTAAGGCGGACCCCAGCATTAGGTAACTTGATTCAGATTATTCTTCCCAATGTGCATCACTTTGAATTTGTCCACATTAATTTCATCTGCCATTTGGATACCCAGTCTTCAGTTTCCTAAGGTCTTCCTGTAATTTTTCACAATCCGCAAGTGTTTTGACAACTTCGAATAGTTTTGTGTCATCTGCAAATTTAATCACCTCACTTGTTGTTCTGATTTTTAGATCATTTATAAATATGTTAAATAGCACCAGTCCCAGTACAGATCCCTGCGGCACTCCACTATTCACCCTCCTCCACTGAGAAAAATGGCCATTTAACTCTATCCTCTGTTTTCTGTCCAGTACCTCTAGTATGGCTCCCACTCTCATCCTGTGGGTATTTTTTTGATCAGCCAGTGGGCTCTGTAGCAGTAGTGCAGCGAGCTGTAAATCCTACCCTGTTCCTTTCAGGATCTCTCAGGGAGTCACTGTGACTAGGCATAGAGCATTGCAGCACACAGGTAGGTCAAGTGGTTAAGAAGGTTGCATCCGTGTGAGAATGCTATTCCCATGTTTTCTAGTGGCATGAGAGAGTGCAGAGACCGATGGTCTGCAGCCTTGCCGCCATAACCAATAACAGAGCACAGGTTGTCAGCTAAGGCCAAACTATAGTGAGAAAGGCAGTTCTTCAGTGTGCTTACAGACAAATTGTTAGCCCTCTGCTACCACAGACTACCTCCATCTTGCTGGCTGCTTGCATGATTTAAGAAAGTACTTGAAATTGGGTGGGTTTTGTGATCATGGGGATTAAGCTTTAAGAGGTTCTCAGTTGTGAGCACAGTTGCAGCCAGGTCCAATCTCCCCATCTCACATGCAACTTTTCTAGAGGGCGTATCAGGTAGAGACACATGCTCCTGGCCTGGCTCCCCAAAGCCAAAGGGAAACAAATGTGTTTTAAAGATCTGAACTGCAGATATTGATGATTTAATATATATTAATGATTAATACCCAGATAGGAGGCAGCACTGAATATCTGGGTCTAATTCAACCAGCAGTGGCCAGCCTTCGATAAAATGCTGATTACTGCCAGATAATTATTGATTGCACATATTTGCACCAGTTCAATCACTTTGCGGAATCCAAATGCTTAACCTTCAAAAACAGGGATTAATGCAAACATCTCAAAGTGGAAGGAAATAAGTGCCCTCAGAGAGACTGATTTCCAAATCTCGTCACCCATTGACAAATCTCAATTGATGCTTCCTTAAAAAGGCACAGGATCTCACTGCATAAAGTGAGACCCTATGCTAAAATAACACGACTTGTGGTAAATTAACCCTTTTTAACAGTAGTCCACTTTGATAACTTCCCCATTTAATGGCCAAATCCTCCTGAGCCCTCCGCTTACATTCTAGCCTGCTACCTTCCTGCTTCTTTTCCATTAATTGATGAGAATGATCTGGATACTGCTTAATTCAACAAACATTGCACCACTTAAGAGGAGTTACTATATCCAGTGACATCCTAAGAGCATCATTCTACATCATCGCTAATTCCTCTATAGTACTTCCCACTGGATAGACTAACTTCTGATTTAACTCCTAAAATGCCATCCCATCGATTCTACTGCTTGGTAACTTTGGGGCTTATGGTTCCATATCTGAGGACCTCTGCATGTCACAGAAAAACTAAATTCCATTAAACTGTGATTCAACCAAAGCACTGGGACTAATAGACACTCTAGTGCCTCAGAAGATGGTGGCGTCTCACATACAGTATTACCCCCCAAATTCAGTTGGCTAAGATCTGAAGTCTCAATAAAATTCATAAACCAACTATTTAAATCATCCAGTATGATCACTGATTGAAAGGAGACTGCATGATAAGATATAAAGGACAACAATTCACCATCCATTTGATCCCAAGACCCTAGTAGGCAATACAGCAGTAAAAGCTCAACTGGGCTGACTGAAAGGAGTCCACATATCTTCACTGACACTGCCTCTGCCTCAAACCCTGGTCTAGACAAAGAGTCACATAGCCTTAAATCCAAAAACTTTGTTATACATAATTGCCATCCTATTCTTTTTCTTTCCTAGGACAGGTCAAAATTATGTAACCAGATGGGCGGATTTAAATGCATCCAGGTTTCAGAAATAAAAGCCATGGCCAACTGTTCATCACCTATAAGGTTTATAATTAAAGCCCAGTTACTGCAAATTGATCTTGCATCAAAGTAACAGTAAGGTATTAAGTAGCACCTCCCTCTGCAGCTTTTGAACGGGTTTGATGTCAGGTAGACAAAGAGTTGGAGAACTTCTCCATGAAGCAAGTCAGTGCCCTTATTACATTTCCATACTTCTCCTGGCTACTACCATTCATCAATTCCACAAATCTTGCTGGAGCTGGGGTGAGGTGACTGTGGTGACTGATCCATGGCCATCCCACAGTCTTGGGAAAGAGAAGGGGCAACACACTGTTGTTTTGCAGTGCCTAAATTTAGCACTACCTAGAAAGATGGATAATATAAGTGGATTATACGCACGCAAAACATACTTTAAACATAATGTCACTCTTAGTTAACACATAATCAATACTCCTCCATTATCCCAGGGTACACACATTTGACATCACTCAGCAAGACAGGAAAGGTTAGATAGCCCAACTCATCTCTCTTACGGCTCAGCTGCTAAAACATTTCAATCAATGTTTGCAGAGCATTTAAATTGCTAAGCCACCTAGTTTCTTTTATCCAGTGCCGTGAAGAAAGTCCTCTGAAATCTGTTCTAGTCCAAGATGAAATGACTAATCCAAAATAAATCTCCCCTCTATACACTTGCACACAATTTGCTGTATGTAAGAATGGGATCCTTTGAAGCAACCCAGTGCTCCTTACTTGCAATTTGGAGGGATTACTACACACCCTAATTACTAGTCATTTCTGCTTCGTCAATTAATATGAAAGGGTGGGATGAGGGGAATGAAGAAAGAGCATCAACACAGGAAAAGGGCTTGAAAACAAAGAAGGATTCAGTAGCATTAATAAGTATCCAAGTGGCCTTTTTAATAACGACTTAACCACACTCTGAACATACTGGTCATGAGGGTTTGGATTAGTTAGTACCTAGAAGGCTAAAAATACAAAAATGGATGAATTCTCAACGCTGGGTTTTTTTTTCAGAGCCACCAAATTTGTCAATGTAGGAAACTTTGAAAACAAAGTGCAGCATATATCTTTCAAGGGAGAAGGGTTGCACTGAACAATGGCAGTACTATGGAGGTAATTTTAGAAGCATCTACATGTGAAACAGCAGCATTTACACATGTAGATTGGCAAACATGTAACCATGAAATTTCAGAAAGTTGCAATTTACAATTGTAGATGCTCTGGGACACAGAGATGTAAAGGTGTTTTGGTCTGGTGAGGGGGGTGGGGTGGGGGGAGGGTCAGAGGGACAAAAATTGCACAGTGAGAATACAAGTATATTTTTTCAAAATGTCCAAGCTAGCATTAGCATCTACTCTGAGGCATGGGTAAGTGCCAAGTACTTGCTGAACCTGGGGTCTCCACGAGTGATTCAGGGAGCAATTGTACTCACCTCTACAGTGTCTACCACCACCTCGAATATTCACTCAAAAGAGTTAATTCATTCAGCTACTTCATTGGCTCCTTCCTTAAGTGGAACTTTGTACATAAGTGCCAGCAAATACGGGTAACAAGGATTAAGTAATGCCACTCTTTTTCTGCAAGTGTAGATTTCTAAAATTACAATTCCAACTTGCCATTCTGATAAATACCCATATATTTACTGCATCCATATAGGTATTTTACAAAAGGCTTCACGTTCAGCAGAGTCTTTTGCAAAATACTGGGGAAATGTGAATGTCCTGACCTGAATGTCCCATTTCCCTATGCAAAGTAGGGCTTAACTCTTGGTACCTGTATCTGAAGTCATTTTGTTGAAAAATTATCCAGTTATCATATAACTCAGTTATAACTGGTATTTATTTTACCAATACTAGAAGGAGAACATGTAGAGTTGGTACATTTGGTTTTCAACATATGAACTATAAGATTACAAAGAAAATATTGCTCGATATCTTAGCTGCTTCTTCCACACCATTAACACATACCTTTCCCCCCAGAAACCCTGTTTTGTTCAGATTTTGCTAAGGAGTCACATCTGTGCACTATAATCCCCTCATTCTGTAACTGGTCACTTACATGTAAGCCCCATTTGCACACTTAAATATGTGAAATACTGCCATCCACGCATGCCAGTGTATATTTACGTGTGTAAGTGATAGCCACATGCTAAGCTTATTCTATAATATACGTGCACATATGGCTTAGAACGCGAATGCAAGGGGGGCATTTACAGGGGAGGAGCATAGGTGGCTCCGACACTGACACAAATAGTTTACAGAATGCTGTAATTTACGCATGTACATGTCACACTTAAGTGCTTGCATTTTAAGTAAAATATCAAACAGGCAACTTTTCAGTCATTACGTCTCATGCTACAGTACTTCGAAAACATATCAAGCAAAAGCTTGTTGAAACAAAAAAGCCTTAAGATGTTTCCTAAAAGAAAGTAAAGAATCAATTTCTCTTAGCTCCAAAGAAAGACTATTCCACATAGTTGGACCTGCAATTTTAAAAAAACCATGCCTGCTCAATCTTCTTTGAGATGATCTTGGTGAAACAAGGGGACTTCCAATCAATATTTACCCTGAAAAATCTAGATGGGTGATAAACTTGTAGCAATGTTGCAAAGCTCAAAGGTGCATCATTATGCAAAGCTTTAAAAACTAGCACCAAAATTTTAAACTGAATTTGCCAAATAACAGGAAACCAATAGAGTTTAAAAAAAATAATGGAGAAATATGGTCCATCCTAGACCCATCAAAAATCATTCAAGTGGTAGCAATTTGGCAACCTGCATAGCCTTCAAAGAAGATTGAAGCAATCCACAGAACAAAGCATTACAATAATCCATGAAAAGTAGTAATAACAGTAGCAGCACTATCCGGCTCAGTTTCCACATGCCCAGAAAAAAATATTTCAAAAGAAAGTTAAGAAAGAATCTTCACCATCTACAATGTGGCCAATAAAACAAACCCTAATCACATTAGCTTCCTTTTACTAAGGTGTGTTAACAGATTTAGCGTACACCAGCACTTCCCAAACTGTAGGCTGTGGCACCCTGGTGCGCCGAAGCACACTTACTGGGGTGCTGCGGCAAATCCCGACCTCCCTCCCACCCGAACCAAGACAGTAGCAGCAGAAAATCAAATACAAAAAAAAAAGCACGCATAGGTGCTGCAGCAGCATTCAAGCATATGCCGTCAGTTCTGCCGGTCATTTGCTCCCGGAACTGGAAGTTGATGTCAGTGGGGGCAGAGGAGCAGCAGAGCCGACAGTGCATGCCTGAAGGTTTCTGGGGGTTTTTTTTCGTCACGGCCACTGGGGACAGGGATCAGAAGGTGTACGGGACTCACAGAGGTGACTGCCAAGGACACAAAGAGGCATATTTTCAAAGCACTTTGGGAGGCTAAGTTCCCTAGGTTTCTATGGAACTTTGGGAGGCTAAGTGCTTTGAAAATGAGCTTGAAATAGAGGGGCATTTTCGAACGGGGATGCCCATCTCTAAGGGCGCCCATCTCTGATGACTTCCCCGTGAAAGGGCGGGGCATCCCGTATTATCGAAACAAGATGGGCGTCCATCTTTCCTTTCAATAATACGGTCGGGGACGCCAAAATCTCAACATTTAGGTCGACCTAAGAGATGATCAACCAAAATGTTGAGATGGTCGACCTTAGAGATGGACAACCTCGGTTTTTGCCCATCTCAAAAAAGACCAAATGCAAGCCCTTTGGTTGTGGGAGAAGCCAGCATTCGTAGTGCACTGGTCCCCCTGACATGCCAGGACACCAACCGGGCACCCTAGAGGGGCACTGCAGTGGACATAACAAATTGCTCCCAGCTGCATAACTCCCTTACCTTTGGTGTTGAGCCCCCCAACCCCCCCCCCCCAAACCCCACTCACCACAACTGTACACCACTACCACAGCCCTAAGGGGTAAAGGAGGGGCATCTACATGTGGGTACAGTGGGTTTCGGGTGGGTTTTGGAGGGCTCACATTTACCACCACAAGTGTAACAGGTAGGGGGGATGGGCCTGGGACCGCCTGCCTGAAGTAGCAGCAGTGCACCTAGCCACAATTCTATAATTATGCACTAAAATGGCTTTAGCAATTGTGGGCTTGGAAGTCATAAGGCCAAGTCTTTGTTTATCAAAAAGCACAAACAGTTTGTCCGACAAGCGCAAGTCATTTGTGACTTCCAGCTATCTAATGAGGACTCTATGCCCATTGAGAAGCTTCATTGAAAGCCTCTTCATCCTCTCTGCGAAAGGAAGGAAGCGCCATAGATTGGCTGAGATGAAATTCTGATACCACTTTTGGAAGAAAGGAAGGAACCATGCACAAGAGACCCCTGCCTCCGAAAAGCAAAGAAAGGTGTCCCGACAAGAGAGAACCTGAAGCTCCAAAACCCTACATGCCAACACAACAGCCACCATGAATGCTGTCTTTAATGTAAGATCTTTCAAGGAGGCCTTCAGAGTGGCTCAGAAGGAGGCTTCTGAAGAGCCCAAAGGACTATATTAAGGTTCCATTCTGGATATGGCGTACGAAAGGCCCGCTCCCCACAAGAATCTAATGATATCCAGGTCAGCTGCAAAACATGTCTTCTGTTGTTGACCCCTGAAACAGACCAAAGCCGCAACCTGAACTTTTAGAGAACCCAACACCACTCTTTTCAGAAGACCTCCCTGGAGAAACACTAGGATGTGTACGATCTGAGCAGAGAAAGGAGAAAATTCAAGCTCACAACACCAACCATCAAACGTCCTCCAGACCCTTGCATGTACCATGGATGTAGAGTGTTTCCAAGCCTGAAGCAAGGTAGCAATGACCAAATCAGAGAAACCTTTTTGTTTCAAAGCAGCCTTTTCAATGGCCAAGCCATAAGACCAAGGGGGTATGGATACTCCATGAGCAATGGACCTTGCTTCAGGAGGCTGTGTACCTGTGGAAGATGGAGAGGAACCCCATCCAGCAGTTGAATCAGGTCTGTGTACCACAACCTCCGCAGCTAATCCAGGGCTGTGACAATTATTTGATCTCAGTGCAGTATGATCCTTTTCAACATTCAGCTTACTATGAGCCAAGGAAGGAAATGCATATAGTAGATGTGTCTCCAGCCAGGACTGCAGTAGGACAACAATCCCCATCAAACCCAGTTCTTTCCAACAGCTGACGAACTTGAACAGTTTGGCATTCCATTTTCTCGCCATCAAGTCCAGAGGCAGAGAACCTTATTAGTTCACTATCAGCTGAAAACCCTCTGCTGGATAACTCCCATTTCCTGGGTCCAAGGAGTGCCTGCTGAGAAAGTTTGCCTCCACATTCAAGGACGCTGTGATGTGAGCTGCCAACAAGCAGAGAAGATTTTTCTCTGCCCAACTCATGAGGGAGGCCACCTCCACTGCCACTGGATGGCTGCGGTCCTGCCTTGCTTGTTGATATAAGCAACCTCCATTACATTGTCAGAGAAAACTTGGACTGGGGCCCCCACCAGAAAGAGAGTGAAATCACGTAAGGCATTCCGCACTGCCCTGAGCTCCAAGCGATCTAGCGACCACTCAGAATCTTGTTCCATCCAGCTGCCCTGTGCCAGATGGAACCTGTATTGAGCTCCCCAACCCAGCTTGTCGGCGCCCGTTGTCACCATCTCCCACTGTATTATCAGAAAGGGATCTCAGACGTTCAAGTTCCTGGGCGACATCCATCACTGCAAACTCTATCTGGCAACCAGCATCCAAAGAAGTTCAAGGTCATACTTCTGTGACACCAGAGACCAGCAGCTGAGAAGAGATTCCCGTAATAGCCACATATGAGCCCTTGCCCATGGTATCACTTCCATCGCCGCCATCATTGAACCCAGAACCTGGATGCATTCCCAGACCCTGGGCCTACCTTGACTGAGGAGAAGACCAATCTGTTGAACCAGCTTTGACCTCCTGCACTCTGTGAGGAAGACTCTCTCCTCTGTCATGCTGAATAGAGCAGCCAGATACTTTGGCATCTGCAATGAAGTTAGTCTGCTCTTCTCAAAATTGATCACCAACCCAATGATTGCAGAAGGCAAACAACTTTGTCCGTCACTGCCCTGCTGTCTGAATAGGACGACGCACAAATGAGCCAGTCATCAAGAAAAGGTGAACTCCAAATCCCTGGCACTGAAGGAAGGCCACCACGACCATAACCTTAGTAAATGGAGCCATGGCAAGACCGAAGGGTGAAGCTTTGAACTGGAAGTGATGGCCCAGCACTGCAAAACACAGAAATTTCTGATGTGGCGGCCATATGGGTATATGCAAGTATGCCTCCTTGATATTGAGGGTGGTGAGAAATTCTCCCGCTTGAACCGAGGCTATGGACTGCTTTTAATGTCTCCATGTGAAAGCAAGACACTCGGAGGCAGTGGTTTAGTCCTTTAAGATCTAAGACCAGACAAAAGGTGCCTTCCTTCTTTGGGACCACATTTAAGTGCACATTACACAGGCAAATATTTAGAATGCTAGCACTTAACACGTGTATGTGTGCACATACCCATGCAAGCACTAGTGGGCACGTAAGTGCTATTCTGCAAATACCCACTTAATTTACATATTAGCAAGAGGGGAAAACACACGGGAGTAGCATGGGTGGGGCATAGGTGGGACTCCACTTATGTGGGTAACTTACAGAATGCTGTAAATATAAGGCATGTCAATATTGGGCTACATTAGTATTCTATAAGGAATCTAGGCGCCTCGGCACCATTATAGAATAGGGCACCTATAATGGCCTCACACCCATCTAAATGGAGGTAACCAGGAATAGAATTTCCCTCTTTGCCTTCAGCTTAGCTGTGCACTGCATTGCACATTAAATGGCAGATACATAATTTATTTTAAATAGTTTTACAGCTGCGATGTATGAGTAATCAGCAACTTTGGAAAGCACAGCCATGGACCTTTGGTGACTTTTTAGCTTCACATGAATGAAACAGGCTAAGCCTATCCTGGTTTTACAAGTTTGATTTTTTTTTTAATAATAGATGAAGAATGTCTTTAGCCTATACTATAAAATGCAATATAGTAAGAAAAGCAACTGAATTAGACTATCCTAGATTAAACACTGTTTCAGTGTAGCACTAAGGGGGACTTCTATAAGTGGGCACCTTCAATTATACAATTATACAAGGGCATGTGTTAAGAATCTATTCTCTACAGGAAATTAGGTGGCTATTTTCCTTTATAGAATGCTAGCATTAACTGTTGATATAAGCAACCTCCATTACATTGTCAGAGAAAACTTGGACTGGGGCCCCCACCAGAAAGAGAGTGAAATCACGTAAGGCATTCCGCACTGCCCTGAGCTCCAAGCGATCTAGCGACCACTTAGATGCAAGCACTTATGCCAGCCAACCTATATATATAAGTGGTGCCAATTGACCAGTGAAGCCATAAAAGGCTTGGGATTTCTTTTTTTTCTTTTTTTTTTTTAAATCTGGAGGCAAAAATAACAAGTGGAGATTAAGGAAAATTGCCCTCTTAGGGAAGACGTTATCAATGTAGACTACTGTTAAAACGGGTTATTTTATTGGTTGTAGGCTGGATATTTTAGGTCATGGAGAAGTGGACAGTTGTATCACGCACAGTTACTCTTTGATGCTGGCTGAGAAGCAATAAAAGGCTTTACCTTCAGTGAGCAAACATTACTTCCAGCCAATGGCCATCTGGAGAATTTGATTTCCAGACAACCCTAACATTGTGATGTGTGAGAGACTAAAGAAAGGGAAAAAGAAGGTATAATTCATTAAGAAAAAAAAAAACATACACGACACCCTTTCAAGGTGACTGATGCATTGTTTAGATCAGGGGTGTCCAACCTCAGTTCTTGCCAGGCCAGGTTTTCAGGATTTCCCCAATGAATATGCATGAGATGTATTTGCATACAGTTGAGGCAGTGCATGTAAATAGATCTCATGCATGTTCATTGTGGAAATCCTGAAAACCTGACTGGATTGTGGCCCTCGAGGACTGAGGTTAGACAACCCTGGCTTAGATGTGCATTTCACATTTATTTAAGTATATTGAATTAGTAGAAGTAGAATGTTTAAGTATTTAAGTGGACACTCTGATCATATTTATTTTTTGTATAATTATCTTACTGATCAGAAGTATTTAAGATCTTAGCCCCAGATTTAATTTTTGTTGTAAATACATATTCATTTGAGATATCCTGAAAACCTGACCTGCTGATGCGCCTTGAGAATTGGGAGTGAATACCACCAATCCAATTAGTACATCCGAAGGAAAGGGATCTTGGGGTGATGGTGTCTGGGGGTAATGAAACAATGCGACAAGGCAGTGCCAAGGTCAAAAGGATGCTAGGCTGTATAGAGAGGGATATAACCAGCAGAAGAAAGGAGGTGTTGATATCCCTCTACAAGTCAGTGGTGAGGCCTCACTTAGAGTATTGTGTTCAGTTTTGGAGGCCGTACCTTGCTAAAAAGACTTGAAGTGGTTCAGAGAAAAGTGACGAAAATGGTATGGAGCTTGCGTCCAATACGTATCAGGAGAGACTAAAAGACCTGAACATGTATAACCTGGAGGAAAGGAGAGACAGGGGTGATATAATACAGACATTGAAATATTTGAAAGATAGTAATCTACATGAAAGGTATTAATTTACACTTTTCCAGAGATGGAAGGATGGTAGAACTAGAGGACATGAATTGAGGTTTCGGGGGGGGGGGGGGGGGCTGCAAACTCAGGATTAAATGTCAGGAAGTGAAGATGGTGGTAGATACCTGGAATGTCCTCCCGCAGGAGGTGGTAGAGGTGAACAGTAACGAAATTAAAAAATGTGTTACATAAACACAAAAGAATCCTATATAGAAGGCATGGAACCAAACAAGCTTAGCTGTGCAGACTTAGCTGGGCAAATCCAGTGCTGGGCAGACTTCTACAGTCTGTGCTCTGATCGTAGCTGGACAGATTTGGATGGGTTAGATTGGGTTTTGATAACTTTAGTAGCTGGAGAACAAGGGCAGTGCCAGGCAGACTTCTATTGTCTGTATCCTGAAAATGGCAAGGACAAATCAAGATCAAGTATACATATGTAGTATCACATCATATTTTATGCTATGAGTTCATCTTGTTGGGCAGACTGGATGGACTGTACAGGTCTTTATCTGCTGTCATCGACTATGCTACTATGCTTCTGGAATAACTGCAATGAATATGCGTAAGATAGGTTTGAATCCATTTTGGGATCTAGGATTTATTCCATTCATTTCATTTTGGAGAGCCTGAAAACCTGAATGGCAAAGTGCTCCTCTAGGATCAGGCTTTTAGTCTGAGGTTCTACAGCTGTATGGCAGTGGTTCTCAAACATGAGATAAATGTGCATGCAATGAGGCACTATATATGCAAATCTTTTTCACAGATATCTATTGTGGATACTCTGAAACCTAATTGGCTAAGGGTGTCCTGAGGACTTGACTGAGAACCATTTTTACAATATATACATATCAGTCTCATGCATATTCATTATCCATATTCTGGAAACCAAACCGATGAGGTGTACCTCCAGGACAGGGCTGGAAATTATTGATATCTACCTAGACAGTGACAGTACTCAGCATTTTTATTAACAAAAGATATACTGATTCACTGTTTATAGATTCCTAATTAACAGGTATGCATTTTATGCATTTTCATCTCCGATCTATCACCTAATGCATTTAGGGGGCAATTCTACAAAGGTCACTGAAATCTGGCTGAACACGAATTCTATAATGGAATATGGACATCTAGATTCCTTTATAGAATACAGCACAAGTCTGCACCAACATTTAGGCCCTACTGCTTATGCCAAATGTGTGTGAGTAAATGTTGCACTTTAGCACACAGCTTGCAGTATTCTATAAGTTATGCACCTATGTGGGACCCGCCTATGTCTCACTCGCACGTACACTCCCCTTGCAGTGTGTGCTATGGGCTGGACTCTGTAAATGGCGCTCAAAATTCTGTGCCAAAAAAAGTCAGTGCTGAATGGCATTCTATAACAGGCGTTCCGGGATCAGCACCCTTCATAGAATAGCGCAGCGCAGGGATCCACACCCAACTGAAAACAGGTGTAAATCTCAGCACATAAGTTGCGTGTGGATCTGCACTATTCTATAATACTGCGTGCATTTTAAGGGAATGCCCGTAACCCACCCATGCCCCTTCCACGGCACATCCCCCTTTGCAGATCCACGTAGAAACACTTAGGTGCTATTCTATAAATAGTCACATGTGTTTTCGTGCAGATCTGCTGTTTCTGCCCCGTGTCGGCACCTTCCACCCATTAGAGTGCTTTTCTGTGCAAAAGTTTGGCATGGAAATAGTGTCTAATGTTTGGTACCATATATAGAATTCCCTCGTATGTGGGGTGCATGCTAAGGAACCCTTTTACTAAGTGGCAGTAAGCACTAATCATGCTTACTGCATGCTGAAAAGCCACTACCGTGGGATGCGCTCATGTGTCCCACGGTAGATCACAGTGCAGCAATCCTGCGCTAAAAATATTCATATTTTTTTAGCAAGGGGGGTGTGTATGGAGGCATAGAACAGGCGTGCCCTGCGCTAATTAGGTAGTGCAGGCAAATTGCTGTGCACTGCCCAATTAGTGCGGGAGCCCTTTAGCACCTACAAAATAGGTGTCGTAATGGCTCACTTGATAATGGCCATGCGCTAGTTGGGAAATTAGCGTGTGGCCATTAATGGCACAAACACAACTGCGGCCATTCTACAGCCATGCTAAAAGTGACCCCAGCGTGCAGGGTAACCCACACACTAACAGCGCCGGACATTTTTTAGCACGACTTAGTAGATGGGCCCCAACCAACACTTACACATGTTACAATCACGCATGCAAGTGCTATAGCATTCTACAATCTTAGTGTGCAAATGGTTCTTATAGAATTAGAGGGATAGTGGGTCAAGACATATAACAACAGATTTTGATAAACCTGCAGCAGTTAACTTACGGAAAAAATTCTCTCTCCGCTAGCTTCCATCTTATCTCTCTCCACCCATACACTTAACTTGTGATTTCATCAACCACTACTGTCAAAAGACAAACTATTGATGCTGTGACAATAATAAGGAAATACTTAAGCTTTTTCTACAAGATGAAGAACCACATGCCATTTGCAACTGTTTGAAGATTTGTGAATACACACAAATATGTCTCAGTTCCTGCAATTTTATAACTTTGTGAGCAGTAACACCAGGCATCAAAGCTTCAGAATTCGCTATAATATTCACTCCTCTTTCAGAAACCATTCATAATTCAAATGTCTTTCATAAACAGTCATGCATATATTCATCGTTCTCTACAGTGCTACTTGTCAGGCTCACTAGGAGGGGATTGAGAAGGTTATTAAACACTACACAGGGGAATTTAAATACAAGCAAGGAATAGAGATGTGAGATGAGGGACGATGGAGGGGAAGCATCTGTGCAGAAGCAAAAAAACAGACTTAGGAGTTAAAACATTATAAGGTCATATTCGGCTGCGCTGAGCACATAAAATTTGAAATGTCTCGCTTACATGGTTTCAAATCGTACCTAGATTCAGTGACACTATCCATTTAAGTAGCGCTGCTGAATATGTACATATAACCTGAAATGTTTAAGATAGATATTTTGAATTAAACTTCCTATTTGTGCAGACGAACAGTATGCATGAAGCCTGATTTGGAATAGGTCATCTAGGTATGAAAAGGATCATCCAAACTGCAAAGTGCCTTATAAAACACTCGCTGAATGCAGAGCCTTTTGTAAAATAACTCTTGAGGCGAGCATTTATAGTTTGTAGCATGTTCAGTGGGAGTAGGTGTTTTACCAAGGGACATGCTGAAAACAAAGTGACATTATTCGGGGGTTTGAATATGTAAGTGCCGGTACTCACACCCCTAACTGGTGATTTTGCAATCTACATGGATAAGTGATGCTACATACCAGGGACGTAGCTAGGTGGGGCCACGGGAGCATGGGCCCCCACAGATTTAGTCCTGGCCCCCTCTACTTTCGACCCCCCCCGCCTCTTTCGACCTCCCGCAAGGTACCTTAAAGGGACGTGCAGGACGTCAGGACTCACAGCACAGATCAGTGAACAGGCCGGAGACCGGCGCTGAAGAAAACTAAGGCTGGCGGGAGTTGAGGACCCCCGCCAGCAAAGGCACCTTGCGGCGGCAGCGACGGGGGTCAAAAGTGGTGGGGGGGGGGGCAGCGGCAGGGGGAGACGGGCTAAAATGTGCTCCCACAACTTGGGATCTGGACCCCCCTCCCGCTGAGGTCTGGCTACGCCCCTGTTACATACACACAGAAATGCCATATTTTACAAAACTGGATGTCCAAGGGAAGCTAATGATGGAGCAATGCTTAAAAAACTTTTGCATTTTTGAGGTAGTTTTTGATGCCCGAGAGTTTGAGCACAATTACTGCCACATCCAGGTCCAAACAAGTATTTAGTGGACCTCCCTGCTTTGGAGCAGCTGTAAATTTCAATGTCTACATTTTACGAAGTAGATATGTATTTGCTTTGGAAAAGAGGAAATACATGCATTCTTCTCAGACCCACTCTAACTGTGCCTAGAACACACCTCTTTGAGAGATGTGTACATTTTAAGTAGTGACTTTTCTAAAAATCACTTTGTAAACACATTAGGGCATTTACATGTGCAAATACCACTCAAGTCTTCTAAAATGACCTCCATACTATATGTTGAATATTTCCGTTTAGACACATTATAGGACACAGTGTTACTGCTCTGGGAACACCCCCAAATCCTGCCCCTTTTTAGTCACTGCAAACCAGCTAATGTTTTATGTCCAAAATCAGCCATTCAACTGTCTTAAATTACAAAAGAAAGCAAAACTTATGTGGTTGGTACCACCATTGACTGCACAAGTATTTTTGAACATTGACCTCTTTCTCTCTCTCTCTACCTCATAACTTGCGAGTGATCCTTACCCTCATTCCACATAAATCTCTAAAATTTGCTTTAAAGGGCAATTCTATAATCTAGGGAGCCAATATTCAGACTGCGCGAGTTAGTTGGGCTGCCTCCCAAAGTCAGTGGCAAACTCAGAAATTCAATGCCGGGCCATATCCAGCGACCGGCATTGAATTTCCAGGGGTTTTTTTTGGTTGCCATGCATATAGTCGGTTAAGCTGATATTCATTGGCTGACCGGCTAAGTTAGAATAGCAAAAGATAGACCTGCTATTTATGCGGATCTATCTGGCCGCTAAACTTAGCTGGTCAGCCAATGAATATTGCGCTATCCAGCTATATCATGTGACATAGCTGGTGACTAGGCTAGCCGCTACGTGCTAATATTCAGCCGAGATAGCCGGCTATCTCGTGCTGAATATTAGCGCTTAGCTGGCTTAAAGCTATTTAACCAGCCTGGAGTAATTCCTGGCTGGTTAAATAACACTGAATATTGGGCTGAAAGTGTTTTAATGCAATAAAACCTATGTTATTTACCATATAAATGACACTTTACGTCTGAATGCATTTTCTCTGCACTTTTTTCTTGATTTTCTCAAAGCAGACCCTGAAATAGCCCAAACAGCTGTGCACTGCAGTGTGAAAGTTCCTGGACCCAAATTCAACTTAGCTGGTTTGCAGCGTCTGGAAAGGCAGGTTTCACAGTCCCAGAAGGGGAGGGGGAGGGGAATCTTGGTTTTCACAACAATGGCACCCTAGGTGGAAATCATGGGATGCTTATTTTCGGAACTGATGGAATTTCCCTACCAAAGATTGTGATTGATATGATTGGAAGAGAGAAGGGTGAAGGAATAAAACCAAAGCCTCCCCTACCCCAATCTAGTATCAACAAATAAAAATGGCAATTCTATAACTGGGAACGCTTAATGCTCCCCCAAGGGAATATAGACTAAACTTGACAAACAATAAATCCAACAAACTCCTGAGCTCAGTCATTATGTTCAAACTCTAAAATCTACAACGGCGCCACGTGACCTTCTCCTGTCATCTCATCAAAAATTTTATACCTGCATTCCTCCCATTCATTTACTCTACGGTAACGCTCAGGCTCTGCACGGGTGTCATCCCTGACAGTTGGAAGTCGAATTAAGGGGCCTCAGCGAGCATCAACAACACGTGCTGATGCTAGCGCAAGCCCCCTTTTACCATAACTTAGTAAAAGGACCCCTAAGAGCTCAACTGTTTTGCGAGCTCAATGTACTAGAGCTCCATCCGGTTGAGAGAGAAAATATTCAGCAAATTCTGCTGCAGTAGGACTTTTTGGGTCATTTGGAAAAATGTTGGGGACCCCGTTTTTCCAGACACCATGTAGAATACTATAAGTTGTGAGAACTTAGGTGCGCCAACTCATGTCAGCCATAGACTTGGAGAAAATGGGCACCCCTAAACGTTGGAGGAAGAACGTTCTGCTTCCCTTACAGTGCTCCAGTCTGAAATAGACTTGCAATCATTATGAAAGGTCAAGAAATTGACAAGTGTCCTTTCTGTACCCATTGTGTCCCAGCTGACTTGTTCTGTGTTTTTTTTCTCTTTTCTTAAACATAAACCGTCTCTGTCCTTCCTTCTACTGTCTGCACATTGAATTAGAAACTCTACCTACCATTGACACATTCAAAGATGTCGCAACATTTGCCAGGTGTCCCATCTCCAAGAGAAGCTATCCGGGGGATGGATCCCGCCTCACACACAGGAAACCCACATATGCCAGACAGGCATTCACATCTGAAATGCAGAAAAGGCCAAAAAGATGTCACAAATACATGAAACTCCTACAAAAGAGAAAAGGGTACAAAACTGGAGAACAACACTGATTATCCAAATGCCAATTATCCAGATGTCCAATTATCCAGACTGGCATCACCTCTCCAGTCTCCATTTCCCATAGACAGTTGAAAAAAATAAAATTGCTCACCAGAAGGATGTGGAATTGTCTGGAGGTGGACAGAAAGAAGGCCCCGTGAAGCTCCACTGTACTGTGTGTGCCTGCATGCCATGCGTAGTCACATTTACGTGCATGCGTGTCAATATGAGGCATGCGCTACTCAACGGAGCAACGCGAGTCCTTCTTTCCATCCAGCTACAGATGGTGTCGTATCCTTCTGATGAGCAATTTTAATATTTTATAGGTTTATCCAATTATCCAGATTTATGATTATCTGGACTACCCCCTGAAGGACAGTCTGGATAATCAGCAACATATTGTATGTAAGGGAGGGATATGGGTGTTAGTGGGAGGCAGGAGAGTGGTTGGGGGTTAGTTATGTTCTGGGGGGAGAGTGATCCAAATTAATTATAAAATGTTGTAGTGAATACATATCAACATTTATTTTTTCTGAAAAAATGCCTCATGCTCCTTCATTCCAATACTGAGCAATCACTATTTATCAGTGTCACAATCAGTGGCGTACCAAGAGGGGGTGGGGGCGGTCCGCCACAGGTGCACGCCGCTGGGGGGGGGGGTGCCGCGCGCCTGTTGGCCGAGTTTGCTCATTCCCTCCCTGCTGCTCCCTCTGCGCGGAACAGGTTACTTCCTGTTCCGGGGCAGAGGGAGCAGCAGGGAACGAGTGGACTCGGAGCCGACAGGCGCGCAGCACCCCCTAGCAGGTAAAAATGCACCTGGGGGGATCGCGCTGTACGCGGGGGGGCGCGTTGCACCCGGGGGGAGGCACATCGGCGATCCGCCCCGGGTGTCAGCCAGCCTAGGAACGCCACTGGTCACAATACAATAGTGCTGTATGACTGAACAGCAAACCTTCTACACTATAAATATCATACAGTAGTGAAGCCCACAATGACTTTCACTGGACACATGCTTGCAACACTTACTGGCATGTATGGCCTCCAAACTCAGCACTGCAGTGAGTGTGGTGATACTGGTCCACACCCATGGTAATTTTGGCCGTGAGCCCAATACCTGAATGTAACTTACCTTGAGCTACTACTGAAAAAGGTGTGAGCAAAATCAAAATAAATAAATAAATAAATAATAAATGTATGGTAGGATTTCCTATCATATGTACCCGTATGTATCTGCTCTGTAACAGTCAAAACCAGTCCCCATTTCACATCATTAAGCAATTGTCTATGAGGAACCTCACATCGCTGGCCAGCCCATGCTGTACTTGCTGTAAAATCCAAAATGAAACACACCCTGGTTCTATTGTGCTGCTGTTTCATGGTCCTTCCCGAAAGCCCCATAACAGTCTGTGAAACAACGTAATGAAAAATGAAATGCTCCCCCACTCCACATGCCCCTCTTCATTGGATTGTTACTAGTAGGCAGTCTCAACACATGGCATATATACCATTTCCCAGATCCTTGAAGGGTGAAAATATCCATTATTTATTTAGATTTGCTCACACCTTTTCCAGTAGTAGCTCAAGGTGAGTTACATTCAGGTACAGTACATATTTCTCTGTCCCAGGAGGGCTTACAATCTAAGTTTGTACCTAAGGCAATGGAGGGTTACGTGATTTGCCCAAGATCACAAGGAGCAGCAGTGGGATTTGAACCAGCCACCTCTGGATTGAAAGACCAGTGCTCTAACCACTAGGCCACTCCATCTATGCCATCTATCTGTTCAAGGACTCAACATGTAGTATCCATATACCATTTACAGATCTATTGAAACAGAAAGGTTTAATGGTCAGGTCATAGTGAAGGATACATAGACATGTGGTCAGATGGGGGGGATGGATCAAAACAATGCACCTTCCACAATCATGATTCAGCAAGAGTCTACCCATCATTTGGATACCCATAACCAGGGCACAGTGGTGTAGTGGTGTTGATTTCAAATGTTGGCTGTCAGTGTCATGGATGTATGACACTGGCTACTTTGAAAAGATGGACATCTGTGATGTGCACGTACAGGACAATCGTGACCTGGATGTATGACTGCTAATTTGAAAAGTGAATGTCTGTGATGTAGATGTACAACAGTGGATAATTTGTAAATGTTGAACGTCTATGATTTGGACGTAGCTCAGAACGAGTCAATCTGAAGAAACAAAGGTGGATAACACAGATGTGCTAGAAACATTAGCTTGGACATCCATAAATGGCATATGTAGATGCCCCTGTAGCTATTTTACAATGTTGTTGACCTGATCAGCAGATAGTTCACAACTGCTGCACATAAAGATGTCCTCACCAGAAACGGCAATTTCACCCATAGAGAAATGGAGTTACTGGCTGCTGATTGCAAGTTCTTAGACAATAAATTGGTATATGCAAAAAGATTCAAATGATGACCTTATCATGTATACAGTGTACTGGAGACCATATTTTACCTATGGACTCTAAAAATTAAAAAAAATATTGTGTGTCTTAGAATCATGCAAATTGTCAAGATGCAAGTTCAAATCTTCCATGAATATTGTTTCTGCTGAGTCTAATCTATGTCTGGTTATAAAATCATAAAAATACATCTGAGCCTCTGGCCATTTGCCAAGGGGACAATAAAATAATGTACAATTTACAGAGTCAACCATCAAAGAATCAGAGATGATACAAGTAGAATTTTCAGAGACGAGGATTTAAAATTTGCTTTCAACTGTACCTGAACCGCTCTCCTCTGTTCCCTAGGCCAGTGGTTCCCAAACCTGGTCCTGGAGGCACCCCAGCCACACAGGTTTTCAGGATATCCACAATGAATATTCATGAGAGAAATTTGCATGCAGTGGGTGGCAGTGCATGCAGATCTATGCCGTGAATATTCATTGTGGATATCCTGAAAACCTGACCAGCTGGGATGCCTCCAGGACTAGGTTTGGGAACCACTGCCCTAGGCAAACGCAGTATCTTATCACCACTAAGACACAGAACAAGACCTGGCCGAGTTTCTCCTATCCAATCTCTAATGACAGTAGCCTTGTTAACTGCTGACCTTGCATTAAAGTGGTAGAGAGGAACCAAAATATAAGAATCAATATAATGCATTCTATCAAAGTAAGATAGCAAGAAGTATTACTTTTTCTATACTTAGTACTTGTACAATAATGGCCTTCCTGTGTTCAATATGTCGTTATAACCTTGATATTATGTGACATTATTTGCACAGTTGACTTAGGGGTCCTTTTACCAAGTTGTGGTAAAAAGGGGACAGCGCTAGCATCAGCACTTGTTTTTGACGCATACTGAGGATCCATTTTACCATGCGGCCATTTCGGGGGGAAGAGCACTTACCGCTACCCACTGAGGTGGCAGCAAGAGCTCCCATACTAACTCGGTGGTAAAAACCAGTGCTACAAAAATAAAAATATTTTTGTAGCACTGGAAGTGGCGCGCACAGGGAGTGAGAACTACCGCGGGCTGCTGTGGTAGCCTGGTGGTAGTTCTGGATTAGCGAGCGGTAAGCCTACGTTGGGCTTACTGCCACTTCGTAAAAGACTCCCTTAGTTGTTAAAGTTAACCTAAGTATGACACAATTTCAACCGGAATCCCTGTGATATTAGCACTGGGATAGGCCATTCCCCTCCTTTACATAGATCTCTGGTCACCCCCTTTTAGGGCAACCAAATTCCATTACAGAATACTAGTGTAACCCAGGATCGGCACTCCTTAAGTTCACACATTTGCAACTTTTTAGCGGTCAAAGATAGGCCTGCTATTTAAGCGGCCTATTTTGACTGCTCAACATAGCTTGGTGCTGTACATCCGTGTCTAAGTGGCTATGTCAAGCAATATAGCCGGTTAGTGGCTAGCCACTAACCAGGATATTTAGCCTAAGAGTTCAGCAGCTTGTGGACCTGGGAAACTGGGTTCAATTCCTGATGCTTCCTAACGGTTGGGAGTGCGTTGAGATCCTGGGGAACCAGGTTAAATTCCTTCTGCAGCTCCGTGTGACCATGGACAAGTCACTTAGTCCTTCATTGCCCCAGGAACAATATACTACTTAGACTGTGAGCCCATTAGGGACAGAGCAAAGTACCTGTAATAGAAACTGTAAATCACTTAGGTCTAGGCGGTATAAAAATACTGAAAATAAATAACTGGTTATCTCCCGCTGAATATCCGCAGTTAGGCACTTAAATGCTATTTAACCGGCCAGAAGCTGTTCCAGGTCAGTTAAATTGTTTTGAATAATCGGGAGCAGGGGGTATGCCACTTATGTGCAACCTTACTGAATAGCTCTTAGTTGCTTTGCTGCCACTTACATGATTAAGTTTACAACTGCCTGCAAAAGTACTGCTATTCCGTACATTTACACTCGTGGACATCCAGTTATAAAATTGCCCTTCGAATCCGTCAGTGCCGGCTCCACCCACGCTGTCCAGACCCCAGTCCGCTACACACCAGAGTGAACATACACACCATAAAACATATGCACATATTTTATGCTGGTCGGTACTTTTTAAGAGGCCACTTACATGTGTAAATGACTAAAATACTGACATTGATGCATGTTCTTACTGCCTAAACTAGGTGGCTCCTTATAAAATTACCCTCAGATGATTTTAGTACATTAAAACCATTTAGCAGGTAAACCATAAGAACGTAAGAATAGCCATACTGAGACCAATGGTCCATCTAGCCCAGTATACTGCTTCCAACAGTGGCCAATCCAGGTCACAAGTTCCTGGAAGAAACCCAAATAGTCAACATTCCATGCTACCGATCCCAAGGGTGAGAAGTGGCTTCCCAATGTCTATAACAGGGTATCAATAAGTGCTCAGAAGGTACAGGGTAGAAACTTATTCTGTAAAGGAAATTAAATCATGTGGAGGGGCATAATTGAACGGGGGCGGCCATCTCTAATGACGGCTCCGTCAAGTGGCGTACCCCACTGTATTATCGAAACAAGATGGCCGGCCATCTTTTGTTTCAATAATACGGTCAGGGCCGGCCAAATCTCAACATTTGGGCCGCCCTTACAGATCGCCGGCATTAGAGATGGCCGCCATTGGTTTTCGCCGATAATGGAAACTAATGGTGGCCAACTCAAACCCGGCCAAATCCAAGACATTTGGTCGTGGAAGGAGCCAGCATTTGCAGTGCACTGGTCCTCCTCACATGCCAGGACACCAACCGGGCACCCTAGGGGGCACTGCAGTGGACTTCACAAATTGCTCCCAGGTGCAAAGCTCCCTTACCTTGGGTGCTGAGCCCCCCAAAACCCACTACCCACAACTGTACAACACTACCATAGCCCTTAATGGGGGGCACCTACATGTGGGTACAGTGGGTTTCGGGTGGGTTTGGAGGGCTCCCATTTACCATCACAAGTGTAACAGGTAGGGGGGGGGATGGGCCTGGGTCCGCCTACCTGAAGTGCACTGCACCCACTAAAAACTGCTCCAGGGACCTGCATAGTGCTATGATGGAGCTGGGTATGACATTTGAAGCTGGCCAAAAATGTTTTAATTTTTTTTTTGGTGGGAGGGGGTTGGTGACCACTGGAGGAGTAAGGGGAGGTCATCGCCGATTCCCTCCGGTGGTCATCTGGTCAGTTCGGGCACCTTTTCTAGGCTTGCTCGTGAACAAAAAGGGACCAAGTAAAGTCGGCCAAATGCTCGTCAGGGCTGGCCTTCTTTGTTCCATTATCGGCTGAGGCCGGCCATCTCTTAACCATGCCCCCGTCCCAACTTCGGTACACTGCCAACATGCCCCCTTGAACTTTGGCCGGCCCTGTGATGGAAAGCAGTTGAAGCCGGCCAAAATCGGCTTTCGATTATACCGATTTGGACGGCCTTAGGAGAAGGCCGGCCGTCTTCCGATTTGTGTCGGAAGATGGCTGCCCTTCTCCTTCGAAAATAAGTAGGTTAGACTCAAGCACTTATGCCAGCCATATAACTGGTACATGTGTGAGCACCTAAGTGCGGCAGATACCTGCAGTACTTATAGTATTCTGTAAGTCATGTGCTAGAGTCGTCCTCCCCATACTCCACCCCCTGTGTATGCCCCCCTCGAAAATATGCATTTCTAAGTTGAGCAGGTATTCGCTAGTGTATATGCACATAAGTGCACACATACATGCTTAATGCTAACAGTTAAGCATTTACACAATGACACACGCATAAATGTTAGCACCTAGTCTACAGAACTGCCCCATTGTACTAAAATACAAACACAAAATGAAACGAAACCCCCACAAAATAATACAAAACAAAAGAACGCAAACACAATCTCTGCATGCCTCTAGGCCTCAATCTTTGTCACTTACTGGACAACAGTAGTACTGAGCCAAGTCCCGTAAAACTACAATATTATATTACCTTCATTTAATCTTAGGATTTTAGTATCAATTACAGTTAGGTGCTTTTAAACATTTAAATCAGTCAGGAGAGAGACACGGCAAGGAGCCAGGGAGAGATCCTGATTAGGCTCAGGCTAAGGTTTGCCAGCCTAGTGTAAATACTGAAAGCCTTGAGCTGGTATGGGCATGCCACACTAGTCTAAGCAGTGCACAAACAGACTGAGGAGGCCATGTTGACAGTATGGTAAAAACGTCATGGAAGAATCTGTAATTGTTCCACTGCCAACCCTCCAAGCACATTCCAGACATGGTGTTAAGTAGACTTGAAACTGGTAAACAGCAGGTGTTAGACCTTGCTCAGGTCTAACAGCCTGTTGTTATTACTTTGATAAGAAAGTGGAATGAGTGCATGTGCATCATGTGTATAGGAATGAAGATTCTTCTAAACCTTTGTTTCCAGTGGAAGTTTTCTGCAAGAGTCATCTGTGTACTTTACGATGCAATATCGGAAAAGTGCACATGGCAAGTAACGATAACATCCTTTAACAAGTCAAATTCCACTTCTCATGTATATAGTTATCATTTCTCCCCATGGAACTCCCCAGTATCTTGGCAGCCATGTTTGAAAGTATGAATCATCTTACAGTACACAGACTGGAATCTGATTGGTCCAAGCAGCCTGTATAAGCAGCAATTCATGACATTAAATCCATTATGGGACCATCAGATTCGGTATATTTGGGGTAATTTGTAACAGTCTTGTTAATAGAGCTGATCCCAGAGAACTGTACTCCTGGAAGAATTCTCCACCACAAAAGAACATAAAAAGTTCTGTGCATAGCACATTAAAATGCAAAATTCTGCATACTATAGTTAGCAAAATAATTCTATATGATCACCGGCTTTGCGCAATAGTTAATTTAAATTGAAAAACAGAAAAAAAAAGTTCTTACTGAAAGATGCTCAAAAGAAGGGAGGAAAACCAAACACTCTCACAAAATCCAATGGAAAAATCAAAGCCAGTGGGAATGGCCAAAACAAATGAACCAGGATGAATAAATACTTTAACTGCAGAACGTACCTGCAAAGCTTGATTAAAAGTACATACAATGCTTAATTGAAGGTTGAACCAAAAATACTCAACCTCATAAAAAGAGAACCAACACTTGCCTGGAACTGGACCCAACACGGTCTGTGTTTTGGCTATGGAAGTGGATCGAACATGGTCTGTGTTTTGGCTAACAAGCCTTCATCAGGAATCCTCATAAAAACAATCAAGAATTGTACGTACTTTTAATCAAGGTTTGCATGTACTTTCTGCAATTAAACTATTTCTTCTTATTCATCCAGGTTCATTTGTTTTGGTCACTTCCACTTACTCAAAGATGTCACATTTTTAAGGTTTTAGTACAGAATTTCTCCATGAATTTAGTAATAGTGGACCTAACTAGGGCTTCTGGTTTTCACTGATTTTCCTTTAGCAAACCTTACATCGGAGCTGAAATGCTGTAGTAATTTCTGGCAGCTGACAATATGTTTGGCGGTGTCTGTGGTTGCTACCAGTTTCAGTGGTTGAAAGCAGGGGCGTATCTGGAATCCGGCGGTAGGGGGGGCCAGAGCCAGAGAGGGGGGGCACATTTTTGCCTCCCTCTCCCCCCCCCGCCGCCGCCGCCTCTCTCCACCCCCTCCCCGCCGTCAACCCTCCCCCGCTGCTTACTTTTGCTGGCGGGGGGCCCCAACCCCCGCCAGCCGAGGTCCGACCCGCAATCTCCATATTTCGTCTTCCTCCGTGGCCATGTGCTTCAAGGAAGTAACGCTGCAGTGCTGATTGGTTGAATCCAGTTCGGCGTCTGACGTCGCAGCGACGTCAGACGCCGAACTGGATTCAACCAATCAGCACTGCAGCGTTACTTCCTTGAAGCACATGGCCACGGAGGAAGACGAAATATGGAGATTGCGGGTCGGACCTCGGCTGGCGGGGGTTGGGGCCCCCCGCCAGCAAAAGTAAGCAGCGGGGGAGGGTTGACGGCGGGGAGGGGGGCCAGGGCGAAATCTGCGGGGGCCCAGGCCCCTGTGGCCCCACGCAGATACGCCCCTGGTTGAAAGATGTGGTTGCTGCCTGCCTTTTGGGTTCTCTAATGGTCAAATTAAGACCTTAAAAAACCATAAGCCCTAACCACAATGCAGTAGAAAACACTTCTCCTACATTCTCTATCTCTCTCTGTCTAGAGTTACCATAAAAATTCAGCCATGCCCCAACCAGCCCTGTCATATCCCCTAACCCACCCCTGCCACGCCCCTGTGCCTCAAAGTCACCACACCTTGACCCCCTCAAGAAAGCCACATTCTACAAACAGTGAAAATACTGCTAAAATGTATTTTCTTCCGTACTCTGCTAAATATAAAATGAAAAGATGTACGTTTCTTAAGCATTTCATGAGCATGTCCCTCTTTCTTTCCCTCCCATCCATGAGTAGCATATCCCCCTCTCCTTTTCTCTCCACTCCCTCCTATATATTTCCCTCTTTCCCTCTCGATATACGTCCCCAGACCTGCCAAATCTCCCACTTTGGTGGGCCATCTCCCGCACACCCGCCAAAGCGGGAAAGGCTCCTGCTGAGAAGAGGAATCAGTTTTTCTCACTGCCACTGCTGCTTCTCCGAATGCAGCGGCAGCAGCAAAACAACAACAAAAGCAAACGCGGAGCGCAGCAGCCTTCAGGCATGCGCTGTCAGTTCTGCCGGTCCTCTGTCCCCAGAACTCGAAGTTGATGTCAGTGGGGGCACAGCAGCAGCAGCAGAGCCGACAGCGTATGCCTGAAGGCTGCTGCGGCCCCGCATTTGCTTCTTTTTTTTTGTCATGGCTGCTGCATAGGCTGCATCATGGAGGGAGATGGGATGAAAAGTTGAAGCCAATAGGTTAGACTCTGTTTCTCCTTCAACAAAGCAAGCAAATAGCATCCTATGAGCTGCTGCATCCATGTTATCATTCTTTATTTTTGGTAGCATTTTTTTTTAATCTCACATATTTTCAAATTGCTGGCTTGTGCAGTAAACAGATGTACACAGAGGAAGAATAATAAGGGAATAACTTTTCATAGGTAGAGTAGTAATTTGTTGGAAAGTGTAATCAGTGTGTCATTTGGAGGGGCTGGTTATAGAGACACCCTAGCACTATTATATTTGTGCAGAGATTTTTATTTTCTCAAGGTAAAAGGCCTCTAAAACAGACATCATGTTATGAGAATCAGGTGTTCAACATTCAGAGTTTCCTTATTTATATCATTTATATCTCACATTAAACATGAATTGAGTTGAAACCTGGGAGCATTTTCAAATGTCTACAACAAAAGAAAAAGATGACATGAGGCAGAATGGACGGAGCCAAGGCAGAGTGGGCAGAGCCAAGGCAGTGGGTGTGGCTGGGACTTCTACTAAAATCTCCCTCTCAAATATTGGGACCTCTTTGGCAGCTCTGCATCCCCCCTCCCCAATCTTTTTTTCCAGTCTCCCTTCACCCACCTTTTTTTACAGCTTCCTTCCTCCCTCCCTCCACCCACATGACTCCATCCACTCCATCCACATGTCCTCCCCTCCCCTCACATACCTTATCGTGCCCTGGTGGTCCAGTGGCCTCTTTGGGGCAGGAAAGAACCCCACTTTTTCCTGCCCGGCGATGCCGCTGACCTCCTCGCTACCGGCGCTGCTTCAAAATGGCTGCCAAGACTTCAAGCCCCAAACAGGCCACCAGACCACCAGGACACATTAAGGTAAGTAAGGGGAGGACATCCTGAGGCCCGTCCGCCCACAAGCCAGCCTGCCCGCAAGCCCGGACAAATGGGTAGGCTGTAAAAACCCACCTGGATGCTCCACGGTGCCCTCCAAAAGAGGACAAGTCAGGGTAAACCCGGACATATGGTAACCCTAGTCTTTGCCCCTCCCCAGCTGAGCCCCCAGCACTCTCTCCCTCTCCTCCTCCAGTTTGATCCCTCATACACTCTCTACCTCTTCTCTTCCAGTTCATCCCACACCAGTACATTATCCCCCAGTCAGTTCCCCTCACCACAAATTTCTTTGTTTTCTGGGCTCTCTTACCCCAGTCCCATCCGCCTCCAACCAATCTTCTGCTCTGTGTGCAGTGGCAGCCAAATAAGCAAACAGGATGCTAGAAATTGTTAGGAAAAGGACAGTTAGTAAGACCGGAAATACTATAATGCCTCTGTACCACTCCATGGTGCAACCTCACCTTGAGTACTGCGTTCAGTTCTGGTCGCTATATCTCAAAAAAGATATAGCGGAATTAGAAAAAGGTTCAAAGAAGAGCAACCAAAATGATAAAGTGGATGGAATTCCTCTCGTATGAGGAAAGGCTAAAGAAGTAAGAGACAGATGAAGGGAGATAAGATTGAGACCTACAAAATCCTGAGTGGTGTACAATGAGTAGAATTAAATTGATTTTTTACAGGGGACACTCATGGAAGTTACATGGAAATACATTTAAAAGAAATAAGAGGAAATATTTTTTAACTCAACGAATAGTTAAACTCTGGAACTCTTTGCTGGAGGATGCGGTAACAGTGGTTAGAATATTTGGGTGTAAAAACCATTTGGATAAGTTCTTGGAGGAAAAGTCCATAGTCTGCTTGCCCTAATATTTGTAGCATGGAATGTTGCCACAATTTGGATTTCTGCCAGGTACTTGTGACCTGGCTTGGCCACTTTTGGAAACAGGATACTGGGCTAGATGGATCATTTGTCTGACCCATAATGGCTTCTCTTATGTTCTAACTAAACAGTGTCTAACGTGTCTAATTAGGAAGACAACAGTGGTGAACAAACAATACTAGACCACAGTGCTTAGTGCAAAAAAAGATGTGTTAAGCAAAAACTGTGTAGTGTCAATAATGTTTGAATATGTGAACAATGAAATAACATGCCAAAATACACAGTGCTGCGATATAGAAAAACATTTCAAAAATACATCACAGAAAAATATCTGAAGTAATGACAAAGTCAAAATGTACAGCCAGTGTCGGTATAAAGACAAAGCATTATACAGTGCGAGCAGTGCACAGAAATGTGGCATATAAACAAACAGTCGCTGTCACCAAAAGTGAACAAGCAGAAATTATTTACAAAACTGTGGTTACTCCGCATATTGACTTAATAGGGATCACTCCAAAAGCAATTAGTCTATTCATTATATCATCCTACGAGTGAACAAACTTATCGCTGCGCACTATGTAAAATTCCGGTTCATGCCAACAGAAATCTCTGTGACCCAAACGAAAAAGCACTTTATCCAGCTTATTTTCGAAAGTGATCGCTGGCCATTTCTCAACATAAATCGGGAGATGGCCGGCGATTTCGTAAAAGCGGCATTTTTGACAGCATTGCCGCTTTCCCGTTGCTTCGCCGGCGAAAGTTCAAGGGGGCATGTTGGTAGATTAGCGAAGGCGGGACATGGGCGGGCACGGGCGTGGCTACCAGATGGCCGGCTTTCACCGATAATGGAAAAAAAATGGCGTTAAGCAGTATTTCGCCGGCTTTACTTGGTCCTTTTATTTTCACGACCAAGCCTCAAAAAGGTGCCCCAACTGACCAAATGACCACTGGAGGGAATCAGGGATGACCTCCCCATACTCCCCCAGTGGTCACCAACCCCCTTCCAAACTAAAAAAATAAAACTAAAAACCTTTTTTGCCAGCCTGTATGCCAGCCTCAAATGCTGTACCCACCTCCATGACAGCAGAATTTGTTGTATCCTCCGACAGCCTTTCCCTGGTTGCGATGTGGCTCTCGGGTGAGTGTGACACCTTTTCTGTTAGGTGCCCTGCAGAGTCACATTACCAATGCATTGTGTTGGGTGTATGGTACTGGGCTCTACTCCCATGGTGCTTTTCCCCCGCCAACCAGGTCAGAGTGTGCCCTGTTTTGTTTCCTGTTGTAGTCCATGCGGTAGTGGCCATTTTTGTAAGCCAGTTTTAGTTCCCTTTCCTGTGTTACCCACGTTAGAGAACGTAGTTCTTACCTTCCATGGTGCTGAAAGAGGGCATTGTACACCATTGTGCCAGCTCTGACCTACTGCTAATCTTAGTACCAGGGGACTCTTTGCCAGTGGGGCACAACCTCTGATCTGCAGTTAACTGTGAGTAAACGTGCTTATTTCAAGAAAGGACTTTTTCAGAGAGATTAGTCTTCAGGTGTGAACTGGTGTGCCAAAGTTATACAGCAGCAATAAGTCCTAGAGGCTGTATGCAGGTTCCTGAAGCAATTTTAGTGGGTGCAGTACATTTGTGGGTAGTGGGTTTGGGGGGGGGGGGGTTGGGGGGGCTCAGCTCCCAAAGTAAGGGAGCTATGCACGAGGGAGCTTTTCTGAAGTCCGCCGCAGTGACCCCTAGGGTGGCTGGTTGATGTCCTGGCATGTCAGGGGGGCCAGTGCACTAAAAATGCTGGCTCCTCCCATGGCCAAATGCCTTGGATTTGGCCGGGGTTTGAGATGGCTGACATAACTTTCCATTATAGCTAAAAAATGAAGCCGGCCATCTCAAATCCCGGCCAAATCCAAGGCACTTGGCTGGCCGGAACCGTATTGTCGAAACAAAAGATGGCCGGCCATCGTTTTTGAAAATACGGGTCTGGCCAGCTGTTTGTGGCGCCGCCAAAATACATCGCCGGCCATGTATTTCGCCGGCGCGGTTCGATTATGCCCCTCTATATTGACAAAACTAATATATCAAAACATTCTAAAATCTGTTAAAAATTACATGTAATTACTCCAGTACTGGACCGTACAATTTTATATGCTTATATCTTTCCATTTATTGATTACCAAGATATTACAGATAAAATTGAGGTTTTCCATATATTTCCTATATGGATTAATGGTATTTTATCATGTTTTTTTATGAGCTTATGAATTTAAGTATTGCACATATGGTATTGTTCTCATATATTAGATAAATGAGGGATTCTGTGAGTTTAGTGTTTTATTGATTTAATTGAGGGGTTTATGATTCTAAAATGCATTCACAGCATGTCATCATTTATTTATTGGATAGTTGAGTGATTTTGTAAATTTTGTTATGTAATATATGACTATATTCATCTTCTATTCCTGGCTACTGATGCATTTATAAGTTTATCTTTAATTTTCCATTAGGAATCATATACTTTATATAGTAATGAAATAATTAGATATTATTGGAACATTTTATACATAGACTTGTTATGTTCTTAGTTTTCTAATTGTACTTTTATGTTTAATATATTCAGTTAATATTTATTTATGTGCAATATTTGGTTTTAAGCACTATGTACTTATGTAATTTAACATTTTTATGTTTTTAACGCACCCCCCCTCCTTTACAAAGTCGTGCTAGCAGCTGCCATGCAGCAATGCCGAAACACAGATAGGCTGTGTCAGCATTAGCACACCGACAGCTGCTAGCGTGGCTTTGTAAAAGGGGGAGGGGTTTAGGTTGTTGATGTCTAATGCATAATGCTTGGATTTCAGTACAAAGAATCTGTGTAATTTTACATTTATTTATTGGTAATTATTAGATGGATTCATAATCTATTGATGTTTTATGTACATATGTATTTTATAAGCACAATGACTGTATTTTTAAAGATATGCATGACTAGTTTTAGGTCTCAAGCGTTTATGCCACTTCACATTATTTCATGCAATTTTTTCATTGGCCAACATGATAGTCTATTTATTTCAGTTATTTTCTTACATAAATCTTTTAGGAATTCACTGTTTATTCCACATTTGAGATACCGCCTTTCTGTAGATACAGTCAAATGGTTTGCAAATGCTATTTTTACAGGTACTTTTCAGTCCCTAGTGTACTCACAAACTGCGCACTAACACTTTTGTCCCTGTCACAGCCCTGCCGTGACTCCTGCCCTGCACCTCGACCTACTGTCGTTCCTGCCTTGCCTCGCAGCCTGGTCCCACAGCATCTTCTGGTGCGGCAGCATCATGGGCATTCCCCTAGGTGCATGCTCGCACTGCGTGCCATCATTTCAAGGGCCAGCGGTGCTATCTCAGGAGGCGCGCCAGCAGTGATGTCATGGGCCTGGGTGCATTTTCTCCTCAGTTGTGGTCCCTCCGAGTCCTGCCTTGTTCCCATTCCAGCCTTGTCTTGCCTTGAAGTTCCATCCTTGCCTGCTTTGTCTCTGAATTTCTGCCATGCTCCAGCCCCGCCTTGTCTCTTGAGTTCCTGCCAAGCTCCAGCCCTGCCTTGCCTCTGAGCTCTAGGCCTGCCCTGTCTCTGTTCCTGCCAAGCTCCAACCCTGCCTTGTCTCCGACTTCCTGCCAAACTCCAGCCCTACCCTATCTCTGAGTTCTTGCCAAGCTCCAGCACTGCCTTGTCTTTGAGTTCCTGCCAAGCTCCAGCTCTGCTTTGTCTCAGAGTTCCTGCCAAGCTCCAGCCATGCCTTGTCTCTGAGTTCCTGCTGTTCAAGCCTGTCTTGCCTTGTCCCTTGTGTCTTGCCTAGTCTAGCCTTGCTCAGTCTTGTCTAGTCCTGCCTTGTCTTGTCCAGTTCTTGCCTTTCTTCATTCTTGCCCTGTCCTACCTAGTCCTGTCTGCCCTTGTTCTAGCCTTGCCTATGGTCCTACCTTGTTTCCCCTTGCCCAGACTCCTGCCTTGTGCCACCCAGGGGATTTGTCTGCCATAGCTTTGGCTATGATCTAAGGGCTCACCATCCTGTATCCCTGACAGATTGCGAAGGCCATGAGCTTGATGAGTCATCTGGTGTTGGTGTTCCTGTCTTAACCTTGATTTTGTCTATAATCCTTCTTCAATGTCTTGTCTCCAGTCTGGTTTGCCTCAGCCTTCTCTAGTTCTGCCTAGGACTTGGCTATTTGAATGCACTTGCTCCAGCAAGCAGTAAAGTGTTCTCCTTGTTGGAAGAACATGGATGTTGCAGATCTCCTGTCAGGAAAGGAGCATCCTTGGAGTAAGTTTGTTTGCATTCAGCCATGACTGATTATATGGCCAAGGTCCCTGAGAGCAGATGTCTTCAATCTTGTATTTCTTGTACCGTGTTTGAAGAACCAGACTACTGGGATATGGTCTATCACCCCTCTGTTTCCTATTGGGCCTGCGATTTTAAGAACGCTTCATGGTATTCTGTTAGTTCTGCTCTTGTGTTCTGTCATGAACTCAAGGAATGTGAGCCCTTCGGCTGCTACCAGAGACTGGCTAGCTCAGGTGAATCACCCAGGCTAGAACTGGAGCTTGGAAGCTGGGGTGGGGCTTGAAAGCTGAACTGGAGCTGGAAAGCCAGACCAGAGCTTGGAAGCTAGACTGGAGCTGGAAGCCGGACTGGAGTTTGGAAGTCTGACTGGATCTTGGAAGCTGGACTGGAGTATGGAAACCAGGAACAGGACTTGCTTGGCTGGAACAGGAACTTGGAGTAGGGCTGGCTTGGCTGGAACAGGAACCTGGAGCAGAGCTGGCTTGGCTGCAAAAAAAGGGTGAAGGAACAAAGTACAAACTTGGCAAGACAGACAAGGCAGAGCACAAGGCAAGGCAGAACTCAAGGCAAAGCAAGCAAGGCAAATCACAAGGCAAGGCAAACAAGGCAGAACTCAATGCAAGGCAGACAGGGCAGAACTCAAGGCAAGGCAAACAAGGCAGAACTCAAGACAAGGCAAGCAAAGCAGAGTACAAGGCTAGGCAGATAAGGCTGAACAATCTGAAGTGCAACATACATATACAAACGCTAGAACAGTCTAGAAGACCTCTGTTGCAAAGGCAAAGTTAGAATGTCCCATCGTTCCTTAAAAGAGCCCTCACTGATGATGTCATGCCCTCAGGAATGAGGCTGTAAGCACACTGAAACACCAGAGTGAGGCATGTAATGGGACGTCAGAGTGAGGCTTGAATGACTTGGGAGTGAGGTTTGGAAGCTGGAACATCAGAGCGGGGCTAGAATAATCTCTGGAACACACTTGAAAAACAAGGAAAAAGCAGTCTGGAGAAGCCAAAGAACCTGACCCCAGAGGAAGAGGTGAGTCTGGACACATGGGGCACAACCACAGTACTACTACTACTTATCATTTCTATAGCGCTACTAGATGTACGCAGCGCTGACCTGTTGTGGCCATGGGGGATGCTGAGGCCTCGGAAGGCTGATCACTGAGGGCCCAATCCCAGTCCAGCAGGGAGTATGGGTTGGAGAGCTCAGTGTTGGCACAAGCACACGCACAGTGAGTGGTGCAGATACTGCAACCACACATGGCATCTTCCGTTTCCTGGCCACTGCTGCTTCTCCCGATGAGCAGCAGCGGCTATGGAAAGCAACAAATAGTACATAAGTACATAAGTAATGCCACACTGGGAAAAGACCAAGGGTCCATCGAGCCCAGCATCCTGTCCACGACAGCGGCCAATCCCGGCCAAGGGCACCTGGCAAGCTTCCCAAACATACAAACATTCTATACTGTACATGTTATTCCCGGAATTGTGGATTTTCCCAAGTCCATTTAGTAGCGGTTTATGGACTTGTCCTTTAGGAAACTGTCTAACCCCTTTTTAAACTCTGCAAAGCTAACCGCCTTCACCACATTCTCCGGCAACGAATTCCAGAGTTTAATTACGCGTTGGGTGAAGAAAACCTTTCTCCGATTTGTTTTAAATTTATTACACTGAGCAGGGAACGAGTAAAGCCGACAGGCGCGCGGCACCCCCCCCCCCCCAGCAGGTAAAAATGCACCCGGGGGGGTGTACCTTCGCCAGGGGGAGGTGTCCGTCCTTTTGCCGGGGGTGGGGGGGGGGGTCATGCTGCACCCGGGAGGGGGGTGTCCTTTCGCTGGGGGGAGGTGTCGCGCTGCACCTGGGGAGGGGGCACATCGGCGATCCGCCCCGGATGTCAGCCACCCTAGGAACGCCACTGTACAAAACACAAATTAAAGAATCTAAAACAGCATGCAAAATAACTATAAACAGCCTTACAGTTTTCACAGCCTACTTCAGAAATGCAGCTAGCCCTTAAGATCACATGACAACTGTGTGTTGTTCTGTTTATCCCCTTTTTAAAACTTCCACATAAGGTACTGCAGTTCCCCCTCCCATACAGTACAGATACACACTCACCCCGCTAGCATCTTCTTACCTTAAATGTCATGTAAAAGAATGAATCTCCCTACTGGCCTTCGTCCTCCCTTAGGGCTCTGGAGCTACTGTTTCAGCACAGCACTTTTTGGAATTAAACTATTCACATCTGTCAGGAAAGATAAATCTGCTCTAAAGGTTCCCATATTTACCTTTCACCTAGCAAGCTTTTTGTTTGATGCTAGCAGGAACATACTGCTAAGATCAGTTTACTATAGTCTGTTTCATCTTTTTTTGTTTCAGTCTTTCTAAAGTTTCTTTCTTGATGTGAGTATCATTAATGTTTTTTCCCTTACATATACAGGGATTCAAGTGACATTTTCTCTCTTTCCTAGCTCTAGAAAGCCCTATTTACCTTTTTCTTTTTGTATTTGTCATGTGGGCCCTTATTTTAGAATGATCCCACAAGTAAATAGCAACTTTTACGCTATTTACATACGGGGATCCACATTACAACTAAATGGCAAAGGGACATACAGTGAAACCTCGGTTTTCATTGACATCGGTTTTCGTCAGTTTCGGATTTAGTTGATTTTTTCGACTAGAAATTTGTCTCGGTTTTCGTCGGTTGCCTCGGACTTCGTCGAAAAAGAAGGACGGGCTTTGGATTTCGCCGATTGTTTTCGGACAGATTATCCATGAAAACCGAGGTCTCACTGTAGTTAGCAAGAAAGGCATTACAGGAGGAAAAGCCTCGAGAAGCTCCTAGACTTACTAAATTGTCTTACAGGAGCGGGACTTCATCATCATCGGCAAAAACCTCCTTTATTATCAAAACAGCCCATAAAGTAATTTATGCAAACTTAGCTTAGGCTGCCAGGTCTCTTTTTTTTCCCTTCTCAGGCTCTCAGCACACCGTCCATGATCAACGATGGCCAGTGTTTCGAATCACTGCTTCAGGATCAAAGGCCAGAACCCTATACATTTATTGTGCATGTTTGTTAGTTTGGGTATCTCTCCCTCAGATAGTACTATTTAGTTTAAAGGGACATAGTTAGGACATTAAGAGAAACTGGTTTGGGTGGGCTTATAATATCAACATATATTCCTCATTTTACATGAGAAATACACAGTGATATGAACTGCCTGCATGAAGGGGCAAGTGTAAAGGATGAGACCAGTACCATCCCCTATCACCCCACCACCACCACCACCACGACATTACTTAGCCCCTGTGACAGATCCCTTTTTCTGACAACCTATGCCCCCCATTACACACCTCCCAGCACAGCCTCACCACCCCCACCCATCCAATCCCTCGCCCAACATCCCCAGCATGAAAACCCTCACTCAACCTCCCAGGCATAAATTAACCTTCTGATAAGCTCCCTTGCAGAACCCCTCTATTCCTCATCCCTTGAACCCATCCCCAGCCTTATTTAGGACCTTGGTGTCTAATGGTAGCAACAGTGATCCATAGTCACTCTTGCTCTTCCTGGTACCGGGTTCCAAATGGCGGCCATAAGTGCTAGGAGTAATCTTTATTGAATTAATCATACAAAAGTGTTCAGATAAATTTATCCAGACAAGGCAAACTAAAGACCAAAATGGCTCTTCGATTATACCCAACCAAAATGATGTAGTAAATGAGCTTTGAAGACCAAAATGAACCTGTCTTGTAGTAGAAGTCATTCATTACTGGCTAAAACTTATTGTCATAACTCCCTAAATTTAAGCTTGACAGCTGAAACAAAATCTGCTTTACATTGTCCTATACCAGACCAAAGACTAATGAACTGATTTGCTTGTATACTCTGTTTTATACCAATGCCCATGGTCTATGAGGAGCAGAGGGGTTAGGCCCCGGCGAATGAAAGTAAGACTACTGGCAATACAGCAGGCAGAAAATATGCTAATGTCCGGAGAAAGAATTGATCAGATACATCAGGCAATGGCACAGCCCAGAAATGAATATCACAGCAATATTGGGGATCACGGGTGCCAGCATTTGAAAATGATTGGGGGTGCCAAACACTATACATATGACTCCTCTTTGGACACAGTGAAGGAGCTGGCTCAATATTGGAGGTCATCAGTATCCAGTGGCACCCAGAGTCGGCTCCTTCGTTGGGGATAATCAATCACCTAGGATGCTGATTAGATAGATATAGTATCAAATTAATTACAGCATCCATGAGAGGGACTCACAAAGTAACTGTAGCACCATTTTAATTGCACTTACTGGATTATTTTTCTTTTTTTATATGAGCTTTCATTATTACTAATTTTTAGATTATATGATGGATCTGGAGCTACATCTAATTCTTTAGGAGCATTGACTGTTGCATTTTAGTAAACTAGAATTTTAAACCCGTACAGAGCAAACATGGAGCCGTGATGTCTGAAGGAAATAATGCCCAAATGTAGCTCTAACGTTTGGTTCATTTTAATATGATCAGGCCCTATTATGAAGCAACTTTTGCCTAAGGCACAGAATGGGGAAAAATCCTTTCAAAGAGAAAACCCTATGGCCTCAGTTTTGAAACGTTTCTGAGCCACAGAGACAGCAGAATATCAATAGATCCTCTGCTACTTTGTTTCTACTCACGTTTTCAACTGATATTTAGACTGGCTCAAGGAATATTTGGCTCTATGAAGAATTCTTCTGACATACCTCATAATTTCAAAGAACAGAGGTCTTTATGTTTATCAACCAGATTCACTTTGTAGTATATTTTCATCAGTATGTTGCCAAAGCCAATTCTGCAGAACGTTCAAAGACGGAGCAAAAAACTGCTGTATGAAAGACCAGAGCTAGCTCACACTTGCCTTCCTGACATGGATCTGTACCGGGGCTTTCTTAACCTGTCCTGGAGATTCCACAGCCAGTCAAGTATTCAGGCGATCCCTGGAGAGCAGGGTATGCAAACCTTATTCATGTTTATTCACTGTGGGCATTCTAAAAACTCAACAGGCTGTGGAGTTCCCTGCTCAGATTTGGGAAGTCCTGTGCTCCGATATGGGCCATGTTTCGGTGCACAGTTCCTGTGTCAGGGGTTTATAATGAACAAAAACAATAATATAAATCAGACATAACAGCGATAAGAAAAGAAAAAAATAAATAAATGTAACCCTTAAAGTATGTGCATAAATAATGTGAACATGCATAATAATTGTATGTTTGAAGTGAGTATGCATATTAGTAGTTTATAAAAATGATATTGGAAACGTGAACGTGCTTCTTAATAATTCTGTGAACATATTTAAAAATGTGATGTGATGATACGAAAAGCAGCTAGTAGTTATAAACCAAGGGAGTAGCCACAGGCGGGCCTGGATGGGCCCAGGCCCAGCCACTTTCCCTCCAGGCCCACCCAGCCAACGTCCGCCCAGCCCCGAGTGTCAGTAGGTGGGAGGGGGGGGGGGGGGGGTTGCGCTCCGCTGACGCCACAGTCCCCACCTGCCTACCAGGCAGCTCTATAGACGAGCCGATGATCACGACCCTCTTCTGCCACCCGGCATCCAGCCTTAAAAAAAAAACCCCGGTGTGAAACGCCTCGCTTCTTCTTGCTCTGCGCTGCTGTGAAGGCAGCAAATCCCCTCATTGCGTCGGTCGGCCCTTCCTTCACTGTGTCCCGCCCTTGCGGAAATAGGAAGTTACATCAGAGGGCGGGACACAGTGAAGGAAGGGCCGACTGACATGACGAGGGGATTTGCTGCCTTCACGGCAGCGCAGAGCACAGCAGAAGCGAGGCGTTTCACACCGGGTTTTTTTTTTAAGGCTGGAATGGTGACGGCTCTCCTTTGCTGCTCAACACTGGCATCCAGTTCATGCTTGGTTTTCACGCTGCTGCCAACCGTGAAACTGTTGAAGAACGTCTTGGTCACATTCAAGGAGGTTTCCAGCTGGTGGGAACTTGGGGATCCCTGCCAGCTCAGGTATTTAAAGTTTTAAGCTGGAGGAGATGGGATGTGGAGATTATATGTGCCCACCCAGTTTCCCCAGTGGCCCACCCAAAATCTTAGGTCTGGCTACGCCTCTGTTATAAACTAAGAGAAAATACATATTGCTTGTAGTATTTTTTAGGAAAACATCCATCAAAAGTGATTACCTAAACAGAAAACTGTCATGGTGATTATAGAGCAATCTTGAAGAGTAGGGGGTGTAAAGAAATCACAGATGTGATTGTACCAAACTCACCAATGAATTATTCTTAAATGATTCTGGGTAAAAGGCCTGATACACAAAACAGAGATACCTCCTTTATAAACAACAAATGGAATAGAAAAATTAATCTATAGAAATATAATTACTTATACTAACACTGCAAAATGAAAAAAGTATCGGCCATATTAGAATTTTTAAATTGAAGTGCCCAACAGGTATATTACTTAAAAACACAAATGTTTAAAACTTAATTATCACACCCAACTATGATATGGTGAGCAGTGCAATACCATTTCGCTCTCGTAGGAGTCACAGCTCATACAAAACTAGCCCCTAACTCTGCTAGCGATTATTAAAAACATAAACATCTCATGCTAGCTCACACCACTTGCAGGTTCATATATTAAATCAAAGTACCTGCCAAATGCTGGGCTTAAAACCCAAATTACTTTAAAAATGTGATACTATAATATAGTGAGCTGTTTATTATTCTGACTCTGTTAGCATGGATTTAAAATGCCAAGATCTCATATTTGCCGACGTTTAAAAAAAGAAGGTGCCAAAATCTCATATTTGCCGTCAGCGCTAGCAAACTCACACATTGCCATGCTGTACACATTTACTAAAAAGGATCCGAAAGTAAAACTGTATGAACTCCTCTATAATTTTCAATATTAAGTGAATTGAAAGAAAGAACACCCAGGCCACACCTTATTAGAAAAAACTTTTACATCTTATCGCTGAGACACAGCATGTATCACATAGTAGCCTGGACCTTAAATTAAAAAATTTGTGATCCTCTCATCAAACCGAAATCTGGAAAAAAGACTTACCCCACACAATACAAACTGAGCGTGGTTTCTCACTCTTCTCAGTTGGATGCAAAGCAATCCTTCATAATCCGGAAATAAAGCAAACAGTGATGACACTTTCCTACTCATCCTATATAATAATTCTCACCTCCAACGTTCTGTGCCTGGGACCGTGGCTCCCTAGGCTGGAGGTGGTCTGCTAGGCAGACACGCACTGACGTCACTGACGTCATGACAGCTGATTCCAAGGCAAGGGGAGGAGTAGGGAAACACGTCAGACGCACACAGAGGAACTTCCAGAGAAGATGAGGAAGGAACGCGAAGGGCACAACAACACTTCGGCTGACGGGGGTTTGGGTCCCCCGTCAGCACAGGTAGTACAGAACGGCGGCGGGGGGCGGTTTTCAGCGGTCCGGGGGGGGGCGACAGGTTCGCCGAAGGGGGGAGGCGAGGGGGCCGTAGCACGGGGGGGGGGGGGGGGGGAGGAATTGCCTGGCTAGGGCCCATTTCCTTGCCTTCAGAAACGGGCCTTTTTTACTAGTTATAAATAATGAAGGACCTGATGATGTCGTAATGATGTCTCCTTTAAGATGCCCAGTGTGTTCGAGAGAAAAGGTATACATATATAAAATAACTAAAGATTATTTGTGTGTGTCACAACAATAAAAAATTGGTCGCGAATGTGAGAGTCCCTATTTTTGAAGGCTCTTTGTGCTTTTTTTTGCTATTTTGGCCATTTTTGAGCTGGGCTACTCAGGGGTGTTACGGAGCCGAAGTCAGGGAGGAACTGGCAGTTATGTGGGGGTCAGCAATGTTCAAAGCTGGCACCCACATAGCTAACTTGGCAAACTTTGACTGCTTTTTAAGTGTTTTGAAGTACTGCAAAGCTGCTGCTAGAGCTTGCGGCAGCCATTTTAAGGAGGCAGCTGCACTGGGCAGAAGCAAATGGGCATCGCTCCTGCTTATTTTCCCACTAGACCACCAGAAATTGGGCAGGTAAACCTGTCACAATTCTGGGGGAGGGGGGGAGGGAGGGGGCAGTCTTGATGTACCAGGTGATGGGGGAGTTGGCGGGAGGGGGATCCTGGTGGGTATTCTTGATTTTCTTCCAGGGGGAGTGGGAGGGAGGGGGATCAGAATTGGGGGGGGAGTCAGGAGTGGAAGAAATACTTGTCAGCCAGGACCCACATATGCTCCAGAGGTCAGAAGAAGTGTTATTCGCCCCAGATATTCAATGCTGGCATCTGGACATGGCCCAGCAATAAATATCTGGGGCTACTTCTGTCCACAACAGTCAGCATCTAAAAAAATACTGACCACAGGCTAAATATCGGCCGGGGTGTCTGTGGTCTTCAAACTGCGCAGCTGAGGTCACATCAGCGAGTTTCATTTTCATCAACACTTTCAATCAGAGGAGATGGGAAGTTTGGGAACAACAGAAAACCCATTTCTCTCATGTGTGACCAGAAGGAGAGACTTTAGTGAAAGGTAAGGCTGCAACTAACCTGGTAGGAAGGGTGCAGCATCCGTCAGCAGTCAGCCTCACTTGTGTTTCATAGCTATCAGAGGGACAAACAACCTGCTGGACTGGAGGACACTCCACTGTGCTGCAATCCACACTGAACACTGAGGGAAAAGAAAATGGAGAGATTAGGGCAGCCTGTACTGTGGGAAGCACTCTCACAGTAAGACATGAAGGTAACCCAAAATAAGAACAGCCTCCTTCTTCCTATGCCTGTGTCCATAAATCTTAATTATTAAAATAGTAAACAATGCATTACCTCCTCCACCCCACCTCTGAACAGTGTTACTGTATAATCAATGGATCTAAAAACAACTTCATTTATTTAGGGGTAGATATTTTAAAAATTTTAACTAGACAGGAGAGGCTCCTGCCCAGTTAGTCGTGGTCACCCGGCTATTCAGCAGCACTTTTATCTGGATAGGAGACAAATCTATAAAAGTCACCGAAGTTTTAACCGCCAATTTATGAATGATGTGAGCGTATTCTATAAAGACAATAATGTGTGTAATTTCTGTTATAGAATTCTAGCATAAGTCAGTATTAACATGCTTACCTAGATGCACCCACTCATATCATTTGAGTGGAGCAGTAGCCTAGTGGTTAGTGCCATAGACTTTGATCGTGATGAAATGGGATCGATTCTCACTACAGCTCCTTGTGAATCTGGGCAAGTCATTGCCCCAGGTACAAATAAGTACTTGTATATACTATGTAAACTGCTTCTGAATGTAGTTGCAAAAACCACAGAAAGACAGTATATCAAGTCCCAATTCCCTTCTCTACTAGCTCTACAGCAGGTGTAAATGTTGGCCCTTACGCACATAACTTACCATATTCTATAAGTAAGTGGTAGACACACCCATGCTCCTCCCCCTTGCATTTATATGCCAAAGCAGTTGCAAGCTAAAATTATAGTGAGCAGCAGGCACTTACGTGCTAAACTGTAGTGCTGGTATTGTATAACTTACTCAGGGCTCACTTTTGTCTCACAGCTTTTTAACATATATATGAGTCATCTTGGAGGGTATTTACAATCTTTAAATATTTTCTCTTTATCTTATGCGGATGACATTTTTGTTCTATGTCCAATACAGAAAACTTTAAACAGTACTTTTGTTAAAACAATATATAGCACTAATAGAGGAATGAGCAACTATAAACTATCTTAAAATTAATACTTAGAAAACCAAACTAGTATGGCTTGGGGATTATTCAAAAGTTGCTTCTGAAAAAGTATCTCTTTCCTCTGGAGCATCTTTAAAAATTGATTCAACATCTAAAGTATTAGGAATAATATTAGGTTCACATCTTATGTACAAAACCAGATAAGTGCTTAAGTAAAAAGGTTTTTCTTTCATTTACATAAGCTTAGAGTTATAAAATCATATTTGTGTCCATTGGGATTCCAGAAAATTACACAAGCAATTTTTGATTCCTTTACTGGACTATTGTAATTCTCTATATCTTACAGTGAATAATCAGAAACTGTCAATTGCAGCTTTTGAAAAACGCTGCTGCTTGGTTGCTTTGTGGGTTAGGTAAATTTAGTAAAGTAAGCCCTCTTTTAAAACAACTATACTGGCTAAAATTAGAGAATGTGAATCCAATTCAAAATAGCTTGCCAAGTTCATAAACGTGTTTAGGGAATGAACTCAGATACGGTGATAAAATTATTACCATCTCTGGGATTGAGAGGACATTTAAGAAGTACCAAGAATTTAACACTTGATATTCCTTCAATGAAGGGGATAAATTTGAAGTCGATTTGGGAATGAACTGTCTCTTTTCAGGATCCAAAATTTGGAATAACATACTGTTTTCAATGTGGAAAATATCTAATTATTTTCTGTTTCGAAAAAGCCTTAAAAACTCATTTGTTTGTGCTGTAAGTACTATGTTATAAAATTTAAGGGAATAATGTAGATCATATCTGATTGAGATATAATCTTTTGCTATAAACCACCTTGTTTACTAAGCCGTGCTATAGGTGCGCTAGAATTTTTAGCGTGCTCTAAAAATTAGCACACACTAATGCTACTGACACCCGTATATTCCTATGGGTGTCTCTAGCATTAGCACATGCTAAAAATGCTAGCACACCTTAGTAAAAAGGGCCCTAAAGGTGGTATAGAAATACTGAAATAGAATTGTATAGTCTAGTCGTCAGTATTTACACATCCCTTGTGCTCGTAAATGTATAGAATGCTAGCACACGTGTACATATACACTTAGCTGGAAAAGTGCCAGCAGGGTGTCTAAATATTGTTCTGCAATGGCATGTCTAACTTACCTAGCGCATATTTGCAAAGGGGCATACACATACAGTGGGGGAAATAAGTATTTGATCCCTTGCTGATTTTGTAAGTTTGCCCACTGACAAAGACATGAGCAGCCCATAATTGAAGGGTAGGTTATTGGTAACAGTGAGAGATAGCACATCACAAATTAAATCCGGAAAATCACATTGTGGAAAGTATATGAATTTATTTGCATTCTGCAGAGGGAAATAAGTATTTGATCCCCCACCAACCAGTAAGAGATCTGGCCCCTACAGACCAGGTAGATGCTCCAAATCAACTCGTTACCTGCATGACAGACAGCTGTCGGCAATGGTCACCTGTATGAAAGACACCTGTCCACAGACTCAGTGAATCAGTCAGACTCTAACCTCTACAAAATGGCCAAGAGCAAGGAGCTGTCTAAGGATGTCAGGGACAAGATCATACACCTGCACAAGGCTGGAATGGGCTACAAAACCATCAGTAAGACGCTGGGCGAGAAGGAGACAACTGTTGGTGCCATAGTAAGAAAATGGAAGAAGTACAAAATGACTGTCAATCGACAAAGATCTGGGGCTCCACGCAAAATCTCACCTCGTGGGGTATCCTTGATCATGAGGAAGGTTAGAAATCAGCCTACAACTACAAGGGGGGAACTTGTCAATGATCTCAAGGCAGCTGGGACCACTGTCACCACGAAAACCATTGGTAACACATTACGACATAACGGATTGCAATCCTGCAGTGCCCGCAAGGTCCCCCTGCTCCGGAAGGCACATGTGACGGCCCGTCTGAAGTTTGCCAGTGAACACCTGGATGATGCCGAGAGTGATTGGGAGAAGGTGCTGTGGTCAGATGAGACAAAAATTGAGCTCTTTGGCATGAACTCAACTCGCCGTGTTTGGAGGAAGAGAAATGCTGCCTATGACCCAAAGAACACCGTCCCCACTGTCAAGCATGGAGGTGGAAATGTTATGTTTTGGGGGTGTTTCTCTGCTAAGGGCACAGGACTACTTCACCGCATCAATGGGAGAATGGATGGGGCCATGTACCGTACAATTCTGAGTGACAACCTCCTTCCCTCCGCCAGGGCCTTAAAAATGGGTCGTGGCTGGGTCTTCCAGCACGACAATGACCCAAAACATACAGCCAAGGCAACAAAGGAGTGGCTCAGGAAGAAGCACATTAGGGTCATGGAGTGGCCTAGCCAGTCACCAGACCTTAATCCCATTGAAAACTTATGGAGGGAGCTGAAGCTGCGAGTTGCCAAGCGACAGCCCAGAACTCTTAATGATTTAGAGATGATCTGCAAAGAGGAGTGGACCAAAATTCCTCCTGACATGTGTGCAAACCTCATCATCAACTACAGAAGACGTCTGACCGCTGTGCTTGCCAACAAGGGTTTTGCCACCAAGTATTAGGTCTTGTTTGCCAGAGGGATCAAATACTTATTTCCCTCTGCAGAATGCAAATAAATTCATATACTTTCCACAATGTGATTTTCCGGATTTAATTTGTGATGTGCTATCTCTCACTGTTACCAATAACCTACCCTTCAATTATGGGCTGCTCATGTCTTTGTCAGTGGGCAAACTTACAAAATCAGCAAGGGATCAAATACTTATTTCCCCCACTGTAGAAGCATGGGTAGAAAATGAGCGGGGCTCCCAATTGTGTATGTAATTTACAGAAAACTGTAAGTTACACATGTTCTAGTTGCATTTAGGCCAGGGGCGTAGCCAGATTTTGGTGGGACAGGGCTCCAGAGCCTGAGGTGAGAGGGCACATTTTAGCCCCCCCCCTGGCACCGCCGCCCCCCCCCCCGCCATTGCTGACCCCCCTCCGCCACCACCAACTTTGACCCCCCCCCTGCCGACGACCCTCTTGAACCCCCCCTCCCGCCGCCAACCCGCAGTCGCCTACCTTTGCTGGCGGGGGATCCCAACCCCCGCCAGCCGAGGTCCTCTTCTTCCTTCGTTCTGTTTCTGTGAGGACGTCAGACTCAGAAACAGAACAAAGGAAGAAGAGGACCTCGGCTGGCGGGGGTTGGGGACCTCGGCTGGCGGGGGTTGGGGACCCCGCCAGCAAAGGTAGGCGACGGCGGGTTGGCGGCAAGAGGGTTGGGTCAAGAGGGTCATCGGCAGGGGGGTCGAGGGCCAAATCTACGGGGCCCAGGCCCCTGTGGCCCCACGTAGCTACGCCACTGATTTAGGCACTTGTACTTACATGAGCTCTATAGATGGTGTTACTGTGGGTGCCTAAATATTAGGAATGTCAGTATCAGGTTACACCAGCATTCTATAACAGAATCTGAGCGCCAGTTGCTATTATAGCATAGAGGGACACTTTCAAAAGAACATTCAAGTCAGAATTGGGACTTCCTGTTTGAGAGAAGGACATTCTTGCACTGAAAATGTCCATAATGAACAGCTATTCTCTAAAATGAAATGTCCAAAATATGAACACCAAAAAAACAGGCACAAAACACCTGTCTGACATCATTTGTACAAAAATGGCCACAAACATGTACTTGCAGATCAGAGGGGCAGCCTAGTGGTCTGTGCAGTGGAATTTAAACAACAGCACCCAGGTACAAATCCCACCTTAATTCCTTTATATGCTACTGTGAGCCCTCCAGGAAAGATTTGCATCCAGTTGCAGCAAAATGAAGAATATGAACAACAACAGGGAAGACTGGGCTTAGTGAAACTGATGAGCATGCACAAAGTAGCAATACCACCCATGTCAAAGAAAATACTTTTGGGCATCTGTCAGTGAGTGTCCACCTACCCTGCACACAAATGTAGTGGTGACCTCGACAGCTGATGTGACATACCCTAATGGGCTGTTGATTGCGGCAAAGTGAGGGAAAGTTCCGGGTTGAGTTATGAATTATCAGTAGCAAAGTGATGCGGCTGTGTCCACAGCTGTTTAGCCCTTGAGAGATTAGACCACTACCAGAAGTGGAGGAGCAAGTACAGGAGGAGAAACCACTGCTTCAAGTACAACAGCGGCACATTGCAGCTCATAAAAATAATTCCGTAGAAATCCCGGTGAAGGTGAACTGGGCCGATTTAAGTGAAACAGCGGTTGACCATTGAAAGGCTCTCCTGAGCAAGCATCAACAAGTATTTTTCAAACCATGAACCGACATAGGGTACACAGAGGTGGTGAAATATACTATAAACACCGGCAATCATGAACCTATAAAACAGAGACATCAGAGGGTATCCCAGCGAATTTATGATGAATATAAAAGGCATATAGCTGATCTGGTAAAGCAGGGAATTCTTCGTGACAGCGACAGCCCATGGTCATTGCCTGCGGTAATTATAAGGAAAAAAAGATGGCAGAATACCTTTCTGCTGCGATTATCACAAATTAAACCAGGTCATCATCAAAGATGCATATCTGTTGCCATGGACTGAGGAATCCCTGGACACTATTAGCAGAGCTAAGTAGTTCTCATCCCTGGGCCTGACCATTGGGTACTTTCAAGTTGCAATGGAAGCACAGGATGCCAAGAAGACAGCAGTTGCAACCCCATTTGGGTTATCTGAATGGTTGCAAATGCCATTTGAGCTGTGTAATACCCTGGCAACCTTCTCCTGTTTAATGCAGATAGTTCTGAATGAGTACATTATGGACTAGAGAATGACACGGGGATGGGGATGAGACGGGGACAGAGCTTGCGGGGACGGGGCGTGGACAGATCCCACGGGGATGGGAACAGGGCCTACAGGGATGGGGACAAACTTTGTCCCTGTGTGATTTTGTACTTTGAAGCCTGTTAATGAACTGGAATGTTATTTATATTTGAGTGATGCAGGAAGAACTGTGGAAGACAGGAGTGCTAGACTGAATCCTGAGATTGTTGATGACTTCTTATTCATCCATAGATTAAAAAATCATAACAGTGCTTCATAGGGCATATTTCTCCCCCGCTAGGGCATACAGAACGGGTTGTATTTTGTACCCCTCAACATTTTAACAGGGTGGATTAGGATTCCTTGGGGTAGTATAAATTAACTATTTTGGGGTTGGAAGGGTAGAGGGTGGTGGTGAGGAAGGTTATTATAGATGCTCGCTGTTATTATTGTTTTCTATTTGTAATTTATACACAGCACATTGTTCCTTTTTACGCTTGAATAAAAAGATTTAAATATAAAATCATAATTGTTCGAGGCTTCTGCAGATGAGAACAGAGCCCATGGGGACGGGGCGGAGACAGGGCCTGCGGGGATGGGGAAGAGATGGAGACAGAACCCATGAGGATGGAGTGGGAACGGAGACAGAATCCACGGGGACGGGGCAGGGACAGAGCCAAAATTTGTCCCCATGTCATTCTCTATTATGGACATACTCCTGCTCTATCTCAACCACATTATCATCTTCTCAGTGGATTTTCCTTCTCATCTAGAAAGGTTAGATCTAGTTTTCACTCACCTACACAAGTACAGCCTAAAGATAAAATCCTCCAAATGCTCTTTGTTAAATAGAGAGTCAATTACTGGAACATGTGGGGGGGTATAATCGAAAGGGGCGCCCAAGTTTTCCAGAGGACGTCCTCGCAGGACGTCCCGGCGAAGGAGCTGGGAAACCCGTATTATCGAAACAAGATGGGCGTTCAATACGGTCGGGGGCATCCAAATCGCGAAATTTAGGTCGACCTTAGAGAAGGTCGTCCTTAGAGATGGTCGTCCCCGATTTTCGGCAATAATGGAAACTGAGAACGACCATCTCAGAAACGACCAAATCCAAGCCCTTTGTTCGTGTGAGGAGCCAGCATTCGTAGTGCACTGGTCCCACTGACACGCCAGGATACCAACTGGGCACCCTAGGGACTTCACAAATTGCTCCCAGGTGCATAGCTCTAAGGGGTGAAGGGAGGCACCTACATGTGGGTACAGTGGGTTTCTGGTGGGTTTTGAAGGGCTCACATTTATCACCACAAGTGTAACAGGTAGGGGGGTGAGCTGTAGTGGGGGGGGGGGGGGGGTGAGCTTGGGTCCTCCTGCCTGAAGTGCACTGCACCCACTAAAATTGCTCTAGGGACCTGCATACTGCTGTCATGGAGCTGGGTATGACATTTCAGGCTGGAATAGAAGCTGGCAAAAAATATTTAAAAAGGTCTTTTTTTTAGGGTGGGAGGGGGTTGGTGACCACTGGGGGAGTAAGTGGAGGTCATCCCTGATTCCCTCCGGTGGTCATCTGGTCAGTTTGGGCACATTTTTGAGGCTTGGTCATAAGAATAAATGGACCAAGTAAAGTCGCTCAAGTGCTCGGTCAGGGACGCCCTTCTTTTTTCCATTATCGGTCGAGGACGCTCATGTGTTAGGCACGCCCCAGTCCGGCCTTCGCTACACTTCTGACATGCCCCCTGAACTTTGGTCATCCCTGCGACGGAAAGCAGTTGAGGACGCCCAAAATCGGCTTTCGATTATGCCGATTTGGGCGACCCTGGGAGAAGGACGCCCATCTCCCGATTTGTGTCGAAAGATGGGCTCCCTTCTCTTTCGAAAATAAGCCTGATGGTGTCAGAGTATGGAATAGCAACAGACAAAGAGAAGACAAAAGTTTTAGAAGATTGGCCAATGCCCTCCAATGTTGCAGACATCTGTAAATTTATTGGTTTTATGAGTTATTACTGCCGATTTGTTCCAAACTTAGCCCAAATCACAAAGCCACTGCATCAACTAATAGGTAGCCCATAGACAAACCAGAAAAAGAAGTCATATCTCATGGCCCTGGGCCATGCTCCCCATCCACATCTCGACTTACCTTAACACTGCCTTCTGCACAGTGGAGCATCCGCTTTCCCTGCTGATGATCCTGAGTGCACATGCGCAAGCCAGTGGCACCCCTGATGTTTTTAAAATCCAGATACTTTAACCGTCGTTACCACATCCTCTAGCAGTGAGTTTCAGAGTTTAAATATTTTTGCGTGAAAAAATATTTCCTCCTATTTGTTTTAAAAGTATTTCCATGTAATTTAATTGTGTCCCCTAGTATCTGTACTTTTTGAAAAAGAGTGAAAAATCAATTTATTTTTATCCGTTCTACACCACTCAGGATTTTACAGACCTCAATCATATCCCCCTTCAGCCGTCTCATTTCCAAGCTGAAGAGCCCTAAACTCTTCAGCATTTTTTCATATAGGAGGAGTTCCATCCCCTTTATCATTTTGGTTGCTCTTTTTTGAACCTTTTCTAAGTTCGCTATATCTTTTTTGAGATAACGTGACCAGAATTGAACACAATACTCAAGGTGAGGTCGCACCACAGAGCGATTCAGAGGCATTATAATATTCTTGGTCTTATTTTGCATCCCTTTCCTAATAATTCCTAGCATCTTGTTGGTTTTTTTGGCCACCGCTGCACACTGGGAAGAAGATTTTAGCATATTGTCTACAATGACACCTAGATCTTTTTTTGAGTTCTGACTCCTAAGGTGGACTCCAGCATCAAGTAACTGTGATTCAGCTATTTTTCTCAATGTGATGTCAGGCCCTCCGACCCATTTAGGATGTCAGGGCCCTGTTTACTTTACCTTCACAACTGCTGCTTCCTGGTCAGTGTTGGTGCAGCCCACCTTGGCATTCCTGTCTTCAGCTCCGTCTCATCTTGTCTCCAGCTCCAAGCCCCGTCTTGTCTCCAGCTCCAAGTTCTGCCTTGCCTCCTGCTACTAGCCCTGACTTGTCTCCAGCTCCAAGCCCTGCCCTGTTTCCAGTTCTAATCCCTGCCTTTTCTCTAGCCTTGCCTGCCCCATCTCCAGTTCCTACCTTGCTTTGTCTTCAGTCCAACTGTGGTGTTCCTGTTTCCAGACCAGTCTTGCTGCTCATGTCTCCTGCCAAGCTTTGGTATTCCTGTCTCCAGCCCAGCCTTGGTGTTCTTGTCCCCAGTCCTGCCTCTGCAATCTTGTGCCTTGCCCAGATCCCAGTTCTGCTGGGCCTGACCCCAAGGGCTCTTTTCAGAGCCACTCTAGGTCCTGGTTCTGTCAGGCCTGTCCCCAAGAGCTCTTGTAAGGGCTACTTCAGGTCCCGGTTCTGCACTCAAGGGCCATTTTCAGGGCCATCTGCTAGACTACTCTACTCTAGAGTGACTTGTTTGCCATCTGTCTGGGTCCTCCTGACCTCCGGGTTGGGAACCCAGTGACGGTCCTGACCTGTGACACCATATATCTGGATGGCAATTGTCAAACTGCCTTTGAGATATTGAAGACATTATCAACACTGTTCTGATATATCCAGACTTCACCCAGCCATTTGTAGTAACAACTGATGCAAGCAATATCGGCTTAGGTGCTGTACTTAGTCAACTGCAGAATGGTGAGGACTGAGTATTTATTTTATTTTATTTTTTGTTACATTTGTACCCCGCGCTTTCCCACTCATGGCAGGCTCAATGCGGCTTACATGGGGCAATGGAGGATTAAGTGACTTGCCCAGAGTCACAAGGAGCTGCCTGTGCCTGAAGTGGGAATTGAACTCAGTTCCTCAGTTCCCCAGGACCAAACTCCACCACCCTAACCACTAGGCCACTCCTCCTAGTGTAATAGGATACACTAGCCGAGGGCCACGAGGATCTGAATGCAAAGACAAGAATTACAGCCCTTTTAAATTAGAGTTGTTGATACTAAAATAGGCTATAACAGATATATTCCAAGTGTATCTGTTGTATAAAAAATGTTATTGTTCAAACGGACCACAACCCCTTACAATACATAGACACTGTGAACATTTCTACTCTGGTCCAAAGATGGCTCGCTCAGTTTGTGGTTACCAATTCGAGATCCAATACAAACCTGACAGAACCAACCAGAATGCAGATATTCTGTTTAGACTGCCAAAAGTATTAGAGCCTGAGGAGGAGGAAGATAACAAACCTGATTTCCTAACATTGTCCAGTTATACTTGAGGAAACTGTGAGAGCTAACATTAAACACGGAATCCAAAAGAAACTCAGATCTAGAAAGTCTTTTCCTAGACTTTTCAGACATCAAAAAGCTGCAAAGGCAAGATCCAACCTTGAAGCCTGTGATCACTCATCTCAACCGTTAGAGCTATCCTCAAGCGCTAAAGAAGTCAAGAAATATCTCAAGCGCTAAAAAAATCAAGAAATTATGGCATTCTGGCTTCAGCTAGAAAGACGAATGTTATACAAAGGTACATTATCTGGATAGTACAGGGCAGCATAAATATGGCCATTTTCAGGCTAATGCCAGTGCTGACCGTATTATAATCCTGCTACTCAGCACTATCTGGACACAAATGCTGAATATCCAGATTTAATTCAGCCACAGCAGCTGACTGAATAATCGGCCTGAGGTTTTCCTCTAAAAATAACACTCTAGAGTTCCTGTCCACAGTTAGTTGTGTTCGAACAGCCACAGAAATTTCCCATCTACTAAACTACATGCACTCCAAAGAAAGTGACAGAAAGGAATAATGCAGATGGAGGATAATGGATTTTGATGCAAGTGGTTTACATTTATTATATTCAGGCAGTTTTCTCGGTCCCTAATGAACTCACAATCTAAGTTTTGTACCTGGGACAATGGAAGGTTAAGTGACTTCCCAAAGTCACATGGAGCTGTAGGCAGCCCACTACACTAACCACTAGGCTACTCCTCTACTTACAATAATGAGGCTATTAAAAATTGTGAAAGATTATGGCGGCAATTCTATAAGTGGGCGCTTCCTTTTAGGCACCTTGATACTGCGCGATAGAAGCCTATTCCAAGACAGTACCTGGGTGCACAGATTCTGTTTGACAATACTAGCATGACCTTGTATCAGCGTGCCAAACATCTGGACACCTGCAGTTACATAAGCCACCGTAGAGCAGGTGTAACTGTGGGTGCTTAAATGCAGCAAGGCTGTGCATACATTACCGTATTCTGTAAGTGTGACACAGAAGTGGCAGCACCACCCATGCCCCTCTTATGTTCCACCCATGTGAACATCCCTATTGCGTTCACATGCTCTGCCACTGACATGCCTCCCTACCAAATAGCACTCGTCGATTTGCTTCCACTTTCGTGCCTGTTTTCTGTGCAATTCATGTGCAAATGGTGCGTAACTCTGAGGGCTCTGTTATATAATTGCACTTCACCTGACTTGAATCTCCGCAAATATTTTATATGACGGCTTCATCTAATGTAGTAAGCTATGGAGGGATAGTAGCCTTCCTGCAGCATTTCTAATTGCACTTCATTCCCATAATACAGGCGCCATCTCTCTATATAAAACGCACCTCCAACGTTCTATGAAGCCTCTTTTAGCCAAAAGTGAAGGGGGTGAGATCGCATTGTGTCTGCCCCGCCCACGCGTCAAACGTGATGACGTCGAGGGCAGAGCAATGACACTCAACCAATCGCATCGCTCGGCAGCGAAGCGTCAGGGAAGGAGGCGGCGCTCTCGACGTCTAGCCTTCCCTTCGCTGTGTTCCGCCTTCTTCTGACGTCAAGGATGACGTCAAAAGAAGGCGGAACACAGCGAAGGGAAACCTAGACGTCGGGAGCGCCGCCTCCTTCCCTGACGCTTCGCTGCCGGAACCGCCACGGAGGTAAATTTTAAAAGAAGAAAAAAAAACAAAAACGGATGCATGGATGCAAAGGGGGGGAGAAGAAGAGGGCGGGACAGGCTGGGACATGGGAGAGAGAGGAGCATGGATGCGAGGGGGGGGTCATGGAAGGGAGAGAGGGGACTTGCTGGAAAAGGATGAATGGAGGGGGCAGGGGACAGAGGAGCATGGATTGCAGGGCAGGCCTCAGGCAGAGAGGGGAAATGCTGGATAGGGATGAATGGAGGGGGCAGGTGACAGAGTAACATGGATGGCCATGGATTGGGAGGGCAGGGCTCAGGGAAAGGGGAATTGCTGGATAGGGATGAATGAAGGGGACAGATGGGCATGGATGGATATGGATTGCAGGACAGGCCTCAGGCAGAGAGGGGAAATGCTGGAAAGGGATGAATGGAGGGGGCAGGGGACAGAGGAGCATGGATTGCAGGGCAGGCCTCAGGCAGAGAGGGGAAATGCTGGATAGGGATGAATGGAGGGGGCAGGTGACAGAGTAACATGGATGGCCATGGATTGGGACGGCAGGGCTCAGGGAAAGGGGAATTGCTGGATAGGGATGAATGGAGGGGACAGATGGGCATGGATGGATATGGATTGCAGGACAGGCCTCAGGCAGAGAGGGGAAATGCTGGAAAGGGATGAATGGAGGGGGCAGGGAACACAGTAACATGGATGGCCATGGATTGGGAGGGCAGGGCTCAGGGAAAGGGGAATTGCTGGATAGGGATGAATGAAGGGGACAGATGGGCATGGATGGATATGGATTGCAGGACAGGCCTCAGCCAGAGAGGGGAAATGCTGGAAAGGGATGAATGGAGGGGGCAGGGGACAGAGGAGCATGGATTGCAGGGCAGGCCTCAGGCAGAGAGGGGAAATGCTGGATAGGGATGAATGGAGGGGGCAGGGGACAGAGGAGCATGGATGGCCACACACACACACTCTCTATCACACTGTGTCTCACATACACACTTGCACACACTCTCATTCTCACACCCAGACTCACTCTCTCTCACACACTCACACTTTCACTCTGACTCTCAAACAGTCACTCTCACATACACTCTCCCAAACATACACACTCTGAGGAAAACCTTGCTAGCGCCCGTTTCATTTGTCTCAGAAACGGGCCTTTTTTACTAGTCTTTTCATAAATTCTGAAAGCTTATTGCTTGCTGTTCATCTGGAAAATAAAAATTGAATTGTGCAATACTGGATAACATATTCCGTATCTTCCATGGTTACCTGGTTTACATTTGTACAGGTCACAGCACTCGCCCGGCTTCCCTGAAGCCTTGGAAACCAGGATGTTTAAGTAGCCCGGTTGGCACACTTTCCTCAGGCACCCTGCAGGGTTGCACACACAGCGGCTCGGCAGTGGACAGCACTCTCCAGGAGGGGCATAACCTTCAATCAGGATGGAGTCTTCTGGGCAACGAGGAGAAAACTGGACCTCACAGCGAGCCTTGGAACAGTCAGGCTTCTCATCTAGGAAATAAATAAGAATGGAAATCAAGAGAACACTTTACTACCTAAAACTTAGGTCATAGATCAAACACTGTAATTTATCAAAACAGACCTGCCAAGTCTCCTGCTAGATTCCTGCTTTCATGAGCCATCTCCAACACCATACCTGCCAAGTCTCCCGCATTCAGCGGGAGACTCCCATTTTGGCGGGTCATCTCCCGCACTCCCGCCAAAGCGGGAAAGTCTCCCGCTGAATTCCGCCACCGCCGCAGCTGCCACCACTTCTGTTGAGCAGCAGCAGGAACAAAAACAAGCGACGCACTGAGCCGGAGCCGCTGCCGCCGCTTCTCTCTGCAGTCAGCATAAGAACAAAAACAAGTGTGGGGCCACAGCAGCCTTCAGGCATGCACTGTTGGCTCTGCCGTCCTCTGCCCCCACTGATGTCAATTTCTCGTTCCGGGGGCAGAGGACCAGCAGAGCCAACAGGACATGCCTGAAGGCTGCTGCAGCCCCGCGCTTGTTTTTTTTCTTGTGTTGGTGCTGCTGCTGCAAAGAGGGCCGGAGGGAGAGAGGAAACATGGCTGGAAAGGGTAGGGGAAGGGGGAAAGGATGTCCAGAAGGAGGTGTCCAGAGAGAGCAGAGAGGAGAGAAAGAAAGAAGAGTCAGGATGCTGGAGGGTACAGAGCGAGAGAGAGAGACAGCCAGAAAGAGATGAGGAGAAAATGAGGGGACATGGAAAAGAGCAGGGGAGAGACAGAGAGAGATGGGGAGAGAAAGAGGGGACATGGAAAAGAGCAGGGGAGAGACAGAGAGAGATGGGGAGAGAAAGAGGGGACATGGAAAAGAGCAGGGAAGAGACAGGCTACTGGGGAGAAGGAAGGGGAGCAAGGGGGAGACCCTGTCTGGTCAGATGGAAAAATAGAGGAGAAATGCTGGATAAAAGGAGGGAGAGAAAGAGGAAAAATGCTAGAAGGAGGAGGCAGAAAGAGGAAAGATGCTGGATGGAAGAGGGGTAGAGAGAGAGAGAGAGATGAGTGGAAAGATGGGGAGAGAAAGAAGGGCATGGGCAGGAGAGAGAGAGAGGCTGCTGGAGAGAAACTGGGGGAGATGCTAGCTGTCAGACAGAGAAATACTGGATGAAAGGAGGGAGAAAGAGGGAAAATGCTGGAAGGAGGGGGCAGAAAGAGGGAAGACGCTGGATGGAAGCGTAGGGCGGGAAAGAGGAAAGACACTGGAAGGATGGGAAGACAGAAGACATGCTGAATGGAAATGGGTCGAGAGAGAGAGAACTGTCTAGAAGGAAGGGGAGATAGAGGGAGACAATGGATGGAAGGATTGGGAGACAATGGATGGAAGGATTGGGAAAGGGTCAGGCTTGTGGCACTGCTTATCATGGGTGAAGCAGAGATAGATTCAGGATGTAATGGTGCTAATGGCTGGTGAGAAGAAGGGAAGGGAGCAGATCAGCAACATTTCAAACTCGGCTACCAACAACAGTGATTACTGGGGGGGGGGGGGCAGAATTATGAGATGTAATGGGGATTCCAAGTATCTGGCTGTCTAGACAGACATATCAGGAGCAACAACCAGATGTGGGGGGGAGCTAGGTATTGGGAGTTAAAGCCAAAATGACATCTCCACACATAGTCCCTAAGGGACTTTTATACATAAAGACCCCCTCACTCCAGCTACTTTGAGCTACCTAGTAAAATTACCATTATAATTGAAAGCATCATTTAGAATCCTAGGTCATACTGACTAATACACAAATATATTTTTTATACCTGTATGGCTTTTCTGTACAAGTTTATTCATATAAATACAGAATTAAAAACAAAACAAAACTCAAGCATACTTTAAATTCATATGTGACCTGTTATGTCATATTATTTTTAATCTGTATTGTTACCCACTTAGGAGTGTAGTGATTGACACATATGAAATTTAAATCACTCAACAAATTCTATATGGGAGTGGTCTGATTTTGGTACAGGACTGGACAGAATCCATTCCATATTCCCTTAACAATGGAGCTATGGCCTGGGGCCTTACAACTCACCATATTAAAAAAAAAAAACATCTAACTGTAGTGTCACCTCAGGAACTTTATATGCTCTCCTTCCACTGCCAGACACTATGGGGCTCATTTTCAAAGCACTTAGACTTACAAAGTTCTATAGGTTCCTATCTAACTTTGTAAGTCTAAGTGCTTTGACAACACTCCTTTAAAGATGAGTCTCCATGTGAAATAACACACATTTCTACAAAACGACATTGAAAACATAGATATCAACCTTACCATCCATAACAGCACTACTCCAATGACTCAATTGCAGCACTCTTAACTATGAAGATAGCACCAATACACCTAATGTTGGGGAAACGAACTACAGATCCCTACATAGAAGCTACATGTGCTAGCAGAATCCATCACCTCTGTCACACATACAGAACAAGACGGACCCCCACCTAATATAGAAAGTCAGGCTCTATAAGGAATACCATACTGGCAAAATAAATTATGATGCATTTCCTCCTGTACTGTAAAGAATACAAAAGTACAGTAGAAGAGATGTACATTTTCCCCACACTGATTCATTTCACTCCCCCAAAATTTAAAATTATGTTTTCTTTTCCACCTTTGTTGTCTAGACATTTTATTTTTCTAACTAGGTTGGTTTCAGTGTCTCTTTTCCGCTCTCCTTAGGTCAGTCTTCTAAGTTCTTTTCTCAGGGTCTCTATTACATTTTTTCTCTCACCTTCAGTCTTCTTCCTTTCCTTCTTTACTTCTGTCTGATATTAATCTTCCCTTTCATCTTTTTTCTCCATTTTTACCTTCTCTGCTTCTACGCTCTGGTTTTGTCCCTCATTCTCCCCTTCCTTCCCTCTCCAGTCCTCAGTCTCCTTCTTTTCACCTTCCACCTTTCCATCTCTCACTTTCACCAGCCCTCCTACTGTCTGTCTGTCTATCTCTCTCTCTCTCTCCCACCCCCTTTCTCCTTTCCCAACCTCCTATTCTCCCTCAGTCTTCCTCCCACTCCCTAGTCCACCATTTCTATTCTTTGTACTCCCCACTTCCCAAACCCTCAGCTATGTTCCTCTAACTCTAATTACCTCACTTACCCCGTATCAAGCTTCTCATTTCTTCTCTTTCAACTTCTCTCCACTCTATTTTTACACTGTCTCTCTCCTTCAACAGAATCTTCTCTTTATACTACTTCTTAACCCTTTCCTATGCCCTCTAGATCCTTCAAACCATCTATCTACCCCTAATTCCAGACCCTTTCTCTCTGTTTCACCACCTCCCTCCTGTGGCTTTCACCTTCTCACTTTCTCCCTCTTTCTATAGCTTTCTCCACCTTTCTCATACCCTCCCTTGGTTCTTACCCCCATCACATACTCCTTCTTCTAGAGACTTCCGCTTCTCAATTTCTCCCCTAAAGACTCTTCCCATCTTCTCCCCTCTCTCCAAAGGCTCTTTTCCCTGTAGCTGCTGAACCAGCTGACCCCACTGTGCGGCCTCCCTAATAAATTAGCTTGATCCCTCTCCTCAGCGTGCAGTCTTATTATATCAGCCAGCATGTAGTTTCTCTATTATACTAGCTCGATCCCTCTCCTCACCATACAACCTATTACCCTGACCCAATTCCTCTCCATATTGTGCAGCTTCCATAGCTGTAAGGGTGCAGCTCTCATCAGGAGATTGTTCCTGCATAAGCAGGGGATGGTGTCTCATTAAGCCCTTCTCATGATTCCAACTGGAGAGGGTGGGAGACTGCAAAATGAGCAGAGAATCTGTCCAGCAGAGGTAATAGAGAGGTTACATGGTGGGGAAAGGGATGGAAGAAAATATACAGGGTAGCAAGTCATCAGGTTGGCCAGTGGTTTGGTTTACCCCAGCTTGATCTGATTATTAAAACTAGGCAAAGAGGTGGCATGCCAAATGCCTATGCTGCTTTGTACTCTTCACAGTCTGTAGGCATATGTGATTGTTCAGAAAAGTATAAGCTTGCTGTCTATGTCAAATGTTTAGTGTCATTACAGTTGAGAAACACTGCTCTTAATCTAGCCGCACAGTGTTAAAATATAGAAAAAATTGCAGAAGAAAATATTAGGGAAGAGTGGGAATCATCTAAGCGCATGGTCTAGGAGTAAAAATGTCTTCAATAATAATTGCTGAAAGGTAGCAAGGAGCAAAAGGGGAAGGGGGTGGGGATGTTGGTAGGGGTAATTTGATTGCTTTGTTTATTGCATTCTCAATGTTTTATTGAACTGTGCATTGGATGACTTTTTGCAGGTTATAAGATTCTGTATTAAATTAAATTAACATGCTCTGTCTTAAAACACTGTAATGAAACTAACTGCTTGAAGTTATTTGTTAAGACATAATTTCTTTCTCAAAAGAATCAACATTGATTATGTTTTAATACTGGAGGTCCTGGATGAACTATTTCAACCAGACCAACTTTTTTGGGTTGGCTAGACAAAACTATTGTTTTAAAAATCACATGTGGAGCAGGTCCCGTGATGAAACAGCACCATTCCAAGTGCCAGTAAAGGGCCAAGGAAGCTGCAATCACAGCTCCCAGGAGGGAAATGGGGAATTCTAACTATTGATCATGAGTGACACCTACTGGCAGACTTAAGACCACATTTGTATCGGATTCTACAGGATGCCCTAATCTGTGACTCTTAGCCAGAGGACTGCCATTTGAATGGTGGGGCAGAGAGAAGAGGGACAAAAAAAAACCCTATCTGCAAACAAAGCCTGATGACACCATAGACCCATTACCCCCTCCCCCGAAATGTCACAAGAATTCACAAATCAATGAAGGCATAATCACAACCTATGCTACATCAAGTTGTCTCCAGTGTCACTGCAGAATTACTTCTACTGCAACTTACTGGAAGAACAGTAAGCAGCATATATTTCCTCAGTATTATTAAAAAAAAAAAGAAAAAAAATGTTAAATGAAAGGCATAACTTTTGTATATCTTGCTTATGTTGCAATAATTCATCTGTTTCCATCTATTTTCTTTGTCTGAGAACAAAGACAAAACCAGAGATGGAGCAATCTCTTCAATAATGCCAATGGCTGACTAACTGCTCAGACTAGAAGGAGCCTTCCTGTCTCTTGACACCGCAGTCTGTTGCTTCTACAGTTCTTTGAGATTCAGGTTCTACAAGGCTATGAAAAACATTCAGTCTAGTCTAGAATTAACAACACCCCCTCCCCAAAGGTCATAACAAGAAAATACACTATGTACTTCAGTTCCTGTCTTTCCCCTCCCTCCATCTCAACACACACCACTGTCTTCTTTACCCTCTCCCAAAAACACAGCTAAATAAAAAGCTTTCTCCTAAGTATACTCCAAAAAGCCTGCACCCTTATATCAGTGACAGATCACAAACTAAAGATCTTGTTGCAGCAAATAGGCAACACGCAATTATATAACAGGCTCAGGCTATAATTACAGCTCTGTCTTTCATAAATACTGTTTAGTTTGCCGTCGTAAGTGGTAACTTCATGCATAAATTCATCCCTAATGATACTGCTTTGACTGATTAAATCAGAATAGAAAATGTGTTATGCTGCATTTCTGAAAATGTGTTTTCATAATGTTATGAGGTTCCAAAGTATTTCCTGCTCTGCTCTCACGTCTCTCCTTTCTTTTATGATGTAAAATGATCCCTTCTATAGCAGAATTATGCTAGATCAAGATAGACTCCTCTGAATATCTGCAGCAAAGTGGTATTTAACCCAAGTGCTAGCTCAAAACCCATGAGGCTAATGGCTCGTCTGCAAGTTAGTCACCATAAAATTCTTTTTTTTCTGCAAGCAGACTTCAAAATATGAACAAACATATCACGATACCAAAGCCAATTAAGAGCTGATTATTGTGCAATCCAAGCAGCCTGATCCATTGTAATGCAGCGTTAACGGACGGCTTCTGGGAAATCATCCTCCTCCAGCTACAAATCTAGTGTACAGCATAGATAAAGGTTGATTATGAGACTTCTCGTGTGTTGGCTCTGCAAGATTTTCCCACATTATTCCACACCTTACAGGAGTGGTATAGGAGCTGCAGTATCAAGATTACTGTCTGTTGGCAGTACCAATTATTCATTGATTCCTGGGAAGTGACTACACTTGGAAAGTCAAAGTGGTTATCTCTTTCAAAACTTTCATTGCTTCACTATATTTTTCAGTCACTCTGTCCTTGCAGGATGGTCTACGGCTCTATTACTGCCTCAAACGTTTCACCATCTGTGGATGACTGCTGGGTGTAAAGAACCTTCTTGCTTCTCAAACAGTTTTCTAACCTGTTAGGTGGGTCCTCCTTTTGTGAATGAAGCCTACCTACTTTGACTCATTTTCAAAAGAAAAGAACATGCAAAAAGTGGCACAAGGGGCAGATGTACATGCTTCTAACATGAAAACGTTTAAACCATATAACCAAACAACAAAAAAAAAGTTTAATCAGATATTCACTGAAAGAAAAATGTTTTGGGAATGGGTATTCAGGGGTGTTGGGAGTATAAGATGGGTGGTCTTACGTGCTGTACTTTTTTTTTTTTGCAATTATGGATAGCAAAACAATTTCCTTGAGTTGGAAAGAAAAACGTCGTGAATTAGACCTGTTTTAAAAGTGATTTGCTCAAGACCAAACTTGTCTTTGGACCCATTTGTGATTTTGCAGAGTTGGAGAGTGCAGAAGTGGAATTGTTGGCTTGTGAAAAAGAGTGGAGAGTTACTGAATGGTCTGTAACCTTTGTTTCTTTGCCCCTGTCTGAACCTTTGGATCCTTACATTATCTGCCTTGCCTCCTCTGTGTCTCACCTCCTCAAGTCCTTGCCCACACCTGCCAGCCCCCCAGCCACACCTGTCTCTTGCTCTGAACCTCACCCCCTTCCCCCACCAAACACTCACTGTCCCCAAACCCCACACCTCTCATTCAAACCCCCTATCTGCTTGTCTTCTTTCTCTCATTGTTCCTCTGTTTGTCCACTCCCAGTTTGTCACTGTGCTTTGTTTTGCTGCCGTTTTTGTGTGGACTGTTTGCTGGTGCTGGTTCTGGGTCTCACTGGGTGCAATAGTATATAGTGTATTAAAACGTGCTATACCGCCCAATCTGACTTGCAGAACTGGCCAGTTATTCATAAAACACAAAAAAAATATTAGAGCTAGAAAGGAACTACAAGAATTTGATAGGAAAGGGATAGTACACACACATCAAGTCATTCAAATTAACTATAAACACAAAACTAAAAATAAGCATATATTTAAAAGAAACAAAGGAGGAAACGAGGGGAGGTGGAGGAGTGCACAGTGGTGTTACTGGACTTAGTGGGTTGCACCTGTGGTGGTGGGACATCTGCATGTCAATCATGGATGCGCTGAATGCTATTGTGGCTGATGCTTTGCTGGATGTGGATGAGAGTCTGGAGGGGAGGCTCAGGAGGAGACACTCCATACCGAGAGTATTTAGGCCCAGGATCCGCTTCATGGACCTCACTGGCCAGCAATATCTTTTTAGGTACCATTTTTATAGGCTGCCATAGCACCTCTCTGACCAGCTACAACCCCTCCCCCAGGCCAGGATATGCAGGAATAATCCAGTGCCAGTCCACCTTAAAGTCATTGCCTCCCTCACCTTTCCTGCCACTGGCACTTTTCAGTCAGTGCTAGCAGTCAATGCAGGCACCACCCAGCCTGCCATTTCCAACTTCCTTGCCCAGTTCCTCGATGCCTTCCTCACCCAGATCTCACGCTATATTACCTTCCCCACTACCGTCCAGGCCCTCCAGAACAACATGGCTCAGTTCTACACCATAGACCACAGTCATTGGCGTCATGGACTGCACCCAGGCTCACCCATGGCTACGCCCCTGGATTGAACCCCAGTGGACACCATTTTGTGGCTGCCTTCATGAGAAGTTAGGTGGGGGTTGGAATCCCTGGAAATGGGTCTCTGCCCCATGTGTTCCTCAGGACTGAAGTTCACAGGGTCCACATCCTGTTGATTCTCTGCAGCTTTGCCCTTCACCTCTCTCTTTAGTAGCCTCCTGTTTTTCTGGCAAGTCCTCAAGATCTCCATTTCTGTTAAACCCCACTAAGCTTGGCCCAGCGCTGAGGTTTACAATGTCCAGTATTGTGTGCCTGTATACCTGTCCTAGCCCTCATGTTCAGTAGACCCTGAGGCCAGGACCGCTGTCCTAGCTTTAGGATTCCCTGTAGCTGCTGCTGAGGTCACACAGGACCTGCTTGGTTGCCACCTGCTGTTTGTTGTACTTGTTGCATCTGGGGGCCTCACCGGTTCCACCGGTAGAGTCATGCACCTGTTGTGAGGTGGGGGAGGGGGGAGAGTATGCTGGACAAGACCTCAGTGTGCGCATCATCTCTAGACTATTCCCCTGCCCTCTGACCTGCTGAACACAGAGTAAACTCTAGTCTGTGCAATGGCTTGGCAGTTCAGCTGTTTTACAGCCCTGTCTTAAGAAAGGATAACATCTCATGCGCATTATCGGTGCAGTTATTTATTTTCAATACACTGGACTAAGACAACTGTGTAATTACCTAGTATTGACTCCTGAGGCAGGCCTTACAGCTGAAGCACAACTCATGTTGAGTCATTGATTCTTATTAATCAAGTCCTGCACCTCACCATTGTTTGGGGACTTTTTGTTGTCACCTTTGCTGTTTGTGTGTTGCTTTTGCTTTAGCAAAGGGTTGTTTTCCTTTTGTACCTGCCTAGGAACACCAGCTGGTTGGTATTACACTGGTGGCTAGTGCGAGACAGCAAACCTTTACTACAATTAGCCAAGGACATGATCGATGTTTGTCCCTTGAGAGGGTTGTCTCCCTACAGATATGCAAGATGGATCCTGGACCTGCTTGAGGTCCCTAGGTGACAAGGCACTAGCTGAGAGATGGCATGCCACTTTGCTGGGGCCATTGTTACAGCTCTTGTCAGGGATGTGGGTGTGTGCGTCCTCATGCTTATGTGGTCTACAGCTGGCTGAGTATGGCAGGGGACCCTGTTTGATCGTCCCATCTTTCTGGCTACCTTTGCTGGGACCCCCTTGAGAATGGCATGTATCTGTGATGTAATCGGGCTAGCTGGCTTGTGGCCCTGACAGATGCCAGTGGCTACACATTACCCCATAACTCATGGGCATTCTTTTGGGGTGGGGAGGGGTACGTATAGGTGGTAGTTCCCCTAAGGAGGGGCTTGTGTGCCACTAGTATGTAGAGTTTTGAAATGCCCCTAGCTTGGGCCTTGAGGGATGTTTCACAGGTGCAGCAATCAATGTGCGGTATGGCCCACGCAAGGCCATCCATTTGTGTGGCAACTTGTGCTCTGACAGCCCTCTGTGGACAGTGTACTGTCCTCATTGAACACTCCTTTGTTTGGTACATGTGTGGCAGAGGGGTTAGGGCTAGGGTTCTTAATTCAGGGGATATGAGTTTTGTTCCCACTGTGTTTCTTTCTTGTTACAATTTTTTTTTTTACCCTGCCACAGCTGCGGCAAAGTGCTTGGTAGCTGTGTGTGACACGCTGGCTACTTTTCCTTGAGTCACAGGAGGGTGCTGACCAACATACCTTCCCTCCTCCCCTCTTCCTTTCCATGTAATTTCATAGGTTTGGGTTTCACTGCAGTACACTCTACTGGACATGGGGATAGGGGGACACACTGTAATAAGGGTAGCTACTTACTTGGGTTGCAATGTCAGTGGGACTTCCGTTGGGCCCTGAGGCACTCCCTCATGTGCTGGATGAGGCCTGGATTTTCACGCCATATCTTACGGTACCAGCGCCTGAGCAACTCAAAGTCCCTGTGAATGCCGAATCTTCCACAAAACAAAAAATCAGTGCTATATACGATTCTATAAAGGGCATGTGCCCTTTATATAATGGCACACAGCACCGATTCCCACACCTAACTTTAGGTGCCAAACTTATGCCTGCTGAAAAACCAGGAGTAAACGCTGGTGCTCATGTTAGGCATGCTGAGGCATTATTCTACAAGTATGCGTGCAACGTTTCAGACTGCCTCTGACACGCCTCCATTTGTTAAGTGTCATGCCTTATAGAATAGTGCACAGCCAGATGCATGCACAGATTTTAATGAGCGCCAATTAACTTCAATTATTGATAGTTAAGGGCTTGTTGCTCAATTAATTTGCACATGCATCTTGGTCATAAAACTCTGGGGGTAAGTCTGTAAGTATCAAAATGGCTGGTAGCACCAGGGGAGTTATTTAAACATACAGCAGTGCTTTTTTGGCTGTGACTTCATGATAGTTGCCAAATAAATCATTTTGTGGCTCCCCAGAGGTGCAAAATAATGATGTACCTATGGAGAACCCATGCAGACTGTGACCCCAAATGTAGGTTTTGTTGACCCTCATTTGGGGTTCTGACCCATAGTTTGGGAAGCTCTGCCATAGAGGCAGACTACCTGTTTAACCACCATGCTAATAAAGGGAATTCTATCACCCCTGGATTTCTATGTGCCAGATGGGCCATTAAAATTGCTCATAAAAACCTGATATATGACTACTTTGGATGTATTTGTCCTTGTTTTGAACATGTTACTAAAGGAAAAAATTGCATGGGTTTCTCCCACAGAGACAGGAGTTACCAATAACAAAATCATGGGTGCTCGATTAGGATTAACACCAGCCACTATTAACTTGGGAGATTCTGACTATAGATTTTTAGTTTGAAAATCAAAAAGTCTTTTTCATAATTAGCTCCTGGTTGCTCACTCGGTAGCCAGTTTATAGTGTATTGATTTGGAAAAAGATGCATCTCTTTTTATTGTTAGTGAGAAAGTGTGCCAGGGAAGATTCATCTATGTTTTTGAAACCTATTATAAACAGGTGCATGTGAATTATTTAAAAGGCCTGAACTTGATTTTATTAACGTAATAACCCTCAGAGTGATGAGATGAAAATCAAAAGAATATTGCTTAACAGCTCATGTTATTGAGCTACTGACAGTTCTTTTTTGGTATTATTTAAGGAATACACAAGTATTTCTTCAAAATGTCAAAATATTTTACAAATGTAAATTAGTCAGCAAACAACTGCCATCCCAATTTCTTTTTTCAGGTAATGATTAGGCAGGGCCATCTCAAATGCTGTGTGAGCGGTGCAGCCACGCAGGGCACAAGGGAGCGGGGGCACCAAGATTGATCCCTGTCTGTTGCCTCCTCTTCTTGGCCGCAGCACAGTGGGTGGGGCAGGGGCACCAGGGGGCATGTCACACAAGGCATGATTCTGGCTCAGTAGGGTCCTATGATCAGGGTTCAAATTTTAATCTGTTACCATTTCTAGTGGTAGCAGTGGGATGAAATGGTTTACAGCAGGGGCGTAGCCAGACACCCAATTTTAGGTGGGCCTGAGCCCAAGATGGGTGGGCAGAAGAACTCTGCCCTGTCCCACAAGTTATTTGGTCTCTCTCTCTCTCTCTCTCTCTCGCCTGCATGCCATATGGTTTCTCAGACATCCCCCCTCCCTCGCATACCTTTTAAATAGATTTTCACTGGCAGCGAGAAGCAACTAATACACACTGCTCATGCTGGCCCCACAGCCTTCCCTGATGCAACTTCCTGTTTCCACATAGGTGGGAATACATCAGAGAGAAGGCTGTAGGGCTGGTGCGAGCAGTATGTATCAGTTGCTTCTCGCTGCTGTTTACAAGACACGCAGGACGGACAGCGTGTTGGGAGTTTTCAGCTGGTGGGGCTTGGGGATCCCTGCCAGCCACACCATAGGTGTGCTGCTACTGGGTGGGCCTGAGCCCAAAGGCCCACCCAGGCCCATCCTTGGCTACGCCACTGGTTTATAGTCAGTGGTATCATATGTTCACACAATATAGAAATAAAAACATTAATTCAATTTAATTAATTAAACAGGTGCGTTTGTCACAAGCTCCATCTGTTTTTCAATACTAATTTTTAGGGTGATATAGTGAGTAGTCTGACCAGTTTCATGCTTACTCAAAAAGAAAAATTAAACCATACAAGTTGGGAAAACACACTTAGAACCCAAACCCAAGCAAGGGTCTAAATGAGGATGTCAGCAGCAACAGACAAAAACACAGAAGACGGAAAACATGACCTGAAGCTGATGCCAGAGTTGGTTTATTTCAGCTCTGAGTAAAACTTGTTATAGGCTGATTGCATGAAGAAAATTGAGTTGTATAGTTGAAACAAGCTTAGCAGCCGTTGGCCACGGTTCACTCCTAGAAGCAGAGGAGCGTACTGCAGCTAAATGAAAACCAGGCTGCCAAGGGAATTGTTAACAGTCCCTGTTGATGTACAAACAGTAACTGACATTTGTTAGTTGTTCATGGAGCAAAACCACACAATTACAGTTTTCCCTCAACAGATTTTTCAGCAGCCAAAAAACATCTGACCACAGGAAGATGCAAAGCACCAGAGGCAGAAGAGCACCATAAGTACATAAGTATTGCCATACTGGGAGAGACCAAAAGGTCCATCAAGCCCAGCATCCTGTTTCAAACAGTGGTCAATCCAGGTCACAAATTCCTGGCAAGATCCCAAAAAAGTACAAAACATTTTATACTGCTTATCCCAGAAATAGTGGATTTTCCCCAAGTCCATTTAATAATGGTCTATGGATTTTTCCTTTAGGAAGCAATCCAAACCTTTTTTAAACTCTGCTAAGCTAACCACCTTTACCATATTCTCCAGCAACGAATTCCTGAGTTTAGTTACACATTGAGTGAAGAAAAATTTTCTCTGATTCGTTTTAAATGTATTACTTTGTAGCTTCATCGCATGCCCCCTAGTCCTAGTATTTTTGGAAAGCATAAACAGACGCTTCACATCTACCCGTTCAACACTCATTATTTTATAGTCCTCTATCATATCTCCCCTCAGTCGCCTTTTCTCCAAGCTGAAGAGCCCTAACCGCTTTAGCCTTTCCTCATAGGGAAGTCGTCCCATCTCCTTTATCATTTTTGTCGCCCTTCTCTGCACCTTTTCCAATTCCACTATATCTTTTTTTGAGATGCGGCGACCAGAATTGAACACAATAATCGAGGTGCGGTCGCACCATGGAGCGATACAAAGGCATTATAACATCCTCATTTTTGTTTTCCATTCCTTTTCTAATAATACCTAATATTCTATTTGCTTTCTTAGCCGCAGCAGCACACTGAGAAGAAGGTTTCAACGTATCATCAAGAACGACACCTAGCTCCCTTTCTTGGTCTGTGACTCCTAACATGGAACCTTGCATGACGTAGCTATAATTCGGGTTCCTCTTTCCCACATGCATCACTTTGCACTTGCTCACATTAAACGTCATCTGCCATTTAGATGCCCAGTCTCGTAAGGTCCAAACAAACCAACCTTCATCTCTGACTCTCATGCTTCCTAATTTATGATTCTGTGTGGTGCCAAATGTTGGTGAGGCCACAGCCCCAGTGGACCACTTCATACCAATGCTGATGTAAAGCACTGAAATATCACCGAATTATTTACATGCCCTAAAATGTATGTGGAAAATACAGTAGTCTAATGTACACTGGGGTTGATATTCAGCGTGGTTTAAGCAGGCAGGAGAGGCTACTGCATGCTTAAACCACACTGAGTGAGCTGGCCAATGATACTCAGTGGCACTTAACCAGGCAGTGCTGTTGAATATTGACTCAAACTACACAAACTCAATCCATGCAGTGGTGGGGCAATCTAGAGGCGGAGGCAGGGAGGAGCTGACACTTACATGGGCATGTGCCAGTGCCTGCACAGCTAAGCGGCCAGATAAGACCTCGCAAAAGGTTGTTCTATCTTTCAGGGCTTAGCTATAACAGTGCTGGCACTGAATATCAGCCAGTAAACGCATAAAACCTGGGTCATTGGCCCAATTTCCCAAGTCCACCTTATTCTCTCAGTCGGCTCGCCCAACCCCCTCTTCCATCTGATGCCCAATTTCTGATCTCATCAATCCCAGATACCATCTTCCTCTCCATTCCCCGCTCTCCACACCCTACCTCGGTCCCCTGAGACCCATGCTAGAGTGGGGGCAATTGCCCTTATATGGAAAGCTGATCCCTGGCAGTAGTACCACAAGATTATTCTTTATGGTCAGCACCGTTATTTTGGATGGGGCAGGAGGAGAGGGAAACCGCTCTTGTCCTGGCCCACTAGACACCAGGTAATACCACTTGCTAAGTCTTGGGGGGGGTGGGCAAATGTTGGGCTGCTGGAAGGGGTCAGAATTGGTGTAGGAGGGCATTGGGTGAGTCAAATGAAGATATTGGGAGGGCTGGAAAGGGGGTCCAATGCAGTGGCATAGCTACATGGGGCCACGGGGGCCTGGGTCCCCATAGATTTGGCCCTGGACCCCCCTGCCAATGACCCACTCGACCCCCCTCTCACCGCTAACCCGCCGTCGCCTACCTTTGCTGGCAGGGGACCCCACCCCCGCCAGCCGAGGTCCTCTTCTTCCTTCGTTCTGTTTCTGACGTGTAGGACATCAGACTCAGAAACAGAACGAAGGTAGGCGACAGTGGGGGAGGGTTGGCGGCAGGAGGGAGTCGAGAGGGTCGCCGGCAGGGGGGGGTCAAAGTTGGTGGCGGCGGGGGGTCGCCAATGGCGGGGGGGGTGTCAGCAGCACCGGAGGGGGCTAAAATGTGCCCCCTCACCTCAGGCTCTGGACCCCCTCCCGCCGAAGTCTGGCTACGCCACTGGTCCAAAGCAGGGGCGTAGCTAGTATGGGGCCACGGGGGCCTGGGCCCCTGTAGATTTGGCCCTGGACCCCCCTGCCGACGACCCTCTCAACCCCCCCTCCCGCTGCCAACCTGCCACCTGCTACCTTTGCTGGCGGGGGACCCCAACACCCGCCAGACAAAGTCTTCTTCCTTCGTTTGGTTTCTGAGTCTCACGTCCTGCACATACAACATGCAGGACATCAGACTCACAGAAACAGAACGAAGCCCTGCAGATCGCAGAAACCAAACGAAGGGAGAAGACTTCGGCTGGTGGGGGGGTCGAGAGGGTCGTCGGCAGGGGGAGGGGTCAAAGTTGTTGTTGTTGGTGCTGGCGGTGGCGGGGGTAGTCGGCAATGGCGGGGGGGGTGGTGGCAATGGCGCCGGGGGGGGGGGGGGGTGGCGGCGCCGGGGGGGGGGCTAAAATGTGCCCCCTCACCTCAGGCTCTGGACCCTCCTCCCGCCAAAGAGACTGTGAGTATGCAAGAGAATGGGGAGGACTGAAGTGACAGATTCACTTATGTGTGTTCCCGCAGATATTCAGCCAGGACACGGATAACAGTCTTATATAGGTCCTAGCTGAATATCACCCAAGACCTGAACAAGTACTAGCTGCTAGCTTCTGGTTAGTCATGTCTGGATAGTCAATGCTGGAGCCAGGACATGGCCTGGCATTGAATATCCAAGTCTAATTTAGCCAGTGGTGATCAGCGCTTAGAAAAACACTGACTGTCACCAGAGGAAAATCAGGGGGCACTATTTTCTGTTCAAATAAGTGTTGAATTATACTTGTATAGTTGCTGGCTGTACTTGGAAAAGCAAAATTGCTTGAAATCTGGTTAGCTACTATGCAAGCAGCCAGCCAAAAACTTTCCTTACACTCTGGCAGCCTGTGCAAAAAAACTCACACAAGTTTTGCATGGCTTCTCCAAAAAATCCAGAGTATATTAAAATGCTACTTACAGAATAGTGCAATAAGATTTAGCTTGGTCATAGTAAAACTATAAGAGCCCTTTTACCAAACTGCAGTAAAAAGCGGCCTTAGCGAAACCTTACATGGGTCATTCATGCTGGGGTAAAATGGCTGATTTTTCTATTTTCACTATTAATGACCCATTAGTATGTGGTCATTAGCACATGAGCCACTATCTCCACATGTAAAAATTACCATGGGATGCCTGAGCGCGCCCTGCAGTAAGCTCTTTTTTGCTGTGGTAAGCACACATTAGTAAAAGGGCCCCATAGCATGGTGATATTTATCATGCAGAAAATCCTAAAAATCAATTGGTTAAATTGGTGTTTGTTACCCATTTATTATTAATTGCCTTCATTAAAAGATTCTTCCAAGCCATAAGTACATAAGCACATAAGTATTGCCATACTGGGAAAGACCAAAGGTCCATTGAGCCCAACATCCTGTTTCCAACAGTGGCCAATCCAGGTCACAAATACCCGGTAAGATCCAAAAAATGTACAAAACATTTTATACTGCTTATCCCAGAAATAGTGGATTTTCCCCAAGTCCATTTAATAACGGTCTATGGACTTTTCCTTTAGGAAGCCATCCAAACCTTTTTTAAACTCCACTAACTAACCGCCTTTACCACATTCTCTGGCAACAAATTCCAGAGTTTAATTGCACGTTGTGAAGAAAACGTTTCTCCGATTCGTTTTAAATTTACTATCTTGTAGCTTCATCACATGCCCCTTAGTCCTAGTATTTTTGGAAAGCGTGAACAGACGCTTCACATCTACCCATTCAACTCCACTCATTATTTTATAGACCTCTATCATATCTCCCCTCAGCCGCCTTTTCTCCAAGCTGAAGAGCCCTAACCGCTTTAGCCTTTCCTCATAGGGAAGTCGTCCCATCCCCTTTATCAATTTTGTTGCCCTTCTCTGCACCTTTTCTAATTCCACTATATCTTTTTTGAGATGCGGCGACCAGAATTGTACGATAGGTGCAGCTTGACAAACAATTTACAATTGATTTAATGGCACTACAATAGTAAAATGACCAAATTTAAGCATGTAAAATAATCTATAAGGTAAACTTGGAGTTAGGCAAATGAAATCCTAGTAATAGCAATGACATGATACAGTATCAGAAATATACATAGCTGGATCCACTATGTGGAACAATCTTCCTCTGGAGTTGCACCAGCTGTCCACTTGGTTCATATTTAAGAAATACTTAAAACCACATTTGTCTCAAGAAGCTTTTTTAAAGAGCTAATTAATATATGTGGTAGATAAATGAGTGTCCTCGTATGATTTAATGCAGATAAATAAGTGGCAGATAAATGCGCAAGCTTGTATTATTTAGTGCAGTAAGGGGCCTTTTTACTAAGCGGCAGTTAGCCCACTGTGGGCTTACTGTGTGCCAATCTGGAGCTACTGCTGGCCTAACGTGGGCACCAGAGTTAGTTCCACCCCCATCGTGCAGCACTTCCGATACTAGCATAAAGATTCAAAAAATATTTCCGCAGGGGTAACCCAGCAGCAATCGGGCACTGCTGTCTGCTACTCAGTAACTGCTGGGTTAGGGCAGGAGCCCTTAACGCCACCTCAATGGGTTGTGGTAAGAGCTCCCGCCCCTCCACACACACACACACACATGGCCAAGCAGTAACAGCAATCTTACTGCTTGGTCATGTCTTTTTTTTAGCCTTTTTACCCAAAAGGGCCTCAACGTGCAGTGAAAATGCCCCCCGCCACTAGTGCAGGGCCCTTTTTACCGCAGCTTAGTAAAAGGACCCCTAAGTCTGTAATTTATATGTGATTTTTATTCTGTGTATTTTATGACTTATGTATGTTTTCACTCACTTAGATCTAGTGGATATTGAGGGATATAAGCTTGGTAAATAACTAACTAACTAACCCCCCCCTCCCCGTTTATAAAGCTGCACTAACAGCTGCTGATGCGCTAAAGCCAACACAACCCATTCTGCATCTGCTTAGCATAGCGGTTTAAATGGGGGGGGGGGGTAAATAAATAAATATTAAAGGCTGAGAAGGTTAGGGATCTTCTGCTTGGAGAAAAGGCGGCTGAGGGGTGATATGATAGAAGTCTACAAGATAATGAGCGGAGTAGAGCGGACAGATGTGAAGCGTTTGTTTACACTTTCAAATAATAACAAAACCAGGGGACACAAGATGAAGCTAGAATATGGTAGATTTAAAACAAATAGGAGAAAGTTTTTCTTTACTCAGCTTGTAGTAGTTAGACTCTGGAACTCGTTGCCGGAGAATGTAGTGGCAGCAGCAGGCCTTAAGGAATGTAAAGGGGGTTTGGACAGATTCCTGAGGGAAAAGCCCATTGAACATTATTAATTGTTTTTTTTTTTTTGGGGGGGGGGGGGTCCCGGGTTCTTGAAGCCTGGATTGGCCGCTGTCGGAGACAGGATGATGGGCTTGATGGACCCTTGGTCTTTTCCCAGTATGGCAGTGCTTATGAACTTATGTAAAATGGTCCAGTAGAATATTCATATAACAGAAATAATTTATTTATTTATTCATAAAGTTCTTAAATCCTGCCCATCTACAAATCTATGATAAATGTCAGCAGAACACAACTGATACATTATAATAAGCACCATGGAGGAACATTAAAATAGCAGATATGATACATTACAGTGTCAGCACCTTTAATTGGCAACAGATTAGAACATTCATATAAAAGAGATGATACTCATGATGTCAGCACAATGCAAATGAAATATCTTAACAGGCAGACAAGGAGGCAAGTGCAGTTGAGACATATAGACAGACTAGCTGAATCTGAATCATAGCTATCTGATGCTAGGGTCCACCTTGGGGGTCAGCAACCAAGAAAAAGATCTAGGTGTCGCTGTAGATAATATGCTGAAATCTTCTGCTCAAAGTGTGGTGGCAGCCAAAAAAGCAAACAGGATGCTAAGGAATTATTAGGAAAGGGATGGTGAATAAAACCGAAAATACTATAATGACTCTGTATTGCTTCATGGTACAACCTCAATTTGAGTACAGCGTTCAGTTCTTGTCGCCGTATCTCAAAGAAGATATAGCAGAATTAGAAAAGGTTCAAAGAAGCGTGACCAAAATGATAAACGGGATGGAATGGCTCTCATATGAGGAAAGGCTAAAGAGGTTAGGGCTCTTCATCTCGGAAAAGAGATAGATGAGGGGAGATATACTTGAAGTCTACAAAATCCTTAGTGGTGTAGAACAAGTAGAAGTAAATTGATTTTTTTTACTCATTCCAAAAGTACAAAGACTAGGGGACACTAAAGGAAGTTGCATGTAAATATTTTTAAAAGAAATAGGTGGAAATATTTTTTCACTCAACGAATAGTTAAGTTATGGAACTCTTTGCCGGATGATGTAGTAACAGCGGTTAGTGTATCTAGGTTTAAAAAAGGTTTGGATAAGTTCCTGGAGGAAATGTCCATAGTCTGGAAAAGTCCATAGTCTGCTATTGAGACAGACACGGGAAAGCAACTGCTTGCCCTGGGATTGGTAGCATGGAGTGTTGCCACGATTTGGGTTTCTGCCAAGTACTTGTGACCTGGCTTGGCCACTGTTGGAAACAGGATACTGCGCTAGATGGACCACTGGTCTCACCCAGTATGGCTACTCTTCTGTTATGTTATGTATATTAAAATCACCTATCAGTAGCACTCCCTTTTCCTAGCTATCTTGTGAATGTCTTCAATTAAGTCTCTGTCCATTTCTTCTAACTGTGAAAGGGGTTGTATATATTTCAATTTGTTTATTAATTTTCAATTTTTAACAAGATTACACTTGTTTTGAAATACAGCAATAATTACATTAATAGAAATTCAATAATTTCCCATATAAGCAATTAAAACTAAAAAGAAATTAATACATATTATCACAGACATATATTTTAAGCTTCCTTAGACCACATTTAATCCTGAGGCGAACAGAGTTAGGGAAGAAATTTAAATTAAACTTATATAAAGAAAATAAGGTGGCGCAAATAATCCCAAATTATTTAACTATTAAATTTGTTTAGAATCTAGAAATGATTTTAGACTATCTGGTGAGAAAAAAGTGTATTTGACCTGACCCAACCTAACTAAACATTTACACGGATAGGCAAGAAAAAACATCCCGCCTATTTCCAGTGTTCTTGATTTTAATGCTAGAAAAGCTTTCCTTCTCTGTTGGGTCGATTTTGTGACATCAGGGAAGATTTGTACTTTTATCCCACCAAAACAGGTTTGAAGATTTTTAAAATAAAGTTTCATTATATTATTCAAATCCTGTTCGAAAACCAAGGAAACTATCAGGGTGGACCGGTCTGCATTTTCATCCACCGTCTGTTCTAATATAGCTGAAATATTCTCAATGTCTAAGTTAGAGTGTAATCCATTCTGTTTTTTCCCATTCTCTCCTTTGGGGCTTGAAATGTAATATATCTTGTTAATAGGCGGCATTGCTTCCAGAGGCATTTTTAAAACTTCATTTAAGTATTTTTTAAGTAAATCATAAGGATTAGTCCCAGGGAGTTTGGGAAAGTTCAATAGTCTCAAGTTTAATCTTCTATTAAAGTTCTCAATTTGATCCAGTTTCCTTCGAATATCAGCATTATCTTTAACCACACTAACTTTAAACTCTTGAAAAGCGTCTGCTTTATTTTGGAAATCAGTCATTTTTTCAGCAATATCCATTTTTAACTGGTCCACCTTTAAATTCAACTCTTGAAACTTTTTTTTAAATGTACTCACTTCTCCTGAAGTTTGTTGTAATGTCTCGTCCATTTTTCCCAACATTGTCCAAATCATTGTCAGATTTACCTCTCTCGTAGTTCTTAAAGATGTTTCTTGTACTTTCGGCGTCTTCTCCGGCTCTTCCCGCCCCTCACAAACAGCTTCACCCGAGACACTTCCAGTAGGGCGTCACTGTTCATCGGGCCTCGTCGTGGACGCCGGGCATGGAGGCCTCACATTTGCAGGTGGTGAAAGGGATATTTCCTCTCCTAGCAGGGCCTCCGCTTCCCCCAGAGGACCCCGCTATAGGATCCGTATCTCCTATTGTTCGGGAAATAGGCGCGAAATAGCGCTCGAGACCAGACTGAGGTACCATGGGAGTTGAGGTAGGTGGGGGAACTGCCTTCATTGTCCCCTTTCTTTTAGTATGTGGCATTCTTCCTCGAGGAAATTATTTTTTACCAAGTCGGGTTCAGAGCTGCTGTTCCGTACAACCTATTGCGCCGCCATCTTAAGTCCGCCTGTGAAAGGGGTTGTAAATCACCCCAATGTAAATACATTTTGCATTCCCTTTTTCCAGATGAACCCACAGTGCTTCTTCCTTACCCCATATGTCCTGCAATTCTGTCACTTTAATATTATTCTTAACATAAAAAGCCACTCCTCCACCCTATTTTCCTACCCTGTCATTCCTGAAAAGATTACAACCAGATATAACTATTCCCAGGCACGTTTCTTCGTGAACCACGTCTCTGTGACCACCACTAAATCCAAGTCGGCTTCTACCATTACAGCCTCTAAATCTAGAAATTTGCTACCTATACTATGGACATTGGTAAACAAAGAGGCTCATTTTCAAAAGAGAAAAACATCTAAAGCTCTCCAGATATTACTCTTGTTTTCCCATTTCTACAAAGATATTTGATGTCTTACATTCCTGAGGGTTACTAATGACTTTGAGACTTTTCTCACCAAATTTAAAGTCTGCTTTAGTACATTAGCCAGTCTGTTAACGAAGACACTTTGTCCCTTCTTTGATAGATGGACAAACTCTGCTCAGTAGCTCATAGAAAATGCTCACATGGTCTAGGAAACCGAAGCGCTCACATTGGTACCATCCACACAGCTACACATTCAGCTGTATGATGTAAGCTTCCCTCATCTGGCCTTTACCCTCAACAGGAAGTATCAATGAGAACATCGCCTATGCACCTAACTGCTTCACCCTCTGTCCCAGAACCATGAAGACACATTTGACATGTACAGTAGGATACCTGGTATCATTTGTGCCAACATGAATCAGCAGCATAGGATGGTGGTCAGTAAGCTTGATGAGTCTCAGCTTTCTGCTACATCTCAAACCTTAGCACACGGCAGGCAGCACACCTCCATGGACATCTTGTCTGGTCAACAGCTGGGTACTTCTGAACCCCTCAGAAGAGAATCACCAACCACCACTACCTTTTGCTTCTTTTTGGGCAGCTTTGGGATTTTTGAACTTTGTTTCATCCTGTTCTTGAGATATTTTCGGCTCTTCTACCTCCATGGCTGCAAATCGGTTCTTGGGGGAGTTGATTTTGCAGGATCTGGTGATTTGTGTCCAGCTAACCAGTTTCTGCACAAACATTTCCTTTCATTTTGGTAGAGATCCCCAGTGCCTCAAGATGCATCTCTGGGATGGATTTCTGGTTGTCACAAATGCTTCTTAGTCTTGCCACATCCTGCGGTATTCCCTGCTCGCTTGCTCCAGATCCTTCTGATTATCAGTGCTTAGTAAATGCAGGTGCTAGTCCGGCGCTACTGGCCTCTAGTGCCCGCATTTACTTTTGATCATCGAGGCCTTAGTTCTTGCACTTCTTGCATGAGGGATTCAATGTGCATGCATTTAGCAGATGAAACCAGTCTCTCCCCTTGGATCAAGCATTCAGTCTCGACAGAGGCAGAAGCTATAATGCGAGCAGCAGCTTTGGGGGCATTATGTTTCTTAGTCATACTTCAACTGTAGGAGCTTTTCGTACCTGTGGATAGAAAGAAAAGGACCTACCAAAGTCCCAACCCTATTTTTTTCCCTTCACCTGTTCCTTAAGTTACAAGAAGCAGGTAGCTACTTTAATGTGAGATCTAAGAACGTGTTCAAATTCTGTGGATGTAGTTCTAGTACTTCCTTGCCTATTATTGGGATATACAGTGATTTAGCTTATCCTTTCAGGCTTTATAATTGTATTTTATATATCTGATGTGTAATGTGTTTGTTTGTAGGCTTAAATCAGGGGATTAATCTTAGTAAGGAGAGACTCAGAAATAAAACTGATCTCTATTAATAGGTAGCAATTATGTGACTTAATGATTTCTTGGATTATTCTTCTAAACAATACGAATGCTGCAAACAGTTTCAGTAGAGCCAGATCTCTATAGAGTATATATATGAGTTTTTCTTTCCCCCTTATGAAGTGGGGGTGAAATGAAAAGCCTAGAGTAAGCTGATGAACAAGTTTGGTTTTTTGGGGTTTTTTTTTTAATAGGAAAAGAAAGTGAACTAATATCCTTCTGTTAGTGGTATACAAAGGAAAGTAACAGTAAACCTGTTATATATATATATATATATATATACATACATATATATATATATATATATATATATATACGGAAAAACCCTTTTCATCTAAATCAGGAAGGCCTGATAAAAAGCAGACACCTCAGGATAGCTGCAATCAAATGAATTTCTCTCCAAACTGGCTGCAATTAAGATAGAATTAACTGAAGGAGATAGGCAGTGGATTATGCAGACTATATAGGAAGTCCTCTGCCCATGTAACCACCCTTGGGGTGGTTACATGGGCAGAGGACCAGGGTGGGAGGGTCTAAACAACCAAGATCTGTGGACTGTATGCTGTGAAAGTAATCTCTAATGCTGTATTAAAACACCCCACTATCAGAGTTGCCAAGGGGTCCCAATTTTTGAGAGGGAGATTTTAGTACACGCCCCCCAGTCCAGCCCCATACTGCCTTGGCTCCACTTACTCTATATAGCTCCACCCCCGGATACACCTCAATCCTACAGCCACTTCAGAAAATATTTTATTTAATAGTCTAATACCCTTTTCAATTAGCTTTCAGAGGCCAAAACTTCCTACCTCAGTTCAGGTCAGGACAGTATAATGCTGTTATGGTATCCTCTCCTGACCTGAGGAAGGAAGTGCTGGTCTCTGAAGGCTAATCAAAAGTGTTTTACAAATCAGTGAAGGTATCACCTTATTTTCTATTTTGTGTTTTATTTGCATTTATTAGCCTTCATTAACACAGCTACCACATTACTTTATCCTAAATTAAAAATAAAATTATTTTCTGTACCTTTGTTGTCTGGCCATTTACTTTTTCTATTTGTCTTGGTCCCAGTCTCTTGATTCTGCATTCCTTTGTCTTCTCTTAACTCTCTTGCCAGGGTTTCCTGTCCATTTGTCATTTTCTCTCCTTTTTCTTTATTTTCTTCAATTTATTTTTCTGCCTCGCTCTCTTTACAGATTTAATTCATTCTTACTATCCATTCTTTAATTTTCCTCTTTTTACGTCATCTACCCATGGCTATTCATCTTTTCCTCACTTTTGTTCTCCCCATGCCCCTTCCTCTTACTCTCGTCTTTCACTAACTCTATCACCTCCCCTTTCCATCCAGCATCTCCCCTATTTCTCTCCCCTTCTTTCCAGTGTCTCCCCCCTCTCTCTCTCTCTGCATCCTTCCATCCAGAGTCTCCTCTTTCTCTCTCTAGCCTTCCATCCAGCACCTTCTCTCTTTCTCTCCTACCCTTCCATCCAGTGTCATCCCTCTTTCTCTCTCCATCCTTCCACCCATTACCCTCTCCCAATCCTTCCATCCATTGTCTCCCTCTATCTCCCCTTCCTTCTAGACAGTTCTCTCTCTCTACCATTTTCCATTCAGCATGTCCTCTCTTTCTCCCCCCATCCTTCCAGTGTCTTTCCTCTTTCTCTCCCTACGCTTCCATCCAGCATCTTCCCATTTTCTGCCCCCTCCTTCCAGCATTTTCCACCTTTCTCCCTCCTTTAATCCAGCATTTCTCCATCTGACCAGCTAGGGTCACCCCCAGTTTCTCCCCAGCAGCTTCTCTCTCTCTCCTGCCCTTTTCCATGTCCCCTCTTTTACTCACCACTTTTCCACTCATTTTCTCTCTCTCTCTGTACCCCTCTTTCATCCAGCGTCTTCCCTCTTTCTCCCCCCTCCTTCTAGAATTTTTCCTCTTTCTCTTCCTCCTTTCATTCAGCATTTCTCCTCTTTCTCTCTCCATCTGACCAGCAAGGGTCTCCCCCTTGCTCCCCTTCTCTTTGGCAGCCTGTCTCTCCACTGCTCTTTTCCATGTCCCCTCTTTCTCTCCCCATCTCTCTCTCTCTCCCCATCTCTCTCTGGCTCTCTTTCTCTTTCTCTGTACCCTCCAGGGTCCTCATTCTTCTTTCTTTCTCTCCCCTCTGCTCTCTCTGGACACCCTTTCCCCCTTCCCCTACTCTTTCCAGCCATGTTTCCTCTCTCCCTACAGCCTTCTTTGCAGCAGCAGCGCTGAAACAAGAACAAAAGCAAGCGCGGGGCCACAGCAGCCTTCAGACACGTGCTGTCGGCTCTGCCGTCCTCTGCCCCCGGAATAGGAAATTGACGTCAGTGGGGCAGAGGACGGCAGAGTCGACAGCGCATGCCTGAAGGCTGCTGCGGCCCCACACTTGTTTTTGTTCTTATGCTGACCGTAGAGAGAAGCGGCGGCAGCGGCTCGGTGCTTATTTTTGTTCCTGCCGCCACTCAAGAGAAAAGCGGCGGCAGCTACAGTGGTGGAATTCAGTGGGAGATGACCCGCCAAAGCGGGAGTATCCCGCTGAATGCGGGAGACTTGGCAGGTCTGCACTATACCTCTGCCTTGCAACAAACCCTGACTCCTAGACCAGGTGACTGCTTAGCAAAGGGTAGAGAAAAGTTGGGGGAGGGGGCAGAACAGCTAGTAAAAGTTAGGTAGGAGAGCCACAGATAAATATCTAATTTCTACCAAGACCAGTGGAAAACAATCAACTATCATAAATTTAACAGTTTTTAAGATGGTATAAGCAGTACAGAAGATTTAGAAAAAGACAAAAGTTTGAAATATATATATTTTTTTAAATAAGCGTAGAAAATTTTTACAGAAACAGAACAAAAAGCCAGAAGTCTCAGCACAGTAAGGATTAAGCAGATAGATAAAATGAGAGAATGCAGCTATTTGGCTTAGCTCTAGACAGAAAGGCTCCAGCAGCAAAACAGGTCTCAAAAACCACTGGTTTAAAAAGCAAAGGCTTATAATGCTACTGAACATTACCAGTTGACCCCAGTCAGAATTGTTATCTGAGTAGCAACACCTGCTACCTGGAGAAATAGCTTTAAATATTACGCCCTATATTTACACAGGTCAATATTTGAAAACACTTATACAGGTAACAGCACCTGCTCTCTGGATTAAGTGCTGCTGGCTGAAATATTGAGAGGCATCATCCAGATAATGCCTCTGAATATTCTTATAGATCTCTTTAGTACTTAGCAGATAGATCTGGAGAAGAGCCAGGGCAATCCCAGAACTTATCTCGATAGTGGTAATATTTGGTCTTAGGGCAGACAGAAACCTGGTTACAGCAGCAAGCTGAGAACTTGGGAAGCCAACTTGAAATCCCACTAAGGTTTCCTGGGCGGTCACTTATCCCCTCATTCAGTAACATGGCACATACTATACTATTAATAGGCAAAGCTTCCAAATGAATATTTGGCAATGTGGAGAGCGGCTTGTTTACAAGTTAAGTGCATTGTGGATGAAGTTCAAGCTCTTGGATAAGCAATACAGATAAGTGACTTTTCCTTGTACACTGGGAGACTGTGGAAGCATTTCTACCTGTTAAAACCTTCATGGTTTGGTGTAGATGGAGTTTTTTTTTTTTTTGCCAATGATAGTATTTAAGACAGTCGTTAAACAGCAGCTGTGTTGTGCAGTCACTTAAGCTTGAGACTTTTTTCTCGCAATATTGACCACTGCTTTTTTAAGAATGTTCCTTTAACTCTTACAGTTTTCATAACATGTATTACATATTAACTTGTACTGTTTATTACTTAAGTAAGCCACATAGAGCTGAATAATTGTATTTGGATAATGTGGGATACAAGTATTAAATAAATAAATAAATATTCATTTGGAAGCTTTGCTTTGTGTTTAAATTGCCATCTGTTAACAGCATGGCTGATGCCTATTAGGTGCCATGTGCGCAGGTAGCTTATAGAACACTAGCACTTTCATACATCAGAAGCGTCAATAATTGGCATTTACGCACAGAAGTGCTGAGTGCTATTCTATAAAGTGTCAAAATCACGTGACAGCGCGTAACTACATTGGGGATATACACATAGGTGAGCCATGGGCATGTCACCAAGTGCTGTGCACAACTTACAGAACAGTAGCAGTTGTGCACGTTCTATGGTACATTTCGGCACATTAATCTGTCATAAATTGTGTGACAAGGCAAGCCCCAGAGATTCCACAGTGAAGCAGTTGAGCCCAGAACTACGGGTCCCAGAAGTCCTTGCAAGAATGAGAGACGAGAGTAGTTCTAAAAAGATGGAATGGATTCCCAGCCCCAGCAGCAGGAGCAATGGCTCAAGGCAGGGTGAGCCTGTTACTCCCTTCCCCACTAGAGGGAGAGGAAAGGATGAAGCTCAGTTTCCCTGACTTCGCCATCAGTATATAATTCCCCCCAGCTGTGAGAAGGGGAGAGCAAATTTCTTGGAGGCTCTCAGTCACCAGGAGACAGGGGAGACGAATGGAGAGAGAGATTACATGGAGTATGTGGAGGAAGGAAGTAGCCTGCCACTAGAGCTGCCTAAGGGAGAGGAGCCAGCTACCATGGAGTGGGAGAATTCAAAAGTTGCCCTGCCCAGCACTTGAAGGCAGTGGAGGAGGCCACACTGGGCATGGTGCTGAGAGGTGGGAGAAACTGCCAACCCTGTTCCTTACAGGGTTCCCCTCTGTGCAGTGGAAAGGCAGGTGATTTGTGGTATTGGTTTGATGTGCAAAGACTGTCCATGAAGATTTGTTCTGAACTGCTGTGCTATATTGGAAGTGTGCTGAACTCTTACTAAACCCTTCTGAAGGAGGGGGAAGGGAAACTAATGCCCTAATAGAAGACCTGAGGTCTTGAGGAGCTGAGCGTTTGCTGAGGGATTTTGGGACCTGGACTGTACCTTTTTTTTCCTTTTGAAGATTATCTTATGAGGACTGTACCTTTTTCTTTTGAAGACTATATTAAGAGGGCTGTACCTTTTGTTTTGAAGAATATATTATGATTTAGGGTATGAAATTGCCTTGATAATAAAATACTTTGGCTCTGAGTCCCAGTATCAGCAGCATTCTGTCCTGGAACCCTGGGAGCCCCGCACACTTGCTGGCTTCACCCAAGAGGAGGAAGCGGACCCCCCTTTATAGTTGTCATGTCTATATTTTGTCACTACCATTCTATAACCGCTTAGGTACACCTAAGAGTCATTATAGACTCAGCACTAAGCGTATCCTATTGTGGCATCTACATCTTGATGGCAAAGTTATAGAATTGCCCCCTTACCTTATGTTACCTTAGACACAAACTTAGACTGTAAGCTGGGCACAGGAAAATATCTACTGTACCTGAATGTAATTTGCCTTGAGCTATAACTGAAAAAGGCATGTGCAAAACCCACAGTCCCCATACCCACACAGTCTGATTCAGATGTGCCCTTGAGTCAGGATTGATTCCTGGTGACCACATAATGAGAGGTCACCCTTCTAGTTTTCTGGGTGTGATACTGGAGTGGTGTGCCATTGCTTTCTCTGGAGGCACGGGGGGTTAAGGGACTTGCCCAAGGCCACAAGGAACTGCTGTGGGAGTATTAAGCTCTAACCATTAGGATATGCCTCCACTCTGCTACTGGCTCCTCTTCAGGGGCGTAGCCACGGGCGGGCCTGGACAGGCCCAGGCCCAGCCACTTTCCCTCCAGGCCCGCCCATCCAACATCCCACTGCTGTCGCTGCCTTTTCTCCCGCGGCTCCACCGGGTCCGGGAAGCAGCGTTCAGCAGCGTTGCCTGCCTGCCTTTTAAAATAATTTGTCTCCCCAGGCTCCGCTGCATTTACTTCTTTGCCCGTCGCAAAGCACTGTCGTTCGCAAAGGCAGCTCTGCTCCCCTTTGCCGCATCCATCTGGCCCTACGTATCCACTACAGGAAGTGGATCAGAGAGGGCCGGATGGATGCGGCAAAGGGGAGCAGAGCTTCCTGTGCGAACAGCAGCGCTTTGCGATGGGTGAAGAAGTAAATGCAGCGTAGCCTGGGGAGACGAATTATTTTAAAAGGCAGGCACGCAGGCAATGCTGCTGAACGCTGCTTCCCGCCACACTGGTGACTGGCGCAAGGATGAGACTTCTCAAGCCTTGGGGCCTCCAGAAGATTCTTCAGCTGGCAGGGCCCGGAGATCCACGCCAGCCCAGGTATTTATCTTTACGGGAGGGGGATGGACAGAGAGGAAATATGTGGGTCATGCCCACCCAAAAAATTAGGTCTGGCTACGCTACTGCACCTCTTCCTCTCTTTTTCTGCCAATATCTCTTGATCACCTTGCACATCCCAGTGGCTGACCACCAAAGTTATTCTTACTGTATCGTTATAAAAGTGGTCAACTGGAAACACAGGTCAACAGTACAATTAACCACCTTCTGGCCGCTGGCCTCGGAGTTTAAACCATAAGCTCTGAGCTGACATTCCATAATTCTCCCCTGCCTTTCTGCAGCAAGATCTGCCTTTCATCATACCATGCTCAAAAACAGCAATCAGAAAACTATGTTTCCAATTACATTCTTCCTTCCTACAGTTTTGCATGAAATGAAGAGGCGGGCTCCCTTACACTCAGGAACTGGGGCTCTCAGAACCACTTATGACACACATTAATTCACAATTGTTTCCGCAACACGATGCCAGTCTACAACCACTCTGACAGGGGCTGATAGTGATACCTGACACCATTAATTATAATTACATTGCTTTTAATGGCAAAAGAAATATGAGGAGTAGACAAATGGGTTTAGCAATTACATGCTGTGGGTTTGATATAGGAATCTATGCTCCGCAAGACAAACACAGTATTGTACATCCCAAACACCCTTAACAATGTGTGTTCATTAGCCACATCACAGTATAGTGAGATGCTCCTGTGCTGTTTAGATTTCTCTTTGAACAGAATGAGCCATGCTGTTCAGAGCTGTTACTATTTTAGAAGCCAGCTCTTATTTTCAATAGATCTTTGTACAACCTTTGCAATCTTTCTTATTTATTTATTTGCCAGTCACTATTCAAAGCGATTTAACTGCCTGCTTAATTCGCCCAACACTCAATATTTAATGGCACTTAGTCAAACAGTGCCGCTGAATATTGGCATTCACCAGCTATGTCCTGAATGGACAGGTCAAAGAGGGTACAGGGGGCGGAACCTGGAGTTATGTGGGTGCCAGCAATATTCAGTGCCAGTGCCCATATAGCTAACTGGACATGTAGGATGGCATAAAAAGCAGTCCTAACTTTGTCCAGTTAGCTATGTGGGTGCCAGCACTGAATATCGTCTCGCACCCGCATAATTCTGAGTCCTGGCCTGTAGAGTACAGTGTCTTCCCCTTCTTCTCACCACCTCAGCAAGCTCCAATTGCACCTCCCACTCTCTGACACAACCACTGACACCCTCCCAGCACAAATCCCCAATCTTCCCTTCCCACCTGACACAACCTCCGATTCTCCATTCCACCCCTGGTACAGTCTCCAATCTCCCTTCCTCCCAATACAACCTTTGATCTGCCCTTCCATCACTGGCAGAGTCTCCAACCCCCCCCCCCCCTTACAACAACCTCCAATCCACCCTCTCACCCTGGCACAGTCTCCAATCCCTCCTCCCACCCCCCAATACAATCTCTGATCCTCATCCACCCCCAATCTGAGCAGGCCCTTCCAGGCCTATCTTACTCCCTGGTTGTCTAGTGGGGATTTGGGGATGAGAGTGAACCCCACTTACTCCTGCCCCTAGCAGCTCCATAGCTAAAATGGGCACCACGACCTCTAATGGTACTTTCAAATCAAACGTTGTCTTCTTGAGAGGTTCAAAAGGCATCACCTCTCCCGGAACAGGGAATCAATTTCAAATTCCAATTTGGGCAAACAGCTTGAACTGGAGGTCTCAAATGAGATACCCCCTTAAGGAACTGAACCACAACTAGGGGAGCAGCTAAAAAATCTCTCTAATCCAGCTATCTTCTGAACATCTTTCAAGGCAGTATCCCTTCAACTGGAATGGTAACCTTTATAATAGCTTTCATCAAGGCACCCACTTTAGGCTGCTTCAACTTGTCCTTTTCATCTAAAACAAAGGGACAGACCTTGCCCATAGATGATCTAACTCGAATACCAGCATCCAGAGCCTTCCACTCTGCAGAGATTATAGCTTGAACTGCCTGACGAACAGGAAGAGTCTTAGGATGTTTCTAATTCCAGGATAGAGTCTCCAGCAGACCCAGACTATGGTACTGGAGTGTCTAAGATACTTAAGGCTTGTAAGGATTGAACAATAATGTTAACTAGCTCCTCCTTCTAAAAGAGCCCCACAACAGAAGGATCATCTCCCTCGCCCACAGGAATCTCTACCTCCTCCAGAAGATCGATTCTTGAAGCTCTTCTAGATACTGCACTGGGGTTCTCCTCTGGACTGAAGGTCCCTCTGGCATAAATGAATGAAAATCCCAGCTGACTACAAGATACAGATGTGGCCTTTTGGAATGAATGGACTCTGACCTCTCAGTTCCAACCATTTGAAGCATGCTGCTGTAGGTCTCCTCGAGCTTTAAAAAAAATAAAATAAAAAAGCCTTATGGAGCAGCAAAACAAATTCAAGAGAAAATGGATCCCCCTCTAGCAACTCCATTTCCCTGAAAAAGACTTTGCATATCTATCTGAGGCTGCCTAGCTTAGAAGAGAAGCAGCCCTTCCAAATGGCCACTATTCTTGTACTTTCAGGCTGAGGAAATAGAACCTGTAACTGCCATAACCGAAACCAAAATATCTGAAGTGTATAGTCGACTCCCCACCCTCTCTTTTGCCTCAGATATAGACATTGAGACAGTGCAGCAAAAACTGCATTGTCTGTGTCACTCACTCTGAAGCTGACTGCATAACACTCTAAGGAGAAACACAGGTGCTGCACTGTGCCACATGGACTTTGCATCTCCTGAAGGAGGCCTGTGCATTAAACTGACAATGAAGACATCAGTTCTAGTCAGGAGTAAAAAAGAGCAGAACATGCACAGTATGGAGGAGGCCTTGTGGTTAGGGTGGTGGACTTTGGTCCTGAGGAACTGAGTTTGATTCCCACTTCAGGCACAGGCAGCTCCTTGTGACTCTGGGCAAGTCACTTAACCCTCCACTGCCCCATGAGTGGGAAAGCACGGGGTACAAATGCAACAAAAAAAACCCTGTCTGGGCTATGTAGGGCTGAGCTCAAATTTGGATGAAACTTCTCCTATCTGCTGGTTGGTGGACATAACCCACTGTTTCTGGACTGGTCTAGTAGAGGCGATAAGGAATAATTTTAATAAACATAGCCAGACACCTGACACTTCAGTTCTGAAGAACCTTCACCAGGGTATTTTCTTGTTATTTCTTTCAATGTTTAGCCCGTCCTCTCCAAAATGCTCAAGGCAAGAAGGTGCTATAAATCTGGTGTAAATGCTTGCACCTTTAACTTAGGAGTCTTTTGGCCACTTGCACTAGCATTCTGTAAAGAAAAGTAGGTTGAAAATCAGCACTATAAGCAGTGCCTTTAGTAGGCCTCCTGTTATAGAATCATCCTCAATGAGAGTAATTTTATAACAAGTTGCCTAGGTAGGAAGTGCAAAGTAATTGCCTATTTGGGGCTATTTTAAAGACACTGGTGCCCATGTGTCTTCATAGAACAGCTTCACACAACCTGCAGAAATCATGCTAAAATGCAGATGTACAGCAAACCAAACCAGCACAAGGGTGGAGGTACACAAATTCCTATGAAAAGTAGAATCTGAGGAAAAAGGGAGTAGGAGGAGTAGGCTCTTGAACAACACTAGTAGGCGACGTAGGTTAGGAACAATCTCTTTATTTAAATATACACTCGACTCAACACAGCCATGTTTCGGCGCTACAGATGCCTTCTTCAGGAGTCTATGAAATAAAACCAAACAATGGTAATAAAACAAACGTGCAAAACAAAAGTAAAATAAGTATAAAACGTTAAATGTGTGATGAACATAAATTACATATAAAATTTAAAATAAAAACATAAAAATTTTTTTATATAAAAAATGTATTGCAGAAATGCTAGAATATATATATATATATATATATATATATATAAAAATACATATACTTATACATATATTGTGACAAGGCTACATCCCCGATGTATAGAGTGAAGCAGCAGAACCATGAACTACATATCCCAGAATGCATTTCCAGTCCTAGCAGTGAGATCCCAGGGGATAGGCAAGCTGGCCATATACCGTCTCTGACCACAAGAGGGAGGGTGAATGAAGGAGCCAGTTCCTGGGACCAGCAATCTGTATATCATGCTGCCCACCTGTAATAGGGAGGGGTGGGCTGAGAAGCAGGAGGAGGATTGGATGGAAGAGGGAATTAATCAGCCTGAGCAGGGGAAGAAAGCAGAATGGAATGGAAGCTTGAGGGCTGAGGAAGGCAGCCCCTGAAGGTTTGGAGCCTACATGGTTTTGGGAACTTATTTTGGTTTAAACACCTGCTTAAGTAGAGAAGCCTGTTTTTCTTTTGGTGAAACCTGATTATTTTGAGAACCTCTGAAGTTGGAAAGCTTGTTTATGAAGGAGGACTGCCTGGTGGGAAGAGGGGTTCAGTTCAGGAGGAGAGGAGCAGTGCAGGCTGAAAATCATTGGGCTGAAATACCTGGGGTGGAAGGAAGTCCCAAAAGTATTGAACCTCCTGAAAGTAAAGGCTGCTTGGTGATTAACACTGTCTTGAGGGGAAATCCTGCCTGTGGGACAAGTACTATTTGTTTGCTACTGACTGGGACCAAAAAAAAAACAGGGATTTCCAAAGGACTATTGCATTCCCCTCCGGGAAGGGGGCAAAGTCTTTGTGTAATTGGCTGATGTACTAAGCAAGGCAGAACAGCCCTGCCTGAGAAGCAAGTCTCTACTCTGGAGTGAAATTTTGTTTATGAATCTGGAAAATAAAGGAATGTTTTTGAAGTATTTCCTGGTGGCAGTTTTGTGAAGTCCTAGCTATTTGTGGGAGGCGGCTTCCTTCCCCTATACTGGAGCAGCGGGCCCGTTTACAATATACATATATAGTTTTCAAATATATAATACTTAAATTATTAAATTATTAAAAAATATTAGATTATATATAACATACATTAAAGGTGTATATTACCAATCAAAGAAGGATGATATCTAAAAATTAGCAGAAAAAAAAACTCAAAATACAGTGAAATAAATAAAACACACTTAAAATCAATTAGTAAATAATATATGATATATATGATGTAACCATATAAGTCAAGTATCATAGATAAGCTGACCTTGTGATATATAGATATACGAATATTAAGCTCAAAAAGAATGAAAGCAAGGCTTCTGCTATAATTGTAATCCTATAGATAAAACAGAAAACGCTCAGTTATTTATGGCAACATAGCAAGCATAAAGAATATGTTTTGTATATATATATATATATAAAGGGGTGTATAATCATATATCGGAACATCAATGCATGAAGTTTAGTATCAAACAAAATCTGCGCACATCCTATCCACAAATACACCAATATTTCAAAAAAATGTCAAGAAAATATATATATAATATGCAATATATTGAATCAGGGCACAAATGTTGAAAAAAGCTAATTTGTAAAAATTTATGCATAATTAAGTAAGAACACAGGACCTCCGTTATTCCGTGCTCAGAAAAGATATAAATATAATAAAATAAAAGAGTGTGATGCAAATATCCAAAATAGATGGTGCAGGCTTTGTCCTGTGCTGTTTAAAACTAAAAATAATAATAGATGCAGCACCTGACGTTAAAAAATAAAAATACAAGGACAAAGAATTCACCCTCAAAATAGCCAGTTTTCACTTAGGTGCTAACCACTAATTTTCAGAAGCGATAACCGTTTAAGAGCCACTGAAAATGAGCAGATAGCCCTGAAGAAGTGGTTTACCTGATCAGCAGCCATTTTTGGCAAATTAAATCGTGGAACAAACTCCCCGAGCCCATACGCCAGGCCCCCTCCCTGCCCATCTTCAAATCTCTGCTTAAAGCCCACCTCTTCAATGTCGCCTTCGGCACCTAACCTCTACACCTCTACCCAGGAAATCTAGACTGCCCAACTTGACATTTCGTTCTTTAGATTGTAAGCTCCTTTGAGCAAGGATCGTCCTTCTTTGTTTGTTTTGTACAGCGCTGCGTAACCCTAGTAGCGCTCTAGATATGTTAAGTAGTAGTAGTATTTTGAATATCAACCAGTCTGTGCCTAACTCGAAGACGAACTCATGTCTATCCCCCTTACAATTAGTCACCACATGATAGAAGTCAATTTGATGGTGCCTTTAATGCGTGTAAGTGGAGCCTACCTCTAGGTGTCACTTTACAGAATTGCCCCCATACTCTGGTCTACGCGTCTTGATTAGACTGTAAGCTCAGTGGAACAGAAACTCTTTCTTTATGTATCAGGGGTGTAGCCAGACTTCAGCAGGAGGGGGGTCCAGAGCCCGAGGTGAGGGGGCACATTTTAGCCCCCCCCCCGGCGTCGCCGCTGCCACCAACATTGACTCCCCCCCATCGACGACTCTCTCGGCCCCCCTTCCACTGCCAACCCTCCCCCACCTGCCTTTGATGGTGGGGGACCCCAACCCCCGCCAGCCGAGGCCCTCTTCTTCCGGCGCAAGGCTTCGTTCTGTGTCTGTGAGTCTGACGTCCTGCACGTACAATGTGCAGGACGTCAGACTCAAAGAAACAGAACAAAGCCTTGCACCAGAAGAAGAGGGCCTCAGCTGGCGGGGGTTGGGATCCCCTGCCAGCAAAGGTAGCTGACGGCGACGGGAGGGGGGTCAAGAGGGTCGTCGGCAGGGGGGGTCCAGGGCCAAATCTACGGGGGCCCAGGCCCCCGTGTCCCTACGTAGCTACGCCACTGGTATGTGCATCTGTACATTTTTGTATACACCTAGCAGCACTATAGCACTGATAGGCAGTATTAATAGCAGTAAGTCTAGAATTCCAATTTCAGTAGCTTTCTGCCCTTCTCACTGTACCAACCACTGTATTCATAAGGCCCTGTCTCTTGAAGTGATACTAACGCTCCAAGAATCATGAGACAACATTACTACATGAAGTTTTCTGCAGTCTTCTATTATGAAAGGTATTATCAGATATCTATTGATAAAGTTATGAAAAGTTATTTCATATAACCGTAAAATAATTTTAGATACACATGTGCATGTCCCTCTCCTCTCACCTCCCAAACAGCTTCAGGCAAAGTCCGTTTTGGTCCATGATTTGCACTCTGTCAAGTTGCTGAAAATTTATGGAGTGTTTCTGACACAGTAGCTGTTTGCTACTAACCTGTCATCATATTTCACAAGGCAGCCAATTTGCTATGTGGTAACTGCTACTTTTATAGAAAGATTTTAACAACTACCTGAGGAAAACTATCATGCATTTTTATGATTCTTGACCTCATTGATTTACAAAGGCCTGCGGCCTTCTGCCGGATCCTGTAGCGGTTAAAATACTAAGGCTAATTGTGTTCTCCTTTTACAGGCTTGTGCCAAAAACCTGCTGACCTCACAGTGAAATTTATTGAATTGTTACAGTACTGATTTACAAGATTGATAAAAACTCACACCAACCACAGATGTTAGAAGGAAGCTTTGGATCTGTAAGTGAACCCGGCATCCTGAGTCTCATCGATTGTATGTATATAATCTCCATTTCATCTTCCAGAGTGGGGAGGCTCTTTTGTTTCAGTGGTATCAGAATACCTTTAGGGTTACAGGGACCAAACAAATCAGCCTCCAGTTCTACCCCCAGGCTCTCTAGTTGTTGAATTTGTGTTAGGCAAAATACTGGCCCTGCCATAGTCCCCAGTCACTCACCTCATTCCATTGCATATGTTCTATTTCCTCTCTCCCATTTTTAATTTTCATAAATGCTGCCAGCTTGCAGTTATTTACTGAAGGAATAAATAATAATAATAATAAAATATATAAACACCTCCAAGGGCAGAATAATTATTGGTATGAGAGGAGAAGCAAACCAGGAACCAAGAAGGAAAATTAACTAGATTCCTGATCAACTATTCTTACTAAATTGGGCTTCATGTTGAATATATTTATTATGGAAAAATAAATACCAGAACTCATTTCCATTTGTGCTTGTAATGTACCAAATATACTTGATTACAAGTCCAGTCCATGGATAAGTTGAGGGCAGCATTGCGGCTAAAAATAAATTAAAATGCTGTGACCCTATGTGAAGGAATGGGTGGTATAATGAAGAACACTCCTTCACTGATACTGCAGGGGGTGGGGCAACCCTATAGAATCAAGGGGGCGGGGCTCAGGCAGGAGGAGTTTAAAAGCCTTGAAGCTGAATAGATCGGGGAGTCCCTGAGTGCAGAAGACTCCTAGGGTACGTATTTTTGTTTCATGTTGATGGAAAAAATGTTTTTAAACATTGCCCTCCCCTTGGCCTTGGCACTGTTCTGACTTCTCTTGAGGGCCAAAGCCGCTGCACTTTAGCGTAACTGTAGGAATTTGCATTCATTTAAAAAGGGTCTGGAAGACTGTAAAGCACTAGGAGGGTTTTTTACTAAGGTGCGCTTGCGTTTTTAGCTCACGCTAAAAATCAGCTGGCGCTAAATGATGAGACGCCCTTTAGCACCGGCTGATTTGTAGAGCGAGCTAAAAATGCTAGCTCACCTTAGGGGAAAAAAACCCTAAGTCATTAAAGACCAGCTGGTTTAGTGTTGTGTTTTAACTTTTATCCAGTAGTACAAATTTAGGCTCATATTACTTTTTGTTTTAATAGGAAAAGCTCATCCCCAAAACATGTCTCAGGAGCTTCATGTAATATATGGAACTGATGTAAGACAAAAGTAGAAAATACTAGAGGCACTGCATTACTGCTCCCTTGTGAGGGACAGACACAAAAGAGCATGCAGAGAGGTTCCGCAGAGAGTAATAAACATAGAAAAGAATTACGATTTGTCGCACAGATTTAAACACCTGCTCCGGAGTCCCAAGATGGATGAACTAAAAGTGGCAGGTTTGCAAAGAGAATGGAAATGGTTGGTGGATATCACAGGAAACAGCACAGATGAGGGGAGGGGAGAAGCTGTAAATTGTCCAGCAGAGCACCCAGCACTGATGATCAGATGCTGGCTTTTAACCCTGCCCTTCTGATCCTGCCTGGGCTGGGGAGGGAGAACACCTCTTCCAATGTTCCCAAACCAGCAGGACAATTCTGTCTTCACTAGTGTACATCTGAGAAATTTTCAAAGCCTGTGGTGGTGCTCTGTACATATGGGCCTATAAGTCAGCTTTTATATTTAGTAAATTTTATTAGATTTTAAGGGCAACTCCTTGAAAAATTTCCTTTTGAAAATACCAAGGCAAGCCAGTGTCAAGGATAGTCCTGTACTCCCATATACTCTTGCTGGGTAGGTGAGGTAAAGAATGCACAGAAATTTCAAAACGAAAACCCTGAATGCATTTCTCCTAATTCAACCTCCAGCATTGCCACTTTTCCCTGTAAAGAAAGCATGCTGAGGACAGTATCCAGCTTATTTTTGAAAGAGATCGCCGGCCATCTTCCGACACAAATCGTGAGATGGCCAGCGATCTCCTGAAGTCGGCCAAATCGGTATAATCGAAAGCCGATTTTGGCCGGCTTCAACTGCGTTCCATTGCAGAGCCGGCGAAAGTTCAAGGGGGCGTGTCGGCACGGTAGCAAAGGCAGGACGGGGGTGGGACAGGGGCGTGCGTTTAGATGGCCGGCTTCGCCCGATAATGGAAAAAAGAAAGCCGGCTTTGACGAGCATTTCGCCGGCTTCACTAGGTCCCTTTTTTTTCAGGTCCAAGTCCCAAAAAAGTGCCCAAACTGACCAGATGAACACTGGAGGGAATCGGGGATCACCTCCCCTTACTTCCCCAGTGGTCACCAACACCCTCCCACCCTCAAAAAAACAACTTAAAATTTTTTTTTCCCAACCTCAAATGTCATACTCAGGTCCATCGCAGCAGTATACAGGTCCCTGGAGTAGTTTTAGTGGGTGCAGTGGACTTCAGGCAGGCAGACCCAGGCCCATCCCCCCCCCCCCACCTGTTACACTTGTGGTGGAAAATGGGAGCCCTTCAAAACCCACCCAAAACCCACTGTACCCACATGTAGGTGCCCCCCTTCACCCCTTGGGGCTATGGTATTGGTGTATAGTTGTGGGGAGTGGGTTTTGGGGGGGGGGGGTTGGGGGACTCAGCACCCAAGGGGAGCTATGCACCTGGGAGCTATTTTAATTTTTTTTTTTACTTTTTAAAAGTGCCCCCTAGGGTGCCCGGTTGTTGTCCTGGCATGTGAGGGGGACCAGTGCACTACGAATCCTGGCCCCTCCCACGACCAAATGCCTTGGATTTGGCCGGGTTTGAGATGGCCGGCTTCGGTTTCCATTATGGGCAAAAACCAAGGCCGGCCATCTCAAACCCGGCCCTCTCTGACATTTGGGCGGCCCCAACCGTATTATTGAAAAAAAAGATGGCCGGCCATCTTTTTCGAAAATACGGTTGGCTCCACACATTTACGGAGCCGGCCCCAGAGATGGCCGGCCATGGAGATGGCCGGCCCCGTTCGAAAATGCCCCTCCACGTGTACTTTTACCATATATAGATTGGGATGCAATTTCCAAAGAGGTTTTCCAGGGGAGCACTCACTGAACCTCTTTTCCTCTTAAATTGACTTTGAATGTACGAGACTTCTTTCCTATCCAAAATTGTAGTTTCTTTCCTACTATCTATTTTGTAAACTTTTAGTCTGTACACCGCTCTGGTCTGCCAGTTAGTAAGGGCAGTATAGAAAGAGAAATAAATGAAAAGAAATGAAATGAATCATGAAAATCCCCTACTGATTCCCCCCAAAGAGGAAAAAGAAATTACATGGCATCACAAAAGGTTGGAAGAGCCCATTAGCCATCGATCAACGATCTTAAATATTAACAATCATATAAACTGTTAAGCACACATACAAATGATCGAGAAACACTACATCACGGGTATGGGCAGAAGCAGCAGCAGGAGACTTATTCCATGTCACAGTACGGCTTCAGACGTGGCAGGAAATGTAGAAGAATCCCTCCCCCCTCCCCCGATATTCAAAGCTATTTAACCAGACATGGCCACTGACCGGATGCTACTAAATATTGCCAGTTAGCAGTCAAACAGGACCACATAAATAGCTGTCCTATCTGTAACCGCTAAAAAGTTAGCCAGTTAGTGCTGAATATCGGTATAGCTGTTATCTTTTTAATGGCTAAAATAAACAGGATATTCAATGCCGGTTGCTGGACACAGCCTGGCATCGAACACCGTCGGCGGACAGCGAAAGTATTGCCCACCACTGAGTGTCTAGCCAAATGTGAGTTAGCAGTACATGATGGCTTTTTATTCTATAAACTAGGAGCTGACTACAAAAGCAACAGAAATGGACCATTATGACCTTGAGAAATGCATATTGGAATACACAGCTTACATATCCAGTGATTGCATCTCAGGGGCAGACTGACAGTGTTCTGGGCCCCCGGGCAGTAAGGGTCACTGTGTCCCCCCCCCAGGCACTGGCTGCGCCCACCCCCTCCCATCTGCACACTGCTGCAACCAACCCCCCTCCCCCTCTGCACACTAGTGCACCCTCCCTGGTCCTACCTTGAAGAACCCTGGAGGTCTACTGGCCTCTTCGGGGGCCGGAAAGACCCCCGCTCTTTTCTGCCCACTGCTGCTGCTCTGCCCGCCACCAATGTGTTTTCAAAATGGCTGCTGAAACTTCCCGCAGTAGCCTCATGGATCTCAGAAGTTTTAGCAGCTATCTTGAAAATGCAGCGGCACCGGGCAGAATAGCGGCAGCAGGTAGGAAAGATTGGGGATCTTTCCTGCCCTCAAAGCGGCCACTAGACCACCAGGGCCCTTTAAGGTGTGACCCGGGGGGGGAGGGGGAGCCTCTGGGCCCCCCAGAACCTCTGGGCATTTGGGCACTGCCCGGTTGCCCATATGGTCAGTCAAGCTGATAACAATACCCTGTCACTAATACCAAGTTGTACCTGCTGTACACTGACTTTGGGTGAATCTCTTCATAAGGGCGGTTAATAATCCCAATAAATAAATAAAATAAATACTAATTGGCTTATTTGATATTTTCATATATGTTTGTGCTGCTGGATAGTCAGGTGTTTCTCTGTCCTACTCATGTTATATCATGCTATCCTGACAGGGGTGTAGTGAGAGATATGCTTCATTGTTGCAGAATGCTGTTTAATATACATGAACCTGGGATCTGGTAGCTTCAACACAGGGATCAAACCTACAACATTTTTGCATGGAAGCACATATTACTTGCTACCTGAGCACTAGGCTGGTTGTTTGATTAAATGAGGATACGGATCACTTATTAAGTAATCTTACTCAATATTTCTTTATCGCTCTGCTACATTCCAGTGGTTCTGTTAACATTTTAACTGCTTAAAGGTGAAAAGATCAAATGTTCTTTCGTAAAACTGTTTATCTTTTTGAAAAAAAAAAAAGCTCTTTACAGCTCAACAGAAATTACAGTAATATATGAGATGAAAAACAAAGTGAAAATGTTTGTATATCTTATTGCAGCATGTCAGCAGAATAACACAAAACGTAAAACATTTCTCTGATAATAGACACCACTACAAAAAAAAAACTAGTTAAAAAAAAAACCAAAACCATTTTTAGTTTTAAAATCTTTATTAAGGGCCTAATTCATCAAGGTCTTTCCTTATACACAACCAATGAAAGAGAAACCTGAGTAAACCATGTCCCTAAGTCATCACAGACCATACGATTTTCATGAGTCCAACAAAGTATACACAGCAATGATATATATGTATCTATCTTTACAAAGATATATGTAACTATCTTTACAAACTAATAAAAAGAAACTCTGCTGAGCATTTACCATGAATCACTGCCTCTACCTCTCTTGATTAGTACATGGAGATAAAATGCCACCAACAGCAACAATTTTGACAATTGAAAAATGCCCTCTCCTTTTTCAAAACCTTTGGACTCTCAGCAAGAGAAAAACACCTGACAGAATAGTTCCAGCATCTATATATCCCACACATCATTCCTCTACTTCTTCCCCCTCCCCCATTCCCTTTGCCCCAGGACGTCAGAGACCATTTTGAAGGACTGCTCGGTAATGTCACATAAACAGATGCAATATAAAGTTTGTAATCTACACTGAAAAATGGTTTTCATATTACCACCCCACTCAAACTGAAATATCGATTGTCAACGTACCAACTTTCGCTCATGGCTGTATCTACTCCACAGCTGAAAATGAACCAATTTCATTTTTCCCCCTTAGATAGAATAAGTGTGAACTATACATGTCGTAAAATTATCAACCCGATTCATAGTCTCTCTACAAGATCTAGGTCAGCCATATCCAAGTTCAGTCCTTGATTTTCGGGATACCCCTAATGAATATGCATAACATAGATTTGCATGCATCCTACCTCCACTGAATGCAAATATATCTCATGCATATACATTAGGGAAAGCCTGAAAATGTGGCCTGTTTGTGGACCTTGAGGATTGAACTTGGGCAAGCCTGGTCTAGGGCATGTATTCATTTGACTTCATTTAGTTTTTGGGTGGGTATAGGTCACTTTAACCAAAGACGGAAATTACAGTATCTTAGAACAATGAACAATTGCATTAAGTCAGGAAGGTTTTGGTGGATGAAGAAACAATGTTAATCAACTTACTTCTCACATAACACATTATCTGCGAAAGCATTTTTCTTCCTAATTAAACTGAATGCAAAACTGTACCTTAATGACCCTAGCATTGATTTGCTTTGCTTTCTCCTCACAGTAGATGCAACAGGTTCAGAAGCTGTAAATTCCTCGCTTACACTCTTCCTGTGCCAAATGTTTTCAGTGCTGAATATATTTGGAGATGTATGCGAAATAGTGATATCCAGATGCCTGCACCAGAGTCGTCTATGAAGACTTCCTTTGCTACCTATGGCCAGTCTGGCATAGCAGGTTCTCAAGACATGGGGTTACCCACCCGTTCTCACTGAATAACACTGCATGGTGGTGGCTTTAACTGCGGTGGTGCTAGAGAAATTTGTATTTATTTGCTTTGATTTATTTACACTTTTCCATAAAGTGCTCAAAGTGCATTCAGACTTGGAAAGTGCATTCTGATGGGCTATAAACCAGTCCTAGTACTACCCGTGATCCCATGGTCAACATCCCACAGATATCTTGTAGTACAAGGCACTGTCACTCATCTGCTGAAATGCTGCAGAAGGTATGGTACTCAGCTATTAATTTCAGATAATGGGACAAAAGAGTGATAGTAGTGCTCTAGTGCACGGAGCTATCCCATCGTATGTTCTCTCTTAAACTACTTTGCCACTATAAGGGGGGATATTCAGCCCACAGTGGTAAGTGGCTTGCAAGCCACTTCCAGCCACAGGTTGAGCTAACCCCAGATATTCAAAGCCGGGTCATGCGTGGCTCCCGGTACTGAATGTTCAGGTATGTCCGTTGACCCAGAAATTAACCAGGCACTGTCTGATAGTCAGACTGGTGCCCAGTTAACTCGCCACATAAAGACAGGCCAGTGTTTTTGTTGTCATAACTTGATTCAGTTACTTAACTGGTTAGTGAACTAAATATTGCTGCTAACCAGCTAGGTTGATGTTCTGCCCTAACTGCACTCGTGGCCTGCCCTAATCTAACCAGCTAGAGGATGGTCGGTCAGCAGGGGTATTTAGCAGGACTAACTGGTTAAATGCCACTGAATATCCAGGACCAGCCAGCTCAACAGGGTTTAAACCGGACAGGAGCCTCTTCTGCCTGGTTAAACCCTTTTGAATATCGATGCCGTAGTATTTTAGAAGGCAAAGGTATAAATCATTTCATTATTCATCTTGCATCTGTAGAGACCAGATGCCTATAAAATTTGATGGTCCACTCTGCTGACAAGGTAGCCATGCTAAATTTGGCTGTTGTTCAAACGCATTGCTTGCCGATTCTGTATCACTGAAAATACAAATCAGTGTAACCTGCAAAAACAGAGTAGGTATTGTGGGATAATCTAATCTATCACCGCCCCCTCTTTATTTCTTTGTTGCTTTATACTTATGTATTTTACATGCTTACTACTATACTATGTATTTGTATTATTGAACCGGAACCTACCTCTACGGTATTGTGTAAGCCACATTGAGCCTGCAACTAAGTGGGAAAATGTGGGATATAAATGTGTCAAATAAATAATCTAATATCATCGTACACAATTCCCAGCTAGAGGTTCGAGGCAGTTTACAGAGTAGTGATCAGTGAAGTGTTAAAAGGAAAGGAGGAATAATTAGGGTGATCATACTGCCAGGGGTGGATTTCAGATTTTGACTCTCATGGACAGGAATGGAGAGCAGGGAGTGCAAGCAATGAATACCAGGCTTGTTTTTGGCCTGGGCACTTGGGTGGGGGGGGGGGGGGGGGGGGGGCAATTCTACAACTGGGCACTTGTATTTAGGCTCCCTGAGGAATCATGGTAGGAGCCTATTCTATAATAGCATCTGGACACTCAGGTTCTGTTATAGAATACTAGTGTAACCCAGTATTGATGTGCCTAATATTGATGCACCTGCAGTTGCATGAGCCGCAGACCTGGCATAGCTGCAAGTGCGTAAATGCAGCAGGGATATGCAGAACTTACAGTATTCTGTAAGTTACGAGCATAACTGGAAACCCCACCCATGTATACTCCTTTCCATTTACGTACTATGTCACGCGCGTTGAGAAGTTAGCCAACCAGATGCTGACAAATCTATCCTGATTTCCAGAGAAGTCTGAAACAAAGTGCAAAGTGACTGACAGGAGCTGGGGACCAATGTAAAGCGAAAGAAGGCTGGAAGTATCTCTGAAAAGCACAAAGAATCTAGAACAAAGTAAAAAGAGGGCTCGACATTCAGAACATAGTAACAAAGTAAGTGTTAGCAGATAAAGACCTGCATGGTCCATCCAGTCTGCACATCAAAGTAGCCACAGCTGAATCTAGCACCCTGCACAGGTTCCACTTCTTCACGATTAAATACTTCTTTATCTCCGTCTCTCCCTGCCAAGTTTGGGGCACAGACTGTAGAAGTCTCCCTGGCACCAGTCCTACTTCCCAACTACTGGAGCTGCCATCACAGCCTGCTCCAACTTCAATCCTGATCTGTTTTTGCCATTCACGGGACCCAGATCATACAAGTCTGCTCAGCACTGGTCTTACTCCCCAACCTCTGAAGCTGTCGTCAAAGCTCACTCCAGTTATAAGGTCATTTAAGTTTTGCTTTAACTGGATTCCATCCTTTTTCTATATAGTGTTTAAAGTCTCTTCTCATATGTCTTTTGTCGCAAGCCTCGTATCATTTTTGTCACCACTCACTGAACCACTTCAAATATTTTGATGTTCTTAGCGTGATACAGTCTCCAAAACTGAACAAAATACTCCAAATAGCACCTCACCGATGAAGTGTACAAAAGGAATTAAAGGATAAAAGGGTCATGGATTTGATATACCGCCTTTCTGTGAGTACAACCAAAGCATATATGCAGGCACTTTTTTCTGTCCCTAGTGGGCTCACAGTCTACTGGATATGCCTCTCTCTATGTAGCCTAGCATCCTTCTGGATAAAGCCACTGCCCTGGCACACTGTTTCGCTGCCTTAAGATCCTCTGACGCTATCATCCCAAGATCCCTCTCCTGGTCTGTGCTTATCAGCCTCTCACCCCCCTAACAAAGACCACTTTTTTGGGTTTCTACACCCCATGTGCATCACAGACTAACTGCTTGAGCCACGGCTGTTTTAACAGTCGCCTTCAACACAGGCTTCTGATATTTAACTTGTAAAACTTGTAATCAGAAGAATGGTAGGTAACAATTTAGAAACTTCATAAGCTTACTGCACCAGTTAAAGCTGATGGGGTTTTTCCACCATGATGATCTATCCTCCAAGAAAAGAAATTTCATCTTCAAAGTTTCAGCACTTGTTCATGCATGCAACTACAAATAATGAGAATACCGAGCTAATTAGAATTTATGCCAAAGTTTATTAAAAATAATTATGATGCTACCGAGTCTGCTTTAATGCCACGAGCATGCACGGGAAGGCTGTGCCTTTACAACTGCAGCATTATTACACAAAATGCAATTTTCTCCTGTTGCGAATTAGATCGGCATGATCTACAAAAGTCTGGTCTAATGATCTGCCGTAACACAAATTTAGACAGACGAAATATAAATAGTGTAGGATGAAAAGTGGGCAAGCCAAAAAGGCAGACTGTTTGCCAAAGGTGAAACAGTCTGTTCTTTGACAGTGCACATCATCTTTCTTGTGGCTTTTCGTAAATGAAATTATTAGTACAGATGGAGTAAAAATAGCACTAACAGGACAGGCAGGGGATAAAAGAGCTCAGTTTATGCAGCTCCAGGCTGATTTTAGAGAGATTTTATTCCTATTTGTTTTCAAAGTCTATGGGGTACTGTTATGATAAATGTAAGATCTTTAGTGCTATATTTTCAGATATACCAAGTCACACACAAAATGCATCCGGGCCTCAACTCCAGCTCACATACATAACCGTGTGAGTCTCACGCTTTGCTAGCCTCTTCCTTTCCTGCCCCTACTCCTGTAGCCTGGCCCAGCATCTCTCATTTTCTTGGCTTCTGGCGACTCCCAAACTTGCTTGAAGATGCCGGTAGCACTGAATAGACGCTGCTTCTGGCCAATGTGGGGCCTTTCTTCTACTGCTACTGCCTCCAGAAACTGGAAGTAGTGTCAAAGGTGGCAGGAATGGCGGAAGAAAGGCCCCACATTGGCTGGAAGCAACGTCTATTTAGTGCTACCGGCAACATCAAGCAAGTCTGGCAGACCACAGTAGCAGTAGTGGGAGATGCCGGCTGGGCTACAGGGGAAGGAATGGGAGTGTCAGGGGGAGGTAAGATAAAGGGTGCCAGGATGGTGATGGGGAGGGGCGGGAGAAAGAGATGCCAGGATGGTGGTGGTGGGAGGGAGAACGAGATGCCAGGATGGTAAGGGGGAGCAAGAAAGAAAGAGATGCCAGAATGAGGAGGGGGGGGGGAGAGAGAGAAAGAGTGGGCAAGATGAGGAGGGGTGAGAGAGACAGAGAGAGAGACAGACAGAGAGAAATGTCAGGATGAGGGGGGAGAGAGAAAGAGAGATGCCAGGATGTGGGGGAGGGAGAGAGAGAAAGAGATGCCAGGATGGTGGAGGAAGAAAGAAGAGGGAGATGTGCTGGATCTTCAAAGGAGAGATGGAACAGGATTGAGGAAAAAGAGAGAAACACTTGCTGGACCTCTGCAGAGGCGGGCCTGACGGGGGACAGGAGGGAAAAGGAGAGATGCTGGTATGTTGGAGGGGGGGGACAGGCATAGGGATACAGAAGAGTTATAATTGATAGGGCAAGAATAGGGACAGAGAGGGAGGAGATGCTCAATGTGGTGGCAAGGAAGGGTCAAGGACAGAGAGATAATGCTAGTTAGGGTGGATATGAATACAGAGAGAAAATGCATGGTGGATAAGGAGAGAAAATAAGTGCCAAATGTACAAGAAGACCCTGGCAAGGCATTAAGAGAGGACCTCATGCGTCACCTAGACAGAATCTTAGATAATGCTGGGTAGGAGCCAGCTGTCTTGATACATATGGGTACCACTGACATAGAAAAATGTGGGAGGGAGGTTATGGAAGCCAAATTTAGGCTCTTAGGTAAAAGCTAAGTCCAGATTCTCCAGGGTAGCATTTTCAGAGATGCTTCCTGTTCCACATGCAGGACCCAAAAAGCAGGCCGAGCTCCAAAGTCTCAATGAGTGGTTGACACGATAGTGCAGGAATGAGGGATTTAGATTTGTTAGGAACTAGGCAACATTCTGGAAAAGAGGGCGACTGTTCCGAAAGGAGGGGCTCCACCTTAACTGGGATGGAGCGGCTTTTGGTGTGGAGTATCCTTGAAGGATACTATTGAAACAGGACATTTAGGGAATCCCAGTAGAGAGATTTCAACAATGCTGAAAGTAAGCCAGGTATGCTTAATGAGAGAGCAGGATAAAGGATGCACATTATCCCCTTCAACTTCTAAGCAGCTTGTAGATCAAAGGAAAAAACACAATTTGAAGTGCCTGTATACAAATGCTAGAAGCCTAAAAAATATGGGAAAGTTACAGTATATAGCACTAAATGATGAGATAGATATAATAGGCATCTCAGAGACTTGGTGGAAAGAGGACAATCAATGGGACACTGTCAGGCTCATTTTCGAAAGAGACGGACGTCCATCTTTCCACATAAATCAGAACATGGACATCCATCTCCCAGGGACGTCCAAATCGGTATAATCGAAACCCGATTTTGGACATCTCCAACTGCAGTCCGTCACAAGGATGTCCAAATTTCAAGGGGATGTGTTGGAGGCGTGGTGAAGGGGGGACTTGGGCGTGTCCAAGATTTGGACGTCTTTGAGCCATAATCAAAAAAGGCAAGGATGTCCTAAAGTAAAATGGACGTTTTCATCCAGATGTGTTTTTTTTTTTTTTTTCGAACAAGGCAGAAAAAGGTGCCCGAAATGACCAGATGACCACCAGAGGGAATCGGGGATGACTTCCCATTACTCCCCCAGTGGTCCCTAACCCCCTCCCACCCTCAAAAAACATCTTTTAAAATATTTCGTGCCAGCCTCAGATGTCATACTCAGGTCCATGACAGCGCATGAAGGTCCCTGGAACAGTTTTAGTGGGTACTGCAGTGCACTTCAGATAGGCGGATTCAGGCCCATATCCCCCCTACCTGCTACATGTGTGGAGGAAACAGTGAGCCCTCCAAAACCCACCAGAAACCCACTGTACCCACATATAGGTGCCCCCCTTCACCTGTAAGGGCTATGGTAGTGGTATACAGTTGTGGATAGTGGGTTTTGGGGGGCTCAGCACACAAGGTAAGGGATCTATATACCTGGGAGCATTTTATGAAGTCCACTGCAGTGCCCCCTTGGGTGTCTGGTTGGTGTCCTGGCTTGTCAGGGGGACAAGTGCAATAGAAATGCTGGCTCCTTCCCAGAAGCGTAGCCAGGTTGGTTGCGCAGGGGGAGCGAAAACGGAGTTCCACCAGCGCACATTTTCAGTGCTACACAACAACAAAAAATAAGCGCCAGCGCCAGCAGAACTCCTTTTGGGGGAGCGGCCGCTCCCCTGGCGCCCCACCTAGCTACGCCACTGCTCCTCCCACGTCCAAATGGCTTGCATTTGGACGTTTTTGATATGGACGTCTTTAATTTTGAAAATCGACAAAAGTCAAAATCGTCCATGTCTAAGGACGTCCAAATTCAAGGACGACCTGGTATTTTTTAAACGGAAGATGGACATCCATCTTTTTTCGAAAATACAGTTTTCCCTGACCCCGGATTTGGACGTTTTACAAAGACGTCCAAATCCAAACATAGACGTTTCTTTCGAAAATGCCCCTCCACGTTATCAGGATACAAATTGTATCGCAATGAGAGAGAGGATCAGATTAGAGGGTGAGGTTGTGCTATATGTTTAAGAGGAAATTGAGTCAAATAACAAACATTCCACATGAAACAGATAGCAGCGTGGAATCATTATGGATAGAAATTCCATGTGTGAAGGGAAGGAGTATTCTTGTAGGGCTGTACTACCGTCCGCTGGGACAGAATGACAGACAGATGAAGAAATGTTTACAGAGATTAGGAATGCTGGCAAATTGGGCAATGCAATAATAATGGGTGATTTCAATTACCCCGATATTGACTGGACAAAATGTTACATCAGGGAGTGTCAGGGAGATAACATTTCTAGATGTAATAAAGACTGATTCTTGGAGTAACTGGTCCAGGAATTGAAGAAAGAGGGAGCCATTTTGGATCTGGCCCTTGGTAGCATGAAAGGCATACTGTGAGAGGTGGCGGTGCTGGGTCTCATGGGAAACAGTGATCATAACATGATCAAGTTTGAGCTACTATCTGGGATGAACCCGCAAAGGAAATCCTCTGTAGTTGCATTTAATTTTCTAAAGGGCGACTATAATGAAATGAGGAAAATGGTTAACAAGAAACTAAAAGGATTGGCTGCTAAGGTTAGGACACTCTCCTGCTTATTTTCGAAAGAGAAAAATGCCTACAGTGCGACCTAAATCGGGAGATAGATGTTTATCTCGCAAAGACGCCCAAATCGGTATAATCGAAAGCCGATTTGGGCGTTTCCAACTGCACTCCATCACGGAAACGAATAAAGTTGACGGGGGCGTGACGGAGGCGTGGTGGAGGCGGAACTGGGGCGTGGTTATCAGCCGAGGAGAGATGGGCGTCTTTAGTTGATAATTGAAAAAAAGGCGTTTTGACCGCGGTTTTGGATGACCTCCCCGGACTCCCCCAGTGGTCACTAACCCCCTCCCACCAAAAAAACCTCACTTTACAAACTTTTTTTCCAGCCTGTATGCCAGCCTCAAATGCCGTACCCACCTTCATGACAGCAGAATGTGTTCGATCCTGTCACATAAGTACATAAGTAGTGCCATACTGGGAAAGACCAAAGGTCCATCTAGCCCAGCATCCTGTCACCGACAGTGGCCAATCCAGGTCAAGGGCACCTGGCACGCTCCCCAAACGTAAAAACATTCCAGACAAGTTATACCTAAAAATGCGGAATTTTTCCAAGTCCATTTAATAGCGGTCTATGGACTTGTCCTTTAGGAATCTATCTAACCCCTTTTTAAACTCCGTCAAGCTAACCGCCCGTACCACGTTCTCCGGCAACGAATTCCAGAGTCTAATTACACGTTGGGTGAAGAAAAATTTTCTCCGATTCGTTTTAAATTTACCACACTGTAGCTTCAACTCATGCCCTCTAGTCCTAGTATTTTTGGATAGCGTGAACAGTCGCTTCACATCCACCCGATCCATTCCACTCATTATTTTATACACTTCTATCATATCTCCCCTCAGCCGTCTCTTCTCCAAGCTGAAAAGCCCTAGCCTTCTCAGCCTCTCTTCATAGGAAAGTCGTCCCATCCCCACTATCATTTTCGTCGCCCTTCGCTGTACCTTTTCCAATTCTACTATATCTTTTTGAGATACGGAGACCAGTACTGAACACAATACTCCAGGTGCGGTCGCACCATGGAGCGATACAACGGCATTATAACATCCGCACACCTGGACTCCATACCCTTCCTAATAACACCCAACATTCTATTCGCTTTCCTAGCCGCAGCAGCACACTGAGCAGAAGGTTTCAGCATATCATCGACGACGACACCCAGATCCCTTTCTTGATCCGTAACTCCTAACGCGGAACCTTGCAAGACGTAGCTATAATTCGGGTTCCTCTTACCCACATGCATCACTTTGCACTTGTCAACATTGAACTTCATCTGCCACTTGCACGCCCATTCTCCCAGTCTCGCAAGGTCCTCCTGTAATCGTTCACATTCCTCCTGCGACTTGACGACCCTGAATAATTTTGTGTCATCGGCGAATTTAATTACCTCACTAGTTATTCCCATCTCTAGGTCATTTATAAATACATTAAAAAGCAACGGACCCAGCACAGACCCCTGCGGGACCCCACTAACTACCCACTACCCACAGCCTTTCCCTGGGTCAGATGTGGCTCTCGGGTGCAGTACAGGGTTACATCAGCATTGCATTGTGGTGGGTGTAGGGTATTGGGCTCCATGATTTCAACTTGTGCTGGTAAATGGGAGGTCTCCAAAACCCACTGTACCCACATGTAGGTGCCCCCTTCACCCCTAAGAGCTATGGTAGTGTTGTACATTTGTGGGTAGTGGGTTTTGGGGGAGGGGTTGGGAGCTCAGCACCGGTGGGAAGGGAGCTATGCGTGTGGGAGCTTTTTCTGAAGTCCACCGCACTGACCTAGGGTGCCAAGTTGGTGTCCTGGCATATCAGGGGGGCCAGTGTACTACGAATCCTGGCCCCTCCCATGACCAAATGGTTTGGATTAGGACGTTTTTGAGCTGGGCGTTTTTAGTTTCCATTATCGCTAAAAAAAAAACAAACGCTCAGCTCAAAAACGTCCATTTTTTCGAAAATACGGTTTGGCCCGCCCCTTCACGGACCCGTTCTCGGAGATAAATGCCCATGGAGATAGGCGTTTCCGTTTGATTATGCCCCTCCAAAACAGGTAAATATACCATTTAGGAAGTCCAGTCCAGATGCATTCCACGTATTTTCACAGGTGGAAAGAAGAGAAAACAACAGCCAGCATGGTTAAAAGTGAAGTAAAAGAGGCAATTACAGCCAAAAGATTGTCCTTCAAAGAATGGAAAAAGGATCCAAATGAAGAAAATAAGAAGCTACATAAGTACTGGCAAGTCAGATGCAAAGCATTAATAAAGAAGGCTAAAATAGAATATGAAGAGAAACTTGATGCAGAGGCTAAAACTCACAGTAACAACTTTTTCAGGTGCATCAGAAGCCTGCAAGGGAATCCTTGGCATCATTAGATCACAAAAAAAGAAAAAGGGGCACTCAGAGAGGACAAGTCCATAGCAGAGAAATTGAATGAGAACCTATATAAAGGATTCTTCTCACTTCCTGAGAGAGATGGACCTGGTTGAAAATGTTACCAGCGATACTTGGCTGGTCACATTGGATATTGTATCTTTATATACTAAGATCCCGCAGACAGGAGCTTTAGAGATCATCCGTGAAGTAGTGGAGGGACGACCGGAGTCCCAGCGGATATCATCGGAGCTTATTCTTCAAATGGCAGAACTAGTGATCTTTAATAACTATTTTTGGTTTGATAATAATTTTTTATCTCCAGACTCAAGGTGTGGCGATGGGGGCTACGTTAGCCCCATCAGTAGCTACGCTATATATTGTTCAAATGGAAACGAAGATGATTTATCCTTCTCAACAATTCAAAGCTGTGCGTATGTGGAAACGTTTTTTGGATGATGTTTTTTTCCTATGGTCTGATTCTGAACAATCTCTGCTAGATTTTATTGGGTGGCTTAATACATTAGATGCAAATATATCATTTACCATGTCAGCGAGTACAATGGCTATTGAATTTTTAGATCTGTGGATATATAGGGATGGGGATAAATTATCCACATCCCTATATCGAAAACCTGTGAGTAGAAATACTCTTTTGCAATTCGACAGCTTTCATCTGCATCTTCTTAAGTATAATCTACAGGTGAGTCAATTCCTAAGAGTGAGACGGGTTTGTTCTTCTTTAGATGAATTTAAAAACCAATCAGAATAATTAAAACAGAGATTTATGTCTAGGGGCTAACCAAGATCGGCCATCAAAAAAACCCATATTTGCGGGCTAGATATGCTCAATGATCGCTGCTGCAAGAAGGTGTAAGAGAGGAATCAGAATGCTTGACATGCGTCCTCCATTTTAATGAAATAAGTCAGCGAGTGGTGCAAATCATAAAAACTCACTGGCATGTGCTCCAACTATACTCCTACTTTTCAGAGTTTCCATTAATATCTTACACGAGGGGCAAGTCACTGGGTGAACATTTAGTTTTTAAAAAATTTGATTGCCGATTCTCATATTCCTCAAGATAATACTCACAGAAGACAGTTGACATGTGGACACTGTCAATGGTGCAGAACAGCAATCACAGGGCATGTCTGGTCAGTCCCAGGAAGAATACAAATTTGACAACCTGTGATAGCAGTAATGTAGTCTATGCTATAATATGTCCCTGTGATCTAATATACATTGGGAGGAGTGCACGACCTATCACGGTCCGCCTTACAGAGCATAAATCTAGAATAACCACACAAAATATACAGGCACCTCTTGTGGAACATTGGCTGCAGAATCATCATACGGTTGAGGATATTCGATGGAGGATTCTTGAATGTGTGGGAGCAAGAAAGGAGGGTGGCTCAGTTAGTAAACTACTAAACTTCAGGGAACAATGGTATATCTATTTTTTGCAGACTGTGGCCCCTGCAGGCTTGAATGCCGAATTAGAATGGGCGTCACTAATATGATATTGCTAATCTTAAGATCCAATAGGAGCCAAGGGGGAGGACCATTACATCATTAAACAGATGATATTTAAATAAGCACTAAAAACGCTGCCGCCATCTTTGCGGGGTTGGTCCCGAAGAAGTAAAGCAGAGCTGGCGCTAAAAGAGTCAGGGGTAAGATCTAGATAGAGATATAATTCTGAATTTATCCTTGCTTGGGTCCTAGGAAATACTGGGATTTGGGGTAATGATGACAGATGTGCTAATGTTGGTTTTTTCCATTATAGGGGAATCTCCTTGAGACAGCTTGCTTCTGAGCGAAACATGCATGTCGGACAGTAGAACCCCTGGGTGCGATCGAAAAAAGATTAAAAAAAAGATCTAAAAAGATAAGTCAATTAATATATATTTAGAAAAATGGAAAAATATAATTAAGTGAACCGATGAAGAGGGTGGTTGCTGTTTACATCGCCCAAAAAAACTTTATGTTGATGATGAGCACCGCGGAGGTCACTACATAAAAATTTACAAAAAAGTGAATGTGAAAGTGAAAGTTGTCGATTTGAAGAATATATATGTGAAATTGGTTATAGAATTGTTCTATTGGAGTCTAGCTAGGTACCTAAGAATTATATCTTGCACATATTTATGGTACCTTATATAAATCTGAACTAAATAAGCCACTGATTGAGTGTATTACCATTAAGAGTAGACATTATCAATTTGGCTACTGTTAAGATGTGTTATTTTACTGTTAACCACAACAGTATTTATTTTATTTATTAGGATTTATTTACTGCCTTTTTAAAAAAGTTCACTCAAGGCAGTATACAGCAAGAATAAGTCAACAGACATAAGCAATAGACAATTACAGCAATAAAAATATTCAAACAACAATACAAAGTATGGCACTAAAAATGTCAACACAATACTCAATAAAACATTTTAATAGCATAGGGTGTAAGCAAAAGTGAAACATATAGATAAGATAGAGTAACAGGAGTAAGAAAATAAGGGACTAATTTAAAGAAAGTTGCACATGAAGTCAGAAAGGTGCTTCAATATTATCTAAACTAGGGTAGAAGCAGGTAAACATGTCCTGCTATAGTATGTAGTTCACGTTGATAATTTTCCCCTTTAATTGTCATAAAACTGGACTTATGTTGATATTGAATGAATTTAAAAAAAACCCTAAGAATCATGTAAATTTCTTTATTGCTTTCTTTCCCATGTTTGATCGTCCAGTTAATAAAAAGGAGTAGATATAGGAGAGTGATGTTTTATGCACATTACTGATATTCTCCTTATTTATTTATTCTTTGTTCAGTGAGACAGTGTGTATATATATGTAAGGCATTTCAGGTTATATAGTCACCGCTGTGCTATGTGATCTTGGGCAGGTCAGTTAACCCTCTATTGGCTTAGGTATACACTTAGATTGTAAGAGCTCTGAGGATAGGGAAATACCTATTTCACCTGAATATAACTTACCCTGAGCTTCTACTGAAAATGCAGGAGCTAAATCCAAACTCCAAACATTCATCACACTGCTATTAACCTCACAGTGTTTGACACTGATCGGTCACCGGCTCTATAATACCTAGACTACTACTTTATTTCTATGCCACTTTCCTACATGGATTCTTGTCTGTCTGACAACTTCTGCTGAACAGTCTCCTTCCTTGTTTGTCCTTAATCCCTTTAATATTTCTTCCCATCACTGTACAGTATGACTATTGTTTGGGAAACTGCTTTAATGATAGCTGTAGCAGACTCTCAGGCAGAAGGATGGCTATATTTTATCTACAGACCTCCCAAAGTGGCTAAAGAATGGAACACGCTTTTAAAGCGTCAATATGGCACGTAGGACCAAATGCCAGATTTCAGACTATTCATTATTAAATGATCGGCTTGGCTAGCTCAGCTGATGAATGTTATAAAGGAACACCGTTCAGGTAAATAGTTTCTTTCTAATACAGAAATCTGCTTCCTATGTAATGCAAGGTCAATGTTTTGGGGTTCAAATTAGAAGGCATACCCCTAAAAGATTTCTTAGGTGAGCAAGTTTGATAATAGAGGCACCCTCCAGCCCCCATGGACCACATTATCAAACATACAACGTAATACATAGAAATATTTATGGGGGCACTGCAATAAAAATCATAACCATTTAGCCAATTGGAGAATCTCCCTCCTGAGGTTTAGCAGCTCTGAGTTGACAGTCAATCAGAGGCAAAGGGAGGTGTTTCATATTTTATTCTTCGCCCATAACCCTTTCCATGCCCATTTCTTTGCTCGCATATAAAATTTGGGCACATTGGTCCCAATTAAATCTACTTCTTGCCAATAATTGCTTATTAAAAAGTCAATTATTGGCACTAACTGGCTTGTTATTCTATTAAATTGTGTGCAAATCGGGAATGTGCCTAAATTTGTGTGCACAATTTTTGGCAACCTTTATAAAATCAGGGGTTTAATGTGAAAACAATTACATAAATATTCAAAAAGTAATTAAGAACAAGAAAACCAAAATATCATGAGCACATAAATATTCTCACCCTTTGTCTTAGTAAACACAACTTCATTCCATTTTCAAAAACTGCCTTAGCAAAGTCCATAATAAGTTAAATAGAGCCCATCTGTGCCAATTATAGTAGCTAAACTGATTTGAATACTCCTGGATGAAGAATCAAACTGTGTCTGTTGCATGAAGTGAATTTGAAGCAAAGATCTAAACATGCCAAGCACTGATCTAATCTGCCAGAATAACTCTGGGACAAAGTTATTCAAACAAATAGATTAAGAGAAGTTTTTTTTTTAGAAGTTCTGAGAGAAGAGGACATTTCTCTGGTAAGTGAACACTATTTTGCTTTGGGAACTTAAAGATTGGGTTTAAATGAGGAATTGTAGGTTAGTGATAGGCAAAATAAAAATATAAAAAATACTCCACCCACATATAAAATTGTTATACTCTAAGGTTTTCGTGCTATTGTTCTATCGCCCTATCTTTTCCCCATTGTAACATTCCATTGTTTCTACGCTCCAAATGATGTTTTGACTTGACTTTGTCTTCCCATAACTCCTCATAATGTAACCCATAATCGTACTGTAACACATCGTATTTCCATCATTCACAATGTATTGTAAGCCACACTGAGCCCGCATATAGGTGGGAAAATGTGGGATACAAATGCAATAAAATAAATAAAATACATAAATAAATAAATAAATAATCTGCATAGTCTTTTCCCCTTTAGTTTTAAAAACTTTGTACCACAGCATTAACAGATAGACTCTAGCAGGCACTGCAGGATGCAGTTTAGCCTGGTAAAGTAGGAAGTACTCCTGTAGCCAGGACCTGCTCACCAGGGGATGTACTATTCTCTCACACCAAGGATATGTCTCCAAGTGCTGCCCGGAGGGAAGGGTTAGGACAGCTGTTGTAGTTGGTGATTTGATCATTAGGCATATAGATAGCTGGGTGGCTGGTGGACGTGAGGATCGCCTGGTGACTTGCCTGCCTGGTGCGAAGGTGGCGGACCTCACGCGTTACCTAGATAGGATTCTAGATAGTGCTGGGGAGGAGTACATGTACCAATGACATAGGAAAATGTGGGAGAGAGGTTCTGGAAGCCAAATTTAGACTCTTAGGTAGAAAGCTGAAATCCAGAACCTCTAGGGTAGCATTTTCTGAAATGCTACCCGTTCCACGCGCAGGGCCCAAGAGACAGGCTGAGCTCCGGAGTCTCAATGCGTGGATGAGACGATGGTGCAGGGAGGCGGGTTTTAGATTTGTTAGGAACTGGGCAACATTCTGGGGAAGGGGAAGCCTATTCCAAAAGGATGGGCTCCACCTTAACCAGGGTGGGACCAGGCTGCTGACATCGGCATTTCAAATGGAGATAGAGCAGCTTTTAAACTAGAAACGAAGGGGAAGGTTGACATTCGCTCAAAAGCACATGGTTCGGGATAAGGTATCTTTCAAAGATATCACCAAAATAGGGAAGATAGGGTGTCCTGATAGTGAGGTTGCAAAAGAGACCATAGTAGATGAAGTGTCCTTAAATAAAAATAAAAATCAGGCAAAAAGATTGCAAATTAATACTGTCAAGTACTAAGAATGATGTAAATAGGAACAACGAACATAGTCTGAAATGTCTATATGCGAATCCCAGGAGCCTAAGAAATAAGATGGGAGAGTTAGAATATATTGCACTAAATGAAAAATTAGATATAATAGGCATCTCTGAGACCTGGTGGAAGGAGGATAACCAGTGGGACACTGTCATACCGGGGTTCAAATTATATCGTAGTGATAGGGTGGATCGAATTGGTGGAGGGGTAGCATTGCATATTAAGGAGAGCCTTGAATCAAACAGATTGAAAATTCTGCAGGAAACAAAACACTTCCTGGAATCATTATGGTTTGAAATTCCATTTGTAAAGGGGAAAAGGATATTGATAGGAGTGTACTACCGTCCGCCTGGCCAGGATGAACAGACGGATGCAGAAATGTTAAAGGAAATAAGGGACGCAAACAAACTGGGCAATACAATAATAATGGGTGATTTCAATTACCCCCAAATTGACTGGGTAAATGTAACATTGGGGCACGCTAGGGAGGTAAAATTCCTTGATGAAATCAAGGACTGCTTTATGGAGCAGCTGGTACAGGAGCCAACGACAAGAGAAGGAAAAATTCTAGACCTAGTCCTTAGTGGAGCGCATGATCTGGTGCAGGAGGTCATGGTGCTGGGGCCGCTTGATAACAGTGATCATAATATGATCGGATTTGATATTAGCTTTGAAGTAAGTATACATAGGAAATCAAACGCTAGCGTTTAACTTTAAAAAAGGAGACTATGATAAAATGAGAAGAACTGTGAAAAAAAAACTTAGAGATGCGGCTGCAAGGGTCAAAAATTTACATCAGGGTGGCTGCTGTTCAAAAACACCATCCTGGAAGCACAGGCCAAATATATTCCGCGTATTAAAAAAGCAGGACAGAAGACCAAATGACAGCCGGCATGGTTAAAAAGTGAGGTGAAGGAAGCTATTACAGCTAAAAGAAAATCCTTGAGAAAATGGAAGAAGGAACCAACTGAAAATAATAAGAAACAACATAAGGAATGTCAAGTCAAATGCAAAGCGCTGATAAGGAAGGCAAAGAGGGACTATGAAAAAAAGATTGCGTTGGAGGCAAAAACAGAAGGCAAAAGTAGAGACTAATAGACGATTCACCACTGGAGACGTGAGTCCAACAGTCTTTATTACATCAGAGATAACGACCCGACACAGGCCGTGTTTCGACGCTAAAAAGCATCTGCATCAGGGGTCAATAAATACACTACAAATCAAAACATATAACATATAAATAATGCCAATAAAAACATATATGCACATCCATATAGAGATATGAAAATTCAATAGACACTAATTTTCTGATCAGAGGTCAATATGCTCAAATATGCTTAATAACCATGAAAACAGCATACATATATTGAAAAGATTTAAAAAGTTTTTGGCTTCTGCTAATATAAATCAAAAAATATGAAAATATAAATATTATGTGTATTCCAGGTATATATATAATTTTGGACTTATATGCCAGCTAAAATATGATGTATAAATGGTTGTTAGAAAAAATGAAATAGGGTAATTAATATTAAAATGCATGTGCACTTTTATATATTAGTATCATGCAATGACTATATACTAAAAACAAAACCTCATGCTTACCCAAGTAATGAATGCAAAACTAAGAGTCCTACTTGTATATGTGTTGTCAACTCACTGATCACGTAGCACTGCAAGCCACGAATGAGAACATGATGAGTTTAAAAACAAACATCTAATAACAAAGTATCCATGTAATACTTGAAGAGTTACAAGGGATTAATTGAACCAGCAGAGAAAGTGAAAATAAAACCAAACGCTGACTGAATGTGTATCACCTAGCACTGCAAGCCAGGAATGAGAACATAATGGGTTTAAAAACAAACACCTGATAACAAAGTATCCATGTAACACTTGAAGAGTTAGGAGGGATTAATTAAACAAGCAGAGAAAGTGAAAGTGAAACCAAACGCTGACTGAATGTGTATCGATTGGAGGCAAAAACACATAGTAAAATATTTTTAGGTATATTAAAAGCAGGAAGCCGGCAAAAGAATGGGTTGGACCGCTAGATGACCGAGGAGTAAAAGGGGCGATCAGGGAAGACAAAGTCGTAGCGGAGAGATTAAATGAATTCTTTGCTTCGGTCTTTACCGAGGAAGATTTGGGTGGGATACTGGTGCCGGAAGATAGGAGGATGGCCAATGTAACACCGATATTTAAAAAAAGGTTCCAGAGGAGATCCGGGAATTATAGACTGCTGAGTCTGATGTCGGTGCCAGGCCAAATGGTAGAGACTATTATAAAAAACAAAATTACAGAGCATATTCAAAAGCATTGATTAATGAGACAAAGGGGCTGAGGAGTGGCCTAGTGGTTAGGGTGGTGGACTCTGGTCCTGGGGAACTGAGTTCAATTCCCACTTCAGGCACAGGTAGCTCCTTGTGACTCTGGGCAAGTCACTTAACCCTCCATTGCCCCAGGTACAAATAAGTACCTGTATATGTAAGCCACATTGAGCCTGCCATGAGTGGGAAAGCACGGGGTACATATGTAACAAAAAAAAAAGTCAACATGGATTTAGTGAAGGGAAATCTTGCCTCACTAATCTACTACATTTCTTTGAAGGGGTGAACAAACATGTGGATAAAGGTGAGTCGGTTGATATTGTGTATGTGGATTTTCAGAAGGCATTTGACAAAGTACCTCATGAAAGACTCCAGAGGAAAATGGAAAGTCATGGGATAGGAGGTAGTGTTCTATTGTGGATTAAAAACTGGTTACAAGGTAGAAAACAGAGAGTAGGGTTAAATGGTCAGTAGTCTCAATAGAGAAGGGTAGTTAGTGGAGTTCCCCAGGGGTCTGTAATGGGACCACTGCTTTTTAACATATTTATAAATGACCTAGAGATGGGAATAACTAGTGTGGTAATTAAATTTGCTGACAACACAAAGTTATTCAAAGTCATTAAATCGCGGGAGGATTATGAAAAATGACAAGAGAACTTTACGAGACTGGGAGACTGGGCGTCTAAATGGCAGATGATGTTTAATGTGAGCAAGTGCAAAGTGATGCACATGGGAAAGAGGAACCCGAATTATAGCTACGTCATGCAAGGTTCCACGTTAGGAGTCACAGACCAAGAAAGGGATCTAGGTGTCGTCGTTGATGATACGTTGAAACTTTCTGCTCAGTGTGCTGCTGCGGCTAAGAAAGCAAATAGAATGTTAGGTATTATTAGGAAAGGAATGGAACACAAAAATGAGGATGTTATAATGCCTTTGTATCGCTCCATGGTGAGACTGCACCTTGAATACTGTGTTCAATTCTGGTCGCCGTATCTCAAAAAAGATATAGTGGAATTAGAAAAGGTACAGAGAAGGGTGACAAAAATGATAAAGGGGATGGGACGACTTCCCTATGAGGAAAGGCTAAAGCGGCTAGGGATCTTCAGCTTGGAGAAAAGGCAGCTGAGGAGAGATATGACAGAGTTAAATGGGTAGATGTGAAGCATCTGTTTACGCTTTCCAAAAATACTAGGATTAGGGGGCATGCGATGAAGCTACAATGTAGTAAATTTAAAATGAATCTGAGAAATGTTTTCTTCACTCAACGTGTAATTTAACTCTGGAATTCGTTGCCAAAGAATGTGGTAAAGGCAGTTAGCTTAGCGGAGTTTAAAAATGATTTGGACAGCTTCCTAAAGAAAAAGTCCATAGATCATTATTAAATGAACTTAGGGAAAATCCACTATTTCTGGGATAAGCAGTATAGAATATTTTGTACTTTTTTGGGATACTGCCAGGTACTTGTAACCTGGATTGGCCACTGTTGAAAACAGAATGCTGGGCTTGATGGACCTTTGGTCTTTCCCAGTATGGCAATACTTTTGTACTTATGTTAAAAAAACCTGTAATGTGGGTGGAAACTGTAATGTGGGTGGATATCCCTTGGCACACTGTCAGCTCCATCACTATAAAGTGGAAATAGTTTGCACCACCAACACAAGGCCTTGATCAGGCCATCCTTCTGTCATGTCTAGAACCATTCTGGGTGAACACTAGGGTCTTAGGAAGGGCACCTTCAACTAAAACAAAAACGTTTTGAGTGGCAAACCTCCATCCACAACCTCTGTACACCTTCCCCTGGTACTTGGAAGGTGCTAGGACTTGATGCACCAGTGTTCAGGCAGAGAAGAATGGACATCAGATGTCAGCCACAGGAGGAGGCAGGAAAAGAATCAGCTTTAGAACCAAATCCGAATAGCAAGCAGAGTCAGCATCCAGGAATAAGCACAAGTTTGGGGAGGCAGGACAGTTTTATATTCAGGAAAAAAGCAGAAATCAGACACCAAAAGTCAAAAGAGAATAAAACACTGAAAGCTCCCACGAAAGACCTATCTGAGGACAAAGAGGTTGGGAGTTCCAGGGTTATACAGGTTCAGGGAGCCAATCAGAGGGTGCCTTTTACTGGGCCCACTCAGTCCATGGGACATTCAGAAGGACCAACTGGGTACTGCTGTATCATAAAGCTAAGACTAGTAGCAGTATAATAGACAAGAAGAGGCTTGAACTCATTTCCTATGAAGTACTTGACTCCTGGGATGTAAGTGCATGACACCCTCCAAAGTCAGTAGTCATGAGTTAAGGAAACTTCAGAGTCACTAACCTGCTTATTTTCAAAGGAGAAGGGCGGCCAAATCGGTATAATCGAAAGCCGATTTTGACCGGCTTCAACTGCTTTCCGTCGCAGGGCCGGCCAAAGTTTTTACCGCCTCTATGCCAGCCTCAAATGTCATACCCAGCTCCATCACAGCACTATGCAGGTCCCTGGAGCAGCTTTTAGTGGGTACTGCAGTGCACTTCAGGCAGGCGGACCCAGGCCCACCCCCCCTACCTGTTACACTCGTGGTGGTAAATGGAAGCCCTCCAAAACCCACCCGAAACCCACTGTACCCACATGTATGTGCCCTCCCCCCCGTTACCTTTAAGGGCTATGGTAGTGTTGTACAGTTGTGGGTAGTGGGTTTTGGGGGGGGGTTTAGGGGGCTCAACACACAAGGTAAGGAAGCTATGCACCTGGGATCAATTTGTGAAGTTCACTGCAGTGCCCCCTAGGGTGCCCGGTTGGTGTCCTGGCATGTGAGGGGGACCAGTGCACTACAAATGCTGGCTCCTCCCATGACCAAATGGCTTGGATTTGGCCAGGTTTGAGATGGCCGCCATTAGTTTCCATTATCGGCGAAAACCAATGGCGGCCATCTCTAACGCCAGTGATCTCTAAGGGCGGCCCAATGTTGAGATTTGGCCGACCCTGACCGTATTATCGAAATGAAAGATGGCCAGCCATCTTGTTTCGATAAAAGTCGGGTACGCCGCTTTACGGAGCCATCATTAGAGATGGCCGCCCTTATAGATGGCCAGCGCCGTTCGATTATGCCCCTCTATGAAGCCTAAGATTATTTTAAAAGATCTACAGAGGTCTCTGGCTGATACCTGACTTCTGTGCTGGACAAAATAGTGGAAACTATTATAAAAAATAAAATTAGGGAACATATAGACAAATATGAGGCCTGATATTCAGATCGTGGGAGATAGCCAGCCTGACTAGCCCGGTTATTCAATGCAAGGTCATTTCCAGTGACTGGCACTGAATATCCAGTTTATTTTTGGCTGGTTCCAACTTAACCGGCCAAGCCGATATTCAGTGCTGGCCGTTTAACTTGGAACTGGCCAAAGATATTTCAAGTATTCATGTGGCCAAATTTGTACGATGATGCACCAAAAATCGGTAGATAAATGGGTTATATCATGCGATATAACTGGCTATCTGCTAGATGCTAATCAGCAATATTCAGCAGCAGACAGCTGGCCACCTTCCACAGAATATCGCTGGATAGCCGACCAAGTACCTTTTAACTGGTCAGGTTCAATTCTGGGACAGTTAATGGTTTGAATATCGGGGGGATAGTTTAATGTGACAGAGACAGCATGAATTCAGCCAAGGGAAGTCTTGCTTCACCAATTTGTTTCATTTATTTGAAGGTTGTGAATAATATAAGTGGATAAGGGTGAGCCAGTTGATTTAGTATATCTAGATTTTCAGAAGGTTTTTGACAAAGATCCTCATGAGAAACTCCTGAGAAAATTAAGAAGTCATGGGATAGGAAGCAATGTTCTGTTATGGATTAGGAATTGGTTATTGGACAAAAAAACAGAGGGTAGGGTTAAATGGTCATTTTTCTCAATGAGGAGGGTGAACAGTAGAGTACCACAGACTGGGACCAGTGGTATTTAACATATTTATAAATGATCTGGAAATCGGAATTGCAGATGAAACAAGTTGTTAAGTCATGAGGACTGTGAAAAATTGCAGGAAGACCTTAGGAAATTGGAAGACTGGGCATCCAAATGGCAGATGGAATTTAATGCAGAGAAGTGCAAAGTGATGCACATTGGCAAGAGTAATTTGAATCATAGTTATGCGATGCTAGGGTCTACCTTAGGAATCAGCACCCGGGAAAAAGATCTAGATGTCTTTGTAGACAATATACTCTTCTGCCTAGTGTGCGGTGGCAGCCAAAAAAGCAAACAAGATGCTATAAATGATTAGGAAAGGGATGGAAAATAAGACCGAGAATATTATAATGCCTCTGTATCGCTCCATGGTGTGACCTCAGTGTAAGCATTGAGTTTAATTCTGATCAACGTATCTCAAAAAAAGATGTAGTGGAATTAGAAAAGGCTCAAAGATGAGTGGCCAAAATGAAAAAAGAGATGGAACTCCTCTCATATGATGAAAGGCTAAACAGGTTAGGGCTCTTCAACTTGGAAAAGAAACGGATGAGGGGGGATATGATTGAGGTCTACAAAATTCTGAGTGGCATAGAATGGGTAAAAGTGAATCGATTTTGTACTTTTTCAAAAAGTATAAAGATCAGGGGACACTCAATGAAGTTACATGTAAATTCTTTAAAACAAACAGGAGGAAATATTTTTTCACTCAACAAATAGTTAAGATCTGGAACTCGTTTTCAATGTGCTGGAAATTAGTTTTATGGAGTGTTCTCTTGTGTTGTTTGGCAGATTAAATAACTGTTATACCCTACCTATGATTTTTCTAAACTTCTTCCACATCCCCTCTCTGTCGTCTTTTCTCCAAGTCTTAACCAGTTCAGCCTCTCTTCATAAAGTTCATGTACACTGCACATATGTGATGTGTGTTCTGGCTTTTATTTCACATGTTCTCTCCTAACTCTAGCATATTTCTTTGAACAATTTCAAAGAATGGAGTACCAGACAAGTTTTGATTCTTCCAATAGAGAAAAAGGAAGAAAAAAGTACTTATGTCAAAACTTGGAGCTATTTTTTGAGAAGGAAAGAAAAATCAGGCTCATTCTTTCCACCTCATGTTAAAAACAAAACCGAGCAGCTGTACAAATAGTTTAAGTGTCTCCACAGAAACATTAGGACCCGGCTGTTCCGTGGTTCACTTTGACCTTCTAGTGCTATGGAAACGTGCTGGCCATATCTCCATGGAAACTAAATGAAGGCATCAATAGTCACATGAGCCCATGACAGGATAACAACAAATCACCGTTTCGAGAGATTTGAAAACAGGCGCATTTCTCTTCATTCACAGAGGCAGGATGTGTTGCCACAACTCCATCTTCACTCGGTTCTCCACACAACTCTTTTTACCCCCATTCAGCTCCACACTATCCCGCCCAGCACTTGGCTCCTCTGCTTTTCTCATCAGCTAAATTTGGCAGGTGCTTCTCCTGCCTGTCATAGCAAAGCATGCCAATGAAGGAACAGGAGAGTTCAACATTGCTAGTAGTATGTCTTTCCTTAGCACCCTCTTTTTTAATTTTTCCCAACGTAATGGATGTTGGAAAGAAAGTATAAATAAGAAATAAAAAATGAACGTCTGTCCATCTGTCTGGGGACACAATAATTCACCAAGAATATAACGTGATGAGACAACATTTATCATGCAGAAAACTCTGTGAAAAGATACAATGAATTTGAAAATAGGCCAGATCAGACTGGGGGTTCCACAGAAATAAAGTCTCCCCAAAAATACCCCAATGCATTTCTATGGGAGAAGCAATTCCAGCTTCTGAAGCCTAGAAACTTTGATAAAGTGAAACAGAATAGTGAGGGAATTTCTCCTGTCAATCTGACTCTCCCCTTCTTTCTATTCTCTCACAAGTACTAAAGCTCCCCCTACATACACATACATAAATATATATACAAACAAAACAGACATGTACACACGTGCACACACACATTATACACTATATACACATACCCATCAAAACAGACAGTCACATAGAAACACACACAGATCACCCACAAACATATCACACAGATAAGTGGCGTGGCCAGACTTGACATTTGGGAGGGAGGGGTCCAGACTTAACATGAGGGAGCACTAGGTATATAGGTGTGAGTAGTGCTTGGTATACTCCTAAATAATGCCTTAGCGTGCACTTGATGACAGATTTCTAAGTAAACAGTCTATCCTGCACCAAACATATACCCCATGCATACTTATGGAAACTATGGGCTCCCTTTACAAATCCACGATAGTGACAAAGCCCATTCAATTCATATGAGCTTCGTCGCATTTGCAGCACAGGAATCACTACCACGGCTTTGTAAAAGGAGCCCACTGGAAACACTGACATTTTAAAATAAATTTGCATTATCCCATAACTTAAACTTTGCCAAGATAGTAGATTTGAGTCTGGCCAACATCTCAACACACATCACAGTATCCTGCAAAATAATTACCACAATAGTACATATCCTTCAACTTTGCTTTATAACAAATACAACACCTTAATAAGCTGTATTAATAAAACAGGTGAATACTTTTGAAGTAGCACTTTAAGGGTCCCTTTTACCAAGCTGCGGTAAAAAGAGCCCTGTAGTGGTGGTGGCACATGGATTTGCCAGGAGCCCTTGACCTCCTTTTACTGCAGAAGGTAATAGGCTTTTGTTTTTTTTAAAAAAAGGAAATGGCTTTGCGTAAGTTAAACACTTGCCGTGTGGCCATTTCCTGGGGGAGCCCTTACCGCCACCTATTTAGGAGGTGGTAAGAGCTCCCCTGCTAACCCAGCGGTGACCAGGCCATAATTACTGCTGGATAAGCCCCCAGTACTAAAAATATAAAAATAATTTTCGAGTGGCAGAAATAGCATGCAGTGGGGGCAGGAGCTACTGCTGGGCTCCTACAGTAGCCCGGTGGTACTGCCAAATTGGCGCACAGCAAGCCCACGGTAGGTTTGCTGCACCTTTGTAGAAGGGCCTCTAAATATATAGCCTAATAAATGTAATATAAAACATACTGACCCCTAACATTGCATACTAGACTATCAAGCTGTTCATTTAAACATATATGTTGCATCCACAGAAACCCCCATAGCTCCTCCTCTAAGAATGGATGCAAAGCAGAAAAAGGGCATTTCCCCAGGAAATTGCCATAAGTATTGCCACACTGCAACAGACCAAAGGTCCATCAAGCCCAGCATCCTGTTTCCAACAGTGGCCAATCCAGGTCACAAAAACCTGGCAAGATCCCAAAAAAGTTCAATACATTATCCCAGAAATAAGCAGTGGATTTTCCCGAAGTCAATTTAATAATGGTCTATGGACTTTTCCTTTAGGAAGCCATCCAGACTTTTTAAAACCCCGCTAAGCTAATCATCTTTACCACATTCTCTGGCAATGAATTCCAGACTTAATTACACGCCGAGTGAAGAAAAAAGTTCTCCGATTCGTATTAAATTTACTACTTTGTAGCTTCATACAAAAGAAAGTTCTGATTTTGGTGTAATCTCAGTAAAAACATAAACCCTCTCCAGTACAAAGCATATTGTGCAGTACCTGTAATACAAAGCCTATAAAACCACTCAGGACCTATAGAGCTGAAAGAAGTAATAAATAGGGCCACAGACCTTTATTAAGGAGAGTAAATAAAAGCAAGAGAAAAAGGAAACCGATATGGTTCTCCAAGCAAGTGGCTGAGAAAATAAAGGCTAAAGAGTTGGCATTCCAGAAATATAGAAAATCTCAAGAGGAGGAACACGGGGAGGAATACTGGATGAAACTGAAAGAAGCCAAGAGAGAGGTACGTCTGGCAAAGGTGCAAGCGGAAGAACAAATGGCTAGAAATGTAAGAAGGGGAGACAAAACTTCTTCAGGTATATTAGTGAAAGGAGAAAGACTAAAAACGGAATTGTGAGACTAAAAGATACAGCAAAACGCTATGTAGAAAATGATGAAGAAAAAGCCAATTTGCTTAATAGATACTTTTGTTCTGTTTTCACTGAAGAAAATCCTGGAGAAGGACCGCGAGGGACTGGCAAAAGTACACCTGAAAATAGAGTGGATAGAGCACCGTTCACGAATGAGAGTGTGTATCAGCAACTTGGAAAGCTAAAGGTAGACAAAGCCATGGGACCGGACGGGATCCACCCCAGGATATTGAGGGAGCTCAGAGAGGTTCTGGCGGGTCCTCTTAAAGATTTGTTTAATAAATCCTTGGAGACGGGAGAGGTTCCGAGGGACTGAGAACGGCGGAGGTGGTCCCTCTTCACAAAAGTGGTGATAGGGAAGAAGCTGGAAACTACAGGCCGGTAAACCTCACTTCGGTTATTGGAAAAGTAATGGAAGCGATGCTGAAGGAAAGGATAGTGAATTTCCTGGAAGCAAATAAGTTGCAAGATCCGAGACAACATGGTTTCACCAAAGGGAAATCGTGCCAAACGAATCTCAGTGAATTCTTTGACTGGGTGACAGGAGAATTAAATCAAAGACGTGCTATGGATGTAATCTATTTAGATTTCAGCAAAGCTTTTGACACGGTTCCCCACAGGAGGCTCTTGAATAAACTGGATGGGCTGAAGATAGGACCCGAAGTGGTGAACTGGATTAGGAACTGGTTGACGGGCAGACGCCAGAGGGTGGTGGTGAATGGAGTTCGCTCGGAGGAGGGAAAGGTGAGTAGTGGAGTGCCTCAGGGATCGGTGCTGGGGCCGATTCTGTTCAATATATTTGTGAGTGACATTGCCGAAGGGTTACAAGGTAAAGTTTGCCTTTTTGCGGATGACACCAAAATTTGCAACAGAGTGGACACCCGGAGGGAGTGGAAAACATGAAAAAAGATCTGAAGAAGCTAGAAGAATGGTCTAACGTTTGGCAATTAAAATTCAATGCGAAGAAATGCAAAGTGATGCACTTAGGGAGTAGAAATCCAAGGGAGACGTATATGTTAGGTGGGGAGAGTCTGATTGGCACGGACGGGGAGAGGGATCTTGGGGTGATAGTATCTGAGGACCTGAATGCGACGAAACAGTGCGACAAGGCGGTGGCCGTAGCTAGAAGATTGCTAGGCTGTATAGGAAGAGGTGTGACCAGCAGAAGAAAGGAGGTTTTAATGCCCCTGTATAAGACATTGGTGAGGCCCCACCTGGAGTATTGTGTTCAGTTTTGGAGGCCGTACCTTGCGAAGGATGTCAAAAAAATGGAAGCGGTGCAAAGAAAAGCTACGAGAATGGTATGGGATTTGCGTTCCAAGACGTATGACCAAAGACTTGCTGACCTGAACATGTATACCCTGGAGGAAAGCAGGAACAGGGGTGATATGATACAGACGTTTAAATATATGAAAGGTATTAATCCGCAAACGAATCTTTTCCGGAGATGGGAAGGTGGTAGAACGAGAGGACATGAAATGAGATTGAAGGGGGGCAGACTCAGGAAAGATGTCAGGAAGTATTTTTTCACGGAGAGGGTGGTGGATGCTTGGAATGCCCTCCCACGGGAGGTGGTGGAGATGAAAATGGTAATGGAATTCAAACATGCGTGGGATATGCATAAAGGAATCCTGTGCAGAAGGAATGGATCCTCAGAAGCTTAGCTAAAATTGGGTGGCGGAGCAGGTGGGGGGAAGAGGGGTTGGTGGTTCAGAGGCAAGAATAGGGGAGGGCAGACTTATATGGTCTGTGCCAGAGCCGGTGATGGGAGGCGGGACAGGTGGTTGGGAGGCGGGAAAAACTGCTGGGCAGACTTATACGGTCTGTGCCCTGAGAAAGACAGGTACAAATCAAGGTAAGGTATACACATGAGTTTATCTTGGGCAGACTGGATGGACCATGCAGGTCTTTTTCTGCCGTCATCTACTATGTTACTATGTTACTGTACCATAACACCACTAACTTACAGAAGTAACACAAAAAGGACCCTACCTAGGATAATGCAACGCAATAAATATTGCAGTTGGACCTAGAACATCAATACACCTATTAGGAAATTGAGCAGGCTGAATTATTATAGAGGCTTAAACAGAAACTGCATGCAAACAGACTACTTGGCCTCGGTCACAAACAGACCCTTGCCAAGTACAAAATAAGTGATCAGAAACTTAAAATATGGATACATAGACAAAAATTAAACATAAAACCCAAGAAGCCACACTCTGAGGGCAGTGCAACACTAGAGAAAGAGAAATAGAAACAGCACCCTGCACTCTTCAAATTATAAAGAAAGCAGTGTAAATTTACTGTAAAACTGACATTTCCATTCACTGAATTAAAAATAAAATTCTTCTACCTTTGTTGTCTGGTTGTTTTGTTTTTTTCTAATCATGTTTGTCCCAGTCTCTGCCTTCCTTAACTTTCTTTACAAGATGTTCAGTCCATCTCCTACTTCTTTTTTTCCCTTCCTGTCTTCTTCACTTCTTCTCATATATCCATCTCTGATTTGATGTTTTCCTTTCAGCTTTCCTTCATTTATTTTTACGTCTCTCAATCTACTCAGACTTCATTCATTCTTAGTATTCAATCTTCCTTTATTTAACCACATCTACCTACAGCTTTTCAACTCTCTCACCCTCTTCATCCTGTTATTCCTATTTTTGGGGTTTGGGTTTTTTTTTTTTTTTGCTAAATCTCCCCTCTTCCAGCACCTTCTCTTTCTATTTCTTCCCTTATGTTCATCACCCTCTCTATTTTCACTCCTCTGACCATCTTCTCTCTCTCTCTTTCTCTCGCTCCCTTCTGTCCAACATATCTTCCTTCCCTTACCTCAATCCAGATCTCTCTCTGTGACCCTACTCCCCCTCATATCCAGCATCCCTCCATGTCTCTCTCCCCTTCTATGTCAGCATCTCCCCTATATCCCTATTCCTCCCATGTCCAACATATCCCCTCTCTGTCCCCATTCCCATCCATTGTCTAGCACCCCTATTGTTTTCTTACTCCCCACCTCATTTCCAGCATCTCCCATCTTCCTATTCACCCCATGTCTAGCAACTCCCCTGTCTTCCTACTCACCCATGTCTAGCATCCTCCAATATCCCTTTTTCCTCCCTACCTGATCTAGTATCATCTCTTTCCCCCTCCTACAAGACAGAATCTTCCTTCATCCTATTCCAGTACGTCCCTTCTCTTTTCCCCATCCCAATTCTATCACCTTACTACGCCCATGTCCACTATATCACCCTTCTCTTCCCCCCATCCCAATTCAGCATCTCCATTCTGTCACCTTACTCCCCCAATGTCCACTATATCCCCCTTCTCTACCCCCCCCCCCACCACATCCTAATTCAGCATCTCCATTGATATCCACTATATCTCTTTCTTTCCTTCTTTGTTATCTGGGCAATTTTTTTCTAATTGGGCTGGTCTCAGTCTGTTTTCTATTTTCCTTATATCGGTCTTCTCCAAAATTCTTTTCTAGCTTTGCCTTTCCATTTCTTTTCTCTCCTTTTGTCTTCTTCCTTTCCTTCTCTAGGTCTGTCTGGCTCTGATCTTTTACTTTTTTCACTTTTCTCTTTTTTGCATTTTTATATGCCCATTTCATTTCACTCTCATTCTCACCCTCTAGTCATTAATCTCTTCCTTTTCATGTCTCATCTACCTACTGGTTTTCTCCATTTACATAGAAATATTTTTAAAACAAATAGGAGGAAATATTTTTTCACTCAAATATTTAGTCTCTGGAACTTGCTGCCAGAGGATGTGGAAACAGTGGTTAGCGTATCTGGGTTTAAATAAGGTTTGGACAAGTTCCTGGAGGAAAAGTCCATAGTCTGTTATTGAGATGGACATGCGGGAAAACACTGCTTGTCCCAGGATTGGTAACATGGAATGTTGCTACTATTTGGGATGTGCCAGGTACTTGTGACCTGGATTGGCCACTGTTGGAAGCAGGATACTGGGCTAGATGAACCATTGGTCTGACCCACTATGACTATTCTTATGTTCTTATTTCCCTCTCATCCCCTCTCCAGCACTCCCATTGCTCCCTCTGTCTCCTTCCGCAGTCTCCTACCTCTCCCCATCTTTCACCCAATCCCTAGTCCCCCATTTTCATCCTCTGTACTCAGCCTCTCAGTCCTCACTCACCCTCCACTGTCTCCCACCCCTTTACCATCCCCCAAACCCATCTTCTGCTCTTTCTAGGGTCTCCTAACTGTTTGATACGTCTTCTGTGCCCATAACCACCATCATTCCCAATATGTCCCTCGCCCTGAACCTAGCCCTGTGTTCCTGTGCCTCCCTGTGTTCAGCTTCTCCCTTTCTCTTCCCTTTCTTTTGCATCCCCTACTCCAGGACCAGTTTCACCTCCTGTCCCCTCCCCATGGTAAAGCATCTCTCTCTCTCCCTCTTTAGGTGCAGCATCTATCCCCATCTCCCCTTCCAGTTTCTTGTTCTTTTGATTTTTCCCCCCTCAGCTCACTCCCTTTCCCCATCCCACATCTCTCTCTGGTCCATCTCTTCTCTCTCTCTCTCTCGTCTTTTCCCTTTCCTCCTCTGTGGGTTAGACATCTTTCCCCACCTTTCTTCCTTATCCTTTCTTTCACGAAACACCTAGCCACCTGCCTGGGGTCACCCAGAAGAGGGTCTATCCCCAGCACAGCTCAGGTCCACCTGCACCTGCCGCTCGTGTTCTACACTAGCACCCTCCTCCCACCGACTGGGTGACAAATGCCTCTGATTTCTAGGTTACTGGAGCCACACTCCGAGTGGTCCCACAGTCCCCAGAAAGCACTCATAGACCCAACACACAAACCACCAGGATTCTTTATTAGTGTAGACAGACAGAGGCAATAAACAACTCTTTATTGTCTTAAAAATTGAACAATGAACAAACAATGTGCAATCAGCAAAACAATAACAGGTAACTAAAATATGGATTAATTGTAAAACTAACTAAACGTTTGCTTACTTCCTAGAAAGTACCTGGGGAGATCAGGACATATATCTGTTCACAAAGATTCAACAAAGAGATCTCTCTCTCTCTCTCTCTTTTCTCCCAGGCTAAGACTGAAGCAACAGCCAGCATCTGCTGAGTAATTTCAAGTTCCAGGCCAATCAGAGCCCAGAAACAGTCAAGTTTCAAATAAAAACTGGTTGCATCACTACAGGCACTTCCTATGATCTGTGTGCCAACTAAAAGAAAAAGAAGTCAGTCCTCTGTAACAGCTTTAAGCATAAACATGCACCATCTGCTGGCCAAATAAGAGAAATACACTTCAGAACAAAATCAATGCAGGAAAATATTCAATACATTTTACAGGATTAAAACACACAGTTTCTTCACACTTTCATTCAGGCTCTATCTTCCTACCCCCTACTCCCCACGATCTGACTTTTCTTTTTCACATTTCTCCCCACCCTCTTCCGGCTATGGGTGCATCATCTCTTTCTTTCTCTCGGACCATCTCCTGCACAGCCTGTTATTTTTCTCCTTTCTCTGCACCTGTTCGCACAGTCCTCTGACCTTCCGGCAGCACTGCAGATCAAAGCAGCCTTGCCTCCTGCCAGCCCCAGGAGCTTTCCCTCTGCACTGTCCCGCCTACACAGGAACAGGAAATCGTGCAGAGGGAAGACTTCCAGGACTGGCAGCGCCAGGGGCAGGGAGAGAAGGGAAATAGATGTTGAACCACAAAGGGATGAAGGGAAGGATCAGAGATACCGGACTAAGGCAGATGTGGAGAGGGGGAAATGCTGGACAATTATGTGCAGAAACCCTGTGCACCTGACTGGAGGGACCTGAGCCAAGATTGGTGGGCCTGGGCCCCTGAGGCCTCCCTAGCTATGCCCTTGACACAGACACACATACAGATATATAAACATACACCATACAAAAAAAAACAGACAATACACAAAATAGATATACATGTAGATAACACAACACCACAAATGAGACACAAACACACACACACACACACATATTAATAGAGGTGGCCTGGAGATAATTTCATAAGCCATGCTCTGTATGATTTCTCCACTTAATTTTGGAACAATTTCAGACATTACCGTGCAGCGCTGAGATCAGCCATTTTCTCTTTCCTACCTACATCAATTCTCTCAAACCATGAAGAAAGGAATGTAGTTGGCAGCCCTAACAAAATTCTTACTTCTGCAAAAAAACCATGCCTACTAAACAGAACACTGGAGTCTATTTATTAAAGTGTGTTAAGGCACGGTTTAGTGATACCCTGGTATGTTCCTGTGGAAGGGAATGTACAGGTGTTAGCAGTGACAGTAGCAACCGTACCCCCCTTCAAAAATGCTCCCATACCATGACATTACATCCAATGCTTGTATGCTGTGATAACCATGAATGGATCAATGCGGCTTACATTAAAAGAAGTAGGAACATGATCCTAGAAATTAAAACTGCTAAACCACAGTATCCAAACTGGTCATAATCATAAGCAAAAAGAACAAATATTATTATCATGACAGTATCAACTTCTGAAACAGCCAATCTTTTCGCAAAATACCATAATCAGACTGATGACTAAAATAACTTGGTAACTTGCCCCACCACTTGGGTGCTTGATACAGTGGCATAGTCAGACCTGACATTTTGGGTGGGCCCAGAGCTAATATGGGTGGGCACTAGGTGGGAGTAGTGTTTCTTGGGATACACCTAAACAATGCCATAGAGTGCACTTGATGATGGATTTCTAAGTAAACAGTCTGTGCAACAGCTCTCCTGCATTAACATAAACCACATACCTGGTTCATGGAACACCGACATTTTTAAATGTAGTGATTTTATCCCATATCTTAAACTTGACCAAATATGTCTGCTATAAGGCAAACATGTCAATGGCACATATCCTTCAAACTTTGCTTTGTAACAAATGCAAATGCCTGATTAAGCTGTATTCATAAAACAGGTAAATTCTGAAACTGACATTCCCATTTAAAAAGCCAGAGAAGTCAGACTCATATAGATCCCCACACGAACAACATGCACGCAGAATCTTTTACATCGGTCACATGCAGAACACAGACCACCCCTTACCAACTGCAGAATAAAAGACATAAAATTAGAAATTGCAGAGATGCCAAGAACACAGACCACCCCTTACAAATTGCAGAATAAAACACAAAAAAATTATAAATCACAGAGATGGCAAATTACCCAGTTCCAGGCTTGAGATTTTGTGCAGTCCTGATTTAAACTTTATAACCCAAATCAGTGTGGGATTTGCAGTGCCTGATTCTGCCCATAGAAATCAGTGCTGCAAGTCCCATAACAATGGGGTGGTCAGAAATGCAGGACTGTCCCAAAATCTCCAGCCTGGAACTGTAGCCCGGCATCAACCTTGCCCTTCCCCCTCCCCCATAGTTTGGCATCACCTCTGTTCTCTCCACCCCCCCCCCCCCAGAGATTGTCATCAGCTTTGCCCCCACTCCGAGTTTTGCATCAGCTGTGTCCCCCCCCCCCCCCCCCCCCCCGAGTTTGGCATCAGCTCTACCCATCCCTCCTTCCCTCATAGTCTGGCATCAGTTCTGCCCTTCCCTCCCACTCCCCTGGCTTTCCCAGTTCCTACCCAGAAGCCCAGAATATAGAACATTTTTTTAACCCTGGCTCCACAGAGTCCACCCCCACCCAGAAGCTCACCAGGTGGTCCCCGAGGACTGCGTTGAAAACCACAGATCTAGGGTGCATAATTCAGGGCTTCAAGTCTCTTCTCGTAGGTTTTTTGGCAGAAACCCCATACCATTTTTTCACTCCCCTCTGGACCAAGTGAGACCTCACCAGGGACCTATACAGGTGCAAGCTTCTCTTACTTACAAATGCGTTTGCTCTGTAGCTCCTCATTATCTATCTTCTCTCTCCCTGCACCTTTCCTTGTGAACTCCATTCATCAGGCAAGTCACACTTACCTATGCTAGTATGTCCTTCTCTGTTGCCAGCTCTCAACTCCATTCACACAGGCAATGCCACTCCCCTCTGCCGTGTCCATCCAGCCCTGTCTGATGCACTTCCTGTTTACGTAGGGCCAGATGGATCTGGCAGAGGGGAGCGGAGCTGCCTGTGTAAATGGCAGCGCTGCGCGACAAGCGAAAAAAAGAATGCAGGCACCGAGGCAGTGGAGCAGAGCCTGGGAAGAACAACAACTTCAGGGCAGGCAGGCAACGCTGAACGCTGCCTCCCGGACGGCCGTACCCGGAGCCGCGGGAGAAAAGGCAGAGACAGCAATCGAAGGATGTTGGCTGGGCGGGCCTGGAGGAAAAGTGGCTTGGCCTGGGCCCATCCAGGCCCACCCGTGGCTACACCCCTGGCTTGATAAGTAAAAGACGCTTCTAACTGAATTTTATATTTAACCCCTAGAAGTGATGGAAATTGTAAATTCAAATAGTGCCACAAGCTAGATACATAATTCTTACCTAATATCATAATCAAAGATAGTATTTATAATGGGGCTGAACCATACAAGATAGAAAACACCATACCAGTGGCGTAGGAAGGGGGGGCGGGAGGGGCGGTCCGCCCCGGGTGCACGCGCTCGGGGGGGGTGCCGGCCCCACTGGTTCCCTGCTCCCTCTGCACTTCTGGGGCAGAGGAGCAGGAAACCAGCGGGGCCGATCAGCTCCAAGTGACGTGCACTCGGGCGGAATCGGCCCTCCCGCAGTAAGAATGCAGTCCGGGAGGGGGGGTGGTTGTGCCTCCGGGGGGGGGGGGGTGCGCCGGCAGGAGGGGGGGGGGGCTCCGCGCAGTGCTGCACCGGGGAGGGGGGGGGTGCGCAGCAGCGACCCGCCCCAGGTGCCATTAGCCCTCGCTACGGCACTGCACCATACAACACAGTTTAAAAACCGCATGAGCTTCAATAGGCAGCCAATGAAGCTTTGTAAGTAGAGGTTTAGCACTCCCAAATCTAGAAGTCTTAAAAAATTAAATGAGCTGCCATATTCTGCAGTAATTGAATCCGCCTACGAACAGTTACAGAACCAGTGAGACCCTTACAAAAATGTTCATTAGTAACATCCACTCCAGCCTAAAAGGCAAAACAAAACAAACAACCCCTTCCCCAACACACATATACCTTTTTTCCTCCAGACAACCTCCCCTCCCCCCCCCCCCCCCCCCCCCCCCCCCCCACATGTTATGCTAGGAGTCATAAGTCTCTAATGGATCATTATACAAATGATTCTGACTGACCAAGGCCTCCTTTGTCTTTCATGTTCCTGATGTGGGGACTTAATATGTGCTAAACACAGCGTAATTTAGTAACAAGATCCCATTATATGGAAAGACAATAAAGTGTCACCTCTGCAGACACAGTAGTTGCATTTTATAGTTTCACGATTCAATAAACTCTGAATGCATGCATTCATCCAAACTCATGTCCTAGTAATGCAACTAGTATAAATGGATCATTTTGTTAAGATAAACCACAGAGCTAACCATAATATTATCCTTTTGTTTTCTTAGCTTTATGGCATTGTTCATACCAATCTGCAAATGTGTAAAAAACCATAACAACAACCAAAACTTTTTAGAAAAGTCTATTATTCATGCTTAAATAGCTCATGGCCAGTTCAAATCCCAATGCTGCTCCTTGTGACCTTGGGCAAGTCACTTAAACTTTCATTGCCTCAGGTATAAAATCAGATTGTGAGCCCTCAAAGGGCAGAGAAATGCCCAGTGTAGCTGAATGTCACTCACATTGAGCTACTACTGAAAAAGGTGTCAGCAAAATCCAAATAAATTAGGGGTGGGCATTTAATGCACTATTAAGGCACCTATTTTTCTTTTATTTTAACTATGATTAAATTTTTTAATCATGATCCAAATGTTTAACTCCTCTCTGTTGCCCCAGCATTGCTTTCAAAATGATGTTTAGGTCCACATTAAAAAAAAATTCACATTAAAAAAAATTGAAAAGCATGTGTTCAAAATGCATGCCATGATTAATTGCGATTAATCACACAATAAAAACAATTTAAAAGCACAATTAATTGTACTTAAAATTTGTAATCGGTGCCTGCCCCTAAAATAAACAAACAAAAATGTATAATACCTGCGTTTTTTACTTGGGAAGGAGATAGCTAATCTAAGTTCTTGAATAAAATTTTGAGTGCAGTAGTGGACTTTGATCCTGAAGAACTGGGTTCAATTCCACTGCAATTCTTTGTGACTCTAGACAAGTCACTTAAACCCTCCATTGTCCCAGGTACCTGTATATACTATCCAGCTTATAATCGAAAGACAAAAACGCCTATATTGCGACCTAAATCGGGAGATAGGCGTTTATCTCCCAAAAACGAATAACGCGGTATAATCGAAAGCCGAACTTGGACGTTTTCAACTGCACTCCATCGTGGAAGCATACAAAGTTGACGGGGGCGTGTCGGAAGCGTGGTGAAGGCGGGACTGGGGCGTGGTTATCACCCGAACAGAGATGGGCGCCTTTCGCCGATAATGGAAAAAAAGTATGCGTTTGTAGCTAGAATTTAGGGACACTTTTCCTGGACCCTGTTTTTTCATGAATAAGGCCCCAAAAAGTGCCCTAAATGACCAGATTACCACCAGAGGAAATCGGGGATGACCTCCCCTGACTCCCCCAGTGGTCACTAACACCTCTCCCACCACAAAAAATGATGTTTCACAACTTTTTATTTTCACCCTCAAATGTACCCACCTCCCTGGCAGCAGTATGCAGGTCCTGGAGCAGTTGTGTGGGGGTGCAGTGGACTTCAGGCAGGTGGACCCAGGCCCATCCCCCCCTACCTGTTACAATTGTGCTGCTTATGCTTAGTCGTCCAACCCCCCCAAACCCACTGTACCCACATGTAGGTGCCCCCCTTCACCCCTTAGGGCTATAGTAATGGTGTAGACTTGTGGGCATGGGTTTTGAGGGGGATTTGGGGGGCTCAACACACAAGGGAAGGGTGCTATGCACCTGGGAGCTCTTTGACCTTTTTTTTTGTTTTTGTAAAAGTGCCCCCTAGGATGCCCGGTTGGTGTCCTGGCATGTGAGGGGGACCAGTGCACTACAAATCCTGGCCCCTCCCACGAACAAATGCCTTGGATTTATTCGTTTTTGAGCTGGGCGCTTTCATTTTCCATTATCACTGAAAAAGAAAACGCCTAGCTCACAAATTGGTCGAATAAAACATGGACGTCTATTTTTTTCGAAAATACGGTTCGGTCCGCCCCTTCACGGACCCGTTCTCGGAGATAAACGCCCATGGAGATAGACATTTCGTTCAATTATGCCCCCTCCACGTAAACTGCTTTGAATGTAGTTGTAAAAACCACAGAAAGGTGGCATATACAAATCCCATTCCCTTGATTCCCCTATGAATGTGAAATATCAGTACAATACAAGTGTTAATAGAAAGTATTAAAATGATTGTTGACAAAGACAAAGCCTACAAGTAAAGTTTGCAGTTAAGAGGCTACTTCTGGCACTGATTGTATAGCCATTGCATATTGACTTTGAGTTGTAATTAGTTCCACTACATAGCACATTGCTTAACTTCATGAATAAGGGTCAGCCGGCGGCATTCAGCATTTTGCTCACTGCTGCTGGTGTTGTGCCTGGAAATTCAATGCTGGGCCACGTCTGTGCTCCAGCATTGAATTCTGGGTTTACGGGAGCTGGCTACACTATAGCCAGATAAGGGCCTCTTTTACCAGACCTCACCAGCAATTCCAATATGGCAATGCCGACAAAGCCCATTCAAGTGAATTACCACACCAGGAATCATTAGCGTGGTTTAGTAAAAGGGGCCCTAAATGCAATATTCAGCACTTAACTGTCTATGAGGCACCACGAAAAGATAGAACTGACTTTTATGCAGTCACTTTGGCCGGTTAAGTGCTGAATATCAGCACTTAAACCTACCGAGTGCTGATTTTACCCCTGGAATACCCTCCAAAATAGCCCATTTTGCTTTAGGTGCTAACTGACGTAGGTGGCTGCATCTGCATGTGAAAATGAATGGCCTGCTCTCCTCAGAGAACATCTGCTACAGGTAAGTATCTTTGCTTCATGGTAGTCAGGTTTTAATTTGCTGATCTCAAGTTTACCTCATTTATTGTATTTATGTTTAGATTTAGTTACTTTTACTATTGTTATGCTGTTAACAAAATTGTAAGTTTTATGTTACACTGTGTCTTGGGTGAATCTCTTCATAAAGGCAGTTAATAAATCCCAATAAATAAATTGGTAATTTTCAGCAGCACTGACTCTGGTTAAGTGCCACTGAAAATGACCTGTTAGCCCCGAACAAATGATTTAACTGGCCAGGAGCTGTTTCTGCCTGTTAATCACTTTGAATATTGACCTCCTTATTTAATAAGCTGTGCACAGAAACATTTTCTGTAGAAGTCTGTAGTGAGACCTCATTTAGAGTACTGTGTACTACAACTCTGGAGACAGCATCTTCAAAAAGATAACAGGATGCAGCAGGGGCGTAGCTACATGGGGCCACAGGGGCCTGGGCCCCCCAGATTTGGCCCTGGCCCCCGTTGACCCTTTTGACCTGCCCTTCCCGCCGCCGCTAACCCTCCCCCACCAGCCGAAGTTCAACGTGCAGGACGTCAGGATGACTCACACAGAAACAAAATCCTAGGCTTCCACATCAGCTGCAGCAACACACCGGCCCAGAGACCAGCTGAAGAGGACTTGGGCTGTCGGGGGTTGGGGACCCCCGCCAGCACAGGTACCTGACTGTGGCAGGGGACTCAGGAGAGGGTTGGCGGTGGCGGGAGTCGAAAGGGGAGGGGCGCCGGGGGGGTGTCAAAGGTGGCGGGGGGGGGGGGGGGGGGGGCCGCAGGACTGGGGGGGGGGCTAAAATGTGCCCCCTCACCTTGAACTCTGGCCTACCCTACCGCCGAAGTCTGGCTACCCCCCTGGGATGCAGTCAGTCCAGGAGGCAGCTACTAAAACTATCAGTGGTCTTTCTCATTAAGCATATGGAGACAGACCTACAGCTCTCAATATGTATACTTTGGAAGAAAGGGGAGATATGATAGAGACGTTTAAATAGCTCTGTGACAGAAATACAAAGGAGGTGAATCTCTTTCAGTTGAAAGGAAGCTCTGGCATGAGGGAACACAGGATGACGGTGAAAGGGGACAGACTCAGGAGCAACCTGAGGACATACTTCTTTACTGAAAGAGTGTTAATTCACGCAACAGCCTCTGAATTCAAAACAGCTTGGGCCATGTACATAGGATTTCTGTGTGAGAGCAAGGGGTAAGCAGATGTCATGAATGGGCAGACTGGATAGGCTACATGGTTTTATATCTGCCTTCATTTTTCTATGTTTCTATTCCACTCCTCTCCCCTGAGCCACTTGTAAAGGAGAACTCTACTGCAAATATAACCTGCTTGTACAATTTTTCCATATCATTCTGAGTGACCAATGAACTGTGTTTCTTGTGATCTTAGTCGCTTATTTTTAATTATGCTATATAAGTTTGGCCAAGATTAACAGTGAATCTTGACACTCCACCTTCTGGTGTCTGTGTGCATGGACTCCCTTTGCTGAGCAACACATACTATATTACATGAGCCTTCTGCGTGCACTGTAAGATAATGTACAGGCGTTAGCAGTGACTGTACGACAACATAAGACAGCAGGACAAGGAAGCAGAAGAATGAAACAGAACATAAAGGGAGATAGTCAATGTATTGATCAAGACCAGAGATGTCTACTCTACGAACTGAAGATCCTCTGCCAATAACAAAGACAGCAAAGATATTTATTCTACAGGCATGGTTCTTTGTAAGCCATCATTCAGAACACCATAATTATGTATACGTTAATTTAAAATTCCAGCAATGCCATTATCCACCACTCTTGTATACTTGCATGGATGCCTTTCTTTGTTTTCTTTTTGTCTTTGTCAGTCGCCTGACATGTTGCTAGCTGACCTACTCCGATTTTGGCTGAGAGGTTCTAAGTATCTAATTTACCCTTGCAAGCTCCAGAGCTAAGAAAACGGCAGACTGCTGGGTTTCACTGTAATGATAAGCTGTCAACCTAATGATAAATCAAGCTCACGGTCTAGTGTCATTCATTTGGAAAACACATCCCTAGCTGCTCCTTCTGTACGAGCAGCAGGAAACCTTCTTGACTGTGGAGTCTATGCACCAAACTCAGGCACCTGTACCAGGCAGCTGTGCATTATTTGTCTGTGCGTCTGTGTGTGTTTCAAGCATTCATGGTAACATACTAATCTGAGATTTCTGCTGTGTTTCTATCTTAAGTATGAACTCATTTAAAATGCAAGAAAACTTTTACCTCAAGAACCACAATTCCACAGTAAGTACTGGAATAAGCATAAGCATTTTGAGAAGTATGAGCATTACAATAATCATGCACAAACCCTCTATTAAATACCTAACTCAAAATCCTTGTCAGGGGTAATCTCATGGCACTGGTCTAGACAGCAGAAGTTCTAGGCATCATGTGATATAGTTCAGACAAATTAATGCCAAAATCTGAGACAGATTCAGTTTAGCCAACTTAGGAAATCAGACTGGAATGCTGCACAGAACTAAGTGGTAATTTTATAAACTATATATTTACACATAAACAGTTATTACATGTGTAAATGTGCTTTTATAACATTAGGTCACACCTAAAGTATGCATGTACTTATAAAGTGGGTGGGTGGACTTTGAGTGGAAAGTGGACGAAGTTGCAATTTATGCACATATTTGATAAAATAAGCACGAACATGCATATTGTATGTATGTACGGTCAAATTTGCTCTCAAGCAGGTGAAATGTCCACACCTTCGGTCTACGTGTGGTTTCTGCCGGAATTGTGCCAGCATTTTATAAAGACACGTGAAGGGGCATTTTTGATATGATGTCTAAGTTCGATTTTGGACGTTATGCACAAAACGTCCAAAATCCAAATAGGAAAGAAGATCATTTTCAAAAAAGAAAAAGTCTCTTTTTTTTTTCAAAAATACTGTTAGGTTTTATGCTTTGGACATTTTGTTTTTTTGGTCCATTTTCGACGACCCCCCCCCCCCCTCCCCCCCCCCCTTCCCCCCCCCCCCCCCCCCCCCGAATAAGTGCAAAATGTAGAGATTCATGCCATTGGGATGTAGGAGGAGCCAGCACTTTTTGCAGACTGGTCCCCCAGACATCCCAGGAGAGCAATGGGCACCATAGAGAGAACTTCTGTGCACTTCGTAAAAATGCTTTCCGGTACACATCTCACCTTTGCTCCTTATCTTGTCCCCTGAGCCCTCCAAACCCACTGTCCCTCACTGTACACCACTACAATAGCCCTTAGGGGGCAACTTTAGTGGGTACAGTAGGTTTTGGTGACCTTGGGAGGGGTCTTGTTTCCACCACACTGTGATAGGTAGAGGGAGATAGGGACCACTACACTACTCCAGGGACTTGCATGCTGCTGTAATAGACCTGACTTTAACATCTGCAGCTGTCATAGAGGCTGGTTAGTCAAATCATATTCACATTTTTTGGGGGGTGGGAGGGGTCAGTGACCACTGGGAGGGTATTGGGGGGGTCACCTCTGATTCCCTGTGGTCATCCTGTCATTTAAGGCACCTTTTTGTGCCTTATTTATTCTGAAAACAGGTCTAGACCAAAATGTCTTTGTTTTAGTTTAGTTTTGTTCCATTATGGCTGTAAAACGTCCAAGTGTTAGGCACACCCTAGTCTTGCCTTTGAAATGCCCCCAACATGCCCCCTTGTGATTTGAACACACATCTGACAGACTTCACAGAACAACATCTGAAAATAGGTTTCGAAATACTGATTTGGAAGTTTTGTGAGAAAAATGTCCAAATGCTGCTTTATGCCACTTTTAAGACGTTTTTCTTTCGAAATTGTGCCCCATGGATGCCTGTGTGTTTTTCTAAAATAGGCAAAAACACACACAGACATACACACACACACACATTGCTGTCCTTTTACAATCAAGTATTTTAAGTCATTTTGACTATTGTAATGTTCTTTATTCATCTTTAATGGTGAAATTATGTCTCAGATTACAACTATTACAGAATACTGCTTATTAACTCATTCTTTAAAATCTTGATAGTGCAATTGCAGTACAGTATTTGTATCTCTGCACTGGCTCCCAATACATTTTAGGGTTTTATTTAAGCTGGCCTGTGTGGTTTTTAAGATCTTTGATGAGTCATCTCCCGATTATGTACTCAATTTGGTTACATTTCCATCTTTTCATGGAGTGACAAGAATTAGAGATCCTTTTCGCCTGTTAATGCTTTCTTCTTCTGGCATTAGATAAAAACAGATCCTGGAGAATTTTTCTTGCTATTAAGCTTCTCAGTTCTGGCTTTCACTTCCTATTGAACTTCGAAATTCTTTTAGTTATTTTTTGCTTTGGAATAATTTGAAGACTTTTTTTGTTTAAACAGTTTATTTCTTAATTTGTATGTGATTTTTTTTTAGGTTTAGCACATAGAATCTTTTAACTGCTTTGAACCACTGATAAGTGGGAATTGGCAGTATACAAGAAACATGCACGTTACCTTCCCACCGTAATAACTCCATGGGGAAAAAATTAAAAAATTAAAAAATGAAAATGAAAAAAAATGCCCTATTCAACAATGTTGTTCTTTTGTTTTTGACATCATGTTATGAAGATGCCTTGGTTTGCGTGGAACTGCAAATTATTTACTTAATTAATTTATGAATATTTTCCTAAACCTTAGGTGGATCACAACATAATGTATACAATATATAAAAAAAAGAAGTTGCATTAATGAAACAAAAGAGAACAGCATCTTTAAATAATCCACAAACAGATCACTAACCGAACAACAAACCTGATAAATTCAGAATAGCAAAAAGACTATCCTAACTATCTGATTATCTATCCTGTTAGCGGTCTTCAGATGTTCGGTGCCAGCTGGTATCCAAATACCAACGCAAAATATCTGGTGTTATTTTAACCACTGTGGTTGTCATTTTAAAAAACACTTTAACTGCTGCAGGCTAAGTAATCGGCTCCTTAGCTTTCCAGATTAAATTGCAGCGCCCACCTACGAGACTCGACATCGATTTTTGTCACTCCTGCCTGCTTCAGAAAAGTGTCTTTGAATATCAGTAACTACGTATTCATTTTTTCTACTGTTATTTAAATATAAGTATACAATAGTTTTCTTGGTTGGTAAGCTCCATTAAAAACTCAGCTAAAATCACGAGACTTAAATTAATGATCAAGATCATAATTACTTGTAGCCAGTGTCCATATTCCATAAAATACCCATAAAGAAAATATATAAAAAAGTTGTTCAAGGTGAAGTATTCAGAATGTATTTCAGAGTAAGCAAAGGACCGAAGGGAAGAATCTACAAACTCAGGGGCCTTTTACCAAGCTGCGGGATAAAGGGCCCTGCGTTGACGGCAGGGGCCATTTTATTGCAGCGGGTAAAAAAAGCCCCCAGCACACAAAGCCATGCGGTAAGAAAACTGTTACCAGATGGCCATGTGAAGGGGAGCTCTTACCGCCACCAAATGAGGTGGGGATAAGGGTTCCCGTGCTAACCGGGCAGAATGTGGTGATGCCCAATTACTTCACCAACACAACTATATAAATGCGAATTTGTTTATTCATCTACTTTTCATATCATATAGATCTGAATATCACATGACTAAAAAACTCAATAAACCACACTACTCATACTCACTCAACACACATTCTTGCCCATCTATTCATCCAATTATTCACACCTCTCTTAAATCATTAACCAACTGTTTCATCTTCAGTATTATATCATAACGCTGTGAACAATATTGAATCAATACACTCTTATAGTTCTAAACCCCACCAAACATTAAATTTATGCAGAGTCACTACTATTCACGTCTCTTTTTGTAGCGTTACCGCTTCTCATTATTTATCCATGCCCATATAGATTGCAGAATGTTCCTGAAGTTAGTGTGGGTTCAATGGTTCAATGATTCACTCAGGCACATATGTACCAGTTCCTTCAGGATTTAGTAGAATTGTATATATCCTTTTCTGCTGTTCACCAATCACAGCATTTATGGTAGTAAACCTACCAACTCGCTTGTGTAGTTCTCGTCGCTTACGAATATCCCATATTGCTTCTATTGATCTTTTATGAGGGTGGAATTGTTTCAACCCAAAGTCTTGTATATTGGATGCCCAATTACTGCCACATTTCCACCGCACAAGCCATTAACAGGGGTTTTCTTTTTCCCCTGGAAATGGCATTCTACTGCCAGCGGCTGCATTGGACCGGCGACAGTACGGAAAGAGTGAGCGATAAGCCTGTATTGGGCTTACCGCCGCTCTGTAAAAGTGCCACTCAGGCTTCAATGTTCAAAAGTAAATGCCAGCACTACAGGCCGTTAGCACCATACTAGCGCCCGCACTTACCTGCACAGAATGTTCAGAGGGGTCTAGCGCGGGAAACAACAAACACGCCAGGCACTAGTGCAGATAGCATGCAATGTAGTCAACCTCTGTACATGAAGTCATTTTGTATTTCTCCCCAATGCTCAGAAAAGAGTGCCCAAAAGAAAACTGCCCTTACCACTGCAAAGAATAACACCAGGTTGGAGCAGTGTTGGAAGAGATTTCTCATGTTTCTCATGCTTCTCTCATGATTCTTTCTGCAAAATCTAAGAGTTTTGATTGCTTTTGGAAGCAGAAGGAAGACCATGCAAGCCCTTAAGCACTGGTCGTGAGAAACAGCAGACCCAAGTGAAAGCACACATTGACATGTGTTTCTTGTATCTAAATATAAGCGTCTAAGTTAAAAAAAAATTATAAAGGCTGTTAGGCCGCAGAAAACAGATGCCAATGTGTGCTTCATGTTCGGGTTTTATCTGGCGCATGTGCACAGGAGCCAAACTTACTGCAGAACTCTTCTGTGCATGCGCCAAGCACGATCCGTACCAAAGTACAATCTTCCCGCTGAACTCCCTAATGCTCAACGTTAAGAGTGTGCCTATATTTGCATCTCATTGCTTTGAGGCATTAGGGAGTTGTTCTTCTGCGCTGTTCTGGCGGTATTTTTATGGCGCTATTCGGAACAGCACCAGAGTTTTGAGCATTGGGGTATCAGCAAATACTCCTACCTACAAGCAGGTCAACTCACTCTCCAAACGTCATTCTCAACTTTCAACAAACAAGAAAAGGCCATCACCAGAAAGCCTCATCAAGAGATGACACACAGTCCTACACAGGCCCAGCCCTTGCTCCAAAAAGAACATGCTGTGGTATAAACAGAGAAAGAGAGAGGAAACTCTGGAAAGTTATTTGTTTGTACAGTCTGCCGGATTAAAGGCTGTGTCAGCTTTACTGGTTATACATTAAGGAGAGGAAACTCAGGCATGCAACAGTGTGAATCAGAATCTTCCATGAAGATCTCTTAAAAATAAAACAGAAGCTGGAACTCTGAGGCTTGACAAAATCCCATAACTTACCTTAGAAGACAATATGTGAAGAGGTCCGAGAGCTATTATTTTACAATACCAAAAAATCAAAACATTAATACTGTAACATTATCGATATTGAAAACAATCCTCATGATATTCAGCCACCAGCAGTCAGCACTTTCATAAATGCTGACTGCCACCAGTTGATTTGTGCCTGAATATTCAGTTCCAGCCACTAATCAGGTTCCAGCACTGCACATACAGGCATTCACTGGCTCCCGGTACTGGAGATATTCAGTACCAGTACCTGAATATCCATCTGGGCATGTTAGGACTGCATGTTGCCAGTGCCCAAATAACTTCAGGGACCGTCTTAATCTTGTCCCCAGACCACTCCAGCACTACCAAGGCAGTCTGCCCAGATATTCAGCAGTACTATCCAAGAAAGTGCCTCTGAATATCTGCGTTTGGGCTGGGCAGCACAGTTTTACCAGGCAAGAGGCTCTCCTACCCAGCAAATTGTTTTTAATATCAGCCCAATGTTCCTACAATCGAAACAAGAAGGGGTAACATAGTAGATGACGGCAGAAAAGACCTGCATGGTCCATCCAGTCTGCCCAACAAGATAAACTCATATGTGCTACTTTTTGTGTATACCTTACCTTGATTTGTATCTGTCATTTTCAGGGCACAGACCATATAAGTCTGCCCAGCACTATCCCTGCCTCCCAACCACTGGCTCTGGGACAGACCATATAAGTCTGCCCAGCACTATCCTCGCCTCCCAACCACCAGCCCCGCCTCCCACCACCGGCTCTGCCACCTAATCTCAGCTAAGCTTCTGAGGATCCATTCCCTCGGAACAGGATTCCTTTATGTTTATCCCACGCATGTTTGAATTCCGTTACCATTTTCCTCTCCACCACCTCCCGCGGGAGAGCATTCCAAGCATCCACCACTCTCTCCATGAAAAAATACTTTCTGACATTTTTCTTGAGTCTGCCCCCCTTCAATCTTGTATCGTGCCCTCTAGATATTCACTGTAAGATTTAAGAGTCAAAGTAACTGTATGTTTATGTTTATTAGATATTTAATAATCCACCAAAATTCCAAAGGATTGGGTCTAGGCGGTTTACAATATAAATCACACAAAGCATAAGAAAAGAACACCAATGTCAAGATACGACAGGAAACACAATCAAACAAAATAACTTAAAAAAAACACAAAACATAAAACCATAAAATCAAAAATTAAAACAATAACCATTTGTTCTTATTCCACATGGCTGGTGAAAAGCAAGTCAGCTGGGTTCAAGTAGTTTAACATCAAATGCCAGCTCAAAGAAGTGAGCTTCTAGACGTGAATTAAATTTGACAAAAGGGATTTCCATATGAAGATAAGGGGGTACATTATTCCACAGAAAAGGAGCCAAGACAAAGTACGTTGAACGACGAGTAGTTTCATAATAATTTTTGGTGAAGAAAGAACTAATCTGTCGATAGAACGAAGAGACCATGAAGAGGTATAAGGAATTGTAACAGTTTAAAGACAGAGAGGCAGATCCTAGTGACGTGCCCTATGAGCTATACACTGAACTTTAAACCAACATCTAAACTGAACAGGAAGACAATGTAGTTGAATGACGAGAGGAGTGATATGATCAAAACATCTTACAGGAATGTTTTATGTTCTTTAGCGTGTATATGTTTACATTGTATTTTTTCCTTAATATTGTTTTTCTGCATGTGAAAAAAATATGGACAAAACAATAAGGGGACACATTTGAAGTCTCTCCCTAAAACGCACATAAAATTTAACCTCAAACTTTTCATAGCAATCTAGAATCAATGCACAGGCTACTCTCCCAAAGATCAAGGAAGGAGCCAGTCCGCCTGATCGATAGGCTACACTTCAAATTGGAATTACTCGATGTTGGAATAATGAATTTCCAGGACAGACTCACAACTGGACTGACACTCTTGGAACACCCAACAAGAAGTCAGTTAGGCCCTCTAGAAGTCTACTCAGTTTTCCTAAGACCTTATAAATGGCTCCCCTCCTAACTCGCATACCATTCTTTTTTTATCATTGCATTTATCATGCTATATTCTGGCACATCTTGTAAAAGTGGATCACTAGAAGTGTCTTATACCAAGTGTAATATGATGGCCATCTTTTTAGTCAGTGTGGAAATATAATTATCACTGAAAATCCTGATAACTCTCATGACTTCTTTTTTCAACACTGAGAAACCTCTGAATGTTCAATCATCTGACACTCATCATGCTCTTGGTATCTCTTTGTTAGATATGTTGAAAGATGTGTCCTTGTGCTACTTAAGTGTATGGGTTCCTGCTAAGAACCTAATAGAAGAAAAAGAGTCATAGAATCATGCAGAATTCTAATGGGCTGGCCTTGATGAGTCCTGTCTGCAATCAATGCTCCAAACTTATGAAGTTTTTCATGCATTGAGTTACTCAAACTCCAAGCAATTTGTACAGAGCTGGCATACATCCTACGCCGCAATGTTGGCATTGCAGCCAAGTTATTGGCTCTCTTAGTCATTTGATTTTAGATTGATTTAAATTTCCCCTTTTTTGTCCCCCATATGGAGGGATGTTTGTACTTTACTTCCAGCCCCCCCCCCCCCACGCCCCACCTACTTTGGCAATATTTTTCAACTCCTCATTAAAAACTTTACAGCTGTCCTCTACCCAATGGTGGTTATTGGATATTTTGATTTCTCTTGCTTTTCAACAGCTACTCAGTAATTGGAAAACATCCAAGAATAATATCTCTGTCTTTGGTGTAACACGGTACTGCAGTGTTATAAATATGAGGCACTGGTGGCCCAGAAATGATTATAATTACAATTGTTCCAGAAAAATCTGGTGACATTGGAACAAATTTTGAATGGTTCTTAATTCTTCTTTGCTGCCCTTTCAAGTGCTACTAAAGTGTCGCTGATGACTTTATGGCTGATTACTGTATTTTATTTTATGATGTTTCCTGATATTCACTCTCAAAAATTGATTTTGGCTTCATTAACGGATGCAGCCTTCTCTTGTATGGCGCCTAGACTGTGGAATTTGTTGTTGGCTGAATGTTGAACCCTCTCTTGTAAAATTTAAAATGATAGTGAAAACTTGGCTTTTTAGACAGGCTTTTGCAGATTTGCTGGGTTTGTAATTTTAGATTTTGTTTATTAGGTTTATCTCTTTTTTTTTCTTTTCCCTCTTCTTGTGTTCTGCAATATTATTTTATTAGGTTTTATTATTGTTATACTATTACATTCCCATCCCATATTTTAGGTTTTGTGAGTTCAGCTGTGTCTGTATTATGTTGATTGTTATTTGTTCAGTTATTACATTTTAATATGTATACCGCCATGATGGAATTTGAATGTAGTATATTAAGTTCTCATAACTAAAATAAATAAATAAATTGCCCCTTGTTTTATGGTGCTTGGGTTGATGAGTTTTTGTTGTTTAGCTTGGCTGAGTTTAAAAAGGGGTTAGACAGTTTCCTAAAGGACAAGTCCATAAACCGCTACTAAATGGACTTGGAAAAAATCCATAATTCTAGAAATAACATGTATAGAATGTTTGTTCGTTTGGGAAGCTTGCCAGGTGCCCTTGGCCTGGATTGGTCGCTGTCGTGGACAGGATGCTGGGCTCGATGGACCCTTGGTCTTTTCCCAGTGTGGCATTACTTATGTACTTATGTTGTGTTCTGTGTTTCTTTTCCAAAATGTTAATAGAGAGATTTAAGTTTAAAAGTTGATAGGAGGACTAGGCCCTACTCTGAATTAATTTTTACTACATTTAGAAATACCAGAGTTCTAGTGTTTGGGTGCAACAAAGAACAAACCAAACCTATTTTGCTGGTGTATATGCACATCTTGCTAGGATAGCAGCAAAAACTAGCACTTTCTGGTTTTGACTTGCCTTTCATAACATTTGCCATATTGCTCCACTGACAGGTTTTACCATTTGACACAACAGCATAGATGATTTTCCTCACTGCACACTCTGTATAATACATCAGAAATAAAATGTTGGATCACTAGCTGAGTACAGCAGGTTTATACATTCTCTGCCTCCGAAAGACCCCACATAACCGAAAACTGAAAAGAGGTTGGTGCATCAGAGGAATATATAATGTTTTTATTATAAACTGCTTTAATTTGCCTGCAACAAAAGTGGTATAGTAAACTCAAACAATAAATGATAAATGATAAGATTTACAGTGAGATTTCCTTGTCTCTTGTGCAGGAGAAAGGGATGACACCCAAGAGTAAAGACAATCAAGAAATAACATTGAATTTTTGAGGCTGACTACAAAGAGTGGCATAATCGAACGGGGCGCCCAAGTTTTCATGAGGGCGTTCTTGCAGGATGGCCCTGCGAAGGGGCGGGGAAACCCGTATTATCAAATCAAGATGGGCGTCCATATTTCGTTTCAATAATACGGTCGGGGACGCCCAAATCTCAACATTTAGGTTGACCTTAGAGATGGTCGACCTAAATGTTGAGATAGTCGACCTTAGAGATGGTCGTCCCCAGTTTTCAGCCATAATGGAAACCAAGGACGCCCATCTCAAAAATGACCAAATCCAAGGCATTTGGTCGTGGGAGGAGCCAGAATTCGTAGTGCATTGGTCCCCCTCACATGCCAGGACACCAACCGGGCACCTTAGGGGGGACTGCAGTGGACTTCACAAATTACTCCCAGGTGCATAGCTCCCTTACCTTGGGTGCTGAGCCCCCCCAAACCCATTCCCCACAACTGTACACCACTACCATAGCCCTAAGGGGTGAAGGGGGCACCTACAGGTGGGTACAGTGGGTTTTGGGTGGGTTTTGAAGGGCTCACATTTACCACCACAAGTGTAACAGGTAGGGGGGGATGGGCCTGGGTCCGCCTGGCTGAAGTGCACTGCACCCACTAAAACTGCTCCAGGACCTTGCATACTGCTGTCATGGAGCTGGGTATGCATTGAGGCTGGCATAGAGGCTAGCAAAAAATATTTTTAAAGGTTTTTTTAGGGTGGGAGGGGATTGGTGACCACTGGGGGAGTAAGGGGAGATCATCCACGATTCCCTCCGGTGGTCATCTGGTCAATTCGGGCACCTTTTCACGGCTTGGTCGCAAGAAAAAATGGACCAAGTAAAGTCAGCCAAGTGCTCATCAGGGACGTCCTTCTTTTTCCCATTTTCAGCCGAGGACGCCCATCTCTTAATCACACCCCAGTCCTGCCTTTGCTACAGTGCCGACACCCCCCCCCCCCCCCCCCCCCCCCCTGTGAACTTTGGTCGTCCCCGTGACGGAAGCAGTTGAGAATGCCCAAAATCAGCTTTCGATTATGCCGATTTGGGCGAGCCTGAGAGAAGGACGCCCATCTCCCGATTTGTGTTGGAAGATGGGCGCCCTTCTCTTTCGAAAATAAGCCTGAAAGTACAGTAACATTAACTGGCTCAGAACACATACAGGAGGCTAAGGTTTGGGATATACTTCAGCTGACGCGGTGTCTGTGTTACAGAAACTTGTTATGAGCAGGGAAAACATTTTGACTTCAGAAAAGTAGAGTTTGTTTTAAAGATTCAGAAAAAACAACCCCAGAAGAGGTCACCTTTTAGAAAAGACGCTTCTATTTTTCCTTGTAAAATGTTTGACAAGCCGAAATGACCTCGCAACCTCCAGCCATACATTTATGTCACCTTTCAATGGCTGATTATGTAGAGAGCAAAGGAAATTCCACTGGAGAACTGGATCTATTGAACAAGGGGTCCTTTGTTTGCTCAGTCAGACATGCTGCCTAAGCTTAACCAACTACATTGCAGTGACCAGCATAAAAAGTGGAAACCTGCCAAACCCCTGTTCAAACTGTTCCTCCAGGGGTTGCATATATGGTCGATCACATTGGACTGGCATCTAGGAATGGACCTGGGCTGTGCATACATTCATGTGCCATTCAGTTAAACAAGAGAATGACCTAAACGTATTTGCAGTCAGCTTAACTGAAAATGGTATCGAAATGATGTTAATGAATTGCAATTACAACCTTTCGAATCCTATAGAAATAGAAAAATGGTCACAACACAACAGTTTCATCTTGTAATAACTGAAAATGTGAGTTGCTAATTCTGGTCAAAATTACTTTGATCTTCCTTTCCACTGCAGCACATTGTGCTGTGGTAGATACTGGAGTTAAGATACTGACCTTCGTATGGTTTTTTTTTTTCACCTTTCTTGTTTAGGGGCTCTTTTACTAAGGTGCACTAGCGTTTTTAGCTTGTGCTACAAATCAGCTGGCTCTAAATGCTGAAATGCACCTTAGTAAAAGACACTCCCCCCCCCCCCCCCCCCCCCCATGTTTGCTGTGGTTCTGTTTATAACCCTCACTGCACTTCTATCTTTGATGGACAACAGGTACAGGAACCATAGGTAGTGAAAAAAGTGTACACATGGAGTGGTAACAGGAAGCAAGACCTTAATCAGTAACAAAATTGTACTGAAATATTTCAGATATATTGAATTACTTGGAGGAAAGAAGAAACAAATGGGTCTATTTTAATCAAAATGTGTGAATGTCTCTTCAAGTGACCAGCAGTGGCGGCCCTTCCATTAGGCCAACTGAGGGGGGGGGGCTTCAGATGGCACTTTCCAGGAGAGGCATTCTTCCCTTCCCTCCTCAATCCTCTTCCCCATGTTTACCTTATTTTTTTCATTTCCAAAAGGCGGCAGTGGCATCGATTCCCATAGGCTGCCATGCTGCCAGAACCAGCCTCTTCTCCCTACTGCGGTTCACCTGTTGACGTAACTTCATGTTTCCTCTGAGGCGGGACACAAAAAGCGAAGAGATCGGTGGCACCGCAGCAATGCAGCCTATAGTAATCGATGCCACTGCCGCCTTTTGGAAAAGAAAAAAATAAGGTAAACTTGGAGAAGAGGGTTGGGGGGGAGATGCCAGACCGGGCATGGGTGCAATCTTATCCCTGCCTCGGGCGGCAGATTGCCTTGGACCACCACTGTAACAGGTCACTTAGGTATCCTAACCTTTTTATCCTACCCTATCCCACTTTCAACTTGTTTATTCTCCTAACTATGGTTCACATCCTCACCCCAGCAAGAATATTCCCCATCAGCTAAAAATGAGAGAAAGTACTTCATAAAGGGGGCATGTCCACATAGCCAATGCAACTGGAGGCTTAAACTACTGTTAATATCTGAGTGTTCCTTAAAATATTTTGCTTATAAATACAAATATTTAGAAATCATTTTAATGTCATCACTCGTTTGAAAACTATATAAATGAACATCAAGGTTTTTTATGTGACCCTCTTAGCGAAATGGTAGCAGAAGTGGGATTACAAATAACAGAGATAAGGGCTATAAAAGTCTCGAAAGTCAACTTTCAGTTTTGAAAATTTTGTGTACTCGAGGGGCATTTTCGAAAGAACATCTAAGTCAGAATTGAGACACCCTACTCATAACGCCCCCCAAAAAGTTCATCTCACAGTAATTTTCAAACAGAAAAGACATCCAGATTTCCTGTTCAAAAATACGTGAGAAGGATGCCCTTACCCTGGAGACGTCCATGCTGAACAACCATCTTACAAACTGAAAACATTAAGGGGCCCTTTTACTAAGCTGTGTAGGTGTCTACGTGCACCCAATGCACGTCAATTTGGAACTACTGCCTGGCTACCGCGTGGCCAGGCGGTAATTTCATTGTTTATGCGCGTCCAGCACACGCGCCAGAAAATATTTTTTATTTTCTGGCACGCAGTGCTAACTGGGCGGTAATTGGCACTGCATGCTCGCTGACGATTACTGCCCAGTTAATGCGTGAGACATTACCACTAAGTGAATGGGTAGCGGTAAGGTCTCAGGCCCAAAATGGACACACACCAATTTTCACTTTGCTGAACATCCATTTTGGCCCCCCCCCCCCCCCAAAAGGCCTTTTTTGCAGGTGCGCTGAAAAATGGACCTGCACGCATCCAATACACATGTCTACAACAGTGCAGGCCATTTTTTGGCTCACCCTAGTAAAAGGAACCCTAAAATATAAACGGGGGGGGGGGGGGGAGGTGGGCAGAAGCGTAGCCAGGTTGAGGGCACAGTGGGGGGTGGGGGGGGGTGGGGAGAGGGGACTGCCGACGGCACCAGTGCATATTTTAAAAGTGACAGATTGCGTCACAAATAGGCACCAGTGCTGTCAGAAGTCCGTTTGGGGGAGCTGCCACTCCCCTGCTAACCCACCTAGCTACGCCTCTGAGGGTGGAGTGACAAGGCACAGGGATGTCCGTCTGGCAGCATTCTTACAAAAGTGACCAAACAGATGTTGATGTAGAGCAGAGGAGTAGACTAGTGGTTAGTAGAGTAAACTGTAAACCAAGGGACAAAGGTTCAAATCCCACTGTGCTTTACACCAGCAAAACCCATTTTTTTTGTAAATGTGATTCCTCCAGGAACAGAAAAATGCCACTTCAATAGCCTTCAGGCGACATATTTTTAAGTACAGTAAGCATTTTTCTGTTCCTGGAGGGAGTCCCAGAGGAAAAAAAAATTAATAGAGGTACAGTGGGATTTTAACCTTTGCCCCTTGATTTACATCCACCACACTAACCACTAGGTTAACTCCTCTAATCTGCTAGCTGCTTTGTCAGAATGGCCATAAAACCTGCAACTGATATACAGCCTGGTTTTTCTTTCTGCTTTCATTTTCAGGGGAGATGGAGGGGAACAGCAACCACTGGAGGGATTAAGGAGGGTTCATGCCTTAATCTTTCCAGTGATTAGCTGCTCATTCAGAGCACCTTTCTGTAACTTGAGGATACAGATCTAATAAAAATGTCCTCCTTTTTTAGACATGACATGTCTTCCTGTTTGAAAATCGCAGTTCTACTTTTGGGCCTTCCCTAGTCCAGCCCAAAATTAGTATTTGGACGTTTTTAGCAGATGGAATTTTTTTAGGCATTTTGAGACATCCATCTGCTTTGAAAATGTGCACCATAGGGTCAGTAGAATGGGACTATGCAATTTTGTTTCAGAACTTTGATGATTCTCATGTTCTACAGCCTAAAAACTGCAGGTACCTAAAGTGGGGTGTGTGATTTCTGCGATTAATTACTTATTTATTTAAAATATTTATAAACCGCACTTACAATCTAGGCAGTGTACAATATAAAAACATACATAAAATCAAAACAAACCAAAGACAAAACACACAATATATACAGTCTGCTATATTACTTTGAGGCCCTAAGCCGTGTAGGCGCATATGCGCATCCTACACACATCAATTTTCAACTGCCACCCGGCTACCGCGTAGCCTGGGTGGTAATTTCATTTTTTACACACATCTGCTATGCGCTCCGAAAAATTTTCCAGTGCACGGTGCTAACCGGGCGGTAATCGGCATTGTATGCGCGCTGACGATTACCACCCAGTTAAACACGTGAGACCTTACCGTTAAGTCAATGGGTGCCGGTAAGGTCTCAGGCCCAAAATGGATGCACACCAATTTTCATTTTGCCACACATCCATTTTTGGCCCAAAAAAAGGCCTTTTTTGCAGGTATGCTGAACAACGGACCTGTGCGCGTCTAATACAAGCATCTACACCAGTGCAGGCCATTTTTCGGTGCACCTTAGTAAAAGGACCCTTTTCTGATTTAATTAGCCAGCAAAAATAGACTGCCATGCATAAGTACAATACGCTTGAAGAAAGATGTGCCTTCTTTACCCCACTTTTGTTACCTTTTCAGTCAGCAGGTCACATATTAAATGCTGATGTGATTTATATTATTCCTTATTAGTATTTTTGCACAATTTGAGGAACATTTGGTCTTGCCCTAATTTATAAATTCAGTTATGCAAATAAAAAAAATGTGATGTGCTCTGAAGGCATACATCTTTTAAGCTCTTTCCAATTTGTAGAAAAGTAATTTATGGGCAAGTAATATCCTTGAGTGATTATGGCAATATTACGCAACCTTGGTACTACTGAAACAATCTAGGAAGCTGCATTCAATTCAATTTCAATGCCAAATTATTTGTCATTTATTCATTATGACTAAAGGCTTGAATTGATTTTAATTATAGAAGAAATGACTGCTGCATTTCAGAAGCAATTCATGTCAGTTGTTATTTCCTATCTAATTGGTGCAACCTCGATGCCACACAATTGACAATAAAATCTTTGGCTAGTTGTCAAATTCCTATCTTGTTTTTGTAAACCCAAAGTACAGCAAAGAATGCCGAATTGTTTGCCGTCACCCAACTAAAACATATTATTCTTCTTTTAGTAATGGACAGCTATTTATGGGCCAGGGGTATTACGTATATTTCCCATCACCACAAAAGGGGGATTTTTTATTTTTTTTTTACTAAAGTAAAAGGTGGAGGTGGTGGAGTCGAGGACTGTTCCAGAATTTAAAAAGGCATGGGATAAGCATGTGGGATCGCTTAGGAACAGGAAGAATTAGGGGTTACAGAGGATGGGCAGACTGGATGGGTCATATGGCTTTTATCTGCCGTCATGTTTCTATGTTTCTAAGCTGTTAACACACACATTAAAGCATGTTAACTGCTACTGCAGAAGTGCGTTAACAGATGCCACAATGGCATGATGGTTTGTCGTGTTAATTTGTGTGTTAACTGCTTATTGTGTTAGGAGGCAGGAAGAAGGTGGGTCATGGGCGGAGAATGGACATGGACTGCATAATGTGGTGAGTGCACAGTACATAACACTCGCCAACTTTCATCTGTGCAGTTAGTGTGGCTTTACTTACTGCCTCCCCAACAGGAAACGTTAAGTGCAGCTGTGCTAATTGCGACAAGGCATTGTGGAGCCCTTTTACTAAGCTGTGGTAAAAAAAATAAAAGTGGCCTGCGGTAGTCTGGATGCATGCAATTGGCACATGTTGGGCCATTTTTTAAAGTGGCTGGGGAAAAGGGCTTATTAAGTGGGGCAGTAAATGGCCAAGCACTAAAATTAAAAGTAATGCATGGCTATTTACTACCTGAGCCCTTACTACTACCCATTGCCCTAGCATTAAGAGCTCATGCGCTACTCAACTGGAAATCAGTCAAAACATGCCAATGTGGCCACGCTGCCGATTACTGCCGGGAACGCCCCCTGCAGTAGAAAATAGAAAAATATTTTCTACCGTAGGAAACAATGCATGCCAAATTCAAAATTACCGCTGGGCACCTGCTCCCGCGACTTAGTAAAAGGGTCCCTATCCAGCTGATTTTCGAAAGTGATCGCTGCCCGTCTTCCGACACAAATCGGGAGATGGGCGGCGATCACCCAAATCAGCATAATCGAAAGCCGATTTTGGGCGGCTTCAACTGCATTCCGTCGCGGGGCCGGCAAAAGTTGAAAGGGGGCGTGTCAGCATGGTAGCGAAGGTGGGACGGGGGCGTGCGTTGAGATGGCTGGCTTCGCCCGATAATGGAAAAAAGAAAGCCAGCTGTCAGGAGAATTTGGTCCGTTTATTTGGACCCTTTTTTTTTTAGGTCCAAGTCCCAAAAAAGTGCCCCAACTGACCAGATGACCACTGGAGGGAAGCGGGGATCACCTCCCTTACTCCCCCCAGTGGTCACCACCCCCCTCCCACACACACAAAAAGAAAATCAGACATTTTTTGCCAGCCTGTATGCCAGCCTCAAATGTCATACCCAGCCCTCTGACAGCAATATGCAGGTCCCTGGAGCAGTTTGTAGTGGGTGCAGTGCACTTGAGGCAGGTGGACACAGGCCCATCCCCCCCCCCCCCCCGTTACACTTGTGCTGGTAAATGGGAGACCCTCAAAACCCACTGTACCCACATGTAGGTGCTCCCCTTAGGGCTATGGTAATAGAGTTGTGGGCAGTGGGTTTTGGGGGGCTCAGCACACAAGGGAAGGGTGCTATGCACCTGGAAGCTAATTTTGTTTTTTCTTAATTTTTTTAAAGTGCCCCCTAGGGTGCCCAGTTGGTGTCCTGGCATGTCAGGGGGGCCAGTGCACTAGAAATGCTGGCTCCTCCCACACCCAAATGCCTTACGTTTCGCCGGATTTGAGATGGCTGGCTCCGGTTTCCATTATGGCTGAAAATCGGAGTCAGCCATCTCATCTAACCCCAGCGAGCGATTTGGCCAGCGCCAAGCATATTTCGAAAATACGCTTGGCTCTGCCCCTTCGCGGAGCCGGCCCCAAAGATGGCTGCCCACTGATTTGGCCGGCGCCATTCAATTATGCCCCTCCATGTGCACTAATGCACAAGTCTATGTTTTAATTCCAGAGGACATCCTGGGCACACCCCCAACATTTATCATGCAGCCTTTGCACTTAACAAGCTTTGTTAGAGCGCATTAAGGGGCCCTTTTAATAAGGCACATAGGCGCCTACGTGCGTATGTGTGTTAAATTGGAACTGCTACCACGTGCCCTGGGTGGTAATTTCATTTTTGATGCGCGTCCGTAACACGCAGTAAAAATTTTCTACCACATGGCGCTTACCTGGAGGTAATCAGTAGTGTATGCATGCTGACAACTGCTGCCCAGTTAACACATGAGACCTTACTGCTAAGTCAACAGGTGGCAGTAAGATCTCATGTTGAAAATGGACGCACGCTGGTTTTAATTTTGCCGCACGTTCATTTTCGGCTACAAAAAAAAAAGGCCTTTTTTGCAGGTGTGCTGAAAAATGGACCCGCGCGTGTCCAAAACATGTGCTTACATCAGCAAAGCCCATTTTTCAGCGTGCCTTAGTAAAAGGGCCCCTAAGTGCTAAAATTGAACCCACTTTACTAAAAAAGACTCCCAAAGGCTTTTTCTCCCATGACAATTCTATGAAAAAATATTTGGAGTGTAAATTTGCAAAGATCTTTTGAACATATAATAAAACCAGTTCATTGGAGTGGGGAATTCCACCTTTTCTGCTGATTTGCCCTGTTCTTTAACTACTACATTTAGGGCCCTGTTTTAGCATGCACTAAATTATGGACATCTCTAGCCATAGGAGCCAACTTTTCAAAATTATTGGGGGTGCTAAGCCCAATGGAAATAACCCCTCCCTGTACACATACAAGGAATTTTCTCAATATTGGGGGTGCTCAAGCACCCACAGCACCCACAGAGTCGGCTCCAATGTCTCTAGCATTAGCATGTGCTAAAAATGCTAGCCCATCTACAGTGCAGCTTAGTAAACAGGGCCCTACTGAACCTAGAACTCCTCCCACAGAAAATGCACTGGGCCCATTTTCAAAATCAAAGTGTCTTTTTAGTTTCATCCCATTTCATTAATTTACTATGCTACAGAAGCTGGATCTTCATCTCCCATAAGAATCCATTGTGTCATATTTTGAGGGGCTTATTTCTCTGTAAGGTCCAGCCTGATTTGGCCTATTTTCAAGCTTATTAAGTCTTTTTATTGGTTTTACCTTCATGCCAAGTTTCATCCTATTCCCTTAAATTGTCAGAGAGTTATTTTGCCTCAGTCAGAGAGATAGACAGATATTCTTGACTCCTTGTTTGTAATTCTTTCCAACTTCCATTGGGTTGGAAAGAATTAAAATGGAAGACTTATATAGTCATTTTAAAATGACTTACATCTTTACAAACAATGCCCTTTTGCTCCAGATCATAACTATTTTAGAAGACATTTCTACAGTATTCACATGGAAAAAAGAGAAAAAATTAATTGCAATCTGTAATCCGAAGAACTAATTTGTTTCTATCTCTGATTTACCTGATATTACATGAAGGAATAGTGTGCAAGAATTTGTATATCCTCTCTTAATTTGGGGCAACTGTGCAATGATAACCTTTTATTATCAGGCTTTGTTTACAGGGCTCTCTAATTCATGCTTCCTTCAATTTCAAAACCAAGTTACAGTCCAAAGATTTTCCTGCTACAAAACAGGATACAGCAAGAAGAAGAGAACATAGATAGGGGTCTGAATACCTTCAACTGGGGACCTTGTTGCATAAAGATTTACACCAAGGCTCAGTAAACCTATTTGAAATGCTGTAGAGAAGCCACTTCTGGCCTGCTATGGCTCACTGCAAGCTCTTTAGGAACAGTCACACAGTCAGGTACTTACAGCAGAATAATGTCTTTTATTTCACAAAAATATAAAAACCAAATCAAGCTAATACTTGATAACTGAAATACATTGATCATGATTGTGTTGACATTGTAATGTAGCATACTATCAGGCTCATTTTCGAAAGAGATGGATGTCCTTCTCACAGGGTCGTCCAAATCGGTATAACTGAAAGCCGATTTTGGACGTCCCCAACTGCTTTCCGTCGCAGGGATGGCCAAAGTTCAAGGGGGCGTGTCAGAGGCGTAGTGAAGGCGGGACTTGGGCGTGCCTAACACATGGACGTCCTCGACCCATAATGGAAAAAAAAGGGCTTCCCTGACAAGCACTTGGACAACTTTACCTGGTCATGATTTTCTTATAACCAAGGCACAAAAAGGTGCCCGAAATGACCAGATGACCACCGAAGAGAATACAGGATCACCTCCCCTTACTCCCCCAGTGGTCACCAAACCCCTCCCACCCTCAAAAAACTATCTTTAAAATATTTTTTTGCCAGCCTCTATGCCAGCCTCAGATGTCATACCCAGGTCCGTGACAGCAGTATGCAGGTCCCTGGAGCAGTTTTAGTGGGTGCAGTGCACTTCAGACAGGTGGACCCAGGCCCCCCCACCTGTTACGTTTGTGGAGGAAACAGCGAGCCCTCCAAAACCCACCACAAACTCACTGTACCCACATCTAGGTGCCCCTCTTCACCTGTAAGGGCTATGGTACTGTTGTACAGTTGTGGGTAGTAGGTTTTTTTTTTTGGGGGGGGGGGGGTTGGGGGGCTCAGCATCCAAGGTAAGGGAGCACCTGGGAGCAATTTGTGAAGTCAACTGCAGTGCCCCCTAGGGTGCCTGGTTGGTGTCCTGACATGTGAGGGGGGATCAGTGCACTAGGAATGCTGGCTCCTCCCATGACCAAATGGCTTGGATTTGGTCATTTTTGAGATGGCCGGCCTTGGTTTCCATTATCGGCGAAAACCGAGGTCAGCCATCTCTAAGTCCGGCGACCTCAACATTTTGGTCGACTATCTCTAAGGTTGACCTAAATGTTGAGATTTGGCTAGCCCCGACCGTATTATTGAAATGAAAGATGGACGTCCATCTTGTTCGATAATACAGTTGGCTCTGCCCCTTCCCGGGGCCATCCCCGGAGATGGGCGCCTTTAGAGATGGGCGCCCCCGTTCGATTATGCCCCTCAGTGTGGCTCAGAAGATTGCCCAGGTAGCCCGATAGAGGTCCAGGGCCCCTGAGAGATGTCGTGTACTTGGAGACGTTCCATGCAGAGATCTCGGATCATCAAAATGCGCCAATGCTGAATGGTCAATCCCATGGAGGATAGCCAATGCTGAAGGACAGCTTTAAGTACAAACAACACCAGCTGCCGGAATAAACGATTACACCCATGTCTCATCGGTATGTCCGGTATATAGGTGCTAAACAAGAGCAAGGGTGTACCAGCCACTGAGATGGACCAAATCTTAACAAAGAATTGAAGAAGTTGGATAACAGGACAGGTCCAAAACATGTGGCCAAGATGTGCCCTGGGAACCTGGCACCTGGGGTACTGTCCTGTAGTGGTCAGACCAGCCCAACTCACACTATGAGGTCCTCTGAAACTGGGGACCAGTGACTCAGCAGAGATGCCTGAAGGGGGCACATGTGGAAATGAGCCCAGGGGACAACTTCTAGAGTCACTGCCATCAAACCCAAGCCCTGGGTCTTGGGAGAGACAGCAGATGGTGGATCTGGTCCCAGAGCTTCACCTGGTGATCAAGAGGAAGAAACAGTCATAATTGGTATTGAACCGGACCTCCAGATATTCCAGATTTTGAGTTGGAGTAAAAAGGCTATTGTCGAAGTTCACCACCCAATCCAGAGAGGTCAGGAAGGACACCACCCTGGAGGTTGCTGCAATGCTCTCCTGTTCGGAAGGGGCCCGAATCAGCCAGTCATCCAGATAATGATGAACCTGAGTCCTTTCCTTCGTAGAAAGGCAACTACCACCACTGTGACCTTAGAAAAGGTTTAGTGCACCATGGGAAGCCTGAACGGCATGGCCTGGAATTGAAAGTGTCTCCCTAGAATGCAAAATGGAGAAACTTCCGTGAGGTGGCCAGATAGGGATGTGCAAATAAGCCTCCTTGAGGTCCAAAGATGTCAAATATTCTCCTGGCCAGACCGAGGCTATAACAGATCTCAGCATCTCCATCCAAACGTACTGCAGTCTGAGCAATCTGTTGACTCCTTTGAAATTCAACATCAGATGAAATGTCCCGATTTCCCCATTCCACAGGAGGAACAGATTTCACCACCCCTCTCACGTCCTCATCCACCATGCAGTGAGTCTCAGAAAGCTCAGAAGCAACTGAGAAGGCATATTTGGACTCATGAGATGATGGGGAAACTTCTCTGGCTGCCTAACAGAATCAATTCTCCATCTCTTAGACAGGTGATCCCCCAGCTGTTGCCTTTTGAGTAAAAAGGCCTGATACAAAAGCAATACAAAGTCCGCGAAGAGGAGGAAGGGTCTAAGAATTGGGCAGGAAGCACTGGGACAAGCCCTCTGCATTTTTCAAAATGGCAGTGATGAAATCGCAAGCTGCTGTAACCATGGAAAAGCCCACCCAAAACCAGTGCATCGGCCAGTATGGTTCTCTCCTGTACCAGGACCCCCCCCCCCCACCAAGTCAGCCAAATTTAGTTCCAGGCCCCCCAAAGCCCCCATGCACATCTTGCATTGCCCCAAAGTGGTTATCCTGCTGCCAGAAACAACCCTGCTTCACATGTTCTGCTGAAAGGCTCCCTTCCTCCTACCCCCTCTCCCAGCCTGCGATACCTAAAGCTCCTCCTCTCCCCCCTGCCACCCACTCCCAAGATCTAGGTAGGCCCCCCTCAGGCCTACCTGAATTTCCTGGTGGTCCATGTGGGACATAGGGGGCAGTAGTTAAGCCCCCTCACTGCTGCCCCTTGCGGCAAGCATTTGCAAATGACTGCCGCAACCTGTTGCGGCCCACTGCAAGGGGCAGGAGTGAGGGGACTTCACTACTGCCCCCTATGTCCCACATAGACCACCAGGAAATTCACGCAGACTCGGGGGGGGGGGGCCTACCTAGATCTCTGGAGGGTTGGGGTGGGGGAGCCTCATTCTGGAGGAGGGAGAGGAAGGACTTTAGGTTTCATGGGATGGGGGAGGGAATAGGAGGGAGGGGGATCTTTAGGAAGCCAGGAAGATCAGGAGATCTTAAAGGGCTAATAATGGTTATTTATTTAACACATTTATACCCCCCATTTTCCCACTAGTTATGCAGGTCCTGGCCTAATTAACCCACTTAGCTATGGGGGTGTCAGCACTGAATATGGCTGGCACTCGCATAAATCTGGGCTCTTTCCTTATGCTGCCCCCAGTACTGCCCCTGACCTGCCCACTATTTTTGGCAGCAGTCAGAGGTAATATTCAGTGGCACTGAACACTTTAGTGCCACTGAATATTGGGGGGGGGGGGAGGCGGTGACAGGTGATATAAGTAGGCATGTACCCACATTCCTCTTATATTTCTCTCCCTAGTGATGCAACTAGCCAGTCTGGCTTCCAAGATATCACGCTGACTGGGGCAAACTCAGAATATTCAGTGGCACATACTAGGATGATGCCACTGAATATTTAGGCAGACTTCAGCAGCATTATCCAATTACTCAGAGGTTACGATTCAGGAGCTACCTGGGCAAAACAGATGTATGCTTTTGGTAACCGGATAACTATCCATTTAACATAGGAGACAGCACTGAATATCCGGGTCTAATTCAAGTGGTTTAAAGAAACGCTGACCAACACCAGCTGAATATTGATTCTCCTGTTTTATTGAAAATTTGGACAAAAGTCACTTTTTTTAACTGAAATTTTTGTAAATATTTTTTCAATCTTTGCTGTGGATGTCTATTAATTCTTTCATGTTCTTTTTTTCTCCATTCTAGTTTATTCTCTTCCCTCTTACATAGTAACACAGTAACATAGTAGATGACGGCAGAAAAAGACCTGCACGGTCCATCCAGTCTGCCCAAGAAGATAAATTCATATGTGCTACTTTTTTATTTGTACTGTCCTCTTCAGGGCACAGACCGTATAAGTCTGGCCAGCCCTATCCCCTCCTCCCAACCACCAACCCCGCCTCCCACCACCAGCTCTGGCACAGACTGTATAATTCTGCCCAGCACTATCCTCGCCTCCCAACTACCAGTCCCGCCTCCCACCACCAGCTCTGGCACAGACCGTATAAGTCTGCCCAGCACTATCCCTGCCACCCAACCACCACCCCCGGCACAGACCGTATAAGTGTGCCCAGCACTAGCCCCGCCTCCCAACCACCAGCTCTGCCACCCATCCTTTATCTTTCCCCCTCCCATCTACAATCCTATAAAGAATTCTTGTCCTTTTCCCTCTCCCAATTATGTCTGATCTGTTCAGTTTTTGCACTTGGTTTCAAAACATATGGTTCTGTGTGAGGCAGCAGGCAACTATGGCAGCAACATTGGGTCTGTGCCTGTATCAATCCAGCAGGACCAGCGGTAGTGATGGCAAGAACCTGACAACAGAATTGGTCTAGCAGTAACATTAGCACTGGACTGACAGGAGACAAGCAAGTGTTTGACTATTCCCCACAAGTCTGTGGAACGGGCAAGATTCTGCCGTGGCCACAGAATTATGGGAAACTGAGGGCTCTGCGCATGACGCATGAAAGTACTTCAGTGACATTTGCACCCCGGTGCTGATTTTCTCTTTGTCTTGTTGTTGTTACATAGCCTCGCATTTCAGAAACATTTAGTAAGAGAAAGAGGTATCCCATGGGGCTAGCACTTTCCAGCCACTGAATAATTAATCTTCTCTTTGTTCCTCATAGCAAACATTCAGAAATATTATGCCTGAGGTCTGTCAAACAGCATCAGACAGCCATATATGTGAATCCATCAATAAAGTGTCAGCACATTACAAGGCACTAGCTTATAATCTAGAGAGAGACCCAACAACACTTGTCAATATCACAAAAGGTTTCACCTCACCGAGATGCAACTAAAGATGCAATACTTAGGGATGCTAAAATACATTTTATTTTTTATTATTTCAATTGGAATGTTTGTTTTCTTCTGCACAAGGAGGTCATATGAATTTGAGGACACAACAATGCTGCTTAAAGAATTATAATGCTCTGTACTGGTGCAGAAGGCACTTATGTTCATTTTTTAAAGGTATACACAACCATGAACTGATTCACTAAAATGTAGTATGTTACAGCAAGGATCTGTTATTTTTAACATGACTGATTCACTAACCTGTCTGATTCACTAACCTGTCTGCATTCATTTGTGTAAATGACAGCACGAGTTGCTGTTTTTTAGTGAAAGGAGCCGTACCTAGTAATCGAGCTGGTTATAAAGAGCACAGACCAGTGGTCCATGGACACCTGAAACACACAGTGAAATTCCTTAATGCAGTATCTCACTGTATTTTATTTTATGGTATTTTAAAGTTTTTTGTAAATTGATGCATTGCCAACTGCTTTGCTGTGGTCTGTTGAAAGGTGGTTAAGCCAATTCCAAAATAAACTTGTGCTTAATGTGGCAACTTTCTGTATTCCTAAATTTATTTATTTAGATTTTGTTCACACCTTTTTTAGTAGTAGCTCAAGGTGAGTTATATTCAGGTACACTGGATATTTCTCTGTCCCAGGAGGGCTCACAATCTAAGTTTGTACCTGAGGCAATGGAGGTTAAGTGACTTGCCCAAGATTACAAGGAGCAGCAGTGGGATTCAAACCAGCCACCTCTGGATTGCAAGACCTGCACTCTAACCACTAGGCCACTCCTCCACTGTCAGTGAAGCAAAAATCACACCCTTTGCACGCCTTCCCCCTCTATTATATTCAGCCACTGATGTCATAACAAGGACAGCAATGATGTCACTATCATTATGTGCTGACATTACTGGATCAAGAGTGAACTGTTCCTTTACAAATTAAGAAGCCCTTTTACTAAGGCGCGCCTAAAAGTGGCCTGCGCTGGTGTAGGTGAGTGTATTGGGCGTGCGCAGGTCATTTTTTCAGCAAGCCTGGAAAAAAGGCATTTCTTTTGTGGCCGAAAATGGACGTGCAGCAAAGTTAAAACCAGCGCACATTCATTTTTGAGCCACCCACTGACTTAGTGATAAGGTCTCACACGCTAACCGGGCGGAAAGTAGACAGCGTGCGTAAACTCTCAATTAGTGCCAGGTAAGCGCCACTTGGTAGAAAATATATTTTCTACCGAGTGTTTTGGACGCACATCAAAAATGTAATTACCGCCCATGGTATGCGGTAGCTTGGCAGTAGTTCCAATTTGGATCACATTGGACGAACATAGGCGCTTACATGCCTTAGTAAAAGGGCCCCTCAACTCTTCAAACTTCTACTGAGACATCCAAAAGGATCGATAACGACGCCAAGATATTTTTTAATGGTAGGCGGGCATGCAGTGAAGAGCTTGTTTTTCACTTGCTGGAGACCTGCCCATACCTTCCTTATTCTGATTCACTTCATTATCAAATGTCAAAATAAATCACAATTAAAGTTTAGAAATAAAGTTACACAGTGTTTCGGAGAGAAGCAGATCTAATGATCTGGCAGGCATCCCTAGTAACCTGGAGGCTTATGATCATTGCCAAGATCTGCTAGGCCAGTGCAGTGGCGTAGCCATAGGTGGGCCTGGGTGGGCCAAGGCCCACCCAGTTAGGGCTTAGGCCCACCCAACAGTAGCACACGTTTAACAGTAGCTGTTGGGGATCCCAAGCTCCACCAGCTGAAGACTTCCCCCTGATGGTAACAAAAATGCTGCTCTCCACGATACTGGTACCTGCACATGCTCAGTTTTCAGTGCATGCCTGCTGCAGACTGTGAAGGTGGGGAGAAGCATTTTCCCACCAGCTGAGATATTTTTTTTGGTATGTGGGGTGGGGGAGTACACTTGGTGCCCACCCACTTCTTGCCTAGGCCCACCCAAAATCTACTGTCTGGCTACGCTCCTGGGCCAGTGGTTCCCAAACTGGTCCTGGAGCCACCCCAGATTTGTATGCAGTGGAGGTTGTGATTTGGGAACCACTGTGCTAGGCAAAATTCTGATAAACATGCAAAGCTGTTAAAATACCTAATCACTGGACAAGTCACAGTGGGGGTTTTCATTCTGGCCTAATAGGTAGTGCCTGCTCCTCTGGGCTTCCACATTCAACTGGAACTGACCTCTACGTGTACAACTCCCCAGGAATTTTTTTTTTCTTTTTTTACATTCACCTCTCATCCAATGCAGAGACAGTCCTCAGAAAGACCCACAAACTGCAGCACCTTCCTGAACCCAGCCCTCACTTTCCGTGCATAGATTTCAGCAGTCACCAAATTATGTCTCTACTCTCTTCGCTTGATCTGTTCCATTTGGCCATTCTTGCACTACTTTGCATTTTGCTCTTGTCGCTTCCAAATTGGAATTGCTGTGATATTATATATACTGGTCTTCCTATTCTTGCTCTTAACACAATTCAAACCATTCAAAAGATGGCAATGCGTCTCCTCATACATGCTCATTGCTACAATCACATATCCCCTCTGCTAAGATAACATCACTGGCTGCAATTAAGTTCTGTATAATCCATAAGATTCTCACTCGGCCCCTGATCCACAAAACTTAACAAGCCAGCAACATGTTTTTTTTATACTGGTTCTAGCCAGTTTAGCAAGCACAGAGTTCAGCGAGACATGCATAAAGGGGTTTTGCAGGTTCTTTTCTTGTCACCATAGCAGCCAACGAGAATTGTATGCACGGTTATTTTAATTAACTAATTACTATTCAAATATGCATTTCGAGTGATGCAAAGCTGTTTTCCTAGTGGTGTATAGAAAGGATAGCCTATCGTTAGGATGAAATTTTTATGAGTGGTCAGGAGCTGTCGTTGCATGACGGCTGCTTCTTGGCAGTGCAATCAACAGGAGGATCCGAGCATGAGTATAGCACTACCGCAGTTCAGAGGCCTCTGCTCACATGTGGAAGCCTGTTCCTGCTGAGGAAGGGCCCCAGTGCCGAACATAGAAGACACACCAGTGGTCATACTGCAGCTCCTGCCCACATCCTCCAGGAATCAGAAGCTCACAATTGTGCTGCTGATAGGTTTTAGAAAAAAAAAATGGTACACGTGGTTTTCCATGCACGCGGCTTGTATGCATGTATGAAAGCCTTAGCACGCGCCGCTCTGAGCATGCACAGAGCAGCCACTTTTAGCGACTGGCTGTTCTGTGCATGCTCAGCTGACAACTGGCTTCCCTCCTATCGAGCTGTCACTGTTTTTGCAAGCAGCTCATTTGTATCTCATTTCTTTTGAGTATCGCTCACTATTTCCAACTCGGTAATTTTTATTGAAGTTGAAATAGCCATCGGTGCTTTACCAGACATTGGTGCATCTGCCTCTCTGACTTTTAAGACCTTTCATCCTGGGTCTCCTCTTTATCTTGCCTGTATTATTACCCTCTATCTCGGCCGGTGTGGGCGCTCCGTTCCTCTCTAGGTCATCAACTCACTACTCCCTCACTGTCATTAACGAGACTGGAATCCACACGTCGCCCCATTTTACTGGAACTCTCTTCCCTTTGAGATGTGTTTGGAGTTGTCCTATCTCCGTTTTCAGAGTCTCATGAAGTCTTTCATGTTTTCTCAGGCATTTACTGACTGAGTAGGTTCTCAGGTTGGTCCTACCAGTGACAGTAACACTGGGAGCAATTGAAGTAGGTTCTTTGGTTGCTGTCCTATCTGATTTTGTAAACCTGAAAGACGTACATAAATACCTGAATAGACATAATGCAGGCCATAAGACTGGCCAGTATTTATTATTGTTTTATTATTTATTTGGATTTTGCTCACACCTTTTTCAGTAGTAGCTCAAGGTGAGTTACATTCAGGTACGCTGGATATTTCCCTGTCCCAGGAGGGCTCACAATCTAAGTTTCTACCTGGGGCAATGGAGGGTTAAGTGACTTGCCCAAGATCACAAGGAGCAGCAGTGGGATTTGAACCGGCCACCTCTAGGTTGCAAGAGCGGTGCTCTAACCACTCCACTTGTTATTCTTTAGGGTTCTACATGGAATGTTGCTACTCTTTGAGATTCTGCGTGGAATCTTGTCACTCTTTAGGATTCCAGAATCATTGCTGATCTGCAAGCGTAGGCTTCTGTTTCTGTGAGTCTGACGTCCTGCACGTACGTGCAGGACGTCAGACTCACAGAAACAGAAGCCTGCGCAGCCGTGTTGCCAGGTACACTGGATCTTTCTCTGTCCCAGGAGGGCTCACAATCTAAGTTTGTACCTGAGGCAATGGAGGGTTAAGTGACTTGCCCAAGATCACAAGGAGCAGCAGTGGGATTTGAACCAGCCACCTCTAGATGTCAAGACCAGTGCTCTAACCACTAGGCCACTACTAGGGAAGTGACTACAAGAGCATTGCCAGTTTCCTCCTCCCAGAGTAGCTTCCCTGACTATACTTCTGGCCTCTTCTTATACAAGAGCTGACTCCTCACCTAATGCAAACAAGCACACAATGGCAGATTTTGATGTTACACAGGCTGCAAGCTACCTATCAGCAACATCAACATAAATCACGGGAATATTGTGAATTTCTGAGCTGACAAAAAAAAAAAAAATTAGCAGTGGAGGTGGTTGCCACTGCCAATGCTAATGCTGCTGCGACTGCTGAGACTAATGCTAAAATCCTTCCCCCTAGGAGCTGTGAATGCTGCCTTCAAAGCAGTGACGTAGCGAGGGCAGCTACCACCCGGGGCGGACCACCCCCACCGCCCTGCCCTTGCTACGCCACTGCTTCAAAGCATCCCTATTGCTGGCTGGCCCAGACAGCAGAAACCTGAGCTGAAAACAGGGAGCGCCTGTTTTCTGTATGGTACAAGCAATTGCTATTTGAGTTAGCCCTAAGTATTAGTGTGTTCATGTGAACAAACAATAGAATACAAACTTTTCCACTTCATTCATGTGTGGCTTGTGTTTGCAGATCCTATACAAGCTCACTCTACATTCCTTGCATAGTGTGAATTCAACGATGAGAAAAATGACATTATATGAGAAAGGGGAATCTAAAAGGTCAAAGGTACTCTGGGGCTCATTTTCAAAAGAGAAAAATGTCTAAAAAGTGGCATAAAGCAGCATTTGGATGGTTTTCTCACAAACACATTCAAACCAGTAATTTTGAAACCTATTTTTCAGCTGTTTTCCTATGCTGTTTGTATGCAGTGCTTCTCAATCTCAAGGGGGTGTGTCAGGGGTATTTTAAGGGCAGGATTTGGGCTTTCCTAAGACTTGGACATTTTTCAGCTATAATGGAACAAAACAAAACCTTCCAGGACTAAAACTAAGATGTTTTGAGCTAGACCTGTTTTTAAAACGAACAAGGCACAAAAATGTGCCCTAAATGACCAGATGACCACTAGAGGGAATCAGGGATGACCTCCACTTACTCCCTTAGTGGTCACTGACCTCCTCCCATCCCCTTAAAAAGTGATCAAAAACATTACTTGCCAGCCTCAGATGTTATACTCAGGTCCATTAGATCAGCATGCATGTTCCTGGAGTGGTCTAGTGGTGGGTGCAGTTCACTGTAAACAAATGAACCCAGGCCCATGCCTCCTCCTACCTGTCACACTTGTGATGGAAACTGTAAGCCCTCCAAAACTCACAAAAAAAAAAAAAACAATTGTACTCACAAATAGGTGCCCCATTCACCCATAAGGGTTTTTGTAGCGGTGTACAGTTGTGGGTAGTGGGTTTTAGGTGGGTTTTGAGCAGGGCTTTTTTTTGAGGGGGTACTTGGGAGTACTGAGTACCGGCACCTTTTCCATCGTCTGCTAAAATTTACCCATGGTCCCCAAGTTTTAATGAAAGAGCTCAGGCTCTACACAACAATTCTGCCTTACCATAGATTCTGTGACTGGTTGCAGGGGGCCTGGCTATTGTGGGGTGGGTTCCTCAGTGATTACCCCACCTCTGAAGGGTGGCCTGGCATTTGAGTACCGGCACCTTTTGTGCTAGCAAAAGCGCACTGGTTTTGAGGATCTCAGAAGACAAGATAAGGGAGCAATGGTGAACTGTGTACCAGAAAGCATTAATCTGAAGTCCACTGCAGTGCCACCGAGGGTGCCCCATTGTTGTACTGGGATGTCTGGGGGAGCAGTCTAGTAAAAATGCTGACCTCCTCCTACATCCCAATGGCTTGATTTTCTACATTTTTCATTTGGACTTTTTTTTTTTTTTTTTTTTTTTAATGGTACAAAAACAGTACAAAGCTCAAAACCTTGTTCGAATGGTATTTTCGGGAAAAAAACAGATGTTTTTATTTTTTCGAAAATGATCTTTCCTATTCAATTTGAACGTTTTGTGCAAACTGTCCAATGTGGGACTTAGACGTCATATCAAAAATGCCCCTCTTTGTGTCTTGTCCTGCAACTGATATTGCCACACAGCCAACAGTCTTGCTTTTGCTAACAATAAATGTATGAAGTTGCCATCCATTTCTGTTTCTTCCTGGTAATTTCTCTCTTTTACAGCAGTTTCTGAGAGACAAATTCCACTCTTGTCGATTTTTTAAAAATATATTTTTTGGACTTAAGAGGCATGCGGTATGGAGGTAATTTTAAAACTAATTTTCCACATGTAAAGCGTGCTATTGACTCAGAAAATGGCACATAAAAGTGCTCAGCCAAATATACAAGTGTATCCATACATGTATCACAAGAAATCATTCCCATGCCTTGAGAAAAGGGTACAGTGAATGCCTATTTTGCAGAATATGTAAATCCATGAACAGATAACACATGTAAATGTACATCTTCTTCGGAGCAACTATATATATTTCTATGAGGATTAGTCGCTACTGGGGATAGTTCTAATGGATTTATTTTATAAAAGAACATAAACATTTATGTTGCAATAATAATATAAATCTCTCTATAAATATATAGATCATTGCTCATGCAATATAGGACCCTCAGCAATAGATAAATATTTACTCCATGTTCATTTATTTACTCCATGTTCAGAAACATTGTCAGTCCTAAAAACTGCTTATGGATGAGTTAATATTCACCATCCTTAAATCTCAGAAATACTAGAAAGACGTATGAGAACATATACAGCATTCAGTGATACCTAACCAAACCTTTCACTGAAACAAACCCAGCTCTTGCTAGCATTGAATAAATTGACCTTAACCAGCTATAAAAGATAGGTCTTTACCAACTTCCAAAATTTAAACAGACAGAGCTATCTTGTCTTTAATTTTAGTTATCTGTTGGGATGTTAGCCTAGTGCAAAGCTCAGAAGTCATTAGAGAAAAGGCCTGGCATGAAAACTTCGTACACAAGTACTGCAATGTGGGAATATCCAAGAATTTCTGTTGGCTGGAGAATAATGCACATGACAGAAAATATCAACAATAATTGTTGCCACTATCAGTAGACATTATAACTGGACCAATAATGGGCCATCATTGGTACATCTGTTATTACCCATCACCGTCCGGATTGCCACATTCTGCAATAGCTGCAACTTTTCAGAGATGGAATAAGAACATAACAGTAGCCATACTGGGTCAGACCAATGGTCCATCTAGCCCAGTATCCTCTTTTCCAAACAGTGGCCAAGTCAGGTCACAAGCACCTGGCAAAAACCCAAATTGTGGCAACACTCCATACAACAAGTCCCAGGGCAAGCAGTTGCCTCCCATGTCTGTCTCAATAGCAGACTATGGACGTTTCCTCCAGGAATTTGTCCAAACCTCTTCAAAACCCTGATACACTAGCTGCTGTTACCACATCCTTTGGCATAGAGTTCCAGAGCAAGGATGAACTATCTCAAAGAGTGAGATTTACCATCCCAGTGGGTGAGATTGAAGGCCAATGAGTTAGACATTTCAGGCAATGTGTCCCGGGTATACTGCTGATGACATTCTGTTGGTTTATTACAGAACTTCTGATTCCCCTGACCTTTCAAATATGTCATGATACTGTCACAACTTCATACCAACCATTTAGCTCTCAACCCAGCGAAATCTATGGCTTGTTGGACTACAGGTCATGCTTTTACACCTACTATAGCTCCTGCTTTCTCAGGTTTATCTATTCTGCGGTCAATATTCAGCCAGCAGCACTCAGTGTTTCGCTGACCGCCACTGGTATTATGCCTAGAAATTCATTCCAGGTCATGACCAGGTTCCGGCATTGAATTTCTGGGTTTTCAGAGCCGGCTGAACCACAGCCAGTTAAGTACAATATTCAGTACTTAACCATCTATGCAGCACTACGTAAAGATAGGACTTATTTTTATGCAGTCCTATTTATGTGGTGACCTTAGCCAGTTAGGTGCTGGCTCCACCCCTAGAACACCCCCAAACTAACTTGTTTTACTTTAGGTTCTAACTGGTCATTTTCAGCAGCACTAACCGGTTAAGTGCTGCTGAAAATGACCGGTTAGCCCCCAAACAAGCGATATAACCTGCCAGAAGCCATTTCTGATGTTAGAATCATTTAGCTAGTTAGGGGTTATTACACAACTCTCTTTTATCTGCTTTCATTTTTCAATTTGCATTAGCTGAAATCTTGTTGATTTGCCACCCAGAAATGCAAAAAGATCAACCCGCACATTCCTTAATCTACACTTCCCCAGCTGTAAAGGACCGAAATACAGACAAACACATGCGTCCAGCTTCTCATACACGAGCACGCAGTCGTGGAATGCCTTACCACGTAACTTAAAAATAATCTACGAACTAACCAACTTTCGCAAATCTCTGAAGACGTATCTCTTCAACAAGGCACATCATGATATCGATCAACTATTGTAAATGCAACACATCACCACTTCACCTTATAGTCTAACTGATCTCCTTCTATGCCTACTATCCTATTCTCTTTACAACTCCAAATGTAACTTTCTACTCTGGAATGGTGAATGCCATAACCGATTATTTGTAAGCCACATTGAGCCTGCAAAAAGGTGGGAAAATGTGGGATACAAATGCAACAAATAAATAAATAAATTAGAAAATATTTTGACAATGCTACACTACAATCTCTTCTTGCTCTATTAATCTTGTGGCTAGATTACTGCAATATCATTTTTGCGAGCATCTCTCAAGCTAATCTTAAAACTACTACTACTACTACTTATCATTTCTATAGCGCTACTAGACGTTAAAAGGCTGCAAACCTTGCAAAATACAGCTGTTCACCTTTTATGCCATGCTAAAAGATGAGATCATGTTACTCTACTATTTTCAACACCACCGGCTACGTGTTGGCTATCCAAGTCAATTTAAAATTGCTGTTCTGACCTTCAAGACTGTATGTGATAGAATCCTATCTTATTTCGCAAATCTTACAATCTGATACATTCCTTCCCACTTACGTCAGTCATTAAATAATCATACATTACTATTGCCAAGTCCTTCCCTCTGCATGGCTTGAATCTGCAGGTAATAGCACTTTCTACCTTTTGGCTCCCAAATTGTGGAACCATCTCTCTTCACCTTTCAGATCTGAATTATCATACAAGAAATTTAGAACGCTCCCAAAAACTAATTTTTTTATTTTAGTTTTCAGTGAGTTGGCCACTGGTTAGATACCTGGAGTGTCACCCTGCTTTTGATTACACAGCTTATTCTTTATTCTACCAGCTATGAATAACTCTACCTTCTCTTTTGTGATTATGAATATCTGAATGTTTTGTTTACTTTTTTATGGATATAATGGCGCTCTTTTCCTTTTCAAATTAGTCTATATGCTGCCTTGACCTGTATTACAGATAAGGTGGGTTAGCAAGTTTTTAATAAACAATATATGATAAATCTGCAAAGATATGAGTATTCTACAGCTTTATAAAATTAAGCTAGCAGCACAAAATCAAATTTAAGTTTCTCTGATTTTTTTTTTTAAGTTGTAGACTGCCCATGGTGTTCTGCTTGTCCAGTTCATGTTTGCTACTCCTGGCTATGGTCTGCCTACAGTACACTGGTGTGTACTTTTGTGTGTGTTGGGGGGGGGGGTTCTGTGCTGCCTCCACCAGCCCCTTGTCGTTAGGTCTAGGGCTCTACTGGACCCTCTGTGGGCTGTTTCCTGTACCAGGGGAAGCAAATGACATTTTCCCTATCTTTGCCAGGTTACACTAAAGGGGAAAGGGAAATGGGACTTGATATACCGCCTTTCTGAGGTTTTTTGCAACTACATTCAAAGCGGTTTACATATACTCAGGTACTTATTTTGTACCAGGGGCAATGGAGAGTTAAGTGACTTGGCCAGAGTCACAAGGAGCTGCAGTGGGAATCGAACTCAGTTCCCCAGGATCAAAGTCCACTGCACTAACTACTAGGCTACTCCTAAACACAATTGATGTTTTTTAGAATAACTTGTTTTGTGTGTTCTCTCTCTCAAGACAAGGCTTTACCCTTAACTAAAGCTCACAGAAATTACCTCAGGATATATATTCTAAGCCCAGGACACAATCAATGTAGCAATTCTCTCCAGCTCTCAGCTGCTTACCAGCAACTTGCATTGCCCCCCAACTCCCTTGGGACTAAGTTACAGAGATATACCGCTTCTCTCCATTCTGCTGCTTTTCAGTCTTTTTGTTTTGCTTCTCTGGCTGTCGGTGCTGTAATGATCTCTCTCTACATGTTTCAGTCTCTCTGGATACATGAAGGGAAGGGTTCTGTGTGTGTGAAGTCCTTCAATTCTGCAAGTCTCACACCTATAGCATATACCTTGGTATCTCTGACTTTTTAAAGACTCCCTGCTTTACAGCAGTTATTTATACTAATGACTGCACAATTTATGGTGTAGCTACATAACACCAACTAAATGGTGGTCCACTGTAGTCACTCAAGAATACAGATCACTTGTAACAAAATATAACCCAGGTATAACCAATAAAACCCCTACATCTCAGGGCCCCCTCCGTCTACCACCGGGCCAGGCTCCCTGCACTGAAATCACAGCGCCTCTCACCTCCGTGTTAAAGCACTGCAGGCAGCAGAACACTTCCCTTCGGCCCTCCTTCCCTCCTTGTGTCCCGGCCTCGAGGAAGTTACGTCATACAAGGGCAGGACACAGGAAGGGAAGGAGGCCCAAAGGGAGGCGATCTGCTGCCCTGCTACCTGCAGCGCTTTCACACGGAGGTGAGAGGCGCTGTGATTTCAATGCACGGGGCCGGTAGCAGACGGTCGACGACGGAGGGCGGGTGGGACTGCGGCGCCGGGTCCCCTTGGAGGCCCGGGGAATTTTGTCCCCCCCTGCCCCCCCCCCCTCTCGGTGGCTATGCTACATCTCTGTGGCCTTCCAAGAAGCACACTAAGAGGTATGCCCCTTGGCTCTGCCCCTTAGTGAGACCCACCTATGGAACCAGCCTTTTAACCTCGGGCTCATTCCAGGTGGGTAAATCTCTCTTATCTGCACCCTTCTCCTCCACCGCTAACTCCAGACTCCGTTCCTTTTATCTTGCTGCACCATATGCCTGGAATAGACTTCCTGAGCCGGTACGTCAAGCTCCATCTCTGGCCGTATTCAAATCTAAGCTAAAAGTCCACCTTTTTGATGCTGCTTTTAACTCCTAACCCTTATTCACTTGTTCAGAACCCTTATTTTAATTAACCTCACTTTTAATATTATCTCTTATTTGTCCTGTTTGTCTGTCCTAATTAGATTGTAAGCTCTGTCTAGCAGGGACTGTCTCTTCATGTTCATGCGTACGTCTAGTAGCGCTATAGAAATGATAAGTAGTAGTAGTAGTAGTGATGATGCCCTGGTGTTAGTCACACAGTGCCGTAGTTACACATGGCATTTTGGGTGGGCCCAGAGTTAATGTGGGTGAGAAATTATAGGCCGGTCAGCCTGACATTGGTGCCAGGCAAAATTGTAGAGACTATTACAAAGAACAAAATTACAGAGCATATACATAAGCATGGATTTAAAGTCCCACCAATCTACTACACTTCTTTGAAGGGGTGAACAGAGCCAGTCAATATTGTGTATCTGGATTTTCAAAAGGCATCTGAAAAAAGTACCTCTCTCATGAAAGACTCCTGAGAAAATTAGAAAGTCATGGGATAGGAGGCAATGTCCTATTGTGGATTAAAAACTGTTTAAAAGATAGAAAACAGAGAATAATAGAGGAGGATAGATGGCGGTGTTCCCCAGGGGTCTGAGCTGCGACCGTTGCTCTTTAACATATTTATAAATGATCTAGAGATGAAAATAACTAGTGAGGTAATTTGTTAAATCGCAAGAGGATTGTGAAAAATTGCAAGAGGCCATGCAAGACTGGGAGACTGGGCGTCCAAATGGCAGATGACGTTTAATGTAAGCAATTGCAAAACGATACATGTGAGAAAGAGGAACCCAAACCATAGCTACGTGATGCAAGGTTCCTTATTAGGAGTCACCTCCCAGGAAAAGGATCTAGATGTCATTGTTGATGATATGTTGAAACCCTCTGCTCAGTGTGCAGCAGCAGCTAAGAAAGCAAATAGAATGTTAGGAATTATTAGGAAAGGAATGGAAAACAAAAATGAGAATATTATAATGCCTTTGTATTGCTCCATGGTGTAACCACAACTCAAATACTGGATGAAATTCTGGTCACCGCTTCTCAAAAAGATATAGTGGAATTAGAAAAGGTACAGAGAAGGGTGACGAAAATGATAAAGAGGACGAGACGACTTCCCTATGAGGAAAGGCTAAAGCGGCTAGGGCTCTTCAACTTGGAGACAAGAAGGCTGAGAGGAGATATGATAGAGGTCCATAAAAATATTGAGGACAGTGGAATGAGTAGATTTGAATCGCTTGTGTACTCTTTCCAAAAATACTAGGACTAGGGGGCATACAATGAAGTTATTAAGTAGTAAATTTTAAACAAATTGGAGAAAATATTTTTTCACTCAATAATGTGTAATTAAACTCTGGAATACACTGCCAGAGAATCTGGTAAAAGCAGTTAGCTTAGCAGGGTTTTAAAAGATTTAGATAATTTCCTAAAAGAAAAGTCCATAAGCCATTATTAGGATGGACTTGGAAAATTCCACTACTTATTTCTAGGATAAGCTGCATCAAATCTGTTTTACTGTTCTGGGATCTTGCCTGGTACTTGTGATTTAGATTGGCCCTGCTGAAAACAGGATACTGGATTTATGGACCAGTATGTATGGCAACACTTATGTACTTACGTATGGCCCTTCCACCTCCCCTCCCCCCCCCCCCCCCCAGATATATAAAATACAGAGGTTTTTTTTAAACCTTCCCCTCAGCCCCTCCCCCCAATCCACCCAGGTCCACCTATAGCTACGCCACTGGTTTAACATGGCAGTGAGATAACAGCAACACCCAGAAGTCTCTCTCAGCCCTGGCATCTAGCAGCATATTCGCAACAGCCCCTCAGCGCAGATAGAATAGGATTAACCTTTTAGCACAAACAAACAAGAGCACTGGAAACACCATCATAACATAAATACATTTTAAAAATTGCACAAATAGGAGTAAGACACGTGTAACTAGCACAGTTTCCTGACTTTTCTTACCAAATGGAGGACACGAGAGAGGGATGGGGAGAAAAAAAAAAAACCTCTGTGGGTGGCAGTGGCCCTAATCTCCCCCTCTCTTCTTTCTTCCAGCAGCTGATCTACCAGAGCAAAAAACTTCCCTGGAAACCACTGAATGAGCAGATCTGTGAGGGTCCATCCTAACTATCTGGGCCCTAGACAGGTACCTCATTTGTCTGTGCCTTAATCCTGCATGCTGGAGATATGTTTGCCAACTAGATCCAGGTTTGATCGAGTCCTGGCCTTACCCCACTGCATGCAGAGACTTATGATTCTGATTTCCCCACTGGATTCCCTCATTTCTGCATGCATTGGGGTAAGCCCAGGACTGGATCAACCCTGTCGGGCGAATCTGGATCTAGTTAGAACCCTAAGCAGATATGGGTCACAGTCTCTCAGCAGCAGGACCAGCAATATCTTGCCTGTGGGGCAGCACTTTACAAAACCAGAACACTGTACCAGTGATTTCATGGTAAGAATCCTAAAAGGGAACTTAGGAACGTAAAACCTTTGAAGTCAGAATGATTAAATATTTTGACACCCACCAGACAGGAAAACAGGAAGTTGCAGAGTAGGCGGGATGCGCCTGAGGAGAGACCCCAACGACGCACGATGTCAGAAGGCTGACTGTGGGAATCGCCGGTGCTGAAGGGAGAACGGCGGCGCTTCGGACAGTAAAAGTGACCAGACCACGCAGATGGGGAGAGCGGGCAGCAGAGGCAGGAAAAGATTGGAGCCTCGCTTAGGAGAAAGCAGAAAAAAATGTTGGCAAGGGGTGCATAGGCGCCATTTTTTCTACAAACCTGTTTGGGGGAGCGACTGCTCCCCCTGCGCCCCACCTAGCTACGCTACTGTGCATGAACAAAAGACAGACAGTCTCAGCATGGATTTATTTAGATTTTGCTCACACTTTTTTCAGTAGTAGCTTAAGGTGAATTACATTCAGGTACTCTAGATATTTCTCTGCCCCAGGAGGGCTCACAATCTAAGTTTGTACCTGAGGAAATGGAGGATTAAGTGACTTGCCCAAGATCACAAGGAGCAGTAGTGGGATTGAACTGGCCACCTCTGGATTGCAAGACTGGTGCTCTAACTACTAGGCCACTCCTCCACTGCTGTACTATCCAATTTGCTGTACTTTTTAACCTCTCTTCCTTATAACCTTCAAATTCTACTCTTTAACATTTATTTGGGCACACTCACTATCACCTCAGGCAGAAAAGCAAGCACAGTTCATTTTTTCAAAAACACAGAGCAACACGAAAAATAGTTACATGGCTGTATATTCTATAAAGAAAACAATCATGCAGCTCACCGCCGCTTTTGGCATTTCTAGTAAGTGAATCCTTCGAGAGCCATCATCATAACAATATCAATACTAATATTGCTGCTACAGATGAAAATAATAATCCTACAGCCAGGAGAGGGAGTTAGATTGCCTCTTCCCGTTTTTGCTGTGCAGGGAGCACTGACTGACTGAAACCCACTTGTTTTGCTGTCCTCCAAGTCAGCAATCTTTGCAGAAAAGTTAAAAATACCATCTTATATTCAGTTATTTACTGTCATTCCTGACAATAGGAATAAAAGAGTATCACAAGTAATTATCTGACAGAGAATGAAAGTGAGAAGTAAGGGTATCTGAGTTGAACAGATTATAAAAAGTATATTACCATGACTAATTAGCAGAACCTCAGCTTCCCCATGCACATTAGCTGTCTGCGATCATAAATAAACTTCTCAGTAACAGAAAGGCTGATACTGAAAGGGAGATAACTGGGTAGGAAAGGCTCCTACTCAGCTATCTGCTACTACTACTTAACATTTCTAGAGCGCTACTAGGGTTACGCAGCGCTGTACAGTTTAACAAAGGACAGTCCCTGCTCAAGGAGCTTACAATCTAAAGGATGAAATGTCAAGTTGGGCAGTCTAGATTTCCTGAGTAGAGGTATAGTGGTTAGGTGCCGAAGGCGACATTGAAGAGGAGGGCTTTGAGGAAGGATTTGAAGTTGGGCAAGGAGGGGGCCTGGTGTATGGGCTCAGGGAGTTCAATCCAAGCATGGGGTGAGGCGAGGCAGAAAGGGCAGAGCCTGGAGTTGGCGGTGGTGGAGAAGGGTACTGAAAGGAGGGATTTGTCTTGAGAGCGGAGGTTGCGGGTAGGAACGTAAGGGGAGATGAGGGTGGAGAGGTAGGGAGGGGCTGCAGATCGAGTGCATTTGAAGGTTAGTAGGAGAAGCTTGAACTGTATGCGGTACCTGATTGGAAGCCAGTCAAGTGACTTGAGTAGAGGGGTGATATGAGTATATCGGTCCAGGCGGAAGATAAGGCGTGCAGCAGAGTTCTGAACGGACTGAAGGGGGATTAGATGGCTAAGTGGGAGGCCAGTAAGGAGTAGGTTGCAGTAGTCAAGGCGAGAGGTAATGAGAGAGTGGATGAGAGTTCGGGTGGTGTGCTCAGAGAGGAAAGGGTGAATTTTGCTAATGTTGTAGAGGAAGAAGCGACAGGTCTTGGTTATCTGCTGGATATGTGCAGAGAAGGAGAGGGAGGAGTCGAAGATGACTCCGAGGTTGCGAGCAGATGAGAGGGGACGATGAGGGTGTTATCAACTGAGATAGAGAATGGAGGGAGAGGAGAAGTGGGTTTGCGTGGGAAGACAATAAGCTCGGTCTCGGCCATGTTCAGTTTTAGGTGGCGGTTGGACATCCAGGCAGCAATGCAGGCCGATACTTTGGCCTGGGTTTCCGCAGTGATGTCTGGTGTGGAGAGATAAAGCTGGGTGTCGTCAGAATAAAGATGGTATTGGAAACCATGAGATGAGATCAGGGAGCCCAGGGAAGAGGTGTAGATTGAAAAAAGAAGGGGTCCAAGGACGGATCCCTGAGGAACTCCAACAGAGAGTGGGATGGGGGTGGAGGAAGAACCATGAGAACGTACACTGAAGGTACGGTGGGAGAGATAAGAGGAGAACCAGGAGAGGACACAGCCCTGGAACCCAAATGAGGACAGTGTGACACTGACCAGGCCAAACTAGGATCCTAACAGCACATACCTGGATAGTGCTGCAGAAATTCTGGGCAGACCTGCTTAAGCATTATCCAGACTGTGCTGGGGCGGTCTGGGGGCGGAGCCAGAAGTTACCTGATTAGCGGCATTATCCAGTCCATTAGCAGAGTAACTACCCAAGATAAAATTAGGACAGCAAAAAGGGCTAAGCAGTTATCCATCTACTCGGCCAAATATCACCAGTACCCAGATACATGCTGCCATCCACATTATACCTGGATATTCTGCACTGGCAGCTGGGTACAGCATGGCACTGAATATCTGGATATAAAGAGCCCACTGTGACTAGTGTTTAAAAAAATGCTGACCGCTGCAGGCTGAATACTGCCGCCAAAGAGTTTTGATAGCTAGGAGTAGCCTAGTGGTTAGTGCAATGGACTTTGATCCTGGGGAACTGAGTTCAATTCCCACTACAACTCCTTGTGACTCTGGGCAAGTCACTTAATCCTCTATTGCCCCTGGTACAAAATAAGTACCTGAATATATGTAAACCACTTTGAATGTAGTTGCAAAACCCTTAGAAAGGCAGTGTATCAAGTCCCATTTCCCTTTAATGTCTGTAGCCTAATTCCCCCCCCCCCCCCCTTCATGATTAGCTGGGAAGTAAGAGAAAATAAAACCCGAGAAAAAAAATCCATAATATACCATTGATTGTCTTTCTAAAGACTCCATAAATCTACCCCTTTTAGTAGAAATGTAAACATTATAGTGGTGCATCTCTAAGAGCTCAATGACACCAGCTTCCATGGCATGCTACACTAAGCTAACTGCTGAACTTTAACATATGGTTGCTTATAATTACTAATCAGCCTACATAGTCATTTTCAATCTGTGAGGAAAAGGAAGGGCACATGGCCTTAGACCAGAACTTAACTGAGTAAAAAGAACTGTTTAGCTGAGCAAAAATGCATAATTAAGCCTTTAATTTTATTAATGGCCTAACAGTGTTTCTCTGATGTACCATTTTTACTGAGGCAAGGCTAAAGCGGCTAAGGCTCTTCAGCTTGGAGAAAAGGCGGCTGAGGGGAGATATGATAGAGGTCTATAAAATAATGAGTGGAGTTGAATGGGTAGATGTGAAGCATCAGTTCACGCTTTCCAAAAATACTAGGACTAGGGGGCATGCGATGAAGTTACAATGTAGTAAATTTAAAACGAATCGGAGAAAGATTTTCTTCTCTCAACGTGTAATTAAACTCTGGAATTCGTTGCCAGAGAATGTGGTAAAGGCGGCTAGCTTAGCAGAGTTTAAAAAAGGTTTGGACGGCTTCCTAAAGGAAAAGTCCATAGATCGTTATTAAATGGACTTGGGGAAAATCCACTATTTCTGGGATAAGCAGTATAAAATGTTTTGTACATTTTTGGGATCTTGCTGGGTATTTGTGACCTGGATTGGCCACTGTTGGAAACAGGATACTGGGCTCGATGGACCTTTGGTCTTTCCCAGTATGGCAATACTTATGTACTTATGTACTGGGCAGTAAAGGCTCACTCGCTAAGCATGAGCTAATTGGTTAGGACGCGGCAATGTAGCTGTGCTAACCGATTAGGGCAGAACAAACCCACTCTCTGCTCCAGCACTAAAAAAATAAATGTTATTTTTAAGCGCATGGGTAGCTCACACGCCAGACAATAATTTAAAATTGCACCAACCTGAAATCTAGTAAGAGGGGTACCATCTGAATGACATAACCAATAGCACCCACTCTTACAACATAAAGAGCAATATATCATAGCACGTTCAAACTGGGCAAATTAATAAATCATTAACACTTTTTAGTATTAACCAGTAACCTTGATCAGTTTGGTCAGTCTTAGAATGACAAATAAATAGCTTCACCAATGTCTTATTAATGAGTACATCCTGATGCAACAAACCTTGTTGACCATTTGCAAATTTTGAATCTGCCACCAACTCACTTACTCTCAAAGCTCCAAAAAATGCAAAAGAAAATGCCACTTTAAATAATGTAACTTCGTAAACGGAAGCACAGATTGCTGGCAAAACATTAAATAATTTCACTAAATGCTCAGGGGAAATGGGTTGTCGTGGCAATCGTCAAGGCTTATTACCAACATTTCTCACAAAACCTTCAATTAACTTATCCACATTAAATACTTTTGAAGAATCCTTCAAACCAAATATTTTTGATACAAAACTAATACTTGCAATGGAAGACTTTAGAACTGCTTTGGAAAATTTTAAATCCACTGCTCTAGATATGAATTGCACTACTAAATCATTACTTCCCATCACATTCACAAAACCCCTCCAACTCCCAGCATACATTTTCCAAGTGTCTCTAGACAAAGAACTCTTTAACAATTTTGAAATTGCGCTGGAATTATGTCCCAAATTTCTGGTGGAATAACTGCTGGAAACTCCTCTGCACCAGGTACCAAAGCACGAATGTGCAACCACTGAAACTGAGATAAAGAATCCGCAGTACCATTATTAATACCAGGCACATTATTAGCAGATAATGTCATATTTAGTATCAAACAACATAGAACTATAATACATTCCACTAATAATGCAGAATGTGCTGTTTGCTTTTTAATATACTGAACTACTGACATATTGTCTGAGTGCAAAAGAAGATGTCTATTCCCCAATTGTGGAGCCCAAATACAAATCGCCATAAAAACTGGAAATAATTCCAAGAAAAAAATGTTACTACACCAACCCCTTTCAAACCAAGCTAAAAGCCAACTACTAGCACACCACACTCCTTTAAAATACATTCCAAACCCCAAACAACTAGACGCATCGGTGAACAGATCTAAATCACAGTTGAAAGCAAGTGGCAATTGCCAAATACAGACACCATTAAATTATTTCAAAAATACTTGCCAAATCTCCAAATCTTCCGTTACCTTATTTCACCTCTGGGTATTACCCAAAGAAGGAAGAAGGTAAATTTAGATTAATTCATAATTTATCATATCCAGAAGGTTGGAGTGTTAATAGTGTTATAAATACAGAAGCATGTTCAGTGTAATATGCATCATTTGATTCAGCAGTAGCCCTTTTAAGAGCTTGTGGAGAGGGATGTTTAATGGCAAAAAGTGAAACTGGGTCTGCCTTTAGGCTATTGCCGATACACCCAGAGTCCTTTTATTTATCAGGTTTTCATTTTCTGGGAAAATTTTATGTGGATAAGTGCCAGGGCCGTGCCAACACAGTAAGCGGGGTAAGCACCGCAGGGGGGCGCCGACCTCTGGAGGGCACCACTCCGTTCACTTACAAAATCTTTTACCTGAAGTTGTTATAGTCCTCTCTCCTACCCTTCCCTCTCCTCCCTCTCTCCTGGTCAGAAAGTGAAGGCAGCCCAGCAGTGCTAACTGAGGCAGACACCTCTGCTGAAGTTGCTTAAAAAAAATACAACCAGTGCTATATATGTCTTTGGTGTGGGAACAACTTCTCATTTGGGGTGAGCTTGAAGTGAACAACATTCAAATTAAAGAGAACAGGTTTGGAGGGAGGTGTGCAAGTGAGACTGGGGACAAATAAAAAATAAATAGTGTAATTGTTTGTTAAAATCTGTAATTGGTTCAAAGTTGTTTTTTTTTTGAGCATGTACACTGAGAGGAGGGCATGACTGCAATGATGTGTGCATAATTATCTTATCAGGTAACCTGAGATATCTACAGGTAAAAGCCATTTCATTGGCTGATGGTTCAAACAGTAGGTTCAAAGAGGAAATTTAGCTGTGAAGAGCTGGTAAGTGAAACTCTGATTGCTTTTTTTTTGTGTGTAATTACTAAAGGTTTATTTCTTATATATCTCCACCATTCATGATGTATTGTAAGCCACATTGAGCCTGCAAAGAGGTGGGAAAATGTGGGATACAAATGCAATAAATAAATAAATAAATATAAAACATTCTGCTTGGATAGGAAGAGTTTGTGATATGTGAAAATACATTTTGCTTGAATGAAATTGCTAAACTTTAGAGTCAGTGCTTTTTTTGTTTGTTTTTAGGTTATGGATTTTGTTTGTTTTTATTTATTAACCTTTTTATGTCTGTGCCTTTGAGAAAGAACTTAAAAAAGAATCCAGCGCTGGCTTCTGTTCTTTATGACCTGGCAGAAAGGCATTTGCTCACCCTATTGGTAGTAAAAAGAATCCAGCGCTGGCTTCTGTTATTTATGACCTGGCAGAAAGGCATCTGCTTACCCTATTGGTAGTTAAAGATGATATACTGCTTAGTCTGGGTGAGAGAGATATGGAGAATGACAGAAGGGAATGACTGTAAGGCCCACTTGGGTCTGCCCAAGCCTGAAACAGTGCTGCAGAGATTGCACAGTTTTTGGCTTTTATGTGGTTCAGGGGAGAGAGGAGAATCGCTGGACATGGATGAGAGGGGAGGGCAGGGAAGAGAGATTCTCTGGACATGGATGGATGGAGGAGTTGGCAGGAAGAGAGGAGAAATGCTGGTCTTGGATGGAGGAGAGGGGGAGAGAATTATTGCTTTATATGGATACAGGGGAGGGACGAGAGAGGAGAAATGCTGAATATGTATGGAGGGGATGAGAGAGGAGAAGTGCTGGACATGGATGGAGGTGAGGAAAGAAAAAAGAAGATGCACATGGATGGAGATGAGGGAAAGGGAAGAGAGGAGAAAAACTGCACATGGATAGAGAAAATAGGCAAAAGCTGGATCCACGTTATACCTCCTCCAGTCAATTCCACAGAGGAGGACACAGCTTTTACTTATGGATGTAGGGCAAGAAATGAAGAAGAAAGGAGGAAAGAAAAGAAATAAATGGAAAGGAAGCCCTGGAAATGGAGTTAAGAGAACAGATAGAGAGCAGCAGAATCAGAGACTTGGACCAATGTGGATAGAATAACAAAGTCACCAGACAACAAAGGTAGAAAAAATCATTTTATTTTCATTTTAGTGTTTGGAATGTGTCCACTTTGAGAATTTACATCTGCTATCTTATTTTGCAATGTATAGCAATTTGTTTTCTAAGAATATTGCTGTCAATTCCTGTCAGTGTGGCAAGTGGTGAACGATCATTTTCACGGTTAAAAATCATAAAAACTTTTTTGCGATCAAGTATTTCGCAAGAAAGGCTTGTAAGCCTTGCCATCTTGTGTCACACGGGGGGGGGGGGAGGGGGCACCAACTGACAGTCTACAGGGGGGCACCAGAGACCCTAGGCACGGCCCTGATAAGTGCACTTCTATGGGGTATTCTGCTGCATGCACTTATTTTGAAGCTTTTACTTCATTTTTTCATTGAGTTGTTGTTCAAGCATTACAAACTGATTATATGGATTACATCCATCATTACATGAATGATTTTTTTATTTGTGGGTCCAGATGATTCTTCCTTGTGTCAAGTTATGGTGGATACTTTTGAACATTTGACAAAAGTTTTTCGTATTCCACTTGCTGTAGAAAAATCTGACAGTCCTTGTACAAAATTTATATTTTTGGGTATTGAGTTTGATTCTGTTAAGATGGAGTCTCGCCTACCTGAAGTGAAATTTAAAAAATTAAGGGATCTAGTGGATACATTCTTAATCTTTCAGTTGCAAAGTTTATTAGGTCATCTTAACTTTGTGTGTCGTGTTATACCAATGGGAAGAGTATTTACTAGAAGATTGCTACCCAGAACCAGACTGATACCCCCCCCCCCACACACACACATTTGTTTCCAGCACCCCCCGCCCGCACTCTACAGCCCCTCGGGCCTATCTTGAAGAGCCCCAGTAGGCTAATGGCCTCTTCAGGGGCGGAAAACAACCCCAGTCTTTCCTGCTGCTGCGCTGCTTTATCCAGCACCATAAAAACTTCAAAATGGCTGATAAGACTTCCTGCGGCAGTCGAGACTGCAACAGGAAGTCTCAGCAGCCATTAAGAAGAAGAAGCGGCACCAGGTAGAGCAGCGGCAGTGGGCAGGAAAGAGTGGGATTCCTTCTTGTCCCCTGAAGAGGCCACTAGACCACAGGGGCTCTTCAAGGTATGCCTGAGGGGCTATAGTGTGCAGGGGATGCTGGAAAGAGTGGGAGGGTGGCAGCAACGGGGGCCTAGGGGGGCCCAATGGCCCCTTCTGCCCGGGGCCCAGATCACTGTCAGTCTGCCCCTGGATGCAGCCCAACTTGCTGCTGATCATCTCCTTCTACTGCCTGCTCAATCATTGTAGGAAGGAGGGGAACTGGCCAGGGATAGGAGTTTTATTGCTATTGTCTCACCCCCCCCCCCAAACTAACCTGGCTCAGTACCATGGTCTCCTGCTTTGACAGTTTTAGCCCTTTATATGGTTGCAGAATCATGGGAAACCAGGGGCCTTCAGCATTTCTCTAGAAAACTAGCTATAGGTGTATTGCTAATCCAGTGAGAAAGTGTCACCTAGAGCTTTCTTGTTGGTCCTTATTTCTACACTGCAGGATTAAGAGGTCTACTTCTTTCTCACCTGATTTTGATTTATAAGCTTTCAAAAAAGATATAGTGGAATTAGAAAAGGTATAGAGAAGGGCGACAAAAATGATAAAGGGGATATGATGACTTCCGTATGAGGAAAGGCTAAAGCAGCTAGGGCTCTTCGGTTTGGAGAAAAGACGGCTGAGGGGAGATATGATAGAGGTCTATAGAATAACGAATGGAGTGGAACGGGTAGACGTGAATCGCTTGTTTAATCTTTCCAAAAATACTAGGAATAGGGGGCATGCAATGAAGCTACAAAGTAGTAAATTTAAAATGAATTGGTGAAAATATTTCTTCACTTAATGCGTAATTAAACTCTGGAATTTGTTATTTAAAAAAGGTTTGGATAGCTTCCTAAAAGAAAAGACAATAAGCCATTATTAAAATGGACTTGGGGAAAATCCACTGCTTATTTCTAGGATAAGCAGCACAAAATGTATTGTACAGTTTTGGGATCTTACCAGGTACTTGCAACCTGGATTGGCCATTGTTGGAAACAGGATTCTGGGCTTGATGGACCTTCGGTCTATCCCAGTATGGCAATACTTATGTACTTATGTAAATGCCAACAGGGCTTTTTTTTTTTTTGAAATATTTTTATTAAAGAACCAAGAAGAGCACATTGATACAAATGGCATACCATTACATGTATAGATATAACAAAACTCCATGTCTTAACCAACACATCAGGCAACATATATAATTATAGCTCTGGATCAGGCATGAACAAACATCCCAAGTATTATCTCAGAACGAAACAAACCAGTGTAGCTGAGTGCTCAAGACAGCTCCTAACCCCATCTACCAAAATCTTCCCCCTTCCTAACTCTTATCCCATACTCGCCCCTCCCAGTCTGCTTCTAGTTGCACTAAGTATGTAATCCTTCCACATTGACGTAAATGGGTCTCTCCTTTGATGAGCCTGTAGAGTACGCAATTCCCATTCTGCCATCTCTTGCATACTGGTCTCCCACTACTGGAAAAAATGGTGGGGATTCCTCCATTGGTGTTTTAGTACACCCTTCTTAGCCAGCAGTTTGGCTATCAGTACAGTGTAGCCCCTTCAGAATATAAGACCTTGAGAATTTTTTTTCCACATTAATTTTTATTAGTTACGAAACAGACAAGCATTAATACATTTCATAACTACACATGAAAAGGCTACAGAATAAAGGAGCCCTTGAACTACCCTGGTAACTAAGTAACTCTGAAAGGCCAAATGGAAAGTAAAGCTTTCCGTTCTCTGGAAAATAGCTTTTGGTTTGATGGATTTGAATGGCTTTCATTTTAACGTGTTTCTGTCAATTCTGCAGTAGTCTACGGAATATTTTTTTCCTGTCTTTAACACATGCAAGTTTTCACTAGGAGATTCAAGACGTTTTCATGGACTACAGCTATTCATCAAAATATTTTCCCACTGTACTATGGATGGTATAAAGCAAAGTGTCCTTACAAAAAAAGTCAGGAACTGTGCACAAATTATAAAGTGGGTGAATATTGGCTAGCCTGTCTGCTACCTTTTTTCAGCGCCATGATCTGTAGTACAAACAGTAGGCTAGCAACGAAGCCTGCGGCTGTATAAAACAAACATCATTCCGCATTATAGCTCTGGGAGATCAAAAAGCTGTTGAAAGAGCTTTGATGAAATTTGGACATGCTGCAGTGGGCCATTGTTCTGTCTGAAGCCTGGGGCACTCTGCCTCGTGTAAAGATTTGTCTGTGCTCCTGCAGATAAAAAAAGGGGGGGGGGGGGGGTCACAATTTTATGTCGCCTTCTCTAACTTAGCAAATTCTTCCATTGATGCTTTATTTTTTTTTTCCTTCAGAAGGGTTTGATACAATGTGGAAGCATGAATTCTTTGCCTTTGTGCGGACTCTGAACTCAATGAAGTCCTTCCCCAGTCTATTCTGTCTTAAGTGGAGGTGCTGGCAGGCACAGCGTGCGGTGGCGTACTCAGTCTGGGAGCATTTTTTATTAATGAACTTTTTAAAAATGCGCCAGAAATCTTGCTACTTTTTCAGTGAGGTTTGGTTCAGCAGTGATGTGTGCAGAGCAACATTTCTTCCTGGAGGAGCAACAGAAAATGGAGCATTAGCTTTTTTCTAATGAGGGCTGGCCTAAGGGTATTTGACACCCTAGCCTGCTTATAATCGAATGAGAAAAACGCCCAAGTTCCGACCTAAATCGGGAGATGGACGTTTATCTCACAAAAACGAATAAAGCGGTATAATCGAAAGCCGATTTTTGGACGTTTTCAACTGCAATCCGTCGCGGATGCGGACAAAGTTGATGGGGGCGTGTCAGAGGTGTGGCGAAGGCGGAACTGGGGCGTGGTTATCTGCCGAACAGAGATGGGCGCATTTCACCGATAATGGGAAAAAAGTATGCGTTTTTAGCTAGAATTTAGGACACTTTTCCTGGACCCTGTTTTTTCACGAATAAGGCCCCAAAAAGTGCCCTAAATGGCCAGATGACCACTGGAGGGAATCGGGGATGACCTCCCCTGACTCCCCCAGTGGTCACTAACCCCCTCCCAACACAAAAAATGAAGTTTCTCAACTTTTTATTTTCACCCTCAAATGTCATACCCAGCTCCCTGACAGCAGTATGCAGGTCACTGGAGGAGTTGTTAGGGGGTGCAGTGGACTTCAGGCAGGTGGACCCAGGCCCATCCCCCCTACCTGTTACAATTGTGCTGCTTAATGCTTATTAGTCGTCCAACCCCCCCAAACCCACTGTACCCACATGTAGGTGCCCCCCTTCACCCCTTAGGGCTATAGTAATGGTGTAGACTTGTGGGCAGTGGGTTTTGAGGGGGATTTGGGGGGGCTCAACACACAAGGGAAGGGTGCTATGCACCTGGGAGCTCTTTTACCTTTTTTTTTGTTTTTGTAAAAGTGCCCCCTAGGGTGCCCGGTTGGTGTCCTGGCATGTGAAGGGGACCAGTGCACTACGAATCCTGGCCCCTCCCACGAACAAATGCCTTGGATTTATTCGTTTTTGAGCTGGGCGCTTTCATTTTCCATTATCGCTGAAAAACAAAAACGCCCAGCTCACACATTGTTGAATAAAACATGGGCATCTATTTTTTTCGAAAATACGGTTCGGTCCGCCCCTTCACGGACCCGTTCTTGGAGATAAACGCCCATGGAGATAGGTGTTTTCGTTCAATTATGCCCCTCTAGGTGAACCTTCAACCATGCATTCCAGCAGCTCAAGGCCCTACCCTTATCCCAAATTCAGCACCCCCCTTCCCCTATATATCCCTCCCCCTTCAGGTGGCCAGAATCTCTCCAGCCCTTCTTTACCTCCTCCACCCAAAGTGGCCAAGGTGGTGAATTCATGGAACAGTTCCTGGTGGAGATGGTGGAGATGAAGACTGTACCTGAATTCAAGCAAGCTTGGGACAAGTACATAGGATCTCTAAGGGAGAGGAAGGGATAGCAGATGGTATGGATGGGCAAACTGGATAGGCCATATGGTCTTTATCTGCCTTCATTTTTCTATGTTTCAGTCTTCCCTTTCCAACCCTACCCAAGGTAATCAGCATCTCATCTCCCCTTCCCTTACCCCATCCTGTGTCTACCCCTTTTCCTTCATCACATCAGAGCCTGATCCCACCACCTCCCCCTTCTTCCTTCCATGCCTGCTCCAAGCTTAAAGAAGAGTGAGTACCTTGTGGGCCTCAATTACAAGAAGTCCCCCTTAGAGGGAGGTAGGAGCAACAGCATTTCAGAGCAAGCCTGTACTTACAGGTCCCATACAGAACTCACTGTTCTTTAAGTTTTTGGGCCAGTATGGGAAGATGAATGTGGCAACAGGGGGAAGGCTCTTGTGCGTGCCAGAGCTATGCCGATGACCCCCAAATTCTGCCACCCTAGGCAGAGGCCACTTATTGGCAGGGCTTTCCTTGTTTGTAATGTCAGATATTACAAACACCTTGAGAGTGATTTATTCTCCAGGGAGTCTAAGCCTCTGCTAGGCTACAGTGGACAAACGGAAGGATTGTAGTTTATCTTCTGTTGTAAAAAGTGATACTCAGTGTGATTTGAGATACTTCAATACTTTTTTTTGGAAGGGAACAAAAAGATGTTCAAAACTAGGGTTGCCAACTCACCCCGGATTGATTGAGGAGGCTAATTTAGTCTTGGCTTTGCTTCATTGCATATGGATTTAGCACTTTGATTCTCAACAGGAAATCAATGGGACAACTGGAACTACAATGCCATAGAGGTAATTCTATATAGTGGGCACTAACATTTACACGCAGATTACATGTGTAAATATTTAGAATACCAGCATATACTCATGAACGTGTGCATAGGCGCCAACATATCAAAATGACCACACCAGGAGCAGCATGTAAAACAAGTACTCATCCCCCTCTAGAGTCCGCTTCTGCAGGCGTCACTGGTCCTACAAATTGGCCTGAGTTCGCTGCGAGACCCTGAGAATGATGAGAGGGGCCTCTCTTTTTTTTTTTTGTGCTCAAACAGCAGAATGTTTTTTTGTTTGTTTGTTTTTTAAAGGCAGGAGAGGAAGCTGGGGCAGAAGAAAATCTCAGCCACCACAGGCAAGGAATCTCAGTGCAGACTAGGAAGGTGTCGGCAGGGGGAGGAAGGGAGGGACCTGACGCCACCAGGTGTACACAGTGACCCGAAGCCCGGGCTGCCTCAACCCCCAAAAGCTCTACTAGACTTGGGGACCAAGCCAGGAGCTAATCAATCCAGAGCTGCATGGTTATAACCATCCACCTGCTAAACAGAGAGAATACTGAGGTTAAGGTGGCTGCACATGCCCACATATCGCAAACCTCTGAAGTTCTGTCTATCTCCACCTGCTGGTAGAGGGACATAACCCACTTGGATCTGGATTGATCTGTGGGACGCTTTAGAATCTGTAAGTATGTGCATACCTTATATTGTGCATATTTTACAGGCAGGCGCACACATAGAGTTTGGGCAGGACTTATACTTATGCATTAACTTACAGAATGCTGTAGGTTATGCGCAGCAAAAGCGCTTACATCAGCTCTAAGGATGTCATAAGTGCTTCATCCAACATCGTCAGCGTGTATATACAATTACACTAGTATTCTATAAAGGAAAGTCAGTGCTTATTTTTCTTTATAGAATAGGCACCCTCCAGGTACCTAAATATCGGCACACTGTCCTACAATTGCCCTTCATATGTACACCACAGCAAAACCAGGACTGCATCAGCTAGTTTTGCTCAAACGTTTTTGGAGCACGTAGGACATATAGCTAACACAGTTCATTACCCAGGTCTGCTCTGCCTCTGGCCCCTCACCCACCTAGATAATGGCTTTTATTCACCTTCCTGAAGCCCATACCTAAACAGCACTCCTGTTCAGCAAACTAAAAGGTCAGAGTGATCCCCCTCTCTTCATCATTTGCCAATATAGTTCACATTCTTTCTTACTACATTTTTGTACTATGTTCCTCCTTTGCAAGCTCATGCCACATTGAGAACATAAGAACAGCCATACTGGGTCAGACCTACTGTCCATCTAGCCCAGTATCCTGCTTTCAACAGTGGTCAATACAGGTCACAAGAACCTGGCAGAAACCCAAATAGTGGCAACATTCCACGCTATCAATCTCAGAGCAAGCAGTGGCTTCCCCCATGTCTCTCTCAGAAGCAGATGATTGTCTTTGCCTCCAGGAACTTGTCCTCAACCTTTTTAAACCCAGCTACGCTAACCACTGTTACCGCATCATCTGGCAATGAGTTCCAGAGCTTAACTATTCGTTGAGTAGAAAATATATTTCCTCCTATTTGTTTTAAAAGTATTTCTATGTAACTTCATTGTCTCCCAGTCTTTGTATTTTTTGAAAGTGTAAAAAATGGATTCATTTTTACCCATTCTATGCCATTCAAGATTTTGTACACCTCAATCATATCGTCTCTCAGCTGTCTCTTTTCCAAGCTGAAGAGCCCTAACCTCTTTAGCATTTCCTCATAGGAGAGGAATTCCATCCCCTTTATCATTTTGGTCGCTTTTCTTAGCCATTGAGCTATTCCTCCACCCTCTTTTCTTCTGTTTTATCTGATTTCATATATATTTTTAAGTCCTCTCTTGTTGCTTTTAAAGAAACAGTGTCATGGTGGCCACAACACATCACTGCACCTGTCTGCTCAAAAGCAGTTTTGACAGTCCTTACCTATCTGAAAAACATCTCAACTCACTCTCTAACCACACAACAGTGGCGTAGCCAAACAGCCAATTTAGGGTGGGCCTGAGATCAAAGCGGGTGGGCCAAAAATGTCATCACTGCCCCTCCCTCAACTAAAACAAAACCCTAATTTAATTTCCACCTGGGTTCGGGTACATCTTGGATCCCATGGACCACCTCATCTAAAACAAAACCCTAGTTTTATTTCCACTGTGCTCCAAAAGTAAATGAACTACCTATGCTGGCAGGGATCCCTGGCACTATTCCCGAACTGCAGCTGCTGGCGGATGCTGGCGTCCACATATGCTCAGTTTCACACATGTGTGAAAGCTGAGCATGCACGGGGAGGGGGGTGCTGCAGCTGCCAGTAGTGCTCGGGGACAGTGCTGGCAGCCACCTAAAATGTAAGTTTGCTCAGCGGGAAGGAGGTCTTCGGCTGGTGGGGCTTGGAGAAGAAATTTTGGGTGGGCCTGAGCCTGAAGTGGGTAGGCCCCGGCCCACCCATGGCTACGCCACTGCCACACAAGCTTTGCTCCCAGCATCCATGCATCATCTTCATATTTGCTTTCACACCTCTGAATTACCAGGATCTACACACATGTATTCACAACTCTGCCCTCTGGGCAGTCACACAAGTTCACACATCACTAAACCTAATTAATAACTCATACACAGGGTACAGAAATGACTCCGAAATTCTCAGGGAAGGAGAGGTGAGGATTGGAGGGCCTTGTGATTGTACCCCAGAGTCTGTCTGGGCAGGAGGGGAAGCACCACCCCTGAGAACAGCTGAAAAAGAATAATAAAAAACATTCCCCCCAGTATTCAAAACCATTTAACGGGCCAGAAATGGCACCTGACGGATTAAATGGTACTTAACTGGCTATCCAGCGATATTCGGTGGGGGATAGCTGGTTATCCCCCGCTGAATATTCAGTTAGCTGGCTATATCACACAATATAGCTGGCTGTCCCTAGTGGAGGAGTGGCCTAGTGGTTAGGGTGGTGGACTTTGGTCCTGGGGAACTGAGGATCTGAGTTTGATTCCCACTTCAGGCACAGGCAGCTCCTTGTGACTGGGCAAGTCACTTAACCCTCCATTGCCCTAGGTACAAATAAGTACCTGTATACAATATGTAAGCCGCATTGAGCCTGCCATGAGTGGGAAAGCGTGGGCTACAAATGTAACAAAAACAAAATATTCAATCCATATCCGGCTACTGCAAGCAGCCACATCGAGCTGGTTAACCGGCTATCTTCAAATATTGAGTTAGTCAGTTAATGTTAAAATAAACCAGATATTCAAAATACTGGTCAATGGAAGTGGCCCGGCATTGAATTTCTGGAAGCTCCTCCTGTGGTCTGAATATTGGCCTTGTGTGTTGTGTGGCCTGCCTTGTGTATTCTTATCAGTGGTTTCCCTTTACTTTTGAGTCCTGTGTGGCCAGCCCTGTGTATTCATAGGAGTGGCTTCCCTTTTCCCTGAGTGCTGTATGGTACAGCCTAGAGTGTATTCCTATAGTTGGCTCCCCTTTTCCTTAGAGTGCTGCGTGGCCAGCCTTGTGTATTTTTATGAGTGGCTTCCCTTTTCCCTTGAGTTTTGTGTGGCACAGCCTAGTGTATTCTCTGAGTGGCTTCCCTTTTTTCCTTGAGTGCCTAGTGGCACACCCTTGAGCATTCCTTTGAGTGGCTTCCCTTTTCACTGAAGTGCTGTATGGTACAGCTTAGAGTGTTCCTTCATGAGTGGCTTCCCTTATGCTTGACTGCTGTGTGGCATAGCCATGAGTGTTCCTTTGTGTGGCCTTGTCTTGAGTTTTTTCTGTGTGCTTTCTGTTTGAGTTCTCTCTGTGAGGTTTCTGGTTGTGTTTGAGTGGATTGCTTATTCGTTTAGCTGTGACTACTAGCGCAGCCTTGAGCAGTCTCTCTGTTTGGCACAAGTGGGCCGCTCTTCCATTTAGCTGTGTCTACTAGCACAATCCTGTGCATCCTCTCTGTTTGATTCTGTTTGAGTGGGTGGTTCTTCTGTTTAGCTGGGACTACTAGCCCAGCCCTGAGCTACCTCTCTGTGTGATTTCTGTTTGACTTGGTTAGGACTATTCATTTATAGCTAGTGTTCTAAGCCCAGTTTCTACCATGTGAGTCTAAGTGGGGTTGTCTTTTCCCCTTCAGTTTCTTTGTGCCTGTGTGTAGGGTCTTTTGACCCCTTGTTTGTGGCTCTGTTTATTGCAGTGTGTGTGCACTGCTTGAGTAGTACTTGCTTAAGAGACTCAGTTCTGTTTCTTTTCCCTTTCCTCTGGTATGATTCAGTTCCAGTTCGGCCGTGAAACTCGTACGCTTGGACTCTGTACAAGTGGGTTCCGGATCGGCCATGAGGTCCACCTAAGTGATCTATCTCCCTTTTCTGGTGGTGCTTGTTGCTTGTCTTGAGTGTGCTGTCTGGTATCCAGTTTGTATTCAGTGCCTGGTTCACCTCTGCTCTGCGCCTCCCCAGAGGACTTGTCTGATGCAGCCTGGCTGCAGCCCAAGGGCTCACCATCCCGGGTTCCATGACATCTCCTCAGGGTCATAGAGCAGGGTGCCTCCAGCTTCACAGGTCCTAAAGCAGGAACTCTATGGCTGAGGGTTTTGGGGCAGTGTCTCCCTGCCTCAGGAGACCCAGAGTCAGGGATCTTGATTCTGTGGTAATCTAAATTAGAAATTACATCTTCGGTCATCCACAGTTTGGGGATTTCCAGTTCTCAGTGTCTGATTTTCCAGACTGACTGCCAACCACAGGAGTTAGCCAGCTCCTCCTGTGGTCTGAATATTGGCCTTGTGTGTTGCGTGGCCAGCCTTGTGTATTCTTATGAGTGGTTTCCCTTTACTTTTGAGTCCTGTGTGGCCAGCCATGGAACTAAAATCCTTGTTAGATGGGAAGTAATATTAGCACACAGTGGACAAAAATTCAGCACTAAACTGGATATAAACCGCTATGCTAAATTTTAGCACACGTTATTATATTGCCCCCTTTTGAAACTGTCATTCAAAATAGGGCAGAGAGAGAGGAGGTAAAGGATCATGAGTACATCCCCCACCAATTAATTTCTTTTAAACAAATCGGTAAAAATGGGATGAAAGTTAATCGAGTGACTGACCTCTACCCCCAGTGGGTGCGCAACATCTCTTGGCCTCCACCAAGACTCCTAAGAGAATGACAGCGTGGTAGCTCTGCCTTTCATCAACTACTGAGGAAGTGAGAAGTGAGAAGCAGGGGGGAGTCTGCCATAACTCGATTAATCCATTAAGGGGAGCTCCGGCTTTAAAACTAACACTGGCCTTTGAAAAAAAACAAAAATAGACTAGGGGAGGAAGGGGAACAAAGATGGGCACGAATAGCTCTATATTCTTTTCCTATCCCCCTATTCTGCCTCCCACTTGCATCGCAAATTTTGCCATGAGTAGGAGTCAGTTTGCTTTGCTTTTTTTGAGCGATCAATCAATGCAGTACCATTTCTGCTTGCTACTGCACTGTGTGTAATATATTTCTCTTCAGCATGGGCAAGTCTCCTGTAGCATTTGAATACTGAAAGCTCTGTACTTTATGAAACTGAATAAAATGTAAAGAAAGCCTGCAGACCAGAAGCACAAGAAATGTAAAGGTATATCTGGTTAGGCTTTGACAAGCTTGTCATTGGTATCCAGCGGCCATGTACTATGAAGCTTTGTTAACTTCAAGTAGGAATTTAGATACCAGTGACTCAGTGAGAGAGACTCTACTGCTGCTGGTAGATGTGCCCACTGACTGGGAAAGGAAAGGGAATTTGTTCTGCCTGCCTTCAAAAAGATTTTCCAAGAGAAGTCCAAGAAGACAATTTACTTGTGCTTAAAGTAAGTCATTTTCAAACACCATTCAGCGGCCAAGTATGAATTAACCCAGGTAAAATAGCCATCTGAAAATCACCAACCCTAGCTGAACAGATTTTTGTTTGTTTGTTTTGCTTATCCTCATCCCAACCCCAGATTCTTCTTATATGAACAGCTGCCAGTGAATGTGTAAGGTGGTTTGAATAACAGCCTGGGGAACTTACAAAGCAAAAATGTATGCATACTTTGGCCGCAAGTAAAAACTAATCATGGATTTTGCAACAACTGGAAAATTGCCCCTTAAGAGCCCAATTCTCAAAGTGATTCCCAGGGATACAAAGCTAGCCCCTGTTAATCAGCTATCTACTACTACTAATAATTTCTACTTGGTATACACAGTGCTGTACACATTATATGCAGGTACTTTCTCTGTCCCTAGAGAAAATCTAAGTTTTTGTACCTAGAGCAATGGAAGGTTAAGTGACTTACCCAAGGTCACAAGGAACTGCAGTGGGAATTGAATCCAATTTGCTAGGATCAAAATCTGCTACATTAACCATTAGGCTACTCCACTGAAAATTACCCTCCTTCTTTGCAGCTAAAGCTCCATGCGTTGGCCCACAATCACATCTATATCCACAGGGAGAGGAGCTATTCTTGGAGGCCTGTTTAGCTCAGGGGAGAAGAGTACATGCATAGATGGCACTTTCAAAATCTTTGTGTGCACTTTTCCAGGAAAACGTCTACCATACAAAGCACCAGTGCAAATGATCATCCATATTATGCACCCACTGTAGGTCTCAAAGTGTAAGAACACATATGTTTGCTCTGAAGACTTATTTATTTATTTATTTATTTAAAATCTTTATATTCTGCACATCTACAACCCTGAGCGGGGAACAATCCACATTCATAATGATGAGTACACATTTCACAAGACACACAGCATAACCATGTCAACTTCTAAGACATCAAAATCTAACTAAGTCAATCCAAACCTTGCCCTTACGAAAAAATATCAAATGCTGGCTGAAACAAAAGTTTAAAGCCTTTTAAAATGTATCCATACTTCTTGCACCAAACTTCCTGATAAAAAGCGCAAGCAGTCTTTGTCCCCATGGCGACAGTTTGAAAATTGTCTCTTATGTGATATTCAGTTAGTGTATGTAGGATGCATGATATGCACATGTATGGGAAACCTAAAAGCACACCTTACTAGTTATCCCTCTAATGCTGTAACCTTTTGTGCCGAAATGTGTTAAGTTGGGCACTAAATGATACTATGCAAACTTATGGCCAGAGTCAGTAAATTACTATTCAAACCAGGACTAAAAGTTACCCAAAATAAAAAAAAATCACAGCATAGGCTACATACTTTAATTCAATTTTTTGAGTATACCCTCAGAATTCCCACTCAATATGGCAAGTAATGGTATAACTGCCTGGTGGTTCAGCACTTCATTCATCGGGTTAACTCTTTTAATATATTTTTTGTGCTTGTATCCATATACTATTATTTCTCACTTCACCATCTTCATAAAGTGATATCAATATATAACCATTTAACCAACGCTGATAATGACACTATCTATAAATCCGAATACACTTATCTTGTGATTCATATGCACTCCGGCTTGCTGGGTCGCAACAAGAAAACATCCAATCCCCTTTCCCTAAAAAACGCCCATTGAGTACCAGAGACCGAAGGACTTTTTTGTATTAGCATCTGCAGATTCAGTAAATAGCATGCCAATTTCCATGAGCTATCCTGAGATGCACATGCAATTAAATTAGCTAACGAGCCAATTAGAGATAGTAATTGAGTGCTAACAATCAATTATAGGCATTAACTGGCAACATTTTGGATTTGTGTATGCATCTTGCTAAGCCCTATTCTATAAAGATCCATACACAAATCTTATAGTGCGTGACTCAGAAGGGGGTGTGGCCATTGGGTGGATCAGGGTGTTTACTAAAGATGCACACAGTATTCGTGAGAACCAGGGATCTCTGCACCTAACTTTCACGCCAGGATTTACACCAGATTTCAGCTGGTGTAAATCCTTGTGCCCAAAGTTAGGCATGGAAACTGGCTCTAAGTGTTGTACTACAAACAGTGCTCTGAGCTCTGCATCATTTATAGAATAGTGCACCACACAGATTTCTTTTGGTACTATTGTTTTTCAGCACCATTTACTGAATCTAGGTCTTAGTGTGCAACCCTCATAGGGTTACCATATTTTGTCCCCCAAAAAGGAGGACACATGTCCCGCCCCCACCACACACCCCACCGCTTCCATTCACACCCCACCCCACCCCGTCCCTTTCACGCCCTCACTCTGCCCCCGTCACATTTTCCCCTCCCCCCCTGTCACACACCACATCACTCCCCCTCCCCGTCACCCCCTTCCCTTACTACTGCCCTGGTGGTCTAGTGACCTCTTCCGCCTTCGGGGCAGGAAAGAGCCCCTCTTTCCTGCCCGGAGTGCTACCCTGCATGCATCCTTCCTGTTGCTGATCTCGGTGCTGCTTCAAAATGGCCGCCGAGAGTTGAAGTCTCGCGAGGTCACTTCAACTCTCGGCGGCCATTTTGAATTGGCGCCGAGATCAGGAACAGGAAGGATGCATGCAGGGCAGAGCTCCGGGCAGGAAAGAGGGGGATCTTTCCTGCCCCGAAGGCGGAAGAGGTCACTAGACCACCAGGGCAGTAGTAAGTAAGGGGAGGGGAGGCTAGCAATCTGCCCGTTTGCTGGATTTCTGGACAAACAGGCTGGTGGGCAGGATGGCCTGCCCACCAACCTGCCCGTTTGTCCAGAAATCCGGACAAACAGGCAGATTGGCAAAACCCACCCAGTTGCCCGTAAATCCGGACATATGGTAACCCTACTCATAGCGCACAACTGCTAGGGGTCATACATGTGGGTGAAGCATGAGTAGGTCCCACATTTACATGCCTAACTTATAGAATACTGCAAGATATGCACTGAAGTGCAACACTCACGTGTATGCCTGCCTTTTAAATGGCATAAGTGATAATCATAAGGCATGCAAATGCAGACTTACACTCTATTGTACAATGGAATCTAAGTGTACAAATATTATAGAATTTGCCCTCAGAACCCTGCATTTTAGCACCCAGCTTTGTGCACTCTTTATAGAATTGCCCCCTATGTGTGTGTCTTCACAGACACACAGCACTGATGTCAGTGAAGAGGTGTGTAAGCAGTCTGACATGACCATCATCAGATGTCAAAGGTTTGGGAGATTCAGCACAGAGAAACAGCCCAGTAGCTTCTTTGTTCTTTCCTTCTGGCCCTCTTCCAGGACAACATTTAAGTCTCCTGGTGAGTGCCTGAGTCTTTCGAAAAAGAGCCCTTTGAGAAGTGATAATTTCTACCACTGGGGATATTCCCTTGCCTCTTTACTTCCAGTGCAGTTTTTATACCAATTGGTAGAAGTGGAATTTGCACCCAGGAGTTGTCCGGGCTCTGGAAAGTGTATATTCTAGACTTGAAGAGAGTGAAAGTAGAATCTTCTTGCCTATGTGTCATGGCAGAGGATTTCTAAACGGAGAAACTGCAGGAGGGAGGTCTCATTCTTTTTCCGGAAAAGTGGTCTAGGAATCAGAGGAACCCCCTGCTGCCACTGTGACTGTTTAGGATTCTTCCTTTCTGTGTGGATATTACAAAATGAGAGTACACATTTTGTCAGATTGTTACCACTTCACAAGTAAACATTTTGCTTTGGAAACAATCCCAAAAATGTATGTGCGGTTTATGCCAAAGGTAACTGAGAGGTCCAGAGCCTTAAGTGCCACGGAGCAAGTCTTTCCCACTGTTGCGAGAATTCAGGAACCCCATGGAATATCTGACACCTCACAGGTTCCAGCTGTGTATATGTGTCTGTGAAAGATTGGAACACGGTTTGTCCAATTAATAACAGAGATGTCAAACAGATTAATCTGGGGATTGTCTAACATGACTGTTCAAGATAGATTTTGAATACTGTTCCAAATAGAAACTTGCTCAATTCTTTCACACGTTGCTTCCAATTTTTAATCAAATACATCAGCCTCAAACTATTTCTCACCGTATTATGTTTTATACATTTTTGGTGGGGCGTGCACTTTTTAATAGTAATCACATCTCCATGTTTAAAATACTTCTTCAAAGAATCTGTCGTTACAGGTGATCAGCGTGGTGCTGCTATCTGCATGGGGCTTTGAAGATGATTGGCAGACTGGCACCATAGTGCACTCTGATGAACAATAATGGGAATGGCTTAGCAGGAGAGGCCTTCCAAACCCTTAAACACTTGCAAGACAATATTTAGCCACCGTAGCCAGCATTTCTTTTAAACGATGTCTGTGGCGGTCAGAAAAATAGCTGAATATTATATCTGGATAGTGGCTGGTACTGAATATCTGGATAAGGCGGTCAGCGCCTGAACTTAACTGGATACTGGCAATACGTGTGCTTCTGGATCACTAATCCAGATAACTTAGGACAGCCTTCTATTTGTTCTAAGTTGTCCATACTTTACACCGCCTTGAGTGAATTCCTTCAAAAAGGCGGTAAATAAATCCTAATAAATAAAATAAAATATAAGTTAAATGTATAGCAGACTGAATATTGCAAGTATCCGGATAAGTTCTGGGACTGCCCCGGCTCTGCCTCATCTCTATCTGCACAGTGCCAAGGTAGTCTGTATGTTCAAAGGCATTATCCAGATACTGCCTCTGAATATCCCAGTCATCAGCACTTATCTGGAGAGCAGGTGTTGTTATCTGGACATAAACTTTCTAATATTGTTAATATTTCTTCAGGAATGAAATATATATCAAAATTAAAACTTGAGATTTTATATGGTTTTATTTACATGAATCAAAACATACTATTTTAAAATATATATTTGCTAATAGTTTGACATTAATATGACAGCAAAAAAAAATGTTCAGAGGACGGACTTCTGGATTTCCACAAGATATTTTAGATCTAATTCACCTTTGGCCTCAGCTGCCAAGCCTCTGCAACATACCAGACAGACTGCACACAAATCGTGTAATAACAAAATATTAGTATAAAACTGATACTAGAAAAACAATGGAGGAAAAGCTTGCTGGCAGGACAATTATCCTGAAAAACAACCCGAGGAAATATTAGAAAATATAAAGAAGCCCTTCCCCTCCACCATTACCCTCAACCCCGTGAAAAAAAAAAAACCCAAAACAAAACAGGAGTCAGACTGAACAGGAAACCAGTGATACAATAGCAGGAAACACCACTCTCCAGTTCTGAGAACAGGAAGTCTTTGTGTACCATGAAATGGCACTGTACAGTTCATAGAAGAAAATAAGGCTGAAACACCACCAAGGCTGTAAATTACAACATCAGTGGAGTTGGCACACAGATGAGAAAGAAAATAAGTTTAACCAGGCAACATAATAAAAAACACTCTGGTCAATATTCAGCCGGAAGGGTCAGCATTTTTTGAACTCCGACTGCCACAGCTGAATTAAATCCAGATATTCAGCATGGGTATCCGGATAGCGGCTGGTACTGAATATTCAGATTCAACAGTGACATGCACCACTAACGGGAAAGCAGGGATATTGAGATAATTATCCATCTAACAAGCCGGATAAAGTTAGGACAGGCTTTTTGTAGTCCTCATGGAATAGCCCTTGAGTCAGTCCTGGAGTACCCCCTTGCCAGTTAGGTTTTCAGGATGACCTCAATGAATATGCATGAAAGAGATTTGCATTTGATGGACGCAGTGTATTAATACACATTTCATATTCATTGTGGCTATCCTGAAAACCTGGACCGACTTGGGAAATACTGGCTTAGGGTACCTGCTTATCATCACTTTTCTTTGTAATTACATGTGCAAAAGGGTGCATAGATTTGAGCACCTAGTTACAGAATCACCCTTATAGTTTTCGGAAAACACACAAGTCTATACATTTACTGGCCACCAGTGAACACTAATTGGCTTTGAATTTTGGGCCCATTTGCATGGATTTAATTTGCAGCCATCAAGATAACAATAAATAAATCATGTCTCAGTTCCTTGCACACTAGATGATCATGAAAGAAGGGAAGATAAACAAGCAAAAGGGATGATGCGGTAAAATTTAGATCATAACAAGATACTGTAGGCTTTTGACTCCTTCCCTCTCGCAGCCATTGAAACACCTATCATTACAAACAACCACTCAAATGGAAAAAAAAAAAAAAAGCTCAGTAGGAAATGGGGGGACAAGTGATTTTTTTTAACCTTTCCCTCTCTCCTTCACTGAAATTTAGTGTTTGCTTTAATAAGATTTGAAGTTATATTGGACATTTTCTTTATAAAAGGCAATATTGATTTCACTGTGCCATTTGGTGGATAGTCAGCCCTCCCTTGACCTCAGTAATATGCTGCAGTGTAGTCTGCTTCACAAGTAAGGATGCAAAGCGGCAAGGCTGAAAAGGGAATATATACACCCATTCATTTATCTGTCTCTAACTGCTGCTAAAATCAGTCTGTATTGTGGTTCTTATCAGTGATCATTAACCCATGCTTGCAAAGATTCTTTTCTCTCCTGTGGATGATTGCAAAGCATCTATCTCAGACATAACAATAACTTGTTTAGTTTCAGTACTTTTTAAAATTAGGCCTTAGAACTGTCAACTACAGTGCATGAGCAAACAGGGAGGGATGACAATATTGGAAGGAGGTAGGGAGAAAGTGAGAACGAGATTGCGGTCGGGGGGACGGGACAAGATCAGTATCATGAGGAAGAGTATCAGTAGATCCACCCTCCCTAATCGTATCCCCCTCTCTTCTTCTTCCTGATACTGTTCTCCCTCCCCTTACTTCCCTTCGTTCTCCGTCTTCTGCTGCATCATTCCCCCAATCCTCTCTTCCCTATTCCCTATCTTGCCCTCCACTCCAAATCCCCTATCCCCTTAGCTCTCCTCCCTCAGATCCTCTCTCCATCTCCTTCCTTTCCCTCCCCACCCCTAAGATCCTCGTTTCTGCTCCTATTCTCTGTCTACCCATCAGCAAGAACCCCTTTTCTCAAAAGAGCTATATAAACTGAACACACAAGACATGTCAGCAATGGCTATTTTTATAACGCAAAACACAAGCTTACCTCGTTTCATATATATGCAAATTTATAAAAATGATTTGAAAGAACCACAAAGGAAGGACCACAAGGTCTGAAATGGCCTCCCAGTGAGGGTGGGTGTGTGAGGAGGGGGTAGGTACTTAACATCAGCATTATATACAGATTTTAAAAAGTTTGGGACAGGTACAGTGAAAGGGATGAGAGTTTTGTTCCAAGACACGGGGTGCTGGTCCTGGCTTTAGCATGACCATATCGGGGGAGTAGGATTCTATAAGAAGCTGTCTAGTTTTAGGCAGCAGGAACATGCAGAAATGAGAGTGTTATATTCAATTACATTTGCAAATGACCTCTTATAAAAAAAAAAAATTTAAATACCTACCAGAAAACTAGGTACTATGGGGAAGATGCACTAAAGACTAGTTAAAGCCCTTCCCTTACCGATTCCCTTAGCGAATCGGTAAGGAACGGGCATGCATCAAGGAAAAGGAATGCAAACGAGCTGCTCCTTGTAGCTCACTTGCATTCTCTATTCCGTCGGTAAACAGTCAGCCAGTCGGCCGGTCGAGCATGCGCAGAGCAGCTAAGCGTTATGCTGGCTGCTCTGCGCATGCCAAATATGCCTCTGTGCCGCCCGAAAGGAAGACGCCGCGCCGCTCACCCCCTCCACGGCCTGCTGCAGGAAGGATCCGATGCGGCTCGATACTAGCAGCAGAGTGCAGTTGAGGACGTCCATCCAAAAAGACGTCTTTCTTGGACGCCCCCCCCCCCCCCCCCCCGCAATAATAAAATGTCCTTTTTGGACATGCTTCACTCAGCTGACAGACCTGGAAGTCTCTGAGCTGAGTGAAGCACATCCAAAAAGGACGTTTTTATTATTGCAGGTGGGGGTTGTCCAAAAAGGACGTCTTTTTGGATGGACGTCCTCAACTGCACTCTCCTGCTAGGATCGAGCTGCATCGGAGCTGCTAAACGCTATTTGCCTGAAATCATGAAAACTCCTTTTTATTATCTGGTGGAAATGTGCAGGCACATTTGGGGTAGAGAATGGGAGCATCTGAAGTTTCAGAGAACAAAAAAAGTAGCTCGGATTAAAAATTTGGGCTCCGGTACTTCCTCCTGGACCATCTCTCGCTGCCCATTAGTATCTACAGGAACACAATTTTAAATGCAACAGTATTAAACAAGACAAATAATAACCAGCTCTAAGGCTTAAGGGTGGTTTTTTTTTTTTTGAGTGAAGGACGTCCATAAAGGATGTCCTTGACGAGCACTTGGACGTTTTTTTTCCCCGATTTTTTTTGTTACATTTATACAAGTTTTTCAATCCCGCGCCGCCCCAACGAGAGGTACAGACCTCTCGTTAGATTTTCCACGGTCAGGCAATCGGAAAACGGTAGTGCATCTCATTACAATACAGTTTCTACACATTATAATACTAATTTGCTCATCTGCATTCCGTTTTCATTAGCTGCTACCGTGATCGGAAAATGGCTGGGAGAAGCCTTTAGTGCATGCCAGGGTTTACTACTTGCTCGTTAAGTTTAGTGCATCTGGCCCTATGTCATGATGGCATGTGTTTCCATGCACAAGGGCAGAGTTTGAGGGGAGACATGATAGAGGTCTATAAAATACTGAGTGGAGTGGAGCGGGTAGATGTGAATCACTTGCAGTGGTGTGCTGGAGCTGGCTCGCAGTGGCTCGCGAGAGCCGGTTGTTATTTTTTTCAGAATTTTGGGACCGGTTGTTAAAGTAGCTACTTTAACAACCGGCTCCCAAAATTTGTGCACTGGTCCCCTCCTGGCAGTGTTTACGGCGTCCCCTGTGGCTTTGGGCAGCTTCTTCTCACACCATCACATGCAGCACTTCTCTTTCTCTCTCTCTCTCTCTGTTTCTCCTCCCCTTCCCCAACTCTTTTGCGAACCCGCGCTTAATTTTATTTTTAAGCAGTGTTAATACATCAGCAGGAATAGGCTGCTTCAACCAATCCTGGGGGCCTTCCTTCAGCCCTCGGGGGCGGAACACGCTAAAGGAAGGCCCTTGGGATTGGCTGAAGCAGCCTGTTCCTGCTGACGTGTGCCAGCACTGCTTAAAGAAACATTAAACGCAGAAGACGGGCAAGAGCAAGAGGCAAGGAAGTGCAAGGGGAGAGAGCAGAGTGGGGGGGGGGGGGCAACAAGAGAGACAGCCAGCTAGCCTTCATGTGGAAGGGGAGGGAGGGAGAGAGGTGCTGCATCAAGAGGGGTAGGGTTGAGACTTGGGAGAGAGGTGCTGCTTGGGGAGGAGGGCAACGAGGGAGACAAATTCTGCATCATGGGGGGGGAGGGGGGAGAACAAGGGAGGCAGCCAGCCAGGTACTGCATGGGGGGAGGTTGGAGGGAGGGAGAGAAGTGCTGCATTGGGGTGGTAAGGAAGGAGAGAGTTGCTGCACGGGGAGTCAAAGAAGGAGAGAGGTGCTGCATTGGAGGGAGCAATGAGGGAGACAGGTACTGCATGGGGGGGGGCAAGGAGAGAGTGAAGTGCTGCATCAGGAGGGGTAGAGAGGGACAGAGTTGCTGAATAAGGTGTGGGTCAATGAGGGACAGAGGTGCTGCATCAAGATGGGTGCACAGAAGCAGAGAAGTGCTGGACAGGGAGGTTAGGTAACAAAGAAAGAGATTCAGTGAGGTGAGGGGAATGAGGAAGAGAAAGGGCCAGAGAGAGGGAAAGAGGTTCTGGACTTTGGGGGTGGGGATTGGAAAAACAAGAGAGAGGTGCCAGGACCTGCGGGGAAAGAAGGAAGAGGGAGAAGTGCTGACCCTGCAAAGAGAAGACAGAAGTGAGGGAAGGGCGAAGAATACTTGCTGGACCCCTGGGGGGAGAGAGAGGGGGAGATGCTAGCATGTGGCAGGGGGCATAGGAACAAAGAAGAGTTATGTCGGACAGGGCAAGAATAGGAACACAGAGATGGGAGATGCTCAATATGGTAGGAAGACAGGGGTTGATGCTGGGTCAGACAGATAGGGATGCAGAGAGAAGATGGATGGTGGACATGAAGAGAGAGGAAGTGCCAAATGGACAAGTAGACTCTGGCAAAACAGTTAAGGAAGGAAAAGGAAAGCAGAAATCAGAGACTGGGACCAACACAATAAGAGCAATAAAATGATCAGACAATGAAGGTAGAAAATGACATTTATTTTCTATTTAGAATATGTCAGATTTTGGAATGTGCGTCTGCCAGAACTGGTTTTAGACATGGCTGGGGACCTGAGGTCCACAAGAAAAACCCTTACTCGTTGGTCTTCAATGAGCAGAATAGCAGTGGTAAAATCTCCAGCAAGATGGGCCACCTTTCCTGGCAAGGATATCAAGTCCCGCCAGCCAAATTAAATGGAGTGCCGCTGCTCCCCGCTGCTTGTTTCTGGCTCTGAGCAGCATGCCAGGACTTCTCGCGCAAGTATGCATGAGAATTCCTGGCATGCTGCTCAGAGTCAGAAATAAGTAGCGGGGAGTTGCGGTGGTCCATTTATTTGGCTGGTGGGGCTCGGCTTCCCTGCCAGCAAAGGTATGTCTAGCATGCCCGCATGGGGGGGAGGGGGAGAGAGAGAGAGGAATGCATTGCCCCCCTTAGTCCACCCAGGGCCCCCCGAAATTGCAGGGCTGGCTATGCCCGGAGAGAGCGCCTGTTAAACATTTTCCAGCATACCACTGATCACTTGTTTACTCTTTCCTTTTCTTTTAGGAAGTTATCCAAACCTTTTAAAACCCTGCTAATCTAACTGCTTTTACCATATTCTCTGGCAATGAATTCCAGAGTTTAATTAACTGTTGAGTGAAAAAATATTTTCTCCAATTTGTTTTAAATTTACTACTTTGTAGCTTCATTGCGTGTCCTCTAGTCCTAGTATTTTTGAAAGTGTAAACAAGAGATTCACTTCTACTTCTTCTACTCCACTCATTATTTTATAGAACTCTATCATATCACCCCTCAGATGTCTTTTCTCCAAGCTGAAGAGTCCTAGCCACTTTAGCCTTCCCTCATACGGAAATTATCCCATCCTCTTTATCATTTTAGTCACCCTTCTCTGTACCTTTTCTAATTTCACTATATCTTTTTGAGATGTTGTGACCAAAATTGCACATAGTATTCAAGGTGCGGTCACACCAAAATGTTTTGTACCTGGGGCAATGGAGAGTTAAGCGATTTGCCCAGAGTCACAAGGAGCTGCAGTGGGAATCAAACTCAGTTCCCCAGGTTCTTAGCCCACTGCACTAATCAAATACCTCTTCTGCCCCTTTCCCATTGTATTTCGTTTATTTTCTAGAACTGAAATTGGTGTTGCTTCTTTCTTTGCTCCTGGAGTTCAAGCTTCTGCAAATGCAAAGTGGATTCAGAAAATTTGTTATGATATCTTAAAATGTATTAATTTAAACATTGACGGTCAATGCCATCTCAGAGGAATTAGCAGCTAATGCTCAAATGACTTTGCAGAACCGAATCGCCCTTTGTATCTCTTGGCCAGTCAGGGCGGGGTCTGAATTATTTTTAATTCTATCTACTGTACCTATATTCCCTCCTATTCTTCTGCTGAGGAAAATTTAACTAAAATTATTGCTGAACTCCGTACGCTTGAGCATCATATGCAAACTGCAGACAACCCAGTTGAAGTTTCAGCTGGTGCCTGGTTTTCAGGCATATGACCATATGGTTGTACATCTCATCAATGTCCTAGCCAGGGACTGAATGGGCACAGAAAGCTCAACATATTTTAACAAACAAATTTTATGAAAAGTCTTGCATTTTCACAACTGAAAAAAAGTTTATTACAATAAAGAACGTACAATTTAAAAGAAATAAAAGGGACAAGAAAAAAATATATATATAATAGAAACATAACTGAATAATGCTGAAGCTTAAAGGAATGAAAAGCACCTACTATTCTATTTACAGACTACGAGCAAAGTATCAGCCAATCAGGTGTCTTCATTACTTTGCGCACTAAAGACCCTGCTTTTCCCTTTTGAGGGCCCAAATGCAAGTACACTGCTGTGTACTGTATACTAGTACCTTTTTCAAAACAGTTCCAGAGTACCAGGTTGTTTATTCTGTTCGCAAATCTAGAGTCAAATATCCCCCTTCTTTGTCCCTTTCCTCCTACCCCTCTTCCTTATTCCACCAGCTGCAGCATGAGGAAAAATCTGATGTAGATTGACTTTCCCCAGATAGTTGGGCATCTATTTTATTTTTTGTTTATTTTTGTTACATTTGTACCCCGTGCTTTCCCACTCATGGCAAGCTCAATGTGGCTTACATGGGGCAATGGAGGGTTAAGTGACTTGCCCAGAGTCACAAGGAGCTGCCTGTGCCTGAAGTGGGACTTGAACTCAGTTCCTCAGGACCAGAGTCCACCACCCTAACCACTAGGCCACTCCTCCACTCCTCCACTAAGAGGTCCAGGTTTGTTTCAGAAATGAGGCTCAGCTCTCTGAGGTTTGTGCTGTTATGTATCTGTGAGGGATTCCTCAAGAAATAGCCTGTTGTAAAAGTTCCACAATGATTTACTAACGTGTAATATCTATATCAGATTGATGGACTCAGCATTTCCAGCAAATGCTTTTGCAAGGTGTGGCTTCAAGATCCTGACCTAGGAACACCACAGCCTGTTCAGTTTCAGGGTATCTTCAACAAATAAGCTTAAGCTAAACTGGCATACACTAGCGCACACTTATCACAGCTTAAAATGGTTTACCACGGAACCCGCTAGGCATCCTGCACATGCCACCTTTATTTTTTAGCGCAGAGGGGGTATGTCTGCACTAGTCAGTGAGCACATTTACACCGCCATGTGTTGATTAGCACAGGATTAGCAAACGAGTCCTTACCGCCTACAAAATAGGTGTTGGTAAGTACTTGTGTGCTAATAGTTTTTTAATGGCCACAGGCAAGTGGCAAAATTAGCGTACGGCCAGTACTTAAAAAAATAGAAAATTGGCCATTTTCTGGCTGCAGTAAAAATGGCCATAGTGTGTGGGAAAGACCTGCATTGTTATGTGCTTCCCTTTTCCATGTATGCATCTATCGGCCCGATATTTAAAACCGTTTAACTGGCCAGAAACAGCTCCTGGCCACTTAAACGGCACTGGCTATCCGGCAATATTCAGCAGGGGATAGCTGGCTATCTCCAGCTGAATATTCCCGGCTAGCACTTAGTGGATAGCCAGTTATATCATGGAGGGAAAGGTTTTTAAAAAACTGTATTGTATAGATGATACACTGTAAGATAGCTTGGAGTAAGCCACCTGGGTAAGCTGTATCATTAATTTTAGTTAATTATATAGATGTATAAGTATATATATATAATCTTTTCTTTTTGTTATTTCCTCTCTTGGATCAATAACCTAAAAATTATTGTGGTCAATATTTAACGAAAAATCTTAGCTATATGATTTATACTTCTTCAGATTTATTTTCCCAAATTCGTGTATTATCACTCATAAGATGTTTATTATGATTGTTATAAAATTTAATAGATTAATCATTAAAAAAAACCCCGTATTGTATATATGTACAGAGGTGGGGGTGGGAAGGAGGGCCCACCCATATTAACTCTGGGCTCACTCAAAATAGCAGGTCTGGCTACGCACTTGCTGAATTAACTAGCATGTTGGCATTTATGCACCATTAAGGCCCATTTATGCCAGGTCAAGAGCAGTAAATGCATGCACCTGAATGTGGCACCTTAGCAGTGCACACTACCCCTGAAATTCTATAAACGGCGCTTAAAACTGTGTGTGCAAATTTGGACACACACCCAATCTGTGTGCGCAATTTAACTGAATAGCGAGTCAAATGGCACCAATAATTGGGTGCTAATAATCAATTATCAGCACTAATTGGCATTAATTGATATTTATGCGCGCATTTTCAGTCATGGGGATCCACGCATAACCAAAAAGGGGGCACAGCCACGGAAGGGCCATGAGCGGATCAGGGATGTCCCTAGAATTTATGTGTGCTGTCATAGAATAAGGGGATCTGCGCCTAATTGACATGAGGAGTGACACCAGGGTTTACTTGGTATAAATCCTCGCATCTAAAGTTAGGCGCCAATCCCAGCGCTAAGCATAGTCTATAAACAGTGCCTAACTTTCAACGACATTTTAGAACAACAATATTTATTTATTTATTTATTTGTTATTTGTACCCCACATTTTCCCACCTATTTGCAGGCTCAATGTGGCTTACATAGTACCGTCAAAGGCGTTTGCCCAGTCGGTGGATAACAAATACAAAGTTGTATAGTGATCGTATGAGGTATAAGTGGAGGGTCGGAATGGATGAAGATTGCGTGATGTCCTGTTTGATCATAGTCATGCTCTGTTGGTAGGTGAAGAGGGTTACGTGGGGTCGTTGGGGTAGGCCTTTTTGAAGAGGTAGTTTTTTAGTGATTTCCTGAAGTTCAAGTGGTCGTGGATTGTTTTCACAGCTTTTGGGAGCCCATTCCATAGTTGTGCGCTTATGTAGGAGAAGCCGGATGCGTAAGTTGTTTTGTATTTCAGTCCTTTGCAATTTGGGTAGTGTAGGTTTAGGTAGGATCTTGACAATCTGACTTTGTTTCTTATTGGTAAGTCTATGAGGTCTGTCATGAATTCTGGGACTACGCCATATATGATTTTGTGGACTAAGGTGCAGATTTTGAAGATGATATGTTCTTTGATTAGGAGCCAATGCAACTTTTCTCGGAGGGGTTTGGCACTTTCGAAGCGTGTTTTGCTGAATATCAGCCTGGCTGCTGTATTTTGGTTTGGAGGTTTTTTATGAGTTGTACTTTGCAGCCCACGTAGATTCCGTTGCAATAATCTATAATAATAATAATTTATATAATAATATTTATATAATAATAATTTATAGACTTTGATCCTATATGCAAATAGTGCACAGTCTTTAAGAGAAGGGCGCTTTCCCTGGGATTGTATATATGGTGCTCAAAATTGCACACGCAATTGAGTAACAAACCAATTAGCACTAATAATTAGCATGTATCTTTCTACGCACTGTTCTATAAAGATGAGCACATAAATATTTTAGTGTGCAACTGAAAAGAGAGCGTGGGCAAGTCAGGTATGTGTTCACTAAAGATGCGCACAATATTAAAGAATTGAGGGGACCTGCGCCTAATTTAAGCATGAAGATTTACACCAGGTTTAAGGGTACCTCAGCACAACGCGCTATTCTATAAATGGCACCAAACTCAGAACCTCATTTATGGAAGAGCGCTCAGCACTCATTTCATTTACAGAATCTTCAAGTCTTTGCTTAAAGCCCACCTCTTCAATGCTGCATTCAGCACCTAACTCTTACTGTTCAGTAAATCCAGACTGCCCCAATTTGACCGCCCCTATCAGAGTGTCCGTTCACTTGTCTCTTAGATTGTAAGCTCCTTGAGCAGGGACCGTCCCTCTATGTTAAATTGTACAGCGCTGCGTAACCCTAGTAGCGCTTTAGAAATGTTAAGTAGTAAGTAGTAGTAGTAGAATCTAGTCCTTTATCCAGCGTATTTTCGAAAGAGATCGCCGGCCATCTTCCGACACAAATTGGGAGATGGCCGGCCATCTCCTGAATCCGGCCAAATCGGTAAAATCGAAAACCGATTTTGGCCGGTGCCAACTGCTTTCCGTCGCAGAGCAGGACAAACTTCAAGGGGGCGTGTCGGCAGGGTACAGAAGGCAGGACAGGGGCGGGATGGGGGTGTGGTTACGAGATGGCCAGCTTCGCCAGATAATGGAAAAAAGATGGCCGGGTCTGACGAGCATTTCGCTGGCTTCACTTGGTCCATTTATTTTTATGACCAAGCCTCAAAAAAGTGCCCCAATTGACCAGATGACCACCGGAGGGAATCGGGGATGACCTCCTCTTACTCCCCCAGTGGTCATCAACCCCCTCCCACCCAAAAACACCAAATATTTAAACATTTTTTTGCCAGCCTGTATGCCAGCCTCAAATGTCATACCCATCTCCATGACAGCAGTATGCAGGTACCTGGAGCAGTTCTGCAGGTTTTTTTTGGGTGCAGTGCACTTCAGGCAAGCGGACCCAGGCCCATCCCCCCCCCCCCACCTGTTACACTTGTGGTGGTAAATGGGAGCCCTCCAACCCCCCCCCCCCAAACCCACTGTACCCACATGTAGGTGCCCCCCTTCACCCCTTAGGGCTATGGTAGTGGTGTAGAGTTGTGGGGAGTAGGTTTTGGGGGGCTCAGCACCCAAGGTAAGGGAGCTATGCACCTGGGACCAATTTGTGAAGTTCACTGCAGTGCTCCCTAGGGTGCCCGGTTGGTGTCCTGGCATGTGAGGGGGACCAGTGCACTACAAATGCTGGCTCCTCCCACGACCAAATACCTTGCATTTCGCCGGGTTTGAGATTGCTGGGCCCAGTTTCCATTATGGGCGAAAACCGAAGCCGCCCATCTCTAAACCCGGCGATCTCAACATTTGACCTAAATGTTGAGATTTAATCGGCCCGAACCCTATTAGCGAAAGAAAAGATGGCCGGCCATCTTTTTCGAAAATACAGTTGGCTCCGCCCAGTTGCGGAGCCGGCCATGGAGATGGCCGGCGCCCTTCGATTATGCCCATCCACGTGCACTAGTGCACATTATTATCATCTATTTCAAAATGGAAAAAAAAAAAGACACAAAAAATTTCTGGCTATCCAGCCCTAGTATTTTAACGACTGCAAGAGCTACTGCGCATTTAAAACATTATGAAAAGACTCCTTTTTATTTTGTCTGGCACGTGCAAGTTTGCTGGCACGTTTTAAATATGTCTGGCTAAACAGTCAGACAAGTGATTCAGTCATGTTCTCAGTATGCTGACTGTATTATTTGGTGGTGCTTCACAGTTCAGACAGACACATTTTTCTCCTTGTGGCCTATCCCTCACAGCGTAAGATCTATATAGCTTTTTTTAGTTTCTAAATACTGGTGTTAAGTTAAACTTGTGTGCTCCGGTTTTGTTGCACAGGTGATTAGCAAAATTATACCTGACAATAAGAGAACCAAAAGATCTAAACAAAAAATGCTCAATATCGTGTATCTTAATCTACACTATAATTACAAAGCCACTTTTTGGTGACCAAAAACGTTCAGATCAACAATGGAGAAAAAAGACCTCAGACAAAAAAAAAAAACTACCTCCTCTAACCAGCAACGGTTTCAGGCAGGCACAATATAATCATGGATCTAAAAAATCCTTCATTGAAAAACTTGGAATTTCAAAATATTAAAATAACCAATATTCACAAAAGTGGACCCCACTACACAATGCATAATCTTTCTAGATTCAACAAAATGTCTCTAATATATATCTATTGTATCATTAACCAGAAAAAGAAGGAACTTATTTGAAAAGTTTGCATTTGTCATTCACAACCTAGATCTTCAAACACCTCCTGACAGCGGTCCCCGTTTCGCTCACCAGCTGCCTCAAAGGATCTTTTATTTCACTGTTCTTGGGAATGTGAAGTGAAAGCTCCCCTGAGGCAGCTAATGAGCAAAACAGGGGCTCTTGTCAGGAGCACTTTGATGGATCTAGGTCAGTAGTTCCCATACCTGGTCCTGGAGGCACCCTAGCCAGTCAGGTTTTCAGGATACCCACAATGAATATTCATGAGAGAGATTTGCATGCACTGCCTCCACTGCAAGCAAATCTCTCTCATGAATATTCATTGTGTGTATCCTAAAAACCTGACTGGCTGGGATGCCTCCAGGACCAGGTTTGGGAACCACTGATCTAGGTACATACGTAATTAATTTCTTATGTACCGCCTTCAAGTCCGAAAGCTATCGAAATGATGAGAGAATAGGTGTGAATAACCATTGGCATAAAACTCACAAGACACATTAAAGAAAATACCAAAACTCAACAAGTCTCTTAGAATATCATAACCATAGATTTTCACAGCAGCTATGACAAATCTATAGATTTTGCCATGAATCTGCCAAAATGCCACAATACTTAAGAGTCTGCAAGGATGAATTTCCTAGCTTGCCCGCCTCATTTCTTCATTGGTAAAAGGCAAAGGAACAACAAGACAAAGGAAGCTCTTGACATCCACGTCCAGGTAAGAGGCTGTATATCATTAAACTCTGGCTTCTTACCCGCTCATGCTTAGTTATTAAACCTTTTGTTTCTGTGAAAAAAAATTTGGAAATGACTAACATCGACAGTCATGTTTATCCACAACATTTTGCAGAGAGGGAGAAAAATCTTCATGTTATAAAACCACATATTCACTGCACAGTGGAGTAAGACTAAAGCAAAACCAATGAAGAAAGAGGCAGGCAGTGCTTTGATACTACAGTTTCCAGGACTGCCTGTTCAAGTGCTATTTCTCTCTTTACCAAAAAAAAGAAAAGAAAATGCATGAGATTTAAGGGAAACAGGAAAATTCAACTTTATGAAAAGGAAAAGGCGTGAGGCATTCGTTTTGGGAAGGTGAGATGGGCCTTATGGTCTTATCTGCCATCATATGCAATATTTCTCTATGTAGTTTGGCACAAACCAAAAAATAAAGCGAGGTGAGATCTAGTGTTAGGTGTTGAAACCTCACAACCAACAAACAGGAATGGGGTAGGTTGCCCATCTGCAAAGGGCAAGCAGGCAATTAATTTCCAGCCTAGATTATAGACACATATAACATATTTTGGCACAGTGGCAGAAATTATGCCTACTGCTTGAAAGCAAATATAAATGTTTGCATGTAAAGTACACACATATGTATATATTTTATAAACACACATGAATCATGACTGTCCACACTCTAATCAAACTCCACCCTAGAACACACTTACACACCTATATGAACCTTCTTAACACTGTAATTCGATAAAAGCATGTGTAGAAAGGCCTTTTTTAGAAAATTAGTGCCATATTGTACAACAATATGTTCAGAATACACGTGGCTAGAAATTCCAGGCTGATAAGTAAGTGTTTCAGGAACAGCAGGTCACAGAAGATAGCAGGAAGCACTTTGCCCAGATCCCACTGCACTATCTCCTCTCACAGCCTGGCTGTCAACCAGGTGCTCACAGGCAATAGGCCACTTAAGAAGCATTTCCTGTTGGTATCCTGCCACCCATGTACACTGGAGCACCACTGTGGAATCACCCTGTATACTGTGCAACAGGGAAGAGAGATGGGGGGGGGGAGGGGGTAAGAGAATAAAAGAAGGCAAAAGGAGTGAAAAGTAGAGAGAGAAATACCACACAGAGAGACTGAGCAAACAGAGAGAAAAGGACAGTCCTAAAAGGTAGAGAGTGAGAGAACACAAAGAGAAAGACAAAGGGGGAAGGGAAAGAGATTGATTCATGTGAAAACTGTCATGCCAACCTTTCCTGAATCTGATACAGAGGAAAAGACACAAACAAGAGAGGAAGAAAGAAAGAAAGAAAGAAAGAAAGAAAGAAAGAAAAAAGGAGTAGGGAAAAGAAAATGTGAAATACAACAGAGTGAGAAGAAAATATGAAATAAAACAGAAAGAGAGAGAGAGATTTAGAGAACAGTCCAGAGAATAATGAGAGAAAATAAAATGAGGGAGAGTCACAGAAAGAGAGAGAGAGATTGAGAGAATAATGAACAGAAAGTTGAGGGAGAATCTGAGAAAGAGAGAGGCAAAGAGACAGCAAGCATAAAAAGGGATGAGGATCAAGTCGGGGAAGAAAGAGCACAAAGGAGCAGAAGGAAAAAATGAGAGCAAAGGAGGAAGCCTAGAGAGAAAGGTATAACAAAAAAGGCATATGGGAAAGAAATACACAAAGCAAACAGGTGAAAAGGAAAAACCAGAATAAACAAAGAGGGGGAAGATCTGGAATACATTACCACTGCAAGAAGCTATATCTAAAGCTTATTACAGAAGAAGGAGAAAGAGTAACAGAGCTGAGGAAGATTATAGAAGCTTTGAGGGAGAAGAGGAAGAGAGGAACAGAAGAGAGAGATGGTGGTAAGGAGGTAGACGTAGAGGAGGAGAAGTGTAGGAAAAGTGATGCTTGGCATTACTCAACATTTTGTATAATACATTTGATTTCCACAGATTACTACTTTTGAACCAATGTAACTAATCTGTAGGTTTCTTGTGTCCCTTTCTATTTCTCCCCCAGCTTGTTGGCAGGGTAGGACTTCCCATTAAGCACCATACCCATGTCCCTAGGGTGCCTCATTAGCACTATTCTCTGCTCCTCTGAAAGTGATCCTCACATCATGCTGGCAAGAGCAGAGAGTGACACTTCTTACCTATGGCTGCCTCCTCCTCTGAGGCCCGAAGGCTAGTTTCTTTCTGTAAAATTTCTGAATTGCTTATTGCCTTCTCATCAGGTTTAAGAACCTTAATCTTTACATTCAGAGCAATATGCTGCATTGCTATTTGCAACTATAGAGACCAAAAGTTGAATCTGTTTTCTGGTCTCTTCACTCAGTCTTTTAAATCTGTGGAGAAGTGCATATAGCAGATTTGCTGTGGTTAATGGGGGAGGAGAATTCAAGGTTCAAGAAACTTTTATTGGCATAATAATTTCTACATATGAAACCAATAAAACATTACAAAGTTCTAATTCATCAAGGTCTTCTCTCACAGAAGTCTTAAGAAATCTGGCTTTGGCTGTTAAAAAGAATTACAAAATGCATAAGAGAAGGTTTTTCCGAATGGTGGGTTATACATCGAATAAATAAACAAACATAAAAATGGAGATATTGACAACATATAACAACCTCTGCTCAGCCACACAAACTACTAAGCTTCATCATCCCTTCTTCTCCCTCAGAAATCCTCTGTGCTTGTCCCATGCTTTCTTGAATTCAGATACAGTCTTTATCTGTACCACCTCCACTGGGAGGCCTTTCCACTCATCCACCACCTTTTCCATAAAGAAACATTTTCCTTACATTACTCCTGAGTCTGGTCCCTTACACCTTAATTCCCTCAACACAGAACTTCTTGTGTACTTAGGGGTATTTAAATGTCTCTATCACCTTCTGCCTTTCTTCCGAAGTATACATATTGACATTTTATATCCTTATGAACATATAGAGGGGCATTTTCAAAAGAAACATCCAAGTTGCGATTTGGACGTCTTTGCAAAATGTCGAAATCCAGGGGCGGGGAAACCCGTATTTTAAAAAACAAAAATGGACGTCCATCTTTCATTTTGAAAATACCTTCAGAGATGTTCAAATCCTTAAATTTGGACGTCCCTAGATTTGGACGTCCTTGGATCTGGACGTTTCTGACTTTGGGCGATTTTTGAAACCAGACGTCCATGTCAAAAACGTCCAAATGCAAGCCATTTGGATGTGGGTGGTGCCAGCATTTGTAGTGCACTGGTCCCCCTGACATGCCAGGACATCAACCGGGCACGCTAGGGGACACTGCAGTGGACTTCATAAATTGCTCCCAGGAACCTAGCTCCCTTACCTTGTGTGCTGAGCCCCCCAAAACCCACTACCCACAACTGTACACCACTACCATAGCCCTTACGGGTGAAGGGGGGCACCTATATATGGGTACAGTGGGTTTGTGGTGGGTTTTGGAGAGTTTGCTGTTTCCTGCACAAATGTAACAGGTAGGGGGGTATGGGCCTGGGTCCGCCTGTCTGAAGTTCACTGCAGTACCCACTAAAACTGCTCCTGGAACCTTCATGCGCTGTCATGGACCTGCGTATGACATCTGAGGCTGGCACGAAATATTTTTTAAGATGTGTTTTGACGGTGGGAGGGGGTTAGTGACCACTGGAAGATTATAGGTCAAAAACATCCAAGTGTTTGGCACGCCCAAGTCCTGCCTTCGCTACGCCTCCAACACGTCCCCTTGAAATTTGGACGTCCTTGCGACGGACTGCAGTTGGAGACGTCCAAAATCGGGTTTCGATTATACCGATTTGGATGTCTCTGGGAGAAGGACGTCCATCTTCTGTTTTATGTCGAAAGATGGACGTCCTTCTCTTTCGAAAATAAGCCTGATATTCTCCAGAATTGTTCACAATACTCCAAATAGGGCTAGATTCTATATATGGCACCTTAAAAATTGGTGCTGAAAAAAAATACGCCTAGGCGTATTCTATAAACTATGCCTAAAGTTAGGCAAGGTTTATAGAATATCCCGAGCACATAGTTTATAGAATACGCCTAGCGTCTGTCCGCGTGACTAAATTTAATCAAGGGCATTTACGCCATGTAAAACTTGGCGTAAATGCCTATGCCTAAATTAGGCGCAGATCAGATGTATTCTGTAACAGCGTGCATAGTTTATGGAAACGCCCATGACCCGTCCATTCCATGCTGACGGCCACGTCCCTTTTCCAGTCTGCATCTTCAAATTTACATGCCTCACTTTACAGAATACGCTTAGAAAGCTGTGTGTTGTAAGGAGGAGGTAGAGGGAAGGCAGAGAAGAACTGACAGGGGCAGTAGGCCTAGAAAGGAAGATCACTCTCTGCCGGGGAAAGGGGGTAGGAGACTTGCAAGAAAGGAAGTGAACTACAGAACCCAGCAGCACTTGCAAGGGAGGAGGGAACATGAGGGACAGCACTCCAACTCCCAGCAGGCAGAAAGGTCAGCAGGTGATTGGGAGATGGAGGACAATCAAGGGGAGGAGCAGCACCTGGGAGAGAGGGTTGGGGAAGACTCCATGGGGTGGGAGGTTGTCAGAGTGTTGGTGGCTGACAAGTGAGGGAGGAGAAAATGCCTCTATCTCCTAGGCAGTAGGAGAAAGTGAGTAGAGGAACTGACTGACTCAAAGGTCTATTTCATTTGGGTTTGGAGTCTCAAGACTGAACTTTTGGGAACTGTTGGGGGCTTGTGGGGAGAGAGGAAGAAGAAGGGAAGTAAGTTGTACAGAGACCAGCAGCTGGAATACAGCGCATACTCTATGCGCCTGCTGGTGGGGCTCTGAAATAAAAGTGCTCTGCAGAATAAACAGTACTGTGAATTGCTTTTTGCAAGTGAGCCGGAACAGTTCTGTTGAGGAGATGGATTAGCCCCAATTGTGTGGGCGAAGAAGGACAGCTCGGAGAGGTGCTCAGAGGTGCGCAGACCACACAGAGAGGTGTTGAGCGGAGCGCGGACAGCACAGAGAGGTGTCGAAGCAAGAGCGGACAGCACGGAGGGGTGCTTGCAGACATTTGGTGGCAGTGGTGGGATATTTGACAGAACTTCCTGGTTCTCCAAGAGAAGGAGGAGCAAGGCGCAAAATCCTGGGCTATCCGGTGAGCATATAGCAGGGCTGGAAAGGGATTTTGCTGATGCATGGGTGTGGTTGCAGGGTGGCAAACCTATAAAAGCAGCTGCACTTGGAGGTTGTTGTTTTTGTGTGTTGTCTAGGAGAGAAGAAGGCCAGCACAATGGATCCAAAGGAGATGTTTTCCTTCATGGCCCATCAATTCCAAAAACAACAGGAACTGGCACACAAATTGATGGAGGACTCCTTGGCCGCATCGAGGGCCCAGCAACAGCCGCTTCTGGAACTGTGTCAGGAGTTGTTGAAAGGAGGAGCACGGGAACAGCCAGGGCCGACGATGCCAGAGGGAGCTGCAACGGGAGGAGCACCGTTGACCGGAGGCCTGACGGGGATGAACTGGTTACCCTGGGGTAAGCTGTCCGATAAGGACGACATAGAGGATTACCTGGGGGCATTTGAACGGGTAGCGGTTGCTGCAGCCTGGCCAGGGGAGCAATGGACTATGAGACTGGCTCCGGCATTATCCGGGGAGGCACTGGCAGCATTTCGCAGTCTCCCGGCTGTTGAGATTGCGGACTATGCTAAGCTTAAACGGGCTATTCTGGACAGGTATGGGCTAAGTAAGCAGTCCTACCGAAGGAAATTTAGAGAGTGGAGGTGGGCAGAAGGAGAGACGCCCAGGGCTTTGGCCCAGAAATTACTGGATTTGGCCACCAAGTGGTTAGAACCAGAAAAAAACTCAGCGACTCAAGTAATGTTAGAGCTGGTGTTGGAGCAGTTTCTGGAGGCCTTACCAGCAGAATTGAGAAGGGACTTGATTAGGCGGGGCTGTGGGTCTTTGGATGAAGCTGTTAAAAGTATGGAATGCTTTCTAGAGTCCCAACATGTGGGTGGGGGCGGGGTGCGGGCGGGAAAGGAAAGATGTATGACAGGGGCTAAGCCTCTGCAGGCAAAGAGGGAACTGGCCGGTATGGGTGAAGGGGGAATGGGGGTCTCGGGGTATGCCGGGGATCGTATTTGTTATAGGTGTGGGCATAAAGGGCACGTAAGGAAGGATTGTAGGGCCAAGGAGGGCTTTACTTCTCATTCTTATAAACAGGTGTCCAATCCCTTTACTCAGGTCGTGGAGGTGGGGGGGGGGGGGGTGAAAGTGGAGGCCCTGTTAGACTCGGGAGCTGACCAATCTATGCTTTCAAGGAGGTTATGGTCCCGTATAAGTAAGGGAAAGTATGATCAGAGAGGGGCTAGCCAGGGGGAGGTAGCTATTCAATGCATTCATGGGGCTAGTACTAGGTATCCTTTACATTGGGTGACCGTAAAAGGGCCTATGGGGGCACACCGGATATTAGTAGCGGTGTTGTCTCGGCTGCCACAGGACCTGATACTGGGGAGGGACTGGGCCCCTTTTTCCCTATATGTGAAAGGGGGAAAAGCCTTTGTAACTACCCGGGCTCAGGGTCAGTCACAGCAGGAGGGTGGGAAGGTTCTTCCATTGGATCAGGTTTTTCCCTTTCATCCTGAGATTTTTGGTACCCCGGGGAAAAGTAGGAAAGGGGTCCGGCAAAATAAGGGAGCTCAATGGAAAAGAAGGCAGGCCATGATAGAGGTCGAGGGGGAAGGAGATTTTCCAAGGGACCTGGGGAAGCTCCTAGAGCAGTTTCCCTCTTTTCAGAGGGAGCAGGAGTCTGACGGGACCTTGCAGTACGCCTGGAGTAGGGCCCGAGAAGGGGAGGGGGGCTCTTCCCCGCATTTTAGGGTGGAGAAGGGGCTGCTATTTAGAGTTAGCTCGGCAATAGGGAGCGGGTGGCAGAAACAGTTGGTGATACCCAAGGGGTTTCGTAGCCTGATCATGAGATTAGCTCATGATCACCCGCTGGGGGGACATAAGGCGACACAGGGTACCCTGGACCAGGTTTTGCGAAGGTTTTATTGGCCAGGGGTTTATAAAGAAGTGGAAGGGTATTGCAATTCCTGTGGGCTCTGTCAGAAGGTAGCCGAGAGGGGGCCAGAGCGGGCGCCTTTATGTCCCTTGCCTCGTATTGGGGTTCCGCTAGGCCGCCTGGCTATGGATATTGTAGGACCGCTCCCCAAGTCACGGAGGGGTTTTGTGTATATTTTGGTGGTGTTAGATATGGCCACCCGTTTCCCGTGGGCGGTGCCCCTGCGTACAGTGTCAGCTAAGGTGATTGCCGCTGAGCTGATTCACATTTTTTGTACGGTGGGGTTTCCCCGGGAAATACTTACTGATAGAGGCACTAATTTTCTCTCCCGTACATTGGCTCAAGTATGGGAGGCGTTTGGTATTGCACACATCCGTACCGCAGCTTACCATCCTCAGACCAATGGTCTGGTAGAGAGATTTAATAAGACTCTTAAGACTCTCTTGCGTAGAGGGTTGGGGAGCTGTATGGATGAGTGGGATCGCCTCTTGCCATTTGTCTTATACACCTGTAGGGAGAGTGTGCAGGCTTCATTAGGAGTGTCTCCGTTTGAATTAATGTATGGGAGGGGCCCGCGGGGAATTTTGGATATCCTGAGGGAACAATGGGTGCCACCGGATAGAGGAGACTGTACGGTGGTCTCTTATCTGTTTGACCTGAAGGGTAGGTTGCGACGATTGGGGGGCTACGCCCGGGATAAATTGGGTAAAAGTCAAGAATATCAAAAATCATATTATGATCAGGGAGTGAAAGAGCGAGGGTTTGCAGAAGGGGAGAAGGTCATAATTATGATAGCAGATGGCCCTCATAAATTTGAAAGTCGGTGGAGGGGACCGGGGGTGATTACTAAGAAATTGGGGCCCGTTACGTATGAGGTGAGGAATAAGAGGGGGAGAAAGCAAACATATCACGTGAATGTGTTAAAGTTGTGGAGGGAAAGGAAGGTGCTGTGGGGCGGGACTAAGTCGATGGAGGAGGAGGATCTGGGGCCTCAGATCTCAGACATCTTTAAGTCCCTGAAGCCCCACATTGCAGAGGAGTTAAATAAGGATCAGCAGCAGGAACTTGGGGCACTACTAGAAGAGTTCCAGGATGTCCTTACTCCCTGTCCGGGGGAGACACATTTGAGCATGCATGAGATTATTACAGATCAGGGCCGGGTGGTTAGGCAAAGACCTTATAGGCTGTCCCCGGTGAAACAACAAGAGGTGGTTAGACAGGTGAAGGAAATGCTGGAGTATGGTATTATTGAAGAATCATATAGTCCTTGGTCAAGTCCAGTGGTGCTGGTGCCTAAGAAAGACGATACCTGGCGGTTTTGTATTGATTTCCGCCAGGTTAATGCCCTCTCCTCGCCTGATGCCTATCCTATGCCTCGTATTGAGGATTTATTAGATAGGTTGGGGTCGGCTCAGTATCTGTCTACGCTGGACTTGACCAAGGGATATTGGCAGATTCCTTTATCTGCGGAGTCTAAGCCCAAGACGGCCTTTTCTACCCCCTTGGGGCTCTTTCAATTTAAGAGGATGCCGTTTGGATTAAACTCCGCAGCGGCGTCCTGTCAGCGCCTGCTAGATAGGGTCTTACGGCCTCATCAGAGTTATGCTGCGGCTTATCTGGATGACGTCATTATCCATAGTGAGGACTGGGTTACACACATGAGGCAGGTCAGGAAGGTGTTAACAGCTTTCCGGGAGGCAGGTCTCACACTTAATCCCCAGAAATGTCACTTCGCCCAGCAGGAGGTTAAATATCTGGGCTATAAGGTGGGGGGGGGGGGGGGGGCAGGTAAAACCCTTGTTGGATAAAGTACAAAGTATTAGGGAGTTTTCTTATCCGACAACCAAAAAAAGGCTGCGGAGTTTCCTTGGGCTAGTCGGGTACTACCGCAGGTTCATTCCCCATTTTGCCTCACAGGCTGAGCCCTTAACAAATATGCTGAAAGGGAATCGGCCGAATCAGTTGAAATGGGGGGAGGAGGAGAAAGAAGCCTTTCAAGAGTTGCGTTTAGCGCTATGTGAGGATCCGGTACTGAAGGCAGTTGAATGGGACAAACCCTTTGTGCTGCAAACGGATGCCTCGGGGGTGGGCTTGGGGGCAGTACTTTCTCAGATTCATGAGGGGGAGGAACATCCTGTGTTATATTTGAGCCGTAAACTCCTTCCTCATGAAAAAGGATATGCCACCATTGAGAAGGAGTGTCTGGCTATTAAGTGGGCCACCCAAATGTGTCAATACTATTTAGAGGGACGGCCCTTTAGGCTTATTACGGATCATGCCCCCCTGAAATGGTTAATGCAGATGAAAAGCGCTAATGCCAGACTTATGCGTTGGTATCTGTCCTTGCAACCCTTTCAGTTCCGGGTGGAGCATCGGGCAGGCAAACTATTGGGGAATGTGGATATTTTGTCCCGAATGGCCGGGCAGGAGGTTGAAGGAGTCAAGCCCCGGGAGGGTAAAAGGTTCTTAAGCGGGGGGGTATGTAAGGAGGAGGTAGAGGGAAGGCAGAGAAGAACTGACAGGGGCAGTAGGCCTAGAAAGGAAGATCACTCTCTGCCGGGGAAAGGGGGTAGGAGACTTGCAAGAAAGGAAGTGAACTACAGAACCCAGCAGCACTTGCAAGGGAGGAGGGAACATGAGGGACAGCACTCCAACTCCCAGCAGGCAGAAAGGTCAGCAGGTGATTGGGAGATGGAGGACAATCAAGGGGAGGAGCAGCACCTGGGAGAGAGGGTGGGGGAAGACTCCATGGGGTGGGAGGTTGTCAGAGTGTTGGTGGCTGACAAGTGAGGGAGGAGAAAATGCCTCTATCTCCTAGGCAGTAGGAGAAAGTGAGTAGAGGAACTGACTGACTCAAAGGTCTATTTCATTTGGGTTTGGAGTCTCAAGACTGAACTTTTGGGAACTGTTGGGGGCTTGTGGGGAGAGAGGAAGAAGAAGGGAAGTAAGTTGTACAGAGACCAGCAGCTGGAATACAGCGCATACTCTATGCGCCTGCTGGTGGGGCTCTGAAATAAAAGTGCTCTGCAGAATAAACAGTACTGTGAATTGCTTTTTGCAAGTGAGCCGGAACAGTTCTGTTGAGGAGATGGATTAGCCCCAATTGTGTGGGCGAAGAAGGACAGCTCGGAGAGGTGCTCAGAGGTACGCAGACCACACAGAGAGGTGTTGAGCGGAGCGCGGACAGCACAGAGAGGTGTCGAAGCAAGAGCGGACAGCACGGAGGGGTGCTTGCTGACAGTGTATAAATTCTAATTAATGCCAATTAGTGTCAATAATTGCTTGTTAAACTGGCAATTATCAGCACTCATGGGCATGTTAAGATAATTAAGTTGTGTGCTATTCAGAATACGACCTGATTTGTGTGTGCAACTCAAGTCACACTATATAGAATCTGAGGGATAATGCCTCACCAGAGACTTATACAGAGGCTTAATCACCATAGGCACCAACATTTCAAAATGATCGGGGGTGCCAAGCACAATATAAATTACTCTTCCCTGGACTCAATGAAGGAGTTTTCTGAATACTGAGGGGCTGGCTTCTATGATTACCTCCACCTTTTCCTGCTGGCTATTCCTTCTATTTGCATGCAAGCATCCTTCTGACTTTCCCTGTTGCCTTTCCTACCTGTTTGGCCACTAAGATCATCAAATACAGTCACTCTCAGGTCCTGCTCTTCTTTTATGCATGGAATAATCTTCCTTTAGAATTACAACAAATGTAGTAGTAGGAGGAGGAGGGATTTAAAAAGCATTTGAAGACACAATTCTTTACTAAAACGTTTGTAATTATGAACTAATGTTGGTTTGGGAATCTTTTAGATTGTTTCTATTTTATTAATATGTAAAAATAGCCATGTTAGGGAAGACTTTAAGTAATGATAACGCTAGATAATTTAAATACTTGTTAATTCTAACTTGTCTTTGGATTGTTTGGTGAGTTGTGACATTAAATACTGTCAAGTAAAGTAAACAAGTATTTCAATCCCTATACTGTACCTCTCCCTTGGGTTTAGCAGCCTTAGGGGCTCTTTACAAAGTGGCAGTAGGCCCAACGCGGGCTTACCGCATGCAAATCTGGAGCTACCGCAGCCCAACATGGGCACTGGTGGTAGTTCCAACCCCGGTGGACGTCATTTCCTGTGCTAGGGAAAATCAGCCTGTATTTTTCTGCGCGGTGTCAACCCAACAGTAATCGGGGCAGCAACGTGCACTACCCAGTTACTGCTGGGTTAGAGTGGGAGCCTTTACCGCCACCTCAATGGGTCACAGTAAGTGCTCCCCTGCAGTAAGAGCAATCTTACCGTATGGCCATGGCTATTTTCAGCCTTTTTTTATCCACTGTGGTAAAAAGGGCCTCAGTACGCTGCAAAAATGGCCCCTGCCACTAGCACAGGGCCCTTTTTACCGCAGCTTGGTAAAAGGACCCCTAAATGCACGACCCTGCTGTTTTTTAGTATTAAATAACAAAGGGGCCCATTTACTATGGTGCAGGGAAATCTGGGCTTAGCACATTTCAATGTGGGAGCTTTCTGCGCACTAAGCCACATTTATCACAGCAGTATATTAAGGACTTTTTTTTTTTTTTGCAGGTCCCGTGCTAATTTTTCCATTAGTGTGTGGGACTTGCAAAAAATAACACAGGAGCACTTAATACCTTCTATTTAGGAGTTTCAAGTTTCAAATTTTATTTGAAATTTGATATACTGCCCTAATGGGAACAATCTTCTGAGCAGTTTACAATTCAAAATTATATGTACACAAAATAAAAAAGAACCCCCTCCCGCCGCCAACCCGCCGTCGCCGTTGCCATCGCCTGCCTTTTCTGGCAGGGGACCCCAACCCCCGCCAGCCGAGGTCCTCTTCTTCTCTCAAAAGGCTTCCTTCTGTTTCTGACGTCCTGCACGACGTCAGAAACAGAAGGAAGCCTTTTGCGAGAAGAAGAGGACCTCGGCTGGCGGGGGTTGGGGTCCCCCGCCAGCAAAGGTAGGCGACGGCGGGTTGGCAGCAGGGAGGGGGCGAGAGGGTCGTCTGGGGGGCAAAGTTGGTGGTGGTGGCGGCGGCAGGGTCTGCAATGGCGTGGGGGGGGGGGGGCTAAAATGTGCCCCCTCACCTCAGGCTCTGGACCCCTCTCCAGCCGAAGTCTGGCTATGCCCCTGGCTGTCCCAACTCCACCCCAGACCACCACGGCCCTAACTAGATAGTGCCACAGCAGTCACATCAGATTTTCATCAGCACTGTGCAGTTAACTACCGCTGAAATCTGGGAATAGCCCACTCAATGCAATTTAACCGGGCAGGAGATCGTTCTGAATATCTACCCCCCTGAGAAAGTACTAATTTAATAATTTAATACACTAATTTATAGCCTGCCACTTTCACTTAGCACTGTACAGAGTGGGTTAAACAATCACAAACTAAACCGCACAGAAAGCAAATGTTTCTTTGACTAATTAGATGCTATTGCAGCTATGAAACTATATTCAATGATGTTGAACCTTGCTGCATCTCCTTGAAGTATGATCCCTGTTTCAGTGATGGTGGCAAACATCTCTGTAACAAATGACATACTTGCAAATCCCTAGGAAGAGCAAACTGTCTTCACCAACCCACATTCAGTCAGCACTCAAGACTCCTGCTGAACACACACATTAAGTAATGATTATTTTTAAATACTGCATTCCCTTCATCTACTTCCATTCAGCCATTCGCATACACTAATCTGCACGGTTTTCTAGTTATACTATAGCAGACAAAAGTAATTTTTTACCTGATTTTTAAAAGAAAATCACGGCTGCTTTATCTGCCCACATATTTATATTTATTTACTGGGATTCATTAATAATGCTATCAGTGTTATCATTTTTCTGGAACCCTGGTCTGATTTGGCCCATTTTTGAACTTCATGTGTCTTTTTACTCGTTTTTCTCATATGCCAAGTTACATCCCATTCCATTACGTTTTTTATGGCGAAGAAGCTGAAACTCTTTCTCCCACAAAAAATGCATTGTGCCATTTTGGAGGGTCTTATTTCTCTGGAACGCCCAGTTTGATTTTGCCTATTTTCAAACTCAGTTTGTCTTTTTACTGGTTTTATCCCCGTCATTTTTCATCCCATTCCATCAATTTTTCAAGGCTACCAAACAGACAGACAGACCGTCAAACATTTTCAACCCCTTTTATTATCCTTTCCAATCCAACAGAAGTTGGAAAGATTTATACATAAAGGGATGAGATTGTCTGTCTGGGGCGGGGGGGGGGGGGGGGGGGGGGGGGGAGGGGGGCAAAATAACTTCTAAAAAATGGAACAGAAGGATGATACTTGGCACGAGGGAAAAATCAGTACAAAAACAAATTGGACCAATTTCTATAAATAGCACAGAAAAATCAGCACCAAAATAAAAATACAAAACCCGGCACTGAAAGCTAGGTGCTATTTACAGAATACGCTTAGCGTCAGGATCAGCGCCTAAATTTAGATGCAAGGATTTACACTAAGTAAATCTGGTGTAAATCCTCGCGTCTAAATTAGGGGTTGACCCCTCTCATTCTACAAAAGGGTACATAAATTGTAGGAATGCCCCTGATCCTCCCATGGCCGTGCTCCCTTTTTGGAGCCACATATAAAATTTACACTCAAATCACTGCGAATAAAAATGCATAAACCTCAATTAATGCTAATTAGTGCCAATAATTGATTATTAGCACCCAATTATCGGCGCTAATTGGCTCATTATTCAATAAAATTTCACGCACGAATTGGGTGCACACCCAGATTTGCACACACAATTTTAAGAACTGCTGGGATTATGGGCAGTTCTATAAGGGGGCGCCTAAATTTAGGCACCAAGGGCCAGATTCTATATATAGTGCTTAAAAAATCCGCTTGGAAAACATTTCTGCCTGAGCATATTCTATAGGCGGTGCCTAGATTTAGGCACAGTATATAGAATACGCTTAATCAATATCATATTGCCTAGAACTACGCACATCCATTTACACCAAGGAAAATGTGGCGTAAATCCCGGTGCATAGATTTGGGCACAGAGGGTCATATTCTATTACAACATGCGTAAATTTTGGAACGCCCAACTGCCTGCCCTTATTCACTTCCCTTTTTAACCGCACGCATTCGAATTTAGGCGTAGCATGTTACAGAATACACTTAGGGAGTTGTTTGCGTAAATTCTAATTATTGCCAATTAGTGCTCATTATTGATTGTTAAGTGTAGTTAACAACACTGATTGGCTTTTTAAGCCAATTAAGTTATGCACTTGCTATAGAATACACTTGGATTTCAGTGTGGAACACTAGGAGGGGCATTTTCGAAAGAGGCATCCATGTTTTGATATGGACGTCCTCGCAAAACATCCCGTGCAAGATTAACCTCTTGAGAAAGCCGAGTTGAGCGAAACAGGCACCTGTTGGGGATATGTCTGCACTGGATCAATTAAGCTAAGTTATGCTTTATTTGGAAAGAATAAGCACAGCCTGCGAAAATGTTTAAAGCTCAATCCTAGTGGAGGAGTACAGTACAATATAAGTTGAGACTGAGTGAGGTATAGGCCCCTCCCATATATTGAGTAATAGTATCAGAAAAAAGAAAAAAGTAAATATAAAGTAGTCATAAGAAAAAGGAGGTGGCTGGGAAGGTCTATGATTATATTTGTCGTGATAGAGGGGTGCGCCATTATTGGTGGTAAGGAGAGAGAAAGAAAGAACCCCCACGACCGTATGAGACTTCCCGATCAAGTAGTGCTGGTACACAAGAAGTTTTCCACCTATTAAAGAAAGATATATTTCTAGAATAAGCAGCATAAAATGTATTGTACTGTTTTGGGATCTTGCCAGGTACTTGTGACCTGGATTGGCCACTGTTGGAAACAGGATTCTGGGCTTGATGGACCTTCGGTCTGTCCCAGTATAGCAATACTTATGTACTTATGTAGCTGAAAACACTACAAAAAGTACAAGGAACAAGATTAAAATTAGGAGTAAGGAAAAGAATTACCAAAAGAGACAAAAAATACCTGCACAGGAAGGCACTACAGATTAGAAAAAAATCTTGTACTGAAAGGAGAACACAATGATACATCTTCTCTGCTCTGCAGAAAAACGAAGACTGAAGGACCCACGCTCACACGTCAGGCAGGAAGGCACTAGCGCATGTGCGCTGGGATGCTGCTAGAGAGTTCTATAATAATCTCGCTAATCAGTGTCCAGTCCAGGCTCCATCAGATGACATCACCTCAGCTGTGAGAATATGGAAGACCTGCCCGTCATAGTAACATAGTAGATGATGGCAGATAAATACCTGCATGGTCCATCGAATCTGCTGAACAAGATAAACTCATAGTATAAAATATGATGCATCATATGCATGCTTGATCTTGATTTGTCCTTGCCATTTTCAGGGCACAGATCACAGAAGTATGCCTGACACTGGCCTTGTTTTCCAACTTCTGAAGTTGTCATCGAAGCCCCACTCCAGCCCATCCAAATCTGTCCAGCCACGAAGAGGGCACAGACCATAGAAGTCTGCCCAGGACTGGCTTTGCTTCCCAATTACTGGTGTTGCTATCAAATCACTGCTAAGCTTGTTTGGTTCCATGCCTTCTATACAGAATTCATTTGTGTTTGTCCTAGGAGAAAGGGGCCTACGTGGATTTGAAAGCCTCTAGACAACGTCTATGTTTGTATAATTCTTAACACTGATCCAAGAAAATGTATGAAACCTGCAAAGGGCTTGCTTGGAAACAATGAGTGCACGTGCAGGCGCTGTGGCAAAACATGTACAGTAGCTGTTGTTTGAATCAGTGGGATGTGGGTGGATGTTCTCTGGCGTCCAGACTGCAAAGACGTCTGGATGTGTTCCAGCAACAAAAGCAATTACCAACCACAATATTTCTCGCACTGCTGGGTTAGGAGAATCTTAAAACAGGGCTGCTGTTTGCTCTGTGGCCTTGTGGCATGTGGAGGAGTAGTGTAATGGTTAGTGCACTGGCCTGAGAACCAGGGGAAGTGTATTTGATTGCCGCTACATCTCCTTCTGACTCTGAACAAGCCACTCAATCCTCCATTGCCCCAGGTACAAAATACCTATTTATGATATGTAAACTGCTTTGATTGTAACCACAGAAAGGCATTATATCAAATGCCTTCCCCTTTCCTAACTATCCTCACAGATTACTACTGTATATTAAAGAATGACAGAAACGAGACCAAATTGGCCCCTCCAGCCTGTGCTAGTTGTGATTTTACCACTTTTAACAGGTGCACATTACAAAAAAAATCAGCTACTCCCTCCCCCAATACCCACAAACACTCCACGTCTTTTATGTGACTTCCCAGCTTTTTCCTAACATTTCTATAAATTTACTTGACTGTATCCTTTGTGGGCTGTTTTTTCAAATGATGCTTAAGCATTATTAGAATTTGAGCACAGAGAGGTGAATTTTATAACAGCGCTTGGTTTAAGAGGGCGAGTAGTGCTTTCTTAGGTGCTATTTTATAAAGGCACCTAGGCGTCTATCACATGTCTTTATGAAATACTAGTGCAAGTGGTAAAAATTGTACCTACTTTCCAGGCACGGACATTTACTCCTGCTCGACAGCCGATGTGAATGTCTGCACCTGGATTATTCAAGTGCACACGCAAATTCACATATTTTATAATCTATTCACATACTTGCAAATTCCACCAGTGTAAACACCTACCAGAAAAGCATATGCCATTACGTCATCATGTGCACTGCTCCGTTGGACAGTATTTTGTAAGAAGCCATTTAGGAAGGTTGGTGGCCACAAACGTACAAAAATGATTTTTTATAAAACTACCTCCAGTATCTGCAGCATGCCCAAAAGAGTTTACATTCTATGCCAGTGTCTGGGGCAAAGAAGAAAAAATTGATTTGTGTAAAGAGTTGCAGAATGAAAGTTGAATTTGAATCCTAGTTTCCTTGGTGTGCAGTCCACTGCTTTAATCATTAGGTTGCTTTCTTTTCTCCTTCTCTATGGAATAGGGATTTAGGTCCTTAAACCTCTTCTCATACAGGCTTTGGTGCAGACTTTGCACCTCTGACTTCCGTTCTTTGGACCATCTCTGCTCAATACCTATTCAGAGTTATAGCCCCAGGAACTGCACAAATTATTTGAGGAGTAGAGGAGTGGCCTAGTGGTTAGAGCACTAGTCTTGCAATCCAGAGGTGGCTGGTTCAAATCCCACTGCTGCTCCTTGTGATCTTGGGCAAGTCACAAACTTAGATTGAGAGCCAAGCTACTACTGAAAAAGGTGTGAGCAAATCTAAATAAATAGGTGAGTTCCCACCAATGATTTATATAGAGCAGGGCCAGCTCAAGGCTCAAAAACCTGCCTAACTGGCTCAGCCTTTGGTTTCCAACATTTGTGGCTTCAGTCTGGTCCTTCTGGATAGCTTCCGCTCGTTTTGTTTTGTCAGCCTTCACAATGGCATTCTTTCTGTCACCGCTGTGCTCTCTTCAGTGCAAACCACCAGCACCTCAACAAATTTAAAAGCAAGAATGTGCACTTCCTGTTCTTATGTTTAAAGTGGAGGAGTGGCCTAGTGGTTAGGGTGGTGGACTCTGATCCTGAGGAACTGAGTTCAATTCCCACTTCAGGCATAGGCAGCTCCTTGTGACTCTGGGCAAGTCACTTAACCCTCCATTGCCCCATCCCTCCATTGCCCCATGTAAGCCGCATTGAGCCTGCCATGAGTGGGAAAGCGCGGGGCACAAATGTAACAAAAACAAAACCTGGGTGTCAGTAGCCAAGAAAGGAGAAGAGCACAGCAGTGAGAGTAAAGCAATATGTTCTGGTCAATGTAAAAAGTAGAGCTGGGGGGGGGGGGGTGGAGCTGGGGAAGGGACAGAGGTGCAGGGTGCCTATGCTGGTTGGGATGGAGGTGGGATGGGCAAGGAAGTGCTGGTACAGACAATGGGCACTACAACCCTCTGAGCCAGCACTGGTACAGAGGAATTATCACCTCTTATTTCTGTAGCTCATGCCCCTCCCTATGCATCCCCCAGCATCTCTCTGGATCTAACCCCTGGATTACCAAACTAGGGGCCCATATTCAAATGGAGTTATAAGTTCAGTGGCAGCCAGTGAACTTATCAGTCTACTATCTATTCAGTCACTATACATGTGTAGGATAATTTTATAAACCATTTTCATGCATAAAACTCTTTGTTAGGCCTGTAATGGGCTCTTACAAAATTAGATCATATCTAAGAGTATACAAAGTACATACTGGCATATGCTTTTATACTAACCTCTCTCACAATATGCTAATATATCAACCGCCTTTTTAGCAATACATAAGCCACATTGAACCTGTCATACAGTGGGAAAATGTAGGATACAAATGTAATAAATAAATAATAAACACTACATATACTCACAGGAGGAATCAGAGCGCAGCATGGGCAGAATTACAATTTGCACAGTATTGTATAAAGTTTGCACTAATATTTACACCTGTTCTCTATCCAGTCCTCGTAGACACACTTAGCCAATCAGTTTTTCAGGATCCCCACAACAAATATACATGAGAAGGCAATGTTCTGTTTTGGATTAGGAACTAGTTATTGGACAGAAAACAGAGGGTAGGGTTAAATGGTCATTTCTCTCAATGGAGGAGGGTAAATAATGGAGTGAAACAGGGATCAGTACAGGGACCGGTGATGATATGGAAATCAGAATGAGTGAGGTGATTAAATTTACAAATGACACAAAACTATTCAAGGTTGTTAAAACACATGCAGATTGTGAACAATTGCAGGAAGACCTTAGGAAATTGGAAGACTGGGCGTTCAAATGGCAGATGAAATTTATGTGGACAAATGCACAGTGACGCACATTGGAAAGAATAATCCGAATCTTAGTTACCTGATGCTAGGGTCCACCTTGAGGATCAGCACCCAAGAAAAAGATCTAGGTGTCGTTGTAGATAATACGCTGAAATCTTCTGCTAAGTGTGCGAGAGCAGTCAAAAAAGCAAACAGGATGCTAGGAATGATTAGGACAAGGATGGTGAATAAGACTGAAAATACTATAATGCCTCTGTATCACTCCATGGTGCAACCTCATCTTGAGTATTGTTTTCAGTTCTGGTTACCGTATCTCAAAAAAGATATAGCAGAATTAGAAAAGGTTCAAAGAAGAGCGACCAAAATGATAAAGGAGATGGAACTCCTCTCATATGAGGAAAGGCTAAAGAGGTTAATAGGGCTCTTCAGCTTGGAAAAGAGATGGATATGATTCAGGTCTACAAAATCCTGAGTGGTGTACGAGTAGAAGTGAATCAAGTTTTATTCACTCCAAAAGTTCAAAGACTAGGGGACACTCCAGGAAGTTACATGGAAATACTTTTAAAACAAATAGGAGGAAATATTTTTTCGCTCAAAGAATAGTTAAGCTCTAGGACTCTTTGCCGGAGGATGTAGTAACAGCGGTTAGCGTATCTGGGTTTAAAAAAGATTTGGACAAGTTTCTGGAAGAAAAGTCCATAAACTGTTATTGAGATAGACGGGAAGCTACTCCTAGCCCTGGGATTGGTAGCATGGAATGTTGCCATTATTTGGGTTTCTGCCAGGTACTTGTGACCTGGCTTGGTCACTGTTGGAAACAGGATACTGGACTAGATAGACTATTGGTCTGACCCAGTATGGCTATTCTTATGTTCTTATGCATACAGTGGAGGTAATGTATGCAAATTTATCTCATGTATATTCACTGTGGGTATCCTGAAAATCTGACTGGCTGGGTGAGTCCCGAGGATTGGGTTGAGAACCCCTGATCTAGACACTTGCTGTTAGCTTTACACTTCTGTTTGACTAAAGTCACACTGAAGCCTGTCAAAACAGGCACCTTCTTGCTCACCCAATTTCAGCAGACTTATAAAATTGACCCCATATTGTCTGCCTAAAATTGCCTCTACCTGGTCTGATACTCTGGGTATAATGAAGGGGTAGGAGAGTGGATTGCGGGCACTGCTGAGAAATGATCTGGATAGTGGTGGATTTCATACGCAATCTGGATAAGTCGTATGTTTGACTAGATGGTCAGTGGAGGAAGCAGTCACTACATTAAACATGAATTGAGCACCACTGAGTACACAAGTTGCAGTACTGAATATACGTATTCATTTAAATGCGGGAGCTTAATGCAATGGCCAGTGCTTCTAAATATTGGTCCATCTATTGTTGCCTTGAGATCATCAGACTCTCTTAACCTAAGGCTCTGTCTGAAAGTTCCACAAAAGATGTAATAGCTGGATTCAACAAAGCAGTATTTTGCAAACTTCTCATAATGTTTCATCCTTGTTCTTTCTGGCACACTTGCAAGCCATATAGTACAGCACAGGTGGCCGGTGGGATTCTAAAGGAAAAAAATTATACCTTCATAATGTCAGAGCTACCTTCCTGTTTCTATGCTTGGCTCTGACCTTGAGAGGTAGCCCGGTAAGAGATGTGTGACTTCAGATAATACATAGTGCATATGATCGCTTCTAACTGCCAAGTGTGGACATGGATTGATACCTCCTAGAATAATGTAAAAGGAAAGTATGCAGAGTGTGACTCAGGGGCTTAGTTTTGACTCTCTTTGCCGCACGTCAATAAGAGCCGAGATCACCGTGGTTGAAATGTTTCCGGCACAGTAGGATCCTGACTGGAAAAATATATTTCAGAAACGTATTTTCTTCATAATTATCAGGGTTGATTTGAGGTAACATTTATCTATGTACTCTGGCTGTACTTGTTGGATTGCTGTTCTGGAGGAATGGGTCCCCAATGAGTGCCAGCAGTGAGTTAGGAGCATCCCCAAGAAGGAGAACAAGGAGCTCCTCCAGCACATTAATACTTACATGACAAGAATAGCTCTTTTCTTAAAAAGAATCTTCCAATGCAAAGAATTTGCAGCAAATAGTATTAACCAAAGGGAACATTTTTTCAGAGAGCCTTTGACTTTGCTAGGTTGGTGTGCTTCTTGAAAAGTATTCAGAGGTCAGAGGTTGGGATTTAAATCAAACTCACACTCTTCGACTTAGACACACAACATTTTTCATCTTGATAAGTTTTCTCTCTTTCTTTCCACATACAGTCGCCTTGTTTGTTGGGTTAACTCTGTCCTAGCAAGCTTTGTTATCAGTTTGCTTGCTAAATTGCCTACTCAAGCATGACAAAAACATGAACTCCACTGCAGGCCTGAAAATTAAAAAATGGTTCTATGTGAAGCCAATGTGGGTCAAGTTTATTATCATATTACCTCAACATTTAACTAGTAGGAACTGTTTGCAATAATACAAAAAATACCCCATGAGCAGTCAAAGCAATGTCAAAAGTTAAGAAAAGGAAAATATATATATTTTTTAAAACGATACAAATAGAAGAGAGTGATGCTATTAGACAAAACAATTACTGTATTTTCATACTTTCTTATTTACTGACTTTCGAAGGTCACTTTGATTTATTCACAAGCTAGCCAGTACTCAATATCCAAGCAGACTGCATCAAGGTCTACCATTTAATAAACACAATGCCACTGCAACAGCTGCTAAAAATAGGAGGCTGAGGGTTAACAAGAATAAGGGAAGAGCAAGCCGTTCATTAAAATGATCTTTAAAATTCTCTGTGAAGGACATATAAACATTATGCAATCCCAGCCAGGCAACCAGCATCCGATGGAAAGTAATGTTTGGAATTTCTGCTTGTTTAACAGCTCACGAATTATCAATTAAGTGGCAGAGAACATTGTAGGGCAGCTGACAACAGGTAGTAATGATGATTTTTAAAGCCTAGCAAATATAAGTATGGATAATATCATGCTAAATTATTACTGTATAATGAAGCATTAATAGTGCCAAAAATGACTGTTTACTATGACGAGTGGAAATCCACAAATCGGGCAAAAAGCTGGGGTTATTTTATTGCCCAGAAGTAGTGGGCCGCAAAGCTTTTACGAAAGCACCTAGAGCTGAACTCAAAGTCATTCAAGAAGGAGATAACATCCTGCCTTCCTGGGGTTTCAACTGATTTGGTTTCTATAAGGAGCTGTGTAGATTTAAGCCGCATGTTTGTGAACACGTGTGTGTACATGGCAATCATCCAGTTATGTGCTATTCTGTAAATATGTGGTGGCACATACATTGCAGGTGGCCATTCACAGAAACATGACGGCAGATAAAAGCCATGTGGTCCATCCAGTCTGCCCTATCTGCCACATCCATAGTAACCACTAACTCCTCTTTTTCATTAGAGATCCCATGTGTCTGTCCCACGCCTTCTTAAACTCAGACACAGTCCTCGTCTCCATGACCTCCATCAGGAGGCCATTCCATGCACTAACCACCCTTTCCATGAAAGAGTATTTCCCCAGATTCGTCCTAAGTCTATTTCCTCATAACCTCATCCTATGCCCTCTCATTCCAGAGGTTTCCTTCATTTGAGGTGTCCTGTACATTAATGCCACTGAGGTATTTAAATGTCTTTATAATATCCCCTTTCTCCAGCCTCTCTCCCAGCGTATATATGTTGAGGTTCATGAGCCTGTCCATATATGTTTTATGACCGAGACCGCTGGCCAATTTTGTAGCTGCCCTCTGGACTGACTCCATCCTGTTTATATCTTGCTGTAAGTGCAGTCTCCAGAATTGCAAGCAGTACTCTAAATGGGGCCTCACCAACTTGTACAAAGGCACTATCACCTCTTTTTTTCCTGCTGATCATCTCTCTCCTTATGCACCCGAGCATCCTTCTGGTTTTGAGTGTCACCTATTCTACCTGTTCGGCCACCTTAAGGTCATCAGACACAATCACCCCCCAAGTCCCACTCGTCTTTCGTACACAGAGCATGGGTGGGTCACAATCCAGCTTATTTTCAAAAGTGATCGCCGGCCATCTCCCGACATAAATCGGGAGATGGCCGGCGATCTCTGAAAAGCGGCGAAATCGGTATAATCGAAAGCTGCTTTTTTGACAGCATCGCCGCTTTCCCGTCACCTCGCCGGCGAAAGTTCAAAGGGGCATGTCGCGTGCGAAGCGAAGGCAGGACATAGGCGGGCATGGGCGTGGCTACCAGATGGCCGGCTTTCGCAGATAATGGGAAAAAAAAGCGGCGTTAAGCAGTATTTCACCAGCTTTACTTGGTCTTTTATTTTCACGACCAAGCCTCAAAAAGGTGCCCCAACTGACCAGATGACCACCGGAGGGAATGGGGGATGACCTCCACATACTCCCCCAGTGGTCACCAACCCCCTCCCACACTAAAAAATAAAAACCTTTTTTGCCAGCCTGTATGCCAGTCTCAAATGTCATACCCAGGTCCCTGACAGCAGTATGCAAGTCCCTGGAGCAGTTTTTAATGGGTGCAGTGCACTTCAGGCAGACAGACCCAGGTCCACCCCCCCTACCTGTTACACTTGTGGTGCTAAGTGTTGAGCCCTCCAAACCCCCCCAAAACCCACTGTACCCACATGCAAGTGCCCCCCTTCACCCATAAGGGCTATGGTAATGGAGCAGAGGTGTGGGGAGTTGGTTTGGGGGGATTTGGGGGGCTCACCACCCAAGGTAAGGGAGCTATGCACCTGGGAGCTTTTTTTGTATTTTTTAAACATTTTTAGAAGTGCCCCCTAGGGTGTCCCTGGCATGTGAGGGGGACCAGTGCATTACAAATGCTGGTTCCTCCCACGACCAAATGCCTTGGATTTCGCCGGGTTTGAGATGGCCGGCATTTTTTTTCCATTATCGCTGAAAAACAAAACCGGCAATCTAAAACCTGGCGAACTCTGGCATTTGGCCGGGCTAAACCGTATTATCGAAAAAAAGAGATGGCCAGCCATCTTTTTCGATAATACGGTTCCGGCCAGCTGTTGCGCCGCCGCCAAAATAGATCGCCAGCGATCTATTTCGCCGGCAACGTTCGATTATGCCCCTCCACATGTACAAATGATAGAATACTACAATTTACACATGAATCTCTCCAATCTACGCAGAAGCATTTACACCAGCTCTAAGGCTCCCGTAAGTGCTCGCACGTAAAAAAATAGATGCCTATTTACCTGATTACACTAATTTCTATACAAAAAAGTGGGCACTAACTGGGTGCATTCATTGTACTTAAGTATAGGTGCCCTCTTGTTGAATTACCCTCCACATGAGTAATAGAAAAACACAATTAAAATACAGGAAGTTGCTGGTTATAGTAGAATCTCTGGTGTCCAGGGTAAGACGGAAATAGAAAGGAGAAAGGACACAGATAAGAAAAGATTTTTAAAAATATGTCACACTGTCAGAAGAAGCTTCAAAATGTACTGTTGGTACTGAAATTTCTAACTCGACCAGCTCCTACACACATCAACTTGCAGGTGTCAATCTACTAGTGAATTAAGAGGGTCTCAGATGTCAGAAATAGAAATCATTTGATTGGCAGATAGCATCATAACAATCGGCAAGCATAGTCAGAAAATGGCAATTTTTAATTAAAGGAGCACAGGCTTTCTTTTCCACTCCAAAAAATTTATGTAGCCCCAATTAATGCCAAATTATTATGCTGATACTGCCAATTATGCCTCTGTTCATAACCTCTGTGAAATGCACTAATTGCATTTAAATAAAAAGAAAATAGGAAAGTCACTATATGTGAAATCCTATTTTGCAAATTTATGAACTGATGGAAGCAGTAGTTCATTTTCATACAACCTCACACAGTGAACCTGTCATGAGAAAATACACAGGTTCAAGCTTCTCTCAAGCCCCTGCCCCTTGCCTGCACCACACTCAAGCAGATGAGACCTTGTAAGGTCTCCTAAACCATTCAAACCTTGACTGGAGACTTGCAAGGAGAGACCAAGGAAAAAATCTGCAAGAGTTCGAGCGAACTTTAACTCATACCCTTTTCTGATTACGTCCAAGACCCATTGGTCTTAGGTGATCTTGGCCCGCTCCTTGAGGAAGGAGAACAGCTGTCTCCCAATGAGAACTCCCGAAGAATGAGCCTGTAGACCATCATTGGGCAGGCCGCCCAACTGTGCCTACCCTTGAGGTGGGGGCTGGAGCCCTCCTGCTGGACCAAATGGAGGTGCTGCCATTGTGGATAACGGATTTTCTGGAAGGAACCAAATACTAGGAGGCTTGGAACATAAATCTAGGCTTATCCTTGGGCAAGCACTGGCCTTTAGTGTTCCCCAAGTCCTTAACAATCTTCTCCAAGTCCTCCCCAAAAAAGAGCTTACTGCGGAAGGGCAACTTCGCTAATCTTGCCTTCGAAGCAGCATTCACCGCCCAGTGACGGAGCTAGAGCCAACGTCTGGCAGTCACTGCCAAGGACATCTCTTTAGTAGATGCTGCAGCAGCTCCTCAGCAGACGAGTTCTTCTGAACCCAATTGAGGCAGGCCCTGTCCATGGAGGAGCCACATACTGTTGCCTGGAGGCACAAGGCCAGAACCTCAAATGACATCTTAAGGAATGACTCCAGCTTGCAGTCCTGGACGTTCTTAAGCAGAGTACCACCCTCTACCGGTAGGGTGGTCTTCTTGGTGACTATCATGACCAGGGAATCCATCCTGGGCAACCTCAAAGGATCCAACCCCTGAGAGGAGAGGATGGGACATTGCCCTTGCCACACGCAAATCAGAATCAGGGGCATCCCAGAGACAAAATTAGGACCTACATGGCTGCATGAATGTGAAAAGTCCTGGACGGCTTCTTAGTGCCAAATATAAAGGGATAGGACGAAGCCTCTAAGCTTAGGAGATCTGAGGCCTGGATGTTAAGGACCTCCAAAGCCTTAGATAACAGGGAAGGAAGCTCCTCCTTACAAAACAGCCTGGTTGCAGTATGGTCATCACCCTCCTCAGAAGGAAGCTCACCCTGTTCCAGGGGGTCCAAGAAAGAATAGTCCGATGCTCTCTGAGAGAGGAATATCAGAGCCATAGTCCGAGGGCAAAGAGACTTCATCCAGGTCCCTCTGTGCCACCCAACACAGCCTCATAGTCTGTACACCAGATACAGGTTCTGAGGGAGCAGGAGGGGTCTGAGGGGGCATAGGCCACTTTAACAAAAAGGCTTGGTGCATGAGCAGCACAAACTCTGTAGAAAACAGACTGCCCTGCACCAGCTAATTTATCTCCCCCAGGGAAGAACAACTCACTGGCTGTGAGTACGTGCCAGTCAAACTCCTCTCCAAATGCAACTTCTCTGCCATGGGAACAGTGAAAGAAGAGCGGGCCAGCGGATCAAAGATGACCGAAGTCAACAGGTGCTCTGACCGGGGTAGTGAGGGGCCCGCCAAAACTTCAGCCCACAACCCATCTGAACCCCCAACACCCCGCGGCAGCTACTTTCATTCAGCAGTGGAGGGGGGGGGGGGGAGAGCTGGAAGAGGAGGAGGCCTGAATGCAAGAAGAGCATAGCCCTGACCCTGCCCTCCAGCTCCCACACTGGGAACAGCACATTTAACTGGCTCCACGGGAGCCTGCATCAGGAGCAGAAAAACTTGCAGGTTGGAGGATTGTGCAGTAAGCAAGCCACGGTGCTTCCCAAGGCCCCAGCTCACTGAGCACTGCTTGAGCCATCCGGCACAACACTCCTACTGTTCTTGCTTTTTTTTTTTAAGCTTTTAAAGAGACAGAAGGTTTTCTGGTGAATGAATTCCCCCATTTTTTTAAATCACTAGATAGAGCAGGCGAAGAAAGGCGGGGGGGGGGGGGGGGGGGGGGACGGACCTGGCACCACCAGGTGTATCCCAGAGGCTGGCAAAGCCAAGGCAAACCCCTTAGCTCATAAGAACATAGGTATTGCCATATTGGGACAGACCAAAGGTCCATCAAGCCCATTATCCTGTTTCCAACAGTGACCAATCCAGGTCACAAGTACCTAGCAAGATCCCAAAACAGTACATTATCCTAAAAATAAGCAGTGGATTTTACCAAGTCCATCCTAATAATGGCTTATACACTTTTCTTTTAGGAAACTGAGGGAAGGCCGACAGTCACTCAAAAGCGCATGGTTCGAAATAAGGTTATCTTATCTTTGATAGTAGATCAGGTGTCCTTAAATAAAAATAAAAATCAGACAAAAGATTGCAAATTAATACTGTCAAGTACTGAGCATGATGTAAATAGAAACAACAAACATAGTTTGAAATGTCTATATGCGAATGCCAGAAGCCTAAGAAATAAGATGGGAGAGTTAGAATGTATTGGACTAAATAAAAAATTAGATATAATAGGCATCTCTGAGACCTGATGGAAGGAGGATAACCTGTGGGACACTGTCATACCGGGGTACAAACTATATCGTAGTGATAGAGTGGATCAAATTAGTGGAGGGGTAGCATTGTATGATAAGGAGGGCCTTGAATCAAATAGATTGAAAATTCTGCAGGAAACAAAATACATCTTGGAATCCCTCTGGATTGAAATTCCATGTGTAAAGGGGAAAAGGATAGTGATAGGAGTGTACTACCGTCCGCCTGGCCAGGATGAACAGACGGATGCAGAAATGTGATTGGAAATTAGGGAGGCTAACAAACTGGGCAACGCAATAATAACAGGTGATTTCAATTACCCTGATATTGACATGGTAAATGTAACATCGAGGCATGCTAGGGAGGTAAAATTCCTTGACGAAATCAAGGACTGCTTTATGGAGCAGCTGGTACAGGAGCAGACAAGAGAAGGAAAAATTCTAGACCTAGTCGTTAGTGGAGCGCATGATGTGGTGGCAGGAGGTAATGATGATGGGGCTGCTTGATAACAGTGATCATAATATGATCAGATTTGATATTAGCTTTGGAGAAAGTGCACACAGGAAATCCAATACATTAGCGTTTAACTTTCAAAAAGGAGACTATGATAAAATGAGAAGAACGGTGAAAAAAAACTTAGAGGAGCAGCTGCGAGGGTCAACAATTTATATCAAGCATGGATGCTGTTCAAAAATACAATCCTCGAAGCCCAGGCCAAATATATTCCGTATATTAAAAAAGGAGGAATGAAGACTAAACAACAGCTGGCATGGTTAAAAAGTGAGATGAAAGAAGCTATTAAAGCTAAATGAAAATCCTTCAGAAAATGGAAGAAGGAACTGACTGAAAATAATAAGAAACAGCATAAGGAATGCCAAGTCAAATGCAAAGTGCTGATAAGGAAGGCAAAGAGGGACTTTGAAAAAAAGATTGCGATGGAGGCAAAACACATAGTAAAAATATTTTTAGGTATATTAAAAGCAAGAAGCTGGCAAAAGAATCGGTTGGACCGCTAGATGACCGAGGGGTAAAAGGGGCGATCAGGGAAGAAAAAGCCATAGCGGAGAGATTAAATGAATTCTTTGCTTTTCAACAAGGAAGATTTGGGAGAGATACCTGTGCCGGAAATGGTATTCAAAGCTGATGAGTCAAAGAACTGAATGAAATCTCTATAAACCTAGAGGATGTAATGGGGCAATTTGACAAACTGAAGAGTAGCAGATCTCCTGGAACAGATGGTATTCATCTCAGAGTACTGATAGAATTGAGGAACGAAGCTGTCCAACCCTTTTTTAAACCCCGCTAAGCTAACTGCTTTTACTACATTCTCTGGCAAACAATTCCAGAGTTTAATTACATGATGAGTAAATAAATATTTTCTCTGATTCGTTTTAAATTTACTACTTTGTAGCTTCATTGCATGCTCCCTCGTTCTATTTTTGGAAAGAGTAAACAAGCGATTCACATCTACCCATTCTACTCCACTCATTATTTTATAGACCTCTATCATACCTCCCCTCAACCGTCTTTCCTCCAAGCTGAAGAGCCCTAGCCACTTTAGCCTTTCCTCATAGGGAAGTCATCCCATCTCCTTTATCATTTTTGTCACCCTTCTCTGTACCTTTTCTAATTCCACTATAACTTTTTTGAGATGCAGTGACCAGAACTGCAGGAACAAGCACTTATTACAGAGCTGCCCAGGATATGTCCATCCACCTACTGAGACAGAGAAAACACTGAAAGAGGAGCAACAGCATAGGACGGCTTATAGCTCAGATTTGGCATTCTCTCTATCTCCTCCTGCTGGTAGATGGGCATAACCCGCAAGTCTCTGGATTGATCTGTGGAACGTAATGGAAGAACTTTCACATAACACAGATATGATACTCACAAGTCACCTCAATACAAATGAAACACTTTAATAGACACAAATTAAAACATCCAAATAACACAGATATGATGCTAAAGCTGTTTGTATAATACAATGAAACATCTTAATAGGTAGACAAGGGGGTAAGTGTAGTTGAGATACTGAATATAGCCAGGACAAACTAAATTTTATGTTAGCTGAATAAGATATGAGGAACTGATCTAAATTATAGGGTATGCAGCAAGCTTATCCAGATGCAGAGTGAGTGGTAGTCAGTTGTCACTTGTATTAAAGGCTTGGGAGAAGAACCAAGCTTTCACCTGCTTCCTGAAGGAGAGGTAGTCTTGAGTTAGGCAGTGCCCTTCTGGACATGAGTTTGAGTATGGGAGCTCCTCCTGAGAAGGCTCGATAGAACGTATCACATCATGCGATTTCTTTGATGAGGGTACAGATAATGAGAGGACCTTAGAGGCCTTAAAGGTGTGTAGATGGCCAAGTTATTATTTTGGTACACTGGCCCACGTTGTACTCTGCATTTATCCCACATATGTTTGGTCTTCCTTCACGAGTTCCTTCAGGAGTCTATGGCTGGTGTAACTGTGAGCATGTAAATGTTGAGTGTACCAATGTTGAGTTAGGGAATCTACAAACCTAGATGCCCTTATAGAATAGGCTCTCACCACACGGTATCGGGACATCTAAATGGTGGTGTCCAGTTATAGAATTGCCTCCGTTAGAGTTAAAAATTTGGTTTGCAGAAGATGAGTATTACTACATTGTTGAACTACTGCACAGTTCATACAGTATATCACATCCTTTCATGGAGGTACTGCATATTATCAACAGGGTAGACCGTCTCTCACTCAAAGCAGTTCATAGACTTCCTGCAATAAAGAATGAAAGCAGAGTGGGTTTCCTGAAAGACACAATAATTAAGCCTCCAGGAATCAATTTTTGACCGCTTATTGAATTCTCTTAAAAGTAAGTACTCCAGATCAAAGACTTTGAATCTTCACAGTCTGTTCAACTGTGTCAGTGTAGAGGTATGAAAAATGTGTTGGAAGTTCAACAGCAGCCTTGATCTGTGGGCTTAGAATGCATTTGACCCCATGAGACACAGAGAAAGCTCAAGCAACATACACACCTCCTTCATATGCCAGAGAAAGCTACTATTTTTGCAGACGACTTCATTTTTTAATTAAAAAATAATTTTTGGACTTCCACTGTTTTACATCGTATAGTGCTCTAATATTTCCTACATAATCTAGCAAACAACACAGTCTCTGTTTAGAGACTGGCTGAGTCATACTATCTGTGAAACATGACATCATGAGGAACTGGATGCTTTATAATGCCGAAGAGCAGTTGTTTCAAATGAATGTTGTTCACTGTTCAGAGAGTGCACTACAGGCCAGATTCAGTAAATGGTGCTGAAAAATAGGCACCAGAAAAAATCCACACTCAGCGTTATTTTCTAGAAACAGCAACGCATGCTGAGTGCTCTTTATAGAACAGCGTTTAGCGTGAATTCTCACACCCAACTTTGGGCTAAAGGACATATACCAACTGAAATCCTGGAGTGCAAGTTGGGTCCACATCCCCAAAATTCATTAACAGTGTGCATAACTTTTTGGAATACCCCTGACCCACCCATGCCTCTCCCATGCTCCCTTTTGGATTGTGCACAAGAAGATTTAGGCGCAGTTCTTTATAGAATCGAACATAGGCAGTTGCAAGTGCACCTCCACATTAGTGCCAATTAATGCCAATAATTGATTTTTAGCAGCCAATTACCAGGTGCTAATGGCTCATTAACTAATTTAGTTGCATGCACAACTCAGGATGCGCACCCAAATTTGGGTGACCCTTATAGAATGTAGGGGTATGCCAGTGGCAATCCTAGGTCGGCTGCCACCCGGGGCGAATTGCCGCTGCGCACCCCCCCCCCCCCCCCCCGGGTGTAGGGGCATCCGCCTCCCCAGGGTGCAGCTTGACACCCCCCCCCCCCCCGGTGCAATGACACCCCCCCCCCCCGGCGCATCTAGCCCCCTGGGTGCATTCTTAGCTGCTGGGAGCAGCTGCACGGCTGTCGGCTCCACTGGCTCCTTGCTCCCTCTGTCTCGAAACAGGAAGTAACCTTACTGAAGTGGCACCAAAACATCAGAAAGGGTGTAGAGCCTAAATCATGACACACTACCTCTTCAATGATCTACATATAGAGCTTATGCATTTCTAAGGTCTACACTGGCATGGTATGGGAAAGGGGGTGGGGAAATACTACTGGAGAGGAAGAGGGAGTGCTGGGTAAAGAGGAAAGAAGGAAGGAAGGAAGGGAGAAAGAGCAGGCTTTTTTGGGAATAACCATAATGTATATGTATGAGATATCTCATTATTCATTATGGCTAATCCCAAAAAAGCCAGCTCTTTCTCCCTTCCTTCCTCCATATTATCATATTCATTTTATATATATATATATATATATATATATACACACACACAAATGAATATGCTAATATGCCCCACTCCATCCTTTGCCCCCCCCCCCCCCCACACACACAAATAAACTACGCCCATGAAGAAAACTGAATTCTTCATAGAAAATACTAGGCAAATATGTGTCTAGGAAACTTTTCAATGAATTACAGACTGCTACCCTGAGGAAGGCTGCGAAACACTGGCCATGTTGTTGGCAGTGAGTCCAGTCTGGAAAGTTAAGTGTTCTTATCAATGAGGTGCTGACTTTTACACCTGCCTTTTAGATGGCATGATATAGGGGCTTAGCCAGACTTCGGCGGGAGGGAGGTCCAGAGCCTGAGGTGAGGAGGAGCATTTTAGTCCCCTCCCCCTGCCATTGCCGACCCCCCCCCCCCCCGCCGCCACCACCAACTTTGACCCCCCCCCCCCCCCCCGATTATCCTGCTGAGAGTCTCGACCCCCCCTCCCCGCCATCATCGTCGCCTACCTTTGCTGGCGGGGAACCCCAACCCCCGCCAGCCGAGGTTCTCTTGTTCCGGCACAAGGCTTCATTCTGTTTCTTTGAGTCTGACGTCCTGCATGCAGGACGTCAGACTCACAGAAACAGAACGAAGCCTTGCGCCGGAAGAGGACCTCGGCTGGTAGGGGTAGGGGGTCCCCTGCCAGCAAAGGTAGCCGACGGCGGCGGCGGGTTGGCAGCGGGAAGGGGGGTCCAGGGACAAATATACGGGGGCCCAGGCCCCCGTGGCCCCACGTAGCTACCCCACTGGCATGATAGTGACTAAAGGTTGGCATGTAAATGTCAACTTATGTTGTATTCCTAGAAAGGATTCTGGGCACCCAGATGGTGTTGAAGAATACTATCTTAGCGCCCAGATTTTTGCCACCTAACTTTTGGCATCCTTTACAGAACTGTCCCCAATATCTACAAAATATGCATCACATTCTAATATATATGTTAAACTATCTAGGTTAAAACAGTGGTCCTCAATACCAGGATCCAGATGGGGTTTGTTTTCATTAGATGTCCAATGAGACATATGTTTAATTTGGTTTAAAACCCATATTTACTTGCACATTCTGATTCTACTGAAAAGAAGACCTGTTTGGGGGCCTCACAAACCAGACCTGAAACCACTGAATTTATATTTTGTATTTCTGCTCAGCACAGAAAATAACGAAATTGCATAATTAGGCCAAAGTAACTCTGATTTTTCAGAAAATGTGTGATCTTGCTCACTCTGCCAAGACGTGAATCATTAGGTACTCATTTATAAGCTAATGTATGCAGCTTTTGGCTGCAGTGTGCTTCTTAGAAGACCCCCTATCGATTTTGCTGTACACTGGGGGGTCTAGACACATATTTGCCTAGTACTTTCTATGATGAATTCAGTTTTCTTTAGCTGTTATCCTAGCAGAAGCTTTCTTTTCAGCTTTGATATTTATGCCAATGATTTTTATCCCCCAGATATTCTGCCAGTGGCAGGCAGCGCAGTTAGCTGCCGCTGCCAGTGCTGATCCTGGATATTCAATGCTGTATCCGGTGACCAGCACTGAATATCTGGTTTCAGTTTTAGCTGCAGCCACTTAACCGACTAAGCAAATATTTAGTGCTAGCCAATTAAGTTAATAGTGGTTATAGACAGGACTGCTATTTAAGCGGCCTATCTTAACAGCTCAACTTAGCCGGTTTAGCGCTGAATATTCGCACTTAGCTGGAAAAGTCGTTTGACATAGTCAGTTAGCGGCTAGCCAGCAAGCGCTAATATTTGGTAGAGATAACCGGCTATTTCGCACTGAATATAAGCGCTTAGTTGGCTAAACACTATTTTACCGGCCAGGAGTTATTCCTGCCCAGTTAAATAGCACTGAATATCGGGCCCTATATGTATGTATGCTTTGCAAAAATATGGGTACTATGTCATAAAGGTTTTTTCTCTCTCCCCTTCCCCTCCCCCTTCTTTTGTGCCTCTGGTATCTAACTAGACAACATAAGCAAATATAATAAACAGGTAACAAACTATATTGAAAACCAGAATCATCATTTGTAGAAGAAGCTGAGTCAATGTGTAACTGCCATTATCATCAGTCTTGGTCATATCACATGGACTAATCAATCAACTGCTGTTGGCCATCAGTGCATTTAAATATAAATAAAGAAAATGACGGCAGACAAAGACCATATGGCATGTCCAGTCTACCCATCTATACCGGATACCATCCCCTCCTCTCCCCTAGAGATCCTATCTTCCTGTCCCATGCTCTCTCAAATACAAATAGTCTACATCTTCGCCACCTCCACTAGGAGACCATTCCGAGGATCCACCACCCTTTCCATAAACGAGTATTCCCTTAGATTACTCCTGAATCGATCCCCTTTCACCTTCATCCTATGCACTCTCATTCCAGAGCTTCCTTTCAATTGAAAGATTCGCCACCTCTGCATTTATGCCACAGAGGTATTTAAATGTCTCTATCATATCTCCCCTCTCCCACCTTTCGTTATGACACCTACAGCAGGGTGATAACAAATATGAGCTTCTCTAGCTAAATCCATTACTGAACACATACAGCTGGACAGCCCAAACTGTAGACCATTTGCCCTTTGAAAATATGAATGGCTAATGTCGCACGTTGGATATCTTGAGTTACAGTCAAACACTTGAAAGGAAAACGCTGTTCAGAATGGAGGGCATTACAGTTACTTATCCTACCACAGCTATATATGCTTGCATATCTTGTTAAACAATATGCTCATTATTCAGCAGTGCTTTGTCAGATACTAGACACGCTGATAAACCATTATAGCGCATGTCGCGAGACAGCATTTTGAATGCATGACTGTAAATTATTGCCAGATCAGTTATAATGTGTCAGTTACTGTCAACACAGAAGAAAAAGGACAAAGCAACCCTACAAATGAACATGGGTCCTTTTCTGGAAGGCCATTTGTCCATAGTTACTGTCGAGGATCTTAATAAAACACTTATATGTGATTCCTTAACAAAAAGGCTTAATGGCTTCATTACCCCCCCCCCCCCCCCCCCAGCCCAAACAAAAAAAATGACCTCTTATTCACCTTCTTCTTCACTATTGCCTATTCTGTTTCTGGAAACACACTTTGGACAAAGCCACACATTAGATAAGTGTCTTTGAAATACTGTCCAACAGCTCATCCTTTCAGATCCTGTATTTCATTTCTGGCACATACATCTTCCATTCTGTTCCACCTCTGAAAACTGACAGGGTCTCACATGTTTGCAGGCTTGCAGTGGAAAGTCAACTGACCAATTTCGGTTTCTCCATAAGGACTTCATTTACTCTAAACACAGCATATCATCATCAGATCCTAAAGTGATATTTGACTGATGATCTGAAACAGCTTCTCTTTCTCTCGTTTATAGGCTGGATTCGTGTAATGGTTTGCTGCAACGTGATACTGGCACAACTGCTGTAAAGAGTATCGGTTTCATAAACTGTATAAACTTATTCGCATAAGAAGGGTGTGACAGTTGGAAGACAGATGTGATCCAGGGTAACAGCCCTCTCTTTCTCATCCTTTCTTCAAGGATAAATAGAACTAAAGGCTAGTTACTGAAGTCTGCTATAGCATTACCACATGCTAACACTCATTAACGCAAGGGCCAGATTTAAGATTTCAGTGCCCATCCCTTAGAACTCAGACAGCCAAGGGGGCCACCGGGACACTGGAGAGGAGTGGGGGTGTTGTGTTACTGTGCTGCCTCTTAAAGTGGCACTTCAGGACAGCACTAAAGTAAGCGGGGGGGGGGGGGGGGGGGGGGGAGGGGGGTGCTTTTTGACCTGAATACTTGGCACCTTTAAAGCTTATCATTTAAGCAGCTGTCTCTGCTGTCTATGCCTAAATGTAAGCCTTAATAATACACACTGTTTACCACATGTCCCATTTTTTAAGCAATGAGACTTATTTACTATTAACATGCATTAACCACCTAATTCTATAAACATGCACACCCAAATTTAAGCTTAGCACACAAATTTGTGTGCACAATTTATAGAATAAGGCCAGTTTCACATACTACTTAACTTAATAATTGGCTGCTAATTTAAGTTAACAGCCAATTATTGGCTTTAATCTGTGTTAGTTGGTGTTAATTGGCACAATTAGAAGTTGCGCACGTAACCACCCTTAGTTGCTATTCTAGAAGCTGTACATACAAATTCTATCACACTTCTAGGGACTATGGCTGGGTCAGGGGTGTGCCTAGGAGTCAGGCACAAGCACTTACACCAAGCTTTGACATGGGGTAAGTGCTCACACCTAAGGTCAGGGGCGTAGCTACGTGGGGCCACGGGGGCATGGGCCCCTGTAGATTTGGCCCTGGCCCCCTCCTGCCGCCAACCCCTTTGACCCCCCCTCCCGCCACCAACCCTCCCCCACCGCCGCCACCATCGACTCACAGAAACAGAAGCCTGCCCTTGCAGATCAGCAACGCGGCCGCACCGGAGAAGAGGACTTTGGCTGGCAGGGGTTGGGGACCCCCGCCAGCAAAGGTACCCGACGGTGGGGGAGGTTTGGCGGCAGTGGCGGGAAGAGGGGGGTCAAAAGGGTTGGCGCCGGGGGGGGGGGTCAAAGGTGGTGGTGGGGGGAGGTCAAAAATGGCGGGGGGGGGGGGCTAGAATGTGCCCCTTCATCTCAGGCTCTGGATCCCCCTCATGCCGAAGTCTAGCTACACCCCTGCCTAAGGTTAGGCATGAAACTGAGGACTTAGGGTAGCATTCTAAAATATTAGTTCTGCATGGAACTGCAGTTATAGAATTTGAGTTTAGCATGCATCATCCCGGAGCCTAAAGTCTGGCGCTCCTTCTTGAATCTACTCCTAATGGTGTTAGTGTACTTCAGTAAATCTAGGTTTAAGTGTTACTTGAAGTTGGCCCTGTGGCAAGGGCTGCAGCTATATAGGAAAGCTGGGCATAATTTGTTGGAATGTAATTGTATTTTACATGCATTGCCTGTCACCTATTATTTCTCTGTGATTACTCTGTGACCTCTGATGTGAATTACTTAGAGAGGTCACACAGCTATGCAACTTCCTGTGGGGGTTAGATGCAGCACATGCAGCACATGGAGCACATGGAGCTCATGATCTCTCCTAACCTGAGAGGATCTATGGTGGTGTGAGCATCCATTACCATCTAAGCACATGGAAGGAGCTGATAAGACAAATGTATAGTAATATGTATATATAAGCCTGTCTGATTATAATCTAACTGCAAACTGTGAGTAAACAGATGTTTTGTTACTTCAACTTTAAAGTGACTCAGCAGTGAATTATTCAGGGGTGAATGAGAGAGAGATGAAGAAAGAAATTAACATTTCTAAAGCTGAAGCTGTGTGTACTAAAATCTGCTAATTATTTACTACAAATAATCCAACAAAAGGGTTATGGGCCCAGGCTCAGGAATTGAAAAAGAAGAGAAATATTACCAGGCAGAAAAAAAGGCCACATTTTTCTCTTAAGTTTTAAAGGAAAGATTCAGTCTGTCTCTCTCTCCCCCCACACAGCAGACAGAAGGCTAAGAAAATGGCTGAGGGAAGAAATTCACCATTGTTCTATTCTCTCAAGGTGCCTAAATTAACTGAGTTTAATTATCAGCAGTGGGAATTAAGATTCATATGTCTCCTTCGAGCAAAAAGATTAAATATATGCTTAGACCAAGACAGAACAGCTGAAAATATGGCTGAATGGGACAATGCAAACTATTATGTGAAGTGCATGCTTTTGGAAGCTCTCTCAGAGAAACAAGCCATATTAGTGGAGGGAAAAGATACACCAATGGACATTTTATATAAACTGAGAACTATGTATGCAACTACATATGCAAAGCAGCAACCAATTTGGTTAGCAGAGTTGAATGAAACCAAATTAAGGGATAAAAGTAAATGTAATGATCACATTATGCATCTTATGTCTTCATTTCAAAAGCTAGAACTTTCTGGAATTCCCATGTGTGATGCATTGAAAAGAGCATTTCTTTTTACCTCACTATCAAAGAAGTTTGATGTTTTTAGGTCTGTAAATGAGGCCATTGAAGGGCAATCTTTTGAACAGGCAACATCAAAACTAAGGCAGGAATGCATAATAAATGATTCTGAGGAGATGTGTTCTCAAAGCAAGTCAGAGAGAAATGAAACAAATTTCTTGGCAAAGAACAGAGGAAGGCGGAGCCATGGGAAAACTCCACCCAAGGGCAAGCTGATTTGCTACTCATGTGGAAAGGAGGGACATGTATCTAAATGGTGTAAGGAAACACAAAACACTCCCTCTAGCTCACCTAAGCCAATGGAACTAAAGAATTTTCAAACCAGGAAATGTATGAAGGACAAAGATAAACACAAGGGCTTTCTAATGGCAGAAAAATCTTTGACTATGGTAAATAATAATTCAAATGAAAGTACTTGGATTTTGGATTCAGGGAGCACATGCCATTTAACCAATTGTAAAGATTTCTTTCAGGAAATGTGTCCAGAGGAAGGTATTCTTAAAACTGCAAACGCAGGGACTGCTAAGATCCAAGCAAAAGGTATTGGATTCTTAAAATGCAAAGTGTCTAATGAAGTTAAAGAAATTCCTGTAAGTGATGTCTTGTATATTCCCCAAGCAGTTTGCAATATGCTTAGTGTATCTACATTAGATAAGAAGGGATTTGTGATTCATTTTGAAAACAGTAAGTGCACAATCTCTAAAAATGATGAAGTGTATGCTGAAGCTTTTATGCATAATGATGTTTATAAGCTGAACATTTCAGGTGAAGCCTCACATATGGCGCAAGTAAGGAAGAATGATGAAAAATGTAGTCTGGAAATCTGGCATCGCCGCCTGGGACATCGTGATTCTAAGGTGATCCAGGATCTTTACAGTAAGCAACTGGCCACCGGCATTCAGATAAGTGCAGATGCTGGTAAAATGGAGAAATGCATAGACTGTGTTACTCAAAAAGGTGTGAGACCCTCATTTCCTGCATACACAGGAAATAGGAGTAATAGAGTGCTGGACTTAATACACAGTGACTTATGTGGACCGTTTAATATCCCATCATTGGGAAATAACAGATTTGTGCTAATATTCTTGGATGATTTCTCTAGATATTGTGTGGCCTATTTGCTGAAAGAAAAAAGTCAAGTCACAGACATGCTGAAGAAATACGTAGCCATGGTGAGCAATAAATTTGAAAGAAAACCAAAGGTTCTTCAGACCGACAATGGTGGTGAGTTCACTTCACAAAGCATGCGCACATTTCTAGAACAAGAAGGCATTCAGCATATCACAACAGTAGCTTATACACCAGAGCAAAATTCTGTTGCAGAGAGAAAATTTAGGTCACTTGTGGAAATGACCAGATGTATGCTGTCAGATAGCAATCTCCCTAAAAGACTATGGGGGGAAGCCATTCTCACAGCAGTGTACCTACAAAACAGAATGCCAACTAAAGGCGCTGAGCGCACACCACATGAGACATGGCATGGTAGGAAGCCAACCTGTCACACATAAGAACATTTGGAAGTACAGCATATGCTCATGAACCAAAGCAAAGAAGGCATAAGCTAGATTCCACAACAGAAAGGGGCATTTTAGTTGGCTATGCTCCAGGACACAAAGGATATAGAATTTTGAATCTGAAAACTGGCATTGTTGGCATAAGACATGTTACATATTTTGATGAAAACAAAAGGGTTGATAAAGGCTGGATTATCCCAGATGAGCCTTATCATCCAGAATATGAAACTAGAACCATAATAGACATGCCAGTGTATATAAATGCCATACCAAGGCAGATGTCTGAAAGCAACTCATCTGTATCTAACGAGGAACAGGCAGAGGAAGCAGACACAGAAAGGATCATTGAAGAAGACAGTACAGTTGGAGAAGGGGAATCAATTGGAGAAGTACTCTCAGATTTAGAGGATGCGGAAAGGTCGGACCAACCTGTTGTCAGACGCTCATCCAGGGAAAACAAAGGTGTTCCACCCCCAAGACTGTCTTACCTAACAAAGTCAGCAGAAGCTCAAGAGCCCTTAACATGGGATGAGATTGAGAAAATGCCAGCAGAAGAAGCTGCTGAATGGCGTAAAGCTGCACAAGAAGAAATTGATGCATTGGATAAAAATAATACTTGGATTCTTACAAAACTACCTCCTGGCAAGAAAGCTATAGGATGCAAATGGGTATTCAAGTTAAAAAGGAATGCACAAGGAAAAGTGGAAAGGTATAAAGCCAGATTAGTGGCAAAGGGATATCTTCAAAAATATGGAGAAGATTTTGATGAAGTGTTTGCACCTGTAGTGAAACACACGACAATAAGAACACTTCTGAGCATTGCAGTCTCAAAAGGCATGCAAGTCAAACACATTGATGTGAAAACAGCATTTCTTCACGGAGATATAACTGAAGACTTGTACATGGAACAACCAACAGGTTTCATAAATACAAAACAAAGACAGCTAGTGTGTAAATTAAACAAAGGTCTTTATGGATTAAAGCAAAGTGAAAAATGTTGGAATGAAAAATTGCATGAAATATTGACAAATTTAGGATTTAAGCAAGGTGAAGCAGATAAATGTTTGTACACTAGGTGCACAAATGGACAATATGCATACATTTTAGCTTTTGTTGATGATCTGCTCATTGCAAGCAAAAGTGAGCAAGAGTACAAGGACATTGTAAAGTGTTTAAACCTCAATGTTGAGATAAAAGAACTGGGTAATGTGTCATACTATCTTGGTATAGAAATTGAGAAACAAAATGATGGTTCTTATCTTCTAAGCCAGAAGCAGAAAATAAATGAGCTTATTGAAAGTTTAGGTATGCAAGATGCCCAAGTTGTAAGCACTCCCATGATCACTGATTTTCTGAAGGATGAAACAGTAAGAGAACCTTTACCAGATAACATCCAATATAGATCAGCCATAGGTAAGCTTTTATATCTAGCTACCACATACAGGGCTGATATAGCAAATGCAGTAGGAATTTTGAGCAGAAGGGTCAGCTCACCTACCAAATCAGATTGGACTGCAGTTAAAAGGATGGTAAGGTATTTAAAGGGTACCATTGATTGTAAATTAAAGATTTCAGCCAATAGTAATCCAAAACTAATATGTTACTGTGATTCAGATTGGGCAGGGGATCATTCTGATTATAAATCCACAAGTGGATATGTGTTTATGTATGGAAATGTACAAATTTCATGGGCCAGTCATAAACAAAGTATTGTGAGTTTGTCTTCTACAGAAGCTGAATATGTGGCAGTATCGGAAGCGTGCAGAGAACTGATGTGGATTGAAAAACTTTTGCTGGATTTCGGAATAGCTGAACAGAGACCAATCCAGATAATGGAAGATAATCAGAGCTGCATCCGACTGTCACAGAATGACAAGGTTCAGTCACGCACCAAGCACATCGCAACGAAATACCACAACGTGCGAGAGTTGGCAAAAGAAGGGGTCATCAGTCTACACTATTGTCACACCAGTGAGATGACAGCTGACATCATGACCAAACCATTACCCAGAGAACATTTTGTGAATCTGCGTATAAAGCTTGGACTTTGTATGAATAAATAATTGCATGACAGTTATGCATGAGAAGGGGTTTGTTGGAATGTAATTGTATTTTACATGCATTGCCTGTCACCTATTATTTCTCTGTGATTACTCTGTGACCTCTGATGTGAATTACTTAGAGAGGTCACACAGCTATGCAACTTCCTGTGGGGGTTAGATGCAGCACATGCAGCACATGGAGCACATGGAGCTCATGATCTCTCCTAACCTGAGAGGATCTATGGTGGTGTGAGCATCCATTACCATCTAAGCACATGGAAGGAGCTGATAAGACAAATGTATAGTAATATGTATATATAAGCCTGTCTGATTATAATCTAACTGCAAACTGTGAGTAAACAGATGTTTTGTTACTTCAACTTTAAAGTGACTCAGCAGTGAATTATTCAGGGGTGAATGAGAGAGAGATGAAGAAAGAAATTAACATTTCTAAAGCTGAAGCTGTGTGTACTAAAATCTGCTAATTATTTACTACAAATAATCCAACATAATTCACAGATCGAGTTGCTTGCACATGGCTTCCTATATTTATTCATACTATAAATTCCTAACCAACAGCCAAAATGATTTTAAATTAACTGAGCAAAAGAAAAGCCTATTGCAATTAGTGTTATAGCTAAACACAAATCCCAATAAGTCTTTCTCTGAGTGCATTCACTTGCAAATGGCACTCACTGGTGCAAAACTCAATCAGATCTGTCATCAGGAATTATAATATATTTCATTGGTTCTTTTGCAAGAGTGAGTTTGCTATTTGCCTGTGAATGCACACAGAGAAAGACTTGTTAGGGTTTGTGTTTTGCTCTATCTCTAATTGCAAGAGATGTGATGATTCATTTTACATAGACCTTAGAGATTGGAATGGAGATGTACAGGTTGGAATGTGCTCAGGGCACATGCAGAAAGCCATGTGGTTCAACCACATGGGAATGGCTGAGTGCATGGCTTTGTTCAACCAAATTAAGCTAATTAGATGCTAATTTCAAGCACACAGAACTTGCACACTAACCGGGAAGGGGGAGGGGGAAGACTGCTAGACACATGCGCATAAACGTTCTGCAGTGAGGCTGGTTCACTGTGCACATATCCAAACAAAAGGGCTAGCACACATCATACCTGTAGTTCAGGACATGAATATAAGTTTCAAAAAAATGTCTTGCTCATAATAGTTTTGCGAGACTGATATTCACAGAACAACAGGTGCAGATGTATGCTGGAACTTTGATATTTGTTTGGACATGCATACATGAGCTCATATCTCATATTTGGAAAAGCCAAGTATGAAAGCGCAAAACCACTAAGAGAGAAACTTCACTGGCTTCCCCTGAAGGAACGCATTGCATTCAAGATCTGCACGTTGGTACACAAAATTATTCATGCAGACGCCCCAATCTACATGCTAAACCTCATAGACCTACCTCCCAGAAACGCCACAAGATCATCCTGTAAATTTCTCAACCTGCACTACCCCAGCTGCAAAGGACTTAAATACAAGATGATGCACGCCACTACCTTTTCTTACAAGAGCACGCAGATATGGAATGCATTACCTACAGACCTGAAAGCAATCAAAGAAACATCTATCTTTCGGAAATCTCTGAAAACATTCTTCTTCAACAAGGCCTACAATGAGAACTTATAACCTCACTAAGTCCACTCAACTATGAGCGCACACCTCCAAGTTTTACCCTAACAACTCTCTTCCTTCTTCCCTCACCCCTCCCTAAGCGCTACACATTACTAATTGTATCCAATATCCTGTTATGACAATGTTATCAAATCTATGTAAGCCACATTGAGCCTGCAAATAGATGGGGGAATGTGGGATACAAATGCAATACATAATAATAATAAATAAATAATATCTCCCGTCTGTATTTTAAAGTTGCCGGCGTTTGTTATAATCACTGAAGACAAACCCAAACTATTATTTATTATTTCTTAACCAACCATTCTATGCTGCCCTGACCCTGGCATAACATTTCTCGTACTGTGCAAATGTTAAAAGACACTATTTCCTTTGCAAAGGAATACTTAACGGCCTTATTACCACACATTTTAATGCAGCGTGCGTCTATGTATACTGTACAAGTTAACTCCCACACTCAACCCTTTTCTGCATTGTGCGGCCAGTAACAGATACTCTCTGCTTCGTCTCACGGTACTTTTCTGCATTGGCTCTGCTGAATAGTAACATAGTAGATGACAGCAGAAAAAGACCTGCACGGTCCATCCAGTCTGCCCAACAAGATAACTCATACGTGCTACTTTTTGTGTATACCTTACCTTGATTTGTATCTGTCTTTTTCAGGGCACAGACCGTATAAGTCTGCCCAGTACTAGCCCCGCCTCCCACCATCGGCTCTGCCATCCAATCTCCGCTAATCATCCTCCAATCTTCTGAGGATCCCTTCCTTCTGAACAGGATTCCTTTATGTTTATCCCACGCATGTTTGAATTCCGTTACCGTTTTCATCTCCACCACCTCCAGCGGGAGGGCATTCCAAGCATCCACCACTCTCTCCGTGAAAAAATACTTCCTGACATTTTTCTTGAGTCTGCCCCCCTTCAATTTCATTTCATGTCCTCTAGCTCTACCACCTTCTCATCTCTGGAAAAGGTTCGTTTGCGGATTAATACCTTTCAAATATTTGAACGTCTGTATCATATCACCCCTGTTTCTCCTTTCCTCCAGGGTATAAATGTTCAGGTCAGCAAGTCTCTCCTCATACATCTTGTAACGCAAATCCCATACCATTCTCGTAGCTTTTCTTTGCACCGCTTCAATTCTTTTTACATCCTTAGCAAGATGCGGCCTCCAAAACTGAACACAATACTCCAGGTGGGGCATCACCAACGACTTATAAAGGGGCATTAAAACTTCTTTTCTTCTGCTGGTCACACCTCTCTCTATACAGCCTAGCAACCTTCTAGTTACGGCCACTGCCTTGTCACACTGTTTCGTCGCCTTCAGATCCTCGGATACTATCACCACAAGATCTCTCTCCCCGTCCGTACCTATCAGACTCTCACCGCCTAACACATACGTCTCCCGTGGATTTCTACTCCCTAAGTGCATCACTTTGCATTTCTTCGCATTGAATTTTAATTGCCAAACCTTAGACCATTCTGCTAGCTTCCTTAGATCCTTTTTCATGTTTTCCACTCCCTCCCGGGTGTCCACTCTGTTACAGATCTTAGTATCATCCGCAAATAGGCAAACTTTACCTTCTAACCCTTCGGCAATGTCACTCACAAATATATTAAACAGAGTCGGACCCAGCACCGATCCCTGAGGCACTCCACTACTCACCTTTCCCTCATCCGAGCGAATTCCATTAATCACCACCCTCTGGTGTCTGTCCATCAACCAGTTCCTAATCCAGTTCACCACTTCAGGTCCTATCTTCAGCCCGTCCAGTTTATTTAAGAGCCTCCCGTGGGTAACCGTGTCAAAAGCTTTGCTGAAATCTAAGTAGATTACGTCTATAGCTCGTCCCTGATTCAGTTCTCCGGTCACCCAATCAAAGAACTCAATGAGATTCGTTTGGCACGATTTCCCTTTGGTAAAACCATGTTGTCTCGGATCTTGCAACTTATTGTTGCAATAAGTTGCAACAATGTGGAACATTTTTTTAAAATACATATAAGGATGTGCAGGAGTGCTTATACATTTGTCTGCCCGTGCAGGTGGAACAACCATTTTACAAATATACACGTTGAAAAATAAATGTCACAAACAGGACAGCTTCCAAGTGGAAGTATTGGCACCTTCACGTGGCATCGCTGATTTTGCAATTTCCAAGTACAAGTAGTCTCGCATCCACATGTAGCCATCTCATTTTACAAACCTAGATGTATAAGTTTTGCCAATAAATAAGTGCAGCTGCAATAAATATTTCTCTTCATTTTAGAGGAAGAAATAGACAATGGGGTGGGCGGGGGTCGGAATTAAGGAGACTAGTTGAACTGAGATCTTTTTCAAAATCTGTGCATGCTTTTAAGCTGGAGTAAAAACTGCCCGGGAAATATTTTCCCGTAAACATGTATTTTCTCTGTAAACTACGCCCCCTTGAAATCTCAGTGTGGTGTGGATCTCAACTTGCTTTTAAAATTGCTGTTTACATATCTATAAATCCTATCCCCCCTCCCCCCCCCCCCCCCCCCCCACCTGGCCGGTTAAATAGCACTTAATCAGCTATCCGCTAATACTCAAGCCCATTGTCGGCTAAGTTTGGCCACTGAACTAGGAGGCCTACCTTTGCACGGTTTAAACGTTACCAGCCAGCACTGAATACCGACTTGGCCAGTTAAGTTTAAACCAGCCCCAAATAAAACGGGATATTCAATGCTGGTCACAGGAAACGGCCCAGCATCCGGTCTCACCGCCGACCACAGGAGTTAGCCAGGCTGCCTCCCAAAGTCTGAATATCGGCCCCTATGTATTTAAATGCTGCTTTTACTTATTTATCTATCGCATTTATATCCCACTTTATCTCAAATAAGATTCAAGTTCAATGTGGCTCACACTATGACAAAAGTAGAACTGACAAGGCATTCTGATTACATAGAACAAAGTGTATATATATATATAGAGAGAGAGAGAGAGAGATGTAGATATATAGATAGATATAGATATATAAAATTATTAATAACTGCATAACATGAAATCCTGATCATGTTTGTAATACATAGGATAGAATGTGAATATGGACAGAGTTGTTGTTATTGCAGTTTAGTTAAAGGTTTAGTTATTTTTATTGTTAGAGGTCGATTTTATCAAGTGAATTTTCAATTGTTTACGAAATATGAGATAGTCTTTAGTTTGATGGAGTTGTTTAGGCAAAGAGTTCCATCCGGTTGTACTTTGGTATGAAAATCCAGCATTGTGGATAGTTTTATATTTGATTTTATTACATTGAGGGAAGTGTAATACAAGAAAGTCTTTGAATGATTTTTTAGGTGTGTTGATAGCTCTATAAGATTCTGCATGTAAGATGGAGATGAACCATAAATTATTTGGTGGGTGAATTCATATAATTTGAAAGTAATGTGTGAACTTATAGGTAGCCAGTGTAGTTTGAGTAGAAGTGGGGTAGCTTTAAGTACAATATGAACTGCTGTGTTTTAAGCAGTTTGTAATTTTCTGATTAGTGAGGTCTTAAGTCCTGCATAGACCGCATTGTAGTAATCAAACTTTGATAGTACCAGATTGAGTTAATGATCTGAAAATTGTGTTTTGAAAATAAGGTCTTAATCTTTTTAGTTTCCATAATGATTTGAATACATTAGAAAATAATTTGGATACTTGTGGTTCAAATGAGAGATATGTTGATCAATTATTATTCCCAAGATTTTCAAATTATGCTCCAGTGGATAAGTTTTGTACCGATAGTAAAAGTAGAAAAAGTAATTGGTTGGTGAGGGTTTGTTAGTATTAAGAATTTGGTCTTCTCTCTGTTAAGTTTCAGTTTGAAATTGTTTACCCATGATTCTATTAGGTCTAGGCCTGATTTTATATTGGTTAATATTTCTTCGATATCTTTGTCAAAAGTGACATAGATTTTAACATCATCAATATACATGAAACAATTGAAACCATTTGATTCAAGTAGATAAGCTAGAGGTGCCATCATTATATTAATCAGCATGGGGGAGAGAGGAGAGCCATGTGGAACTCTGCAATTAGGGGACCAGGGAGCTGAGATGAGGCCTGATTGTTTTACTTGGTAGAATTTAGAGGTGATAAAGCCCTTGAACCATGTGGAGATGCTTCCAAAATAACCCTCTTTACTTATAAGAAAGAAAAAAAAGAGTAATGGAAGAGATTTGATGTTCAGAAGAGCACATATACCAGCAACTGATGGTGCTTTAAATTATGAAATGTCTCTTTTCTCCAAATGTTCTTTGCTCAGTAAATGTTTGGGGGGAGTTTTTTGCTTAAGAGTTTATAGTATTAATTCCATTTGTATGCATCGGTATCTTTACACATAGGGAGGGCATTTACTAAAGCACGTGCAAGTCAGAATAAGGGCATCCACATCAAAACTGTCCCAAACGGACGTCTATCTCACATGTATTTTCAAACAAGAAATATGTTAAGTAGTAGTATCATTGACACATGTAACTGTGCGCCCAAAACACACTCCACCCATGTGTACACCTACCTGTAAAATTCATGCTATGTAAAACATACACCTATTTTCAGAATAGCCCTTAGACAGACTTTTTGCCATTTATATGTTATTTACACGTGTATTCAGCTCATAAAGGATAGCATCTTATTTTTAGAATTACTGTACCTCTGATGGGGGGAAATTTTAAAACTGGGTGGCTCCACTTAAGCACCCTGAGAACAGGCAGTAGGAGCCTATTCCATAACAGAATCTAGGTGTCTTTGCTCTGTTATAGAATACTGCTGTAACCCAGTATTGGAACGCCTAACATTTAAGAAGTGTTACATATGCCAGTTATATGAGCCGCAGAACTGGCACAGGTGCATGCGTCTAATGCGGCAGGGATACATATAACTTACAGTATTCTGTAAGTGCGAGAACTGCCTATGTTCTGCCTGCCCATGCTCTGCCCCTCAGTACACGCACTCTTGCAAATACGTACTACCCCCTCCTCATTATAGAAACTTGTGAGCCCAACTTGAAGCTTAACTAATCGTTGAGAGACAAAATATTTCCTCCTATTTGTTTAAAAAGTATTTCTATGTAACTTCATCGAGTGTCCCCTAGTCTTTGTACTTTTTGAAAGAGTAAAAAAATCGATTCACATCTACTCATTCTACACCACTGAGGGTTTTGTAGACCTCAATCATACCTCTCCTCAGTCGTCTGTTTTCTAAACTGAAGAGCTCTAACCTCTTTAGCCTTTCCTCATACGAGAGGAGTTCCATCTCCTTTATCATTTTGGTTGCTCTTTGAACATTTTCTAATTCTGCTATATATTTTTTTGAGATACGGTGACCAGAATTGAACGCAATACTTAAGGTGAGGTCGCATCATGGAGCAATACAGAGAGATTATAGTATTCTTGGTCTTATTTACCATCCATATCCTAATAACTCCTTGCACTATTTGCTTTTTTTGGCCACCGCTGCACACTGGGCAGAAGACTACAGCATACTGTGTACGACGACAGCTTGATCTTTTTCTTAGGTGCTGACTTCCAAGGTGGATCCTAGCATCAGGTAACTATGATTTGGATTATTCTTCCCAAAGTGCATTACTTTGCAATTGTCCACATTCAATTTCATCTGCCAACTGGATGCCCAGTCTTCCAATTTCCTAAGGTCTTCCTGCAATGTTTCACAATCCGCATATGTTTTAATAGTTTTGTGTCATCTGCAAATTTAATCACCTCACTTGTTCCGATTTCCAGAACTTTTTAAAAATATGTTAAAAAGCATCGGTACCAGTAAAGATCCCTGCGACACTCCACTATTCACCCTCCTCCATTCAGCAAAATGGTCATTTAACCCTACCCTCGGTTTTCTTTCCAATAATCACTGGGAGGGGGCATGGAACTGGGAGGTGCATGCATGGGATGGAGCTATGCCTGGCACTTACGCAAACATCTTATAGACTACCAGTGGCATACCAAGGGGGGGCGGTGGGCGCGGTCCGCCCCGGGTGCACACCGCTGGGGGGTGCCGCGGCGCGCGCCTGCTCCGAGTTCGCTAAACTTCATCGCTCATTCGCTGCAGCTCTCTCTGCCCTGGAACAGGTTACTTCCTGTTCCGGGGCAGAGGGAGCTGCAGCGAAGCGAAGTTTAGCGAACTCGGAGCAGGCGCGCGCCGCGGCACCCCCCAGCGGCGTGCACCCGGGGGGGGTGTCATTTCGTCGAAGGGGGGGGAAGGTGTCATTTAGTGGGGAGGCGCACTTCACCGGTGGGGGGGGCGCATCAGCGCTCCGCCCCGGGTGCCATCCAGGCCAGGAACGCCACTGTAGAATACTTGCAGTTATGTGCCTATTAGGCATGAGCATTAACACCAGACCATAGTTAGCGTATGTGCTTGCTTGTAAAGTTAGGAATGTAACTACAGAATTACTCTATTTATTCTATAAAGGCAATCGCCGACATAGAATTTGCACTCAGTACACATCGTCCTGGTGCCCAACTTTAGGCAAGCTGTAGAGATTTATCCCTGGCGTATTTATGCAGGTATTTGCAAAACAGTGCCTTGTGCCCTTCTGGTACTTAAGAACATAAATGATAGTGTTTTGTACATTTACATCTTCAAGTGATGTGTAACTACGTAGATAAGTACATAAGCATCGCCATGCTGGAACAGACCAAGGGTACATCGAGCCCAGCTCCCTGTCACCGACAGCGGCCAAAAGATCAAGCAATTTGTCCCGCCCATCCTAGAAATACTGTATTCCCTCGTCCATTCAATAACATTCTATGGCTTTTTCCTCCAGGAAGCCATCCAACCCATTTTTGAAGTCCACTAAGTTAACCGCCATAACCACCTTTTCTGGAAGCGAATTCCAGAGTTTAACTATGCACTGAGTGAAGAAAAATTTCCTCCGATTCATTTTAAATTTACCACACTGCAAGCTTCATCGCATGCCCCCTTGTCCTAGTATTTTTGGAAAGCGTAAACAGATGCTTCACATCGACCCATTCCATTCCACTCATTATCTTATAGACCTCTATCATGTCTCCCCTCAGCCGCCTTTTCTCCACGCTGAAGAGCCCCAGACTCTTCAGCCTATCCTGATAGGAAAGCCATCCCATCCCCTGTATCATCTTTGTTGCCCTTCTCTGATGCCTCGGTTATAGAATTGTCAGTCATAGGCATTATCACTTCCTACTTTTCATGCACACATACAAAACATGTCCCGCCTGCACACACAGATATTACAGTACCATCTGCTCTGTACACACATGCAGTTTCACTCTACAGTCTACCCACACGTGCAGACTCATCGAGGGGTGATATGATAGAGGTCTATAAAATACTGAGTGGAGTAGATGTGAATCACTTGTTTACTGTTTCTAAAAATACAAGCATACAAGCACTAGTGAGCATGCAATGAAGCAACTAAGTGATAAATTTCAAACAAATCAGAGAAAATATTTCTTTATTCAACATGTAAATAAACTCTAGAATTTGTTTCCATAGAATGTGGTAAAAGCAGTTAGCTTAGAAAGGTTTAAAAAAATGTTTGCACAAGTTCCTAAAAGAAAAGTCCATAAGCCATTATTAAGATGGACTTGGGAAAAATCCACTGCTTATTTCTAGGATAAGCAGCATAAAATCTGTTTTAGTCTTTTGGGCTCTTGCCAGATACTTGTGACCTGGATTGGCCACTGTTGGAAACAAGATACGGGCTTGATGGACCTTCAGTCTGTCCAACTTTGGAGATGTTTATGATCTTATGCTATTATGCTCTGCACATATACTTAGGGTCATGCTTGCCTTCTATTGATCCATTGCTTTCTTCTGCTTCTTAAAGGAAAACATATTCAATGGGTAACTTTATTACTGATGCATTAAGGATATACCCAGTTATGCTAATATTCTATATATGAAAGCAGGTGTCTACTTTGCAATATAGAATAGGTTCCTACCATGCCCCTCTAGGCGCTTAATTGTAGGTACCTTGTTATATATTTATCCTTTAAATGCCCCAATATTTACTATATATAGCCTCAGAGATTACCTCAGTGACTGAAGACATACATGATATTTGTGTGCTGTAGAAGTACCATCTATCCCTGGTAGCCTGAGATGTATCAGGTGGGAATGGATACATAGACGGATTACCAACTTGGAACCTGTGGGAGGAAATATGGTAATTGAATAAGGTCAGGCTTAGGTATAAAACCACTTAGTATAAGAGAGCCTTTTGCATCTTTTCTTCCATGCATTAGAGTTTGGGGATCCATCAGAGTGAGCAACTGATTCCTAAATGGCTGGATACCAAATATCCAGTTGGTTGAAGGACAAAGTGAGAAGAGGAACAGTTTTCCTTCCCCCAAGTCCACACAAGGGCTGAAACTAAAGGCTAGTTTCCAGGCTCTCTGGAGTTAATTTCTATTGCCAAGGAGCTTCTTAGGAGAAGTCCAAAGTGTTGGAAAAGTTTGTCTAGTGCTCAAATGCTACTGAATGGAGTCAAACACTCAGGGTCAGAGTGGCTAAACTACCACCAGAACAGGGTCCAACCAATCAGCGTGAGTGCAATGCATTTGTCAAAGTAGCCCTTGTGGCTCAGGAAGCCATAGACAAAAAATATATATTTTTAGGGTTTGCCTGCATGGATATCCCCACTGGGTTCTAAGGACCTGGAAGAGTAAGTAGATGAAATAGATGCAGGTGTTTTGGGATTTTGCGAAGTATTTAGCAGGGTCAATAAGCTGGAAAAACAGGGCATGAGACCAGTAAGAAGAAGAAGCAAGGTGCTGCCTATCTAATCAGCATCGTCCGCAGATCAGAACTACAAGGGAAAGATGAAAAAGAGAGACAGAGGCCTTAGGTTTGGAGACACGAGCTAAAGAATTTCCACTAGCTTCTCAACAAATTATCTTTTTCTGTGAAGTGAACATTTTATTTATCACCCAATAAAGACTTTGCTGGAAATTCTATAAATTGGCGCCATAAGCAGGCACCATAAAAAATGATGCACTTCGTGCCAATTCTATAATGGCGCTTAGGCGCGCCTAAGCTGTTACTGAATACAAGTGTAAAGCAGTATTGGAGCACGAAAACAGAGGTATGGCAACTTAAGTCAGCTCAACGGCAGGTATAAGAGGTCGCACCTAAGTGGGTCATGCCATGTGCACAACTTCTATTATTGTTGCATACATCGCTAGGTGAAATGCCCATGACACAGCTTGCACATGGTATAGAATGGCACCTAGCACTTATGCACGTAACTGCCAGCTACTGGTGCCAATCACGCATGTAAGTGCTATTGTTCTATATATATGTGCACATTTAAGGTGCCCTACATAATGTTCACCTTATAGAATTGCCTTTTTGACTTTTTTTTCAGCCACTGAGGTGCAGAGCTCGATGAACCACTGAGTCACTTTAAGGAAGCTGCATTTCCAAATGGGAAAAGCATTCTCATTTATTCCTGGTGCTCTTTTATTTTAATGTAAATTCTTTTCAGTTTTCTAATTTAAAAAATTTTAATTGTAAACTCCCTCGCTCTTTGAAGTCATATTTCAAATGCAGTAAACCATATGACAACTTTATATCAATATGGCCAATAATTAATGGTACTGCACTCAAGAAGTGTGTCAAACTTTTTGTTGGAAATTTCATGGTAGCTACAGAGCCACCACATTAACTCTCATTATATATGTATGCTTTAATCTTATCCCTGCAGACCACTAAACCAGAGAGTCCAGGCCAATGTAATATTTAGCATCACATTCACCTGAGGTGTGTCTCTGTAACACCTACTGACGGCCAGACTGGATGGATCATACAGGTCTTTATCTGTCGTCATTTACTATATGCCTGGAACAGCCTTCCCGAGCCCATACGTCATGCGCCCTCCCTGCCCATCTTCAAGTCCTTACTCAAAGCCCATCTCTTCTCCCTTGCTTTTGGCGCATAACCACCTTCCCCACTCATGATACCCTACACTGACTACATAGTTTGTAACCTTTAGATCGTAAGCTCTTTTGAGCAGGGACGGTCCTTCCCCATGTTAAACTTGTACAGCGCTGCGTAACCTGGCAGCGCTATAGAAATGCTAAGTAGTAGTAGTAGTAGTATGTTACTATGTTACAAGGTCTGGATTTGCAGTTCATTTGGGTAAGGCAAGATAGAGTGCTATCTGAGAAAAAGAGAGGAGTGTTTATGGAGAATGTAAGGCCTGGAGTTGATGAATTCCACCCCCCCCCCCACCCCCCATGAGTTCAAAGGTAAGCAGAAAACCTTCCCCTTCAATTACCAGCCCTCTGAATACAGGTTTAAAAGGAGAAACCAGAGAGGACTTACACATATATCAGGTTACAATACAGTACAGAGAACTGATTCATGTCCTTGCATAAACTACTATGATTATTCTAGGTCTTATTCAATGAAAGCGTCTGCAGAAGACGTAAAAACACAGATCCCTCTATGATACTGAATAAGACCCTGTACTCAGCTGCAGCTGCATCTTGTGCTCACAGAAATGTAAACGGTGGTGGTTCCAGGACTGAGTTAATGTAATTAAGTGAAAGAAGCCCTAGGAGTAGCAGAGGGGATTCAAAGAGGCAGACACCACAAAAAGGTGAAATGACAGAATAACAAAATATGTGTTCTTTTTACAACTGCCATGGTTATGTCATTCAAGTCTTAGAAAAGGGAGTTTAAGTGGCTTGCTGAAGGCTGGACAGTGAATGGTGGGTACAGGAATCAAGCCAGAGTCTCTCAGTCTACAAACCACTGTGTTAAAATGCCAGCCCCTACTGGATACAATTGTGTTTGAACTACTGTATATAGTATTTCAGAAAACCATCTATTCCCTGGACCACAGCAGATTCAACATAATGTAAAGAATGCCCTAATACTTAACCTGCTAACTAGTAAGAGAGTGAATTATAGCTTATAGCCTAGACTATATATGTTAATGTACAATTATGCCAAATGCACTTGAGTGCTAAAGATATATGAACCCTTCCCCTCAGAGGCTTTGAGAATGAAGGATTATTTTTCCGGAATAAACTGTTGGGAAGAGAAAGGAACAGGCTATTGTTAAAAGCTGGAATAAACTGTCATCATATTTGAGAAAATCATATGCCAGTATTATTTTCACACATATATAACAATATTATTCAAAGCTGAAGGGTAAGAAGATATATATTGCAATACACAGATTGTAAGGAAGAGGCAAGAAAGTACTCACGGGGCAAGCAGACCCTCTACCACAATTAGAAAGGGTAGGATTTCACCCCATTACTTGGCTGTGATTTTGTACATTTCTTTCTCAATCTCTGAAAGACTCTTGGCCATTTGGTTGAAAGAAGAGGGGTTCTCCTTGGTTTCAAAAGCTGAACTGTAATCAGTGGATGCTGTTAAATGGAATCCCAGACTAGGAGGAGGGGCTATAGTGGCTGAGAGGATGGCCCCAGGCAGGTCAGGCAGAGCTATGGGGCCCTGAGATTCTGAGGTGCCCTCAAGCAGAGGGAGATGAATAGAGGCAGAGATGTGGCCCCCTCCAGGTGGGAGGAAGGTCCAGCAGTACAGTGGCTGCATCAGCAGAGAGGTAGAAGAAACCCAGACACAGAGAAGCATACAAGCCAAGCTGAGCACTACAGATTCTCCTGGAACTTCCAGCAGCCACTGGTGCATCACACGCCTGCCTATGGGTGAGACTTGGGGTATGGTGGGAAGGAGAATGGGGAGGATAACTATTAATGGGACATGGGGGAAATACAAGGGTTCCTTATCTAGCAGCTAATATTTGTTGGGATTGGTACCTCAAATTACCTGAATGGTTATCTAATGCAGAGCCGGTAGTGGGAGGCGGGGCTGGTGGTTGGGAGGCGGGGATAGTGCTGGACAGACTTATACGGTCTGTGCCAGAGCCGATGGTGGGAGGCGGGGATAGTGCTGGGCAGACTTGTACGGTCTGTGCCCTGAAAAAGACAGGTACAAATCAAGGTAAGGTATACACAAAAAAGTGGCACAGTGGGAGGTGGGGCTGGTGGTTGGGAGGCGGGGACAGTGCTGGGCAGACTTATACGGTCTGTGCCAGAGCCGAAGGGGGGAGGCGGGGATAGTGCTGGGCAGACTTGTACGGTCTGTGCCCTGAAAAAGACAGGTACAAATCAAGGTAAGGTATACACAAAAAAGTGGCACATTTCTTGGGCAGACTGGATGGACTGTGCAGGACTTTTTCTGCCGTCATCTACTATGTTACTATCCACCTTATAATTGAAAGAGAAAAACGCCTAGATTTCGACCCAAATCGGGAGATAGACGTTTATCTCACAAAAACGAATAAATCGGTATAATGGAAAGCCGATTTTGGACGTTTTCAACTGCACTCCATCGTGGAAGCGTACAAAGTTGACGGGGGCGTGTCGGAGGCGTGGTGAAGGCGGGACTGGGGCGTGGTTATCACCCAAACAGAGATGGGCGCCTTTCGCCGATAATGGAAAAAAAGTATACGTTTGTAGCTAGAATTTAGGGCACTTTTCCTGGACCCTGTTTTTTCACGAATAAGGCCCCAAAAAGTGCCCTAAATGACCAGATTACCACCAGAGGGAATCGGGGATGACCTCCCCTGACTCCCCCAGTGGTCACTAACCCCCTCCCACCACAAAAAAATGATGTTTCACAACTTTTTATTTTCACCCTCAAATGTCATACCCACCTCCCTGGCAGCAGTATGCAGGTCCCTGGAGCAGTTGTTAGGGGGTGCAGTGGACTTCAGGCAGGTGGACCCAGGCCCATCCCCCCCCTACCTGTTACAATTGTGCTGCTTAATGCTTAGTCGTCCAACCCCCCCAAACCCACTGTACCCACATGTGCCCCCCTTCACCCCTTAGGGCTATAGTAATGGTGTAGACTTGTGGGCAGTGGGTTTTGAGGGGGATTTGGGGGGCTCAACACACAAGGGAAGGGTGCTATGCACCTGGGAGCTCTTTTACCTTTTTTTTTGTTTTTGTAAAAGTGCCCCCTAGGGTGCCCGGTTGGTGTCCTGGCATGTGAGGGGGACCAGTGCACTACGAATCCTGGCCCCTCCCACGAACAAATGCCTTGGATTTATTCGTTTTTGAGCTGGGCGCTTTCATTTTCCATTATCACTGAAAAACAAAAACGCCCAGCTCACAAATTGTCGAATAAAACATGGACGTCTATTTTTTTACGAAAATACGGTTCGGTCCGCCCCTTCACGGACCCGTTCTTGGAGATAAACGCCCATGGAGATAGACGTTTTCGTTCAATTATGCCCCTCTATGTAACCAGAGATTCTTGCTGTTCTTTGAATGGCTAGGTTTAAAAGAGATGTCTCAGCATGTACTGTTGATATTTGCTCTAAACCTATAGTTATATAAGCTGAATAAACTTTTAAGCATTGCCAGCCAGCCTTGTTCACAGTCACACTGGTTTTGCTCTTCTTTTTGGGGAGGGGGGAGAGGAAGGAAAATCCCACCTGCTAGCATCCTTCTTCCTCAGCTGGAGGCATCAAGTACCAAGCATTCAGGGACCTACAGAGCCTGCCCAAGGGGGACTCCTGCCAAGTTGGCCCCAGACCCAGAGATGCCTACAAGGAGGCGCTATACATATTAATATGCTATTTATCATCATTTATACATAATTTCTGAAAACACAAGAAAACAGACTCTTGTTAAAAAAAAACAGAATCAAGATTCCAACAAGAACAGGAGAATTTTATTCTCTGCTCACAGCCACTGTAATGTACTAACCACTAATTCAAGTTACTTGGAATCCAGGTATTGGAAGGAAATTCTTTCCCATGTGCTCCACGCCAGGGCATGCAGAGATCACTTCCAAAGTTAAAGAAATTCATTCAGATCTGACTTCCATAAAAGCTTGAAAATACTTCCAGCTTCGAATACACAGTGTCATCTTTTGTTTTTCTGTTTAAGCTGGAGAAATTAAAATTTAACTTAACTCCCACTAACATGTACCAGCTTCTATAAATAATAAATAAGCTGGTGCTGTGAACAAGGAGGATTCTCCGAAGTCTTCTAATAAAGATAGGAACTCTTGGAGCTAAGGAAGGGAAGGGGAATTTAGGCAGCAGAATAACTTGTTTTGTCTACCATACCCTTTTCTGTCTATTGGTCTGTAGGTGACCGAGCCTTGTAATGAGAATTTTGGAGACTTTACAGGATGAGTTTTGCAACCAATGGTAATTTTTCAAAAGAAAAAGAAAAGGTACCAGCCACGGCCTCCACCTTCCACTCCATATGCAAAGGGAAAAAGAAAGAAAGTAAAAAAAAAAAAAAAGTTTCCTGGTTGGTGACTAAGGGGCTCATTTTCGAAAGAGAAAAACATCTAAAAAGTGGTATATAGCAGCTTGTGGACGTTTTTCTCAGAAAAACGTCCAAATCAGTATTTTTGAAATCTATTTTTCAGACGTTTTTCTAAGCTGTTCATCTGCAGTGCATCCAGATCTCAAGGGGGCGTGTCAGGGATGTGTTAAGGGTGGGATTTGGGCGTTCCTAAGACTTAGACATTTTTCAGCCATAATGGAACAAAGCTAAACTAAAATGTTTTGAGCTAGACCTGATTTTATAATGAATAAGGCACAAAAAGGTGCCCTAAATGACCAGATGACCACTGGAAGGAATCACCCTCAATACCCCTCCAGTTGTCACTGTTCCCCTCCCATCCCCCCAAAATGTGAATAAAAATATGACTTACCAGCCTCAGATGTTATAGCCAGGTCTATTAGAGAAGCATTCAGGTCCCTGGAATTGTGTAGTGGTCGGTGCACTGCACTATGGAGTGGGTAACTTGGGTTCAATCTCCCTCTACCTGTCACACTTGTGGAAACTGTGATTCCCTCCCAAAGTCACCAAAAGGGATTGAGACTTGCAACTACATCCAAAGTGGTTTACATAGAGGGGCATAATTGAACGAAAACGTCTATCTCCATGGGCGTTTATCTCCGAGAATGGGTCCGTGAAGGGGCGGACCGAACCGTATTTTCGAAAAAAATAGATGTCCATGTTTTATTCGACAATTTGTGAGCTGGGCGTTTTTGTTTTTCAGCGATAATGGAAAATGAAAGCACCCAGCTCAAAAATGAATAAATCCAAGGCATTTGTTTGTGGGAGGGGCCAGGATTCGTAGTGCACTGGTCCCCCTCACATGCCAGGACACCAACTGGGCACCCTAGGGGGCACTTTTACAAAAACAAAAAAAAAAAGGTAATAGAGCTCCCAGGTGCATAGCACCCTTCCCTTGTGTGTTGAGCCCCCCCAAATCCCCCTCAAAACCCACTGCCCACAAGTCTACACCATTACTATAGTGTATATAGGGGGGCACCTACATGTGGGTACAGTGGGTTTGGGGGGTTGGACGACTAATAAGCATTAAGCAGCACAATTGTAACAGGTAGGGGAGGGATGGGCCTGGGTCCACCTGCCTGAAGTCCACTGCACCCCCTAATAACTGCTCCAGTGACCTGCATACTGCTGCCAGGGAGGTGGGTATGACATTTGAGGGTGAAAATAAACAGTTGTGAAACGGCATATTTTGTGGTGGGAGGGGGGTTTGTGACCACTGGGGGAGTCAGGGGAGGTCATCCCCGATTCCCTCCAGTGGTCATCTGGTCATTTAGGACACTTTTTGGGGCCTTATTCGTGGAAAAACAGGGTCCAGGAAAAGTGCCCTAAATTCTCGCTAAAAACGCATATTTTTTTTCCATTATCGGCGAAAGGCGCCCATCTCTGATTGGCCGATAACCACGCCCCAGTTCCGCCTTCACCACGCCTTCGATACGCCCCCATCAACTTTGTCCGCATCCGCGACGGAGTGCAGTTGAAAACGTCCAAATTCGGCTTTCGATTATACAGCTTTATTCGCTTTTGTGAGATAAACGTCTATCTCCCGATTTGGGTCACAATATAGGCGTTTTTCTATTTCGATTATAAGCAGGATAGTAAATAAAGGTACTTATTTGAACCTGGGGCAATGGAGGGTTAAGTCACAAAGAGCTGCAATGGGACTTGAACCCAGTTACCCAGGATCAAAGTCCACTGCACTAACCACTAAGCTACTCTTCCACTCCAAAACCCTACCATACTCACATATAGGTACTCCATTCATCCATAAGGGCTATTGTAGTGGTGTACAGTGGGGGGCAGTAGGTTTTGGAGGGCTCAAGGCACAAGATAAGAGTGCAAAGGTGAGATACGTACCTGGGAGCATTTTTATGAAGTGCACAGAAGTGCTCCGTAGGGTGCCCCATTGCTCTCCTGGGGTGTCTGGGGGACCAGTCTGCTAAAAATCCTGGCTCCTTCTACATCCCAATGGCTTCATTTTCTACGTTTTGTACTTATTCTTTTTTTTTTGTTGCTGTTTTCAAAAATGGACCAAAAAACAAATTGTCCAAAGCACAAAATCTTGTTCGAAACAGTATTAAAAAAAAAAAAAAAGACAGACATTTTTCTTTTTTTTTTTAAAATGACCTGTTCAGATTTTGGACGTTTTGTTCAAATGTCCTAAGTCGGACTTAGATGTCATATCGAAAATGCCCCTCCACAGTCAGAAAATGACTACTGTTTGTGACCTACTTTGATAAATGAATGAAAAACCTGTGGACCCTAACTTAGTTTTCTTCAACTATATTAACAAACAATGGGGCAGCTTCAAACAAAATCCAGGATACATTTGCATAAATCCACCCAGGATGCCAACGGATTTGGCTAAGATCTGTAGCCAAAAATCAGGCAGAGTTTTGCCAGTGATCTTACTCTCTGAGTTTGCCAGAATCAAACCAGGCTGAGATTTGACTGCTTTGACTCTACTTGGAACACCTTCATGCATACTCCACCTGAGACACGCCAAACCTGACCAGGAACCAGGAGTACCCTAGTGATTACAGCAGTAGGCACAAAGCCAGGGTTCATATCTCACTGATGCTCCTGTGCAAGTCACTTAACCCATTGCCTCAGATGTGAGCTTAAATTGTAGGCCCTCCAAGGATATGGAAAATACATGTTTTACATGAATGTAATTTGCCTTTCCTTAGCACTGTTGGGTATTATCCCCTCCTGCCAGCAGATGGAAGTAGAGAAACTGATCTTTCCCAGTGATAGCACCAGTACAGAGGGGCTGTGCCCAATGGAACATTCCAATATGTCTCTACCTCCAGTATATGGTAGGTTATTCAGGTTGGTGGTTCTGGTTCCTGGCCTAGCTTCCAACAATACAGGCAGGTGCCACACAACTTGGTCAAACCCAACAGCCAGCTCCCAGGTTCTCAGCTCTATGGATCCATTAATGTAATTTGCTTTTGTTGCCCATGAAAAGGCATGAGCTAAATCTAAAAAAAAAATTTCATCTTGCTAGGAACCAGCATTCTTAAAAGAAAACAAAACCCATTGTCCATTCAGAGCCATGCATCCTGTGGTCAGTCACTATAAGCAACCACTATGCTTCACTGCCCAGGCAAGAAGCTGCTTTATTAGCAGTTAAGAGCAGAACAAAATCTTGGGTTATGAAATTACAGTAATCATTACCTGCCTTTATTTAGCCATTCTCCTTTCTGCTCTTAGTACACTACCAACTCTGAAAAGAAATAAGGGGATGATTCAAATGTTTTACATGGCAGTAAGCATTATACCACATTAAGTTCCCAGCGGACATTACAGGTCCAGTCTGGAATTAGCAATGCCAAAAAGTCCTAAGACACATATTTTACACACAACAATGAGTGATTACTGCAAACATAACATTGCATAGCATAACCAGGCAGCCTTGAGGTCAAACTGTGCTACCCAACACCCATAATTTAATTCCCAACATGTGCCTGTATTCTGGTTTGAAAGCTAGTATTTTTCCTAACATCTTTAGTTTTCTTGCTGCAAACTCAGTGTCAGAAACAGTCCTTATGTTTTCTGACCTAGCGATTTTGCATCTTGCACTTAAAACTACAAAACATGTACTCTGGTGAAAGGATCTGGAAGATCTAAACTATTAAATCCCCAAATTTGTCCTGTTCAAGGAAGGCTTCTTCAAGCTGGAGCACCAGTACAGTGTGTAATGGTAAGGGGGACATACAGGTGGCAGAGCACAAAACAGAAGGGCCATGAGCTTGTCACCAAGAAACTTGCAAAACTTACACAATACTATTAGTTACATGTATTGCATGGTGCACATACTAACTTATATCAGCCATTGACCTGGCATAGGGTTACCATATTTTGTCCCCCCAAAAGGAGGACACATGCCCCGCCCCACCACACACCCTGTTCCGCCCCCTTTCACACCCTTGCTCCGCCCCCTGTCACATTTTCCCTTCCCACCTGTCACACACCCCGTCACCCCCCCCCTTTATCTTACTACTGCCCTGGTGCTCTAGTGACCTATTCGGGGCAGGAAAGAGCCCCCTCTTTCCTGCCCGGAGTGCTGGCCTGCATGCATCCTTCCTGTTGCTGATCTCGGCGCCGATTCAAAATGGCTGCCGAGAGTTGAAGGGCTCTTTCCTGCCCCGAAGGCGGAAGAAGTCACTAGACCACCAGGGCAGTTGTAAGTAAGAGGAGGGGAGGCTAGCAATCTGCTCATTTACCTGGATTTCTGGACAACCGGGCAGGCTGGCGGGCCGTCCTATAAGACTGCCCACCCACAGCCTGCCCGTTTGTCCAGAAATCCAGACAAACGGGCAGATTGGCAAAACACGACCGGTTGCCCGGACATGTCCTCAAAAAGAAGACATGTCCTGGTAAATCTGGACATATGGTAACCCTAACCTGGCATAAGTGGGTACAACTGTATTTTGGCATGCCAAAGCGGCTTTACATTAACAACTTAAGATGTGCCTTAAGTGCCCGATTGTGGAACCTATATAGAGGCATCAAGTTGCAGAAGTGTTCCCAATATGATCAGAAATATATTTGAGCTTTGAGCAACTTCAGTATTTCACTGATTACAGCAAGGATAGCCGAATTGGACATACATGAGATAGATTTGCAGACAACTGAGGCAGTGTGCATGCAAATCTACCTTATAAATATTCATTATTACTATTCAGAAAATCCAGTTGGTTTGTGGCCCTTGAGAACTGGATGTTCCCTACCCTTAGCTTACTGTTTCTCAAAGGCAAACACAGGGCAACATGATCACTCTGGTTGTACAGAGTCTATAAACCGGTTGTGGCATGACCAGAAAATACAACTGTATTCCATTATAGCCTTGAATTAATTTATTAGAAAGAAAATGGACAGGATGTCCAAAACTAAAAGAGGACACCCCAAATTGTTGCCCAGGAGTGTAGTGAGTTGGTAGAAGGCAAGATTAAATGCAGCAGTCAGACACTAGTTTGGTGAGTCTTGGCATAATTATTCACAAGTTATTAGTCAACTCAAGGCCACTAGGAAGATACTGAAGACAGTGAAGGAGAGAGAGTACAGTAAACAGATACACTGTCACTGTTTTAAGGCCTTAAAGTAAAACCTAACCGATGTGCTATCTGAAGAAAAAAAGAGGGCATGTCTACATACTATGATCCTAAATTGTAGGATGTATTTCCAGTGACTATTTGTGGTGAATTCAATTATTTGGATTTTAGGAAGAAATTAAAAACTTGGTTATGTACTATTTCAGGTTACATATGTTGATGTGATTACTTTTTATGGGAAAAAAAATTTTGAAATAGGAGAGGTAGTAGTTGTTTGTGCAGGACACCAAAATATGCCTTCCTAAGCAGTGACAGGAGGAAAATTCTGGGTGCCAGTCAAACTAACGGAGGAGTTGTCCATTCCGAGGAAATAGCCCAACAGAAGTAGATCCTCAAAAATTAGAGGGAACTATAAAAACCAGAGCTTAGGAAAAAAGGTATTCAGTAGGGAAGAGATGTAGAACTGCAAGCAGAGGGCTCCCATTCTCGGGCCCATCTGAGCCTTGACTTCCTGCTGTAGAAGCTAAGGAGGAGACAGTGAAATCCCAGGGGCTGCCAGCCTAGTCCACAGCTATCCCCTGAGGCTTAATGAGAGAAAGAGAAGCCAGTTCACATTTAAGATAAAGAAGAATCCAGAGCTGCCAGTCTGGTCCAAAGCTGTCCCCTGAGGAACAGTTTGCCTGCTTTTTCACCCACTGATCACCCATCCGTCTCTCCCTGTTTCTCACCCTCTCCCTACCCACTCCCACCTTCCCCGTGAGACTGTCACAGATACATTCTGATATATGTCATCATTTGCTCATTTCTGAATTTATGATCTGAAGAAGGGTTACCATTGAAAGTTCATAAAAATGGATTTAGTCCAATAAAATGATATCATCTTCTTTTCTTTGTTTTATTTCTATGTATTACCATACAAAGGAGAAAGGAGAGATCAACAAGGAGGTTTGATCCTGCCTTTAAAGAAACCAAAGAGTAACGCTGCTGCTAGATTACAATTCTGACAGAGTGGTAATGAGGACTGGAGTGAAGAGAGAAAAAATATTTGGAGCACTGTGAGACTGCACTGACTGACAGAAGAATAATAGGGGAGTGAGTTGTTTATTTATTTATATTTAGCTTGATATACTGCTATATGCCAACCTATGGCTTCAGAGCGGTTTACAATAAAACAAAAGTAAGTTGCTGGAGAAAATGAAGTGAAGCTAAGTGTAGGAAGGGTAAGTTGGGGAGAAGAGGTGAGTTTTCAGGGAGGACTTGAATTTGGTGTAGGAGGATTCTGAATGAAGGGAGGCGGAGAGGGCATTCCATAATCTGGGACCAACAAAACTGAAAGCTGATGTATGTGTGGATTCAAGTCTGATGACAGAAGGAGGGGGAAGTTGGAGCAGGCTAGCAGTGGTCGAGCGAAGTAAGTGAGTGGGCAGATAGGGAATGAGAAGATGGGAAACGTAGTCTGGAGCAGTTGAAAAGAGGGATTTGAACATCTAACCAGTCAGTCAACTCCACTAGACTTCCCTGGACTCTGCTCGAGCTCCAAAAGACTGTTTCCCTTTGGGCACACCTACTTGGTCATGTGATTATGGCTACATGCTGCAAACCAAGTATGCTTTTGAATTCCTGAGGTGGCCCTTTTTAAAGATGTCAGCAGGGGCCTGTCACATCGGTCCAGATAGCCAATACGATGCACTGGCAAAATTTCTTTCCAACTCTCTCTGCAGACAGGTACTAGCTATCCATTTTTCCTTGGCACTAATGATGTCGGGGATTATGGCGGAATGAGAAACAACAGATGTAGTTTGTATTTCTACTGATTATATAAGAAGTTTAGGTATTAGAAATGTTTTAAATAAATACATTTTGGGAGTAATTTTACAAATAACTTGAGCATGTAGAACAGCATTTTACACACTCAAGTTTATAAAAGTGCACTGATGCTTATTGGCGACTAGAGTGTATCCCATACATACCCTAAAGGCTGACTTCCACCTAAGAATATATATAAAACAGAGATTGGACTGCTAAAACCTCCAAGGGTGAAAGGAAGACATATATAGAGAGACGCAGGGAGGGCACAATACCTGTCCATCATCAAAGGAGTACAGGAGAGGCTGGAACAGAGAGTCAAAGGCCCAACTCAGAGGAAACCAAGGGCGGTAAGTACTTTGAACATGTTTGATACTCTTTGCAACTATCTTACTTAGGATCCCTTTTACAAAGCGGAAGTACCCGTACCGCCGCTTTACCGCATGCCAGTCCGGCACTGCCATTGGGCTCCTGAGGCAGCCTGGTGGTACTGCCTGCCCCCAACACATGCCATTTCCGGCATGTCAGATTTTTTAAACATTTATTTGTGCCGGGGTAGTGTGGGAGCCATTTTTGCCTCCTATTGTGGTAAGGGCTCCCCTAGGAAACAGCCACACAGCAAGTATTTCACTTACCGCACAGCTATTTCTGTCCCCCGCCCGGAATTTCCTTTTTCAGAACGGCAGTAAAAGGGGGGCCTTAGTGCGACAAACTCAAGATTTTGTAGACTTCAATCATATCCCCCCTCAGCTGCCTTTTTTCCAAGCTGAAGGGCCCACCTCTTTAGCTTTTCCTCATATGAGAGGAGTTCCATCTTGTTTATCATTTTGGTTTGGAGCAGTGGCGTTCCTAGGGGGGGCGGACACCCGGGGCGGTGCTCTGCCCCCCCAGATGCAGCGCGGACCCCCCCCCGACGAAAGAGCCCCCCTGGGTGCATGCCACTGGGGGGGGGGTGCCGCAGCGCGTGCCTGCTGCGAGTTTACTAACTTTGCTCGTTCGCTGCAGCTCCCTCTGCCCTGGAACAGGAAGTAACCTGTTCCGGGGCAGAGGGAGCTGCAGCGAACGAGAGAAGTTAGCGAACTCTCGCAGCAGGCGCGCGCCGCGGCACCCCCCAGCGGCGTGCACCCGGGGCGGACTGCCCCCACCGCCCCCCCCCCCCCTTGGTACGCCACTGGTTTGGAGTATTAAAATTGCCAAAAAAAAGATAAAGAAAGACTATTGATTTACAGTGATTTCATTACGTGGCCAGTTAATTCTTTGTCTAAAATTTGGAACCTACACAAACAGTAACTTTTACATGAACTGCAGCCATTTCTAATCCGAAGCTTACCTATATACAAAGCAAAAACACATTATGAGCCATCACATATTCAAAGAGATTACATGTTAGGTGTTTATGCAGATGGCAGGAAGTCCCACTTGACACACTTTGTTCATTTTTCTCCTTAGCTTCAAGTAAAATTAAGTAAAAGTCTGATCCCAGTGAAACAGACATTGGAAAGTAGCAATTAGCTTGTCATAATACAGTGCCAAGTGTTATGAAAACCTATTCACAAGATAGTTCAGTACATCATATCTGGGCTTTTTACCAAGACTCTTTGAATGAAGTCCTGTATTAAAGCTTGATGGTTCTTACAGTGGTCCATGGAAGACAAACAAAGCCCCAAGATTATGAATTACTACTGGTAAAATATTAACTCTAACTGTGTCCCTGTATGTTTTTCCATGTGTAGAGGTGTTCAGTCTGAAAATGTTCATTTTGTTTAGTTTTCTGTGTCATTTACAGAAATTGTTTTATTTATTTATTTATTTTAGAATGTCAATATCTTAAAGAGTGTGCACTATTCACAGAGTAAAAATGAAATGTCATTTTTTTTCTGTGGCTTTGGGATAAAATGACATTTCCCATGTTGTTTCAAATGAATGCACATCCCAAATGTGTAATTCTTCTGCTGAGAAATGCCATGTTTCCCCACCTCTATGGAAACTTCTTAATTCTTATTCTCTTCTTCTTCAGTCTTGAAACTTCTCTTAATCCAGGATCTTTGAGTTCCTTCACTTTCTCAGAGTTAGGAAATTCCTCTTCTAACCTGTAAAACACTATACCAGAATCCTCTCTTCTCTTACGGAGGAGTAGCCTAGTGGTTAGTGGTGTCTCTTCGTCTCTTCCTCTCCTTTTAACTTGCCTTTGTGGCTGGCAGCAGCAGCACCACTAAATACATGATACCTCTAGCCTGCCCGAGGTCTTCCCTCTGATACAACTTCCTGTTTCCAGTGGGGTGTAATACATTAAAGGGAAGTCCATGGGTTGGCTGCAAGCAGCGTGTATTTAGCTCTACCATTGCCTACCACAAAAGCAAGTTTAAAGGACTGCTGGGGGAGGGGGTAAAGAAGAGATGCCAGGACCATGGGGAGAGAAGAAGAGATGCCAGGAACACTGGGGGAGGGAGGAGGAGGAGGGAAGAGATGTTTGGGATTGAGGGAGGGAGGGAGGGAGGGGAAAAGATGCCAAGACCTATGGGGGAAGGAAGAAGAGGGATAGATGCTGAACTCTCTGGGGTGAGGTGGGAAGAAGAACAGGAAGAGAGCTTATGAACTACTTGGGAAGGGGGAAGGAGGGAGGGAAGAGAGAGGGAGAGATCTGGCCCAGGGGAGGGGATGAGAGAGGAAGAGGAGAGATGCTGGCCCCATGGGGAAGGATAGTGTGGTATGGTTCAGGAGGAAGAAAAGAGTAAGGGGAGAAGCTAGATATGGAGAGGAAAAAGGACACTGAGGGACCATGCTAGACACAGAGAGAAGAGGGTCATAGAACAGCGATGATAAGCAGAGTTGGAGGGATATGGACAAGAGACATGATGCTGAACAGGGCAAGAATAAGGACACAGTGAGAGGAGATGCTCAACATGGAAGGAGGATAGGGGTAGAGACACAGAGGAAGATGCGGAGAGAAGATGGATGGTGGCCATTGGGAAAGAGAAGAAATACAAAATGGACAAGGAAACCCTATAAAAAATATTCATGACCTTATCAACTTTCGAAATCACTAAAGACCTACCTTTTTAACAAGACTTACCATAATAATCAATAACAGGAACTCCAACACATCATTACTTACTAGAGAATCTGTCTGTTTTTTTGATGTATCGAATTGTTGAATCTGTCTGTTTTCTGATTTATTGAATTGATTATATCCATTATGTTGTTCTTTATGTAACCAATTGTTTTATCTACTCTTGATTGGTGATTGTCAGGATGTATTATTGTAAGCCACACTGAGTCTGCAAATAGGTGGGAAAATGTGGGATACAAATGCAACAAATAAATAAATATAAGAGAATTAAGAGAAGACAGAGGAAAGCAGAACAGAGGCTAAAACTAACACAATTAGAAAGATAAAATGATCAGACAACAAGGTTAGAAAAAAAGAAATTGTATTTTCCATTTATTGATTAGAATATGTCAGCCTTTGGATGGACATCTGTCAAAACTGGTACTAGATATTGGGGGAGGGGGCTATGAGAAAAACTCACTCAGTGGCCTTCAATCTCACTCATTGTGCTGATAAATCTCACTCTTTGGAATGGGCCACCTTTGGCATCTCAGCTACCACATAACCATACAACTATCTGGGCAAATGGTACCTCTGCAGCCATCTATATGGATACCTAAAATGCAATTTCTTCAAATATGTGATAGCTCAGAATTTGTTTTTGCTGTTAAATAGTAGTAGTAGTAGTAAGCTTCAGATCAGAAAGGACTCCAGTTCATTTACCATTTGTATATATTACACATTGCCACCAGATATTGAGTTAATACATGAAATTACTTGGGCATTTGGGTCCCTTACAGTGGTGGAAATAAGTATTTGATCCCTTGCTGATTTTGTAAGTTTGCCCACTGACAAAGACATGAGCAGCCCATAATTGAAGGGTAGGTTATTGGTAACAGTGAGAGATAGCACATCACAAATTAAATCCGGAAAATCACATTGTGGAAAGTATATGAATTTATTTGCATTCTGCAGAGGGAAATAAGTATTTAATCCCTCTGGCAAACAAGACCTAATACTTGGTGGCAAAACCCTTGTTGGCAAGCACAGCGGTCAGACGTCTTCTGTAGTTGATGATGAGGTTTGCACACATGTCAGGAGGAATTTTGGTCCACTCCTCTTTGCAGATCATCTCTAAATCATTAAGAGTTCTGGGCTGTCACTTGGCAACTCGCAGCTTCAGCTCCCTCCATAAGTTTTCAATGGGATTAAGGTCTGGTGACTGGCTAGGCCACTCCATGACCCTAATGTGCTTCTTCCTGAGCCACTCCTTTGTTGCCTTGGCTGTATGTTTTGGGTCATTGTCGTGCTGGAAGACCCAGCCACGACCCATTTTTAAGGCCCTGGCGGAGGGAAGGAGGTTGTCACTCAGAATTGTACGGTACATGGCCCCATCCATTCTCCCATTGATGCGGTGAAGTAGTCCTGTGCCCTTAGCAGAGAAACACCCCCAAAACATAACATTTCCACCTCCATGCTTGACAGTGGGGACGGTGTTCTTTGGGTCATAGGCAGCATTTCTCTTCCTCCAAACACGGCGAGTTGAGTTCATGCCAAAGAGCTCAATTTTTGTCTCATCTGACCACAGCACCTTCTCCCAATCACTCTCGGCATCATCCAGGTGTTCACTGGCAAACTTCAGACGGGCCGTCACATGTGCCTTCCGGAGCAGGGGGACCTTGCGGGCACTGCAGGATTGCAATCCGTTATGTCGTAATGTGTTACCAATGGTTTTCGTGGTGACAGTGGTCCCAGCTGCCTTGAGATCATTGACAAGTTCCCCCCTTGTAGTTGTAGGCTGATTTCTAACCTTCCTCATGATCAAGGATACCCCACGAGGTGAGATTTTGCGTGGAGCCCCAGATCTTTGTCGATTGACAGTCATTTTGTACTTCTTCCATTTTCTTACTATGGCACCAACAGTTGTCTCCTTCTCGCCCAGCGTCTTACTGATGGTTTTGTAGCCCATTCCAGCCTTGTGCAGGTGTATGATCTTGTCCCTGACATCCTTAGACAGCTCCTTGCTCTTGGCCATTTTGTAGAGGTTAGAGTCTGACTGATTCACTGAGTCTGTGGACAGGTGTCTTTCATACAGGTGACCATTGCCGACAGCTGTCTGTCATGCAGGTAACGAGTTGATTTGGAGCATCTACCTGGTCTGTAGGGGCCAGATCTCTTACTGGTTGGTGGGGGATCAAATACTTATTTCCCTCTGCAGAATGCAAATAAATTCATATACTTTCCACAATGTGATTTTCCGGATTTAATTTGTGATGTGCTATCTCTCACTGTTACCAATAACCTACCCTTCAATTATGGGCTGCTCATGTCTTTGTCAGTGGGCAAACTTACAAAATCAGCAAGGGATCAAATACTTATTTCCACCACTGTATATTGTCTCATTATTTTGTAATAAAAGCTATGCATCTATTATTACAAAATCAATGCTTAAAAATCTTTTTTTTTCCTGCATCCACTCTTCAGGTATTTGTTTTAAGTATCTGCCATGGTGAAGACTTCCCAGAGTTCTAATAACGGGCAGCAAAATAACATCTACACCTATATATTGCAGATTCTTCAGCAAGAGTAGATAAATAGGAAGAACTTTCAAGTGCTAAAAACTCAAAAGATCAATCAGAACAAAAATATAGACCATTTAAGAATACTATTTACTCTATCTGCTGATGTTTTGCTAGTAGTGCTCTGTCATGTGCTCAAGTGTCTACTATCCTTTTTAAAATACCCCCAGCCATTCTCTGCTTTCCTTTATACCTGCATAAACACATGAATTACATTAACTATTAGTCTTAACCCAAGGAAACATAAAATTAAGACATATGCATTCACTGGAAACCTGTGTTTGCCACTTTATCTGTCTTCTGTACACGTGTTGACAGATTAGAATATTAGGCTAGACAGGTCCTGCTCTTGGACTCTGCCCTTGACTGGTCAATGGGACCTTGGGCAATTGATCGCTGAACCTTTTCTCAATATAATTGGTTTACATCATAATTAACCTTTCTCCCTGCTGATACTGTCAGGTTCTTCAGATCTGTACTTAGCCATTCTTCCCTCGGCTCCTAGTGCACTCTACTTACTAAAGTGCAGTAAGAATTTACCGCATGGTAGCAGTTACTGCACAGCCATGGCACTTACCATGCACTAATTCATGCAGGAACTGCTTGCCGGTGGCAGGAAGAGGGAAAGAAGTAGAAAAAAGGCAGGCTATGGGCATGGACTGTAACATAGTAACATAGTAGATGACGGCAGAGAAAGACCTGCATGGTCCATCCAGTCTGCCCAACAAGATAACTCATATGTGCTACTTTTTGTGTATACCTGACCTTGATTTGTATCTGCCATTTTCAGGGTACAGACCGTAGAAGTCTGCCCAGCACTAGCCCCGCCTCCCAACCACTAGCCCCGCCTCCCCCCACCGGCTCTGCCACCCAATGCACTTACCGTGTGCTGTCATCACTACAGATAGCACGGATGCACTTACTGCCTCTTCATGGTGGTCTACTGGGTGGGGCAGGAGTGATGCCCAGATGCTCCTGCTTCCACCAACCAACCCACCAGAACACCCTGGGTAAGCATCAGGGGGAGATCAGGAGATCAGGTGGAGGGGGGTTGAGGAAAGATGCTGATCAGATGATCAAAGAGGTTGGAGGCTGGCTTGCTTTACGGTAAATGCATGCAGATTGCACAGTAAGAGCATTCAGGCAATCTGGTGATGCATTTACCATAGGGTAAATGTCTGTCCTGTATAACTGCATTGCATGCCCCCAACAGTTAAAGCACAGCTTGACAGTTACTACATAAATTGCAAAACACTGTCACACTTTTAGTAAACAAGCCCTTAAGCTCCTCACCCTAAAAGAGGCTGCACATGTTTTTCTACACCACACACTGACATCTTGTTTTGGTGAAAGTCACTAGCTCGCTATTATTACTAAGCTTACAAGTTATTTACAGCCAGCTATTTTTAGACCTTTTGCTGACAGAATAAATGTCAAACTGCAGGAAATAAACCTAATGATACCCTGCTCACAGACATGAGCAAACAAAACATTTGTTACCACTATCCCAAAAGCCAAATTGGCTACTCTTACCAAAGGTATGTTTCACCTGTCCTATAAACTAGACTAGTTCAATCTGCTCTGCTGCTAGCAACTCCACTTTTGAACCGAATAAGAACCAACATGCCCTGCTCAGGCCCATGTTTATGTGTCTGCACCTTGACAGCAACACCAGGCCTGAATATCCACAAACCTGCTAGGCTCATACAACCTAGGGCAGCAGGGTTCTAGGTAGGGTTAGAAGATGGCTCCTCATGGAGGACAGATTGAGCCAGTCCTTCTTCCATTGCTTTCAATGGAAGTAAAACCCAGACTGGCTTAATCTGTCCTCCATGACCTGGAGTTATCTGGTAACCCTACCCTAGGGGAGCAGAGGGGTGCAGACAAGGAAGTTGGATAAAGCAGGAGACGTGGAGGGGCATTTTCGAAAGGAACGTCCAAATTTTGATGAGGGCGTCCTCGCAAAATGTCCCGATCCAGGGGCGGGGAAACCCGTATTTTCGAAACAAGATGGACGTCCATCTTTCGTTTCGATAATACAGTCAGGGACGTCCAAATCCTGAAATTTGGTCGTCCCTAGACTTGGTCATTTCTGATTTTCGGTGATAATCAAAACCAAGGACGTCCATCTCAGAAATGACCAAATGCAAGCCATTTGGTCGTGGGAGGAGCCAGCATTTGTAGTGCACTGGTCCCCCTGACATGCCAGGACACCAACTGAGCAACCTAGGGGGCACTGCAGTGGACTTCATAAATTGCTCCCGGGTACATAGCTCCCCTACCTTGTGTGCTGAGCACCCCCCCCCCCAAAACCCACTACCCCCAACTGTACACCATAGCCCCTACGGGTGAAAGGGGGCACCTAAATGTGGGTATAGTGGGTTTGTGGTGGGTTTTGGAGGGTTCGCTGTTTCCTTCACAAACGTAACAGGTAAGGGGGATGGGCCTGGGTCCACCTGCCTGAAGTGCACCGCACCCACTTAAACTGCTCCAGGGACCTGCATACTGCTGTGATGGAGCTAAGTATGACATCTGAGGCTGGCAATCAATATTTTGAAAGATATTTTTTGAGGGTGGGAGGGGTTAGTGACCACTGGGGGAGTAAGGGGAGGTCATCCCCGATTGTCTCCGGTGGTCATCTGGTCATTTCGGGCAGCTTTTTGTGCCTTGGTTGTAAGAAAATCACGACCAGGTAAAGTCATCCAAGTGTTTGTCAGGGACGTCCTTGTTTCTTTCGATTATTGGTCGAGGACGTCCAAGTGTTAGGCACGCCCAAATTCCGCCTTCGCTATGCCTCCAATATGCCCACTTGAACTTTGGCCGTCCCTGTGATGGAAAGCAGTTGGGGACATCCAAAATCAGCTTTTGATTATACAGATTTGGACAATCCTGGGAGAAGGACGTCTATCTTCCGATTTATGTCGAAAGATGTGCATCCTTCGCGCTCAAAAATGAGCCCAAAAGTGAGCTTATCTAATCCAAGATATGAGCTGAAGCCAGTAGGTGGAGCTTGCCGTGGTTTTAGTACACCCAAAAGAATAGCAAACGCTGTTGAAAACAATAGCAAAAGATTATTAGAAATAAGGGACTGCCTCTGCTTGATCCATCTGTAAAAACTCTAAAGCTGTTTCAGTTGGATAGGCAGTGTCTTAAAATGGCTATTTTCGTGTCATCCGAAAAAAGGCACACCTTTCCTTCCAACCCTTCAGCAATATCTCCCACAAATATATTAAAGAGAATAGGCCCCAGCACTGACCCCTGAGGAACTCCACTGCTCACCTTCCTTTCCTCCAAGCGGATTCCATTTACCACCACCCTCTGCCACCTGTCGGTCAACCAGTTTCTTATCCAGTTCACCACTTTCGGTCCTAAGTTCAACCTTTTCAGCTTACTCACGAGTCTTCTGTGGGGGACCGCATCAAAGGCTTTGCTGAAATCCAAGTAGATTACATTTAGCGCACATCTTTCATCCAGTTCTTTGGTCACTCAGTCAAAGAAGTCAATAAGATTAGTTTGGCAGGATTTTCTTTCGGTAAAGCCATGTTGCCTCGGGTCCTGTAACCCGTCGGCTTCTAGAAAGTTAACTATCCTTTCTTTCAGCAACGACTCAATTATTTTTCTGACCACCAACGTGAGACTTGCCAGTCTGTAGTTTCCCACTTCTTCCCTATCTCCACTTTTGTGAAGAGGGACCACATTCGCTCGTCTCCAATCTCGCGGAACCTCTCCCATCTCTAAAGATCTATTAAATAAATCTTTAAGAGGTCCCACCAGGACCTCTCTGAGCTCCTTCAATATCCTGGGATGTATCCCATCCGGCCCCATAGCTTTGTCCACCTTCAGATTCTCCACTGTTTATAAACTTACATTTGAAAATACAGTGAGACAGAATAACAGAATTCATTTATATCATGGGAGCAAATGGATATGTCTGAAACATTTAACAATGTTGAGATTAGCATATATACCCAACTGGGCATTTAAAAATTTGTCCTTTAATGATGCCACATGTTCAAAAATCATAGCCATAAGTATAGGCAGTTATTCAAAGATTATCACATGCATATACCAGAACAGGAATCCATCACATTGCAAAAGTAAACAACAACTTCTGCTGAGTGCATCCAAAATGTAATCTTTATTTCTTATTTCCATCTTCCAAAATTCCAGACAGCAGATATACAGCTCAGTAAGACCAAAAGCACTCCAAAACAAGTAAAGTCAGAAACAACACAGTTTATACCTAATTGTTCAACCTCCCTTAGGATTCACCTTTCGATTTAAAAAGCAAAACCATGTGCATGTGAGGTCTGGATAAACAAATTAAAATAATCAAATTTAAAACAAATGCCCATAATATGTAATACTAGTAAAAAAAAGGCCCGTTTCTGGCACAAATGAAACAGGCGCTAGCAAGGTTTTCCTTGTAGTGTGTATGTTTGAGAGAGTATGTGTGAGATTGACTGTGTGTGAGACAGTGAGAGTGAATGTGCAAGTGTGTGTGTGTGAAAGAGAGCGAGAGTGCTGGGTGCGAGTGTGTCTCCTCTGGCCCCCCTGCATCCACCGTGCGATTCTCCTCTCTCCCCTGCTCCCCCTCCAGCCACCCAGCGATTATACTTTTTCCCTTGCCCCCCTGCAGCCACCCACCGATGTCGTTCTCTCCCTTGCCCCCCCTGCAGCCAACCTGCGAGTCTCCTCTGTCCCTTGCCCCCCTACAGCCACGCAGCAAGTTTCCTGTGTCCCCTGCGCCCCCTCCAGGCACCCAGTGAGTCTTCTATATTCCCTGCCCCCCCTCCAGCCATCCTGCACTTGTTGTGTGTCTCCTGCCCCACCTCCAGCCACCCAGTGATTATCCTATCTCCCCTGCCCTCCCTGTAGCCACCCTGCTTTTGTCCTGTGTCCCCTGGCCCCCCTCCCGCCACCCAGCGATTGTCCTGTGTCCCCTGCTCCCTCTCCAGGCACCCAGCGATTGTGCTGTCTCCCCTGCCCCCCCCCCCCCCGTGCAGCCAGGCAGTGATTTTCCTGTGTCCCCTGCCCCCCTGCAGCCACCCTGCAATTTAGGTGTGTCTCCTGCTGCCCCCCCCCCGTGCAGCCAGCCAGCCAGCGATTATATTGTGTCGCTGCCCCCCTGCAGCCTCCCTGCGAATGTCCTCTCACCCTGGCCGTTTTGCCATGCCCCCCAGCGTCCGTCACCGTTCCCTTCCCCCCGATGTCTCTGTTGCCAGTGCACCCCCTTCCACCCCCCCCGATGTCGTCGCTGCCGACGCTCACCCCTCTCTGAAGGCCCCCCCACCCCACTGACCTGCCGAAACAGAAGATTTTAGCGTGATGTCAATGCCCCTGCAGTACGAACTCATAGAGTAACGTCTGCCCCGCCCTCGAGGTCATCGCGTTTTGACGCGAGGGCGGAGCAGAGCTACAGTGCAGTAGAACGTTGGAGGTGAGAATGTGCTCCGCCCTCAATGTCATAACGTTTGACGCGAGGGCGGGGCCCAGAGACTGTAATTTTCTGTGGCTTCAGAGCTTCGAACTTACGAATCTGGCTTCAGTGACGTCAGTGAAAATAGAACGTTGAGGGTGAGTTTTATATATATAGATGTGGTAGCAATAATGAAACAATGATAGAATATTCACATAGCAGGCAGCCTGAGCCAATAGATTTATTTTCCACTGAACATAATTAACTTTGTATGAACTTGGCAGATAATAGTGTGCTGAACTGGACAATGCTGGCACATTTAGACTGACTCTGGACTTTTGTATGAAGGTAGCTCTGCCCTCATCATTGAATATCTGAATTTTAAATAGTAGCAGTAAAACATATCAAGTGCATTTTTATAATATACCACTGCAATCCACAAAACAAAAGGAGTAAGTTCCCACATGCCATCTTTCTCTTTTGATGTAGGCACAGGAACAAAACTGTTTCAATGCTCCCAGTTTCAACCTAATTCATGTTTAATGCGTGATATAAATGCCATAAATAAGTAAATAAATAAATAGAAACTCTAATGTTGAGCAGCTGATTCTCATAATATGATGTCTGTTTTAGTGGCCCCTTGCCAGGAGAAAAAAAATCTCTGCACAAATATAACAGTGCTAGGGTGTCCCTATAACCAACCCCTCCAAATGACACACTGATTACAATTTATAACAAACTAGTAAAAAAGGCCCGTTTCTGGCACAAATGAAACAGGCGCTAGCAAGGTTTTCCTTGTAGTGTGTATGTTTGAGAGAGTATGTGTGAGATTGACTGTGTGTGAGACAGTGAGAGTGAATGTGCAAGTGTGTGTGTGTGAAAGAGAGCGAGAGTGCTGGGTGCGAGTGTGTCTCCTCTGGCCCCCCTGCATCCACCGTGCGATTCTCCTCTCTCCCCTGCTCCCCCTCCAGCCACCCAGCGATTATACTTTTTCCCTTGCCCCCCTGCAGCCACCCACCGATGTCGTTCTCTCCCTTGCCCCCCCTGCAGCCAACCTGCGAGTCTCCTCTGTCCCTTGCCCCCCTACAGCCACGCAGCAAGTTTCCTGTGTCCCCTGCGCCCCCTCCAGGCACCCAGTGAGTCTTCTATATTCCCTGCCCCCCCTCCAGCCATCCTGCACTTGTTGTGTGTCTCCTGCCCCACCTCCAGCCACCCAGTGATTATCCTATCTCCCCTGCCCTCCCTGTAGCCACCCTGCTTTTGTCCTGTGTCCCCTGGCCCCCCTGCAGCCACCCAGCGATTGTCCTGTGTCCCCTGCTCCCTCTCCAGGCACCCAGCGATTGTGCTGTCTCCCCTGCCCCCCCCCCCCCCCGTGCAGCCAGGCAGTGATTTTCCTGTGTCCCCTGCCCCCCTGCAGCCACCCTGCAATTTAGGTGTGTCTCCTGCTGCCCCCCCCCCCCGTGCAGCCAGCCAGCCAGCGATTATATTGTGTCGCTGCCCCCCTGCAGCCTCCCTGCGAATGTCCTCTCACCCTGGCCGTTTTGCCATGCCCCCCAGCGTCCGTCACCGTTCCCTTCCCCCCGATGTCTCTGTTGCCAGTGCACCCCCTTCCACCCCCACCGATGTCGTCGCTGCCGACGCTCACCCCTCTCTGAAGGCCCCCCCACCCCACTGACCTGCCGAAACAGAAGATTTTAGCGTGATGTCAATGCCCCTGCAGTACGAACTCATAGAGTAACGTCTGCCCCGCCCTCGAGGTCATCGCGTTTTGACGCGAGGGCGGAGCAGAGCTACAGTGCAGTAGAACGTTGGAGGTGAGAATTTGCTCCGCCCTCAATGTCATAACGTTTGACGCGAGGGCGGGGCCCAGAGACTGTAATTTTCTGTGGCTTCAGAGCTTCGAACTTACGAATCTGGCTTCAGTGACGTCAGTGAAAATAGAACGTTGAGGGTGAGTTTTATATATATAGATGTGGTAGCAATAATGAAACAATGATAGAATATTCACATAGCAGGCAGCCTGAGCCAATAGATTTATTTTCCACTGAACATAATTAACTTTGTATGAACTTGGCAGATAATAGTGTGCTGAACTGGACAATGCTGGCACATTTAGACTGACTCTGGACTTTTGTATGAAGGTAGCTCTGCCCTCATCATTGAATATCTGAATTTTAAATAGTAGCAGTAAAACATATCAAGTGCATTTTTATAATATACCACTGCAATCCACAAAACAAAAGGAGTAAGTTCCCACATGCCATCTTTCTCTTTTGATGTAGGCACAGGAACAAAACTGTTTCAATGCTCCCAGTTTCAACCTAATTCATGTTTAATGCGTGATATAAATGCCATACATAAGTAAATAAATAAATAGAAACTCTAATGTTGAGCAGCTGATTCTCATAATATGATGTCTGTTTTAGTGGCCCCTTGCCAGGAGAAAAAAAATCTCTGCACAAATATAACAGTGCTAGGGTGTCCCTATAACCAACCCCTCCAAATGACACACTGATTACAATTTATAACAAACTAGTAAAAAAGGCCCGTTTTTGACACAAATGAAACAGGCGCTAGCAAGGTTTTCCTCGGAGTGTGTATGTTTGAGAGAGAGTGTGTGTGTCATAGAGGGAATGAGAGAGAGACAGAGACAGAGACAGTGTGTGTGTGTGTGTTTGTGTGAGAGTGTGTGAGAGACAGAGTGTCAGTCAGTGTGTGTGCGACTGTGTGTGTGTAACAGAGTGTTAGAGTGTGATAGACAGGGAGTGTGTCAGAGAGAGTGTATGTGAGAGACAGTGAGTGAATGAGTGTGAGCCCCCACCCCCCCTCTCGCAGGGCCCCCCTCCCCACACCCACCTCTCTGGTCTCAGGACCCCCCTCCCCATCTCCATGTCCCCTGCCCCGCCTCCAGCCATCCATGTCCAGCGACCCTTCTCTCCCCCTGCAGCTACCCATGTCCAGCGACCCTCCCCTCTCCTCGGCGCATCAAACCCCCTTGCCACCCGCAGCTGCCAGTGGTAACGCTGTCTGGCCGCTGCTGCTTCCCCTGTTGAGCAGCAGCGGCCACTACAAAAAGAAAAGAAGCGATAAATGTTTTTAAACCCAGCCCAAATCATTCGCAAATGCCCGAGTCTTACAATGTAGTCTCTGCAGCCGCTCCTCCTCTCACCTGTCACGTCACTGCGCTCCTCCGGGGTCTTACTCCAGGGGCAGTGACATAGAGGCAAGAGGAGGAGCGGCTGCAGAGACTGCGTTGTAAGACTCGGGCATTTGCAAATGATTTGGGCTGGGTTTAAAAACATTTATCGCTTCTTTCCTTTTTGTAGCGGCCGCTGCTCAACAGGAGAAGCAGCAGCGGCCGGACAGCGTTACTACTGGCATCTGCGGGTGGTGATGGGGTTTGATGTGCTTAGGGGGAGGGGAGGAGGTGTTTGATGTGCTGGGAGGGGGGTGGGGGGTTCTGTGGTGCCGCGCTTGTAGTTTTTTGATGCGCCGCTCCCTGACACTTGCTCCGAAGTGGCAGGGAGCGGCGCACTGACAGCTGATTCCCAGGCAGGGGGAGGAGTAGGGAAACACGTGTGTTTCCCTACTCCTCCTCCTGCCTGGGAATCAGCTGTTAGTGACGTCATCCTGGCTACGGAGCCTAGCTCAGCAACTCCAGGAGCCACGGACACAGGCAGTCCCACATTAGAACGTTGGTGGTGAGAATTATTATATAGGATTACTACTCTACCTATGAAAAGTTATTCCATTATAATACTTCCTCTGTGTACATCCGTATACTGCACAAGCCGGCACATTTGAAAATATAAGTGAGATTAAACAAAAATGCTACCAACAATAAAGAACAACAATGTGGATGAAGCAGCTCATAGGTTTGCTTGCTTTGTTTTGAATGTATGGAGATGACAGCTGCCTGGGGAAGGGGAAATAGAGATTGATCTAAATGGCTTCAACGTTTTGATGTTACTTTGTCTCCTGTTTTATCTAACCTCCTTGGATTCAGAGATAGCAAGTTGCCAAGTTCTAAGAAAGAGATTTTAGTCCAATCCTGGTTTTCTGATAACCCCTTCCTGGTGCATTCTGGCCCTGATTTCAAGGCATAGAATCGGGGACTACAAATAGCAGCATATATTGGAATAGAAGTTGAAAGCAGGACTGGCCTAAAAGTCTTCCTCCTAGAAGTGGGTAAGATGGCAGCGCTGGCAGTGGGGATGGGCACAGCAAAGTTTCCAGGCTCTAAAAATTTTGTGGTGGACCTGAGTTGCAGTAGCTGCTTCATTATATGATAGAAACATGCTTTCCATTGATGTAAGTCTGCACAGGGTCTGCTTGGTTTCTAACAGCATCAGCCCACCCATCAGCTACGCAGCTTTCTATGTATGGTAGCGGCTGTGACCACAAACTGGTCCAAGAAGATGCTACCATAGACTTTCCTAGGAAGGATGAAGGAGAAACAACATCAACAGCACATAAGGTAAACAAAACCACTGAGCAACATGTATTACAACAAGCACGGTATCAGATATTATCCAATACCTGCTTATATTTACACCTAGCTGTCTAGATTACCATGTCATTATAAGCATTTCCTCTTTTTAATTTCATATACCTCTACTTCAGGGAGCAGGTGAAAGTCTGGCTCCACTCCCAAGCCTTTAATACATGTGGTGACAGGCTATCCACTCACTCTGCCCCCGGGCTAGATTGCTCTACACCCTGTAACTTAGACCAGTTCTTCATATCTTATTCAACTGTACATATAATTTGCTCTCAGTTTAGCCACCCATCTATTTATTTCAATGACTTTGTATTAGAAGTGTGCACATAGACAGGGACAATAGGAAATCCTTAGGGATGGTAAAGAGATAGAAGAAGCGCATTGGATGGGGATAGAAAACAATTGACAGGGGATGGGAACCAGATTATGCCCCCGTGCACACCTCTACTTTATACTACTTCATCTTCTCCTGTCTATCTCAACTGCACTTGCACCCTCGGCTATCTATTAAGATGTTTCACTGTAATGTACAAACAGCATTTATTTATTTATTTACTGGTTACATTTGTATCCCACATTTTCCCACATATTTGTAGGCTCAATGTGGCTTACATAGTACCGGGAGGCATTTGCCGGCTCCAGTGAACAAATACAAGGTGATATTGTGGTAGGATAAAATTCATGTGGCGCGGTCACAGTTAGGGAAATGTGCAGGGAGGAGTTGGATTATGACCATTACGTACTTTAATTTTGATGTGTCGCAGAGATCAGGTATTTAGGTTGGATCAACGGGGTATGCTTTTTTGAATAGGTTAGTTTTTAGTAATTTCCGGAAGATTAGGTGGTTGTACGTCGTTTTCAAGGCTTTCGGTAATGTGTTCCAGAGTTGTGTGCTTATGTAGGAGAAGCTGGATGCGTAAATTGATTTGTATTTGAGGCCTTTGCAGCTTGGGTAGTGCAGATTTAGATACGTTCGAGTTGATTTTGATGTGTTTCTAATTGGTAAGTCGATCAAGTCTGTCATGTATCCAGGGGCTTCACCGTAGATTATTTTGTAGACCATGGGACAGATTTTGAAGGTAATGCATTCTTTGATTGGGAACCAGTATAGTTTTTTGCGGAGGTGTTTTGCACTTTCATATCACGCTTTTCCAAATATAAGCCTAGCTGCCGTATTCTGGGCGGTCTGAAGCTTCTTTAGGGTCTGTTCTTTGCATCCCATGTACATTCCATTGCATCCATTCCACTAACATCATATCTATGTTATTTGAATGTTGTAATGTGTGCCTTCTAAGTGTAATGTATGCTGACATTGTGAGTATCATAATTATGTCATATGAATGTTCTTCCATGCTGCCTATTATGGTATCATTCATATTCTAAGTTTCCAAATTTATTACAAGTCTTGATATATCGCTTTGGAGAAACCTCTATCAAAGTGGTTTTATTCAATAATGAACAAAACAATGGTGAGAAAGGAACTACAACGGTGACAGGAAAGAGGATACACATAAAGAAAACCTGGGAATAGCATGCAGAACACCATCAAAGGCCATCAACCAGGCCATCAGGCCATGAAGTCCGGTTCTAATCAAATGCCTTAGTAAACAAATAAGCCTTAAGTTGAGGTTTAAATGAGGGTAGGGGGCAGCATTCCAGAGAAGGGGACCCATTACATGGAAAATCCAGAAACGCACGGATGCTAAGCGAAGAGCTTGGACCTGAAGCAAGGATTCCTAAGATGAGCGAAGCCTTCTAGAAAGGCAGTACGGTACCAGATATTGCGAAAGATAGGAAGGTTGACCGGAGTGGTAGATTTTATGGGAGGAGATCCGCCGGCAAGCGGAGAACTCAAACACCCCACGGTAAAAACAGAAGAAAGCAAAAAGTGGGAGAGCGACCAAGGATGCCAGAAACTGGAGGATGTTCGTTAATAAAGAATTTTATTAAAAGTTTTGACCAACAGTAGCACCTTGTAATTTGTAATTAACATGGGGCCTAATCCCATATCATTCTGATTACATATATAATATTTCTGTTATATAATTGTTTTACAGTGCTGTTAAATGTTTACATTGCTGATACTGTACCATGTATTCTGAGTTAATCTGCCACCTGCAAGTTTTTCTCATTTACTGTATTAATGCTTATATTTGGTCACTTTGCTATAGTTTATACTGTCAAGTTTTATGTCAAGCTGTACCTGCTGTACACCGCCTTGGGTGAATCTCTTCATAAAGGAAAATTTAAAAATCCCAATAAATAAATGGCTTGATGTAAATGGATATATTCAGAGTTTCTGATAGATGTGTTTTCTAATGCCAGGCTTTGAGATTCAGTGCAACAATAATGCCATAATAAAGCATGATTTAAAAAAAAGGTAGAATTCAAACAGTGAAAACGCCCGTGCAGGAAGGGGAAAAAAGCCACTAGCAGTGTGAGACCCATTCATCTATTAATAACAGATAATAGTATAGATTACAACCCTTGGAAGTGCTTCTTGTTTCTAATTTAAAAAGTCAATGCAGTCATCCCACTGGATGGAGCACATTAAAAGATTAGATAAGAATGTTAATTCTGCATTGGCAATGTGATCTTAACAAATTTAACCTGTTTAATGTCCAGTCTTTCGCTCTCTGGATCTTAAGGAGTCTTTCTCATTTTGTGCTGCCAGCACTGAAAGCTTAATACAGTGTGCCAACAACACAGTGAAGCGAACGATCTGGTTCTGGCTTTACTCCACTGCATGCTGGGATTGTAGTTTGCATTTCTCTCTTGCATACACTAAGAGAGGTAAGACTACAAATTCAGGATAAAATCTGCAGCCAACTTGCAACCCTAAATACAATTCCAAAGCAGCAGGCAGGCTATTGAAAAGCTTGGTGACGTTTCATACAATTTTTGGGCTAAGCTAAATTCACTCCTCAATATACTCCAAATCAATGGCTCTGCACCCGGCTAGGTTATCAACAGTATCCACAGTGAATATGCATGAGATACGGATGCGTCCCATGGGGCAGAACATGTAAATATAATTCATGCATATCTATTGTCAATATCCAGACTGGCTGGACAGGACCCAAGCATTGGGTTGACACCCTCTGCTCTAGATTCTGAAGGCAATTCCTTCACATCACATGCCATAAATCTATAAGCAGTAAAAGGTTATTTAAGAATAAAGTTGATGTGCATCAGCTCAGAACCCTGTGAGGAGCCAAACAATTTCAGCACTGGAAGCTCATCTAAATCTGCTTTCTTCCTTCTTCTGGCCCTGATGCTCTCAAATGTGGATGTGGCAGGAAAGAATAGCAATAGCACTGTCAGCAAAGTTCAGCTGGCCCAAGGTGCCGACCGTGGCGCCACTGCATTCCCCAACTGGTGCTTACAAGCATGGTCTCCAGTTTCCTGAAGTGAAGAGCGGTGATGCATCAGGCCACTCTTTCTCTGCTGCCTGGGAGCTAACATGCACTCTGAACTTTGTGGTGCACTGGGGTGCCGCACGTTTCAACGTGTGAGCAGTAGAAAAGGCGAGCACAGCCTGAGACATGATGGCTTTTCTCCTTTTACCGCTGGCTCAGCAGTGAAAGGGAGATGCACATATGCGTGCATCAGTCAGCTGCTGACGCACGTATAAGCTAGGAGCAACAACTTACACTAACTGTAACTGTGGCTGGTGATCACGACTAAATGCCGGAGATACACATGTAACTTAGTATATTATATAAGTCACATGTGGGAGAGTCCCGCCCAGGCTCCACCCATGTGTACAACTGGTTGTCAGATATGCAAGGTATGCACATATGTACAGAATGCTTAGGCAAAATTCTGGCATTTAAGTACCTGTATGCATACATACGCATGTATATGCCATATACAACCACCTAAACTCCAGAGCCGGTGGTTGGGAGGCGGGGCTGGTGGTTGGGAGGCGGGGATAGTGCTGGGCAGACTTATACGGTCTGTGCCCTGAAGAGCACAGGTACAAATCAAAGTAGGGTATACACAAAAAGTAGCACATATGAGTTATCTTGTTGGGCAGACTGGATGGCCTGTGCAGGGCTTTTTCTGCCGTCATCTACTATGTTACTATGTATGTTAAAACCACCCTGTTCAAAAAGGCATACCATCCCGAACCAACCTAAAAGACCGACCTTGGCTTCACATGAAAACCAAAGCACGTACGTTCACAACAATACTCTTCCCATCAGGACTATTCTATGGCTTTGCCATATAAACTTATTCCTACCACAACAGCACAATGTATTTGTTCACACCGGAAACAGCAATTGCCATTCCGGTACTATGCAAGCCACATTGAGCCTGCAAATAGGTGGGAAAATGTGGGATACAAATGCAACAAATAAAATAAATAAATATATTCTAAACCAGGGGTTCTCAACCCAATCTTTGAGACATACTCAAGTCAGGCAGTCAGGTTTTCAGGATATCCACAATGAATATGGAGTATATGGAAAACCAACTAAGAAGGAATATGCTGAGATTTTTTAATTTTTCACGATCACCACTAATAGCACCAGTTGAGCTGGTTAGGAAGTATTTCCGTGAAGTGCATAAGCTCCCTTCTGAAACTTTGCCCCTTTTAGTAAGAGCGATCTACTTGATGTTACCTGGGGGTTAAGAGAAATGTAGACCAGCAGGAGTTGAATTTAACAGAGTTCTTGGAGTCATGGGCCTTGGAACTTTTAGCTCAACGGACCACTCTTTTAGTGACATTTGCCATGGAACCAGACAGAGACACTGTTCTAAAATTATATTTTTGTAATATGAATTTTGAGTTCTTGGGATGCAAGATAAGAATTTATCAAGAAACACCCAGAAGAGGTGACAAGATTTCTTAGCTCTTCGCCCTTGGGTTCAAGCTCTGGGGATGACATTTTTGCTTTGATTTCCTTGTACCTGTTGCCTACTTTTTCAGAATAATTCCTATATCTTTCATGATCCCAAGCAATTATTAGAATTTGTGGTTTCTAAAGAAGAGTTGAAAGTACATCATAAGGCTCGCTGAGGTTTATCCCTGAATGATGTTTCTGCTGTAGTATGTAAAAGTTTTATTTTTTCCTTTGATTTTTACTTCTATATCTTGGTTCCATATTTCCTGTATGGTGGACGAATGTATTAAGATTATTTTCCTTAAATCTTTTTCAATTATTCTCTGTTTTCCTCAGTTACACTGATTATGTGATTGTATTGTTTTAAAATATATTTAAAAAAGGAGAGGCTCGGGAAGAGGAGAACATATTCTGTGCAATGTGCATGCCACATAAAAGCAGTGCCTTGTTCTCTATGCTATACATGCCCCTTCTTAGCCACAGGATCAGCCTTGGAAAGTGGGGATGAAGAACCTCCACTGGTATGTATTCTTGTTGCATGGTGATGAGAGCAGAGAGAAGGTACTGACCTGGACTGAGCATCAGGCAGTGGTTACTTTTCTATGGCACACCTGATCAGGTTGGAGGCATATGGCATGCTGGTTGGTAACACAGTCATCCTTCTCCCCCTCTTCACTATTCCTCCTGAATATATCAAATGTCAGCGGTTTCTAAAAAGTTCATCGCTACTTACCAAAAAAAAAAAGTCCCCCTCCTTCAGTGGCATAGAATAATATATCCATGCTCCCCTGACATGTGCAGTTGCTATATACATGATAATAAGGCATGAAAGATTCTGATAATCCAGAGATCTCATTAGCTGGATCCCCTCTGCTGCTGCCACAATTTGACATAAACAGTCATTACAACTGCTACAATATAAAATGTTGAACCATTAGGGCACAGTTAAATAAGCTTTTCCATCAGAACTGCAGGTTACATACTGGACTTAGTTTGGTTGAAAGCACACAACAAACCACCAGCCTTCCCCGATCTACCGATATTTGGATAATTTTTTCATTTGCAATAATGCAGAGGATAGCCAAGAACCCAGTGGTAATTCAGCCAATTATATTCTCTGGGTGAAAAATGCATTTCTAGCCTTGAATATGATCAGATGCAATCACTGTGCATGGAGAGGAGTCAAATCATTTTAGAAATTTAAGGGCTGAAAAATGCCATCTCTTTTTTTCCCCCAGCAACGATTTAAGAATCATTTCAAGTTTTTTTTCCCCAGCAGCGATTTAAGAATCATTTCAGCTTAACAGACTCGAGAGTCAGCTTTGCTGAAATGTCCTATCAGTGTGCAATACTTTGCTAGATACCCCCAAAAGGAGAAGTTATATTTCTCCGATTTGGCACTCAAGTTGCGTGAATAGCACTCTCACATTTCCCATGGCCAATGAAATGTCCAGATCCACATAAATATATTCAAAGCAAATGCATGAACAATAAAATCTAACTGGTAACCTAATTCTACTGTGCAATTTTTCTTTGCCTTTCCATACACAGTACTGAATGGCCACTCGTCTCTGATCTGAATTCATAAACAGAGGAGATCCAGAAACACCATGGTATGACTAGAGAAAAAAAGAATGATGTGAATGTCTGGTGCACAGATGCAAAATGTTAGAAAGCTTTCATTTTCCATTTAATTTCAGTTTATTGACTCATAAACTTCCCATCACTTCACTTCTGGGCAGTTTTACATTCATAAAAACACATTATAAGCTATAAATAAAAACATAATTTAAAAAGATCATCTAGGGTTCAATATTCAGCATGGTTTAAGCAGCAGGCTCCTGCTCGCTTAAACTCTGATGAGTGGGTAGCCCGCTGGTATGGGAGAGATCGGAAGCATGGAGGTACGGTGGGGAGGGGGGAACACAACCACAGAGGGCATAGGGTAGATCTGAAAGAAAATTGGAGGGGGAATCGATCTGGGGGGTGGTTTGGCGGGGGGATCGGAGCATCAGCCGGCAACCTGGAAGTTATGCAGTCAAAATTACATCCATATGTATGTGTAAGTCAAGTTCCTAAAGAAGGAGCTATAAAAAAATGTCTAAGCTTATTTTATAAAGGCATGAAAAACCAGTAATCAGCTCCAAATCAGTGTCTAGAACTTACTCACTGAACCATTGAACAGTTTTTAATAAATGAACAAAAAGAGTTTTATTTGTACTTAATTATTGCTTGCTAAAGGCTTTTGAAAAATATCTGCAACGATGCCAAGACTAAATTTGAAAACTAACAAAAAATTGTTTTAAAATTGTGTTTATTCAGGTTTGTTTGGATATCAGATTAAGGGCTCCATTTATAAGCTGCAGTAATGCTAGTGTGCATTTACTGCAGCTTAAAAGGGCTTACCATGGGATGTGCTCAGGGGTCCTGCAATCATAACCCAATGTGCAAGTACAAACCACATGCAAAAAAAAAAAAAAAACATTTCTCAGAGGGGGCGTGTATGGGGGGATGGAGAGTAAGCGTGACTGCACAAATCAGTTAGGGGCACATTTACTGAGGGGTGTAGGCGCCTATGCGCATCCAACGCACGTCAAATTGGAACTAACGCCCGGCTGCTGCGTGCCCTGCGCAGTAATTCTATTTTTGATGCGAGTCCAAAACAGGCGTTAAAAATATTTTCTATTTTCTATCATGTGGCATTTACCCGGCAGTAATTGGCAGTTTACGCGAGCTGATGATTACCGCCCGGTTAGTGCATGAGTCCTTACCGCTAACTCAATTGGTGGTGGTAAGGTCTCAGGTCGAAAATGGACGTGCACTGGTTTTAATTCTGCCGCATGTCCAAATAAATAAATAAATAAATAAATAATTTTGGCCACAAAAAAAAAAAGACCTTTTCCAGGCGCGCTGAAAAATGGACCTGTGCGCATCCAAAACACGCGCCTACACCAGTGCAGGCCATTTTTCGGCGTGCCTTAGTAAAAAGGCCCCTTAGTGAGGCCACATTATTGTGTGCTGATTAGCGCATGAGCCTTTATCGCCTATGAAATGGGTGGTGGTAAGGGCTCACGTGCTAATTTTTGGTAATGGTTGCATGCTAATGGCAACAGTAGTGTATGGCCATTAATTCAGAAAATGGAAATTCAGCCATTTTCCAGCTGGGGTAAGAATGGCCTTAGTGCGTGGGATAAAACCCCTGTAAGGGCGCACTAAGGCCATTTTTTACTGCAGCTTAGTAAAATGACCCCTAAATTTGAGACATAGATTTGTCCACATATCAAAGTGAATGAGACATAGAAACATGACGGCAGATAAAGGCCATATGACCCTTCCAGTGTGCCTATCCTCTGTAACCCCTAATTCTTCCTGTTCCTAAGTGATCCCACATGCTTATCCCATGCCTTTTTAAATTCTGGAACAGTCCTAGACTCCACCACCTCCACCAGGAGGCCATTCCATGCCTCCACCACCCTTTCTGTGAAATAATACTTCCTTAGGTTACTCCTAAGCCTATTCCCTCTTAACTTTGTCGTATGCCCCCTCATTCCAGAGCTCTCCTTCATTTGAAAAAGGCTCTCTTCCTGTACATAAATGCCCTTGAGATATTTAAACGTTTCTATCATGTCTGCTCTCTCTCCTTCCTCTCTTCCAGGGTATACATGTTGAGGTTCATAAGCCTGTCCCTATAATTTTTGCATTCAAGACCGCTTACTAATTCGTAGCCACCCTCTGGACCGACTCCATCCTGTTATATCTTTCCGTAGGTGTGGTCTCCAGAACTGCACAAAATACTCCAAATGAGGCCTCACCAGTGACTTATACAACGGCACTATCACCTCCTTTTTCCTGCTGGTCATGCCTCTCTTTATGCACCCAAGCATGCTTCTGGCTTTGGCCGTCGCTTTTTCTACCTGTTTGAAAGCTTTAAGGTCGTCAGACACAATCACCCCCAAGTCCCGCTCTTCCTTCGCACACTGAAGCACTACACCCCCTATACTGTACCGTTCCCTCGGGGTTTTGCGACCCAAGTGCATGATCCTGCCAAATATCGGTCCATTCCTCTAGCTTTGCTAGGTCCTTCCTCATGTCATTCACACCCTCCAGGGTGTCCACCCTGTTGCAGAGTTTAGTATCAATTGACAATCGACTCCGAGCGTGCAATTAGAACAATTTTTTTATTATACATTGAAATATTATTATTATTTGGCTGCCTGTTTTATAAACTGCTTGATTGAAGAGTGAATGATATTAGAAGTATTTCATACTTTAATATATGTTTTACAGAATACTGAAGGCTCGCCATATTTATAACCTTTATAAAGGAGGTACATCACAAGCATCTATATGGCTTCACACCCTAGATGCCCTGTTATGTAGATACCTTCCACATGGTGAAAGTAAAACGTCCTGCCCATGCTGCTTGCCTGTCACAGTGTTTCTCTGGAGTCTTTTAAGCCCAGTCAGGCCAGCCAAACACTTTGCTATCCAAGCTTAGCATTCTTATCAAGGGCCATCAAGCCTGTAAATGCTTAGAGCCTTCCACTGTGTATATTACACTGTAATTGGAGCAGGAGTTTGCTCCAGGAATAGCGGAGATGTTTGCACAAGCTATTAAACAGCCAGTAAATTAGTCAGCTTTATGAGTAACACTTTCCACTCAAGTCATGTTTTTGCTTCCATCTGAACCCAAGACTGGATGCAGTGGATATATAATATTTACAGAAGGCCACAGTAGAGCCATTGCAATTATTTATATTTATAAGGCTGACATCATTATTTGGCTTCTCAATAAAACAATCTTTACCGACCCCTCTAGCTCAAACAAGGATTCTTAACGCTCCAAGTAAATGCAATCATTTGGACTACGGTCTGGCTTTAATGCTAGACAGGCATATTTTCAGTGTCCTTAGAATTCAAAACAAGACTCTCTCAATGAAACAGAATGAATTTTAACATTTTAATGAATCTTGCAGCAAGACCTCCATCAATGACTGAAAAAGAATAAATAAACTTACACAAATGACCTAACGGGCAGCTTAGCCTCAAGAGAAAAGCCATTTTTCAGAATGTAATATAGACTCGTGCAGGTCAATTCCATAACAGCATGCATGGTAGGAGCCTATTCTATAAAGGAACGCAGATGTCTACTTTCATTTTGAAAATGCTAATCTAACCGTTTACATACGTGCCTTACATGCTCGCACCTAAATCACTGATATGCACATAATTTATATAATTCACCATATCTGGGTATAACTGCTAGGCTGATTTATAAAATTCAATTGATTCAAAATTCAGCTGCTAGACTTATCTTCTGTAAGTCCCGTAGTGACCGCGTGACTCCTCTATTGGGGGAGATGCACTGGTTGCCAGTACAGACTAGGATTCATTTTAAGGTATTATGCCTAATTTTTACAATTTTGGAAGGTAACTGTCCAGATGGATTATCTCAGTTATTGATAATTCTAAATTCCACTGTGACTATTAGGCATTACAATGTTCTGGTTTTTCCATCTATTAAGTCTGTTAGACTCGAGGCTTTATTTTCTCACTCTTTTTTGTTTCTGGCTGTATGTTTATAGAATAATCTTCCTTTATAATTACGTTTGATGACGTATTACTATTCATTTCGTAAAGCTTTAAAAACTTATATGTTTTGAGTTTAGTAGTTCTTCGTTTATTTTTTCATTGTTATGTAGTTTTTGTGTTTTAATAGTATCTTTTTTATTGATTTTTTTTGTACATGCCTGGAATCTCAACTTGAAGGAGTGGCGGATGATGTCTGACATAACATAACATTTTGTAAGCTACGCATGTCAAGTTTGAGCCCTGCACGAGCGCCGCCCATGTGTACACCCCTTTGCAAATATGCATATGTAAGTTAAGAGGTTATCTACAGAATACAACATAGGCAGAACTTTGCAATTTAAGTACATATGTGCATACATATTCATATAAATCCCATTATACTAAACATTTATGCGTGCAGTGGGCGTGTAAATGTTAGCCTGTGAGGAGGCAATTCTATAAATGAGCAGCTTCTTTTAGGTGTCTCGATGCCACGCGGTCAGAGCCAATTGTATAAAGGCATCTGGGCACTCAGATTCCATTATAGAATGCTAGTATAACTCGGCATCAGTGCGCCTTACGTTTACTCACCCCCAGTTACATTAGCAATAGACTTGGTAAGGCAGCTAGGCTTATATTTGGTAAAATGCGATTTGAAAGCGCAAAACCCCTCCTCGAAAAACTACACTGGCTCCCAACAAAGAACGCATCGCCTTCAAAATCTGCACCCTGGTTCACAAAATCATCTACGGAGAAGCCCCGAGTTACGTGACAGACTTGATCGACTTACCAATTAGAAATACATCTGAATCAACACGATCTTATCTAAATCTGCACTACCCAAGCTGCAAAGGACTTAAATACAAAACAACTTACGCATCTAGTTTTTCCTACATAAGCACGCAACTGTGGAAAGCATTACCAAAAGCCTTGAAAACGACGTACAACCACCTAAACTTCCGGAAATCACTAAAAACCAACCTGTTTAAAAAGGCATACCCTACCGATCCAATTTAAATGCCTAATCTCTGCAACACAACCAAACTAAAGCACGTAATGGACATAACACAACTCTTCCGTTCTCCGATTCCCTAATGTGGCCGTGCCACATGAACTTGATCTTACCACAACATCACCCTGTATTTGTTCGCACCGGAGCCTGCAAAGGCCTCTCCGGTACTATGTAAGCCACATTGAGCCTACAAATATGTGGGAAAATGTGGGATACAAATGTAACAAATAAATAAATGACAATATTCCTTACTGTCCCACTAGGTCCCTCCGTTCAATAAATGACCACAGGTTAGTATTACCTAGTCCAAGATTAGCTTACTGGAATCTACAAGGCATAGGGCATTTTACTTCCTCACTCCACACATTTGGAGCAGTTTACCCCTCTCTTTACATAGCAAAAGCGCTTTTAAGAGTTTTAAAGTGGAATTTAAAACCTGGCTTTTCCAACAGACATTCAGAGAGAGTAGTTAACTTGTGACACCATTTTTTCTTCCCTACTTTTGCCTGCTCTTCTATGCCCATCTTCTTTCCTAATTGCCTCATTTTTAAAGATTTTATTATCTCCTCTATGTTCTATTTGAGTTCCCACTCTAAACCCTCTAATGTGTCTGTATTGCTTTCCTATATTTTAATGGCATTCCTTTCCTTTCTTTGTGTTTAGCCTGTACACCGCTCTGCTCTGCTAGTCAACTAGAACGTTATAGAAAGTTTTGGAAATAAATATATATGCAGCTTACAGAATATTTATTTAAGTGGCATCACCAGGATAGTGGTGATGAAATAACATCTCTATCATGGACAACTTCTTCTAAGGGGTCCTTTCAAAAAGGCGCGCTGAAAAATAGCTTGCGGTAGTGTAGGCGTGGGTTTTGGGCACACGCCAATCCACTTTTCAGCACGCCTATAAAAAAAGGCCTTTTTAAAATTTTTGGCGAAAATGGACGTGCGGCAAAATCAAAATTGCCACGCACCCATTTTGGGTCTGCGACCTTACCACCAGCCATTGACCTAGTGGTAAAGTCTCATGTGGTAACTGGGTGGTAATGACCTATGCGCACCAAATACCACTTGGCGAACATCTGATACGCGCATCTGAAAATAACATTTATTTTTTTGGCTGCGCGTATCGGACGCACGCCAAAAATGAAATTACCGCAAGAGCCGGGCAGTAGCTCCACTTTGGCATGCGTTGGGCGTGCGTAGAGCTTTACACGGCTTAGTAAAAGGGCCCCTACGTGAATACCTGAAGTGGATGGCACCTCCCAGAGTTTGGAAGGAGATAACACAAGAAAATTCTGAATATTGAGAAATTTCTAGAGGCCTCAGACTATCCCCAGGTGGATGAAAAGACAACTCCACCGACTGCAACTTTTTACAGTTCTAGTGGACCATCATCTTGTTCTCTCAGATCAGACAAATCAGCCCCAGCTCTTTACTACTTACAGTGCCGTTGGAGCAAGTTGCAGTGACTCCCTTAGCCCTGGATACAACTCTAAGTCCAGGCTTGTGGCAGCCACCCCCCCCCCCCGATCCTGGTGGAACAAATAGTGGGAAGCTCCAAAAGGAGGGGGGATGGTCACTTTGGCAGCATTGGAGGAAGTAGATAACACTGCTGGGCTGACATTGCAGGGGTTGATGAAACTCCCTTGATGCACTCAGTCTGCTGCCCCTCACTATCTTTCTACCCTCATCTCCCCTTACGTTCCCGCCCGTAACCTCCGTTCACAGGATAAATCCCTCCTCTCAGTACCTTTCTCCACCACCGCCAACTATGCTTGGAACAACCTTCCTGAGCCCTTACGCCAAGCCCCCTCCCTGCCCGTCTTCAAGTCTTTGCTTAAAGCCCACCTCTTCAATGCTGCGTTCGGCACCTAACCCTTACCGTTCAGTGAATCCAGACCGCCCCAATTTGACTGCCCCTATCGGACCGACCGTTCACTTGTCTATTAGATTGTAAGCTCTTTGAGCAGGGACTGTCTCTCTTTGTTAAATTGTACAGCGCTGCATAACCCTAGTAGCGCTCTAGAAATGTTAAGTAGTAGTAGTATATTGGGGAGCACTGTGTCTGAATTGACAGGAGTAGAAGTGAGATTAGCAAGAATAAATCCCGCTTTTACATATACATTACAGCGTCCTGCTGCAATCTCGCTGGATTCAAATTGGGTAAGCTATTTTCCTTACAAAGTTTGGCACATTCTTTGCAAAATAATGACTTTCTGAAAAGCACAAAGCTGAATACTTTATCTGCACACGTTCAAACAGTTGCAAAAAAGATGGAATCAGTTATACAGCATAATGTGGCTTGAAGGATAATTTGCTTCCTCATAATAAAATAGAAACTCTGGAAAACAATTTACGTAGTAAAACTCTGCGTTTGATAAACTTCCCAAAAGTGCCAAATATTTCGCCAAATATTTTAAGAAATATAAGACTGAAGTTTTAAAGATTCCAGATTCTGGACTACCACAAGTAATAGAGCATACTATTTGCCTACTAAATCTAAACCTTCCCAGAGTCTCAGTGGATTTTTAGAACTAGTTGTTGATGTTCAAAATATGGGTTTAACTACATTTCTGGATACATCTGTAGAATAACAAGCAACTCCGGGGCCCTTTTACTAAGGTGCACCAAAAAAACTGGCCTGCGCTGGTGTAGGTGTGTGTATTGGATGGGTGCAGGTCCATTTTTCAGCATGCCTGCAAAAAAGGCCTTTTTTGTGGCTGAAAATAGACGTGCAACAAAATTAAAACGAGCGCGTGTCCGTTTTGGGCCTCAGACCTTACTGCCACTCATTGACTTAGTGGTAAGGTCTCACACGTTAACTGGGCAGCCGATTACTGCCTGGTTAGCGCCACGCGGTAGAAACTAGAAAATATTTTCTGCTGCACGGTTTGGATGCGTGTCAAAAATAGAATTACCAGGCGGTAGTTCTAATTTGACACACGTTGGACATGCATAGGTGCCTAAGCACCTTAGTAAAAAGGCTCCTCCATCTATTTTAATTATTTCACTTTCTTTGCATACAGAGAGAGATAATTCATTGAGGTTTTCTTTTTCCCCTAATAAGGATATTCCTTTCTGTGGATTAATAATTAGCATTTTTTTTCAGATGTTGCAAGAGCTATCTAGAAAAGAGACAACAATTTCTGATACTGTGTCCACGAGTGTTGCAGAGTGGGGTGTTTTTTCTCAAATATTCTTGTAAATGTGTTATAAAATATAGGGACAGCAAGTTAATTTTCTTTGAACCCTCTCAATTATCATTATTTCTTGCAGATAAAATATGCTTACTTCTTCAACTCCTTAAAAGTTGGTTCTCGCTCATAAATTCTGTTAGGTTAAGTAATCGAATAGTGATGCTGTTATCTTTTCCTTTATCTTTCGGAATGTCCTTTACTATGGTTTCCTGATATAATGCAAACAAGAAAAATCAACACTGGGCCTTCAAGACTGGGACAATTGAAATTCTTTATTGATGACCCAACACGGGCCGTGTTTCGGCGCAAAACAATGCCTGCCTCAGGGGTCAGGAAGGGACACAGTTAGATGTACTCGAATTCAATTCAATGTCCCAGTATATAATATAGATATCGCCGTTCGCCGCAGGTGCGAGGATACAGCTCTATAAAGAGCCCACTTGTATGTTTGAAAGCGAAAGTGAAAGCCTTCAAGCATACGAGTGGGCTCTTTATAGAGCTGTATCCTTTCTGTGTATGCTGTATTACCCTCTCTATTTGTGCTTCCTGATATAATGCACATCAGTCTGACACTCTCCTTCTGCAGGTCCCTGCCAGGACCTGCATACATAACAATGGACAGGTGCAGTGTGCTCAGACCTGGATATTCAATATCGGTGCCTAGACATGACCCAGCTTTGAAAATCCAGGGCTAATTTAGTTGGTGATGGTGAGCATTTAAAAACAAACTCTGACCGTTGCAGGCTGAATATTAACTGGAATGTTTCTCTCAATGCATTGAACAGGCTGACAAATCAACCAAGCACATATTCAGCATAGTAAATGGCTTACTTAAACAGAACCAGCCTGCCCATTCAAAATCAAACAGCAATCATTTTGCTGCATACTTTGCCAACAAAATTAAATGTTTTCACCAGGATCTATAGGTAGTCTCATCCAGTCTCCTGAAGGATAATCAGGAGAACACAAACTTGTCCTCTCCTTACACAGACATACGGAACTCTTTTAACCCAATAACAAAATCCTGAAAGGCCTTTGACTAACTGCCAGATCCCTTAAGCCCTGCCTATCAAAGATAGTGCAACTGGCAAGAAAGAGTCTCATAAATGGGGCCATAAGCATTAACACCTTCTTTCTAAAAGACAATTTCCACTACCATTAAAAAGGGAAGTGGTGCATCCTCTGCTAAAGAAGATGAACTTTAACCAGGACAAACTTGAAAGATAATAGGCCAACACCATGAGGCCTATTATACAAAGACATTATAATACAGGGATGTAGCCAGACACCCAATTTGGACAGGCTTGAACCCCAACTGGGAGCCCTACCCCTGCCCGGCATCTCTCCCCCCCCAGGCAATCCAGCATCTCTTCACTCCCCCAAACCTCCGCCTCCCCCCCCCCCCCAACTAGTATCTTTTAAATCCTTCAGTGCTAGGCCGGCAGAAGGAATTCATACTGGCTTATTACACCAGTCCTGAGCCTTTCCTCTGATGCAACTTCCTGGTTACTCTTTCCTACATGCATCACTTTGCACTTGTTCACATTAAATGTCATTTGCCCAATCTCCCAGTCTCATAAGATCATCTTGCAATTTTCAGTCCTCTTGTGATTTAACACCTTTGAATAACTTCGGCGCTCATTTTCAAAGCAAATGGAGATCTCAAAATTCCAGAAAACTTTCTATCTACCGAAAATGTCCAAATCTTGATTTTCGAAAGGCAGAATTTGGATGTTCAACACTGCAGTTTGTGTGTTGTGGGCAGGGCCACCAAGAGACTGAGCTGGGCCACCGCCCCCTCTCAGGATCGTCGCCGATGCTGCCCCCTCCTCAGGATCGTCCCCAATGCCACCCCCCAGGATCACCGCCACTTCCGCCCCCCTGCCGCAACTCCAAATACCTTGGCTGGCGGTGATCTCGAGGTCCCGCCAGCAGAAGTCTTCCTCCAGCGCTGCTCTTCACTCCATCGCATTGCCTGCCCTGCCCCTGCGGCTGCTTTTTCTCTTACGTCGATCATGCTCGGTTTCAAAACCGAGCATGAGCGGCCTGAGGGGAAAAGCAGCCGCTTGGCAGGCAGTGCACCAGAGTGAAAAGAAATGCTGGAGGAAGATCTCTTTTGCTGGTGGGGCCTGCTGTGTCTGCTCCTCCCCAGCCTCCAAGGGGGTCTGGGTCCGGAGTTTTCTCTCTCCTGCTCCTGTCGGGACATGATCACCCAGGTCTCGTCAGGAGCAGGTGAGAGAGAGAGAGAGACCCCGGCGCCGGGCCCCCCTTGGAGGCTGGGCCCAGGGAATTTTGCCCCTCCCTCTCAGCAGCCCTGATTGTGAGTGTGTTTAGGGGTTGTGGGCGTGTTTAGGAGGGCCCAAATTTAGAAGGACCAATAGCAATAATCGAATGGGAAGAAACATCCAAGTCAAAAAAGAAGGGTGTCCTACGTTAGACCTGTTTCCAAGGCATGAGTCCCCAAGTGGTTACTGCCCCCTCCCCCCCAACAACCCCTGAAAATGACACCTGAAAGGGAAATCAGGCTTCCTGACAACATGAGATATTATGGCCAGGTCTAAAGAGTTGCCTAATGGTCAGTGCAGTGAACTGTAAACCAGGGGACCCAGGTTCAAACCCCACCTCAACGCTATTTTTTTTTTTTAAATCTTTAAATTGTGAGCCCTCCAGAAACAGAGATCTACCTACTGTACCTACATATTAAAGATACCTGCAAGCCTGAGGGCTATTGAGGTGGTGCACATTCAGGTGCAGTAGGTATTTGTCTCTGGAGGGCTCACCATTTAAAATAAGAGTTGCAATGGAATATGATCCTGGGTGCCCTGGATTAAAGTCCACTGAACTGATTGCTAGGGTGCCCCTCTACTCTGCCATTTTTCTACAAATGCTGCCAGGCAGACATCCTTGTCCCTGTTTTTTTTGGCGTTCATAATTTGGATGTTTTATTTTGGAAAATGGCCGTTCATTTTGGACATTCTCACTTATTTTCAAACAGGAAACTCTGATGTTTTTCTTGTTAGAAAATGGCTGTGAGGTGGGTGGGTTTTTTGGACATCATGAGCTGGACATCCCAATTCCGATTTGGGTGTTCTTTCAAAAATGCCCCTCCATGCGTCATCAGCAAATTTAATTACCCCACTAGTTATCCCTATCTCTAGATCATTTATAAATATGTTAAGAAGCAGAGGGGGAACCCCATTATGAGAATACTGACCATTTAGTTTAGTTTAATAAAAACTTGATGTATCACCCTTCACAAACAAATCAGAGCGGTGTACAAGAAACCAATTAAAAACCGTGAGAAGGGACCTACAAAATATTAATGCAAGAATAAAGGTAAAAAAAAAAAGAAAAAGTAACCCTATTCTCTGTTTTCTATCTTTTAACCAGTTCTTAATCCACAATAGGACATTGCCTCCCATCCCATGACTTTCTAATCTCCTCAAGAGTCATTCATGAGGTACTTTATCAAATGCCTTTTGAAAATTCAGATATTTAGTCTCTCTCTTCTCTGCCCCTTGCCTCTTTCTTCTCCTCTCTCCTTACTTCTTCCTCTATCTTGGTTTTAACTTTGTAAACTGTTCTGAAGCCCTGCCAGGTACAGTGCGTAATATCAAGTGAAATAGATGAAATGAAATCTCGAGATAAAACTATCCCCGTCCTCACCTTTGCAAATAAATAATAAACTAAAAAAATAAACTCATTACACACTTGTACAGTATACATTATAGGTTCCAATATGTAGTCTGACCATATGAAGAATAAAGATAATTTAAGAAAAAAAAAATAATTTAGAAGCTGAGCATTTACTGTACCACTGAACACTGCCTATCTTCATTACTCCTTAGCATAAAAACTTGTGTGACACTTTGTTCTAGGGATATACATAGGGTAAACATTTTCAGTTTGTTTTGGCTTCTATCTTGATTTTTAGATTTTTTTGGTTCATTTTACATATTTTTTTTATATAAAAATAGAACTTGTTAAGGTACACTAATTGGCTTTGCACACGTTAATTCATAGGTTAATGTGCATTAAATTGATTTAGCATGCAGTACATATTTGAAGGAGTACAAAAGAACCAGATGTGCACTAATGAAAAACATTCCTAGGTTGTTCTCAGTAGTGATCTAATAAGTAATGGCTAAGAAAAACTGTAGTGCTCATGCAAATGCGGCCCCAACACAGGCCAACTCACTGCCGTACTGAGGGCCAGATGCACTAAACGTAACGAGCCAGCAACGTGGTTTTTAAACTAGTTCTAGCCGGTTTAGCATGCAAGTAGTAAACCAGGACATGCACAAAAAGGGTTCTCTGAGCCATTTTCCTGTCACGGTAGCAGCTAACGAAAACGGAATGCAAAGCTATTATAATGAGCTAGTTACTATTATAATGTGCATGCAATGTGATGCACTACCATTTCCGACCCCATACAGAAAAGCAGTCCCTCCCTACCTTTACCATGGAGATTTTAACGGGAGGTCTGGACCTGCTGGTTCTTCATTATCGCAAGTAGGCGAAGGGGAGAAATAAGGCAGGGGAGTTGGCGCACAAAAAAAAGAAAAACAATACACCGGCTTACATGCAGCTTCTTTGCGTGTATGAAAGCCGTGTATAAAAGCCATGATTCTTTTTTTAAATGACATTTTACTGGCATGAAATGGGGGGGAGGGGCAGTAAATATAAGGCATAAAAGTAATGGTGACTTACCAAAAATGCAAGGAAGACAAGGGTCAAACAGCCTCGGCTGAGAAACAGCATCCCCCATGCTTAGAAGCACAACAGAGAGGAGCTAAACCAATTGGACAGTGTCAGCCTGGGATGTCCCGCCCACTCACTACTGGAGGGGGACACCAGGAAATTTGGATCCAATCAGCTCACAGCTCTAGAGTGATGTCATCATGGAAGCCCTGCAGGGAGGAGGAGTTGGGACAGCAGCTAGTCAATGAGAGTCCATCTTCAGGGAGATGGGCATTCCAGGATGTCAGCCGGCCAATAGAAGGAAGCAGGAGGAACAGCTGGGGGTGGAACCAAGCCCCGAAGCTGATTCCCCAGAGCAGCACAGCAGGGAGGCAGGGAGCCCCCAACACAGGTCTGTCTATCCCCCCCCCCCAAAAAAAAATGCTTTTGTGCATGCAAAGAAAAGGGCTATATCTACTCCTTTCATATACGCAGCTTGTCTGCGTGTATGAGAGCCGTCTGTAGCATGCACAGAGCAGCCACGCATAGCGATTGACTGTTCTGTGCATGCTCAGCTCACTGACTTGTTTGCCCTATATCGCATGAAAATTAGCTGGGTTGCAAAAGCAACGAGCAGCTCATTTGCATGCGATTTTCTTTGGAAATGCAGACGGATTCTTAACGGGACCTTTGTGCATCTGGCTCTGAGTCTGACAAATCAAGAAATATTACCTCACTCACCCCTCTCCCCCTAAAATTCTAAGCAGACTAATATTGTATAAAGAAAAGAATGTGCTTACTTTTCATTATAAAATATACACCCAGGGGTCGATATTCAGCCAGTGACGCTCAGCATTTTACTGGCCACCGCAGCATTATACCTGGAAATTCAATGCTGGGCCATGTCCGGGCTCCAGCATTGAATTTCCGGGTTTATAGAGTCGAGTTAATGTGATTTTCAGCACTTAAACGGCAATGGGACACCGCATGAAAATAGGACTTTTATGCGGTGACCTTGACCAGTTAAGAGATGGATATCAGCACTTAACTGACCAAGTACTGACTCTGCCCTGGAACGCCCCCAAAATAGCTGGTTTTACATTGGGCGCTAACCAGACATTTGCAATGGCACTAACCGGTTAAATCCCACAAAAATGTCCAGTTAGCCCAAAACAAGCAATTTATCCAGCCAGGAGCTGTTTCTGAGTGGAAATCAATTTGAATATTGACCCCTCCCCCCCTGTATTTTATGGAGTGCAGGAGTAGCCTAATGGTTAGTGCAATGGGTTCAATTCCTACTGCAAATCCTTGTGACTCAAGACAAGTCACTTAGGAGCCCTTTTACAAAGGCGCAGCAAAAACTGACCTGTGGCAGTTTGGGCACGTGTTTTTGGTGCGCACCGGACCCTTATTGTACCGCGTCTGGAAAAAAGGAATTATTTTAATGGGCCAGAAAATGGACGTGCGGCAAAATGAAAACCAGCACGCGCGTAAAATGAGTTTATCTTGTAGGGCAGACTGGATGGACCATTCAGGTCTTTATCTGCCGTCATTGACTATGTTACTATGCCCATTTTTGGCCTGAGACTTTACCACCACCCACTGACTTAGCGGTGAGGTCTCACGCTCTACCCAGGCAGTAATCATGCAGCGCGCACCAACTGCCGTTTACCACCACGGTAAATATTTTCTACTGCTTGTTTTCGGCACACGCCAAATTCGGAATTACCGCCCGGGGCACATGGTACTCAATATGAAATTGACCTTGGGAGAAATCATCATCTTAATCGTTTCCAATCTTCCCCACCAGGAGAGAGAAAGAGGATGCCAAGAATGGAGTAGTGCCTTCACAAATTTAAGTATCAAGTCCCTATTGTTAATAATAGTATCAGATAATAAAGTATACAAATTAATACCCAAATATCTAATTTTTGTATTAGTCCACACTAAATTAAATGATTTAGCCAATTCTGGATTTGCAAAATGATTTAGGGGCAACATTTCTGTTTTCTGTTGATTTATCTTATATCCCGAGGAAAATGAAAAAGAATCAATAAGTTTAAAGAGACACATAATAGATATTTCTGGATTAGATAAATACAGAAGAACATCATCAACATACGCTGTGAGTTTAATTTCTTTGTACACAAATGGAATACCAGAGATTTGTGGATGTTGTCTAATAGCTAACAGCAAAGGTTCCAAAACTAAGTTGAATAAGTATGGAGAAGCGGGACAGCCCTGCCTTGTTCCTTTTCCCAGATAAATATAATCAGAAGCTCTATCAAAAGCTTTTTCCTGCATCTAAGGACACAGCAATCATAGGAGTTTGTTCCAAATGAGCAATATGAGAGAAATGGAAAAACATCCGTGAATTATCGGTAATCAAACGAGCTGGCATAAAGCCAACTTGATTAGGGTGAATTAATACACCAATCACGTTTTTTAAACGAGTGGCCAAAATTTTTGCAAAAATTTTGAAATCTACATTAAGAAGAGAAATAGGATGATAATTTTGAACCAACAAGGGGTTTTTATCTGGCTTGAGGATTACTGTAATAATAGCATCTGAAAACCTATTCAGAGAAACGTTATCTGGAGACAATGAATTGAAGAGAGGAACCAAAAGGGAATCAAAATCTTCTTATTTATTTTATAAAATTCAATTGGTATTCCAGCTGGACCTGGAGTTTTACCAGAAGAAATGTCCTGTATTGCTTGTAAGACTTCAGTATCATCAATCAATTTATGTAAAAGGTCATATTGTGAAACTGCAACCTTAGGACCTTATAGAGGAGATAAGAATTGTTGTATAGAAATTTCAGGATCCAGAGACTCAGAATGGTAAAGAGAAGAATAAAAACTATGAAAGGCTTGGGAAATCTGTGGGGAAGAATGCAGAACTTGAGACAATGATTGAATAGCAGGTATCTGCACTTCGGTTCTTTTTCTTTTTAAATAACAAGCAAGTAAATGACTACTTTTATTTTTTCCCAAATAATGTTTAGAGTGGTATTCAAACAATTCTTGCCCTGCCTTAACACTGAGCAATTTATTTAACTCTAATTTGTATTTATATATCTTAATTAATATTAAAGAATCATTAGAAATAAAAAAAAATGTTCAAACTCTTTATTTTTTCCAGAGAAATCATTTGGGCATTATCTACCTTATATTTATGAGCACTTATGGAGATTAATTCTTTGCTACTGCTTTCGACTCCTAACCATGACTCTCTTACTCAACACCCTCACTTATCACCCCTACCATTGCAATTTCCCCACCCCTAGCTGTCTGTTCATCTGTCCAATTTAGATTGTAAGCTCTGTTGAGCAGGGACTGTCTTTTCATGTTCATTTGTACAGCACTGCGTAAGTCTAGTAGCGCTATAGAAATGTTTAATAGTAGTAGTAGTAATTAATTCTCCTCGCAAGGCAGCTTTATAAGCTTCCCAAATAGTGAGCAGAGGGATATAAGGAGAATTATTTAATTGAAAAAATTATTGTGTAAAATTTTGAAGTCTAGTTTTTATGGCATCATCTGCAAGTAAACGGCAAGGTAGGCGCCATATAGGAGACCTAGCAGGTGGGAGAGATTTCCATTCTAAGGATATAGAAACAAGAGCGTGGTCCGACACTACGAGAGAAATAGTCGTATTTGACACTAGCAATATTAGAGATTGTGAGATTAAAAAATAATCTATTCTAGAAAAATTGTTGTGGGGTGCAGAAAAAAGTATAATTTTTATCAGTCGGATACTGTAATCTCCATAGGTCTTGCAATTGTAATTGAGAAATGACAAATTGTAAGGCTATAGATGCCTTAGCAGGTGAGAATTTAGTTCTAGAAAATCTATCCATAATAATATCTAAAGGTAAGTTAAAATCACCTGCCATGATAATAGGTAATGACTCATATAATTGTAATTTCTCACATAAGGAAAGAAAAAACTCAGGAGAATCAGCATTTGGTGCATATATATTAACTAGGAGCATTGTGGATTGATATAAAGATACCTTCAATATCAGCCATCTGCCATGAACATCCACCTCTTGATGTAAAACCTGCAAAGGGATATCTTTGTGAATCAAAATGGATACACCGTGCTTTCTACCCTCAACTGGGGCATCATAGGAACTAGCAATCCACTTAGTTCCTTTAACAAATAAATTAGTATTAGCAACATGGGTTTCCTGTAAAAATATGATATGAGGACAACACTTTTTAAGATATAGGAGAATTTTTTTCCATTTGATCAGGTGGCATAGACCATTAACTATCCAAGAAACTATATTAACATGATTCTTTGTTTTAGGTGACATCAGTAGTAATACTAATTGTATTCATTGACTGAAAAATAAGAATAAAGATAAACCCATACAAAGCATATTTGAGAGCAGTTAAGTATTAAAAGCATAAAGAACTTAAACAGTTCAACCAGGCAATAACCAAGAAAACAGAGGTTGTTAAGTGAGAGCAAGAGGCCACATAAATATACCGCTCCCAGTAAAAGTGACATAACATACATAGACATAAACAGTGTCTGAATGCTATCAGCCAAAAAAAAAAGGGTTGGCGACTACGGGCCTAGATTATTCTAGGCCTGCCTTCAATTTCGAAGGTGTATGGTAGGCTCTTTCAAACTCTATTATCGAGTCTGCAGAAAAATGAAGAATAATTGGAAGCCACAAATGCAAGGAAATAGTCATATCTGTACTGTAGCAGTCAAGTAACCATATCTTGTGACTGGTATTGATCCAAATAATGTTGTAACTGCTCTATGCGCGCTGGGTATTGCAAATCATATCTGGCTCCCATAGATTTTAAGCGCGCCCTCATATCCAAACAAGACTTGTGTTTCCTCGCCGTAGATTTTGCCAAATCGGGTACAATGAGAATTTTCTTCCCTTCAAAATGCAATTCTTTTGCAGTGCGAGCTGATGTTAAAATTTGGATCGCTTGTGGTAATCTAAGGAGTTTGGCTACTACAGGCCTAGGATGTTCTAGGCCTGCCTTCAATTTTGAAGGGCTACGGTGAGCTCTTTCAAACTCTAGTATCAGATCTGCAGGAAAATGAAGAATATTTGGGAGCCACATTTGCAAAAAGGTAATCATATCTGTACCTTCCAATCCTTCTTTTAATCCTAAAATGCGAATATTATTCCGACGATGTCGGTTGGAGAGATCCTCTATTTCCTGTTCCAGGCGTTTAAGCTGTTTTTGCATTTGTAGATTCTGTTGCGTCATATGGAGATCTGCTTGATCCATTCAAGTTTTTCAACACGGAGCTGAAAAGTAGCCAATGAATTATTAAGATTTTGTATATCCGATTTAAGCTCACATGTGGTCTCATAATGTTTTGAAGTAAGTTTGTGCAGAGCCCTGAGTTCTTCCACTATGGCTTCTGATGGAGTTGAAACGTTCTTTCCTGCCACCACCTTGAGCAGAGACAGGGTATCTTGTTTAGTACGCTTAGATCCTGCCATAATCCCACCTAAGGCTTCAGACTTCCCTGCTTTATTCGATGTCATTGAAAGGCAAAAATTAAAAGCAATAGATAGATTTTAACAGAAAGTGAAATCCGTTACTCAGTAAAGCGCTAAGACTGAAAGAGAGATGCAGCAGATGATTCAAGCTGCCATCTTTGTGCACAGCTCAACAGCGCCCCCTCAATTCTGCTACTGTTAACAGTGCCAGAAGGGACAGATCTCTATAGAGAATACAAAAGAGTATGACTTCTTGCAACCTTTGAAGTGGGCAAATGGAATAGCTTGTATTATGATGATGAACAGAGAAGGTAAATTAATATCCTTCTATTAGAAGTATATTCTATGCACCTAAAACCTGAGTATGTAGCGGTAGGATGAAGGAGGGTCTCTGTGGTCTGTTCAAACAGTAATAGCCATGAGATAGATACCTGGTAAACAGCAGGAGCATCCCATGTGCAGCCCACCTGACTCTGGGATGCCATCCACGACATTTTTAGCAAAACATCTGTTTATCTAATTAGCTAGCAAACATGATGTTGAAGCCTTTCAGAGTTATTTGGTAGATATGAAGTCACCATTTCAGAACAAATTCACACATTTTAATGAGTATTAAAACTCCCTAACCCAGAGCTTTCCAAAAATCATCTTGTGTGACCTCATTTTAATGTTAAAAATTCTTATGACCCCCAGATGATGATTAAAATAAAATAGTACACCTCCATTCTCCTCATTTTTGATCATGTGGCCCAATGCTGAAAAAACCTGGACTACCTTGATATACCAGAACAGTGTTGAGAGAAGAACTAATTCATGACTTATTAAAACAGGTTTTACAGCTTCAACTAGCAGAGAGGGAACTATGGCCTTAACATGACGCAGGTACGGAAAGGAAGCGTGGGCAGACTGAATGGACTGTGAAGGTCTTTACCTGTCGTCATTTACTGTGTTAAAAAACAAGGATGGTCATCATGGCCCTTTATCTCTTGTTTCATAACAGGGTTCCTAAATTTAGGTGCCAATTGCGTGCTTATATTATAGAATAATAGAACTGATGCACACAATTGTGACAGTTATGTGTGCTAGCCGCATACTTAGTAGTATTCTATAACACTAGTAAAAAAGGCCCGTTTCTGGAACGAATGAAACAGGCGCTAGCAAGGTTTTCCTGGGAGTGTGTATGTTTGAGAGAGAGAGCCAGAGTGAATGTGCGGGTGTGTGACAGAGTGAGACTGTCTGTGTGACAGTGTGTGTGTGAGAATGAGAGTGTGTGACAGGGCCTCCTCCCCTGTTCCTAATGCCCCTCACCCTGTTCCCTCCCCTCCTTTTCCTCCTCCTTCCCACACTTTGGGTTCCTTAAGGCTTTAAAAAGTCCATGTACCCCTGTGGCCCTAACGCCCAGTATCCGGATACCCCACCGCTTTTCTCCTCACCCCTCCCCCAAGATGTAATACTTTCACGTCCTTCATTTTTTTTTTTTAAAGTGTCCTATCTACCCTGTGTACAAATGCCCGGCATTCAGATTGTGTTCCTCTCGTAAATTTTCATTTCTTTCATTCATTCAGAACTTGCCCCCCCCCCCCCCCCCGAACACTTTTGGTTCCTTCAGTCTTTTAAAACTGTCCTATGTACCCTGTGTGCTAATGGCCAGCATTGAGATTGTTTTCCTGTCCCAAATTTGCATGTCTTTCAGTCATTCACAACTCCCCCCCCCCCTTCTCCAGTTTAACACTTTCGTTTCCTTCAGTCTTTTAAAACTCTCCTATCTACCCTGTGTCCTAATGGCCAGCATTCAGATTGTTTTCCTTTCCCAAATGTTCATGTCTTTCAGTCGTTCAGAACTCCCCCCTCCCCCCATTTAACACTTTCAGTTCCTTCAGTCTTTTAAAACTCTCCTATCAACCCTGTGTCCTAATGGCCAGCACTCAGATTGTTTTGCTTTGCCAAATTGTCTGTCACTGATGTCACTGAGGTCAGTGGGTGCCTGCCTAGCAGACCACTTCCGGCAGGCAAGGTCCCAAGCACATCCTGTTGGAGGTGAGAATTATTATATAGGATAAGCAGGCAACTTGCTTAGGAGCCCTTTTACTAAACTGCGATAAAAGGGGGTGTGCGCTAGCATCAGCACGTGTTTTTGACTTACATAGTAACATAGTAGATGACGGCAGAAAAAGACCTGCACGGTCCATCCAGTTTGCCCAACAAGATAAACTCACATGTGCCATTTTTTGTGTATACCTTACCTTGATTTGTACCTGTCCTTTTCAGGGCACAGACCGTATAAGTCTGTCCAGCACTAGCCCCGCCTCCCAACCACCAGCCCCGCCTCCCACCACCGGTTCTGGCACAGACCGTATAAGTCTGCCCAGCACTATCCCCGCCTCCCAACCACCAGTCCCAGACTTGCACTGAGCTGGTAAAAGACTGTCTTTTTTTTTTAAGAAATGGCCGTGAACCACTTACCATGTGACCATTTCAGGGGGGGGGGGGGAGCATTTACTGCCACCCATTGAGGTGGCAGTAAGAGATCCTGCGCTAACCCGGTGGTAACCAGGCAGTGCACGGCATTGTCCGATTACCGCTGGGTAAGCACCAGCACTTCAAAAATAGAAAATATTTCTGTAGCACCGAAAATGGCGCACACTGGGGGTGGGAACTACCTCTGGGCTCTTGTGGTAGCCCGGCAGTAGTTTGTTTGGTGCATGGTAAGCCGTTTAGTAAAAGGGGCTCCTTAGTGCATAAAGGCAAGGGGGTGTACACATGGGCAGGGCACAAGTGCGTCCTACATTTACAAACATAGAGCTAGATTCAGTAAATGGTGCTCAAAAATCAGCACCAAAAAAAAAAAAATTGGTGCTGAATGTTGTTCGATAATTGTAAAATAACACTGAGTGCTGATTTCGTTGCTCAAATCTGGGTGCAAGGACTTACGCCTGCTGAAATCAGGTGTAATTCCTATTACCCAATTTGGGCACACACCCCTGGTATTCTTTAACACTGGGTGCAAATTTTAGGAATGCTCCCGACCCACCCATACACCTCCCACGGCTACACCCCCCCCCCCCTTTTGGGTTATGCGCTATGGGATTTGGGTGCACAATGTTATAGAAGAGCACATAACAAGATGTGCATGCAAATTCAAATTGGTGCCAACAAGTACTAATTAGCACCCAATTATTGGCACTAATTAGCTCGTTAGCCAATTTAGTTGGGTGTACATCTTGGAACAGCACCCAATTTTGGGTGCCATATACAGAATTTGAGGATGTAAGTTATGTGCTGTGGTGCCACATTTAGCTGGGTGCATTTATGCCTACTACTGACAAGGCATGACTGGATGCATATGACGGCACGTAAATTCACTAGTATTCTACCACGCAACCTGAAAGCGATCTACGAACAAACCACCTTCCGCAAATTATTGAAGACCCATCTTTTTGAGAAAATTTACGGAAAGAACCAAAACACATAAAGCCCACACTCATTGTTCAGTTATGCATCATCACAGCCACTCCTGTATTCTCATCCCCCGAAATCATACCACACTCATACCTTTACTCACAGAAAATGTATACCAAGTGTGTTCCTGTTATTATATATTGCCCCTTTTTGTCTCCCTTGCTTCCTTCCAATGTTTCAGTGCTTTTTCCATGATTATACTCCTTATCGATACTCTAACTTTGACTCAAACGACTCACCACAATGTAATCCATAACCAAGTTGTAACAAATTGTATTTCCATGATTCATATTGTATTGTAAGCCACACTGAGCCCGCAAAAAGGTGGGAAAATGTGGGATACAAATGCAATAAATAAAATTCTATAACGGAATCTGGGCATCCAGGTGTCGTTACAGAATTAGGGCTAAACGCGCTGTATCTTGGCATCTAACTTTTAACACCCTTTATAGAACTGCCCCCTTAACTTCTGTAACCCATAAAGAAAAGGTACCTTTGGACTGAATGATACGCCAACCATACAAGGCCAATGCACTATGGGGCAGATGGTTAAGACATTTTTCACCACTTGCAGAGCACTATTTACTGACACCAGAAGGAAGGAAGGAAAGTTGATGACAGGAGAAACACAAGCAGGCTCTTGTTCTGCTGGCCATGTTCTCTATATAAAAATCTCCATCTAAGTAACCTGAGAACTTTCTAAAAATCTTTTTAGAGTGCCAGAGTTATTTTTTCTGTTTAGGTTCAGTTCCGTAGCCAGTAACAGGCAAGCATTTGTGTGTTATGCTCATTTCAACCGGACAGGACTAACTAGACTTCCTTTGTACATTACAGGAATTGCTGAGCTGACAGAACCTGAATTAGGCTCACTGCAAAAAGTGTAATGTCATACCCACCCTGGCTGACCTGCCAATCAAACCTGAGCTACCCAGTCAGTTACTTCAGGGATCAAATTTAGCTGGTTTGTTTTCTTCACCTGTAGTACACGCGTCTACTCGGTAACAGTGGCCTCCTGACACCAAACAAAAAAGAGAAACAAGCCACAAGGACCCTAATCTCATCAGAAATAGAAGAATTCAGTGAATCCCATTCTTAGTTCTTGTGAACTGAGTAACATTAAAGGATTCGGATGTAAGGTCTCAGCTGTGACTGACAACAGCAAGGTTCAGGTCTACCGATCAGCTAGAAAGAGGCTCATTTGTTGAGCTGTAGAAACGTTTATTTTAACTCTGCAGTAATAACCATCCCTTGCCATTATATAGAGAGTGCGATTTTTCAGTAGGGCACCACTGTCTACAAATAAAATCACAAATGCACTGGGACACACCAAATAGCCAGCCTGGTCACCAGCATTTCTGAACAAGTTGAAACATGTACATGTTTCACCTTTCTCCGTTCACAGACTCAGGCATGTCTTTGTGGGGGTGTCAATTGGAACAGCTAGTGTAAAATGTGCCTTGGTAAGGTAGCAGAAAACGGCTTGTAGAGGGGGGAGGGGAGAGAGTGGTCATGGGGTATGTATAATGACTTATGGTGTGTGGGGGAACAGAGTGTCTTAAAAGAACCTCTTTTGGTGCAATTTTACCATATAGGGAGAAAATCGAGAAACATTTCAAATAACCACCCGGGGCGGATCACCGCTGCTCCCCTCCAGCGCATCACCTCCCCCCCATGAATTACGACACTCCCCCAGCGCATCATCTCCAAACCCTCAAGCACATCACTCTTACCTCCTGGGGGTGCAGGGAGCAGTCATACGGCTGTTGGCTCCTCCGGTTCCCTGCCCCAGAACAGGAAGTAACGTCAAAAGGAGCAGGGAAACGGCAGAGCCGACAGCTGCGTGGCTGCTCCCTGCACCCCTTGCAGCATGCACTCTGGGTAGACTGCCCCGCCCTTGGTACACTACTGAGTAGAGGCACTGTGGCAATTGAAAGGTGCTGCCTCGGGGTCGTGATGTGCCCTGCCCATGCGAAACAGTGGGAGAGCTGCCAGCAGCAGGACAGTGCATGAACTGAGAATCGGGGGGGGGGGGGGGGGGGGGTCCACTTGTGGAGTGCTGCACCTGCTGTGCCACCTATGTCGGCCCCAAAATATTGGGGATGCTCTAGCACCCACAGAGCCGGTGCCTATGAATACCAGGCTCTGTGACAACTTCAGCTATTATTGGCATTCTGAACACAGCAGCATGCAGATCTGAGAAGTAGCCTAGTGTTTAGTGCAGTGGAATGTAAACCAAGGGACCCAGGTTCAAATTTCACTTTATCTCCTTTTTTTTTTTTAATTGTGAGGCCTCCAGGAACAGAAAAATACCTACTAATGTCTACTGTTCTTAAATATATAGGCCACCTGCAAGCCTAAAGGTTATTAAAGTGGTGTACGTTCAGGTACAGCAGATATTATTCTGTTCCTGGAGGACTCATATTTACAGTGTGTTTTTTCTAGCAAAAAAGGTGCCGGTACTCAAATGCTAGGGCGCCCTTCAGGAGTGGGGTGATCACTGAGGGACCCACTCCACAATAGCCAGGCCCCCTGCAACCAGTCACAGAATCTATGACAAGACAGAATTGGTGTGTAGAGCCTGAGCTCTTGCATTAAAACTTAGAGTCCATGGATCAATTTTAGCAGACAATGGAAAAGGTGCCGGTACTCCAGTGGCGTCGCGAGGGCAGCTGACACCCGGGGCGGGTCGCCGCTGCGCACCCCCCCCCCCGGGTGCAGCGCGGCGCACCCCCCCCCCCCCCGAGAACATACCTAGAAGGCGGTGAGGGGCAGGCGGGAGAGCCAATCCGCCGAGTGCACGCTGCTGGGGGGTGTCGGCACCTCGCTGGTTCCCTGCTCTCTCTGCCCCGGAACAGGATGTAACCTGTCAATTTTAGCAGACAATGGAAAAGGTGCCGGTACTCCAGTGGCGTCGCGAGGGCAGCTGACACCCGGGGCGGGTCGCCGCTGCGCACCCCCCCCCCCCCGGGTGCAGCGCGGCACACCCCCCCCCCCCCGAGAACATACCTAGAAGGCGGTGAGGGGCAGGCGGGAGAGCCAATCCGCCGAGTGCACGCTGCTGGGGGGTGTCGGCACCTCGCTGGTTCCCTGCTCTCTCTGCCCCGGAACAGGATGTAACCTGTCAATTTTAGCAGACAATGGAAAAGGTGCCGGTACTCCAGTGGCGTCGCGAGGGCAGCTGACACCCGGGGCGGGTCGCCGCTGCGCACCCCCCCCCGGGTGCAGCGCGGCGCACCCCCCCCCCCCCGAGAACATACCTAGAAGGCGGTGAGGGGCAGGCGGGAGAGCCAATCCGCCGAGTGCACGCCGCTGGGGGGTGTCGGCACCTCGCTGGTTCCCTGCTCTCTCTGCCCCGGAACAGGATGTAACCTGTTCCGGGGCAGAGAGAGCAAGGAACCAGCGAGGCGCCGACACCCCCCAGCGGCGTGCACCCAGGGCGGACCGCCCCACCGCCCCCCCTTCCTACGCCACTGCGGTACTCAGTACCTCCAAGTACCCCCTCAAAAAAAGCCCTGCATATTTACAAAATAAAACAGTTAACATGGGATTTGAACCTGAGTCATATGCTTTACAGTCCACAGCACTAACTACTAGGCTGTCCCTCTGCTCTGCAGGAACATCTCTGTGGTCATTTTCTAAGAATGCTGCCATACAGACATCCACATCCCTTAGTTTGTTCATGCTAGATGTCTTCAGCACAGGGCCATCCATCTCACGCATTTTGAACAGGAAATCTCATCATTTTTCCTGTTCAAAATACATGCGAGACAGACATCTGTTTGGAACACTCGGATGTGGGCGTCACTATTCTGAGCTGGACCTCCTTTCAAAAATGCCCCTCTATGTGTCTGTTATAAAACTACCCTCCAAATGTATTGGAAAGGTTGTAAAAGAGGCAGTCCAAGCTGCAGCAGAGCTCAGGCCTCTTTACACTACTGCATCCTCAAAACATTATAGAAAGGAAAAAAAAAGATATAAAACCAGAAATGTTTGCAGAGTCAGTCTGTTGAAGAAAGACAAATGAAAGCGTGCCAGTCATCTGGAAGTGAGTTTGGCTGCATACATCCGCAAAACCCACAAGTGGTTTGCCTGCCTCTTCAAAGTCTGAAAGGATTAGCTGCAAGATATTCTTCGCCAAAGAAATACAGCACTAATTTAATCTGCTAAAATAAAGGCCCGAGAGCAAAAGTGTATTGACTCCATTCATTATCGCATGACATAGAATGTTTGAAAATTCTGCAGCTTTGACACCTGAATAAGCAAAACCCTGCTACTTAAATAAACTATCCAACATTTTTTTTTTCTTCCTCTGGTTCATCTAATCCTTTTCTATTAGACTGGGTTTTTTTTAACATTCAGTACCATTTACTGGAGACGAAAAGAAGTAAGCCAGGGAGGTATACTAGCATAACATGATACATTATTCCCTTTGGGAGTAGTGTACTCTTACGGCATGATTTGCAAAGCCATTTTTATGGGTAAATAGCAATTTACCTTGTTAAGCTCACTGCTTGAAAGATGTCCTCCTTCAATATGCTAAAAACTAGGTATCAGCTGCTGTACCTCATACATTTTTAGGACCCTGTTTACTAAGGTGCGCTAGTGTTTTTATCGCGCCTACACTTAGCGAACGCGCTAACCATGTAGGCGCCTATAGGGATATTGTACTTACGTACATGGTTAATGCGTGTACATGGTTAACACGCATTAAAAATGTTAACACGCCTATAACGCTGCTTAGTAAACAGGTCCCTTAGTCTGCTGGGAGGGGGGCATTTCTGGGAGACATGTTTTGGGCAGGATCAAAACACAACACATATAGATGTTTCTTTAAGATCAATGAAAGTATTGTTTTATTTAACGAAGTTATAGGGTCAATGCTATAAATATCATAGAGGTTAGTGGGTGTACGAAATAGGTTTTAATTAAAGTTTTATTCTATGATGTAAACTGCCTTGGAATCTCCTTGGCTGTTTAAGGCCGAATATAAACTGTGGGGTCAATATTTATACCCTGTAGTCAGGGTATTTTTTAAATGTTGGCCATGGTTAAATATTTTTTGGATATTTAGCAGTGGCGTAGCCACAGGTGGGCCTGGGTGGGCCCTGGCCCACCTACTTAGGGTTCAGGCCCACCCAACAGTAGCACATGTTTAATCGTAGCTGGTAGGGATCCCAAGTTCCGCCAGCTGAAGACTTCTCCCTGATGGTAACGAAAACGCTACTCTCCAAGATACCGGCACCTGCGCATGCTCAGTTTTCAGCCCATGCCTGCTGCAGACTACCAAGATGGAGAGAAGCATTTTCCCACCAGCAGAGATACTTTTTTGGCATGGGGGGGGGGGGGGGGGGAGAACATTTGGTGCCTAGGCCCACCCAAAATTTGCTGTCTGGCTACGCCCTTGATATTTAGCACCACTATTCATAGAAATGGAAGCATTCAATCAATGGCGTAGACACAGTGAGGATTTTAGAGGGGCCTGAGCCCAAGTTGAGTGGGTAGCAAATTTCTCCCCACCCTCCATCCTCTCCACGGCATCCCTCACTCCCCACCCCCCACCACTGCCCAAATGCAAAATATAAATACTTGAGCTGGTGGGGATACCTAAGCCCCACAAGCTGAAGATCACCTCATCATCTTCCTCTTCCACTGGTCTGGTGGCCAGAACTCTCCAAGCTCTTCAGTTGGTGGCAGTGTCTACAAGTTTGCCACTGCTGCGCTGCATCTGTCACACCCTCCCATGCTCCATTTTCACACTTGCTCGAAAACAGAGTATGTGCGGGGATCCGGCAGCAGCTGCAACAGCTCAGGAGACTGCTACCGGCTGCAGAGCTTGGAGAGTTATTGCTGTTAAGGAAAAGGAGGAGGTGGTCTTCAGCCCCCCTCCCCTGGGGCTATGCCACTGCACTGAATACTCATAGAGGATGGTGACTGTTGATGCTATCTGGATAACCAGCAATATTCAGCCGCTATGAGAGAATTCTATAACGGGGTACCTCCATTTAAACGCCTGAAGACCTTATAGCAGTGTTTCCCAAACCGTGCACCACAGCACCCTGGTGCACCGCAGCGAACCTTCTGGGGTGCCACAGCAAATGCCAATCTCCCTCCCATCCGAACCGTACTGCAGACAGCAACGGCAGAAAAACAAAAAAAAGCAAGCGCAGGGCTGCAACAGCCTTCAAGCATGTGCTGTCAGTTCTGCCGGTCCTCTGTCCCCGGAACTGAAAGTTGACGTCAGCAGGGGTAGAGGACCAGCAGAGCCGACAGCACATGCCTGAAGGCTGCTGTGGCTCCGTGCTTGGGGTTTTTTTTTGTCACTTCCACTGAAGACAGTGAGCAGACGGCCTTCAGGACTGGCAGAGGTGACTGCCAAGGAGGTTGGATGAAAACAGGAAACAGGATGAAGTCAAAAAGTTGAAGCCAATAGCTAAGTCTTTGTTTCCCTTCCCATTCAAAACAAAGCAAGCAAACCTATGAGCTGCTGCATCCAAGTTGTCATTCTTTCTTGTTGGTAGCAGTGGCGTTCCTAGGGGGGCGGACACCCGGGGCGGCGCCCCACCCCCCCGATGCAGCGCGGACCCCCCCCCACGGCGAAAGACACCCCCCCGGGTGCATGCCACTGGGGGGGTGGGGTGCCGCAGCGCGTGCCTGCTGCGAGTTTACTAACTTTGCTCGTTCGCTGCAGCTCCCTCTGCCCCGGAACAGGAAGTAACCTGTTCCGAGGCAGAGGGAGCTGCAGCGAAGGAGAGAAGTTAACGAACTCTCGATGCAGGCGTGCGCCGCGGCACCCCCCAGCGGCATGCACCTGGGGCGGACCGCCCCCACCGCCCCCCCTTGGTACGCCACTGGTTGGTAGCATTTTTTATTTAATCTGGCTTATATTTTTAAAATGATGGCTTGTGCAGCACACAGATGTACAAAGACGAAGTATAATAACAGAATAACTTCTCATAGGTAGAGTAGTAATTTTATAAATCATAATCAGTGTGTCATTTGGAGGGGCTGGTTATAGGGACACCCTAGTATTGTTATACTTGTGCAGAGAAAAAGATGGAGACCAATGTGGCCAGGGAGGAGGGGGGGGGGAGGTGCCGTGAAAAATTGCTCAGACACGAAGGATGCTGCGAACTGAAAACGTTTGGGAACCACCGCCTTACAGTAAAAGCCCATTCTCCAATGAAACCTGAGCACTCAGGTGCTGTTAGAGAACACTAGCATCTAACCAGTGGCGTAGCTACGTGGGCCACGGGGGCCTGGGCCCCCGTAGATTTGGCCCTGGACCCCCCTGCCGACGACCCTCCCGACCCCCCTCCCACCCCCAACCCTCCCCCTCCGCTGCCGCCCGCTACCTTTACTGGCGGGGAACCCCAACTCCTGCCAGCCGAGGTCCTCTTCTTCCGGCGCAAGGCTTCTTTCTGTTTCTGTGAGTCTGACGTACTGCGGGGGAGGGTTGGCGGCGGGAGTGGGGGTCGAGAGGGTCGTCCGCAGGGGGGGTCAAAGTTGGTGGTGGTGGTGGCGGCAGCAGCAGCAGGGGGGGAGGGGTCGGCGGCGCCGGGGGGGGGGGCCTAAAATGTGCCCCCTCACCTCGGGCTCTGGACCCCCCTCCCGCCGAAGTCTGGCTACGCCCCTGCATCTAACGTTTACATGTATGCACTTACTCCAGCCACAGACCTGGATTAATTGCAGATGCCTATATGCAAAAGGAATGCAGATATCTTAAAGCATTCTATAAATTCCGTGTGTATGTGGGAGCCCTGCCCAAGCTCTGTCCACATGTGTGGCTCCCCTGCATTTAACTGCTATGTACATTAGGCGTGTTGTTACCAAATAGCACTTAGGCATCTTGATAGCATTTGCATGGGTAAGTGCTAGCATTATCAGCTAAATTCAATTCATGGTGCCTGAAAACTCAGCACCGAAAAAAATACGCCTAGGCATATTCTATAAAGCACGCCTAAATTTAGGCGTACTTTATAGAATAAGTCTAAATTTCTGCATGGACTATAGAATACGCCGAGCGCCCATCCCCGCAACTAGATTTAGTTGCAGGCAGTTATGCCAAGTAAAACTCACCCATTACACACCCATGGCTACGCCCCTTTCAACTATGCAACTTGGAATTTATGCACATCACGTTATACAATACACTTAGACAGCTGTGTGCATAAATGCAAATTAATGCCAATTAGTGTTCATTGCTTAAGTGGTAATTATTGGCACTGATTGGCGTGTTAACTGGCCTGGCACTATACTGCCACTGAGGTCTGCAATAAATTTATAAGCATAACCTTCAAGCTCCTAAAAAAATGAATTTGCAGCTGAAAACTTAGGAATCTAAGTTTGGCTAAAATCAGGGAACAAATTTTAGGAGCATAAATTTTGGAGCTTAGATTTTTTTTTAATATCAGGCCTAGTATTTTCTGTGGCTAAAGGAGAGTTTGTGATTAGAGATATTGCGCTATTTGAAATTTTGTAAGGTTGGAAGAATCCAAGTCCATTTAAACAAGAGTCTAAATCCTTGCTAACCCAACCACACCTAATTCCATACAACACTTGCAATGGGATAACACAGTTAACAATTCCCACATACAGATGATCAGAAGCAAACGCCGGTGCTAGAGGCTGTTAGCACCATACTGGCGCCTGCGTTTGCTACCATCCCATGATCAGAGTCTCCAAGAGGGTGAAACAACGCGCTCACGGGCTCTGAACGCAACTAGTATGCAAATGCATGCAAAACAGGGCTCATTGCAAATAGCATGCAAATGCATGCTAAACCTATTCATCCCCAATGATCAGCGACCAGCACGCCAAAGATTGCATTGCTGGCTGCGGCAAACCCTATACCAGCTCCGAGCTGGCGTTAGGGTTTGCAGACCATTGGGGAGGAATGGTGAGCCCTGTCCAGAATGCATTTGCATGCTAGCAGGCCCCCATTCCCCCCAACAAAGCAACCCCCCAGGAACCGATGACCTCCCCCCAGCGACGGGGGGCTGAAGGTCCAGTGGACCTCCAGTCTCCCCAACAATCCCCCCAGGTTCAGGGAGGGCTGGAGATCTGGTGGGTCTCCAGCCCCCCCCCCCCCAACTCCCCTTAGCATTTCTAAAAAGTCCCTGGTGGCCCAGTGGGCGACCCCCCCCCCCCCCCCCAGCGACAGGGGGGCTGGAGGTCCGGCAGACCTCCGGTCCCCCCGACCCAGTTCACCCTTATATAGTGTTAAGACCCGTCCAGTGCATCTCAGGATACACTGGGCAGGGCTGGGCGCCACCATTTTGCAGGAGGCATCAAAGGAAGAGGAGGGAGGCAGGACACCTCCCTCCTCCAACTCAAGGTAGGGGGGTGGGGTAAGGGGATTGACACTGGACAACCAGGGACCCATTGCTAATGCTGGGGGGGGGGGGTTGGGGGGGCTGGAGACCTACCGGATCTCCAGCCCTCACTGAACCTGGGGGGGGGGGTCGTTGGGGGGACCAGAGGTCCGCTGGACCTCCAACCCCGGTTTTGCCTTTCTCGGGGCAGGGGTAGTTGGGGTATGGTGGTCCCATGGCCCTCCAGCCCCTGTGTGACAGGTCTGAGCTTTTGACAGCCCAGACCTGTCAAACAAGTGCGGGAGGACTGTGCTGAGCGCATGCCAGGGGTGTATCTGCGTGGGGCCACAGGGGCCTGGGCCCCCGCAGATTTCACCCTGGACCCCCTACCACCGACCCTCTCCACCTCCCGCCCGCCACCAACCCGTCGCCGATCTTTGCTGGCGGGGGACCCCAAGCCCCCGCCAGCCGAAGTCCTCTCTTCCGTGCAGGATGCAAGTTGCAACGCTTCCTGTTCTTCTGAGTCTGACGTCCTGCGCGTTGTACGTGCAGGACGTCAGACTCAGAAGAACAGGAAGCATTGCAACTTGCAGCCTGCATGAAAGAGAGGACCTCGGCTGGCGGGGGGTTGGGGTCCCCCGCCAGCAAAGGTAAGTGACGGAAGCGGGGGAGGGTTGGCGGCGGCGGGAGGGGGTGGAGAGTGTCATTGGTGGCGAGGGGGGGTCTGGCAGTGGCAGGGGGGTCTGGAAATGGCTGGGGAGGGGATCGGTGGCACTGGGGGGGGGGGCTAAAATGTGCCCCCTCCCTCTGGCTCTGGCCTCCCCTACCGCCAGAGTCCAGATACGCCCCTGGCGCATGCTAAGGCACAATTCTCCCGCACTTCTACCCCAAGATCAGAGATAATTGTGTGCTTAAATTTGCATGTCATTATCTCTGATCATAGGTCTAATAACGCCCCGCACTGTTCCAGTGCTATTTTTAGAGCGCTGTTTGGAACAGCGCAGGGCTTTTGATCATCTGCTTGCCAGTGCTGAGAGAAGCAAAGTGCTTTTGATCTGCAGCAGATTCTTTGTGCAAGCCAGACGCTCAATGTATATCCAGGGATTCTCAACCTTGGAAACACAAGTGCCTCACACCCCAAATTCAAAACTGCTTCACCATGCACAAGCCTAGTACTCTGAAGCTTGTTTGAGTTACACCGAAAGCAGACGTGCAGAAGAATGCAAAATATTACTTGGAACAAGATATCTTCTTTTTTGTGCATTTCACATAAATTCTGTTAGTACAATTTGTTAAGTACAATAATTATTTGTAACCTTTGGATTTAAAAAATGGTCTCTCTTTGGTTATTTTTTTCCTTTGTCCCTCTTCTGGCACCTGTAAAACTACTTGTACCCAGTAAGCTGCTGTTTGGTAGGCCCAGTGGGAGGTAATAGGTCAGGCAGCAGGCTGGAGCACAGGAACAGGAAACTGTTCTGTAATGTAAGAAGGTAATAGGCTTTTTTTCTATTACATTTCTTGTTGTCTTTGAAGTCTGTAGACAATAGCAATCCATGATATATTAAGCGTATCTCTTTTGTTTGACTTAAAATATTCTCGTATCAGGATTAGAAATGAGCAAATATTGGGGCCCTTTTTACCACACCTTAACATGCGGTAAGTGCAAAGGCTGTGCGGTAATTGTTGGGGGCGTGAACAGAATATCCTCTGCTGTTACCACACTGAAATGTTCATTAGCGTGTGCTGCACCTAGTTGCAATTAGTGCGGATGTACCTAGCACTTCCTCTTGAGGAGGTGATAAGTGAAACCGCACTAAAGGGCACTTCTACTAAGACGCAGTAGGCCTACCCGTTAAAAGAACACTATTGCAGGATGCACTGAGGTGTCCCAAAGTAGTGTTCTGCTTAGCGCGCGCTAATCCCACGTGTCTGGGGGGGGGGGGGGGGAGAGTAGGGCGGGATCAGAGCTTGAGAGCGAGACAGAAAGAAAGTGGCCCGAGTGAAGACTATGCTTTTCGTTGCCGCTGCTGCCTTAACCCGGTACGTGTTTTCAATTTCTGAGGAGGAGGGGGGCCCTGGAGGGGCGGGCTTGTTTGGAAGAGGGAGGGAGCGAGGGCAAGCGGCGTGGTGCTTGGTGGGAGGGATGGAGGCCAGCCTGGTATTCGGAGGGAGGGAGAGTGGGCAGAGCGGACCAGCGACTGGCGCACGGGCCAAGGGATTGTAAGCTCTTCGAGCAGGGACCGTCCTTCCATGTTAAACTGTACAGCGCTGCGTAACCCTAGTAGCGCTTTAGAAATGTTAAGTAGTAGTAGTAGTAGTAGGAGAGGGCTCTGCGTGCCCTCTCTGGCACGCGTGCCATAGGTTTGCCATCACTGACCTAGGGGGTAACCTGGATGCAGCGGCACTTACAACCCCTAACCACCTCACTGGACCATTTCAGTCTTTATCTCAGGCATGTAGCCAGCGTCGGGTCTTGGGGGGAGGCACAGACTTTTGCTCTGTTACCATTCTTCCCCCCCCCCCCCCGTGACCCCCACATACCTAAACTGGTGGGGTTCCCCAAGTCCTGCCAGTGGAAGCGCTCCTCCACCCACAGCTTGCATGTTTCCTGGATGGCAGCTGCATCAGGCTTCCCCTTCAGCACACGCCCGGGTGGGCCTCTCCCATACATACTTAATTTCTGTGGAAACCGAGCATATGCAGGGGGTGAGGGTGGGAGAAGCTAGGCGTGGTGGTGGCGGCTGCTGCTGCGGCCCAGGAAACATGCAGACTGCAGGTGGAGGATTACTTCTGCTGGCAGGGCTTGGGGCCTGAACCTAATTTTTTTTTTTTTTTTTTTGGGGGGGGGGGGGGGCACCATGGCTACACATCTGATTCATCTGCCATTGTCTACAGTGTTACTACAGTACCAGGACTAGGCCAGCCTGCTTGGGAAAAATGAAGATAACTGGCAATCTTAATCCCTTCTCATCTGCTTTTTGCCATATCCTCAATCGGTTCTTTCTAATAATTAAATGAGTTCAAATACTTTCTTCCTGAGAAGACCAAGATATGATCCAGCTATAACAGTAATTTCCAGTATAAAGAACTTTAGAAGATGTTCAAGTGGGTCCATGAGCAGAAGCAGCACTGGAATCCTGGGTGTGACGCAGGTATTTTTAAATTTACATAACTTGCCACTGGTGCAGGTGAATCATGAAAAAAAATATTTAACTCTAGAAGATATTCAACAACAGAACACTGTGAACCGGGGGGGGGGGTCAATATTCAAAAGCACTTATCTAGATAACAACACCTGCTTTCAAGACTGGGATGACTTTGACTATCCTTACAGACCGGTCCAGAAGAAGAAACAGTAATCTGCAAGCAATGCCAAGCAGTCCACAAAAGCAGAGTACACATCTTCTGATTTAAAAGACTTTTATTCACACTTTAAAATGTACAATGACCGACATGGCCATGTTTCGGCTTCCTAAAGGCTGCATCAGGAAAACAAAAATGAGGATGTGATAATGTCTCTGTGTTGCTCCATGGTGTGACCGCACCTCGAATACTGTGTGCAATTCTGGTCACTGCATCTCAAAAAAGATATAGTGGAATTAGAAAAGGTACAGAGAAGAGCAACAAAAAAGATAAAAGGGGATGGGACGACTTCCTTATGAGGAAAGGCTAAAGCGGCTAGGGTTCTTCAGCCTGGAGAAAAGACGGCTAAAGGGAGATATGATAGAGGTCTATAAAATAATGAGTGGAGTGGAATGGGTAGACATCAATTGCTTGTTTACTCATTCCTAAAATACTAGGACTAGGGGACACGCAATGAAACTACAACGTAGTAAATTTGTCAACGTGTGTAATTAGACTCTGGAATTCATTGTTAAATGTGTATATTTTTGATACTGTATTTATGCTTATATTTGTTTATTTTACTGTTGTTAAGTTGTTAAAATTGTAAGTTTTACGTTAAACTGTACTTGCCATACACCACCCTAGGTGAATTTCTTCATAAAGGCGGTTAATAAATCCCAATAAATAAATAAATTGCCAGAGAATGTGGTAAAAGCAATTAGCTTAGCGAGGATTAAAAAAGGTTTCGCTAACTTTCTAAAAGAAAAGTACGTAAGCCATTATCAAGATGGACTTGGGGAAAATCCACTGCTTATTTCTAGGATATCAAAATGTTTAAACACACATGAATGCCAGTATGTTTAATACTTGCTTTTTTAATTGTCACACGTGGAGTGGTCTCATATTTATCACACGAACACAATGATTTTTCTTCACCCAATGACTGGGTGTATTACCCGTGTGTATAGTCTAATCATTGACTCTAACTCCACCGACCTCCACTTTTCACTTATTTATATTTTAATTAGTATCTCTATGTCTAAGGATAAACAAAAAAGTTGGTGTAGCACTTAACTTAAGTGGGTAGGTGCTCTCTGAGAAAAATCATTGTGTTCGTGTGATAAATATGAGACCACTCCACGTGTGACAATTAAAAAAGCAAGTATTAAACATACTGGCATTCATGTGTGTTTAAACATTTTGATATATATTTCAAGCTCGACAGAGCGCAGGCACAGTTTTGTTTTGACTATTTCTAGGATACACAGCATAAAATGTATTGTACTGTTTTGGGATCTTTCCAGGTACTTGTAACCTGGATTGGCCACTGTTGGAAACTGGATGCTAGGCTTCATGGGTATTCGGTCTGTCCCAGTATGGCAACACTTATGTTCGTATAACTATTAGAGTCCTAAAGGGCACTTGTACCTAATAGTTTGTAGCTGGTCCAAATAAAACACTAAGAACTGATAGCCAAGCAGATAGCAGCAAATGTTCCAACTCACAGAGAAACTTCTCTGTCAGCAGCAAACCCTATGCAGATAGAAACGAGGTGGGGACAGGGCCAGGGTGATCCCAGAACTTATCTGGAGAGCGGCAATATTGAGTCTTTTATCCGGATGGCTTATCCAGGTAACTAAGGACAGCCAGAAACTGCTTCAGTTACCTAGATAGCAGACTCACTATTACCACTATCCAGATAAGTTCTGCCACTATGTTCCTTAACTGTATAGTCAGTGCCAGCCACTATCTGAATAGTGGCACTGAATATCAGATATTTTTTTGACCACCAGATCCAGCATTCTCAAAAAAATGCTGACCATAGTGGCTGAATATTGACATGTAAATGACAAGAATTATGAATAAGATGGGATATGATTCTGTAATGGGTATCACATCCTCTAGGTAGGTCCCAACAGCAAATTATATTAGGGGGTACTGAGTTACCGGACTCTTTCTGGACAGTACCATTATACTTAAATAACCCTGGCATTTCAGGCTTACTTTTACAGATCTGTTTAATGTTCTGTTCAGTTTTTTGGATCAGCACATCAAGTTCCAAAAGCATACAACAGAAGAATGATCCTGACTCATAACTATCAGCCTTCCATATCAGGTCATTTATAATTTAAGAAAAAACAAACAAGGCATGTGAATTACCTTCTCACTCTGCAACTGGAAGAAAGGATAAATGGAAGCACAGGGGGAGCCTATCTTTGACCGCTATAAACTTAACCGCCAGTGCTGAATATGGTTAAGTTTAAACCAGCCAAGAACCCCCCCTCCCCCCCCCCAAGATATTCAATGCCGGTCACTTGAAATGGCCCGGCACTGAATATCCAGGCTCAACACTGATCACAGGACTTAGCCAACCTACCTCCAGCGGGCTGAATATCAACCAGCAGGGTTTTAATACTTTTTTTATTTGAGGAAAGTAGGTTAAATGGGGGTGGGGGGAGGAGAGGGCCACTAGACTACCAGGGATATCTTTTGAACTGTGGGTGGGGTGGGTGATGAGGAGTCAGTTTGGGTCAGATCATAGGGGAGGAAGGGAGGGAGGGGGCCGCTAGACCACCAGGGTGGCCAATGGAGGCACCTGGGGAAGAGTGGTCAGCTTGAGGGAAGAGAGAGGGTACCAGTAGACGCTCATTCGTCTCAACCAACCCTTCTATGCTGCCCCAGACTCTGGTATAAATTTTCCCACAGTAGACGCGTGGCCAATGCTTTTTTAGAATTATTTTGCATGCTGCATGATATCAAATGAACCACATTTGCATTCTTTTCACTGCAGTCTGCGGTCGGGGTTTCCGCACAAGTTAACACCTGTGATGAAATCCTTTCTGCATTGCTATCCTGTGGTAAAACCCAGGTAACCATGAAGGAATCTTTCTGTATTAACCCCCAGAGACAGATATGTACACATAATAATAGGAGAAGTGAGACAGGTTAAAGCTGGATATGGCGAAGGGTTGATAGAGAAGTGAGAGACAATGATGAAAGATGTGCTCAAGAATTTTGATTTTGATATCTTCATGGACACTATAAGAAAAACTGTTCTACATTGGCGTACTATCACGCGTTTCACAAAAACAGACTTGTTTACTGACACTGACTTGACAAACCTCAAAGGCAGAAGGAATCACTGAATTTACATTGCTAATTAATGCACCCTCTGAATCCCAACCTTTCTTCACTAAGAGTTGCGCTTACCCACTATCTAGAGTTGGCGAGGCAGGATTATATTATCTACATAGCATTTAAAGAATTTTGTCAGAACAAGGAAGGCTGATATCTTAGAAGCAACCCCCAGCCTTTCATCCTGTGGCTTTGCAATGTATTTAGTGCTGAAAATGCATGCAAAGCTAAGTGTGTTCAACATTCTGCTTCACGAACATGCCTAGACTTTTAGACCGGTCCCCTACATCCGATAGGTGATTGATCAACATGTGTATCATTGTTCGAGCCACACAAAAGGGCCTGAATTATTTTCTTTTGGAGGTTCTGATGCAAATTCGACAAACCTATTATGCTGCTCGCCAGTTTGAGGCTGACTATTCATGATGATTGCACTGAACAACAAAGCGTGCATTTCTGCCTCTTGAGAACATTCACTACATTTGCACAAAAGCTGGAAAAAGGGAACCAAAATCCTAGCTCATTTGTTCAGGAAAAAAAGAAAAGTTATAGATGGTGCAGTGAGTACACTCCTTTACTGATTATTCAGAATACTGCCATTCATCTCATCACTAATTCGCATAAATATGACCACGTTACCCCTTATCTCAAACAAGCTCATTGGCTCCCCATTACTCACCGTATCACCTATAAACTTATATTGCTTGTTTTTAAAATACTACAAGCTGAGCAACCTCGTTATCTTTTCCACCACCTCATTCCTTACAGTCCCGCACGTGCACTTTGGCCAGTACAGCAAAATCAATTAGTGATACCAAGCTATTGAGAACAACCCATGAGCACACTAGACATGTCATATTTAATGTGCAGGGGCTGTGTCTCTGGAATTCACTCCCTTTGCCTTCAGACTTCACTAGATCAGTTTAAAACTGACCTTAAAACACACCTTTTCAAGGATGCATATAAATGAGTCTCTATCTACAGCGAGTGGACCAGGAGGTACCTGGAAGACACTTGCAGCTCTCCCTCTCGTTCTTTCCTCCCCTCTTTGTCCTATTAACTATGTAGAATTTCAGATAGTTCTCACCCTACATAACAGTCATATCTGAAATTCTTTTTGTTTTGTTTACCTTGTTTGTTTTCAATGATATATCAGACTGCAAGCCGTCCAAAGGGCAGGGTAAACCAGTAACAAACTTGGGGGCCCTTTGACTAAGCTGTGTAAACGTCTACGCGCACCCAACAAGCACCAAAATGGAGTTATATGTAGTGGCTGAAAATGGCTAGCTCAGGGGCGTAGCCACGGGTGGGCCTGGATGAGCCCAGGCCCAGCCACTTTTGACTCAGGCCCGCCCAGCCTCTTCTGCCTGCTCTCCCCGTCCGCGTGGTCTGCTCACTTTTACTGCCCCAAAGCGCCGTTCTCCCTCCAGCAGCACCGGCAATTCCCATAGCCAGCCTTCTGCCAGCGCGCGTCATCGGGGCCTCTTTTCAGGCACGTCCCACCTACTCTGCAACTTCCTGCGTCCCACCTTTGCGGAAAACAGGAAGTTGCAGAGTAGGCGGGACGCGCCTGAGAAGAGGCTCCGACAACGCGCACTGACAGAAGGCTGGCTATGGGAATTGCCGGTGCTGGAGGGAGAATGGCGCTTCAGGTCAGTAAAAATGACCAGAACTGACCATGTGCAGGGGGGGTAGCGGGTGGAGAGGAAATGCGGCGGCAGCGGGCGGGTGGGTGGTGGTAGTGGGTGGAGAGGAAATGCGAGGCCTGTGCCCACCCAGTCCACCTCCAGGCCTATCTAAAAATTAAACTCTGGCTACGCTACTGGGCTAGCTACCCATAGTTAGGAACACCCACATTCCATCCCAGCATTATCTCGACTGCAGGGATGGTCAATAAGAATTTTCTGTAGTACTGTATTGCCGCTGAAAATTAGCAGACAGGGGTACTTAGGGGTCCTTTTACTAAGGTGCGCTGAAAAATGGCTTGTGGTAGTGTAGGCGCGGGTTTTGGAAACGTGCCAATCCATTTTGCAGTGCGCCTGTAAAAAGGCCTTTTTTTAAATTTTTGCCAAAAATGGATGTGCGGCAAAATCGAAATTGCTGCGCATCCATTTTGGGTCTGTGACCTTACCGCCAGCCATTGACCGAGCAGTAAAGTCTCATGTGGTAACTGGGCGGTAATGACCTACACGCGTCAAATGCCACACATACGTCGAAAAATATCGGATGCGAGCCAAAAATGAAATTACCACAAAAGCCACGCAGTAATCAGCTGGTAACTCTATATTGGCACACGTTGGGCACACGTAGACACTTACACGGCTTAGTAAAAGGGATCCTTAACCTGTATTAACGTTTGCCACTGCACATGGAAGTTCTTGAGAGTACTGATGCAAATGTATTTTACAGCCACCTATTTTAAAATTTGCATTCAGCAGTTATGCTTCAGAAAAACTGAAGCATATCCTATTTTCTTTTAGGGTTTTATGTCACTGCCAAGTACAAATGCAAAAATAAACCCAGTTTAGCTGCATTAAAAGCACCTTTCTTTCTTTCTTTCTTTCTTTCTTTCTTTCTTTCTTTCTTTCTTTCTTTCTTTCTTTCTTTCTTTCTTTCTTTCTTTCTTTCTTTCTATTATTCATTTCATTAAAAAAAAATCTTGTATCCTGCACCATCTACAATTCTTGGTGATGAACAAAAAACATAGTACGGTATAATAAATATAAAACGTATATAAAAAATTAAAACTAAAATAACAAGATCCAAAATCATCACAAAATACAAAAAAGGTACCAGAAACCATCAGAGGTATTTATCAAAATGCAATAATACAAAATAAAATCAAAACTATAAAAAGTTCAATACTTAAGAAATCAAAATAGCTCAGAAGAACGAGGGTGACCCTTTTCCATCACCCTGAAATACAAACAAAGAATTGGGAGCTACACAGAACTCCTCCAGGTCTTCTGGGTGACTTTTCACACTACAGAATATTTTAGAGGAATGGAAACTGTGGACATTGCAAGGTGCAATTCCTCAGACTCCACTCTCCAACTTGGGGCCCCAGCATATCTCACTCTGGACTCGTTTTACTGAGCTGCAATTTATTTATTTGATTTGTTACATTTGTATCCCACATTTTCCCACCTAATTGCAGGCTCAATGTGGTTTACATAGTACCGTATAGGCGATCGCCAATTCAGGTATGAACAAATACAAAGTGTGTAACAGACACATTAGGGAATGAAAAGCTAACACACAGCAAGGGTGAGGAGTAAGAGACAAAGAGATCCTTTTACAAAGTTGTGGTAGAAAGTGGATTTAGCGCTCTTACCCAAGTTTTTCCTGCATACTAAGGCTATTTTTATCACAGCTGTGGCCAAGTTTCCATTTTCTGAATTAGTGGCCATGCGCTAATATTACCATTAGCACACAGCCCCATTAACAAAAATTAGCGTGTGAGCCCTATTTTGTAGGCAGTAAGGACTCACATACTAATATCACACCAATCAGTTAGGGGTCCTTTTACTACGCTTAGTAAAAGGACCCTGCGGGAGCCATTTTTCCCACACGCCAGGGCCCTTTTTACTGCAGCGGATAAGAAGCCCCTAAAAAAAATAGCCATGCAGTAAGATTACTCTTACCACTTGGCCATGTGGGGGGGAGAACTTACCGCCACCCACTGAGGTGGTGGTAAAGGCTCCTACTGGGCTCCCACTATATCCTGGCGGTAACTGGGCAGCGCATGGTGATACTCGATTACTGCCAGGTTAGCGCCACACTATTAAAAAAATGTCTGGCATGCCAGAAATGGCATGTACTGAAGGCGGAACTACCGCCAGCAGCCGTGTTGGGCCATCAGTAGTTCCGGGTTACAGTGTGATAAGCCCGCGTTGGGTTTACCAACACTTTGTAAAAGGGCACCTTAGTGCAAAACAATGTGGCTGCGCTAACTGATTTGTACTGTCATGCCCACTCTCCACCCAATATGCTCCTCAGAGAAAAATAAAGAAAAAATTTTAACACGTGGTTTGTGAGCCACATTGGGCTTTTACTACCAGGGCCGCTGAGAGACTAGGCTGGGCCCGGGGCAAGGCCACCCCCGTCGCTCCCCCCGCCGCTGCAGTCCACGGTCTCACCTGCCTGCCTCCACAGCTCCAGGCCCCCTTCATTCAAAGCGGCAGTCGCAGATCGCATCTCTTCTGGCCTTCCCTCCCTGTGTCCCGCCCTCGTCTGATGTAACTTCTGGTTTCCGCGAGGGTGGGACACAGGGAGGGAAGGCCAGAAGAGAGGCGATCTGCGACTGCCGTTTTGAATGAAGGGGGCCCGGAGCCTTGGAGGCAGGCAGGTGAGACCGGGGACTGCAGCGCCGGCGTCCTGACCTCGGCGCCGGGCCCCCCTTGGAGGCCCGGGCCCTGGGAATTTTGCCCCCCTGCCCCCCTCTCGGTGGCCCTGTTTACCACAGGATGCCTCAGTGCATCTCACAGTAAGCCCTTGTAAGCTGCAGTAAAATGTGCACTAAGTATTGATAGAGAAGTGAGAGACAAAAATGAAAGATGAGCTACTACAGAAAGGTGTGAGCAAAATTCAAATAAAGAAATAAATGTGGCAAGAGATTTTTTTTTTTTTTAAATAAAGGCCTTCCAGGAGACTATGTACCTTTCAGACATTTTCCCCATCTTCTGGTGCCATTTCATGGACTTCCTAGTTAAACCCCTGTGCTGCTATATGAATAGAATATATCATTATGTATTAATTTTTAATATTCCAGAGCAGGAGATAGTAGCATCCTTCAGAACAAAAGGGAAGAGAAAATACTATCTGAGACTAGAAGGAGAGGGGGAAAGGGACAGTGGGGATCAATTTCCTGATTATGAAATGGCATAAATTAAAATGATTATTTTTAATTATATTCATTTTCTGGTAATTTATCGAGTAAAGTAACACCTGCTGGCATGGTTCTGACCAGCCAGACCCTGGTCTAGCTTGTGTTAACATGCTGAGATAGCTTCACGGCTGTGACCTAGTTTCTGCCTAACAGGATGTATGATTTCCCCATCCCTCAGCACAATCTAGAATAAACAAAGACTGTAAAGGATCTACTTTAGTGCAAACTTCAGTCTGCTTACAGAATGATTTCGCTCCTGTAAGGGGTCTGGGAAAGATCCGACTGAAAGAGTGCTGAGTCAGGGGTGCGAGGAGAAGGTATTCTTAAGGAAGAGAAAGGTTCACTCTCAGGTTCCTAGTACACATGAGATTCGCCCCCTAGTGGCTAAGAAACTTGTCAGACTATTGAGTAGGGGAAGGAACTACCATTCCCAGGATGCATCACACCCTAGGCAAAACTTGCAGGAGCTGGAGGGTGGGGAGGATGATTGGGAAATGGTCTCTGAGCAGGGTGATGAGGAGCAGCTGTGGAAACCCTGTGGGGAGGAGGCTATGAAGTATGAGAAGATGGAGGCAGAGGAAGGGCTGGAGTAGGAGTGTATGGAGATTTCAGCTCTAGCACGGACCCAAGGGGGTAAAGTAAAAGGTTTCCTATCTGCTACTATACAAAAACTGTTTAGGACTGGGGAAAGAATGTTGATGCAGTGGGGATGAAGCCTGTGGAGGATGTTACCCTGATGTATTGCCTATGAGGAAAAGGAACATGGAAGAAGAGGAGGAGGGGAGAAGTGAAATTAAAAGCTGTCTTGTTGAATGATTTGAGACTGTGAGAGGGAATGCACGGAGGGTGCAAATCTGGTGGAACTGACAAACTGCTAAGGAGTTAAGCAGCGTCAGAAGTAGCTGGACACTTATTAAGACTTCCTAAGGAAGTGAGCTAGACTATGTTATAAAAGTGGAACCTATAAGGGTGTGCCCTATGTGACCAAGGATTATCTCTCTATATAAAAGGCAACACCAACGTTCTATGAAGCCTCCAGCCGGAAGTGTGAAGGGGGAGAGATATCCGGTTTCCCCATGAGTGTCTGCCCCGCCCTCTCTGTAACACAAACAGTCAGTGAAGGAAAACAGCAGAGCACGAAATCAAATCGCTGCCTCTGTAACAGTGAAGGACTCAGAGGGGGGAGGGGAGAGAGGGCAGAGGGCAGGGACACACACACTCCCACATGCACATAGAAGAAAACCTTGCTAGCCCCCGTTTCATTTGCATCAGAAACGGGGCTTTTTTACTAGTACCTAATAAACCTCTAAATTATAAGAAGCCTTGCAGTTGCTATGCATTTTGTTGGAGCTTGACGTAAAATACTGAAGGGTGACTGCCATTCAGAAAGGGTGCCAGAGCCAGCAAGTACGGAGCAAGGACCGGACGGTGGTTGGAGCCTTCTAGCCAATGGTGAAGCCAAGACAACTAAGCAGGAGCAGCCCAGGCCTATCGCCCGAAGGGGGACCTGGTGACAGTACATATAACAGACCTAATTTGGAACTACAGAAGCTGTTCAGCCTAGTCATGGAAGGTATGACATTCACAAATGTACTGCACCAGAGAAGACAAACCAGGCACCGGTTTACCAACTGGAATTACTAATACGCACACTCATGTTAGCACATGCTAATCCCGTTAATGTGCATTATTGGTAACACATAAACACTTGCATATAAAATGGGAACTGCAGTAAACTACGCAAATGTGGCAGCGTAGGTTAGTAAGTCTAGCTGTAAATCAACTGTCTGAAAACTGCTTACCCCCGTATGTGCAGCAGGGTTGGGTCAGGGGAGGCAACAACATGTGTAATGCAGGGGCGTAGCTAGGTGGGGCCAAGGGGGGTATGGGCCCCCACAGATTTAGCCCTGGCCCCCTCTACTTTCCACCCCCCTGCCGACGAACACCACCACTTTCGATCCCCCCCTCCCGCTGAAGTCTTCCTCAGCGTTGATCTCCGGCACCTTCGCTGATCAATGTCTGTGAGTCAGGACTCACAGAAACAGATCAGCGAAGGTGCCGGAGACTGGCGCTGAAGAAGACTTCGGCTGGCGGGGGTTGGGGACCTCCGCCAGCAAAGGTATCAGGCAGCGGTGGTGGGGGGAGGGTCGGCGGCGGGAGGGGGATTGAAAGTGGCAGGGGAGGGTCGGCGGTAGGAGGGGAGTCGAAAGTGGCAGGGGTTGGCGGCGGCAGGTGGGGTTGAAAGTGGCAGGAGGGGTCAGCGGCTGGGGGAGGCGGGCTAAACTGTGCCCCCCCACCTCAGGCTCTGGACTCCCCTCCCGCTGAGGTCTGGCTACACCTCTGGTGTAATGGTTGCCTTATAAAACTTGATGTGGATAATTCTATAAGGAGCCCTTTAGGCAGCAGGTAGGCATGTAGATGGTGGTGTTCTAGTCATTTACACGTGTAAGTGGCTACTTATACATGTATAGTACCTCATAGAACACCGCCTGGCAGAAAAGTATGCACTAAGATTTGATGGCATATACTTTGCTGGCGGGCGTGTATATAGGTGGAATTTGGGCGGCACACGGGCATTGTGCACAGGCATATATGAAAATGATGGAATAGTATAATTTGCATGTGTTCCAGCACACATCAAGGCGTGGACATTTCCACCATCTATAGGGCTGTTGTAAGCTGTCATGCCTACGTGTACACGTGTTTTCAGTCAGTTACACTAGTAGTCTACAAAGAAAAATAGATACCTACATTTCTTTATTAAAATATGCTTAAAATAAGTGTCTGTATAATTTTTTATCCTAGGTACCCTATTCAAGAATTACCCCTCTCAATGTTTTGCTTTTGAAGGAAAAATTATTTGCAGAAAATGCAAGAGCAAAGGATGTGCATACTTTCAATTTGGTGAATTGATGCAAAGTCTCCTGGGACTTTGTGTATCTACCCACATATAGTTTTGAAAATTGTCCTAAAAAGTATATGATTAAATTCCCTGAAGGGAGGAAAACAAATTACAACTGCAGTGTTGCTTCATTAAATCAGTGGATTGGTGGGCACTAAGGGCCCAATATTAAGCACTATTTAACCGTTGAATATTCGTGCTTAGCGGCTAGCCGCTATCCGGCTATGTTGTGTGACTTTAGTGCAAATACTCAGTGCTAACCGGCTAAGTTTAGTGGATAAGACAGGTCTATGCAGCCTATCTTCAACTGCTAAGCATTTAACTTATAAGCACTGAATATCGGCTTAACCGGTTAAGTTGCCATGGACAAAGCTGAAACCAGATATTCAATGCAGATCGCCGAATATGGCCTGTCACTGAATATCCGCGGTGAGCACCATCAGTGGCAGCTAACCGCGCTGCCTTCCACCAGCTGAATATCGGGGGGGAGGGGGGAGGTAAGGGCTTAACTCTGCCACAAGATATTTGGAGTTTGGAAAAGGGATGGGAAAGTTTACATGTAGAAAGGACTAGTCGGTTTGAATTTTTCAGTATTGGGTGGGTAATCATCAAAAATATTTGGACTATGTAATGCAAGAGTCCTTCACAGACGCCCTATCTATAAACATAAGAACATAAAAAATACCAGGGAAGGGTGGGTGTGTTAAAGCTGAGTCAAGATGGCTTACAGTAAATAAGATCTGATCACTGCACTAAACTTCATGCTTCCACACTACAGAACTGATGAACTTGCCCCCAATGCTTTGTTAAGTGTGTGAATATGTCTGCTTCTAAATTAAATAAGTCTGAAGCAGCATTTGCAGCTTCTGGACTCTCTATCAAGATGGCACCTCCACTGCACTTTTCAAAGCTACTGCACCTGATCATTAAAGGCTTCACTGCACAAAAGATAACCTAGAGTTGAACTGAATTGCAAGATTTAAGAACATAAAACATGCCATGCTGGGTCAGACCAAAAGGTCATCAAGCTCAGCATCCTATCTCCAGTCTAGCTCACTAGAAAGTTTTTCATAGATTACAAACAATAGATTCCCTCCTTGCAGCTCCCTTCCAGGGATAATAAGTGTTTGCCTTCTCAAGTCTAATTGGCTAATAATTGTTTACAGACTTTTCCTCTAGGAATCTGTCCAAACCTTTTTTTTTTTAATCAAGCTATGTTAGATGCCATGACATCCACTGGAAACAAATTCCATAGCTTGATTATTCATCGAGGGGGGTCTTTTACAAAGGAGTGCTAGCGTTTTTAGTGTGTGCTAATGATTAGCGAATGCTAAACACTAGAGGCACCCAATAGGAATATATGGGCATCTCTAGTGTTTAGCGTGCACTAAAACACTAGCGCACCTTTGTAAAAGGGGCCCTGAATGATAAAATACTTTCTCCAGTTTGTTTTGTAATCAATAGAAATAGAATCAAATAAAACATAGAAAAGAAAATAAGATGATACCTTTTTTATTGGACTAACAATACATTGTTAGATTAGCTTTCGAAGCTAGCCCTTCTTCGTCAGATCAGAAATAAGCAAATTTTGATAAGTAACAGCTTTTATAAGTGAAACATCAAAGTATTTCAGTGACAGTCTGAAGGGATGAGGGAGGGTTGGGCTAGGTGAGAAACAGAGAGGGCTGAGAGGATGAGGGACAGGGAGATATGCATGGTGATCAAAGGGTGACAAAGCAGTGAAATGATGGGCTTGAAAACCCAGATCTTTGTTACAGTAAGTCCTGTCTGGTGGGTGAGAAGGGTGCTATATTGGAGAAACAAGCCAGATGCTGAAGAAGAGATTTAATTTACATAGACATCATATGAAAAATGTCAGTGCCAACCAGGATGTTACCTCTGTGGGACAGCACTTTACAAAGCCAGAACACTGTACCAATGATTTTACGGTGAGAATACTAAAAGGAAACTTTAAAACAATACAGGAACGCAAGACCTTTGAAGTCAAAATGATTAAATATTTTGATACCCACCAGACAGAACTTAACAAAGATCTGGGTTTTCAAGCCCATTATAAACCATGAAATTTCACTGCTTTGTCACCCTCTGATCACCATGCATATCTCCCTGTCCCTCATCCTCTCAGCCCTCTCTGTTTCTCACCTAGCCCACCCCTCCCTCATCCCTTCAGACTGTCACTGAAATACTTTGATGTTTCACTTATATATGCTGTTACTTATCAAAATTTGCTTATTTCTGATCTGACGAAGAAGGGCTACCTTCGAAAGCTAATTGAAAAATGTATTGTTAGTCCAATAAAAAAGGTATTATCTTATTTTCTTTTCTCTGTTTTATTTTATTCTATTCCTATTGATTACTTTTAAAAGTGGACTAACACGGCTACCACATCTCTCTACTCTAGTATGTTTTAAATCTGATACCTCTTAGTACAATTCGAAGATGTTCATAACAGTACCCTACCAATCTGTTCTATCCTACTCATGATTTCATTAACCTCTATCATATCCCCTCTCAGCTGTCTCTTTTCCAGACTAAAGAACCTAAATCAGCCTTTCCTCATAAAGGAGTTGTTCTATCCCCTTTATCATTTTTGTTGTCCTTCTCTGTACCTTTCTAGTTCCTCTATATTCTTTTTTTGAGATAGGGTAACCAGAGCTGCATATAATACTCAAGGTGTGGTCACACAATAGATCTATGCAGCTGTATTATGATATTCTATGTTTTACCCTCCATTCTTTTCTGGATAATCCCTAACATTAGATTTGCTTTTTTAACTACTGCAACATATTCAGCTGAGGATTTCAGTGCATTGTACAGGTAAACCAAGGATTATTTTTCCTTATGTGCATCATTTTAGATTTTTCCATATGAAACTTAAATCTGTTGTTTTGATACTCACTTCTTCTAGTCCTCACAGTCTCCTATTTTAAATTATTTTGAAAATATTTATCTGCAAATTTGATCAATTCACTTATTTCTCTTTTCCCAGATCATCAAAAATATGAGAAATAACAATCCCAGCATAGATTCTTGAGGCATATCATTATTCACCTTTTCCCACTGGGAAGACTATCTACCGGTCAATATTTAGCCCACGATAGTCATGCTGGTTTTTTTCCATTAAACCATACTTATCCATATAACCAGTTATTTTGTTCTTAATAATTCCTTCCACCAATTTACTTGGCACCAACATCAGGCTCACCAATCTGTAGCTATTTAGATTACCCATGGAGTCTTTTTGAACATCAGTGTTCTACTGGCTACCCTCCAGTCCCCAAGAGCAGAAACCCACTTAAACCCTGCTGAATATCTAACCCCTATGTTGCCAAGGAAGTAATCAAATGTATTGAAGATTTTATTTCCAAGATCTTAAAGGTTCAATTTGGCAAAACATCTGAGGTCAAGAGAACTCACATATGCAATCCACTCCATAAAGAATAAGAAATATACTAAACCCTCATCTTCAAGGTCTTAAAATAACTACAAACACTGGAGATCTTGATCCAGGTGAGAGCAAACTTGGTAAATAGCAGCAAGGTAACAATATTATTGTGAATTGTGATGAACTTGGCAAAGTCAGCACAGTGAATCCCAAAAAGTCCTATTTCAGCTGAAAGAACCAGGCTTGGTACATCAAACCATCGACTCTGACTCCTCTATTTTTCTACTGACTCCGACTCCAGGTTGACTCCTACTGATATTAGGCTTTAAATTTTCTATTCTGGCTCAAACGTTCTGGTAAATATAACCCTATTATTTACCAGTATTTTAGATCCAGGACAAAGATATCTATATATAAGTATAAAATGATAAATTTACCACATAGTATAATGTTTTTTTTTAATTTTTAAGCTAGAGTTGGAGTCAGTATATTTTTACCAACTCCAAATCCACCCACAATTACGTCCGATTCTGACTCCACGACTCTTGTTTTTGTTACATTTGTACCCTGCGCTTTCCCACTCATGGCAGGCTCAATGCGGCTTACTAGGGCAATGGAGGGTTAAGTGATTTGCCCAGAGTCACAAGGAGCTGCCTGTGCCTGAAGTGGGAATCTAACTCAGCACCTCAGTTCCCCAGGACCAAAGTCCACCACCCTAACCACTAGGCCATTCCTCCACAGCCTTGGAAAGAACTATAGATTAATCTGGTATTTTCCTCCGTCTCATATCAGTGTACTTCTGTATAATATAATTGAAACTCTGATATTCCTAAAGTTTTACAAAATTAATTGATGAGCACTGTAAAACAAATTGGAAATAAACTCAAATATCAGTACACTGGTCCTGCCTTTCTTCACTGGACAGCACATACTTTCTCCTCATATTACTTTGAGGTTGGTGAAATAAGCCATGAAATGCAACCATGTGCACAAAAACAGAAAACTGCATGCATAATTGGGCTGACAAATTTGTACACACCATGGGGCTCATTTTTGAAAGAGCAAAACATCCAAAAAGTGTCATAAAGCAGCATTTGGACAAATTTCTTCTCAAAAGATCCAAATCTGTATTTTCAAAACCTATGCTGCAGTCGTTTATCTATGCAATTTATCTGCACTGCATCCAAATCACAAGGGGGCGTGTTACGGAAGGGATAAGAGCGGGTTTACAGCATTCGACATTTTACAGCCATAATGGAACAAAACAAAACTGTCTAGGACTACAACTTCAACATTTTGGTATAGACCTCTTTTTAGAATGAATAAGGCACAAAAAGGTGCCCTAAATGACCCGATGACCACTGGAGGAAATCAGGGATGACCCCCCCTTTCTCTCCCAGTGGTCACTGACCCCCTCCCACACCCCAAAGATGTGAATAAAAACATTACATACCAGCCTGTATGACAGCTTCAGATGTTAGAGCCAGTTCTATTAGAGCAGAAAGCAGGTCCCAAGAGTAGTGTAGTGGTCAGTGCAGTGCACTGTAGAGAGGGGACTCAGGGCATATTCTACTCTACCTGTTGCGCTTGTGGTGGAAAGTGAGAGCCCTCCCAAACTCATCAGAAACCTACTGTACCCATATATAGGTGACCCTCATTTTTGTTTTCCATTCCTTTCCTAATAATACCTAACATTCTATTTGATTTCTTAGCCACCGCAGCACACTGAGCAGAGGGTTTCAATGAATCATCAACGATGGTGCCTAGATCCCTTTCCTGGTCGGTGACTCCTAATGTGGAACCTTGCATTACATAGCTATAATTCGGGCTCTTCTTGCCCAAATGCTTCTCTTTGCACTTGCTCACATTAAACGTCATCTGCCATTTAGGTGCCCAGTCTCCCACACTTGTAAGGTCCTCTTATAATTTTTCACAATCCTCTTGCGATTTGAATAACTTTGTGTCATCAGCAAATTTAATTACCTCACTAATAAATAATTCTTTAGCCATGGCTGATTTTCTTAAAATAGCTACCCACCATTGTTTTTCTTCACAGCTGGGAGACAGGGGGAAACACTTACTGAAACTGCGCCATTTTTTAGTTTGAGTGTCTCTTTAAGTTAAAGATGTTTCCTGAATTATTCATGCATCAAATTAAGGGCCCTGTTTATTAAGCCGCTCTATAGGCACACTATCATTTTTAGCACGCACTAAAAATTAGCATGCACTAAAAACACCAGTGCACCTTAGTAAAAAGGGCCGTATGTCTTTTTGAGGAACGATAGCAACTTATTTCTTTTTAATGGATGATTCAGATCATTGAGGGCCCTGTTTACTATGCCATGCTAACATTTTTAGCACACACTAAATGATAGAGTTACCCATATGTTCTGACGTGGAAGGGCATAATCGAAAGGGACAACCAAGTTTTGCTGAGGATGTCAGACTCAGAAACAGAACAAAGCCTCGCGCCAGAAGAAGAGGACCCGGCTGGCGGAGGTTGGGGTCCCCCGCCAGCAAAGGTAGACGACGGCGATGGCGGGTTGGAGGCAGGAGGGGGGGTCGAGAGGGTCATTGGCAGGGGGTCCAGGGCCAAATCTACGGGGGCCCAGGCCCCTTGTGGCCCCACGTAGCTACGCCACTGGATGAGGCCGGTGCCGGCTGCAGGGAAGCCTATGGGAATCGCTACCACTGCCACTGCCGCCTTTTGGAAAAGAAATAAAATAAGGTAAAGATGGGGAATAGGGTTGAGGAGAGACGGGGAGAGTGCTGCTCCTGGAGAGTGCAGCCTGAGGCCCCTACCTCAGTTGGCCTAATGGTAGGGCCGCCACTGCTGTGGCCTACCCATGTCGTTCCACTGTGAACTCCTCCTTGCATCTGCGCACTAAGCAAGTTGCACATCTACATTATAGAATAGCGCTGAATGTGTGGCAGTATTTACGTACTAACTGTACAGTTACCCCACATAAACCAGCCTTGCCTTAAGCAGACACGACAAGGGATGCTACAAAGGGCCCCGCATTCCTAGGGGCCCTGCCCAGGCATATTCCCTTGTCTTCAACCCTCCCTCCCCATATTAAAATATGCATTTTGCTGTAGAGGGCTCAGGGTAGCAGCAGTGATTCACATAGGCTTTCTGCCACCTATCCCAGAGCCTGCTCTCTGCTGCATCCCGCCCTTGTGGAAGACGGAAGCTATGTCAGACAGGGGCAGGACGCAGAAGAGTGCAGGCTCTGGGATCAGCTGCAGACAGCCTATGCTAATCACTGCCACGAGCACTCTTCAGAGAAAAACATGTTTTAGGAGAGGTTCGGAGACAGGGGGAAAATACAGGAGTGCCGGGGGGGACCACCCCAAACTGGTCTGAACAGGGCCTTCAATTGGTAAGGCCAGCCCCGTGCCTAAGCAGCAGCATTCTATAAATGTAGGTGCAAAAATGGTGCCTACATTTAGGAGACCAGTTACAGAATGAGGAGGATGGGCCCTCTCAGCCAGGTGACCTGTTATTAAATTAGTTGTATCAAGCAGCATTTTAATTATGCAGGAGAACTTGGGTCAATAATTAAGCAGCAAAAAAATATTTCCCTGATGCAGCATTGGGAGCTGCATGATGATTTACTCTCAGATTAAGATAAGTACATGTGTGAAAAGTGATATGAAAAGGGCTGCTATATATGTGAATGTTCCTGTTATGTAGGAGAAATAATCCACGTTTAAATGCCCTTGTGATAGATATTTAAGAAGGTAAATGTTTCAAAAATTGTTTTTGTGTGAGTCACTATTGAGAACTTCAAAGAAAATGGGGAGGGTTTTTAGCCGATGCCTGAAGAAAGAAGAGCAGGTTTTGATACAGCTACTCCAATATTCTGAGGCTATTTCCTACCCCTTAATATGGTGAATAGATTTCTGAAGGAGTAATTTATACAAAGATTGACAGGATACATTCCAAAGGCGGATATATAAATTACAGTGGATCTTGTTGGAGGTCATTTTACGTCTTTTAGCACTGTTCTCAAACATTTATGATAGTGTAGTTTACCAATGACCAGTGTAGTGGGCTGAGAACCCTGGGAAACTGGGTTCAATTCCCACTGCAGCTACTTGGGACCCTGGGCAAGTCACTTAACTCTCCATTGCCACAGGTACAAAAACTTAGGGGGGCCTTTTACTAAAGCATAGGTCAAGTTATCTGCAACAGGGCCCATGGGAATAAAATGGATCCTGCTGCAGATTAACTCGAGCTAAGCGTTAGTAAAAGACCCCCTTAGATTGTGAGCCCACTAGGGACAGAGAAAATATGTGCATATAATATATATATATGCTAGACTTTGAGCCCGTAAAAACGGGCTATTATAGGAAGGGGGGGTTGAAAGGCCCGCCCCCACCGCCGAGTTCGCCGCTGCCCCTCCGAGTTCACGCCCCCCCACCGAGCCGTCACCACCCACCTTCCACCCGGCCGGGCCCTCGCTCCGCTATTGAAACAGCGAGGGTCCGGGAACGCAGCACTGACCTCTGCTGAGCTGCCGACGTTGGCCTTCGTTCTTCTTCTCTGCCTGTCCCGCCCTCGTGTGACGTAACGTCGTCGAGGGCGGGACAGAGGCAGAGAAAAAGAAGGAAGGGCGATGTCGGCAGCTCAGCAGAGCTCAGTGCTGCGTTCCCGGATCCTCGCTGTTTCAATAGCGGAGCGAGGGCCCGACCGGGTAGAAGGTGGGTGGCGGCGGCAACTCGGGTGGGGGGAGAGTTAGACGGCGGTGTCCCTCCCTCAGCATTAATGCGCAGTACAGACCCTCTGTGTTCCGCCTCCCGTCATCACGTATTGACGTGGGGGCGGGGCAGAGAAGGTCTCTACTGCGCATTTGCGAGTGAGTACGGTCACTCGCCGTTTATATGTTTGATATAAACCGCTTAGGTTGTACCACAGAAATAGGGTTACCATATTTGTGGAGACAAAAAAAGAGGACAGAAAAAATAAACATGGGTGCTAACTTTGCTAAGGAAATATTTAATTGTAGTTAATGAACATACATCAAGGAGTGACTTACTTATAGTACAGCAATAGACAATCTACATTCAAAAACTTCCAGATTTGAGTTTGACTGAGACTGAGCCCAAGCGTACTTGGCAGAAGAGCACATATCCCTCAACAACTTTGGTCGGCTTCTGAAATACATGTGAAAGTCTTTGCATGATATATGCTTAAAGCTGTGTTGAACAAACAAAATTCCTTCAATAGATTCAACCAGCAGAGGAACAGAGAGGGGATCAGCGCTGCATTTCTCTCCCTTTAGCACCCCAATGTGTCCAGACTGACTAATAAGCTAGACATGGTTTCTCTCATTATGTGGGTAGGTGTGTTGGTCATCCTACTATATAAATGAAGAGTGAGCAACGTGCTGTGCATTTGCAGAACAGCTGCGCTGTTCTGCGCATCCATGTCACGTCACAGGTCTCTCTTGACGACGCCCCCTCCAGCGCGAGCCTCCCGACCACATCGCTCACAAGAACAGCCAGTGCTTTAATTTAGTTTAAAATGTACCTGGGGCGGGGCAGGGATGCAATGCCTGGGGCCTCCAGTGGTGTTGGGATGAGGTGGGCGGCGGTTCCCATCGTGGAGATTGAAGACGGGAGTTGGGAGGAAATTGGGATCGCTGGGGGTCTTGAGGCGTTGTTACAGAAATGGAGGGGGGAAGCCCGAAAGCTTGGGGAGTGTTCTGGGGCTCTGATTGGCCCTGCGTCGGCATCTGATGTCGACGTGATGACGTCAGACGCATGTTTCGACGCAGGGCCGGGAAATCCATTCTTTTAAAGGAATCGGCTCCTTTTAAGGAGTAGAGCCGGTTCCGAAAAAGGAGCCGGTTCCGAAGAGAGAAAAGGTCTGGCGTGGGACCGGAGGATGTGGGAGAAGTGCTCCGGCTCTGTGCACATGGTAGTGCTGCTCCCAAGGTTCTCTGTGTCAGTCACAGCTCTGCGAGGGGGAGAAAAGAGGCGCATATACATGCACACACACATATACACACTCTCACTCTCTCTCTCTCTCTTTACATTTCAGAAACAAAACAACTTGCCTGTTGTAACGGGCTTTACGGCTTGTAGGCACATAAAAGAAAAAGAGGACATTTCCCTAAAAATTAAAAATCCTGGAGGACATATCTGAAGATGTCCAAAAAGAGGACATGTCCTCTTAAAAGAGGACATATGGTAACCCTACACAGAAAGGCACTATATCAAATCCATGACCCTTTAAAATGATTACAGCTATGACTAAATCAGAAGGATTCAGTGATCCTTAGTGACTTTGACATCCCACTGACTGACAGACCACAACAGGTTGCTCTCTCTCTTTCAAATGACTTAATGATAGCATATTACTCAGGCTGCAAACATTTCAATGCCATATCATATTGGAACAGTTTTAGTGATCATAAACCTGTTTGGAGATTTCATATAGCACCATTAGCAGATAAGGAATTTATTGTGGAAATGGAGCAGGATATGCTGAAATATTTTTGGTTTTAAATAATCCTGTGGCACTGCATTTAGACAAAATGGGATGTGATGAAATCTACCCATAGATTGGAGTGGACGCAGGCAGGGTATGATTAGTCCACCTTGCCCCAGAAAGCAGCTGGCTACCCACACTGTTAGGAAATACGGGTTAATTGTATAAGCAAGGCAAGTAAATACTGTGTGATATTACAGTTTTGAGTATCATATAACAGGAAAACTCTGTTCAACCTGTTAAATCTGTGGAGAAGGTTTTAACCTCAGGAATGACTTTCTAATTTAGCATCTTGAGACCTTTAGCTCTATTGTCCAAATGAATAATTTGGAAACTTGATTTAAACGGAAATAAAATAATTGCTGTGGCAATTAGAGAAATCTGAGATAGCAAGCTAATAAATCGTTTGTTATTCAGACTAAAATCTGAACATAATTGTTATAGTAACTGAAAGGCAAGAAACAAAAGGAGAGAATAGGGAGGGTCTTTTCAGAGCCATTTTTGAGGATGAAAATGGATTTGTATAATTTGCCCACTCTTTGCACAGAAGCACAGATGTAATACCATTTCACATGTACTTTTCCTGGCTATAGAGGTGGGATTTGGAAGGAAGCACAAGCTTTTGCATTTTTGGAAAGATATATGCATAGTTTTCCTCCGAACAAGATGTTAATGTGTGTGGCATGGGCATAGCCAGCAGCTCATTTTTGAGGGGTGCCCAGGGGTAGACTAGAGGACCACATTTTTCCTCTCTATTCTCCCCCATGCATTAAAAATCTTACCTTTGCTGGTGGGGATGCCCAAGCCCCACTAGCCAAAGAGATCTGCTGCCTGAACCCTGCTGGTGCTGTCTTAGCAGCAAGGAAGTTGTTGGTGTCTTTCTAGCTGCCGCCCACACTCCCTTGCATGCTCAGTTCCTGCAAACATCTTTGCTGCTGAGACAGCACTGGATGGGGGGAGAGGGGTCAGGCAGGGGGTCAGGCAGGGGTCAGGCTTTTCAGCTGGCAGGGCCTGTGCATCCTTGCCAGCCATTCGAGAGTGCTGCAGTCAGTGGCATTCCTAGGGGGGGCTGGCACCCGGGGCGGATCGCCGATGCGCCCCGCCCCCCGGGTGCAGCGCGGACCCCCCCCCGGCGAAAGGACACCCCCGTGAAGGACCCCCCCCCCCGCCAAGTGCACGCCGCCGGGGGGATGCCGTGCGCCTGTCCTCCGTTGTTCCATGCTTCTTCTCTGCCCCGGAACAGGAAGTAACCTGTTCCGGGGCAGAGAAGAAGCATGGAACAATGGAGGACAGGCGCGCGGCACTCCCCGGCGGCGTGCACCCGAGGCGGACCGCACCCACCGCCCCCCCTAGGAACGCCACTGGCTGCAGTTTTAGAGGATCCCAAACCAGGCCGCCAAGTCTGTCCGTCCGTCCCCCACTCCCGTGGCTATGCCGCAGATGTGTGGATACTTTTTACGGCACCTTCCTTTGAATATATGAAACGTTCATAGTGTGAAAAGTACATGAATATTTCTCATGCATGTAGGCAGTTATAAAATTATCCTTCTAAAGCTATTCCCTCTCCATTCAATACTGAAAGTGATTTAACTAGGCAGGAGAGGCAAAGCGATGATATTCAGCGTCACTTACCTAAACAGTGCTGCTGAGTATCACCAGAGACTGCCCCTGAACTGTCTGGTTAGTGCCAGGGAAGTCCTTGTGCAGAGCATGGGAGGGACTGGGGCTTAACTGGTTAGTGACCATATTCAGACCACTAACCAGTTAACTAAACTGATAATAATAGGACAGCAAAATAGCTGTACTAACTTTAGCCATGGAGGTAACTGGGTACCCGTCTGAACAGAGGACAGTGCCCAGTTAACCTTCGGGTGGCGCCAGAGGGATTCTAGCTGCCTCCCATCCTGATCTCCCCTCCTACCCCCTGGAATAGTATAACCTCCCCCTTCCAATCCCCCCTCCCACCCCTACCCCCAAAGATAATCAACCTCTATGGCTGGTGTAACTGCAAGCACCTGTTAGGCACGTAATACCCAGTTACACTAGTATTCTAGAAACGAAAGTCATTGTCTACTTTCTTTTATAGAACAAGCTCCTACTGCATGCCCTCTAGTCGCCTAATTGGAGGGATACAGTTATAGAATTGCCCCCCCCCCCGCCCCGTGAGTCTTGTTCATGGGTTACTCCCAAGGAAATTTTATGACAGGAGACAGCATGAGCCTCATTCTGTGGGCTGAAGCCAGTGGGTGGAACTTGCCGCCATACTGTATGGCCCCGAACGTTCGCAGACACCATTGAAAGCAATAGCAAACTTGTGAGGTTTATGACTGCCTATGTGTGTGTGTTGGGGGGGTTATTTGAAAGCTTCCCATACGTAACCTAAGGGTGGTTTTTTTCACCTCTGATTGGTCTGGGAGTGTGAGCTGCAGTCCGCAGGTGCGGATGCTCTGGAGTGACAGACTTGTTTTTGGAGCTGCGGGAGGCTAAAACACCTCAGGTTACATATGGGAAGCTTTCAAATAAATAAAAAAGCAGTCAAATTAAAAAAAAAACAACCCACACATAGGTAGTCATAAACCTCACAAGTTTGCTATTGTTTTCAATAGCATCTGCAAATGTTTGAGGTCACACAATATGGCAGCTGCACGAGGGAGACAGCTTCAACTTTTTTTGACGTCATGCCGTCTCCTGTTATAAAACTTCCTTGGTTATTCCTTTCTGGCTCTGAAATTGGAACACCCCTTGCTTTGTGCATTAACGTTAATGCAAGTAATTAAAATGTATAAATAATGTTAGCAATTGCACAGCCAACCTAAGCATAGTTTAGAAATACAATGGGTTGGAATATGCTACTAAAATATAGTGCTACAACAACCATAAACCATTCTTAAATGGAGAAAACATTTGGCTGGTAGGCCAGAAGAGATGTTGCTAATGATTTGCAACTGTATCTCCAAAATTCCTGATTCTCAGATTAAGCTCACATCCTTCAAAAATTAGAGAACAGGCCCCGTACTACTGAGTTGACTGTGGTTATTGTACATGTGCCTGCTTTTCAGCCTCTACTGACTTATCCAAATGAAGCCCCACAATTAGGGTTACAATATGTCCGGATTTCCCCGGACATGTCCTCTTAAGATTATATTAAGAGAAGAAAAGAGAGAAAAAGGAGAGGGAAAACAAGGGGGAGGGGCTGGAGGATACAAATCAGAGCATGGAGCCTGCATAAGCCATGAGATACACCAAGTTTAGTACTAATCACTATACAGTGTTAAGGTAAGATACAAGTGGTAGCCATTTTTCCCTATACAAAACAAAACGAGAAGATTTCTTTGTGAGGTGAATTTTTATGTGCCCAGTAACAAGACAGTTCATACAGTTATTCAATACGCATATAGGTGTGTTCAGAGATGAAGTTTGGGCAGAGCATAGGTGGAGTTGCAATTTATATGTACTGTTTACAACATTTGCATGTTGTGCTGCTATACATATGTGGATGATTTAAATACCACAGCTGGCATTTAATAAAAAGCATTGAAGGTGGGGTTTAAATATTGGCCCCTTACATTTTCAGCTTAGTTTGTGGGTAAACGTATAGCCTGGTATGGTGCTGTGGAAGCAGAGGAGTAGCCCATTGGTTACAGCAGTGGGAACGGCCCAAGTTCAAACACCATGGTGGTGCCTTGTGGCCCTGGGCAAAACATGTAACCCTCCATGCCTTGGGAGAAAGCAAATGCAAACCAATCCTCTATCATGCCAAGGAAATCACAAGAGGGGATCCCTCATTGTATGCTCACCAGGAGTCAAATCTGAATCATGGGCACATCTGGGTCTGGATGGTGTTGTGGCATGAGATTACATCCAGCCTTCTGAATATAATTCTGTCCCTGTCCTGGAGTTCCAGTGGGTATTGTGGTCACTCTTACATGGGTACCTGTTCCTTTTTACTAAACTAAAATGAAGCCTGGGGCCCACAGTGCATAGCCCACCTGAGAAAATCAGAACACATTCCTGTTTAAGAAAAACTCTTTCAATAGGCCTTATCCCTCAGTAGACACTGTGCTCTTGAAAGTGATATCTGAATTGAAGTGCAGGGTTTTTTTTTTCTTTTTTGTCCTTAAGGGTTGTCAGGGTTAAGCCTCAGTGGAGACTAGGGTCTTTTCTTATGTTACATTACAGGGTATCAAGGAGCAGGCTGAGATGCACAAAAGTTAAATGAGTATTAGGAAATACCCGTTTGAACAATACAAGCTCGCTGACAGATTCACAGCTGTTATCTGCAGCAAACCATGGCCTCAGACCTGCAGGGCTTCCAGTCTCTTAACTCCACAGAGAGCTTCAGTTTCACGCCTGCCTTTTTAAGTTATGTCAAAAAACCATTTTAGCTCTTTTGTTTCTGCTGCTGTCAACCTGGGGGAATAGAACTACATTCTCGAGATGCTAAATTAGAAAGTCATTCCTGGGGTTAAAAACTTTTCCACATCTTTGACAGGTTGAACAGACTATTTCACTGTACGGAATTTTCTTGTTCATTAGTTATACAATACTCAAAGCCTTAATGTCACACAATATTTGCTTGCTTTGCTTATACAATTAAGCAGTATTTCCTAACAGTGTGTGGATATTTCTTAGCCAGTTGCTAAGGAGGAATGATCAGAAGGTTCCAGGCAGTTCTATAACCACAGTCTCCTGATGACAATGAGGTAAATTTTCATAGATGTGCATTTATTTTTTTTTTAAAGTCCTTTTCTAGCAGTTCTTGTCTTCCCAGTTCCTTTATTTGTCCCTTTTTTTTTAGGGGGGAGTCTTAGTGGTTGGTACTGAGAAGGGAGGAGGAAGATAGAGAATAAAGGAGGGAGAAAGGAACTGGTGGATGGAGAGGGAGAGAGATGGAAAATTGTCCACAGAGTAAATGCAGATCTCAAGAGGAGAGAAATTGAAAAGGGAGAGTAGGTAAGAGGGGCAGAAAGATAGAGAAAGGAGGAAGATAAAAGGGGAGGGAGGGGAGGACAGGATCAGAGTAGAGGAAGGGAAGAAGGGGTCAAGGAGGGAAAAGTGATTGGGAGGAGAAAAAGGACTCCAAGATCAGGACAGGGAGGAGCAATGTACTCACACCCCTCCTCCCTATATTGATTCCTTCTCTCACTCATATTCCACAGCCCCTTCAGTCTCCCTAGGCACTCCCTTCTGATCTCCTCACTCTCCCCACAGCTCCTCCAAATCACTCACTCACCCTTGCCTCTCCTACTTGTTCACTCTCCTGTTGACCCTCTTACTTTTCCCCTTACCCTCCCTTCCGCTCACTAATTCTTCTTTGTCACACATCCATTCACTCACTCTCTTTCCTTTATCACTCATCCTCTCAAGCTGTCTTTGCCTCTCCCATCCAGTCAAGCTCTCCCCAGCTGCCCCCTCCATCCCCATCCCTTGCCACCATAATTCACCAGGATTGTGCTGCACAGTGCCACCCCCTTTCCCAGAGAGAGACAAGGCATGTTGCTGCTGCTCCAGCTCTCCATCTCCCATGGTGATTCTGTGAGGAATGAGGAATTCCACAAGAAGGGCTAGACTGCACAGAGCAAGAGCATATTCAAAAGCATGGATTAATGAGACAAAGCCAACATGGATTTAGTGAAGGAAAATCTTGCCTCACCAATCTACTACATTTCTTTGAAGAGGTGAACAAACTCGTGGATGAAGGTGAGCCAGTTGATATTGCGTATGTGGATTTTCAAAAGGCATTTGACAAAGTACCTCATGAAAGACTCCAGAGGAAACTGGAGAGTCATGGGAGAGTAGGTAGTGGCCTATTGTGAATTACAAACTGGTTAAAAGAAAGAAAACAGAGAGTAGGACTAAATGGCCAGTATTCTCAATGGAGAAGGGTAGATAGTGGGATTTCACAGGGGTCTGTGCTGGGACCACTGCTTTTTAACCTATCTATAAATGATCTAGAGATGGGAGTAACTAGTAAGGTCATCAATACTGCTGACAACACAAAGTTATTCAAAGTTGTTAAATCGCAAGAGGATTGTGAAAAATTACAAGAGGACATTACAAAACTGGGAGACTGAACATCCAAATGGCAGATGACATTTAATTTGACCAAATACAAAGTGATACACGTGGGAAAGAGGAACCTGAACTACAGCTACATGATGCAAGGTTCCACATTAGGAATCACCGACCAGGAAAGGGAGCTAGGTATCGTTGATGATACGTTGCAACCATCTACTCAGTGTGCGGCGGCTAAGAAAGCAAATAGAGGGTTAGGTTTCATCAAATCATATCAATGTTTGAATACCAGGGTTCAGTAAAGTTTATATTCTAGGTGAAACAAAAGCCGATAATGTTACTGTGAGGTATGAGAACAATTAAAGACCATTGGTGTAATGCATGAGACCAAAAACATTATAGGAAAGGATAATGGATATTAGGAAAGGAATGTAAAACAAAAATTAGGACATTATAATGCCTTTGTATCGCTCCATGGTGTGACCGCATCTCAAATATTGTGTGCAACTCTGATCACTGCATCTTAAAAAGATATAGTGGTATTAGAAAAGGTACAGAGAAGGGTGAAGAAAATGATGAAGGAGATGGGACAACTTCATAGGCGGTCGGTGGACCAACTGTTTGGGGAGGCTAAAGGGGGCGGGGTTAGGGGTGGGGCTTAAATCCATAATTGTCTGATAACACAGAAAAAAAAAATAAAAGTCACAATACCTTTTATTAAATTTAGATATTAGCTATGTATCATATGTCAAAGAATAAAGTGGTTGCTCAAAGCATATACTAACCACAATCGCTCAACTGCAAAACACTATGCACAACTTTGTGCAAAAACACACTCAGAACCTTACTGTACCATAAATATTACACTGGGCAGAACCTAATACACCAATATACCACCCACACGTAAAATGCAGACCGTCAACAATATGAAACAAGGGATCATAATATCACAATTCTCATGTAGAGCCACAAAACACCCTAATTCATGTTTAATGTGGGATAAAATGCCATAAATAAGTAAATACATTTAAACTTTTAATGTTGAGCACCTAATTCTCAAAGTGGACATATTCCAAACACTGCCCTCCCCTCCATCCACCCATGTCCAGCAACCTTCCTCTCCCCTCCCCTCCATCCACCCTTGTCCAGCCAGCAACTCTCCTCTCCCCTGCTCTTCCCTCCATCCACCCATGTTGAGCCAATAACTCTTCTCTCCCCTGCCCTCCCCTCCATCCTCCCATGTCCAGCAACCCTCCTCTCCCCCCTGCCCTCCCCTCCATCCAGCAATGTTAACTTCCAGCCCCCCCCAATTCCCGATCCCTCGCTCGTCCATCCCGTCTGCCCTCAGCTCCGCCCCTAGCCCTTGTTTGCTTCCTGCCGCTGCCCTACCTTTAAATATTGTATTTTCTTCCAGTCGCGGCGCCATTATTAAAAGCAGAAGCAGCAGGCTCGGCTCCAGCCTTCCCTCGCATGGCTCCGCCCTCTTCTGACGTATTTCCTGTTTGCGCGAAGGCGGAGCCATGCGAGGGAAGGCTGGAGCCGAGCCTGCTTCTGCTTTTAATAATGGCACCGCGATTGGAAGAAAAATACAATATTTAAAGGTAGGGCAGCGGCAGGAAGCAAACGAGGGCTAGGGGGGAGCTGAGGGCAGACGGGATGGACGACCTGAGAAGCGGGGAAGTCTGCAGCTCGTCGCGGGGTGGGGGCAGCAGGCAAAGAAGGTCACAGTTGGGCTGGGGAGGCTTAGACTCCCCAAGCCTCTTATACGGGGGGTCTATGGATGACTTCCCTATGAGGAAAGGCTGAAGTGGCTAGGACTCTTCAGCTTGAAGAAAAGATGGCTGAGGGGAGATATGATAGAGGTCTATAAAATAATTAATGGAGTGGAATGGGTAGACGTGACTCACTTTTTTACTCTTTCCAAAATTACTAGGATTAGGGGGCACGCAATGAAGCTACAAGTAGTAAATTCTTTAAAAAATCAGAGAAAATATTTCTTCACTCAACGTGTAATTAAACTCTAGAATTTGTTGCCAGAGAATGTAGTAAACGCAGTTAGCTTAGCAGGGTTTTAAAAAGTTTTGGATAACTTCCTAAAAGAAAAGTCCATAAGCCACTATTAAGATGGACTTGGGGTAAATCCACTGATTATTTCTAGGATAAGAAGCATAACATATATTGTACTCTTTTGGGATCTTGCCAGGTACTTGTAACCAGGCAAGAAACAGGATGCTGGGCTTGATGGACCTTCGGTCTGTCCCAGTATGGAAATGCTTATGTTCATAGGGTAGCCTTTCCTGTGTCATCAGTAGTGTGCACTTATTGCTTAATAGTGTGTCCTGTTGTCAGTAATTTGCCTTATTTATGAATAGGTGGATCTACAATGCAATAGGGAATACTATTGAGCATTCCATAACAGGTCATTTAAATTTATGCACCAATTGCCCGCATAAAGTTACAGAATATTGCCATCCATGCAGGTAAGTGTACACATCCATATAAATGGTAACATCCCACCTAATCGCTATTTTGCTGTTATGCATTTAAATGGTATAAGACTAGATTCTATATATCACGCCTAAACAAATCGGTACTGAAATGAAATTCATCTAAGCATATTCTAAGAAGTAATCCTTAATTTAACCATACTATTTAGAATAAACCTAAATTTCCAAACAATATATAGAATATGGCAAGTGCTGGTCCACACCAGGGGCGTAGCCAGACTTCGGTGGGAGGGGGTCCAGAGCCCGAGGTGAGGGGGCACATTTTAGCCCCCCCCCCCGCCATTTTTTACCCCCCCCACTGCCGCCACCAACAACTTTGACCCCCCCCCCCCGCCGATGACTGTCTCGACCCCCCTCCCTCCACCAACCCTCCCCTGCTGCCGTTGGCTAGCTTTGCTGGCGGAGGACCCCAACCCCCACCAGCCGGGGTCCTCTTTTTCTGGCGCAAGGCTTCATTCTGTTTCTGTGAGTCTGATATCCTGCAAAGGTAGCCGACAGCAGCGGCAGCGGGGAGGGTTAGCGGCGGGGGGGGGGGGGCGAGAGGGTCGTCGGCAGGGGGTCCAGGGCCAAATCTACGGGGGCCCAGGCCCCCATGGCACCACGTAGCTACTCAACTAGTCCACACAACTAAATGTAGTCACGGGCAGTTACGTAAAGTAAAACTTGATGTAAATCCCAATGCCTAAATTAGGTGCAGTCCAGGTGTATTCTATAACATACACACCTACTTTTCAACTATGTTACTTAGAATTTACACGCAGTACTTTATAGAATATGATGATTAGACAGTCCTGTGAATAAATTCTAATAGTAATTACTGTCAATAATTGCTTGTTAATTAGAAATTATTGGTGCTGATTGGCTTGTTAACTAATAATAGAACTGTATTTGCACATACGTTAGTTGTGCTATATAGAATCTGGGGAATAATACATAACTGTTAGAGGGGTGCTCACAAGGGAGGAGCATGGGTGGACCATAGATGGGGCCGACAGTTATGAGGGCAACTTACAGAATAGGTTCACTACCCATCTTATGCAGTCACCTAAATGGAATTCTGTTATAAAATTGCCTCCTTTTTGAGCAGTAGGGTGCCCTATTGCGCTATCGTGCACACAATTGATGACATTGTCCCCAAAAGAATGTAGCATACTATCAGCCTTATTTTCGAAAGTGATGGGTGCCCATACTTCGACCCAAATCGGGAGATGGGCACCAATCTCATAAAGGCGCCCAAATCGGTAGAATCAAAAGCCGATTTTGGGCGTCTTCAACTGCACTCCGTCGCGGGAACAAACAAAGTTGACGGGGGCATGTTGGAGGCGTGGTGAAGGCGGGACTGGGGCGTGTTTATCGGCTGAGGAGAGATGGGCGTCCTTGGCCGATAATCGAAAAAAGAAAGGCGTTTTTACCGCGAATTTGGGTCACTTTTTTTGGACCCTTTTTTTTCATGAACACGTCCCAAAAAAGTGCCCTAAATGACCAGATAACCACCGGAGGGAATCGGGGATCACCACCCCTGACTCCCCCAGTGGTCACTAACCCCCTCCCACCAAAAACAAAACCTAACGACTTTTTTTCCAGCCTGTATGCCAGCCTCAAATGCCATACCCAGCTTCATCACAGCAGTATGCAGGTCCATGGAGCTGTTGTTAGTGGGTGCAGTGGGCTTCACCTAGGTGGACCCAGGCCCATCCCCCCTACCTGCTACACTTGTGGTAGTAAATGGGAGCCCTCCAAACCGCCCCCAAAACCCACTGTACCCACATCTAGGTGCCCCCCTTCAGCCATAAATGCTATGGTAATGGTGTAGTGTTGTGGGCAGTGGGTTTTGGGGGGGCTCAGCACCCAAGGGAAGGGAGCTATGGACTTGGGAGGTATTTAACTTTTTTTTTACTTGTTACAAGTGCCCCCTAGGGTGCCCGGTTGGTGTCCTGGCATGTGAGGGGGACCAGTGCACTATAAATCCTGGCCCCTCCCACGACCAAATGCCTTGGATTTGTTCATTTTTGAGCTGGGCGCCTTCGTTTTCCATTATTGCTGAAAAACGAAACCGCCCAGCTCAAATCCACACAAATCTGATGCATTTGCCCGGCACAAACCGTATTATCGAAAAAAAAGATTTCGAAAATACGGTCTGTCCCGCCCCTTCACGTACCCGTTCTCGGAGATAGACGCCCATGGAGATGGGCGTTCGCGTTTGATTATGCCCCTCTATGTCATACTTTGTATTATTGTTTGAATATTTTTACCGCTGTAATTGTCTATTGCTTATGTTTGACTTATTCTTGCTGTACACCGCCTTGAGTGAATTCCTTCAAAAAGGCAGTAAAAAAATCCTAATAAATAAATGGGAAAGCAATTTTTACAAAGCCAGAATAAAATAAAGAATATTTGGGGAACTAAACAAAACAAAACTTTCTGGCCTGTACACTCTTAGAAAACATAAAAGCGGTGATGTTCAACAGAGCAGGTGCACGCACGTACTAAGAAAAAACAGTCCCCAGATTACAACGTATGTATCATTCAGCATTTGAAGCATTCCATTACCGGTACCAGCACTTTGCTTGTTATTCTTTCTAATAACTAATCAAAATGAATTTATGGCAGTAGCAGCTTCTATTGGAATTCCCTCAGCAGCACATTATGGGAAGATTACAATAAAGTATTACCCAGCTCCTGGGGAGAGATTTATAGGACCAGTGCAGCGGCATACGATGGAGTGTGCATCAATTAAAGGAATGCAATGCACAGACCCAAACAGGTGAATTGCAAGGTGCCCTCAGTACCAAGAAGGAGCATGAAAATCCTTACAGGACATCATGGGACCCAATTTATCACCTACATAGCTTTAAAGCTATAATTCTGTACAAACCTCAGCTCTGTTTACTGTACTGTCACACATCTTGTCAAGATCCCAAAAGAGTAACACGGATTTCATGCTGCTTATCCCAGGAATAAGCAGTAGGGACTGAAGAATTTGAAGGCACTGCTCCATGAAACTGCGGAACATTTGTGAAGACTGATATCAGGAATTGGACTAAAGTGGTAGAGCTGGAATAATGCACCTGTGGGACTTCAGCCTCTCATGGTCAAAGGCAGGATCATCACCAGGAAACAAAGCACCCCACAATCCTTGCAGCCACCTCCCCAACTCCGATAGCACATTTACTTCCACCCCAGCTGACTGCACAATTCCCATGGATGGCCTCCAAGCTGGGGAAGGCTGGGCTCCTATTAGCCCTTTTGGGAAGCATGCCATGTGGACATGTCCATGGGTAGAGAGTAGCATATAGAAACGGGCCGTGCATAACAGGGATCACTCTTCTGGCCTCCATCCTCCAGTGCTCCCCATCTTGAAGCCCTGGGCAGTAGCCCAACTTGTCCACCAGTATCTACAGCCTTGGCCACAGACACATTTTTGCACCCTAGTCTTGATTTTTATAATTCTCATCCCAAGGAACAGAGCCTGGCATACTTAGAAAAAAAAGTAGCATGGGGACAATTTTTTTCATAAATCTAGACCGTTCACCAATAAAAATAATAAAAAATTAAAATTAAAAAACATAACTAACACACTGAATAATAACTACTGTTTGTCTTATTTTGCACTCTTCGGGAGGGGGGGGGATTTTATAAAGTATTGTTTTGTGTATAAAATACCATTTATAGGGGGCAACAGAAGAATGTGCTGGCCTACCAGAACAGGAGAACTGAGGCTTTGTTGAACAACACAAGGGGCATGACCTAAGGGGCAGATTGAGCCCCTTTTAAGACCCAGTGGAGACATTTAAAGTTGGTATAGCACTCCTGGACTCAGACATCAGGTAAGTATTTTTTTCTTTTCACGCTGATATTGGATCTGCCCTTCCACATTGAGTGCTGGTTACTGTATAATCTTTATGGCTAAAGTGAAATTGAGAGCTCCTGCACTCTCTACACAAGTTTTGAAAGGCCCTATGAATATACGTATTCCCTCAGGTGGAATTCAACATATGGATTTGAAGATCTTACCCTCTTCTCCTTCTGAAGGAGCATCTTTGAGCTCCATGGATCAAACTTTTCTGCTCCCTCCCTCTTTTATGAGGCTTGAACCTGTATTCCCAGTTAAGGAGACTTCTGAGTTGAAAGATGTCAGGGTCACTAATGTAGCCTAATGTTTAATGTAGTGAGCAGAGAACCTGGGGAACTGGGTTTGATTCCCACTGCAGCTCCTTGTGTCCCTGAGCATGTTGCTTAATTAACCCTCTATTGCCCCAAGTACAAAACTTAGATTGTGAGCCCACTAGGGACACAGAAAGTACCTGCAAATAATATATGTAAACCACTTTGACTGTACCTCAGAAAGGAGTGGCCTAGTGGTTAGGGTGGTGGACTTTGGTCCTGAGGAACTGAGTTCAATTCCCACTTCAGGCACAGGCAGCTCCTTGTGACTCTGGGCAAGTCACTTAACCCTCCATTGCCCCATGTAAGCCACATTGAGCCTGCCATGAGTGGGAAAGTGCAGGATACAAATGTAACAAAAAAAAACCCATGACCCTTTACCAAAAGTGGTAATATTTCTGATTCCATAGCTCCTTCTTCAATTTCAGCCCTTCAGAATATCTTAAAAGATATGGGAATGAGGGCCTTCATCAAGGTACTGTCAATCAGCCACATTCTTTTACTAATGAAATTGTGACTGAATTTGCTGTACATTTAGGGCCCGATATTCAGCCAGCAGTGGGCAATGCGTTTGCTGTACCCTGCTGGTGTTAAACCCATATATTCAATGATGGGCCACTTCCAGCAACCAGCATTGAATATCCAGGTTTATTCTGGCTGCTAAAAAGTTAACCAGCTATGTCAATATTCAGCACTAACCATATGGACAAAGATAGGCCTGCCTATTTTGACTGCTCAACATAGCCGGTTTGGTGCTGAATACACACACCTAACCAGCTATGTTGAGCGATATAGCCGGTTAACAACTAGCAGCTAACTGGGAGGAAACCAGTTATCTCCCACTAAATATCTGCGGCTAGGTGCTTAAACGCTATTTAACTGGCCAAGAGTCGTTCCTGGCCAGATAAGTAGTTTTGAATATCAGGAGTACAGAGAATAGTAAATCTCTAAATAGATGTTTTTCTAGTTTAGAAATTCAGATCTCCTCTTTACAATCTTTGGTGTCAACTGGCCATTAAGGACAATCTTAACTGGTACCACCAAACTGAGGTGTTAAAAAATCTTATGAGGAAGAATAAGTTACGTTTGTTAAATTTCCCATGATCGCCTTTACTCTCTCCTGAAATTCTTTTTAGGAAGTATCTCAAAGATGTTTTGAATATTGCCTGCTCAGAGCAGATTGTATTGTCTAAACTTTCTTTTGTTTGAAATCAGACCTCAGTTCAGAATATGGTAGAGAGAAACTGCAATGTTCTGGTGCCCACCAGGGGCGTAGCTACGGGCGGGCAGCGCCGATAGCAAATTGCAAGCACTGCCGTGGGGGTGAGACAGAGACTGTGAGGTGCAGGAGGAGGCGGTGCCACTAGCGTTAAATGCAAGCGCTGCTGCGGGGGTGGGAGAGGGTAAGGAAGACAGTGGTGTGCTGGCCCTGCAAGGTGAGGGAGCTTAAGGGAAGGGAGAGGTTCTGGACTTTTTTTGGAGGGGTAAGGAAGATGCGGAGGTGCTGGCCCTTGGAGGGGAGGGGCCTGAAGGGAAGAGAAAGGTGCTAGACTTGTGAGGGGCAGGGGGTTAGAGAGAATGGAAGGGAGAGAGGTACTGGACTTGTATGGGGGAGGTTGGAGGGAAGGGGAGAGGTGCTGGATTTGCAGGGGGGTTGGAGGGAAGGGGAGAGGAGCTGGATATGCAGGGGGGGTGGAGGGAAAGGGGAGATGTGCTGGATATGCAGAGGTTGAAGTGAAGGGGAGAGGTGCTGGACATGTAGGGGGGCTGAATGAAAGGGAGAGAGGTGCTGAACATGTAGTGGGAGGCTGGATGAAAGGGAGAGAGATGCTGGACATCTTGCCAGAGTTGATTTTAAACATGGCTGGGGTCCAGAACAGAAATCTAGAAAAGGGCCCCAAAGTCCATTACCAGGCTGCACCTTCAGCTTCCAGCAGGTGGGCTTTCTCTGGCCAGGGAGCCAAGCACAATTGCCCTACTTGAAACCCCTAACACCATCCCTGGCATGTGCTGTCTTTATATTTTGCACAGTAGGAAATGCCTTTCTTTTTTGTTTCTCTGGTGTTGTACTACACGCAAGGTCTGGTTTCTTGGGGGTTCCTGTTTAATTTATATTTCTAGAGTTTGTGGTCACTTATTCTAATCTGTATTTGGCATTTGTGTTCTCTGTGTGTGACTGAGGTATTCCGTTAGCATGGAGTTTCTATTTAGCATTCTGTAGTAATTTGGCTTATTCAGCTTTCCTGATAAATGTATTTGCATTTTAGGGCCCCACTATAATATTTAAGGCACTTCCTCTTCATAGGTAGGATCCTTGTGTTTGGAAGTTAGTGTTGGCATAGTAGATATGCTGTGGGTTCTGAGTGGCTTTTGTTTTATAGATATTTTAAAAATTATTTTATAATATGTCTGTTATTGAGATTACACTAGAAACCAAAATGTCTTTGTATGATGAGTTTTATGGGAAATGTCCTTGCTGTGTTCTGTATCCATTGTTGGTGGAGGGCCAGGAGGTTCTCTGGATGCAGAATGTGTTTGGCTTCAATACCATATGTGTGTTGAAGGATCATGGCTCAATGGGGCTGAAGTGCAGTCTATTGTACTTCCCTTAGCTCATAGGAGCCAACTTTTCAAAATTAATGGGGGTGCTAAGCCCAATGGAAATAACCCTTCCCTGGACAGATACAAGGAATTTTCTCAATATTGGGGGTGCTCAAGCACCACAGCACCCACAGAGTCGGCTCCAATGCCTTAGCTCTCAATTGGGCAACCACTGAAGCTTGAACTGCAACCCTCATTGAAGTTATGGGGAGTGAGGTAGAGGTCGAGCATGGAGTGGGGTAGGAACAGGGCATAGGTGCATCAGGTTACTGTTTTTTCTTTTTCAAAAAAAGTTGTAGTGCCCACCCATCCAATCTGTTGCCCCACCCAAAAATTGCCTTTTGGCTATGCGACTAGTGCCCACCAGGACAGGAGATTTCATGGAAGATTCTTCTGATACTTTTTCCTCTAGAGCTACCCTCTTAGTTACCTTTTCTTCTGAGGCTGATGTATGTTGAAAACAGATTTTACCTTTTAAATCTAGATTGCTAGCATTGGGGTAACATTCTTTTTACAGTTCCCATGTAAATGTATAATTTTCGTAAAAAGAAAGGATAATTACACCTTTTTTGATCCTGTGCAACTTTAGAATTTTTTTCACAATAGAGAAATTTCCTCTTCTTCCTCAGCTTAAAGGCATTTAGTAGAGAGTGGGTAGGAGTCAAGTTTAATATTGATACTGGCTAACTGATATGAATAATGAAGTATCATTATTCTATTTGCCTAGATATGCATGATTTTTTTTTACCTTTTTGTTGCACCTGAAAAGAGGATTATATTCAGTTCTTTTCAGATTTCTTTGTATTTTTGCCTTTATTTTTGTGGCTTTTGAAACTGAATGTCCTAGATATGTGGACAGCAATTCTATAAAGGAAAACTTATATTTAGGCACCTAGAAGAGGCCTGTTTGGAGCCTATTCTATAACGGAAAGTAGATATCTACTTTTCTTTATAGAATGTTAGTGTAACTGGGTATATACACACGTGTGTGCTTAGGTACGAGCATTTACATCAGCCATTGAGCTAGTGACTAGGTCAGGGGAGATAACACACATATCTCTATAAGTATGTAACCAGTATAGACACACTTAGCTACTGTCTAGGCCGCACCACTGATGGATCTGCCAATCCCGCCCCTTCTAACATGGACTTCCTGTCTCTGAGGAGTGGGGCGGGCACAGCCATAAGCGGTGTGTCTTAGACAGCAATTCCGCATCTTTATGCTACTTTTTTCCCGCTGGGAAGTGGCTTTGGGTATAGAAGATGCAATATTTAAATCCAGTATTAAGACTCTTAAGGAACCACAGCAGTCAAACTGTAAAACAATGTTTCCCTTAATTTAAAAGAACACTTACCCTTGGACAGCTTCCACCTTTGCCCTATCTTTCATGGTAATTCTTTTTATTATTACCTACACCTGTAATCAGCCCTTAAAAAAAAAAACTGGAGCATTGTTTACCACTTCAGCTGAAATACAGAGGTGATTATGCAAGCCTACACTGTATACAGGTCAAGGCAGAGTTAACTATGTTCCACTGCACTGACTGCAGAATTTATCACCTTCATCTGTTTGCTATTAGAATACTTAAAGTATTGTGTGGGGTTGAGTCAAGGCAAACAACCTAAAGTGTGAACAGGACTGATCTGACTGAAGGGCAATGTTTCTTTTACCTCTTGGAAGAAGGGTCAGGATAAATAGCCAGGGTTCTAGTGGTAAGAGGCCCAGGTGCTTCTGGTGGGAGTCACAGGATTCCTGATGGCGGTGCAATTTACAGTGGTACTGATGGTGGCACAGTAAAATGTATTTATTTATTTACCACATTTATTCACTCACTACATCAAAAGAGTGTGAAGCAAAGTACAAGATAATACACAACAATAATAGACACAAATAGAGTAACGCAGAAAATTGTGGCAGATAAAGAACAGCATGGACCATGCAGTCTGCCTAGAAAGGTGGCCAGGATTGTACCTGGGACTCCATGTTGTTTATCCTCCATTTGTTTTTAGTGTTGTAACTGATGCCTGGTTCAATCTACCCCCCCCCCCCCAAGTCTCATACCTTTCTTTAAAGTGTGAATGTAATTTTACTGTAAGTAGAAATGCCCTATACTTTTATTCCATCTTCATGTTATATAGGGAACCTCTGTGTTTAACCTATGCCTTTATTGAATTCTGTCACTGTTTTTTGACCCCACCATTTCCCATGGAAGGGCATTCCAGGCATCCACCACCCTTTCCATGAGAAAATATTTCCTGATTTTGCTTTTACGTTTCCCTCCTTGCAACTTCATTTCATGTCCTCCAGTGCTACAGCCTCTCCGTTTTTGGAAAAAGTTGTTTTGCTTGTTCACTGCCATAACAGTATATTCACAACTTCTGCACTTGTAGTGATTTGCGCAAAACTACAAAACAGAACAATAATAAAATATAGTCAAATAAAACAAAAAGAAAAAAAACATAATACTACTAGATTTGCTCCCTCAGCAGTTCAGAGAACTCTCTCTAAGTCTGCCTCTTCTATAATGTAAACAGTTCATTATTATACCCATAACACTATCAGAGGATTTTTATTCATTTGCAAAATGTGAAATAGTGACTTTCCATGTGGAGTACCATGAGGAGAAAATTCTATATATCTTCCTCATTGTCTTCAAATGCCACTTGGTGTGCGTCCGTTACACGCGCCCGAAAAAGTATTTTTCAGACGTACGTATCGGACGTGCGCCAAAAATGAAATTACCCCAAGGGCCATGTGGTAACCAGGCGATAACTCCATTTTGGCACACATTGGGAGCGCTTAGGCGCCTACGCGATTAGTAAGAGGGCCCCTCTATTTTTACAGCTTCCAGGTTCAAAAGTGCCAATGCTCTACTTATAAAGCTTCACCGGCTGCCCATTGAAGCCTGCTCAGTTTTAAGTTATGTCGTTCGGTGTTTTCTATTCTTCATAGCTCAGCCCCATTATAAATGATACCTATGATTGTGTTATCAGGTAAGAACTATGTATTTAGCTCATGACATTATTTGAGTTTACAATTCCCCTCGCTTCAAGGGGTTAAATGCAAAACTGAGTTGGAAGCATCTTGGACCTATCAAACCGCCAAGTGGTGAAACAAACTACTGAAATATATTAGCCATCAACTACGTGATTTTTCGGAAAGTTTTGAAAACTTGGCTGTTTGAGAAGCTGATATTGTCTTGATAATAGAAGGTGCTTTCTTTTGTCAATACAATTAATTTGGACATCGCTGTTCTGAGGTTCTCTGGATGTTATTGTTTAGGCTTTTTAATATGCTGTAATTCTAATATTATTTAATTTAATTTGGAATTTATAACCCGCTTTACCAACAAAGTTCTAAGCGGTTTACATTTAACAGTATGTTATCAAAAGATTAATTAGTAATAACTTACAAAGGAACTGTTTAGTATACAGTAAACAATATTACATTACATCTTAACTAACTAGACATGGTTGAGCATAATTGTTTACGTAAGATTGTATTTAATATGAAATTTGATAGTCTTTGGAACTCATAGTCTATAATGTAGACCCTTCGTCATTTTTATTGGGACAAGCTTAGGTTCCGTGTGAGTGTTCTGCTAGGTTTAGCAGGTGGTTTCATGTTTCATCTTCCGTGTCTTGTGTAGATGTGGGGTTAGCTTTTCTGAGGTTGAGCCAAAGTGTTTCTGGAATAGTTTTAACTGAGCTTCTGAAATGCAGACAGTCTGTTATTAACCTTATGCCTTGCGGCAGTAAGTTCCACAGTTCCGCTCCTTTGCCTGTAATTTTCATGTTGTGAGTTTTCTTTCTTCGGCATTCTTGTGAAGCTGGCATAACCAGTTTGATTTCCTTTAGGACCTTAGGGTTCTTTTGGGCTGATGTAGTCCTACTTCTTTCAACGTAGGCCATACTGATCCATTTATGGTTATTGCAGCATATAAGTATCGGATGTAATGCGATGTAAAAAAAAGATAGCTGCCAGGAATTCCCGCTTCAGTCTTGTGACACATGTATTTTGTGGCTCTACCCTAGTAATCTTGCCATATGAATATACTGTAGATTTACAAGTGTAAATCCTGGCTCTATAAAATTGGATTTCAATATTTATTCAACACATGTGCCTAAATTCTGGTATTTACACATGTAAATTACAACTAAGGCTTTTAAAATAAGGGCCTTAGTCTGTGATAAAGAACTATCCTGTGTGGAAACTCTCCGGGAACTGCCAGAAGAGCATCCACAAAAGTTAGTGCACAGGCTTTGCGTTTATCCTGCATTAACTTTTGCATCTAATGTGCAGCAAGCACAAAACTTTACTGTACTTTAGTAGGCAGGCCCCTTAATCCAACACGCAGACCCTGCCTCCTGTTTTACCATCATCTTTTGGAATAATAGCATTTATGGTGGTAAAAGGAGTGGCAGGGGTGCTAGTGATATTCATGACAGTAGAGCTGATGGTGGTGTTAACAGTGACAGTGGTGCAACAGTAGGGTAGTGACAGTGGTGCTGATTAGAATGACTGGTGCTAGTGCTGTCATTCTTAGTGGTAACTTAGTGGTAACTGTGAAACGTATGCGACTCAAATCTACTTATCAGGGCCGCCGAGAGGGGGGGCAAAATTCCCCGGGCCCGGGACTCCAAGGGGGGCCCGGCACCGGGGTCAGGCCGCCGGCGCTGCAGTCCCCGGTCTCACCTGCCTGCCTCCTTGGCTCCGGGCCCCCTGCATTCAAAGCGGCAGTCGCAGATCGCCTCTCTTCTGGTCTTCCCTCCCTGTGTCCTGCCCTCGCGGAAACCGGAAGTTACATCACATGAGGGTGGGAAACAGGGAGGGAAGGCCAGAAGAGACGCTATCTGCGACTGCCGCTTTGAATGAAGGGGGCCCGGAAACGTGGAGGCAGGCAGGTGAGACCACGAACTGTAGCGTCGGGGGGGGAGTAACGGGGGCGGCAGCGGCGGTGGGGGGCGGAGGCAGGGCAGCGAGGGGGCGGAGGCCGGGCCGCCTTGCCCTGGGCCCAGCCTAGTCTCTCGGCGGTCCTGCTACTTATTACTACTCGTATATACAACTCAATGGCAGTTGAAGGAAGAAGGTGACACAATGGAGACCCGATATTCAGACAGTCCCCTTGACAAAGCTGGAACAGCGAAACAGGCACCTGTCGGGGTGTCATGATTCGGGGTGTCAAAACTCGTTGATAGGGTGTGAAAATATGACTACACACCAGAAGAGTACAGATAAGTGATAATTGCTAGCCTGCCAATACTAGCACTGTTATGATTTAAGATTCAGGCATAAGGATCGTGGCATAAATTGCCGTGAATAGCAATAGATAAGTCGGCACAAGACAAAGAAAAAAAGTTTGATAAAAAGATAAAAAATTTAAATATTGAATTGTGACCAAGTACAGATGAAAGGAGGAAGGGGGTTTTGTCAATAATTACAGACCGGCACAGAATGAGCCTCACCGGTGAGTGAGTAAGAAATTATCCTGTGACTATATATGAGACTTCCCCTTATAAAAACAATAAGTTAGAACAATTAACGAGAAAAACATAACAGCAACAGACTCCAAGTTGATCGATTTACCATTGAGTTGTATATTCTTAGTGGTAACAGCTGTGCTGATAAGAGCTTATGGTGTCGGTATTAACAGTACTGTGGGAGTGAAAGTAATGAGGCTGGTACTAGTGCTGGTGGTAATGACAGTGGTAGTACTAAAGTGCCAGTGCTGATGGCATGATAATGACCTTGCTGTTGGTGCTCAGGATGGTGAAAGAAGAAGGGTTTATAATCTAAGAGCTAGAATTATTAACGTGTTACTATTTTAATGCCTACTATTGAACACAGGCTCCATTATGCTAATCACATTAGCACTTGTTAAATATAAATTAACACAAATTAATACATATTAGTAAAATCTAGCCCTAGGTTTCTCCCTGAGGTAGTGGAGGATAACTTCACACAGTAACACAGTAAATGATAGCAGATAAAGACCTGCAAGTTCCATCCAGTCTGCCCAACAAGGCGGCCAGAACCATATCCATCACTCTGTGCAGGTTTATACTCTTTCATGACTGAATCCTGGCCTCACAAACAGGGCAGCTAGCAAGCTGCTGAAGCCCACTCTGGCCCACCCTGATCTATCTTTGCCATTTACGGTACACAGACCCTAGAAGGCTGCCGAACACTGGCCTTACTTCCGAACTAGAAGAGGGAAGACATGAGTCATGGGCTCCTCCTCCCTTCTCTCTCTGTCTTTCCAGTTTTCTGTTGTCTTTGCTTCTCTATTGCTCCACCTTTTGAATTTTCTCTCCCTCCTGCTTCTTACTTTCTCTTCTCTCCCTCCCCCCCCCCCCCAACACATTGTCAAAAGTGTGTTAGCAAAGAGGCCCTTTCATTAAAGTGAGCTAAGCAGTTACCAGGTGCATTCACACATGCTGTCAGCATACAAGCATGGTAACCATTATCATGCCAGCATGACAGTGGCGTGCACTAATTCAAGCATGGAAACCATTATCATGCCAGCATGACAGTGGGCATGCACTAATTCAAGCGTGGTAACCATTATCATGCCAAGAGAGAGTAATCCACCTAAGTGGATGAACACAAACTCCCACGTAAAAATAACAGTACAAAAAAAAGAGTGGGAAATGGACCAATGACTCCAGGAAAACGGGAAATAAAATACCAAGGAACCAGTGGGCATGCACTAATTCAAGCGTGGTAACCATTATCATGCCAGCATGACGGTGGCATGCACTAATGCAAGTGTGGTAACCATAATTGTGACAGCATAACAGTGGCATTTACTAATTCATGTGCTAACTGCATATCCTTCTATGGGGTAGAAATTGGGTAGGATATGGATAGGGAATGGGCACGGGCTGTGCACTGCAGTTACTGCACAATAACTTACCGCATGCTGTCACTACTGCAGACAGCCAGGAGGCGCTGTGAATACACTTACCATGCAGCAAAGAACTTTTCAGTGCAAGGACTGGTTGGGAAGATGCTCGGCACACCTCCAACAGTGAGTATACAGGCTTTGCACTTAGTGCAAGTTGATTTTTACATCGAATGTGTAACAACTGCAAAATATTACTGCACTTTAGTAAAAGGGCCCACTGGAATGGAGGAGTGGCCTAATGGTTAGAGCACCTGTATTGCAATCCAGAGGTGATTGGTTCAAGTCCCACTGCTGCTCCTTGTGATCTTGGGCAAGTCACTTAAATCTCCATTGCCTCAGTTGCAAACTTAGATTGTGAGCCCTCCTGGGACAGAGAAATATCCAGTGTACCTAAATGTAATTCAACTTGAGCTATTACTGAAAAAGGTGTGAGCAAAATCTAAATAAATAAATAGTTGGATTTCAGTTCCCTGTCCTAAACTAGGATTTTCCCTATATTTTTAATTTTTATCCTCCATAATCATTCCCAAGGAGCAGGAGATGTCAGGTTCTTCCTCTTCAGAGCAGTGTATTACTTCAGAAACTTCTGGCCTGTGGTACAGCAGGAAGGGATTGATCTCACTTCAGATTGTTGATACCTCTCTTTGTTCCTATCTGGAAGGGGCAATGGCTTACAAAAGTGAAAATTATGTGAAAAATTTCTGCCTGAAGCAGGAAAGAACTCCATGTACTTGTGACCTTGATTGGCTACTGTTGGAAACAGGATACTGGGCTAGACAGACCATCGGTCTTGACCCAGTATGGTAAATCTTATATTCAGTGATCAATTTCTGCAGGACGGTGAGGGCTGTCCAATGATGGAGAGGGCCTGATGGTGATGTGATACTGACTGGCAAAACTAGACTATTCCCAGGGTACTGTGCCAAGATATCATCTTTTGTCTCATCCAGTTTAACCCCACTTCACACTTAACAATGTCTCTGAACATTCTGGCTTCTGGGGACTGCAACCTGCAGTGCAGAGGGAAGCCTATCTAGCCCAAAGCGTCTTGACACCTACCCCTGTGGAACAGAGATGCCAAGTTACCCAGTTCCAGGGTGGAGATTTTGAGACAGTCCTGAATTTCTGAACACCCTATCAGGGTGCATTATGGGACCTGCAGTATTGATTTCAATGGGCAGGATCAGGTACTACAAATCCCACACTGCTTTGGGATGTAAATTCACAACCAGGACTGGCCAAAAATCTCCAGCCTGGAACTGGGTAACTTGGCATCTCTGCTGTGAAAGAAAGCAGATTTTTACAATCTCAATGGTTTGCAGGGGCCCTTGGAGGTTTCCTGGCAGTGTCAGTCAGCCCGCTACCTCTGCAGAGCCTGTAACACAAGGGCTGAGCTGCTGAGTCATTACCATGGGATCCCACAGTGGGACCATACAGACCTTCCCAGAAGGGTGGAGGTCGGGTCGCATCTCTGTCAGTGCCTAAGCCAAAGTCAGCAAAAACCTACTATTCTTTTTTTGTATGGGATATTTTTTAGTGGTGCAGCACACAAACAAAATCCTCCAAAATGCAGAAGTACATTTTTCTGTTCTCTCCATCTAGCTTCTTCCCCTGCCCCTTTCATTTTTTCATAAGATGCCCTCAGAAACATTCTACTCCATGGTTCCCAGCAGCAGAGCGGAAACCTTGCTTTTGGCCCAGTTACCGTCCCCTGTCCGCTTATGTGGAAAAAGTCTGCTTTGATTGTATTGGAGAGAGAAAGAAAAGGGATTAAAAGGAAACAGTCTACCTCTGCAACCGTGCCAGAAATCTATAAAGACACAAACGCAGATGCAGGAATTTGAAGCATTTCCTTTGCTATGCGACTAGGTCCTTTCATCGGGAAGGTCAAAAGAACATAAGGGAAATAAAAAAAAAAATGGGGGGGAGGGGAGAGAAGTTTTTTTAAGTCCAAGTGGAATATTTTCTTGGCTTTCTCTGGAGTGCAGTGTGCCAGCACCAAGCATTTTAGCTAATATTTAGACACCGTCAATTTATCCATCAGTGCTAAAGCTAATACTGGTCTTGGTACCTAACTGCACTCACAGAATTTGCTATAGCTGAGACTAATGCCAGCTGTTTTGTGACCATGGAAACTTCTTTCACATGTTCTAAAAAATTATCCTTAGGCCCATCTGATGAAATGGTTCACATTTTTCTTTCCCTCCTTATGGAACAAAAAGTTGCACATTCCACCTCAGTTGTGAAATCTTTGCCACACACCCTCTGCCCCTTTTCCTCTGCTGAAAATGTCTCATTCACAGAAACATCCTGAACTGACACCTTCTTTAAAACCATACACTTAACTAGCATGGCTATGTCAATTCCCAGTACCTTAACTAGACGTCAGTCAACTCCCAGTGCCTCAATCTTCCACTGAGCCCTCAAGTTTCAAGTTTCTTTATTTTTGATATACCACTTGTAGCATCACAACGGTTTACAATAATCTTAAACAAGAGATCCCACCTTAGGAAATTAACTACAATATTTATAGAAAAGACAAAAGTGTAACCCTCCATTGCCTCAGGTACAAACTTAGATTGTGAGCCCTCCTGGGACAGAGAAATATCCAGAGTACGTGAATGTAACTCACCTTGAGCTACTACTGAAAAAGGTGTGAGCAAAATCTAAATAAATAAAATAATAGGCAGGGGAGTAGTAAAGCAAAAAAGAAGGGAAGGGCGAGAGGGAGGCCATAAATGAGGCAAAGAGAGGGAAGCAGGGACATTTTGACAGACTAAGTGCTGCAATCACAGGCTCCCAAAGGGAAAATGTAAGCAACGGTCAACAAATAATCAAGTAGTGGGACCATATACCTGACTAAAAAATATGTTTTGAGAGCCACTTCAAATTCCAAGTGGGGCTAGAGCTACCCAGTTCAACAGGAGGGGTGGAGGACACATTGATCCAGTATGAGTTTTGCTTCCATTGAAAACATTGGAAGTAAAACCCAGACTGGCTCAATCTGTGTCACGTCTGTGGCCGTGACCACCCTCCTACTTACCCTGTTTCTGGGAGTCAGTGGCTGTGCTGGCTTCTGTTTGTCTCTGTGTCTGTCTCTGTCTTAGTTTCTCTCTGGCTCTGTGTGCTGATTGCCCTACTGAATCTCACCTGTGTGGGCTATGCCTCTTCCAAGATGGCTGCCGCCTCTTCGTCTCTGCCAGTATCCAAGATGGCTCCCGCTGTTACTTTCTATGGGATGCCTGCTCTGAGTGTCAAGCCTCTGTTTGGTTGCAAGGTGATTGCTGCACCTGTGGCTCTGGTGGTTGGGCTTTATTAGCCATCTGAAGACTACAGTCCGCCGGGCCTTTGCCTTGCCATTTCCTCGCAGTGCCTTAGGTCCCGAGGTTAGTGTGCTGTTAGCACCGTTTGCTTTCCTTGTCTTTTGTTCTGTGGGCTTCCAGCCCTTCTGTGTTATTTGCTCTGTGGGTCTCCTACCCTTCTGTGGGTTTTAGCCCTTCTGTGTTTATCGCTTGGGGGTTTCCAGCCCTTCTGTATTTATTTGCTCTGTGGGTCTCCTACCCTTCTGGGGTTTTTGCCCTTCTGTGTTTATCGCTTGTGGGTTTCCAGCCCTTCTGTATTTATTTGCTCTGTGGGTCTCCTACCCTTCTGTGGGTTTTAGCCCTTCTGTGTTTATCGCTTGGGGGTTTCCAGCCCTTCTGTATTTATTTGCTCTGTGGGTCTCCTACCCTTCTGTGGGTTTTCTGCCCTTCTCTGTGTTTTTTCGCTTGTGGGTTTCCTGCCCTTCTGTGTTTGCTCTGTGTGAGTTTCTATGTTTGTTTCCAGTGCATGACTAGTTAGCTTTAGCCCGTCTGGCTTGTTGCCTGTGCCTAGCTCTGCTAGTTCTCTGTGTTTGTTTCCAGTGCTTGATTAGTTAGGTTTCTCTGTGTTTGTTTCCAGTGCTTGAGTAGTTAGTGCTAGTTCTCTGTGTTTGTTCCTAGTGTTAGACTAGCCAGCTTAGGCACCGTCTGTTTGTTAGCTTGTGTACAGCTTTCCTAGTTCTCTGAGTTTGCTCTGTGTTTGTTCCTAGTGTATGACTTGGTAGCTTGGGCTCAGCTTTGCATTGTCAGCCTGTGTACAGCTTTCCTGTGTTTTGCTTTATGTATGTTTCGTGTGTATGACTGGTTTGCTTGGGCATAGCTTTCCTTCTAGCTTGTACAGTGACTAGTCTTCTTGTGTTTAGCCTGCTGGTTTTCAGTGTGTGTTTCTTTTTGCTTCTGGAGCTTCTGCCCTTGTTCTATCTGTTGCCAGTTCTCCTTGATACTGAGGCTCCAGCCGTAGTTTTGTTCCTTGTCCTGACCATTGCTTTGAATCTGCCTGCTGCCGGAACCCAGACACTTTCTGCCTTGCCTCCTTTTTCTGGAGCCAATACAAATGCTAATGAGTCCAGCAACAGAAAACATTATTTTCCGAAGGGCAGCCAATAATATGGCTTTAAAGGCAGGTACAGTGAGGTGAAGCTCGAAACCTTGGGGTCATCTTTGACTCTTCTCTCTCCTTCTCTGCTCATATCCAGCAGACCGCCAAGACCTGTCGTTTCTTTCTTTACAACATCTGTAAAATCCGCCCCTTTCTTTCCGAGCACTCTACCAAAACCCTCATCCACACCCTTGTCACCTCTCGTTTAGACTACTGCAATCTGCTTCTTGCTGGCCTCCCACTTAGTCACCTCTCCCCTCTCCAGTCGGTTCAAAACTCTGCTGCCCGTCTCATCTTCCGCCAGGGTCGCTTTACTCATACTACCCCTCTCCTCAAGACCCTTCACTGGCTCCCTATCCGTTTTCGCATCCTGTTCAAACTTCTTTTACTAACCTATAAATGTATTCACTCTGCTGCTCCCCAGTATCTCTCCACACTCGTCCTTCCCTACACCCCTTCCCGTGCACTCCGCTCCATGGATAAATCCTTCTTATCTGTTCCCTTCTCCACTACTGCCAACTCCAGACTTCGCGCCTTCTGTCTCGCTGCACCCTACGCCTGGAATAAACTTCCTGAGCCCCTACGTCTTGCCCCATCCTTGGCCACCTTTAAATCTAGACTGAAAGCCCACCTCTTTAACATTGCTTTTGACTAGTAACCACTTGTAACCACTCGCCTCCACCTACCCTCCTCTCTTCCTTCCCGTTCACATTAATTGATTTGATTTGCTTACTTTATTTATTTTTTGTCTATTAGATTGTAAGCTCTTTGAGCAGGGACTGTCTTTCTTCTATGTTTGTGCAGCGCTGCGTATGCCTTGTAGCGCTATAGAAATGCTAAATAGTAGTAGTAGTAGAAGCTGATCTGCAGAGTGCAGCATCCAAGTAGGAGAGAGTAGGATAGCAGGTACTGGGACAAAACAGGTGGTTGTCCAAAGGTATGGGTCTTGTGAATCAAGACTAAAATTTTGTACAAGATATGTGTGCTTACTGGGTGCAAGTGTTCCTGCCGTGAAAGGGAGGTGACGTAGTCATATTTCCGACTATCTTAGATTAACTTTACTGCAATGTTCTGTATCATTTGAAGGCGGCATAGATCTCACTGGCATAGGGTTACCATATATCCAGATTTCTCCGGACATGTCCTCTTTTTCAGGAGACTGTCGGGGATCTGGACAGTTTTATCCAGACAGCCTATTTGTGTGGGTTTCTGAGCTGGGTGGCTGGCTGGCGGGTTGGTTGACTGACTGACTGACGGACGGACGAACGGGCTGGCCTTCTCCCCCCTACGGAGCCTACCGTAGTGTACCCTGGTGGTCTAGTGGCCTGTTTACTGAGTCACAAACAGCGACTGATGCACAAAGGAGATAGCATGCAAATGAGATGCATGGATCCTCCTTCATGCATCAGTTGCTGTTTGTGATACCAAGCTGTCAAACATTCCCAGCGCGGTAAGCTTAGTGCATCAGGCTCTCAATCTGCTTACCAGCTAAAGTCAGGACTGCAAAGGGCTATCCTAATTTCATCTGGGCTCTTACGGAATACCGGATGAATGTCACCAGTATCCGGATAACTTCTGCAGGAGGCCATAAACCAGATATTCGATGCCGGTACCTAGATTAGGCCTTTAAAAATGTGGACCATCAACGACTGAATATTGGAGATGTATATATATATAAACAACAAAGGTGAGTTGTTTTAAACAAAAGGGCCCTTTAAAAAAATAGTGTACTAAAAGTTTACCATTGCCATACATTACTTGCAATAATTGAGGCACGGCTAACATTGGGCAAATCATGATTTGACCAAGCTCACCCTCTTCGCTATATTCTACACTGGCTTCCCATTAAAGACCGTCTTACCTTCAAAATCAGTTCATTGACACACAAGATAATACATGGGGAAGCCCCTGACTATATGCTAGATTTGATCCATCTACCATCCCGAAATGCTTCAGTTTCTGCTCGATCCTTCCTCGATTTACATTATCCAAGTTGCAAGAATGTTAAATATAAATTGGTCTTTGCATTGACTTTCTCCTACGTCAGCCCGAAATCCTGGAATGTTCTACCATGGCAGCTGAAAGAAACTGATGACCACCAGCTCTTCAAGAAATCCTTAAAGACCTTTTTATTCCAGAAAGCTTACCCCACTGCCAATACTTAGTCCTAACCTTCCTCGTATCGACGGAACCCGCCAGCCCACCTGTCCACCGATTGCACCAACTTTGTTATGCACCCTTGTACCAACCTCGTCATGCACCCTTGTCTTACCCTCATGTTCTTACCCAGTGGCGTTCCTAGCCTTGATGACACCCAGGGCGGATCGCCGATGCGCCCCCTCCCCGGGTGCACGCCGCTGTTCCGGGACAAAGGGAGGGAGCTGCAGCGAACCAGTGAAGTTAGCATAGCGAACTCGGAGCCCACAGGCGCGTGCCGTAGCACCCCCTAGCGGCGTGCACCCGGGGCGGACCGCCCCCCCCCCCCTTGGTACGCCACTGTTCTTACCCCTCCCTTTGATTTCTTGAAGCTATACCCACCCTGAATTGTAACCTTTTGTAATGTTGTAAGCCACATTGAACCCGCTCTTGTAGGATAATGTGGGGTATAAATGTACCAAAAATAAATAAATAAATAATTGCAAAGCTCCTAACTGTTAGTTGTTAGGGACATGCCCAGCATTTCCCATACAGTTCACTAGCTATGCTGCCAATAACGCTGATGTACTTAATGCCACCCACTGAGAAGGCATTAACTGCACTACATTATGTAAGGAAAACGTGGCTGGGATGTAAGCGGCCACTACAAAGAGTCCCTTTATTAGAAAGAATGCAGACCACCACATTAGTCAAAGGCTGCATCTGTGCTATCAATACACTTATCCTGCAACAAAGGTATTTGCTGTGCAATAGTTGTTTAGGAAGACGCTGGGAACATCCCCCCCCCCCCCAACAGTGAGCGCACAGGCTTTGCACGTAGCGCTAGTTAATTTTTGCATCTAAATGAGCAACAAGGGCAAAATTGTACTGCACATTAGTAAAAGGGCCCTTTAGTTGCATTTCACAAAATAACAGCGCTTACCCTGGCACAAAGAGGTTGGATAAAAACAGGAGACAGGATGACATCAAAAAGCTGAAGCCGTCATCCACGTACACTGAAAACAAAGCAAACAAACCTATGAGCTGCTGCACCCATGTTGTTATTCTTTATTGCTGGTAGCACTTTTAGATTTTCAAACATGCCAGCTTGTGCAGCATACTGATGTACAAAGAGGAAGAATATTAACGGAATAACTTTTCATAGGCAGAGTAGTAATTTGTTATAAATCGGAATCAGTGGAGGGACTGGTTATAGGGACCCTATTTGTGCAGACAGGTTTTTTTTTTCCTCCTGGTAAAGGGCCACTAAAACAGACATCATGTTATGAGAATCAAACATTCAGAGTTTCTATTTATTTATTTATGACATTTATATTTCACATTAAACATGAATTAGGTTGAAACTGGGAGCATTATTTTTCCTGTGCCTAGATCAAAATAGAAAGATGGTTTGTGGGAACTTGCTCCTTTTGTTTTGTGGAATGCAGTGGTATATTACAAAAATGCATTTAATATTGTTTATTACTACTATTTACTACTGGTTGATATACAGCAGAAGTTAACCAAGTCTACTTCATACTTTCTAATATAATTTTTAACAGCATTTTTTCAGTTATTACCCAAATGCGAACACAATTATTCTGCCTCACTGTATTTCCAGTTTTGGAACAGTCAGGGACGTAGCAAGACCTCAATGTTTCGGGGGTCCAGAGCCCAAAGTAGGGGGCACAGTTTAGCCTGCTTCCCTTCTGCAACTCCACATACCTTGGCTGGGGGTCCCCAACCCCCGCCAGCTGAAACCTTTCTCCAACGCTGTTCTCTGCGCATTGCCTTCCCTGCTTCCCCTCATGTCACGTGCATGCTTGGTTTTAGCAGATTACAACAACAGTTAAGATGGAAACACATTTTAATAAAAGGATTCCAAAACTCCTACCGAGATACAGTTCCCTTTATTCAGTGCAAAACCAAAATTTGCAACAGTCTTACCCAAGACAATAACCATGGGCCAGGTGTTCAGTGGCACTTACCCCTAGGTAAGTGCCACTGAACATCTGGTCCATAGTTATTGTGCTGGGTAAGAAGACTGTTGCAAATTTTGGTTTTACATTGAATAAAAGGAACTGTATCTCAGTAGGAGTTTTGGGATCCTGTGCACAGTGGCTTGGCATAGCCTCAGCACTATCCAATATTCAGTGCCAGTACCAGGAAAAATATCCAAAGAAGTTAAGACAGCAAAATAGCGGTCACTCAACACTCAGGTATTCAGTGCCGATATCCAGGTACCAGCCAGCACTAAATATCGGGATATAATTTTAAATGTCACAGTGAACATTTAAAGTGACACTGACTGCAGAGTGGCCGGGGGGGGGGGGGGGGGGGGGGGGGGGTTACCGGTGGAGTCAAAACTTGACCAAGTTACATATCTCCATTTAGGGGTATATGGTGCTAAAATATAGCACACTGCACTTGCATTGGGAAAGCAATTTACTTTCTGACAAGACATGGTGTTGTTTCTACTACTGGGCCCTTGCACTGGGAACATACAGCTCTCTGACAGGCGCCAGGTGATAAAGAAGTGTTATAAAACTCAATTTGCCATCTCCAAGGTTACCTCACTGATTGTATTAATGTTTATGTTTAATCATTTCACTATTGTTATGTTGTTAAAATTGTAAGGTTTATATCAAACTGTACCTTCTGTATATTGCCTTGGGTGAATCTCACCATAACGGCGGTTAATAAATCCCAATAAATAAATACGACAGAAAGAGTTATAAAACAGAAAGGTTGCTGTCAATTCACGGCATGGTCCACTACAGCGCAGGGAGGCTGTCAGCTTGGCTGACTCTTCAATCAAAAGAGCACAAAACAAGTGACAAGTGATATATTAATACTGGAGCATTGGTGGTAAAACAAACACATGTAGCAGCAAGCAAGGACATCCATAAAAAGCAGTTTCAGGGGACCGGTGCTCCCAGCATTCAGAACCCAGATTTTTAATCTTAAATCTTATAGCACTCACACAGTCTTGCCTTTATTAGACTCAGTTTAGCTCATCAGAGAAATTTTTTTTCATATGTTTCGGTGAACATAAAAACATTCAATACAAAAAACCTCACAAAGAAGACATTTGTCAAATCTTCAAAGAAAGAACATATATATCTTATGCCCAATGTCCATGCATTTTTCCCCACATAAAACCAAAGCAATTTTTGATTCAGTAGCACAGTCTTCCAAAGGACTAATGGTTTCTATTTCCTAAGGACACGTGTCAGGCATTAAAAAAAAACAAAGGACCAAATTTAAAAAATGCAAAACCCTATTCAGCTCTCAAGGGGCTCTATTCTAATCTATCTTGGATGGCCAACTGCAACAGTTTGGATTCATTTCTACAAACCTGACTAAAAACACTTCTAGGTCAGGTCACTGATGTGTCATTATCCTTAAAGCCACAAATTCCCCATGATCCAATTAAATAAGTATGAAACTGGTTCCAACAATTTATAGAATGACCAGTTTTGGCAGTATGATCACAGAATTGCATCACAGAGGATCAATTCTAAACAAATAGCAGATGGTAAGAGAATGACTCCACTACAAAGCCATGCATTAAGACACCATAACAAAGCAGCTGGCCTTTGAAAGTGAGTACAAATTCTTAAGAAGCTGATGTACCACAATCATTCATACATGTTCAGCTTTAAAGGATCATTCGCTCTCTCTCTCTCTCTCTAGCCCTGCAGTTATAATTCCTCATTTGGGTGCTATCAATCTTGTTCTCCAGAATCTGATATGCCTACATCCTGAGTCTGACACTATAAAAGTCAGAATTATAGTTCAGTTCAGCTTTATTTAATATACCGCAAATAATAAAAGATATCTAAGCGGTTTACAAATTAAAAATGATTAAGGTTAGAGCAATGGGTAGAGACAAAAGGTGAGATTAAGTTGCATGGGAGATTTAATAAAATCTAAGGGAGGAGTACAACTCAATTAAAATTAAAATCTAATCAAATAGGGAAGAGTATGAGGTGGGGAAGGAAGAGTGAAAAGGAGAGGCAATCCAGCCGATAGTCAAAACCATTTAACCAGCCAGGAATGGCACCTGGCCAGTTAAAATGGTACTTAGCTGGCTATCCACTGATATTCAGCAGGAGACAGTCAGCTGTTTCTGCCAAATATCCCCAGTTAGCGCTTAGCAGATAGCCGGATATATCGCATGATATAACCGGCTATCCGCTAACTTTCATCACATCACTAGCTATGTTAGGCTGCCAAATCTGGCCACGTCAATAGCAGGTCTATCTTTGGCACTATGAACTTAGCCAGCCACCGCTGAATATCGGCTTGGCTGGCTATGTTCTTAGCGGCCAAACCTAAATGAATATTCAGTGCAGGTCACCAGAAACGGTCCAACATTGAATATCTGAGCTCAACGCTAACGACGGGGGACAGCCTGGCTACCTCTCATGGTCTGAATATCGGACCCAATAGACACAGGTGTACAGGGGGTGATCTCGCTGCGAGGGGTGGCGAATGAGGAATTGTAATCATTGTGGAGGTAAATGCTTTAGTGAAAAGGTGAGCTATATAAGAATAGATTTAAATCTTATATGCAATGTTTGAGGCTCTCTAATGCCACACAGAGGCAGCCTATTCTATAACAGATTCTGGGTGCTTAGATTCCATTACAGAACCCACTATTGGCACGCCTTACATTTAGATACCCACAGTTACACCATTCACAGATCTGGTGTAACTGCAGGCGCCCATATACGGCAAGGGTGCAAGTCATTTATATTATTCTGTAAGTTATGTACTTAATCACATAAGCATTGTCATACTGGGACTGACTGGAGGTCCATCAAGCCCAGTATCCTGTTTCCAACAGTGGCCAATCCAAGTCACAAGTACCTGGCAAGATCCTAGAACAGTAAAACAGTAAAACAGATATTATGCTGCTTATCCTAGAATATGCAATGGATTTTCCAAACTCCATCTTAACATTTTTCTTTTAGGAAACTATCCAAATGTTTTTTAAACCCTGCTAAGCTATCATTCACTGGGAGCTCTGCCCATGTCCAGCCCTTGCTCCACTACATGTATGTCCCCTTTGCAATTGTGTAGTATAGCACTTACATGCCCACTTACATGTGTAAGTAATACTTTTCTCTACAATTAAGCATGCAAAGGGGAGCATAACTAAGAGTGTCTAGTTATAGAATTGCCCTTTACATGACTGCAACACATTGAAAAACCAACTCTTGAAATACCAGTTACTGACAGTCATTAGACATTGCTTCTAGGTGATAAATATTGTTGCACAGAGATTCTGGCTTCTTTGCTTCCAACAGTGAACCAAAAAGGTGACTACCCTAAGCACCAAGCCTGGTGGTGGGGAGCGGGGTGCCATGCAGCCCTTTAGAGTCAGTTTATGAATCTGCAAACACCTGAGCCTGAAAGGGCAAGGAGCTTTAAAAGCAAACCTTTCCCTTGGGTGCCAGTTTACATAGCAACTGCCCTGACTAGTTCTCTCAGAAAATTAAATAAGTATGAAACTATATAAATTGTAGTCTGTAAACTGCCTTGAAAGCTTTCTGATTTAGCAGTATATCAAACATAAAATAAACTTGAAACTACACAATGTCACAGCACAAATGTAAAAGCATCTCCCAAAGATAAGAGGCCTATCTGATGAAGAATTTATAGGACAGTGCTTATCATACTCTGTGGCCACGACCCTATTACTGGAGCCACAGAAAGCACACGACTGCCAGAGGCCTACTTTACCATTCAGGCTCCTGCCCCCAGATCCATGTGTGATCATGCTCAAGAGACTCCGAGGCTGATGCACTAACCTGTGGCACTTCCTCCATGTTAGTGGCCTTCGTACACAATTTTTTTCTACCAATGCAAATAAGCTCTGCAAAAAAACTATGCAAGAAAGATGCTTACAGGTGCAGGTTTTCAAAAATGTCAGAAACAATGAGCTACTTTGTGTGCTTCTGCATTTTAACAGCTCATTATTGATGAATCTGCATAATCTTTGGAGAGTAACAGACAGTCTACAACATAGAGGTCCTAAAATTTGCAAATTTTTTAGCTGAAATTTCTCAGTGTGCACGGTTCCAATTCTTTTGCATGTTTTCTCAATTATTGCAGCCTCCCATAAAAGAAAATTAAAGCATTCAGTTTCAGAGCAAATATCCTCAAATGGTTTGAGTCTTTCTTGACAGTTGTCTGCACACCTAGGCGTTTGCCTGGTATAAGCCCTGGAAGCTGGATGGAAGGGGCACACGTCAAATTTGTTGGTTTGGGACCAGGATTTATCCTGGGAGGCTGCAGCAAGCTGCAACAGACTTTGACTCAAATAACACACCTCACAATCTTTTCTGTCTAAACCAAGCTTTACTATCCTTTAAATGATTTAGGCACAGTACACTTTATCTTCACTGATCAAGTAGTAATTATTTAGCTCTTCTCTCCAGACCTGGATGAAAATACAATTAATGGTTCTTTAATTCCCTTAGATGGTTAAACCTACTCATCGGGATAGTGAGGGTCTTTGACCAGGTGGGTCTCTCCCACCTGGTCAAAGCCCTGGGATCTCTAGGCGGTGGCATCTGATGCAGTTAATTACCAGGGGGCAACTTTTTAATGACACTGACTTAATATCTTTTGAAGAGCTGGCTCATGACTATCAATTGCTGCCAAGTGATTATTTTGATTATTTGCATCACTCATTTAACTTCAAAATCAATTAAGCCTGTTCTCATGTGAGAAAACACTTTCATGGAAGACTTTTGTGAAGATTTTCATAATACTTGTAAATTAACTTCAGTGCTGTATCACTATTTTAGGGATAGCCTGCCTACTGATCTGTCATATGCAGCTAAATGGGAAGCTGAGCTAGGTTCTTGATATGAGAAACGTGATTGGAAGGAAATGAAAGTGGCGTTGACGTGCTTGTCTAGAGCTGTTAACTTTCAAGAGAATGGAGTTAAATTAATGTATCATTGGTACCTTACTCCTGCCTGGCTGCATCACATTTTTCGTGCTGTTTCAGTGCTTCGTTGGAGAAAATGTGATGAGAAAGGAATTATGGGCCACATTTGGTAGACCTGTCTCAAGGTTCAACCAGAATGATAAAGGGGATGGAACTCTTCTCTTATGAGGAAAGGCTAGAGAGGCTCTTCAGCTTGGAAAAGAGATGGATGATGGGAGATATAATAGAGGTCTACAAAACCTTGAGTGGTGTAGAACGAGTAGAAGTGAATTGATTTTTCACTTGTTCCAAAAGTACAAAGACTAGGGGACCCAGTATTGCTATTCTTCTGTTCTTATGTGCATGCTTATTGGATGATGGTGCAGTATAATCTGAAATCTTGGTTGGGTCTTGAGATATCATGGGACCCAGGGATCCACTTGCTTAATAGACTGGTTCCGGGAACATGCTTGAGACAGCAACATCTTATTCAATATTGTCTTAATGCATCATGACTCACTCTAATTACTGCCTAGAAATCAGAGACTCTTCCACTGCCTATAAATGGAGGCCCTTTTACTAAGGCGCGCCGAAAAATGGCCTGCACTGGTGTAGGTGCGTGTTTAGGACGCATGCGGGTCCATTTTTCAGCGCGCCTGGAAAATTGCTTTTGTGGCTGAAAATGGACATGCGGCAAAATTAAAACCAGTGCACGTCCATTTTCGGCCTGAGACCTTTCTGCCACCCACTGACTTGGCGGTAAGGTCTCACACACTAACCGGGAGGTAAGCATCAGCACGCGTAAACTGCTGATTGCCACCGGGTAAGCACCACGCGGTAGAAAATAGAAAATAATTTCTACCACGTTTTGGACACGCATCAAAAATGGAATTACTGCCTGGGGCATGCGGTAGCTGGACAGTAGTTCCAATTTGATGCGCGTAGGCGCCTATGCGCCTTAGTAAAAGTGCCCCTAGAGGTTTCTGTTTGGGCCTTTATGTTTGAGAAGCAATTTGTTTTACGTGGTGTATATTCTGCTTCTTATGTTTGATGTACATTGCCTTTTCTTTATAATGTTGACTTGAGCTTCTAGTAAAAAGACCTCTAAAAATTTAAGAAAAAGTGAGGGTCTTTCAAGTATACAACTTAGATGATCTGCTGTTCATATTGACAGATGTTAAACACGTATCAGTACTTATTTATTATTAACTTACAGTTTCCCCAGGTGGCTCCAGTAGATAATATGGTAAATTAGTATACCCTTCAGCCCTATATAGATGGAAAACGGTACCTGATTGTTATAGCAGAAACTGACCTCCTGCTCCTTTCCTTTAGGATTTTGTAAGGACAGACAGATTCTCCATTCCTGTCCACAAGGCAGCAACTGTTTTAGTTCTGTTTCTTGTCCCTGATCTTTCTTGAATCCTTGGTCCTCTAGCAAGTGCCTTTAATGGCCAACCAGTGAAGGTATGAACCAGTTGATTATTTCAGTTAGCTGCTTCAGGCATATGTGAAGGGACCTCCTTGTAGTTGCAAGGTCAGAGGCAGAAAATGAACCTAAGACAAAGTGGGATAGCAGGGAGTAGGCTTAAATACTAACAGAGAATGGCTTCACTGCCACCAGAACCTTTTCTCTCCTAATATGGTAAGGCCTTACCAGGCTTCTACCAACTTCCAGCATCTTCTAAACTGAAACAGAGCTTTCTTATACAGAAGCTTTCTATAGACTACTGGAGCCTTTCCTGAGAGGTGCAAGATGTACAGAGTTCAGCAAGAGGCCAGAATTAGAATGGACCTGAGAAACACTGCTGGAATAAAATGCAGGCACCTCTCTCCCATTGGCTAGCTGGCTTCTCCCTACTCCAGCCAGAAGTGAGGGCACAGGCACTAACAATACCTTTAGGGTACAGCAATGAGAAATTCAAACAGATTTAACCTGCTGAATCTCTCATGATGTTACATTACAATGGGTGTGCTTGGGCTGGGAAAAAAAACAAACAAACTTTCCTCTTGGAACCTATTTATCTGTGAAGTACCACTAAGTCTGGAAGCATCTGCTAGGCCCTGGCTCCTTGTTAACTCTGGGCAAGTCACTTCTCCCTTTGTTGCCTCAAGTACAAACTTAGAACTAGATTTATTATTATGATGTGTTAACGTTTTAACACTTACAGTTGCACATTAATGCCATAAGGCTAGAAACTTCCATGCCTATTTTCAAATCAAGGCTTAAAGCAAATTTATTTACACTCGCTTTTGAACCTAGTCAGCCTTCAGTGCAGCTTGGACTACATAATGACGTCCTTCCTGCATTGGTCTACTCTATAAAACAAATAGGCAGGCGATTCTCAAGATCCAGCACGGAATAGAAAAAAAAGATGCAAATCGCCAATGGCAATGTTGAGAAAAATAATTAATTCACCACATTATTGCCACTATATCTGAAGGTAACTCACCTTGAGCTACCAATGAAAAGGCATCAGCTACATCTAAGGCCATTAAGGTCCTCCCAAGGAGTATCCCTAACCACACCCTCTCCAAAGGACATCACACAATGAGATACCTGCCAGCGAGCACTCCCTGAAAGACTTTGCTTAACACAAGACTATCTCTACTTCAGGAAGCAGGTGAAAGCTTGGCTCTTCACCCAGGCCTTTAATGGAGGAAGTAACTAACTTGCTAGTTACACACACACAAGGAGTAACACCAGCTGAACATACTGTAACAGAACTCGCTTATCCACTCCTACCCTAGCTAATATTCAAGCACCTTTCTGACTTCATGTGCAACTTTCTTTCAATTAGTCCCTTTATTTTTAACTCCTGTTACTCTATCTTATCTACCTCTATGTTTCATCCTTGCTTACACCCTATGCTGTCTATTAAAATGTTTTATTGTGTATTGTGTTGACATTGTAATCAGGGGCGTATCTGCGTGGGGCCACAGGGGCCTGTGTCCCCGCAGATTTCGCCCTGGACCCCCCTACCGCCGCCAACACCTACCTTTGCTGGCGGGGGACCCCAAGCCCTGCCAGCCTAGGTCCACTTCCTCTAAAAATATTCCTTGAGCTGAGGTCTTTTAAGTTGTTCGTCCTTGCTCCCACTCTTCCGTGCTGCTGTTCAAACTCTGTGGAATCCAGTTTCGGAGTCTGTCTGACGTCGCAGCACGTTGTACAGGACGATGTACAATGTGCTGCGACGTCAGACAGACTCCAAAACTGGATTCCGCAGAGTTTGAACAGCAGCACGGAGGAGTGGGAGCGAGGACGAACAACTTAAAAGACCTCAGCTCAAGGAATATTTTAGAGGAAGCAGACCTCGGCTGGCGGGGGTTGGGGTCCCCCGCCAGCAAAGGTAGGTGTTGGCGGTGGTAGGGGTGGTGGTGACGATGGCAAGGGGGGTGGCAATGGCGGCAGGGGGGTGGCAATGGTGGCGGGGGGGCTATAATGTGCCCCCCCACTCTGGCTCTGGCCCCCCCCTGCCGCTGAACCCCAGATACGCCCCTGATTGTAATTAGGACTGTATTGAATATTCATATTCAATTCGATTTGGCCCTGAATAGTGCCCCAAATACATTATTCGTGTTCGTCTGCATAGTGATTTAAATTCGAATACAAATCATTCTGGGCTCTACTGTGCTCTGATTTTATGTTGCTTCTTTTATTATTTGTTATGTTCATGCTCAATGCCCATTATTCATATTCGGTATTCGGACGAATAGTAAAATATGCTATTCAGGACAGCTCTAATTGTAATGTAGCATACTATGCCATATCTTGCATTGTTATTTGAATAATTTTACTGCTGTAATTATCTATTGCTTATGTTTGACTTATTCTTGCTGTACATGGCCCTGAGTGAATTCCTCAAAAAGGCAGTAAATATAGCCTAATAAATAAATAATTAACAAAGCAACAAACACGTTTTTTAACATCTATATCCAGCCATTGAGGAGGTTAGTATTCTCATTCAGTGTGAAATATAGATTCCAGCTGTTCTTGCCTTGCAACTCAACAGGGATTCAGTCTTGTTTGCTTTATCTGAATGCATAAAGACTCTGAGCACCTGGACATTGAGCAATAAATTTGCTCTTTACAGAAATCAGAAACATGTTGGATTAGTAGAACTTTGCCACTAAGAAATCATTACAATTATTATGGCTGGAAGAGGTAACGCTGCCACGTATTTTTTTAAGCGCAAAATTTGCTGTTCTCCTTGAAGCTTAATTCACCCTAAAGAACCATATCAGAAGAGCAGCTAGACCTGCCTTTTACAAATTGCGTTTAGTCAGGAAATTAAAATATATATATTTCCTGGTGACGATCTCAGGACTGTTCTGCAGTCCTTAGTGTTAACCAGTATCGACTAATATAATGTGTTTCACTTGGGCCTCCATAATTCTTTACAGAAAAGTTCTGCTGCTTATGTACAATTATAATTGAACTGCTACCAACTGTGGCTCTTGGGAAATAATTACTCTTCATCAAAAACATATTTCATTGCCTACTCATCATCTGGAATAGAAAGCTCAAAAGTTCTTATCTGGGTCTTGAATGTGGTAACGGGCTATGACACAATCTTATAGAAAAGGAGTCTTGGAAAGGTACACTACTGCCTTTTCTTTATGATCTTCTAGGAAAGGGTTGTTTTTTGTCTCTTCTCTAAAAGTTTCCCAGTTAGGGGGCAATTCTATACACGGGTGCCTTCCCCAATACTGCACAGCGAAAGCCTATTCTATTGTTACTTGAGTATGCTAGATTTATTCTGACAAAGATTTATTTCTGATGTCCTTCACTCTTATATATCTATAGGATTCTAATTTTAGATGGAACAGACAAAGAGCAAATCACCAAAGAAAGTCCATAAAATTGTTTATTCACTGCAACTCTCAGATAAAAAAATAAAAGTCCGACATGGCCATGTTTCGCCCATGCAAAAGCTGCATCAGGGCTCACAAAGACAATTATAAAAAATACATAAACACATATGTTAGTAAAAATGATAAAAATCAAACTGAATCATTATAGCACATTTAATAAAAACATAAATAGTAGAACTTCTAAAAGCTCAATGAAATATCATTACACAAATTAATAAAAGACTCAAATCATATCCAATAAGAACAACACAATTTAAAAAGGCAAATAAGTTCAACATGGTGACATATAACTAACTAAAAGGACAAAGTTAAAAAGGTTTAAAATATAAACTACTGAAAGCAGTGTGGGAGGTGAAACAGAGTCAGATGGTGTTTTCAGGTTGCTCCACCTACTTGGTAAAGGGAAAAAGAACAATAAGCAAGAGAGCATAAAGCCACTAAAACATCTACATCAAAATAGCAGCAGACATTTGCAGCATGTTGTAATAAATCTGCTGTTGTCGATGCAATAAACCTTAACAGACCATTAATATGTGTGTTGAACCCTCACAAAAACAATTGGGCAGGCTCATAAACCAAAACAGAAGTCTGTAAAATTCTCAAAACGATAAAAAATACTTTAAAAACAACTCACGGTAACTGGAAACGCTGAAAATCACTGATACTCCTAAAATGTAACAAAAGTGTACAGAATTGATAAAGAACCTAGGGGCCCTTTTACTAAGCCGTGTGTCTACGCGCGCCCAATGCATGCCAAAATGGAGTTACCGCCCAGCTATGGTGTGGCTCTTGCGGTAATTTTATTTTTGCCATGCCGGCACTAGAGGCGATTAGCACCAGACTAGCGCAGAATGCTCAGAAGGCTCTAGCGCAGGAAACAATCAGCACACTAAAGATTAGCAGAAATTGTATTTAAATGTTGGCAAATGGATGTAGATGAGGTCATTAGCTATTCCTTCCCAATACTCAGAGAAACAGCACACAAAAAAAACACTGCCCTTACGTTGGAAACCTACCACCAGCTCTTAGGTTGTATTGAGGAATAGAAGAGAGAATTTCTCATGATTTTCCTTTTAAAATCTGCCAATTTTTATTTTATTGAAAGAGGGAAAAGCCTGTGCAAACCTCTGAGTGCCGGTGCTGAGGAACAAATTTGTGGGAGTCAGAGCAAAACCGAAAGTAGAAGCACACATTAGCGCCTGTTTTCTGCACTTAAATATACGCTTTTCAAGTGAAAAAAAAAAAACGGAAAAGCTTATATTTAACAGCAAAACTCTTGTGCGCATGTGCCAGGCACGTTCCTCCCTCTTGCACAGCGTGCATATAATTTGCATGCTGGGAAGTTATTTTTGTGCACTGGTTGTGCGGTATTTTCCTGCGCTATCCCTATAGCGCTGGAGTTCTGAGCATTGGTCCATCACATCTTTTCGGAGCTGACACTATCTTTTTTTCAAGTATGAACATCTCAGTCCCAACTGAAGGCTAAGGGCATGAAAGGTTCAAACTCTTCTTTCAAAGCACTTTGGAAGCATAATTTGCTTTCAAACAGGAGTGCAACACCAAGGACTTGTTAGCTACAGGGGCGTATCTGCGTGGGGCCACAGGGGCCTGGGCCCCCGCAGATTTCGCCCTGGCCCCCCTCCCCGCCGTCAACCCTCCCCCGCTGCTTACTTTTGCTGGCACCGAGGTCCGACCCGCAATCTCCGTTTTTCGTCTTCCTCCGTGGCCATGCTTCCAGGAAGTAATGCTGCAGTGCTGATTCGTTGAATCCAGTTCGGCGTCTGACGTCAGATGTCGAACTGGATTCAACGAATCAGCACTGCAGCGTTACTTCCTGGAAGCATGGCCACGGAGGAAGACGAAAAACGGAGATTGCGGGTCGGACCTCGGCGCCAGCAAAAGTAAGCAGCGGGGGAGGGTTGACGGCGGGGAGGGGGTGGAGAGAGGCGGCGGCGGCGGGGGGGGGTGGGAGGGAGGCAAAAATGTGCCCCCCCTCTCTGGCTGTTGCCCCCCCTACCGCCGGATTCCAGATACGCCCCTGGTTAGCTAGTCTCTTCAAACCTGAAACCAGGTGGTGATCCTGCTTACAATCTCTTGCATTCAGGAACCCAGAGGTAACAGGCTGAGATTTCATGCAAATGTACTCTTCTTTCTGAATAAGGAACATTCCTTCTTGCTGATGAATTGAAACATGTAAGTAAGCACAGGAAATCACAGATAATAAGCCTGCAAATTTAAAACACAGTGTGTTATTCTAACAGGGTACGTTCTCCCTTGGTCAAGTACAGAAGTTCCTGCAAAAGCTTTACTGACACCATTTTTTCTTGCATTCCTCACATCAGCATTGCTAATCTTTTTTGTTTTATTTTTTGATCCCAGTAGATTCCTTCTGCTCCTTTTGGGTTCAGTTCCAAATCAGCCTCTACAGGGTGGCAAGATCACGAAAATCCATTCACACCTGCTCTGTGTATTTTTCTAGTTCTGAATAACCTTCCCTGTTCTAGGCATTATGACAGTTCTTCGCTAGGTCCCACAGACTGCAATTCCCTCTGGAGATCAGTATGAATGCCCCTCAGTGCCAGCCTGTAAGGATCAGTTAGAGTAATGTCTTCAAATAAGTTAGCAGTACCCGTACTGTGACACGCGTGCATCTCACTCATAACTCACGATAACGTTGGATGTGATCTCAGTGCCTGCCTTAATACTTGAACTGTGCAAAGGGAATGTCTTCATGGAGTTAATGAAGTGTAGCATGTATAGACAAGATATTAATGTATCATCACTGAGCAATGGCCAGGATTCCCCTCCTCCTCCACTGTCTCCACTTCACCCACAACCATCCCGGTGAGTGAAAGTCGGGCTCAGGAATTGAACCCAGATCTTCTGAACTGCCACTTGAGGGTTAGTTATCAATGTGGGCTACCATTATGACATGTTATTTTACAGTTAACCCCAGTTATCAGTAAGTAGGTCTCACAGAATAAAATTGGACCTATGCTAGAATAGCAACAGTTAGTAGTAAAATAACCGATTTTAACATTAGCCCACTTTGATAGCTACAAACCTAAGCTGTTGAGCAAGCCCCATGTTGCTGATTTTTCATTTTGGGAATATTATGGCAATCATTTAAAGACAATTACCGCCATTATTTATTTATTCTTCAAACCCCAAAGTATTTGATAAAACAAATAAGTACATGATTTATAACCAAAATAATAATAAAAATATCTCATAAAATAATAAGAACTTACAATGTATATAAAAAGTTAAACCTAACCAAAACTATAAATATAAAACAGCAATCAGATAATGTACATCCAAAAGAATTAAACATTTATTTATTTTATTTATTTGTATCCCACATTTTCCCACCTATTTGTAGGCTGAATGTGGCTTACATAGTACCGGAGAGGTGTTTGCAGACTCCGGTGTAAACAAATACAATCAGAAAATACTTTAAAAAAATTTTAAATAATACATTTTTAAGTGGTCCTTTCACAAAGGTGCAGGAAAAGGGGGCCTTAACATACTTTGACGCAGGTCTTTCCCGACCGTTAAAGGCATTTCTTTCGGCAGCCAGAAAATGGCTGATTTCCAATTTCTAACAATACTGGCCATGAGCTAATATTGCTATTCCCGCATGGCCATTAAAAAAGATTAGCATGTGAGCCCTTACTGTCACCTATTTTGAAGGCGGTAAGGGTTCACGCGATAATCACATACTTATCAGTTAGCACGTCAGCACTAACTGATCAGCAAGGAAACACCCACTCTCCACCCCTCGGACATGCCCCCTCTGTGCATGCGTGTGAAGACTACAAAATTACTGCGGAACACCTCAGTGCATCACACAGTAAGCCCTTTCAAGGTGCGGCAAGAGCATACTAGCACTTACTGCTGCTGGTAAAAGGATCCCTAACTGTAAATAAACCAGTAATAAATTTGTAATGTTCCACACACCTAACAACAAAGCTTTCTACAGAGCTGAATATGTGGAATGAATAGTGAGTTAACCTTGATCTACTACTGCCTGCTTCAGATTTTAAAGCTAGTTATTATACCCTTTCCTGCTCCACCTTGCAGGGGATTTACAGGCAACATGTGGCTGAATTATTCAATACAATTGGCTTTGACATGGAAATGAGAACAATATTTATTTATTTAGTTAGTTAGTTAGTTATTCCATTTTCTTTACACAGAAGAGTGAAATAAAAGTGTGTGTGTGTATGTATGTGTGTGGCGTCAGCAATTCAACCTCCACAGAATTTTTCCACATTCTATTCTCATGCTCCCCTTTATCAAGACATAATGTATATAGAGGAACATTCTAGAACAGTGAGACTATAAATGGGCACCTACTTTCCATCATAGAATACTAGTATAACCAGGTATAAATGTGCACATCTGCTCAGGCAAAAGCACTAATACCCGCCATACAGCTGGTGCAAATGCTCACGTCAAGTTTCAGGAGATATGTACATAATTTATAGTATTCCATAAGTTATATATGTAAGTTAAACATGTAAATAATGTGTGCCAACCTGCAACCTAGGTGTTACTACACTTAAGTACATAAATACAGACTAGTGCTTGGCGGAATACTAGCATTCACACATGTATGTAAAGGGTCATAAATTTGATATACTACCTTTCTGTGCTGCAACCAAAAGTGATTCACCTATTATATGTATGTTTTTCTCTGTTCATACTGATGAAACTTGGGGGGGGGGGGGGGATTAAGGGTGAAGTGTGTTGACTACATTGTGGGGGAATTGGAAAGGTCCGGATGCTGAAAAGGAGATCAGATATGTTTGATAATGTAGAACATAGGGTTGTGTTAACAGCTGCTGATACCATAGTTGCAATTAATGCTTCCTATTGAGGGGGCGTTACTGCACCCACACTATCATCAGCCTGAACAGTTACAGACAGTAATTTACTGTCTGCTAACTACAAGTGCTGTTAATAGCCATAGGGGAAGGAAAGGGGTTGGGTTTTCATATACCACCTCCCTTCATTGAGGCCGGTTTTAGACATGGTGGAGCCCAAGGCAGAAATTAAGGATTCCCCCTCCCCCCCTCCCCAATCTCCCCACCTGCATTGCTACAACATGTTCCAGGCATCTCTTACCCTTCTCTCCACCACAGTTCATCTCCCTCCCTTCCCTTGACCTTGCAGTCTAAAAATTTAGTCTAAAGCTTTCCCTCTCTGCCACAATCCGCCCAGGCAGAAACAGGAAATTGCATCAGAGGGGGGTGGACTGTGGCAGAGAGGTAAAGCTTTGAGACAGCTGGAGGCAGCTTGTGAGGATGACTGCTGCGCCAGGGCCCCTCTGTGAAGGGAAATACATTTTAAAAGATCAAGGCGGTGAGGGGAAGAGATGTCTGGACCGCGGGGCCCCCTGGAGCTTGAGGGCCCAGGGCAGCAGCCCTGTCCCCCCCCCCCCCCCCCCCACAATGCCGGCCCTGCCCTTAGTAAATTTATCAAGCTGCAATGAAAATGGAATTTGCTGCCTGTTCCTATTCATACTGCTACTGATTATATGACTTTCCGTAACTATCTTAAAATTTGGTTGTTAAAAGTGGTTTTCTTCGTTTGTAGACTAGTAGCGTTATAGAAATGATTTGTAGTAGTAGAATATTGCTTTAGTTTGTAATTCCTGGACTTATTGTGTTCAGTCTCTTCTAATTTTGTGATCTGCACTGAATTTGATAGGTTGCAACGGTTCAGCAAAGTGTAATATAACATAACATTACAACCAAAGCGGTTTACATATTATATACAGGTATTTAATATGTACCTGGGGCAATGGAGGGTTAAGAAAATTGCCCCAAGGTGCTGCAGTGGGAATCAAACCCAGTTCCCCCCCAGTTCTCAGGCCACTGCACTAACCATTGGGCTACTCCTTCACATGGCCCATCCTGTTCCTGTCTCAAACAGTGCTAAGCAATTAGTGTGGGATTTTTACCACACTAGCTGTTTTTAGCATGCTGTAGTCACACACACCTATGCTAAATCCCACCTTAACTGCTTTCTTTACAACATCCGTAAAATCCGCCCCTTTCTTTCCGAGCACTCTACCAAAACCCTCATCCACACCCTTGTCACCTCTCGTTTAGACTACTGCAATCTGCTTCTTGCTGGCCTCCCACTTAGTCACCTCTCCCCTCTCCAGTCGGTTCAAAACTCTGCTGCCCGTCTCATCTTCCGCCAGGGTCGCTTTACTCATACTACCCCTCTCCTCAAGACCCTTCACTGGCTCCCTATCCGTTTTCGCATCCTGTTCAAACTTCTTCTACTAACCTATAAATGTATTCACTCTGCTGCTCCCCAGTATCTCTCCACACTCGTCCTTCCCTACACCCCTTCCCGTGCACTCCGCTCCATGGATTAATCCTTCTTATCTGTTCCCTTCTCCACTACTGCCAACTCCAGACTTCGCGCCTTCTGTCTCGCTGCACCCTACGCCTGGAATAAACTTCCTGAGCCCCTACGTCTTGCCCCATCCTTGGCCACCTTTAAATCTAGACTGAAAGCCCACCTCTTTAACATTGCTTTTGACTCGTAACCACTTGTAACCACTCGCCTCCACCTACCCTCCTCTCTTCCCTCCCGTTCACATTAATTGATTTGATTTGCTTACTTTATTTATTTTTTGTCTATTAGATTGTAAGCTCTTTGAGCAGGGATTGTCTTTCTTCTATGTTTGTGCAGCGCTGCGTATGCCTTGTAGCGCTATAGAAATGCTAAATAGTAGTAGTAGTAGTGAACAGGACTCGAAGTGCTGAATCAACGTTCAAAGCACCTTAGCAAAAATAAATAAATAAACAACTACATAATCACACAAAACAGCACAACAGGTACATAATAAATACAATGGGCTTGATATTCAGACCATGGGAGTTAGCTGGGCTGTCTCCCGCAGTTGGCGGAGCCCAGATATTCAGTGCTGGGCTCTTTCCGGTGACCAACACTGAGTAGCCGGGTGTTTTTTGGCCGGTTTCAATTTAACCAGCCAAACCAATATTCAGTGCTAGCTGGTTAAGTTGAAACCAGCCAAAGATAGGCCTGCCATTTCGGCAGCCAAATTTGGCTGCCAAACTTAGCTGGCGATGCGCTGAATATTAGCATATAGCTGGTTATATTGCATGTTATAATCGGTTACCCACTAAGCACTAACCTGTAATATTCAGTGGGAGATGACTGGCGATCTCCCACTGAATGTTGCTGGACAGCCATTTAAGTGCTATTTAATCAGTCAGGAACTGGTAAACTGGTAAACAGACTCCCAGTTTGCAAGGCAAAAACTTTTGAAACACTGCAGGGCGTAGCCACGGGTGGGCCTGGGTGGGCCTAGGCCCACCCAGTTTGGGTTCAGGCCCACCCAGCAGTGGAGGCAGCGGAGCGGAGGGCGCAGGCTGAGCTCCGTTCCTGCATCTGCCTCCCTCTCCCAGACGCTGCCTACTGCCGCCACGATCGAAGGATCTACCTCCCTCCATCTCAGCACTCATCAGCAGCAGCGCCGGTAGCGAATCATACACGCTGCCTCCTTCTAACCCGGAAGCGTCTTCTCTGCCGTGTTCCGCTCCCATTATCAGAACTTCCTGTTTCTGCTGGGGCTGGATGCGGCAGAGAAGACGCTTCCGGGTTAGAAGGAGGCAGCGTGTATGATTCGCTACCGGCGCTGCTGCTGATGAGTGCTGAGAGACGGAGGGAGGCAGACCTGCAATAGTGGTGGCGGTAGGCAGCGTCTGGGAGAGGGAGGCAGATGCAGGAACAGAGCTCAGCCTGCTTCCACTGTACATTTTTGGGGGGAGAAGAGGGCGGGCAGATGGAATGGGAGGGAAGGATGGGGGCGGGAGGGAATTGCAGGGGAGAGAGGAGAATCGCTGATGGCTGGAGGGGGGACAGGGGAGAAAATAGAATTGCTGGGTATGGATGGATAGAGGGGGGCAGGGGCAAGAACAGAATAGCTGGGTATGGATGGATAGAAGGGGGCAGGGGCAAGAACAGAAATGCTGGGTATGAATGGATAGGGGCAGGGCAGAGATGAGAATTGTTGGGTATGGATGGATGGAGGGAAGAGGAGAGTTGCTGGGCATGGGTGGATGGAGGGGAGGAAAGAGGAGATAGGAAGGTTGCTGGACATGGGTGGATGGAGGGCAGGGGAGAGGAGGGTTGCTGGCATGGATGGATGGAGGGAGGGAAGGGCAGGGGACAGGAGGGTTGCTGGACATGGATGGAGGAGAGGGAAGGGAGAGAGAAGAAATGCTGGACATGGATGGAAGGGATGGAAGAGTGAGGAAGGAGAATAGATGAGATGAGGGGAAAGGAAGAAAGGAGAAAAACTGCACATGGATGAAGAAAATAGGCAGAAGCTGGATCCACTGCACAGTCAAGTCTGCAGAGGACCCAGCTTTTACTTACGGATGTAGGGCAAGAAATGAAGAAGAAAGGCGGAAAGTAAAGAAATAAATGGAAAGGAAGCCCTGGAAATGGAGTTAAGAGGACAGATAGCAGCAGAATTGGATACTGGGCCAGCATGATCAGAAAAACAGTCATCAGACAACAAAGGTAGAAAAAAAATCATTTTATTTTCATTTTAGTGTTTGGAATATGTCCACTTTGAGAATCAGGTGCTCAGCATTAAAAGTTTATATTTATTTACTTATTTATGGCATTTTATCCCACAATAAACATGAATTAGATTGGAACCTGGGATCATTTAATTTTTTTTTCCTGGAGAGGGTAATGCATTGCCTCCCCCCCCCCCCCCAGGCTCTCTCCCCAGCTATAGCCAGCTCTGCAATTTTGAGGGGAGGTGCACAGGTGGACGGGGGGGGGGGGGGGGGGTACAGAGGTGGACCGGGGAGAGAGGCTGTTGTTAAACATTTACCAGCATGCCACTGTCTAGTGCCCACTCATCCAACCTGTTGGCCCACCCAAAAATTGACTTCTGGCTACGCCACTGGAACCGCACATCTGAATTGTAAGTTATTTTTCCTTGTTTGATTACTAAAATTCAAGAAGATTTTGGTTCAAGAATTTTGAGTCTTCTCATCATGATGTTCTATACTCTGGTTTAAACTGCACGCCAGTCACCCAAGGGTCCTTTTACCAAGCCGCGGCAAGAAGTGGCCTGTGGTAGTGCGATGGGCCAGTTTTTTTACCGCGTCTGAGAAAAAGGGCTCTTTTTCCATGGGCCAGGAAAAGGGCTTGCGTGAAAAATGAAACCAGCGCACACCAATTTACGACCTGAGCCCTTAACACCACCCATTGATCTACACGCGTGGTGACCAGTCGGCGCGCACCAACTGCTGATTAACGCCGGAAATGTCGCACGTGGGAGGAAATAAAAAAATAATTTGGCCCAGCAGTATGGGCATGTGCCAAATCCAATATTACCACCAGGGAGGCACGTAGACTGTGGGTACTCTAATTTTGGCGTGTGCTGCATGTGCATAGAGCTTATCGCGCCTTTGTAAAACAGCCCCCCCAGTAAGAGGGCAGAACAGGTTTTGACTTTTACATCATAGTGAACTGCTTGGAGAGCCGAAAAGCATGGGACAGAAGCTTTCTAATGTATAGTGATGCTTTAGCTTTTCATGTTGAAAAGCAGCTGACGGCAGTGTTAACTGAGCTCATCCTTCTGCTTGACCCAGGATGCTCCTTGAAAAATCTTTTTTAATTGAAAAAGAAATTGGCTTGGAGTGGAAGACTCCACTACCTTGAAAGGTTATCATCCTGCTAATATAGGACATACTGATGTGACTTGCATCTACTGTTTGCTTCAAATTTCTGGAGCTGATGTGTACACCTCGATGGGGATTTGCATGCAACAAACAGCTCAATTATTTAGTGCGATAAGCTTTTATAGCTTTTCATCTGAGCTTTTCATCTGACACCTATAACCAGTCCTTTTTTTATAGCAAAAAAGGTGCTGGTACTCACCTGAAAGGCTGTTTTTAAAGCAGTGCTTTCCAATCTTTTTCTGGCTGTGACCCCATGATTATGGCCAAATAAAATTATGTAACTCCCCTGGAAGTAAAAATAATGATGTACCTATCTGCTTTGAAGGGTGAGATTACCACCCAAGGACCCATCCTAAGAATAACCACACTTTCTACACCATCCACAGAATCTAAAAAAAGGCAGCACTGCAAATATTACACCAAATCTTAGAACACGCCTCTCGCCGGCAGAAAAGAACAAGCTGGGATCATTACAAAACCCTACCCAGAAACTATATGCTCACAAAATACCTCATCTTGGTTAGAAACGCAAAATATAGATAGACCCTTCCTCCATACAGAATAAACAACCACATATTAGACAAAATCTGAACAGGAAACTCCTGCTGCATTTATTAAGTGCTTTTTGACACATATTACACACAAATTTATTTTGGCTGCACTAAGTTTTACTTTTCGCTGCCACTACGCTAAATTTCACCGTGTGACTTTGTCTTTTTCTCTATTTTTTCCCTATTTCATTATCTAATTCATTTTATCTTATTGAGTTATCTTTCAATGCACCTGTCTTCGGGTCGGCTCTGTATTTCATGTTATTATACTACATTAATGGTATAATAACATGAAATACATGCATGTCTGTCCCTTATGTTACCCACTCTATGCAAGTCTGTCCCTTATGTTACCGGTGGGTCCTATAAGGTATTGGTTCAACCCTATTTTTGTTCCTTTTTATTCTTTAATTGACCAAACTTCTTCTGTTAACCGATAGAACTTCTTTTAACTTTCTGCCTTTTTGTTTTCATATCCCTGCCATTCCCTAGTACTTATTCTAGTACATATTTTATGTTCATGCAACATATATGCTGCACAATTTTTAATAACATACAATTTTTATATAGTATGTGTATTTTGTATAATAGGAGCCATTAGGACCATCCTTTATTTTAAGACTTCTGTGATGTAGTCCAACCCTGGGTTTATTAATATATATTAGGTTCAATCTTCTGTTTGAATAATTTCTATATAGTAACATAGTAACATAGTAGATGACGGCAGAAAAAGACCTGCACGGTCCATCTAGTCTGCCCAACAAGACAACTCATGTGTGCTACTTTTGTGTATACCCTACTTTGATTTGTACCTGTGCTCTTCAGGGCACAGACCGTATAAGTCTGCCCAGCACTAGCCCCGCCTCCCAACCACCGGCTCTGGCATAGACCGTATAAGTCTGCCCAGCACTATCTCCGCCTCCCACCAGCGGCTCTGGCACAGACCGTATAAGTCTGCCCAGCGCTATCCCTGCCTCCCAACCTCCAGTCCTGCCTCCCACCACTGGCTCTGGCACAGACCGTATAAGTCTGCCCCGCACTATCCCCGCCTCCCAACCTTCAGCCCCGCCTCCCACTACCGGCTCTGCTATCCAATCTCGGTTAAGCTCCTGAGGATCCTTTCCTTCTGAACAGGATTCCTTTATCTTACTTACTCCCCCCCCCCCCCCCCCCCCGTTTACTAAGCCATGCTAGCAGCTGCTGCGTGGCAGTGCTAACACAGCCTATTCAAAGTGAATGGGCTGTGTGTGTGGAATTAGCTCGCAGCTTAGTAAACAGGGGGGTTAGTCTTCTCTGTTTTCTATGCATTTTAATGTGTTCTCATATGATTTTCAGTCTAGTTTTATGTGATTTTATATTTTATCCCTTTGTGTACTTTTGATACATATTTGTTTGTTTGAACAGAGATTACAACCACTGAGGCAGGCGACCAGTCCTCCAAAACACAGTTCCGTGTCGGGTCTACCAAAAGTACATGTGGTGCTTTTATAATAAAGATTTTATATCGACTACACCCTATCTCACCCACCACTCTTTCCAGGTCTCCTTAGGCTCCCCTCTCTCTGCTTCTCACACAGCTTTGTGTAGGTTGCCCCAGGTTGCTGGCACCCACATGCTTTGATGTTTTTCTTGCTCCTTTCCCTCTCCTGAATCTATCACTTAGTTATAGCCCCTACTTATATGCTGATGTTTTACAAATTTTCTTCCCTTGCAATCCATCTGCCACTGATATTTTCCCCTTTCAGACTTGCCTTCAGACAGTCAGCAAATGGTTGAAAAACAATAGCCTTTTCCTAAATATTTTTAAATGTGTGTATATTAATTTTCCCTGCCCCTATTCTCTGACTCTTACTCCTGCCACTATTCAGGGGATCCTGTTAGGTGCAGATCAGGTGTATTCTATAATAGTGCGCATAGATTTTTGGAATGCCAACAACCCGCCCATTCCACACCCATGGCCATGCCCCCTTTTCGACTGTGTGCATTAGAATTTATGTGCACCGCGTTATGGAATATGCCTACAAAGCTGTGCGTGTAAATTCTAATTAAGCCAATTAGTGCCACTAATTGGTTAAGTACCAATTATCAGCACTGATTGACTTGTTAATCTATTAAGTTGTGCGTGCAATGTAGCCTTGTGGCCAAATTAGCATGTACAACTTAAGGCATCATATATAGAATTTGAGAGTTAACTTACAGAATGCTGCAAGTTATGCATGCCCCTGCTACATTTAGGGTGTACAAGTACGCCATGCCATGGCTGGCATGTGCGAGCACCTAAATGTTACATGCATATACACTGGGCTACTCTAGTATTCTATAATGGAACCTAGGTGCCTAGGTCCCTTTATAGAATAGGCTTTTTCATCACACACTTGTCTTTATATTCATGTTTATTAGGGCTTGATAAAACCACCCTCATTATAAATTGAATACAATCAAAAAATAATAAAGAAAGGAAAAAGAACTCCATAAAAAAATAAGATTTGAGCAGGGACTGTCCTTCTATGTTAACTTGTACAGCGCTGCGTAACCTTAGTAGCGCTTTACAAATGTCAAGTAGTAGTAGTAGTAGTAGTAAGCTAGTATATCATTCAATCAGTCACAGACACAACTAAGGAAAAAAGGAGGAGGAGGAGCCTACTGGCAAAATTGCCTTAGTATATTAAAAAAAATGAGTCAGTCAACTGCAAATCATATGCAAAACACACAGCAATCAACTGAATGCTAAAGAAAACAGGTTTTTAGACCAGATTTCAAGTTTGCAATCGAGCAGAGGCCGACTGACCATATAGGCAACTGGGCAGTGCCCGAGAGCCCAGAGGCTCTCCCCCCACCCCGCAAAGATCCCCACTCTTTCCAGCCTGTTGCCGCTACTCTGCCTGGTGTCACTGCATTTTCAAAATGGCTGCTGAGAACTCCCAGCAGCAGTCTCGCAGTTGGCAGCCATTTTGAAAACAAGGCCACTAGACCACCAGGGTCCTTAAAGGTAGGACTGGGAAGGGCGCACTAGGGTGCGGGGGATGGCGGTGTGCGGATGGGGGTGGCACAGGCAGTGACCAGGTGGGAGGGGCCAATAACCCTTTCTGCCCAGTGGCCCAGAGAACTCTCTGACCACCCCTGCAAAGGAGGATTCAGACCTAAGCGAGAGAGGGAGTCTATTCCATAAGAAGGGAGCTAGAAAGTAAAAGGCACCTAATTGGAGGCACCTAGCTCTGGAATTGCCCCCTATATGCAGCAGGAACCCTCCCTTCCCAACTTGAAAAAAAATCTGTACAATCTTGGCTCTTCCAACGTGCCTTTAAGAAAGACTGATGCTGTGGAGTAATCCAGCCTGTCTCTCACTTTCTCCTCTCTCCCTGCTTGTTCTACTTTCTCCCTTCTTTTCTCGCCTAGTTTTGGTTTTGTCCTTTTTCTTTTAACATTGTAAACCACTTTGCTGTGCTTCTGTAGATAAATGTATATAAATAAATAAATAATAAATAAATAAAAGTGTAGCAGAGCATGGGATACTAAGGATGGATAGCACAGCTGTGTCTCAGCTTAGTTAAATCTATCATGGTGGGAGTGACATAGTGAAAGGCGTGATCAGAAGCACTACAGACTACTTTTTTCTTCAGGATTAAATAAGCAAGAAAACAAAATAGCAGGAATTTAATGATTCCATCTGTCTTGAGTGCCAATTGTGTGACCTCAAAATGCTCTAGTGCCGTAGCTTGAAAACCCAGTAAAGAGCTCTGTGTATTGTTATTGTATCAGCCACTGCACAGATGTTTCTCTAACCTGTTCTTAAAACCCCCCAGTGACAGAGATTCCTTCTCCTTCCTACCTCCTGTGCTGGACTGCTTTTAAGGGCAGAAAGTTCTTTCTAACCTCTAATCAAAGGCTCTGCAGCTGCAGTTTAATTTGTGGTGTAAAGTTGACTCCTGATATCACCCCGAGCCTTGCTTTCACTGTGGTTACTTCATTCAAATGGTAGGGGGTAGGAGGTGGACTTTAAATCTGATACTGGTTTATTTGTGAATTGTAGGCTGTTAGGGTGAAGATGTCTCTGGAGTACAAAGGAGAATGGGGAGATGTGAATGATGATTTGACAATGTCGGTATATTCTTACTCCCTGTTTCTCTTCTGTACAGTAGACTGAGGCCTACATTGAACAATTCACTGCCTGAATAAAATGAACATTCACCTGGGAAAGTTAGACATGCAAGATGCTATACCCGAACATATAAAGTGAAAATACCAATATACCTTATTTACAAATATCAACCGCATTTTTTTAGACCAAGCTTGTCCAACCCATGGCCTGCGGACCAAAACTCAGCCCACCAACTTCATTTATCTGGCCTGCAGAAGCTCAGTGGAACAGATTCCTCTGGTGGGAACCCTGCTTCCCTGTCATGACTGGTATAACCGTACGCTTGAGTTGCGTGGCGCAAGAAGTTCGGGTTGGTCCCTTAGTTTCAAGTCTTGTAAGCCTTGAAATGGCAAGACAAATCCAAACTTCCGGCACTGTAGTTGTGTGGTTGTCAAGGACTATGGCAAAGAGTCTCAGGCCAAAGACGTCATCGAAGAATACTAGCTCAAGCTCTCAGTTAGAGAAGTTGCGGGATCCCGCCGGAGGAATCTGCAGCTGAAGCCAGGTGAGGTACTAGTAGTCCAAACCAAACAAGAGGACTGTTCATTTTTTTCAGTGAAGGCATAGAGAGAATGAGTGAAGGGAGAGGGGAGGAGGGTGGTACATATGAGAGAGAGAGAATGGGTGAAGATGGGAGGGTACATATGAGAGAGGAAGAGAGAATGTCTGAAAGTAGGGGGGTACATATGAGAAAGAGAGAGCGAGAGAGAATGGGTGAAGGCGGCGTGTGTGTGTGGGGGGGTACATATGAGAAAGAGTTATTGTCCTGATACTAACAACAGGGGATGGAGCTGGAGGCACGATAGACTGCTGGGTATAGAGGGATTTTGTAAGAGGCTAAGCAGCCTGTATGCTTTGAATAAATGAATAGCTATAAGGGAAAATGAATGAGGTGGTGGTTGTACAGGGAAAGTATTGGGCATGTGTACAGAGACTTTAATGGGGAATACTGGAAATGTGTAATGGTTGTACAAGTATGCCCAAGAAATACTTAGGCACCTGGCCACCATTATTACCTGTTTGCAGCGGCGTAGCGAGGCCGGCTGACACCCGGGGCGGGTCGCTGCTGCACACCCCCCCCCGGGTGCAGCACGGCGCACCCCCCTGGCGCACGCACCCCCCCGGAGTGTATCATTACCGCTGGCGCTCTGCCCCGCCGAGTGCACGTTGTCTCTGGGAGCTGCGTCGGCTCCATTGGTTCCCTGCTCTCTCTGCCCCGGAACAGGAAGTAACCTGTTCCGGGGCAGAGAGAGCAGGTAACCAGCGGCGCCGACACCCCCCCAGCGCATGCACCCAGGGCAGACCGCCCCCCCCCCCTTCCTACGCCACGGCCTGTTTGGTTAAACGAAGGGGGGGGGGAATGGAGAGGGCTTAGAAAGGGAAAATGAGTGTATATGCAGAGTGGAGGAGTAGCCTAAATGGTTAGTACAGTAGCTTGAAAACCAGGGGAAATGGGTTTCAATTCCCACTGCAGCTCCTTGTGAATCTAGGCAAGTTACCTAACCCTCCATTGCCCCACGTACAAATAAGTACCTATATATAAGATGTAAACTGCAATGTGAGAAAACCTTTGGCTAACTTTATCCCCAAAGGATCATAGCTATTTGCTGAATATTTGATTAATGTTTCTTTTCTACTGAAACTGATATAATTGGTTGTTTTACCTGCTCTTCCTGGGTGTCTGTTACTGATAATAGAGGGTGGGGCAGGGGGTGATGGGTTTTCATGGTTCAGGTATTGTTATTCGACAGATGTTGTTTGTTCTTCATTTTGTATATTCCTTAATAAAAATGACTGAAACGTAAGATGTAAACTGCTTTGACTATCTACAGAAAAGCAGTATATCAAATCCCATCCACTTTCTACATGCACATGCATGATTTTGCCCTCCAAATGTTACAAAATATAAAATGTGGCCCCAGATAGAATAAGGTTGGACAAGCCTGTTTTAGATAATAAAATCCAACCCAAACATAGCATGAATCAAAGCATAATATACATAAAAACATGGTGTTCTCATTTCACAGGCAGTAGCAGTCCATGGGGGTGTTTTTGATTTTTTTTTTTCCAAAGGATGCTAACAAGTTTGCTCTCTCACTTCGGGGGACCACACTGCTCCATCACACACAATTCTATCTTATTAAATCATATCACCGGGAGATTGCAGTATTGCCCTGAAATTATAGCTGTGATAAATAGGATACTCTTTCAGTCAGTTCCCTCATTTCCATTCCTAAAACATCAACATTAACCTGCTACCCCTCCCTTCTCTTTAAAAGGGGACAGAGAAAGCATCAGCACTGGTAATTAATTTGAAAGTAACACAGAGGTCCATATTCAAAGAGTTTGGCTGGCTAATCTTTGAAGCAAGCTGGACATACTTTGCTGTTTGAAATTTTGTCCCCGCCAAATGGCTGAATTTTGTCTGGGCAAAGCAAAACCCACAAATGGAGCCGGATAAAAAGATGGAAGTCCAGCTTCTGAGATAGGGATTAACTTTGGTCTCTCTACACTTATATTTTACCATTGGATGATCAACGTTACCCTGTTATCTCAGGTTGGCTATACAGCAGCCTAAAGCAAGCTGGACAACACTTTTTGCACTGATATTAAAAAAATAGACTGTCAGGGGACTGATGCCTGCTTCATTCCCTCCCTGCACTGACCCCATTAAGTACATAAGAACAGCTATACTGGGTCAGACCAATGGTCCATGTTGCCCAGTATCCTGTTTCCAACAGTGGCCAAACCAGGTTACAAATACCTGACAGAATCCCAAATCGCAAGATTCCATGCCACCAATCTTGAGGCAAACAGTAGCTTCACCATGTCTGTCTAAATAGCAATTTCCTCCAGGAACCTGTCCAAACTTTTTTTAAACACAGATACACTAACCACTGTTACCACATCCTCCGGCAAAGAGATCCAGAGCTTAACTATTCGTTGAGTGAAAAAAAATATTTACTCCTATTTGTTTTAAAAGTATTTCCATGCAACTTCATTGAGTGTCCCCTGGTCCAGTGGCGTACCAAGGGGGGGGCGGTGGGGGCAGTCCGCCCCGGGTGCACGCCGCTGGGGGTTGCCGCGGCGCGCACCTGCTCCTCCGAGTTCGTTAAACTTCGTTCGTTCGCTGCAGCTCCCTCTGCCCCGGAACAGGTTACTTCCTGTTCTGGGGCAGAGGGAGCTGCAGCGAACAAAGTTTATCGAACTCGAGGAGCAGGCGTGTGCCGCGGCACCCCCCCCCCCCCCAGCGGCGTGCACCCGGGGGGGGGGGTCATTTCACCGGAGGGGGGAAGGTGTCATCTAGCGGGGGGGCGCGCTGCACCCGGGGGGGGGGGTGCATCGGCGCTCCGCCCCGGGTGCCATCCAGGCCAGGAATGCCACTGCCCTGGTCTTTGTACTTTTTGAAACAGTGAAAACTTGATTCACTTCTACTTGTTCTACACCACTGAGGGTTTTGTAGACCTCAATCATATCTCCCCTTAGCTGTCTCTTTTCTAAGCTAAAGAGCCCTATCTCGTTTAGCCTTTCCTCGAATGAGAGAAGTTCCATCCCTTTATCATTTTGGTTGCTCTTCCTCTATTTGTTCCCTCCTCCCCTGAGGAACAGTCTAGTGTTTAGAAGCAGGCTGTGAACCAGAAAACCCAGCGTTCAAGGCCCACATCTCCCACTGACACTCTTTGTGACCTTGCCCAAGTCACTTCAGCCTCCATTTCCTCAGGTACAACTTACTATGAATTTAAGTGACAACTTACTATGAGCCAAGTTGGGCAAAGACATAACTCCTGTACCCAACAGCAACTGGCCTTGAGATCAGATTTGGAAAAGATTCATAAATCTAAACTCTTACATGTTTGTATAATAATGATCTGGTGTCCCTCTTCCCTCAAGCAAACAAAAAAAAAAGTGTTAGAAGGAAGGGGTACCCTGACTTCCCTCTCCAAAAAAAACAAACAAACTAATCTGCGTATCAAATCCACTTCCCTACCATCCTCGAGAAACCCAGTGGCAGGCGGAAAGGTGTTGCAGTACAGCTGATAGCTCAGTCACTTAATGTTCCAAGGGGCTAGTCTATCCGTTGACAATGTATAGACCAATCCTACAATTTCTTTTTAGGTAGGAAATAGGGGAGTGGGGAGGAGCACCTTCAGCTGCTACAGGTTTTCATCTTCAGTTATTAATGTCCTCTACTATAGTAGAATATGCTAACACAATTAATGGTGCATTTATTTTACTGTAGGTCCTCATTTTATGCAAAGGGACCTCTTTACTAAAAATGCTTGCTAACAGCATTATCACATGCTGATGAGTTGTGCACATTGGTGACTCAGCTGTTTTTGGTGGTCCAGATGGAGATGAGCTTGGGATGCACTCGGCTCCAACATTTTTTTTGTCTGGTTGGTATCATACTGCTTCATTTTTTGCTTGGGGACCAGGAGGGTGGGGTGGGGCAATTTTAAAAGTTCCAGTTCTTCTTTCCCCTGTCTCCCTGCAGTGGAAGAGATGCTGGACCTCCATTTGACTAAACAGGTAACTGGTCCCCTGCTGGAACTCCCTTCCACCTGGAAGGGCTGTTGATCTATGGCCTCTGCCCTCATCTGTCTCTCAGCGGTGGTAGCCTCTACTCCTGGGCTGTAGGTCTAAGATTCAGTAGCTCCAGTCTTTTGTGAATTAAGCTTAGCAATTCCAGCTAATAGAGCCCATGGACTGCAGTTCAGCTTTCTCAGCAGTGGGCTGGGAAACTGGGTTCAATTCCCACAGTAGCTCCCTGCGATACTGCACAAGTCACTTAACCCTCCGCTGCCCCATATACAAGACTGAGCCCACTAGGGACAGAGAAAATATAATATATAGTAACATAGTAGATGACGGCAGAAAAAGACCTGCACGGTCCATCCAGTCTGCCCAACAAGATAACTCATATGTGCTACTTTTTGTGTATACCCTACTTTGATTTGTACCTGTGCTCTTCAGGGCACAGACCGTATAAGTCTGCCCCGCCTCCCAACCACCGGCTCTGGCACAGACCGTATAAGTCTGCCCAGCACTATCCCCGCTTCCCAACCACAGCCCCGCCTCCCGATCTTGACTAAGCTCCTGAGGATCCATTCCTTCGGCACAGGATTCCTTTATGCTTATCCTACACATGTTTGAATTCCGTTACCGTTTTCATTTCCACCACCTTCCACGGGAGGGCATTCCAAGCATCCACTACTCTCTCCGTGAAAAATAACAAATCCATTTCGAATGGAGAGTCTGCCTCCCCCCCACCCCACCCATGAATACATTCCTGTCACCCCTATACAATTTATATATTTCAAGGTATATATTATTACTGTTCAGATTTTAATTATATTTATAGATCTGATATTCAGAGCAATTTAAGAGGGCCAGAGCCATAAGTTGCTCTGAGCCGCCCAACCACCAATATTCAGTGGCACTGACAGCTCACCAAGAAAAGTGGGCAGGTCAGGTGTAGTATAAGGGGCAGCACTAGGTTGAGTCCAGGGTTATGCAGGTACCAGCAATATTCAGTACTGGCACCCGCATCACTCACCAGCCATATTTAGGACAGCTCAAAAGCTGCGAAGTGCCATTTTTTTTATCACGCTTTCACTATAAGTTATTTTTTCACTATGTTTGTACCAAGTTTGTACTCCATAGTGTGGTGGAGGTTTTTGGACAGTGATTGATGTGGGTCTATTTTGGCTGCAACCTATTAGTCCTTTTCAATGTTTGGACAATGAGTTGCTTTGCCAGAGACTTCTGAGGTCTTTTCCTCCACTTTCAGTTTTAACATATCCACTGGTGTTTTTTTCTTTTTAGAACTGTGTGTTAGTGGATTAATTTTTTCCTCTTTTTTGATAGCTATTAATCAGATGACATGAGATCGAGGGGATATGGGCTTTGTGGCTACAGAGCATGTTTACGTTTAACTAAAAAAAATTGCTATACTGTGTCAGACCAAATGTCCATGAGGTCATGGATGTGGTGTGTCACATATGTGAGTGTCATCTGTCAGGTGTGTCCCACCTAAAAAGGTTGAGAACCACTAGTCTGGGATAATCTGGGTAAAGTGGATCCTGATAGCAGCAGGAACATGGATTCTTTCAGCCTTAACATTTTATGAATGGGTTTGTCCAACTATCAGCTGAATGCATCATCATAATTCTCAATGCAGATATGACCTGTGCACCTTAAACGAGTCTCCTGCAGGCAGCAAGAAAGTCTCACTTCTACCAAGGGACTTCCACCTCCTGCAGCCAGCCAAAGTAAAGCTGTGGTTTGACATAGGTAGAGATTATCCTAATCTCCTGCTTTGACAGCATTTTGATTTCAGGTCTATTAAGCTTTAGTTACAAGTCTAAATGGGTGAAGTTTTCATGAGCTGAATTGAAGTGAACATAGTTCTGAACCAATATTTGCCCCTCGAAAGGACCCCAGCAGCAAGTGGAGAATCTGGCAAACATAACCTCTTGCCAGGGTCATTGCTTGCTGGGCCAGGGGGTTCAATTAAACAATTAGTCGAACAGATCTTGAAAGAGACCTTGGGCACTTTGCTTTCCATGCAAGGATGGTCCCCCTCCCCTCTGTCACTGTAGCAATATGATTTGAGTGACCAAATCAATTAACAACATTTGACACTGTTCTTGAGGTTCCCAACTCTCCACTTGTATTCGCAAAGCACACAGATATTTCTGCCTTTAAGACAATGGAAAGTGATTAATCTTCATTTACAGCAGAAGTTACTTCAAATCGCTTACACAGAGGCACAGGCATAGACTGTTCAGACATGTAGCTGAGGTTGAACCCTACCTGCTCATCCAGTGATTGTGTACCTCAGCCCCTTATAACTTCATGCCGGAGATTTCATTACAAACAAGACAGAAACTGGAACCTGCTTCCATGGAGCAACTTCTGTTCAACAAGGCACTGGGATCAGTTGAGCTGCCCCCACAACTACAGCATGCTCAGGAGGACACACTTGGCTAGACCAGGACTGCCTTTCACACTGTACTCCAGGATGTTTGTATAACACAAAGCTATGAAAATGTCAGAGGGAGAAGGCAAGAAGCGTGTAGACTGAGAATAACCAGCTACTGCACCTGTTGTTACCCATGTCTATGCCACACAGCCTGCTTTCCAAGAGGAAATCCCTGAAAAATCACAACCAGCTTAAAACGAACCACATTTTACCTGCAGCCAAGACACGACTTTTTATTTTGTTCCACCTGAGCCTCTCTCCAGATACATAATGCGGGATTATACTTATTCAAACAAGTTTCCAGGAGCGATTCAATTTATTTACACAAAACATTTGACATGTAATCCAGACAACAATGTATAAGAAAACAAAATAACAAAAGGGGAAATGAGACTTGATATATGCCTTTCTGAGATTTTTCCAACTACATTCAAAGTGTTTACATATATTCAGGTACTTATTTTGTCTCAGGGGCAATGGAGGGTTAAGTGACTTGCCCAGAGTCACAAGGAGCTGCAGTGGGAATTGACCTCAGTTCCCCAGGATCAAAGTCCACTGCACTAACCACTAGGCTACTCCTCCACTCCAAAAGGGATCAATATTCAGCAAAACTTATTTGGGTAGGAATGGCTCCTACCTTAATAAGTCCCACTGATCTATCTGTATAATGCCGCTGAATACCTGTTAGACCGCCTCTGCAATATCTGTGCAACACTGGGACAGCATGGGGGTGGAGCCATGAGTTACCTGGTTAGCCACAATATTCACTGCGCTAACAGAGTAATTGCCAGGATAACATTAGGACAGAAAAAAACGACTACCCTATGTTTATCCAGTTAACCATTCTGGTACCTGACTAAATATTACCAGTATCGAGACAAGTAGCATCAGCCAACCTATACCTGGATATTCAGTGCTAGTTGACACCCAGACACCGGCCCTGAATATCCAGGTTTAAAAAGCCTATAGTGGCTAGTCTTTAAAAAAAGAGTGACCGCTGTAAGCTCCTACCAAGAGGTTCTCAACCCAATCCTCAGGAAACACCCAGCCAGTCAGGTTTTCAGGATACCCACAATTCATATCTATGAGATAGATTTGCATGTACTACTTCCACTGTATACAAATATATCTTATACATATTCATTGTGGATATCCTGAAAACCTGACTGGTCAAAGGTCTAAAACCAAAACCTCTAATAAACATGAACAGTTTTCAGTTCACCCTAGTGCAAACTATGTATTAGCTACTAGAATTATAAACTGAGAGCCTATCTAAAAATTCATGCCTTAAGCATTTTATTAAATTAAATAAAGTCCCTCACATATTTGGGGCTCCACAGTACTGTGGAGCAAAGGAACATGGCATGGGAAAGTCTAATGCCTGGCAGGGGCCAAGCCGGCTGCTCTCAACAATGGCACTGAAAGAAGAACAACCCAGACGGACCTCGGTGGTCTTACACAAGAGCTTCAAAAGCCAACAAAAGAATTCTCGATGCTTTGCAGGATGGCTTTTGTTGTTTTGTACAGTACTTAAATCTGGAGAACTGAGAAAGGGATTTTTACAAGACTGGTCAACCCGGGCAGCAACTGTATGAACTCAGGGAGGGGGGGGAACAAAGCAGTGCAGGTTGGACAACAGTGCAACAGCCCCATCCCAGGTACTCTCTCTCCACTAGAATGAGTGATGCTGTGGATTTGCTGGGCCTCTCCTTTATTTTATATCACTGAATCAAAAATAAGCAGTCTCTTTCTTTTCCATTCAACCTTTTCTATGCCCATCTCATCAAAATAAAGTATAAAAATTTGCAAGTCTTCACACCACTGGCTAAAGTGTGTTCACACACTTTTTCAGGCTTGTGTATTGGCTAAAGAAATGCAGATCATAAAAGATGAAATGTCTTTGTATCACAATGATTTTATTTGAAATAGCCCAAAGTGGTCACGTTTCGCCCAGTTTGGGACTGCGTCAGGGGACAAACAGTTTCTGCAAAGCTGCTCGAAGTATGTCTGTAAACGTTTACTGGTGGAACTGAACACCAATGCCTGATCTTTTCAGAGGGATCTTGTACTTACAAAAGAAATTCCATCTTTGTGATTTGCATTTCTTTTACACTTTTGCCGTTTGTGGATCTAAGCAGCCTCTTCTGTATTGACTCTTGTGTATCGGCTATCCATAAAACTACAAAAGATTAGACATTTGTTGTCTCAGGGCTCTCATTAAATGACATTGGACTTTCTGTCCACATGACTTTTCCAAATAGAAAGTAAGAAAAACCCCTGTGGTGCAAGCTGTATTTAGAAATGATTGAATCTACACATTAGGAACAGTAGCAGCATAAACCATGTGTGCTATGCAACAATCAGCCAAACATTTCTAGCTCTAGAAAATGTCAAATACACTTCCAAGGATTCCACGTTAAGAGCACAACCAGACTAGATCGGTATTCTTTATTTTTATTTTTATAATTTACCATGCTTGACATGACAGCTCTGACAATACCACCAGACTGTCAAACCTCACAGGGGTTAACATTCTACCTCGCCACCTGTTATGACTTCAAAAGCAAAAAGCTATACACATCTGGCTGCTCACCTAGCCTGCATTCTCAATGACCACCAACACCATCTGGAAATGCCTCGGTCTACGTCTTTCCAACAATCAGCTCTAATCTGCCTGGTCAGAGTGAAATCTGCACACAGTGAGAACCAAAAGCTGAAAACTGTGTATTAGAGAGGTACTCACCTTCAATCCGCCTCAAGGCCACCAAGCAGCTATCCTGGCTTTGAAACTCAAAGGGATTGCTACAGGTCCGGATGCTGTCGCACTCACATTTTCCACCGATAATATTGCATCCCGTTATGAGGTTTTCATTGCAAGGTTCAAATCCAAGCAGCTGGTCACCATCCCAGTTTTCATCTGAAAAACAGTTAAAAACTCTGTGAGATGTCTGTAGTTAAATGCGACACCTTTGTGAGCATCTTCCATTCCACACTCCTTTCCAACTGTTGCACAATCAACAGTTGGACCCCCCCCCCCCCCCCACTTCCCCACAACATAAAATAATGCCAAACTGTAAATTAAAATGCAGCATCAGGAGTTCATTTTATAAATCTTTTCTGAATGTTAAAAGTTTATTTACCCCTTTATAAAATTAGGACATGTCTACATGTGCACATGGTGCAAGTATTTGTAGAGTAAGTGTTCTCAGGGAAGGATATGGGGTGCAGTGCAAGTACAGTTGTAATTTGCACACATATTTGACTCACTAACATTTAGGCCTTCCTGACCTATTAAACTAGGTAGACAAAAAAAGCAACACTGGGCCTTCAAGACTGAGACAACAGGAGTATTTTATTAATAAAGGACCCGACACGGGCCGTGTTTCGGTGTTAAGCAACGCCTGCCTCAGAGGTCAGGGTTTGAATGTAAATAGAATAAAATGTATATGTATCCAATACCTCCGAATTTGGACAGAAAAAATCTTAAAGCCGAGCGTGTCTCACAGAAATGACAGCTGCAATATAGGTAGAAACTCCTGTATTTAGCCTTCTATTTTGACTTCTATGTCATATTTTTTCACCACTAAGTGGCTTGGCTGGGGAGAGAGGAAGTAAGGAAGCTGCTACATCTCAGGGAGGGAACGAAAGAAGCTATGATCTTGGGCAAGTCACTTAACCCTCCATTGCCTCAGGTACAAACTTAGATTGTGAGCCCTCCTGGGACACAGAAATATCCAGTGTACCTGAATGTAACTCACCTTGAGCTACTACTGAAAAAGGTGTGAGCAAAATCCAAATAAATAAATATTGTATTGGAAGGAGGTGGGGGCTAGTCTCTCCGAGCCTCTTTTATGGATCACGTGTCAGAGCAGGAGTGAGTCTTGTGCTCAGGGTCACTTGTACTTTTGGCTCCCCTATTATGCAGGGCCAAGGCCAGCAGCTAACCGGGCACAATCAGGATGGCATCACACTTTGTACAGTCTATCATTTAAAAGCACAACTGGTATTTACACCCATTTAAAGGGGTGAGTGCTTTTAGGGCGACCCAGTCAATTTCTATTCCTACCCGTTTATCAAGGCAATGAAATACAATGCATAGCGCAGGTAGTTCTATGGTGCTCTGTGGAGAAAGCATGTCAGCTTGTGAATTTTGTCAAATGTAGTAAATATATTTAACTGAAAGCAGATGCTATTGTTGAGACAAATTGTTTTGCTGAAAGTTTATTGCATCAAATAACCAGAGAATTATTTTATCTCATGAGGCTCTTTGGCTGGAGGATGAATAGCTCGTATTTAAATGCTGGTAAAATCAATTTAGTTTTGCAGAACATACTCCGGCTCTTTTCAGTAACCTAGCTCCAAGAAAATAAATTTATTTATGAAAATAGTGCATATAAACTAACAGGGCATGATATTTCATGTCCAACTCCACTAATCAAACAAAAATGTTTTCCATCTCATTTGCCAGGTGTTCTGCAAGGGAGTGAAGGGAATTTGATCACTATTTTGTGAGGTATTTGATAGTGGCAGAAATCATAATGTAGGTACCCAGCAAGATGGGTCTCTCCCAGTTTCCTTCTGCTTTACCTTCTTTATTAGAGTTCTTAACATACTGTCATTGGAACAATAAACTTGGTTTAGTGCTTTACAGTACTGGTTTTCAACCCAGCCCTCAGGGACCACCTGGCTAGTCAGGTTTTCAGGATATCTACAATGAATATGCAGGAGATAGATTTGCATGCACTGTTTTCTTGGTATGCAAATCTCTCTCATGCATATTCACTGTGGATATCCTGAAAACCTGACTGGACAGGTTTTCCCTGCGGACTGGATTGAAAACTACTGCTTTACAGGAGTGATATAAGACAGACTATGCTGGTCAATAGACTTACATAACAATAAAGAGGGGTGGGGTGCATAGAACAACAATATGTATTTATGTAATTTCTTATATGCTGTCTGCAAGCCCAAAAGCTATTGAAGTGGTGTACATTCAGATATTTTTCTGTCCTTGGAGAATTCAAAATCTGGGTTTGTACCTGAGACACAATAGAGGATTGTGACTTGCCCAAGATCACAAGGAGCAGCAGTGGGATTTGAACTGTTCTATTAGGTTACTCCTCCACTCCATATAACACCCTCATTTAAATAAAAATGAAAACCCTGGCTGGATAGTTCCCATTCTCCTGGGTCCAAGGAGTGCCTGCTGAGAAAGCCTGCCTCCACATTCTAGGACCCAGCGATGCGAGCTGCCAACAATCAGAGAAGATTTTTTTTCTGCCCAACTCATGAGGGAGACCACCTCCACCACCACTGGATGGCTGCAGGTCCCGCCTTGCTTGTTGATATAAGCCAATGCCTCCACATTGTCGACAAAACTCAGACCGGGGCCCCCAATGGAAAGGAGAGCTCCACAGAAACAGGAGAGAGGTGAAGGGAGGGAAGAAGTAAATTAATGGGGCACCAGAGACAGAGATCTGAAGACCTCCAGATATAACTCTGCAGACTGAAGCCACCCACTAAGCTCAGCTGGGAAACAGTAGACTAACTGGACCAGGAGCAAATCACTCAGAACCAGAGGTTGAAAAGTGTGTCCATCCACCTGGTGGAGGTAGAAAATACTGAGGAGCTTGCTGGATGCCAAGAGAGATATGTCTCAGCTCACTTTTCAGTTGTCTATCTCCACCTGATGGTTGGACACAACTATCCCACAGGTTCTGGAACAGTTGGAAACTGCGTAATGGAAAGGGACACTGGCCAGAAAGGAGTTACAGTAATCCAACCAATTTTAAGACAAGGGCATGAAGAGGGGTTTTGAAAGCTTTGATATCTTAAAAAAAAAAGGCTAATGATCTAATCATCCTTAGGACACAAAAAGGACTTTTTGACTAATGATGAGATGGCCAAAGGAGAGGAAATTATTCAACACTACACATAACGAAAACATTATCTCTTTCAGAGGGATATCAGAGCCAGTGATGCGAGGATGGAGGGCAACTTCTCCTCATGAAACAAATCACTTCATACTTTAAAGGATTAAGGATCAGCTTACTTCACTTGATCAAGTCACCAATTATGTCGTGGGAGTGATTGCAGGACAGTTGAAAGGAGAGTCCTAGTCATCACGGAGAATGAGAAGCTGGATATTGTCCGAGAAAATTATGTCCTGAATCTCAGTCCTTGAAGGGAGGGGCTGGAAGTGGAGAGGTAAAAGAGTCAGGGAGGGGGGTAAGGAAACAGCAAAGGACTGGGAATAGGAGAGGTAGGGGTGGGGGTGGTAGGGGGGATAAGTTACAGAGGGAGGGTAAGAAGGGAGGGTAAGAAAACAGCAAGGGGCTGGGGATAGGAGGGGCGGTGGGGGGAAAGATGAGAGCTAGGGGAAACCACTACTTGCCCTGGGATTGGTAGCATGGAATCTTGCAACAATTTGGGATTCTTCCAGGTACTTGTGATCTTGGAAACAGGATACTGGGCTAGATGGACCACTGGTCAGACCCAGTATGGCTATTCTAATGTCCTTATAATCAGAGTTGTAATTTTAAAAAATATGACAAAATGGAGGTGAGGTTGGAGCCATGGGGAATATCACTGGGCAATGGGTACCCAGAAATCTATCTCAACTCTGAAAGTATGTGATGAGAGATATAACTCAAACCAAGTAAGCATAAGCACTGACCCAGAAATGCCCACTTCAGAGAGTATATCCATAGGGTTCACAATTATTAACGTCAAATAGTGCATTGTAATTCTAGCTGGGTCAGCAGGACACATCTGCATCCATCCACAGGAGTGCAAATTTCATTTACCATTGCTTTCATAGCTGGTTTGGTTCTGTGACCCCTTCTGAACACAGGCTGTCTTGGATACAGACAGTTTATGGCATCCAGAAAAGGGTTCAGTTGCCGAAGGTCAGCTTTTGTCAGTACTCTGGCCAAAAAAAGATTGGACATAGTTCACTAACAAGAAAGAATCAAGACTAGACTTCTTAAGCAGGAGGCACACTATTGATTCTTTCTAGATCCTAGGAACTAAACCCTGAGATAAACTAAAATTGATTGTGTCTAGTATCTTAACAGATAGTGAAGTAGACTAATCCACATGAATGTGGGTACAGCATCTGCTGATAGGCGCAAATTAACAGAAAGTGTAATTTTTTCAAGACTTAGATTTGACAAAAACAGGACTAACAAAGAATGGCCCTCATCATCTAATGTTACAGTCCTTGCAGAAGTGCTGTCACAAAACAGTAAACCTGACTGTCAGTTAAACCAGAGTATGTAATATTTATTTATTTTTATTACATTTGTAACCTGTGCTTTCCCACTCTTGGCAGGCTCAATGTGGCAGGCAATGGAGGGTTAAGTGACTTGCCCAGAGTCACAAGGAGCTGCCTGTGCCGGGAATTGAACTCAGTTCCTCAGGATCAAAGTCCACCACCCTAACCACTAGGCCACTCCTCCACTCCAATAGCACTGTGAAGACTCAAAACGCTAAAACCTGAATCTTCTTTAATGCAAAATCAAACAAAGGAAATGACTTATGGTTCTGAAGTGTTGAACAAGAGTTTCTCCCCAGCAGACGAGAGAGTCTGCTCTCATCTAGCTCACTCTCTAAGAGAAACCAGGAGATCTCAGCACCAAGCTCAGAGAATGGATATTGTAAATACTTAAACTGTGAAAATTTGATGATATTGCAAAGGTTCTGAAAGGTTCATGCAGCAAGGTACAGTGTTAAACTACAGTTAATAAAGAAGCTTGCTGCAGACAGATTCACCCTGCTCAAAGGAGGGGGGGTGGGGGTGGGGGGGGCTACCTACCCAGTAAGCTCAGAGAATCAAGTTAGCCAATAGGGTGAGTTCCATATGGGAACTGAGACATGTGCTCAGGAAAAGCATATCACAGAGAACTACAGAATGACAGAGATTTGTAGTCCTATGCTAGTTAAAGACACAGGGACTGAACCTGACTATAAGCAATGTCCAATATCTATATATATAAAACTCACCCTCAACATTCTACTGTCTGCTGACGTCACTGAAGCCAAGGTTCGTATGTTCGAAGCTCTGAAGCCACGAAAATCACAGTCTCTGGGCCCCGCCCTCGCGTCAAACGTTATGACGTTGAGGGCGGAGTAGATTCTCACCTCCAACGATCTACTCAGGCCACAAACTCCGGATTTCCACACTGTAGCTCTGCTCCGCCCTCGCGTCAAAACACGATGACGTCGAGGGCGGGGCACGAAAACCGCCACCCACACAGAGCTACAACGGAAACAGCAGCGGTGCACGCCATGAACCAGGTAAAACCGCGACGAGCCATGCAGTCATGAAACCCTTGCTAGCGCCCGTTTCATTGCGCTCAGAAACGGGCCTTTATTTACTAGTACACATATAAAGAACAAGCATCCTGCCTCCATGCAAATGAGAGCAGAACATCTAATACCACAGTTGGGACTCAAAGTGTAGACAAGGGGAAAGAAGTTAGAATGGGTCAACATTTCAACCATGAATAGCCTGCAAACAGATTGGGGTAATTAATCACAACATGTGTGGGACTAGTGAAAGGCAACCTTTATACACTGAAGGCCACATGAATGTCAATACTGCCCGGGCAGGCTGCAATATTAAGTAATGTTGGAACCATAAATGCACAGAGCTCCACAAACCTTCTGTGATAAATAAGTAAAAATGTAACTATAAACAATGGAAACAAATTGCTGGAGTGGCTATTCTGAAAATATTTGTGAAATACAGCATTTAAAATTGCAAAAAACTTTGGTTAATGACTTTTCTTCTATACTTCCCATATTCTTGCGGCTATATATAATTCAATGGCGGGTCACATTTGGCCCGCAAGCCACAGATTGCCCACCCCTGAACTAGCTCTTACTTTGTTGGTGCACGTGGCTGCTGGAATTATCATGCTATCATCTGCTCCAGAAAACACCAACTAAAATTTCAATGTGCGATACATTCCTACCCTGAAACATTCATTTCAAGGTGAGTAAAATCCGAAAAAATTCCAAGCAATGTTGAGATTCTGTTCTGACTTTCCTCCTCTCTCTCTCTTCTTCGAACTCTCTCTGCTTGCTTCCACTGTCTCTTCTATCTTCCAGGTACTTCCTACTTAGTATCTTTTTTTGTGTGTCTCCCCCTAGTTCTTTCACTTTTGGTCTCCTCCATTCTCATTCTGTCTTCCCCTCATTCTCCTGCTCTCTTTTCTGATCCTTGCTGTTTCTCATTCTCACTCTCACTCTTCTGTCCCCTTGCCATTTCTCTATCTTCTACAGCCTCCTCTCCCTTTCTTTCCTAGACACTTTGCTAGCACTACTCCTCAAGAATTTCAGTATAAACCTAGTAGAAAGTGCTCAAGCTTTACTCGCTCAATATGTCGGCACAGTGCTAGCAGCAGGTTCCCTTCAATGTGTGATATAACTCTTGGCCACTGTCTTGCCACAGAGTACACGCTGCTCCAGGAGAGACCTTGCCAGGGAACACAGCACTGCAGGGAAGCAAATACAGCAAGGGACAAATATTTAAAACACGGAAGAAAAGTTTTAGGAGCTCGGAAAACTATTTTTCTTCTATCATTTTTTTTTCTTGGCAAAAGGGGCACTTATTTTTTCTTTGTTTGCTATCTTTGCTCTACTTTTTCCCTCTAGTCTCCCTCCTCTCATTCATGGTCTTCCTCCCCCTTTCATCAACCTCCTCCTCCTCCCCTCCATTGTCTTCTCTTCATCTTACTTTCCCAGCTAAAGCCGCCTCACTCCTCCTCTCCTTGGCAGGGGGAAGCAATGCTTCCTTTTCACTGTTGCGGTTCTCCCTGGCAGCCAACCACAGGGTACTGCCCTGGAATCAAGTGCAGCCACTGCAGCCTCACTCCCCAGCAGCCTGGTAACAGAAGACTGCCATGGGCAGGTGCAGAGGTGGGGGACCTTTTCCCACCTGTGACCAGCAACAGGGCTAAGTATGGATTTCAACATTCACATTGTTATCTTGTGAGGAGGATTTTCAAGGACTGTACTGTATTCCCATTTGACCCTTCCTCCCTGCCTTTCCTCTTTATGTTCCCTTGCCTCTTTCAGGTGCAGAGAGAGGGGGAGCATTTTTCTGAAGTGCTGCTTCTCCTGAAGGAGCATGCAGGGCAGCTCAGGACAGTAACACTTTCTGCCTCCCTGAAAATAAACTGCATGAGTTTACTGGGTATTTGCATACTAATTTAAACATTTCAGGCCAGAAGCAATCATTGTTTTGCTGACCGCCACCAGCATTATCCCTGTAAATTCAATGCCAGGCCATGATGCAGCTCTGGCACTGAATTTCCAGGTATATGGTAGCAGCGAAAATGTAGCCAGTTAAATGAGATATTCAGCATTTAACTGGCTATAGTGAAAGGCATAAAGATAGGACTGTGTTTTATATGGTCCTATTTATGCGGTTACCTTGGTCAGTCAAGTGCTGAATATCTGCACTTAACCAGCCATGTGTTGACTCCAACCCCAGAATGTCCCAAAATAGCAGATTCGGGTTTGGCGCTACCCAGATGTTTTAAGTAGGACTGTAAGGTTATATACAGCCGAAACATGGGCTGTCGGGTCAAAGTGATACGTGTGACTTTTTGAGGAGAATAAACCTTTTGGAAGAAATCCGACTTCTGTTTGTTCTTTGGAACATTCCTACACCCCGTTCGTTGATCGCTTTACTGTTGTGGAAGGACTCTCCCAGCCCTTTTGCTTTTCTTTATTTTTTCTTTTTGTTTTTTGACTATAAGGTTAAGTACCACTGAATATGCCCGGTTAGCCCAGGACAGTTGATTTAAATATTAGGCCCTTCAATTATGTTGTGATATTGCTATATGTGACATATCACTTTCCTTTTTAAATGGCTAAGATTGCACAAATTTACATTGCACCATGTTGAGGAACAGACTGTAAAAGAAAGACGGAGCACCAATTATACTTAATTTTACCTTATCAGATGCAAAATGAGTGAAAAGCAAATTCCAACAGATGCTCAAAAAGAAGAGAATGACACACATTCAATATACCAAGCTGCAAACTGAGACAGAATATATATTGCAGGACCCCACAGTCACTTACATTGTAAAAGCATTAAGCATAAGGGGATCTTACGCAAGTAAGTATACATCATTCAATGCAAAAAATATGAAGAAGGGTGCTATATCAGGGAAACAGGCGAGATGAGATGTTAAAGACATGAATCAACTTGTACAGGAACCACATTAAACGCCACAAAGCTAACCAGGGTGACACTTCTGTAGGACACTTTGTAAGACCAGAACACTGCATCAATTTCTTTACAGTCAGAATAACAAAAAGGAAATTTTAAAACAATCCAGGAACCTGAATTGTAATCTGACTACTATAATTGTATGACTTAAAATGTAATTCCCTCAGACGTGTAGATCTATCTTGTTTGTAAACTGCTCTGAATCCCAAGGGAGAGCCAGTGCTATATAAAACATGTATAGAATAGAACCTTTGAAGTTAAAATGATGAAATATTTTGACACCTAACAGACAGGACTTAACAAAGATCTGGGTTTCCTATCACATTATAAACCATATAATTATACTGCTTTGTCACTCTTAGATCACCCATCCATCTCTCCCTGTCGTCCTCCCCCCTTTTACCTCTTTCTGTAAGACTGTCACTGAAATACTTTTATGTTTCACTTATTCGTTCTGATAGTTTATCATAATTTGCTCATTTCTGATTTGAAGAAGGTATTGCCTTCAAAAACTAATTAAAAATGTATTGTTGATTTCTATTCATTACTTAATTTTCCAAAACTGTACTTTTCCACTTGCTGCTTATGCAAGCACAAACATGTGTGTTGTTTTATTTAGCACTCAGGCACTCGCTCATCCCAGGGAGGCATCCTAGAAAGATACCAGGAGATGCCAGGGCTTAAATCGGAGCCATTTTTCCCCCAGTGGAAAAAAATACATAAACAAGTAATAGTCTTTCAAAGATGCTAACGATGATATGAGCCAATGGAAAAAAGTATCTTTTACAGCTAATGGGGAGTTGACGATTCTAATCCTTGATGAGATTGCAGTCACACCATACCATCATGCCCATTACCCTTAAATCATCACAGGATTAACCTACTGCCACAGCACTGCAAGTGGAAACATTTGCACCCAGTCTTGCTGAGTTTTCATCTCTTCCTAATTCGTTAGCATGTACATATGTGCACTACAGTTTTACTCCTGGGGAAATTCTGCACAACTCTAATGCAGAATTTGCATAGAATTCCTCTCCCACACAGATTTCTACAGGAGAATCAGGAAGTAACAACATTGGCACCACACAGCTGGGAAGAAGCAACAGTGTTGCTTTCTGAGCACATGAGTCCCAATTCAAAATACAGGAAGGAGTGGCAGTGTTTGCTACATGGGCTGGAAAACATAAAAGCTGCAGCAGCACCATCAGTCTGTTCCTGAAGGGGAGAGAGTGAGGCAAAGTTACGGATCACATGTGTGTATAGTCTGCCCCTACATTATTGTTTAAGACTGCTGCTGAAGTTCCATGCTCAGTAAGAGCTGAATTTAAGAAAAGGTTACTAGACTTTTGTTTGAAAATTTGGGACACTTGGCAGGTTGGGCAGTCCCCTCCCCTGCAACTTTCCACCATACAAATTATGATCTACGGTAACAGAATTCAAAAGTGTGTGGGATAAACATAAAGGAATCCTGTTCAGAAGGAATGGATCCTCAGAAGCTTAGCGGAGATTGGGTGGCAGCACCGGTGGTTGGGAGGCGGGGCTAGTGGTTGGGAAAGCGGGGCTAGTACTGGGCAGACTTCTACAGTCTGTGCCCTGAAAATGGTAGATTTATTTATTTATTTGCTGCACTTGTAACCCACATTTTCCCACCTATTTGCAGGCTCAATGTGGCTTACAAAATGTTACGACATATACACATTATAGAATAAGAGTTTCAGAATAAAGATACAGATACAAATCAAGGTCAGGTATACATATAAAGTAGCGCATATGAGTTTATCTTGTTGGGCAGACTGGATGGACCGTACAGGTCTTTTTCTGCCGTCAACTACTATGTTACCACATATCTTAAAAGTACGTTCTTTAAGTTGTTGAACACAAACCAATTGTTCTGCCCCCATATTCATGGAGGCAGTTTTGCTTGTTGTTTATATGTATGTACTGAACATTGCTTATATCAGGTTTAATCCCTGTGTCTTTAAATAGGATAGGACTACAGATTTATATCATTTGTAGTTCTCTGTTATTTGTTCTTCCTGAGTACATGTCCCTGTTCCTATGTCTTATGGGACTTTTCCTATTGGCTGATCTTTGTCCCTGTGTATACTAGGCTAGTAGCCCACCTCTTCTCTCTCCAGTAGGGTTGAAAGAGTGTCTGCAGAATGCTTTCTAAGAACTGTAAACTGACTTTCTGTACCTTGTTGTATGCTCCCCCTTCAAGCTACTGTAAAATAACCAAGGTTTTACCAGTTTAAAAGCATTCACAGCATCTATTCTCTCAGCTTGGTGCTGAGATCTCCCAGTTCCCCTTGTATACAGGGTGAGCTGGTAGAGAACAGACTCCCAGTTCTGCAAGGCAAAGACTCTTGTCTAGCACATCTAACCATAAGCCATTTTCTTTGTTTGAATTTGCATTAAAGAAGGTTTTGGTTCAAGAGTTCTGAGTCTTCTCAGTGAAGTTCTATACTATGGTTAACTGCAAGCTAATCTCCTGAGTAGAGAGAGCCTATCAGGAGACAAAGCAGAACACCAATCAATATTTAGCCAGCAGCAGTAAGCATTTCTTTAAACACTGACAGCCGCAGGATGAATTAGAACCGGATATTCAGTACCAGCCCCTATCCACATACTAGCACTGGAAATCCAGCTCTGGGGCAGACACTAGGTGTTATCTGGTAATATCAATATTCAGCAGTGGTACCCGGATGGCAAGTGCTTAACTCAGGACAACAGGAAGAGTGTATTGGACGGGGTGGGACTCAGCAGAGACTTATAGCACGTTTGAGTGAAGGTGACGCAGAGTGTCGCTTTTTAATAATCACACTGTGGAGCAAAGAGGGACAAGCTGTGAAAGAAGGTTTGAGGGAAACGGATGGACCAAAGGTGGGGAAAGTACAATGGGGGGATGCTGGACCATGTTAAGGGATGTGGGAGGGAGGCACTCTATCCTGCAGCATTTGCAGGGGCAATATTACGCCCACAACGATCTGTTATACAGCACATCTGTCCCTTTACTGGAATCAGGTACACAGTATTGCCAAAGAAAAGGGAGTTGGGGACATGTGGATGGAGTCAGGGATAATCCCAACATACTTATGTTATGGAGCTCCTGGGGTTTGAATCTGTATGCTCCACTCAAGCCCAGCAGTGACCCTGCTCCTTCCTGGCTTTAAGGTAAAACAGGCTGATTCCGTCTGTTAACATTGAGGTGCAGCTGTTCACCTATTGAGCCTTGAGAACAGTCATAACTGAAAAACAAACTGGCAGCAGGCTGGGAGAGGGGAAGGGGCAGCAGGCTAGTGCAAAGCAAGTTGGGGTTCTACTGAGGACTTGAGAAAAAAAAACCAGGAATGGTCAGCTGGATAATGTTCCCCGTGTTGTTTACAAGAATTATTGTTTAATTCATCATTACAGGAGCAATATTGTTAAGAGTGCACCTTCTTTGGAAATCATGTACACTATATAGAAAGAGGGCACACTATTACTAGCAAATGAAAAATTGTAAAATGTAATGTTTTTCTGTTTGTTTTCATTTGTTAAGACATGCAATGCCATGAGATCTCCTAAAGAAAACTGGGGCTGGGATTCAAGCCTGGAAAGGAAGAAGTTAACAGTGATTGCTGGTTGTCTTGCCAAGAGAGGACTGGAGGAGAGAAAAAGCAGGGATGGGGCCACCAAATTCTGTATCTTTCTACATTGTATCTTCAATGAATTCTCAAAAAGTGGTGATTATTTTGTGTTATGAAGACAAATAAAGTCTGCATAATTCTAAAATATGTGCAGAACTGTTATTTCTTTTTGAAGAAATTGCCCAGGAATATACAGTACTTTTCCATAACCACTGATATAACCAATAAGTAATAACTGTAAGTAGTATACTATGCCATACTTTGTATTGTTATTTGAATATTTTTACTGATTGTAACTGTCTATTGCTCATGTTTGATTTATTCTTACTGTACACCACCATGATGGGAAGATGATCGAAAGCCCCGCGCTGTACCAACAGTGCTCTAAAAATAGCGCTAGAACAGCGCGGGGCTTTACCACCCCTAAGATCAGAGATAATAGAATGCAAATTTAAGCACGCTATTCTCTCTGATCATAGGGTAACAGTGCGGTTGGACTGTGCCTGAGCATGCACTCGGGCACAATCCTCCCTCACTTGTTTGACAGGTCTAGGCTGTCAAAAGCCCAGACCTGTCAAACACAGGGGCTGGAAGTCCATGGGACCACCAGACCCCAAGGACCCCAGTTCCCCCATCCCCCCCAACATAAGTTCAGGGAGGCTTGCGATCCACTGGGTCTCCAGACCCCCTCACCCCCCTAGCATCCCCTCAAATAAAGCCCTGGTGGCCCAGTGGGCCGAGTCAAATCCCCTCCGGTCCCCCTGACCCCCCTCCAACACAGGTTGAGGGGGGCTGGAGATCCAGGGGGTCTCCAGCCCCCCTAACTCCCCCTGGCATCCCTACTACTACTACTACTATTAAACATTTCTATAACGCTACTAGACTTAGGCAGCGCTGTACAAATTAACATGAAAAGACAGTCCCACCTGGTGCCCAATGGCTGCGAGTCAATCCCCATCCCACCCCCCTTGGTGTTCTTAGCAGCCCTTCCCCCCTACCTTCGATGGAGGAGGGAGGTGGCCTCTCTCCTCGTCCTTCGGTGTCGCTTTGAAAATGGCGGTGCCCAGCCCTGCCCATTGAAGCCCCACCCAGCGCATCCCAGGTCTAGCAGACCACCAGTTTCCCAACCCCCCAAAACGAGGGCCAGAAGAGGGGCTGGAGGTCCATTGGATCTTCAGTCCTCCTACCCCCCAATACCCAAAAAAGTATCCCTAGTGGCCCATGTGGGCTGCCACCCCCCCCCCCAATACTCCCTTGTGGTCTAGCAGAGCCCTGGGGTGCACTGGGTGGCGCTTCTTCTCCCTTATATGGTAGAGAAACCCCACCCAGCGCATCCCAGGATGAACTGGGCAGGGCACCACCATTTTGAAGGCTGCACTGGATGAGGAGGGAGTGTGCTACTTCCTCCTTCATCGAAAGTATGTGGGGGGGGAGAGGGAGGGCTCCGCTAGACCACCATGGAGAATAGGGATTGGGGTGGCAGCCCACTTGGGCCACCAGGGATTCTTTTTTGGGTGTTGGGGGGGTTAGGGGGGCTGGAGATCCACCAGACCTCCAACCCCGCCGGGCCATCATGTCACTGTCTTGGGGTGGGGGTTGGGGCCTGGGAGGGCACTAGGCCACCAAGGCCTTGACTGCTTTTGGGGAGGTTTGGGAGGGGGCTGTAAGCATGCAAATGCATGCTGGATAGGGCTCCCCGTTCCTCCCCAATGCTCCGCAAACCCTAACGCCAGCTCTGAGCTGTTGTAGGGTTTGCTGCGGGAGCACCACCAGTGTTTGGTGTGCTGCCCACTAAGCATTGGGGAGGAATAGGTAATGCTCTGTTTAGCATGCATTTGCATGCTCATTGCATTCAAAGATGGTGAACATGTTGTTACGCACGCTCGTCGTCTCTGATCATCGGACAGGAGCAAATGCGGGTGCTAGTACAGTACTAGCCTCTAGTGCCGTTTGCTTCTGATCATCGGTGCATGAATCCTAAACCCCACTTTAAGGTAAAGGACTCCTTACATTGAGGTCTTGTTATATTTCTTGAACTCCTAGGAGGGTCAAAGGTCTTCAGGAGAAGAAATACAGCAGATGAAGAAGACCAAAGCTCTACTGCTAGATGTAAGCAGGGCCGTAGCTACTATGGGGCCAGGGGGGCCTGGGCCCCTGTAGATTTGGCCCTGGACCCCCCTGCCACCGACCCTCTCAACCCCCCCTCCCGCCGTCAACCCGCCGTCGCCATCTGCTACCTTTGCTGGCGGGGGTCCCCAACCCCCGCCAGCCGAAGTCTTCTTCCTTCGTTTGTATTCTGAGTCTTACGTCCTGCACGATGTCAGACTCAGAAACCAAACAACTAAGACTTTGGCTGGTGGGGGTTGGGGTCCCCCGCCAGCAAAGGCAGGCGACGGTGACGGGGGGGGGGGGGGTCGAAAGGGTCATTGGCGGGGGGGGGTCAAAATTGGTGGTGGTGGTGCTGGCGGCGGCGGGGGATGTCGGCAATGGCGGGGGGGTGTCGGCAATGGCACCGGGGGGGGCTAAAATGTGCCCCCCTCAACTCGGGCTCTGGACCCCCCCCCCTCCCGCCGAAGTCTGGCTACGCCCCTGGATCTATGGATTCAAATTCTGCACCTCCCAGTGATGAACTTTGTGACCTTGGGCAAGTCACTTAGGGGGCATTTCTATAAGTGGGCACCTTTTTTAAAAGCACAGAAAATGTATGATTAAAGCCTATTCCACAAGGCATCTAGGTGCCCAGATATCATTATAGCATACTAGCATAACCTGGTTTCAGCGCACCTTACATTTAGGCACCTGCCATCACACCAGACATAGTAAAATGTGGCAAGGGCATGCATGACTTGCTATTTTCTGTAAGTTGTGTGCAAAAATATGATAGAATTACTCCTCTGTTGATTGATTTGCATTGGTTGCCAGTTGAGGCTTGTATTTGTTTTAAGGTGTGCACAATAATTTTTTTAATACTCTATGGCCTGGCTGCACTGTATTTGTCAGAATTAGCAAAGTTGTCTTCTAAGAATAGAAGTTTACGAGACATTGCAGTTTCCTACTCCAAAGGGGGGTCAAATAGAAATCCTTCTTTAATTCTAGCTTTTGGTTTCAAGCACCTAACATTTGGAATTCTATTCCTAGACAAATTAGAATGATACGGAATTATTCAATCTTTAGGAAGTTGTTGAAAGCCTATTTGTTTAAGAAATATCTGCTTAAGTAGCTTGTTATGTAGAGTTTGTATTTTGTTGGTTACATTGATTTGTTATTCCCAGTGATTGTCTGGTTTCTTTCTAAAATGTAATCCACAGAGAATTTATAAAGTGTTTGCGGAATACAAGAATATTTGTAGTGTAATGTAATAAAGGTAGCTCCGCCCATGCTCTAGCCACGTGAACACCCCCTTGCATTTACATGCTATGCCACTTACGCACAACCTTATAGAATAGTGCTTAGGTGTTTTGGTGCCTTCTTACGCACTTAACTGTACACCTACCTACTGCCACACCCCTCACCTGTTCTCTGTGATCTCCATCAGCATTCCTAGAAACCCAGCATTTCATTTATAGCCCTGTAAGAGGGTGTTGGCTGATGTCATCACTTCCTGTCTAGCAGTATATAAAGAAGTTCCTGACTCCCAGCCAGTGCCTTTGCAACAGATCTCCTAGCGTTCTCTAGTGTGCGTTGCATCCTTGTTCCAGCCTGTGTTCTGTTCCTGCCTATGTTTCAGCCTCTGTTCCAGTCCTGTTCCTGCCTGGGTTCCAGCCTGTCTTTCAGTCATGTCTCGTTGTTGCTCCTGGCCTCTGGGCCCTCTGACTCTGCTTCTCCGTGGTCCTGGCTTTGTCAGGCCAGGCCCCCAAGGACTCTTAAGGGCCATTCCCTGGTCCTGACTGTCAGGCCAGGCCCCCAAGGGCCCTCTTAAGGGTCATTCCCTGGTCCTGATTCCTTTGGGTCAGCCCCAATGGGCCCTTCTAAGAGTCATCCTCTGATCACATCCTCGCTGGGATGTGACTTGCTTGCTGCCAGTTGGGGCCTGCCTAGCCTTCGGTTTAGATGGGTAGCATAAATCCAAGGGCTCACCTACCCTAAGCCGTGACACCTACAAAAATGACAGTAGTCTGTAAACTTAAGTGTTCAAGTGCATATAAATGTGGGCGCCCTGTAATAGAATTGCCTTTTTTGCTCCCAACTACTTCAGGTAGAAACTTACAGCCTTATTTACTAAGCATTTTTCCTATAGGCGGAAGAAGGAAGAGAAGCATCAGTAAACAGGCCTAATAGATTGTAAGTTCTCTAAAGGCAGGGGAATACGTACTATACATAAATGTAACTTACCCTGTTACCAATGAAAAGGTCTGAGCCAAATCATAACTTCATTATTCTCCTTTCCTTGACACATCAAGACAAGGAATAAAATAAACCTCAACAATGCCACTAGCCCCTATCCTTCTGCTTGCAATTCAATGAAAAACCGTGCCCTGGCCAATATTTTAAATGATTCCAATCAGGGCCACTGAGAGACAAAGATGGGCCGGTTGCAAACAAGAGCCCCGCCGCACCCCTTCTCCTCATTTTTGTAAAACTCGAGGCCCTCTGCATACCTTTCAAAACAGATCTTCCCTGGCAGAAAACAATAGTAGCAAGCGACTGATACACACTACTCCCGCCGGCTACACAGCCTTCCCTCTGGTATGTTCCCGCCTATGTGGAAACAGCAAATTGTGTCACAGGGAAGGCTATGCAGCTGACACGAGCAGTGTGTTTGTCGCTGGCTGCTCATGCTTGCTGCCAGTGAAGAACTGCTGTTTTAAAAGGTATGTGGGGGGCCAAAAAAGCAAACAGGATATAATGAATTATTAGGAAAGGGATGGTGAATAAGATTGAAAATGCTACAATGCCTCTGTATCGCTCCATGGTGTGACTGCACCTTGAGTATTGCGTTCAGTTCTGGTTGCCATATCTTTAAAAGATATACATGCCGACCATATTATCGAAAGATGGACGCCCATCTTGTTTCGATAATATGGGTTTCCCCGCCCCTTCACCAGGACGTACTGCGAGGACGTCCTCAGGAAAACTTGGGCGCCCCTTTTGATTATGCCTCTCATCGCGGAATTAGAAAATGTTCAAAGAAGAGCGATAAAGGGGATGGAACTCCTCTCATATGAAGAAAGGCTAAAGAGGTTAGGGCTCTTCAGCTTAGAAAAGAGACGGATGAGGGGAGATATGATTGAGTTCTAAAAAATCCTGAGTGGTGTCGAATGAGAAGCAAATCGATTTTTTACTCGTTCCAAAAGTACAAAGACTATGGAACACTCAAGAAAGTTACATGGAAATACTCTTAAAACAAATAGGAGGAAATATTTTTTCACTTAACGAATAGTTAAGCTCTAGAACTTTTTGCCGGAGGATGTGGTAACAGTGGTTAGAATATCTGGGTTTAAAAAAAGTTTGGACAAGTTCCTGGAGGAAAAGTCCATAGTCTGCTATTGAGACAGACATGGGGAAGGAAGCAAGTGCTTACTCTGGGATTTGTAGCATAGAATGTTGCCAGGATTTGGGTTTCTGCTAGGTACTCGTGATCTGGCTTGGCAACTGTTGGAAACAGGATACTGAACTAGATGGACCATTGGTCTGACCCAGTATGGTTCTTATGTAATCGAGGCAAATCAGACAGCACTGGCGCTGGGTCCTCCTCCAAACCCGGGCCCAGGGAATCTTGCTCCCCTTGCCCCTCCCCTCACAATGGTCCTGATTCCAATAGGAGAGGATTCTAGAAACTAGGAGTGAAAAACCTTCTTGATGTTTATTTTAACAATACTATAAAACATACTGCAATTAAGGTGCTTTGACAGCTATTTCTAGGCATAAAAAAAACCCTGTGCATGTAAAGTGCTTCAGATCAGTCAATGAACAGAAATAATAGCTACTGTTTTACAAGGTCATTACTTCTGAGCTCACCATAATTGCAAGTGGAACACCATCTAAGGAAGACTGTTACCTTCCTAATCACATTAATCTCCTTCCTAAGTCTTCCATGACATTACCTTCTCACAGATTTCGGCCCACTACTCACCTTTACGAACTTCACTCACCCTCTTAGACAACAGTAAGGCACAAAAGCTCCAGCTCATTAGTGGCTCAGAAGGCTCTGAGGTATGCACCGTCACTCTCCCTGAGCTCTGCAACAGCTCAAAAAGCAAACTGATTTGACAGAATAGTGCTGCTAACCATTTCAGATCTGAGCTTTGCAATTTCCTGCCTTTTCAAAATAAATTTCTGGGTTGTTTTTTTTTTCTAATTTCTCCATGTATTTCTCTGTGATCTTCCACTGGCTCTTGATATCAATTAAGAGCATGTAGGATACATTTTTTTGCACAGGCTGACCTTTCCTAAATTTAGGCCTGCTTTTTGTGTGCTGTGGTTAGGAAGCTAATTTAGGCATCCACCACCGGATTGTATACAGGTTACCCAAAGCTGGGTGTGCAGATTTGGATGAGGATCACAGATCTGCGTATACACAAATTAGGACAGGAGGTGTTAACAATCAGTAATTGCTGTCAATTGGCAGTCATTAGGAGTTATCTGCCCTACACCCTAATCTATAACTTGTACACCTACATGTTATGTTGCACATCGCCAAAGGATGAGTGACCATGGGCTGGTCAGATGTGTTCCCAGGATTTAGGTGCAATGTTGTAGAATAATGTCATTTACATGCCCAACTGCATTTATACCCACTTTGGCAGGCATACGTGCTTGCACCCAAAGTTAGGTGCAAAATGCATACTAAGTTAGTATTTTCTAAAGGGTGCTCTGCAAGGAGCTACCATTGCAAAATACTATCTTAGCACAGATTATTACAGCACCTACGTTTGGGTGCCATTTACCGAATCTGGACCCCAGTGCTGAAAACCAGCGACAGGAGGCCAAAGTTCTTTCTTCCTTGCTCTGACCTTGGGATAGAGTCGACACTGCCACTAGGTCAACCTAGGCAGTTGACCAAGGCACTAGAATTGTACGGGATGGCAAGACAGGCAATAGAGCCAGCCGAATGGAGCATGGTTGGTGCAGATCCCCACACTCCGCCAACTGAAAACAGAACTGAGTCAACTGAGCAAAGCGATAGGATCCTATGCTGTAAGCCCCTGCTACCCCTCCTCCAGACCTGTGCCGTACACATGTTAAAAATGCATGATCCTGAAAATTGCCATCCTCATTTTAGTATACTGATGGTTCTTTGAGTTTGTAAGGCTGTTGGGACTAGAGAGCTGCACGGGGACGGGGTTCGCGGGGATGGGTAAGATTTCTGTCCCCGTGCAACTCTCTAGTCGGGACCTCTGCAGACTCTCTTTGCTGCCTCCTAGAAGCTGATGCCCTTGGTGACAGTGTGGCCTGCCTAATGGTTAATGGTAGCCTCGCATACACACTAGATGAGGGAAAATTTGACTTTTGAGAGTAAGCCAAAAAGGGCAGCGCCAGGTCAGGTGGTAAGGAAACTGTGGGAGTACAACTAGAGGGACAGACTAGATAGCAGAGAATGAAACAGACGTAGAGGAGACCTAAAACAGCTTTTCAGGGGAATGAATGACGACCAGCTGAGGGACCAGATAGACATCAAAGGCCTGATACTTATGAAAGGAGTACAAACAGACACCTAAGGGTAGATATTCATCTGGCAGCGGTAAATATTTTTTTGCCACTGGCCGCGTTATTCCCAAATGTTCAATGCTAGGCTATGTCCGAGGACTGGCACTGAATATCTGGGTTTATGTGGCTGGCTATCTCTTATACGGTTAAGTGAGATATTCAACACTTAGCTGCATAAGTGACACTGCATAAAAGATAGGACTGACTTTTATGTGAATCGATTTGACCGCTAAACTTAGACTGTTACGCGCTGAATATCGGCACTTAACTCCATAAGTGCCAACTCCATCCCCTAAACCACCCACAAAATAGCTGGCTACGAGTTCAGTGGTCAGTGATGATATTCAGCAGCATTAACCAGTGCTGACTATCAGATAATTGTGCTGCACAAGCCATTTCTGGCTAGTTAAATCACTTTAAATCTCTGCCTCTATTCACACAGGCTCCCAGAACCAGCTCCAATAACGTGCAAATGCCACACAGGTTTACTCCTACTCCAAAGTTAGTATAAATGTGTGCATGTACTATACACATGCACCCATGTTATAAAAGACTCATGTACATGCAACTCTGCTTCTGCTCCACCCATATGTGCCCAGATCACATCAAAGGAGGTGCACATTTTCTGTGCATGTACTTTTTCTGTGCGGATGTGGCCACACAGTTTTATAAAAGCCCTTTTCTGTGTTATAGATAGACAGATGTAGATAGATATGAATAAGAAACAAAGTTTAATATCTATAGGGATGATGTCCGCTTATGGGTTTGTACAGGATCATCCAGAGAGGGTGCTGTTAGGCTGTTCATGGTTGTTGAGTTTATCTTGGAAGGTTGGGCCTGAAAATTGAGGGGGGTGCAGGGCTAAAGCTTATCCTAGGGTTCCTGATACCCTTACATCAGCCCTGGGTAGGATGACAAAATGTCTGAACAATAACTCAGATGTGGATGACTACAGCTCAGTTCACAGGCAAGAGAGGCAGGCACCCAAGGCAGCCAGCCTTTTGGAGTAAGAGAATGATGACTTGAATGCAACTATGGGCTGGTAGTGGATGAAAAGCCAGGAAGCGTACCACTGTCCTTTGACCATCCAGTCTGTAGAGAAGAGGTGTGCGAGAGACAGAAAAGTGGGGGTCAGGATGGAGGAGCTGGGAGAGAAGAGTGGTGAGCAGGATGGAGGGACTGGAGGGTAAAAATATTAGGGTTCAGGATGGAGAGGCTGGAGGGAGAGAAGAGTGGGAATAAGAATGAGGGCAGGGAGCACAAACATGACTGCCCTGGCATGAAGGCTCAAATGTCTAGTACTGGCTCTGTAGGTAGGTATAACTGCTTCTCATTTCCAGCTGGCAGGTGCACCTATGATGCATACTCTTTCTTTACAACTGTGGGGGAAAAAATCACACCTAGATCCTGAACAGGTCTAAAGTAGCAATGAGATTGACTGGAAGCCTTACAACAGAAATGGAGATGAAGGATGCTCACAGGGCCATTTATTAACTATACAAAAACCACAGAAGAATGGGTTAGATGTAACAACCCCAATACAGCGCTCATTTAGGCTAGCTTCTCTCCATTTTTAGTTGGCCCAACAGTTTCTCCTGCTCTCACCTGTATGTACTTGTAAGTATCTGTATGTAATATGCAGATAGTTTTGGTTGTAACACAGAAACGTGGTATGTCAAGAATCTAATCCGTAATCCAGTGGTTCCCAAACTTTTTCAGTTCATGGCACCCTTCGTGTCCGAGCAACGTTTCGCGGCACCCTCCAACCTCCGCCCCTCCCGCCACACAGGTCTCCCCCCTCCAGCCACACAGGTCTCCATCTTTTTATCTGCACAAATATATCAGTGCTAGGGTGTCCCTATAACCAGCCCCCTCCAAATAACACACTGATTACAATTTATAACAAATTACTATTCTACCTATGAAAAGTTATTCCATTATTATACTTCCTTTTTGTGCATCAGTATGCTGCACAAGCCAGCATGTTTAAAAATATAAAAAAATGCTACTAACAATAAAGAATAACTCGGATGCAGCAGCTCATAGGTTTGCTTGCTTTTTTTTTGAATGAGAATGGAAACAGAGACTACTGACCTATTGGCTTCAATTTTTTTTACTTCATCCCGTCTCCTATTTTCATCCAACCTCCTTAGCAGTCGCCTCTGAGTCCCAAACAAAGTCTGCTCCCTGCCCCTATTGGCCGTGACATTCAGGCATGTGATGTCGGCTCTGCTGGTCTCTGCTCTCACTGACGTCAACTTCCAGTTCCGGGGGTAGAGGACCAGCACTGACAGCGCATGCTTGACGGATGCTGCAGTCCTACGCTTACTTTTTTGTTGTTGTTGTTTTTCTGCCGCTGCTGCGCTGCTGTATGCAGTAGCAGTTCAGGAAGGAGGGAGGTCGGGATTTACTGCAGCACCCCAGAGAGGTCGCTGTGGCGCACAGTTTGGAAAATGCTGCCCTAATCCCTTTTAGGCTTCCAGATCAACTGGAACCAACCTGTAGTAGGTCTATGGCACCATGAGCTTAAATTCACTACCTGGAAGCCTCTTCCAACTTTTGTCCTCCTTCTCTCCAGCTTAGGTTGGCCATTGAAGCCAAAAGGCAAAGACTACAGCTCCCTCCAGGACCTAGCATGCAATCGAGGGGGGGGGGGCGGAGCAAGGGGCGGAGGATGGTGGGAGGCGGAGCAATGTTGGGAAAAGAAGAAGATCAACACAGGAAGGGAGGGGGGCCCGGCGCTGCTAAAGTTTAGCTTTTTATTTTCAGTTTTTAATTTAGTGAAGGGCGGAAGCGGGGAACAGCAGCGATCTGGGGGGGGGGGGGCAAGGCCGTCCATACAGGACGCTTCTGACAAGCGCCTTTGCCCCCTCCTGATCCTTCTTTAAGGTATGTTTATTTTTTCAGTGATGCAGCGGGGATCCACGTGTTTGTGGGGGTTTTGTTGTTGTTGTTGTTCTGACGGTTCTGGCATGCGCAGAGCAGCCAGCATAACGCTTGGCTGCTCTGCGCATGATTTAAGGGCCGATTACCGAACAGAATTACGAATCATTGATACATTGTACTTTTTAAATCCGCACCGAACTTGTGCAACTTGTTTTTTTTGAGCATTGTTCGTTTTTTTAAATTCGGTTCGGACTTTAACGTTTGTAATTTTTTTACGTATGGTTGATGCATCTGGGCCTGTGTCTTTCTCTGCCCATGCACCGCCTAGTTCTGTCCTGTAACACAAAATGCCCTTAACGTAGCCTTAAAAATACCACAAAAGCGGTTAGCGCATTCGTGCATAGCTGTTATCACACATTAAACCGCACACTAGCAACCTAATACATATTAGTAAAAGGGCCCCTTACTGTTCAACAAACTTAAATCATAAAATTATTTCTTTTCTCCCTCACTACGGGTGTTAAGAGAACAAGAAATCCTTTGCAATCTTAAGACTCTCTGCACTGTTAGAAAGGTATCTTCCAGGTCAGTGTGGAGAGAGGCAGCAAGGGTATCTATTTTCTCCCACACGCTCTGTCCTTCAACAAGTAAATCTCATGTGTTTTGCCAGCTTTTTGCACCTATGTTAAAAGCTGGAGATAATTTGCATCATTTCTCACCCACATAACTTTTATTAACATTCCTTAAATTCCAAATGTCTTTTGCTGCTCTCACTGAGTGCCTGTTTAAGTTCCCACAGCTGCCAAGGCAAAAGAAAGACTTAGGGCTAGGAGTCAAGGTTAACTCTTTCCTGTCCTGTAATAACAGATTTCTAGTTTCCTGTGAAGTGGGGCGTGTGTATTTGTTCCCAGGCATGTTACAGAAAAATTAAGCAACATGCAACGGAGAGGGTCAAAGTACACAGCACAAGTAGTCCGAAAAGAAGCACAAAGGGCTCTCAAGAAGGGAACAAGTACACTTTTACTGATGACCCAACATGGGCCGTGTTTTGGTGTAACCTAATGCCTGCCTCAGGGGTCAGTTCAAGCAATGTTAAATGCTTGAGTATTTGCTCATAATGCAACAAGTCAGAAACAGTTCCTGGTGTACAGCAGGACGCCAAAAACACGCAAAGGAACTGTTTCTGACTTTAGTGTGGATAATCATTGTGATATATGAGTACGCAGTTGTGGAAACCACTACCAGCTAACCTGAAAGCAATCGACGAAATATCCAACTTTCGTAAATCCCTGAAGACATACCTCTTCAATAAGGCCTACAAAGAGAACCCATAGCTCAACTATACCACCTCACCAATCCACTCTAATCCGAAAATCATCTTTCTATACCTATTTTCTTAACACTTCTTTCCATCCTTAATCTCTTTGCATCAACAATTGTATCTGATATCCTGGAATGGCAGTACCATAACAGACCTCTGTAAACCACATTGAGCCTGCAAATAGGTGGGAAAATGTGGGATACAAATGCAATACATAAAAAAAATAATAATGTGTTATTGCATTATGAGCAAGTACTCAAGCATTTAATATTGCTTGAATTGATCTCTGAAGCAAGCGTTACGTTATGCAGAAACATGGTCCATGTCGGGTCATCAATAAAAGTATACTTGTTCCCTTCTTGAGAGCCCTTTGTGCTTCTTTTTGGACTATAGAAAATTGAAGTCCATCTTCCATCCTTTAGCACACTTAGGGCCTGACCTGACCCATTGAGGCATTTTTCATAGGCTTAGACAGCGCTTTTACAGCTGTTTCCATGGCAAAACAGCATTGTATTCATGGAAAGGGGCGTTCTTGAAGATTGCCTATCCTCTAAAGTGATAATTCTATAAGGTCGGTGCTAACATTTACATGACAGTTACACATGTAAATGTTCAGAATACCAAGCAAACAGAATAGATAAAAAGGTAGCTGAAAATATTACTCAGTACCTAAAAACACCACAAAAGAATATTTGAATGCTTTATAGTGTATTTTCTTATGACATTTTAAAAGAAACTGAGAGGGAGCCAAATGAGTATAGATCAGGGGTATCCAACCTTGGTCCTCATCAGGTTGGGTTTTCAGAATTTCCACAATGAATATTCAAGAGATGCATACTATGGAAGCAGTTTACATATTATCCCAGACACTATATATCAGATCACTTTTTCACATAATCAATATTCTCACAGTGTATTCATAATATTCATTTATAGATCCATATTATTGAGTAAACGGGGATCTTCAGAATTTTCAACAGCATATACCATCCAGAAAGCCATATTTCAAATATGACGGTGCTGTTCTCCTCATCATTGATCAACCCGCTTTTCTCCAAATTTTTCAATTTTTTTCAACATTTTCATATATTTCTCCTTAAATAGTATTCTTCTTAGATATATTTAATCTTCAAAATAACTGATATAATATAACTTAGCTTTTAAGTGGCAGTGCTTCTCCTGATTCAAACCTCTGCCCACAGGTTTCGAAATTCTTCTTCAAGGAAGAGGTTTGCATCTCAATGCTTGCTTCTACATATAAACAAGATAGCAGCTATCCTGTTTATATGTAGAAGCAAGCATTGAGATGCAAACCTCTTCCCTGCAGAAGAATTTCGAAACCTGGCCATGTCCACAGAGGTTTGAATCTGGAGAAGCACTGCTGCTTAAAGCCCTCATTTTTGGTTATCCCTTCCATCTACTCTGTGTTCTCTGAGTTCTTATTTTTTTCATAAAATATTTGAAAACTAACTTGTTCAAGAAATTTTTAGGCTAATTTTGTCATATTCTTTTTTGATTTGTTATCCACTTTCAACCACTTTTGTGGGAGTTAGCGGGATATAAGAGCTATATTACATTACATGATGTAAGTAATCACACCTAAATGTTGGTGCATAAATGCCAACTTATATTAATATTCTATAGTGGCAACTATGCACTTCATTGCCATTATAGAATGTGCATTTAGGACTTGAGTCTATATATGGTGTCAAAAAAATCGGCACACAGGAAAACCCACACTTAGCACTATTCTATAAACCATGCCTAACATTAGGCTCAGTTTATAGAATATATGTAGTGCCCAGACCTGCAACTAAATTTAGGCGAGACCATTTACGCCAACCAAAACCTTGTGTAAATGCGAATGCCTAACTTAGGCACAGATTGGGCGTATTCTATAACAGTGTTTGTAATTTCTAGAAATGGCCATGACCCACCTGTGCCCCTTCCATAGCCACACCCCTTTTTGTGATCCACACATTAGAATTTACGCGCACCCCTTTACAGGTTACGCTTAGAAAACTGTGCGTGTAAAATCTAATTAGTGCTGATAATTGCTTGTTATTGGCAAATTATTGGTGTGAACTGATTTGTTAAACAATAAAGTTGTATGCACAATTTGGCCATACTGCCACATCTGACACACAACTTTAGTCACCATATAAAGAATCTGGGAGTTAGTGCACAAAATTTTGGTGCCTAACTTTAAGTGATCCTTCTTGAATTGACCTCAAAATGGCTGCCTCATGTTCACTGACTTGTATATTGAAGAGGCAACTAAAATCTTGAAATCGGATTGCATATCTGCGTTACTACTGTGCGAGTTGACAGCTGTATTCCTTTAAAGACAGGCTTTCAGATTTTTTTCTCAAGAGAGACTCTTTTTTTTTTAATTCATATAGCATGCTTCCAACACTCAAGCTGTTAAGCCATTCTGCCTGATTAAAATAATGTGAGGATAAACAGCTTCCCAGTTAATATTGACACCAAAAACATATGGCATTGATATAAAAACTGCAAGAGATGGCTTTGTAAATTTTATGTATGTCTCATTAAATATGTGACAGCAAGAGACCTAAAAAAGATTTAATGAAAGTGAACATAACAATTAGATGGTAAATAGTGCAAAGGAGGAATTCTTGCTTATACATTTCCATGTTTCTAATTTGTAGGTGCTTAATAGTATTTTACCCTAAATCCTCTTAGACTTCTCTGAAATGTTCATATTTCTTTTTAAGGAGCTGTATCTTTGTCGGATCCAAGTTTCCACTACCAATAACTATCTCTCTCTCTCTCTCTCTGGCTACATGAGAGCAGTGTACAATGTTGGTGGACCATTTATGTTGCTTCACAATAATTACTGTATTTAAACAGCAGTATCATAATCTAAGAAGGACCATAATGAGGAGAGACATGGCTAACAAAGACAAGCATACAGACTTTTGCTGGGTTGTTTTTCTCTAGAATGCTAAAATGTTTATTTTTCTCCTCTGGTTGAAAGAAAAGTTAAGCAGTCCCTAAGTTTTCCTAGTCTAAAGTTAGGGAAAAATAAATTAAATCACAAAAACTCTTAAGAGTTTATATATTCAGAAGCACTTATCCGGATACAGTCTTCTCTCCAGAAAGTTTTGCCAGCCAGGTGGCATCTGGAATCAGTACAATGAACCGGGCAGTGTGCCCATTTAAAAGGTCTTGGGGAGAACTCTGCAGATAACAGCAGTTACTATCCAGATACATGTCGCTGGCTGGAGGCATCCAGTGACTTCCAGCGGCACCGAATGTCATTGCTGACCGCCTCAGAACATGGACTCAGCATAGACTATCCCAGGAGTTACCCAGTTACTATTGCAGTTGCTGTTTAAAAAAACACTGACTATCAGCCTGTAGATTTCTCTAACACATCCCTGGCTTGAAGAGTTCCTTTCAAAAAAGTTGTATAGGAAGAAAGAGATTCTGTGTTCATTCATTTTCTCAAGTAATCAATAAGAACAAAGGGAGGAATTGAAGGCAATGGGAAATGTGATTTACCTGGCATGGGTCACTATTGATTACTCTTCACATGTACCAGAAGCAGACCTATATAAAGCCCCCTTTGGTAGAGACTGTCTAGGACAGAAACTGGACTTCCAAATCAGCATGTTCACACTTTGCAGTGTATTCTACAAAAGGTTCACTAAATGCACAGCTTTTTGTAAGTATCCACAGGAAAAACACATGCATTTGGTGGTACATGCAGCAAAACATGGAGCAGACCAACAATTTGAAGAGATATGCAGTTTTATTAAAGCAAGCACCCGACGTGGCCACGTTTCACCCAAAGGCTGCATCAGGGGTCAAAGCTAGAAGAGAATAGAAACAAGTTTTCTCCTAATAGACAATTCCGATCAATATAGCAAGCAGAACTCGCTTCTCAGAGCAGTGGCGTAGCTAGACCTGACATTTTGGGTGGGCCCAGAACTAATATGGGTAGGCACTGTGCATATAGGTATGAGTAGTATTTCTTGGGACACTACAAAATAATGCCTTAGAATACACTTGATGATGGATTTCTAAGTAGTCTGCCCAACAGCTGCCCAGACATTGTATGCAGCTTAAGGATATCCAATCTTTCTGGTGATATTAGGAAAATTATACACAACAATTGGCAGATCCTTGAAGAACACCACTGCTTTCAAAATAAAAAGGTCACTGTTGAATACACTCGTGGAAGGAATATCAAGGAAATCATCGCACCTTCTACACTGCCTGATAGTAATATTCATCAGTTACCTGAGATGAGCAGCCCTGCTGCAGGACACCACCCTTGTGGTGACTGTTCCGTCTGTTCCTTGTCACTAGACATCACTACTTTTCAACACCCATGGACTAGTAAAATCTATAGATTGTTCAGCAATATGGATTGCAACACAGCACAGGTTGTGTATGTTATTACTTGCCCTTGCTCCTTGTTGTATGTAGGTAAGACTAAAAGGAAGATCAAGACCCGCATTATTGAACATAGGAGTAATATAAGACAGGGCAATCTCACTGCCCCACTTGTTCAACATTTTATTGATTTTTCACACTCTCCTTCTGACTTTAGGTTTTTCATATTTCAAGTAGTCAAAACACCATGGCGTGGTGGAGATCTTGACCTGCTACTGTTACAAAGAGAACAGAGATGTATCTTTGAAATGGCCATTATCACCCCACCTGGTCTCAATAATGAAATTGATTTGTCTGTTTTTTGTTTGTTTTTTTAAAAAGGCTTTTTACATCCATATTTTGCATTTTCATCACTACTATTAGACCAATATTTTGCATTTCTCTTGTACTTATACAGCACATTCACATGAGTATGCCTATAATATATATATATTTTGTCTTAAATTGGAACCAAACGGGAGCTGGGCAGACTTCTACGGTCTACGCCCTGATCATGACTGAATTGATGTTAGCTTCAGAACTTAGTTCAAGAACAGTACTGGGCAGATTTCTACGGCCTGTGCCCTAAGAAAGGCAAGGACAAATCAAACTTGGGTATACATATAAAGTATCACATACCATGTAAAATGAGTTTATCTTGTTGGGCAGACTGGATGGACCATACAGGTCTTTACCTGCCGTCATTTACTATGTTATGTCTTACTTTTCACTTTTCTGTGAAGGAATTTTTTATGGTTCCTTTACTCGGAGGACGCCCATCTTTTATTAGTCTTACTTTAATGTCATTTATTATATAACCTATATTTTTAGGTAAGATGGAGTGTGCAATGTATTTATGCAATGTATTTTTATGTTTTACGTTGATTCTGTTTGTTTTTTTATGTGCACACACACATAGATATTACGTTTTCATGAAGCACGCCATTTCTGTTCAAACTGTAGTTTAACAACTAGAAAAGATGCACTCTGTTTCAACACACTGCAGTTTGTTTCAATGTAATACCATGATGGGAATTTATGCTGATATATCCTTTACATTTTTTTCTGCTTTTATATAAAAGAAAATAGCATATTCTAATCTTTAAAACCTTATGCAGCTTAAAAAGTAGGGCAATGGTTCCCCTTTTTGAATCTATACGTCATTATTGATGTTTTCACTGCAGGAGTTAAACACTTATATACATGCATAAGTACATAAATACATAAGCATCGCCATGCTGGGACAGACCAAGGGTCCATCGAGCCCAGCACCCTGTCACCGACAGCGGCCAAAAGAACAAGCGATTTGTCCTGCCCATCCTAGAAATACTGCATTATTCCCTCGTCCATTCAATAACATTCCATGGCTTTTTCCTCCAGGAAGCCATCCAACCCTTTTTTGAAGTCCACTAAGTTAACCGCCTTAACTACCTTTTCCAGCAGCGAATTCCAGAGTTTAACTATGCGTTGAGTGAAGAAAACTTTCCTCCTATTTGTTTTAAATTTACCACACTGCAGCTTCATCACATGCCCCCTTCTCCTAGTATTTTTGGAAAGCGTAAACAGATGCTCCACATCGACCTATTCCATTCCACTCATTATCTTATAGACCTCTATCATATCTCCCCTCAGCCGCCTTTTCTCCAAGCTGAAGAGCCCCAGCCTCTTCAGCCTATCCTGATAGGGAAGTCGTCCCATCCCCTGAATCATCTTTGTCGCCCTTCTCTGCACCTTTTCCAATTCCACTATATCTTTTTTGAAGTACGACGACCAGAACTGAACACAATACTCGAGGTGCAGTCGGACCATGGAGCGATACAATGGCATAATAATATCCTCATTTTTGTTTTCCATCCCTTTCCTAATAATACCCAACATTGTATTTGCTTCCCTAGCCGTAGCAGCACTTTTAGGATTCCTCTGACAGTATGCTTGCTCTTTCTCACAGTAGCTAATGCTAGGGACTGAATTAAACTTAAATACCATAACTAGCTATTTTTTCACGTGCAAAGACTCTGCTCAGTGCTCACCTAGAATGGCAACATGCAGCTGAGCTTCAATGATTTCCCCCAAAACTCTGTGTGCAGGAAGCTTGTTGAATTCACATTCTTCATCAAGCTAGGCAGACTCCTCATGCCCTGCTTAAGAGAGACATCATACTAACTATCCTGAAAGAAGCACCTGGTGTACTTACTATGTGTAGGCTCTTTTATCAACAGTCTTCTCCACATGGGAGCTGGTCTTTGAAGTACCCAACAAAAAGACAGTGTGTGGTCTTAAAGAGCCAGGTTATTCTTGCAGGTCATGACACCCTTTGAAGGTCATGACACCTTTTATTTGTTTATGTGTACAGTATACTTATAAACCACTTCCCCAGCCTTTTTTTCACCAGCCTAAGAGGCAGATGCAGCAACCAAACGTAAAAAAATCTAAATCGTTAAAGTCCCTAACGATTTTAAAATAACGAAAAATGCACCAAAAAAAAAAGTCACACATGCTGAGATCGGTAGTGAAACGTACAATGTATCAAAGAATCACAATACACATCGGTCTGGACCTCTCGTTAGGACAGCTCCGTGGCAGGAAAAAGTGTTAAGTGAAAAAATAAACAAACTTTGAGCCAATCCCAGCGCATTAGCAGAGCTAAAAGCGCTGTGATTGGTCCAAAGGACCTCAGAAAACACATAAAAAAATAAAAATAAAAAAAGGATCGGGAGGGGGCAAGGGCGCTCATCAGGAGCGTCCTGTACGGACGGCCTTGCCCCCCCCCCCGCTGCTCCCCACTTTCCGCTGCTCCCCCCACCCCGAAAAAGCAAACTTGTAGAAGCCCCTGCCCCCCTCCCTTCCTCACTACTCTCAGCTCCGCCTCCCGACATCCTCCGTCTGTGCCCCGCCCCCTTTGGGGATCGTCGCCGCCATTCCCCTTCTCCATCGGGCCCCCCTCCCTCTTACCGGGCCCGTGCAGCGCCTCTCTCCTCTGTCCGAAGGCGCTGCACGGGCAAGAAGAACGCAGAATCAGCTGATGCCTGCCTTCGCGATGGCATCGATAGAGCGTCTTTCTCCTCCTGGGCCCGCCCCTGTCTGACGTCAGTAACCTACGTAGGTTACTGACATCAGACAGGGGCGGGCCCAGGAGGAGAAAGACGCTCTATCGCGAAGGCAGGCATCAGCTGATTCAGCGTTCTTCTTGCCCGTGCAGCGCCTTCGGACAGAGGCGCTGCACGGGCCCGGTAAGAGGGAGGGGGGCCCGATGGAGAAGGGGAATGGCGGCGACGATCCCCAAAGGGGGCGGGGCACAGACGGAGGATGTCGGGAGGCGGAGCTGAGAGTAGTGAGGAAGGGAGGGGGGCAGGGGCTTCTACAAGTTTGCTTTTTCGGGGTGGGGGGAGCAGCGGAAAGTGGGGAGCAGCGGGGGGGGGGGGGCAAGGCCGTCCGTACAGGACGCTCCTGATGAGCGCCCTTGCCCCCTCCCGATCCTTTTTTTATTTTTATTTTTTTATGTGTTTTCTGAGGTCCTTTGGACCAATCACAGCGCTTTTAGCTCTGCTAATGCGCTGGGATTGGCTCAAAGTTTGTTTATTTTTTCACTTAACACTTTTTCCTGCCACGGAGCTGTCCTAACGAGAGGTCCAGACCTCTCGTTAGTTTTCCTGCCTTTTTCCTGCGTAAAGGCAATCGGAAAAGGTTAGTGCATGTCGTTTCAATGGGGTTTTCACACTAATTGCTCATCTCCATTCCGTTTTCGTTAGCTGCTACTACCGTCGAAAAATAGGCTTTAGTGCATGGAAAGGATCGGAAATTCTTCCCCGAGGGCTCATTTAACGATGAAAAACGTTTAGTGCATCTGCCTCTAAGTCGTATGCAGTCTTGAAACAATAAAATGCAATACATAGAACAACAAAAAAAAAACAAATTATTGACATATTACACCAGACCAACAAAACGAAAATAAAGAAAACCAAGAAAAAGAAAACAATGAAATGCATATGTTCACACACACAAGCTATAAAAACCATCCTGAACCAATTAGTCATAATAGAGCTACGGATCCATCTAGACGTAAACATCGGTTTACCCTGGCAAAAGACTGCAGGAAAATACCACCTCCCCAAACAATCCAACTAGTCCCAACATCAGAACACCAACAACCTTCCTAATATGTACGTGGATCATCCCCCATCCTCCCTTCCAAAAAATACTCAACTAATAGCAAGGACAGAACTTTGATCCCTTCCTAGATAAGGAGTTGAACATTCCCTGAGACCCAAACTAATTCCACTACCATCATATCTATGTTAGTTGAATGCTCTAATGCATGCTTATTAGGTGTATCATTAGTATTAGGCTAACATTGTATTATACCTCTGGTATTTGAATTCCAGTGCTGTTAAATGTGTATATTTTTATACTGTTTCACGATAGTTCTATTATTAGGTTTCAGTTTACTGTTTTTGAGTTTACCTCATTTATTGTATTTATGTTTATTCTTGGTTATTTTACTATTGTTATGCTGTTAACAAAATTGTAAGTTTTATGCTAAACTATACCTGCTGTACACCGCTTTGAGTGAATCTCTTCATAAAAGTGGTTAATAAATCCCAACAAATAAATAAATAAATAAATATCAGAACAAACCACACTAGGCACCAACCAGATTGTCCCATTCTCATCTAGCATGGGGAAATCCATATCTTCTGCTTTTTCATAAACATGAGATGCTTCATTTTCAGCCTGATCTCAACAGATAAAATATTCCATAATAAAGAAGCAGCTCTCACCAAGGCCTTCCTTGTCTTGCATTGTGAAGGTACCTGAAGAATGGCAACCTGACTGGAACAAAGAACATGCCCCAGAGTACACCAATTCAATTTCTCCAAGAGGTCATGACCCTAAAACATCAGATCAGAAGTTCAAATCTAGCTTGTTTCTCAACTGGAGCAAGTGAAAAGCATGCAGCAATGGAACTGCACTCACCCTCCTATGGCACTTTACCCTGGTTGTAATATTTTGGACTACCTGTAGTCTAGGTGTGACTCTCTTGGGAAGGCCCACACAAATACTGATGCAGAGATCAAACATGAGTCTATGAAGGCATACATTATAAGATAAAAGATCCAAAAACGGGCACAGGAGTTTTTGAGAAACAGGAACTACATACAGGGGCACAATCGAAAGGAATGCCCAAGTTTTGCTGAGGACGTCCTCGCAAAACATCTCGGAGGGGAACAAGATGGACGTCCATCTTTCGTTTCAATAATACGGTCAGAGACGCCCAAATCTTGAAATTTAGGTCGTCCTTACAGATGGTCATCCCTAGACTTGGTTGTTTCTGATTTTCTGCGATAGTGGAAACCAAGGATGCCCATCTCAGAAACGACCAAATGCAAGCCCTTTGGTCGTGGGAGTAGCCAGCATTTGTAGTGCACTGGTCCCCCTCACATGCCAGGATACCAACCGGGCACCCTGGGGGCACTGCAGTGGACTTCAGAAATTGCTCCCAGGTACTTAGCTCCCTTACCTGGTGTGCTGAGCCCCCCAAAACCCACTACCCACAACTGTACACCACTACTATAGCCCTTATGGGTGAAGGGGGGCACCTAGATGTGGGTACAGTGGGTTTGTGGTGGGTTTTGGAGGGCTCACATTTACCACCACAAGTGTAACTGGTAGGGGGGGATGGGCCTGGGTCCGCCTGCCAGAAGTGCACTGCACCCACTAAAACTGCTCCAGGGACCTGCATACTGCTGTGATGGACCCGAGTATGACATCTGAGGCTGGCACAAAATATTTTGAAAGATTATTTTTGTGGGTGGGAGGGGGTTAGTGACCACTGGGGGAGTAAGGGAAGGTCATCCCTGATTCTCTCCGGTGGTCATCTGGTCAGTTCGGGCACCTTTTTGTGCCTTGGTTGTAAGAAAAACAGGACCAGGTAAAGTCGTCCAAGTGCTTGTCAGGGACGCCCTTTTCATTTCATTATTGGTCGAGGACGTCCATGTGTTAGGCACGCCCAAGTCCTGCCTTCGCTACTCCTCCGACACCCCCCCCCCCCCCGTGAACTTTGGCCATCCCTGCGACAGAAAGCAGTTGGGGACGTCCAAAATCGGCTTTCTATTATACCGATTTGGACGACCCTGTGAGAAGGACGGCCATCTTACGATTTGTGTCGAAAGATGGGCGTCCTTCTCTTTCTAAAATAAGCCTGATAGTCTCAAAAGCTCATGGACTACAACCTCTTCAGATCATTTTCTTTGTGCCAATTTAATAAATAGTGTTGCACAAACTGGGAAAAATAAAAAAAAAACCAGAAAACAACACACTGGTGAATTCTGAGGCATGTACAAACAGAAGTATAACAAAACAGAGAAATCCCTTCCCAGCCTAACAAATAAAGCAGTCTATGCATCAATGTCAAAAAGTATCTGATTTCCCCAACAGCTCCAGGTGGAACTCTGACAAGACCACAAATTTTGTGCTTCTTTTTCCTTCAGGGTGAACTTACTGAGGCCCAAAGCCACAAAAGTAGCAAGAGATACAGAATACAATCACTCAAAGAATGCTGCTTTCTTCTGCTCTTTTAATCAGTGAACCAATGAGAACCTAGTGGTTAGTAGGTGTGCACACTGAATTTATATGTTATCTTATTTTGCTTTTTGTTTCTTTTTAACTTCAATTATATTCATGTTATTTGTTTCAATTCTTTAAAAGAAAATGAAAAAATAAACCCTCTGAAGAAAAATTTTGAAAACCTTACAAAAATGAAAACAAAAAATGTCTGCCTCCCATCCCCACCAAGCCAACTGAAGTCTGCCACTGAAACTGTTAAAAAAAAAACCCTTCCCCGCACCCCCTTTGGGTCTCCCACCTACCCCCAGATCCCTCTCTCACCACAAGTGGTTTTTTTTAGGATAGGAGTGACTCACTTTCACCTTTGCTTTGCCCTTCCGTTGCAGTTTGTTAAGAAGGAGCTGGCAGAAGCAAAAGAGGGTCAAAGAGAAAAGAGGGAGGTCTGGGGGCCTCTTTAAAAGCAATTTCAGTGGCAGCTTCCTGAAGGGCGCCCAGACAATGGTGCCACAAAAAAAAAAAAAAAGCAACTGAAATGACAGCGAAAATTAACATTCCAATTTTTTCTTTTGTTTTAGAAATAAGACAAAATGATAGCATATGGATTTATTTAAAATTTGATATACCATCTTTAAAATATATATCAAAGTGGTTTACAATGAAATTAAAACTTAATTAAAAGAAAGGGCAATGAGGGAGTGGCAAAATGGCAGACTGAGCAGTAGATGGTACTTATTGGTTCAGCAGCTGTGGGTTTTTCTGATTCTTGTTTCCCCAATGCCTCACACTAAGCGTAAGGGGATTATAAGGGCTTGCTGCTGCCGGCCCAAACTTCTTCCCCTGCTCAACAAATTGTCGACTGTTATGCCACCAGACTGCTTGGAACTGGAAGGAGTGGTCTTGCTAAGAGCGTGGGAGTGAATTCCAATGGGCAGGGGTCAGATGAAAAAAGCACTTGTACGTGTAGAATTGAGCCAAGCACGAGAGAATAATAGAAGTGTGAGAAGAAATTCATTTGAAGAATGTAGATGACGCACTGGTTTATAAGGAATAACAGGTGAAGCCAGATAAGAAGGAAGACCTAAAAAAATAGCTTTGTGTGCTAGTATATCTTGAATTGATGACAATACTTCATAGGCAGCCAATGGCTAGAGAGGGAATGTTACGTTTCAAATGCTGCTGATGCTCCCTCTTAACCTAGGCAAATCTATTCAACCTCTAGTGCCTCAGGTGCAAGGCTTGGATTAGAAACTCTGTGGAAGGAAAATACCCTGTGTACCCGACATATCAATTGCACTGAGCTTCAGATTTGAGAAGGCACGGCAATCTAAAATTCTAGATGTGTGTGTATGCTTACCTGTATTTCTCTTTCTCTCTCTATATATACTTAGAGAGAGAGATGAATATAGATATGTTTTTTTTAACCAGGATCAATAACTATCAAATCTCAATGGGCATTTCTTGTCATGTACAGTATTGTACAGCACACTACCTTTGAGTATGTGACTAATTACCAACACGGCAGAATTTAGGAAGCACCTTAAAACGTATTTATACTTGCTCACTTACCCCAGCTCTAAAAATGAATTAAAATATTATCATGAGACATACGGTTAGATAGCCATTCTATTATATTATTGTTGTATTGTTTTATTTTTGCTTGGTTTGGTATTTGTTTGGTGTATGTTGTATTTATTATTATGTATGTATGGTTGTAATCCACTGTGACTATTGGATACAGTGGACTATATATGATATGATAAGATAATGTAAACCTCTCAGATGTCTATCACGATATCAAGTACTGAATAAACTTAAAAAGCTAGCAGGATTTTCCTTACCCACATATGTGCTATTTATATTGTTTTACTTTCAGAGGGCTCTTTTTGGACTATGGGACTGTTTTGCGACCAATTAACACTGATGAAACCTGAGACATGAAATCTTTATACATGAACAAGCAGACAAATGAGTTCAAAACAAGAGAGAAATCAGTTATTAAGGAACAATTAGCAGGCAATGATTGTGGGTCATTGAGCCGTCTAGTCAGGCACATCTGAATGCTTATTTGTTTGCCTGCAATGGGACTGTGGAATCTGCATAATGAAGCCTGGGCAGACATAGGAGGTGGAACCAATGAATGAGGACTTCTCTTAAATGACTGCCTGACATGCAGCTATTGATACATCTCTAAAATTGCGCCAATATGTTAAGGAAGGGTGGTCCCATCTTTCATTTTTCTATAAAAGAGAGTAGTTTAAAAAAATTAACTCCAGTGTCTAGGAACTGGAAAGGAAGGCTTACTGACACCCTTACCAAGAGCAGGTGTGTCAAAGCGTTAAATGAATGTGTGGAGACCAAGCATTCTACTCCTACAGAAATTCCTGTTTGTCAAGTCCCCCCCCCCCCCCCCTCTGTGCAACCACAAAAAGACTTCAGCCAGCTTAAGCTTGTCACATATTCTTTCCTGTGTTGAAGCGCAGAGCAGACAGCCCAAAGCAAAATTAGCCCACAGAAAAATAAACACAGCCAATGGGAAGAAAGGATACCTTTAGCAAACTAATAAAAGTATGAACAATCCAGGTTTTTTGGCCAATACCATGGTGCCTTCCTTGGGAAAACAGATGCTGAGCTGAGATAGCCCCTGCCTCCACTCCAGCTATGGGACTCTCTGGTTCATAGGCCTCTCTGCCTTCACATGTGACCCATAAGACATTCATGATGAGCTGCTAGGGAAAAGTGCAGGCGAGGGCAGAAGAGATGCTGACAGCTGATGACTGCTTGCACTTGGTGAGTGGCTTTGTAACCCTGACATCAGTGATGAATGAGAAGCCAGCGCTGTTGTGCTGACCCTTTCCCCTAAAGGGTACGCACAGAGGCAGCTTGAATATAGGCTAATGTAGAATGGCTTGAGTTGTCAGGGTTTTGGGCTTTTTTTCAGTTTTCACTCAGGCACTCAAAAAAGACTTTTTAAAAATTGTCTGCCTCTGAATAGCCCTATGGTACCAGAGTCCCTTATCACACTGTAACACTGTCATTAACCCCTTCAGAATAGACAACGCTTCACTCTAGGCCTCTTTCATGTCTGCAGATTCTTAGGAGGCAATTTTATAAAGGTTTTTTTTTTTTTGGTGGCAACACGGAAAGGCCTTCTTATGCACACAAAAAGAGCTTGTATAACTTTAACCAGGGGTTAAATGTATAAAAGTACGCATAGTAATGTAATGACATGTATTTTCATATGACCAGCCTGTAAGCGTGTTCAGAATTAGAGTTTGAGAGAAGCCTGGGCAGAGTCGCAAATCACATGTGCTATTTATAAAGTATGTGTGTACTTTACAGATGAATATTTATGAGGCTTCGGTCTAGTCGTGATGTCTGCCTTGTTGCCCTTAGTATTTTCTAAAGGCCCATAAGGTGCCTCACGTGACCTTATTAAACAGCCTTGAATTAGGTGAAAACTTGTCTTTCACATGAGTGGCCTAGTAAAATTACCCTCTTAAAGGGCAATTCTTTTTTTTTTTTTAAAGTTTGATAATAATCATCATGATGTTTTTTATGACTCCAAGCAATTTAGGATTTTTCTTGATAACAGATGAGTAACTCAGATTCCCATAGTCCGAGGGGTGTAAGGATAGTGTGGAATTACTGTTGCTAACTGATTACCTTTGATTATGTAATATCTATAATTTGGAATATCATTCCCTATTACTTAATGAATCCTCCTCTCCCTCTTTGTTTCCTTTATATAGTGGACTTATAGAAAGTTATGTGCATTTTTTAAATTTCTTTGCCAATATATCCTTTTTTTTCTTTTTTGTATGTACTGTGCTTACAAATGCAAATAAGTGTTGTCTGCTTCTTCAATGGATCCACCAACGCTGACACAGTGGAAATGCCATATGTATGAGCTCTTGAACATGGAGAGACTTTCCTCTGCCTTTGGACATCATATCTGGACATTTTTCCCACGTGTGCATTCCATCATACTCAGGGACCACTTCAATCTGGCTTTCGCCCTCTTCATTCAACTGAAACAGCACTTCCACTCTTATCTCTCCCTCCACTCCTCCCCGAGAATTCCGTTAACTGGGTAAATCTCCCTTATCTGCACCCTTCTCCTCCGTTCCTTTTATGTTGCTGCACCATATGCCTGGAATAGACTCCCTGAGCTGGTACTTGAAGCTCCATCTCTGGTCGTCTTCAAATCTAGGATAAAGGTCCACCTTTTTCATAAAAGCAGCCCTTACTCACTTGTTAAGTACCTGAATTTTATCATCCCCACCTTAGTAATTCCCTTATCTCTTATTTGTCCTGTTTGTCTGTCCTAATTAGATAGTAAGCTCTGTTGAGCAGAGACTGTCTCTTCATTTTCAAGTGTACAGCGCTGCGTACATCTTGTAACGCTATAGAAATGATAAGTAGTAGCAGTACTAAGATGCGGTAAAAGGGGGCCTGTGCTAGCGTCAGCGCATGTTTTAGACACGCGCTGAGGCTCCTTTTTACCACAGTGAGTAAAAGGATGTCCATTTTTGGAAAAAAGAAATGGCCGTGCGGTAAGTGAACCAATTACCGCACGGCCGTTTTGATGGGGAGCCCTTACTACCACCCACTGAGATGGCGGTAAGGGCTCCCGCGCTAACCCGGCGGTTTACCGCCAGTTAAGTTCCAGCACTACAAAAATAGGCCATATTTTAGCAGCGCCGGAAATGGCGCATGCTAGGGGTGGGAACCACCGCTGGGCTCCTGCAGAAATCTGGCGGTAGTTCCGGATTGGTGTGCAGTGGTGGGCTTACCGCTGCTTAATAAAAGGGCCACTCAATGACATGGGTGTTTAGGATTGCTCATGCTTCTTAGTTACAAGGTTTATAAGAGCGGGGGGTAGTGTGGGTCTGGAGGAGATGTGTAGTAGTTGGAGGCTGGCTGACTTGACATTGTAACTGCTTTTCTGCATATGGTTTTTTATGTTCTCTATAGCCACTCTGTATCTTTTGCAAAGGTATTCAATAAAAGATATTCTTCTAAATATATATATATATATATATATATATATATATATACATACAGTGGTGGAAATAAGTATTTGATCCCTTGCTGATTTTGTAAGTTTGCCCACTGACAAAGACATGAGCAGCCCATAATTGAAGGGTAGGTTATTGGTAACAGTGAGAGATAGCACATCACAAATTAAATCCAGAAAATCACATTGTGGAAAGTATATGAATTTATTTGCATTCTGCAGAGGGAAATAAGTATTTGATCCCCCACCAACCAGTAAGAGATCTGGCCCCTACAGACCAGGTAGATGCTCCAAATCAACTCGTTACCTGCATGACAGACAGCTGTCGGCAATGGTCACCTGTATGAAAGACACCTGTCCAAAGACTCAGTGAATCAGTCAGACTCTAACCTCTACAAAATGGCCAAGAGCAAGGAGCTGTCTAAGGATGTCAGGGACAAGATCATACACCTGCACAAGGCTGGAATGGGCTACAAAACCATCAGTAAGACGCTGGGCGAGAAGGAGACAACTGTTGGTGCCATAGTAAGAAAATGGAAGAAGTACAAAATGACTGTCAATCGACAAAGATCTGGGGCTCCACGCAAAATCTCACCTCGTGGGGTATCCTTGATCATGAGGAAGGTTAGAAATCAGCCTACAACTACAAGGGGGGAACTTGTCAATGATCTCAAGGCAGCTGGGACCACTGTCACCACGAAAACCATTGGTAACACATTACGACATAACGGATTGCAATCCTGCAGTGCCCGCAAGGTCCCCCTGCTCCGGAAGGCACATGTGACGGCCCGTCTGAAGTTTGCCAGTGAACACCTGGATGATGCCGAGAGTGATTGGGAGAAGGTGCTGTGGTCAGATGAGACAAAAATTGAGCTCTTTGGCATGAACTCAACTCGCCGTGTTTGGAGGAAGAGAAATGCTGCCTATGACCCAAAGAACACCGTCCCCACTGTCAAGCATGGAGGTGGAAATGTTATGTTTTGGGGGTGTTTCTCTGCTAAGGGCACAGGACTACTTCACCGCATCAATGGGAGAATGGATGGGGCCATGTACCGTACAATTCTGAGTGACAACCTCCTTCCCTCTGCCAGGGCCTTAAAAATGGGTCGTGGCTGGGTCTTCCAGCACGACAATGACCCAAAACATACAGCCAAGGCAACAAAGGAGTGGCTCAGGAAGAAGCACATTAGGGTCATGGAGTGGCCTAGCCAGTCACCAGACCTTAATCCCATTGAAAACTTATGGAGGGAGCTGAAGCTGCGAGTTGCCAAGTGACAGCCCAGAACTCTTAATGATTTAGAGATGATCTGCAAAGAGGAGTGGACCAAAATTCCTCCTGACATGTGTGCAAACCTCATCATCAACTACAGAAGACGTCTGACCGCTGTGCTTGCCAACAAGGGTTTTGCCACCAAGTATTAGGTCTTGTTTGCCAGAGGGATCAAATACTTATTTCCCTCTGCAGAATGCAAATAAATTCATATACTTTCCACAATGTGATTTTCCGGATTTAATTTGTGATGTGCTATCTCTCACTGTTACCAATAACCTACCCTTCAATTATGGGCTGCTCATGTCTTTGTCAGTGGGCAAACTTACAAAATCAGCAAGGGATCAAATACTTATTTCCACCACTGTACACACTAGTGGAACCATGTCCGTTTCCTCAGCAATGAAATGGGCCCTAGGAAGGCTGTCCTTTAAGCTTTTTTTCTCTCTCTCCCCTGCCCTCCCCTCCATGTCCAGCGATTCTTCCCTCCCCTCCCCTCCATGTCCAGCGATTCTCCTCTTCCTTGCCCTCCCATCCGTGTCCCGTGATTCTCTCCTCTATTGTCCTCCCACCCCACCCATGTCCATCAATTCTCCTCTGCCCTGCCCTCCCCTCCCCTTGATGTCCCGTGATTCTCTCCTCCCCTCAATTTGTACCTGAACTTTCTCTGGCTGGCTGGTGCTGGTTTCCGTTCTGTTTGTAACATCCCTCCTGTCGTCAGCTCACCTCCAGCGTTCCCTTCCCTTTCACTGTTTCGCCCTCTGACGTCATTAAGTCTTGACATGAGGGCGGGAAAGTGAGGGGGAATGGAAATAGAACACTGGAGGCTGGCTGACGTCAGGAGATGTTACGAACCCAGGCAGACAGACATGGAACGTTGGAGGTGCAAATTATTATATAGGATATATCTAAACATGCAAATAAATAAAAAAAATTTTAAAAAGTGAATTTCTATAACTAGGCCCTCCTGGTAACTAGCTGCTCATAGATGTGCATGTAATGCAGAGAAAAGTAGCCCTAAGCTCTATTCTATAAGGGCACACATAAGTAATACAGGGGCCCTTTAACAAAGACGCAGTAGGGCTACCGCACGGGTAGTGTCTGCCAAATCAACCCTACCACTGGGGTAGCACAGGAGCCCGGCGGTAGTTACGAAGTTGGTGCGTGCAGTTTCTTGTGGTAGAAACACAGGGGGTGTTCCTAGCGGTAATTGGCAGCACAGCGATACTGTTGCGTGCTGCCCGATTACCATGAGGTTAGCATGTGAACTCTTACCACCTACTAAATAAGTGGCAATAAGGACTCAGGCAGTAAATAGCCATGCGCTAATTTTAATACAGTAATACCTCGGTTTTCGTTGACTTCGGTTATCGTCGGCTTCGGTTTTCGTTGATTTTTTCCACGAAAAATTTGTGTCGGATTTCGTCGGCATGCCCACGTGACCTCGCTGCTAATTTTGCAAAAACAAAGGCCGACCCACGCGCTCTCCTACTCATTGTCACATTGTTTCTCGTTGTGTGAGCATCACCCTGCGGGTCTAACGCAACGCACGTAAGATAAAATCGCATGTGCTCAAATCTCATTGTCCCTGTTAAGTGTTTCCCTTGCTAATAAGTTAACCCTTTCCCTTTAGCTCCATCATGGGACTATATTTATTCTCTATAAAATGTGATTTTGGTATGTACTTTTGAGTGTCTAGAACAAATTAATTGGATTTACATTGATTCATATGGAAATAATTGCCTCGGTTATCGTCGGTTTCAGATTTCGCCGATTGTTTTTGGACGGATTATCGACGAAAACCGAGGTATCACTGTATTTGCACACATCAATTTACTGCCCCATTTATAAAAAGACTTTTTTCCTGCCACAGTAAAAAGTGGCCCAGCACATGCCAAAACTAGCACAGGCCACTTTTAACGGCAGCTTAGTAAAAGGGCCCCATGGTAAGCAACACACATAATTTACAGAATACACTCTTGCCAAATTTGATTGCCTGCAGGTACACTAGATCTATGGCTGATGTAACAACTGCGGTCACCTAAATGGGAACATATCTGGGATAAGGTGACGAAAGTCACCAGAAACAAAAAGGTGAGGTTTTAATGAATTCTGTTACGGCAGACAAATTTGTGATATAAGTCAAACCCCATTCAGATATAATAATAAAAAAGTTAAAGAAGTTCAAACATGTAAATTTTGCAAACTGTTTATTTATTTATTTGTTACATTTGTACCCCACATTTTCCCACCTATTTGCAGGCTCAATGTGGCTTACATAGCGCCGTGGGGCAAAAGCCTCCTCCGGTGAAGAAACAAATATAGAGTGATGTTATTTTAAATGAAACAGATATGTACAGACACATTAGGGAAACACAGAGAGGGAAGTTATATAAAGTTCATTAAGTTCATAACAAATTGGGGTTTCTTTGAGTTACTGGATTCAGGTAATTAAGTTGGGTCCTTAGGATATGAGTCCTTATGGACTCATGACATGAAAAATCAACCATTCTCAAGTTTTTTTGAATCTGCTACTTTAGTCACCTTTTCCCAGAAACGGTCACAAATGTAAGGCATTCTGATGCTGGGTTATGCTAGTATACTAGAACAGAAACTGGGTGCCCAGGTGCCATTATTGAATAACTCTCTGCATGCAACATCTGTTGCATAAAAGGGTATGCCTAGTTATAGAATTACTTAGCATCCAAACACCAGCAAAACAGGCAATTGGCAGACTTACACTGAGCAGCTAACAAGCACCCTTAGATCAGAACATAACAAGATAAAAATGGCCATACTGTGTCAGACCAACGGTCCACCTAGCCCAGTATCCTGTTTCCAACAGTGGCCAATCTAAGTCACAAGTACCTGGCAGAAACCCAAATAATGGCAAAATTCCATGCTACCAATCCCAAGGCAAGCAGTAGCTTCCCCATGTCTGTCTCAACAGCAGACTATGGACTTTTCCTCCAGGAATTTAACTACACCTTTTTAAATTCAGATACGCTAACCGCTGTTACTACACCAGGCTGATGAAAATCAGTGTTTTAAATCAAGAGGAGCCATAAGTGGTACACTGTTCTGATCAAGACACCATTTTCTGCATTCAGATATGCCACATGAGGAAACATGTCACAGTGCAGCAAAAGTGTGGTAGCAATACTGCCAAGCACTCAGTTTGGAGGAATAACTAGTGTAAGACCCTAAATCAGGGATCCTCAAATCCAATCCTTGAGGCCCACAATCCAGCCTGGTTTTCACCATTTCCACATCGAATGTGTACGAGATCCACTGCTTCCATTGAATGCAAACAGATCCCATGCATATATTCATTGTGGAAATCCTGAAAACCAAGCTGGGTTGTGGACCTTGAGGATTTGGTTTGAGGATCCCTGCCTTAAATAAACTGCTTGACTGGCATGACTGCTCTTCAAGGTCTACCTTGCAAATCGCATCAAATGCCAGTTCCATTTTTATGCAACTCTAGGATTGCAATGTTTTTTTCCCTTCCAAAGCTGTACACAAAAAACAGTTTTTTGTAAAATGCCATCACTCCTCCCTCATCATCTTTCACTAATATTTACATGCAGAGACAGATGTGAAAAAAACATGAAAGTCTTACACAATGCTGTATTTTCTAAAAGTACGTCTGAAGTTCACACAGCAATACCAACACCCTCCCTGTGGCAATTAAATATTTGTATTGTTAAGTAATTATTTTTTGTAATTATTAAGCTACTCTTGTGCAATTCCACTGAACACCTAGGAAGCTATGTGCAGAGCTATCCAATACAGGGCTTCCTGGGGACCTCAGTGAATATTCATGAGATCTGTTTGCATGCACTGTATCACCAATGTATGTAAATACTCCTTGTGAGTATCCTGAAAACCTGACTGGCCATGGGGTCCCCAGGGTCAAATCTGCGAAGTCTTGGTCCAAACATTTCCTGTCACGGCTTGGAAATCTGACTGGTCCATGCAGCATGTGTGCTTTGGGTGACAGCATTTGTAACCTTACATTGACCAATCTGGTGCAGCAAGCGAGAGAGGATCTGTAACTCTATTGCTAACCTATTCTTGAAGGATTAGGAAAAACACAAAAGCAATTCAAAAAATAAATGCATAAGAATTCAAGCTGTAAAAAATAAATGTTTCCACCATACAGAGTAGGATAGTGCTGCTTGCACTTTTTGAAATACTGTACAGTACACAGTGTAGGCTTTCTTTACAAACCCAGCTAACACTGGAAATAAGCTGGAAACAACCAAGTTGTTATACATGGCTGGGAGTGGAGTTCTAATACACATGACATATCCCTGTCAGTTGCACACTGTTGGGTTCTCTGCATCTCTCCCTGCCACAGTCTGTCTGTCTCACTCCACAGCTACCACATGCTATCTCCCTCTCTTGCCCCCTCCCCCCTGGCATTCTGCCAGGTAACCAATAAGCAGCGGAGCTAATCTCAGCACAGCTAAAATTCATGTAGGAAAGAACTCATTTAGCCCAGGGCCGGTCTTAGCAAGTGCGGGGCCCTATGCAGACCAATTTGGTGGGGCCCCATCCTAGCCCCGCCCTATCCTAGCCCCCCCCCCGCCCCACCCATTGATAAGATTATTCAATTTTTAGAAAATTTTGGGACACAGCGAAGAGAAGCGGCTTTACTGGGAGCGCTTTCACTGACGCTGCCGGACTGGAGGTAAATTTAAAAGAAAAAAAGGAAAGGGATTGATCGTGGGGGACGGGCGGGCGGAACTAGGTCAAGGCTGACTGAGGCGCGCCGCGCGGGGTCCCCCTAAGCGCGGGGCCCTATGCGGCCGCCTCGGTCGCCTCGGCCTAAGACCGGCCCTGATTTAGCCTAAAAGATGACACACACCTTCTCCCATTTAATCCCTGAAATAGGGTCACAGACAGACAGATGGACATGACCTACCCCGTAAGTATTACTTTTCACTTTCTAAGCAATTTTTGGACCTAAAATAGGATGCAAGTTGCGTACTTCATTGCAGATTTTTTTACCCAGATGTGTAGATGATTGGCAAAGAAAAATAAGACTTTTTGTGATTTAACTCACGCCTTGCCAGTAATAGCTCAAGGCAGTTATTCAGGTAGGACTTAGGTTGAAAAGGATAAGAACTTTCACTGGAGTGAACTACACACTATACCAGAAGGACCATCAGCTACCGTGCAAGTCTATAACAAAGCCCTGTCTATAAATAAAATGTAAATTAAAAAAAAAAAAAAACAATGCACTTCTAATATATATGAAATAACACTTTAAAAAGGCAACTCTTTAAGGCATGACTAATGTAAGGTGCCAATTTGCGCACCAAGTTTATAGAATAGCTGCATTAAAGAACATGATTGTCCCAGAAAACAACAAGGCAACCGATCTGCAAAATCCAACGTGGAAAACAAACTAGCAGATCAGTATAATATCCATGGGTACGGCCTGCTTGTAGTTACACACTAAGGGCCCTGTTTACTAAGGTGTGCTAGCGATTTTAGAGCTAGCTAAAAATTAGAGCATGTTAACACTAGAGACATGTGTGTCTCTAGCGTTAGCACACACTCATTTTTAGCACACCTTAGTAAACAGGGCCCTTAGTGTGCAACTACAAGCAGGCCGTACCCATGGACACAGCATGGGCATGCCACGGGCATTCCGCCTAGCAATGCACACTACTTATAGAATACTATCAGTTGTATGCATTGCAAGGTACATTTAGGTATGCCAAATTCACCATCCATGGACCTGGCATAACTGGTCATGTCTAAACCTCGGTGCACCCAATCGGATTACTGTTAGTATTCTACAGCAAGTTAGGTTCATCTTAATGCTGTTATACAAGCAACCACTTGGAATTTCAAACTGAAATTGTACGGCTTTCTTTGTTGTTACTGTCTGCGTTTATGTGCCAAGTGAAATGAGATTACCTGTACGTACGTGGAAGTTACAGACTTTTTAGAATGACCAACCAGTGATTTTTGCACATTCAAAAATGTTTGCACTGTAAAATTACCATTATTTGAAAAAAAAGAAAAAAGAATGGGATACCAGCTTACTGTTAATGATGTCACAGTGATGGAGGCTTTTATCTGGGGAGCAATGTTGACGGTCTAGCACAAGATCCACCCAAAGCTGGAACTCAACTCTGGGACAGCTTGTCCCAGGGACCAATTCCATCCATATGCAGCAAATTTCCTCTCTTCCCTGCCCCCTCCATCCATCCATGTCCACCAATTATCCTCTCTCCCCTGCCATCCCCTCCTCTCCATGTCCAATGATTGCTCTTCTCTCCCCTGCCCTCCCCTCCATGTCCAGCGATTCTCCTCTGCCCTCCCCACTATCTATGTCCAACAATTCTCCTTTGACCACCCCACCTTCCCCTCCCATCTATGTCCAGTGACTTCCCCAGCTCCCCCTTTTCAGTCCCCAAGTTCTGGTTCCCTCCTCTCCATCCATGTCCAGCAACTCTCCATTCTCCCCTGCCCTCTCCTCCATCTATATTTTATTTCCATTTTCATTTTGCTCACACCTTTTTCAGTAGTAGCTCAAGGTGAGTTATATTCAGGTACACTGGATATTTCTCTGTCCCAGGACAGCTGACAATCCAGCAAATGTTCTCTCTCCCCTGCCCCTCCATCCATCCATGTCCAGCAATTCTTCTCACTCTTCTGCCCTTCCCTCCATGTCCAGCAATTCTTCTCTGCCCCTGCCCTCCCCTCCATGTCCAGTGATTTCACCTTTCTCCCTTGCCCTCCCCTCCCATCCATGTCCAGCGATCCTCCTCTGCCCTCACCCCTATCCACGTCCAATGATTTTCCTTTGACCCCCCCAACCTCCCATCCCATCCATGTCCAGTGACTTCCCTAGCTCACCCTTTTCAATCTCCTTCAGTTCCAAACCAGCCCCACCTGCCCTCCCTCAGCTACCTGACAGCCCTCCTCTCCGTTCCTTCCTCCCCCTCCCGCGTGTTTAAATCTTTTATTTTCAGTTGCAGCGATGACAGTGAAGAAGACAGCACAGCGGGCTCGCCTCCAGCCTTTCCCGCCCTCTCGGAAACAGCACCTGAGCAACAACACAGACACTGCTGTCTAGCTGACACCAACCGGCGCCTATTTTATAAAAGTCTGCTCCCCCTCAGTTCAGAACCTGGCTACGCCTCTGTTTACTACACCTGGTATTCTTATAAAAAATCCATTTTCACCAATGTATTTGAATGGGCTGTCACTTTAGTTTACAAAGTTCAGAAAACTGCCCTAAAAAATATGTCCTTGATGGCTGACACAGAGAGATCTGGAACAGGTTTTCCAGCCACAAAATGCTAATTGAAAGACAATCTTACCAAGAAACTCTTCAAAGTGTTTTGGGTAAGTTTAAGCCAAGAGCCCTGTCTCCCAAGGCAAGTTTGACTTTGGGCTGGGAGTTCCACCCTGCAGCCCAGGATAAGGGATGGAAAGAAGAATCTGGGATGGATGGGGCAGATGTGGGAGGGGGGAAAGAGGCAGGGGCTTCGGGAAGTGGGCAGTTTACATTTAAAGCTGCTTTCCACTGAAGCCCCAGTTGGGGATTGGATACGAGGGCCGGAAAGGGAGGGGTATAGCTAGGATTATTAAAGGGGGCTGCATCCAGATCACAGTCTTCGCCCTCCCTATTGTTTTAATATGGCGGGGGACATGAGTTGGGATCTGCTGGGGTTTTAGTGGTGGCTGGTGTGTCACAGTGGGCAGACATCCGAGCTAGGGGCCACAGGTCATCGGGTGATGAGCAGTGCACTGGGCTCTACGAGCCAGAGGTCTGGAGGGTCAGGTGACCCAGAAAAGGTTGGGCGTGGAGGACCGTGCCAGTAACATTGCCCTAGCTGACATGGTAGAGCAATGTGGTGTAAGATATGTTAAGCATGTTAATAATTTATTACTGTAGCTCGGGTGAAGTTTATATTTAATTGCTACATTTATTGTTGCATGATAATAAACAAGCTGCGGCCTTTAATATTTCATCAACAATCAGTGTGTAAGTTGTGGTTTGCTATCGTTGATGGGTTGGGTCAGGGGGTGGGGTGGAGGTAGAGGGGGTGATTAGTTCCCAGATCCAAATGTATGGGGTATGTTAGCAGCAAAAGAAAGGCAAGTGCAGACTGCATCAACTTTGGTAAATGAAGGGGTCCTAGGATTGCCAACTAGATCCAGATTTGGCCAACAGGGTCGATCCAGGCCTGAGCTTACCCCAATGCATGCAGGGACTTGTAGCCTTGCTTTTCTTTGGGAAAACAGAACCACAAGTCTCTGCATGCAATGGGGTAAGGCCAGAACTGGATCAACCCTGTCAGGTGAATGGATCTAACTAGCAAACCTAGACTGGGGTGCTAATCTGCCAGACAGCTCCATACTGTGTTACTGCCAGGATTTTGGTATTTAAAAAAAAATAGAGAGAGAGAGAGAAAGAACCCTTTTTTCTTTGCTGTAGATTATCATTATGTTTGGAATATCCCCTCCAGAAAAATTAAAACTCATAATGTTTAGAAGAGAAGTATTATGTAAAACAAAGTGTGGCTTGTATTTAAATTAGATAAGGCCCACATTTTCCAGCATCTGGGACTGCTTCAAGCATTAGGTGTTGAAATTTTGACAACAATTTCAAAATATTTGTACTTGGTTAAAAGAGATTCGATTTTTCCTAGGAAATTAATTTAATTTTATAAAATATATATGTGAGATACCTTGTGTAACTCATCACAATGCCGGTGAGGCACACTTCCTTCAACTGAAGACTGGAAATAAAGGTGAACAAGAACATTCACTGGTGACAGCTTTTTACTGGACTAACGCAGTTTCTTTCTTAATTACCTTTCAAGAGTCAGGTCAAAACTGAGCAAGTCAAGGCAAAGGACGATGTTAATCTGTATGCACAAGTGATTCACAAAATATGCAGCAGTGGTGGTATGAAGAGTGGGAGCAGAAAAGTTCAAACTGTATATTTAGGACTTCTGATTTTAGGTTTTAACTGATATGTCGCCCCTGATGCAAAAATTTTAAAAGGTACTCTCTCTCACTCCTCCCCTGGCTGATCTTGCATCCTCCTATCAGTTTATTGTGCCTTTTCTGTGCTGATGATTTCTAAGTGCCTCAAACATACATACTTGATTCTGCTGGAAAAGATATGCAACACGAGTACTTGTGACACAAACAGGCTTATTTTCGAAAGAGAAGGACGCCCATCTTCAACAAAAATCGGAAGATGGGCGTCCTTCTCACAGGGTCATCCAAAGCGGTATAATCGAAAGCCGATTCTAGACTTCCCCAACTGCTTTCCGTCGCAGGGACGGCCAAAGTTCACGGGGGCATCGGAGGCGTAGCGAAGGCGGGACTTGAGCGTGCCTAACACATGGACATCCTCGACCCATAGTGGGAAAAAAAAGGGCATCCCTGAGGAGCTCTTGGACGACTTTACCTGGTCCTGTTTTTCTTACGACCAAGGCACAAAAAGGTGCCCGAACTGATCAGATGACCACCGGAGAGAATTGGGGATGACCTCCTACTCCCCCAGTGGTCACTAACCTCCTCCCACCCACAAAAAACATCTTTAAAACTATTTTGTGCCAGCCTCTATGCCAGCCTCAATGTCATACTCAAGTCCATCACAGCAGTCTCCAGGTCCCTGGAGCAGTTTTAGTGGGTGCAGTGCACTTCAGGCAGGCGGACCCAGGCCCATCCCCCCCTACCTGTTACACTTGTGGAGGTAAATGTGAGCCCTCCAAAACCCACTGTACCCACATCTAGGTGCCCCCTTCACCCGTAAGGGCTATGGTAGTGGTGTACAGTTGTGGGTAATGGAGGGGCTCAGCATGGAAGGTAAGGGAGCTATGTACCTGGGAGCAATTTGTGAAGTCCACTGCAGTGCCCCCTAGGGTGCCCGGTTGGTATCCTGGCATGTCAGGGGGGCCAGTACCTTACGAATGCTGGCTCCTCCCACGACCAAAGGGCTTGCTGATGACATTCAAAATCTTTTCTGTACCACTGACCCTACTTCTGCTCCCATTACTCTTAACTCTTGCTTGGCTGCTGTCTCAACTTGGTTGAAAGATAATGGCCTCTTTCTCAATTTGGCTAAATGTGAGTCATTTGCCTTCAATAGTCCCTCATCTACTCTGCCCCCCACTCCAGTGTTGCACAATATTCAGCTCATTTTCAAAGACTCCATCCATATCCTGGTGACCATCTTTGACTCGACTCACTTTTCAGAAGCAAAGTGGTTAAGTCTTCCTTTTTCTCATTACATCGTATCCATTCAGTCCGCCCTTTTTTTCTCCCCAGTCCAGTTGCTCCCTTATCTTATTCCTGGTCATCAATCAGATAGATTACTGCAATTCTCTATATGCCAGCCTTCCACTATCCTCTCTGAAATGACTTCAATGAATTCCGTCCACACCAGTAAAACTCATCCATCGGGTACATTGTTTTGACCATGTGACACATCTCCTCCATCATGAACACTGGCTCCCTGTTTCTTATCGTATCCATTATAAACTTCTCTTGCTTCTCCGTAAAGGCTATATATCCAATGCTCCCACCTATCTGTAAATGCTTTTGATCCCCTACTTCCCCTCGCATCTTCTCCGGTCATCTTCAGAAAATCCTCTCTGTGTGCCGTCCCCTTCAGCTCTCCACCCTCACTCTCTCGCGACACCAGGGCTGCAGCGAGACTGAACCAGGCCCGGGGTAGGGCTGCCGCCCACCCCCATCATTGCTTCCTCCCCAGATTGCTGCCGCCTGCCCCCCGGATCGTTGTCGCCCTCCCCATAATCCAATTACCTTCGCTGGCGGGGATCCCGAGGCCCCGCCAGCAGAAATCGGGTTCCTCCAGCGCTGTTCTTCCGCCAATTGCCTGCTCCTGCAACTGCAGCAGCTGCTCAGCTGGGCAGAAGAGCACTTCTGGAGGTGCTCCTCTGGGTCCTCCCCAGCCTCCAAGGGGGGCCTGGCTACGGCACCAGAGTTTTCTCTCTCCTGCTCCTGTCGGGATGCGATCACTCGGATCCCATCAGGAGCAGGAGAGAGAGAGAGCGACCCCAGCGCTGGGCCCCCCTTGGAGGCCCGGGCCCAGGGAATTTTGCCCCTCCCCCCTTCCTGGCAGCTACGCGCAACACAGCTTTCAGCTATTTAAGGTTCTAAGGTGTGGAATGCTCTACCTTCATCTCTGAGAGCTGTTATTCCTAGTCATTCAAGGCCCATCTCAAGACGTTCATTTTACACTTTAGGTTTGGATTGTTTTAGCGATGTAAAACGGGTGTCAACAGTGCTTTTATGTTAAATTTTAACATTCTAAAGTTACCAATATGATTTTTTATTTCATGTTCTATGATTACGACCATTTTTGGCTTCAAAATTACTTTTAAAAGATGTATTTTACTTTAGATGTTTTCACACTCATTATGCATGCATGACATCAGCATGCACTTAAGCTGGAATGTCACATCACGTTTGTTTTTTACTGACTACACAACGTTTTCGGGAAAAGACTGAATTCAGAGTATGTAAGTACACACTTTTTTTATGGTTGACATCCTATTTTAAGTTTTCTTTTAGCCCATATGTGTTTCTTTTAACAATGGTGGACATTTTTGTCTCTACTACTATAGTGCTTGCCACATTTAATAGCTGCACCAGTCAGGCTGATTTTGAAGTGTTACACCAGCTGGGTAAGCCTCTCAGTCTTCTTTAACTGTTTGTATGATGGCTTTTATAGTCCTTTTTGTCAAAGTTTTAATGATTACTGCTTTTTTTCACTTAGATATTCAGTTTTAGTATTGGGTTACATGTTTTAAAGATGTTGTTCTGGGAGTCCCTCCTTTTTATATTCAAGTTTGTGTGTTTTATTTATTATCATGATTTAGGTCTGAATGTTCTCTTTAATTTTGTATTTGCAGTTACTACTATCCCTGAAGTTTTGGCAAAACATGGCCATGTCGGGCATTGTACGTTGAACTTCTGGGCGCTTTTAATTTACCAATAAAAACTGCGTTCTTCACAAGGTCTGCCTTTTGGTTTTATCTTCGTTTTAAAAGCTTTCCTGTTTTCCTCTGCCTTCTCCTCCACTAATTGCCCACCCTCCATTTCTGTTTGTCAGGAAGTATTTTTTCATGGAGAGAGTGGTGGATCAGTGGCGTACCAAGGGGGGGGGCGGTGGGGGCGCTCCGCCCCAGGTGCATGCCGCTGGGGGGTGCCGCGGCGCGCGCCTTCTTTGAGTTCACTGACTTCGCGCGTTCGCTGCAGCTCCCTCTGCCCTGGAACAGGTTACTTCCTGTTCTGGGTCAGAGGGAGCTGCAGCGAACACGCGAAGTCAGGGAACTCTGAGCAGGCGCGCGCGCTGCGGCACCCCCCCCCCAGCGGCGTGCACCCGGGTGTGTGTGCTGCACCCAGGGGGGGGTCCGCGCTGCATCGGGGGGAGGGGGGTGCTGCACCCGGGGGGGCGGGGCGCCGTCCCGGGTGTCCACCCCCCTAGGAACGCCACTGTGGTGGATGCTTGGAATGCCCTCCCGCGGGAGGTGGTGGAGAGGAAAACAGTAACGGAATTCAAACATGCGTGGGATAAACATAAAAGAATCCTGATCAGAAGGAAGGGATCCCCAGAAGCTTAGCCGGTGGTGGGAGGCAGGGCAGACTTATACGGTCTGTGCCAGAGCTGGTGGTGGGAAGCGGGACTGGAGGTTGGGAGGCAGGGATAGTGCTGGGCAGACTTATACGGTATGTGTCCTGAAAAAGACAGGTACAAATCAAGGTAAGGTATACACAAAAAATGGCACATGCGAGTTTATCTTGTTGGACAGACTGGGTGGACCGTACAGGTCTTTTTCTGCCGTCATCTACTATGTTACTATGTTTCATTGCTCCTCGCTCCCCTTCTCCCCCCTTCAGTACAGATTTTGATTTTTATGATTAGACTGTTGTGAACCGCTTAGTTTGTCTGTACAGGATTCACTTATGGTATATCAAATGCCTGGAAATAAATAAACAAAGTGGATAAAGTTGTCAAGATTATTTTGGCCGGATGTGGAACTGGTTTGTAACGCCATCCACGTCCTCCCAAGAGGCAAGAAAGGGGCTAAGCTTATGGGTACCCTGGAGTAGGTGCATGTCAGTAAGTTCTACATATGGTTGGTAGAAATCTTTTCACAAAGAATAGCTTTGATATTCAGTCCCTTTAATATGAAAGGGTAGAGGGAGGGGCTCCAAGTGAACGCTTCCAATGAATGGGAGCATACACTGTGAGTGTCCTGTTGGAGATTAATCCCGATCCAGGCGCAGTGAGGTGTGGAGCAGCACGGGTTTTTTTTTTTTTACACCAACTTGCATGCTATTCCTGTTAAGTGGCCACCCTGTTTGCATAGTCCTTGCAGCCAGAGATGGCAAGCGTCCAAGCCATCCTGCCACAGCAAATATTGCATCTCTGAGTCTGTCTTGAGATCAGCACTCTGAATGAAACAGAGGTGCATATTAAATAGAGGGGATGTGGAGCCCATGAGAGCAGAATTTTTACACTAAATATTAGACTTTATGGTAACCTTCCATGCCAACAAAAAGATCATGATTTGGTCACAGAGGAACTTACATTGTGCGATCTCTGAGAGAGGGGAATATTACTGTACCTGAATGTAACTCATTTTGAACTACCAATGAAAACACGTAAACTAAATTAAAAAATTAACAATTGCACTCTTGAGACTCTCAGCTATAATGGCCGGGAGCCTCACATGCTCTATTCAACAGCCTTGAAAAAGGACAGCTTGTCTTTTCTCTCTTGACAGATGTCTGCCAAAAGCATTAGCTGTGGGTATTGATACCTTCACCTTTGGCTGAATGTGGAATGAAAGAACTCCTTCTCCCACAGTGACTAGTTAAGGCAAAGGGGATCTTTTAAATGCCACCAGGTCATTCTCAGACCACTATGCCCTGTCTGTCATGGTGGAGTATGGCTTGATCGAACCCTGGCCCTAATCAGGGTTGGTGTCAGACATTCAGGGGATCAGGGCACAAACTGAGAGGGGGGGGGGGGGCAAAAGCTGGCCTTCAGCCTATGCTTCCTTTAGCTTGAGGCAGGTTTGAGGCCCCTATGATATAAGGGGACGAGACAAGTGCTCTGTTTGCCACCCCCCTAACGCCAGACCTGCCCCTGACTGGTCCTTACCCACTTCTGCCTGATAGAAGGGCTTGTTTCAACAGTTTGGGAATTCTGTGTGGCTTGGCACAACTGGAAGGTTATATATGGTGTACGCTGGGAATTTGTGGTGATATGTTGGGAAGATCTGCTTCAGGGTTCTCTGACAAGGTCAGGCGAAGGGTGTTAGCAGAAGGCATCGCTTTGTGACTGAGCAGCTTACGGAGGGACATGCTCAACTCCAAGGGATGGCAGAGACGATGATGACTCTGCAGAGTATGAAAAGAAGGAAAGCAGCCAGTGGACCTTTGAGGAGTGGTGAGATTGGGAAATGTTTGCAAGGTGGCACAAAAGCCCAGTTCCTTCAGTTGCAGCTGAAGATAACAACTGGATAGCCGGTTTGTTACTAGTGGATGGAGAGGATCAGGGTAAGGGTCTGGGACTTTTACGCAGCTCACTTCTTACTCTGTCCTGTCAACCCAAAGGCTTGCACAGTTTGGGGGGGGGGGGGGAAGACATACCATAAAACACGTTACAGTGTTTTATGATAAGTTTCTCTTTTGCCAATCATAACTGCACTGTATTTTTATGGTTTATTAAAACTTAATATACCACTCTTCATGAGCACATAAAGCGGCATACAATCTAAAAAGGAAGCTGGAAGAGGAACGCCAATAAAACCGATAGGACAGAGGAGAGTACAAACCTACAAGGGAGGCTGGTATAAAGAAGAAAACAGAAGAAGAAAACATAGCAGAAGGGGACTAGAAGGAGTCATCATCCTGGCAGTGGCCCTAACCTGGGTCCAGACATAAAACTTTACCCGCTGGGGCAGAACTAATGTAACTGGGCGGAAATGGTGGAAATCACCAGGAACAGGGCACAAGACCTATGGGGAACAAATTAAAATAAAAAATAAGGCAAGCACAGGCGTAGCACATAAGACAATGTATTTTTAGAGGGGGTAAGGAGCAGAGAACGAACGTGGAGGCATTGGGCAAAGGTCACAGCAAAAAGTGAACTTATTGTGCAAACATGTAACAATAATTTCAGGAAACATTTCTAGTCACTGTAGACCATCTTACGTTTTAATACCTCTGTGACATTAATGTACAGGAGGTGAGCCTCTTTCAAATGAAGGAAAACTCTGGAACGAGAGGGCATATTTATTTATTTATTTATTGCACTTGTATCCCACATTTTCCCACCTATTTGCAGGCTCAATGTGGCTTACAGAGAGACCTGTTATGGCGTCACCATAACAGGGTAAGAATACAATTGAGGTTACAGACAAGTCAAGGAAAGCAAGAGGATTTGGTCAAGCAGTTAAAGAAAGATACATTCTGAGTAATGTGGAAAGGTGTTGTGATATAGTTAGTTATGGGTTCTCGTGGTAGGTCTTGTTAAAGAGATAAATTTTCAGAGATTTGCGGAAGATAGTTAATTCGTTGATCGTTTTCAGGTGAGTTGGAAGTAGAGAGTTGCACGGGGACAGAAATCCAACCCGTCCCCACTGGAATCCAACCCGTCCCCATTCATCCCCATAGGGAATCTAACCCATCCCCACCCGTCCCCGTGGGGAATCTAACCCATCCCTGCCCGTCCCCACGGGGAATCTTACCCGTCCCCGCCCATCCCCGCAAGAATTTAACCTGTCCTCACCCACAAGAATTTAATGGTACATTAAAAAAAATTTCCTGTCAGCTCTCTCAGTCTCTGGGTTTGAGCCGCAGCACTGCAGGCAAGGAAGGAACAGAAGATGGAACACTCTGGTGCACACATATAAGACTTCTCTGATTCACTGGCACTGTGTGCTAAGAGATCACCACATGCATGCGCCTGTAGGTCAGGTGACATCTGATGCTCATGCTTATGTCAGAGCTGAGGTCTGCGCATCAGCCCAGGAGCAGAGAGGATTAATAGTAACATAGTAAATAACAACAGATAAAAACCGGATCGGTTCATCCAGTCTGCCCAATAGTCACAATCACTATCAATTCATGATTAAATCAACAATGAATGTGATATTATATACTTGATTATAGTCTTTCTGTGGTGTTTCTGGGACATACACCATAGAAGTCCACCTGGCTCTATCCTTATGTTCCAACTGCTGGAGTTGCCCTCAAAGCCCACTCCAGCCTATTCATCTTCTCATTTGCGGGACACAGACCGTAAAAGTCTGTCCAGAACTGTCCTCATGTTCCAGCCACTAAAGTTGCTGTCTAAACCCTTTCCAGCCCATCCAAAACCAGATTGCCATATATGAGACACAGACCGTACAGGTCTCCCGGTATCAGCCCTAGTTCATCACAGCCAGAGTCACCATGTAAGTGTCACACGACACATCCACACACATGCAGCCATTTAAGTTTAGGTTTTTTATAACTTCCATTTTCTAAATAGAGATCCTCTGTGTTTATCCCATGCCTTTTTGAATTTCGTCACCATTTGTATCTCTACCACCTCCTTAATGGAGGCTTTCCACATCTGTGATGTTAAAGCAAAGAGGTGGAGGAGTCAGCACTCAAAGAACTCGGTAGGTGAGAGGCTGGCGCAAGTGCAGCATACACTTCCACAGGAACCCCAAAGGAACTGCTTCCATCCCCACGGGAATCCTGCGGGTTCCGCGGGATTCCCGCAAACCCCGTTCCTGTGCAAGTCTCTAGTTGGAAGTGCATTCCACAGCTGCGTACTCATGTAGGAGAAGCTGGTCACGTGTGTTAGTTTGTATGATGAAGTTAAAAAGTTATAGGCTCAGGAGTAATCTAAGGAAATACTTCTTTTTATAGAAAGGGTGGTGGATGTGTGGAATCGCCTCTTGGTGGAGGTGGTGGACATGAGGACTGTGTCTGAATTTAAGAAAGAGTGGGGTAGACAGACACATGGGATCTCTTAGGGAAAGCAGGAGATAGTGGTTGCTGTGGATGGGCAGACTGGATGAGCCATTTGGCTCTTATCTGCCGGCATGTTTCTCTGTTTCTATCCCTTGCAACCAATTGTAGCTAAGTTAGACAAGTTTTATGTAGCGAAAAGAACTTACCTTCAAAATTTATAAAACTAGATAAAACTAGGCCAGTGGATCCCAAACCTAGTCCTGGAGGCACCCCAGCCACTCAGGTTTTCAGGATATCCACAATGAGTATTAGTGTTAGCTCCCTTAACTGTAAGCTGCTGGCAAAAAGATGTTACACAATCCAAATAAAAGTCTGCTCTATTAAGACAGTACTGCAGCTTTTTCTATTACACATTTTCACATTCTCGATTGCTTCCTCCCCTCAGAAAGAGTTTTCTGGACTCTATGCTGCCGTCTACCTTCCAAGCTATGAAAAAATCAGATATGTTTTCTCAAAAACAATTACGCACTTTCAAAACAAGAAAAATAGATACTTTCGTGGTTTCGTATTTGTTTCTGCTCAGTATGGGGCATGTTTTTAATGCCTCCTTCCCAACCCTCCATGGAAGATCCAGCCTCCTATAGCAGCTGCTGCTGTTATTCAGAACCTCTTATAGATTTTCGATTGACACATAGCAGAGAGGGAAAGGAATTGTCTGTCTCCCAGGAGAGAAAGCGTCCACTTGGTCCTTCCCACACGTACCTGGAAGTTCTAGCTCGTTATTTTTATATTTCTTACTGGCTTTGAAATGTGTGTTGGAAGGAGGGGGGAGAGTAATGAGTAAAATTATAATGGGAGACAAAGTGATAACTAAAAGAATGAAAAGTTGGCAGTAAAATAAAATATGATGTACATGTGTATGTATGTATATATAAACAGTGAGATATTGTGTGTTACTGTAAGGGAAATCTGAAAGGCCACCAGAGCTGAACAGGGCAATACAAAGCACCAGCAGTCTATATAAATGTGCTAGTTTGAGCCTTCACCATTACCTACAGCTTTTCCTGGGCTGCTGATTGCTTGGCCACACTACTGCAGTTCCAAAACAAACCCCGACGGCCAGAAGACAACACTGCAGAAAAATCGATTTCACGCGGAGCTTAATAAACTGACCCAGAATGACCAACGGGGGACCTCGCCTTCACTTTTTTTCTCTCCTCCTTGAAACAGATCCATTTACAACCAAATTCTATTCGTTCGTACAAATATACACGCACCCACATAAATTCCCCCACTGATGCTGCGTGAGGGAAGGCAGAAAAAGGGCACTAATCTGGATCTGAACAAGTATTATCCGAGGCTGTAATTCTCCAAATCGGCTTTTACCTCTCCTCCCTCGGGCACACTCCCTTCCCCCCACCCCGATCGTAGTCCAAAAGTCCTAGAAGACACACAGACACGCAAGTAAAACACACGAGCTCATCGGCGAGCACAAGCATTCCTATCCAGAAACCCCACCCACCCCTAGCAGAAAATGCCAGAGAACCAGCACCTCATCCAAACCCCGAAAATAATGTGTTACACCACCTCCATCAAACCAAAATCTGCAGTCCACCTCTGCTGCACCAGCCCACAAGCTTCCCCTCTCCCAAGAAACAGCCTGTTCCTATTCTTGTTAAAGAGACGGTGGTGGGGGAGGGGTTTACTACAACAATGCGGACAGGTAATTAACCAGCCTAATCTAATTTACGGCTGAAGAGAAGTCATCAGAAGAGACCACCCCAAGGATTCAGACGCTTGAAGTGACATTTGGGGAAGGCTCTCGGTCTACGGTGCACCTGTGGTTTGTTGCGTTTAATAGAGCTGCTGAAAACTCTTTCCCACTGACGCACGAGGTGTATGACGAAGATCTAAGCTTGACATGAACAACTTGCGAGGGACAACATCTACTCCTACGCTCAACCTAAAAGCCCACCCGAGATTTCAGGTCAAAAGCAGCCCCTAGCTAATAGAAAGTTACGCTGAATAGTTCCCCCCACATGTTTAAACGTCCATTTTCCTGTCAGTGAGGGGGATCTGACCAGCGGAATTTTCAGCCCATCTGAAAAAGATGAGCAGAGGGACAGCGTTCACCTCCCATCGGAGGTGTGTGCATGGGGAGGAGGGAAAAGCGCACTTGTGGGACTGGGTAATGTGAAACCGCCGTCACAACTTCTTAGGAGATACACAGCCAACTTTCTCCACTTTTAGTAAATTTCTTCTTCATTGGAAAGGGCAACATAAGAGAAAGGCAGGCTTGCATTTCAAGCCGGGGGGGGGGGGGGGGGGGTCGGATCTGGCCATTACTCCTTCAACCCAGGGAATGCGGCTCTCTCCAGCTTCAGTGTTTCACACTACAGAAGTGTCAAAACAGCACACAATCAGCCAGCGCTAATATTTACACCGGAAAAGGTTAAAGAAACAACCCTTACAGTACAAAGTAGCTCTCGGAAGGGTCAGCACCGCAATCTAGCAAAAGCCAGACATCGTTGCCGGGCACTGAACGGTGCAGGAATCAGAAGGACATCGTGTGCAGGTGCCCAAAAACTCATCTTATCAGACGGGATCTTGCTCACTTTGGATTGCACTTTTTTTTTTAGTCTTAATATTTTTTATTGATTTTGTAATAAAGAGAGAACATTAATAACAATTGTACTACAAAATCAAATTTAAATTGCGTTAAAATAAAATAAAATCTTTCCCCTGGAGGGCATGAAAAAAAAGAAAGCATCTTAAAGGGAGAAAGTAAAGAGTGCGCCCCCCCCCCCCCCCATACCTTCGCAGACGCCCACTTCGTACTCGGTGATGGAGTCGCCGTGGAGCGGGGGGCGGATGACACAGCGCAGCCCCCGGTCGCAGGCGCCGTGCAGCCCGTACACGCCGCCGCAGCTCTCGTTCTTCTGGCGGGCGCACATGTAGCAGCAGCCGCAGATGCCCAGCACAATGCTGCCCGTGCAGTTCTTGGACTCCTCGCACTTGGATTCGTCGCAGGGCAAACACACCAAAGCTTCCCCAGAGCTCACCAGCACCCACAGCACCAAGTGCCACACCGCCAGTGCCTTCACAGTCAGGTACATCCTTTCCTCGAGCGCGGACAAAAAAATATATAATAATACAATAAATAAAATATAAAGAACAACAGCCAAATACTTGTAAAAATATATAAAAAAAATCAATCTCGATGTATTACTGTATTCCAATGGGAGAGCAAGCGATAAAGGCGATACAATTTGGAACAAGGCGATGATATTTCTACCTAGAGCTCAGATTTAAAGAGCAGACGTTTAATGGTTCTCCAACTTTTTAAAAAATTATATATATATTATTATCCTTTGCAGGTAAAGAATCAATCAAGCCTCCAGCACGGTCTGCTCACAGTAGGGCAGAACACCCTGCAGCGGCAGCACCAACAACTACGAGCACATCAATGTGTGGGGGGAAAAAAAAGTTTCTTCCTAGTTCCGTGTCACCAAAACAACTTCTTCACGGAGAGCAAATCCATTGCATAGATCCAATCCACTCCCGAAAAAAAATGTCCTGCTTTCTCTCTTGAATCTTCTGCGGAAAACTGAAGTTCCCTCCTTCGTCTTTCCTTTAAAAATTTAAGACATAAACTGTGAGCTTTCTTGGTGAGCGTTCTCGTCTTATTCCGTTTACCATAAGAAATCAGTGCAGTAAAAATTGAAAAGAAATCGGCCCGATCCCTCCGCTTTGCACTAACAGATTCTTTCCCTCCACCTCTCCTTTTTAAATTATTGTTAGGTAGTTTTGTTAGAGCCAAGCCTCCACAGCTTGTCACGCTTCTTCTCTTCCTTGACTCCGATCTTACTCGACTCTCGTTTCTTGTTTATCGCTTCTCTGCGAACCCAGGTCTGGCAGCTCGGGCTTCGCCCACCCCCATTGTTGCGTCATACTCAGAGCACGCCCCCACCTCTGTTCACTCGTCTCTGCCCTGTCTTTTGTGCCAAATAGGGGAGGGGGCGTGGCGCAAATGTTCTGTCTGGAGCGTCTTTTTTGCTCCTCGCTCTGCAGAAGGTTTTTAAATGGACAACGCAGGGGCGCTTACTGCGGGTTCAGTCTCGCTAGACTGCCGTGCAGCCGTGGTCCACAACTCGGAAACGATACGCTTCCTTGGGATCACCAGCACGCTAGAATCCTGGGGGGGGGGGGGGGCGCTATTGCGTTCTTGCATCTAAGAATACCTAATATTTTCAGCATTTGACGATCGGTGTACCCCCCCCCCCCCAAACACAAACACACAACTTCCGTCTTCTGCACATCGGTTACATTTCTGATGTTTTCCCAGCAGAACCAAGAAAATAATGGACGAATGCAACAAGGGTCTTATGTAGTAATCAGGAAGATGGTGCTCTGTCAGGGAGGAATAGGCGTTTCTCATATCTGGCTACCTTTGAACCTAGAAATAAACTTTTCTACAGCTATTATATTTCAGGATCACAGATGAAGCAAAGCTGTAGTATGTGGAATCACGGGGAGGGGAGAGTGAACAGAAAGATAGACGCACGCGTATCAACAAAAGCCCCAATTGACTGTCAGGGGTTTAAATTGGATTTGAGCTGCACGTGGGAATATCAGAAATAATGACCATGTCAAAGGCTAACGGCTCGTTTATTGAACGCAATCTGACCATATAGTTTGTGTGACTGTATGGACATTGGGAAAATACGTATTTCAAAAAATCCCTTCTCATAAACTGAGGGGAAAATTCGTGTAATTCAGTAGCTCTCAATTAAACGAAATATTATTTATGGAGGTGAAGCCAGTTCGGAAAAGCCACGTCCCGTGCATTCGTCCAGTGGTGCACTGTTCAATTGCAGGTTACCTCAGGATTTAATTCTACCATGCTAGCGAATTCTTGCACTGGTTAAAAATAAAATGATAGCTGCGTTGCTGCCACCGACAGGACGATTCTGAAAATGAGTTAATATTTTCTAAAGTGGTCTCCTTGTATAATAACAAAGTCCTGCTTGTCACAGAACTTAAGTGCTACAGAACTTACCTTTTAAGCAAATAGATAGTAGTTACCTTCTGCTGTCTCCCTTACATTTGTAGACGATCATGTGGCCCTTTATGTTTCCAAGTGAATGTTTAAACGGACATTAAGCTACTTTGCCCGTTTCTATTCGAGGTGCCAGTCAACACGTCATCCAAATTATCATACTTGACTTTTGTTTTCCGAAAATATAGGTTGTCTTTAATACGTGGCCCATCAGTAATTACTTCTATTATTTTTCATATCTGCTGAGAATAGTGTTTGGGACTGAAAAGGGCGGTCTTCCTTTCCAGGATTCAGTATGTATACTGTATTTCTCAATGGAAATTTTCTCTAGAAATGCACCTGACAGCCCCTCCCCCACACTCCTTCTTTTCATGCCAGGAAAAATACAACTGGCAACAAACTCAGCAGAAATGCTGCTCTCTGCCCTAAATAGAGATCTGGGAAAGCATGAATAGAGCAGAAGAGGGAATAAACAATGGACTGCACATGGAGGCTTACAGTAGTAGAAATTGAGGTCAGCAGCTGCAGTGTGTCTTTACGGAAGGGGTTATGCACTCTGGTATCTAAGGTAAGCACAGCTTATGTTCAGAGTTGCAGCTTTTTAAAAACCTTTGTTTTCTATGTTTTGAAGGTTTTTGTGGTTTCTCTCTCTTTCTCTCATACACACACATCCCCACACCCCAAGAATACATGACACAGAATATGAAGCTAGAAGTATATGTGTGAAATCTTGTACAAACACTAAACAGGTAGTGGAGAACCTTACTAAAGATGTAGGCAGAAGCAATGGAAAGAAGCACCAGATTTGAAATTTTAATATTAAGCATCAACATAATTTCAGCTGATGTGAACTTACCTTTGCAAAGCACTAGCCAACATTAGATGAAACCAATTGGTGTTGTGTTGCATGGCTATTATATTTAGACTGAAGATAAGTAACATTTTTTAATTCACATTTTATGGGACTATAGTTTTATGAACTCGCATATAAAAAACAGGCTGGGCTGTCATGATTAGATTTTAAAAGCAGCAGAGGTATGTGTATTCTCTACAGTAAAAGCATGCAATAATGGCACACAAGGAGACAAATGCAGAGCAGGATTAAGGCACAGGCAAACTAAGCAGTTGCCTAGGGCCCATATGTTTAGGAGGAATCTTCTCTGATGTGAAATTCAATTTTGCCCTGGTAAGTCAGCAGCTGGCAGAAGGGGGGGGGGGATTAGGGAGGGAGTGAGAGATGGACCAGAACCTATACCCTGTGCCTTGTGTTCTGGTTGGTGGGGGAACTTGATGATCAGTCTACCTACCTACCTGGTGAGGCCTCATTTGGAGTACTGCGTGCAGTTCTGGAGACCGCACCTACGGAAAGATATAAACAGGATGGAGTAGGTCCAGAGGGTGGCTATGAAATTAGTAAGCAGTCTTGAATGCAAAAATTATAGGGACAGGCTTATGAACCTCAACATGTATACTCTGGAAGAGAGGAGGAAGAGAGGAGACATGATAGAAACGTTTAAATATCTCAAGGGCATTTATGTACAGGAAGAGAGCCTTTTTCAAATGAAGGAGAGCTCTGGAATGAGGGAGCATACGACAAAGTTGAGAAGGGAATAGGCTTAGGAGCAACCTGAGGAAGTATTTCACAGAAAGGGTGGTGGAGGCGTGGAATGGCCTCCCGGTGTAGGTGGTGGAGTCGAGGACTGTTCTAGAGTTTAAAAAGGCATGGGATAAGCATGTGGGATCGCTTAGGAACAGGAAGAATTAGGGGTTACAGAGGATGGGCAGACTGGATGGGTCATATGGCCTTTATCTGCCGTCATGTTTCTCTGTTTCTACCTGCTGCTTGCAGTCTACCACTTTTCCTCTGCAATCACAAGCACACAGGGCCTTTGTGGGAGTTTTACAATGTGTTTATATTATAATGGTGGTGATAGGGGAAACACATTTTTTGAGTAGGGCCCACCAAAAGGGTTAATCCTGCACTGAAAAAAATGCACCATATATTAACGTCTTTCAAGGAAAAAATCATGTGTTTTGGGGGGAATGGGGGAACTTGAATTCAATAATAGGAACAATACATGAAAGAGAAAATGTAATAGATGAAAAAAAATACAGCTATATGGACCCCCACAATACATGTTCAATTTGGTCTTTCTTCCAATTTGTGCTGGTCCTGTAAATCAGAACATGGTATGCTGCTACATCTAATATAATAAAACACACCGTGAACGTTCTGAAGACAACGTTCTGAAGTCACTCAAACACTCCCTGAAGGGTTCGTGGATTCATGGTGTGAAGCCAGCCAGCCGTCTCTGCCCCGCCCTCGCGTCAAACGTCATGACGTCGAGGGCGGAAAAAAAAACAAACAAACGGATCGCACCCACGCACGGTGCGTTTTATTATATTAAAAACAAACAAACGGATCGCACCCACGCACGGTGCATTTTATTATATTAGATTTACCTCCGTGGTGGCGGTTCCGGCAGCGCAGCGTCAGGGAAGGAGGCGGCGCTCCCGACATCTCTAGCCTTCCCTTCGCTGTGTTCCGCCTTCTTCTGACGTCAAGGATGACGTCAGAAGAAGGCGGAACACAGCGAAGGGAAGGCTAGACGTCGGGAGCGCTGCCTCCTTCCCTGACGCTGCGCTGCCGGAACCGCCACCACGGAGGTAAATTTAAAAGAAAAAAAAAAGAAAAGGGATGTTGGGGGGAGAGAAGAGGGTGGGCAGTAAAGTTGAACAATGGGAGCGGGAGGGCAGGGGAGAAACTACAGCATGGATGCAAAGGGGGGCATGGATGCGAAGGGGGGCATGGATGCGAAGGGGGGGAGAAGAGGGCGGGCCAGGCTGGGACATGGGAGAGAGAGGAGCATGGATGCGAGGGGGGGTCATGGAAGGGAGAGAGGGGAATTGCTGGAAAAGGATTAATGGAGGGGGCAGGAGACAGAGGAGCATGGATGGGCATGGATTGGGAGGGCAGGGCTCAGGGAGAGAGGGGAATTGCTGGAAAGGGATGAATGGAGGGGGCAGGGGACAGAGGAGCATGGATGGGCATGGATTGGGAGGGCAGGGCTCAGGGAGAGAGGGGAATTGCTGGATAGGGATGAATGGAGGGGACAGATGGGCATGGATGGATATGGATTGCAGGGCAGGGCTCAGGGAGAGAGGGGAATTGCTGGATAGGGATGAATGGAGGGGGCAGGTGACAGAGGAGCATGGATGGGCATGGATTGGGAGGGCAGGGCACAGGGAGAGAGGGGAATTGCTGGAAAAGGATGAATGGAGGGGGCAGGGGACAGATGGGCATGGATTGGGAGGGCAGGGCTCATACTCTCTCTCTCATATACAATGTCTTTCTGACTCTCACTCTCACACACTCTGTCTCACACTGTATCACATTCACTCTCTATGTGTCACACAGTCACTCACACACTCGCTTGGTCTCATACACTCACTCTCACAGAGAATCTGTGTCTCACACACACTCTCTCTCTCGCACACACACACACACTCTCTCTCACACTGTGTCTCACATACACACTTGCACACACTCTCATTCTCACACACACACTCTCTCACAAACACACTCACACCCAGACTCACTCTCTCTCTCACACACACACACTCACACTTTCACTCTGTCTCTCACACAGTCACTCTCACATACACTCTCCCAAACATACACACTCCGAGGAAAACCTTGCTAGCGCCCGTTTCATTTGTGTCAGAAACGGGCCTTTTTTACTAGTATGTTATATTATTGTAAAGTAATTAACTCATTTTGGAACAATATTTGGAACATTATCATAAATATTTTTCAATTCAGCCTTCTAGAAACATCGCATCAAAACAACAGTGCTAACTTTTATATACGTACCAACATTGCTGCAAAAATGATTATATCTAACTGGAAAGGTAACCATGTGTTAAATTCACATTTTTGGTGGCAGAAGGTCTTATAAGGTTATAAGTTTGAAATGTCAGTGGCTGATAAAATAGGAATTTCTGTGTATACTAGACTGGTGTGGTCAAATTTAGAGAAATATTCATCTTCTACCAATAGCATTTCAACAAGTTGATATTTGTAATTAATAATAGAGAATTCATTAAGGGCATATGTGCCCGGTATAAGAGGCTTGCAGCCACAAGTTAACAGCAGGATCAGCAGTTTCTCCATCTTTCTCCTCCTCCAGACCAGTCTCTTTTCTTTGCAGCGCCCCGTGGTTTCTCCTCTTTCCCTCTCCCACACGACTCTCACTTCAGGCTGGGCGGCTGGTATCGAGTCCTCCTACTCCCTTAATTGCTACCAGTAGCGGTAGCGATTGGCGCCATCAACTCAAAACAATCTGTGCGCTTGCGGGGGTGGGACCTATGGGCAAAGGCAAATTTGAGAGGGCGCAACACTGCGCAAGCAGCCTCTCGCGCAAATTCCCTTGGTACCTGAACCTGCTACTGAAAGGGCGTGGATGTGTGTACTCCTGTCCTCACTCGGGAGCGTTAGTTTCCTTGTTTGCTTTGGTTCTGTCAATACAAGTAAGTCCTCTCTTATCGCTCTTTGCTGGTGTGTTCAACTGCATATGCTTTGATTTTCGGTTTCACAAAAAATAAGAAAATGTGAGACTAGAGTTCGTTATAAATGACTAGGAAGATGTTTCTGAGATGTCTTGCAATCAAATTATAAATCTGAAGGTTTGCAGTTTATAAGTGTCCTGGGTACAACATGGAGGTTAGAGGTGAGTAAATATGTCATTTATTTTGAGAAAACCAGGTTATTTGCTGGGACCTTTCCTTAAAAATTGAAGAATTTTTGATGTCTGAGCTAGAATACTAGTGTTCCCAGACCAGACCTACTATCAAATTCAAAAGGAAATTGTGGCACGCCGCACATTGGATTTCAGGAGAGGTGCTGACTTTGAGGCAGGTTTTATATTATAAGTCAAAATAAAAAATAAATATTTTGTTTCATGCAGATCTCTTTTGTTTAAACATAACTAAATGGGCTATAAGCCCCTAATGCAGTCCATGGCTTTCTTATATTTTGTTTGTGATGACTTATACTGTGCCAAAATTGAAATTTGAAAACTCTTATCTCTATCTGGTCGTTAATAAAAGGAGCTCATTGTGAATACTATCCACCCTAAAATGATGTTTTGTGGCTGTACATGACAATTGTGATATGATCCCTTGTTTCGTATTGTTGATGGTCTGCGATGTCTGTATGGGTGGTATATTGGTGTATTAGGGTCTGCTCAGTGTAATATTTATGGTACAGTAAGGTTCTGAGTGTGTTTTTGCACAAGTTTGTGCATAGTGTTTTGCAGTTGAGGGATTGTTGAGCTTATTGAGGTGACAAACATCAACACTTTAATTTAATTTTAGTTTGTCATAACACCAGACATGGTTTGGTTTTAGTATATTTTGGAGGATCTGGTGTTGAATTGTTCCATAAATGTGTATGTGTATGTGGTTTAGTGTTGGTTAAGTGCTTCTCCACCATGACAAATTTATATACCAAATACACTGCAAGAAAACTTTCAGTTGCTAATCTTCAATCTCACTAATTAGAGTGGTACTTGTAACTTTTCACATTTGGGATGAGACACCCTTTGCTCCCCTAGAGTAGATTTATGGTGATGCACAAGTAAATAAGTTAATTATGGATGTAAGCCCCACCCCTAACCCCACCCTCTTTAGCCTCCCCAAACACTTGGGCCACTGACCGCCTATGATTAAGGGGCCCTTTTACTAAGCCGCTCTCAAAAGCGACTGGTGCTGTTTATGGGCGTGGGTTTACCGCACAATGCGGCAGTGCTTTATGGTGCATGGTGAGCTCATGCTGGTGTCTACCATGGCTTAGTGAAAGGGCACCTAAGTTCCTATTTTTTTCTTGGTCTTTGCCTCAGAACAGTTATTTTATTTTGTTATATTTATTTTAGCTTTTTTATTGTATCTTCTAGTGTTAAAGCAATTTTTTTAACTCAAAAAATCTTCAATAAATAGTTCGGGACAAGGCAAATAAATGAAATAAAAAATTACAGCTAACCACCAGCCAGCATGCAATTTTTGGCCAATTACTGAATCTGTGCATTAGTTATTATCATATGCCATGATAATCATCCAACCAGATTTAGTCATGGCTAAAAGATTCTGATACTGTGTTAACTAAACAGTATCTGCAAGCCATGGATGAATCAATGTGGGGGAGGGTTGCTGACCATTCATAAAGATTTTTTAAATTTATGTGAATGTGAAATTGTAATTGAGCTGTTTGTTGCAATCCCAGCTTAGAATTTAGGGCTTGTTTACTGCCCACATGGATTGAAAAGTGTTTGATCAGAGCACTACGAGCGACATTTGAGACGAGTGACCATTTGACAGGATCACCAACGTTTTACAATCAATAGCATTGATGGTTATTGGAATACACAGTGTTAGTGCCGTAGGACTCCTGATGCAGGCCAGATGGCTGAAACACAGGCCCCCGTGCTGAGTCGATCCATACTTTGATTAAAGTTTTACATCACCATCACTGACAGTGTGTTTTTCATTGTTATCTTCGCTGTGTCTGTTTGCTGTTTGTGCTGGTTTGTAAAGATTGTTTCTTCTGTATTGCTTTCTAGGTTTTCAGGATATCCAGAATGAATATTCATGCGAGAGATTTGCATGCGCTGCCTTTGTTACATGCAAATCTCATGAATATTCATTCTGGATATCCTGAAAACCTGACTGGCTAGGGTTCCTCCGAGGAACCGCTGTGTTATGCCCTCATTTGGTTGAACCAAATAGGTAATTCACACATTGCTCAAGTCATATATTGGATTTGGTCTTCAGTGATTTACTGTGTTCAAGCACTGAAGTGCAATATATTGAGGTACCATAGTCAGAACACTCAATTGTTTTTTTCACTAGCTCTTCCTGTTTCTAGAGAAGGGGTTCTCAACCCAGTCCTTAGGAAAAACCCAGCCAGTGAGATTTTTAGTATACCCACAACGAATATGTATGAAAGAGATTTTCATACAGTGGAGGCAGGGGCGTAGCCACGGGCGGGCCTGGACCGGGCCCAGGCCCAGCCACTCATCCCTGTTTTGGGGGGCTCCACACAGAAGGTAAGGGAGCTATGTTCCTGGGAGCATTTTATGAAGTCCACTGGAGTGCCCCCTAGGGTGCTCGGTTGGTGTCGTGGCATGTCAGGGGGACCAGTGCACTACAATGCTGGTACCTCCCACCTCCAAATGCTATGGTGTTGTCCCCTCTGAATGGCTCTTTTTTGACAAGAGGGAGAGCCATTTTGGATCTGGTCCATGGTGGCATGCAAGGCATAGTGCGAGAGGTGGTGGTGTTGGGTCCTCTGGGAAACAGTGATCATAACATGATCAAATTTGAACTACTATCTGGGATAAACCTGCAAAAGAAATCTACTGTAGCTGCATTTAATTTTTGAAAGGGCGACTATAATAAAATTAGGAAAATGGTTAAAAAGAAACTAAAAGGATCAGCTGCAAAAGTTAGGTCACTAAATCAGGCATGGATGTTATTCAAAAATACGTTCTTGGAAGCCCAGTCCAGATGCATTACATGTATTTGCAAAGGTGGAAAGAAGAGAAAACGTCAGCCAGCATAGTTAAAAGGTGAAGTAAAAGATGCCATTACAGCCAAAAGATTGTCTTTCGAAGAATGGAGAAAGGACCCAAATGAAGAAATTAAGAAGCAACATAAGCACTGGCAAGTCAGATGCAAAGTATTAATAAAGAAGGCTAAAAGAGAATATGAAGAGAAACGTGCCGCAGAGGCTAAAACTCACAGTAACAACTTTTTCAGGTACATCAGAAGCAAAAAACCTGTGAGGGAATCCGGGGGACCATTAGATCACAAAGGAGCAAAAGGGGCACTCAGGGAGGACAAGGCCATAGCAGAGAAACTGAATGAATTCTTTGCTTCTGTCTTTACGGAGGAAGATGTAAGATATCTGCCTGTACTGGAAATGGTTTTCAAGAATGATGATGTGGAGGAACTGAAAGAAATCTCGGTGAACCTGGAAGATGTACTGAGCCAAATTGACAAATTAAAGAGTAGTAAATCACCTGGACCAGATGGCATACATCCAAGGGTACTCAAAGAACTCAAGCATGAAATTGCTGATCTGCTATTAGTAATATGCAACCTATTGATAAAATTGTTTGTAGTTCCTGAAGATTGGAGGGTGGCCAATGTGACGCTGATTTTTAAAAAGGGTTCCAGGGTGATCCGGGAAATTACAGATCAGTAAACCTGATGTCAGTGCTGGGTAAAATAATGGAAACTATTATAAAGAATAAAATTACAGAACACATAGACAAACATGGTTTAATGGGACAGAGTCAGCATGGATTCAGCCGAAGGAAGTCTTGCCTCACCAGTTTGCTTCATTTCTTTGAAGGCGTGAATAAACATGTGTATAAAGGTGAGCTGGTTGATGTAGTTGATAAAGCTCCTCATGAGAGATTCCTGAGAAAATTAAAGTCATGGGATAGGAGGCAAGGTTCTGGTGTGGATTAGGAATTGGCTATTGAACAGAAAACAGAGGGTAGGGTTAAATGGTCATTTCTCTCAATGGAGGAGGGTGAACAGTGTGGAATGCCGCAGAGATCTGTACTGGGTGGACTGGTGCTATTTAACATATTTATAAATGATATGGAAATTGGAACGAGTGAGGTGATTAAATTTGCAGATGATACAAAACTATTCAAGGTTGTTAAAACATGTGCGGACTGTGAAATACTGCAGGAAGACCTTAGGAAATTTGGGCATCCAAATGGCAGATTAAATTTAGGGCCCTGTTTACTAAGGCACGTTAGCATTTTTAATGTGCCTACAATTAGCTCGCACGCCAACCATGTAGGTGCCTATACGGATATTGTAGGCATGTACATAGCTAACGCGCATACATGGTTAACGTGCGTTAGGTGCGTTAGAGATGCTAACGCACCTATAACACAGCTTAGTAAACAGGGTACTTAATATGGACAAATGAAAGGTGATGCACATTGGAAAGAATAATCCGAATCGAAGTTACCTGATGCTGGGGTCCACCTTGGGGGTCAGCGCTCAAGAAAAAGATCTGGGTGTCATTGTAGATAATATGCTGAAACCTTCTGCTCAGTGTGTGATGGTGGCCAAAAAAGCAAACAGGATGCTAGGAATTATTAGGAAAGGGATGGTGAATAAAACCAAAAATACTGTATCGCTCTCCATGGTGCGTCCACACCTTGAGTATTGCATTCAGTTCTGGTCGCCGTATCTCAAAAAAGATATAGCAGAATTAGAAAAGGTTCAAAGAAGAGCGACCAAAATGATAAAGGAGATGGAACTCTCGTATGAAGAAAGGCTAAAGAGGTTAAGGCTCTTCAGCGAGTGGTGTAGAATGAGTAGAAGTAAATCGATTTTTTACTCATTCCAAAAGTACAAAGCCTAGAGGAAACTCGAGGAAGTTACATGGAAATACTTTAAAAACAAACAGGAGGAAATATTTTTTAACTCAATGAATAGTTTGCCGGAGAATGTGGTAGCAGCGGTAAGCATATCTGGGTTTAAAAAAGGTTTGGACAAATTCCTAGAGGAAAAGTCCATAGTCTGCTATTGAGACAGACAAAGGGAAGCAACTGCTTGCCATGGGATTTGTAGTATGAAGTGTTGCCACAATTTGGGTTTCTGCCAGGCACTTGTCACCTGGCTTGGCCACTGTTTGGAAAACAGGATACTGGGCTACATGGAACATTGGTCTGACTCAGTATATGGGTACTCTTACATTCTTATGATCTAACGGTTCCATGGATTCCCTCACAGGCTTTCTGTTTCTGATATACCTGAAAAAGCTGTTACTATGTGTTTTTGTCTCCAGGACAAGTTTTTCTTCATATTCTCTTTTAGCCTTATTTATCAGTGCTTTGCATCTAGCTTGACACTACTTATGTTGCTTCTTATTTTATTCATTCAGATCCTTTTTCCATTCTTTGAAGGATTCTCTTTTGGATCTAATAGCCTCTTTCACTTCACCTTTTAACCATGCTGGCTGTCGTTTGCTCTTCTTTCCACCTTTGTTAATACGTGGAATGCATCCAGACTGGGCTTCCTCAATGGTATTTTTAAATAACGTTCATGCCTGGTTTAAAGCCCTAACCTTTGTGGCTGACCTTTTCAGCTTCTTTTTAACCATTTTTCTCATTTAATCATAGTCACCCTTTCTAAAACTGAATGCTGCTGCAGTAGATTTCTTTAGTGACTTCACTCCAGATATCAGCTCTAATTGATCATGTTATGATCACTGTTTCCTAGCGGATCCAACACCATTACCTCTCATACCATGCCCTGTATTCCACTAAGGACTAGATCTAAAATAGGTCCCCTTCTTTTCAGCTCTTGGACACGTTGCTCCAAGAAGCAGTCATTTATTTCATCTAAGAATTTTACCTCCCTAGCTCTCTCCGATGTAGCTTTTATCCAGTCAATATTGGGGTAATTGAAATCACTCATTATTATAATGTTGCCCAGTTTGCCAGCTTTTCTAATTTATGTAAACATTTGTTCATCCGAACGTTCTGTCCTGACAGACAATAGTACAGCACTACCAGTATACTATTTCCCTTTACACATGGAATTTCTATCCACAAGGATTCCGCACTGCTATCTGTTTCATGTAGAATATTTCTTTTGTTTGACTCAATTCCTTCTTTAACGTATAGCACAACCCTCCCTCCAAATTGATCCATTCTATCATTGTGATATAATTTATACCCTGATAACACAGTCCTTCCACCAGATCTCTGAGATGCCTATTATTGTTTTAAAAAGACATGATGCTGATTGCTTGGCTCCTTTTAATTACAGACTAATTTCATCTCTTTCTTTTTGGCTAAAATTATAGAGAAAATTGTGCTAAATCAATTATGGGACTTTGGACTCTCACAATGTCTTAGGCACATTTCAGTTCAACTTTCATGTAAAATATAGCACTGAGATGTTGCTTTTATTATCAAGTTTTGACACCACAAAGAAGAAATCAATCCCACACACAGGACCAAGCAGAAGCAAGAGAGGGTGGAGATGACCACACTGGTGAACCAGGATGACAAACAAGTCTTTTAGTAAAAGTGTGGATAAGTGGCAAAAGTGTAGACCCAACACGGACCATGTTTCAGCTGTGAAGTCTTCTTCAGGAGACTTTGGGGGATAGTGATATACGTACACACTCTGAATACGGAGTCACATAGAAAAGAAAAGTTGTTTGCAGCGACTTTTGGCATTTGTGACCTCCATAGTCGAGTGATTTGAAAGAACAACTTTTGGTGGCACTAGAAGCAGCAAGGTGGTAGGTGGTGGCCAGTTCCCACTGTCTGAAATGAGGAAAAAGCCTGAGCTCCACAGGATGAGGGGCAGAACTCATAACAGTACGAATCGGGCCTAAGTGCTAATGGAGTTCTCATTCCCATGTGGAGCAGCAGGAGAAAGGAGAGAATGGGAGGTAAGAGGAGACTGAAATGAAAAGGGGGAGGGATGGAACTGAAGGAAAGGGGATGAGAGGCAAGCAGGATGCGAGAGGGCGAAGGAAGACAAAGAAAGGGGAGGGAAGGGATATAGAAGGAAGGGGGTGATTCTACTTCCCCTTTCCTTCCCCCCAGATCAGGGGTTGTCAACCTAGTCCTTGGGACATACACAGACAGTCAAGTTTTCAGGATTACCACAATGAATATATGTGAGATAGATTTGTATATTATGGAGGAGTGCATGGAAATTTATCTCATGCATATTAATTATGGATATCCTGAAAACCTGACTGGCTGGGTGTGCCCTGAGGACCGGGCTGAGAACCCCTGCCCTAGTCACAGAGAGGGCCAATCATTCATTCAGTTCCACAGACAACAGCCTCAATTACTCACTACCTACACCCACACCCATGCACCCCACTCAGTCCCCTCAAACCATCCCCTTCCTGCTATATAGCTCTACTCCTCCAATACTCACACACATATACACTGCACTCATTCAGCCTCTCTGCAACTCTTAAGCCCGCCATCCACTTAATCTGCTCTCCCCTCATAACTCCCACTAGTCACTGATTCATTCAGCCAGGTGAACTACAGATGAGATTTAATTGAAGAAAGCTGCAATAAATTAGGCTTCTTAAGAGTTTATATAAGAAAAAGCCAGCAGGATGTATAGGTGTGATTTTATATCCTTAATAATTTTATGAGAATGGAATGTGAACTGAGTAACATTTTTCAGTTCATTATACTCTTTATAAATCAATCTTTGGACATTCATTTTAATAAAATATTTTTGAAGTGTGCTAATCGGCTTAGCACATATTAATTCATGGTTTAAGCAAACACAGTGGAGGCAGCAGAAAAACCAAATTGTCACATCCAATGTGCCAAAACACAATCCTTTACTGAAGATTTATATTAGACTTGACACAGGCCATATTTTGGCCTTTCAACCTGCATCAGGAGTTTGAAACTATGTCACACCGATGTTACTGCTTATCATAATAGTGCTGAAATCTTGCCTCACCAATCTACTACATTTCTTTGAAGTGGGTGAACAAACATGTGGATAAAGGGGAGCCAGTTAATATTGTTTATCTGGATTTTCAGAAGGCGTTTGACAAAGTACCTCATGAAAGACTCCAGAGGAAATTGGAGAGTCATGGGATAGGAGGTAGTGTTCTATTGTGGATTAAAAACTGGTTAAAAGATAGAAAACAGAGAGTAGGGTTAAAATGGTCAGTATTCTCAATGGAGAAGGGTAGTTAGTGGGGTTCCCCAGGGGTCTGTGCTGGGACTGCTGCTTTTTAACATATTTATAAATGATCTAGAGATGGGAGTAACTAGTGAGGTAATTAAATTTGCTGATGACACAAAGTTATTCAAAGTCATTAAATTGCAGGAGGATTGTGAAAAATTACAGGAGGACCTTATGAGACTGGGCGACTGGGCGTCTAAATGGCAGATGACATTTAATGTGAGCAAGTGCAAAGTGATGCATATGGGAAAGAGGAACCCAAATTATAGCTACATCATGCAAGGTCCCACGTTAGGAGTCACAGACCAAGAAAGGGATCTAGGTGTCGTCGTTGATGATACGTTGCAACCTTCTGCTCAGTGTGCTGCTGTGGCTAAGAAAGCAAATAGAATGTTAGGTATTATTAGAAAAGGAATGGAAAACAAAAATGAGGATGTTATAATGTCTTTGTATTGCGTGTCCGCACCTTGAATATTGTATTCAGTTCTGGTTGTTGTATCTTAAAAAAGATATAGTGGAATTAGAAAAGGTGCAGAGAAGGGCGACAAAAATGATAAAGGGGATGGGATGACTTCCCTATGAGGAAAGGCTAAAGTGGCTAGGGCTCTTCATCTTGGAGAAAAGACAGCTGAGGGGAGATATGATAGAGGTCTATAAAATAATGAGTGGAGTGGAACGGGTAGATGTGAAGCATCTGTTTACGCTTTCCAAAAATACTAGGACTAGGGGGCATGCGATGAAGCTACAATGTAGTAAATTTAAAACGAATTGAAGAAAATGTTTCTTCACTCAATGTGTAATTAAACTCTGGAGTTCGTTGCCAGAGAATGTGGTAAAGGCGGTTAGCTTAGCAGAGTTTATAAAAGGTTTACATGGCTTCCTAAAGAAAAAGTCCATAGACCATTATTAAATGGACTTGGGGAAAATCTACTATTTCTGGGATAAGCAGTATAGAATGTTTTGTACTTTTTTGGGATCTTGCCAAGTATTTGTGACCTGGATTGGCCACTGTTGGAAACAGGATGTTGGGCTTGATGGACCTTTGGTCTTTCCCAGTATGGCAATACTTATGTACACATCAAATGGATTTCATAGCTTCTTAATTTCCTAGAAAGAAGCTGTCTCGGCTGTGGTTATGGTATGATCAAACTGCTAAATGATATCTCACTACCAAGACGTGAAAAATACATTGTTGTAGAGCACCTCAAGACTTGCTGTATTGCAACAATAATTTTTAAGGTGTCCTATAGCCACCACGTCCAAGCCTCACACCAAGGGGTCCTTTACTAAGGTGTGCTATTGTATTTAGTGCACACTAGTAATTGGAGTGCGTTAAATGATACGACACCCATTATATTTGTATAGACGTTATATCATTTAAGGTGCACTAAATCTGTTAGCGCAAATTAGTAAAAGGTTCCCCAAGGGTAGTTATAGAGTTCAGAAAAATCCTTTAACTGAGATCTGTAGAAACTATCTATTGTAAACAGCTCTTAGGAAAATTGACTCAAGTGTTTGGGGACACAATGAAGTATCAGGTTAAAGTTGAAATAATGGTATTTAACTTAGAAAAAGGGGCTCTACCTTTCCCCACAATCTTACCCTTCAACCAAGTAATTTAGAAGGAATGGGAAAGCCAACCGGATAAGGTGTCTCTGGGAAGTTGGGAGGCGGAGAGTAGATGGCAGAATGCAATAAATTCTGATAGGTTGAGTTTCTATGCAACACATATCAAATTGCACAGCTACAAGGCATTACACATTAAATACAGAATAATGGTGGCAGATGAACCAAAACAACTGTTTTGGTGGCCCTTCTACCAAACTACAGTAACAAGCAGCCTTAGATCATCCTAATTTTCTCATTAATGCCAGAGCCCCTATCATCACCTATTATATAGACAATAAGGGCTCATGTGCTAAGCATGTGCTAATTAGTTAGCACATGGCAATGTAGCTGTGCTGATTCTCGCAGAACATGCCCACTCTCCACCCCCAGATCTCCCTGGGCGCTAAAAATTAAATTTTATGTTTAGCGCATGGATAACGTGTGCAAATTCAAAAATAACTGCAGGGTGCCTTAACACACCCCCTAGTAAGTCATACTCTGCTATGGTATGGGAAAGGGAAATGGGACTTGATATGCTGCCTTTCTGTGGTATTTTGCAACTACATTCAAAGCGGTTTACATATATGCAGGTACTTATTTTATACCTGGGGCAATGGAGGGTTAAGTGACTTGCCCACAGTCACAAGGAGCTGCAGTGGGAATCCAACCCAGTTCCCCAGGATCATAGTCCGCCGCCCTAACCACTAGGCTACTCCTCCACTTGTGCTTATCGCAGCTTAGTAAAAGGCCCCTTAGTTTTTAGAAATGCTGAAGCTGCAAAGGTGTCATATTTGATTAAAATAAGTACATATATATTAGCACTGAAAATTTCACAAAAGCTTTCTAACACTTCACATTTCTAACACTTTTTTTCTCCTACGATCTTCCTTTCCAGAATTATTACATGGGGATTTACCAGAACCATGAGGCCCATTTTACTAATGTGCATCTAATGTGGGATTTACCACACATTAAACACCGTGTGGTGAAAATTCCACGCTAAATGCTTAATGCAGCAATGGGCAGGATGTGGGTGGGACCATGACAGAGGGGGGAATGGTGTTCCTTGACAGCTAGTGTGCAGGTGATTATCGCGTGCTAACTGACCCGACTGCTAGTACAGCTGCAGTTACATTTTTTATATGATTTGTGCTATTTATTGTAACTGTTTTGGTATTGCTTGTACTGTATGATCTTTGGTCAAGGGTTGTGGATTATAAGACATGGTATTTAATTAAATAATTACATTAAAATAAGTGTAGCGGTATTACTGACTGTCAGGTAGTGCATGCAAATGCTGGAGGAAGCTGAGAAGTAGAAAATATTGTATGAAGGCTATTCCTGTGGCAGCACACCTCCTCAATATCTCACACTTTTCAACCCCCCCCCCTTGAAGTTCAATCTGCACCTATCTGTCCCCATGTCTGATCCCCTCAACATATTCAGTCCCCCCTCAACATGTATTTCCCCCTCAACATATTTGATCCACCCTCCTCATATCCGTGGCCCCTAACATGTCTAATCCAATTTGCCTGCATCAAACTCTGCCCCAACCAACAAACCTGGCCCCCCAATCCGTACCCTTCCCCATCTCTGGACCCCCTCTGTGACTCACCCGGGTTCATTCAAATGTTCCCCAGTGATGCCAGGTGGCAGCAGTTCCCTTCTGCTGTCGCCCATGTCACTGCCATCCGCTGGGGGGTAGAGGTGATATTTTGAAGGATGGCACCGACCCAGGTAGTAGCAGAGAGGGACTGCTGCCATACCGCATCACTATGGAACTTTTGCATAACCTCCGGGTAAGTCCTTGAGATGGGGGAAGATAAGGATCGGAGAACCGGGTTTGTTGTTTGGGGGCAGGGTTTGATTGGGGGTGGATTGAACTACACATATTGAGGTGGCTGCGGACATGTAGAGAAGGGATTGGATATAGGGAGGGGGGATCAGGCATGATGAGGGTGGATTGGACATGGGGAAGGGGCAGCTGCAGATTGAATTTTGGAGGGGGGTTGAAAACGGTGGATGATAGGGAGGTGCATTGCCATAGGAATAGCTTTCTTATTTTCTACGCCTTGGCCTCCTCCCATGTTACATGCTGTGGCAGATAGTGCTGGTGCCTGTGCTATCTGCCACTATGTGCAATGCAGAGGCTCTGTGGTGGCTGTGCTAAATGCAGGCCAGATGCTGGGCACACTCCTGTATTTACCATAGTGGCTTTGCACTTTCCACAGTATAGTTTGGTCAGCTACCACAAAGGAAGTTCCAAACCTTACCACACTCTAGTAATATAGCCTCTACATACTTCTTAAATTTCTGGAGAATTTTCCAACAAACCCTTGCAACCGATTGTATTATAGGGCTTTGTCAACTCAATATAGACCATTTATAGATCTTGATTTTACTTAAGGCACTTTTCTTAAATCGTCTGGCTGAGAGTACCTTGGCTAGGTCTCAAACCACACTGAAATTCCAGAAAGAGACTATTCAAAAATTGCTCCATCATTCTATTAAGAATTCCTCTACCTTGGATTTTTCCCAATGATAGCAGAGAAATTCCATGGCAGTTATCACAGCTGGTTCTCTCCCTCCCTCGTACTCAGATGAACAACTAACACATCTTTGAAATACCGAGGGCACAGACCCATACTTCCAAAGAAGAGCTGTGTAAGTTTTAGGAGCATGCAACCACTTTCTTGTTTGAAAAATGTAAATGGTGTGCCAACTGGACCTGGGGATTTCCCTAGTGATACCTGACTGACAGTTTTGATGATCTCAAGTTAAAATGGTGGTATGTTCAGATCTACTAGTATTGTTTATTCAGAGATGTCATTCATTGCCTCTTTAGACAGGCTGGAGGGGAGATTTAGAAAAGAGTTGTTCAATGGTTCAAGATTTTGGTTGTCTATGAGGACTTCAGCTCCATCGGCTGACTGAAAGTGTGCACTGTGATTTGATGGGGTCATAAACAGCTCAGATTCTCTGACTTAAAAATGTAATCTTGTATTTATCTGCTGCTTCCTGCAGTTATCTGGCTTTCTTTCCCCACCATTTGTTTTTCATTTGCCGGTCAGTACTGAACTTCATGCTTGACTTGGATATAGTGAGCCTTCTTTCCTGGGAACTTCTCCACAGTGTAGGCAATGTATACGCATCTTGTCTAGAACTCGTTATTTCTGAGTCATTTCATCAAACAGTTCTGGTGTTTCCTTTTAATCAAGCCTAGGACATCAACACTTGCAGAGTAGGTTGCATCACAAAATTTGCTTCATCATTGGGCGATTCTACATAATTATTATCATCAGCATGCCTCCTAAGTAAAGCAGCTTCATTCAGCATGTGATGTTAGAGCTGAATACATCTCCTTCTTAGAACCACAAAATTAGTCACTAAAATAAAATAGATTAAATCCTATTCCTCTCAAAACATACTTTCAATGTACTAAATTTTATCAGAACTCATAGCAGGTTTATTCAATTATGTTCCTGTTTTCAATAACTTCAAAATAATTCTCATATTTCCTTGAAACTCTGGCTTCCTAGAATATTTGATAAATATCTTGTCAGATTCAGTTAAGAAACCACTTTACTGCCCTGTGTGAAATTTTTATTTCTGAAAACAGCTACATGGAACTGTGCCATGGAGCACAGTAGAGCCTAGCTTGGAACTAAATTGTTAAAATATTTCAAGCTACATCAATATTTTGACATTGATGGTCCTTAAGGTCCCTTAACATCCAACATGGACTTCCCGGGAACTAATTACTATCTTTTTCATAAACAATTTAAGCAATTTTAAAACAAATAAGTATGTGCTGAGTGAGGGAATCTTACATGAAGTCCATTTATCCACACAGCTCAAGATACTTCTGCCACTGTTGGGTTGATTTTTCCTTGTCCTATAAGTTTCAAGACAAAATGGGGAAGAAAATGAGGAAGAAAAAAATTCTGTACCAAACGTTTGCTGTTCCCCTGGTCCTTAGGAAGTCCCATTACTTGTTTTGTGATACCATATTTGGAGCAGCAGATCACCATTTTGAATGGGGGATCCTAACTAGCCAAACTCCATCCCACTTCACAAGCCCTCTAGTTGGTGATATTAGTGGGGCTGTAGCCCGTGGCCCACCCCATTCAGATATGAGAGAGGATGGATTCTAGTGTTTCCTTCAGTCCTAAGGATCGGGTGCAGCTGCTGATACTTGGAGGGGTGAGCACTGAAAGACTGATCAGATTGGCTGTATGGATGGAAGCAGGGACTAGCTGGACTGCAGTCCCTTTGGTAGGACTGAGCAGAAGCCAGACAAAGGAGCAATTAGAAACTGACCCTGGGAGAGTCTTGTGTCATCTTTGTCTGGGTCCATGAGCTTCCTAACTCTGGTGCTGAAGGTTTCTCCCGAGTTGGCTGTTTCCTGAGCCTTGCTTGATCAATGGAGCCATTTGCAGAAGCCTGCAATATTGCCAATTTGTTAGTACTGCAGCCTGAGAACCAGGGGAAATGGGTTTGATTCCCACTGCAGCTCCTTGTGACTCTGGGCAAGTCACTTAACCTTCCATTGCCCTAAGTACAAATTAACTACCTATATATAATATGTAAACCACATTGTAACCAAAAGAAAGGCAGTATATCAAATCCCATCCCCTTTCCTTCATGGGATCTTCAGTGAGGAATTCTATTTGTGAGTGGGTGAATTTTTTTGTCTGTAACTTTTAATAAAGTTCAAGGTATGTCCAGTGTTCAAGCATAGCATGTTGGCGAACTGTCCCAGAAAGTAAAGGACTTTCAGGTCGCAAACTCCATGCTGATTAAGCATAACCTCTCAATACATGCTGGTTGGAGAGGTTTGAAAATAAGCTTAGTCATCTGAACAAGGTTTTTTAACTTTCCCATATCCTCCAATATCTTTTCTGAGGAATAATGAAGAAATTACTCAATAGATATTCTTTTGATACTGGAAATGTTCTTCTCTTCTATCACACAGATTTACTATTTACCAACTAAGAAATGTGTTGAAAAATCAGAAGGAAGGAGGTATGGAGAACTGTTGATGGACAGCTTGAACCTAACTCAGATGCTGGAAGGATCAATGAAGGAAGCATCAGAGCAAAGTATCCTTCAGGTATTCTTCACAGTGGGTATGATAGGGACTGGTTCTTGAAGTGTGATAGTGTGTGCAAGTGACTGGGTTCTGGAGCCTATAGTGAAGAACTTTGTGACAACATACAGGCTGAGTCCAGGTTTCTGATCAGAAACAACACTTTATTCAAGAACAAAAGCAACATTTTCATTAAAAAAGAAATAAATTTATAACCTGCTCAATCTGCCACTCTTTGTTGTCATACCGGATCAGCCCAAACAAATGGGTTATATCCATCTACCAGCAGAAGAAGACAGAGAAAAATAATTCCCGTGATTCGCATTTAAAGAGTATTGTGCAGCCTGGAATGTTCTGAATTTTTTCTATGTCCAAGCGGATGGTTGATAGTGCAGCTCCTCTGTGGTGCTTCTCAACCAGCTCCTATTCCAGTTCCAGCTGGGTGTCAGTTGAGCAGGGGAGGGGTTTCCTCTTGGAGGACATTAGCTTTTTTTTACTATTTGTAAATCTTCATGGAGCTCCCCTACTCCTTCACTATTCAGAGGTTATTAAGAAGTCTTAGGAGGCTGTCAGCTATTATCATGCTCTTTTGTGTAAGATGAATTTATTATAAGCAGCAATTTGTTATTTCCTGTTAAATGTTGAATACTACCACCGATCCCTCTTGCTTTTCACGTCCAGCGGTTGTGGTGAGAGGAGGAATTGTGGCCTCAGGGGTTCAGCCCCCCTCCCTATTCAGACTGCTTTTTAGTGATTCTTCGGAGGACAGATTATATCACGCCAGCTTGCTGAGTTTGTTCTCTGTGTGCCTTTATTGTTTGACATCTTTAAGGGTTCAGAAGCTTCTCTTAGTTAATGTTCGTTGTCACTGATGCCTCTTGCAAACTCTTCCTGCCAAATTCCTCTGTGCAGGGCACCATTCTTAGCTATGCTATGTGTGGGCAGTGTCTCTCCCCAATATAGGCAAATTGGCTCTTTTCCTGCTGTTAGGCTGTCTAGCCAGAATTGTTGCTTGTGGCAGCGGTATAGCTTGTTTCTACTACTACAAGTACTTATCATTTCTATAGCGCTACAAGGCATACGGAGCACTGTATCTTTCTCTGCTGTTTCCTCGGCTTCCAGGGCAGGCTTGTTCTTTATTACCTGGCTGTGGGTACCACTACAAAAAAAGCAAACAAAGAACAAATGAAAGGGGTTTATTTCTAGTATGTGCCATGTGCTGCATGACCTTGTTTGGCTTCCATGTCCCCAGTACTATGGGAAGCTCTAATTGCTTTTTTCTCCTTGTCTTTCATGAATGATCCAACAATTGTGGGCATTTGCATTTCTTATGGAATGCTTGGATGTGGTGATTCAATCCTTATCTAGATGGACCTGGTGATTACCTGCCAGTATTTTTGAGATAGACTCAAGCTTGGAGTCCATGTGGGATCTCTCTGACCCTATAGGTCTCCTTACTTGGAAGGAAAAAGGCCTCAAAGAACTCTGGGATACACTGTATCTGTAGAGCTTAAATGGATCAATTCGAATCTCTCTTCATCATCGGCCAAAAAAAACCTTCCAGTACTAGGTAACATCAAGCATCTTCAATTGTATTCTTTATACTATATGTTCTGTTGTTACATTAAATTCTTGTCTATTAACTTATCTTAAAGAGTTTAGATAAACTGTAGTCCTACATGGTACATTTACTTTCTTAGTTTAATATTTCCAAGCTCGTCTATCAAATAGTAAGCTATAATGGTGAAAAGGACACTTACCTTTTCTTGTGCCTGTTCTTCATTGTCAGCATTAAACTCTTCTGCTGCTATCTTTATCTCATCAACACCTCAAAACTCTTGTGAAGAGGTCCACCAGGTCTCCAGCCCCCCCAAACCCCCTGAAAATGGTCCCTGGTGGTCCAGTGGCCGCCGGCCAATCCCCCTCCCTCCCAGCGAGCAACGGGGGGGGGGGGGTGCTGGAGGTCCGATGGACCTCCGGTCCCCCCCAAGGATCCCATCCCCCCAGGTTCAGGGATGGCTGGAGATCCGGTGGGTCTCCAGCCCCCCCCCCAAACCCCCAGAAAATGGTCCCTGGTGGTCCAGTGGCCGTTAAAAAGAACCCCTTTCCGGCCCCCCTATCTTAGGTGGAGGAGGGAGGTAGCCTGCCTCCCTGCTCTTCCTTAGATTGACGCCGCCGCAAAATGGCGGCGCCTAGCCTGGGATGCGCTGGGCGGGGCTACAGACCATATAAGGGAATCACTCTTTACAGCTGGTTACCGATGCAGTACTCTTTACAGCTGGTCAGGGATAACCAGCTGTAAAGAGCGCTGCATCGGATAAGATGAAATGTGATCATGTGAGTGTGTGACACCATCCTTTTGAGATTTCAAAGAAAGTTGATGCACAGCTCTTGAGGAAGCAGTTTGGCCACCGTCGAGCCATTGCTAAGTGCTCAACATTTTACTATATACAGAAAAAATGTTAAACTAAGTTTCAGCGAAAGGGAAATTCAGTGATTGAAAGAAATAAAGGAATAAGATTTAAAAGGATCTATGCTTTGAAAAAATCTGAAAGATTGATTAAAATAAAAGGATTTTAAAGAAAATTATAAAACAATCCACAAGAAAGTGAGACCAATGATGACCATAAACAACCCCAGTTAAAGACGTGAAAACTATTATTAGCATCCGGTTGTGTTGAGGTCTCCATCTTGTTTAAATTCAAGAAGATTTCTATATATCTTATTGAAGTACTGGACTCTTCAATTGGTAAGGCTGAATACATCTGTAACCATCAGAAACCAGCTTTTCAAAGGAAAATTACTGCTGGGCATACCAAGATGACTTCATCTAAGGACATATTGTTTACTGCAAACTAGCCCCAGTTATCTCCTGGGAAGAACGGAGGAGAGAGACAGACAAGAGACTGATTTTCTACACCAGTGAACTGCGTACCTTGTACAAACTAACAAGGTTAACTCATTTACAATACATGGCCTCACCCGAAAGACTGTGCCATCTGTATCTAGAATACAGACCTTGGACTTTATTACTGGACTGAGAGACTCGCTGTAGGCTTCAGCTTGAGTCTCAGAGGAGGAATCTGCTTCTTTACCATTAGAAGTCTGCCATAAAGACAGCAAGGTGAGATAACTGGATATACTACCTATGGTCAGGGTTTAGTTAGTCCACGGTTTTATCTGTGGTAGATTGGTTGTCAGGATTGGTGGTCAGTGAATCATTAGCTGCTAAGTGTTTTGCACAAGTCAGGTTAGTGATGCAAGTTTTCATAATCAGTAGAATATCACTTTTGTGATTAGTGTGTGATCACCCATTTAGATAGTCCGTTTGGATAATCATATATCTGTGTATATATTTTGGTGATAAACTATTTTTGCTACAAGCTATTTTTGTAATCTTGCTTTGCAATTTGCCACATATATAACTATTATTTTTCTATTCCTAATAAATAATATATTTTACCTGTGGCATTGTTCCTTTCATTGGTACAGCTAGCTAGCCGAAGGGTCAATTAGGTATTGTCATTCCCCTGTGCAAACGAGTCCAGAATAATTGCTTTTGTGGTGATTATCTGATACAAAAAGTACCTATGATAATATATTAGGAGTTTATCCTTCTAATATATCCCTACAGGGAAGAGTTTATTTCAGTAGGATTTAACACAGCAGAGCCCCAGATTATTTGTATTTGAATTTAGGGGGCGTTTTACAAAGCTGCACTAGCATTTTTAGCTCACGGTAAATGCTAAGACACCCACTGGAATATAATGGGTGTCTCAGCATATACCGCCAGCTGATTTTTACTGCAAGCTAAAAATGCTAGCGTGGCTTTGTAAATACCCCTTAAATCACTATTCAGATGAATACGAATAATGTATTAGGGGCTGAATTGAATCAAATACGAATATTTGGTACAGCCCTAACTACAACCTTCCTATTAAAGAACAAGTTTTTCTTTTCATGTGCACCTTTCCAACGAATACCAGTGGACACCCAACAACAGATAAATAGCAATAATATTCAGTTCTAGCATATTGTCTTACATTAAATGAAGAGTATTGGTTTCTTTTCTTAAACTTTTAGGGCACTGTTTACTAAACAGCGTTATAGGCGTGTTAACATTTTTAATGAGCATTAACCATATACACGCGTTAATCATGTATGTGCCTACAAGATCCCTATAGGCGCCTACATGGTTATTGTGCGCACTAAGTGTAGGAGCGCTAAAAACACTAACGCACCTTAGTAAACAGGGCCCTTAGTTTTCTGCTCCGAGTTCCCTAAGAACATTTTAAATCAGGAACCATTCAGTTAAGTATGTATCTCTTTCCCAATAATCTCAGATTACTAATGTCACTTAACAATAATGGAATTCGGTTGCTTATCTTCTGGGGGCAATGTCTCCAAATTGGTTAGTTTTGTGCATGCTATTAATGAACCTCACTCCTAAGCCAGGGTATGTGGAGTACAATTTCAGTTTCTCAAACATACTGCTAATACTCATCATAAAATTTGCATCATGCCAAAGAGAGCTTCCTGTTGGAGTTCATAAGATATAATATGTATAGGCAACCTATCCAGGTGTGCTTGAAAATTCTTTATAATCAAGCCTGTGGTGCCCCATACAATGGGAAGCAATACTTTTCCTTTCTTGCAGTGTGCACCTTATTGAAGCCTCTGCCAGCACAGCTTTATTCTGTAGACCCTTTGTACTCCTACTACACTAACTGTAATTCAACTCAATAAAAAAAATCTCTTTTCCCAGTGGGACTGAAACCTGCCACCCTCAGGATGCCACACCACACCCCAAAACATTATGCCATGCTTCCAGTAGCCAGGGGCGTATCTGCATGGGGCCACAGGGGCCTGGGCCCCCGCAGATTTTGCCCTGGACCCCCCTACCGCCGTTAACCCTTCCCCGCCTACCGCCGTCACCTACCCCGAGGTCCGCTCCTGCCGTTTTTTTAAACTATTACTTCAGCTGGCGGGGGACCCCAACCCCCGCCAGCCCAGCCGAGGTCTTCTTTAACTTCATCTTCATCCTTGTGCTGTTAAAGCTGCATGATGCATCCTTCCAGTTGGACGGAGTTTGATGTCGCAGCACGTTGTACGGACCTCAACGTGCTGCGACGTCAAACTCTGTCCAACTGGAAGGATGCATCATGCAGCTTTAACAGCACGAGGATGAAGATGAAGTTAAAGAAGACCTCGGCTGAGCTTCAGCTGAAGTAATAGTTTAAAAAACCGGCAGGAGCGGACCTCGGGGTAGGTGATGGCGGTAGGCGGGGAAAGGGTTGGCGGTAGGCGGGGGAGGGTTAACGGTGGTAGGGGCGAAGGGTTGACGACGACGACGGCGGCGGGGGGGGGCGGTGGCGGTAGGGGGGGGTTATAATGTGCCCCCTCACTCTAGCCCCTGCCCCCCCTACCGCCGAATCTCAGATACGCCCCTGCCAGTAGCTAGAAAAAAAGTGACAGGGAATGAGTAATGGGCTGCCCCAGCCAGCAACAGCCTTTGAATCTAGGTTATCCACTCCAGCACCTGACACAGGTGTAAGGTATATGGAAGCTGCTACAGGTTCCACATGGGGGTGCTGGTGGGGGGAAGCACACATGACTGCAGTCTCCCTTGCTACTCCCTTGTCCCAGATCATGGCTGTAGGGTATCTGTGAGTGAGGCCTTTCCTGAGAAGGGACCTTGGGCCAGATATTCCTCTGCCAGTTCCTGGGGGCACCCTGGCCCCTCAGGCGGTGAGATAATGCCCAAGAAGGGCATCTCTTTATCACCTGCAAGACCAGGGTGCCCCCAGGAACTGGCAGGGGAATATCTGACCCACGGTCTCATCTCAGGAAAGGCCCTACTCTCAGGTACCCTAAAGCCAGAGCCTAGTCAGAGTCCCTCTGGGAAATTGGGGGAGGGTAACCAGTTGAACTGAACAATGCCAATCTCCCCAAATGTAGCTGCAGTAACCTGGACAAGAGAAGACACAGCAGTTCAGAGAAACAGTATTGTGGGTCACAGGACAGGGCTGACTGCCCATCTACATCAACATTACACTCTGTAGCCACCTGTCCCCTGGGGGTTCACAATCTGCATAGTCCTATAACAATGCTGCCTACAGAGATCTGGTCTTTGGGACAGTTGGGGTTAACAGGTCTGGATGTTATATGACATAAGCATTTGTGGAAACCAGCATGATGGGCCCCCAGTCCAGCTCTGTGCTGAAGCCTGAACAAAGTTCCCATCACAGGTGTTCCTGACAAAGAAGATAGGTAGACCTTTGCACTGCGGTCCCCTGAAAGGGGGCAGCAACTATTGGTGTCAGCTTGTCCTTCTCTAAACATTGAGGGTCCCAAAAAACAACAAGGCAAACGATCTGCAAACTCCAACATAGACAACAAAACAGCAGATACAAAATGGAAGAATGTTCAAAAGTTTATTGATGATGTCAAATACCAGACTTATTGCCCGACACAGGCCGTGTTTCGCCCAAGAAGGGCTGTGTCAGGGGCAAAAATCTCAGAGATATCATTCGTCGTAATAAATGCTATTCACATGAACCTTGAAATGCTAGTTTCTTGATAGAAGAATGAGTTCTTGAAAAAACAGCAGGAAGGATATACTAATGATGATCATCACATGCCTTTCCTCCAGTGCTGATATCTCTGAGATTTTTGCCCCTGATGCAGCCCTTCTTGGGCGAAACACGGCCTGTGCCGGACAATGTCTGGTATTTGACATCATCAATAAACTTTTGAACATTCTTCCATTTTGTATCTGCTGTTTTGTTGTCTTCTCTAAACATTACCATGTCTGTGCCAGCTTGCAGCAGGAGTCCAGCCCCATATGCCCCCTCTAGCCTGCAGACACACACCCATTTGCCAGACTGCATAGAGCTAATTTAAGTAAAGGTTTGTTGTCTCGCAGTTGCCATCAGTGTGATACCAACCAGCTGGTTTTTCTAGGCAGTGCCCAGACTAAAGTTGAATCTCTATTCAGCATGCTGCCTTGCATATAACCAGCATGGCTGAGGGCTAAGGAAGATGTGCAAACAGTTGCTTCCTATTTACATATTTACATTTTATTTTTAAAACTCTTTTAGTTATGAAATTATTTAAACAAATTCACAAGAATCCACTTGATTAGGAAATACCGGGATAATACAATACAAGGATATGGTATAAACATAATAATCTTTCAAGAGATTGTATAAAAAATTAGAAATCTGTATTCATTTAAACCCTTCCTTAGACCACAACAGTGGGGGAAGAGACTATGTATTATTAGGAGAACATTAGAAGAAAAAAATGAATCAATGAAATGGCCTAGCCCAATTCCCGCAATATAGACTTCCTATAACCATTGATGACTAACCTACTCCAGATAGCTTCTTCAGATCAATGAAAGACTTCAGATGTTCTGGTTCAAAGAACACATACTTCACACCTAAACACCTAATAATACATTTACAGGGATATTCTAGAAGAAATGAAGCACCCAATTCTTTAGTGTCAGCTCTCATGACCAGAAAACATCTCCTCCTGTCCGGAGTATTTTTGGCCACGTCAGGATATAACCAAACTCTGATCACAGAAAGGTTGTTGAAAATCCTTAAAAAACAGTCCCATTTAAATCTTATTCAAACATAAAGGAAATAAGTAAAGTAGCTCTCACAGAAACTTCTGAGATTGAATCCTCCAATATGACGGATTAGTCTTTCAGTTCCTCTTGTTCCTGACCAAGATCTTCCAGTGTCCCCCTCTCACCTTTTTAGCAGGTAAATAATAAATCTTAATAACAGCGGGAATAGCATTTGAAGAAAATTCCAAATTTTCAGTATGAAATTTTGCACTTTACATTTTTAAAATAACATATAAAATTACAGGTGAGGGAAGGGAAAACAGCTATATACAAATATGGGAGATATATATACATGTGGAGGGAAAGGAACTATTATACACGTCTGTTATCCCACAATAGCAGTCAGTTACAAGCCAGCAGGCTTCATTTGCCATTGAACAGACTACAGTTTCCTCCGTGTTCAGTAGGGCAGAGGGCAGGGGAATAGTCTAGGTACAGTGCACACACTGAGGCCTTGTCCAGCACACACTGCCCCAGCAGGTGAATGACCCTCCCACTGGAACTGGTAAAGCCCCTAGAGGCAACTGCCACCACAAAGGCAGGTGGAAAACAAGCAGGTCCTGTGTGGCCCCGGCAGCAGCTTCAGGGAATCTTAAAGCTAGGACAGGGGCCCTGGCCTCAGGAACTACTGAACGTGAGGGCCAGGATAGGAATACAGGCACATGATACTGGACATTGTAAACCTTAACTCTGGGAATGGTTGGCCTTTGACCTAAGCTTAGTAGAGTTTATTACAAAAATGGAGATTTATTTATTTTAAAAATTTATAGATCACCTATAAACTAGGTGGTTTCCAAATATGAACACACATAATTAAAATGCCATCAAAAAATTGAGGGGCATAATCAAACGTGAACGCCTATCTCCATGGGCGTTTATCTCCGAGAACGGGTCCGTGAAGGGGCGGGCCGAACTGTATTTTCGAAAAAATGGACGTTTTTGAGCTGGGCGTTTGGTTTGTTTAGCGATAATGGAAACTAAAAACACCCAGCTCAAAAACGTCCTAATCCGAGCCATTTGGTCATGGGAGGGGCCAGGATTGGTAGTACACTGGCCCCCCTGATATGCCAGGACACCAACTGGGCACCCTAGGTCAGTGCGGTGGGCTTCAGAAAAAGCTCCCACATGCATAGCTCCCTTACCATGGGTGCTGAGCTCCCAACCCACCTCCCCCAAAACCCACTACCCACAAATGTACAACACTACCATAGCTCTTAGGGGTGAAGGGGGCACCTACATGTGGGTACAGTGGGTTTTGGAGGCCTCCCATTTACCAGCACAAGTGTTGCAGGTGGGGGGGATGGGCCTGGGTCCACCTGGCTGAAGTGCACTGCGGTACCCACTAAAAGTGCTCCAGGGACCTGCATAGACGCAGGCCTCTAGGACTTGTTGCTGCTGTATAACATTGGCACACCAGTTGACACCTGAAGACTAATCTCTCCGAAAACGTCCTTTATTGGAATAAGCACATTTACTCACAGTTAACTGCAGAGGTTGTGCCCCACTGGCAATGAGTCTCCCTCGTACTGAGATTAGCAGTAGGTCAGAGCTGGCAGAATGCTGTACAATGCCCTCTTTCAGCCACATTCAAGGTAAGAACTAAGTTGTCTAACGTGGCTAACACAGGAAAGGGAACTAAAACTGGCTTACAAAAATGGCCACTATCGCATGGACTACAACAGGAAACACAACAGGGCACACTCTGACCCAGTAGGCAGGGGGAAAAGCACCACGGGAGAAGAGCCTACTAACTACCAACATCATGAGACTGTAACACAAGCTAATGAAATCACGGAGCCCAATACCCTACGCCCACCACAATGCAATGCTGATGTGACCCTGTAGTGCACCTGAGAGCTACATCTGACCCAGGGAAAGGCTGTGAGAGGATCGAACACATTCTGCTGTCATGGAGGTGGGTACGGCATTTGAGGCTGGCATACAGGCTGGGAAAAAAGTTTTTAAAGTGGGGTTTTTTTTGGTGGGAGGGGGTTAGTGACCACTGGGGGAGTCCGGGGAGGTCATCCCCGATTCCCTCCAGTGGTCATCTGGGCAGTTGGGGCACTTTTTTGGGACCTGTTCGTGAAAAAAATGGTCCAAAAAAAGTGACCAAAAATTGTGGTAAAAACGCCTTTTTTTTAATTATCAGCTACAGACGCCCATCTCTCCTCGGCTGATAACCACGCCCCAGTCCCGCCTCCGACACGCCTCCGACACGCCCCCATCAACTTTACTCATTTACGCGATGGAGTGCAGTTCGAAACGCCCAAAATCGGCTTTCGATTATACCGATTTGGGCGCCTTTGCGAGAAAAACGCCCATCTCCCGATTTGGGTCGAAATATAGGCGTTTTTCTCTTTTGATTATAAGCTGGATTACAAACTTAACATATGAACTAAAAAATATTAATCTCTGCATTACATCACATGACTACTATAGCTGCTTCAAAAATATGTTGTCACAAATAAATGAGTCTTTAGGGATTTCTTAAACCGTCAAGCTGCCACAAAGGCAAAGTTGGTCAGGAAGTACATTCCATAGTGAGATTGCTGCCGACACACAGGCTGTAGCCCGTGTGTCAGCATAATGTAATTGATTCACAACATCCACTGAAAGTCTCATAGCTGTTTCTGATCTCAATACCCGTTACAGCTGATAGACAGGCAAAGATTCCTTCAAATAATGGGGGGGGGGGGGGGGGGGGGGGGGGGGGGGAGGGTAGGGTGCAAGATACAAAGTCTGATAAACAAGTGTTAACATCTTAAATTGGATCCTTTGCAACATAGGTAACCAATGTAGTTGTTTCAATATTGAGGATACATAAGAAAATTTTGAAACTCCAGTAAGAAAATGAGCCGCTGCATTCTGAACTATCTGCAATGCCCTCACACTCGAAAAAGACATTCCAGCATATAGGGCATTGCAGTAATCCAGTCGCACCAATATCATGCTCTGTAGTGAACATCTGAAGTCATAATTAGGTATCATTGTTTCAATTTAACCACCAAATATAGATGTTTAAAGGCTGTTTGAACCACATTATTCACTTGTGCTCTCAAGTTAAGTCTATTATCTAGCACAACCCCCAACAATTTCAATTCTTTCCTCACAGGAACATACATATTCCCCAACCACATTTTCTCTGGCCAATGTAATGTCTCCCCTCTACCAATTAGCATAACCTTAGTTTTTGCAACATTCAACACTAACCCATTCTGTCTCATTCAAAGCTGTATACTTGTCATATAATCACTTAATTGAACATCCAAATCAATACTCCACAATTGTACAGGAAAGAAAAACTGGACATCGTCAGCATAAAAGTGATAAAATACTCCCAGTGACTTCAATAGTTTAACTAGTGGTGCTATATAGATATTAAATAACAGTGCCGACAGTGCAGACCCCTGTGGCACACCACATTTTACATTGACCAATCCTGAAAATTGTACTTCACTGCAAAAGACCATGGATCGTCCGGTCAAATAGAAGGTAAACCCATGCAAAACTTGCCCACAATTCCTAAATCTTTTAATCTAGCAAGTAACAGATCCAAATAAATGGAATCAAAAGCTCCCAAAACATCTAATAATACCAAACAATAACAAGTATTATCATTCATCCATCTCTTTATTTGTTCCACTGTTGATACTAGTAATGTCTGTACTCTATGCGCGCATTGAAATCCATATTGATAAGGATCAAAAACATGTATTTGATCCACAAACTCATCAAGCTGTCTAAGGCCCACTTTTGTGGAAATGAACACAGCAGATCAATGAACGGTCCAAAATGTTCTTTACTGTAGAATATCAAAAGTAAAATACCCGACACAGGCCATGTTTCGCCCAAAAAGGGATGCGTCAGGGGCTTCAAATGTGCAAATAGTGAACAGTTGCTCTGGCTCGCGCTACTGCTGCTCTGGCTAGTGCACCTGCTCGTGCTGCTGCTCGTGATGATAGTGTGATGTTACCCTTTGCACCACCTGACTCCCTCCTACTGGCCCTAGCGCTCCTCCGGCGCTTTGTCCTTGGGCAACCTTGGCAATGGAATTCATAAGCCATGTCTTGAGGTGTTAGCCTATATCATCTGTGGGGGAAAAGGCAGAAAAGACAAAAGTGAGTGGGACCTTGGTGGTGTGTGAGGCAGATAGGCATAGCAGAAATAGGCCCTCATTCTTCCTTGGGTGGAACACGCAAAGGCCAGAAAGAACAGAGGAGAGTTATTGTGGATAGTGAGTGTGAAAGATGTTTGCTTACCTAGAAGCCATCTCATAGTGGACTCACCACTGAAAAACAATCATGTACTGTATGATGATTGTAAAAGAATGTGCATGTACACACCTCAGAAATGATATTGGAGGCATTGCAGACCACTTGCATTTCAAGGGAATGAAAAGACTTTCTGGTTCTATAATTGTCCTATTTCCATACAAGTGGTCTGATGGAAAGTAAGTATGATTGCCAACTAGATCCAGATTCTCCCAGCAGGGTTGATCTAATTCTGGGCTTACCACAATGCATGCAGAGACTTAGGGAATCCAATGGGGAAATCAGAACAAGAGTACCTGCATGCAATGGAGTAAAGGCAGGACTGTCAGGCAAATCTGGATCTAGTTGGCAACCTTAAAAATAAGGCATCTTATAAAAATCTGTCATAGTTTCATGCACCATCTACTGTTGCTCATGAAAGAAAGTATATTGACTCGTTTGAGAAAAACATTCAGAAACTGAGCTATGCAGAGTGACTGCCTTACGTCAATAGTGGCCCCCAGGGTGAGATCCTGCCAGGCATTTGTGACCTGGATGGGCCACTGTTGGAAACAGGATACTGGGCTTGATGGACCTTCGGCCTGTCCCAGTATGGTAATGCTTATGTACTTAAGGACTTATGTCTCAAACTTTCCAGTAGAAGGGAAGGCAAGGGGTGTGGTGACCTGCCAGTGGCCTGGCATGGTGTCCCCCCTCAAAGCAGCATGCTGTAGCTAAGTTTCCAGCTATTAACATAAGTGGAGGATGGTTTCATTGTCAAACTTAATCTACATAGGCATTGCTCTTCAGAAAAATCCAAAAACTGTGTCCTAGTACATGTCTATTTATGTGTGCCCAGTACACACTGGTTCCCGGCCCAGAACATAGGGTCATAATTCCTCGCTTTATACCCTATATACGTGATTTTATCCCATTTATAAAATAGCACTGAATACATACCCTTATACAGAAGCATGCAATGTCATTTTTAAAAAATTACCTCTTGTTTGTTTAGAGGTGTAGTTCTCCTTTGCGGTGTCTGGTGTGTGACATGTTTGTTGTATGTTTGAGTGCCATTGGTTCTTTATTATGTTTTATTGTTTTTGTGATGACTGCATATTTTCTGAAAAGGTGAATAATGAGGTTTTGATTTAAATTAAATTAATGCTACAAATATTTCAATACTATCCAGGGTAGAACTGACTAAAAAAAACCCATACAAAACATTTTTACTCATGCGGCCTTACATGAACCCATCTGTGTGCTAAAGCCACTGCCAGATTGCTCATCCTTGATTTCAGGAAGAATCTCCTTCTTAGTTGCTTTTTTTTTGTACAATCTATTAAGCATAATGCTTCCATTGTTGTCTCTTCTGTTAGAGCAAAATTGAAGATCATTTGCTCTACAGTTCCAAAATTATAGCCCAAAAGAGATTTGGCTTCACAGTCTGAAATACACCACTATACAGCATCTACTTAGAAAATATGCACTGTGGATAATGTAACAAAGTAATAGAACGAATACCAAAGAGAGGGAGAAAAAAATAAGAGACACCATGGGGTTTACCAGGTCTATGCATGCTAGACTGTGAATGTTTTGATTAAAAAGGTGTGGGGGGGGGGGGGGGGGGGGAGATGAGTTTTCAAGTGGAGTGATTTCAATATGGAAAAGGAATCAATTCAAAAGGGATGGGAAAGCTGTTCCTGATTTTGAGGGCAGAAAAGGAATATATTTTTCTTTTTGTATAACAAACAATGGAATCAGTGTGTTAATTAGCCATTTAAGGTCAACAGTTCCATTAAATAATACTCCATAGTGCACACAGTAAGGTATGAGAAAAGACATATTCTATATTAAAGTAAGGAAACCAAGGTTTCCAAATCCTGTGAAATATAGTTTTACATCCCCTAGCAGCATTTATTGATTTTTTTTCCAGAGGAAGACATCACATCTAAAATCCATTTGTGTCTGCAAAGGAGGAGAGACAGCTTTCGTCAATTCTTCTCCTGACCAGAGGGTCATCACCCTCAGAAAGCATTCCGAATTTTCCTGGACTTAGATTTTCAAAGCTACTTAGTAGACATTTTTGCACGTGAACCAATTTATCTGCCATCCCGATTCTACCAATCATATCATCAGTGTACATCATCTGAAGCTGATGTCTTTGTATGTAGATACCAGTCTTCCTCCTTTGTCTGCTTCTGTTTTGGAGTCTTGAGATTTTATCCTTTTGTGGTGCTTTAGGCTTTTCTTCTGTCCACAGAACTGATAGTAAATAATTATTGTTGCACCTCCACCTATCCCCAATTACCATGTACCCTCCAGGATAACATTTCAAATGTTAACAAATGTTAGGGACCCAAGAACCTCAGGAGACCTTGAGTACTAATTCCACTTACAATGTTGCTCTTCTCTCTGCACCTCAATGGTCAAATCTTTGAGTATTAATCCCTCCCCCTCCAATGAATACCAGTGCCCAAAATTTTTGCCCTTGTGGTCTTGAGATATTTCTGTCAATGTTGACATTTCTTTTGTTCTCTTCCCATGGTGTGGGGTCTTCCTGCTAGTACTAATGCTACTTTACCCCCTTATGGCAGTGCTTCTCACCCCAGTCCATTAGGTTTTCAGGACATCTGAAATGAATATGCATGAGAATAGATTTACATACCAAGGAGGCAGCACATGTAAATCTATCTCACGCAAATTCATTGTGAATATCCTGAAGACCAGATGGGACTAGGTATGCCTCATAGTAATATAGTAACATAGTAAATGACAGCAGATAAAGACCTGTCCATCCAGTCTGCCCAACAAGATAAACTCATTTTACATGGTATGACGAGCACTTGACCGGCTTCACTTGGTCCATTTATTTTTAGGACCAAGCCTCAAAAAAGTGCCCCAATTGACCAGATGACCAACGGAGAGAATTGGGGATCACCTCCCCTTACTCCCCCAGTGGTCACCAATCCCCTCCCACCCCCCCAAACAAATTATAACACATTTTCTTTGCCAGCCTCTATCCAGGCCTCAAATGTCATACCCAGCTCCCTGACAGCAGTATGCAGGTCCCTGGAGCAGTTTTAGTGGGTGCAGTGCACTTCAGGCAGGTGGACCCAGGCCCATCCCCCCCTGCCTGTTACACTTGTGGTGGTAAATGGGAGCCCTCCAAAACCCCCTCAAAACCCATAGTACCCACATCTAGGTGCCCCCCTTCATCCCTAAGGGCTATGGTAGTGGTGTACAGTTGTGGGTAGTGGGTTTTTGGGGGGGACTTGGGGGGGCTCAGCACACAAGGTAAGGGAGCTATGTACCTGAGATCAATTTGTGAAGTCCACTGTAGTGCCCCCTAAGGTGCCCGGTTGGTGTCCTGGCATGTGAGGGGGACCAGTGTACTACAAATGCTGGCTCCTCCCACGACCAAATGGCTTGGATTTGGCCGGTTTTGAGATGGCTGCCATTAGTTTTCATTATCGGCAAAAACCAATGGCGGCCATCTCTAAGGGCGGCCCAAATGTTGAGATTTGGCTGGCCCCGACCGTATTATCGAAACGAAAGATGGCCGGCCTAATTTTGATTATAGGTTGGGAACTATGGGTGGCCCCAGCTGCTCTGTGTTTTGGGTGTCCTCACTTGGATTAAGGGTGAAAATGATAAACGTTCGCATCTGCTCGTCCCATTTGGAAGCTTGCATTTGCTTTATTGGCGCCTCTTTAAAACAGCTTACTCTGTGCTTGCACTTCAGAGGTATTTCTTTACATTATGGGGTGGTATTTGAGAGCGTTTTAGCTCCAGTTATAGTAAACCTTGTTTTTCCCACTGTATCAGATAGTGCCTTTGTTCTTAAAAGCACGAAATGAGTGAGCGCTTCACAAGGCTTTGCAGCAGTACCTCTGGTGGGGTAGGCAAGCCAGACTAACAATCTCAGTCCTGCAGAAACCGAGGTCTCATGGAGGTCTGAGCTTATTGAACCTAAGGTACTTGACAATCATGAGTAGAGAGAGATACATAAATGACTGGTTTAGAGAGACTAATTACTTCTCAGCAACGGCTCTAGAGATGGAATTCTTCAGACCAAACCATTTCAGCTGGCAGCTACACACTATGCCAAGGTGCTCCCTGGAGCATTTGAGACAAAACCCTCTCCTCAGTGCTGCCCATGCTACTTGGCAGTGGTTGTGCAAAGAACATCACTTTTTGGCAGCGGCAAAGCCATACATCTCCATCCACCAAAATCCAGATTTTCCTCCAGGCAGGCAGTGGCATAGGAAGGGGGGGGGGGCGGTGGGGCGTTCTGCCCCGGGTGCATGCCGCTGTGGGGGTGTCGGCTCGCTGGTTCCCTGCTCTTTCTGCCCCGGAACAGGTTACTTCCTGTTCCGGGGCAGAGAAAGCAGGGAAGCAGCAGAGCCGACGCAGCTCCCAGTGACGTGCACTGGGGGCGGATCGGCCCTCCCACTTGCCCTCCACTGAAAGGTAAGGGTGCGTTTCAGGGGGGGTGCACTTCAGGGGGGGGGGTGCAGCGGCGACCCGCCCCGGGTGTCAGGCACCCTCGCTACGGCACTGCAGGTAGGGACTCTAAGGTGTTTGCGCAATGGCACTCTCAGGGGGTTTTGTTACTTATATCAACTATTGACAGAGGAGGGTCAACTGCTGTCTTTTCAGGACTTACAAGCCACACATGCCCTTCCATATACTGACTTGTTTGCATATCTACAACTGAAACACAAAACCTCATAGGCAACACTATGTCACATGTTCTGGCACTGTCCGAAGGTCTTCCTTTTGTGGACACAGATATTTCAACATATCTCTGCTTACTGGTCTTGCAGGTTGTCCATGTTGCCGCTCCTGCTTTTTGATGGATTACTCTTGGTGTCACCAAAGACCCCTGGGTTAACTGGATTTTTGAAGAGGACAGTACTAATGGGGAAAAAATTGATTCTTCTCTGCTGGCTGGATGCTACTGAACCTTCATTGCCACTTTGGAGAACTCAGATGATTTCTTTACTAGCTATGGAGAGACTAAGCATTCACGGCATCTCTTCTCCTCAAGGAATACATTTCCAATGGATCTGGGAACGATTTTGGGCAATGTTACAGCTCTCTGCATGCAGCAGAGTCCTAAGTCAGTGAGCCCAGACCTCATGTGCCTCCATGTAAATGCTTGTTCACAACAAGGGGAGGGGGAATGGGGGGTGGGGGTGGAATTTTGAGGGGTTATGATTCCTTACATATATAGATTTGTTGTTAATAGGGACATCACCCAAATGTTGGATACTCAATAAAAATGATTTAAACATATAGTGGATTTCCCAAAAGAGAACACTTTCAGTTAAGTCCGAGGCCCCAGACACACCCTCTCGAAATTCACTGGGCATATAATCATCAGCTATATCTCGAAACCACTGTTGTATAATAAGTTGAGAAGGGTTAGTCACACAATTAACCACACATGCTTTATAGTACACGCCTATAATACCCTTCTCCATTGTGTCTTGGGGGGCCAATATTGTTGAAATGTAGCAGTGGTCCACACCAAAATATAATCATGTATCAAAGTGTTCACATAATGAGAAGCCTGTACATAAAGATAACAGTTCTTTGCTTCTAAATTGTAGGTAGTCTTCAGGGATTCAAAAGACAGCAGTTGAGAAGTTCCCTCCTGTCGCAATTGTCCAACAGTCCTAAGGCCTTTTTCTGCCCAAAGCCAAAAGCCCAGTCCACATATACCAGGTAGAAAATCCCCATTACCCAAAAAGAGAAGATAGGGAGAGCAAGCAATTGGTAAGCCAAATCGTTTCTGACTTAGCTTCCATGCCCATCTAGCTGAGGTAATCGAATGGTTATGAGATAATTTCATGGAGATAATACACTTTGCATTCAAAACATACATCATTTATAAGGATATACCATCTGGAACTCTAATGACAAATGACAAAAAATACTAGTGCCTAAAATCCAGTCCCATAAAGGTTTCGTTATGCTAACTGCTAACCATATGGTATACTTTTAGGTCAGGTAAGCCCAACCCACCTTCATTTTTGGGTACTCACAATAGGGCAAGACACATATGGGGCTTCTTTCCCAACCACAAAAATATAGTTAACAGTTTGTTCCAAAATTTCAAATCATTATTAGTAACCCGAAGAGGGAGATGTTGTAGCACGTAGAGCCATTTTGGTAAAAGTATCATCTTTATCAAATGAATTCTAACCATGAGAGATAAAGGCAGATCCTTCTGTCTTTCCAGCATATGTGCTAACAAAGGCTTGATATTCAACTCGTATAAACTATTAAGTTGTCTAGAAATCAAGAGTCCCAAATATTTAAAATGCCCTTGAGTCCATTGTACAGGAAAGGGACCCAGTCAGTGACCCTCCTTGTCAGCTTGGAGGTGCAACATAGTCAATTTAGTAAGATTAACCCTCAATCCAGTAAATTGACTAAAGGTTTGGAAGTGTGCCAGGACCTTGGGCAGAGTATGGACAGGGTAACTTAAAAAGAGAAGATCATCTACAAATAAATCAGTTTTTAGCTCATAAGAGCCTACATGAATGCTCTCCACCTCTCTGTCCTGGTGCAGTTTCTGAACCAAAGGTTCAACACATAAATCAAAGAAGGAGACAGGGGGCAGCCCTGCTGTGTACCACGTTCAATGAGAAAGGGAGCAGAAAGGACTCTATTAACAGTATTTGCACCCTGGGAGCCTTATACAATAACTGTATCCAGCACAGTATGTTACCTGTAATATCAAAAGCTTCAAGCACAGCCCAGAAATAGGAATAGGCCTCACTATAAAATGCATTTTCAATATCAAGGCTTACCTGGGCAGTATCAGTATTGTAATGTTGATCCTCTGCAATTGCTGCTATAGCACAGCAAATATTAGAAACACTATTTCTACCCTGCACAAAACCAGTTTGCTGAGGATCCACTTAGCAGGGAATGACAACACTTTAATGATTTTAGCATACATTTTTAAATCTGTATTAATCAACGATATAGGGCTATATAGGACTCAACTTGCTCAAGGTTCTTACCAGGTTTTGGAACAGCCCTTATCAAAGCCATGTTCAAATGAAGGGAAAACTGGCTTTTTTCCAAAGCTGCATCATAGACTGCTGCTAGAGTAGGGATAATATGATGACCTAATGGAATTTTATTATTAGCCAATTGCCCAATTGCTTTAGTAATCGCCTCCCCACTCAAGGGAGCTTTTAATTTAGCCAATTCACCTTCAGTCAAGGTGGGCAGTTCCACTTCACGAAGAAAAGCCTGCAACAAGTTCTGGTCACTTGGAAGGCTGCCATAAAACTCTGACTAGTAGGTACTGAATGCCTTATTAATAGCTAAATTGATTTTTCAGCACAGAGGCATCAGGTGATCTAAGTAAGGGAATAAATCGAGGGCCCTGAAGAGTCTGCACCAAGCCTGCCAAACATGCACCCAATCTATTACCATAATAAAAGTATTTATGCTTTCCATATAACAAACTGTGTTGCACCCTTTTTTGCACCAAGAAATGCTCTCTATTGGAAGGGGTAAAATGTTTCACCAGCTGAGTATGTACCTGGTGCAGAGACCTTGTGAGAGCTAACATCTCCTGTATCTGTTTTTTATTCTTATGATGTGTATAGGACAGAAGTTTTCAACCCAGTCCTCGGGGCATACCCAGCCAGTCAGGGTTTTCAGGATATCCCCCGAGGACTGGGTTGAAAACCCCTGGTATAGAATATGATTTCATCGCACATGACTGCTTTCTTTGTTTCCCAAAATAACAGTGGTTTTTCAGCGTTTTCACCGTTATATAAAGAGTACATTTCCCAATTAGATTGCAATACAACAGGAAATTCAGCATCCTTGCCCAGCCATCTAGGATACTGCCACAACGGTGCTTGGTCCCAGCATGAGAAGTTCCAATGAACTATCACTGGAACATTGTCAGCTGATAGAACCTTGGAAAACAGGTGAGCTGGTAATATATAGTCAATGTGGGTTTGCATATCATATACATAGGAGAGGTGGGTGTAGCCCCCTTCCACTGGGTGCAATAACCTCCAAACATCCAATAAACCCAGACCTTGATGTAAACCACCGCTTCCCCAAAACTTCTTTCCTCCCCTGTCACCCAAAGTGCTGAACCTATCTATGGAGGGGTTCACTATACTATTAAAATCTCCACCCATGATGATGTTGTTTCCAGGCAAACCAGTTAGCTGACCAAGTAGAGCAGTAAAGAAAGTCTTCTTAGGTTCATTTGACACGTGACCAATATCAAAGGTTCCCCGAAACAACTGCCTTGTACCATTAACTATTTCCTGCTCTGGTCCTTTAACACCAGTTGTTCCTCAAACACTATCTGCTTATGAATAAGGATGGCTACACCCACCCTCCGACTCACTGAGCAGGAAGAATAAAAGCATTTACCAACCCACTCTCTCACTTTTTATGCTCTAAAATGTGTTATTACACTCCTCAACAAACCTCACCCTGGAGGGCTCATAATGTAATTTTGTACCTGAAGCAATGGAGGGCTAACTAAGCAGCAGTAGGATTTAAACCAGGTATCACTAGATAACAAACCCAGTGCTCTAACCAGTACTCCTCCACTCTTTTCCATGATCCCACTAAAAAGTCATGGATTTGGGGCTTATCCGTATACTGGCGGCAGTTAAACCAATAAGAACTGTTGAATATCTGTGCCTAAGTGCTTTCAAGAAGGCATAGGATAAGCACAGAGGAGGATCCTTAGTTGCAAAACATGAAAGAGATAGCAGCAGTACATCCTTGAGACTCTATCAACCACTCGGGCAGATGCTCAAAACTCCTGCATTGTTCAGTTCATTTCTGGAAAAATACCACCACAACAGATCTGCAACACAGCTCCCTACTGCTCAGCACTGACATGCAAATTTAGGTCAACAATACCTCCTCAGGAATCTAACAATCAAAATTTATATACAAAACAGGAAAATATTACTAAAAATCATAATTAAATTTTCATATACATGTATTTATTTAGAATTCCCAAACAAATCATAAATTATACATATCAAAATACCTTATTTTTACTATACAAATGCACAACAATCCCTAACAAAACTATCTAAAACATATCTTCACATCCATGCATCCATCCATTCATTACCCTTACAAGTTCACTTAAAAAAAACTCCTCCAGAATCGGGAACAGTCCGTGATAAAGACTTTTCTTCTTAATGAATCACCAGTCCATCCGGCGAACCACATCCGGTTCTGCCCATCACATAGTTCCAATTTTAATCATGGAGATCTTCCCGTATTCCGTAATTTCCAAACAGATTTAGAGTCAAACACTCCTATTCCTCCGAAGAATTGTCCAGCCTGACACAGAATTTGTGTTTTGCTCAATTGGCATCTGATACAGAAATTGTGTTTCGCTCAGTTGGCGTCTTCAGGAGCTGTCAGTCATAGCTGGAAGGATCAATCAGTCCAACCGCAATCAGAACTCTAAACTCTAAGCATGCAAATTTAGGTGCAATATCAAAACTGAGCATTAAGGAGATGTTTCAAGTTCTGTGGTAGAATTGTACCTGGGCATGCTGACAAAGCAGATACAAAGCAGAGAAAAGCCCTGACCTGTCAAACCTTGTTGACCCCAGACCCCCCACCCCTCCAATTGCCAGAGGCAGTTTCTCCCTTATACGGTAGTTAGGCCCTGCCCGGTGCATCCCAGGATGCACCGGGCAGGGTGTTGTCATTTTGAGGACCACCTAGCAGAAAGAGGCGAGGAGTCCCAGTCCCTCCTCCTTCAAGGTATGAGGGGGTTAGGGGGAGCGACTGCTAGGCCACCAGGGCTAGACTAGTCTTCGGGGGAGGGGACATCTTTGCTAGGGGTCCCACTGGACCACCAAGGTTTTATTTATTTTGGGGGTCTGGGGTCCACTGGACCACCAGACCCTTATGTGTTTGGGGGAGTGGGGAGTCCACTGGACCACCAGGCCCTCATGTTGGGGGGATGGGGGATCTGGGGTTCACCGGACCACCAGGGCTAATAACAGCCAGCAGCACCGATCTCCCTATTCCTCTCCTGTTCAGCATAACCCTTTGCTTCAGGAGGAGCACCCTGGCTTGGCGCGCTGCCTGCTGAGCATTGGGAGGAATGTGGGAGGCCCTCTTTTGCATGCATTTGAATGCTCATTGCTCCCAGAACCGGCAAGCTTGTTGCATTTTGTAGGAGCAAATGCAGATGCTACTCTGGTGCTAATGGCCTCCAACACCCACATTTGCTTCTGAGAATCAGGGCCAGAGTTAACCACATTGGATTGAGAAGGCTACAGCCCAAGATTAATGCTAGAAAGAAAAGGATGGTAGGCAGGTTTTTCTTGCAACCTACTAATTGGGGGGGGGGGGGGGGGGCATCAGTTTGACCTGTCTGGCATGATAAATTGGATCTGTCTGGCAAGTTGTGTAGAACCAGCAGTAACAATATTCTACAAATTAAGGAACTGACTGGGTCTGTCTGGCAGGCTGACTGTAGTTGAGTTTGTCTGTCAGGAATCTAAAAGCCAGTATTCATCAACTGAGTTTAGTATAGAAACAACAATAAACAAATCGTAAGAGTGGTTTACTGATTGCTATGTATGGAAATGTAATATGATGTGATATTCATGATTGTTAAATTTGCAACTATGTTTAATAAAGCAGCAACTCCTTGGAGACTGGCTGGGTTAGTGAAGTGGTGTCTGGATAGGCCATGCAGATCTAGGAGGTTGGGTCTTCAGACATTAGGATTATTGCAAAGATTTGTGATTAGAATAGAAAGGGAGGGGCAGGGTATGGATTAAAGGGATACCTTGTATGCTTATCCATTCTAGGTGAAGGAACATGACAACATATGTCTTGGATAAGGAACAGGATATCTTACAAGTGATCATGTTCTATAGCTGGAAGTTGGGATTTATCTTTAGCAGCATGGAGCGGAAAACTGGGCAGATTGGATGAAGCTATTGGTCTTTTTCTGCTGTCATCTAACGTGTTAATATTATAGTAAGACTAATGCAGGGAAATAAATGAAAGTAAAAATGACTTATGTAGAAACAAATATATGATTCTGAAGGCTAGATATGTAACTTAAATTATCTGAATGCTAAAAGTCTCAGGAAATGAGTAAGTCATTCAAAACAATCAGATTTCTACTATGAAAAGACCTGGGTGGGGTGTTTTTTTGCATCCTTATGGTTATGGGACATTTTGTACCTTTCAACTAAGCCTGAAGCAGGACTTGTACTGCGTATGTTAAAAACAGACTGTGCTCATCCAGAGTGGTTTCACTTCTTTGGGACATTACTGTTTAGCTGAAAAATATGTTGCAGTTTGCACTTTAATTATTCCCATCATTTTATTTTATAACCTTATATTTGCTTGAAACCAATAAAAATTTATGACCGAAATTTGAAGAATGATATTACTCATTGTGACTAGTTACACATAAGGCCAGAAAGCAGGTCTGAAGAGGAAGAAGCCTTTGTTTTTGCTTATTAGGGGTGGACACAGCAGCTAAAGATTCAGACAGTCTTAACAGGTTCTGTGATATATGCAATTCAAGCCTAGTATGTGACTTTATATCACCTACAAAGAGCACAAGGCAAAAGGAAGGAATGTGATCGTCTCACTCAGGGAATACGCTGAGCAGGGGAATATATATACTAGGAAAACAGATTTGGGTACAGTGCATTTCAAAAGGCACTCTTAAAAATATGTTATGCTGTTTACTCCATAAATAATTACTCTTTGCTGGTTTTGTAAGGGCCATTCTTACAAAGAGCACTGAACACCTAGATTACAGGTACGTGCACAGGCATGTGTTCAAAAGGGAGGGGAAGAAGGGTGTTGGAATGATGTGTGGGGGTATGGTAAGGTTTGTATGTGTATGAGAAGGAATATATGAGTGTGTGTGAGGGTGGGTGTATCTGTGGCTGATAGGGCCACTGACTCTTACTTCTGTTGTCTATGTTTGTAAAGTTAAGTACATCAATTTCCTTATCACTACATATTTTTCCTTGGACAGAAAATATATGCACATAATATTTCACACGTGTGCAGAAGAACAATCACAAATGGAGAATTGATCAGACCGATAAGGTGTTCTGGAGTTCCTTATTGTAAGAAAACACCTAAAAAGTATCTGCTATTATAAGTAAGCTGGGATATTTTATTTTATTGCACTTTAACTTCATTATACAGAAGAAATACCAAGAAAAACAGAGAAATTACTATTACAGAACAATTATACATCATAACGTATAAGCACATCTAGAAGAAAGAGACTGGATTCATCCGTTATACAATTTACCTTAAAGAAAACATGCACACATTTGCTGCAGTGGAGAAACATTTGAGAAACCCTAATTTACTCACTAAAAAAACCCTCACCCCTGGACTGTTCATGTTGTTCCTCACCTGTCCACCTCCTGAGTCAAAAACCCACTCAGGGCCTCTGCTCAAGGTGCCCAACGCTCCCACCAGGTGCTGTGGAGGACTTGCAGCCCTTCTGCATATCTTCACAGCCCTCTCCGGGGTGACTCTCAGGTCCACCCCGATCTTCCCAGGGCCCTTGCTCCAGGTGCCCAGGGCTTCCAGGTGCTTTTTGGTTAAGATCAGGTGACCCTCAGGGGGAGGAATGCTGGCTTCGACCTAACCCCTGGTTATGGAAGGGCCAATACTGTGTGGGGGATGGGGGAAGCAAGGATATAAGTGCAAGAAGTAAAAAGCTGGTAAAGAGGTGAATGACAGAAACTTAAGATGGGGGGGGGGGGAGAAGGAGGAATAACATTTAGCTACCTGTAGATTTTTAAAAAGCAGATGAGAGAAATGGAGAAAAATGAGACAGATGAATCAGAATCAGAGATACAAGATTAGAGAAGATGGACAGTGAAAAGCAGAAAATGGAAATTAAATCCTGAAAAAGGACTCGGGAGAAAATCAACAAGATGATGCAGTAAAGAGAGACTATGACCAACCCAAGTGGAAAAACAAAATAGTCAGACAACAAAGGTAGGAAATGCATTTATGTTTCTCTTTTCTCAGTTTTCTGCTGCTCATAATCTGGTTCTTGGGTTTTCAATTTCACTTTTTGTCTAGGTATTTGTTTCTAATTTGTAGTCTCTCTCTTTTTTTTTTTTTTACTAGGTGAAGGTGTGTGTTTTCCTTTTGTAATCTCAGAGAAGGATTCTTTTAAAATGCAGATTCTGTGTTCGAGGGTTAGTGTGTTACTTCTCAGTGTCTGGTAGTGGAGGAGTTTGTGTTGCTCTTACTGATGTGACACTGGAGTTTGAACAGAAAGTCTTTGTAATTATACTTCCGCTCTGTGCCTGTTGCTGTGAATTTCATTGGTTGAATTGGGAATGCTCATGTAAATGAATTCCTATACTATATGGGGGCAATTCTATAGTTGGGCGTCACAATTTGGGTGTGTTAATGCTGCATCCTAAGTGCTAATTCTATAGCAGCATTTCTGTGCTGGGACAACTGCGTTTTAACTTATGTATAAATGATCTGGAAACTGGAATAATGAGTGAGGTAATTAAATTTACTGACAACACAAAGTTATTCAAAGTTGTTAAATCACATGAGGATAGTGAAAAATTGCAAGAGGCCCTTACAATACTGGGTGATAGGGAGACTGGGCATCCAAATGGCAAATGACATTTAGGGCTGGATTCTATATTTGGCACAGGAAATAGCATGTGTTAAATTGTGTGCGTGGCCAATTTACGCACACCACTCAATTGAGTAATGAGCCAATTAGTGATGATAATTGGTTGATAACCAATTTTAATTGGCAATAATTTACGTGTGCTTGTTTTTAGGCATATTCTAAAAAGAGGCACACGTACATAGCTGAAAAGAGGTCATGGCCATGGGAGGACTGTAGGCATCTCAGAGATGTCAATCAAAGTTGCACACATTGTTATAGAATTTGGGGGAACACGCGTACATTTAGGCATGGGTATTTACACAGGTTTTCAGTGGCATGAATGGCCATGACTAAATGAATGCCCGTTCCCCCGGCCTATGCGCTATTCTATAAACTGTGTCTTACTGTAGATGCAGTTTACAGAATAGCGCTATGAATGTTATTCCGATGCGCCTACATTTTAGACACCATTTACTGAATCTGGCCCTTAATTTGTGCAAGTGCAAGATGATGCACATAGGGAAGAGGAACCCAAACTATAGCTACATGATTCAAGGTTCCACAGTAGGAGTCTATGAACAGGAAAAGGATTGAAGGGTCGTTGATGATACTTTGAAACCCTCTGTTTAGTGTGCAGCCGTGGCTAAGAAAGCAAATAGAAAGATAGGCATTATTAAGAAAGGAATGGAGAACAAAACTGAGAATATTATAATGTCTTTGTTTCACTCCATGATGTGAATGAACCTTGAATATTGTGCGCAATTTTGGTCACCACATCTCAAAAAAGATACAGTAGAATTATTAGAGTTGTATATAAGGAAGGGTGATGAAAATTATAACTTCCCTATGAGGAAAGGCTAAAGAAACTAGGGCTCTTCAGCTTGGAGAAGAGATGGCTGAGGGGAGATATGATAAAGGTCTAAAATGTATTGAGTGGAGTAGAATGGGTAGATGTCAATCGCTTGTTTTCTCTTTCCAAAAATACAAGGACTAGGGGGGCACACAATGAATCTATTAAATAGTAAATTAAAAACAAATTGGAGATTACAGTTCTTCACTCAATGTACAATTAAACTCTGGAATTGCCAGAGAATGTGGTAAAAGCAGTTAGTGTAGCAAGGTTTAAAAAAAAAGGTTTGGGACAAGTTCCTAAAAGAAAAGTCCATAAGCCATTATTAAAATGGACTTGAGAAACTCCACTGCTTATTCCTGGGATAAGTACCATAAATTCTGTTATACTATTTTGGGATCTTGCCAGGTACTTATGACCTGGATTGGCTGCTGTTGGAAACAGGATACTGGGCTTGATGGACCTGTCCCAGTATAACAGTGCTTGTGTTTTTATGGTTATGTTTGACATGAACATTTATTTTACAAAAATAAACATCTAAAATATTGATAGGTCAAAACAAGCACATTAAGATGTACAGTATATTAGCCATTTTAGAAATTAAAAGTTTATTCTTCTTGAAGCTATCATAAAGCCTGGTACCCCTTGCCAATTTGGCTTTTGGGGAGGGGTGGGACATAAAGCACTGGGGGTCCTTTTACTAAGGTGTGGGAGGGCTAATGTGCAGGTAGAGCGTTCCAAGTTGGCACTACCACCAGGCTAGCGAATGAGCCTGGTGGTAATTCTGAGTTTGGTATGCGCTGAATCCTGCGGAAGAAAATAATTTTCTATTTTCTACCGTGGGGGACATTCCCAGCAGTAATCACCATATGATGCATGCTGCATAGTTACTACACAGGTAGCGCATGAGCCCTTACTGGTAGGTCAATGGGTGGCGGTAAGAGCTCAGGCCATAAATAGGCACACGTTAGTTTTAATTTCAGCGCGTCCATTTCTTCCCGGCCTATTAAAAACGTCCTTTTTCCCAGCTGCAATAAAAAATGATCCAGTGTGCACCCAAAACATGCGCCCACACTACCGCAGGCCACTTTTTACCGCAGCTTAGTAAAAGGACACCTGGGTGATTAATGGGATGACTTCACCTATTCCCAGTAGTGGACTAGTGCTCAATAGGAGCTCTCTTCTGAAACCTAGATAACCTAGGTAGCAGGTGTAAATCGCAATGTCAGTCTATTAGGTCATAAATGGTCATTTTCCGTCTGAAATGGGGAATTTATCTTCATTTTTTAGTCCTCCCTAGTCCCACTCAAAATATTCCCATACCATTCCTCTATCCCATGTCCATGTCCTTCAGTTTTAGATGTTTATATCCTGACTTAGACGTTTATGTAAGATAAACATTTAAATGCCAGTTTATTCATATCCAAAATGCAAATGAAGCTGCTAAAATAAGCAACATGGAGGGGCATAATCGAAAGGAGCGCCCAAGTTTTCCTGAGGACGTCTTCGCAGGACGTCCTGGCGAAGAGGCGAAGAGGAACGCCCTTCTTTTTTCCATTATCGGTCGAGGACGCCCATCTGTTAGGCACGCCACAGTCCAGCCTTTGCTATGCCTCCGGCACACCCCCATGAACTTTGGTCGTCCCCGCGATGGAAAGCAGTGAAAGCCGATTTTGGGCAACCCTGTGAGAAGGACGCCCATCTTGCAATTTGTGTCGAAAGATGGGTGCCCTTCTCTTTCAAAAATAAGCCTGATAGTGTATCAAGATTTTCAGAAACATTTTGACTAAGTCCCTCATGTGAGACTTCTGAGGAAATTAAAAAGCCATGGGATAGGGGGCAGTGTCCTGTTGTGAAATGGAACTGATTACAAATTAGAAAACAGAGTATGGTTAATTGGTTAAATGGCCAACTTTCCCAATTCAAGAATATGAATTATGGAGTATTACAGAGATCTGTACTGGGTCCAGTGTTTTTTTTATATATATAAATGATATGGAATTGTGAACAGTAAGTGACATGATCAAATTTGCAGATGACACAAATTTATATCTTTCGTGTACAAGACAAACAGCTTCATACAGGACACCACAGACTTTCTGAGCAAATTAAAAAATATCAAGGAGTTACCACCGGGTACCCTTCTGGTCACAATGGATGTAGAATCACCATACAACAACATTCCCTATGCAGATGGCATAGCTGCATGTGAGAAACTCCTAAAAACATCCACCCTAGACCACCCATATTCACCGAAAACTATTAGAAAATTAATCAAATTTATTCTAACTCACAACTATTTCCGATTTAACAATGATATCTATCGGAAATCATGGGCACTGCGATGGGCACCAGGGCACTAGGATGGCACCCCAATTGCTAACCTCTTTATGGCAGAACTGGAAGAGACATTTTTGAATACATATCAGACTAAACCCCTAAAATACTACCAATATATTGATGACATTTTTATGATTTGGACTGAGGGGGGAAGAAACTCTAAAGCAATTTTACAGTTCTTTCAATACATACCATCCTACAATCAAATTCAAAATTGACTACTCTTCAGAAAAAGTCAATTTTTTTTAGACACCACAGTTTGAAACAGCAATGGCTATATACAAACATCTTTATACAGGAAACCTACAGACAAATGCAGTTACCTCCACAACTCCAGCTTCCACCCATCATATACAAAAAAATCCATTATACACAGCCAAGCCACAAGATACCACTGTATCTGCTCTGACCCAGGGAACAGAGATAAACACCTCAAAATCCTGACTGAATCTTTCAAACCAAAAGACTACAACCCCCAAATAATCTCCAAGAATGTTTTGGGGTTGTAGTTTTTTGGTTTGAAAGATTCAGTCAGGATTTTGAGGTGTTTATCTCTGTTGCCTCCTCCCTTAAAATACTCAGGGAAAACCTATTATAGTACAAGGACAAGAAAGCCACCGACAGAATCCCCTTTGTAGTGACATACAACCCAGAGCTAGAAAAATTGAGAAAAATCATAAAAGATCTACAGCCACTACTCCAGGAGGATGAAGTAGTGCTGACCTTCCGACAGCCACCTAACTTAAAACACAAACTAGTGAGAAGCAAGCTCCCGATAGAAACTCAAAAAGAAGAGAGTGGCACATATCCTTGCAATATATACAGCTGCAAACTATGCCAAAACATTTCACAGGATCTCACAGTCATTCACAAAGGAAAAATGTTCAACATAAAGGAATCCTTCAAAATACTGATCTTCCAATGTGATATATGTCATTCAATGTAAAAAGGGTGACGAAGGGTGCTGTATTGGAAAACCAAGCCAGATGCTAAAGAAGAGATTTAATTTACATAGACATCATATGAAAAATGCCAGTGCCAACCAGGATGTCACCTCCATGGGACAACACTTTACAAAACCAGCCATTATTAAAATGGGCTTGGGAAAATTCACTGCTTATTTCTGGGATAAGCAGCATAAAATGTATAATACTGTTTTGGGATCTTGCCAGGTACTTGTGCCCTGGATTGGCCACTGTTGGCAACAGGATACAGGGCTTGATGGACCTTCAGTCTATCCCAGTATGGCAACACTTTTGTACTTCTGTACTGTATCAATGATTTTATGGTGAGAATACTAAAAGGAAATTTTAAGACAATCCAGTAACATAAGATCTTTGAAGTCAGAATGATTAAATATTTTGACACCTACCAGACAGGACTTAACAAAGATCTGGCTTTTCTAGCCCATTATAAACCATAAAATTCTATTGCTATGTCACCCTCTTATCACCATTCATCTCTCCCTATCTATCATCCACCCAGCTCTCCCCTCTGTTTCTCACCTAACCCACCTCACCCTCTTCTTTTGAGATTGTCATTGGAATGCTTTGATGTTTCACTTATATATACCGTTATTTATCAACATTTGCTTATTTCTGATCTGAAGAACAATGGTTACCTTCGAAAGCTAATAAAAAAATGTATTAAGTTAGTTCTATAAAAAAGGTATCATCTTGTTTTCTTTTCTATGTTTTATTTTATTTCTATTGATTACCTTCAAAGTTGTTAAATTGCATATGACTTGTGAGAAATTTATGGAGAACCTTGGGAGTCTGGAAGATGGGGCATCCAAATGGCAGATGAAACTTAATTTGGCCAAGTGCAAAGTGGTGCATATAGAGGACAAATAACCCAAATTATAGCTACATGATGCTAGGTTCCATATTAGGAGTCACCACTGAGGAAAAGGATATAGGTGTCATCATGAGCAACATGTTGAAAGCTTTTGCTCAGTGTGCAGCAGCAGCAGTCAAAAGAGCGAGCAGAATGTTAGGAATTATTTTATTTAAAAAAAAATAAAATTATTAGGAAAGAAATGGAGAATAAAACAAAAAATATCATAATGCTTCTGTAACACTCCATGGTGTGACCACACTTTGAGTATTGTGTGCAATTCAGGTCGCTGCAGCTCTACAAACATATAATGGAATTAGAACATCTGCAAAGGACATCCAAAATGATAACGGGGATAAAATGACTCATATGAGGAGAGGCTAGGGAGGTTGGGGCTCTTTAATTCAGAGAAGGAACAGCTGAGGAAAGACATGATACAGGTCCACTGCAGTGCCGACTGTATTTTCCAGTCTATTAGAAAAACTGGTTCCTCCTATGCGCCACTTTCACTTGGACAGTTTTTCTTTGAGGAGGGGGGGAATGGTCCAAAAAGATAGATATACTAAGCTCAACAACATCTAGGCAATGGTCATTTTCAAAGAAAAAAGGTAGACATAAGTATTGCCATACTGGGACAGACCAAGCCCAGCATCCTGTTTCCAACAGTGGCCAATCCAGGTTACAAGTACCTGGCAAGATCCTAAAACAGTACAATACATTTTATGCTGCATATCCTAGAAATAAGCAGTGGATTTTCCCAAGTCCATTTTAATAATGGCTTATGGACTTTTTTTTTTAGGAAGCTATCCAAACCTTTTTTAAACCCCACTAAGCTATCTGCTTTTACTACATTCTATGGCATTTTTCTAGTTTGAAAATGGTCATTTTCACTACTTGATTTTTGGACGTTTTCAGAAAACGTCCATAGTCAGATTTAGATGCTATATCGAAAATGCTCCTCCATGTTATAATGGAGCCTGTGTGTCCAGGTTCCATTAAAGAATACTAGCGTAACCTGGTATCATTAGGCCTAACATTTAAGCACCCACAGTTACACCAGTTATAGAACTGGCATAAGTTTGGGCACCTGGGACCCTGCTAGCTCTTATGTGGGTAAGTGCACAGATACCTGTATAAGTGCTATCATCTAGATGTTTACATGGTAAGGAGCTCATAAATGTGGGGACCTAGATTATAGAATTGTGTACAGCCTTCCAGCAGTGGAAAGTCAGGGCAATTCCCGATGCCTCTTATTGTGGCAACCTGTATTTATCTGTTGACTGGGATATCTTTTCCCCCGACACTCAGTGCCGCTCTGAGATGTTATCAACCTTTACGCTCTCTAAGATCCTCTCAAAAACAGTTACTTGAAGTTCCATCTTTCCGGCAGGTTCGCCTTGAAGAATGCAGATCTTCCATATTCTTTGTTAAAGGCCCTAAATTACGGAATGCTATGCCCATTTAACTTCGCTCTGTGCAGAATATTACCCAGTTTAAAAGAGATCTAAAGACCCATTTGTTTATTCAAGCTTATGGATCACTAGATGAATGATACTGTTATGTTTTATAGTAGTGCCTGATTTTGTATTATTGTTATATTCAAATCTGCTTTAGTTGTAGTAATGTATGATTCTGTATCATTGTTATATTTTTCAATTATTGTTTGTATTGGATTATTTTATTTTGTATGTAATTTTGCTCCCTGCTTAGATTGTCTCAGATATAGTGGGTTAGAAATAAAGCTTTATTATTATTATTATTATTATTATTATTAATATCTAATGATTAGCTATATTATCACATTTGGAGAAGGTAGCTTGAGTTGATCAATGAATATATTTGGGGTATGTGATGGTTTGTGATGTAAAACTATTCTGCTAATGCAACACACAGTGAATTCAACACAAATTCTCAAAAAATGTCTTTATTGAAATATCACCTGACGTGGCCCACATTTCGCCCATACATGATGGACTGCTTCAGGGGTACAGTACTAAAAATAACCATAAAATCACATAAACATACAAGACATAATGCAATCTGCAGATCATAAGACATGCAAAGTGCGAGGGATCCAAGTAATGAAGTTGTGTGCACATACAGTATATAGAAAAATGTTTAAAAGCATAATACATGCACATACATAGGATTGGTGCGGATCTGTAGAGCCTCTCTATTCTGTGTAAAACTATTGTGCTATGCACAGCAATTGATTTCTATTTTTAATTTAAAAAACTACTGTTATTGATTCCTGTGGAGGTGTGTAATGGAAGTTGCTTTAAAGAAGAGCATGTTTAGCACAAAAAAGTGGGTAAGAATCCTTGTCTTTCTGGGCTGACATCAGTGAGAATGTTCAGTATGTTCCTCCTGCTCCTGTTTCAGATATCTGTGACAGTGAGGTGACATGCAAGTTGTAAAAGTGTTAATGAGACTCAAGCGGAGTAAAATGTTGTAGACTTCTATGATACACAGGCTTTTTAAGACACTTTTTCTCCCTCTGTTATAAGATCTGATGGTTTGACGTTTGCCAAATGGTGGATGTCTTTCTGCCAGAAAATTGTCTGAATATAACTAGAGTTTAGTATTAAATAATGCAAATAACCCTCTCAATAATATACTGTTAGATTATTTTGGAGGAAAAGACTTCAGATGCTTAACCTTTTTTTGTTAATTATTAAATTAACTTTGTATGGTTAATGCCTTCAATATCTCACATTGAAGAGATTTATTCTTATAGTGGATATCGGGCTAGCTCGTCATTAGTCAAAAACCTCTGTATGCAAACTACTATTCTCTTTTTTTTTTCTGTTACATTTGTACCCTGTGCTTTCCCACTCATGGCAGGCTCAATGCAGCTTACATAGGGCAATGGAGGGTTAAGTGACTTGCCCAGAGTCACAAGGAGCTGCCTGTGCCTGAAGTGGGAATTGAACTCAGTTCCTCAGTTTCCCAGGACCAGAGTCCACCACCCTAACCACTAGGCCACTCCTCCACTGTTGCTACTATTTGAGATTCTACATGGAATGTTGCTATTCCACTAGCAACATTCCATGTAGAAGTCGGCCCTTGCAGATCACCAATGTGGCCGTGCAGGCTTCTGCGAGTCTGACGTCCTGCACATACGTGCAGGACGTCAGACTCACAGAAACAGAAGCCTGCGCAGCCTTCTACATGGAATGTTGCTAGTGGAATAGCATGTAGAATCTCCAATAGTAGCAACATTCTATGTAGAATCTCCATTCCATGTAGAATCTCCAATAGTATCTATTTTATTTTTGTTACATTTGTACCCCGCGCTTTCCCACTCATGGCAGGCTCAATGCGGCTTACATATTGTATACAGGTACTTATTTGTACCTGGGGCAATGGAGGGTTAAGTGACTTGCCCAGAGTCACAAGGAGCTGCCTGTGCCTGAAGTGGGAATTGAACTCAGTTCCTCAGGACCAACGTCCAGCACCCTAACCACTAGGCCACTTCTCCACTCCTCCATGTCTTCTTACTATTCTGTTACATGCAGAAATCTTAGCAGCACTTATCTGAGCTGATAGCAAAAATCTGGCTGGGGACGCTCTACAGCAAGTTTCTGTTTCGCAATGAGTTTCTTTAGGAGCGGAGTCCTCTGCCGTGCTAGGTGCTCTGAAAGGCATATAAAGCTATAAATAATGAGAGACACTGTGGAAGTGGCTACAGGGTAGGTATTACATTAATGGAAGTAGCTTACCTAACAGTGTCCAGCCCGAGCCCTGTCCAGACCTGATCTGCAAGATGGCCGCAGGCAGTGTTGGATATATAAATTAAACTCTTTAACTCCCATGGGTCTTAATAACAGAATAGAATGGAATGCTTTCCTTTAAACTAACAAAATAAATTCAGAAATACGTCTTTAAGAAATTAAAGCCCAACCCTGCAGAAGGAGGGGTCTAATATCCACAGGTTTAAATACCTGCGGCCATTTTGCAGATCAGTTCCGGACAGGACTCGGGCTGGACACATTCATTGTTTATTTAATCATGACATGATAATAAGTGTGGCTGTTCAGAAGACTGGATGGACCATCCATTCAGGTCTTTATCTTCTGTCACTTACTATTTTACTTTAAGTTACTATGTTACTATATGGGGGTACAGTAGGTTTTTGGTGGGTTTTGGAGGGCTCATACTTTCTACTAGAACTGTTTCAGTTAGAGTGAGATATGGGCCTGGGTTCCCTTCTGTACAGTGCACTGCATCGACCACTAGGCCACTCCAGGGACCTGCTTGCTGCACTAATAGAACTGGCCAAAACATATGAAGCTGTCATAGAGGCTGATATGTACTGTTTTTTTTAAACATTTTTGGGAGGTGGGAGGGGATCAGTGACCACTGGAGGAGTAAGGGGGTGTCATGCCGTAATCCCTTCAGTGGTCTTTTAGGGCACCTTTTCATGACTTAGTCATGATTGAAACAGGTGTAGACCAAAACTTTTAGCCCTTGACGTTTTTGCTTTGTTCCATTATGGCAGAAAAACATCCAAGTTTTGGGAATGCCCAAATCCCGCCTCCAACATGCTCCCAACATGCCCCCTTGTTACATGGATGCACTGTATACGAACGGCATAGAAAACTGTCTTGAAAATGGGTTTTGAAAATATCGATTTGGACATTTTGGGGAATAAAAAAAGTCCATCTGTCACTTTGTGCCACTTTTGGATATTTTTCTGTTTTGAAAATGAACCCCTCTGTGGGCTAAGAATCTTCACTAATTCAGCAGGAGACAGAAAGCCAGTAATAATTGGCAAGAAAAGAGATGACATGATTTGACCTGTAGACTTGATGAAGTAACTTTGTAGCAGTATTTTGAAGTGCTTTTATGGAAGTAGCTTTCGATCTATTCAGTCACTGGGACTAACAATGTGTATGCAGATGACATTCACATTTTCACAGGTTTAAACCTCGATGACTTAAAGGAGATCAGCACACTTACGCCCATACGCCCAGATGATCGAAAGCCTTGAGCTGTTCCAAATAGTGCTCTAAAAATAGCACTGGAACTTGTGCGGGGCTTTAACATCCAGAGATAATAGCATGCAAATTTATGTATGCTATTATCTCTGAGCATAGGGTAAAGTGTGGGAGGATCTCCAGCTCCCTTGAACTTGTGTCAGGGGGCTCGGGGGGACTGGAGGTCCACCAGTCCCCAGGGGTTGGGATTCCTGAGAAGGGGGGCTTCTGCGGGGGGTTTGTATTGGGGGGAATGGGGGACCTGCTAGCATGCAAATGCATGCTGGACAAGGCTCACCATTTCTCCCCAGTGGTCTGCAAACCCTAATGCCAGCTCTGAGCTTTGGCGTGCTGCCTGCTGATCATTGCATGCTACTTGCGCTAGGAGCCCTGTTTAGCATGCATTTGCATTCTAGTTGTGTTCAGAGCCCACGAGTGCATTGTTTCACGCGCTCAGGGGCTCTGATCATGGGGCGGTAGCAAACGCAGGTGCTAGTATGGCGCTAATAGCCTCTAGCAAATGCATTTGCTTCTGATCATTGACCCATAAGGTACAATCTGTCCCAGATAGACAACTGGCTACAACTCCCCAAACTTAGATTAAATCTGGACAAATCACAAGGGCTAATTATTGAACATAATGATTGTCTCACTCTTGCAACTCCTATCTTAGAACATAAGAACATAAGAGTAGCCATACTGGGTCTAGCTCAGTGTCCTGTTTTCCAAACAGTGGCCAAGCCAGAAACCCAAATTGTGGCAACACTCTATACTACATATCCCAGGGCAAGTAGTTGCTTCTCATGTCTGTCTCAATAGCAGACTATGGACCTTTCCTCCAGGAATTTGTCCAAACCTTTTTTTAAACCCAGATATGCTAACCGCTGTTACCACATCCTCCGGCAAAGAGTTCCAGAGCTTAACTATTTGTTGAGTGAAAAAATATTTCCTCCTATTTATTTTAAAAGTATTCCATGTAACTTCCTCGAGTGTCCCTTAGCCTTTGTACTTTTGGAATGAGTGAAAAATCGATTTACTTCTACTCGTTCTACACCACTCAGGATTTTGTAGACCCCAATCATATCTCCCTTCATCCATCTCTTTTCCAAGCTGAAGAGCCCTAACCTCTTTAGCCTTTCCTCATATGAGAGGAGTTCCATCCCCTTTATCATTTTGGTTGCTCTTCTTTGAACCTTTTCTAATTCCGCTATATCTTTTTTGAGATACGGTGACCAGAACTGAACGCAGTACTCAAGGTGCAGATGCACCATGGAGTGATTCAAAGGCATTATTGTATTTTCGGTCTTATTCCCCATCCCTTTCCTAATAATTCCTAGCATCCTGTTTGCTTTTTTGGCTGCTGTAGCACAGTGAGCAGAAAATTTCAGCGTATTATCTGCATCTGCAACGACACCCAGATCTTTAGCACTGACCCCCAAGGTGGACCCTAGCATCAGGTAACTATGATTTGGATTATTCTTTCCAATGTGCATCACCTTGCATTTGTCTACCCATAATCTTCAGACTCACCGCCAAGATCCTGAGCATTCTAGATGAATAAATGAGCTTCCAATTCCTAATTTCCAACACCATTAAGTATTATTTCTTCAAATTGAAAAAAGTCAGAATTCTAATTCATTTGTCGTATCATGATTGGATTATTGCAATTCTTTGCTATTATGGCGCTCAAGTCCAGGATATTTGTCGCCTTCAGATTATGTAAAATACAGTCATAAAATTAATCATAGGATCAAAGAAATATGACCATCAGGCTTATTTTCGAAAGTGATCGCCGGCCATCTTCCGACATAAATCGGGAGATGGCTGGTGATTTCGCAAAAGCGGCAAAATCAGTATAATTGAAAGCCGTGTTTTTGACACCATCGCCGCTTTCCCGTCACCGCGCTGGAGAAAGTGCAAAGGGGGGTATCGGCGGCGAAGCGAAGGCGGGACATGGGCAGGCATGGGCATGGCTACCAGATGGCCGGCTTTCATGGATAATGGAAAAAAAAGCGGCGGTAAGCAGTATTTCGCCGGGTTTACTTGGTCCTTTAAGTTTCATGACCGAGCCTCAAAAAGGTGCCCAATTGACCAGATGACCACCGGAGGGAATGGGGGATGACCTCCCCATATTCCCCCAGTGGTCACCAACCCCCTCCCACACTAAAAAAATAAAAATAAAACACTTTTTTGCCAGCCTCTATGCCAGCCTCAAATGTCATATCCAGCTCCCTGACAGCAGTATGCAGGTCCCTGGAACAGTTTTTGTTGGTTGCAGTGGACTTCAGGCAGGTGGACCCAGGCCCATCCTCCCCTACCTATTACACTTGTGGTGGTAAGTGTTGAGCCCTCCAAACCCCCCCAAAACCCACTGTACCCACATGTAGGTGCCCCCCTTCGCCCATAAGGGTTATGGTAATGGTGTAGAGTTGTGGGGAGTGGGTTTTGGGGGGGATTTGGGGGGCTCAGCACCCAAGGTAAGGGAGCTATGGACTTGGGAGGTATTTTAATTTTTTTTGTTACTTTTTACAAGTGCCTCCTAGGGTGCCCGGTTGGTGTCCTGGCATGTGAGGGGGACCAGTGCACTACAAATGTTGGCTCCTCCCATGACCAAATGCCTTGGATTTCGCCGGGTTTGAGATGGCCGGCATTTTTTTCCATTATCGCTGAAAAACAAAACCGGCGATCTCAAACTCGGTGAACTCTGGCATTTGGCCGGGCTAAACCGTATTATCAAAAAAAAAGATGACTGGCCATCTTTTTCTAAAATACGGCTCCGCCGTATTCCGCCGTATTGCGCCGCTGCTACAATAGATTGCCAGCAACCTATTTCGCTGGCGACGTTCGATTTTGCCCCTCGTCTCCCCACTCCTTCGCAAAGAGCACAGCTGCCTGTTCTCATTATGGGGCCCTGTTAGTGCGTGCTAAGCTTTAGTAAAAGGGCCCTTATATTTTCTGTAATGACTTAAACAAGGAGTTTTCAGGATTTCCCCAATCAATATGCATGTGATCTATTTGCATAGAATGGAGGCAGTGCATGCAAATAGATGTCATTCATATTCATTGGGGAAATCCTGAAAATCCAATATGATTGTGGCCCTTGAGGACTGAGGTTGGACAACCCTGACAAACCAACATGCGTTCTGGCAATACAGCACAATATTCAAGCTTTAATGGCATAATTCTATAAATTTGTGCCTCCTTTCTGGTACCCCAATGAAGCATGAGAAGTGCCAATTCTATAATATCATGTGGTCACCCTGATTCCATTATAGAATGCTAGTGAAAACCCCCACAGGTGTGCCAAAAAGAAGGCGTGTCCGCTTATGCAAAATCAAAATGGCAGTCATAAGTGGGTGTGCCTTAATGCACCAATCAATGCATGCAACTTATAGTATTTTATAAGCTACGTGCGTTGGTGGTTGATATACTTATGTCCTGCACATGCTTCTCCCATGCGTATGCCTCCTTTATAATTGTGCACTATGCCACTTACAAGTGAGCTTACAGAATAGTGCTTTGGGCAGAAGCACAGAAGTGGTGCCTATTCTTCAGTTACACTTGCTAGACACGTTTAACTGCAGGCACACCTTATACAGAATTTCCAAACAATTTCAATTGGATACAAAACATTCATTACCCTTTTACACAATTCTATACAGCAACTTGTAACCCTCCTATCGCTACACCACCTCCCTGTCACTTCCTCTTACCCTCCTTTACCCTCTCCCTCATTTTCCCCTCTTGTCCCCCTTTCCCAACACTTTTCATTCCTCTCCATCCTAATTAAACTGCTGATTTCTCATATCTGTTAATGTCTCCAACTTATAAAGTTTAAATGCCTCTTCCGTGCTTGCACTGTGGGCAGGTTCACCTGTTTCCAGTAGTCAGCAACCCCCTTCACCCTCTTGCTGTTTCCATAGAAGTAACACCAATAAAAAGATTTTTGCGCACCTATATATCCCTTCCTCTACTTATTTATTTATTTATTTATTTATTACATTTGTACCCCGCGCTTTCCCACACATGGCAGGCTCAATGCGGCTTACATAGTAACAATAAGAAGAATTACAAGTCTTAAAAAGAATATACAATTTGTAGTAAACGTAATATTAGTGGGGTTAACCGATGAGTAAATTGAACAAAGGAGTAACTCTCTTAATTTGATTCCCACTTGTTTCAGAATCCCACTATCTTCAGACCCACCAGATGTGCCAAAAACATTCTTCTTTCCCCACTCAAACCAGCATCGATTTGCTAGGGTTAGATACCACCTATAAAGTATTTTATAGGCATTTTCTTATATCAGGGTAGGCACAGACCATTTCCCTGCTGTTTCATAAATTCTCTTTCATTCTGTAATTTCTTCCCCAAGTCTTGTTCCCATGTAATTATACTTAATGAACTTCTTTCCCCTCAAGTAGTCATACAAAAGCGTGAGAGCGCCCTTTGATTTTTTAAAATGAACTCCATAAATCTTCATTTTTTTCTTCCTCCTCCCTATCTTTCACATCCTGTCTTTCTAGACCCCTTACCTGCATAAACCCCTGTAATGTTAAAAATTCTCTGACTTTCAATGCATATTCCCCTTGCAAACCCTTGAATGCAATCAGACCCTTATCCCCCACCAGTGGCCTAAACCTACAAGATCCCCCTTCATCTGGCCTAGGTTTAGTCTATTTTATAGATATATAAATTGTCCCTGAAAACCTATAGATATAAGATTGTAAATGCTGCAGAATATAGCTGCATCTTTGATTTTTAATGCTGATAAGTTTGAGAGAGCTGATCCACCTCTGATTAGACTCCAACAGCTTACAATGGAGACTAGATTTTTTTTTTAAACTGTGTACATTTGTTTTTTTTGAATATTTTATGGCTTGTATAATATCACTGTTAAATTTTCATGTTTTGAAAAAAGAAATTACAGCACCAAGAGCAGTTGGTGCTTAATTTCCCTGAAAAAGATATTATCTTTCACCATTGTTTTTTATCAGCAGCTATGAGATGGAATTCTTTACCTTTGATTGTGAGAACTGAAACTGATTATATGAGGTTTATGGAAATTTTTTAAGAAGTTTATTGGGAGGCTTGATTGTTGGAATGTTCCCTTGTTTTAATGTTTTATTTCTAGTGCTATGCTAGTTTTCGTAAGGCATGTGACTCATTGAACTAAAAATTACGGTAATTATGTGTTATAAACCTTGTATTGTATTGTGTATGGTGGCTATAGCGAAGCTGCATACATTTACAACAACTCTGGAGCTAGTGTAAATGTACACTCATACAATATATGTACTTTATAAATGCTGATCAATTCTATAAATGGTGCCCAAATTTTGGTGCCAATAAAAATTAGCGCTAAGCACGTTTCTATAAACAGTGCTTAGAGTTGGGTGCTGTCTATAGAATGGTGTTTGGTGCTGGGATAAGCTCCCACTTTTGGGTGCGCGGATTTACACCAACTAAAATCAGGTGTAAATTCTCATGCCTAAACTAGGCGCCAATCTCCCTTATTTAGTAAAACTGTGCACAAATTGCAGGAACACCCCTGATCCACCCATGTCCCACCCATGGCTGCGCTCCCTTTTCGTATCTGCAGATAAAATGTATACATGGATCCCGGCGCCTAAACATGTGTGTGCAAATTTTAATTAATGCCAATTAGCACTGATAATTGATTACGAGCACTCAATTATCTGTGTTAATTGGCTCATTTATCAATTAAAATTACACATGCAAATTGAGTGTGAGGCATGAGCCCATATTTGCGCATGCAATTTTGAGCGCCATATATAGAATTAGGGAGATGCGTAAAAAATTCCTTTATAAAGTTACCCCCCATAGTTTTGATGCAAAAGAATATGCGCAGACAAAGCAACTGTAAATCTCTGCAAGCAATTATTCCATGCCTAACAATCCAAGCAAAACTCTCAGCTGTGTTTTATTTTGATTACTTGTGCCAGCCATTTGGGGAGTGTACCCATGGACTTTGTACCCTGGCACCCAATTTTGATTATTTCACCCCATAAAACAATAAATTATAAGACAAACCAGATTAACATTGAGTACAATCGCTGTAAAAATACTGTCAAGATAATGATAAAAAATAAATATGTTGCCTGCCTGGGGCTCTGATGAATATTAGAATAGCTGCAACAAGATTGCCTGAGAATCTTAACGATAGGAATGACTAAAAATAAAGAGCTTTCAAAAGCAATAAATACTACTGTCTTCTCAGTAATAAAAGAGAAATCAGGACAAAACAAAGAGGTCTTGAATTTATTTCTTTTAACTACCAAATGAGTTATCTGCATTTTATTTATTTATTTTGCCAGTTTGAGCTCTGGAATAGAGATCTTGAGCAAATACTTCTAGCTATACCACAGGTACTCTGACATGTGAACTGGAGAAGCCTGTATATTTGAGGAATTCTAAATAGATGCTTATAAATGATATATTCTGGGGGTCAGGCTGTGTTTAGCCCTTTCACTGGCTGTGATAGACTGCAGCTTAAACCAGAGTATAGAACATGAAGACTCAGAACTCTTGAACCAAATCTTCTTTAATGCAAACTCAAAAGAAAATGACTTACAATTAGATGTGCTGAAAGTGCCTTGCAGAACTGGGAGTCTGTTCTCTTATCAGCTCACTTTGTATACAAGAGGAACTGGAGATCTCAGCACCAAGCTGAGAGAGTAGATGCTGTACACACTTTTAAACTGGAAAAAACTTGGTGAAATTACAGTAGCTTGAAGAGGGAGCATGCAACAAGGTACAGTAAGTCAGCTTACAGTTCTTAAAAAAAAACATGTATGCAGACGGATTCCCTCCACTCCATTAAAGAGAGAAGCAGGCCAGCTACAACCCAGCATACACAGGGACAAGGGCCAGCCAATAGGAAAAGTCCCATAAGGTATAGGGAACAGGGATATGTGCTCAGGAACAGCCTATCACAGAGCACTGCAGGAAGACTAAGATTTGTAGACTAAAGGCACTTCCTGCCTTTCTTAACAGTACAAGTACTTGTAAACTGTTACAGTCAATGCAAGCTGATATAAACAATGTCCAATATATACATATAAACAACAGGCAACATGCCTTCATGCAGATGGAGTCAGAAGAGGCTGGCACAACCATTGGGCAAGCTAGGCAGCTGCCTAGTGTGGTACTCTCTAAGAGGGCAGTCACGAACACCTGCTGTCAAAGCAAACAGACAGCCACACAAATTTAAGGAACCATCAACTTATGCTTTTATCTGATTAATATTTTAAAATATGACATCCAATTATGTGTTTTACTGGATCATTCTTTTTTTGGGGGGAGGGGGCAGGGAATCTAGAATCCTGAATGGTATTGTGGGAAGGCAAAGCTGAAGGTTCATATAGGGTGCCTAATGCTCTTACCCCAGACTAATCTATGGAGTTAACCCCACAAGTTAACTCCATAGATTAGTCCCAAAAATCAGTGCCAAACATTGTCAACCTCAGAATCAGCTTCCAGGAACTTATGGCAGCCAGCTTTCCAAGTCTTGTGGATTTTTCTTGAACATTAAAAAAAAATTTCCCCCCACCAGTTTCCTCAAAACCTTTTCAGCTGTTTCATAGCTTTTTTCCTTCCTAGCACACATTAGAAGTCATCGGGAGGAGGTGTTCCCTGGAGTCACTTCTAGAGTTTCTAAGAATGTTTTTGGAAGGCAAACTGGTGTTCGCAAGCTTGCAGGAGAATGTTTGCTTTTGGAAAGAACTGAAATGCCTCCATCCTGTAACTTTGAAATTGAGTTTATTATTCCAAAGGGGAGTTTCCTTTCGATTTGGCACTCATGTAGCAAAGTCCAATTGACATTGTCAAGTGTATAAGCACTCACACAAACTCCTGGTTTGTAAAAGGGGCCAAGAAAAGTTGCTATGGTTAAAAACTGTTTTGATAAGAAGAAACAGTAGACTTTATGCTGGTAACAACTAGGTCTGCCAATATAGGGCCTTACTCAATAAATATTTTTCCCATAGGCACAGAGTGGGAAAATGTTCTTTCTGAATAAAGTGCATGTGTTCTTAAAAAAATATTACTAGATTAACAACTCCACCCAAGCCTCATTTTTTTCACTAGTCTGTCTTCCATCTGCTCCTCTGTCCTTCCACAGATATACATATAGACTATGACAAGAAAAAGGGAATATGCAGTATTTTTTTTAATGTTGATACATTTCCTCTGAATTATAGATAAAGCCCTTTACTTATGCAGGTTATTAGGAGATGGGCAATATTTATGCTGCATTCCTCATAGCAGCCTGCTCTGTTGTTAAGTAATGGTCCATGGTTAAAACCAAATTATTCCAGAGCTGAGAGTTGGGGTGTGGAAGGAAAAAATTCAATTTCTCATTCAGATTCTTTGGTTTGAGAAATGAATGCATGTGAAATGTGATTAACATTTGTAGAATTTTTTTTAATGCACATAAATCAACTTTACACACATTAATGTGGAGGTTTGATTCAAGTAAAATTGATTTAATGTGTGCTCTTTACAACATAACATTTAGCCCCCTTTTACTAAAGCTCAGCTCGAGCTAAGCTTTAGTAAACAACCTGAAAATGGAAACTAAATGCACATCTCTAGCTGAGATGAATGGTAAGGGTGAGAATTTATTCTTGGAACAATAGGTTAAGAGATACAATAAATAAATAAATAAAGAGAATCCACAACCAAGGACACCACATTGGCTTTTAGAAAATCGAATAAAAAAAATTAAACAATAATTACATTATATTGCATGGTTTAGCTGTTAAAATTCTGCAGTGAGTTTCAGTCTTTCTGTACTGATTATTCCTTGGCAAGACACTAACACTTGTGCAGTCTTGTGGCATTTTCTGACATTTTCAATTTGTTGCCCAAAGCGATGCTATACAGTTTAAATAATAATTAAGAAATTTTCTAAAACTTCTCCTGGCACTCTCTGCCTTAGAATAGTGACTTTTAAATCAGTGCTACAACAGCTAAGGCAACCAATAAATCTTAATTATTTGAGGAAATAGAGGCAGAAAATAAGTAAAAAAAATGAAGAACATGTTCCAGAAAGATTAACAGTCCTCAACATAGAGCATGCCTGTACAGTGCATTTTTTATGAAATAAAATGGCATTCCTTTCCCAGCTGTTACAGAACTGGTTTCTTTGGTTTGCAGATTTTCAAGGTCAACATAAGGTCAAACTTAGTTACTTGGCCCATATTCTATAAATAAATGGGGCCATGTGCTCAGTTCCCTCTTTACCTCTCTGTCCTCATTTTTTGGCTCCAGAATGCTCAGGATTATATGATTTAAGTGTGGAAAATAACATAAAACCTGCACAACTCCCACGTTCATCTTAAGCGACTGCTTTCCCTTATAATCTGGGTAGAAAAGAGGGTTGATGCTAAGCCTTTGGAGGGTGGAGATTCAGCCTGACTGTTTTGAGGAGGGAGGTGAGAGGGTCATAGATTTGATATATTACCTTTCTCTGGTACTACCAAAGCAGTTTACATACCTGCAGGTAGTTTCCACTGTCCCTAGTGGTCTCACAATCTAAGTTTTGTACCTGGGGCAATGGAGGGTTAAGTGACTTGCCTTGGGTCATAAGGAGTTTCAATGAGAATTGGACTCAGCTTGTCAGGATCTTAGCTGACTGCATTAACCATTAGGCTACTCCTCCACTCAGTTCAGGAAGGAAGATAATCCTCCGCCGCTGCTACATGGGCCAACTCTGAGGTTTAAAATAGTGGCCATGAACTCTCGTGAGACTACTACTGCGAGAGATCACAGCTGCCATTCTAAACTGTGGAGCCAGCACAGGTAGCAGCGGCTGAGGATTGCTGCTGTGCTCAACACACATTACAGCTCGTCAGCAGCAAGAAAGGTGGGACATACTGGGCATGAGGAGGGTAGAAGGGGAGATCGGAGGACATGCTGGGCATGAAGGAAGGTGGAAAAGGAGATCAAGAGACACACTGGGCAAGGAGGAAGGTGGGAAATGGAGATCAAGGTGGCATTCTGGATACAGAAGAAGGTGGGAAGAAAGATTGGGGAGGAGAAAGGTAGGAGGGAAGACTGGAGAACATGCTGGATATGGTGGAAGGGGAAATTGGGGGCATGCTGGGCACAGAGGAATGAGGAGAGGTTGGGGAACATTCGGGTACGGAGGGTGGAAAGGGAGATTGGGGGACATGCTGGAAGGTGTGATCGGGGGATGTGCTAGGTATGGAGGAATGTGGGAGAGAAAATGGGGCGGGGTAGAAAGAGAGATTGGGGTGACATTCTGGAGAGGAAGGAAGGTGGAACTGGAGACCAGGGGGAGATGCTGGACGGGGGGGGGGGGGGGGAAGGGAAGACAGGATAGATGCCTGGCATCGATGGAAAGGAAAGGGAAGAGAGGGGAGATATTACAAATGGGTGGGGAAAAGAGATGGAGAGCTAGATAGAAACTGTAAAAAGAGGGAACTGGAAGACTGGAGGATGAGAAAGAGGAATACAATTTGAGAGGCAAAAAAAAAAATGTAGCTGCGGAAGCTGAGTATGAAAAAAAAAATCAATGTCTGAGTGGAAGAAATTAAGAAGATAGAAGGAGAGAAAAACATGGCAAATGGGCAGGAGGCTCTGGACAGAGATCTAAGAGAGAAGGAGCAGAGACTGGAACCATTATGCTTTGAAAAATAATACCACTAGGCATACAGGTAGAAAAATAATTTTATTTTCTATTTATTGATTGTACTGTGTAAGTTTTGTGAACTGATATCTGTAATCTTTTCTGTTTCTCTGGTGTTGTGCTGCATGTAGAGTCTGGCTTCTTGAGATTTCAAGCTATTTGTGTTGTTGTTTACATATTTCTACTCTTAGGGGCCCTGTGAGACCCCCAGTGAGGGCAGGGAGTGGGCCAGTGGAATAACATAGCAGGACAACAAATATGAATGCAAAATAAGTATTTATTTAAGGAAACTCTCAGCCTGTTCCTTTCACAGGGCCAAGATATAGGGTAGAGAAACTTCTGCAGTTCAATGTTTAGTCTTAATGGCCTCTGGCAGCAGGCCAAGCACAAGTTGCAACTGCTGAGGTTGCCACGCCCCAAACCCAGCCTGCAAGTCAACAGTTCTCCACCAGGGTTCAGGTCTGGCTCTGGCCAAACCTCAAAGCAAAAACTTATGCAGCTCAGTCTGATAAAATCAAATGGCTTACCTTAGCCAGGTCACAGCAATGAGATTTATTCTCCTCTTCCTCCCCTGGGCCTCTTTACCTTCTCCCTGGCTCTGTCTTTTGAACGTTCTGGTAGTGACTCCACCCACCCGGCTTACTTCCTCTCTGGGAGGGACTTGCTTACTTAAGGAGAAGGGTTGATAGTGGGGTTCCGCAAGGGTCTGTGCTGGGACCCCTGCTTTTTAACATATAAGTGAGCTAGATATGGGAATAACTAGTGAGGTAATTAAATTTGCCAACAACACAAAATTATTCAAAGTTGTTAAATCGCAAGAGGATTGTGAAAAATTGCAAGATGACCTTACAAGACTGGGAGACTGGGCATCCAAATGGTAGATGACGTTTAATGTGAGCAAATATAAAATGATGCATGTGGGAAAGAGGAACCCGAACTATAGCTACGTGATGCAAGGTTCCACATTAGGAGTCACCACCAACAAAAGGATCTAGGAGTCATCGTTGACGATACTTGAAACCCTCTGCTCAGTGTGCTGCAGCGGTAAAGAAAGCAAATTGAATGTTAGGTATTATTAGGAAAGGAATGAAAAATAAAAACGAGGATGTTATAATACCTTTGTATCACTCCATGATATGGCCGCACCTTGAATACTGTGTGCAATTCTGGTCATCGCATCTCAAAAAAGATATAGTGGAATTAGAAATGGTATAGAGAAGGATTATTAGTCCCTTCCTTGATAGCACAGTGGTTTTACTTAGTTTTTGATTTTGCAAGAAGGAAATTAGATTTGTTCTGATGAAAGAAATGTATAAATTTGTTCATCACAGTGCCACACATATCCTCTTTAAGTCTCTCTATTTCATATGACACTGCCTTTAGCTACCTTTGCCAGAAGCTTTGAATCCCTCCCTCCCTTGGATCTGCTACCTCTCTTCAGGCTTTTAAAGCTCTTCTTAAAACCTTTCTCTTCCCTACTTCTCTTTAACTCTCTCCCACTTATTTTTTCCTTTCCTCTTTAGTCCCCCTCCCACCTCCTTCTTTCTCACCTTGTCCCCTCTGCTATCAGCTTTGATTTGTTTTATATTGTAAACAGCTTAGTCACCAGTATTGGAAGTGAATAAATAAATAACATATTTTAGATGGAAGCTGAGTGAAAAAATATCCGGTTCAGGAAGCCCCACTTCTTCAGGGAGAATGTGTATCTCATTCCACTCTTCTGTTGGGAGTTGCACCACTTTGAAAGAAATGAATGACCCTGACATTCTCTCCTCCCCTCATCTCCCCATGAGCTGGAGGGCTTAAGCAGAAGGTGTGGCACCTGGAACTCTGGGAATGAGAGCAGCTGGAATAGGTGAGAGCCACTCTGCATCTGGTAGCAGGTAGTGTGTGTTCATTAATATATTTCAGTATTGCACACCTGTGCTATGTGCTTTCTTTGCATCTCACACACATCTACTAAGAGTCAACCAGCAATTCTGTCTCCCTAAGTGACAGCAGCTGAAGTCACACTGACTGTCATTTCTAATACACAGTCAGTCACAGAGCTGTATTTCCCTGTTCTAACTGATTAGTGGTGTAATAGAACAGAGATTCACAAAGATAAGGTGGTCCCAAAGCATGCAGGGCCTTAGAAGCACTGGTCAAAACCTTAAACTGCACACACTTTTCCATAGGCAACCAATGTAGTGGAGCATATAACAGGTGATGCATAATCCTTTCACTTAAAACCTCCAATGACCCTGGCTGTGATGCACTTCATCTGTGCATTTACATTGATTGAAATGGGGCAGAAATCAAAAAAATATTTCCACTCAATACCCCCTTGCACATGCTGCCACTACTTTCTGTTGAGGTGACACACTCTCTTGAATTCGACCACTGCTTGTGCTTTCACAAATAGTTTGTCTCTGCAGGATTCTAGGATGGAAAACTACAGTTTCTAGGGTTATTTTTCTATGTAAAATACTTTCAGGCAATCTTAATTTTCCTTTAAATCTGGCTTCTACTCCCAGAAAAGGTCTTGGTTTTATAATTCTTCAGCAATTTTAACAAATGTTCCTATTTACTTATGACCCCCAAATTTGGATTTGTACTAACTTCTGCAAGGTTCCAACAAACACTGAATAGTGCCTTTCCCCTGCAGCTTTAAACTATAATTTTCCCTTGCAGATTCCCAACAATATATGAATTACAAACTTGGACTTTTTATTCCTGTAAAGCTTTTTTTTTCTGCACTATTGGTTTGCTGCACCTAGGCTGAATTTGTGCACTCAAAAGCCCACTTCGTCATTCAAACAGTCTGGGCTGCTTTCTGGACTTACAACAGCACTTCACAGAACCAGGATACTGTACCAGTGATTTCACAGTGAGAATACTGAAAGGTAACTTTAAAACCATACAAGAACGTAAGACCTTTGAAGTCATTATGATTGAATATTTTAACACCCAACAGAAAGGATTTAACAAGGACCTGGGGTTCCTAGCCCATTATAAACCATAAAGCTGTATTTCTCAGTTGATCACCCCACCCCTCACATATCCACACCCATCCTGTTAGAATATCAATGATATGCTTTGATGTCCCCATGCATACCTCCGACCCACCCCATCCTCCCACCCTGTCAGACTGTCATAGTAATGCTTAAATGTTTTCACTTATATACACTCTCAGCTAGCACATTTGCTTATTTCCGATCTGACGAAGAAGGGCAACCTTCGAAAGCTAATCAAGAAATGTATTAAGTTATGTCCAATAAAAAAGGTATCATCTTATTTTCTTTTCCATGTTTTATTTTGTTTGATTTCTATTGATAACCTTAAGAATGGACTAACACGGCTACCACACTCCTCTGCCACAAAATTGAAACTGTGGTAGAAAATGATCAATCCAAAATTCTCTGGGACTTCAGGATAGCGACTGACAAAAACTTGCCACACAACCTGATATCACTGTGATTGAAAAAGAACAGGTGTAAATCATAGATTTGGCAATGGTTTTCTCCTTTTTTCCTTTCCTTACCCTGGCTTGCCCTTCCTTGCGCTTTTCTCATGTTTACTCTTAGGTATGTATGAGTATGATATGACTGTATATTCTTTCCTGTCACAATTTCTTGCTTCTTTCTGATTATCTCTTTTTTTAAATTTTGTAAACTGCTGTGATCTACCAGTTAGGTATAGTGGTATATCAAGCTCAAATAAACCATAAACCAAATACCATGAGACAACCATGTTGAACATAAACAGCTGTAGAAGATCCCAAAACATCAAGATTTGAAGATTGAAGTTGAGCGACTCTGGCAAAAACCTATAGTTGTGGTCCCTGTAGTAATTTGCACCCTTGGAGCATTATCAAAACACCTGGAACAACATTTGAACACACTGGGCATTGACAAAATCACCATCTGACACCTACAGAAAGCTGTGATCTTCGGAACAATCCACATTCTGTTTCAATACCTCTAAATCAAATCTAATCTAAATATCCTAGATTCTTGGGAAGGACAAGTGTGCAAGATGCATCTGGCAGGCTGTGAGAAACCACAATACTAGCTGATTGACAAGATGATTTTGAAAAAATCTAAAAGTAGGAAAACAAATCTTTTTATAACTTGGAATGACTACAAAAGGCATCAAAAAGGAGGTAATTTTATAAAGAAGACACTAACGTTTACATTGCACATTCTTGTGTAAATGGCCAGTATACTGGCATAGTGTATTATCAAATACTTTGAATAGGATAGCTCCTATAAAACAGGGGCGTAGCCAGACACCCAAGTTTGGGTGGGCCTGGACCCAAGGTGGGTGGGCAGAACTCCGCCTTGTCCTACAAGTGATTTGGTTTCTCCCTCTCTCGCCTGCATGCCATATGGTCTTTCAAACATCCCCTCTCCCCCGTATACCTTTTAAATAGCAGATTTTCAGTGGCAGCAAACAGTTGTTTGAAGATTTTGGCTCGTGGGGCTTGGGGTCCCTGCCAGCCATATTATAGGTGTGCTGCTACTTGGTGGGCCTGGGCCCACCCCGGCCCACCCTTGGCTACACCACTGCTATAAAAACCATTGTTGTTAAGCCAATGAAATCTCAGCCTTGGTATCACCCTGACTTATGACTCTGCAAACAGCAAGTGCGCAAAGCAGAACATCAGTGGCGTAAGATGAGAACTGTTGCGGCAAAAAAGAAACGTAAAGATTGTCAGAACTATTATTTGACCCAATTAAGAGCAACAAAAAAATCTTTTTTCTCTCTATCCAGATAGCACAGGCTTCTAATTCACCGCGGCCACTTTTTTCTATTTTGAGAAAGTTGACAACAGCTCCAAAGGTACTACATCTTCTGATGTCCTGGCTACCTTTTTTGTTAGCAAAATAGATACTCTCCAAGCCACTTTTATATCAGCCATATCTGCTTTATGTGACACTGCAGTCCCAAATCTATCAAGTTCCTGGAACTCGTTTGATCTTCCCTCTATGGTATCATTCCAAAAACTATTATCTAACCTCTCTACTACTTGGTGTCCCCTAGATACGATACCCTCAAATTGGCTGAAGGTCCCTTCATTGGGGTTATTACCCTACCTTCATTCTATGATGGTGAACAGCCTTAAGGAAGGTGTTGTTCCAACAGCTCTAAAAGAAGCAATGATCAGACCCATTAAAAAAAAGTTCTCTTGACCCTATGTCACCTCAAAATTATCGTCCAGTCTCAAATCTGCCCTTTATGGCAAAAATATTAGAAACTATTGTATTTTCGCAACTTCAATCTTTTTCGAAATCTATAAACATTTTTCAACCACAACAATCTGGCTTACAAAAGGGATACAGCACAGAAACAATGCTAACAGCCCTTTTAAGTGAATTACATTCATGGTTAGAACAAGGCCAGGTAGCTCTAATCATCTCCTTAGACCTATACACGGCATTTGACCATCTGTGCTCACGTGGATGGGCATAATCGAACGCGAACGCCTATCTCCATGGGCATCTATGTCCAAAAACGGGTACGTGAAGAGGCGGGACAGACCGTATTTTCGAAAAAATGAACGTTTTTCAGATGGGCGTTTGTTTTTTTTAGCGATAATGGAAACTAAAACCGCCCAGCTCAAAAACGTCCTAATCCAAGCCATTTGGCCGTGGGAGGGGCCACGATTCGTAGTACACTTGCCCCCCCTGACATGCCAGGACACCAACTGGGCACCCTAGAGGTCAGTGCAGTGGACTTCAGACAACGCTCCCATATGCATAGCTCCCTTACCACGGGTGCTGAGCACCCAACCCCCTCCCCCAAAACCCACTACCCACAAATGTACAACACTACCATAGCTCTTAGGGGTGAAGGGGGCACCTACATGTGGGTAGAGTGGGTTTTGGAGACCTCCCATTTACCACCACAAGTGTTACAGGTGGGGGGGGGGGGGATGGGCCTGGTTCCACCTGGCTGAAGTGCACTGTGGTACCCACTAAAAGTGCTCCAGGGACCTGCATACATGCAGGCCTCTAGGACTTGTTGCTGCTATATAACATTGGCACACCAGTTGACACCTGAAGACTAATCTCTCCGAAAATGTCCTTTATTGGAATAAGCACGCTTACTCACAGTTAACTGCAGATCAGAGGTTGTGCCCCACTGGCAACGAGTCTCCCTGGTACTGAGATTAGCAGTAGGTCAGAGCTGGCAGAATGGTGTACAATGCCCTCTTTCAGCCACATTCAAGGTAAGAACTAAGTTCTGTAATGTGGCTAACACGTGAAAGGGATCTAAAACTGGCTTACAAAAATGGCCACTACCTCATGGACTACCGGATACAAAACAGGGCACACTCTGACCCAGTAAGCAGGGGGAAAAGCACCATGGGAGTGTAGCAAAGGCAGGACTGGGGCATGCCTAACAGATGGGCGTCCTCGAGCGATAATGGAAAAAAGAAGGGTGTCCCTGACGAGCACTTGGGCGACTTTACTTGGTCCATTTTTTCTTATGACCAAGCCTCAAAAAGGTGTGCGAATTGACCAGATGACCTCCCCTTACTCTCCCAGTGGTGACTAACCCCCTCCCACCCTGAAAAAACCTACTTTAAAAACTATTTTGCCAGCCTGAAATGTCATACTCAGGTCCATCGCAGCAGTATGCAGGTCCCTGGGAGGGGAGGTATGTGTGTGTCAGCGGAGGCATAGCGGAGGCATAGCGAAGGCATGGACATCCTTCTTTCAAACATTTTGGACGGCCTGAACTGCCCCCCCCCCCCCACAGGGACAGCCAAAAGGGAGTGGCATGGAGTGGAGTGGAGGAGTGGCCTAGTGGTTTGAGCACTGCTCTTGCAGTCCAGAGGTGGGCAGTTCAATCCCCACTGCTGCTACTTGTGGTCCAAAATCCAAATAAATAAAGGGGGTGTCAGAGGCATAGATGTCCTTCTCACAGAAACATCCACATTTTGGACATCCTCAACTGCCATCGCAGAGACGTCGGCATATCACAGGGACGCCCTTCACCCATACTCTAATAAAAAAAAAAAAAAAGATGTCCCTGACAAGCACTTGGACATTTTCACCTGGACTTGTACTTTTCTAAGGTTGTAGATGGCAATTTATTTAAGGTTGTAGATGGCTGCATGTATGAAGCCGTCTTTGGCATGCGCAGAGCAGCCATGTATAATGCTTTAACGCTGTGCACTGGCTTCCCCTCCTTAGGAAGGAAATCATGTGCAAATGAGCTAACAGTGAGCAGCTCATTTGCATGCGATTTCCTTCATGCATGCCCGTTCCTTTCCGAATCGCTAAGGGATCAGTAAGGGAATGGCTTTTTCCGTTCAGTTAGTGCATCAGTTAGTCCACTGCAGTGCCCCCTAGGGTGCCCGGTTGGTGTCCTGGCATGTCAGGGGGACCAGTGCACTATGAATGCTGGCTCCTGCCACGACCAAATGAGTTAGATTTGGTCATTTTTGAGATGAGCGTCCTCGGTTTCCATTATCGCCGAAAACCGGGGATGACCATCTCTAAGGTCGACCATCTCTAAGGTCGACCTAAATGTTGAGATTTGGGCATCCCCAACCGTATTATTGAAACGAAAGATGGACTCCCATTTTGTTTCGATAATACAGGTTTCCCCACCCCTTTGCGGGGATGTCCTGCGAAGACGGCCTCAGGAAAACTTGGGCGCCCCATTCAATTATGCCCCTCCACGTCTTTCACATTGTTACTAGTCCATCAAAGCACAGATCATAAAAGTTCCAAACTTGAATCCACTTGTCAAAAGTTGAACTGGTGAAAACATCCTTACTTGGAGATGAATATGATGAAGCATAGCAATCCTCAAACTCTCAGTCATTCAATGGTGCTTGTTCTCAGGTATTGAATCACTCACGCCAGGTTCTTGTGATGAACAAGGGCTTATGTGGTGAGCTTGTACCACAAACTATAATAAATATTCAAAGCACACAATTAAGTACATAAGTAATGCCACACTGGAAACAGACCAAGGGTCCATCGAGCCCAGCATCCTGTCCATGACAGCGGCCAATCCAGGCCAAGGGCACCTGGCAAGCTTCCCAAATGTACAAACATTCTATACATGTTATTCCTGGAATTGTGGATTGTTGATGTGCTTTCCACTTATAGGCTTTAAAAACTACAGGGTAGAAAACCTTTCAACTTAACTCCAAACTGAGGTGAAGGAAGAGATTTCAAAGAAGTGAACATGTAGTGCATCAATGCTGCCATCTGTTGATGATTATGGAGGTGGAGGCATTGTTTTTTCAATCTTCATATATCTCACAGCTCCATTCCAGCTCTGCCTGACCACCTCTGCATAGCTTAGTCTGCTGAGTGCTAATTCTATAACAGTATCTGGGCATCAAGAATACTAGTGTAAGTCTGCATCTATGTGCCTACCTTTAGATGTGCCCGTTTACACCATGTCAATAGCAGGTGTAAATGTGCACACCTAAATGTGGCATTTTAGCATGTAACTTACAGTATTCTGAAAGTTATGAGAATAAACGTTGGTCCTGCCCATGCTGTTCCCTTGTGATGCCCCCCTTGCATTTACACACTAAGTAAGTTTATTTATTTATCTATTTCTACATTAATAGTTCACACTATCTTACAGATTCTAGGCAGAGCACAATGTTACATACACAATAATTTAAATCATCAACAAAAATAAAACAAACTCAACTCATCATTTATAGAATAGTGCTGAGTGCTCACCTAGCACTTACAAGTGTACACTTCCTGCAAAAGTGCTAGTATTCTATTCGTTTAAGCAGATAAATGCACTTAAATTTAGGCACCAAATTATAGGATGAGGGAGATACTGTGTAAAACTAAGCGTCAAGGGCTAGATTCAATAAATGGCTCCAAAAAGATCAGTGGTATCAAATATATTCATATACGTATATTTTCACATTTCTTTGGTTTTTTTTAGTTGTTCTTTTCAGAAGGATACAATCTAGGTATGTGTGCTCTTATTACTCTATGATATTATTTCATTATATGAGTTTTATCATTCTACAGTGTTTTTTTATTGCATTATTTTATATTCATATACATATCATATCTTTTATGTTTGTATCAGTGCCCTTATTCTGCTGTTATTACACATTTTATATGTATATATTATGTTTAAGTTTATAAGTGATGTTAGAGACATGATGTTTTATTTGATTATTATATTCACGTATTATATATATATATTTTCCTCACGCTATATGTTTGTTTTTACTTATTGTCACATATAAAAATATTTTAAAAGAGACTCTTACTGTTGATTATTATGAATATGTTTTATATGTACATTTTATATTTTACATTTTTAAATTTTACATATCATATTTTGTATATCTATATACAAAAACAATTTATTGTGTTTTTATGATGTTCATATTTTATAATTTGATGTGTCTGTTTATTGTAGCCCCTGACGCAGCCCTTTGTGGGCGAAACACGGCCTGTGTCGGGCAACTGTTTTACATACAGTATCTTTAATAAACTCCTTTTGATGTTATACTGATCTGCTGGCTTATTTTCCACGTTGGATTATGCAGATCAATTGCCTTGTTGTTTTTTGAGACCCTCCAAAAAGATCAGTGCTGAAAAAAAAAATACTGAGCACCATTCTATAAGCCGCGCCTAAAGTTAGGCACAGTTTAGAGAACTGCATTTAAATCGTAGGGGGGGGGGGGTCACGTTTAAATTTAGGCGTGGTCTATTTGCTCCAAAGAAAATTTGGCGCAAGCCCCCTTATTCTATGATTGCATGCATACCCAAAAACCATGCCCATGATCTGCCCCCAAATCACCCATTTCCACACCCTGTTTTTCAGGATGCGCATAAAATTTAGGAGTTCAGCATGCACCTAAATTTATGTGTGTTCCTCTTCACCTATTGTTGCTAATTGGCTAATTAATGAAGATGCACATGCCCAAATTTACATGCACATCTCATGGAGTGGAGGAGTGGCTTAGTAGTTAGGTCACCAGTCTTGTAATCCAGCTGTGGCCAGTTCAAATCCCACTGCTGCGCCTTGTGATCTTGGGCAAGTCACTTAACCCTCCATTGCCTCAGGTACAAACGTAGATTGTGAGCCCCTCCTGGGACAGAGAAATATCCAGCGTACCTGAATATAACTCACCTTGAGCTACTACTGAAAAAGGTGTGAGCAAAATCTAAATAAATAAAAATAGTGCCCTTTATAGAATTAGGGGATATGTGCCTACAGAACACATTTTTATGCAGACACACCTAAGCAATATTATAAGCAGCTATTTATGCAGGTAAAATGGGTGACTATTTCTTCTTCAGAAAACCCTCTTGGGTTGCTGGCACAGTAAGGCTGAGATCTTTTATACACAAAGAGTGAAATACAAGCTTGCTCACTTCCTACCCATCAGTCTTAAACTGTTACAATAACTTTCACCTGATAAGAGAACCAATTGTCACTATCATTTAACCTGAGGCGAAGAAGGAGCCTACACTGACAACAACAAGAATTTGTGGCCCAGAAGATACCTGCTGCTGTTGCTACAGAAGAAAACCATACCATAGTTCAAAAATATGTATAAGAAAATCTTTTAGTGCAACAATTACATTGATATGGGTGCACCATTTCAGATTAGGTTATCAAACATTGGGTGGTTGTAATTTACTGTTGTATGAAGCTATAAAGTATTCCACACCATTTGAAGGTGACAGCAGCTTCATAAAGTGCAGTTACTGTGTGTCTTTCATGTTTCCTTGCTCTCAACATCTCCTGCCCTCAACTGGGGATACTGAACTCCTTGTGAGCATATGGCTGGAGAGCACTTGATGGGAAGGTTAACAGTTACTGGTGCCTAATATGAGGGAAATTTTGTAACAGGGCATCTGAGAGGACCCTATTCTACAAATGAAAGTAGGTGCCTAGTTTCATTCATAAATCTAGCATAACTGGCACATGCAGAGAGCTGGTATAAATGATCATACCTAAGCGCCAGAGATACATGCATATCTTATAGAATAGATATGCATAAGTATGAGTCCCACCCGCGCTCGGCTTAGACTCTGCCTACATGTATACCTATCTGTCAAATATGCGCTATGCAACAAACACACATATTTACATGTGATACTGTGAGCGAGGATTGAGGGTGGGCCTTCACAATAACACAACAGGACAAAATTGTAATCATAAAATAAGTGCTTTTATTAAACTTCAATCTGAGGCCTTTGAAGGTAAAGTCTCTTTACTTCAGAGAATAAAGTCTTAACCAGGCCCGTGGCTGACGGGCCCCTAAACACAGTCAGTCAGTTTCTGCTCTCTCTCACTCTCTCTCTGGTGGGCAGATGATCAGAAGCAAATGCAGGTGCTAGAGGCTATTAGCACCACACTAGCGACCACGTTTGCTACCACCCCATGATCAAAGCCCCCGAGCGCATGATTCAACGTGCTCGCGGACTCTGACCGCAAGTAGCATGCAAATGCATGCTAAACAGGTATTTTATTACTCCTCCCCAATGATCAGCGGGCAGAACACCAAACATTGGCACACTGTCCACAGCAAACCCTATGCCAGCTCAGAGCTGGCGTTAGGGTTTGCAGACCATTGGGGAGGAATGGTGAGCTCTGTCCGACTCCCCATCTCAAGCCAGAGACACAGGGGTGGAAGTCCGGCAGACCTCCAGTCCCCCTGACCCACTCCCGACAAAAGTTCACAGGGAGCTAGAGATCTCGTGATATCCAGCCCCTCTAACCTCACTCGTACCCCAAAATAAAAGCCCTGGAGGCCCAGTGGGCTGAAAACATAAGCTTCCTAATGTTGTGGCCTAGCGGCCCCCTTCCCCATCCCCACCTGTACCTGATGTGATGGAGAAGGGAGTAGTACACTCCCTCCTCTTTCAGCGCCGCTTTTGAAAATGGTGGCGCCCAGCCCTGCTCAGTGCATCCTGGGATGCACTGGGCAGGGCTATATCACCATACAAGGGAAAACTCCCTTATATGGTGGTGAAGCCCCTCGCTGGGTGCTGCCATTTTCGAAGGTGGTGCTGGAAGAGGAGGGAATGTACTACTCCCTCTTCCATCACATCAGGTACAGTTTGGGTGGGGAAGGGGGCCGCTAGACCACCAGGTTGGGAGGCCTGTGTTTGTGGCCCACTGGGTCACCAGGGCTTTTGTTTTGGGGTGCGAGGTTTGTTAGGGAGGGCCGGAGATCCACCAGATCTCCAGACCCCCGTGAACTTGTGTTTAGGTGGAAGAGGGGACTGGAAGTCCACCAGTCCTCCAGCCCCCGTGTCGTTGGCTTGGGATAGGGGTGTGGGGGTTCGGGGGGGCACTAGATCACCAGGTCCTTGAATTGCAGAGGTGTCTGGGGGTCCCACAGACCTCCAGCCCCTATGTTTGACAGGTCTGTGCTTTTGACAGCCCAGATCTGTCAAACAAGTGCAGGAGGATTATGCTATTCTGTAATGTCAGGGAGTTTAAAGAACAGTGCTCTTCACCCTTAAGGATAGTCCCTCAGGTAGACTGATCCACCTTAACACCACTAGTCCTGGCCATGGAGGAAGTGAAACAGGAGGGGTGCAGCCCAACGGACATGGACCAGGAAGTATAAAAGACAGGGTCAGAGTGGGGTTAGTGAAGGAAGGACTGAAGTACCAGCATACGCCTTTATGATATATATCTATCTACAGTGACCTGGCTGTGGTAAGCCAAATTTTGATTTGAAGACTTGTAAACCTTGTTCTGAGGTCTGGCTGGGGTCAAACCTGGAAACCCACGTGCAGATGATTAAAAGCCCTGCGCTGTTCAGGCACAATCCTCCCGCACTTTTACCCTATGATCAGAGATAATGGTGTGCTTAAATTTGCATGCTATTATCTCTGATCATAGGAGCGATAAAGCCCATGCTATTCCAGCGCTATTTTTAGAGCACTGTTTGTAATAGCGAGGGTTTTTTTGATCATCTGCATATGGATTTCCAGGTTTGGCCCCAGCTAGACCTCAGAACAAGGCTTGCAAGTCTTCAAGGCATCAGGAACAGTCGCAGTGGACATTGAAAGATTGAGGATATGACAGATAAAAGGGATGACAGTAGGAGAGATAGTGTTAAGTAGACACCTCCTTAATCCCTCGTGGTTGCTGTTCTCCTCCCTCTCCTCTGAATATGAAACTGGAAGGAGATACCAGGCTCTATGACAGCTTTGGGTATTATGGGCATTCTTAACAGAGCAGAAAGCAGGTTTGAGAAGTAGCCTAGTGATTAGTACAGTGGACTGTAAACCAAGGGTCCCAGGTTCAAAGCCCACTTCAACTTTTTACCTGCTGTACCTAAATATATAAGCCACCTGCTATCCTGAAGGATACCGTAGTGATGCACATTCAGGTATTGTATCAATTTTTCTGTTCCTGGAGGGTTCACAATTACAAAAACAAAGAGTTAAAGTAGATTTGAAACTGGGTTCCTTGGTTTGCAGTCCACTGCACTAACCACTAAGATGACACCCTGCTCTCCATGGATGTCTCTGTGAACATTTTATAAGAATGCTGCTATACAGATGTCCATGTCCCCTGATTTCCCCTGTTCAAAAGCCACAGGATACATGACAGACCTCAGTGACCTGCCAACCAGAAACTCAAGATCAGCACGAACATACCTAAATCTTCATTTCCCAAGCAGCAAAGGACTCAAATACAAATCAACGTATGCATCCAGCTTTTCCTATTTAAGCGCACAACTATGGAACACACTCACAAAAATAGTAAAAACAATGTACGACCACCTAAATTTCCTGAAAGAATTAAAAACACACCTGTTCAGAAAGGCATATCCCACTGACCCAACATAAAAATACTGAGTACCTGCAACACAACAAAACCAAAGATTGGAATGGACACACCCCAACTTCCCTCTTCCTCTCTAAATTCCCCATTATACCTCCCTTACATGAACCTTATTCTACCACAATAACACCTTGCCGGAACTGGCGAACGCCACTACGGTACTATGTAAGCCACATTGAGCCTGCAAATAGGTGGGAAAATGTGGGATACAAATGTAACAAATAAAATAAAAATAAAATAAATATTTATGCTGGATGTTTCCAGAGTTTTAATGCCATCTCATGTATTTTAGATCAGTCTGTATCCTATTTGAAAATACATGTAAGATGGACGTCCATTTGGAATGTTCTGCCTTGGACGTCAAAAATGCTCCTCCAAGATAACTATATTCACACTGAAAATTGATGGCACCACTATAAAGATCAAAAGAAACAGATGAACAAAACTCCACACTTCACAACAAGGCACAGAGAACTTTGGAGGCGACAAAGAACTCCTGATGCAGGCCATTGAGCCATGTTGAATCGCATAGAAGATACTCATTAAAGGCTATTGGTTGGTTTGTTCCATGTTGCCTCCAATGTTCTTTGCACCACTAAAAAGACCTCATTTCTGATATCATCCCATTAGTTTAAAAATACACATATGAAAGAGACTGTCTAAACAATATGGGAACAATTCTATAAATTGGCACCTAGAAGTATGGGCCACTTACACACCTATGTGCACTAGCGTTGTTCCATAAAGCAGTGCATAAGTATCATAGTGCCTAACTGGAAAGGGGCATACATAAGGGCAGGACATGGGCGTGTCTCCCACTTATGCATTTGGAATAATTTTTCTCCAGTCCGCTGGAATGATTTTTTCAAACTATTAAAAAAATGTATAGCATTTCTTACTGTTCATTAGACACTTGTGCTCCCTATTAAATTCAATTAGCACCTCTGATATTTGTGCTTACCCATGAAATTGGTTACAACTGTCTGTAGGTAATTTCTTTGCTCAACTTGGGGAAATAATAATTATACCTACCGGTATATTGAAAGATCCCAAACAACTTAGCACTCAAGTGTCCAAATACAGACCCGTAGCCTCTATACCACTTTTCATTAAATTGATAGAAGGTCTAGTGACTTTGCAATTAGAACAGTACCTAAATTTGCCTGAATTTTGCATACGTCACAATCTGGATTTCAATCATTTTTTTTAGCAATGAAACCATTTTAGGATCCTTTTTAGATCATGTTAGGGTCCTTGAGAGTGAAGGAAAAAGTGCTTTATTACTTCAGTTTGACCTTTCCTCAGCTTTTGACTTAGTCGACTATGCTCTTGCAAAACCTTGAGGATATAGGCATAATGAGGAATGTATTAAATTTGATCCGTGGATTTCCTACTTGGTGTCCCGCAGGGATCACCCCTCTCTCCAGTATTGTTTAACATTTTTTTAAGTTCACTGGGTTTTCTGTTAGAAAGTAAGCTTTTACATTAAAGTTATGCAGAAGACATTTCGGTGTGTATTTCTTTGAATTCTGTTTCTGAAATTGATTAACCTAGAGTCCAACAATGTATAAATTTGCTGGACAGTTGGATGTTTAATCACAACTAAAACTTAATACTGAAAACAACAACATTTATGTGTTTTGATAATAAGCCAGACTGTATCCCTAATACTATTTATATCAACCATGTAGAATATAAACTATCCATTGTTATTAAGATCCTGGGAATTCAGGTTGACAGTTCTATTTCCATGCAGGCTCAGGTTGCATTGCTGATGATAAAGAAGCTTCTTTTAATGAGGAAATTGCACTGCATTAAAAAATTCTTCAAGGTAGATCAATTAAGTTTTTAATGTAAGCGCTTTTACTCTTGCTGCTTGATTATTGTAATCTGGTATATTTGGGCAGCACTAAAGGGCTTCTTAAGATTTATCTAAATATTACAACATTTCCTCTTTTTTATCTTAAGTTACACTGGCTGCCAATTGAAGCAACAGTTCTTCTAAACTGGCATGCTTTCATTTTAAAATTTTGCATGGTCTTGTACTTAGATATTTGTACTTCCATTTTTGCTATTCAGTCTCTTCAAGAGCTAAGAGAACCAACAATGCTAACTTCTTTCTATTCCCTTCATCAAAAGGTAAAAAGAGATTAAAGGCATTTGATAGGACCATAGCTTTCAAAGCTACTAGTTATTGGAAGGATCTTGCAGGAATTTTTTCCCTTCTCCGTCCTACCTATTATTGAGAAGAAAAGTCAGAAGATTGTATTACAAAATGAGCTATAATTTCATTTTTTAGTGTTTTTGCATTCACCCAGATGACTGTTAAAATTGTGACCCGCTTAGAACTGAGAGGTACGAGCGGGGTACAAGACCAAATGTTATGTTGTTATGTTATTATGCATTCAAAACACTATAGGCAAAATGTTTTTAGAAATAACCACAATCACAACTTTGATAAATCTATGTTTCTATTACTATATCTTCACCTCAGACCTCAGTGGTGCTGCTTGTCAATATTGTTGGATTTCTTCATTGACAAGACTTATGTCCCCACCTCGTCATTGGCCATATAGGTGTAAGAACATTTTTGTAATTTTTTATAATCTTTCATAAAGCTTTTCAATCTTAGCACATCTCTATTAAAATCTGTACTCATCTTTTCAAGTATGGTTAAGGGTTTAACTCAGGGGAAAATATGAAAGGTTATGATAAACTAGCTGACCCACTGCCATTGCTATGTTAGTATTTTGTAACTGAGAAAAGCAACGTTTATTTGTGTGTAAAAACACTGTATAAGTAAGTATTTTTAATGCGAGAAATGAAACATAAAGAATAGGTATAGATATATGTACATAGATATATTTTTTATTTATACAAACAGAAATAGAACACACAGGAGTAGATACTTTTAAATATGTTTACTGTAATTTGTAATAAGTTCTTATTCAAGTGCATTTTGATAGACATTTTTTGTGTTTTGATTTGCAGCATATGTGTATAAAGACTTATTTGAGCCAACTCGTGAATGGGCGACATATAATTGGCCATGTGAAAAATATGGGTTTTGTAAGTTGACACCTGTGACTTTTAACGTTTGACCTTGAGTCTTACTTATCGACATTGCAAACGCTAGTTGAACTGGAAACTGCAGTCTTTTGAACTGTATCTGATAGTCAGAGAGAATAAGAGGAATTTTAGGTATAAAAATGTGCTGTCCTTTGGCACAACCTGTCGAGATTGTAGCTTCAATAACGTGTGGCTAAACATGTGCCATTACATAGCTTTGGAGCATTTAGATTTTGTAGCAGTATGATTGGCGAACCAATTTTTAAGTGTAGTTGATATGATCGCGTTCCTGGTGGATGCAGTGAATTTAGAAATTCAGCCAGATAATTTACAATGTCATTAGTACGTATCTTTACCTCCTGAGCAACACATATCAGGAGGTTCTGCCTTAAATTTTAGTGCACAACACGATTTGCAGACATTTTTCATTTTGACAATGATAAATTGAGGAGACTCTTCATATTCGTTCATTGAGTTGTAAGAAAAAGCTGCCCCTTGTAAATTTGACTTTGTTAATAGTCTTCTAGTGGCTTCTCTTTTACGATTACTTTTTAAATGTTGAGCATTTCGCTGTCCGGTCTCTTGGGCTCTGATAGCAGCCTGTGTTTGTCTTTGGTACTGAAGTCGTATTTCATTTTCTTGCCTTTCCTTTTGGTGTTCAAGTTACCTTTGATTTTCAATTGGCGTTTCATCAACTCTTAGTTTAGCCTTTCACTGATTTGCAAGCCGTATTTGATTTTCCATTGTAGTTTCAACCGCTCTGGATAGACAACAAACTATTTAGTATCTGGATCCATGACTGCCCAAAAACTATGGTCTGCCTTAAATATATTCTACTTTAAATGAGCCTTAAACAGTGACAGTGCTGAGGGGTGTATGAAAATGACTGAATGGGGGTGTACTGCTTAGAGTGAGTGGGTATGTTAGAATGGGTGAGTATGAGTAAGGGTGAGGTGTGCTACTGAGGAATTGTACTGTTGAGGGGAGGTGTGAGAATGGGTGAGTGTGAATAGAGGTGCGGTGGTGAGGGGGGTGAGCATGTGTGAGTGGGAGTGTACTACTGATGGCGGTGTGAGAATGAGTGTGAATTGGGGTGTGCCACTAAGGGGATGTGAGAATGGTTGAGTGGGGGTGTACAGGGACGTAGCTACGGGTGGGCCTGGGTGGGCCTGGGCCCACCCAATTTCAGCCCAAGCCCGCCCACTCAAGCGCACGCACAATGCAGCAGCAGCAGCCAGCGCTGCGTATGCCTTGTAGCGCTATAGAAATGCTAAATAGTAGTAGTAGTAGTAGCAGCCTCCTAGCATACGGCAGACAGACTGACAGAGACGGCACCCACCCGCTCACGCTCTGGCTCAGCTGATTCCTGAATCCTTCCAGCCCGATTTCGGCTCAGGCACACCCCACCACGCCACCCAAGCAAGCGCACATGCTCACTCTGACAGACTGCAGCAGCGGAGGCTGGAGCTGAGCAGCCTAGCGTAAGCGCTACCCCATGTTGCGGGCACCCGCTCGGCTCAGGGCAGGGAGGGCCGGTCAGCTGATGATCTCTCTGGGGCGTTGTGTTCTCTTCTTCCCATGCATCTTACGTGGACGTGGATGTGCGCAGCAGCGGGCGTGCTCATCATCAGCCTCGCTCCGTCCGTCCGTCGTCGGCTCGCTCGGCCTCATTGCATCTGAAGGCAGCATAGCTGCAGTGCTGTGCTGCACGTGCACGAAGAGGGTTGACAGTTCATCCCTCTTTTAAAGAGCTCTTTCAGGATTCTTGGACCCCAGAGCTGAAGACAAGGTTGGAAAAATTCCTGTCTGTGATGTTGAAAGCAAGCAGTACCCCTCGGCTCTTCACGTTATATAAGGACAGTAGACAGAGCAGCAAAGGTACTGCAATGCAAATGCTTTGTAATGTTACTCTTCCAAGAGACACTTTGATGCATGCATGGCTGAATGAGAGGGTGCTCTTTCCCTAATAAGGTTATTGCAGTTGGTGTGCCCTTTCCTTGGGTAGAGTTGCCAAAGAAAAACCTGACACCTGCCCTGCCCATGCTTCTCCCTTGTCCCACTCTCATGCCATGCCCCAGTTCAGTATTTTGCCTTCATATTTTTTGATTTCTAGTTCCTTGTGTCATGTCTGTTGTGTCATGTGTTTTTCATGTGTGATCAAGGTGCAGTATTCTGCTAGCGTGTAGTATTTGCAGCCCTTTTTGTTTTGCTTTTTTTCACGAGGTAGTGTATTGGTGTTTTAGAGCCTAGTGTAATTACAGTTCTGCCTTTTCAAGCATAAGGTTGTAGCTCATCATGTCCTTGGAAATAGTGCTGTTATGGTTTAGTAAGGATATGAGTGTGTTTTTGCACAAGTTTGTGTACAGCATTTTGCAGTGGAGAGATTGTGGGATAATGTAATTATATTTAAAAATATCAATGTTTCCATTAAGTATGTATGTGGTTATACTGATGCAGGACAGCTGTTGGGCAGACTACTTAGAAATCCATCATCAAGTGAATTCTAAGGCATTATTTTGTAGGATCCCAAGAGACACTACTCATACTTATATAGACAGTGCGTGCCCACCCATATTAGCTCTGGGCCCACCCAAAATCTCAGGTTTGGCTACGCCACTGGGGTGTACTGCTGAGGGAACAGTGTGAGAATGAATGTATGTGAATGGGGGTGTACTGGTGAAGAGGGTTTGCGTAGGGGTTTCTGCTGAGAGGTGTGTGAGAATGCATGAGTGTGAGTGGGGGTGTTTTGCTGAGGGGTGTGTGAGAATGGATGAGTGTGAGTGGGGATATGTTATTATGTGGTGTTTGAATGAGGGTGTACTGCTGAGGGGTGAGTGTGTGTGAAGGTGTGCTACTCTCGGGTGTGTGAGAATGGGTGTCAGTGGGGATGTGATACTGAGCGGTGAGTGTGAGTGGGGTGTGCTATTCTGGGGTGTGTGATTGGGGTTGTTTTGCTGAGGGGTGTGTGAGAAAAAATGAGTGTGAGTGGGGGTGTGTGAGAATGGCTAAATGTGACTGGGGTGTTTTGCTGATGGATCTGTAAGAAAGGGTGACATTAACATTGAGTTTAATACTCCCTTAAATCAGAAAAGCACTAACTTTTCTTTTCCGATCAATTTGTTTAGGTTGATTTTCTTGATTAGTTGTTTCTTTCAATGTAGCAAGTACCTGCCGTTTGGCTTTCACCAACCTGTTGTTGTTGTTGTTGTTGGTGGTGGTGGTGGCGGCGGGGGGGCTAAAATGTGCCCCCTCACCTCGGACTCTGGACCCCCCTCCTGCTGACGTCAGGCTATGCCCCTGCCTTACCACCTAGAAAATAGGTGGCAGTAAGGGCTCCCATGATAATGGCCACACGCTAACTGGGAAATTAGTGCACGGCCATTACAGGAAATTAGACAAATGCGGCCATTTTACTGCTATGATCAAAGTGGCCGAAGCTCATGGAAAACCCACGTGCTACAAATGCTGGCCACTTTTGAGTGCAGCTTAGTAAAAGAGCCCCTAACGGAGTAACTAAGGGCCTCTAAGGGAGGACCTTTGGCACCTAAACCCTTTTTTAGGCACATAAAAAGCCTCAAAAAATTCTATTCAACTCTAGTCTTCCATTTTTATACCGCTTATTTCAATAGGAGTCAAGAGGTTCACAAAACTTATCAACACAATCTGTTGAAAATCATAAGTATATAAAATATAGATCTAAAAATTGCAACGCAGTTACATTTATAAATTAAAATTCTTAAGGAATCCTTTTACTAAGGTGCGCTGAAAAATGGGCTGCACTAGTGTAGGCAAGTGTTTTGGGCGCACGCAGATCCATTTTTCATTGCACCTGTAAAAAAGGCCTTTTTAAGATTTTTGCTGAAAATGGACGTGTGGCAAAATAAAAATCGGCACGCGTCCATTTTGGGTCTGAGACCTTACCACCACCCATTGACTTAGCAGTAAGGTCTCACACGGTAACCATGCGATAATTGTCTATGTGCGTAGAGTGACGATTACTGCCCGGTTTCTGCTGTGCGCAGGAAAATAACAATTATTTTCCAGTGTAAAAAATTAAATAACCTCCTGGGCCACACGGTAGTCAGGCGGTAACTCCAAATTGACGTGAATTGGGAGTGCATAGGCGCCTACACGGCTGACTAAAAGGGCCCCTTAGTGACCCTTTTACTAAGCTGCACTAAAAAGTGGCCTGCGCTACGACTAGCGAGTGGTTTTTCCACATGCTGAGGCCACTTTTAGCATGGCTGTAAAATGGCCTCTTTTTCCATTTTTGCAATAATGGCCAATCGCTATTTTTCCCATTAGCATGTGTCTATTAGCACATGAGCCCTTAACTACTCCTATTTTCTAGGCAGTAAGGGCTCACATGCTTACCACAAGCTAATCAGTTAGCAAGCAGCAATGTTAGCACTGGGCATGCCTACTCTCCGCCCCCATACATGCCCCAGCACAAAAAATAAAATGTATTTAGTGCTTGGGAAGCACACGCAGATGCCAAAACAACCGCGGTAGTGGTTTTCAACCTGCAGTAAGCGCACATTAGTGCTTACTGCAGCTTACAAAATGGACCCCTTAGAAAAAAGATAGGTTCTGAATATTTTCCTGAACAATACATAAGAAGACTGAGTTCTAATCTCTAAAGGGAGATCATTCCAAATTTTCCTTGCATCATAAAAAAAAACCCCTAGGGGTCCTTTCGCTGAAAAATGGCCTGCAGTAGTGTAGACATGTGTTTTGGGCGCACGCAAAATTTATTTTTCAGCGCACCTACAAAGAAATGCCTTTTTCTGCCGAAAATGGACGAGCGGCAAAATGAAAATTGCTGCCTGTCCATTTTGGGTCTGAGACCTTACCGCCAGTCATTGACCTAGAGGTAAAGAATCTGGGCAGTAATGGCCTACGCGCGTCCATTATGCATGCCCAAAATTAAAAAACATTTTTCAGACGCGCATATCGGACGCCACACAGTAGTTGGGTGGTAACAGTGGCGTAGCAAGGGCGGGGCGGTGGGGGCGGTCCGCCCCGGGTGTCAACGGGTGGGGGAGTGCTCCACTTCATCCATCCACACCTCCCCTTGGCATGGAACCGCCTCCCTCCCCCCCGACGCAGTCTCCACCTGCCAACCAGGTTCCAGCTCCGTCCACCCCCAGCGTGGCGCCGCCTGCCCCCCCCGACGCAGTCCCCACCTGCCAACTAGGTTCCAGCTCCGTCCACCCCAGCGTGGCGCCTTGCATCTGCAGCGCTGCTGTAAAAAGAAGAAAATTGCCTCGTCGTCAGCCCTTCCTTCACTGTGTCCCGCCCTCTGACATAACTTCCTATTTCCTCGAGGGCGGGACACAGTGAGGGAAGAGCAGACGACTAAGCGATTTTCTTCTTTTTACAGCAGCGCTGCAGATGCGAGGTGCCACGCTAAGGTGGACGGAGCTGGAACCTGGTTGGCAGGTGAGGACTGTGTCGGGGGGCGGCGCCACGCTGGGGTGGACGGAGCTGGAACTTGGAAGGCAAGTAGGGACTGTTTGGGGTGGGGGGGTGCTGTGCCGTGTTGCCCTGCACCCGGGGAGGAGGGGGGTGAGCAGTGGCGATCCGCCTTGGGTGTCAGGCAACCACAGAACGCCACTGGGTGGTAACTCCCTTTTGGTACACGTTGGGTGTGTGTAGACGCTTACGCGGCTTAGTAAAAGACCCCCCTAGCTATTTAAAATACTCTTAAAACAAATTAATGTAATTGATGGAAAAGCTAATATTATAGTAGTTTTGAAACATGATGATTCCCTGAATGTACAGTAAGAAATAAGTTCAGTAAAATATGTTGAACCAAGTCCATTGAGAATTTTATGAAACAAGAAGGCAACCTTAAACTCAATATGAGCCTGCACTGGTAACCTATAAAGTTTAATCAACAGGGGTGTAGCCCTTTTGAACTTACTGCATTTTAAAATAAATTTAGCGATGGTACTTTGCAGCAACCTCAGTTTACATACCAGTTTGACTGAGATGCCCAAATAGAGGGAATTGTGATAACCTAGTTGTGGTATAATCAAAGCTTGAGCTACTACTCTAAATTCATCTGAAAAAAAAGTAATAGAACAGAGCTGACTAAATTTATTTTTTAAATCTTTTCACCAGTGTATTTATTGACACTTCAAAGGTTATTTATTTATTTATAACATTTGCATCCCACATTTTCCCACCTATTTGCAGGCTCAATGTGGCTTACATAGTTCCGTAAGTGGTGTTTACCAGTTCCGGATAGGAGAAATACATAGTTGAGGTAGAGGGGACAGAGTGGATTAGGTTACAGGAGGAAAGTTCGTCTTATGATGAGAGCTGAAGGTATTAGGTTAAACTTCATTCATGACAAAATTAACTTGAACAATTAGGAACATTAAACTACAAATCAAGAAGATTTAGCAAAAACAGTTAAGACGTATAGAAAACATGTTGTATAGATACGTTTTGTTAATTGGCATTAGGATGAGTTGTTACTGTACGCTTTCTTAAATAAATAAGTTTTCAATAGTTTACGGAAGTTCACTATGTCGTGGGTTATTTTTATGGATTTTGGTAATTCATTCCAAATTTGTGTGCATATGTAGGAGAAGCTGGATGCATATGTTAATTTATATTTCAATCCCTTACAGTTTGGATAGTGGAGATTCAGGAATGTACATGAAGAGCTGGTAGAGTTCCTGGTTGGTAGGTCAATAAGGTCTGACATATACCTTGGAGCTTCACCGTGTATGATCTTATGAACCAGGGTGCAAACCTTAAAAGCAATGCGTTCTTTTAAAGGGAGCCAGTGTAGGTTAATGCCTAAGACTCTGAAGAAGGTGTCCATTTTCGCTGAGTTGCCAGAATCTAATATGATTTTGGACAGAAATCAGGAGTGTGGAATATTCAATCATACTATCTTAGGGCCTCTTTTACAAAGCCGCACTAGCAATTCCTATGTGGTAAATGAGAGGAAGCCCATTCAATTCCTATGGGCTTCCTCTCATTTACCGTGCGGGAATCGCTAGCGCAGCTTTGTAAAAGAGGCCCTCAGTCTTAAGTTTGTTTAGATGTTTTCATTAGTGTCTGTGATCATCTTAATCAAGAAGCAACACAAAAATATCATCTGCATAAGAGAAAAGCATTGCCTCCATATTTGGAAAACAATGAGCAAGAGAGCTAAAGAAAATATTATACAATATGGAGGATAGGGTAGAACCACATGCCAGGAAATTATGGATGAAGTCCAAGAAAACTAGAGGATGACACCAATAACTACCTGCCAAAGGGATGAATGTACAGCACTTCTTTATTGAAAGCACCAGCCTCAAAGACCCAACACGGGCCGTGTTTCGGTGGATACCACCATCTGCTTCAGGGGTCACAAATAAGGCTACAAGAAACATAAAAATCATAGTCATCCTTACATATGTAATAGAAAGACCTATACAAAAAAAGAATAAAAACTAATACATATAAAAAAACCTAATCCGGATTAACCAGTTATGCTCTAAAAATATTAGAAAGCCATTCATTTGCAAAAACATCTTAACTGGGCATATAATATAGTTTTACCACCCCAATTAGGATCATAAAAAAGATAAAAATGGAAAAGCCATAGTCCTTACCAAAGTGTAGTGCATCTACGATACAGGATGCAAGACAAGCTGTTCCCAATAGGTAAACAAACAGGACACCAAAAGCAGTCGCCATATTTAAATACATTATGCATGAGATGGTCATACATATGTAAAATAGTGAGCTTATGGACTCAAAAAGTACGATATACAACTTGGAAGACTTATAGTCTTATCATCTAAACTTGATATAAAACAGCATAACTATATGGGTTGTATCCCGGGGATTGTATTACAATCAATAGAGATAAACTAAAGTAATAAATGGGGACAAGTTTCCACTAGTAAGAAAAATCCTAACTTGAACAACTGGGAAACAAGTATTTTAGTAAGCGCATTAACACATTATTTAATTTCTAAGGAGGAAAAAAGCCTCGAGAAGCACCTTCACTCCGCTAAAACTGTGCGTATAGAGGGCTGAGTAGAAACAGCTGCCATGTTTGAATTGTAAGCTTGCCCTTCATGCGTCCGTCGGCATACTGAACGGAAAGTAAGCATAGTTTTGTCCCCGCTAGGTTGACAGTTGAGTGTAAGATATTTTTGATCCTGATTTTTGTTTTATTTGTTTGGCAGAACATATGACCGGTGGTTCTGAGGCAGCAGTTGCGAAACGTAGGCCAACGTTGACCACGGTCAGAAGCAGAAGCACGGAGGAGTCTAAGAGTAAAGCATTGCCCCTTAAGCTAAGTATTGCTTTTGTCAATCAAACAAAGAGCAAGTCTAATAATTTATCAGGATTAATTGGAAAGGAGTTTTTTTAGCCGATGATGAATAAGTCCCAGCCCTCTATCCGCACAGTTTTAGCGGAGTGAAGGTGCTTCTTGGGGCTTTTTTCCTCCTTAGAAATTAAATAATGTGTTAATGTGCTTACTAAAATACTTGTTTCCCAGTTGTTCAAGTTAGGATTGTATTACAATCAACAGTGGAGCTAGGAAAATATTGAACAACGTAGAGAACCTTGAGACACACCACAAGTGCATATGATACTTATTTTAGAAGCGCTAATCACATTCAGATTCTCTCACCAGGAGGAGTGCCTCTCTCTGTTAGTTCTTCAGAGGTCCCTGGAGGTGATTTGCACAGTAGGTTAATGCTCTTCTTTTTATGCATTCCTTCCTTTTACAGTTTTCTTACCACCTCACATTTTGATGATGTTTTATGGTCTTTTATTGTTTTGCCTCTGCTGGCTAGCAACATGTTACTTCCACCCTTTCCCTCCCCCTTCCCTTCCCAGTAACCCCAACACCTGTGAATCCCTTGTACCTAGTAAACTGGGGGATTTCTCTACCTTTTCAGTCCATGTACTGTGGTTTATTATTCATGAAATCCATTATTATTTTCTCTTGTCCTTTCTCTAGGTGAGCAGACCACAGAATGGAATTTTCCTCCATATTATTTCCTGGCTCTGTCAATCCTTTGAGTCCTCTCCTTTTTCCTGGTAAATCATAACTCTCAATTGCCCCCTCCCCCCACACACACTGTCTTTTACATGCTCAAACCACCTGTAATTCTCATTCCCTTGTTTTTTCTCCACAGCCCCCAGCACAGCTGGCTTGCTCCCTCCCGAACATCCCAGAGGTCCGCCAACCTTCATACTCCTCTCGTCATGCATGGTAAGTTGTGACCCCTATTTTCCTAAACATAGATCACCTCCCCACTAAAACATACTGAAGCCATGCACCCCTGATTCTCTTTCCAATTTTCCAGGTCTCCAATATGCTACCTCGCTTCCTCCCCTACTCGCCAACCCAGCTATGATATGTGCTATGTGATTGCCTGCTGGTGTTGAACTGTTGCAGTTTTAACCTTTCATAACCTTTGTGTGCAAGTTTCCCATGCATATTCATTGCGCAATAAATTATGGAGCTCATTTTCAAAAAACATCATAAGGTGGCAGAAGGATGTTTTTCTCTCAAAAAAGTTCAAGTTCTGACTTTTGACACCCCGATTTTAGATATTTTGCTCCACAGTTCTTCCACATTTCAAGGGGTTGTGTTGGGGGCATGTTTTGGGCAGGACATAGCCGGCACCAAAAGTTTAACATTTTTCTGCAATAATCGAACAAAATTTACACAACTAGAGCCAAAATTAAGACCTTTTTGGCTAGACCTGTTTCAATCATGACTAAGTGACCAAAAGGTGCCCTAAATGACCACTGGAGGGATTAAGGTATAGCACAGCCTGTTGAGATGACTGGAAAGATAGTCTGGGGCTAAGGATCCCAGCTCCTTGAAACCCAGGGTTATAATTTTGAGCTTGATCCAAGCTGAGATGGGCAGCTAGTATTCTAAAACTAAATAAGGAGTGATGTGATCAAAACAAGGGGAATTGTGATGAAGTTTGACAGCAGATAACTGTACAGGTTGTACATTTTAGAATAGAGAGGCAAGAGAGTTAAAGTAATCAAGATGGGAAATCACAAGAGCTAAGATTAGTGTCCAAATAAGTGGAGACAGAAAGGGCTTGACAGCATGAATCCTATACAGGGAAAAGAATAAGGAAGATATTACAGCATTCACCTAACTTTTGAAGGTAAGCCAAGAGTCAAAAATTATTTCAAGAATTTTAATTGTCTGACCTGAAACAGAAGGCGATGAAGGTGTGGAAGATTTGGGTGTTAGGAAAGTGTACTCCTTCACACATAATATTGAGGAACAAAATGTTTGTTTGAAGCCAGTCAGAAACTAAACATAGGCAGGAGTCAAGAGCATCTGTAGTAGAGGATAATGTTTGGAGGGTGTACACAATTTCAATGTCATCAGCATAACTATACAGGTTATATCCCTGGGATTGTATTACAGTCAAAAGTAGAGCTAGGAAAATATTGAACAACTAGTGGAACCAAGCTCATTTTGTCAAAAATGAAACGGGCTCTAGGAAGGCTCTTGTCTAAGCGATTTTTCCTCTCTCCCCTGCCCTCTCCTCCATGTGCAGCAATTCTTCCCTCCCCTCCCATCCCCTCTGTGTCCCGAGATTCTGGACTCCCCTCCATGTCCAGCGATTCTCCTCTGCCCTGCCCTCCCCTCGATGTCCCGCAATTCTTTGATTGGAAGCCAGTGCAGTTTTTCTTGGAGGGGTTTAGCACTTTCGAATCGCGTTTTACCAAATATCAGCCTGGCTGCTGTGTTTTGAGTATGGGTTTCACTGTTGATGATAAATGATCGAGTGGAACTAGTCTGGCAGCACTTGCACACAGTCTGTTTTTGTACCCTTCGTAGATGTGTCTGAGACAGCATGAAAAACTGCTGCTTGGATTGTAAGCCTTCTTTTGAATCTGACAGTAGGCTTTGTACCTCTGAAATTACCGTTTTAAAGCTCTTGCATTCATTCTGTATGACTGCTGAAAGTGGTAAGCTTAGCTTCTTTTTCAATGGATGATCAATATGTGACACCTTCTCCTTCATACCTGCACCCAAGGAGGTCCACAGCTGCAGGTGCACCAATGTAGAGGGGCATTTTCGATATGACATCTAAATCCAACTTTGGGCATTTTGCTGAAAATGTCCAAAAATCAAGTGGCGAACATAGTGATTTTCAAACCAGAAAAACATCTATCTTTTTGTTTTGAAAATGGCCATTTCCTAGACATTTTGAGCTAAGTGCAATTTTCTTTTGTGATCATTTTCAGAAGGAAAAAAAAGCATCCAAGGGAAAAATGCACAAAAACGAGCCATTGGGACATATGGAGGGCATTTCACTACGCCGCCAGGGGAAATGCTCCTTGAAAAGGCGGCAAACTGAATTTCAATTTGCCCTTGAAAAGGAGCCTGTGTTTTGACAGGAAAAAGAATATTTCTTTAGTTCTGTGGTCAGTGAGAAAAAAGAACACTCATATGGAACGTCTACAGGTTCCTTTTTTTTAACCCATGAATGTTACATCTTTTTGAAAAGGAACATTTTGCTTTGAAAAGTAACTCGGGAAATGCACACCCACAGATTTGCACTGCTATTTGTGAATAAACATCTTCACTGAGAACTTACACACATAGTTTTGGAAATTTAAAAGCATGTATGTAAGTGCATGCTTCACTCCAACTCCACCCTTCGGCATGCTTCCAAATGTGTCCATGCACTCACGTGTTCATTGGCTCTATGTCAAATGTGTGATCATGAGTTTGCAGTCGCTGGCAACTCCCTCCCTTATGACCTAAGAACTGAAACAAATCTGTTTTTAGAAAAACACTGAAGGCTCTTTTCTTGAGATCTTTCAGGCAGATGGGAAGCAGCTTAGCAGCAGATGATTTAGGGTGGAAGTTATCAATATGGGTAACCGTTAAGACATGGTTATTTTACTGTTAATCCTAATTATTAGGTCTCAATGCATAAAGGACTACATTCTATATATGACACCTGAAAAATCAGCACTGAAAATATTTCCGCCTTGGTGTATTCTGTAAACCGTGCCTAGATTTAGGCACTGTTTATAAAATATGCTTAGCCAGTTTATAGAATTTGCCTAGCGGCCATGCCTGTGCCTATCTCTATCTGCTTCAGAAGACCATACAGTATTGATGTGGGGGACTTACTCTAACATACACTTAATTCTGTCCCAAACAATCCCAACTCTTGTAATTCACACAGTCCAAAATCACACAACTTTTAAATCTTCACATTAGCTTTGTTACTTTCCTCACGGGGATCTTCAGAGTAACTGACAGCATAAACTATTTGGGAACAGCATCCCATGTGCTCACGGCGCTGTACACATCGTCATTGATCTAACTGTAGCTCTTACATACTTTTTTCTTTTTTAAACTTTTTTGTATATAACAAAAGCTTATAGCTTATAGTTATAACTTTAACGTTTGAGATGCATATTGATATTACTAAACTTCGGCAGCAATTGGCAGCAATTTTTCACTCGAGTTAAACCAATTGCTGCCAAAGTTAAGTAATATCAATATGCATCTCAACCGTTAAAGTTATAACTATAAGCTTTTGTTATATACAAAAAAGTTTAAAAAAGAAAAAAGTACTTAAGAGCTTCAGGTAGATCAATGACGACGTGTACAGCGCCATGAGCACATGGGACGCTGTCCCCAAATAGTTTATGCTGCCAGTTACTCTGAAGATCCCTGTGAAGAAAGTAAAGCTAATGTGAAGATTTAAAAGTCGTGCGATTTTGGACTGTGTGAATTACAAGAGTTGGGATTGTTTGGGATAGAATTAAGTGTATGTGCCTATCTCTAGGCATGTCCATTTATGCCAAGTAAAACTTGGTGTAAATACTGGCACCTAAGTTAGGCACAAAGCAGGTGTATTTTATAATTGTGCGTGTAGAATTTCAGAATGCCCGTGGTCCACCCATTCCAATTCCATGACTACGCCCCCTTTTTGGCAGTGTGCATTAGAATTTATGAGCACCGCTTAACAGAATATGCCTAGCAAGTTGTGCAAGCAAACTCTAATTAATGCCAGTAATTGCTTGTTATGTGGCAATTATCAATGCTGATTGGCTTGTTAAGTAATTAAACTGTGCGCATAAATCCAGATACAACCGGATTTGCATGCACAATTTCAGTTGCGCTATATAGAATCCTGGGGGGAAATGGGACCAGTTCTAAAACAGCATAGGTTAGTGGTAAAATAACACATCTTAATGGTGGCTCACGTTGATAACCTCCCCCTTAGAGTTTTTTTAAATATTTAAAATGTTTTACTCTTGTTTAATTAATGTCTAACAGAAATGGTTTAAGTTGTTTTGATTTTTTTCTGTTTGTTGTATTCTCTGTCTGCCCTCGTTAATTTGAATGTTAGATGTTTTATTTATTATATATATTGTTCTTTTGTTCTTCTGCCTAGGATGTCAGTGCCGGTAATAAATCTTTCTGGTTAAGTGCTACTGAATATCTGCTCCCTTCCCACAGAGTGTGGTTTATGGGCAGGAGCTTCTCCTGCCCCGTTAAACAATGATGAATATCTGCCCCATTGTTATTATTTCTAAACGCTACAGACTTTTCTCCTGAATAGTTAAGGGCATTTTTGCTTCTATTGGCATACGGATGGAGGGAAAAAAAAGATTTCATGTATATATGACACAAAGTCCTAAGTAGAAGAAGACATTGTTGAACTTAAGAGCTGATCATTAAAATAATTTACATTACATATTTCTCAAAGTAGGTACTTTTTGACCTACTGTACCTGTGTGTGTATCATTGGTTTGCTAAGTTGACTTTTCTGTAGTCATGTACTAATGTTTTTGCATTTTACCCTCTGCACCACCATGTTTGGGAAGCTGACCTAGACGCCTAGGCGGTCAGCTGCACAAATGGGCTCCACATGCTTCCCACGTGCTAAAAAATACCTTTTATTTTTTAGCACTGGAGACATGTTTGAAGAGTGGAGAGTAAGCGTTCCCAGTGCTAACTAGTCGCTGGATATGGGTGGCTGCAGGGGGGGCAGAGGGAGAGGAGGGTCGCTGGACATGGGTGCCTGGAGGGGGGGGGCAGAGGAGAGGGAGGGGGTTTGGTCCTGAGACCAGAGAGGTGGGAGTGGAAGGGGGTCCTCAGACCATAAAGGTGGGGGGGGGGGGGGGGGGGGGGGTCCTGAGAGAGGGGGGTGGGGGTACACACTCACTCACTCTCTGTCTCTCACATACACTCTCTCTGACACACTCTCTGTCTATCACACTCTATCTCTGTCACACACACACAGTCTCTCTGTCTCTCACACACTCTCTCACACAAACACACACACACTCTGTCTCTCTCTCTCATTCTCTCTCTGACACACACACTCCATCTCTCACACACACTCTCTCTCAAACATACACTCTGAGGAAAACCTTGCTAGCGCTCGTTTCATTTCTGACAGAAATGGGCCTTTTTTACTAGTAGTATATATGAATGGTGCCTTTTGCCTTCCTAAAGTAGATCACCTTGTCCATACCTAGTTCATGGTCCATACCTTTTGTGGATGCTGCTCTGTCTTTGTGGTGTCTCCTAGGATGCAAGAAAAAGCTCCAAATTCCTTTACTGAGGATTGAGTTATGCCTGCCAGTGTAGTGATGCTGTTGTTTCCATTCTGTGTTAAGACGGGTGACATTTTAATTAATTTATGCAATCAAATTGATATTGTGCCTATGGCTCATAATAAAACTTGATTCAGATCACAAAAGTAGAAAACTACTCCCATCATGCACAATACTTTTCTTAATCAACCAAGATTTTATTTGTTTATGAGATTTCAAGAACTGACACCTTCAATGATCATCCATCCATTAAGCAACCTGATATGAGGATGTCTTTTGTAAACCACTTAGAATTTTTTGTGATTTAGAGGGGAAGTTATCAATGTGAGCTACTGTTTAAATGGGTTATTTTACAGTTATAAATAAACAAAATAAATAGTTATAAATAGTGCCCAAATTTGGGCGCTCAAAAAATGCGCACTAAGCACTATTCTCTAAACACATCACGTTCAAGGTCTGCACTCTAGTTCATAAAATCATTCACGGAGACGCCCCGGCCTATATGTCAGACCTTATTGACCTGCCACCCAGGAATGCTAAAAGATCAGCACGCACATTCCTTAATCTCCACTTCCCCAACTGTAGAGGACTAAAATACAAACTAACACATGCATCCAGCTTTTCCTACATGAGCGCGCAGTTGTGGAATGCACTGCCACTTAACTTAAAAACAATTTACGAATGAATTAACTTTCGTAAATCCCTGAAGACCTATCTCTTCAACAAGGCATACCACAATGATCAATAACTGAAACTGTAACACATCACCACTCCACCTTCTATTCTGTATGTTCTCTTACTATATCTGCTTGCTTAATTCAATTATGTCATCCATGCTCTCTATGTAACACCAATTGTATCTTTTACTCTGGAATGGCGAATGCTATGACGGAACATTGTAAGCCACATTGAGCCTGCAAATAGGTGGAAAAATGTGGGATACAAATGCAATAAATAAATAAATGGCACTCAAAGTTGGGTGCCGTTTATAGAATATTGCTTAGCGTCCAGATGTGCACCCAATTTTAGACGTGAAAATTTATACCAACTGAAACCTGGTGTAAATCCTCGTGCCTAAATTAGACTTGGATCTCCCAAATTCCACAACACTGCGTAAAACCCTAGAAAGGCCCCTGACCTGCCCATGCCCCTCCCATGGCAATGCCCCCTTTTTAAATCCACACGTAAATATTTATGTGCACATCTTTATAGAATAACGACTATAAAGATGCACGAGTAAACTCCAATTATTGACAGCATCGATAATTGATTGTTAACTCCCAATTATCAGTGCTAATTGGCTCATTACGCAATTAAACTGCACACACAATTTGGGTGCATACCTAAATTTGTGCATGCAATTTTGGGTGCTATATATAGAATTAGGGGGTTAATGTGCAAATTAGCATGTTAACTGCTTCTCAGAAGTGTGTTGACTGGCATGGCGGTTAGTATATGCTAATTTGCGCTTCAACTCCATGTTGTGTTACAGGGTGGGAATTATGCTAAATCTGAACTACCGCCAGCACAACGCGGCTGCCAGCGGAAGTTCCTGGTTGAGTGCACGCCACTTCCAGAGCTTCAGAAATTTTTTATTTTTTTCTAGCACGTTGGTAACCTGGCGGTAATCGGGCATCGCCACTCACTGCCTGGTTACTGCAAGGTTAACGTGGGAACCCTTACTGCCACCTCAATGGATGGCAGTAAGTGCTCCACACCGAATGGCCACACGGTGAAAGCTATCTTACTGCGTGGCCATTTTTTGGGGCATTTTACTGGCTGTGGTAAAAAGTGCCCTGGCGTGTGGGAAAAATGAGCCCCACTGCTACTGCAGGGTTCTTTTTCCCGCAGCTTAGTAAAAGAATCCCTAAAGTAGCTAATTTAAGAGAATGTTTACTAAAGGAATTGACGTTAACACATATTTTAGTACTTCTTAAATGCAAATCTAATGTTATTCTTTTTGAGGGACTGTTTTATGCAGGTCGTGTGCTAATGTAGTCATTAGTGCACGTTAACTGATAGGATTTAATGCAGGAGCACTTAGAAACTCCTATCTAGGGGGTGCTAAGGGATCCAGCGTTCTCAGTTGTTATTCCGTCAGTGTCTGTTATCTAGGATGCACTAACAGGGTAATGTTTCCATGCCATGCTATGCTATGCCTTCTCCCAGAAAAATTCCCTAAAGCGTGCACTAACTGGCATATTACTGAAGGATGACTTAATGCAGTTATGCGGTAACCCTATCAGCACTTGTTATGAGTTTAACACAATTAGTAAACATACCCTTAAATAGTATTCTCTACTCAGTAGATACCAGTGAATCTCTTTTAATAGCAGAGTTAAGTGGAGTTGCATAATCGAACGGCGCGCCCAAGTTTTCCTGAGGACGTCCTCGTAGGATGTCCTCACGAAGGGGCAGGGAAACACGTATTATCGAAACAAGATGGGCGTCCATTCTTCGTTTTGATAATACGGTCAGGGACGCCCAAATCTCAACATTTAGGTCTACCTTAGAGATGGTCATCCTTAGAGATGGTTGTCCCCAGTTTTCAGTGATAATGGACACCGAAGATGCCCATCTCAGAAATGACCAAATCCAAGCCATTTGGTCATGGGAGGAGCCAGCATTCGTAGTGCACTGGTCCCCCTAACATGCCAGGACACCAACCGGCACCCTAGAGGGCACTGCAATGGACTAACTGATGCACTAACTGAATGGAAAAAGCCCTTCCTTTACCGAGTCCTTAGCGATTCGGAAAGGAACGGGCATGCATGAAGGAAATCACATGCAAATGAGCTGCTCGCTGTTAGCTCATTTGCACACGATTTCCTTCCTAAGGAGGGGAAGCCAGTGCAGAGCAGCCAAGCGTTATGCGCATATGCATGCCAAAGACAAGCTGCGTGTATAATAGCTATCTACAAGCTTAAAAAAATGCAAGTCCAGGTGAAGATGTCCAAGTGCTCGTCAGGGATGTCTTTTTTCTCCATTATGGGTGAAGGACGTCCAAGTGTTAGGCGCCTTTACTATGCCCACATTCCTGCGACAGCAGTTGAGGATGTCCAAAATGTGGATGTTTCTCTGAGAAGGATGTCCATGCCTGGATGTTTTTGTGAGAAGGATGCCTTTGTTATGCCTCTGACACCCTCTTTATTTATTTGGATTTTGGATCACAAATAGCAGCAGTGGGATTTGAACCATCCACCTCTGGATTGCAAGAACAGTGCTCTAACCACTAGGCCACTCCTCCATTCCACTCGCTTGAAATTTGGCCATCCCTGTGTGTGTGTGTGGGGGCAGTTCAGGCCGTCCAAAATGTTTGAAAGAAGGACGTCCATGCCTTCGCTATGCTTCTGCTGACACACACACACAGCATACTGCTGCGATGGACCTGAAGTACGACATTTCAGGCTGGCAAAAAAAGTTTTTAAAGTTATTTTTTTCAGGGTGGGAGGGGGTTAGTCACCACTGGGGGAGTCAGGGGAGGTCATCCCCGATTCCCTCCGGTGGTCATCTGGTCAGTTCAGGCACCTTTTTGGGGCTTGGTCGTAACAAAAAATGGACCAAGTCATCCAAGTGCTCATCAGGGACACCCTTCTTTTTTCCATTATCGCTTGAGGATGCCCATCTGTTAGGCACGCCTCAGTTCCGCCTTTGCTATGCCTCCGACACGCCCCCAGGAACTTTGGTCATCCCTGCAATGGGAAGCAGTTGGGGGATGCCCAAAATCGGCTTTCAAATATGCTGATTTGGGCGACCCTGAGAGAAGGGCGCCCATCTCCTGATTTGTGTCGCAATATGGGCACCCTTCTCTTTCGAAAATAAGCCTGATAGTCATTTTTTCCACTTAAGCACTACCTTAGCCACCATACTCCATAGTAACAGCAATTGTTTGAGTATGACCTACATCATGGTACACTGGAGCATTCAGAATTCCCTCTGTAGGTACCTGACATTCCTGTTGAGAGCCTCAGTCATTCCTAACATAGTAACATAGTAGATGACGGCAGAAAAAGACCCGCACGGTCCATCCAGTCTGCCCAACAAGACAACTCACATTTGCTACTTTTTGTGTATACCCTACTTTGATTTGTACCTCTGCTCTTCAGGGCACAGACCGTATAAGTCTGCCCAGCACTATCCCCGCCTCCCAACCACCAGCCCCGCCTCCCAACCACTGGCTCTGACACAGACCGTATAAGTCTGCCCAGCACTATCCCCGCCTCCCAACCACCAGCCCCGCCTCCCAACCACTGGCTCTGGCACAGACCGTATAAGTCTGCCCAGCACTATCCCTGCCTCCCAACCACCAGTCCCGCTTCCCACCACCGGCTCTGGCACAGACTGTATAAGACTGCCCAGCACTATCCCCGCCTCCCAACCACCAGCCCCGCCTCCCGATCTTGACTAAGCTCCTGAGGATCCATTCCTTCTGCACAGGATTCCTTTATGCTTATCCCACGCATGTTTGAATTCCGTTACCGTTTTCATTTCCACCACCTCCCGCGGGAGGGCATTCCAAGCATCCACTACTCTCTCCGTGAAAAATACTTCCTGACATTTTTCTAATATATGATGATAGCCCTTTCATTGCTGGTGATCTTTGGAGGGAAGAAAACTGACAGAGTTTCAAATGAAAGTCTATAGTGAAGACAACCAAGTATATGATAAAATTAGAATCATGCCTTGCTACTGCTGCTGATCCTGCAGTTCTTCCTCTCCCTTGTTTTCTTCCTGTTCTTCTTCTGCTTCTTCGCCTCCTTCCAGTTGAAATAGTGGCATCTCTTGCTTGCTGTGCAGTAGAAATTCTACATCATGCACTTCCATCTGGGCATTGCTCCTCCTTTCCCAAGCTCAGTACTGTGTTGTTCACCTCGCCCTCTGGTGGCCAGAACCGGTGGCTGCTGTGGACCGTCACCTGTTCCAGATTTCAGCCCAGTCCGGTCCGGCTCTTCCAGGCTGCCAGGTTTGCTTGTGCTGTTTGAGCCTGTACAGCACCCGTAGCTGCCTGGTGATTGCAGCAGCTGAGTTCCAACTGCTTCTGGGCTTATCAGCCATCTTGGAACATTTCTGCTTTGCCTTTGCATCGCGTCTAAGGCCCTGGTATGTTGGTGCGTGTTGCACTTCAGCCTAGTTTGATTCCTGTTCTAGTTCCTTGCCTGATTCTGTTTAGTTTATGTGTAGCTTAGCTTGTACTGTCCTAGTCTTGACTCTTGTTTGTATTTACTGTTTCTGGTTCTGGGTTCTCTGTGTTTCTTGTTTAGTGGCTGCCTGGCAGCTTTCAGTCTGTCTTTTGTTTTTCAGTGTTTGGTTCCCTGCTGCAGTGGCTGTTTACAGCTTTCAGTCTGGTCTGTTGGCTTCTCTTTCCCTGCCTGGCTGTCTCTGTATATTCCTCTCTCCTCTGACCCTCAGTCCTGGTTCAGCCTAGTGGGGTATCCAGTCCTGCCTTGCCTAGTAAGCCCTGCCGGCCACCTGCAGCCAGAAGCTCAACTTTTGATGAAAAGTGGCCAAGTGCAGGTGAAGTTTAAGGGTGCCTGCTCTGCTTAAGTCCTGCCTGTTTGCCTCTGCTGCAACTCCAGTCCGGAGTTCCAGTCCTATTCTGCCTAGTCTCTGGTGTGGGGAGGTTTTGCCTACCGCTCCTCGGCAGTGGCCCAAGGGCTCACAAACCAGTTTCCAGCTTTGAAAATGTGACATGTGTATTCTGACTGGTCACTCTCCTCCAGGTTTAGCAGTTTTTCTCATGCAGATGACTTCTCCAGCTGGACCAGAGTTCATCCATGGGCATTTTGAGAGATTGGGACAGACCTAAAAGAAAAGAAGGCAAGACAGGAATTATGCATGGAACCAACGGTTGTTGATGTGCAATCTTTTAACTCTGCCTATAGCCAGGACTAATCTCCCCTAGTCTTGGGGTATTCCTTAATTTTCTGCTATTGTCAATCTAATGAAAGTTGGTGGTCCTTGCTGGTAAATATGGGTCGCCTTCTCTTTCACTTGCTTCTTGTTGTCACATTATTCATGTAGGTTACTGACCTCTGGAACATTCCCATGTTGGATATATTGCTGACAATATCTTTCCATATCTCTTCTTGAAAGCAGTGGAATTGTGGGTAGTCTGCTTCCTGTAGAGTACATTAAAAGGGCAATTCTATAAACTATGTGCTTCCAGTTATGCCCATGTTATTATATTACATTACATTAAGCGGTTGTATCCACAGAAAGTTCACTGCGGATAACATTAGAAGAAATTAGGACATAACCTAACAATGACAATGCATGTCATTAGGTACAATTCAATAATTTGAGGGGCCCTTTTATTAAGCGGCGTAGGCAAACGACCGCCCAGCTACCGCATGGCCTGGGTGATAATTTCAATTTTTATGCATGTCCACTAAGCACACTGGAAATTTTCTGGTGCGTGATTCTAACCGGGCGGTAAACGACATCGTACGCATGCATTTATTTATTTATTTGTTGCATTTGTAGCCCACATTTTCCCCACCTATTTGCAGGCTCAATTTGGCTTACATAGTACCATTAAGGCGTTTGTCCAGTCGGTTGTTAACAATACAAGGTTGTAAAGTGATCGAATGAGGTATGTGTGGAGGGTCGGAAGGGATGAAGATTATGTGTTGTCCAGTACAATCATTAGGCATGTTATGTTTTGGGTGAAGAGGTTTACGTAGGATCGTTGGGGTAGGCCTTTTTGAAGAAGTTGGTTTTTAGTGATTTCCTGAAGTTCAGGTGGTCATGGATTGTTTTCACAGCTTTTGGGAGGCCATTCCATAGTTGTGCACTTATGTAGGAGAAGCCGGATGCGTAGGTTGTTTTGTATTTCAATCCTTTGCAATTTGGGTAGTGTAGGTTTAGGTATGATCTTGCAGGCCTGGCTCTGTTTCTTATTGGTAGATCTGTGAGGTCTATCATGTATCCTGGGACTAGGCCATATATGATTTTGTGGACTAGAGTGCAGATTTTGAAGCTCATCCGCTAAGTCAGTGGGTGGCAGTAAGGTCTCAGGCCCAAAATGGACACGCACCAATTTTTATTTTGCCGCATGCCCATTTTCGGTAAAAAAAGGCCTTTTTTACAGGTGCATTGAAAAATGGACCTTCGAGCGTCCAATACATTCATCTACACCAGCGCAGGTCACTTTTTGGCGCACCTTAGAAATAGTCTTCAAACCTTTCCTAAATTACTTATAATCTTTCGTCACCCTAATAGAAATAAGCAGAGAATTTCAAATAAATGCAGCTTGATAAAATAGAGAGGATGATCATTGCCTAAATACTCCAACATACTTCACATTAGGAAAGTGAAGTAAAAGCTGGTTTCAAAGAGAATATGCTTTTCAGCACAATGGCAGATTGATAAAAGGCAACATGTAGAGCAGTACAAGGCCATACAATATTTTAGAAATAGTTATGCAAAATTTAAACTGACTTTGGGCTATAATAGATAGGCTATGGGGTTCATTTTCAAAAGAGAAAAACGTCCAAAATTGGCATAAATCTGCATTTGAATGCTTTTCTCACAAAAACATCCAAATTGGTATTCTTGAAACCAATTTTATTTTCTATGAAGTCCTTCAGATGTGCGTTAAAATCATAAGGGGGCATGTCAGGGGTATATTAAGGATGGGACCTGGGTGTTCCTAACACTTGGAAGTTTTTCTGTCATAATGGAACAAAACAAAAACATCCAGGGCTATAAGTTGGACATTTTGGTCTAGATCTGTTTTATTAATCAATAAGCCACAAAAAAGAGGCCTAAATGGTTACTGGAGTGAATCAGGAATGACCTCCCCTTACTCCCCCAGTGGTCCTTAACCCCTTCCCACGCCCTAAAATGTGATTAAAAACATTACTTATTAACCTCTATACCGATGTTATACTTGGGTCCATTAGAGCAGCATGCAGGTCCCTGGAGTAATCTAGTGGTAGCTGCAGTGCACTGCAGGCTGGTGGACACCCAGGCCCATACCTCCCCCTACCTGTTACACTTGTTGAGGAAACTGTGAGCCCTCCAAAACTCACCAGAAACCCACTGTACCCACATACAAAGGAGCCAGCTCTGTGGGTGCTGTGGGTGCTTGAGCACCCCCAATATTGAGAAAATTCCTTGTATATGTCCAGGGAGGAGTTATTTCCACTGGGCTTAGCATCTCCAATAATTTTGAAAAGTTGGCTCCCATGCCCACATATAGGTGCCCCCTTCACCTATAAGGGCTATTGTAGTGGTGTACAGTCAGGGAAAGTGGGTATCAGGGGGCCCAGCAGACAAGATAAAGGAGCACTGGTCAGATGCGTACCTGGGAGCATTTATTTGAAGTCCACTGCAGTGCCTCCTAGGGTGCCCCATTGCTCTCCTGAGATGTCTGTGTGACCAGTTTACTAAGAACCCTCGAAGTGGGGGGTGGCTAGAGCCCAAAGTGTGTGTGTGTGTGTGTGGGGGGGGGGGGGAGGCAAGTTATGGCCCACCTCCCCACCACTCCCCTCGCCACAACACCACATACCTTGGCTGGCGGGGGTCCTCAATCTCGCTAGCTGAAGCATTTCTCCAGTGCTGCTTTCCTTACATTGCCTACCCTTCGTCCCCTCACGTTGCGCATGCAAGATATATTTGCATACAATGGAGGCAGTGCATGCAAATTTATGTCATGCATGTTCATTGTGGATATTTTGAAAACCAGACTGGCTTGGGGCTCCCCAAGGACTGGGTTGAGAAACCCTAGCAGCTTTACTCCTTGTGAGTGCTTCTGCCTTCTCCTCTCTCTGCCCCACACTTTCCTTTTTTTTTCTGCTTTCTTTCTCTCTTCCTGTTCCTGCTCTCCTCACTTGCATTCCCTTTAAACCCAGTGACTCTCTGATGCTCAGTTTCACCCACCTGCCCTTTTTCCCTCTCCTTTTCTTCAGTCAGCCAATAACATACAGTTAAGCCTAGCCCTAGTTTCCTGCAGCAGTTCAAAGGTACATTCTATGGCAAGAATTAGGAATTTGCAAGACAATGATGCAGCATATTTGCATAGATTTGCATGTTAGAAAATGTACATTTGTATTATAGTTAAAGTTTCTGATTTTAGATTTTTAATGATAAACACTGATAAAATACCTTAAATGACCAAAATTTAAGATAGGTGCTTATTGGATATATATCAGAAAAACTGCAAGTACTCCCGCAGCCTTCCACTAAATTGTCTTGTATCCTCCACTTAGTTTTTGTGCCTTTTCTGTGCTGATGACTTCTAAGTGACACAAACATACATATCTAATTCTACCAAAAAGGTAACCCAACAATAGTAACTTTGGTGCAAAGCAACCAATAAATACCTATATCTCATATAACAATCAGAGTACTTTCAAACATCAGTAATATGCTACAAGCATACTCTTGTTAATGGCTTGCAAACTCATCCAGGCCAACCTGAAAATGGCTGACGCAGTCCTGATTTCGCTTTGTGAAATGCATTCCTACTTTTCTTAAGACAATCAGAACTGGAACTTCATGCGTGCAAGCCATGGAACAAAGCCAGGCCTGGATCAGCGTTTCTGGGTTGACTTGGGTGAAATGGCAAACCTTAATGGCAGAGGCTGGATCACATCTGCTTTATTAACATCTGCTGTTGATTTCATGCTGCTTGATATGTCCCAAGCTGATCTCCATTCTGCTCAAGGTTTTGTTTCACTGATGATGGCTACTATACTTTCAGGTTGATAGGCCTTGCCAGTCCACACCTCCTGAGACTAGCTTTAATTCTGAATCTGTGCAAACAGCTAGTCTGAGACAGTTCCTCACATTTTAGAAATATAGTCAATCCTTTCACTTCCCTAATGCATTCTGTTACCCCATGCTCCTCTCTTCATTGGCATGGATAAGAAGCAATTTATTTGCCTTATTGGAGAGTTGCTACAATGAACAGAATAGTAATAGGGTTCAGTCGAGTTATATATGAAGGTTAAAGCAGTTATTTAGATCAGAGCAGAGAACTTAATAGCAAGGGGCCAGTCCTTAATTACCCTGCTGCTAACATTCTGTTGCTCTGAGCTAGGATTCTATAAACTGGCATGTGGGGCAAGCATGGATAGGCAGATACATATCACTGTTTGGTTCACAGCGACATAGTGGGGTTTCTGGCAGCGTGACTAGGACAATGCAAGGGTATTTGGTGCCATAGGTGAAGTTTTAGCCAACAGCCTTTTGCATTAATTTTCAGAGATTTTGGTAAACTCTTCAATTATGACCATTCTAACACCAGACTGTGATGTTGCCAGAGGTTGAGAGATGAGGCTGAGACATTAAAAAATAAAAACAGGGTTATGCTGTTCCAAATAAGTTTTAAAACATATGATGGAACCAGCTATTTGTTTAAAAGACCAGTGCCCTGATATTTAAAATCTGTGGTCGGCATTTCTTATAAACACTGGCTACGACATTTAAATTATTTAGGTATATTCAGTGACGCTACTTGGATTATGAGTGTCCCTGAATATATTTTATTTTAAAATTTTATATACTACATAAACCCAAAAGGGCAGGTAGGAATGGTGGTGGTGGTGGTGGTGGTGGTGGTGGTGGGGGGGGGGGGGGGGGGGGGGGGATGCAGGCCTGGCAGTATAGCAGGAAAGGAAGAAAGGGGGAAAAGCTGGATAAAGGGAGGGACAGGGACAAAGAGAAGAAATGCTGGACATGGAGGGGCCTAGAGACGGGCAGGAGAAGTTCTGAGAGAAGAGGACATTTCTCTGGTAAGTGAACATTATTTTGCTCTGTGCTTTGGGATCTTAAAGATTGGAGTTTAGAGGAGGAATTGTAGATATTGATAGGCATAATTAAACAAACAAACAAAACAAACAAACAAACAAACTTTATTGACTAGTCTCCATACCCTTTTCCCACTTAGTTTTAAAACTTGGACTTTGTACCACAACATTAACAGATAGCCTCTAGCAGGTACAGCAGGGCCCAATTCAGTCTTAGGGATAAAAAGGAGAGAAGCAAGTATTATCAACTAGCTTACATAGTTAAATTGAAACTTTCTCTAGAGGTAGAAACTTTTCCTATAGTTTTAAACTGAAACTTTTTCTAGAGTAAAATGGTTAAAAAGAAGCTAAAAGGATTGGCTGCTAAGGTTAGGACACTAAATCAGGCATGGACATTATTCAAAAATACCATCTTGGAAGCCCAGACCAGATGCATTCCACTTATTTGCAAAGGTGGAAAGAAGAGAAAACAATAGGTGGTTAAAAGGTGAAGTAAAAGAGGCTATTATAGCCAAAAGATTGTCCTTCAAAGAATGGATAAAGGATCCAAATGAAGAAAATAAGAAACAACATAAGCACTGGCGCAAAGCATTAATAAAGAAGGGTAAAAGAGAATATGAAGAGAAACTTGCCGCAGAGGTTAAAATTCACAGTAACAACTTTTTCAGGTACATCAGAAGCAGAAAGCCTGTGAGGGAATCCGTGGAACCATTAGATCATGAAGGAGCAAATGGCACTCAGGGAGGACATGACCATAGCAGAGAAACTGAATGAATTCTTTGCTTTGGTCTTTACGGAAGATGTGAGAGATCTGCCTGTGCCGGAAATGGTTTTCAAGGGAGATGATGCAGAGGAACTGAAAGAAATCTTGGTGAATTTGGAAGATGTACTGAGCCAAATTGATAAATTAAAGAGTAGTAAATCAACTGGACCAGATGACATACAGCCAAGGGTACTCAAAGAACTCAAACATGAAACTGCTGATCTGCTGTTAGTGTTATGTAACCTGTCATTAAAATCATCCATAGTACCTGAAGATTGGAGGGTTTCTAATGTGATGGCAATTTTAAAAAGAGTTCCAGGGGTGATCCAGGAAATTACAGACCAGTAAGCCTGACGTCAGTGCCAGGGAAAATAGTGGAAACTATTATAAAGAATAAAATTGCGTAACACATAGACAAGCATGGTTTAAAGGGACAGAGTCAGCATGGGTTCAGCCAAGGGAAGTTTTGCCTCACCAATTTGCTTCATTTCTTTGAAGATGTGAATAAACTTGTGGATAAAGGTGAGCAGGTTGATGTAGTGTATCTAGATTTTCAGAAAGCTTTTGATAAAAGTTCCTCATGAGAGACTCCTAAGAAAATTAAAAAGTCATGGGCTAGGAGGCCATGTTCTGGTGTGGATTAGGAATTGGTTATTGGAGAGAAAACAAAAGGTAGGGTTAAATGGTCATTTCTTCTTGCTAGTTAATCCCCCTCCCCATTCACCTAAGCATCCCTCTGGCCTTTGCTGTCACCTTTCCTACCTTTTGGCCACCTTAAGATTATCAGCTATAATCTTAAGGTGAAACACTAATGGAATCATTTCATTGTGAAGCTAGTTGATCATTGCTGGCATCCTCTGCAGCCCTGTAAAAAATACTGCTTCTGCTTTCAGGCTTCTTGTCAGAAACAATCACCCCCAAGTCTTGCTCTACTTTTGAGCACAGAAGTACTTCTCCTCCTAAACGGTACTGCTCCCTCAGGTTTCTGTAGCTAAACTGCATGACCTTGCATGTTTTAGCATTAAATCTTAGTTGCTAATTTCTGGACCATTCTTCTACCTTAGCTAGATCCCTCCTCATGTTATCCACACTATTAGGGGTGTCTACCCTTTTATAGAGTAGTACCAGACAAATCATACCAGACAGCCCTTCTGCAATATCACTCACAAAGATGTTAAAAAGAACCAAGCAGAGGACTGAGCCCTGCAGTACTGGTAATATCCTTTTCCTCTGAGTGAACTTCATTTACCACCACCCTCTGTCTTCTTCCATTTAACCAGTTTCTAACCAGTTAGTAACTTTTTGGTTTAGACTGAGGGCACTCAGTTTATTTATCAGTCACCTATGAGGAACTGTGTCAAAGGATTTACTGAAATTTAAGTGCACCATATCTAGCGCTCCCTTGAATCTAATTGTTTGGTCATACAGTCAAAAAAGATGATCATATTAGTCTGATAAGATCTTCTTCTAATAAAACCATGCTGCCTTGGGTCCTGCAAACTATCTGATTCCAGAAAGCTCTCTGTCCTCTGTTTTAGATGTAGTTCTATTCATTTATTTAACACTGAGGTAAGACTAATAAGCCTGTAGTTCGCAAATTCCCAGTGCAGTAGCAAGCTACAACTGGGCCCTGTGTGACTTGCCCACAATGGTGCCCCCTCATCCTTTCTTGTACTGCCCCGCCCTCCCCCACCATGATATATCAGACTTTCAGTTGTGAGTTTTGTATTTAATCAAATAGTATTTCCAGCTGAATTTTCATGAGCTTTCCATCCTCTCCCTAATTGACTTAAAAAATTTTGAAAATTAGGGGATACCCTTTTATTGGCCCAAACCTCTTTCCTCTGATCAGTATGCTGCTGTTATGCTACGCTGTCCTGACATGTGGTAGGAGATTTTGGCCTCTGAAAGCTAGAAAAAAAATGTATTATGCTAGTTCAATAAAAAGGGATCATCTTGTTTTCCATTTTTTGTTTTTATTAGGATTGAATAACATGGTTACTACACCACCTTTATCCAAAATTAAAAGTAAAATTATTTTTCTACCTTTCTTGTCCAGACGTTTAATTTTTATAATCATGTTGGTCCTAATCTTTGCTTTCCATTGTATATCTCCGTTCTACCCCTTTTCCATCCAGTGTCCCTTCTTTCTTTCCTTATCCTTCTATTTAGAATGTCCCCCCTCTCTCCCCTATCCTTCCTTCCAGCCTGTCCCCTCTCTCCCCCTATCCTTCCATCCAGAATCCCCCCTCTATCCCTTTCAATCCAGTGTTCCCTTTTTCTCCCCCCCCCCCATCCTTCCATCCAACGTCTCCCCTCTCTCTCTCCCCATCCTTCCATTCAGTGCATAGTACATAAGTACATAAGTATTGCCATACTGGGTCAGACCAAAGGTCCATCAAATCCAGCATCCTGTTTCCAACAGTGGCCAATCCAGGTCACAAATACCTGGCAAGATCCCAGAAAAGTACAAAAACATTTTATACTGCTTATCCCAGAAATTGTGGATTTTCCCCAAGTCCAATTTAATAATGGTCTTTGGACTTTTCCTTTAGGAAGCCGTCCAAACCTTTTTAAAACCCTGCTAAGCTAAGCCTCTTTACCACATTCTCTGGCAACGAATTCCAGAGTTTAATTACATGTTGAGTGAAGAAACAGTTTCTCAGGTTCATTTTAAATTTACTACTTTGTAGCTTCATCGCATGCCCCCTAGTCCTAGTATTTTTGGAAAGCGTAAACAGATGCTTTACGTCTACCTGTTCAACTCCACTCATTACAGCCAACTTCCTCTGGCTTTTTGTGATTTTTTTCTTTCTCTATTGTGGTCTAATTATGGAGCTAAAATATTTTGATTAATTTTTGTCTTTTCTTTCATATTATTTGTATTTCCTATTTGAGCTTCTTGTTTTGTTCAAATAAGTTTTATTGAAGTCATATTTTGAAATTAATAATAATAAAAAAGAAACTAATTATATAACATATGCAGTGGGACTTAAACCAGTAACCTCTGGATTTCTGGTCTGGTTTGCCCCAGTGATGTTTCAGTCAGCCCCGCCCATACACCTCCCATACTCTACTCACATGAACACCTGATTGCCACTTACGGAACAATGCTTAATCGCTTTGCTGCCTCTTATACACATACTGTAACTGTACACAGCCATGAAAGTGCTGGTATTCTGTACATATATGCACATGAGGCATGTAAATTCAAACGCCCAGTTATAGACTTGCCCCTAATCTGTGTTCTAGTTGCATGCTGAAAAATGAGCACTAAAACTTGACTCTAATTATAGCACACAGCTAGGAGACAGTGTTCAAAGCCATTTACATACATAAATATCAATATAAATAGGCACATTGTCCTGGCTAATAATTGGCCGCTCTCAGTTTGGCTAACAGCATGCACATCATGCCTGAGGTTCACAACTTGCATTCTTCTAGCTGCTTTTAAAAGCAGTTTTCTGCTGGGTGCATTTAGGTCAGGGGTGGAAAGTGCACATACCTGACATTTTCAAAAGCATGTGCACTATTTTTCCCTTCTCAGTTGCTCATGCAATAGTAGACAGGAAAGAACATGGGCAGTTTAGAGACTTGTGCTTTTCATGAATTTTTAAAGGAAAAGTACACGTTTATGTTGTTATGTTTCTAGCCTAACATAATGCAAGGTGTTGGTGCTTTTTAAGAATAGGTATGTTGGTTCTAACTGATCTCATGAACTCTGAGCCACTGCTGACTCAGTCCATCAAATCTTATTAGCAGCAGGTAGAAAGTCAAATGGATTTGATCTATTTGATTGAGCCAGATTGAGGTTTATGAACTGGAAGCAGTAATCCAGGTCAAGTTTACCACATTCACTTGAATGATCTATACCCTCTGTAACACTCTGGATCAGGAAGATAAATGATGGGATTATATTCTCCTGTATGGATTTGTATCTAACATTTTTATTGGCTATCTGCCAACAACCTACAAGAGAAATTAATCTATGTAATAAACATTGCTGTCCCTCCAACTTCAGGCTTTGACTACAGAAATACCAGTGACCTTTGTGAAATGCATTGCAGATCTCAAAATGGATTGACCCAAATGGTAGTAACCCTGCTAGAGGTATGTATGTACAGATTAAAACGTAGCCCATGTGTTCAGCTGTACACAGGCTTTGCAGCATAAAGAACAACACAGAGCAGACCAGCAACTGTAGAAAAGTACAATTTATTAAAAAAAAAAAAAAAAGCACCAGACTTGGCCACATTTCACCTCAACAGGCTGCATTAGGGGTAGGGCTATTAATTTGAAAATATATACATACATAAATACCAAGTGCATCTGAATGTAACTCGCTTTGAGCTACTACCGAAAAAGGTGTGAACAAAATCCAAATTAATAATACTAATAATAATGATATATAATTAAAATGGTATCAATAATAAATAATGAACAATCACAAAAAGCAAATAAATATGAAATAAAAAAACATAGTTTAGACTTACAAAAATATGTGACCATACTATTTAAAAGTACAGAAATGTGTGGCATGAAAATGAAAATTATAAATATGTACTTGTGAGAAGGGTGTAAAAGAGCCCAGATAGCGGCAGAATAACACTGATATATTGAACAACAGCTCATATAAACATTTTTATGACACATGTTTCTGTACTTTTAAATAGTATTGTCACATATATTTTGGTAATTCTAAATAGTATGGTTATTTAATTTCATATTTATTTGATTTTTAGGATTATTCATTATGTATTATTGATACCATTGTTAGGGGTGCTTTTACTAAGGTGTGCTGAAAAATTGCCTGCAGTAGTGTAGACGCATGTTTTGGGCATGCACAGAATTATTTTTCAGCGCACCTACAAAAAATGCCTTTTTTTTGTGAAAACAGACGTGAAGCAAAATCAAAATTGCCGAGCGTCCATTTTGGGTCTGAGACCACACTGCTAGCCATTGACCTAGTGGTAAAGAATACAGACAGTAAAGACCTACGCACGCCAAATGCCACTTGGTGCGTGTCTGTTACATGCCCCTGAATAAAAAATATTTTTTAGACGCGTGTATCGGATGCGCACCAAAAATGAAATTACTGCTAGAGCCACATGGTAGTCGGGTGGTAACTCCATTTTGACGCACGTTGGATGCACGTAGGTGCTTACATGGATTAGTGAAAGGGTACATTTGTTTTTTAATTATAAACGATCAAATTAACAGCCCTACCCTTGATGCAGCATGAGGCAAAACGTGGCCATGTTCTGTGCTTTGTTTGAATAAGTTGCACTTTCCTACATTTGCTGGTCTGCTCTGTGCTGTTTCCTGCTGTGATTGTTTGCAGATCACTGCCTCAATGTACTTCTTTACAGCACAGAGTGCACCGCTAAAGCTACTGCTGTTCTCTCAGTGGGGTTGTGCTCATGTTTATCCAGGGTTTAAAAACTAATTATCTACAGGCTGCCAAAAGTAAGGGTCTGAGATGATTCACGCTAGGTGATAATTGTGCATGTAGTTACTGTTATAGAATACTAGCATATATTAGCAGCTATGTGCCAACATTTACCTGCATCTGCTTATATCATAAGAATGGCTGCTGCAAATGTCTGCGACTCAATTTTACAATCGTGCATGTAACAGTTCATAAAATCATTCACGGTGAGGGCCCCGGTCTATATGTCAGACCTAATAGACTTACCAACCAGGAACACAAAAAGGTCAGCACGCTCATTCTCGAATCTCCACTACCACAGCTGCAAAGGACTTAAATATAAATCAACATATGCATCCAGCTTCTCCTACATAAGCATGCAACTATGGAATGCACTACCAAACGTCATTAAAAAAAATGCACGACCTAACAAACTTCCAAAAATCACTAAAAACCAACCTGTTCAAAAAGGCATACCACCATGATCCATCCTAAATACTAAACAATGAAACTCTACCAAAATCAGACAAAAACCGAATTCTTTACACTTGACTGCTTCATTGACTCTGTCACTAATGAACTCTAATGCACCACCACTCTATCTCTCATGCCGGAAACGAACTTTCTATACTTGACTACTTAATTTACTCTATAATTTACTCTATCATGTATGAACTTTAATGCAATACCACTTTGTATTTCTCATCCTGGAAATGGCAATCGCCACTACGGCATAACTTGTAAGCTGCTACTCTGTTTGACAGCTCACCTGCATCTGATACACATCCTTTAGGAGATTTGCCTTCCTGACCCGCAGAGTGTTGTATAGTTATATAATTACTTCTTACAGGGACTTTTGAAGCAGGCCTCTGTGGCTGAAACACGATTCGTGTTGAGTTTCATTTTATCCTGAATAAAGCTTCTGATGTGAACTTTTTTAGTCCATTGGATGTTTTTGTTCTGCATCATCCTTCATGTCACCCCACTCTGTGTTTATTTTTCTGACCCAATCATTCCCCTCCCCTGCCAATGCACACATACCTAGCAGTTCTGCACCACACAATTTGCGCACTAAGGGGGTCTTTTACTAAGCCATGGTAGCATTTTGAGCTCATGGTAGAAATCAGTTGGCGGTAAACGCTGAGATGCCCATAGGAATATAATGAGCATCTCGGTGTTTACTACCAGCTGATTTCTACCGTGAGCTAAAAACGCTACTGTGGCTTAGTGAAAGACCCTCTAAGGTTCCAAATTATCAAGTGAGTATAATTGCAAATTAGTGACACTTAGCACCAATTAACATCAATTATTGGTTATTTGTACCAACTAGCAGCTAATTTATCAGTTCAGTTATGCGCATAACTTTAGGTATTCTATAACCTGTACGCACAAATTTGTGTGCTAACCACCATATTCTGTAAAAGTTGCTAAAAATTGTGTGTGCAAATTTGGGCGCACGCCCAATTTGTGTGTGCAATTTAATTGAATAACGAACTAATTCTCACTGATAATTGGCTTTTTAAGAAGCAATTATTGCCACTAATTAGATTTAATTGAAAAGTACATGCATAAATATAGACACAGGATCCACATCTAAATTTTATGGGTGTGAAAATGGGTGGGTCATGGGCAGATCGGAGACATTCCTTTAAGTTATGTGTGTAGTTAGAGAATAGGGGCATCCATGCCTAAATTTACATGTGGGTGTTTGCACCATATTTTAGTTGTTCCAAATGGCTATGCCTTCATTGGACCCTACCTGTCCTTCCAACTATCGCCCCATCTCCCTCCTCCCTTGCCTTGACTTTCTTTCATCTCAAGCTATTCTTGATCCACTTCAATCTGGCTTTCGCCCCATTCATTCAACTGAAACAGCGCTTGCTAAAGTCTCCAATGACCTGTTCCTGGCCAGATCCAAAGGTCTCTATTCTATCCTCATCCTTCTTGATGTATCTGCTGCTTTTGACACTGTTGATCACAGCCTACTCCTTGATACGCTGTCCTCACTTGGATTTCAGGGCTCTGTTCTTTCCTGGTTTTCTTCTTACCTCTCCCATCGTACTTTTAGTGTATACTCTTGTGGATCCTCCTCCACTTCTATCCCACTGTTGGTTGGTGTACTTCAGGGATCTGTCCTGGGACCTCTTCTTTTCTCCATCTATACTTCTTCCCTTGGTACTCTGATCTCATTTCATGGTTTTCAGTATCATCTTTATGCTGATGACTCCCAGATCTACCTCTCCACACCAGAAATCTCAGCAGGAATCCAGGCAAAAGTATCAGTCTGCCTGACTGACATTGCTGCCTGGATGTCTCACCGCCAACTGAAACTAAACATGACCAAGACTGAGCTTCTTATCTTTTCCCCTAAACCAACCTCTCCTCTTCCATTCTCTCATCCTCCCTTTCTCATCAGCTCGTAACCTTGGGGTCATCTTCGACTCCTCTCTCTCTCCTTCTCTGCACATATTCAGCAGACTGCTAAAACCTGTCGTTTCTTTCTCTATGATATCACCAAAGTTTGCCCTTTCCTTTCTGAGCGCACTACCAGAACCCTTATCCACACTCTTATCACCTCTCGCTTAGACTATTGCAACTTGCTTCTCACAGGTCTCCCATTAGCCATTTCTTCAATCTGTTCAAAATTCTGCTGCACAACTTATATTCCACCAGTGTAGCTATGCTCATATTAGCCCTCTCCTCAAGTCACTTCACTGGCTCCCTATCCGTTTCCGCACACAGTTCAAACTCCTCTTATTGACTTATAAGTGCATTCACTCTGCAGCTCCTCAGTACCTCTCCACTCTCATCTCTCCCTACACTCCTCCCCGGGAACTCCGTTCAATGGGTAAATCTCTCTTATCTGCACCCTTCTCCTCCACTGCTAACTCAACCACTCCTTTTATCTTGCTGCACCATATGCCAGGAATAGACTTCCTGAGCAAGTACGTCAAGCTCCACCTCTGGCCGTCTTCAAATCTAGGCTAAAAGCCAACCTTTTTGATGCTGCTTTTAACTCCTACCCCTTACTCACTTGTTCAGTATCCTTATTTTACCACCCCCACCTTAGTAATTCCCTTATCTCTTATTTGTCCTCTTTCTCTGTCCTAATTAGATTGTAAGCTCTGTCGAGCAAGGACTGTCTCTTCATGTTCAAGTGTACAGCGCTGCGTACATCTAGTAGTGCTATAGAAATGATAAGTAGTTGTAGTAGTAGTGATTCATGGGCATAAGCGCTATTCTATAAGCTGCACGTAACTTTAAGTGCGTTTTGTAGAATAGCAGGTTTTTTGTGCTGATTTTTTTTGGCGCCATATATAGAATTTACCCCAAGCGTAAAATTGGGCACTTAAGACTATAGAATGAGGAGGCATATGTGCATTTCTGTTTGCAAGAGCTGGATGACATCAATTTTTATATCAAAAGCACTATTCTCGTGTGTTGTTTTGTTAGGAAATAAGTCACAGATGTTGTTTGAACCTAAACAGCTAGCTGAATTTCTTGTGTCTAGCGAAGAGGCTAGGATCCAAGTATCTGTTCCACAATCCACCAAGGTTGGCTGGTAGGTGTCAAAATAGAAAGCACCTTGTCTAGTTTAGTATATATTTCCTTACCGTTATTTTTGTAATTTTTGATTTTATTTTGTAATTTTGGTCAACAATATAAATATTAATTACCTTAGTCTTGGTGGTCTGTTGTTGATGTGATGTTTCTTTATGTCACAATAGTATTATTTGTGATTGTTAATGTGAAATAATGTTATAAAAATAAAGTAACCTCCCACCCCCCACAATTCAGTTTTATGGTTAGATAATTCACCTAATAGTAAACACAAGCAATATTTTTATAGTCCTACTTTCATCTTGTTTGGAGTTTTGGTTCTGTTTTGAGAAATTATTCATGTTTATCTTTTTTTTGTTATAATTTAAAATTTTAGCAAATAGAACCGTTAGGAAGGATACTTACCCCCCTGTTGACTGAGTTGCGCGGCAATGCCGACACAGCCAATTGAAGGACCCTTTTACAAAGCGACGGTAGGGCTACTGCATGTGTAGCGTGTACCAAATCGATAGTATCATCTGGTTAGTGCGCCCACCCGGCAGTAATTTCAAAATTGGGGTGCGCTGTTTCCCGTGGTAGAATATATGTTTCTATTTTCTACCATGGGGGGGGGGGGGGCATTCCCAGTGGTAATTGGCAGTGTGGCCACATTGACGCGCGCTGCATGACTTCCGTGTGTGTAGTGTGTGAGCCCTTACCACTGGGTCAATGGGTGGTGGTAGGGGCTCAGGCAGTAAATAGCTGTGTGCTACTTTTAATTGTAGTGCATGGCCATTTACTGCCCTCATTAAAAAAAGGAAAAACAAAAGAGCAGATCGATAAGAGAGAAATATCAATTTATTATATTTGTGACTTATCCGCTATACTGTTTTTTTCAATAACCCTTTGAAGATATATGCTTCCACAATTTCTGGACATGTGAGTTTATGATATACTTCATCACATTCATTTGTTTTTTTATATTTATTTTGCAATTTTTTAATATCCATTTTAAATTTTTGATGATTATTTGTATTTTTCCAGTTTATACAGCGATACTAATATTTCCTCGACTGTAAAGGAATATTATATAGGTGGGTGTCTTGTATGTTTATCTAATTCCTGATTTAATATGTTGAAACCACGTTTGGAACTGCTCCCATTTATCCTCTTGTTCCTCGTACTCTCCTTCACCTCTTTTTTCTCTGCCATTTTCTGACGGCCGTGGCTGCGTGGCATCCGCTTCCGCCCTCTTGTCTCCTGAATTCATTTCTGGCGCCGGCTCTCGCTGTGGATATATGAACGCCGCTAATTTGGTTATTTTGGGCTTCAAATCTGACATCCCTGATAGCGCGTGATTTTCACTTCTCGGTTGCGCTTCCCCGATTCGTCCGATGGCTCAGACTGCCGCTGATTTTTTCTTTAGTTTAGGCTGGAGATCGGGAGCTCCGCTCTCAGAGTGCCATTGCGGAGCGTGACGTCACTTCTTCTATTTAATTTATTTAGATTTTGCTCACACCTTTTTCAGTAGTAGCTCAAGGTGAGTTACATTCAGGTACTCTGGATATTTCTCTGTCCCAGGAGAGCTCACAATCTAAGTTTGTACCTGAGCCAATGGAGGGTTAAGTGACTTGCCCAAGATCACAAGGAGCAGCAGCGGGATTTGAACCGGCCACCTCTGGATTGCAAGACCGGTGCTCTAACCACTAGGTTTTTGTTTATGTTTGAACAGTGATAGGAAAGTGAATTCTGAGTATGCGGTGGGAGCTGATGCCTGAGCAAGTGAGTGAGTGAGTGAAGATATAAGAACAGAGGGATCCTTTTACTAAGCCATGGTAAAAAGTGGCCTGTGGTAGTGTGGGTGCATGTTTTTAGAGTGTGCTGTGCTATTTTTTTTACTGTGGCTGGGAGAAAAGTCATGTTTAAAGGGGCAATAAATGGCCATGCACTAAAATTAAAAGTACTGCATGGCTATTTACTGCTTGAGCTCTTACCACCACCCATTGACTATGTGGTAAGGGCTCATATGCTACATGTGCAGTACTCACGCAGCATGCACCAATGTGGGTTCTGCCGATTACTGCTGGGAATGCCTCCCGTGGTAGAAAATAGAAAAATATTTTTTACCGTGGGAAGCAGCGTGTACCAACTTCAAAATTACCGCTAGATGTGCATGCTACCTGGGCGGTAGTGTCGATTTGGCGCATGCTACACACGCGGTAGCCCTATTGCCTCTTTGTTAAAGGGCCCCAGAGAGTGGGAATGGGCCTGCTTGATTTGTGGCATATTAAGCAGTAGTTGGTGAGAGAATGGAGTCGCAGGAAGGAGGCTAACATCAATTTTTGGTGGCTTTTACAGAATTAGGGGATATATATTTAGATTAAGTTTCTATTCAACAGGCCTAAATTGATCATATAGCTGATCCCTATAGTGGCTGAATAGCAACACTACATAGATAATATTTTGATGTCACTTTCATGCCGTCCTGTCACCACCCCACCATGATGCAGATAGTATCGGGATCGTTTGATGTATTTTCAGTTCAATACTATCTGTACAGTGACTGAAAGGAGACTGATGGAGAAGTTAAATATTTACCAGACACTGGTAAACATACAGGGGGTAATTCTATAACTCCACGCTAAAAAGTAGGCATCCAAATTACGCGGGCTCTTATGGAACTTCCAGAGGTATGAAATTTTAGAACTACTATGATGGTAGTCAAAAATAATTAGAAAGACAAACCTTTGCTAGCCAGAAGATGGAAGGCAGAGGAAAGATAAAAATAGCTATCCTGGATTGTTCTGCTCTCCAGTGTAACTAAGGCTTGTAATCCTAGGGGTTTATAAATTGTGATTTTAGGTGTTTATTTTCCAGCCAATTAGGGGTTATTTGAAAGTACTAAGCAACAGTGTTTATCCTACTGCTGGGTACTTTTTCCAATGGAATGAAATATTTGCATTTGTGTCACTTAAGAGTCATCAGTGCAAGAAAAGGCACAAAAACTGAGTAGAGGGTGCATGAATGTTTCTCAACTTCTTCAAGCCAAGTACCCCCTAAGTCAAACAAATTTCAGCCAAGTATCCTGAGCTCTGATCTGTCTCTCTCCCCTTGACATGCAGTATCTCTTTGTTCTCTCGTTCTGCCTCTGTGTGTGTGTGTGTGTGTCTCACTCTCTATCCCCCTGCCATGCATCACCTCATCACTCTCTCTCTGTATTTCTCTCCCCTGCCATGCAACACTTTCTCTCTTCTCTCTCTCCTCCTGCCATGCTGCATCTCCTCTCTCTCTTTCAAACTCCCTCTGTCATGTAGCATCTCCTCTCTCTCTCTCCCTCCCTCCCTGCTATGTCACAGCTCCCATGTCTCTTTCTTCTTGCCATACCATGTTTCCTCTGTCTTTTTGCTCTCCCTCTGCCATGCAGCATCTCCTCTTTCTTTCCCTCTGCCATGTAACATTTCGTCTGTCTCTTTCTCCTTGCCATGCAGAATTTCTTCTCTCTCTTTTTTCCTCTCTCTATCCCCCCTTCTACAGTGCAGCCTCTCTCCTCTCTGTCTTCCTTGCCCCTGAAATGCAGCATCTCCTCTCTCATTGTTCTCTCCCTCTGCCATGCCACATCTCCTTTTCTTTGTGTTTCTCTCCCCCATGCCATGCATCTCATCTCTCTCTCTCCCCATCCTGCTTCTCTTCTCTCTCTCTCCCCCCATGCCATGCAGCATCTCCTCACTCTCTCTCTCTGAGCCCCTATCAACGAGCATTGCCTTCTCTCTCTTGCTGTTTCTCTTCCCTCCATTCAGCATCACCTCATCTCTCTCTCTCCGTCTATCTTCTCTCTTTCTTTCTCCCATCCAGCATGGCTCTCTCTCTCTCTCTTTTCCTCCCTCTTGCTTACCCTCATGTTGCCTTCCTGGGTCAGTCGTGGTGGCAGTAGTAGTGGAAAAAATATCAGGAAAGACATGTAGGACTGTTTCCCTGCACATACCACTGATAGCTGTGCCAGTCCTGCTCTCTCTGATGAACATTTCCTGCAGTGGAGTGGTGGGGCTGAAAGAGCTAGAAGTGGCGCACACCGGGAAACGGTCCTGTGTGTCTTTCCTGTTTTTATTGTTCATATTGCCACCGCAGACTTGAGAAGACAGCGATCCCAGTGGTGGTGGCAGAGGTTGAGAGGAAAAGGTTGCTGTTGGTGTTGGGGAGGCAGTGATTCTGGTGGCTGTGGCAGCAGGAGACAGAGGAAGGTTGCGGTTGGGGCAGGGGAGGTGCTGCATACCCCCTTGTTTATGTTTCATGTATGCATACTATCCGCCTCATAATCGAAAGTGAAAGACGCCCATATTTCGACCCAAATTGGGAGATGGGTGTCCTTTTCCTGTGGGCGTCCAAATCGGTATAATTGAAACCCAATTTTTGGCGTCCTCAACTGCAGTCTGTCACGGAGATGAACAAAGATCACGGGGGCGTGTTGGAGGCATGGCGAAGGTGGGAATGGGGCGTGGTTATCGGCCGAGCAGAGATGGGCGTCTTTAGCTGATAATCGAAACAAGAAGGGTGTTTTTGACAAGAATTTGGTCCGCTTTATTTGGACCCTTTTTTTTCAGGTCCAAGACACAAAAAAGTGCCCCAAATAACCAGATGACCATTGGAGGGAATCGAGGATGACCTCCCCTGACTCCCCCAGTGGTCACTAACCCCCTCCCACCAAAAAAACCCCACTTTAAAAACTTTTTTTCCCAATCTGTATGCCAGCCTCAAATGCCGTACCCACCTTCATGACAGCAGAATGTGTTCTATCCTCTGACAGCCTTTCCCTGGTTCTGATGTGGGTCTCGGGTGAGTGTGACACCTTTTGGGCACCGCAGAGTCACATCAGCAATGCATTGTGGTGGGTGTAGGGTATTAGGCTCCGTGATTCCACTAGCTTGTGTTAAATGCTCATGATGTTGGTAGTTGGTAGGCTCTACTCCCATGGTGCTTTTCCCTCTGCTTACTGGGTCAAAGTGTGCCCTGTTATGTTTCCGGTAGTCCATGAGGTAGTGGCCATTTTTGTAAGACAGTTGTTGTGCCAAGGTTATACAGCAGCAACAAGTCCTGTCCCTGGAGCACTTTTAGTGGGTACTGCAGTGCATTTCAGGCAGGCAGACCCAGGCCCTTCCCCCCCACACCTGTAACACTTGTGGTGGTAAATGGGAGAAATCCACTGTACCCACATGTAGTTGCCCCCTTCACCCCTAAGAGCTATGGCAGTGTTGTACATTTGTCCCTCCCATGACCAAATGGCTTGGATTAGGATGTTTCTGAGCTGGGCGTTTTTAGTTTCCATTATCGCTAAAACCCCCCCCCCCCGCCCATCTCAGAAAGGACCAAATCCATGGCATTTGGTCCGTCCAAACCGTATTTTTGAAACAAAAGATGGACTCCCATCTTTTTCAAAAATACGGTTCGTATCGCCCCATCGCGGGGATGTTCTCGAAGATGTACGTCCTTAAAGATGGATGCCCCTTTCGATTATGCCCCTCCACGTGTTGGGAATCTAAGGGAAACAAGACGTGTTGAGGAGTGATAAGAGAGTACTAGGGGAAGTGGTGCTTTTATGGTATTTATCCAGTCAACACCCTATTTTCATTGTTTTACATTAGGGTATTTTGTTGATGTTTGTAAGTTTGTCCAGTGTTCGGTTTATTTATTATTATATTATTTTGGTCTTTTGTACTTTTTCATGCTTCATTTCCCTCATCCCTATTATGAGGGTGCATTATGCAGATTTCATGTGGGCAGCAGATTCTTTTCATTCTCTCATACAGTTTTAGTTTTTTTGCTAGATTAGAAATTTGTAATAATAATAATAATTACAGATACCTTTTCCCTGTTCTAATCTTTCCCTAACTATGACCTGGATCTCTCCGGCCCTACAGGCAACAAAGGTCTCACTGAAGACCTGTCCAAGACCCCGCCACTAGCATAACCAGATGACTGATTTAGGATAGGCCAGAGCCCAAAGTGGGTTGGCCCAAACATTTGTCTCTGCCCCAGCCCTCCTCGCCCCCTTCCTGTGCCCCCTTAAAAAGAAATACCTGAGCTGGTGGTGATCCCCAAGCCCTGCAAACCAAAGACCTCCTATCAGCTCAAACACTTGCAACCTGGGCAGCCGGCCTCAGTGTTCCCAAGTTACCACCACTTGCATGAGCGGTCTGGGGCACAATTAGGGTGGAGTGGCAACTTAGCTGGTTAGTGGCAGTTTTCAGTCCACTAATCAGCTAAGTAACTCATAAAATTAGGACAGCAAAAGCTGACCTAACTTTGGGGTCCTTTTACAAAGGCGCAGTAAAAAGTGGCCTGCAGTAGTGTGGGCACATGTTTTGGATGCGTGCTGGGCCATTTCTTTACCGTGTCTGGCAAATTTTTTTTTTTTTTTAAATGGGCCGGGAAATGGATGCATCAAAATTAAAATTAGCGCATGCCTATTTAAGGCCTGAGCCCTTAACACCACCCATTGACTTGACAGTAAGGGCTCATATGCTACCTGTGCCTTTGTAAAAGGGTCCCTTTATGTGGTGAATTAATGGACACGGGGTTAACTGCCATGTTGGTGGTCATAATGGACCAGAGTTAGTTGAGCCCATGGCTAGAAGTGGCAATATTAGGGGTCTATATTCAAACCATGGTGGTAAGTGACTGGCAAGCTGCATCCGGCTACGAGCTGAACTAACCTTAGATATTTAATGCCTGGGCATGCACAGCTTCTGGCATTAAATTTCTGGGTATGACCTCCGACCTGGCAGTTAACTCTGCCCCTGGCCCACCCCTAACCTATCTAACTGATTAAGTGCTGCTGAAAATCAGGTGCCAGCTCATTCAGCAGGGCTTAACCAGCAGGAGCCTCTCCTGCCCTGTGAACCTTTTTGAATATCGACCCCTTAGCCTTTTGCTGACCTTCTTCTCTCTGATTTTATTGTGATGTTTTGGGTTCTTGTACGGTAGATGGCATTTGCAGGGTGAATGATGTTTTCTGTGGAGAAATGGGAACTGTCTCTTTAAAAGCAGTTTTGCCATCAGAAAGATTTTGTCATGTTTCCCTGATGTAGTGTGCCATACATTCAAATGTCACAGTTTTAGAATTCATACCATGGAAAGAAAAGAAAAGTAAAATGACAACATTTTCCCATAGACTAAAAAAAGAACCACATGCTTACAGCAAGTGATCTCCTACAGATATTCCAGCCCCTAGTAGAGCACATACAAAAATAAAATGAGAACCATTTTTTTCCAATGAACTGTTCTGCTGGAATTGTTCATATTTCTAATTCTGAATGAATTTTCTTTGGGTGTTTTTGAGCAGGCTTTCATTCTTACACAGTTGGTGAGGGTTATTGGGCCCTTGAGTCAGGCTGTTGTGACTGTTTAGCTCCATGAACAACCAAAAGTCCTCATTATACCATCTATTTCAAGTGTTGAAGGTTATAATAATGGAAACATACTATTATTTTGTTTAAGTTAATTCTGAGTGTAAGTAATTTGTGTGGGGAATGTCTTCCTTCTCCTGTTCTTCTGTGCTTTTTTTGCTTTTCAAGCTGCCTGGGTCAGATGTTATGAATAAGTTGCTTGCAAATTCTGACCAGGGGCCCTGCGTACGAAAGTGCAAAGTGACTTGCACTTGGCATGAAAAGTTGTTTCTAATTTGAGATTATTTCATAATCTTTTTTCCCTTTTTGTAATTATTATTATTTGTACAAGTGTTATGCTTGGTTTGTTAATAGAAGTGCAATAAAAAGACATTATTGCATGCCCGATTTTGCATTACTGAGCTGTTTTGCATGATTTTGCAAGGCAGCAGTTCAATGCAATATTTACATAAACTTTTGGGGGAAGTATGCTTTGCATGAAAGTTTACTACTGTGACGTGCACTTTTGCTAAATGACTTTGCAAAGGTTGCACTTTACGCAAAAATAGCACAAAATGCCTGTATTTTGGTATTTTTGAGAATTTCTAGGTGTTTGTACCTCAATAAGGGGGATTTCAAGTTCAAAACACAAAGGAAATTATTGACAAATCTAAGAAATACAAAGCAGCTGACAAACTCTCATCAGAAGACTATTACTTCATGGGGGGGGGGGGCCCTTTTACTAAGCAGTGGTAAGCCCAATGTGGGCTTACTGGGAGCCAATTTGGAGCTACTGCTGGCCCAGTGTGGGCACTGCCAGTAGTTATAGCCCCAGCGTATGCCATTTCCCATGCTACAGAAAATCACACCTGATTTTCTAGTGCAGGGTTACCCGGTGGTAATTGGGCAGAGTGTCGCAGGGTTTGCGTGGGAACCTTTACCGCCACCTATTGCACGGCCACTTGGTAAGAGCAATCTTACCACATGGCTATGTCTTTTTTCAGCCTTTTAACCCACTGTGGTAAAAAAAAAAAAGCATCAGCACGTGGCAAAAACGGCTCCCGCCGCTAGCGCATGGCCATTTTTACCGCAGCTTAGTAAAAGAGCCCCTGGATTTCTACAGATGCAGGTACTGGAGATGAAGTCCTATCACCCCCCCCCCCCCATAATCCCCTTAGTGGATATTAAGGTAGTTAATTGTACAGAATCGAAAACTACATATTTATGAGACCTATATTTAACTACGTATTTACATGGAAACTATAAAAAAATATATAAAGTTTCCATTTGTTGAACAGCAGGATGTAATAGCAGATATTGTCTGATGATGATGATGATGGATACTTATAGTCTACTTTATCCCTAAATATAGGTTCAAAGTAGATAAAAACAATAAAATACTGACATTAATCAGAGATATACAATATAAGCCCACAAAATTGAAGTGAATTGGAAGTTTCATAACAAAGATTTTGGGAACAAATACATTTCCAAATTCAAGATGTTGTGTGAACATGTGTGAATATCTACTGGCGATGTTTTCCAAAATTTCACTGATAAACACATAAAAGAATTCTCATAAAAGGTTTTACATTCGAGTCCCCTAACGGAAGGAAAACCTAACATAGAACAATTATATGTACAAGGATCTTTATAATTATTCAACAAACAGATTAAAGAGGTCAATTCTGCTGGACAAGATCCTTCTAAAAGTTTAAAAACTATGCAGCAAACTTGAAATAACACATGTGCCTTCACAGACAATCAGTGATGTCCAATAAAAAGAGAAGAATAGTGCGAGGATCACCGTAAAGGACTCCAAGATATAAGGTCACCAAACAGATAAAGAAGAATCCAATAAGACCTATATGGAAATATAATGTTTGATTTCTTACAGAATATTTCAAAACATTTTTTCAAAAAAGCAAGGAAAAGACCTCAAAACACCCGACCGCTTACTTTCAATTTTCAGCGGCTTTAACTGGGGGCGTGGTGTTCATCACTGGTCATAAAAACCTTGCTTAGAACAATTATTTCAATTTTTCAATTTTATTTTCAAAAGTAATTTTATTCTTTAACCGAAATTTTTTTTAATATTCTCAATGCTAACTTCAAATTTTGTTTGATTTGAAGAACCTTTACTAATTCTTTATGAGACACTATGAAGCAGCTATTTTCACAAATAAAGTAAGGTCGAGCACTTATCTGTTGCCCGACAGCGGCCCCATCCGTTTCACTTGCAGGCTTTTTCAAGGGCTGTGCTTCGACAAAAAAAGGATTGAAATTTTTTTCCTCGCTCTTATTGTGGTCACAACTTAATGGTTTGAAGCAGCAGGGTTCAAACTCAGCCTTCAGGGAATGGTTGCGGTGGCTGAACCTTCAACTCTGGATTCATAGAATGTTCTGTCCTGGGGGAATCAACTGGTCCTCCTGTCTCTAGGCACTGCATCTCCTGAGCCAAGGCACTGCACAAAATGATCCATCATGACTCTAAGCAGCAAAGAGGGGGCTCTGAGACAAAAATCCTTGCCTTGCCCTTCCTTTTAACCATTGCAGAACATTTTAGAACAAGCTGGCAGTGTCTAAGTAAACTTGAGGTACAGCAGCTATTTTGGATTCCCTCATAAAATTTAAAGGGCCCTGTACCTTGAATCGGAGGTTATCTCTGAATCCTCTCCCTTGAGGGGACCTCAAATCTGTGGTGGCCCAGTGGGTCCAACCCAACTATCCCAGCCCCGGTGTGGAGCTAAAATGTAATCAAGTCCTCCTTGAAGCCCTGCCTCTTTCCAAATCGCACATCTTTCAGCCCCACCCCACCCCCTGCATTACCTGACACCCTCACCGACATCCCAACTCATTCCAAGGGTCCAGTGGGGAAAGAGCAATGGATACAGAAGTAATTCCACTTGATTTTGCCCTGGTGGCTGCCTGCTTCAAAATAGTGCTACTGTTCTCCTAGTGGTAGACTTGAGGTACTACAATTAGAAATCAGATTGCCAAATAAAGGGCATCTTTTACGCGTGTCTGAAAAATTATTCTTATTTTCGGACACGCGCAATGGGTGCGTGCCAAGTGGCATTTGACGCGCATAGGTCATTACTGCCTGGTTACCGTGTGAGTCTTTACCACTGGGTCAATGGCAGGCGGTGAGGACTCAGACCCAAAATGGACGCAGGACAATTTTCATTTTGCCGCACGTCCATTTTCGACAAAAATTTAAAAAAGGCATTTTTTGCAGGTGCGCTGAAAAGTGATTCTGCTCGTGTCCAAAACACGCGTCTACACTACCACAGGCCAGTTTTCAGCGCACCTTAGTAAAAAGACCCCCCTAAAGTCTTAGATTTGGTGTTACCATGAGCATACATGCCAGTAGTAACTGGCAAGTGGAGGAGTAGCCTAGTAGTTAGTGCAGTGGGCTTTGGTCCTGGGGAGCTGGGTTCAAGTCCCACTCCAGCTCCTTGTGACTGTGGGCAAGTCACTTAACCCTCCTATTGCCCCAGGTACAAAATAAGTACCTGTATATATGTAAACCACTTTGAATGTAGTTGCAAAAATACCACAGAAAGGCAGCGTATCAAGTCCCATTTCCCTTCCCTTCCCCAATATAAATTTTAATTCCAGGATGTATAGTCCACTTCATTCCTAAAGTTCGCAGTGGGCAACAAAGCAAACTATGGGGCCTTTTTACTAAGATGTAGTAAGCACTAGCATGCACTTACCATAGCTTAAAATACTATACTGCAGGATGTACTCAGGTGTCCTGTGGTAAGTTTCAAATCAGCGCATACTAACCACGAGAAAAAAAAAGGTTTTGGTGGAAGGGGTGTGTCTGAGGGAAGAGAGTAGGCATTCCTGAGCTAATCAGTTAGTTTATCCGCATTACCATGTGCTAACTAGTTAGCGCAGTATTATCATGTGAGCCTTTTCCACCTACAAAATAGGTGTTGGTAATTGCTCACGTTGTAATTCTTTTTATGAAAATTATTTTTTATTAAGCTCAAAACGACATCAAACAGGCTGACAAACTTGAACATGTTTTGTTAGAAAATCCCCATCCCTTCCCCTTCCCTCTCCCCTACATCAACCCCTACAATAGAAAAAAAAGTGGATGTTGACATGGGCATCAGCAATGTTTTTTAAATTACAGTTCTATTTAGCTTACCAAATTGTTAAGTAACAAACTTCTTAGCCTAGGTGTTAATACACCCGAGAACAGGGTCCTTTGATAAATTTAAATACCTTCTCCCACTTACCAAAGATGGACAGGCACTCCACCTGCAATAAGAAATGCAACTGATTTTGCCAAAATGAGTGGATCTGATTTTATCCATTGTAACAATATACATCTCTTAGATATTAAACATGTTTTCCTTATAAATAAACAATGTTCCTCAGTCTCAAATTCCAGTTCATCCTCCAAATCCAACAAGTGCAGTTTGGACTCCTTGGAATGGAGCACCTTATTGATCATTCTAGATGCCTCTACAGATGTATTTATTTATTTATTAGGATTTATTTACTGCCTTTTTGAAGGAATTCACTCAAGGCAGTGTACGGTAAGAATAGATCAAACATGAGCAATAGGCAATTACAGCAGTAAAAATATTCAAATAATTATACAAAGTATGGCATGGCATACTATTTCTCTATTTTACCTTTAATTGGGTACCTTGGCTTACTATAATCTATAACACCCTATTCCCAAGGCTTATCGTATGTAGTGAATCAGCCCTCCAATGCTATAGTTTATCTATATATCAAACTGACCTCAATACCTCCACCCCTGGTCTAACACCAAATGGTGAAACAGAACCTTTATATAAAGGATACCAGGGATTCTGTGGGGTTATTTCTTATCATAGGTCAAAAAGTTATTTCTCTATGCTTAAAAGCCTTCTTTATTAGCATTGGCTGACCTGAGTCATCACATACTCTCACATCTTACAAAAAAGTGTTCTAACCACTATATATACACACGGGAACAACGGTTGATTTATCAGTTTAAAACAACTATGCCCAGAGGACTAAATAAGAACGTAGAATGGAAGGCGTTCTACTAGCTACCCCTTTAAATAAAAGAAACAAAGGGATTGGAGGAGGTCTCTGTGGGCGTCGCATATATAAAAAACCGCAGCCATCTTGTGCATGGTAACATCAGAATTGAAAGTAAAAAGTAACAGAAAAAGTTCCTGAAGCAGCGATTATTATTGCGAAACAAGACGTTCTTGTCCCTCAGGTCACAGGAATAGGCACCAGCCGGCTGGGGAAGACTAAATACAATTCAGTTAAGTGAATTTTTTCTTGGGACTGAAGGAAATGTGGATAGATATGAGTAATATAAAATGAAGGTATGGGGAGAAGAAGACTCCGTGTGTATATATAGTGGTTAGAACACTTTTTTGTAAGATGTGAGAGTATGTGATGACTCAGGTCAGCCAATGCTAATAAAGAAGGCTTTTAAGCATAGAGAAATAACTTTTTGACCTATGATAAGAAATAACCCCACAGAATCCCTGGTATCCTTTATATAAAGGTTCTGTTTCACCATTTGGTGTTAGACCAGGGGTGGAGGTATTGAGGTCAGTTTGATATATAGATAAACTATAGCATTGGAGGGCTGATTCACTACATACAATAAGCCTTGGGAATAGGGTGTTATAGATTATGGCATACTATTTACAATGTCAACTCAATACGGATAGACAGCATAAGGTATAAGCAAAGATGGAACATATAGATAGGTAAGAGAGTAAGAAGAGTTAGAAAGTAAGGTGACTAATTTAAAGAAAGTTGCACATGAGGTCAGAGAGATGGTTAAATATTATCTCAGCTAGGGTAGGACTGGATAAACATGTGCAGCCCGAGCCACTCCTTGTGTGTGTGAGTGAGAAGTTAGATTCTTCAACCATTAAAGGTCTGGTTGAAGAGTCAAGCTTTCACCTGCTTCCTGAAGTAGAGATAGTCTTGTGTTAAGCAGAGCCTTTCAGGCAGTGCATTCCAGAGTGTGGGGGCTACTCCGGAGAAGGCTCGCTTTCCGGTATCACATCGTGTAATGTCTTTTGGAGAGGGTGTGGTTAGTGATAGTCCTTGGGAGGACCTTAGTGTGGAGAATCATCCTAATCTTCAGGTACTCAGAGCCATTCCCTTTCAGGGCCTTGAAGATCAGACATAAAGTTTTAAATTTAGCCCTGTATTGTACTGGTAGCCAATGAAGTTTTTGCAAAAATGGTGTGCATTGCATTAATCCAGTCTTGATGTTATCATGGCATGCAAAACTGGGATAAGATTTACCTTCTTGATGTAAGGAGAGAGGCAGCGTAGCTGTCGCAAATAGTAGAAACAGCTCTTGAAGGTTGCTTGGATTTGGGGATGATCCCAAAATTGGGCAATAACAAGACAATTCCACCAAGAATGGTAATTTGTCCCCAATACATCTCCACACTTTGTACTACCATTGGTCCAGACTTTGTTGATCAATGTAGGATGTGTGCATAGCCTGTGGAGTTCTCTGTAATAAATTTCCTTCAGTGTTATACATTCAGCCAAGTCCATTCTTCCCCTAACCCCGTCTAATATTTCCCCTGCAGTATATTCCTCTGCTAAATACCTCACCTATTTTTTCACTGTTATTCGAATTTTTTTCATGTAGTCCTATAATATTTGCCTATGAGTCCTTTAGTATTGTCTTCTAATTTCCAAAAGTGTTCAGAAGCTACACTTCTTCAAGTCTGTGAACACTCACTTGAAAGGGCTTTTATATAATGGCACAACAGCATATATTGAAAGTTATGAGGTTCTCCCAGATTATAGGCATTCTTTTGATCTACAAAAGGTTGAATAGTTGGGGACCCTGCTATATATACCTGACCCAATGTATGTATTCCCTTACGTTCCCACTCCTGAAAACCCATACTCTGCATACCTAGAGCAAAGTCTTCATTCCCTACCAATGGCAAAAAAAGGGAAACAAACACTAGACAATCCAAGTCATTTTTTGCTTTGTTTCTATACCCAGCATATAGATTGCAAGAGAACATTATTCCATAAGTAAGGAGGGAGGTTCTTCCCATTGGCATGTAATTAGGGTTACCATATGGTTCCAGAAAAAGTAGGACACATTGATCCAGTTCGGGTTTTGCTTCCATTGAAAGCAATGCAAGGAAAACCCAGAATGGCTCAATCTGTTCGCCTTTTTCTGGAGCCATATGGTAACCCTACAGGTAATACATAGGTCAATGTTTAAGGATATACCATTTGTTGCTCGAGCTCAAGATTAAAAAAAAAATTTGTTCCATGCACCCAATATCATGCCTGTCACATAGAACAAGCTATATTATATATTTTAATATTTGGAAGCCCAATATCTCCTTTTTCCTTCAGGACTTGTAAAAGTGCCAATCTCTGTCTCTTCCAGAGAAAGGAGGACATACTTAAAGCTCTCTCCCAGCAATCTTAATGAGCAGATTTTGGATGATGTACAGACATTTTGACAACAAGATCATCTTAACCAAATAGTCAGGACACACATACCAACAACACAGAGCACAGTGTTAAACTGGGAGTGGGCAAACAGAGGAACACTGAGAGACAGAGGACAAACAGGTAGGGATGTGGAGGTGTGGGGGAGATGAGTGTGGTTGGGGTGGGCTAGCAGGTGTGGACAAGGACCTGAGGAGGTGAAACATATTGGAGGCAAGGCAGAAAAAGTAAAGGTGAAAAGGTCAGACTGGGGCAAACAGACAAAGGTAACAAACAACTCAACAACTCTCCACTCTTTCTCACAAACAACATCTTCCAGCTTTCCACTCTCCAACTCAGCAAAATCACAAATGAGTCTAAAGACAGGTTTGTCCTTAACCTAGATGCTTTTAAAGCAGGTCTAATGCTGGACCACTAGAAAGTCATTTTCCTATTCGTTATGGGCTAGAGACATTCATCGCGTAAGACCGCCCATGTGATGCCCACAAAACACCCATGAAACACCCCCTCTGGGGACATTCTATGATGAACGACTAGCGGTCTTGGCCATTTTTTTCTTTGTTTGATTATACGGTTTGGGCATTTTTCTGCTAGAAAAACGTCCATCTGCCTGATATGCCATTTTTTGGACGTTTTGAAAATGAGCCTCTTAATCTGGTTGCAACATTTTTGCTGGTATATCCTTGTATGATATGGAAGGTCTAAATATGTCTTTTTTACACCTGAACAGTTGAAGACTTTCTTAGAGCTCAAGAAGATTGCATGAGATTTGATTGGTTTATGATGGTTTAACATACTGCGTGATACGTGCTATTTTATTCTTTTTCTAGGATCTCTCAACCTATTTAGCCTCACTCCCTGATTTTTGTGGTCTAAGGAAGAAGGAAAAGCTTCTTAATTTTTGTTTTTCCTATTCTTTGATTTTCTTTTTAATCTCTTCTGCATTTCTGTAGCAAGTGGATACTTGTGGAATGTTATTGGAAAATTTGCAAAATAAAAAGTTAAAAAAACAAGAATACGGTTACTATTCTATTGGAACGAAAAATATTGCTAAATGAGAATAAGTTTATATGAAGCCTAGAGACCATCATATAATTTGCAAACCTTTTGTATTAAAAGGCACTATAAATATCAGGATATGGGTGTATTCATATTGAAAGTAAATGAAAGGACCAAAATGGCAATTAATTAAAATGATGCAAGCTTCATTTAAGCATATTCTACCATTAGAGGCTAATCAAACAAGCAGTTTGAAGCATCAAATGGCACAGGGATTTATGAATGCTAGAAATAGTTCACTCAGCAAAAAATGGGAATGACTGAATATCTTTTGAAAATTTAACATCTTGTTAGTCCAATTCAGATTTTGCTTGCAATGCAAATCTCCCATATATTGACAATACATAAGCATTAGTAATTTGAAACAGCCCTACAGTATAACAAATTATATGAATCCAAAGCTTTTTTTTTACTTTATTGTTATAATCATAATTTTACAAGTAATCCACTTGTTACAGAAATATGACCAACTTCCAAAGATAAAGAAAAATACTTACAATAAGAAACATTTATATGAAAATGAACAATCCCCAGGTTAGTCCTTTAGACCATAATAAAAAGGAAGTGGGGGAATAGAAATAAGAGGTGGAATACTTAAGACTGCAGAAATAGAATAAAGGCAATAAGGCTTTTGGCATGTTGATTATACAAAATACTATACTACAGCACAAGCTAAACAGTGCCAGATTGTGGAGGAATACTTGGAGAAAGAGAGAGCTTCTTCAGATCCAAGAAAGAATGTAGTTGTTCTGGGACAAAGAGTATATATCTAGTACCCACATATTTAATTATACATTTGCAAGGATAACGTAAAACAAAAGTGGTACCCAGAGATAAGACCTCCTGCCTCATGGCCAAAAAGCCCTTACATCTCTCCTGAGTCACTCTTGCTAAATTGGGAAATATTCATACTCTCTGACCATAAAACTGTACTTGGAAGTTGTGAAAATATAAATGTGTCACCATATTTAAATCTTGTTCAAAGACAAAGTTTATAAGTAAAGTGGCACGATCTGAGACATATTCCTGAGAAGAGTCCAAAATAGCAGATACATCTAAATTAAATTGTCCATTATCCACCAGTACTTTAGTTGGTAGATAGAACACTTTATTGACTAGAGGAATTAATTCTGCTGGTAAACTCAAAACCTCAGTCAAATATTTTTTGAAGGTGTATACATCAAGGACTTTTGGAAAGTTAAGTAACTGAAGATTCAATTGTTTAAATTGATTCTCAAATTGCTCCAGCTTCCGATGAATCACAATTTTATCTTTAACCAAAGTCTGTACCACTGCTGAATTATCTTTCAGTGATTTTTCCAAAGTTTTCAATTTCTCATGATGCCCAACTTCTAGTGACTCAAATTTTTGTGCCAAAACTTCACAAGATAGCTTCAGATTAGAAATATCAGAAGAGCAACTTACAATAGTTGATTCCAACTTGATAAGCAGGCCCCAAATTGCTCTGAGTCACTTTCCCTGTCTGAGGTACTGTTCCAGATTCAGATCTAAAATCAGCCTGTTGCTCCGATGAATCATTGGAGACCCCTGGTACAGAGCTTAATGGCCCAGCTGGTTCATCCGATGGAACAGTCCAAACGGTTCCCTCTGTATCTTGGTGCACTTCTACACAGGAAGGAGGAGGATTCTGGAAAACACCCTGGCTCGACTTACCACTTCCATCCTGAACAATACTCTCCCAAACAAGACCCGGAAGCGCTATTAACCGGGTTGGCGTCGAGTGCTTGCGGGGACTGAGAGAAATCTCACCCCCAAGCAGGTCAGAGTTTCAATCAACAGCGCCCGCTGCAGGGGTTAGGCCAGAGCTTCTTGTTCCAGACACTGGCTGGGCAAAAAATCCTTCGATCTGGGGTTGAGACGCCAAAGGTTGGGAGGCAATAAGCTCAAAACTGGTAGGGCCCTAACCTTCCCCTTCTGTTTATGTGGCATTGTTAAGAAACAAAGGTAAGAGGAAAAAGTTATTGTTTAAACGGAGCTCAAATCACACCGGCATTCAGGAGACCCAGCATGCTGCCATCTTGACTCCAAAACCCAAGCTTTTAAAATTATATAAACCCTTAAAATCTAAAAATTGTACTACATTGCAGAGTAGAGGTATTGCAAAGAAAGGCTATTAAAATGGTACAATTGGCCCCTAAAGCTCTTCAGATGAAACTTAAGGACCTGTATTCAATTACTATGATCCAATCTCTCGATTTTCAGCTGGCGGTGGGCAGCATGGTTAAAGAGTGTGGCTGGCGCTGAACCTGGATATTCAATGGTGGGCTATTTCTGGTGACCAGCACTGAATATCCGTTTTCATTTTTGACTGCCAGCCAATAACTGGTTAAACTGACCGGCCATCATCTAGTGCATAAAGATAGGACAGCTATGTATGCAGTCCTATTTATGTGCTATCCTTGACCAGTTAGCGTTGCATATCTGGTCCTAAGTATGACCCGCCCTCGAAACACCCCCGATATAGCCGGCTCCCAGTTATGACCTAACTGCAAATATTCAGCAGGAGATAACTGGTTATCTATACAATAGCTTGTTATAAGTGATTTAACTGGACAGCGGACATTGCTGACTGGTTAAATTGCTTTGATTATCAGGCCCCATGTATTTAATGTAACACATCACAGCCAGTATTGACTAGTTTTAATTGCATTAATGCTGTTCCAAGTAGGATAGAATTTTTGCAAAATTGATGGTAGTCAAATCAGTATTGGATTCATTATTATTATTATTATTACTATAATAATCATCATGCTTTTTAGTGCTTCTAAAGTTTAACCAAAAATCAAGATCATCTTGATAATAAGGATAAGAAGTGACAAGTTATTACATACAACATGAGGAAATATTAATACATAAGTTGGAAGATCCGAGACAACATGGTTTCACCAAAGGGAAATCGTGCCAAACGAATCTCATTGAATTCTTTGACTGGGTGACGGGAGAATTAAATCAAGGACGTGCTATGGACGTAATCTATTTAGATTTCAGCAAAGCTTTCGACACGGTTCCCCACAGGAGGCTCTTGAATAAACTAGATGGGCTGAAGATAGGACCCGAAGTGTTGAACTGGATTAGGAACTGGTTGACGGGCAGACGCCAGAGGGTGGTGGTGAATGGAGTTTGCTCGGAGGAGGGAAAGGTGAGTAGTGGAGTGCCTCAGGGATCGGTGCTGGGGCCGATTCTGTTCAATATATTTGTGAGTGACATTGCCGAAGGGTTACGAGGTAAAGTTTGCCTTTTTGCGGATGACACCAAGATTTGCAACAGAGTGGACACCCCGGAGGGAGTGGAAAACATGAAACAAGATCTGAAGAAGCTAGAAGAATGGTCTAACGTTTGGCAATTAAAATTCAATTCGAAGAAATGCAAAGTGATGCACTTAGGGAGTAGAAATCCAAGGGAGACGTATGTGTTAGGCGGGGAGAGTCTGATTGGCACGGACGGGGAGAGGGATCTTGGGGTGATAGTATCCGAGGACCTGAAGGCGACGAAACAGTGTGACAAGGCAGTGGCTGTAGCCAGAAGATTGCTAGGCTGTATAGGGAGAGGTGTGACCATCAGAAGAAGGGAGGTTTTAATGCCCCTGTATAAGACGTTGGTGAGGCCCCACCTGGAGTATTGTGTTCAGTTTTGGAGGCCGTACCTTGCGAAGGATGTCAAAAAAATGGAAGCGGTGCAAAGAAAAGCTACGAGGATGGTATGGGATTTGCGTTCCAAAACGTATGAAGAGAAACTTGCTGACCTGAACATGTATACCCTGGAGGAAAGGAGGAACAGGGGTGATATGATACAGACGTTCAAATATTTGAAAGGTATTAATCCACAAACTAATCTTTTCCGGAGATGGGAAGGCAGTAGAACGAGAGGACATGAAATGAGATTGAAGGGGGGTAGACTCAGGAAAGATGTCAGGAAGTATTTTTTCACGGAGAGGGTGGTGGATGCTTGGAATGCCCTCCCGCGGGAGGTGGTGGCGATGAAAACGGTAACGGAATTCAAACATGCGTGGGATGTGCATAAAGGAATCCTGTGCAGAAGGAATAGATCCTCAGAAGCTTAGCTACAATTGGGTGGCAGAGCAGGTGGGGGGAAGAGGGGTTGGTGGTTGGGAGGCGAGGATAAGGGAGGGCAGACTTATACGGTCTGTGCCAGAGCCGGTGATGGAAGGCGGGACAGGTGGTTGGGAGGCAGGAAAAACTGCTGGGCAGACTTGTACGGTCTGTGCCCTGAGAAAGACAGGTACAAATCAAGGTAAGGTATACACATGAGTTTATCTTGGGCAGACTGGATGGACCGTGCAGGTCTTTTTCTGCCGTCATCTACTATGTTACTATGTTACATATAACAATTATCACCCTTATACATGAAAGACTCAAGATTGTAAGCCTAGCAGTAGGTATAATTAAAAGGAAACAAAAAAAAAAAAAAAAGGAAAACCTGAAATTAATCCAACCACCCTTATAAATAACTCTATAGAATATAACCTCCATCCCCACTATTCACATGCTGGAAACACCAGTCTTGAAATTACCAGGTTTCTATCCAGCCGATATTCAGAGCTATTCAACCAGCCAGGAACAGCTTCTGGCCGGTCAAATAGCATTTAGCTGGTTAACAGCTAAATATTCAGTGGGAGATATCCAGTTATCTCTGCTGAATATTTGTGGTTCGTACATAGCAGCTAACTGGCTATATCGCAAATTTTCAAGCGCTGGCTGGCTACGTTTAGTGGCCAAATTGGCCTGCCTAAATAGCAGTCCTATCTTTGGCTGCTATGGGTCTGATATTCACAATTGGTGCTGACCCCGAATATTTATTTTTGGGCCGGTTCCAGTGACAGGCATTGAACATCAGGGTTTTTTTTTGACCAGCTCAAACTTAACTGGCTAAGTGAATATTCAATGCTGGCCAACTAAGTTTATATTGGCTAAAGTTAGGACTGCTATTTAGGCAGCCCGATTTGGCTGCTAAGCTTAACCGGCCTAGTCATTAACTTGTCAGGAAATGGTGTTTCCATGTGCAGCCGGGAATGGTTCCTTTGACCTCCCCAAAACAGGTACTCAACAAATTGGGCAGAAAGCAAATGAAATACTTGATAGAGGTCCATAAGAGTGAGGCCTGGCCCTAAGATTTGGGGAGGTAAGCATCATACCTTGTCCTTGGGTTTCCCCCATCAAAGAAGTAAGACTAACCAAGTATAAGAAATATAAATGAGTGGCAAAGCATACAGAGCATGACTTATGGAATTCTTGCCAACAGATCTGTGTATATGGGTGTTCATTCTGTGTATATCTCTGACCTGGAGGGGAAGGGGGAGGGACAGTTTAAATGGTGCAGAACCCAAATATTCTGTTGGATAGGAAAGAATAATACAATTAAACCAATTATTTGTAATAATTCTGAAATTATTATTCCGTTAAAATGATCGCTATGATATTCTTATGCACCTTATCTGCATCTATATTCTGAAATTCTTGAATGTCGTAACATTTTGTAAGACACATTGAGCCTGCAAATGGGTGGGAAAATGTGGGATACAAGTGCAGCAAATAAATAAAATAAAAATACTACAAACTATTAGTTGCCAGATCAAGAAACTTCAATGGATAGAATTTATAAATTAATCACAGGGTGCCTCTGTCCCACAGCAACAGGTATTGCTTTGCTTCTTAGCCACTAGGTGGCAGTTCAAGTAGCAACTAATAACAAACTACACAGTTCAGTCACTTGGTGTCACTATAATAGCAATTTTTAATCGGAAGATGGGCGTCCTTCTCACAGGGTCATCAAAATCGGTATAATCGAAAGCGTATCGGGACGTAGCAAAGGTGGGACTTGGGCGTGCCTAACACCTGGACGTCCTTGACCCATAATCGAAAGAATCATGGAATTGTTTCCAATCCCTCGGTGTGTATCTGTGTTTCTATGTGTGTGTGGTGAACATGTATTTTCAATACTTGTGCATTTTTTTTAAATTATACAAATAGTTTCAGGACAAAATCTGATTGAATAGCTTGATACCAGTCATATAATATGGAACTGAGTTTAGGGGTGTTGCAAGGATAGGATTTAAAATTATCTGGACAGCAGTGATATTAAACCACTATCTCGATATCTTATACATTTAATGTAGGTCTGCTAAATAGCAAGTCTGTACTAAATGGATAATGCCAATGCATTGACCACACTATCTCTTTATTCAGCACTGGTATCTATTATGGATAGCATTACTGAATATACCTATTCATTTAAATGCTAGCACCAGCACTTAAATTAATATGTTGACAGTGTTGGCTCAATATTAACTCTAGGTCGATGTTTTTTTTGTGCGTGTGCGTATCTGTTTTATGTGTGTATGTTTTGTTTGCATGAGTGTGTTCATGTGTGAGCAGGAAAGTAGAGGAGTGGGAGAGGCAATTTGAAAAGAACAGTTCCCTAACTCTATGTTTCACTGTATAGAAGTTTCTGTGAAGGAGAAACGGGAATTTCTTGTCCCATAGAAAGCACTCAGCCATTTTTAGGGGGGAACTTATTTCTTTGGAAACCCTGGTCTGATCTGTCCCATTTTATTAACTCAACATGTCTTTTTACCAGATTTTCCTCCATGCCAAATTTGTTCCTCTTCCTTTTAATTTTCTTTACCCTTTTGAGGTCGACATTCAAAGTGATTTAAGGGCTCTTGACTGGTTAAATCACTTATTCGGGACTAACTGGTCATTTTCATGGTACTTAAGTAGTTAGTGCTGCTGAAAATGTCCAGTTAGCACCGAACTCAAAACTGGCTATTTTGGGGGCATTCTGTGGGCAGAGTCAGCACTTGGCTGATCAAGTGCCGATATTCAGCACTTAACCGGCCAAGGTAACTGCATAAATAGGACTGCATAAAAGTCAGTTCTATCTTTATGCGGTGTTCCATAGCCTGTCAAGTGCTGAATATCACACTTAACCGACTATGCTTTAACCAGCTCCACAAACCCGGAAATTCAATGCTGAAGCCTGGACATGGCCTGGCATTGAATTTCTGGGCTTAACACCGGTGGCTGTCAGCAAAACGCTGAGCACTGCCGGCTGAATATTGACTCCTTTATGTATAATTTTTTCCTCGACATTTATAGAGATAGAAGGAACATTTTAGAGCTCTAAACCCCAGTGACTACTGCCTAACTGCTATCTTGGGTCTCTGCTGAATTTTATGTTGCATACCAGATGTGAAAACACGACAGAGAGACATGGAGGAGGGCAATTTCTACTAAAGCGTTATAGATGTATGTAAAACTGTACAGTCACATGAGGGAGTTCCTGCTCCACTGAGCTTACACTCTCGTCAAGACAAGCATATGTGGCTAGAGATTCTAGAAGAACTGTCAAGAAGTGCTTGAAACATAAAAAGGACCCCACAAAAGATGAATTTTTAGCTTAGATTTGAAAATGGTGAGAGAGGGAGCATGATACATGGATTTAGAAAGTCTGTTCCAAGCAAATGGTAGAACAAGGTTGAAATGTTTAAAGCCATTTCTACAGGTAACACATTCCCAGAGTGTGAGAAATTCACTTTCATGGTTCTCTAATGCCATAGGAGGAGCACCTTTGGATAACAAACTCTAATATCCTAGCTTTATTTCCTCAAGCTTGATACAACACAAGTCTCAGCTTTGAAATAAATATATTTATCAAAAGATGTGATGTGATACCCGCAAGCGAGCCTTCTCCAGAGTAGCCCCAAACTCTGGAATGCACTGCCTGAAAGGCTGCGCTTAACACATGACTATCTCTACTTCAGGAAGCAGGTGAAAGCTTGGCTCTTCAACCAGGCCTTTACTGGAAGAAGTAACTAACTCCTTAGTCTTACTCACACACACAAGGAGTGACTTAGGCTGCATATACTGCAGCAGGACAGGTTTATCCACTCCTACCCTAGCTGAGATAATATTTAACCATTTCTCTGACCTCATGTGCAACTTTCTTTAAATCAATCACCTTACTTTCTAACTCTTCCTACTTTCTTACCTGTCTATATGTTACATCTTTGCTTTACCCTTCACTATCAATTATAATGTTCTATTACATATTGTGTTGACATTGTAAATAGTATACCATGCCATACTTTGTATTGTTTTTGAATATTTTTACTGCTGTAATTGTCTATTACTCATGTTTGATCTATTTTTACTGAACACCGCCTTGAGTGAATTCCTTCAAAAAGGCGGTAAATAAATCCTAATAAATAAATAAATAAATATAACTTTTTTTGTTTGTTTTCAGGTGGCTTAGATAGACCTGTGTTGTAGATTCTGAGAAGCTTAGCTTGTGAAAGTTATCTTTCCTGGTGACATAAAAGCACTGGCTACTACAGATAGACCTGACAAACAAAGGCCATCATTTCACTTTACCATGACAGATAGCCCAGAGGTCTGAACTGGTCCTCCTTTTATTATTCAGCTGTTCTCTCAAACAAAATTCACAGTGGTACATCCTGCAAAGTTTGCCTTTGCAAAGCTCACTCATCATTCCCCTCCCCCCCCCATGCTGACTAAAATAGCCTCAGATTCCTGACAGGAGATACATGGAAAATTAGTGTGGGGGAGACAAACCTGCCATACCCTGTGAGGAACACACAACAAATAAATTTACTTAAAATAAAAGGAGTGTAATTGATCACAGAAGCAGTGCAGCAGACCACATGCTTTATAATACATGATATACTGCTCATCAGATCCAAATATTGGAACTTCGACTATAGGAAGGGAAGGAATCTAATTAAAATGATTATGCCAGTATTTCATATTGTAGGTACGAGCAGACAGAATTATGCTAATTCCAAGAATAAAAGTGATAACCTAGAAGCCAGCTGTGTGCATGTTTATATCATTAAAATAGCTGTTGCAAATAACCACACATCAGAGACAAGAAAGAGTCTCCTCACTTCCCACTGGCCACTATATTAAGTAGCTTGCTGCGACAGCATCGTAGCATTTGGCAGCTGAATGCATGGTAACACTTAGTATTAATAAAAGTAGACAGTGTTCTCAGAGCTACATATGGTCAACCTATCGAATTTAATGACAGCTTCTACAGGGAAGGTTACATGAGATCAACCAGACAACACAACAAAATATTTTTCAATGATTGCCCTGCACCCAAAGCTTTTTATTACAGGAAGATATATGATGATAAAGCAAGGTTATATAGGGATGGACAGATGGATGAGTGAAAAACAATGGAACAGTTATGGCAGAACTATTTACAGTTCATCAGATGCACAGTTCCTGAAAACACTGCAATAAAAGGACAGAGATTTCTCAAGGTTATTGTTTAATCGAAGCATGGCCATGAATACATTGAGACAGATGACTGCTACCATCTTTCAATATACTTCTGGGCCTATATTCAAAGATATGTAGCTGCATAACCTTGGAGTTAGGAAACTAAAGAGGCATCTTAATTTAGAGGCCCTTTTACTAAAATGTGTTAGGCACTTAGAGGTGAATTCTACACATGGTGCCAATGTAGCAAAAAAAAAATTGGTGCTGAAAAAAGTGCTATTCTATAAGCTCTGCTTAAAGTTAGGCGCAGTTTATAGAACAGCGTTTACACTCAGGACTTGTGCCTGACTTTAGGCATGGCCATTTGCATTAACTGAAAAGTGGTGAAAATGTACATGCCTTCATACAACTACAGTGAAATGTGGTCTATGTCAGACTGAAGCCCCTGGCCAATTGTAAATTCATCTTTAAGATGAATATTAGAATTTAAGAACTTTTTAATTTGATAATTAAGTGTATTGAAACTTGGATAAATGGGTAAATGAGATCACAAAACTTATTAAGATTATTAAGAAGTGAGGTTTCAAAAAGAGACACTGCCTCCAAGGGGGGCCCGGCGTTGGGTCTCTCTCCTTTTCCTGCTCCCTGTCCGCCGGCGCTGCAGTCCCCGGTCTCACCTGCCCGCCCTCGGCTCCATCGACAGCTCCCCTCTCCTGCTTCTGTCGGGACGCGATCATTCGGGTCCCATCAGGAGCAGGAGAGAGAGAGAGACCCCAGCGCCGGGCCCCGCTTGGAGGCCCAGGGAATTTTGCCCCCTCTCGGCAGCCCTGGGCATATACATCTAAGCACCATGTACAAAATCCATGGAATAATGGATAGTAGTCTATATGTTTAGGGTTACCAAATGGAACTAGATCACCTGACAGGCTTGATCCGGTCCTGTGTGTACCCCATTATATATAGGGAATTGTCTCTAATATTCAAAAAACATTTAACCGACCAGGAACAGCACTGGGCCAGTTAAATGGCATTTTTCTGGCTATCCGGCGATATTTAGTGGGGGATAGTCGATTATCCCCCGCTGAATATTCCTGATTAGCGCCCAGGAGCTAATCGGCTATATCGGGCGATATAGCCGGCTATCCCTGAATTTTCAATCCGTATCCGGCTATTGTAAGCGGCCACTTTGGGTCGCTTAAATAGCTGGTATATCTTTAGGTGGTTTAAAGTTAACTGGCTATTTTTGGATATCAACTTAATCAGTTAATTTTAACCGAATATAAATAAACCGGGTATTCAATGCCGGTCGTCGGAAGTAGCATGACATTGAATATCCGGCCTGACTACAGACTGTGGGAGTTAGCTGTGCTCCCTTCTGTGGTCTGACTATCGGCTCCTTGGAGTTCTAAATTCCCCATTACATTCCCTAACAAAAGCAAGACCACAAGTCTATGCATTCAATGGGGTAAATCCTGCTAGATGAATCTGGATCCAGTTGGCAAACTTTTATAAGTATACAAACCAAAAAAGAAGTAACACTGGGCCTTCAAGACTGAGACAACAGTGATTCTTTATTGACAGGTGTTTCGCCTGCCTCAGGGGTCAAGGTTTCTGTTCTGCAGTGTGTAAAATATATAGATCCAATGCCTCAGGAATTAAGAGAATTTCTCATCAGTGAGCATGTCTGTAGAAAACATTATAGCCGCAAGTTGGAGATTGAGCTCCGTTTGAAGCCTTCTCGTTTGTATAAATGTGAGATTTCTGCCCAGGCGCCCCTATGTGTACACCTACCTGTAGAATATACGTTATGTAAGACAGTGTTTCCCAAGTCCTGTCCTGGAGCACCCCTTGCCAGTCAGGTTTTCAGGATATTCACAATGAATATGCATGAAAGAGATTTGCATAAAATGGAGTCAGTGTATTCAAATCAAGTTCATGCATATTCATTGTGGATATCCTGAAAACCTGACTGGTAAGGGGTACTCCAGGACAGGATTTGGTTAGCACTGATGTAAGATATGCCTAGGGTTACTATATGACTCCAGAAAAAGGAGGACACATTGATCCAGTCTGGGTTTTGCTTCCATGCTGTCCTCCATTTTCTGGAGCCATATGGTAACCCTAGATATGCCCATATTTACAGAATGGGACTTAGATGGAATTTTTACATTTAAACACATATGTGCACAAATGCACATATATGCCATCAATCTAATTATTTTTGCATGTAATCAACAGCATAAATGTTATTGCCCACTTTATAGAACTATCCCCTTTAATGGTACCTATTGAGGCAGCATTAATCAACCTTGTTAATGGTTAACCTGTGGTAATGTCGGTAATGTCCTGCACCTTGTGTAAGGTGCAGTCTCTGTCCCATTCCACATTTGTCAGTTAATATGGAAATTAGCACATGCTAAGTGTCAAGCCATTGTCTTAACTGCCAGCACAGCTGCACCAGTAATGCAGGCCAAATCTCACAGTAAAAGGGCCCTAAGGCTACAGAGAGAACAAAATTTCTATTACATAGTGAAGACCAGAAAATATCTGAAACATGAAACTTAAATGGGACTGGCTGAGTGGGAGGGAAGCCACTAAACACTACGGAAAGTGGGAATCCTTCGTATATGAGAACAAAATGTAAATATTAAGGCAGAATGTAGTCAGTGGAAGAAAACCCATATGAATTCATTTGATGGAAAATAATATTTGTTTTTAAACAGGAAGACAGAAGGTATATATAATTAAAAAAAAAAAAGAGGGGGGTGGTTGCAGTTCCAGGAAGAAAGATAAGTCCAAAGACAAGAGACAGTACAAGAAAAGTGCAATGGCAAATACAGCAAGGGAAGGAGAAATGTGCAGCCCAGTTTTGGTAGATTGTAGTTGAAAAGACATAGGATAGTTAGTTGAAATGTTATTTATGTTCCAGCAGCAAGTTATGTGTTGGTTGCTACATCTTTTCAGATGGTTGAAATGAGAGAGTTCTTTTCAGTAGGCAAAGGGAAAATATACACAGAAACATACAATGGCCTGGCTGGTGCCCTGATCTCTTGGCTCTTGCACTTAGAATAATTTGTTTTTTATATTTTTGGGGCTGGCATGGTACGTTATTAATATGGCAAAATATGGCAGTTACTGTTGACACAAAAGCCTATTTTCTTGAGAGAGGAAGGAGAAAAATGTTAGGGATAGTAAGGGTGCATCTTCAGCATGGATCAGAGCCAGTCAGAATGTGCCCAACAAAATTATGCACATTTTTCTGTGGAACCTGGCTTCACAGGTGTCCAGCTAAAATTGAGCTTCATCCTAGCCAGTGGAAATCTGAGCTTGCTATCACAGTGTCTTGGTTTGGGTTCCTGTGAGCCTGCAGGACCACCCAGGCTTTGAGCAGCTAAAGGGCCCTTTTATTAAAGCAATTTTAGACTTTACAATTACTATGGCTTAACACAGGGGGCATTTCACAAAGGTGCATAGCGTTTTTAGCATGCACTAATGATAAGCATGTGCTTATCTCTGGCATTTAGGCGTGAGTACGTACATTGGCTCTTTGACTCATATCTAAATTGTACTCTTCCACCAGGTAAGACCACTTCTAGCAGGTAATATCAATCACAATCTTCCACTAATCACCTCCAGAATGAATACGTTTTACTGCTGACCTCAGTGGTGCCCCTTGCTGCGTAAAATTTCATACCAGCAAGACTTATACACCCACCTCCTCACTGGTCAAGCAGTGTCTTTTTTTGAAAACTCACTTCTTAATCATCTTAATAACTTTTGTGATCTTATTTACCCATTTATCCAAGTTTCAATACACTTAATTATCAATTTTAAAAGTTCTTAAATTCTAAAATTCATCTTAAGGATGAATTCACAATCGGCCGGGGGCTGAAGTCCGACGTAGACTATGTTTCGCTGTAGTTGTGTGAAGGAACAGCCCCAGTTCCAACTGACGCCGGCATTTCTCAGCACTATTCTATAAACTGTATCTACGGTATGACGTTTATAGAATAGTACATAGATTGAGGGAATGCACGTATATTTTGGCACGGGGTGTAAATGCCCACACCTAAATGTACGGGAGTTCCCCCGAATTATATAACAATGCATGTTAGTGTGATTGATACCCCCATCGTGCCTACAATCCTCCCAAGGCTGTGCCCCCTTTTCTGCTATGTGTGTTGGAATTTATATGCACCCTTTTTTTAGAATACGTCTAAAAATAAGTGAGTACAAATTCCAATTATTGCCAATTAATGATGAAAATTGGTGGAAATTGGCCAATTATCACGACTATTTGCCTCATTACTCAATTGAGTAGCATGCATAAATTGGCCACATGAACAATTTAATGCGTGATACTCACCACGCCTTATAAAGAATCCGGCCCTAACTGTACGGCAATATGCTGGGCATGCCCTCAGCAGTTAATGCAGAGGCTTTGCAGTAACTGTGCATTAATTCTGACCAATAATGTGCAGTAAGTGCAACATTTTAACACAGCTTAGTAAAGAAGACCTTTCGAGTTGTCTGTTTGGATGCAATGACCCTGATTATCCTGTATACCATAAAGCCCATAATATAGAACTCTGTATTCTAGGCTTTTTCTACTCCCCAGCTTCTGAATTAACAGCATGCTTCATTATAATGTGCATGCAGCTCACTACTATGGAAGTAATTGTGTGCTTTTACTGGACTCTTAGGATACTATAAAATTGTTCAGTGCCACTTGTAATTGGGTAATAATAAGTGTGTACTGCATCTGTAAAGTCTTTTGGACAAAGGTACTAAATTATAATAATAAGAACACATTCTAATTATTATTATTATTAGGCACATAATGAAAACAAATTGTACTGTTTTTAGAATTTTGATACATGTTTTTTGCCCTAAAATTGAATTTTTTTTGGCATATTATAGTCCTTTATTAAGCAGAGGGTTTCTGACGGGCTTTAATGAAGGTAGTGAAGACAATTTTCAGACTCACAGTTTAGAAAGGTAAATGGCTCTTTACTCGGGGAAATATCTTTCAGAATTGATCTCTCACTTTTACGAATGAACATTTCAGTTCATTTACCCCAACCCATCTTGAGGGATTTCAGCTGTGAAAAGTACTGAACCGTTCAACTCTGCTGATTGAAGTGGGTTTTTCTAGGGCTCACCCCTTCCACATGAGCAGTGTTCCCAAATAAAATGTATTTTCAGGTTGTCAGAACACTATTTTTATGTGTATTGTCAAATGGTACATTTTTCACTTATGAAGATAATAGATTTCCAGACTCAGTTGCGGGGCTGGCTTAACCAGTAGGCAGCTCTAGACAGTAGCCTGGGGCAGCAGCTTCTGTGAGATGGCAAAAGAAAAACAAAAAACAGCACTGTAAGCAAAACAACTGATCCTGAAAGCAACACAAACCCCCCATGGACTCATTTTGTTTTACCTGCAGGGAGGGTGGGCATTTACCTGACTTTTTTGGAAATTGCTCTCATTACGTCCAGTGCAAAGTTCAATATTTAAATCTATGCTACCAATTATGTATTGTATGAGATTTTTTGTGGAAGGGGTAGTATTAAGCTGATCATGATTGTTGAGTTTAATTATCAAACTCCTGAGAGGGAAGATAGGGCCTGAACGTTAGTTGGTGTGGGTAGGTATAAACCTAATATTTTTGCACTGGACCTGCTCAATTTAGTAATGCATAGGGAAATGAGCAACTCATGGTACAAAGGAGTTTCAAAATTGAGGAAGAAATATATTTTCTTCTTATTCCATTATTAGGCTTCTGGTTTTAGGTTTCTTGATCTGGCAACTAATAGTCTGTAGTATTTTTATTTTATTTATTTGCTGCACTTGTATCCCACATTTTCCCACCCATTTGCAGGCTCAATGTGGCTTACAAAATGTTACAACGACATTCACATTAATAGAATAAGAATTTCAGAATATAGATGCAGATAAGGTGCATAAGAATATCATAGCAATCATTTTAACGGAATAATAATTTCAGAAATTTTACAAATAAAGGTGCATAGGTATATCATGTAGGATTGGAAGTGGATAAATAGATAAAACAACATAATGATAACAGGACTAGATATAATATTCAGTAATGAGGATGTAATTAAAATAAACAAATTAGGAGAGTTCCATAATAGTTGTTTATGGAGTAATTTGGTAGTCAAATTGTTATGGGGGATCTTTTTACTCTTCTAAAACCACTAATTAGCTGAACCCCCCCTTAAATTTATAATTTATAGACATCAAGGAAAAGAAGCCCTGTTCATAATGCTTAAGGCAGAAAAGGAGCAATAAGCTTAATCTAACAGTTTTTTGTCCACACTACTAAGGATACAACCCAGCTACAAGTCGCACAGTGTGATTACCTGCAGTGTATCACTGCTTTTTTCGACTTCTTCCTCTGTACTCCACCACCTTGGGAAGATGAGCATAGAAGATCGCCACATAATTCTTTCCTCATGTCTAACCATAAGGCCTGTGATAATCTAAGCAGCCAGTGATATTAACATGGTCATTGCTTGAACATTCTGTCTTCTAGGTGCTCTGTGTAGCCTGCCAGACAGACATGGCTACATAAGTACCTGCATTTCTGCTATGACTTCTAGTTATTTCTGTACTTATAGCTGCCAGACAGGTCCAGCAACTGGTTTGATTCTGTCATCACTGCAAGATCTAAAAATCTATCAGTACTACTGAACTAAGTAAGTCCCATGGTAACCTCCCAATTAACTGGGTAGTGCCACTGAATATCAACACTAACCAACCATTCCCTAATTGCTAGGTTAGTGGCAGTACAGGGAGTTTGGGTGGAGCTGTAATTTAGCTGATTAGCAGCAATATTCAGTCCGCTAACCGGCTAAGTTTGTGGATAAAGTTGGGACAGCAAAACAACTGTCCTAACTTTATCCACTGAGCTAATCAGGCACCGGTCTGAATATCAGCCAATGCCTGGTTAACTTCCGGGTTGTCATTCATACCTGGATAGAATATCCAGGGTTAATTAAACTCTGGAATTCGTTGCCAGAGAATGTGGTAAAGGCAGTTAGCTTAGCAGAGTTTAAAAAAGGTTTGGACGGCTTCCTAAAGGAAAAGTCCATAGACTGTTATTAAATGGACTTGGGGAAAATCCACTATTTCTGGGATAAGCAGTATAAAATGTTTTGTACATTTTTGGGATCTTGCTGGGTATTTTTGACCTGGATTGGCCACTGTTAGAAACTGGATGCTGGGCTCGATGGACCTTTGGTCTTTCCCAGTATGGCAATACTTATGTACTTATGTAATTCAGCCTGAGGCTCTGAATGATTTACAAGTCACTTACTGTCCACAGGGTCTAATATTGAACAGGCTGGGAACACTGTTTCTCAAAGTTGAGAGTCCTTCAACTGCATTGTTGCCAGTGGGGGGTGGTGCTTCAATATTGTGTTGTCAATCACTAGGGCCAGGCAGTTTCCCTGGAGTCCTGCAGAATTTGCCTGTCCCTCATTATTGAAAATGTAATAGTGAAACAGCACCATCCACTGGCAGGACAGTAGATGAGAACTCCCAAACAGCTTAGAGGGAACAGTGGCTGGGGACCAGGAAATTTATCCTGATAAGTTTAGCCAGTTAAGTATTCTGCTGATTATAAGCAGTTAAAATTATCCAGATAATTTAGGCCTACTATTTCTTTAGGGCCTGATATTTAAAACTACTTATTTGAATAGCAGGGAGCTGTTACCCAGGGAAGGAGTTCTGATGCCTGTCAATAATTTCCAGTGGCATTATCTCAATAGTACTACAAAATATTCCTGCAGGCTGCCGTGGCACTATCTGCAGATTATCAGAATAGCAGCAATATTTAGCACCTCTGTCTGAACTTAGGACAGGAAAACAGCATTATCCGGATAACAGTCCTGAGTATCGTCATTGTTAGGATAACTTCAGCGGTGGTCACCATACCTGGATGTTCAGTGTCATATCCAGGTACTGGCTGGCACTGAATATTCAGGTATGTGTTTAAACACCATGGCCAGTGTTTAAAAGAATCTCAAGAGTGGAGTATAAATATTACACCATTATTTTTTATCTATTCATTTAGAGCAGTGATTTTCAACCAGTATGTTGCGGAATTCACAATAGCTGCAGTGGCTGGCAGGGATCCCCAAGCACCGCCAGCTGAAGATGTCCCCAAAGGCACCCAGAAGCTCCTATGCACAGCTCAGCAGTCGGCAGCAGCTTCCTTAGCCATCAACACGCCAGTACTCTGCGCATTCTCAGTTTTCGTGCATGCGTAGAGTACCAGCATTGGGGGCTCAGTAAGCAGCTGCTGACTGCCAAGCAGTGAACAGGATCTTCTGGGCTCCTTCGGAGACACCTTCAGCTGACAGAACTTGGGGATCCCCACCAGCTCAGGTACTTGTAGTTTGGAACTTGTTTCTGTAATGTACATGGTACCCATATACTTTTGTCCCTCTTTCAAATTTGAATTTGGAAGGTTTTAGTGGAAATGCAGTTTATTGCAAATGAATCAAATTCTGAGCTAGTTTTGATAGAATAAGATTGCAAATGCACGTTAATATTCGTTATATTTCTCTAATGTACATATTGAATCTGCTGTTGGTATAGTAAAACAGCGAGTAAAAGAGCTCTGCTTCATTCTTTTGCACTTTCATTCTGCACTGACTCAGAGAAGAAAAAATTGTTTTTCTTCTCTGGATCAGGGTAAGTGAAAGTGCCAATCAAAGCTGTTGTTGAAGCCACTTTTCTCCTGCAGTTGACTGCCTGATTTTTCTTCCTGTGTGTTTTTCTCTTTTCTTGAGAGCTCTTAAATTTTTATCTTATCTTTATCAAGCAATATTATAGACTAGTGCTTTTTTAAGTTAAGGGGCTGATAATCAAAAGAAAAAACATGCAAAAATTGGCATAAGGGGCAGATGGATGTGTTTTTCACACAAAAATGTTTAAACCATGTAAACAAAAAATGTAAAATTGTTTTGAGAGTGGGCATTTTTGGGGGCGTCATGGGTGTGAGATGGGCGGTGTTACATGGAAGGGCATAATCGAACGAGGTGGCCAAGTTTTCCTGTGGCCATCCTCGCAGGACGGCTCCGTGGATGGTCTGTGTTGGCATTGCTGCACGACTTTGTAAACAGGGGGCTAGGTTCTTAATAACGTTCTAAAATAGAGTAGTTTTACCACCTAAGATAAGATTAACAGTGGGAATTGGAAAATATTTTCTATTAACCCACAAGAAGACAGTTTTATCTACATTAAGCTTAATTCTATTACCTGACTTCCATTGTGAAATTTTAGAAAAACAAAGTTGAATATGTTAGGATAAATCTGAAATGGTAGTGGTAACAGAAAAAATAATTTGGACGTCATCAGTATAAATAAAATAAGACAGGTTCAAGGATTTAAGTATTCGGCCCAAGGAACTAAAGTAAATGTTAAACAGAATAGGAGACGGGGATGAACCCTGTGGAACACCACATCCTGGTTTCCAAGAATAAGAGGACTCATTTTTGAAATAAACTTTATAACTCCTATTTCTCAGAAAAGCAGTAAACAAATTAAAAACTTTACAAGTCATATCAATCTTACTTATACAAGGTATCATCAATTAGTGGTCAAGCTGCATAAGGACAGAAGGAATGGCCTTATCAACCAGAACCCTCAGTTCTGACGTAACTGCTAAAAGACGTGTTTCGATACTATAAAACTTTCTAAATCCTGACTGGCAAGGGTCCAATATGTTATGGGAGTCTAGGTACTCCTGAAGCTGTATTCCCACGATAGATTCAGTTATCTTTGCTAAAAAAAGGGATGTTCGTGATAGGTCTATAATTAGAACAATCCGATATAGATTTGGAACGATCTTTGGTAATAGGAAGGAGAATAATAGAACTAATACTAAGAGGATAAAATCCCAATTTCAGTATCAGATTAACTAAAATTAATAACCAAGAAATTCCCTCAGGAGAAAGATATTTTAGCATAGAAGCAGGACAAGGATCAAGTGCATAGAAACTTTTTCTAGTAATCAACTTAACATCATAGGTTAACGACACTATAATTTGAAAAGTTGGAACGTTATATTCTATTTTTGGAATTTATTGTTGATTCTTCAGGTCTGTACTCTTTAATACAAGTAATCCGCACTGAACTATAAGGTTGTTGCAGAATATAAGAATGTGTCAGTATAAGGTGGGAGTCAGGAGGCAAGATGGTGTCAGGAGTGGTCACGCTGGTTTGAGCTCCTGAATTTTGTCTCTTATTAGTGCTGTCTAGACCCTAATGCTTTGGCAGGCAAAATTGGAGGAATTCAGGACTCCTAGCTGGTCAGCAGGAGTCCCTGCTTCGATTTCTCAGCAGCTGCAAGCACTGAAGAGCAGCATTGATGGGGTTTCCCTAAGTCCTGAGCAGAGAGCATAAGGCAGGAGCATGGCATGACACCTGGAATGGTGATTCTGTACAGTTTCAAGGGGGCTCTGATTGCATTATGTTTATGTTTATTATAAAAATTTTATATACTGCCTGGCTTGTTCAGATTACAGTGGTTAACAAATACATAATAACACAATTAAAAGAAAGGAATGCCATTTGATATAATAGAAAAGACCTAATTACAATCTCTCAAGAAACTCATTCACAAAAGTATACACAGCAATATTATCTTCACATTGACAGCATCCTCCTCAATCCCTGGAAGTGCACAAGGTCCATTGGATCATCGACCTGTGAGTAACATAGGGGGAGTGGGGAGAGTTTGATTCCACTTCCAGTGATATTGAGAGAGATTTTAAAACCTGCTGTAGTGACTTTAGACACAATTTAGGAAATAATTCAGGAGGGCAATACCTCTTTAACAATGATGGTCAATAAAATTGTGGATAAAGGGAGTCTTTTACTAAATCACACTAGTGATTCCTGGCAAGGCAAATGAGAGGAAGCCCATAGGAATTGAATGTGCTTCCTTTCATTTGCTGCACTGGAATCGCTAGCACGGTTTAGTAAAAGAGGCCCAAAATGAATACTACTGAACAAATGGTTACTGATAATATTGCTGTGTATATCGTTTATTTATTTACTAGACCGTCACTTATTACAAAAGTAAATCAGAACGGTTTACAATATAATATAACAATAAAATCAATATTAAAATACTATAAAAACACACTTTGAAATCCATTTCTGATAGAAAAGCACAGCAAAACCAGAGAGTCAATTAGGAACATTCATACAAATTACTCAGATTAGAATAGTTATCATAAAACATAATAAAAACAAAGAAATATAAAAATACTGTTTTTTTCCTTATTCCACCCCCCTTTGTTATCCTCTGCTCTCTCTTTCTTTTCATCTCTCTTCACTTCTCCTATCCCTTTCCCTTATTATATATTTAATTTAGTATATTGGGTCATCAGTAGTCTAGTCTTAGAGAAGGATAAGTTAAGATCTCTGCTCTACAGGAAGTGAACACTAATTTGATTTAAAGAAAAGAATTATGTATATTGGAGGTTTGAGTATATGGAAAACCAGCTCAGGAGAAACAATTTGTGTTTCTTGAATTTCCCTAAACCTCCCCTATCTAGTATGGAAATACTTCAAAGAGGTTCTTTGCATATCTGAGGAGGCTCTTCCTTCTCTAGTAAAAGTACAGTATCTTTTGCTACCAGGAAGATCTAGAGGTGTTCAAGATGCATGGAGATTGGGAGTTATGGCTTTGTAGCTTCATTGGGTTCCCCCTAGTCCTAGTATTTTTGGAAAGAGTAAAAAAGTGATTCACGTCTACCTGTTCCACTCCACTCATTATTTTATAGACCTCTATCATACCACCTCTCGGTCATCTTTTCTCCAAGCTGAAGAGCCACTTTAGCCTTTTCTCATAGGGAAGTTGTCTGCTCCCTTTTATCATTCTCGTCGCCTTCTCTGTACCTTTTCTGATTCCACTATATCTTTTTTGAGATGCGGTGACCAGAATTGCACACAGTATTACCATGGAGCAATACAAAGGCATTATAAAGTCCTCATTTTTGTTTTCAATTCCTTTCTTAATAATACTTAACATTCTATTTGCTTTCTTAGCCATTGCTGATCACTGAGCAAAGGGTTTCAATGTATCATCAACGATGACACCTAGATCCTTTTCCTGGTCGGTGACTCCTAATATGGAACCTTGCATCACATAACTATAGTTTGAGTTTCTCTTTCCCATATGCATCACTTGCTTACATTAAACGTCATCTGCCATTTGGATGCCGAGTCTCCCAATCTCATAAAGTTCTCTTGTAGTTTTTCACAATCCTCTTGTGATTTAACAACTTTGAATAATTTTATGTCATTAGCAAATTTAATTACCTCTCTAGTTACTCCCATCTCTAGATCATTTATAAATATGTTAAAGAGCATTGGTCCAGTGCAAACCCCTGGGAAAACCCACTATCTACCCTTCTCCATTGAGAACACTGACCATTTAATCCCACTCTCTTTTAACCAGTTTTTTAATACAGAATAGAACACTACTTCCTATCCCATGATGTTCTGATTTCCTTTGGAGTCTTTCATGAGGTACTTTGTCAAATGCCTTTTGAAAATCCATATACACAATATCAACAGGCTCACCTTTATCCACATGTTTGTTTACCCCTTCAAAGAAATGTAGTGGTTTGGTGAGGGAAGATTTCCCTTCATGAAATCCATGTTGGCTTTGGGGCAAAGAACTTACACTTACAAAGTTCCATAGGCTATCACGGGGCTCATTTTCAAAAGAGAGAAATGTCTAAAAATTGGCAAAAAGCAGCATATTGTCTTTTTTCTCACAAAAACGTCCAAATTAATAGTTTCAAAACTTATTTTTCTGATGCTTTTCTATGCTGTTCATCTGTAGTGTGTCCAAATCTCAAGGGTATGTGTTGGGGGTATGTTAAGGGTGAAATTTGGGTGTTCCTAAGACTTAGATATTTTTCAGCCATAATGGAACAAAACAAAACTAAAACTAAGACATTTTGAGCTAGATCTGTTTTTATAATGAATAAGGCAAAAAAAAGGTACCTAAACGACCAGATGACCACTGAAGGGAATCAGGGATGACCCCCCCAATACACCCCCAGTGGTCACTGACCCCCTTCCACCCTTCAAAAATGTAAATGTCAGGTCTATTAGAGCAATACAATGAAAAAAAATCCCCACAGGAGAGACAAAATAATATCCAAATTCAAAAGTAGTCAATCCTATTTAAACACAAACGAGGTTTGGATGTATTCGAACTTTTATCTGCCGCAAAAACTAATAATATACCATAAATCAATGATAATAAATGTGAGATATATATCTATTTGGAATGAAGGGAAAGGGGACTTGATATACCACCTTTCTGAGGTTTTTTGTAACTACATTCAAAGTGGTTTACATATATTCAGGTACTTATTTTGTCCAAGGGGCAATGGAGGGTTAAGTGATTTGCCTTGAGTCACAAGGAGCTGCAGTGGGAATTGAACTCAGTTCCCCAAGATTAAAGTCCACTGCATTAACCACTAGGCTACTCCTCCAAATGAAGCAGGCACTAGTGTCCCTGAGGAAGGACCTCAAATGGAAATTTCTGTCCGATGGAGAGAAATGGACAGTTGAATTTTTTTTATTGAAGAATGGAAAGCTAAGTTCCTGCCATTTTCTTTAAATGTTTCTGGTGCTTCACAATTAGTATTAACAGTATGGATGGTCTTGAAAGAAAAGCAAGACTAAACTGTGGATTTCTAGGAGAGAATTTTTCCTGATCTTCGTCTATTTAGAGGGTCTTATAGTGTATTGGACAGTTTTGGAACATTCGCATATTTAGAATATACATATAAATACATTTTAGGTGGAAAATCACAACATATATTTAGTTGTTATCTACACATAAGAATAGGGTGGCTTGAAATAAAGAGAGTATGAAATGATGCATAGAGCTGAAAAGTGAGTCGTTCTTAGTGGCTAGTCTCACTGACAATAAGCTCGGCCGTATATATGGCCTATACTGAACTCTTTTCAAGCAATATAAATAACATATAGATATACTGTATATCTCACATTTATTATCATTGATTTATGGTATATTATTAGTTAGTTTTTGTGGTAGATATAAGTTCCATTTCATCCAATCCTTTTTTGTGTTTGTATAGGATTGACTACTTTTGAATTAGGTCTATTAGAGCAGCATGCAGGTCCCTGGAGTAGTGTAGTTGTCGGTGCAGTGCACTATGGAGTGGGTTCTCTAAGTCCCTCTGCATGTCACACTTGTGATGGAAACTGTGACCCCTCCCAAAGTCACCAAAACCCTACTGTACCCATATATAGGTGTTCCCTTCACCATGGGCGTAGTTTGACTGTTTCATTTGTGGGGGGGGGGGGGGGGGGAAGGATGGGGCGGGGCATATTAGCATATTCAAGTACTGGTATTTATATAAATCTGGAGAGGTTTAGGTGAAATGGTGTTATTTTAATTTTTAGCTAGGTGTTATTAGTGTGATAGATGAGTGAGTGTGGATGATCGTAGCTAGAATTTTATAGATATAAACAACAATGTGAATCAAAGAAAAAAAATAATATATAAATGTATTTAATAAAGATTGAGAATTAATATTGTAACGGTTGTTGAAGAATTCGTATACATATACATTATGGTTAGTTCCAAAAAAGCCAGCTCTTTCTCCCTTCCTTCCTTCTTTCCTCCTTACCCAGCACTCCCTCTTCCTCTCCAGTAGTATTTCCCCACCCCCTTTCCCATACCATGCCAGTGCACACCTTAGAAATGCATAAGCTCTATATGTAGATCCTTCAAGAGGTAGTGTGTCATGATTTAGGCTCTACACCCTTTCTGATGTTTTGGTACCACCTCAGTAAGGCAAACCCACAATATCTCCACTGCAAAACACTATACACAAACTTGTGCAAAAACCCACTCATAACCTTACCAAACCATAACAGCACTAATTTCAAGGACAGGACGAGCTACAACCTTATGCATGGAAAGGCAGCACTGTAATTACACCGGGCTCTAAAACACCAGTACACTACCTAGTGAAAAAAAACAAAACAAAAAGGGCTGCAAATACTACACACTAGCAGAATACTGCACCTTGATCACACATGACAAACACATGACAACAGATATGACACAAGGAACTAGAAATAAAAAAATATGAAGGCAAAATACTGAACTGGAAAGTTACCTCAAGAAGTCAGACTCGGCATGCAGCAATACTAGAAAAATTGAAACTTACATGCAAAATATCACAGATACAAATTTCCAAAAGCTGACATATTCCAATTAATAAATTCTGAATAAAATACTTTTTTCTACCTTTGTTGTCTGATCATTTAGTTTTTCTATTCGCTTTGGTCCCAGTGTCTTCTGTTTTATGCAGTGTCTTTCCATGTCCACCATCCTCCTGTGTCCTTATGCGTCCTGTCTACCATCTGTAGCCCTGTCTCTATTGTTCCTCCAGTGTCAGTATCTGCCCTCAAAGTGTTCCGATCCAGCCCTTAAATTCAGCAGTTTTCCCTCCATCTATATCCAGTATTTCTCCTCACTCCCCTCCCCTCAATCCATCCATGTGCATCTACTTCCTCTGTCTTCCTTCCCCTCCATCCATGTCCAGCATTTCTCCTCTCTCCCTTCCCCTCATCTGTGTGCATCTCCTTCCTTTGTCTTTCCTTCCCTCCATCCTTGTCCAACATTTCTCCTCTTTTAACTGCCCTCTACTCCATCCATGTCCAGCATTTCTCCTCTCTTCCCTCCCCTCCATCCATGTGCATCTCCTTCCTGACTTCCCTCCCCACCATCCATCCATGTCCACCAACTCTCCATTGTCCCATGCCCTTTCCTCCATCCACCCATATCCAGCAAATTTCCTCTCCCCTGCCCCTCCATTTATCCATGTCCAGCAATTCTACTCTCTCCCCTGCCCAACTGATTCGTTTGTCGGCTTCTTGTCTTTAATATAACTAAAAATGTTTTTACTATGTGTTTTTGCCTCCAACACAATCTTTTTTTTCTAAGTCCCTCTGCCTTCCTTATCAGTGCTTTGTATTTGACTTGCCATTCCTTATGCTCTTTCTTATTATTTTCAGTTGAATCTTTCTTCCATTTTCTGAAGGATTTTCTTTTAGCTGTAATAGCTTCCTTCACCTTACTTTTTAACCATGTTGGCTATCACTTAGCCTTCCTTCCTCCCTCCTTTTTTAATACATGGAATATAACTGGCCTGTGCTGTGTTTTTGAACTGCATCCATGTCTGATGTAAATTTTTGAACTTTGCAGCTGCTCCTCTAAATTTGTTTTCACTGCTCTTCTCATTTTACCATAGTCCCCTTTTTGAGACTATTGGATTTCCTGTGTGTACTTACTCCAGAGCCGATATCAAATCTGATCATATTATGATCACTGTTATCAAGCGGCCCCAGTACCATTACCTCCTGCACCAGATCATGCTTCTCCATAAAGCAGTCCTTGATTTCGTCAAGGAATTTTACCTCCCTATCATGCTCTGATGTTACATTTACCCCGTCAATATTGGGTTAATTGAAACCAACCATTAGTGCACATTAAATCAATTTATCATGCACTAAATATTTTAAGGCACACTAATGAATTGAACCCAGATCTGTAGGAATTACTTTGCTTATGTACTTAAGGTGGTGAAGTGCTTTACAGAAAAGTCCCAATCAGGGTAAAGTGGATTAGCCAACTGTCTTGCTCTGCTGTCTTAATGTATTGCTATGTAATTTTCAAAGAGAATGCACCTGACTCATTGCTCTTTGGAACCGAGCTATAATGTATTGTACATGTAGTAAAAGTAACTCTGTACTGTGCAAAAGCATAGGCTGCTCAAACTTGCCTCCATAATTTTGTACATGAACTTTCAAAATTATATAGATTTGTTCTTTAGCTGTGAAAGGCTGGATCAATATACAGCTGGTTCTTCAACTCTCTGCTTCTGTACAAAAGAATAAATAAATAAATAAAAACCAGGAAGGAAAAAAGACAGAGTAGTATTAATGGCCCTGATCCAGGCATGAACTACCAGTTAAGTCCTTGACAAGTTAACTGCCATAAAATACACTTTCCATCATTACTTAAACAACAGTGTAGGTTTATCCTAACCCTTCAATTTTCTACCGTTACTGCAGTGTAAGTAAAAATAAAAGAGTAGAAAAAAGTCATGAAGAATGAGCACAAGGTAATGCTTTAATCTAGTTTGATATTAATAATACAAAATAATTATTAATAGCCTTTTAAAGGGCTGTTGCTTACTGTATGTTTGGCATCAGAAATAAACAAAAATCTGGAATGGTGCATGCATTCATTGTCTATACCAAAGGTTCCTAAACTATCAGTCACATCTATGGCTGCAGAAAAATAATCCCAAACAACGTAACTGGCAGCCCACCCAGTACAATGGGATATTTGACCTACCCATAAAAACTTTGTTTTCTCTTTATTAAGCTTCAATTTATATGCACAAACCAATAAATCGACTAAATCTAAGCAAACACAAAGAACTGATTCATGTCCTATGTTGCCAATAGTGAAAATCAACACCATAATAATGTCATATGCATATATAAAGGACTGGATCTTTGGGTTCTCTAGACTTTTTGCTAGTGGTTGCACCAAGATATTAAACAGCGTAGGGGACAATGGAGAGGTCTGAGGGATCCCACAAGTAGCTCTCCAGGACTCCGCCATTTCCCCATGCATTTTCACTATATATGATCTATCTAGAAAACCTGTATTGGATCTCACATCCATTACTAGGGTACTTTCTGCTTAGCCCCAGATCTGGGATATCTACCCTCTGCAGTGCTAGGGTTCTGTCATTGGAACATTTTTACTGCTGTAACTGTCTATTGCTCATGTTTGATCTATTATTACTGTACACTGCCTTGAGTGAATTCCTTCAAAAAGGCGGTAAATACATCCTAATAAATAAACACTAAAGAAGGTGTGTACACCAGTGGCCTAGTGGTAACAGCTTATGTCTGAGAGTCAGGTGACTGGGGTTTAATTCCCACCTGACCTACAGGTGACCATGGTTCAATTCCCACCTGCCCTACTCACACAACCCTGAACTGGTGTTTTGGGACTGACAACCAGAGTTTGTGGACATATGTGATCTGGGAAAAGGTGTTTAAAGTTGAATATTTGGAATATGCAACATGGCCGTTTTGTCATCTGAAGGGTCCTTTAGGTACTTTGCCAAAGTGACATCATTGAACCTATCCTTTGCCACATAGAAGAATGTGTTATAGACTGTTGTATATCAGGTTGGTTGGTCTCTCAGACTTCAAGAAAACCTCATTGTTTGAGTCTACAGACTGTAGTCACCTTTCCCCCAGAGACATATGCACTTCTTCACTGAGAGATGTACATGTTCTCCCACTAAGGCAACAGTACAGATACCTGTGAGCAAAAGCTCTATAACCAATGAGGTAGCCTAGTGGTTGGTACAGTTGACCTGCCATTCATGAGTGGTGGGTTCAAATCCCTAAGAAATCAAGTGTGTTATCTACATGGAATATGCACTCTGAAAATGTTTTTTTCAGCGCAGAAATGGCAACCATCCTGCATTCTGATGACATCTGAATTCAGCCTTGAAATGTGCACTTTCAATTGATAGCAGCCAAGGTGAGTGGTGTTTCTTCTTTTGGGATTCAGACACTGTGTTGCTATGTTGTAGATGCTGTTTGGCATTCAGATGTGTTTTTGCCTTCAGCGCACCATCCAGCTTATAATCGAACGAGAATAACGCCCAAGTTCCGACCTAAATCGGGAGATGGGCGTTCTTCTCACAAAAACAAATAAAGCGGCATAATCGAAAGCCGAACTTTGGACGCTTTCAACTGCACTCCGTCGCGGATGCAGACAAAGTTGACGGGGGAGTGTCGGAGGCGTGGTGAAGGCGGAACTGGGGCGTGGTTATCACCCGAACAGAGATGGGCGCCCTTCGCCGATAATGGATGCGTTTGTAGCTAGAATTTAGGGCACTTTTCCTGGACCCTGTTTTTTGACGAATAAGGCCCCAAAAAGTGCCCTAAATGACCAGATGACCCCCAGAGGGAGTCGGGGATGACCTCCCCTGACTCCCCCAGTGGTCACTAACCCCCTCCCACCACAACAAATGATGTTTCACAACTTTTTACTTTCACCCTCAAATGTCATACCCTCCTCCCAAGCAGCAGTATGCAGGTCCCTGGAACAGTTGTTAGGGGGTGCAGTGGACGTCAGGCAGGTGGACCCAGGCCCATCCCCCCCCTACCTGTTACAATTGTGCTGCTTAATGCTACTAGTCGTCCAACCCCCCCAAACCCCCTGTACCCACATGTAGGTGCCCCCCTTCACCGCTTAGGGCTATAGTACTGGTGTAGACTTGTGGGCAGTGGGTTTTGAGGGGGATTTGGGGGGCTCAACACCCAAGGGAAGGGTGCTATGCACCTGGGAGCTCTTTTACCTTTTTTTTTGTTTTTGTAAAAGTGCCCCCTAGGGTGCCCGGTTGGTGTCCTGGCATGTGAGGGGGACCAGTGCACTATGAATCCTGGCCCCTCCCACGAACAAATGCCTTGCATTTATTCGTTTTTGAGCTGGGCGATTTCATTTTCCATTATCGGTGAAAAGCAAAAACGCCCAGCTCACACCTTGGCGAATAAAGCATGGGCGTCTATTTTTTTAAAAAAATACGGTTCACTCCGCCCCTTCACGGACCCGTTCTCGGAGATTAACGCCCATGGAGATAGGCGTTTCTGGTCGATTATGCCCCTCCATATGGCCTATTCACTTACATTCTGTCCTTGCTACTCTGCTGTTTATGCTTCTGGCCTTTCCCTGCTGTACTTGTGTCCATTCTCTGTTCTCAATCACCTCCTGTCCCTTACTCCCACCCATTGCTCCCCTCCCTGACCCTCCTGTGTAAAAGTATTCGTGTGTCTCTATGTGTGGGTGTGTTTGTGCAGCTACTGTTTGTAGTCGGCAGTCTGTGCTGTGTGGCTGCTGGAGAAGGCAGGAGTGCTGTCCCTATCATTGCTACTCCATTTCACAATCTGCAGAGGCACACACTAAGTGGAGGAAGATGTCTGGTCCATCAGATATATAGGTCTAGGATACAGTTCATGGACTTCAACGATAGCCAGTGCATATAAGAGAACCCCTGTGATAGGAAGACCATCAAGAACCTCTGTGGGCAGCTTCAGGAAGATATGGAGGCCAGTACTTGGAGGGGACATGCCCTGCCACTGTTAAGGTCAGTGTCACCCTGGTTTCCCTGGACACAGGAACCTGGCCACTGCCCCTGGAAGATAGTGCATGCCTTAGGCAGCCATCCACCTCATATTGCATTGTGGTGTTCCTGGACTGTTGTCTGAACAGACCTACTCAGAACAACAGCTGACCATGACGGCCTTGTATAAGTTGGCAGGCCCCCAAGGCATGGAGTGTTCTAACAACTTAGTGGATATGCTGACACACACACACAATAGAGTAATATTTCTGAACTGTCATAGGCAGGTGACCATTAGAGTTGCCAACTGGACCCAGAATTGCCTGACAGGGTTGATACAGTCCTAGGTTGACCCCATTGCATGCAGGAACTTGTAGTCTTGCTTTTCTTAGGGAATGCAGTGGGGACATCAGAAGTACAAGTCCCTGCATGCAATGGGGCTGGCTCAACCTTGTCAGATGAGTCTGGATTCAGTTGGCAACCCTAGTGACCATGGCTAGCCCCTGAGAACATGTCTGGTGAAGCCCATTATGCACCCACAGGGAGTGGCTGAAGAGAGGTACAATAATGCTCTGTTCCATGGATCTGTTGGGGGGGGGGGGGGAGCTGTATAAGCCCACCCAAGTATGTGAAAGTTGTATAGCATGCTGCATTAACCTAGCACTGAGTTGCTGCATACCTGAGCCAGGGAAGAAAGTGACAGTGCAGATGAGGGTGATGAAGCACCTCAGAAACAGACCCAACAGAGAGGGCAGCATGTGAGAGAAGAATTGATACAGACACAGTAATGCTGTAAAAGGTTAGAACTTTATTGAAAAAAGAATTTACAAATCCAATATTCCCCTCCACCCCCCGCTCCCAGTAACAATCTAAAGTGTGGACAACTGCCATGAAACAAACAAAAAATAACCCATTCCCCCCACCCCTGCACCCAATAACAAATTAAAGTGTTGACAACCATCATGAAACAAATAAAAAATAACCCATTCCCTGTCATGCAGCGGGGTAGTGAGCCCTTGGAACACAGTCGGTTTGCACCATCCACCCAACCCGAAGATCAGGCATGCCCCGGCTGATGACAGGCAAGTCCCACCCCAACTAGGATAGGCTGAGTCAAAGACTGAAGGCGGAAGAAATACTAGAGCCAGAGGATGGGCACTGGAACAGAAGACAGAAGCTAGAGGCTTGGAAGCTGGAACTGGAGACAGGCAGAAGCTTGGAAACTGGAAATGGAGATGGAAGCTGAATCTTTTCTAATTATGCTATATCTTTTTTTTTTAAATACATTGACCAGAATTGAATGCAATACTCTAGGTGAGGTCGCACCATGGAGTGATACAGAGGCATTATAGTATTCTCAGTCCTATTTACCATCCCTTTCCGAATAATTCCTAGCATTCTGTTTGCAGTTTTGGCCGCTGCCACACACTGGGCAGAATATTTCAGCATGTTATCTACATCAACAAATAGATCATTTTCCTAGGTGCTGACCTCCAAGGTGGACCCTAGCATCACCTAACTATGATTTGGATTGTTCTTCCCAATGTGTATCATTTTGTATTTGTCCACATTAAATTTCATATGCCATTTTGATTCCCAGTCTTCCAATTTCCTAAGGTCCTCTTGTAATTTTTCACAGTCTGCATGTGTTTTAAGAACTTTGAATAGTTTTGTATCATCTGCAAATTTAATCACCTCACTTGTTGTTCCAATTTTCAGATAATTTATAAATATGTTAAATAGCACTGGTCCCAGTACAGATCCCTGTGGCACTCCACTATTCACCCTCCTCCATTGAGAAAAATGGCCTACCCTCTGTTTTCTGTCCAATAACCAATTCCTAATCTATAAAAGAACATTGCCTCCCATCCCATGACTTTTTAATTTTCTTTGTCAAAAACTTTCTGAAAATCTAGATATACTACATCAACTGGCTCACCGTTATCTACATATTTATTCAAGCCTTCAAAGAAATGAAACAAATTAGTGAGGCAAGACTTCCCTTGGCTGAAACCATGCTGACTCTGTCCCTGTAAAACATGGTTGTCTCTGTGTTTTGTAACTTATTCTTTATGATAGTTTCTACTGTTTTACCTGGTACTGATGTCAGGTTTACCTGTCTGTAATTTCCTGGATCACTCCTGAAACACTTTTAAAAAAATGGAGTTAGATTGGTTACACTCAAATCTTCAGGTACTACGGATTATTTTAATGACAGATTTCAGATTGCTAACAGCAGATCAGCAAATTCATGTTTGAATTCTTTCAGTACTCTTGGACGCATGCTATCTGATCCAGGTGATTTAATACTTGATTTGGCTCATTATCAGGCTCATTTTCGAAAGAGAAGGACGCCCATCTTTCAACACAAATCGGAAGATGGGTGGCCTTCTCACAGGGTCGCCCAAATTGGCATAATCGAAAGCCGATTTTGGGCGTCTTCAACTGCTTTCCGTCACAGGGACAACCAAAGTTCACGGGGGCATGTCGGAGGTGTAGCGAAGGCGGGACTTGGGTGTGCCTAACACATGGGAATCCTCGACTCATAATGGAAAAAAGAGCACTTGGACGACTTTACCCGGTCCTGTTTTTCTTATGACCAAGCCACAAAAAGGTGCCTGAACTGACCAGATGAACATCAGAGAGAATCGGGGATCACTTTCCCTTACTCCCCCAGTGGTCACTGACCCCCTCCCACTCTCAAAAAACTTCTTTAAAAATATTTTGTGCCAGCCTCTATGCCAGCCTCAAATGTCATACTCAGGTCCATCACAACAGTATGCAGGCCCCTGGAGCAGTTTTAGTGGGTGCAGCGCACTTCAGGCAGGCGGACCCAGGCCTATCCCCCCTTCTACCTGTTACACTTGTGGTGGTAAATGTGAGCCTTCCAAAACCCACCAGAAACCCACTGTACCCACATCTAGGTGCCCCCTTCACCCCTAAGGGCTACTGTAGTGGTGTACAGTTGTGGGTAGTGGGTTTTGGGGGGGGGGGGGGTTAGGGGGCTCAGCACACAAAGTAAGGGAGCTATGTACCTGGGAGCAATTTCTGAAGTCCACTGCAGTGCCCCCTAGGGTGCCCGGTTGGTGTCCTGGTATGTCAGGGGGGCCAGTGCACTACGAATGCTGGCTCCTCCCATGACCAAAGGACTTGCATTTGGTCGATTCTGAGATGGGCGCCCTTGGTTTCCATTATTGCCAAAAATCAGAAATGACCAGGTCTAGGGACAACCATCTCTAAGGATGACCTAAATGTGAAGATTTAGGCATCCCCAACCGTATTATTGAAACAAAAGATGGACGTCCATCTTGTTTCGATAATACGGGTTTCCCTGCCCCTCTACCGGGATGTTTTGCGAGGATGTCCTGAGCAAAACTTGGGCGTACCTTTCAATTATGTTCCTCCATGTCTTCCAGGTTCACCGAGATTTCTTTCAGTTCCTCTGCATCATCACCCTTGAAACCATTTCTGGTACAGGTAGACCGCTTACATCTTCTTCCGTCAAGACCAAAACAAAGAATTCATTCAGTCTCTCCACTATGGCGTTGTCCTCCCTGAGTGCCCCTTTTCTCCTTAATGATCTAACAGTCCCACGGATTCCCTCACAGGCTTTCTGCTTCTGAAGAAGTTGTTAATGTGAGTTTTTGCCTCTGTGGCAAGTATCTCTTCATATTCTCTTTTAGCTTTCTTTATCAATGCTTTGCATCTAACTTGCTAATGCTTATGTTGCTTCTTATTTTCTTTGTTTAGGTCCTTTTTCCAGGAACATTTTAAGGTTGGCTTGTTTGGCTACTTTTCTTCAGTGTCTAAGGATGATGTTGTTAATCTGCCCACTAGTATGAGAAACACCATTTGTGCTCCAACTAATGTCTCATCTAGTTGATCAGACCAGTAAAAAAACATAACTATTGCTGGCAGCTTAGCATAAATCAACAATGCTTCCTTGACAGCTGTTTGTTTTTCTTCAACTTCATTGAAACAGGCTTTGGTATACCTCATTTAAGAGAAACCTTCACTTGACCTGCTCTGGATTGCCAATCACTGTCGAATCTCATATCGTCCTGTCCCTGGCAAACTGTTTGAACAGTCTGTACATATTTGAATTAAAGACTTCTTAGACGAGTTTGACATTCTAGATTCCTCTCACTATGATTTTCATAAGGAGACCTTATCATGCTTAAATATGATTTCTATCAAGGCTTGATGTCATGCAACTGGATAAGGAGGAAACATTCTTATTGGTTAATTTAGACATGTCATTCTCAACTATTTTTGTCACAGTCTGTCATATTGGATTTTGATGAAGTGGCTGAAATCAAAGGGAATTGGAGCCAGTGTGCTTGCTTGCTTTGCATCTTTTTAATCTAATTATTTTTAGGAAATAAGAATTAATAGTGACCCCCCTTAAGGAAACTGACAAACCTTGACAGACTATATACAATTCATGTTCCCATCCAGACTAACTTTGACATTGTTATCAATAACTAGCACTGCTCCAGCCCATCCTTCTGAGGTTAAACAATGGTTGTCATCTAAAAAAAGTTGTCTTAAACATTGTAAAAACAAAGGTTTTGTTGATATACTGATCATCCATTATTGAAGATCCTTTGTGTCTTTCACTTAATGATACTCCTAGCCATTACTATCAGAAGTCAGGTCTCTTGCTGTGATTTTCAACTCTGAACTGAAAAATGGTTGTCTACATTAAATCGTATATATCACAAAAAGGAGGGTCGAGAGTATTAATACTATGTAACACCACAATATCTCTCATATAATGGCAATGAGTACTTTCATAAGACTGAAGTTCTGTGAAGTGCATAATTTAAATTTTTTGAAAAAAAAAAGGGGGAAAAGCCTCTGAAAAGCCCAACCACCAACCCAAAGAGTCGTTAATGAAGACAAGGATTGAGGAAAATCAAAGGGCTGTTATATCTTCACTGGTGTAACCCCCCCCCCCCCCCCCTTGTTTGTATTATTTAAATATAGAAATGCTAACCTCACAGAACTGACTTAAGGTGGATCCTCAAAAAGGTGAAAAAAAGTTACTTAACTTAAATTTCAAATGCAAAAAGCAATGTGCAGATGGTCGGTCCGTCACACTGACTATGGCCAGAGTTTCACTGTGTGCTGTCTCAAGGCGTGGGAGACCTTAATAATGTGTAAAACAAAAACTGAATCATTAAAAAGAACTTGTATGGAATACTCAAAACAAATGTGTACAAAATCAAGTGCAAAAACAAACGATAATACAACAAGTCAAAAATTCAAGATATATAGTTCAAAAAAGTACGTGCCAGTAGTATCAGGCACGTTCAGCCTTGTTGCAATGGGATCCCCAACAAAATGGCCACGGCGTTGTTCCTTTATAGATTTTAAATTAAGTGGCATCATATCCTGTAGGATTGCTATGATGTCATATCCTGTGGTATTGTTGTTAATAAGTCTACCTACTAAATTCTGTCCTACTCCATCTATGGGCAGATGAACATTAAACATTTGCAAAACATTGACAGAGAAAATTTGCAAAATATTGACATAAGTATCACCAGCCGTCATTTATGGATTCAAAAAATATATATTGAATCCAGTGTGATGTTAAAGCTAAAGTGTGCTGTCTAAAGAGACTGTCATCATATCTCATGGACCAAACCCAATGTAATTGCAGTGGCTTGAAGATTAGTATTAGATCATACCACAGAAAACTCCATTCTAATCTCAGATTTAGTCCTTGAGGTTCTTCCGTCTTGAGAGTAAATATCCAAAATTGTTCCCTCTGTAGCAACTTCCTCAATCTGCCAGGGGAATCCGATGAAATCTGGTCAACTGCACAAATCTGTAGGGAAGAAAACCTGTGTCCTATTGCAAGGCAATGTGCCACAATTGGAGCCTCCATTCTCAGTCTCTTAAGGCAGCTTTTATGCTCATACATGTGTCGTTTCCCCCACGTAGATCTTGGGACAGGAGCAAACAATCAGATGTACTGCATACTCAGATGAACATGTAGTGTTGGAATTCAGGAAAAACTTTTTTCATGTGTCTCAGGGTGAATAAAATTGTCATATATTTCCAAGGTGTTATCACATAGAGAACATTGTGAACATCTCACATGACTGCCTTTGGGTATCATTTCCCGAGTTGTCTTGGAGATGTCTGTTGGACTCACCAGTTCCTTTAGATATGAATTTCTTGTGAAAGCAAAATGTAGCTGTGCTTGAGAAAAAGTAGATGATATATTCAAAATATTCCAATGTTTCTTGATAATTCTGGAGACTTTTTCAATACCCGGAGTGTATTTTAGAATGCAAGTCATAGAATCTTCTCTATCACTATTTGTTGGTTTAGGAGTGAACAGTAAGTCCAGGTCTGAAAATCATGCTCATGTGTAGGCTTTATGAATGACTTGTTTGGGGTATCCCCGTTCCAGAGGACGTGCTTTGAATGCCTTGGATTCTGTTTTAAAATCGGACAAAAATTAGTACAGATGCAATGGAATCTGAGAAATAGGGAAACGGGGAGACTGCGTTTTAAAGATGGTGAGTGGTCACTCAAAAAAATGAAGAAACGTGTTCCGGTCTGTTTCTTTTTTAAATACAGAAGTCATCAGATCGTCATTCTGTTTAGAAATCAAGATGTCCAAAAACGATATCTGAGTAGGATGGTAGTTCAAAGTAAATTGTATCTTAGGATGGCATGAGTTTAGCCACTCAAAAAATAACAGCAGTCACTCCTCAGTACCCGTCCATAGGACAAACACGTCATCTATGAAGCGCACCCACATGGCCATAGATTCCCAAAATTGATTGTGAAGAATCCATTTGATCTCAAAATCTTGCATGAGTGAGTTTGCACCCACGGTGCTTTTTGCATTTGAGATTTAAGTTAAGTAACTTTTTTTTACCTTTTTGAGGATCCACGTTAAGTCAGTTCTGTGAGGTTAGCATTTCTATATTTAAATAATACAAACAAGGGTTTTTTTGATGCCAGTGAAGGTATAACAGCCTTTTGATTTTCCTCACCCCTTGTCTTCATTAATGACTCTTTGGGTTGGTGGTAGGGCTTTTCAGAGGCTTTTCCCCCTTTTTTTCCAAAAATTTAAATTATGCACTTCACAGAACTTTAGTCTTATGAAAGTACTCATTGCCATTATATGAGAGATAATTGTGATGTCTAGATTAAATGACATTCAAGGATGTCTTTTTAGTAGGATGCCTTAAAGCACTATTGCCTTTATAAATATTGGCTATTATAATGTGTTATACTTATGACTGTCTAACAGTGGCATAGGAAGGGCGGCACGGTGGGGGCGGTCCTCCCCAGATGCATGCCACTGGGGGTTGTCGGCTCCGCTGGTTCCCTGCTCCCTCTGCCCCGGAACAGGTTACTTCCTGTTCCAGGGCAGAGGGAGCAGGGAACCAGCGGAACCGACACCCCCCCCAGCGGCGTGCACACGGCAGGCAAGAATGCACTCGGGGGGGGGGGGGGCTTGGGTGATGCGCCGAGGGGGGTATCATGCTGCACCCTGGGGGGGGTGCGCAGCGGCAAACGGCCCCGGGTGGCAGCCGCCCTCGCTACGCCACTGCTGTCTAAGGGGCCCTTTTATCAAAGGGCAGTAGGGGTTGCGCTGGCTTGGTATGCAGTGATTTGGTCCTACTGTCTGGTTCACCCAGGAGCCCAGTGGTAGTTCTGGATCTCCCATGCATCATTTCTGGGGATGTGCCCGGTGGTAATCAGACAGCACCAAGAGCTGTCTGATTACCGACAGAGCCTTCAACACCTTCTAAGTAGGAGGTGGTACAGACTCCAGCAGTAAATGGCATTGCTGCATTTTTAAAATTACCGCACGGCCATTTACTGGACCTTTAAGAAAAAGTCTTTTTTTACTGGTGGCGTTAAAAGGTGGCCTCAGCACGTGACAATCCCATGCGCCGACAACACCGCGGGACACCTTTTACTACCATTTGGTAAAAAAGGCCCCTAAATCTGACATTCAGTTTTTTGAGATTATCCTGATTATCACTTTCTTTGTGGACTCAGTCCTCATGAGAATGTTATGCCTGCTTTATATCATCTTCACTGGCTCCCAATCATCTGGCAAAGTAAAGTCAAGATTAATACAATCATATATAGAGCCTTCCGAGGCAGATGTATGGTCCAGTACCACACAATTAGAGGGATACCACCAGAAATGTGGACATTGTTCCATTTGCTCTATCACAGTGGAAAGTACAGAATTTAAGTCCACGGATGGTAAGACTTATAAATTAAAACACAGAACCACGTGTAATTCAAAAAATGTAGTTTATCTTTTCAGGTGTCCGTGCAATTTGCTCTATATAGGTCATACCACTCGTCAGTTTAAAACTAGGGTTATAGAACATAGGCATTGTATTACTAATGCCAAGATGGAAGCACCTATGACTCGTCATTGTGAACAAGCTCAACATCGGTTTAACCAGTTGCAGTGTATGATCATTGATCAAGTACTCATGGGTAAGAGATGGGGGGATTTAAAAACAGTTCTATGGCGTAAGGAACAACACTGGATCTATACACTCAAAACAGTGGTTCCTCAAGGGTTAAATAGAAATATCGAGTGGAATGCCTATTACTAATGAGGTGCTGTTGGGGAGGTGTTGTTTCCTTCGCCTATTGGACATTGGATTGGACATGTAACGTAATGACGCTTTAGTGACGTCATGACGTTTCGATACGTTGCTTTGAAAAACTCAATTAGATTTGGAATTCTTGTTCCTGCACCATCTTTGGGATCCATACGACTGACGCCTTAATTTTCAGTGTTAATGTGGTTATTGTTCCAGATGGATGTGAAGCGCCCTTCCTGAAGCAGCCACGAGGTTGGCGAAACAAGGCGCTCTTGTTGAAGGGCTGGCGGTTTTTTTCGCCGCTGCAGAAATTTTGTAAGGCTCCGGAGTCCTTTTTTTGGGGGGATTTTTGATTTGATTGAAAAATTCCTGAAGTTGCTACGCCTGGATTAAGTTAAGTAAACTTGGTTTGCTACATACTTTGATAGGATAAAAGAAAGTTCCTCTTAATTTTCTATCTTAGGCTTTATGTTATCTTTAATTGAACTTTGGGTTTTTTTCCTCCCAGGGGGCTTTTTTAGGTAGTCTTTTACTGGCTGGGGTCAGTTTTGGGTAGTTTGGTTTTTGGTGTTCATTTAATTCACTATTTATACAACTTTGGAGGGAAAGAGAGTTTTTTATCCCATACGGTTTTCTCATGTAGCATGAGTTTTTGCGTTGGGTTTTTTTTCTCTTTTTCTCCCTGAATTAGAACCTATGATATTAACCTACTCCTGTTTATACAAGGGATTGAAAATATTTTGGTATTGTTCCCTGTTAGGAGGTTTGAGGTTCTATTTGTTAAGACTCAAATTGTTTAAGGGGTGAAAGAATTTGTTCTCCACCAACTTAAAGGGACACCTCCAAACTATCCTCTCATATAAATCAAACTCCTTTTGTTTGGTTGGCATTAAATTTTAACTGCCAGACCTTTGACCATTCTTCTTCTTGTGGTTTCTACTCCCTTCAGGGTATCCACTCTATTGGCTATCTTTGTGTCATCCGCAAAAGGGTAAACTTTTCCTTCTAATCCTTCAGCAATGTCTCTCACAAATATATTACAGAGAATCAACACCAGTACCAACCCCTGAGGCATTCCACTATTCACCGTCCTTTCCTCCAAGCGGATTCCATTTACCACAACCCTCTGTTGCCTTTCAGACCCCTTTTGGCTGCCAGCTCTTGCATCTGAGTCTAGTGTTACAGTGCTAGTGTGCTTCAGTGTATAATTGATGCTGAAGTAATTTTTATGGTTTATGTTAATGTCTTTCATTATCTGACTGATTATATTCTTGCAGATACTCTTTCAAAAGTACCTGTAATGTAATATGTAAACCATTTTGGTTGTACCACAGGAAGGTGGTATATCAAGAATCTAATAATAATAATCCTGTGTACAGTAAAGTTATTAAGTTTATAAAAGCTTTTGTTGTTGAATATAATCTGTTCTCTGGTAAATTCTGGTGTATTAAGGAGTTATTCATAGAATTCAGGAAGCTGCTGTCTCTTTTGATACCAGTCAAACATATTTTAACTGGCATATATCCCAGAACCCTGATTCCAGGTACAGGGACACTCAGTCCTACAAACCCAAACTCCTTATCCCCTGAAGGAGTACTGCAGGGCATTAGCAGCTACAGGGTATAAAAGGGGGCCTTAGCGTTACATGTGTTGAATTGCATTAATGTGCATTAAGTGCATTATTGCATGTTAGTCTATGAGAGCCTTAAATTTAGGGAACATAATTGAATGAAGATTCCTATTTTCAACAACATTTTTTAACATCACCAGTTTATCATGGAAAACAAGTTATCTAGAGAACAGTTACACCCTTGAATCATTTCAATTTTCTGCTCCATATCATTCAGTCTCTCTATATATCTCCTAATTTCCAGTTAATGAGTTTTGATAGGCTGTGTTCATGTCTCCACCTGCTTAGAAAACTGGGCTGTCAATCCAGAAAGAATTGCAATAGTATTCTATAGCTCTTCTAGATTTACAATCTTAGGTTTAACCAAAAGCAAACTTGATGAGCCCTGGTGTAGATGCAGTAATACCCCGTTACTGACCCCTGGCTACATTAGCAACAAACATTCTTATATCCTGCTGCTCCTCCAACCCAGTACAAAAACTGTTTAGATTTGAAGGAACAGCACTTGGAAGAATATTTGTCTTATTAAGAAGCTCCTGTACCCATCACTCTTGCTATAAATCTTGTGTTGGACTCAGATTGGGACTTTCTACATAGATACTTTTAGATTTTCTGGGGCTAATTTTCAGTGACAATGGCCACTATTTTAAACACCACCACTGACATTTATATTAAAACATATATTCAGGACTGCATTAACCCAAACAAGTTATGGTGTGTGCCCAATTTGCATACATAAATTGAATAATGAGCCAATTAGTGCCAATAATTGGCCAACAATTATTGGCACTAATTGGCAACAGTTTGCATTTACACACATCTTCCTAGATAGTATTAAAATGGGGCGTGGCCATGGGAGGAGCATGGGCGGGTCCTAATTGTTCTTAGAATTTGCACCTGAATACTGCAGATCCATGATTAATTTAGGCACAAGGATTTATACCAGGTTTCAGGTGGGCATGGATCCCAGTGGTAAGCACTATTTTCTAAATGGCACCCAACTTGGAGCACCGTTTATAGACTAGTGCTTAGCACTATTTGGGTGCCATTTACTGAAATTAGCCCTCTATCCTCAGTTCCTCTGCCGCTTAAAGACAACTGTATAATAGCAAGCAGAAAGAGGCTCTCGTTGTCCACAGCAAAGCACAAAGACAAACCAAAGCAGACACAAAGTCCCAAACCTTTAATAAATAAATTTAAAAAATGTTATTGCATGAATTGTGAAGTTGCCATGTTTCGCCAAAAGGCTGCATCAGGGGTAAATTAAGCAAACAAACCAGGGGTTTTCTGAAAGTCTTTCTGGTAGGCAACAGTTCATCCAAGACAGCATGAAACCTAAGAGTCTGAATCCAATTCAGCCCTGGCAGAACTTCACCTTCAAGTCTTAATATGTATACTTTGGAAGAAAGGTGGGAGGCAGGAGAAATGACAGCGAAATTGAAATACCTCTGTGACATAAATGCACAGGAGGCGAGTCTCTCAATTGAAAGGAAAATCTGGAATGAGGGGGCATAGGATGAAGGTGAAAAGGGACAGAATCCGAAGTAGCCTAAATAAATATTTCTTCACGGAAAGGGTGGGGAGTTCGTGGAGTAGACTTCCAATGGAGGTGGTGGAAACAAAGATTGTATCTGAATTAAAGTACATAGGATCTCTAAGGAAGAGATAATTTGGTTGGATAATATGCTGGATAGGCCAAATGTTCTTTTTTATCTGCATTCATTTTCAATGTTTCTATGAGTTTTGCAGATAGAGTTTCTGGCTCAGTGTTCCTCATAAAGGTCTAATTAGGTATAATAGCGTGTAATATATTTTTATGAACCAGAATAGACGACCCAATTTGTTATGACAAATTTTGCTTCATTTTAGAATCATTTTCAGATATTTTGGCTGATTTTCAGACAATTTTTACAGGTTGCTTTGTTATGGTATCAGTTTAATTGTCAGAATTATTGAAATATGTAGCATGATGTTTTGCTGAATCAGATACAAGTATAAAACAGCTTTAAACACTCATTGAGATCAGCTAGCCTGGATTTCATCTCCCCCCTCCCTTTCCCTGGGGAACTTCTAATAGCAAGACTAGTCAATTACAAACACTTAACAAAGAGAAAAGGTACTGGCTTCACAGAGATATAAAACTTCCTCTGCCCTCCCACCTAAAAGACCTAACAAGGACTGGTAACAAAAGCTGACTGGGTGGATCACCAAGACACCTCCGAAGATCAAAGACACAAGGAGACAGAAAGGCTGGAGAAGCCACTGAAGACAAAGGCTTCAGAGGGAACCATAAACAAAACCATTTGCTTGTCATCAGATGTATACCTGCCCCTCCCATCATCTATCAGACAGGAAGATGCCAGGACATGTGCAGAAAGGAAGGACTTATAATGTGATCATGTGAACAGACTGCATTAACCATAATGCCTTGCAAATTATCCAGTGCAAACCAGGAAGCAAGTGCTGAGATTCATGTGATCATGTCCTCCTGCAACTTGCAATGTATAAAAGGCAGAAGCTGTTCCACACAGAGACAGATCTTTTCTACCCTGATCGCCCCCCTGCCACTGCTACAGAGACTCTCCCTCCTCCTGCAACCATGTGCTTACCTCATGCTGCTCATGCTTTGTAACAAGGACTTGTAAGTAACTTATAACTTTTGATTTAAACCTGTTGCCTTGCTTTAAAGCACACATTCTCTGTAAGAACTACCTCTCGCTGCAATTGCTGAAAACTGTACCATAAATAAACTCCTTTTGAAGCTAAATATATGGTCTGTTCTTTACATATGTTCTTAAACCTGGAAATGCAGGTTAATGTAATCCAATAAATATTCTTAATTCCTTTTATTCTTGCAATTGCAAATATTATTATCTTAATAGATAATTAGTGGAGAAATAACCATAATATATCTTAAAAATTATAAATATTAGTGAATGCTCTGGAGCGATTCCCCCAAGATAAATTAATTCTTGTAACAGCTTCAGCAATTCATTTTCCTCAAATTTGGAGGTGTAGCCTAGTGAATGAAGCACCAGACTGACAATAAGGGAAATGGTTCAAATGCTGCTGCTGCTCTTTGTAATCATGGGTAAATTATTTAACCATCCATTGCCTCAGCTACAAACATAAGATTGTAAGCCCTCCAGGAATGTGGAAATACCGAGTGTGCCTTAATATTATTTACCTTGAGCTACAACGGAGAAAGGTATTAGTTAAATCTACCCGTTTCACTACATTCATTATTTTATAGTCCTCTATGATATCTCCGCTCAGTTATATTTTCTGCAAGCTGAAGAGCCCTAGCCACTTTAGCCTTTCCTCATAGGGAAGTCATCCCATCCCCTTTATCATTTTCGTCGCCCTTCTCTATACCCTTTCTAATTCCACTATATCTTTTTTGAGATGCGTTGACCAGAATTACACACAATGTTCGAGGTGCGGTCGCACCATGGAGCGATACAAAGGCATTATAATGTCCTCATTTTTGTTTTCCATTCCTTTCCTAATAATACCTAACATTCTATTTGCTTTCTTCACTGCTGCTGCACATTGAGCAGAGGGTTTAAACATATCATTAATGATGACACCTAAATCTCTTTCCTGGTCAGTGACTCCTAATGTGGAACCTTGCATCACATAGCTATAGTTCAGGTTTCTCTTTCCCACATGCATCACTTTGCACTTGCTCACATTAAACGTCATCTGCCATTTGGATGCCCAGTCTCCCAGTGTAGTATGGTCCTCCTGTAATTTTTCACAACCCTCCCGCGATTTAACGACTTTGAATAACTTTGTGTCATCAGCAAATTTAATTACATCACTAGTTACTCCTATCTCTAGATTATTTATAAATGTGTTAAAAAGCAGCAGTCCCAGCACAGATCCCCGTGGAACCCCACTATCTACCTTCTCCAATCAGAATGCTGACCCATTTAAAAACATTTTAACCAATTTTTAATCTACAGTAGAACAGTACTTCCTAGCCCATGACTCTCCAATTTCCTCTGGAGACTTTCATGGGGTACTTTGTCAACCGGCTCACCTTTATCCACATGTTTGTTCAGCCCTTCAAAGAAAAGTTGTAGATTGGTGAGGCAAGATTTCCTTTCACTAAATCCATGTTGCCTTTGTCTCATTAATCCATGCTTTTGAATATGCTCTGTAATTTTGTTCTTTATAATAGTCTCTACCATTTTGCCCGGCGTCAACATCAGGCTCACCGGTCTATAATTTCCTTGATCAGCTGTGGAAAACATTTTTTTAAAATTGCTGTTCCATTGACCACCCTCCAATCTTCCAGTACCATGCTTTATTTTAAAGATAAATTACATATTATTAACAATAGTTCTGCAAGTTCATTTTTCAATTTTTTGCCTCCAGTGCAATTGTTTTTTCAGAGTTCCTCTTTGCCTTCCTTATTAGCACTTTGTACTTGACTTGCCATTCCTTATGGTGTTTCTTATTATTTTCAGTTGGATTCTTCTTCCATTTTCTGAAGGATTTTCTTTTAGCTCTAATAGCTTCCTTCACCTCGCTTTTTAGCCATGCCAGCTATCGTTTGGTTTTCCTTCCTCCCAGTGCTTTTTTTGTGCCGGTACGAAATGGTACGGCGTACCTGCACCTTTTTTTGCCCCTCCATCTGCTCCCCTGCCCTCCCCCTCCAGCCATCCCGTGATTCTGTTCGCTCCCCTGCCCCCCCGTCCAGCCATCCTGTGATTCCCTTCGCTCCCCTGCCCCCCCAGCCATCCATACCCACCCCGCGATTCCCTTCGCTCCCCTGCCCGGCATCCATACCCATTCCGCGATTCTCCTTGCTCCCCTGCCTCCGTCGCAGCTGCTGTAGTGAAAGGCCATCAGCCTTCCCTTCATTTCCTGTCGTGTCTCGCCCTCGCGCAATGACGTCAGAAGAAGGCGGGACACTGACAGGAAATGAAGGGAAGGCTGACGGCCTTTCACTACGGCAGCTGCGATGGAGGCAGGGGATCAAGGAGAATCGCAGGGTGGGTATAGATGCCAAGCAGGGGAGTGAAGGGAATCGCGGGGTTAGGATGGATGGTTGGGGGGGGCAGGGGAGCGAAGGGAATCGCAGGGTGGGGATGGATGGCTGGGGGGGGGCAGGGGAGCGAAGGGAATCACGGGATGAGTATGGATGGCTGGAGGGGGGCAGGGGAGCCAAGGGAATCACTGGGTGGGTATGGATGGTTGGAGGGGGGCAGGGGAGCAAAGGGAATTGCGGGGTGGGTATGGATGGCTGGAGGGGGGGCAGGAGAGCCAAGGGAATCACTGGGTGGGTATGGATGGCTGGAGGGGGGACAGGAAAGCCAAGGGAATCATGGGATGGGTATGGATGGCTGGAGGGGGAGCAGGGGAGCCAAGGGAATCGCAGAGTGGGTATAGATGCCGAGCAGGGGAGTGAAGGGAATCGCGGGGTTAGGATGGATGGCTGGGGGGGGGGCAGGGGAGCGAAGGGAATCGCAGGGTGGGGATGGATGGCTGGGGGGGCAGGGGAGCGAAGGGAATCACGGGATGAGTATGGATGGCTGGAGGGGGGCAGGGGAGCCAAGGGAATCACTGGGTGGGTATGGATGGCTGGAGTGGGGCAGGGGAGCAAAGGGAATTGCGGGGTGGGTATGGATGGCTGGAGGGGGGGCAGAAGAGCCAAGGGAATCACTGGGTGGGTATGGATGGCTGGAGGGGGGGACAGGAAAGCCAAGGGAATCACGGGATGGGTATGGATGGCTGGAGGGGGGGCAGGGGAGTGAAGGGAATCGCTGGGTTGGTATAGATGGCTGGAGGGGGGGGACAGGGGAGCCAAGGGAATCACTGGGTGGGTATAGATGGCTGGAGGGGGGCAGGGGAGTGAAGGGAATCACGAGATGGGTATGGAGGGCTGGGGGGGCAGAGGAGTGAAGTGAATCGCAGGGTGGGTATGGATGGCTGGAGGGGGGACAGGGGAGCGAAGGGAATCACAGGGTGGGTATGGATGGCTGGAGGGGGGACCGGGGAGCGAAGGGAATCGCGGGGTGGGTATAGATGGCTAGAGGGAGGACAGGGGAGCCAAGGGAATTGCTGGGTGGGTATAGATGGCTGGAGGGGGGGACAGGGGAGCCAAGGGAATTGCTGGGTGGGTATAGATGGCTAGGGGGGGCAGGGGAGCCAAGGGAATCACGGGATGGGTATGGCGGGCTGGATGGGGGGCAGGGGAGCGAAGGGAATCATGGGATGGGTAAGGATGGCTGGAGGGGGGGGCAGAGGAGCGAAGGGAATCATGGGGTGGGTATGGATGGCTGGAGGGGGGACAGGGGAGCGAAGGGAATCGCGGGGTGGGTATAGATGGCTGGAGGGGGGGACAGGGGAGCCAAGGGAATTGCTGGGTGGGTATGGATGGCTGGAGGGGGGCAGGGAAGCCAAGGGAATCACTGGGTGGGTATGGATGGCTGGAGGGGGGGCAGGGGAGCCAAGGGAATCGCGGGGTGGGTATAGATGGCTGGAGGGGGGGCAGGGGAGCCAAGGGAATCACTGGACATGGGTGGATGCAGGGGAGCGAAGGGAATCACGGGATGGGTATGGCGGGCTGGATGGGGGCAGGGGAGCGAAGGGAATCACGGGATGGGTATGGATGGCTGGAGGGGAGGCAGAGGAGCAAAGGGTATCATGGGGTGGGTATGGATGGCTGGAGGGGGGACAGGGGAGCAAAGGGAATCACGGGGTGGGTATAGATGGCTGGAGGGGGGGACAAGGGAGCCAAGGGAATCGCTGGGTGGGTATGGATGGCTGGAGGGGGGGCAGGGGAGCGAAGGGAATTGCGGGGTGGGTATGGATGGCTAGAGGGGGGGGGGGCAGGGGAGCCAAGGGAATCACTGAGTGGGTATGGATGGCTGGAGGGGGGGCAGGGGAGCCAAGGGAATCGCTGGACATGGGTGGATGGAGGTGGGGCAGGTGAGAGGAGGGTTGCAGGACATGGATGGAGGAGAGGGAAAGGAGAGAGAAGAAATGCTGGACATGGATGGAGGGAAGGGAATTGTGAGAGATGAGATGAGGGGAAAGGAAGAGAGGAGAAAATCTGCACATAGATGAAGAAAATAGGCAGAAGCTAGATCCACTGGACGGTGTCTGCAGAGGACCCAGCTTTTACTTACGGATGTAGGACAAGAAATGAAGAAGAAAGGCGGAAAGTAAAGAAATAAATGGAAAGGAAGCCGTGGAAACGGAGTTAAGGGAACAGATAGAGAGCAGCAGAATCAGAGACTGGGACCAATATGGAAAGAAAAACAGTCACCAGACAACAAAGGTAGAAAAAACCTTTTTATTTTCATTTTAGTGTTTGAAATATGTCCAATTTGAGAACTTACATCTGCTGTCTTACTTTGCACTGGGTATACTGGAGCTGTAACAGCTTACAGAAATTATTTCTAATGAAAAAAAATCACATTATTTTTTTCTCCTATACTAGTATAATATTTTCAATGATGTTTGTTTATATGCGCCATAGCTGGTATAAGGGGTGTGGCTAATGTGGGTGTGGCTATCATAGGGGTGGAGCCATATATGGTGACCCCGCCCATAATGAGTACCGGCACCTTTTTTTCTACAAAAAAAGCACTGCTTCCTCCTTTTTTAATACATGGAATATATTTGACCTGGGCTTCCAGGATAGTATTTTTGAACAGCATCCACACCTGATGCTGTTCAAAAATTTAAGCCTGATGTAAATTTTTGACCTTTGCAGCTATCCCTCAAAGTTTTTTTCACCATTCTTCTCATTTTATCATAGTTAGATTTCCTGTATGTACTTACTCCAAAGCCAATATCAAATCTGATCATACTTTGATCACTGTTATCAAGCGGCCCCAGCACCATTACCTCCTGCACCAGATTATACACTCCACTAAGGACTAGATCTAGAATTTTTCCTCCTCTTGTTGGATTCTGAACCAGCTGCTCCACAAAGCAGTCCTTGATTTCATCAAGGAATTTTACCTCCCTAGCATGCCCTGTGAAAACAGCATAGTAAAAATGTAAAAAAAAATAAGTTTAAGTAAGACTACAATGGTTTCTACATTTTATATGATTAAATTTTAACTGCCAGACCCTTGAGCATTCTTCTAACTTTTGGACATCCCTTCTCATTGTTTTTACTCCAATGATTGAGGTTGCTAAACCTAATGGAAGTTACCCCTCCATGGTCACAGTCAAGGAATTTGTTCAATATTGGGAGTCCTCAAGCATCCACAGTGCCTCAAGGCACCTAACCTGTGCTTTTCATGTACCAAAATCTGTCTGATCTATGTCTTCTGGTGCTATATAATTTTCTGGTAGCATCTTGCTATTTCTGTAACTGTGCTTTCATTAAAGGGTTTGGTTTAGTGGGCATTTTATAACCTAGGTTGGGACACCAAGCAGGCATCTATGTTAATCTGATTCTATAAAGACACACATGCACCTACTACTACTACTAATCATTTCTATAGCACTACTAGACGTGGAGGGGCATAATCGAACGCGAACGCCTATCTCCATTGGCGTCTATGTCCGAAAACGAGTACGTGAAGAGGAGGGACAGACCGTATTTTCGAAAAAAATGGACGTCTTTGTTTTGTTTTGAAAATATGGTTTGTACGGACCAAATACCATGGATTTGTTCATTTCTGAGCTGGGTGGGTTTTTTTTTAGCGATAATGGAAACTAAAATCGGCCAGCTCAAAAACGTCCTAATCTGAGCCATTTGGTTGTGGGAGGGGCCAGGATTCGTAGTACACTGGCCCCTCTGACATGTCAGGACACCAACTGGGCACCCTAGAGGTCAGTGCGGTGGACTTCAGAAACAGCGCCCACATGCATAGATCCCTTACCACGGATGCTGAGCCCCCAACCCCGTCCCCCAAAACCCACTACCCACAAATGTACAACAATACCATAGCTCTTAGGGGGTGAAGGGGGCACCTACATGTGGGTACAGTGGGTTTTAGAGGCCTCCCATTTACCAGCACAAGTATTACATGTAGGGGGGATGGGCCTGGGTCCGCCTGCCTGAAGTGCACTGCGGTACCCACTAAAAGTGCTCCAGGCCTCTAGGACTTGTTGCTGCTGTAGAACCTTGGCACACCAGTTGACACCTGAAGACTAATGTCTCTGAAAACATCCTTTATTTGAATAAGTACGTTTACTCACAGTTAACTGCAGATCAGAGGTTGTGCCCCACTAGCAAAGAGTCTCCCTGGTACTGAGATTAGCAGTAGGTCAGAGCTGGCAGAATGCTGTACAATGCCCACTTTCAGTAACGTGGGTAACACACGAAAGGGAGCTAAAACTGGCTTACAAAAATGGCCACTACCTCATGGACTACCGGAAACAAAACAGGGCACACACTCTGACCCAGTAAGCAGAGGGAAAAGCACCATGGGAGTAGAGCCTACCAACTACCAACATTGTGAGCATTTAACACAAACTAGTGGAATCACGGAGCCCAATACCCTACACCCACCACAATGCATTGCTGATGTGACTCTGTAGTGCGCATAACAGAAAAGGTGTCACACTCACCCGAGAGCCACATCAGAACCAGGGAAAGGCTGTTAGAGGATAGAACACATTCTGCTGTCATGGAGGTGGGTACGTCATTTGAGGCTGGCATACAGGCTGGCAAAAAAAGTTTGTAAAGTGGATTTTTTTTGATGGGAGGAGGTTAGTGATCCCTGATTCCCTCCGGTGGTCATCTGGTCAGTTGGGGCACTTTTTTGGGACTTGGACCTGAAAAAAAAAGGGTCCAAATAAAGCGGACCAAATTCTCTTCAAAAACGCCCTTCTTGTTTCGATTATAAGCTAAAGACGCCCATCTCTCCTCGGCCGATAACCACGCCCCAGTCCCACCTTCACCACGCCTCCGACACGCCCCCATCCACTTTGTTCGTTCCTGCGACGGAGTGCAGTTGAAGACGACCAAAAATGGCTTTTGATTATACCGATTTGTTCACCCACGGGAGAAAGACGCCCATCTCCCGATTTGGGTCGAAATATGGGCGTCTTTCTCTTTCGAAAATAAGCTGAATAGTCAGTGCTGTACACATTATATACAGGTACTTTCTCTGTCCCTAGAGAGCTCACACTCTTAAGTTTTTGTACCTGGGGCAATGGAGGGTTAAGTGAGTTGTCCACAGTCACAAGGAGCTGGTGTGGGAATTGAACCTAGGTTGCCAGGATCAAAGCCTACTGCACTAACCATTAAGCCACTCCTCCACTCCACCTGTGTGTCTTTATAAAATTTCCCCACAAAACTAGTAGAAATTGTGGCTCAAATACGATCTTGTACACTTACACCTGCTTGAGAAACACTGAATGCTGCAAAAGCAAGCATGTATTGAATAACCTGTGCTGCTGTGCACACACTCTGCCCCTGTTCTGGCCAAACACCAATTAAATTTGTTTTCCCTAACTGTGGGTCTGCATTAGCCTTTGGAGTCCTGTGAGATATAGCAGGTTGGTTTATTTGCTTATTTGTGGTCTGTTTGATCTTGTTTTCTATTCCTTCTATTGTTTTATTTTTATTGTTTTCTGCTTTTTTTTACTGTAAAATTGTAAGGCATAATGTATTGTACTATGTGATAATTCTGTTATTATATGTAAATTGCTTTGATGGCATTGCCTTAGGCGATTCATCAAATAAATATAACCTTGAACCTAGATGGAGGCCTAAGCCCAAAACTGGGTGGGCATCAAATATTCTGCCTGCCCCTCCCCTTCCCTCTCCCTGTCACCCTGAACCCCCTGCCTTTGCCCAAATGCAAAATATAAATACCTGAGCTGGCAGGGATCCTGAGCTGAAGGATCCCCAGCTGAAGCTCCACCTTCTCGTCTTCCTCCTCCAGTTTGGTGGCCACAACTCTCCAAGCTCTACAGCCATCGAGCTGCTGCTGCTGCTACCACTATGCCACCACTGCCAGCCCCTCTGCACATGATAGGGTTTTGTGCATGCACAAAAACCGAGCATGAACAGGGGGCCAGCAGAGGCGGCAGACACTGCACATAGGATTTTGGTTATTGGTGTATTTTATAAATATAATATAGGCACCTATGTGCCTTCATAAAACAGGTATGTAGAACCAGCTTCTATAGCATACATATCATCTCTGAAGGTGTAAATATGCATGTGCTCTCTGTGCATGCACAAGCATATTTATAAAATATGCATGTAAATCACAATTCCACTCAAACTATGCACAGAGAAGCTTCTATGTGCAGTCCACTCAACAGTGCACACTTTCAGCACACAAAAGTTTTAAGAGCCCTTTCCTGAATGCAACACAGGTTTTACATGGGGGAAAAAAAGCTCCAAAAATTATCCTCCAAATGGTAAAACCCCTTAAGTATATCAGCCCCAAGACATCTGTCTTAACATGTTATTACTATGAATATTAACTTTTCCTGCTGGGTATATTGTTTTGTCTAATATTGTCTTATGCTACTACAAGCTTCCTAGACAAATGTGCTAAATATTTATTACATTAATATTTCATATTCTGCAGTATCACTGAACAAAGACTTTCTGTGACAAATTCTAGGCATACAATAAAGATAGAGAAAAAAAAGCCTAGCAATAAATAGAGGATTAGGAATGAAAATACTCAATACATCACTTGGATACTAGGCTGTATGAATCATTCACCAAAAGGTCAAGTACCTTTTGCCTGAAGAAGGGAGTGATTGGAAGATGTAACCTACTTAGACTGTGTTCTTTCTTTCTTTCTTTCTTTGTTTATTCTTATGTGGGGAGAAAGGGTATCTGTCAATAAATAAAGCAGTAACTTAAAAATGAATGAACTATGTAGGTTAGTTAGGCTTAAAGATAGTTGAAGATCCATTAAAGTTGAATTTTATTGACTTTTATTTATTAAGATGTATTAACTGACTCTCTGAAGAGATTCATATAAGCATGCCTGGCTCAAGAGGTTGTGGCACCTTCAGTCAATTTTAGCTTTTGCGTCACCATCTTGGGGCTACTTTTATGGTATGAGCCGTGCAGATGTCACAGGGTAAGAATGCCTCCTCACTGGAAGGAAGTTTGTAATGTAAATGACATTGTTTACTTGGTTTTTGAACCTAAAGTACCCAATGCATTTAAATTGCAGACCTCCTTAAAAAAAACAAAAACAAAAAACACTTTATCAGTTTCTGGTACATCTTACCTCCCAAGCTCCCATTATTGCTCTAGCAAATCCAGTAGCATTTTTCGGCTTCTTCCAGCCGCAGCCAATAGGAACAGAGCAAGCAGCACAGGATATTAACTTCTAAAGTAGAACGCAAACCCATCTGTGATTGGCTATTGAGCTCTCTCTTTTAATTTGCCAATTCTGGTTATATTCCAGCCCCAGCCAATTTCAGCCCCCCTAACTAAAATTGCCATTTTAATTGATAACTCACAATCAGCGGGTATAATATGTCAATCGTGAAACATTAAATGAGAACTGAGGAAGAGGGGACCTCAGACCAGTACCACCTTTTTAATCAATGAAGTGATCATTATGTGGTAACAGTGACATAATCATTGATCCCCTACCTTCCTCCTCCCTTAACAATGTGTCTATACTTCATAACGGTGCTATATCAACAATAAGAAACTAACACCACAGTTACTTAGCTTGTTACTTGTTACTGCTCCAATCAGGGGCTCCCCAACGGTCCCGTTTCACCGACTAGGGCTTCATCAGGGGAAGAGCTCCCTGTAACACCGACCTGTGGTGAGTACCTAAAAAAACAACTCGAATTCAGTATCTCATATACTTCACCGATTAACATCCCCCAAGAACTAACAAAGAAGCCAGATCAAATTTACCAGGCAAGCCAGTAAAGCCGCCAAAAATTAATTGCGCCACAGTGCCCCGCAAGCTTCTAACGCTTTTAAACACTGCCGCGGGGAACAGCTGATTGAACGTGCTCTTACGTCACATCCAATGCGCAACAAAAGAAACTTTAAACTTGAGCCCCAACCCGTGTGGACTCTGCACTTTAAAATTTACATTACAACCAAAGCTTTTACCACACTTAGAACATGTGAATGGTTTCACTCTATTGTGGATTTTCTTGTGTATTGTGAGGTCTGCCTTCTGCCTAAAGCCTTTACCACACTCAGGGCATGTATATTGTTTCACTGCAATGCTTGTATTTTAGGCTTGTGATACTGTAAGCCCCGTCCCTCTCAGGCAGTCTAGATCTTATCCAGTGAATAAGAGTACCCTATGTCAGTAGTCGTGCCAATGACTCTGAATCATCTGTGGGAGTAGGGTGAGGGGTACAAAAAAACTAATCTCCTGACTCACCTTAAGAAGATGAGAAAGGAAATTGACACAATTCTCAACTTCAATTCAGTTAAAGCTTTAAATAATCCAACCTTTCAATTTTGCGTGTTAATATTGTTTATTTTATTTTATATTTTCAAGTCAAGGTAAATATCTAACTATATCATGTATAAAACAATTCCTTTCCTTAACAAATTGAGGTATGTATTTAGCTTTATTGTGTTCAAAATAATTTTTCTTTCTTTAAGAAAACTATTCTTATTTTGTCTGTTCTGTATCCCAACAGGTCAATTCTTCTCTTCAGTCAGGAAACCTAAACATCAGATAAGTATGTTTCCTTCCCTTTTACAACACTTTACATTTATGAACCTTTATTTACTGTGGATTTTTCAATTGCGTCTCTCATCTAAGTGCACAAAGAATTTGATTCTTTATAGTTTTTTTTTTTTAGGTATCTCCTCAGGACCACTTTAAGGTAAGTATAGGTCCATGTTTCTATTTGGCTCTCTTTATCAAGTCCCTTATGACTCCTCTCTCAATGTGCTTTCAGTGTTGGTGTAAAGGATACTCTTTTCCAGCTTTCTTGCATTATCTTCTTTCTTTCTTCTTTCTTTCTTTGAACGTTGGGTACCATGTTGCTTGTGATGTTTACATGTATGAAGCTATCCGGAACCAGGAACACCTCAGGGTACCTACTACTCTAGGCTTTAATCAATTCAAAGAAGGAAAACCCTACACCCTATCTATACAGTGGTACTGGTAAATGACACTAGCAGCTCTCAGAGATAATTGATTTCCTAGCTAACTACCCAATACAAAGAAATGGATAATCCTGTATCCATATACTTTCCCTCCCACAGTTAATCTAAATAAAAGGAATGTTAGGAGTAATTTTCCTTTAAACAACTGGAAGCAAAAAAATTCCCCACTAAATCGCATCCATTCCCTCCTACTATCCCTATCCTGTTACCCCTCATACATTCAGAACCCAATACTCCCAATTTTCAACTCTAAACCGGAAAATAACATCAAGCCCTTAAGAAACTGGAATTCAGGTTCTCACGCCAACTCCTTTCCCTCACTCCAAACTCCTCTTACTGTCAATTAGTGACTATGATGCTTTGCCAGTCCCAGCCACACTGCAGCACACAACCTCTTCCTCCTCTGCTTCAACTGCTTCTTCTCTGCCCAACTTTTAACTGAACAGCAAGCTGTTGCCAAGACAACCAGGACTCAGCTTGCTCAGCTGTTGTCCCATAGTGATGTCACTTTAGAACCCTTACATTCGCACTGGCCAGGTAAAAAAAAAATGTACGCAGTAAACATTTTTTTTAAATCACTCCACCGCCTTCATATCCTCCCAGCTCATCCTTGTACACAATAACATTTTTTAAATCATGCTCTCCTTTTACATAGTAAACATTTTTTCAATCACTTTACCATTCCTTTAGAGTTTTCTTGTACGGCTATGCCCAGGCAATCCCCAGATCATCCCTCAGAATCAATGTTCTCACCTGGACCAGCAAATACTTTTTCCTCTTCTTAAAGTCATAATAGATCTTTGCATTCTGTTCCTTCATACTTATCTCTATCTTACCTTCCCATGATGTCCACTGAGATGATTTCAATTTGGCACAACTGCGTTCTCCCAACTCTTTCCATCTCACAATGCAAGAGGTGAAAACTGATGATCATCTCTGGACAGTCTCAGATCACATCTCTAAATAGTTTTCCTGGTAACTTTCCACTTTTCTCCTTTTCTTTATTATAGTTGGTACTTTTGTTGTGGTTTTCCTTAAGTTATTTTTACATCTATGCCCATTCCCTTGCTGTTTCTTTTCTAATACTAAGAGCTGGTTCAATATTAAATGGTCTTTCCATTTATCATCTTCTTTGTTAACCATATCTTCTCTCAAATTTCCGGATTCTACAGGCTTCTCATTCTTGAGGTTCACCTCCTCTGCATTGGCTATATTTTCATCAATCCCATTCTTATTCATGGGCATTTCTTCTGATGCATCCAATGGACTCAACTGTTCCATTGGCTCTTCCTGTGACTTCATCTCTTCCATTTTTACCTTCCCCTCCCAGAGACAAGGGGAACGCTCATGAAACTGCTCTTCAGCAGAACAGTCTCCATTTTGTACTGCAGCTTTTATCAATAGCTCTTCAGACGACTCTTCTGATGATGATTCTGAAGTCTCTTCCTGCCTGGAAACTTGTACCACTTCTCTCAATTGTGCTACTTTTTCCACAGGCATATCATTGACTTTTGTTGACACAGTTCTCTCAACTAACTGTATCACATCAGTCTTTTCTTCTTCCTCCCTGCAACTTTTTCTTCACTCTTTCTCTTCTGTTCTTCTGCCAGCTTATTCAATGATTCTTGTAACACATCCAATTTTTCTTCCAACATTTTAAATTCTTGCCTCCTTTCATCACTCTGTTGGACCTCCACAGTTCTATAAATCTGGTACCACCATATTGGCTTGGGACTTGGGGAACACTCTCTTCCTGGATTAGGAACTGGACTTCTTCGTTGCTCAGGATTCGAGCTCTGCTCACGTTCTCTTCCTGGGCCTGGACCTACTTGTCGCTCAGGATTCGGGTTTTGCTCATGCCACCTCCAGGCACTTTCGGTCCTTTGTCCTCTCCCATAGTGGAAGTCTTGTTCCTCTTTGAGCTTAACCATACAGTAATGTTGAACATGTCTTGTCTGACCACACCTGTAGCAGATTTTGGCCTGCTTCTTCCATTTGTCACAGTAGGAAAGCGGTCTTCTCTTTTCCTTGAAATGTTCCTGATGACACCATTCACTTTGGTTCCTCTTCCAGAGTTCTTCTTGGTGCTTCCTCCCTGTCCATTACTTCTCTCATGAGGGCCTGTAACTTTGCAAACTAGCCTGCTATCACTGTACCCAGGAGAGAACTCTGATCTTTAGGAAAATTCAGGGATTCACCAGGGACAACATAAAGGACTATTTTACATGCTCATCTTCCAATGTGGTATATATCATTCAGTGTAAAAAATGTAACGGAGGATGCTATATTGGAGAAACAGGCTAGATGCTTAAGACAAGATTCAATCTGCACAGACATCACATGAAAATAGCCGGTGCCAGTCAAGCCCCCACCCCTGTGGGCCAACACTTCACAAGACCAGAACACTGCACCAGTGCTTTCACAGTAAGAATACTGAAAGGTAATTTTAAAACAATACAGGAATGTAAGACCTTTGAAATAAGAATGATTGAATATTTTGACACCCAACAAACAGGACTTAATAAGGATCTGGGTTTTCTAACCCATTATAAACCATAAAGCTGTATTTCTCTGTTTATTTCTCTGTTTATTACCCTCCTCTCACCTACCAACACCCATTCTGTTAGAATATCAATGAAATGCTTTGACGTCCCCATGCATACCCCCACCCTTCCACTCTGTCAGATTGTCAAAGTAATGCTTTGATGTTTCTCTTATATATACTATCTGCTACTACATTTGCTTATTTCCGATCTGACAAAGAAGGGCAACCTTCGAAAGCTAATCAAGAAATGTATTAAGTTATGTGCAATAAAAAAGGTATCATCTTATTTTCTTTTCCATGTTTTATTTTGTTTGATTTCTATTGATAACCAGGGACAACCAAATTACAAGAGTACTCAAATCTTCCATTATACTTATACAATGATCAGTGCTGAACCACAAGATGAAGATCACAACAGAATTACATATAATTATGCCCAGTCCACTTTATTTTGATGAATAAAGTGAGGCCCAATCCTGCCGACTATGCCATTTTTGTAAGCCCCGCCCCCTCTCAGGCAGTCTAGATCTTATCCAGTGAATCACAGTACCCTGTGTCAGTAGTTGTGCCAGTGTCTCTGAATCAGAGCAGGGCGAGGGATACAAAAAAAAAAAAAAACTAGAGAAATGGAGCTGAATTTAACATTTTTTATTATTTAGGTCAATTATTAACCCAACATTTCAATCATTTTTAACATACACACTAAATGGTATTTCACTGCTTGTTCTCTATGCTTAAAATTGTAAAAGTCACTTAAGCTACTATGTTTCCATTTCTCAATGCAATTCTGTTTTTATTAACAACTCTTAACCTTTTCAAGAATAAACACTGTGACTATTAACATTTGCTTCTTTGTTTCTACACAGGATCACCTTACCAGCTGAAGGATACAACTAGCATCAGATAAGTGTTTTTGTTTCTCTTATGCAACCTCTCAACTTTGCAAACCCATTCTCTCAGTACATTCTGCAATTGTTCTTTTCTTTGTAACTGCACCAAGAATTTGATTCTTTGTCAATAAATTTTGTTTTACAGAACCAAACTCTTTGGACAACAGGAATTTATTCCACAGCCAGAGTACCAGGTAAGTATTTCTTCCTTTCTCTTCCTTTTTAGTGATGAGGCAGATGTCACTTAGCTGTGAAGTACTTAGTCTCTTTGTTGGCGTAGGGAAGCCTTTCTTGCGTGGGGGCCCAGAACCTCTTCAACCGCCAGCTCCTTAGGATTCTTGTCTTCTCCCTACACTTACCCTTAAGAAAATAAATGGGAGGCAATACCCTTTCTCCCTATCTTAAAATAGTGTTTCCCTGCATGTGACATCACATTTAGTTGATCAACACTGGGGCCTCTAGCTAATCAAAAGAAAATTCAAGTAAAGTACCCTTGCTTGTAAACCCTAATCTCACCTTGTTACCCTATTCTTGCAGAAGCAGGTCTGAAACGCATTCACACTTTCTCTGCTGCAGCATTCACCCTCTACATTCCTGCTCCCATAACATTCTATTACATCCCCCTCCCTTACACAAGCACTTTAACACTGGTTTAACCTTTAAGTACACTGGAGACCAGATTATGGTCCCTCACCATTAATTCCCCACTAAATCACATCCATTCCCTCCTACTATCTCTATCCTGTTACCCCTCATACATTCAGAACCCAATACTCCCAATTTTCAACTCTAAACCGGAAAATAACATCAAGCCCTTAAGAAACTGGAATTCAGGCTCTCAGTCCAACTCCTTTCCCTCACTCCAAACTCCTCTTACTGTCAATTAGTGACTATGATGCTCTGCCAGTCCCAGCCACACTGCAGCCCACAACCTCTTCCTCCTCTGCTTCAACTGCTTCTTCTCTGCCCAACTTTTAACTGAACAGCAAGCTGTTGCCAAGACAACCAGGACTCAGCTTGCTCAGCTGTTGTCCCATAGTGATGTCACTTTAGAACCCTTATTTTTTTTTCTCTGGAGGAGCCCAGGTAAGATTATTTTAACCCCTTAGGGTTACAATACTAAACACTAAAGGAATTTTTTTGAGAAGACCTCAGCTTAATGGAATCATGGGGCACTCTTTAGTTTTAGCCTCCATTCTCCAATCGTCACTGGTCTTCAAGTGTATTATATATATATATATATATATATATATATATATATATATATATATATATATATATATATATATATATATATATATATATATATATATACTTTGTATATGGCTTTCTTAATATATTTTGATTAGTCTCTAATTGAATTCAGAATCTCTATTGAGTGCAAACCTTCTAAAAAAACATTTTTAGTCACACTTATATCAGATTAATGCCATAGCAGCACTTAGCTTAGGTAAGTCACTTCCCAGGGGGATATGTTGTCCAACATGACATCATGTTTCGCCATTTGGCTGCTTCAAGGATACCTCCCTGTCTCAGTATTATGTCATTCACCGATGGATTCTATGGTTCATTGCTAGATTTCCCTTCTGTTGGACACTAGCTCTACAGTCAGAACAAGCACTAGTCTCTCATTTTTCTGAATGTTTTGATATTTTGAAAAATTAGTCTTCCTACAAAATAATTTTTCAGATGTAATAGAACTGACTGATTCTACAGCAGTTTGAACGTTGTTATCCTCTATGAATGCTTTCCTGTGACTGAAACTTTTCTTATGGTCTGCATCCTAATGGCTTGATTTTGTATATTTGGATGTTTTTTTTTGTTTGAAAATGGACCGAAAAACAAAACGTTCAAATCACAAAATGTTTTTCAAAACAGTATTTTCAAAAGAAAAAGATAGACTTTTTTTTTGTTGAAAATGACCTTCTTTCCTGTTCAGAATTTTTGTGTAAAAAGTCCAAATTCAGATTTAGATGTCATATCAAAAATGCCCGTTTGTGAAATAACAATAAAATAACCTTCAAAAAGGTTCTTAGAGCTTATGTAGCAAACTGCTGTACCTTACATAACAACCCTAATTCCCAGGAATCAAACTGCAACAAGTCTACCTATATAAAGAGAGCACTGTAAATATTACATCAGGTCCTAGAACCCCAATACACCTGCTGTTAGGAAACTAGAAGAAGCAAGACTGGTGTAGATTTTTGTACAGAAACTACACATTAGCAGAATCCTTTACCAGAACTACACACGCAGAACATGGACAGACCTTCATTTAATGCAAAATAAGGACCCTGAGAAGTCAGGTTATGAGCAGTACAATAATTGCTAAAAAAAAACAAGCAAACAAAAACAGTTGCACAGCAACTACAAGAGCTGTCAGAGTTTCTGCCCTGCTGGCTGAAAGTACAGCAGCACCCACGGTATCATGGCTTTAAGAGACAGTCAGGTGAGAGGCAAAAATGGAAGGACTGTAAAGGCTGGGGATAAACAGAAGGAAGGGAAAGTGGTGAGATGAGGAGAGGGAAGGATAGAAAAAGAAAGGGGCCACCAGAGGGAAGAAATGAGGGAGTTGAGGAAAAGAGTGTCTCCTGATGCCCTGGTTTATTTTGTGGTAAAGGCATCAGGAAACACTCTTTTCATCAACTCCCTCTTTCTTCCCTTGGTTCTCCACCCTCCCCATTCTCCCAGGTTAAATGTACTGCCTTGGGTTTCACACAGTCAATCACCCCTCTCACTGTGCATCCCTACAGGCTGCCAGTAGGAGATACATTTAATCTAATATAATCTAGAGCCAAATATTGCAGTAAGAACTATGGTGAGTTGGCCACATGGCAGTAGGAGATGATATCAGATTAAGGGCATCTCCTACTGCTGGCCAATAGGGATGCATGGTGGGAAGGGGATCGAGTGTGGGTAATTTCATGGAGAAATGAGAGAAGGAAGAAGTTAAGGGAAAGAGCTTGTGAAGGATAAAGTGGCGTAAGAAGGGAAAGAATAGCATTTGGAGGAAGGCAGAGTTTGAGGAGGGAAGGGCATTAGGAAGGAACAGCATCTTTAGAGGGAGGGAGTGAAAAAGGGTAACATCTTCAGAAGGGAGAAACCAGTAGGGGGTAAAGTGTGTCTGGAAGGAAGGGATGAGGAGGGTGAACAGAATCCAGAGAGAAGGAGAGGTGGAAGGGGGAGAAGCATCTGGAAGGAGGAAAGGGACAGGTGTGAATAGGGACAGAGTATCTGTAAATAAGAAAGGTGCAAATGCAAAGAGGAATTATTTAAAAAAGTAAAAACAAAACAAAAAAAAAACACAAAACATTAGACAGATTGCTACTGAAAGTACTTAATACTACAAATACCTCTCTCCAAACTACTCAATTAAATATTGTCTTGGTAAAAATTATTTCATGAATTACTTATCTAAATAAAGCATATACTAAAACAACAAGTCCAATCTCATCCTGACATCCCCTAGTCCCTTCTGATTTATTATCCTTTCGCTGAGACCTGAATATATGCACAGGATGATAAATACTTACTAGCTGATACTCACCCGGCGGCAGTGAGGGCTTTGCTGACTGCCACCAGCGTTATTCCAGGATATTCAATGCTGGGCCCTGTCCAAGCTATGGCATTAAATATCCTTTTTTTTTTGAGCCAGCTAAATCGCAAGAGAATTGTGAAAAATTGTAAGAGACTGGGCATTCAAGAAAGGCAGATGACTTTTAATGTGAGCAAGTGCAAAGTGATATATGTGGGAAAGAGGAACCCAAACCATAGTCACATGATGCAAGGTTCCTCACTAGGAGTCACCGCCCAGGAAAAAAATCTAGGTGTCATCGTTGATGATATGTTGAAACCCTCTGCTCAATGTGTGGTGGCGGCTAAAAAAGCAAATACAATGTTAAAAATTATTAGGAAAAGAATAGAAAACAAAACTGAGAATGTTATAATGCCTTTGTATTGCTCCATGGTGCCACCGCACCTCGAATACTGTGCGCAGTTCTGGTCACCACATCTCAAAAAAACATATAGTGGAATTAGAAAAGGTACAGAGAAGGGCAATGAAAACGATAAAGGGGATGGGACAACTTCCCTATGAGGAAAGGCTAAAGCGGCTAGTGCTCTTCAGCTTGGAGAACAGATGGCTGAGGGGAGATATGATAGAGGTTTATAAAATATTGAGTGGAGTGGAACAGGTAGATGTGAATCGCTTGTTTACTCTTTCCAAAAATACTAGGACTAGGAGGCATGCAAAGAAGCTGGCATGCAAAGAAGCTACTAATTAGTAAATTTAAAATGAATCAGAGAAAATATTTCTTCATTCAATGTGTAATTAAACTCTGGAATTCATTGCCAGAGAATGTGGTAAAAGCAGTTAGATTAGCAGGGTTTAAAAAAGGTTTGGACAATTTCCTAAAAGAAAAGTCCATAAGCCATTATTAGGATGGACTTGGGAAAATCCGCTGCATATTCTAGGATAAGCAGCATAAGATCTGTTTTGCTGTTCTTAGATCTTGCCAGGTATTTGTAGTCTGGATTGACTACAGGATTCTGGGCTTGATGGACCTTCGGTATATCCCAGTATGGCAATGTGCATATTCTTATGTTCTTAAATTCTAGGAATGCCCATGATCCACCAATGGCCACACCCCCTTTTCAGATCTACATCTTAGAATTTACGTGCATCACTTTATAGAATACATTTAGACACTTGTGCATGTAAATTCTAATTAATGCCAATTAGTGTCAATTGCTTCTTAAGTTAAGTTATCAGTGCTGATTGGCTTGTTAGGCTAATTATGTTGCATGGAAATCCAGAATATGACTGGATTTATGCGTGCAACTCAAGTTGCACTATATAGAATCCGGGGTTTAGCCCCTCCACTACTTACAACCAATTCTCACTGAATTTCCTGCTGCTCATCCATCCACTCACTTATTCAACTTGCCTCCAACTTATAACCCATCTATTCATTCACTCACACAGCCCCTACATCCATGCACTCAGTCCACTCATAATCTCTTCATGCACTCATTCACCCTAGAGAGCTGCACAGGAATGGGGAGTGTGGGAATTTTGCGGCACCGACAGGATTCCCGCCTGTTTGGAAGAATTTGCCATGGGATTCCCACAGGTATGGATAAAGTTTCTGTGGTATTCCTGTGGGAGTATAGTCAATGCACTAAGAAAGGAAATTGGAGCACCAGAATGAGGCTTGAAACATAGAGGCAGCTGGAGTGTCAGAATGAGGCTTGGTGCACTCACTGGTTGAATAGTGAAAAAGAAGATAAGAATAGCCATACTGGGTCAGATTAATGGTCCACCTAGTCCTGTATCCTTTCTAATAGTGGCCAGTCCAGGTCACAAGTACCTGGCAGAAACCCAAATAGTAGCAATGTTCCATTTTACTAATCTCAGGGCAAGAAATGGCTTCCCTTTGTCTGTCTCAATAGCAGACTATGGACTTTTCCTCAAGGAATTTGTCCAAACTTCTTTTAAACCCAGATATGCTAACCATTGTTACTACATCCTCCGGCAAAGAGTTCCAGAGCTTAACTATTCATTGAGTTAAAAAATATTTCTTCCTACTTGTTTTGAAAATATTTCTGTGTAACTTCATTGAGTGTCCCCTATCCTTTGTACTTTTTGAAAGAGTTAAAAAAATAGATTCATTTCTACTCGTTCTACATCATTCAAGATTTTGTAAACCTCAGTCATATCTCCTCTTAGCCATCTCTTTTCCAAGCTGAAAAGCCCTAACCTCTTTAGCCTTTCCTTATATGAGATGAATTCATCCCCTTTATCATTTTGATTGCTCCTTTTTGAACCTTTTCTAATTCTGTTATATTATTTTTAAGATACGTCGATCAGAACTGAACACAATACTTAAGGCATTATAGTATTCTCGGTATAATCTACCATACCTTTCCTAATAATTCCTAGTAACCTGTTTGCGTTTTTGGCTGCTGCTGCACACTGGGCAGAAGATTTCATCCAAAAAAACACAGGACGCAGATGGGGTTGGGAGGAAACAGAGGGCTGCAAGCAGTGGTATGCTGGTAAAGTTTTAACAACAGGCTCCCTCTCACCCATAGATATGTACGTAACTATATTACACATACTATTGGTACAAATATGCAAGCAGCAACCAATTTACAAATAATATTAAAACATACAATATTCTTTACTTAAATTCTAAATGGCCAATTGATTTTTGCCAACTCTTATATCTGTAGCCAACCTATGTTTGCTATTCATCCCAATCTGCTAATTCTTTACACAATAAATTTATTGACATTAAATCTGAGAGATGATTTACTGTCAGACTATTTCTCACCCTGTATACCAATCTACCCACTATTGGAAAACTGGAGCAAGCTGAACAGTTACACAGTCCTACACGGACACTACATGCCAGCAGAATCCTTCACCTCAATCACACATGCAGAACATGGACAGACCCTCAACTGATACAAAATAGACAATAGGAGGCCACAAGAAACATGCAGACAAAAACCGGAGACTCCCCATGAAAGTCAGATTCTATGTGCAGTGAAAAGTCTGTTAAAAGTAACAGAAATGCATTTTCTTCCATACTCTGCTAAATACAAAATTAGAAAAGATATATATTTCCAAAAAAAGTAAATATCCATCAGCAATATATTTCAAAAAAGCAAACAACCATGAGCAGCATATCTCCCTTTCCTTTCCCTTCCATCCATGAGCAGCCTGTCTCCCTCTCCATCCCTTCCTATATGCTGCATTTTTCCCTTCCCTTCATTTATGGCATATCTTCCTCTCTTCTCCCTTAAGTTCTCTCTCTCTCATCTACATGCAGCTTGTCCCCTTCTTTCCCTCTCATCAATTCAGCTTGCCCTCTTCTTTTCCTCTCATCAATGCAGCTTTTCCCCTTCCCTCCCTCTCAGCCATGCAGCTCATTCATGCAGTTTGTCACCTTTCCTCCCTCTCATCCATGCAGCTTGTCTTCTTCACTCTCTCTTTTATCCAACAGCTTGTCCTCTTCTCTCTCCGTCTCATCCATGCAACTTTCCCCCTTCCCTCCTTTTCATTCATGCAGCTTGTCCCCTTCCATCCCTCTCATCCATGCAGCTTGTCCTCCTCACTCTCTCTTTTATCCATGCAGCTTGTCCCCTTCTAACCATCTCTTCCATGCAGCTTGTTCTCTCCCTCGTGCAGCATGTTTCTCAAAACCTCCTCTCCACCTCCCATTCCATGCTCCCATCTTACACAGCCATTCACTCCTAACTTACACAGCAGTGGTTAGTTGGGTACAGGAGTGATCCTCATACGCTCCCATGCAGTCTCCACTCTTCTCTCCTCCTAATCTGTGCTACTGAAAATGGCTGCCATAAGTTCCCACAGCAATCTCGTGAGACTGCTACGAGTTCCCGCAGTAATCTTGCGAGACTGCTGCTGAAACTTATGGCAGTCCCTTTCAGTATGGAGGAGAGTGGAAACTGCATGGGGAGGAGCATATGAGGATCGCTCCTGTCCCAGCTGATTAGAGCAACAACCGGCTCATGTGAGCTGGCTCTAACACACCACTGGCTGCGAGCAAGTAAATAGTAGTGTTGACTCTTGCAGATATGAATGGGGATGGAGGAGATTAATTCTGGAGGTGGGTAGGTATGGGCTAGATTCCATTGGTGATGGGCATAGATGGGTGACATTTCTGTCCCCATGCAACTCTCTAATTCACTCAACCCCTCTGCCAATCATCAACCCCCATTCACTCACTGACTTACACAGACACACCATCTTACACCCAGATAGCAAGAAATGAAAACAGACCATGCCAACACAGACAAATACTCTCAGAAATATCATACATGCAGACACAGACTACAATACACAAAAACAGAAATAGCAGTAGTGTAGTCAGGTTGAGGGTGTGGGGAAAGCGGACTGCCGACGGCACCAGCACCTTCGGGAGTCCCTTTGTGGGAGCGGCCGCTCCCCTGGCGACCCACCTAGCTATGCCTCTGAGAAACAGACACACCACAATCACTTTTACAGACCACACCAGAGACAGATTTTTTTTTTCCAGCAGACTCTTTTACTCTCTCATTTCCATTCTGGATGAGCTTCTGACTGGGTTACTTGTGTTACAGATACTAATTTATGCTGATGCCACCTAGCGGCTCATTTTTATATCTCACATGTTTCCCTACTTCCTCGGTATTATCACCTTTGACCTCTTTGCAATATATCATGGTTTCAGTGTAATGACAGCATTTAGTGTGTCTTTATTTCTAATTCCAAAACATGGTGGCAGAAGTTTCTGAACCTGCACTCTTTTCTTGACTATGACAGAGTTTCCAGAGTGTAATGGGTTGCAGAACTGTAAGGCTTGCAGTGATATTGATTGGCCTAAGATTACACACGCTCTCCCCTCACTTGGAAGCACAAAAGCATTACAGCATCATGGCAGCTACTAACAGCATTCTACCTCTGGAGGGCATGAAGGTTACTAGTGAATTAAGTAGCAATTGGGAAAATTTCAGAGCAGAGTTTGAAGACTACTGTCTAGCAACAGGCTTACGTGAGAAGCCAGCTGAAGTGCAGAGAGTAACACTGAGAAAGATGATGGGTGGTGAATGCCACAACGTTTATAAGGACAATTTGAAGCTCGCAGAGGAGTAGAGGAAGGATACCACAGTTATTCTGGATGCATTAGAAGCCTATTTGAAACCCAACAAAAATGTCGTATTTGAAAGATACATGCTTGGTAGTAGCAAACAAGAGAAGGGTGAATCCATTAACTAATATGTCATGTGCAGTGAAGGGTGACTAAAATGATAGCGGCGATGAGACGACTTCCCTATGAAGAAAGACTAAGGAGGCTAGGGCTTTTCAGCTTGGAGAAGAGACGGCTGAGGGGAGACATGATATAGGTATATAAAATAATGAGTGGAGTGGATGTGAAGCGTCTGTTCACACTTTCCACAAATACTAGGACTAGGGGGCATGCGATGAAACTACAGTGTAGTAAATTTAAAACAAATCGGAGAAAGGTTTTCTTCACTCAACGCATAATTAAACTCTGGAATTCATTGCCGGAGAACGTGGTGAAGGCGGTTAGCTTGGCAGAGTTTAAAAAGGGGTTAGACGGTTTCCTAAAGAAAAAGTCCATAAACCACTTCTAAATGGAATTGGGAAAAATCCACAATTCCAGGAATAACATGTATAGAATGTTTGTACGTTTGGGAAGCTTGCCAGGTGCCCTTGACCTGGATTGGCCGCTGTCGTGGACAGGATGCTGAGTTCGATGGACCCTTGGTCTTTTCCCAGTGTGGCATTACTTATGTACTTATCCCTTCGCAGTGTCCTTAGTCTGCACATTGCAGCGGCAGTCCCGAGAAGAGATAGGCTATCGTTTGTCAACGACATATCTCATAAGAAACCCGAAGAGTAGGGTAGGGGAGTAGGCACTTCCAAGAGACATAAGGGAGGCCAGATGATCCAATTATGCCACGTTTATTAGAGATGCACCAAAATAGACTTGACACAGCACTGTGTTTCTGGTATTTACTGGACTGTGCACTTGACTTGTTTTTTTGAGACTTTTTAGCCAGCATTCCTGAAACACTGGTTATTTTCTGTGTATGAGAATCTAGCCGCATAGAGTTTTCCCACATATATTCACACCATATTTCCAGACTCCTGAGGTTTCTTCTGCTATGGTCTTAGGGACTGCTGTTCCTCCACTTCATGTGGTTGATATTCTCAATGCCATATCCCATGTTGTTATGTGTCATTAACAAATGAAAACAAGAGGAAAATACATGGCATTTTGTGTATTTTTGTTTGCTGATATTGGAGTGCAGTATTTGCAAAGAGGGTGCGCTCTTATCATTTCTCCTGAAACAAAAATGAAGACTAACCAAACCAAACCAAAACAAATAATGCTGAAAATAACAGGTAAAACAAAACAAAATGAACATTTTTGGGCTGCCCTTCTCTAGTCCCAGGCCGGGAGCTATGTGCTGCAAGCTCTTTCTGCAATCCTGCAATCACTGTTTTGGAATCTGGTAATTAATGAGGGACTTCAATAAACAGCGCTAAAATGTAGGCATTGAAAAAATTCAGCACTAAGCACTATTCTATAAAGGGTACACACTTTATATATTATAGCGTTTAGCGCGGATCCTGTGTCTAACCTTTGGGTGCCAGACTTACACCTGCTGAAACCTGGTGTAGATTGCAGCACCCGAGTTGGGCGTGGTTAGACAGTAGTCTGTAATTCTGTGCAGAACGTTTTGGAACACCCTCAACATGCCCTTAGCCAAGTCCCCATTTTAAGATATACCGTGCCTTATAGAATGGCATGCATCCAGATGTGTGTGTGCAAATTTTAATGAGTGCCAATTAACATCAATAATTGGGTGTTAGCATCCAATTATTGATGCTTCAGAGCTCATTATCCAGTTTATTTGCATATGTTTCTCAAAAGCATGCCTAAAGTTGGGCGTGCAAATTTGGGTGCCATATATAAAAAACTTAAAAATACTAGGGTTAGGGTTATGGATTTGCTATACTGCTTTTCTACTAGTAATCATTTCTACAGTGCTACTAGACATATGCAGTGCTGAACACATTACATGCAGGTACTTTTTCTGTCCCTATTGGGCTCACAATCTAAGTTTTGTACCTGGGGCAATGGAGGGTTAAGTGACTTGCCCAAGGTCACTAGGAGCTGCAGTAGAAATCAAAGCCAGTTCAAATGGATCAAAGTCAGCTGCACTATTAGGCTACTCCTACCAGGGGGCTATAAACTCCTTAGCCCAACTGACCCAGGGAGCAGAAAACCCAGTTCAAGGATAGAATTGGAAACCTTCTGCATGGCAATTCATATCATAGCCAGGTTGGCTATGATGCGATAATGCATTTGTTATTATGAGGTAAATGAAATGATACACTGAATTTGCAATGATCATGCATTTCTGCAGGCTGTTTACTCAGTCCAACTGCAAGCAAAGCAGGTCATTGGCATGGCAATGAGTACTGCAGCTCATAAAATATATATTTGTGTGTTTTGGTACTCATGAAACTTGAAGAGGTGTAGTTATTTCCCCTCACTCTTGCCATAGCATCCTAGACTAAAGCCTGTAACAGCCTCCATTCAGAAATTTCTGGTGTTTCATAGGGCAAGTCTCTGGCCTATCTACCTACCCCTGTGTGGCCTATGAATGTGAACAGAAAATGCTATGAATGTGCCCGAGTTAGATGGGAATAACTAGTGAGGTAATTAAATTCACCGATGACACAAAATTATTCAGGGTCGTTAAGTCGCAGGAGGAATGTGAACGATTACAGGAGGACCTTGCGAGACTGGGAGAATGGGCGTGCAAGTGGCAGATGAAGTTCAATGTTGACAAGTGCAAAGTGATGCATGTGGGTAAGAGGAACCCGAATTATAGCTACGTCTTGCAAGGTTCCGCGTTAGGAGTTACGGATCAAGAAAGGGATCTGGGTGTCGTCGTCGATGAAACGCTGAAACCTTCTGCTCAATGTGCTGCTGCGGCTAGGAAAGCGAATAGAATGTTGGGTGTTATTAGGAAGGGTATGGAGTCCAGGTGTGCGGATGTTATAATGCCGTTGTATCGCTCCATGGTGCGACCGCACCTGGAGTATTGTGTTCAGTACTGGTCTCCGTATCTCAAAAAAGATATAGTAGAATTGGAAAAGGTACAGCGAAGGGCGACGAAAATGATAGTGGGGATGGGACGACTTTCCTATGAAGAGAGGCTGAGAAGGCTAGGGCTTTTCAGCTTGGAGAAGAGACGGCTGAGGGGAGATATGATAGAAGTGTATAAAATAATGAGTGGAATGGATCGGGTGGATGTGAAGCGACTGTTCACGCTATCCAAAAATACTAGGACTAGAGGGCATGAGTTGAAGCTACAGTGTGGTAAATTTAAAACGAATCGGAGAAAATTTTTCTTCACCCAACGTGTAATTAGACTCTGGAATTCGTTGCCGGAGAACGTGGTACGGGCGGTTAGCTTGACGGAGTTTAAAAAGGGGTTAGATAGATTCCTAAAGGACAAGTCCATAGACCGCTATTAAATGGACTTGGAAAAATTCCGCATTTTTAGGTATAACTTGTCTGGAATGTTTTTACGTTTGGGGAGCGTGCCAGGTGCCCTTGACCTGGATTGGCCACTGTCGGTGACAGGATGCTGGGCTAGATGGACCTTTGGTCTTTCCCAGTATGGCACTACTTATGTACTTATGTACTTATGTACTAGTGCACCTTAAAAAAAAATTACAGGACAAAAATTAAAAGCATCTACTATTTGGATGGTGATCCATCAAAACGACCCTGACAAAATAGCTCAAAGACAAAACAGCCCTTGACAAAATGGCTCACAACAAAAATACCCCTACAAAATAGTCCTGACAAAAGAGCCCAATGGAATGGGCCTCCCTGCTCTGCTGTCCATTTATTATTTTAATTGTTATTTTATTTTCTTCTTTAAATTCTTCTTTTTTGACTTCCTCTCTGTAACAACCAGAATTTCAACTTGCAGGCTAAAGAGCATAAGAGTAACGGAGGAACCTCAGGGAGGGAAATCATGGCCAAAGTTCTGGGAACGGGATCCTCCTATTTTTATTTGGACCTCCTCCACATGGCCATGCTGGCTGCAGTAACAGTAGCACACATTTTAGTTACTATGTCCTGGCTCTATCCCAGACCAAGCCATACAGCCTCCGTAATAGCAGCAGTTCGGCCCTTGCTTCCTTGCAAGACACCTTCCAGTTCGACCCTTACTTCCATGAAAGACACCTTGGTGACACTGGTGCATAAGATGTGCACTGCACCAGAAGCTGCGATGCTGCACTCGTTCCTCTGGCACCAGCAACAACCTCCAGTGCCCGACTCTGCCTGCACCAATATTCAGCATTTCCTCCAGTACTCGATTTCCAGCACTAAAGACCTGCTCCTTCTCCTGTGCTGCCCTAGGCTCTGATAAATGGTATAACACGGGCACCTTCCCTCACATGATTCCAATTTGCAGCATATAGAGAGAAAAAGGAAGGGCCATGGCCCCTGCCTGGCTCAATTAAATTATCTCTGCTCCAGTGTATAGTGTCTTGCTTCAGTTACTTCCAGCACCAGCCAGTGCATCAACACCAATAGGAGCAGCAGAGGCCTCTCAGAAACATGGTGCTGAAAAGGGCTACGGTGCTGAAACCTGGTGCATATTGGCTGAGAGGCTACAGCACTGCTCTGCCCCATGCAGCCATTTTTGGTTTCCTGGGGTACTGCCCTGCATCAGCTTCCTTCAGCAGGCCTCCACCCAGTCAGCCCTATTCATGGCTTCACTCAAGACCCCACACTTTCAACTGTTCCCTGAACCTTTATGTTGCTGATACCTGCAGTCCAGCCCTTTGGTGATACCCTGCTACTGAATGGGGCTCCTTTTTGCATACAACTGCGTTTTGCCCAGACTCAGCCTGGGGTCTTGGTGCTGAGGTAGAGCATTAAACACCAAAATGAGCAAATGATTATTGGGCTGTTTTGTCAGGAGCTGTTTTGTCTTTAAGCTGTTTTGTTGGGGTTCTTTTGTTGGAGTGGCCTATCCAGATAACTGCTGATCAGTCTGGAAATTTTCAACAGCACTATCTGGGTAGTGCTACTGTAAATTATTGATGATCACTTTGCCACCATCCACATAGTTCTGAGTCAGAGCATGGCCAGTCCACTAAGTTGTTTGCATCGATAGTGGTGATTTGTACTCCATTATCCTGATAACCTATCCAGATGACTTAGGGCAGCAAAAAGGCTTATCTAGATAGCGGACTGAATATCACTGCAATCCAGTCTGCTCTATTGTTTCAACCACCACAGCTGGCATTAAACCCCCCCACTAATTTTGATGCTCAGTATTGGGCCCTTAGTGTGTGCAAAATCAATTTAATGCATGCTAATCTATGCGTTAAAAAGTACCAATGTGATTTAAACAGTTTGGGGCCCTTTTATTAAAGTGATTTAAGAAGTTAGAGGGTAATTCTATAAAGTGAAATCTAACATTTATGTGGTAATTATGCATGCACATATATGGTTAGAATACTGTCATATAAATGCATACATACACATAAGTGCCAAACCCCTGCCTAAATGTTATTCTGTAAATACACACACAAAGCTTACATAGCATGCATTTTCAGTAGGTGTACACATAGGTGGAATCTGGGTGGAGCATGGGCAGGACTTAAATGCGTATATATAACTTATAAAATACTATAAATTATGAGTATATCTCTGGCATTTAGGTGTGAACACTGGCCTAAATTATAGGTATGTATTTCATGTGTGTAACTTATGAAGTACTATAAATTATGCACATATTTCTGACACTTAGGTGCGAACACTGTCCTAAATGTTTTTCATCGGTTACACTAATATTTTATAAAGCAAGCGTTCTCAACCCAGTCCTTGGGACACACCATGCCAGTCTGCTTTTCAGGACATCTAGAATGAATATATATGAGATAAATTTGCATGCCTTCATTGTGTGCAAATCTGTCTCATGCATATTCATTATGGATGACCCTCCTTCTGCCACTCCTGTTCTACAAACCATAAAATCTATATGTGCTGCTACTGCCTCACATGACCCTTTCCCTCCATTTCTGTTAAAACTTGACCTCCCCTGGCTCCATTCTTCTCTCTTCTATTTTGTCCATTAACTTCACCACAGGGCAATATCCTGCCCTTTCTGTGTCCTAAAAAGAAAACCACTTCTTCTCCCATGGGGTATGTTACTAATTACTGCCCAATATCAAATTTATTATTTCTTGTGGAGGTAGCTGAGTCACTAGCCCTTCAGCGTCTGATAGAACACATTGATTGAACCACTGCTCTGCATCCACACCAAAAGGGCTTCCATCCCTCTTACAGCTCTGAAGCTGCATTTATTGCCTTGCTTTCCTCTGTCCAGACTGCTCTTTCACAGCATTACATAGAGGGGCATAATCAAACGTCGCCAGCAAAAAAGGTCGCCGGCGATCTCTTTTGGCGGCAGTGCAACAGCTGGCCGGAACTGTATTTTCGAAAAAGATGGGCGGCCATCTTTTTTTTTCGATACTACGGTTTAGCCCGACCAAATGACAGAGTTCGCTGGGTTTGAGATCGCTGGTTTTGTTTTTCAGCGATAATGGAAAAAACTGCCGGCCATCTCAAACCCGGTGAAATCCAAGGCATTTGGTCATGGGAGGAGCCAACATTTGTAGTGCACTGGTCCCCCTGACATGCCAGTACACCAACCGGGCACCCTAGGGGGCACTTCTAAAAATGTTAAAAAATTACACAAATAGCTCCCAGGTGCATAGCTCCCTTACCTTGGGTGCTGAGCCCCCCAAATCCCCCACAAACCCACTCCCCACAACTCTACATCATTACCATAGCCCTTATGGGTGAAGGGGGGCACCTACATGTGGGTACAGTGGGTTTGGGGGGGGGGCTGGAGGGCTCAACACTTAGCACCACAAGTGTAACAGGAAGGGGGGGTGGACCTGGGTCTGCCTGCCTGAAGTGCACTGCAACCATTAAAACCTGCTCCAGGGACTTGCATACTGCTGTTAGGGAGCTGGGTTTGACATTTGAGGCTGGCATACAGGCTGGCAAAAAGGTTTTTATTTGTATTGTTTTAGAAGAGACGGCTGAGGGGAGACGGCTGAGGGGAGATATGATAGAAGTGTATAAAATAATGAGTGGAATGGATCGGGTGGATGTGAAGCGACTGTTCACGCTATCCAAAAATACTAGGACTAGAGGGCATGAGTTGAAGCTACAGTGTGGTAAATTTAAAACGAATCGGAGAAAATTTTTCTTCACCCGACGTGTAATTAGACTCTGGAATTCATTGCCGGAGAACGTGGTACGGGCGGTTAGCTTGACGGAGTTTAAAAAGGGGTTAGATAGATTCCTAAAGGACAAGTCCATAGACCGCTATTAAATGGACTGGAAAAATTCCTCATTTTTAGGTATAACTTGTCTGGAATGTTTTTACGTTTGGGGAGCGTGCCAGGTGCCCTTGACCTGGATTGGCCACTGTCGGTGACAGGATGCTGGGCTAGATGGACCTTTGGTCTTTCCCAGTATGGCACTACTTATGTACTTATGTACTTATGTAGTGTGGGAGGGGGTTGGTGACCACTGGGGGACTATGGGGAGGTCATCTCCCATTCCCTCCAGTGGTCATCTGGTCAGTTGGGGCACCTTTTTTAGGATTGGTCGTGAAAATAAAAGGACCAAGTAAACCCGGCGAAATACTGATTAATGCCATTTTTTCCATTATCCACGAAAGCCGGCCATCTGGTGGCCACGCTATGCCCGCCCATGTCCCACCTTCGCTACACCGCCAACACGCCCCCTTGAACTTTCACCTGCGCAGCGACAGAAAAGCAGCGATGGTGTAAAAAAAGCCGCTTTCGATTATACTGATTTCGCCACTTTTGAGAGATCGCCGGCCATCTCCCGATTTATGTCAGAAGATCGCCGGCGATCACTTTCAAAAATAAGCCTGATAGTAACATAGTAAATGACAGCAGATAAAGACCTGTACGGTCCATCCAGTCTGCCCAACAAGATAAACTCGTTTTACATGGAATGTGGTACTTTATATGTATACCCGAGTTTGATTTGTCCTTGCCTTTCTCAGGGCACAGACCGTAGAAGTCTGCCCAGTATTGTTCTTGTACTAAGTTCTGAAGCTAACATCGAAGCCCCTTAAAATTTACACTCCAGCCCATCCTTATCTATTCAGTCACGATCAGGGCGTAGACCGTAGAAGTCTGCCCAGCTCCCGTTTTGTTTCCAATTACTGGCGTCGCCACCCAATCTCCGCTAAGATTCCGCAGAACCATTCATTCTAAACAGGATTCCTTTGTGTTTATTCCACGCACGTTTGAATTCCATTACCGTTTTCATCTCCACCACCTCCCGTGGGAGGGCATTCCACATATCCACCACCCTCTCCGTGAAAAAATACTTCCTGACATTAGTCCTGAGTCTGCCCCCCTTCAACCTCAATTCACCTCAAGAGAACAGCAAGGATCAGACTCTGGTGATGCTCTTGAAGCATATCTGCATGATAAAACTAGCGGACAAGCAAACCAAATAAAGTGACATTCACGTTAAAATGACACTAAACATGGTTGATCCTTAGTTAGAAGAGCCCAGAGGTTTTACTAAGTCTGGATGGGAAAGGTCTGTGTCGCGTGCTCGAGGACCTTGGCATACTGTCAGGCTTCTTCCCCGGGAGCACTGGGTTCGTGAGCCCATGGGCCACTACCGTGGAGCGGCAGTGGCAGGCAAGATCACCTCCAAGGTAGAGATGAGACAAAACTGGACCGGAACCCCGGACTGGAGTTCTACACAGGAACACTCGGAACTGGAATGCACCGGACGGGTGCGCACTGGAGTGGGGCCCGCTGGACTGGAACACACTGGAGGGCCCCACAGGACTGGAACATACAGGAGTGAAACCCGCTGGACTGGAACACACTGGACCTAGGCTTCACCTACGCTTGACCACCTTTCCCCGAGGGTTGAGCCCTCAGGTTCTGGCAGCCGGTAGGACTTACAGGAAAACCCGGAACTGGAACTTGCAAGCAGGAACAGCAGGAATGAAGATCCAGGAGTGCCCCCTGGCATCTAGGCGCAGGCAAGGCCGACCGGCAGGGACTGTCCGGGTTCTGGTAGTCGGCAGGTTTAAACACAATGACTAGTAAACTGTACCTAGGCTAATAGAAACGCTATACCCAGGCAAACCAGTCAAACACAAGAAACATACACAGAGCACACTCAGGAGACTTGAAAGCTATATACCAGCTAACAACAAAGCTGTGCCCAAGCTAACAAGTCATGCACTGGAAACAAACACAGAGCACTAGCAAAGCTATACACAGGCTAACAAGCCACACGGTGCCTAAGCTGGCTAGTCTAAGCAAACACAGAGCACTAGCAAAGCTATACACAGGCTAACAAGCCACACGGTGCCTAAGCTGGCTAGTCTAAACAAACACAGAGCACTAGCAAAGCTATACACAGGCTAACAAGCCACACGGTGCCTAAGCTATCTAGTCAAACATAGAAACTCACACAGAGCAAACACTGAAACAGTGTACAGAGCACTCTATACACCAGGGCCCTAGATGAAATGCAAAGGCCAGGGCTGTAGTCTCTAAGTGATTAATAAAGCCCTTCCACACCAGAGGCACAGCTGCAGCAATCACCTTGCCTCCAAACAGAGGCTTGACACACAGAGCAGTCAGCCCAGCGGGAGCCATCTTGGATACTGGCATAGAGGAGTCGGCGGCAGCCATCTTGGAAAAGGCATAGCCCACACAGGTGAGGTTCAGTAGGGCAATCAGCACACAGAGCCAGAGAGAAACCAAGACAGAGACAGACACAGAGACAAGCAGAAGCCAGCACAGCCACTGACTCCCAGAAACAGGGTAAGTCTGAGGGTGGTCACGGCCACAGACGTAACAGTACCCCCTCCTCAAGACCCCCCTCTCGGTCTCCCTGACAAGTTCAGGTGTCCAGGGGTAACTATGGTGAAACCTCCTGATGGGTCTCAAAAGCCAGACATAGATCACTGGACTGGAAGTCACAAGGAAGTTCAAAACTGGCAGACAAAAGTAGCACCTGTGACCAGGAGGCTCCTTCGAATCACCACGGGGCCACCTCAGGAACATGGATGCATCAAGAGGAACAAAATTCAAAAGTAACCCTTCCCAGAGGGAACCCACAATGTCCTGGACCTCTTGGCAATTCCGTGTAATGGCAAGAGCAAGGCTGAAGCCACTACCCCAGCTGACATCAGAAGCTGGGCTGGGGCCCAAAGTGGCATCCCAGTCTTGACAGGAACTAGAAGTCTGAACAGAAGCAGATCTGGAACTGAAACCTGGGTTGGCATCCAAAACTGAGCCGGGATTTGGACCCGGACTGGAATCAACCCCTTGATTGTAACTGGAACTGCAACTCGATCCAGACTCAGCATCTTGACTGGAACCCCAACTCGGTCCAGACTCAGCATCTTGACTGGAACCGCAACTCGATCCAGACTCAGCATCTTGACTGGAACACCAACTCGATCCAGACTCAGCATCTTGCCTGGAACACCAACTCGGTCCAGAATCAGCATCTTGCCTGGAACTGCAACTCGGTCCAGACTCAGCATCTTGACTGGAACCGCAACTCGATCCAGACTCAGCCTCTTGACTGGAACTCCAACTCGATCCAGACTCAGCATCTTGCCTGGAACTCCAACTCAATCCAGACTCAGCATCTTGACTGGAACTGCAACTCGATCCAGACTCAGCATCTTGACTGGAACTCCAACTCGATCCAGACTCAGCATCTTGACTGGAACTCCAACTTGATCCAGACTCAGCATCTTGACTGGAACTGCAACCCGATCCAGACTCAGCATCTTGACTGGACCTCCAACTCGATCCAGACTCAGCCTCTTGACTGGAACTCCAACTCGATCCAGGCTCAGCCTCTTGACTGGACCTACAACTCGATCCAGACTCAGCATCTTGACTGGAACTGCAACTCGATCCAAACTCAGCATCTTGACTGGAACTCCAACTCGATCCAGACTCAGCATCTTGGCTGGAACCGCAACTCGATTCAGACTCAGCATCTTGACTGGAACCGCAACTCGATCCAGACTCAGCATCTTGACTGGACCTCCAACTCGATCCAGACTCAGCATCTTGACTGGAACTCCAACTCGATCCAGACTCAGCATCTTGGCTGCCACTGCTGCACCTCGGAGTGGACACAGCATCACGGCTGGCCTCAGTACTCGGTATAGACTCAGCCCACAGCACGGACTCAGCATCTCGGCTGGGACTGGCACTTGGTCCGGGACTACTAAGCCACCTTCTTTCCGCTTGGGCTTCAGGAGTATCCCGTAGGGTTGGCTCCGAGAGGAGTTGGAAGCGGTAAAAGAACAGCTTGGTAAAGGGATCAATAGCAGAAACTGGGTTTTCTTCAAACCCAAGCCAGGAGACACGCTTTCTCTCTGCAGCAGCTTCAGGGGTATCCTTCAAGGCTGGATCAGACAAAAGGGCAACCCGGTACTCCTGGAGTGTCAGAAACGGATCCAGATCAAAAATGGGGTTGGAACTGGGATCCAAACTGGTACTAGGAGGCTCAGTAGACAGCGCCACTTGAACTGGATGCAGAGACTTGGCTTGAAGCGCTGCTTGGACTGGAATCGGAGACTCGGTCGAAAGCACCCCTCGGACTGGACTCAGAGGCTTGAGTGGAAGTGCCACCTGAACTGGGATAGGAGGCTCGGTTCGAAGCGCCTTCTGGACTGGACTCGGAGGCTCGGTCAGGAGCATCCCTCGAACTGGACTCAGAGGCTTGAGTGGAAGCGCCCCTTGAACTGGCATCGGAGGCTCGGTCAGCAGCGTCCCTCGGACTGGACTCTGAAGCTTGGCTGAACGCGCTGCTCGGACTGGATTCAGAGGCTTGTCTGGACGCTCTGCTTGAATGGGACTGGACCCCTGCTGGGCCCAGAGCGTGGAATTCCCAAGACGTCTTCTCTCAGCGACAGCTTCAGGAGTATCCCACAAAGCTGGATTCAAGACAAGGCTGCGGCGATACTCTGAGAGCGTGATGAAAGGGTCCATATCTGAAACTGGGTTTTCAGCGATTCCAAGCCACCGGACACGTTTTCTCTCAGCTGCCGCTTCAGGGGTCTTCTTCAAAACAGGATGAGACAAAAGTTTCCACGATACTGACGAAGAGTCATAGAAGGATCAAGCACAATGACGGAGCTGGACCCCAGCTGGGTCGGCTGGGTGGGGGTTCTTGCCGGGCTCATGGCCTTTGCATTCTGTCGCGTGCTCGAGGACCTTGGCATACTGTCAGGCTTCTTCCCCGGGAGCACTGGGTTCGTGAGCCCATGAGCCACTACCGTGGAGCGGCAGTGGCAGGCAAGATCACCTCCAAGGTAGAGATGAGATAAAACTGGACCGGAACCCCGGACTGGAGTTCTACACAGGAACACTCGGAACTGGAACGCACCGGACGGGTGCGCACTGGAGTGGGGCCCGCTGGACTGGAACACACTGGAGGGCCCCACAGGACTGGAACATACAGGAGTGAAACCCGCTGGACTGGAACACACTGGACCTAGGCTTCACCTACGCTTGACCACCTTTCCCCGAGGGTTGAGCCCTCAGGTTCTGGCAGCCGGTAGGACTTACAGGAAAACCCGGAACTGGAACTTGCAAGCAGGAACAGCAGGAATGAAGATCCAGGAGTGCCCCCTGGCATCTAGGCGCAGGCAAGGCCGACCGGCAGGGACTGTCCGGGTTCTGGTAGTCGGCAGGTTTAAACACAATGACTAGTAAACTGTACCTAGGCTAATAGAAACGCTATACCCAGGCAAACCAGTCAAACACAAGAAACATACATAGAGCACACTCAGGAGACTTGAAAGCTATACACCAGCTAACAACAAAGCTGTGCCCAAGCTAACAAGTCATGCACTGGAAACAAACACAGAGCACTAGCAAAGCTATACACAGGCTAACAAGCCATACGGTGCCTAAGCTGGCTAGTCTAAACAAACACAGAGCACTAGCAAAGCTATACACAGGCTAACAAGCCACACGGTGCCTAAGCTATCTAGTCAAACATAGAAACTCACACAGAGCAAACACTGAAACAGTGTACAGAGCACTCTATACACCAGGGCCCTAGATGACATGCAAAGGCCAGGGCTGTAGTCTCTAAGTGATTAATAAAGCCCTTCCACACCAGAGGCACAGCTGCAGCAATCACCTTGCCTCCAAACAGAGGCTTGACACACAGAGCAGTCAGCCCAGCGGGAGCCATCTTGGATACTGGCATAGAGGAGTCGGCGGCAGCCATCTTGGAAAAGGCATAGCCCACACAGGTGAGGTTCAGTAGGGCAATCAGCACACAGAGCCAGAGAGAAACCAAGACAGAGACAGACACAGAGACAAGCAGAAGCCAGCACAGCCACTGACTCCCAGAAACAGGGTAAGTCTGAGGGTGGTCACGGCCACAGACGTAACAGTCTGATTGGCAAACATCTGAAATTCATCTAAATGTCTGAATACTGTAAAACTGCATGACTGCTAATTGCTATGCTTTTATGATAACTTTGCCTTAAAAAGCTGAGTTGATCTCCGGTACAAAGCTCCAGGGCTGCTCTGTAGCTCAGCTTTAACACTCTTGTTACTTCTGTACAGTAAAGAGAGCCCTAGATATAGCTAGATGTAAGGAGATAGATAGAAAGAGAGAGAGAGAGAGAGAGAGAGAGAGATCATTAGACTATGTTTGAATCATCTTTTCCTCCCCCTCTCTCTTTTAAATGTATTTATTTTATTTATTTACAACATTTATACCCCAGATTTTCCTGTAGAATTTCAAGTTCAATGTGGCGAACAAGCTAAAAAGAAGTCATTACAAAATATGAAACAAAATACATAAACCTACACATATCAATAAAGAAAGAATTGTAAATGTATAAAGAATTCAATAATAAAGCATAGTGGGGAGAATGGAAGGGGGAGATTAGGCACCAGGATCAACTGATACACATTTACCCATCATTCTGTAACCTAAGCACCTAAATGTAAGCATTGTTTGTGTATTAAGATTATAAAATACTAGCGCTTATGCATATGAGTGTTACTTTCACTGGGAGTGGAGGAGTGGCCTAGTGGTTAATGCACTGGTCTTGAAACCCAGAGGTGGCCAATTCAAATCTCACTGCTGCTCCTTGTGATCTTGGGCAAGTCACTTAACCCTCCATTGCCTCAGGTACAAACTTAGATTGTGAGCCCTCCTGGGACAGAGAAATGTCCAGTGTACCTGAATGTAACTCACCTTGAGCTACTACTGAAAAAGATGTGAGCAAAATCTAAATAAATAGTGTGAGTGCCAGTTGGGTGCTAAGCAAACTTATCATACAAAACACATAGCATACCCCTGTAAGGGGACATACACATTGGTGGAGCATTGGTGAGTCCTACTTAGTATACCATAACTTATGTGTTAAAGTGCAACATTTATGTGCTCACATTTAGACCTGCCTTTTACATGGCATAAGTGTTAGCACCTAAATGTTGGGACACAAATGTGGACTTATGCTCTATTCTATAATAGAATCTGAGCACCCTGAGGATATTATAGAATTCATGCTCAGTGCTTTGCATTTTGATGGCCAAATTTGAGTGACCATTATAGAATTGTCCCCATACAGAATACAGAGCCTTAACATCTAACACCAATCAAGAAAAGGGATGGAAAACTCTCATTTATCTTTTGCTAGTTTGGATCTTATGGGGCTTCTAGAGGGGTTGGAAATTCATCAAGCAATATCATTTACATTTTATTTTATATACACATTATACACACACACACACTATCCCCCTGATATTTAGCGCTATTTAATCGGCCAGAAACGGCCACTGACCAATTAAATAGTGTTTCAGCACCTAACAGCTAATATTCAGTGCAAGATAACCGGTTATCTCTGCTGAATATTTGTGGTGAGTGCCAAAAAGATAACCGACTATATTGCATGATATCCGGCAATATTCATTGCTGACTGGCAAAGTTTAGTGGCCAAATCAGACTGCCTAGCAGTCCTATCTTTGGCCACTATAAATTTAACCGGCTAGCGCTGAATATTGACATAGTCTGTTAAGTTTGAGTTGACCAAAAAAATCTGGATATTCAATGCTGGACACCGGAAATGTACTGAATTCAATATCTGGGGTCAGCACCAAGCACGGCACTTAGGCAGGCTGCCTCCCATGGGCTGAATATTGGCCTCTCTCTCTATCTCTCTCTAGTATATGCATATACATACATATACGTATATCTATCCATCTATATAAATAATCATCAAACCTTGGGTTAGTATTTGACTGTTTTTAGACACCGACAATTCAAGTCCTACCCAAGGGCTTAGGAATTCTAGAGATAGTTTCTTACAAAGAATATAGATCCTTTTGCAATTGGCGGGGGGGGGGGGGGGGGGGGGAGGGGGGTGTTATCCCTTTGATCATAAGCAATTCCAAATGTTTCCTCAATGTATTTGGTGTGGCTCCTTAGACCTCTACTTTAATTGGTACTACTTTTGATTTTTCTTCCATAGTCTTTCAGTTTCAGTTTGTAGATTCATGTATTTTTTTATTTTTTCAATGTCTTTCTCTTCCACTTGATTGATGCTGTTGAGTTGACGCCAACTCATGGTAACCATATGGACCCTATCTATCTATCTATCTATCTATCTATCTATCTATCTATCTATCTATCTATCTATCTATCTATCTATCTATCTATCTATCTATCTATCTATACACGCACACACACACACACACACACATATATATATATATATATATATATATATATATATATTTTATCTCTATGAACCATGTCACTGTTACATACTGTCAAGCTAATGTCAACACATGGTAACCCTATGGACCAAATCTATCTATCTATATACACACACACACCCACACATACATATGTACAGTGTTTTTTCTAGCAAAAAAGGTGCCGGTACTCAAATGCCAGGCCAACCTTCAGGGGTGGGTTGATCTCTGAGGAACTCATCCCACATTAGCCAGCCCCCTACAACTAGTCACAGAATCTATGACTGGGCAGAATTAGTGTGTAGGGCCTGAGCTCTTTCATTAAAACTTGGGGACCATGGGTCCATTTTAGCAGACAATGGAAAAGGTGCCGGTACTCAGTACCCCCAAGTACCCCCTCAAAAAAGCCCTGCATATATATCTATAGATCTGTCTATCACACAGCCCCATACACATATGTGCCTTTGGATTTTATTGTCTGCATTTCCAAATCCTTACTTAATATAAGTTACAGCTAGGTTATTCTTTAATGGGCATATTTAGTAAATTGTGGTAAGATTTTGCATTTACTACTACTACTACTTAACATTTCTAGAGCGCTACTAGGGTTAAGCATCGCTGTACAGTTTAACAAAGAAGGACAGTCCCTGCTCGAAGGAGCTTACAATCTAAATGACGAAATGTCAAGTTGGGGCAGTCAAGATTTCCTGAATAGAGGTATAGTGGTTAGGTGCCAAAGGTGACATTGAAGAGGTGGACTTTGAGCAAGGATTTGAAGATGGGCAGGGAGGGGGCCTGGCATATGGGCTCAGGGAGTTTATTCCAAGCATGGGGTGAGGCGAGGCATTTACCATGCATTAGTTGCCAAAATTAATGCTTGGGAAGTGCAAAACCTCAGTGTTAACTGTTGATGATATTCCCAGCCATTTCTCATTCAGCTAATGCAGAGGAACTATCAATGCTGTGTGTTAACTGCATTGCAATGCAGTTAGCTACTCCTATTGCGGTGGTGTTAACTACTAATGCACTGTAAGCACAGTCCAACACTCATTTTTCACTCCATTAGCTGTTAATGTTGAAATTATCTCTTTTTAGCTGTTAAGTCACTATTTTAACATTAATGTTATATTTTTAACATTAAACCACTTTGGATGTACCATAGAAAAGGCAGTATGTAAAGAATCTAATAAACATATGCATAATTGGAGAGAAAAATGACAAATGTACAGGAAACTCTGGCTAGACAGTGAAGAGAAAGAAAGGAAAGCAGAATCAAGAGACCAGGACCAACACAGGGTTCCTTGTACTAAGTGGCGGTAAGTCCAAAACGGGCTTACCGCTCGCTATAATGGAAGTACCGCCAGGCTACCACAGCAGCCCGGCGGTAGTTCCCACCCTTACCACACCGTCATTTCCGGTGCCACAAAAATTTATTTATTTTTGTATTGCTGGACTATACCCGGTGGTAATCGGCAGTACCACATGCTGCCCGGTTACCGCCGGGTTAGCATGGGAGCCCCTACCGCCACCTCAACTAGTGATGGAAAGGGATCCCCCCTCCTGAAATGGCTGCATGGCAAGTGCTTTACTTGCCTCCCAGCCATGTCCTACAGGAAAGCAAGACCTTCCCTTTTACCAGCTGCAGTAAAAGGGGGTCCTGGCGCACGTTTAAAACATGTGCCGATGCTAGCACCATATCCCTTTTGCCGCAGCTTGGTAAAAGGGGCCCACAATTAGAAAAAGTAAATGGCCAGACAACAAAAATACAGAAAATTTTTTTATTTTTAATTTAGGATAAAGTAATGTAGCTGTGTTAATAAAGGTTAATAAATGCAAATAAAACACAAAATAGAAAATAAAGTGATACCTTCACTGATTCTAAAACGTTTTTGATTAGCTTTCAGAGACCAGCACTTCCTCAGGTCAAGAGAGGATACCATAACAGCAATATACTGTCCTGACCTGACCTGAGGCAGGAAGCTTTGGCCGCTGAATGCTAATTGAAAAGGGTATTAGGCTATTAAATAAAATATTTTCTGAAATGGCCGTGGGATTGAGATGTGCCAGGGGCGGAGCTATGTAGAGTGGTTGGAGCCAGGGCATAGTGGGGTGGGGCCGGGGGCATGTACTATAATTTACATGCATCAGCCCCGATTTGATTTGCTTACTTTATTTATTTTTTGTCTATTAGATTGTAAGCTCTTTGAGCAGGGACTGTCTTTCTTCTATGTTTGTGCAGCGCTGCGTATGCCTTGTAGCGCTATAGAAATGCTAAATAGTAGTAGTAGTAGTAATGTACTATAATTTACATGCATCAGCCCCTGATGTTATAACAGTTTGCCTAAATTTAAGTGCCATTTACATGCTTAAATTTATAGGGAGTCAATATTCAACCGGTGGGAGGCAGCCCGCAAAAGTGTGGCAGTCGGCGCTGACCCCGCATATTCAGTGCCAGGCAGTTTCCAGTGGCCGACGTTGAATATCCAGGTTTTTTTTAAGCTGGCACTAATTTAACTGGCTAAGCGAATATTCAACGCTGGCTGGTTAATAGTGGGCAAAGATAGGACTGCTATTTATGCGGTCCGATTTGCCCACTAAATTTAGCTGGTCAGCACTGAATATTGCTGGTCAGCACTGAATATTGCTGGTTAACTTTTCGGTGTTGACCGCGAATATTCAGTGGAGATAACCAGTTATCTCACGATGGATATTAGTGGTTAGGGACCGAAATGCTATTTAACCAGTCAGCAGCCATTTCTGGATGGTTAAATAGCTTTGAATATCAGGGGGTAGAATACATCCATCCTAATACATAAGTGCTCACTTGGGTGTGTAAATGGCAGGTGTGCACTTAGCAGTTTTCTATAATTTTAGCATGTAAATGCAAAGGGGTGTGCACGGGGGGGGGGGGGGGGGGGGGGGGGAAGTGTGGTCTTAAGCAGAGCACAGGTGGGGCAGACATTTATGCACTTAGTTTACAGAATACTGTAATTTAACCATGCAAATGACATATTTAGGTACAGGGATAAGTGGACATGTCTACATGTAGGCACATCGATGCATGCTTAAGCTAGTATTCAATAAAGGCCCTTTTAATCAAACCATGGTAAAAAGTGGCCTTAGCACCAGGGGCGTAGCCAGACTTCGGCGGGAGGGGTTCCAGAACCCAAGGTGAGGGGGCACATTTTAGCCCCCCCAGTTGCCACTGACACCCCCCTGCCATTGCCGACTCCCCCGCCACCACCACCACCACCAAATTAGACCCCCCTCTGCTGACGACCCTCTCGGCCCCCTCCTGCCGCCAACCCGCCATCGCCGTCTGCTACCTTTGCTGGCGGGGGACCCCAACCCCCGCCAGCCGAGGTCCTCTTCTTCCTTTGTCCTGTTTCTGAGTCTGATGTCCTGCACGTTGTACGTTGTACGTGCAGGACGTGAGACTCAGAAACAGAACGAAGGAAGAAAAGGACCTCGGCTGGCGGGGGTTGGGGTCCTCCGCCAGCAAAGGTAGCAGACGGCGACGGCGGGAGGGGGGTCAAGAGGGTCGTCGCCAGGGGGGTCCAGGACCAAATCTATGGGGGCCCAGGCCCCCGTGGTCACACATAGCTACGCCCCTTCTTAGCACACTCTTACCAGGGTCATTCCCATGCGCTAAGGCCATTTTTACTGTGTGGGTAAAATGACAGATTTTCCTTTTTTCCCCTTATTAATGGTCATGCGCAAATATTCCCATTAGCACATAGCTATTAGTGCATGAGCTCCTACCGCCACCCATTATATAGGCGGTAATGGCTCACTTGCTAGCATATGTTTCTCGGTTAGTATGCAGCAATGTCGCTGCGCTGATTAGCACAGAACATTGCCCACTCTCTGCCCCCAGACTTGCCCCTAGTGCTAAAAACAAGTTATATTTTTAGCGCATGGGTGGTATGTGCCAATCCCAAAAGTAATGTGGGATGCCTGAGCATGCCCCATGGTAAGGCATTTTTTGCTGCAGTAAGCATGCATTAGTGCTTACCTTAGTTTGGTAAAAGGACCTCTAAGACACGTATATGCACAAGGGCTCTTATAGAATAGATTCACACCCAGGGTAAAGTAGGTACCTAAATTGTGGGGTCCAGTTATAGAATCCCCCCCCCCCCATTACACTAAAATGTTGTTTTTCTATTTATTTTCCTTTACCTCTCTTTCTCTCAGCATTTCATATTTACTTGACCTACTTTCCAAAGTAGTTCTTCCTATCTGTGTCAGTACTAAACCTTATTTTTGAGACCAATATTTAGACAGAAATCTCTGAACAATGCTGCACGCCTCAGTAAGTTCTGACTTGGTCAATCCACTCACCAGAAATAGCCAGCTTCCAAATAGAAGTGCTCTTTGGTACCTATGACCCATGTTTGCCTATTTAAGGATCACAAGCCAAACAGTAAGAAGAGAGTGGAATGATTTCAAAGAGATTATTATATTTTTGGAGTTCAATTGGCTATCTGACTTTAAGAATCCCTGAAAATCAATTTTTATGATAGCAAATTAACTAAAGATCTTCACCCCCTCCCCTCTAGCTACATCCAGTTTTCTCTTTGCTGTGTGACACTAAGAAGAATGTCAAGCTGAGCCAGAGATCAGCCCTGAAGCTGTTTATCTGAGATAAACATTTTAAAATGTAAAATTATCATAAATTAAAATAAATGCATAGAGATTAGTAGTCATTCAGTTATATAGCATTCACAAACTTAGATAAAATTCAGAAGGTGTTTGTCAATCAGACCTTTCACAGCCAGTCATACTAACAACTTTGGGCTTTTCTGAGGTCTAAGATCAAGTTTGGTGGTATTTTAATGCAAATACCATTTCATGAGATTTTCTTTTCTACTAGTCATCTCATGAATAGGAGCCAACTTTTGAAAATGATTGGGGGTGCTGAACTTGAACTCAAGACAAATTTCTCCTTGCCAGAAAAAAATAAATAAATTACTGCTGGTTGTGAGTGGCCAGCCTGTATCTAAATGTGAAGAGCAGGGCAGGTAATGTGGGCATAGGGGAGACTCATGTGACCAATCAAAACCAGGGTCCTGCCAATGTCTCCTCCCCCTCTCCCCCTCCAGTTCATCCATATCATACTCTCTGAGGCTGATATTCAGATTATGGGAGTTAGCCCGGCTAACTACCGCAATCCTTAGTGATGCCAGATATTCAATACCGTCCTGTTTCCGGTGACCAGCATTGAATATCTGTTTTATTTTTGGCTAGTTTGAACTGGCCAAGCCAATATTCACCGTTGGCCGGTCAAGTTAAAACCTGGCTGTCAAACTCATGCTGAAAGTCAGCAGATAGCCAGTTATATCATGTAATATAACTAACTATCCACTAACCATGAATTTTCAGTGGGTCATGGCTGGTCATGTCCCACTAAAAATTTGCAGATAGCTGGCTAAGTACCATTTAACTAGCCAGGTGCCATTACTGTCCGGTTAAATGGTTTTGAATATCGGGCAGTCTCTCTCTCCCTTTAATTCATCCCAGTGGCGTAGCTATGGGGGACCACGGGGACCTGGGCCCCCTCAAACTGGTTCTGGGGCCCCCAGTTTGGCTGGCGGGGGCCCCAACCCCTGCCAGCTAAGGCATTTGTCCCACACTGATCTTAAATTGCTGGTGCCCTGTCCTGTTTTTCAGCGCCATGCACGCTTGTTTTAATAAAATTGAACATGCATGCTCAGTTTCATTAAAATGAGCGTGCATGGCACTGAAAGCAGGTCAGGGTACCAGACAATGTAAGAGCAGCACGGGACAACGCAGTGGCGGGGGGAGCGGCAGCGGCGGCAGGGGGGAGCAGCAGAAGCGGTACCTTCCAGTGGCGGCAGGGAGGCAGAAGCAGCAACGTGGGGAGAGGCAATGGCGGGGAGGCAGAAGCGGCGGTGGCGGGGGGGGGGGGGGGCAGAGGTGGTGACAGGGAGGGCATCAGCAGCATAGTGCAGGAGCTGGCTTGCATGAGGCGGGGAATGGGGAAAGGTGTGGTCAGCGGTGAGCCCTGGGCTATACGGCTGGAGTTTGAGATGACATGACAGGGAACCCTGGAAGCTGGTCTGAAAAAGTACACAAGATGTGTTGGCAGGGCACACTCATTCCTCAGCAGCATGTTAGAATTATGAGTTGTGACTATGGTTGGATGACCAGTTTCTTTTTTTTTTTGGGGGGGGGGGGGTGGTGGAAGCACTATTTCTTTACATTACTTTAAAATCATGCTATGACATCCACTAAGAGCAGGACCTCAGGCAGGAATACCATGAAATAGTATCCAGGGCCGTGCCGATGCGGTAAGCGGGGTAAGCACCGCAGGAGGGAGCCCACCTCTGGAGGGCGCCGCCGCAGTGCTTACCCTCGCCCCGTGCCGCCGAGGCCTTTAAATCTTTTACTTGCAGTCGCAGCAGAGTCTGTGAAAACGGAGCGCTGCCGACGTCTCCCTTCCCTTGCACTCATTGGTTCCCTCAGTGTCCCACCTTCTTCTGATGTCAGAAGAAGGCGGACACTGAGGGAACCAAGAGCGCGAAGGGAAGGGAGACGTCGGCAGCGCTCCGCTTTCACAGACGCTGCTGCGACTGCAAGTAAAAGATTTAAAGGCCCCCAGCGATCATCTTCACGGGGGAGGGGAGGGGAGAGGGGCGCGCGCGCCAACTGTTCTTCTGCGGGGGGGCGCCAACTGTTCTTCTGCGGGGGGGGGGGGGGGGGGGGGGCAGCATAGACCCTTGGCACGGGCCTGATAGTATCCACCCCAGAAAGGGGGATACAGAAGTGAAGCACCCTTCCCTGCTGTAGCTGTTGCAATGTCAGCCATTCCTTTGCATGTCATCTCATTCATCTCAGAGAAGGTTAGTTGGAAGTTGCAGCCACACTCAAGGGAGGGTAGCTGCAACCTCAGGCCTTGATCTGGGACAGAGGTGTTATGACTTACTATTTGCCTATTAGCCACATGGAAACTGATATTGTACATGATATTTGCATTATTAAATAAATACATTTACAAATGACTACAGGTGCCCTGTTTATAATACTTATGTCGAGTCCTGAGGCACTGTCACACGCTTCGTATCATTTCTGGGCTTTCCCTCCATTTTCGGTGGAATCTCCAGCTTAGGGATTCAAGGTCCCTCTGTAGCCCAAATCTTCTGCAAGATACAAGTTTGTACACCAGGAGTCAGGGGATGGCCCTTCTTGCCTTCACAACACAAATTCTTTTGGAAGCCAAATTGGAGAGACACACAACACTGATGGGGGGGGGGGAGGGGAAACATTACATTGGTACAAGTGATGTCATTGAGGTGGGCATGAGGACAGAGAGTACCGTTTGTGTGCAGTATTGTAGGGATGTGGGAATGGTTTTCCTTTCTAGTACATTGATTCTATTAATGAATGTGCATTTGCACATATCACTGATTACACTTGAATGCAGACTACAGTGAGTGCTTACATTGCTGTGGGAGCTCTTTTGTGTGGTGCTACAGGAGGGGGACCTGATAGCCCATGCCCAGTGCGGGGAGTATTCCCAAACAGTTACCTTTCCAACCTGTTCCTTATTAGAGTCCATGCTCTAATGGACACGGTCCTCGAGGGCAGATGGTGGTGGTGCATGAAGAGGCACGGTCTATGCCTCAGGTAAAGCTGGAGGATAGCAAGGCTTTCAGCCACACTATAATTAGGTTCCCGTTTCAGAGCCATGTTTCTCAGTCAATAAAAGTTGAAAAAACGTGCATCGCCTTATATGGACGTCCATGTGTGATGGTGATGGACGTCACTACATGAACAGCCCCATATATGGACATCCAGCACCGAACATCCAAGCCCATATATGGTAGGTCAGGGGTTCTGACGACATCAGTGAAGGCCTTTATAATGGACCTTGGGACATTCATGCCTGGCCTTCACAACAAGTTTGCCTTGTTCCTGAAAGCCTCAGTTCCTGAAGCTTTGTTCCTGAAAGCCTCTATTGCTGAAGTATTGTTTCTGTAAGCTTTGCTCCTGCAAACCTTTTTACCTGAATCTTGTTCCTATAAGCCTTGCTCAAGCCAAGTCCTGCTCCTGGTTTCTGCTCCAGCCAAGCTCTGCTCCTGGCTCCTGCTACAGTCATGCCCTGTTCCTGTTTCCTGCTCCAGCCAAGCTCTGTTCCTGGTACCTGCTTCAGCCAAGCTCTCTTACTGGTTCCTGCCAAAATCAAGCCTTGTTCCTGGTTCTTGCCTAGTCCTGTGCCCAGCCTGGGTGATTTGCCAGCCACTAGCCAGTGTCTAGCGTGCCCCAAGGGCTTACATTACTTGAGTTCATTTTAGATTGCAAAGGCCATGAGCTCGGCAGAATCACACACCCAGCCGTCGCTTCAGTAAGTGGCTCTCCAGCTTCAACACTTAGCTGATGCCTTCTTAGACCTGCTTCCAGCCCTTGCGTTAGAACTGGAAAAAGCTTCAGCTTCTTGCACAGCTTCTGCTTCCAGCACTGCTCCTGTTTCCAGTCCTGGTTCCAGTTCCAGCACTGCACCTGCTTCCATTCCTGGCTCCATTTCCAGCACAGCTTCTGCTTCCAGCACTGTTCTTGCTTCTAGCACAGCTCCTGCTTCTAGTTCTGGTTCCAGTTCCAGCACAGCTTCTGTTTCCAGCAAAATTCTTGCTTCCAGTCTTGGTTCCAGCTCCAGCACAGTTTTTGTTTCCAGCACAACTGTTGCTCCAGCACAGCTCCTGCTTCCTTTGATGCCTATGGATAAAGTCACTTGGATTCTGAGTCATCTGCTATCACCTTAGACACCGCTAGTGTTCTTGATGTTCTGCCCCAGACCAGTGGATTTCAGGCCAAGGCCTGTCCTGAGCAGCAAGTGGTGACAAGGTCTCCACATCTACTACTACTACTTATCATTTCTATAGCGCTACTAGACATATGCAGCGCTGTACACTTGGGAGAACAAGGATGCTGCAGATATCTTCCTGGGAGGGAGGTTCCTTCAGAGTAAGACCTCTTCTCTTTCTGCATCCAAGATTCTGACATTGACTAGGAGTTATCCTAAAAAACCTCCTCAAGCTCTGATCATGTACCGTGCCTGAAGAACTGAACCCTAGATAGTGTTCTAGGACATACCTGGTTCCAGGGGGGCCTTTGGTCTTGAGGATGGCCCATGGGGGTCCACTGGCTGTTGTTCTACTCCAGTCCTGTTTTCAAGCTCCAGTCCAGTCTACAAGATCCAGTCCTGTTTACAAACTCCAGCCTTGCCTTCAAACTCCAGCCTTGCCTTCAAAGTCCAGTCCTGCAGTCCATGTTCATGTTCCAAAGCCCATCAGCAAGTTCCATCAAAGTTAGCCTTGGAAGCCCAGACCTCCGGTAGGGACCATGGGAGCCTTGAGGGGAGGTACTGTCATGGCTGCAGCTGTGCCCCGCATCTAGACTCACATTTCCTTCTGGTGGTCTGGCGCTGCGGCTTCTCTGGACTGCCTTCTTCCTGCATTGATACCACCGTTGCCTGTTTCCCTGTTTTTCAATCCTCATTCCAGAGATTCTCCCAGCCTCACTCTGATGTTCCTGCATCCAAGCCTCACAAAATCTATCCAAGTCTTATGTGATGTTCCAATATCTTCACCTCTCTCTGGTGTCCCTGCTGTGCTTTGCAGTTCATTCCAAGCCTTATTCCAGGGCACCAGAGGTTCTGACATCACCAACAAGGGATTGTATAATGGACCTTGGGACATTCATGCATGGCCATCACAACAAATTTACCTTGTTCCTGAAAGCCTCAGTTCCTGAAGCTTTTTCTTGTAAGCCTTGCTCCTGCAAACCTTTTCCTGTAAGCCTCATTCAGGCCAAGCCCTGCTCCTGGTTCTTGCTTCTTCCAAGCTCTGCTCTTGACTCCTGCTATAATCAAGCCCTGTTCCTTGCTCCTGTTACAGTCAAGCCTTCTTCCTAGTTCCTGCTCCAGCCAAGCTCTGTTCCTGGTACTTGCTCCAGTCAATCTCTGTTCTTGGCTCCTACTACTACTACTTATCATTTCTATAGCGCTACTAGATGTACGCAGCGCAGAGCTCCAGCCAAGCTCTGTTCCTGGTTCTTGCTTCAGCCAAGCTCTGTTCTTGGTTCCTGCCAGAGTCAAGCCTTGTTGCTAGTTCTGGTTCGCCTCTGTTCTGTGCCTCCCCAGAGGACTTGTCTGCTCACCATCCCGGGTTCTGTGACAATTGTATTATATCTCTGGTATCTGAATTCCAGTGCTGTTAAATGTGTATATTTTTGACACTGTTTCAGGGTAGTTCTATTATTAGTTTTCAGTTTACTGTTTTCAAGTTTACCGCATTTATTCTATTAATGTTTATTCTTGGTTATTTTATTATTGTTATGCTGTTAACAAAGTAGTAAGTTATATGTTAAACTGTACCTGCTGTACACCGCCTTGGGCGAATCTCTTCATAAAGGCGGTTAATAAATCCTAATACATAACATGAATAAATAAATAAAATAAACTGGTTATGCTTCATCATATAGCCAGACTTTTGATATTGAATACCAACATTATTCATGACACATTTAGCTGTGCCCCTGAAGTGATGGCACAGAAGTGGCTTCTATTTGTGCTGCTCTTATGCAAATTTATGTTTTCTGGATGGGTACCTAATAAAGTTCTTTACAAAAAAAAAAGTCATTGTAATTTTCCCCAATGCCCTTTTATGTTTAAATACCTTTATCATCAATATTCATAAAATTCCTTATATCCTTTTAAATATTATTTTCTTTATTAGTAGTCTGATTAAATTTGTACAGCTAATGCACATTATGTGTCACACCTTCAATTAGTTACTAGGGTGTGTAATTAGCAATAGGTCTGACTGTATAAGTGTTAACATGGTAACCTTATGCAGGCCCTCTATCCAGAAAGTTTTATAAGGCTCCCAGTGTGTATCTTTTGAAGCCATTTTGGTCACTACTGTGAGCTTAATTAAGCACACATGATTTTTTTTTTACCTGAAGAAAATCTCTCTTATGGCTTCTGGCTTGTTGTAGTGTGACTAATTAAACTGCTTGTAATAGATGGAATCGCTCCAACTGCTGTACAGTGGGAATAAAATATTCCCTGCCCATACTGCCACACTGACACGAATCTAGCGAAAAAATACAAATAGACATAGAAATGCAAAATTTATAATGCTTAGAGTAATTACTACAACAATTACTGAAAAAGTGACTGTGCAAACATTTGAAAGCAATACATCTAGTAAATGCATTCGGTCAGCAGCTCACCTGTTGTTGGTTCTGTGTTCAAGTCTCAGCTCCTTCCCCCTAGCAGCCTCAGTTACAGGATCCTGCGCCGCTGCCACAGCAGCACCATGACCACGATCAGAGTCACGCGAGTGAGGGAGAGGGGCGCTGCACAGAAAACGGGAAGGTGGTGGCATGGAGGGGGCGGGACACCGCATCCTACGTGAGGGAGAGAGGCGCCGCAGAGAAAGGCGATGAACGTTAAAGACTGTCAGGCGTAGGTAGTGAGTAAATATCGATTTTATTCAGAAATGAATCAATTCGAATGGATTTGCCAAAAATGAATTGTCAAATTGATTTGAATCACGAATCAGACAGCACTACTAATAACCAATTATCTGGTGCCTGCTGAATATCATGTTTAAGTGATTATGACTGACATTGAGGGTCATAATCGAACGGCGCTGGCCAAATAGATGGCCGGCCATCTATTTGGCCGGTGCCGCAAAGAGCAGTCCCGAACCGTATTATCGAAAAACATGGCCGGCCATCTTTCGTTTCGATAATATGATTGGGGCTGGCCAAATGTCAGAGATGGCCGGGTTTGAGATGGCCGGCATCGGTTTTCGCCGATAATGGAAACAGAGGCCGGCGATCTCAAACCCGGCCAAATCCAAGGCATTTGGTCATGGGAGGGGCCAGCATTTGTAGTGCACTGGTCCCCCTCACATGTCAGGACACCAACCGGGCACCCTAGGGGGCACTGCACTGGACTTCAAAAATTGCTCCCAGATGCATACCTTCCTTACCTTAGGTGCTGAGTCCCCCAAATCCCCCCCAAAACCCACTCCCCACAATTGTACAGCATTACCATAGCCCTTAGGGGTGAAGAAGGGCACCTACATGTGGGTACAGTGGGTTTTGGGGGTTTTTGGAGGGCTTAACATTTACCAACACAATTGTAACAGGTAGGGGGGGGGATGGGCCTGGGTCCACTTGTCTGAAGTGCACTGCACCTACTAAATACTGCTCCAGGGACCTGCATACTGCTGTCATGGAGCTGGTTATGACATTTGAGGCTGGCATAGAGGCTGGCAAAAAAAATATTAAAAAAAAATTTTTTGGGGGGTGGGAGGGGGTTGGTGACTACTGGGGGAGTAAGGGGAGGTCATCCCCGATTCCCTCTGGTGGTCATTTGGTCAGTTGGGGCACCTTTTTGAAGCTTGGTCCTGAAAAAAAAAAGGGGCCAAGTGAATCCGGCGAAATGCTCGTCAACGCCAGCTTTCTTTTTTCCATTATCGGGCGAAGCCGGCCATCTCAAAGCATGCCCCCGTCCCGTCCCCGTCCCGCCTTCACTACCCTACCGAAATGCCCCCTTGAAGTTTGGCCGGCTCTGCGATGGAAAGCAGTTGGCGCCGGCCAAAATCGGCTTTCAATTATACCAATTTGGCCGGGTTCAGGAGATCGCCGGCCATCTCCCGATTTGTGTTGGAAGATGGCTGGTGATTTCCTTTGAAAATAAGCTGGATAGCTGCGTAAATGCCATTCTAGGCTGCATAACCCCCAACAAATGTTTTGAATATTGACCCCCATAGAAAATGAAGGCAAATAAAGAACATTTAGCCTAAACAGTCAAACTATCTACCATCTCTTCCTCTCCCTTAGAGATCCTATGTACTTGTCCCAAGCTTTCTTGAATTCAGATACTGTCTCTGTCTCCACCACTTCCACTGGGAGGTTGTTCCACAAATTCACCATCTTTCCCATGTAGACGTATTTCCATAGGTTACTCCTGAGTCTGACCTCTGTCACCTTCATCCTTTGCCCCCTCATTCCAGAGCTTCTTTTCAATTGAAACTGACTTGCCTCCTGTCCATTTATTCCTGTCCATTTAAATGTCTGTGATATTTCTCCTCTCCCACCTTTCTTCCAAAGTATACATATTGAAATCTTTAAATCCATCACTATATACTTGATGAAGACCACTGACCATTTTAGTAGCCATCCTCTGGACCAAGTCCATCCTGTTTTTATATTTTTGAAGTTGCGGTCTCCAGAATAGTACAAAGTACTCTATGGGGCCCTTTTACTAAGCCGCGGTAGGCTCTATGCATGTGCAGTGCACGCCAAAATGAAACCACCGCCAGGCCAGCATGTCCTCCTGGCGGTAATTTCAGATTTGGCATGTGCCCATAATGCCTGTATGATTTATTTATTTATTTTCTCCTACGTGCCAGTTCCAGTGGTAATCAGCACTTGGCGCGTGCCAACCAGTCACTGCGTGTGTAGTGCGTGAGCCTTTGCCACTAGATCATTGGGTGATGTTAAGGGCTCAGGCCAGTTTTGGGCACGTGCTGATTTCATTTTTACTGCAGGAAATTTTCCCGTCCCATTAAAAAAAACACTATTTTTTTGCAGATGTGGTAAAAATTGGCCTGACGCGCGCCCAATACACGAACCTACACTACCGCAGGCCACTTTTTACCGTGGCTTAGTAAAAGGACCCTCCTTTTTCCTGCTAGCCATTCCTCTCCCTGAGCACCCAGGCATCTTTCCTGGCTTTTGCTGTCACTTTTTTTTACCTGTTTGGTCATCTTAAGATCATCACATATGACCACATAAGGACCTTTTGCAAAATCAGAAGGTCTTTGCTTTTACATTGCAGCTTGATTCCTAGTGATGGTACCTTGAGACTACCACTAGGGGTTGTCAATACCATTTTGAACCCAGTACCAACAGGGGCAAGAATGACTGTGGATTGCTCCTGTCTTTGAACCCCTAGATCATCAGGAATTCTAAGAGGTAGGCCGGAGGGGACTACAGGAGGGTGGAAGTCGTCAGTGATGGTATTTTTTGGGTGAGAATGTCTTGGATCCCTGCCAAGTCTGATTTCAGATGACACCACGGCCTCCCTTCTTCTTTGAGTGGTAGGCCTGCTAACTTCCCTGCTACCCTCAGCTTCAGCTTTCCCACTGACATGACCTGAACATATGAGGGGTAATTCTATAATAGGTGCCTACTTTCCTTTATAAAATACTAATGTAACAGGTAAAATATAGGGGCCATCACTTTAATGTTAGCCATAGACCATAGAGCTGGTGTAAGGGCTTCGGTATAAATGTGCATATATGCTATTACTCTAATCATTTATGTGCATATTTGGTACATAAATATTAGTGGCCACGTTATAACATTACCCCCTTGGTAGAATACAAAAAGATATATATATATATATATATATATATATATATATATATATATATATATAGTTATTTGGGGGGGGGACTTCTACACATATAGACACATACAGACACAAACAGTGATTTTATGTTATATTTTTCAATGAAAAACAATGCTTACAAAGGCTTTTTTTGTGTGTCTCTGGGTGTGTTTGTGTGAGTTGAAACCTAAGAGATGAAAGTAAAGAGTTTTCCATCTGGGACTGAAGATCAATAGCAAATGGTAGTTTTATTGTCTTGATAGAGTGTTAGCAGTTGGGAAATGAAAATGGGTTAGTATAACAGCAGTTCCATCCTTAATGTCAGGACCTGTGCTAGATTTCATTTACTGCCCTGTGCAAGAACTTACTGTTTTGCCCTCCCCACCCACCCAGGAATTCCAACAATAACTTAATGAGATTATGACTGTGTGAGCATCAATTACGTGCAGTAAGGCTACCAGATTTATGTATGACTTTCCTCTAGTACCAGCTGCCAGGAAATACATTAGGAAATACTACAACACTATGTAAAATGATCTCTCAGAGCCTCTAGCAAATCTGCCATATCATAACAGCAGTGCCATGACTCACACAGTACCAGCCCTACCTATGAAAAGGCAGCACTACAGATATTACATTGGGCCCTAACACACCTATATATCATACTGAGAAAGCAGAATGAGTAGGATTACCACAATCCTAATTAGATTGTAAGCTCTGTCGAGCAGGGACTGTCTCTTCATGTTCAGTGTACAGCGCTGCGTACATCTAGTAGCGCTATAGAAATGATAAGTAGTAGTAGTAGTAGATCACTACATAGACTACATGCCAACAGAAAACCACCACACCTCAGTTACACATGTAAAGCAGAGACAGGCCCTCATCAAATACAGAACAAAGAACCACAAATTAGAAATCAAAATATGATGAAAAAATTGAATTGGGAACCCCAAGAAGTCAACCTTGGCATATAGAAACAAAAATGCATTTCTTTATATACTGAACCACATACAAAGACAGCAGCTGTGCACATTTCCCAAAGCTGACATATTCCAGTTAATAATATTCAGATTTAAATACCTTTTCTACCTTTGTTGTCTGGCATTTTATTTTTTCAGTCATGTTGGTCCCAGTCTCTCTTTTTTTTGTTTTCCTCTGTACGTCTTCTAACTCTCCAGTGCCTGCTGTCCCCATTTGCCTTTTCTCTTTCCTCCTCTACATCTGTTTCCAACATATTGATATTTCCCATGTAGCTCTTTCCTCCATTTCTTTTTTTCTACCTCGCTAGCCACTTAAATTTCATCCCCCTTCTCACCCTCTAGTCCTCAAATCTCCTGAGAAATCTGGCTTAAATCCCACTGCAGCTCTTTGTGATCTTCAGCATATTACTTAACCCTCCCTTGCCTCAGGTACAGAAAAATGCCTAATGCACCTGGATGTAACTCAACTTGTGCTTCAACTACAAAAAAAAAGATGTGAGCTGGATTTTCAAGATGGCATTGAAAAAGGATGTACCTGCTGCAGCTCCAAGTATGTTGTTTGCCTCGGTGGACTTCTGACTCATCAATGATGGGGAAAAGAAGATGAAAATCCCAGGTAAGCTCCTCAGTGCCTGGTACAAACCTTTCACTTCAGCAGACCACCTTTGACAGCTTTCAAGCAAATGGTGAGCTAAATTCAGTCCCCGTTCAACCCCATTCACTAAGGAGTTAGTGAGCAGCACGATCAATGAGGGGGTTTCAGTCCCAATGAGCTGACAGTTCCCCTGAAGCCCAGAAGCAGTTTAGTTACAAACTGAAGGCAGCTCCCCTGAAGCCCAGAAGCAGTTTAGTTACAGACTGGAGGCAGGGCTGTGACTCCCCAGAGGTGGGGAATGCTTTAAGTGTGACTGAGGGGTTTCCTATATCTGTTTCTTCCCCTTGTGAAGATGTCTTTGGAAGCTGGTGCCTGAGAGGTTTCCTATACCTGTTTCTTCCCCTCCTGAAAGGACAGCTTTGGAGGCTACAGCCCCACTAAAGCTGGGCTCGGCTAGCTCATTTTGCTGACAGTGCCACCCTTTTGGGGCTGCTGTCCCATGTGGATACACAGTTTGCACAGTGGGTCACTCTGGCTCTGCTTAATGGAACCTAATACATTTTATTTTAAACAATCACATGCCATCTGTGCAAACTGGGATATTTGGATCATTCATACTATAGTGCTAAAGAAGCAAGAAACTAAGGGCCTGATATTCAAAATGATTTATCCAGACAGGACAAACTCCTGCCTAGTTAAATTACGCTGAGTGGGTCAGGAAGGGATATTCAGTAGCTGAATGTTCCATTTGGCTGCCATGGCACAGCCCAGGCAGTGCTGGGGGGGGGGGGGGGGGGGGGGGGGGGGTCGGGGGTGGAGGCTAGGCTGAACCAGGACTTATACAGGCACTGGTGATATTCAATGCCAGTTCCCACCTAGCTAACCAGGCAAGCAGAACTGCTTAAATAGCAGTCCTACTTTTGCCCAGTTAGCTATACAGATATGGCATTGTATATCAGCCATACCAGTACAACCTCTGGATACCACCACTAACCCAGATATTCAATGTTGTTGCTCAGATATAGCCTGACACTGAATATCCAAGTCTAAATTAGCTAGTGGTGTTCTTCAGCATTTATAAAAGTGCTGATCACCACTGGCTCAATACTAGCTCCTATGGGCTTTATTCTTAAAGGAATTTTCTCCATTCTGAAAAAGAATCTCTATTGAATAAGATCTTATTTACCTATATATTAGAGGAAGGGGTTCTATGCTCTAAACTCTTTAAAGTATGAAGAATATTATACCTTTCTGTTTAACCCCCCCTCCCTATTTACTAAGCCACACTAGTGGCTGCTTCGCAGCAATAAGGACACAGCCCATTGAAAGTGAATGGGTTGTGTCGGCATTAGTGCATGGCAGCCACTGGTGTGGCTTAGTAAACAGAGGGAGGGGGGTATTAGAAATTTAAAAGCTTGGCTGTTTGAATGCTAATTTTGGCTGGTTGAGAAGGAACTGGGTGGGATTATTCAATGTAATAAGAGGGTCCATTGGAACAAACATTTTGGTGGGCTCTAAGGAACTTAAGGGGTCTTTTACTAAAGATTAGCTTGAGTTATCTGCAGCAGGGCCCATTTTATTCCTATGGGCCCTACTGCAGATAACTTGAGCTAAGCTTTCGTAAAAGACCGCTTAAGTTGTTCTCTTGCAGTTAATTTGTATGATGTATGGAATTTTAACACATGTACTCCACCTTGACCTGGAGGGTAAAATTGGGTTATAAATGACAATTATTATTATTTTATCTATGATAAATTCTACTTTTTAAAATTTTGCTTCTAAGTGCCAGAAGGAGCATCAAAGTCAAGAACAAAGTGCAGCGAGCTTATAAAAATAGCATAATTAACTAACCGTTTCTCTGTGTCTCACAGTACTGTCGGATCTATCAGTATCCAAATACAACTCTGACTGCTTTTTTTATAGCCCAGTAATGTGAACATGCATTTTTACTAAGATTTGTAGAAAAGTGTATCATGACATTGGGTGACTCTATTGAATTTTCAGAAGAGTAATAATGCTTAGAATTTCAAACCTCTCTTTCAGAAAAATCAGAACAATTTATAAACACACTCACAAGAAAGATGTAAATTAGCTTATATATGAACAGAGACTGATTTATTTGTTTTTCAAAATTTTTCAATATCATAGGCACAGATATTTATAACCTGAACCAGTAGAAACACAGCAGAGTATAGATAGACAACTACAACCCCACTTAGACATTCTCTTACAGGGTAAAAAAAAAAAGAGTGAACCTATGAAATATCATACATTTATTGTGAAAATAATAAAGCCCATAAACGTATTCAGTAAAAAAAAAAATTCGTTAAAAAAACCCTAGAACAAAGTACCAGAAAATGAATCTGTTTTACAGTCACACAGTAAATACTCTCAGATGCTCAGTGCATAGAATCTCATACTGTTAAACTACACACAGTAAGCAATAACCCATCTGTTGGAAAGTAAGGATAGTATTTTAATGGTACAATAAACTATCTGCTATAGAGTGTTATAGTACCTGTTGAAACAGTGGTGCCTTTTGCTTGGGAAAACAAAAATCACAGATCACTTTTTTCAGTAATGGTATGGCTTGTGTTCTGCAATTTTACAGAATTAAACTTACGTTAGCATGTCTCTGTCTCAATATCTATATGAAGCAGTTTTCAACATCAGAGCCTATACAAAAATGTCCATAGAATAAACAGCCATTTTGTGGTGGAGATTCATGATGATGAAATTGCTGTAATGGCTAAAGAGGATGGAATGAGCATTAGGAATGGAAGAGAACATCCTTAAACATATATATTTTGAGGAGAAAGTAAAAAGAATGTCCAAGGATAGGTGTTTCAAATTGACTGTGTAAATCATATTGAACTATTGTAACTTGCATTGTTCACATATGGGAAAATCTTAGCAAAGTTCAAACTTTTGTAATGCTGTGTTTTGATGATTGTAATGACCTATTACTTGGTGTATCTAAATCTCAGTTTAAGGGCATTACAGATTGCACAGAATTCTATGGCGAGAGTATTAGTGAGCATTACTAGACATGGGCATATGTCACCAGTGCTGAAATCGTTGCACTGGTTGCCCATTGAGTATCGTATTCAATTTAAAATTCTGCTGTTAGTGTTTAAGATCTTAACTGGTCAGGTATCAGAAATATTGGCAGCAAAGTTACATGTGTATCAACCCTCGAGAGCTTTAAGATCCACACAGTAAATGTATCTAGATGTACCTTCACATCGGGTGATAAGAATGATTGAGTACAGAGCTAATATTTTCCATGTAGCAAGCCATGTGGAATAGCCTACCATTACAGCTTAAAAAGATACAGGAGGTAAAACAGTTTAAGTGGGAGTTAAAAACTTCTCTCTTCATTCAGGTATATGGAGCTGCAAAAGATCAAAACTGAGTTGGTAGAAAGAATTCATTTTTATTCTGTTTTATTTTGTTTGAAGTTTTATGTTTGTATAAACAATTGTTTTTTTGTGTATGTGCAATTTGTTAACCACTGAGAACTTACTGATTGTGCGATATAGAAATGTTTAAATAAATAAGTAAGTAAGCAAGTAAAATGAGATTAGGGGCATGAGGAGCTTAGGTAGGCTGTACCATCCCTGCAGTGACCAAAATGACCATCCATTAGAAGGGGGTTCAGCCTTTAAAGAAGTGCATGACAGGAAGGTCAGATGAAACAGCTCCTTAAGCAGATCTTTATATCTGTTGCCTTAGGAGTTCAGGTTTCTGTCTTTGCAAGTTATATTACATTTGGTACTCCTATTTTGGATGCAGCAACTCTTGGCTTCACTGGAAGTGGCATGCCTGGAGTTGAGCACCATCTTCTTAGCCGAAGTCCCATATGGCTTGATCTGCATCTCTTCCTATTCTGTCACATTGGCAGTGGTGGCCTGCAGGTGGCTATCCTGCTTATTTTCGAACGAGAAGGGCGGCCATCTTCCGACACAAATTGGGAAATGGCTGGCCTTCTCCTAAAGCCGTCCAAATCGGTATAATCGAAAGCCGATTTTGGCCGGCTTCAACTGCTTTCCGTCGCAGGGCCGGCCAAAGTTCAAGGGGGCGTGTTGGCAGTGTACCGAAGGCGGGACGGGGGTGTGGTTAAGACATGGCCGGCCTCGGCCGATAATGGAAAAAAGAAGGGAGTCCCTGACGAACATTTGGCCGACATTACTTGGTCCCTTTTTGTTCACGACCAAACCTTGAAAAGGTGCCCGAACTGACCAGATGACCACCGGAGGGAATCGGGGATCACCTCCCCTTACTCCCCCAGTGGTCACCAACCCCCTCCCACCCAAAACAAATTAATAAACATTTCTTTGCCAGCCTCTATGCCAGCCTCAAATGTCATACCCAGCTCCATGACACCAGTATGCAGGTCCCTGGAGCAGTTGTTAGTGGGTGCAGTGCACTTCAGGCAGGCGGACCCAGGTCCATCCCCCCCCTACCTGTTACACTTGTGGTGATAAATGTGAGCCCTCCAAAACCCACCCGAAACCCACTGTACCCACATATAGGTGCCCCCCGTTACCCTTTAAGGGCTATGGTAGACTTGTACAGTTGTGGGTAGTAGGTTTTGGGGGCATTTGGGGGGCTCAGCACCCAAGGAAAGGGAGCTATGCACCTGGGATCAATTTGTGAAGTCCACTGCAGTGCCCCCTAGGGTGCCCGGTTGGTGTCCTGGCATGTGAGGGGGACCAGTGCACTACAAATGCTGGCTACTCCCACGACCAAATGGCTTGGATTTGGCTGGGTTTGAAATGACCGGCATTAGTTTCCATTATCGGCGAAAACCAATGCCGGCCATCTCTAACGCCGGCGATCTCTAACGGCAGCCCAAATGTTGAGATTTAGCCGGCCCCAACCATATTATCTAAATGAAAGATGGCCGGCCATCTTGTTTCGATAATATGGTCGGGTACGCCGCTTGACGGGGCCATCATTATAGATGGCCGGCCCCGTTCGTTTATGCCCCTCCATGTCTACACTATTAAGTGACATAGCTTCTCTTTCAGGGGCAGTGGTTTATACACGTCCATGTGTGCATGCATGGTACATGCCAATTGTTGCCCTTGTTGCACATGGTTCCATTGCACATACTTATGAGACACTCCATATGGCACGCTGATGTTGAAGATTTCTCGTAATGCACATATGTTTGATCTTGCATGATTATGTGCGTATATAATAGGGGCTTTTGTTTCCTTTCTTTGGAAAGGTGAATAAACATTCTATCAGTGCAGAACTTAATGCCGTGGCTCTGCCTCCACATTGGTGGAGCAGGGACAGAAACTACAGTGCTTATGTGTGTTGCACACATGGATCATACAGCTGTATTCGTGGTGTTTGAGAAGGGCTTCAAGGAGAGATGGCAGAAGGAACATCTCCAAGGGGGGAGATGGCTCCAAGGATAGAGACGGAGACAGTTACAGAAGGACACTTTACTTCGAGATTGAGGACCTGAAGATAAAGGCCAGAGACCTCAGTAAACACAATGGTTGAAGGCTGTTAAGAGGGACCTGGACATATACACTGGTAAGTGTTGAAGGGACCCTGATTCTCCAAACCAAATGCAAGTGCAAAGGGCAATTTCTTTAAAAAAAAAAAAGGATCCCAGGCGCATTTACCACCTTTATAACAATACCGGCTTACCACAGACCCCCCAAAATCCCTGGCTTTAATTGTGCATTTGATTTGCACTTACAAGTCTAAATACAGCTCTAAATATACAAGTCTGTCACAGTAACACACCTCTCTGTTTTCCAAAATCATCATTAGAGCATGAGAAAACTGCTGCACCCCTGGGCCCTTCTTGGGGACCCTCTACGGCTCCGGACCACCAGCTGGGTACTGCAAGACAATCATAAAGAATCCACAACCCCCACCAGAGCTTCTTGAAGACCAATCTCCAGTGGATGAGGGACCTTCATCCCCTGTCTTATGGGCTGGGGTGTTTGTAGCCACCGCAGCCTCACCCGCCCCTACTTTCTTCCTCCCTATTTCTCCTCTGGCCACTCAAGCCCTGGAAATAAGAAGAACATTTGTTAGAAATTCTGTCCAAGAGTCACACATCTGTGTTGCCCATCCCAAATTTGTGTCGTGACAGTATGATACTCACCAGGATAGATGGCCACGGATGGTGGTGGCATGGTTGCTGTATTTGGATTTGCAGAAATGATGTGTAGTTTTTAAAGGACTGCTGCATATTTGGGAAGCATGGGCATAGCCAGACTTGACATTTTGGGGGAGAGAGGGGGCCAGAGTTAACATGGGAGGGCACTAGGCATATAGGTGTGACTAGTGTTTAGAAGTATACCAAATAATGCCTTAGAGTGAACTTTATGATGGATTTCTAAGTAAACAATCTGTTCTGTGTCAACATAAACCACATTATGGAAACTTTGGAAACACTGACATTTTAAAAATCTCTTTTTTCAGTCACTCACAGAACACAGACCAAACTTCACCAATTACAGAATAAAGGACCAAAAATTAGAAAAGGAAACACTAAGAAGTATAAGCAGTATAGCACAGAATAAATAAAAATAAAAGTGCATTATCTACTGTAGGAAGTAAAATGCAAGATCACTTTCTACCCCAAAATAAAACCCACAAATAAATGATCTGGATACCCATGAAATGTTAACAACTTGAGGGACACAGTGGGCCCGATATTCAGACAGCAGGAGGCAGCCCGCATAAGTACCGCAACTGGCACTGACCCTGGATAGTCAATGCCAGGCTGTTTCCTTGATAAGTCAGAAGCCCTAGATGTGAATGTGTCTAATCAGCAACGTGGGCTGGAGGGAGATATGTTCCATATTTGGTGGTCCTGTCCCCATGCTCAAACATTTTGGGCTGTGGTTTTGAAATTTATCTTTAATGTAACTGCAGTTAATTATCCTATGAAAATGGATTGTTGTCTTTTACACTTCAAACCCCGAGTTAAAAAGCCTATCCATCACTTTGCCACACAGGTGTTTGTAGCCAGCAAGATGGTCTTAGCAGTGGCGTGGAAGAGCCCCACTCTCCCTGGCCTTCAGATAATTCTACGTAAACTGGACTATATTCATCTGATATCTAGACTAACAGCTAGATACTGTATCTAGACTAACAGGACATCTATTTAAATATCATAAGATTTGTGACTTGTATGTCCAATGGACCTCACATCCGGATGCTTCTTGTTTATCTACTAACTAGGATAGAGAGATTCACCCTGGGGGGGGGGGGGGGGGGAAGGGGAGGGTAGAGTATGGGATATTGTTGCTGAGTTGTAACTTACGTCTGTTCTTATGCCTTATTTTGAAGAGTTGGTTTATGGTTGTATTGATCACTGACAATCTTGTTCTATTGTTACTATCTTTTCAATAAAAGGAAAATAAATAATGAAAAAAAAAGAACTGGAAAATGTTGGCAAATTTAGACTGACTCTGGACTTCTGCATGGAGGTAGTTCTGTCCTCGTTATTCAATATCTCTCTTATAAATAGTAGTAATAAACAATATTAAATGCATTTTTATAATATACCACTGCATTCCACAAAACAAAAGGAGCAAGTTCCCACAAACCATCTTTCTCTTTTGTTCTAGGCCAGCGTTTTTCAACCGGTGTGCCATAGCACACTGGTATGCTGTGGCTGCTCCCCAACTGTGCTACAGGGAGTCCGGGAATCCCCTGTAGATATCCAGGCAAATCGGGTCTAATTCCTCTGAGTCGCAATCTTCAAACATTGTGGTTGCTGGCAGGTATTAGAACAGGCTTTCCTATGGCCAGCCCCGGGGTCCTTCCTTCTGATGAGACTTCCTTTTGCTGTTCTGGAAGGACAAAGCAGAGGGAAAGCCTCAGGATAACCATAGGAAGGCATGTTCTAAAAGCTGCTGGCAACGCAAAGTTTGAAAGAATCAGAGCAGGAGTGGTGAGGAGAAAGAGGCCCAAGGGGTGGGTAGAGGAGATTAGACCCAAGGGAGAAAGGACACAGGCTGCAGATACATGGGCAGGAAGGGAAAAGAGGAGACAGACTGCACATGTGTGGGAGGGAAGGGAAAAGGGGAAGATAGGCTGCACATGTGTGGGAGGGAAGGGAAAAGGGGAAGATAGTCTGCATATGTGTGGGATGGGATGGAAGGGAAAAGGAGAGACAGTCTGCACACGTGTGGAAGGGAAGGGAAGGGAAAAGGAGAGACAGGCTTCACATATGTATGGGAGGGAAGATAAAAGGGAGACAGACTGCACATATGTGGGCGGGAAGGGAAGAGGGGAGACAGGCTGCACATATGTGGAAAGGAAGGAAAGAGGGGAGACAGGCTGCACATGTGTGGGAGGGAAGTTAAAAGGGGAGGTAGGCTGCACATACGTGGGAGGGAAGCGGGAAACAGGTTGCATATATGTGGGAGAAAAGGGAAGTGGGAAGACAGGCTGCAGATGTGTGGGAGGGAAGGGAAAAGGGGAAGACAGGCTGCACGTGTGTGGGATGGAAGGGAAAAATGGAAGACAGGCTGCACACGTGTGGGAAGGAAGGGAAAAGGGGATGCAGGCTGCACATGTGTGGGAGGGAATTGAAGAGGGGAGATAGGCTACACATGTGTGGGGAGGAAGGGAAAAGGAGAGACAGGCTGCACGTGCGGGAGGGAAGGGAAATGGGGTGTATGAGTTATGGCAGCTGCCAGGGAACTTGGGCACGACATCCAGGCTCTTTAGCTTAGCATCACAGACCACCTGGATGTTCAAGGAGTACGCAAACTTGTAGTTGTGGTATGCCATTTTGTCATCTGATGGAGAGGGGTGGGGGTGAATAGCACATGGGTGCAGTCAATGGCACTCAAAACACTAGGCATACCAGCAGTTTGAAAAAGGTCCTGTTTTAACTCCCACAGTTGGCCTTCCCCCTCCAGCAACTGGATATACTGCCTGGCATGTTTTTTCAGGGCTTGCAACTAGGTCAAATGTCTAAAGACAGTAGAACAGTCCACACTGCTGGAACCCCCTATCATATGTTGGAAGGTTCCTGTGCCAAGGAACTGCAGGACAGTCAGCAGTTTCATCAGCCCGGGTACTTCATGTTGGATCGATATCAGCTCTGATGTCTTCATATATCTCATAAATAGCAGTTCTGGTTAAACAGTAGTCATAATCCACTGTTTGGTCTGAACTTTCTTCCAAGGCCACTTGCATGTGATACAAATGCCACTGGGGTCGGGCACACAAAGGCCTAACCAGCGGCTGCTGCACCTCCCTCCTTTCCTGGTTGTCCTTTCCCCTCAGCTCACCATCTTCATACTCCTGTAGAAAGTACAGGAAGAAACTTCCATCCATGCCTGTTGCAGACAAACATAAGATACAAGAACTTTAGAGAACGCATGATACGCACTTGTAAAGAACGTGCCTCTATTGCGGCAAAGTTTTATAGTAAGAGAAAATGATCCTGACAGCCTTTGAGGAAGTCTCCTGCCATAAAGCAAATCTTTTTGCATGCACTATAGAAGGATGCATTCATGAGGATTGAATTGTTGTTTGTTTATTGTTTCATGACACTGTTATATGCAGAACACACACATATAGAACACAAACACATGGTACATTTCCCAACAGACAATACACAGACCACATTTCCCACATACGTGCAGATACTATTTATTTATTTTAGATTTTTGCTCACACCTTTTTCAGTAGTAGCCCAAGGTGAGTTACATTCAGGTACACTGGATATTTCTCTGTCCCAGGAGGGCTCACAATCTAAGCTTGTACCTGAGGCAATGGAGGGTTAAGTGACTTGCCCAAGATCACAAGGAGCAGCAGTGGGATTTGAACTGGCCACCTCTGGATTGCACCTCTGGATTGCAAGACCGGTGCTCTAACCACTTATTAAAAAATGCAATCACACTGCTTTCTTACGGGCAGAACACACACATATAAATACACGCAGAGGGCATATTTCCCACTCAGGGCCGGTCTTAGTAAGTGCGGGGCCCTATGCAGACCAATTTGGTGAGGCCCCATCCTAGCCCCGCCCCAGCCCCACTCACCCTAGCTCTGCCCCCACCCTAGCTCCACCCCATTGAAAAGATTATTCCATTTTTAGAAAATTTTTTATTTATGAAATTTCAAATAAAGACAAATGAAGCTGTAGCACAAGGGTGCACCCTGATCTGCTTAGCTTAACCTTTCTACAGGGACCCACTAATCTAGCTGAGTTCCCTGTGGGACCACAATGTTTAATTTGTACTTGATATACCAACTTGTCCAAGAAGGTCAAAGCAGTTTGCAATAACAATAATAACAAGAATATAGCAAGGAAAAGAACTCCATTTTAGAATAGGAAAGAGAAATTCAACAAGTGATTCAATCATACAATAAGTTAAAATTATAATTAGCAAAGCTTCAATTGCTCTATAATACAGGGGGGACAACAAAATGCTCAATCCAGAGGCCAACTGAAAGTCAGTTGAAAGTAATAGGTCTTGGTCTTCAACAGGATTTTAAAACATGGAAGGAAGAGCTCAGATCTAAGTTCCGAAGGCAGGTTATTCAACAAAGAAGGTGCTAAAAAATAAAAGGCTGATTTCCTCCACTTACTTTACTTTATTTTATTTTGCGTTGCACTCGCACCAGCGATGGCGATGGCTCACCTCCGACCAGGCTTTTCCATTCCCGCTCACTGGCTCCCGCCCACCCGCGCGGAAACAGGAAATACCTCATCATCAGAAGGCGGGACATTGAGCGGGAAGTGAAAAGCTGGGGTGAGCCGTCGCTGCAACTGTATGTCGGGGGCCGGGGCCATTGCTGCAAGCCTGCAACTGTGTGTCGGGGGCCGGGCCGTCACTGCAAGTTAACTGTCGGGGTCCGTGGAGGCGGGAGCTGATGGCGGGCTCAGCAGGGTGTGGGCACCGGACCGGTGGCGGGAGCGGAGCGGCCGAGCGGGATCAAATCATGATGCGGTCCGAGCGGGGGTCGGTCGGAGATGCAGAGTTGAGGCGCGGGGCTCCCTTAAGTGCGGGGCCCTATGCAGCCGCCTTGGTCGCCTCTGCCTAAGACCGGCCCTGTTCCCACTCATGGCACATATCTCACAAACGTGCATGCAGATACTATTAAAAAATGCTAGCAGACTGTTGCACCGAGAAGTTGCCCTCATACAACGACAGCTCAGACCTGCTGGAAAATTACGAACATCACAAGTAGGCGCTCCTTTCTGTGCATTACTCAGAAATGTCTGTGCAGCACACATAGATTTGCATAGTGTTTTTGTTCACTGCTTTTCGCGAATGGTAAAAGCAGTGCTGAGACCCTTTGTGCATTAGGCACACAATAACATGCGTGCTAAACTGACTAAAACCAGTCAAAATGAAACACAAGCAAGGTTTGCTTTGAGCATCAGGTCTGAAGATGCATCACCTATGGACCTGAGAAGTGTCACAGTGAGTGTGTTTGGAGGGCAGCTTGATGTGACTTCCCCAGAAAAAGGGTCTGCAATGCAAAACTTGGTGCAGAGGGATGATGTTATATTTGACTCTGGGAGGGAGCAATTTGTGTTTGCGCTGAGTCAATAGGGATAGAATGGAGAGGCTACAGCAGTGGCATAGCTACGTGGGGCCAGGGGGGGCCTGGGCCCCGTAGATTTGGCCCTGGACCCCCCTGCCAATGACCCACCCAACCCCCCCTTCCGCCGCCAACGTTGCCTGCCTTTGCTGGCGGGGGATCCCAACCCCCGCCAGCCGAGGTCCTCTTCTTCTCGCAAAAGGCTTCCTTCTGTTTCTGACGTCCTGCACGTACAACGTGCAGGACGTCAGACTCACAGAACGAAGCCTTGCAGAGTACGTGCAGGACGTCAGAAGCAGAAGGAAGCCTTTTGGGAGAAGAAGAGGACCTTGGCTGGCGGGGGTTGGGGTCCCCCGCCAGCAAAGGAAGACGACGGCAGGTTGGTGGTGGGAGGGGGTCAAGAAGGTCGGCGGCAGGGGGGGGGCAAAATTGGCAATGGTGGGGGGGGGGGGGGTCGGCGGCACCAGGGGGGGCCTAAAATGTACCCCCTTACCTCGGGCTCTGGACCCCCCTCCCGCCGAAGTCTGGCTATGCCCCTGGGCTACAGGTGAGCTTTCCAAAACTGGTCGCATAACATCATGATAAATAATGTATATTTATACATGTAAGCATGCTTTGATGTGGTAGCACATTTAGGGAATCTTTTATCAAGCTGCACTAGCGGTTCCTGCGTTTCAAAACTGACAAAGCCCATTCAAAGTGATTACCGCACCAGGGACCGCTAGCATGATTTGATAAAATAGGCTCTTAGTAACTCTAACCCTAAATGTATTACCTATCATAAGAAACAAATATGTTTTCTTGATCTCAACAATTGAAGCAGTTTCTGGAAGGGAAAACTGCCTTCCTGTCCCTCTTCCCCCTCCCCACCCTCAGATCATGGACTGTATATCACTGCACAGTTTTGTGATTTGTTATCCTAGAAACGATGTAGTAATTTTTAAAATTTCTTTAATATGGAACTTGTTAAAGTAAAAAATAAAATTTAAAGTAAGAAAAGAAAAACATCTCACTTGTTTAAGGCTGCATTATGATTTTCAGTACATTTTAAGTTTCAGCTACTACTTAAACCCAATTCTTCCTTCCTTCCTTTTTTTTTGCTTTGGATGAAATAACCCCTTATCCTTCTCTACTTAACTTGAATTTTTACTAACACAGTAGATTAAAGGGCTACCAAAGGCCATGATGATCACATTTATTCAGTTTTGTCTGCCAATTGATGAATTACCTTTATGACCTCCTAAAAGGTTTGTTTGAATCAGCACTACAACTCAAACCAGTTTATCATACCCACAGATCTCATTGCCCTTCAGGGACGCTTCCAAGTGCTTCGTAAACACCTCCACGAATGGAGCCTGGAGTGAATGTAGCGGCATATTACACATTTTTACCACTTTTCATTATAAAACTTCCAGCAGTAAATGCACACACCTACACTTTTTATTGCTAAAGATTTTTAGCTAGTTGTACCAGGGCTGAAAAATTGCCCTTCAGGGTCCTTGTATGACCTTTTCTGTGTAGTTATGCCTCTCTCAGCTCTCCTTTTCTCAAAACATAAACCCTCTTTATCAAATCATCCTTTGTAGAAAAATCTCTTCATCTCTTAATTAACCTAATTAGTTTTCTTTCTACTGTTCCCAATCCCTTGAGTTTTCTTGTAGTATGTTTCCAAAATATATTCTAGGTGTGACCTGACAAAAAAACCCAAACAGCTGCTTGGTGTAAAATAGTCATTTTGTTTGTAGTCTGCATACCTGTTCACTTGGCCTAGGTGTATCACCATCTACTTATCCTCGGTGAAGCCTACCTACTAGTGACTGGCCCATTCCCACAGCATATAGGAAGGTTATTTCTTAATTAGCATTTATGTATGTATTTAAATTTAATAGACTGCATTCTCATACTATACCCCAAGGCAAATTACTTAAAATAAATGTAGTGCTATATCTATTAAGGAATTTCCATAAAACTGAAATAAATTATATTTTAATTACATACACATTATACTGTGAAGCCCAATCAAGCAATTATCAATATAGAAAAGCAGAGTTTAAAATAATTTATTCTTTTTTCTTTTTAATTTTACTACAGTACAGACTCGATTATCCGACCTTCGCTGATCCAACTATCCAGCATATCCAACAGACTCCCGCTGATGTTACATGGTTCTCTTTCCGTTTTCTGAACCCGGGACCCTACTTTTACCACTGTTGTGAGCCGGGAACCTGCTTTTACTGCCTTTGTTTCTGCATTGTTTGAGGGGTTACCATTGTTTTCTATTTTATCCGATCTTTCACATTCAACAACGGGTCAGTCTTGTTTAGGTCAGATAATCAAGACTTTACTGTATTTAATATGTATGACTTTTTCAATTAATGGATACTGTTCTTGATGTTTGTAGCAGGTCCCTTGATGGACTATGAATTACAGCTTCAGAGGTAACAGATGTTGGAGGAGGTGACCATTGCTTTTTTGTGGATTCTGAGGGCCAGGGGGAAGACATTTCTGCAAAGCTCAAGTTCGTGGACAACCACTATTCTTGTAATATTTTCCAGCCCTTGTGCTCAAGCACTAATCCACTCCCAATATGCCTCTTTCCATTCCAGATGATTTTGGTTAAACATATACAGATCAATAAGGTCACTGAGAGACACAGCCGGGCCTGGGGCAAGACCGCCAACCGCCTGATCACCCCCCAACCTGGGCTGCTGCACCTCGCCCCCTCACTCAGGCTGTCCCCACATTTGGACCCCCACCCCCGCCCATCCCCTTACCTTGCTGTGTCTGTCTCAAGGAGGTTTGCTGGTCTGACTGCTCCTCCCTCAGTCTGTCATCTCTTGCTACTGTGTGCCGGGACCCAGATGATTGCATTAACAGACCCAGAAACAGGCAGGCGGGAAGAATCTTGCGGGTGCCAGGCCCCCCCTTGGAGGTTGGATCTGGGGAATTTGGCCCTCCCTGCCCCCTTTTCTCAGTGGCCCTGCAGATCAATATTCAGCTGCCATACTTACGTGTTATTTTTAAAATGCTGGCCACAAAAGTAAAAAAATATCTGGATATTCAGTGCCACTATCTGGATGGTTTTTTAAAAAACATTTATGTTTATTAAAAAGATTTTATATACCGCCTAGCTAATTCAGATCAAGGTGGTTAACAAATAAATACAAATTCAAATTTTATATAATAGAAAAGAACTCCAAATAATGGTGGTCGGTGCTGAATTTTGAGATAATGCATTCGGAAACAGAACTTATCCAGATGGCAGCAATATTCAGGCTGTGATCCAGATAACTTATCCAAATAATTTATTTGGATCACAGATTAAGGGGTTAAAAAGTAGCCTGCGCTATGAACAGCGTGCGGGTTTCCCTGCACGCTGAGGCTACTTTTAGCATGGCTGTAAAATGGCCACATTGCCTATTTCCCCCCCATTAATGGCCACGTACTAATTCCCCAATTAGTGTGAGCCCTTACCGACACCTATTTTGTAGGTAGGAAGGGCATATGCACTAACCGTGGGCTAATTGTTTGGTGCTCGACAATGTAGCTGTGCTAACTGATTAGTGCAGGGCATGCCTACTCTCCACCCCCAAACATATCCCAGCACTAAAAACTAACATGTATTGTTTTAGCACGTGTGAAGCCTGCATAGATCCCAAAACTACCACAAGATGCCTAAGTGCACCCTGCATTAGTGCATTTTACTGCACAGGAAGCATGCTTTAGTGCTTACCACCGCTTAGTAAAAGGCTCCTAAATTTTGGCATTATCCAGATAAGTTCTGGGAACTGCCCTGGCACTGTCCATATAATGCTGAGATATTGTATAAGGCTATTCGGTGACACTCTCCAGTTAGTACCTGTGATTATTCCAGTCAACAGCACTTATCCAGATAGCAGATGCTGTCTGGATAAATGCTTTTTCAATATTGATCTGATAATTTACTAGGTGAATCAATAGGACAAACAGTTTATCTGTTTAACTGACACATAAACAAAAAAGGAAAGCAAGAACAATAAAGACAAACAGGCTGCTTTTCAAAACATTTAACTGGCCAGGAATGGCACCTGACCAGTTAAATGGTACTTAGCCGGCTATCTGGTAATATTCAGTGGAAGATAGCCAACTGTCTCCTGCTTAATATTCCCAATTAGTGCTTAGTGGATAGCTGGTTATATCATGTGATATAACCGGCAATCTGCCAATTTTCAGTGCATTGCCGACTACGTATGGCGGCCAAATCTGTCCACATCAATAGCAGGTCTATCTTTGGCCGCTATGAACTTAGCCAGCCAGTGCTGAATATAAACTTGCCCAACTATGTTCTTAGCGACCAAAAATAAACCAGATATTCAATGCTGGTCACCGGAAATGACCTGGCATTGAATATCCAGGCTTAGCATTGATCACGAGATGCAGCCTGGTTACCTCCCAAGGACTGAATATAGAGCCCACAGACTACAAAAAAACAAAAAAGCAGATACTGAATATAACTGTTTCCCTATCTCCCTGTCTAGGATTTTTGTACAGTAGTTCAGGCAATGGTATTAACTCACCTGAGGGCCCTTTTACAAAGCCACGGAGGGTTAACGTGCGGGTAGTGCATGCCAAATTGGCTCTATCACCGGGGTAGCTTGTGTGCCTGGCGGTAATTCCAAGTTTGGCACACGCCTCAGGAGGCATTCCCGGCAGTAATCAGCAGCATGGCTACATTGGCATGTGCTGCATGGTTACCATGCAGGTAGCGTGTGAGCCCTTACTGCTAGGTCAATGGCTGGCGGTAATGGCTCAGCTAATATTCAAACCAGGACAAAAGCTACCAAAACTAAAAATTCAAAACACAGCATTGGCTCCATCAAACTGTCACAAAATATCGCTCTCTCATTATATTTTATAAAGTCTTTATTTTATTTTTATTTTGCCTTTTGAGTATACCCTCAGATATTCCCACTCAATTTGGCAAGCAATAATTATAACTGCCTGGTGGTTCAGCAGTTCATTCATCGGGTAACTCTTTATATATATATCATGTGCTTGTGTTCATATAATTTTATACCTCATTTCACCATTTTCACAGAACAACACCAACTGATAACGTTAGCCAATTCTGATAATAACACTTATCTTATTGTCTACATGCTGAGTCGTAATAAAAAACATTACGACTCAGCATGTGGACAATAAGATAAGTGTTATTATCAGTATTGGCTAACGTTATCAGTTGGTGTTGTTCTGTTAAAATGGTGAAATGAGGTATAAAATTATATGAACATAAGCACACGATATATATAAAAAGAGTTACCTGAAGAATGAACTGCTGAACCACCAGGCAGTTATAATTATTGCTTGCTAAATTGAGTGGGAATATCTGAGGGTATACTCAAAAAGCAAAATAAAAATAAAATAAAGACTTTATAAAATATAATGAGAGAGCGATATTTTGTGACAGTTTGATGGAGCCAATGCTGTGTTTTGAATTTTTTGTTTTGGTAGCTTTTGTCCTGGTTCGGATATTAGTTATACATTATTGTGAACCAGAGACCGAAGGATTTTTTTGTATGGGTAATGGCTCAGGCCATAAATAGGTGCGCGCTAGTTTTGCACACACCAATTTCCCAGCCCATTAAAAAAATAGCCTTTTCCCCAGCTGCAGTAAGTAGTGGCACAACGCGCCCTAAAAAGATGCGCCCACAGTACCGCAGGCCATTTTTTACTGTGGCTTTGTAAAATGACCCCCTGGATTACTGTAATGCGCTGTATCTGGGCTTACCTAAGGGACCTTTTACCAAACTGTGGTAAAAAGTGGCCTTAGCACGTGCTTATGCGAACCATTTCCACGTACTAAGGCCATCTTTTCTGCATGAATAAAATGGCTCTTTTTCTATTTTTTGAATGAATGGCCATGCGCTAATATTCCCATTAATGTGTGAGCCCCTACCGCTGCCTGTTTTATGTGGTAAGGGCTCATGTACTACTCAGGTGCTAATTGGTTAGCACTCGTCAATGTAGCTGCACTAACCAATTAGCATAGAACACGCCTACTCTCTGCCACCTAACCCTTCCCTAGCGTTAAAAAATAAAATCTAATTTTTAGCACATGGGAAGCATGCACCATTGCCAAAATTACCACGGGATGGTGAGTGTGCCCTGCTCTAAGTTATTTTAAGCTGCGGTAAGCATGTGTTAGTGGTTACTGAACATATATTGACCCATGTGATTACATATAAGAAGTCCTGGATTAGCGTAATGCTTGTACTATATCATTTGCATTGGTTACCAGTGGAATTTTGAATTCTTTTCAAAGGTTGTTGGTGTTTCGGGTTTGGCATGGGATAGGTCCTGTGTATTAAAAAATAATTTGAGGCCATTCTGTATTAGAGAGGTGCGCTCTAGATATGTTCATGATTTGTGACTCAGAAACCAAAGCAGGAGTAGAGGATGACACAATGACCAAATCCACCAAGGAGAGGTAGTTCATACAGGATTTATTAAAGCACCAAAACAAGAGGACCCGACACGGACCGTGTTTTGGCAGACACAGCTGCCTGTCTCAGGGTTCACTATGCACAACTGTTAGTGAAAATACCCCACATATGAGTGCCATAGGAGCCCTTTTACTATGGAAAAAATAAAAAACATTGTTATGTGCTCAGTTTGCGCATGCTAATGTCAAACTTACGGCAGGTCCCTCTGCATGTCTTGCAGTAAGCCCTTGTAAACTAACACAGCTTAGTAAAAGGGCCTCTTAGTGTGTAAACGCAAGGGGACGTTCATAGGAGATGAGCATGAGCAGGGCCTGAGAGTGATGCACATTTACACATATAACTTAAAGCATACTGTAAGCTACTTGCTAAATTGTCGCATTTACGCACACCCACATACACCTGCTATTGAGATGGCATAAGTGGGTGCTCATAAAAGTAGGCATGTTGATGCTGATTGAGTTATAGAATTAGCACTCAAGGTGTGGCATCTTGGCGCCTAAATTATGGTGCCTAGTTATAGAATTGCCCCCTATCTCAATAGCTGTGCAGTTTAATTTAGACTGGCAAAAAGATAGTCCTATCTTAAACCAGATAGCTATATAGAGAGAAGCTAAATATCACTGCTATCCATAGTCCCTGTACTATCCAGTTAGTGGCACTGAATATACAAAATTTAAATGCTGCAGCTGGCATTTTTCAAAGTCCCACAAATTGTGTTTTTTGACTATCGGCTCCCAATTTTTTGTTTTTAATCAAGCTAATGCTTCTATGGTTACCTTTGCTCCAGTAGGTGAATTATACTATGTATATACATTTCAAACTAGACAAACTTTTTGGATTGATGTGATGATATCATGCATTTTTTTTCCTGACGTCAGGCATTTGAGTTAGCTCTGATGTCTACAAATCATAAACTACTATATCGACAACAAATATGAGCACTTCCACACCGTAAAAAAAAATGGTTTGTGTACATTTTTTTTCCTGACAGCTCTTCCATTTCTGACACATGAAACAGATTTTCAGTGTTGGATGCATTGTGTACGAATACATGGAAAAAGCTGGCATCTTCAGAGCGTCTCACTGACTGGCTGCTCTGTTGCGTTAGGGACCACTGGGCTGTGTCACTCTGCTAACCTCCCCAGCTGCTTTCTGGTTCCTGTGAGTGAGAAGAGCATCTGGAAAAGCAGAGAGTTGGGAAGGGAGCCAAGTGAAATGACACTATGAAGCAATGGCCCATGGAGATATGATGGAGCAGATCCCAGGAGGCAGAAGCAAAGAACAAACATCAGCCTAGAAAAAAACGCTCAAAAGAAAAAAATACTTTATTTTTCAAAATCTATTCATAATATAGGGGCCCTTTTCCAAAGGTGCACCAAAAAGTGTCCTGTGGTAGTGTGGGTACATGTATTGGACATGCGTTGGACCATTTGTCCTCCGCATCTGGAAAAAAAAAGGATTTTTGGGGGGGGCCGGGAAATGGATGTGTGGCAAAATGAAAACCAACAGGTCTATTTATGGCCTGAGCCCTTAATGCCACCTATTGACTTAGCGGTAAGGTCTCACGCATTACCCACTCAGTAACCATCCATGTGTGCAAACTGCTGATTACCGACAGGAACGCCCCCACGGTAGAAAATAGAAAATTATTTTCTAATGCAGATTTTTGGCATGCACTAGCTGGGTGGTAATGCCAATTTTATGCATGCTGGACGTACGTATGCCCTTACGTGTCTTTGTAAAAGGGCCCCAGAAAGAAACAGGCTCATTCTGGGCATCTATACCCCAAAGTATCAATTTTAACTGTGTTAGGTAAGACGCAATACTGGGCAATAGGCATGGGGGGAGAGCCCGATTTAACATTAAAAGATCAGATCAAGAAATTCCTGGAATACCCTGCATGTTAGTTGGGGTACATAGTTCTGAAGTAGTACAGTTGTTTATCCAACAATTTTAATTCTTATAATCAAGTCATGAAATTGAAAAACAAAATAGTGCAACCAATAACTTCTACAAGAAGCACTGTGGGTCTTTTGCCCCAGAAGGGATAGATCTAAGGCTGAAGGAAATATTCCATTGTACAGGGATTTTTAAACTTTTTTGGTTTGCGGTGCCCCTAGTGTCCATGCAATTTTTCATGGGGCCCCCCACCACCACACATTCCTCCCCGGCAACACATTTGTTCCTGTCACACATTTCTCCTCCCCCCCCCCCGAAAAAAAAAGATATTCTGGGGAAAAAATGTTTTTAAAATTGAGTTAATATCAACATTTTTTTAATTGCATCTAAATATATGTATTTTTATACAAGTTGGTAATACTGCATAAAAATGAAACAGAGTGTCTACCTGTATGCAAGATATTTTTTTTAGGGGGGTTGTCTTTTTTTTTTCATTTTATTCTTTGTTTTCTCTGATGTGGGGTTGGGGGTTTAGGGAGTTGTTTAATTTGCCTCTTTAATCTCTGCCACCCTCAGGGATATACCCGGTGCCAGTAGTTTACTACCTCTGTTGTGCTCCCTCGGGCTGTCTCCTGTAATCTACTCAGGCTCTGACAGTCTCTCCCTGTAAGTGCCAACTCTTAACTTCTGACACCGCCTGCACTGCAACCAACCTTTCATACAGCCACTGTGCCTATCCCTCTCCCACAATCGACATCGTAGCCACCAATATGTGTGTGGTAGTATCGAACTCAGTGCAGGGATTGGATGGGAACCTGAGCAGTATAAATAAAAGAAAGGATTGATGTGGCTGGCGGAAGAGCAGAGTTAACACGCAATGATCCAAATCTCGACAACAGGAGCAGGAGACCAATCATCATGTGTTTGCCTCTCCCTCCGCAGCACTCCTATGAGTTTGCTAGTGCACTGCGATGCACAGTTTGGGAAACAAGCTCAACACACACACAGCAACCAGAGGCAGGGAACACTGCAGACAATGGGTTAATCGGGAGTACAATGAAAGAGCAAACAAACAACCCCCACGGAGAGAAACAAAGGATCCCGAGTCTGCTACAAGGGCAGGACCTGCAAAGCAGAAAACAAACACAGCACAAAGGGAACTCCGAAGAAAGGGGAAGCAAAATAAACAAACTGGAATGGGATGAGGAAGGAACTCACCACACAACACCACAGCCAAACAAAGAATATCCCAGGTGCAGTGTAGAGAGATAATTAGACACACGCAGGCAGCAGCCGGCAGACAGAGACAGAGCAACAGAAACTGCAAGCAAGCAAAGGAGTAATCAAACTCCACACAAGCATAGAGCTAATAGCTCAGACAGAGCAAAGGTAAGGCTTCAGCAGAAAAGGAATAACGCCAAAGCAGGGGTTGTAGGGAAAGGTAAGCTTAAGTAGATCAGACTGACATCAGCTCAGCCCCTGACAGCCAATCAGGAGCAGTTCCAGGCATTCCCCTGCCTGACTAGCAGAATCCTAACAAAGCTAGCTCAATGGATGGTGTAAATGCTCATGGCTAATTGTAGGCAGTTAGGCGTATAAATGTTAGTATTCTATAAATTGTGTGCTCTATTGCTACCGTGAATCTGTTCAAATTTTAAGTCTAATTTTTGATTCCAAACTGACTTTTAAAGAGCAGATTGACAGCATGACCAAATCATCCTTTTTTGCAGTCTCACTTATACATTCAGTTCAGCCTTTCTTATCACCAAAATCTACACATTCTCTTATTTTGGCTTTGGTAATCACTGGGTTGGACTACTGAAACTCACTGTACGCTGGTCTCCCACTTCATTCTCTAAAGTGACTTCAATTAATTCAATCAATCTCTGTTAAGCTCATACACTGAGTGCACCACTTTGACCGTGCTACTCTTCTTCTTCAGACTGAACACTGGCTCCCAGTCTCCTACCATATTAAGTATAAGCTTCTTATGCTTACTTTTAAAGGCTGAAATCCTTCTGCTCCTGCCTATTTGCATAAACCTCTGGTTCCATACACTCCTACATGTGCCCTTCGACCCTCTTCAGGTAATCTGCTTTGTGTTCCATCACCGAGGGCTCTTCATTTATCTCTCTCCTGTGATACCTCTTTTAGTTATTTAGGTCCCAGGTCTTGGAATTATCTTCCACCATCCCATAGAGCTGACATATCTTTGCAATCATTTAAATCTCTTTTGAAAACTTTCCTCTTCTCTGCTGCCTTTCCCTCTGCCTAATTCACGGTTTCTTCCCCCCCCCCCCGCCCCCCTACCTGCAGTTTCAGAAAGAACTTATTCTTATTGTTGTAAACTGCTTAGTCGTCTGTATAGGCTTAATTCACAGTATATCAAGTGTCTGGAAATAAATAAATAAATAGGCACACTCCTGACCTGCCCATGCCCCTCCCAGGTCCATGCTCCCTTGCAGTTGAATGTGATAGTTTTTACACATGCAATTGATAGAATACTGCAACTGCTAATTAGTGTCCATTATGTAATAATTCTAAAGCCATTACTTTTTTCTTTACATTCTTATTTGTATAATTCTTGAAAATAAATAAATCAAACTTTTTGAACTAAAAAGAAAAGCTAATAATTGGTTATTAAATTAAGTTACATTCACAACTGACACTACTCTATAACCTGCGCACGGAACTGTGTGCGTTAAATGTAAAAATTGGATATGCAAGTTTATAGATTAGAGGGAAACTATTTCAAAGCTAAGCAAGAAATTTTATAGAGGGGTCAATATTCAGACCGTGGGAGGTAGCCGGGCTACCTCCCATGGTCACCACTGAGCCCGGATATTTCAATGCCGGACTGTTTCTGATGACCAGCATTGAATGTCCGGTTTATTTTTGGACAGTTCAAACTTAACCAGCCAAGCCGATATTCAGCAATGGCCGGTTAAGTTTTGAACCGGCCAAAGATATTCCAGCTATTGATGCGGCCAGATTTGGCCACCAAACTTAGCTGGCAATGTGCTGAAAATTGGCGGATAGCTGGTTATATTGCACGATATAACCAGCTATCTACTAAGTGCTAACCGGCAATATTCAGTGGGAGACAGCCAGCTATCTCTTGCTGAATATCGCCGGATAACCGGCTGAGTATCATTTAACCAGCCAGGTGCCATTCCTGGCTAGTTAAATGGCTTCGAATATCAGGTCAACAGTGTTCTTGTAGTGGCTATATTGGTCGTGGAGAAAAATGGAGTCCTTGTAGGCCGCGCTACCTCTCAAAGGCCTTTATGCAAGCAAACTATCTTACAGGTTCTTTTTGAAAGTCTTATGGCCTTCTTGTACCTGAAACTTAAATCTAACCCTTTGTGTGCTGTATGGATAGACCTCTTCAGTGCTGCAAGGTTATTCCATTCTGAGCATCCTTATTCTGGCTATATTTGAGCATCATACAAATTTCAATGAATCTCATGAGATGCAAAATGCATGCACTACCGATTTCTTAAACAGATAATTTTCTGCTAGGAGAAATCTGACAGCTGGGTGCAAAGAACACTGAGCAATCCTAACCATTTTTAAAGTACTCTATTTACTAACTTTTCAAAGTAATTACATTTGTTTTACTGGAATTTAATAGGTTATTAACACATTAAAATATGCTGCTAAGAAGCTAGGCTTTTCTCTTGCTGTACCGCTTCGAGAGATCACAAACAGAAGAAAGAAAACATCTCCTGGTGGATTGTTCTGCTCTCAGACTAAACATCTGCTCCTGATCAGATTCTGGGGCTGCTATTAGATGTTGGTAGTGTGACAAAACACTGTATTCTGAAGGGTCGTTTTCAAAAGGGATTTGGTTCCTAGTTGTGGCAGTTAGTCTTCTAAGGGGACTTTCTACTAAGCTGCAGTAAGGGATGCACTCAGGTTTTCTGTGGTAACTTCTGAATTTACATGCACAAACTGTGCGCTAAAAATGTTTACATTTTTTTTCTTGTGGAGGGAGCCTGTCCAGGGGAGGAGAGTGGGCATTTCTAGGCTATCGGTTAGTGTTACTGTGCGCAAACTGATTAGCGCAGGATTAGTGTGTGAACCCTTACCGCCTAGAAAATAGGTGTTAGTAAGTACTCACGTTGCTAATTGCCTTTAATGGCCATGTGCTAATGGCAATGTTAGCACATGTAAAAACATCAAAATGTGGAACCATGCACTAACCCCATGAACTTCCGTGATTAAAAATCTTGTGATGTGTCATTCATTTACACTATAATTCTTTATCGTTTCTCTGTATTTTTATTAAAAGGAGGGGGGAAAAAAGCCTCAGCAGTCAAAGATATTGCTATGGAGACCAGCCACAATTAACATGACCCACTGAATATCTTTTCCACAGGAACCACAGCACCTTATGACTAAGGCCAATCATTGGCCAAAAACTTCCAGTTCATTTAATCGGCATTTAAATTTCAATATTCAGTTCTTCAACTCTTCAATGTCACTATAATCATTTCAATACCACAAGACTCCCATGGGGATCCCCTCCAGGTCTGTGGGGATGGACACAGGTCCTTTGGGGTTCCCACGGAAGTGTAGTGCCAGGCCAGCCTACCTTTCCTTTCTTTCTGCCACAGTAATTATAATAGCACTAAAAAATTAATGGATATGGTTGATAGCAATGAAATCCCCAAAAGCACTAAGAGGAGAAGTTATCAACATGAGCTACTGTTAAGTTTGGTAATTTTACCACAAGTTGGGTTATTTTAGCATAGGGGATGGGTAAGGATGGAGGAGATTACTTGCAGAGATGGAGGGGGGGGGGGGGGATGGAAGGGATTACTTGCGAGGATGGGCAGGGATAGAAGAGATTCCAGCGGGGATGGGCAGGGATGGGCTACATTCCAGTGGGGATGGGTGAAATTTCTGTCCCCATGCAACTCTCTAGTTTAGACAAGTTCTTAGAAGAGAAGTACATAAATCGTTATTAGTCATATAGGGACAGATTCTATAAATCACGCTCAAAAATGGGTGCAGGAAAAGATTAGTGTTAAGTGCAGTTCTATAAAGGGCACACACCCTTTATAGAATCATGCTTGGAACCAAGCTTTTCTGCACCCTAACTGTTGGTGCCAGACTTAGGCCTGCTTAAGTGCTCAAGTGCTGGTGCTCAACTTGGGCTTGGAGACCCAGTATTCTATAATAATGTGCGCACCTATTTAGAACATATCTGACATGCCCATGCCCCTCCCATGGTTACACCCCCTTTTGATTTTCACACTATGGGATCTGGGTGTCATGCATTGTAGAATAGCATGCAGCCAAATGTGGATGCAAATCCTAATTGGGGGGCAATTAACATCTATAATTGGTTAATGGCCAATTATTGTTCATTAATGACTCGTTAGCCAATTAAGTTGCGTGTGCATCTCAGGATCATACACAAATTTAGGTTCCCAAATCTGGGCACCATATATAGAATCTGGGAGATAGACTTGGGAAAGCTGTTGCTTATATCTAGGTAAGAGCAATAAGGAATGAATCTACTCATTGGGCTCTTGGTGGGTACTTGTGACCTAATCTGGCCACAGGGATGACCTTACTAGCACTTTTCCCTCTATGCTGAGTGGGAATCCCCAACTGCATTGCTGCCAGAGGAGGGGGGGCGATGCTTCAATATTTTGTTTTCATTCATTAGAGACAGGCAGGTTCCCTGGAGTCCTGCAGAGCTTGCTTGTTCCTCACTATTGAAAATGTGATAGAGAAACAGCACCACCCACTGGCAGGACTGTAGGTGAAGGACTCCTGCTCATCTTAGCGGGAACAATTCTTACTACTAGGCAGATTAGATGTCCGCCTAAGGAAGCAGAATTTAGAAAGCAATGGCACAACTTCAGCAGAACTGAATGCTGCTGTTAGCAATGTGCAGGACTTTTCACTGCAGGCCCACACTCAAGCCCTACTTCCAGGAGCATCCTGAGCTTGAAATGCACCCTTTGTGACACCCCACCTAGCACTCTTGCCCCACCCATTGTGTTGCAGCCAAGCAGGGGAGGCGATGGGCAGAGTATAATTTTGGATACAATAAAACAATAAGGTGAGAACGGGATGGAAAGAACATCAGGTGGTGGTGGTGGTGGTGGTGGGGTGCAAGTACACTCACCTCAGTGTGGCAGTGTCCAACTAGCCAGAACAGTGTAGATTAATCAGATGAGGGGGATATGCTAATGAGAAATACAGACTCTTAAGGTGAGACTTAAAAGTGGAGAGGGAGGGGGGTCCAGTCTAAGACAATCTGTTCCAGAGTACAAGGGCAGTCCCAGCAGTGACATTAAAGCAGGACTGATGAAAATAAGAGGGGACAAGAAGAAGATGTGGTGGAAAGAATGAAGAGTTCTCTGTGGGCTATAGGGATAAGGAGGCTAGTGAGGACGAGAGGGAGTCCAGAAGGTTGAATTTCATGACAGAGAAGAAGATGAACCGTAAATGGTATTTGATAAGATATTGGAAGCCAGTGCTCCCTTCATCCATCCACAGGAACTCTATTCATCAGGTAAGCTCTCTTATCTGTACTGTTCTCTTCCACTGAGAACTCTAGACTCTATTTCTTTTATCTTAATGCACCTTATGCCTCGAATAGACTGCCTGAGTTGGTATGTCAAGCTCTGTCTGGCTGTATTAAAATCTAGGCTAAAAGTCCACCATTTTGAGCCTGCTTTTAACTCTTAACCCTCTATTAACCTGTTCAGTACCCATGTCTGTTTTAATCATTCTCACAATAAATAACTCCCTGTGATACTGTGAGTGAGGGTTGAGGACGGGCCTTCAAAATAACACAGCCGGACAAGGTTGTAAAATAAGGTTGTAATCCTGAAGCCTATTATTTTATAGGGTTAGGTAAAGTCTCTTTAATTCTATGAAAGGTCTCAATATGGGCCTGTGGCTGACAGGGCCTAACCCACAATCCATGGCATGCAACTACCATGCCCTAAACACAGTCTGTAAGCTTCTCTCTCTAGTTTTCCAGATCTGGCTCATATTTATAAATGACCTAGAGATGGGAGTAATTAGTGAGGTAATTAAATTTGCTGATGACACAAAGTTATTCAAAGTTGTTAAATCACGGGAGGATTGTGAAAAATTACAAGAGGACATTACAAGACTGGAGGGAGTAGAAACGATGAGAAGGGATCTCCAAACCTTAGAAGAATGGTCGAGGGTCTGGCAGTTAAAATTTAATTCTATACTATAACTCAGTCATCAAATAAACTTAAATCCAAATACAAATTAAAACTCAAACACAAAATTGTGATAATAATAATGTGCTCAGTTCATACCCATTCCAACCATTCCAACTCTTTCTCCAACGCTATTCAATATCATGCTGTTTCCCCTTGCCACCGCACTAGCAAACCTAGGCCTGAAACCATTTATCTACGCAGATGACATAACCATCTCCACCCCTTCCATACCTCAATAGGTGAAATCACAGATCTGATCGAAGTGAGTTTTTCTGTCTTGGAACGTTGGGCCGAGGTATTCCGGTTTAAGATCAACAAAGACAAAACTCAGTGTCTTGTGCTTTCGTCTGTCCATGCCAGATTTTCCACCAACTCCCTTGTCATTAAAGACCAGACCCTCCCTATTTCACAGAGCCTTAAACTTCTGGGTGTTGAGCTGGACCCTCACTTGCACCTGGATCCGCAAGTGCGAATGGTCACCAAACGGATGTTCTATGCTATGTGGAGGCTGCGGCGTGTTAGGTTTTGTCTCACCAGAGAGCTCTTCCGCACTCTCGTTCACTGGCTAGTTCTGTCTCACCTGGACTACTGCAGTGGGATTTATGCAGGCTGCCAGGAGCATCTACTGAGGAAATTCCAGACTGCCCAGAATACTGCTGCAAGACTCATCTTGGGCAAGCCGCGCTGGGTTTCTGCGCAGCCCCTACGTTTCAACCTACACTGGCTACCTGTGACAGAACGAATTGCATTCAAGATCTGTACTTTGACACATAAAATAATCTATGGCTTAGCTCCGGAATATATGATTCCTCTAATAGATCTCCCACCTAGAAATGCCATCACTACAGCACGCACCTTTTTACAACTCCATTATCCATCTTGCCGGGGTGTTAAATACAAGCTTCTTTTTGCTTCCACTTTCCACTACTCCAGCCCGAAGACCTGGAACACTCTTCCCCTGTACCTAAAGTCGCAAGCTGACCACCCTCTTTTCAAGAAGCTGCTGAAAACGTACCTTTTTGAACAAGTGTATTCCATTAGTGACTCTGCTGTTTAGTCATCCTAATTGCTGTTAACATTTTATCCTTATTCTACTGCTGAATTCATGTGCTGTATCTCTTAACTTTTGTAATTCATGGAAGCCACATTGTGTCTGCATTTGTGGGAAAATGTGGGGTAGAAATGAACCGTAAATAAAATAAATAAATATCCCCAAAGGAATATGTGGCAGTGTCACAGATGGAACCATCATAGCACATTAGGTGTTCCATATCCCTGTATTATGTCTAGAGACCCTTACCTGGAGTGAGATTTAAGAAAAGATTGGTAGATTCATTTTGCTACCAGGCAGTCCACATTTGGCTTTCTTTACCTTTACATCTACGAGCCTCTCCTTGTTATTACTTTCACAAGAATATGAAAACTTAGGGCCTCTTTTACCAAACCATGCAAGCGATTCCCACGTGGCAGTGTCAAGAAAGTTCGTTCAAAGTGACTGGGCATTGTTGGCATTGCTGCTCCAGGAATTGCTAGTGCAGGTTGGTTAAAGAGGCCCTTATTTATTTAAGAATTTTTTTGGTCTGGATTAATTGAATATATTTGAGGGCAATACAAAGTATGGTGTGGAGGGGCATAATTGAAAGTGGGTGCCCATCTCAGTGGGTGCCCATCTCTGTGGGCAGCCATGCGAAGGGGCGGGACAAACTGTATTTTTGAAAAAAGGTAGGCGCCCATCTTTTTTTGATAATATGGGTTGTGCAGGGCAAATGCCTAGGATTTGGGCGTTTTTGAGCTGGGTGCTATTGGTTTTCAGCGATAATGGAAACCGAAGGCGCCCAGCTCAAAAACGAACAAATCCAAGGCATTGGGTCGTGGGAGGGGCCAGGATTCGTAGTGCACTGGTCCCCCTCACATGCCAGGACACCAACTGGGCACACTAGGGGGCACTTTTACAAATAAAAAAAAAAAATAGCTCCCAGGTGCATAGCACCCTTCCCTTCTGTGCTGAGCCCCCCAAATCCCCCCATAAACCCACTGCCCACAAATCTACACCATTACCATAGCCCTAAGGGGTGCAGGGGGCACCTACATATGGGTACAGTGGGTTTTGGGGGGTTTTGGAGGGCTCAACATTAACCAGCACAAGTGGAACAGGTAGGGGGGGATGGGCCTGGGTCCGCCTGCCTGACTTCCACTGGATCCACTAACAACTGCTCCAAGGGACCTGCATACTGCTGTCAGGGAGCTGGGTATGACATTTGAGGCTCGCATACAGGCTATCAAAAAAAGTTTTTAAAGTTCGTTTTTTGTGGTGGGAGGGGGTTAGTGACCACTGGGGGAGTCAGGGGAGGTCATCCCCAATTTCCTCCGGTGGTCATCTGGTCAGTTGGGGCACTTTTTTGGGACTTGGGTTGTGAAAAAAAAGGGTCCAGCAAAAGCAACCCAAATTCTCGCTTCTGCCGCCCTTTTTTTTCCGATTATTGGCCGAAGGCGCCCATCTCTCCTCAGCCGATAAACACGCCCCAGTCCCGCCTTCACCACGCCTCCAACACGCCCCCATCAACTTTGTTTTTCCCACGACGGAGAGCAGTTGAAGACGCCCAAAATCGGCTTTCGATTATACCGATTTGGACGCCTTTGCGAGATGGGCGCCCATCTCCCGATTTGGATCGAAATATGGGCGCCCATCACTTTCGAAAATAAGGCCGATAGTATACTACTTACAATGTCAATATGATACTTAATAAAACATTTTCATAGACAGCGTAGGGTATAAGCAAAGATGGAGATAAGTAAGAGAATAAGGAAATAAGAAGATTGATTTAAAGAAAGTTGCACATGAGGTCAGAGAGATGGTTAAATATTATCTCAGCTAGGGTAGAAGTGGATAAACACACAATCGTGTGTGTGTGTTTGTGTATATGTGTGAGAGACTAACAAGTTAGTTACTTCTGCATGAACTATTGCGCATATGCAATCTAGTGTGCATGAGCAAATGTGGCTCTATGGATGCTATATCACGAGAAAAATATGCCCTGTTTCTGAAATAGTATGCCTTCTTTCCACATTGTGGGACCCTTTTACAAAGGCACAGGAGGGCTAACATGCGGGTAGTGCATGCCCAATCAGCATTACCACCAGTGTTGCGCATGTGCCTGGCAGTAATTCTGAGTTTGGCATGCGCTGAATCCCTTAGTAGAAAATAATTTTCTATTTTCTACCATGAGGAGCATTCTCGGTAGTAACCGGCAGCATGCCCACACTGGAGCGCTCTGCATGGTTCCCACGTGGGTATTGTGTGAGTCCTTACTGCTAGGCCAATGGGTGGCAGTAAGGGCTCAGGCCATAAACAGGTGTGCGCTAGTTTTAATTTTAGTGCAGGCCCATTTCCCGGGCCATTAAAAAATAGCCTTTTTCTCAGCTGTGGTAAAAAATGGCCCAACGCATGCCTAGAAGATGCGACCACACTACCGCAGGCCACTTTTTACCTCGGCTTTGTACAAGGACCCCGTGTGCACAATTTCCAAAAAGTGCACACTATTAGTGGCAACTGACAAAAATAAAAAATACCCAAACAGAATGAATAAAATGAAAATTCTCATAAACTTCATGAGAAATTACACGAAACAAACATTTTCTTGCTGTTCATCTCTAATAAGTAGTGGCATTCCCCAGGTCTACCTTAGTTGCAGTGTATTGACTTTTTTGTCCAGGATCTTGTCCATACTTTTTTTAAAACTCAGCTAAGTTAACTGTAAATACCATATCTGCTAGCAACAAATTCCAAAGCTTAACAATGCATTGTATGGAAAAATATTTTATCAAATTTTTTTTTTAATGTGCTATTTTGTAACATCATGGCACCTCCCCTAGTTTCTGTTTTGTTGTTGTTGAAAAAGTAAACAATTGATTTGCCATTACCTGTTTCCCTCCACTCAGGATTCCACTCAGGATTTCATAGACCTCTTTCACATCTCCCCTCAGCTGTGTCTTCTCCAAGCTGAGGGGTCAAAACCTTTTAACCTTTCCTCTTATGAGAGGAGTTCCATCTCCTTAATCATTTGGGTCACTTTTCTGTGTACCAGGGTCAATATACAGCCCTTGGCGGTAAGCAGCTGGTAAGCTGCTTCCAGTGAAGGGATGAACTAACCAGGGGCATTTTGTTATTTTGCAGGGTCTGCCTCTTTCTTCCTTATGTGAGCTGCAGTGAACCCTAATTGGGTAGCTGCGGCATACAAGAATTTTATGTAATATAGAGGTATGTTTACTAAGGTACGTTAGCATTTTTAACATGCCTTTAAAGTTGAAACTCATTAAACACTAACACACCTATACATTTCTATGGGTTCATTATCATTTAACGCGCATTAACCATTAATGCGCTTATAGCGTACCTTAGAAAACATAGGCGATAGTGTAATGACTTCCATGAATTGCTTCTCCATCCTATCAGAGAATGGTATTGGGTACATGTGTATGGTACAGAAATGTCAAAATATGCTATAATTTATGACAACATAACCCAAGTGGGCCAATTCTAAGCCCATTTTGGGCTTACCATGTGGAAATCTAGAACTACCGCTGGCCCAATGCAGGCGCTGCCTGGAGGTAGTTCCACCCCCTACGTGTGCCATTTCTGGCCGTAGGGAAAATAAGTCCCTATTTTTTTACTGAAGCAATTATCCAGCAGTAATCAGGCAGTGCCATGCACTGCCTGGTTACTGCCAGGTTAGCATGGAAGCGCTTACCGTCACTTCAACGGGTGGTGGTAAGTACTCCTCTCTGCATGGTCATGTGGTAAGTGCAATCTTACCACATAGCCGTTTCTTTTTTTTTGGCCTTTTTACCTGCTGTGGTAAAAAAGGTCCTCAGTGCATAGCAAAAATGGCTGCCGCCGCTGGATCAAGGCACCTTTTACCACAGTTTAGTAAAAGGGCCCCTAAGTGAGATAACTTAGTGGAGTGGAGGAGTGGCCTAGTGGTTAGAGCACCAGCCTTGCAATCCAGAGGTGACCAGTTCAAATCCTGTTGCTGCTCTTTGTGATCTTGGGCAAGTCATTTAACCCTCCATCACCTCAGGTACAAACTTAGATTGTGAGCCCTCCTAGGACAGAGAAATATCCAGAGTGCCTGAATGTAACTCACCTTGAGCTACTACTGAAAAATATAAAATAAGCAAATAAACTTGAGATGCTCAGGCTAATTTGACTGCTCCTTAAGCTTCATGGCTTTGTGGGAAGTTTCTTAAATAATATGAATACAGAATGAGTGTAATAACCTTTCTTGTGTTCATGCAAAGATAGTATGAATCTCTAAAAACAAATGATATGATGGTGCAATCAAATTCAATTGTTTTCCATTTTGGAAAGCTTGCAATAGATTGTGCCATCCAGGCTATGTAGAGTCATTTTGTTGAAAAGTAATGTCGTCAGTAGCATGCATTATGTCTGAAATTAACATATGCTTGGGAAAATAGCAGTTTCTTAGTTTTTCAGGATTGCTTATGTTGCTTTCTTTGAACTGTAAATAGGCAAATTACTTTCAAAATGACATAGGAAAGGGAAGCAAAATGTTTTCATCTCAATGGGATTGTGTAGAAATGGAGCATGTATGACATAGATAGAAGACTAAATAGCTCCCTTTGTGTCAGATGGGTTGTCTTAAAGTCCAAGCAAATTGGTTTGAAAAATAGTAAAAATTTATAGCAGGGTTTTATAACTGTGGTGGGTTGCTCCTACTTTTGTGAGTAAGCCTGGAGCATTTTATTATATATTTACAGCCTTCCAACCTGGTGGAAAAAACAATAACTACTACTACTACTACTATAAATCATTTCTATAGCGCTACCAGTCATACATAGTGCTTTACAATTGAACATGAAGAAAAGACAGTCCGTGCTCAAAAGAGCTTACAATCTAAATCAGGACAGACAGACAGGACCAATAAGGATAAGGGTAGGACAGACAGAAGGACTATTGAAGAGAGGAAGACAAGATAAGGTTACGAGCAAGTGACAAGTTAGGCGTCAAAAGCAGCATCAAACAGGTAGGCCTTTAGCCCGGATTTGAAGGCGGCCAGGGATGGAGGTAGACGTAATGGCTCAGGAAGCCCATTTTAGGCATAAGGTGCGGCGAGACAAAAGGAATGGAGTCTGGAGTTAGCAATGTAGGAGAAGGGTGCAATTAGGAGAGATTTGCCTAGTGAACGGAGTTCCTGGGAAAGAGTGTAGGGAGAGGTGGTGAGGGGCTGCAGAGTGAATGCACTTATAAGTCAATAAGAGGAGCTTGAATTTTATACGGAAATGGATAGGGAGCCAGTGAAGTGACTTCAAGAGAGGGCTGATATGGGCATAATGACTTTGGCAAAATATTAGTCATGCAGTAGAATTCTGAACAGATTGAAGAGGAGAGAGGTGGCTGAGTGGAAGACCTGTGAGAAGCAAGTTGCAGTAATCTAAGCGAGAGGTGATGAGAGTGTGGATGAGGGTTCTGCTAGCGTGTTCAGAAAGGAAAGGGTGAATTTTGTCGATATTATAAAGGAAGAAACGACAGGTTTTAGCAATCTGTTGAATATGTGCAGAGAAGGAGAGGGAGGAGTTGAAGATGACCCCAAGGTTACGAGCAGATGAGACAGGAAGAATGAGCGTGTTGTCGACAGAAATAGAGAATGGGGGAAGGGGAGAGGTTGGTTTAGGTGGGAAGATAAGGAGCTCAGTTTTGGACATATTGAGCTTCAGGTGGTGGTGAGACATCCAGGTAGCAATGTCAGAGAGGCAGGCAGATACCTTGGACTGGATTTCTGCTGAGATTTCTGGTGTGGAGAGGTAGATCTGGGAGTCATCAGCGTAAAGGTGATACTGAAAACCGTGGGAAGAGATCAGAGCACCAAGGGAGGAAGTATAGATGGAGAAAAGGAGAGGTCCTAGGACGGATCCTTGAGGTACACCCACTGACAGCGGGATAGAGGAAGAGGAGGATCCACCAGAGTATACACTAAAAGAATGCTGTGAGAGATAAGAAGAAAACCGTGAGAGAGCAGAATTCTGAAATAACCAATGCAATATTATCATAGCAGCTTATAAATTATATTGCAGTGATATGGTAGACCAAATTGATGGAGGGGTAGCGTTATATGTTAAAGAGGACCTTGAATCAAATAGATTAAAAGTTCTGTGGAACACAAAATTCACCTTGGAATAATTGTGGATAGAAATTCCATTTGTAAAGCGGAACAGAATAGTGATGGGAGTATAGTACTCTCTGCCTGGCCAGAATGAACAGACAGATGTAGAAATGTTAGCAGAAATCTAGAAAGCTAACAAACTAGGTAACACAGTTATAGTGGGTGATTTTGATTACCCCAGTATTGACTGGATACATGTAACATCAGGGCATGCTAGGGAGGTAAAGTTCCTAAATGAAATCTATTGCTTTTAGTTTTGTGTGCATGATTGACGTGCTGAATAGTTTTTGTGTTTCTCTGTCATATTATGTAGTTCTCCAGTGAGACGTTTTTGCCTCGGGCAATCCATGCTACTGTGATCTGTCACTATTGTGACTATTGAAGTGAGGATACTTCCGGTAATGGAGAATAAGTGCCAGATGCCTGCGGTGTATCTGTATCCATTGCTTTTAGTTTTGGGTGCATGATTGAACTGCTGAATAGTTTTTGTGTTTCTCTCTTTTGCCTTGAGCAATCTGTGCTACTGTGATCTATCACGTGATTATTGAAGTAAGGATACTTCTGGCAATGGAGTATATGTGCCAGATACCCATGGCGTATCATACCGTGGCAGCACACACCCAAGGAGCAGATCATGCTCCTTGGGGCGAACTCTGGGGGTGATTTTGGGGGCACCCTATTTTACCTCCTTTTTGGGGGTCTTTTCCCTGTTTTGTTGAGCTTTTCATTTTCTTTTGGTTTCTGCTGTTTTAGGCCATGGCAGTCTCTGTTTGTTCAATGGTCATATGGTGTTGCTGATCGGTTGGCTGGTCTTTTGTTCTCTCTGTGGATTAACTTGTTTTTATAACCAAGTGCATACATAAATGAATTATTGAAGCCAATCAGCTTCTTCTCAGAGACCCCTGAGGAAGACCTTTTTGGCTGAAACACGGACCGTGTTGGGTCCTAATAAATCATTTTGGCTTTTAACATCTATGAATTCAGTCTGGTCTTTCTGGATATCTTCCGCTTGATTTGTTGTTTTCTTGTGTTTTTTTGTGGGAGATTTGGACTCTCCTTATTGTTGTTTTTAGTCTCTATTTGTTCATCAGAACCTAAGCTGACACCAACAATTTGGTCATGTTGCAGTGCGGTTTCATCTGGCGGTGGCAAACATTGCAAGACAAAACATGATGAATTTCTCTAGATCAATGTTGAATTGAAATTCATCAAAGAATGTAGATGGTACAAATGTAAGCCCCTTAGATAACAAATTTTCTTGTTCAGCGGTGAGTCTTTTAGTTGATAAATTAACTACCACTGATTGTCTGTTCTCTGGGACCTCGTCCATGGTCTGTTCCGTTGCATGTTCCTTCCTCTTCTGTTTCCTTTTCCTCTGCTTCTTTGTCCTAAAAAATCCAGTCTGCCCAATCATTTGACTCAAAGTATATTTATGGATGAATCAAAAAGAAACAAGTGAGCAATCAGCATCTAGACTGGATTTTCAGTCTAGTGATTCGTCATCATCAAGTGGAAGTGATGAAACTGCAGAAAATAAAAATAAGAACATTTTTTTAGGACAAAGAAGCAGAGGATCTAGAGAAATTCATCAGAAAACTTCAACTACGACTGTTCTTTAGTTTAGGGAACACCTTACAGGACAGAACTATAATTAGACCTAAATCCCTATGGAAACCCTCTGGTCCATTAGATCCTGCTTTGAGTACATTTAAGGAGATCAAACTTAAAGACATTGAATTTATGAAGAAAAAATCATGGTTCAAAAAAGAAATTTTAACTTAACTAAATTAGAACATGAATCGCTAAAGGATCTGAAAAACGATCCTGACATTATTATTAAAAAAGCAGACAAAGGGGGAGCAATTGTCATTCAAAATACTGAAGATTATTTGAATGAAGGATTAAGACAACTATCCAATAGTCATGCATATAGAAGATTACCCCTTGATCCAACGAATCGTCTACAATCTAAAATGAAAACAATTACTAATAGAGGTTTAAATGATGGATTCATTACCAACAGAGATAAAACATTTTTGAAGAAATATGATCCAACTACTCCAGTGATGTATTTTCTCCCCAAAATACACAAAAATTTAAATAAACCACCAGGAAGACCTATTCTCTCATCCAGAAATTCACTGCTTGAACCACTTTCCATGTTTGTCGACAAATTCTTGAAACCAGAAGTTCCAAAAAGTAACATTCATTAAAGACACCACCCATTTTCTCAATAAATTACAAGATATAGAATGGGAAGAGCAATATATTATGGTTACATTAGATGTAAATTCATTATATACTTCAATTCCACAAGAAGATGCAATAGAAGTAATTAGAGATATTCTAGATGCCAGACCAAGACCACATTGCATTCCAACTGAGTTTCTGGTTAATTTAGTGAGGTTGGCAATAAAAGAAATTTTTTTTCTTATTTAACAACAACTATTATGTACAGACAGGAGGAGTTGCGATGGGTGCAACTTTCGCTCCATCCATCGCAAATCTCTATATGAACGCTTTCTAAAAAACTTGGATAAAACAATCCCCTTTTGTTCAAAAAATTTAGAAATGGTGGAGGTACATCGATGATGTTTTAATGATATGGCATGGCACTCATAGTGAGCTAACAAAATTCATTAAACAGTTGCAGTGAGAACATTCAATTTACTTATGAACATTCTAACACATCTATTCATTTTTTAGATGTAGAAATTACAGTAGACAATCATATTCTTTCAACTCGTGTGCATGAGAAATCAACAGATAGAAATACATTCTTGCACAACGCAAGTTGTCATCCCATGCAACTTAAAAACAGTCTACCTTTTTCGCAGATGTTAAGAATTAAGAGTATTTGTTCTAGCAAGAACACCTTTAAGCAGCAAGTGAAAAAACTTTCAAAAAAACTTGCTGACAGAGGCTACACGAAAAAGACCATTCATAAAGCTTACAAAAGAGGCAAATTCAATGACAGAGACCTTTTATTGACTGGTGCATGCAAGAAAGAAAAACAAGATGACCTCTGCACCATGATATTAAAATACACCACATCGAGTCAGGAAGTGAGTCGAATCACTAGAAATCGATGGAAAATCATTCAAACACACCCAGCATTTGAAAGTGTGAATATACGGATTGCATTTGCCAGAGGAAAAAACCTTAAAGAAGAATTATGTCCAGCAGTTTTTCCTGTAAATACCAAGAAAAAACTCAAAATGAGTGGTCATCATAAATGTGGCACATGCCAAATATGTAAAATCACCTTAGTAACCAAATCTTATAAGGATGAACTAAATAATCAAGAATTCCATTTAAACCAATTCACTAATTGCAGATCTGACTTTGTAGTGTATGCAATTAAGTGCCCATGCATGAAAATATATGTTGGTATGACCACAAGAATGTTCAAAATACGAATGCTAGAACATAGAGCAAACATTGCAAGACAAAACATCAATGAACCTATAGTGGAACATTGCATCAAACAAAAACATAAATTTGAAGAACTCTGTTGCTGCATTTTAGAAAGAATCAAGGGCAATTTGAGAGGAGAAAACGGAAAATTAATGCTTCAAACGAAGGAGGCAAGATGGACACACAAATTGAAATCATTAGAACCTAGTGGCCTCAATAACAAAATTGATTGGCATGTGTTCTATTGAATCAAGCAAATAATTGACTGATTCCCTCCCTTACCAGCTGATTGGGCTCTATTTATAGGAATTTCACAGCTTGTGAAGTAATAGCGCCATTTTGTTTAGAAGTGAATGTACTGAAAGTAAGTGTTGGTCTGTTTAGACTTATCCATTGTGTAAATATCTGTTTGAATTTCAACCGAACTTCCAATTTTTCAGAAAATCCAGAAGCAGCTGAACTAAAAGAAAGGATTTAAGGTTTACTGAATTTGTTGATTTCCCTACACCCATGGCTGGTCATATTTTAGATCTTGTTTTTTCTCGTTCCTTTATTCTTCAGAATTTCTCATCTCATCCTGTATCCTGGTCAGAGTTACTTTTACTCTGCAATCTGATGGTATGGAATGCTTTGCTTTTCCTTAGCCTTCAGACACCTATCAAAGTCAGAGTCTGAAGGGTGTTAATTTGGATACTTGTACTTCATTGTTTATGTTCTTTCTGGATTCCTTTTCTACTCTTTCCTTGGATGCTCAGGCGAATTGCTGGAATGTATCTCTGGGATCTGGTCTTGATAGTATTACCCCTTAAGTACTTGTAGGGTTAGAACCCAGGCATCAGCTCCTTGGTTTTACCAAGGACTAATGTAACCCCCTTAAAGGTTAATTGTTTTTTATAACCTGGGGAGAAGGGGGTCCAGATATGATCCTGGGGGATCCATACTCTTTTTGGTAGGTTTGGGGCATATTCGGGCTGTTTCCAGCCCCGAAGAAGGTCTGGGTGATTAGCAGGTTAAAGGTGGCCAGCGCTTTTAAAATGGGTTTTTTTTAGGTTTATTTTTTAAAGTTTAGAAGTTAAATAAAAAGTACTTGTAGGGTGTCTGGGATCCAGCAAGATCATTGGTGGCCAGTGGGAGTCCTTTACTGATGGTCTGGGGGCCTTTGTGGCAGGGGCTGTGCTGTTTGCAGCCTTCTCCAGGGCTGCGCTGTTTGCAGCCTTCTCCAGGGCTGCCTAGCCAGAAACTGAGCGTCTCTGGGCAGCCATGATAGGAAAATTGCCTGCCTGAGGCCTAGAAGAGGATCCATTCGGCTCCACAGATCCGCAAATTCCTGCTGGAGCTGGGAAATAGGCCCAAACTGAAGATGGGGCTTGATTTTTGAGCTGCCCAGCTGGAGTTCCATAGAATTTTGCAGTTTTTCGACTGGAGCATTATGTCGTCAGGGGTCTGTCAGGACCCGAACGAAAAATACTCACCACATGGGGAGCCATTGGGGAGCAAGGTAAGGGGTCTGGTGGCCTGAAATGTTTTTTTAAAAAAGGAGCGATTTTTGAAGCATTTACTCTGGCGCTTGAAGGGTTAATTTAATTTAAATTTTATTTATAGTTATGGGTTCTTGAGAACCTCCTCTGGTAAACTGTGTGTGTGTGTGTGTGTGTGTGTGTGTGTGCATGTGTGTGTGTTGTTGGGGGGGGGGGGGTGGTTTTGGTTAAAAAATGTTTTACATAGTGAAAATCAAGATAGGACGTTTTGGATTGCTCCAGGGGTCTGGAAGGAAGGAAATGTTTGGGAATTCCTCGATGGAGGACATTTAAGGGATTTTATTTAAATTTTCTAAGGTGGTTTTGCTGTTTTTTTTTTGTGAATTTTAACATTGGTTTGGGAAGAAAAATTGTGGGACATTCCTTTAAAATGGGGTATTTTAAAATCTAGAATTATAGGGATGTGTGTTAGGATGTGCAGGAGTAGCATGGTGAATTTAAAACAAATTGAATGTAATTTACTGTCAGAACGTTTAAAAAATGTCATTTCTCCATTATTTTCTATGTGAAAAATGAAACCAAAATGGAGATTAGAATGTTAAACCAAGATTCCATGGAGGGCTGGTTAAAAAAACCTGCAAGTTATATGTGTTACCTGATTGGTTGGATAAGGTCAGGTGGCAAGCTACACCAGCGTATCTATAGAAACATTACCAATGTTGCCAGGTGGGCGGTTTTCCCGCCCAATTGGGCGGTTTTCCGCGACCCGCCGCGGGAAATTTTTGCCCGCGGCGGGTTGCGGTTTTTGGGCTTGTTTTGAGGTTTTTCCGCGGTTTTTTTAGCGTTTTTTGGGGCCGCGGGGGCGGGCTAGTGATGTTTTGGGCGGGGTTAGTTACGTTTTGGGCGGGGTTAGTGACGTTCTGGACGGGGCCGGTGATGGGGAGGCGGGGCCGGTGACGGAAGAGGCGGGGCCGATGATGGCTGGGGCGGGGTTGATGACGGCGGGGGTGGAGTGTCAGGGGCGGGTTTGACTTTGGGCGGGTTTTGGGCTGGTTTTGGGCTCGTTTGGGTGGGGAAAAAATTTTCCACCTGGCAACCTACATTACCTGAAACAGTTAGAGAGTCTGGATGCTGAAGGAAGCAGATGTGTGAGGAGATGTCTGCTCCCTCAGTGTGTGTCTGTGAGGCCTAGTGCTGTACTGGTGAAGTGTGACAGTGGGTACTGATGCTCAGTGGTGAAGGAAAGTTGGGACCCAAAACTGGGTAATAGCCATGGGAAAAGAGATTTGGCTAATGAATAAGCTGGATGTGTGAAGGGGTTTTTGCTCCTTTAGTAGATCTAACACTGTGTTTAAAGGGGTGAGAATCTGCTGTAATTATTGGTTGAAACTGTGAGAAATCTGATGTCCCTTGATATAAATAAAAAAGGCTACTCCCATTCTGACATCATCGCACCCCGACCTCCACCTTCTTTTAATTAACCTATTGTTCTATTGCGGTGGGATCTTGGTTTGTCAGATTATAAATGTCAACCAGATGTAAAACGCAACACTTATCTTGGTGAGGGGCGACCTTTGTGTCAGCAGAATATTAGAACGGTCCGTTCGGAATCCCACTCCAATAGTTACTGATTGGACTGCAGCTTATACCATCTGCAGCTCTGGTACACAACTTTGCTTATCCTTCCTGTTCCCTACATGCAGCATGTTTCGCATGTATGCGTCCTCAGGGGAACGGAGTGCTATAATAGATATAACCAACAGTATGATTATTTCTTGGAGTATCACCTCTATATCTTCACATCATGTGCACAGAAACCAAACCGTATTCTATAACAATGCACATAACTTAATTGGTTAACTAGCAAATCAGCGCTGTTAATTGTATTTTAACAAGCAATTATCAGCACCAATTGGCATTAATTGAGATTTACATGCACAACTCGCTAAGTGTATTGTATAACGTGGTGCGCCTAAATTCTAAGTTGCATAGTTGAAGAGGGCACATAGCCATGGACGGGGCATGGGAATTTCTAAAATCTATGTGCATTATTATAGAATGCACCCGATCTGCTCCTAATTTAGGCATTGGGATTTACAGAAAGTAAAATATGGCCTAAATGGATGTTACCAACTTTGGTTGCATGGCGAGCCACTTAGCGTATTATATATACTTCATGGAAATTTAAGACTATTCTATAAAATTTAGGTATACTTTAGAGAATATACCTAGGTGTACTTTTGTCCATGTGCATTTTTTTAGGCGCCATATATAGAATCTATCCCTTAGTGCTTAACTTTAGACACAAGGATTTACACCAAGTAAGCCCTGGTATAAATCCTCGTGTCTAAATTGGATGTGGATCTCCCTTATTCTATAATAGCATGCATAAATTTTAGGAACACCCCTGATTGGCCCATGATATACTGCCCATACTTGTTTATATTCTTAAGGCCTGAATGGCCTACTGAGGCCTATTAACCAATCTCTGACTAGGCCAGGACTTTTTATAGGAAAGTACTATCATGGCTTTTATAAGACTTCCTGCAGCACTGGACACTGACATTCCAAGGGACATCTGCATTTTTCTCTCTCTGGTGTGAAGCTGCAGGAATGTGATTTACAAGTGGTAATCTTTGCTGACCATCTCTTGAGGCTTCAGCAGTACAAGCTACTACTACTACTACTACTTATCATTTCTATACCAGCTGTGATATGGAGGACCATTACTAAGGCCAGGGGCCTCATTATATCATCTGCACAGGCATTCTTGTGCCCAGCTAATGACAATTGCCATCTGGTTAGCTCAGTGTTCCTAGCAGATCAAAGTTTTACCATCTACTGTCCACGTGCACACTTCATGCCAGCAGTCTTTGCCCAGCTCATTCAATCAGGGAACTGTTACATGCGTGATACGAAGTGCACTATATGAGGGACATTGACTGATAGGAGGGAAGTTTACTCAAGGAGTTAGGCGCGAGCTACACAGGCAGTTAGCCTGTTAGCCAGAGAGACAGTCACTTTTCTCTCATGGGTGCTACTTTACTGGCCAACTTGTAGTCCCTCTGAATATTACTGAGGGGCTAAAGCTTTCAGTGCTCATAAAGGAACTGAACTAAGAATATATGCCGTACCGAGTAAGAACCAATACTGGGTAGCATCTTAGCTTCAACTAAGATAGTTCCAGAGAAGAGCTGTGTGCATTCTAGCTTTATTGCTGATAGCCTTTCTCAACGAACACAGATTGAAGACACAGAGAAGCAGGCAGCTTATCTACACGGCCTTGTCCAGAAGCCAACTGGAAAGCTTCATCTTTGAGTCCGAGAGGGAAAGGAGAGACCTGCCACACAGAAGGAGCCAAAGAACTTTCCCAGGAAGCCTACAAGGTGAGATCAGTTATCCTTCCTATAGTCTAAGGCAAGATAGTAAGCACTGCCATGTTCTAAGTGAGTCAGAAACTTCTGGCATGTAGTCTTAGGGTAGCACCGGTAGTTATGTCTCAGGAATAATTATTAGTTGCACTGATATTGTTACATTACTATTCTACCATGCACTTATAAGTCTTGCTGCTAAGCATTCCTTATTGCTTTTTTTGCCAAACTAATATCAGTAATGTTTAGTAATTCCTAACTATTTATTTTGTCAGAAGTATATATGTTTTATTGTATTGTTTTTGTTTTTAACTATGTATGTTACTATTGTAAGCCACCATGAACTTTCTGGATTGTGTGGGGTAGTAAATAATGTAAATAAATACATTTATTTATTTATTTTTATATTACCAATAACATTTTTTTTATCCAGGACATTTTATTGAGTATTAAGGTTATTCTAGAACAAGAGATAAAGAATACAATAAAAATGAGAATACAATAGAAATACAAATATAGTCAGAGGCATACATTAGGATTAAAAATAATTAAAGTCAATCCACTTATTGTTTCTCTTGATAATCATAGTTATGTTAGGTGTAAGAATCTTAGAAATTAACACATTCAGCTAATGGAGCCCAAATTAAATGTTTTTGTTTTTACGAGAAGAGCCATTAATGTTTGCAGCTGCTAATTCATATTTATGATATAGTAGCACTGATTGCCACTAAAAATGTTCATTTACTAGCTGAGCATTCTTCAAGTTGGCCAAAATTAAATGTTGTGCGATAGTTACTAATATATCAAAAAGCGTTTTTTGGGTATCAGTAAGAGAGAGAAGAGTGGAACAGGACTTGAAAACCACCAAAGAAGTAGAGAGAGAATAGCTGAATTTGAAAATTTTACAAATATCACACCAAATGGCATTCCAAAAGTACTGGATTATAGGACACTCATAAATCATATGCATTAAAGTGCCTATTTGATAATGGCAGTGCCAACATAGGTTAGAAGAGGCTAAGCTGGTACTAAGGGCCCCTTTTACAAAGTGGTGATAAGCCCAATGTGGGCTTTCCGTTCGCTAAACAGGAAGTACCTCCAGGCTATCAAAGCAGCCCGGTGGTACTTCCCACCCCCAGTGTGCTGTCATATCAGGCGCTACAAAAATATTTATTTTTGTAGTGTCAGGGTGTACCTAGCTGTAATTGGGCAGTGCCACCTGCTGCCCAGTTACCGTTGGGTTAGCATAGGAGCCCTTACCACCTCCTCAATGGGTGGCAGTAAGGGCTCCCCCCCGAAATGGCCATGCAGCAAGTGCTTTACTTGCCGCACGGCCATTTTCTGCAGAAAAGAAACACTACCCTTTTACCAGCTGGGGTAAAAGGGGGCCTCGGTACGTGTCAAAAACAAGCACTGACGCCAGCACAGGCTTGGTAAAAAGGACCCTAAGTGTTCAAACAGATCATTGATAAAGAAAGAACATGGATTGTGAAAAGTTTGCTACAGAAAGAGGTTTGAATAGAGAAAACCATAATAGTGAGCTGGAGAATTCAGGTATAATTGTGTTGGTGTCGGTTTCCTATGTTGTTTAAACAGAGTTTTTGGATTTGTATTTTTGAGTGGGCAGTAGTTTATAGATGAAAGAGGCTATATGTCCATTATCTAGTAACATTCTCGTTAGTTGAAAGATCGAGGGTGTGGCCAAGTTGAGGTTATTTAGAATTTAGACACACATTATATTCCTGTGGGTGTCTCTAGCATTAGTGCGTGCTAACTTTTAGCTTGCACTAAGAAGTTTGCGTGCCTATAGTATGTCTTACTAAACAGGGCCCTTACTTGCTTATCATAGCTGCAATCGCTGATTTTTCAAACAGACAAAACATTTTGCGAAATAACACAAAACCCTGCAAAAAGACACTCAAAACCTATATAGGAAACTTACCAAACCATAATAGCCCTAACCCACCTATGAAAAGACAGTGATGTAAATTCTCAACATTGATATAATTCAGTCACTAAACTGAAAATAAAATCATTTTTCCTATTTTTATTGTCTGGTGATTTTATTTTTCTCATTATCATCTTCTCAGTCTATGATTCTGCTTCTTTGTTTCTAGGGCCTCCTGCTAATTTGCTATTTCTTTTCTCGCCTCCTTTCTTCTTCACTTCCTGCCCTAGGTCTATATTTTGCACTGATCTTTCACGTTCTTCCAGTTTTCTGCCTCAAAGCTATTTAGTTTTCCATCTCCCATCTCTTCCTTTCATGTGCAGCATTCCCCCTCCCCTTCCTGTGCAGCACTCCTCTCTCTACCTTTCCCTTCATGTGCAAAGTGTCTCCTCTCTTCTCTTCATGTGCAACATTCTTCCTCTTCCTTCCCTTCCCTTCATGTGCAACATTTCATCTCTTCCATTCCCTTTCCTTCCTGTGCAGCATGTCTCCCTTCTTCTCATCATTGCAGCATTCCCCCTTCCCATCTTGTGCGCATTTCTTACCTCTATCTTTCCCTTCTCTGCCCTTCCTGTGCACTGTCTTTCCGTCTTCTTCCCGCTCTCGTTCCCTCCCGCATGTCCAATCTCTTTGCCTACCTTCTTCATTCTTCCCGATCCAGTCTCTCTTCCCTATGCTCTGTGAGTTTACAAACTCATTGTGGTCACTGGCAGGTATTAGATCAGGCTTTCCCTCTGCTATGTCCCACCCATGCTGCAAAAGGAAGTTGTAAAAGAGCAAAGAGCCCGGAGCTGGTCAGAGTAAAGCCTCCTTTAATCGCTGCCAGCACCCACAACAAGTTTACAAACTTCAGGTGGTGGGTAGAGAAACGAGACCCGAAGGATGAGGGAAGAGGAGAAAGGTAGGAAGGCGATGCCGGAGTATGCTGACGCTGGTTGGGATGGCAGAGGGGTGGCAAGGCATTTTCTTGGGGTGGCACATGCCACTCTTTAGCAACACCTGTGACCAGCATAGGAAAAATGAGCGCCTGCATTCTAAGTGCTGCTGATAGGGGGTGTGTACACAACATACACACCATATGGCTATGCAACTGTTTCTGGACACATACTAAGTTCATTTACTTTAGAAATATTCTGCAAGGTTCTCTCTTACTTTAGCATTAACTCTTGGAGGTTGACTTGCCTGCTTGCAGTTTCCCACCCCAAGGAAACACTTAGCTCTGGCTACTTCTCTTCCCTGTCACTCCTCTCAGTCACTGTAGACTCAGTTGCCACTCCTTAGAAACCTCTTCACTTGGGGCCTCTTCCTGGAAACCTCTTCACTTGGAGCATCCCCGGTCTGTCTTACTTCAGGACATTTAACCACTTCCCTGCCTGAGCCCCACCTTTCTGACTTAGCACCCTAATGTGGCTCAGTCTCAGTGAGGGAGTGAGGCTATGGGTCCTGGCCATATACCACCCTCACAGGCTGGGGTAAGTGATTGCACCTAAAATATAGGTGTGTTTGACCTATTATGCAAGTATTCTTTAATGAAAAGCAGGCACCTACGTTTCCTTTTAGAATAGGCACCAAATAGGAGCATTCTTGGTGCCTAAAAATAGATGCTCCTTTATAGAATTACCCTCTACATGGCTAAGGACAGATGGACTTTCTCCAGTTCTTGTTTTTTTAACTGCTTATTTTATTTATTTATTTATTTATTTATTTTCCAGTGCTTGATATACCGCAAGGTGTCCATATGGCGACTATACGGTTTACAATATAAAATCATGATCAGGGTACAGACACATAAAAGAAACAAACAATCATGCTGAGGTACCAAAGAATTCTTGAAATAGATGAGTTTTGATTAACTTGGAGTATGAAGGTTCTGAACAGATGTACGAAGGAGTTTCAAAGAGAAGGTCCAAGAAAACTGAAGCTGTTCTCATGAGAAATTGAGAGGCGGAAAGAAGGAAGAGCAGGGGCAGTAAGTAGAATATTTAAGGTATTAGTGGTGTACAAGACTTTCTGTTCTGTTATGTTACAGATCAGACATTAATGACTAAAGCACAGGATAGTGAACTATGAACAAGATAGTTCACAATCAGTATTAAAAAAACCGGTAAAAACGATAAACACAAATTCTGTAGCACAGAACTGGAAATGATTATGCTCATGTCCATAAGTGAAATATGGTGATATGAAAAGGCCTGTATAAAGAAAGTCACAATATGGCAGTAGGTCATCCCCTGGAAATTGCATGCAGTAAATACTACAACCGAAAAAGATGGATCATGATTCTGATGGAATTGTGAGAATGAAGTTGTGATTACCTGAAACATTCCCATTCCACACTGATACAAAGCTTGATGCAAGAAAACCAAACATTACGATAGATGAGAAATGCACATGAATAATAGAAATGTAGGTTTCAAGTGACTGTTCTATGCTCAGTGTGAAGAAATATAAGATCTTCAGGTAGCAAGAACTACAATCAGAAACCAAGAAAATATGGCATAAAGGTACAGAAATATTCTCAATTCTACTGAGTGCCAGAATTTCCAAGTACTCTTGGATATGTTGCCTGTAGATATTACACTTTATGAACTTCATAAGGAGGCTGACTTTGAAATATTGCAAGTGTTGAAATGAGCATTAATAGTGTATCTTTTAAGCTCTGCTAGGCCAACATTGAGATAATCTTCAATATATTTTGACTTAATACATAAAATCAGCCCACTTGGAGACATCTATTAGATAAGGAACTACCTGCAGTAGCTGTCAGCCTTCTTGATCCCCAAATACAGCATCTGGAGACTGCACTGGTATGATGTAGGGATGGGTGAGAATACTGGAGAGGAAGGAGTGCTAGGATGATAGGGGGATGAGCAAGGGAATGAGATCTGATATACTGCCTTGCTGTGGTTACAATCAAAGCAGTTTATATATTAAATACAGATACTCACTTTGTACCTGGGGCAATGCAGGGTTAAATGACTTGTCCAAAATTTACAAGAAACTGCAGTGGGAATTGAACCAAGTTCCCCAGGTTCTCAGGCTGCTACACTAACCATTAAGCTACTCCACACTCCACAAGGTAGAGAGCTGAGTTTTGAAAAAGGAGAAAAAGGGACTGCTGGGGTGGTAGGGGTAAAGGAGAGTGCTGGCATCAGGTTTAGGGAAGAGGGAGAGAGAAAATGTGTCCTCTGCTTGATAATTCACATGAATCTGAGTGGGGATGGGGGAGAGAAAAGTCATCCTCCCTACAAATCTGACTTCCCTACCCACTGCCCCCACCCCAAATGAAGCAGTCAAACTATGCCTTTGCAGTGCACATATTTCTACTTGCACACAGCACTACAATTTTAGAAACTCCTTTTCTATGTGTAAAGGATAATTTACATGGAACAAAACATTTCTAAAATGACCTCAATAGTATGCAGCTTTGCAATGGATAGGTATAAGAGCTGATGTAAAATGTATTTATTCCATTTTCCTGGGATATACAGGGCCTCTGAAGTTGGACTTTTGCTTAGCATAGAACATCTGGGGCCTTATTTTAGAAAGGATGTGGAGAGGGGATGTCAGACATCCAGACTGGGACTTAGAGAATTTCCAAGTATTTTATAAGATGGCTCCCCACATCCTGTGGGAGCAGGAATTTGAAAAGCTGCATTTGGAGAAAACAAATGTATAACAATTCCCCATGTGCATGGGAGCAGCTTTTTAAAATTGCTGCTCCCACTCTCTATGTTGTCCTAATCTTGTAGAACCAGTCCCCCTTTGTCAGTAATCACTCCCCCCACCTGCTGGCCTCCCATGCCCTCTGCAACGCAAGGCATATGAACACCTCCCCTCAACACATTCGAACATTCCCAAGAAACGCCTCCCTGGAAAGAAAATCCCCACCCAAGCCCTAGTAATAATAAACCCACCCAAAGCCCCCCACCTGGCAGACCTCCCCCTCCTCATACCCCCAGATCCCCATCTCTGGACTTACTGTGGTCCCTGTTGTCTAGTGGCAACAGGAGTGCTTGCTCCTGCTTTGATGATCCCAGGTTCAAAAACAGTCACTGTTACCTCATCTGTAATCCTGTGGTATTAACTCTAGGGGTCAAGCTGTCACATAGGTCAAAATGAGGTCAAAAGAGCTAGAGTGAGCGGGGATTACTGCTGCTCCTACTAAACACCAGGGACTCAAATAAGGCCATGGATGGGGATTGGGGGGGGGGGGGGATAAAGAGGTCTGCTGGGGGGGCCTTGTGATGGGGAGGTTAATTATAGCTGGGGGTGATCAAGTAGGTGGTCTTTTCCAGGGGGACGGCATCTGGGGCTGTTCAGATATGTTGGAGGGATGGTGGAACAGATTCCTTATGTGTGTGTGTGTGTGGGGGGGGGGGGATTGGGGGACAGCAGAAGTGAACAGAGGGGAATGATGCCTAAAAGGAAGATTGGAGGGGGGGGGGGGGGGAGAGAACTCAGCACTGGTACCTTTTTCTTAAAACAGGCACCTATGAATGCCTGAGAAAAAGTATATATTTTTGTTTCTGTGTGGTTTCTTGTAAGATGACAAATTAGTGTTAGACCTGCTCAAACCACTCGCTCTCCTCCCCTCCCCCTCATGCTTCCTGTCAAAGTAAAAAAACAAAAAAACAAACCTTTCTAAAATGTTTTTTACATGTGTATGCCAATCTGTATCTGTAAAATCTGCTATTTACACATGGGGATGCTTTTAGAATAAAGGACATAGTCATGGAATATCTTTTCAATTTTCATAATTTTTTCTTTAACTATGAAGAGCATGGCTATGCAGACATGCTAAAAGTAAAAATATTTTAAACTTTGTTTAAAAAGGATATCAAATATAAAATGGAGACCATGAGTTTTGCCTAATTACTATGGTCCTGTAGTATCAGAATCCCGCTGCTGCTGTTTGTTTTACATGCCAATGCCACCCATTGAGTTGTATTTTCTTGTCTACAACTGACAAGTATTTTTCCATGTTTGGCTAAGTTCTGTCAAATTTTTCTCTGAAGTTCTTTCAAAGTTTGGCTCTAACTATTTGTCAGAACCCCTCAGGTTGCATTTTCTCCTATAATGAAATATTCATGATTGTTTTCAGCTTGTTACTTTAAAGACATCCCATATGCACTTACATCATGTATTGCCTTCTGGCTTTTTGAGTTTGTTTTGCTTTTGCCAGTTTTACCTTCTATGTTTTTTTTTGTGTGTTTATTTTGCAACTTTAGTATTTTCTTATGCATTATGAATCTGAATAATATTTGAATAGGGAGCACAGTGCTGTAACTTCCCATGGTTCTGCACATCATTAGTTACTTCTTTAACCTATTCTGATGGTATATTATCATTCACAGCATACCAAGAGTTGAAAGAGACACCATCATGTATAGTTCACAAGTGTTTCTTTGGAGCTTTTAAGATGATGGCCACCTGCTTTTAATCCCTGCTAGGCCCATACAAAATCCAATTTAATTTAAAAGAAACAAAAAAATAACAGAATGACTGAAAATGTTGGCAGCCACCAAGAAGGCAAGGGGTAACAAATAAGGAAGTACAATTCAGAAATCTGTGTTCTGGTCTTTCGAGAGATGAAAAAAATATGTGGATAAAGGTGAGTGGGTTGATATACAATTTTCAGATTTTCAGAAGGCATTTGACAAAGTACCTCATGAACAACTCCTGAGGAAATTAAAAAGTCATCATAAAAGGCAGTGTCCTTTTATGGATTAAGAACTGGTTAAAAGACACATACCACCCAATATTCAACGCTATTTAACTGGCCAGGAACGGGTCCTGGATTGTTAAATAGTTCTTAACAGGCTATCCATAAATATTCAGCAGGAGATAGCTGGTTATCTCCCGATGAATATTCGTGGTCAGCGCTTTGTGGATAACTGGTTATATCGTGCAGTATAGCAGGCTATCTGCTAATATTCAGTGTATCGCCAGATAGGTTTGGTGGCCAAATTGGGCCGCCAAAATAGCAGGCCTATCTTTGGCTAGTTATTGAATATCCATGCAAACCATGGGAGTCAGCCCAGCTGCAGCCCCATAGTACCTGATATTCATCAGGCAGCACTTTTGCTGTCCTCCGCCTGCATTGAACCCGGATATTTAATGCCGAGACATTTCTGGCGATCAGTATTGAATAACCTGTGGTTTTTTTTTAATCACATAAAAGTTAACTGCCTAACTGGCTAATTCAGCGCTAACTGGTTAACATTTTAGCAGTTAAAGATATTTATGCAGTCCTATTTGTCTGTTAAACTTATCTGATTAGGTGCTGAATATCCGTTCCTAACCGGATAAGTCGTGCGATATATCCAGTTATGCACTAGGCACTAACCGGCAATATTCAGTGTAGACAGCTGTCTATCTCTCACTGAATATTTGTGGTTAGGCGCTGATATAGTATTTAACCAGTCAGTGGCCAGGTCTGACTGGTTAAATAGCTTTGAATGTCGGTGTTGGGGCAGGAGGTAGAAAAGAGGGAATAGGATTACATGATCAATATTCTAATTGGAGAAGGGTAAATAGTTGTGTTCTTCAAGGATCTGTGCTGGGACTGCTACTTTTTAACATATTTATAAATGACATAAGAATGGGAATGAGATGATCAAATTGACTGACAAGTTATTAAGTCACAAGAGGATTGTGAAAAATTGCAAGAGGACTTTACAAGACATCTAAATGGAAGATGATATTTAATATGAACAAGTGCAAGTGATGCATTTAGGGAAGAGGAACACAAACTATAGTTACAGAATGCAAGGTTCATCATCCAGGAAAAGGATACAGGTGTCATTATTGATATTACATTGAAACCGTCTGTTCAGTGTGCAGCAGCAGTTAAGAAAGCAAATAAAACATTAGGAATTAATAGGAAAGTAATTGAGAACAAAACTAAGAATATTATAATGTCTTTGTGTTGTTCCATGGAGTGACTGCATCTTGAGTGTTGTGTTCAATTCTGGTCACCGCATCTCAAAAAAGATATGGTGAAATTAGCAAAGGGGGACAAAAATGATTAAGTGGAGTGGGATGACTTCCCTATGAGGAAAGACTAAAGAGGCTAGGACTCTTCTGCTTGGAGAAGAGATAACTGATGGGACATATGATAGAGGTCTATAAAATACTGAGCAGAGTGAACTAGGTAGATGTAAATTGCTTGTTTACTCTTTCCAAAAATGCAAGAACTAAGGGCTGCACAATGAAGCTACTAAGTAGTACATTTAAAACAAATAAGAGAAAATATTTCTTTACTCAATGTGTAATTAAGCTTTCAATTTCATATCCAGAGAATGTGGTAAAAGGGGTTAAAGTAGAAGGGTTTAAAAAAGGCTTGGACAAATTCCTAAAAGAAAAGTCAAGAATCATTATTAAAGTGGACTTATGAAAATCCATTTCTTATTCCTAAGATAAACAGTATAAAATCTATTTGTGGATCTTGCTAGGTACTGGCCACTGTTGGAAATAGGATACTGCGCTTTATGGACGTTTGGTCTGTTCCAATACGGTGGATCTTATGTACTTATGCACTTTTACACACACAAGAGACCCACTGCAAGAAGCACCAGAGGCCGCTATTTGTCCCAGCACAATGTAGGAGGGGAAAACAGGATACTTTTCAGAATTACTTTGATAGTTTTGAAAGAATCCTCAGGTCAATAATATTAAAGATATTAGAGAATTCATGCCCATGCTGGGTGAGGTAGAGAACTAGGTTAGCAGACTAAAGAATGGAGAAAGTAAAATATTTATTTATTTATTGCATTTGTATCCCACATTTTCCCACCTATTTGCAGGTTCAATGTGGCTTACATAGTACCTACAGGCATTCGCCAGTTCGATAAAGAAACAAATACAGGTGGTATTATTGTTGAGTAAGGAACATATGTTTCAGTTACAACTGGAATAAAGGAGAGGAAAGATTATTTAGTGTCCAGTACAAGCTTTGGTTATGTTGTGTTGCAGAGTGCAGGCATTTAAGTTGGGTCGGCGAGGTATGCCTTTTTGAACAGGTAGGTTTTCAATGATTTCCTGGTTTAGGTGGTCATAGGTTGTCTTCATAACTTTTGGCAATGCGTTCCATAATTGTGTACTGGACGCATAGGTTGTTTTGTATTTAATTTTTTTTACAATTTGGATAATGGAGGTTTAGGTAAGTTCGAGATGATCTGGCTATGTTTCTGCGTGGTAGGTCTATAAGTTCTGTCATGTATCCTGGGACTTGGCCATAGATAATTTTGTGAACCAGGGTACAGACTTTGAAAGTAATACGTTCTTTGATTGGTAGCCAATGCAGTTTTTCACGGAGGGGCTTGGAACTGTCGAATCTCATTTTGCCAAATATTAGTCTGGCTGCTGTATTCTGAGTGGTCTGGAGTTTCTTTGTAAGTTGTTCTTTGCATCCAGCGTAAATTCCGTTGCAATAGTCTGTGTGACTTAGCACCATGGATTGTATAAGGTTCCGGAATATTTCCCTCGGGAAGAAGGTTTTATGCGTTTGAGTTTCCACATCGAGTAGAACATTTTTGTTGTTGTAGTGTTCACTTGGCTCTCGAGAGTCAGGTTGCAGTCGATTGTCACGTAGAGTATTTTCAGGCTGTCTGATATAGGGAGGGTATGTTCTGGGGTGATTAAGGTTGTTGGTTTGTATGTATTATGTTGAGATGAGAGGATGAGGCAATGTGTTTTTTCAGTGATCAGTTTCAATTTAAAGGAGTTTGCCCATGAGTCCATGGTATTCAAGCCAAGCTTAATTTCGTTGTTGATTTCTGTTAGATCATGTCTGAAGGGAATGTAAATTGTGACTTCATCTGCGTAAATGAACGGGTTGAAGCCTTGCTTTGATAATGCCTTGGCTAGTGGGATCATCATTATGTTGAAGAGTATCGGTGATAGTGGTGATCCTTGAGGTACTCCATAGTCTGCTTTCCAAGGTGGTAATATGTTTGATTTTGATTTTACATGGTATGTTCTGGTGGTTAGGAAACCCTTGATCCAGTTGAATGTGTTTCCTTTGATTCTGAAGTAATCTAGGAGTCTTAGTAATATTTTGTGGTTTACCATGTCGAATGCGCTTGACATGTCAAATTGTAGGAGAAGTATACTTTTTCCAATGGCTATTTCCCGCTTGAATTTGGCCATGAGAGTGACTAGCACGGATTCGATGCTATGGAGGGGGGCAGAAACCTGATTGTGATTTGTGGAGGATTGAGAACTTGTCCAAGTAATCGTTAATCTGTTTGGTCACCATGCTCTCCGTCAATTTAATTACTAGTGGTATAGATGCAACTGGGCGTTAGTTGGTAATTTCGGTTGCTTTTATCTTGGTATCTTTTGGGATTGGAGTGAGTAAGATGTTGCTGTGTTCCTGAGGGAACAGACCTTGTTGGAGCATATAGTTAAGGTGGGATGTGAGGTCTGTTGTGAAGCGGTCAGGGGCAAATTTTAATAGGTAGCTGGGGCAGATATCCAGTTTGCAATGGGTGAGGAGCGTGAAGTTTGACCGGGTTCGGTCAGCTGGGTATTCTCCAGGGTTTGGGTCCAGATTGTTGATGAAGTTTTTGGTGTTAGTATCGCTCTGAGGTAGTGTTTTTCGTAGGTTGGTGATTTTTTTAATAGACGTAATTAGCGAGTTTGTCAGCAGTTGGGGTGTCTGTGTTGGTCACAGTGACCGCTGTAGTGTCTAGCAGTTTGTTCACAATTTGGTATAATTTCTTCATATCTTTGTAGTCCGGCCCTATTTTAGTTTTCTAGTATGTCCTTTTGGTTTGTCTTATAGTGAATTTATATTTTCTGTGTATCTGTTTCCATTCATTGAGTGTGTGTTCGTCTTTTATTTTTTTCCATGCTCGCTCGAGTTTCCTTGTTTGTGTTTTTAGTTTTTTCAGATAATCATTAAACCATGATATGGTGTTATGCCTGCGTGAGGTTCTTGTATGGGCGCTATTTCGTCTAGTATGTTTCTACATCTTTAATCCCATTCTGTGAGGTAGTGTGCAGAATCCATTTGTGCAGTCCATCCATTGTTGTAAATCTGTAACCAGAATATTTCCGGATCTATTTGGCCTCTTGTGCTGTAGGTTGTAGGTTGTTGTGTGTGGTAAGAACCTTTCTTTCGAAAACAAAAAAAGGGGTGGGGAAAATAGGCTCTATTCAAACAATGGGGCAGATGTATAAATTAGTTAAAACAATGATTTTTATTGTGAATAGGTGACTCAACACAGCCGTGTTTCGGCGCCGTAGCGCCTTCCTCAGGAGTCTATAAAAACAAATATAATGACAGAAATAATACATAAATACTGCATACAAAATAAATATATCAGTGTACGTATAAACTAAATGAACATCTCAAAATATATATATGAGTTAAAACCAAATGAACATATATAGATGTAAACAACAGAGCAAAAATATAACCAATTTCAAATCCATAAAAGTAATATATATATATATATTTTTTTGTTTTCGCTTTTTTGTCCTGTGGGGATCAAGTGCACCTCCACACTCCGTGTGGTTTTTCTCTGACAAGAACCTTTCTTTCACCATTTTAGTGAAAAGTTTAGTTTGTGGTGGTCGGACCATGGTATTTCTGACCATTTGATATTTGTTATATTGAGGTGTGATGGTAGTTTGTATGAGACTAGATCCAACATGTGCTCTTTGACATGGGTTGGCTGTGTTTGTGGCCATGTAAGGTCTCATGAGTGGAGGAAATCCTTGCATTCTCGTGTGTTAGTGGAGTTTGGGTCTTCTAGGTGAAGGTTGATGCCTCCTAGTATTAGTATGTTGGAGTTGGTCGTGCATGTGCTTGAAATGAAATCTGTGAAGGTAGTCTGGCACTCATTCCAATTTCCTGGTGGTCTATAAAATAGGACGGAGTTGAGATGATCGAGTAATGTTTTATTATGGATTCTAAGTGAGGCAATTTCAAGTTGCAGTGTTATGGACTCAGCAATGGTTTCGATAGAGAACTGGGATTGGTAGATTAATGCTATGCCTCCCCCTCTCTTTTCCTTTCTGGTCCAGTGAACGATTTTATAATCTTGGGGGCAAAGATCTAAGATCATGGGGTCTTTAATTTAAGTTGTGCCATTATCAGGCTCATTTTCGAAAGAGATGGACATCTATCTTTCGACATAAATCGGAACATGGACATCCATCTCCCAGAGACGTCCAAATCGGTATAATCGAAACCTGCAGTCCGTTGCAAGGACATCCAAATTTCAAGGGGACGTGCTGGAGGCATGGTGAAGGCAGGACTTGGGCGTGCCTAACACTTGGACGTCTTTGAGCCATAATCAAAAAAAGGAGGGACGTCCTAAAGTAAAACTTGGACATTTTCACCCGGACGTGTTTTTTTTACGAATAAGGCACAAAAAGGTGCCCGAAATGACCAGGTGACCACCGGAGGGAATCGGGGATGACCTCCTGTTACTCCCCCAGTGGCCACTAACCCCCTCCCACCCACAAAAACTTCTTTAAAAATATTTTGTGCCAGCCTCAATTGTCATACTCAGGTCCATGACAGCGCATGCAGGTCCCTGGAGCAGTTTTAGTGGGTGCAGTGCACTTCAGGCACTCCAGGCCCACACCCCCCTACCTGTTACGTTTGTAGAGGAAACAGCAAGCCCTCCAAAACCACCACAAACCCACTGTACCCACATCTAGGTGCCCCCTTCACCCGTAAGGGCTATGGTAGTAGTGTACAGTTGGGGGTAGTGGGTTTTGGGGGGCTCAGCACACACGGTAAGGAAGCTATGTACCTGGGAGCAATTTATGAAATCCACTGCAGTGCCCCCTAGGGTGCCCAGTTGGTGTCCTGGCATGTCAGGGGGACCAGTGCACTACAAATGCTGGCTCCTCCCACATCCAAATGGCTTGCATTTGGATGTTTTTGACATGGACGTCTTTGGCGAAAATCGCTGAAAGTCAAAGACGTCCATGTCTAAGGATGTCCATATCTAAGAACATCCAAATCCAAGGACGTCATTGGTATTTTCAAAACAAAAGATAGACGTCCATCTTTTTTCAAAAACATGGTTTTCCCCACCCCCGGATTTACAAAGACGTCCAAATCCCAACCTGGACGTTTCTTTTGATAATGCCCCTCTGTGTCTTTTAAAAATAAACCAGGCTTTGGTTTTCTTATGTGGAAACAAAGACTTCCTATCCAGATCAGGGTTCAGAATTGTCAGGTTCTCAGGTTCAGAGCCCGCGGGGCTGGGCTCTGGAGCAAACGTGAGCCCTTGGGCTGCTGATGAGGAGCGACAGCAGCAGGCAAAACCCACCAACCAACGCTGGGCAAGCACACTGGCACCGGCAGGGACTGCAGGCACCGGCCAGAAACCGGAACACACGGACTGGAATCCCCCGGACTGGAGGACACCGGACTGGAACACTGGACTGGAGCACACTGGACTGGTCCGAACAGCTTCACCTGCACTTAGCTACTAAGCCCCCCAGGAGTTGAGCTCCTGGGTTCGAGTAGCCGGCAGGACTTACCGGATACCGGATGACACAGGGACCAGGACAGGAACAGAAGAGACAGCAGTGCTCCAAGGAACTGGACTAACCAGGGCACTCCTAGGCTTACACTAACAAAAGGACTTCCTAAGCCCTATACTAAACAGGAGCCCCTAAGCCCTGCTCAACAAAGGGACTTCCTAAGCCCTAAACTAACAGAGCAGGGAACTAAATACACAAGCTAACACAAGTGCTACTAAGCACCAAGCAACAAGCAGTGCTCTACAACTCTAAACTAACTAAGGTGCTCCTATGCACCAAACAACCAAAAGAGCTCCTAGCACTAAAAGGGAAGACAGGGAAGGCACAAGGAAAAAGCAGGAAAGCAAACACACGCTAGCAAAGGAGCTTCCTAAGCCCCCACGCTACAGCAGTGCACCACCGCACTAACCTAACCCAGGTTCCACTAAGCACCAAGCTACTGACGTACTTCTCACAGCGAACTGAAGTGCCTCTAACAGCACCAAACCCAGAAGTACTTCTAACAGCAAACTGAAGTGCTTTCTACAGCACCCAAACAGCAAAGACTGCAATGCTCCCAATAGCACAAACACCAGAAGTACTTCTAACAGCAAACTCTGCAGTGTTCCTAACAACACCAAACCCTGAAGTACTTCTATCAGCAACAGAGCTTCCAAAGCCCTACACATAGCAATGCTTCCAAAACCAAGAGGAAAAAGCAGGAAAGCTAAACACATAGTCACCAATGCACACTGCACTAACACTAACCTGGCCCTTAGCAAAAGCAAGCAGGGAAACTAGACACAAAGTCAGAAGTGCACACTGCACCACCCTACCTAAAGCAAACACCACCATTGCAAAGGCTCTGAAGGAAACAACACCACTTCCTTATCAAGGCCCTCCCTGATGATGTCACACTCCCTAGACCTAGGCAAAAGCACACTGACCCAGAGAGGCCCAACCCACACCAATGCAACACCGTGAAGCACTTGAAGCCAGTACACCCAAAGAGAGGTAGAGCTAACTCTGTCCATCCACACAGCTGTAGTAAAGTAAAACAATTAACCCCATGCTGCTGGAAGCTGCCAGCACAGAGAGACAGAGCCAGCTCAGAAAGGACAGAGAAAAGAAACAGAAGCCAGCTAAGAAGCTGACTCCCAGGAAAGAGGTAAGTTTGAGAGGGGTTCTGACAGTGGCGTAGCCAGAAGTCAATTTTTGGGTGGGCCAACAGGTTGGATGGGTGGGCACTAGACAGTGGTGTGCTGGTAAATGTTTAACAACAGGCTCTCTCCCCAGTCCACCTCTGCACCCCCCCCCCCCCCCCCATCCACCTGTGCACCTCCCCTCAAAATTGCAGAGCTGGCTATAGCTGGGGAGAGAGCCTGGGGGGGGGGGGGGGCAATGCATTACTGTCTCCAGGAAAAAAAAATTAAATGATCCCAGGTTCCAATTTAATTCATGTTTAATGTGGGATAAAATGCCATAAATAAGTAAATAAATATAAACTTTTAATGTTGAGCACCTGATTCTCAAAGTGGACATATTCCAAACACTATAATGAAAATAAAATGATTTTTTTTCTACCTTTGTTGTCTGGTGACTGTTTTTCTGATCATGCTGGCCCAGTATCCGATTCTGCTGCTATCTGTCCTTTTAACTCCGTTTCCAGGGCTTCCTTTCCATTTATTTGTTTACTTTCCGCCTTTCTTCTTCATTTCTTGTCCTACATCCGTAAGTAAAAGCTGGGTCCTCCGCAAACTTGACTGTCCAGTGGATCCAGCTTTTGCCTATTTTCTTCATCCATGTGCATTTTTTCTACTCTCTTCCTTTTCTGTTATCTCATCTCCTTCCTCACTCCTCCCTCCCCCTCCATGTCCAGCAACCCTCCTCTCCCCCCTACCCTCCCCTCCATCCACCAATGTCCAGCAACTCTCCTCTCCCCTGCCCTCTCCCCTTCTTCCACCATGTCCAGCAAACCTCCTCTCCCCTTCCCTCCATCCAGCAACCCTCCTCTCCCCTTCCCTCCATCCAGCAACCCTCCTCTCCCCTTCTTACACCATATCCAGCAACCCTCCTCTCCCCTTCTTCCACCATGTCCAGCAACCCTCCTCTCCCCTTCTTCCACCATATCCAGCAACCCTCCTCTCCCCTTCTTCCACCATGTCCAGCAACCCTCCTCTCCCCTTCCCTCCATCCAGCAACCCTCCTCTCCCCTTCTTCCACCATGTGCAGCAACCCTCCTCTCCCCTTCCCTCCATCCAGCAACCCTCCTCTCCCCTTCTTCCACCATGTCCAGCAACCCTCCTCTCCCCTTCCCTCCATCCAGCAACCCTCCTCTCCCCTTCTTCCACCATGTCCAGCAACCCTCCTCTCCCCTTCCCTCCATCCAGCAACCCTCCTCTCCCCTTCTTCCACCATATCCAGCAACCCTCCTCTCCCCTTCTTCCACCATGCCCAGCAACCCTCCTCTCCCCTTCCCTCCATCCAGCAACCCTCCTCTCCCCTTCTTCCACCATGTGCAGCAACCCTCCTCTCCCCTTCCCTCCATCCAGCAACCCTCCTCTCCCCTTCTTCCACCATGTCCAGCAACCCTCCTCTCCCCTTCCCTCCATCCAGCAACCCTCCTCGCCCCTTCTTCCACCATGTGCAGCAACCCTCCTCTCCTGTCTGCCCTGTTTCCTTCCTGCCCCCCCCCCCCCGCCGTACCTTTAAATATTATAGTTTTGCTGGAGTCGCGGGCAGCCGGCATTGAAGACAATTGAGGTGCTTGTCAGGGTCCTTTTTTTTTTTTTAGTGAAAGGACATCCCTGATGTGCACTTTTTTGGATGTCCTTTTTTTTTTTTTGAGTGAATGGACATCCCTGATGTGCACTTTTTTGGATGGCCATCTCTGGATTACAAGACTGGTGCTCTAACCACTTGGCCACAGCTCCACTTACTTGGGTGTCCCTCCCTTTTGATTATGCCCCTTCAGGTCTCTCTGAGCCAATCACAGACAGGGGTCTCTCTCAGCCACTCACAGACAGCTAAATGTGCTGTGATTGACTAAGAGACCCCTGTCTGTGATTGGCTGAGAGAGACCTGAAGGGGCATAATCAAAAGGGAGGGACATCCAAGTAAGTGGAGCTGTGGCCAAGTGGTTAGCGCACCAATCTTGTAAACCAGAAGAGGCCGGTTTAAATCCCAGTGGTACTAGTGAAAAAGCCAATGTCCCTGATGAGCACTTCAATTTTTTTTGGGGTGGGAGGCGATTGGTGACCACTGGGGGAGTAAGGGGAGGTCATCCCAGATTCCCTCCGGTGGTTTTTGGTCAGTTGGGGCTCCTTTTTGAAGCTTGTTCGTGAAAAAAAAAGGGACCAAGTAAAACCGGCGAAATGCTCGTCAAGGCCGGCTTTCTTTTTTCCATTATTGGGCAAAGCCGGCCATCTCGTGAGCACGACTCTGTCCCGCCCCGTCCTGCCTTCACTACCCTACCAACATGCCCCTTGAAATTTTGCTGGCTCCTTGACGGAAAGCAGTTGAAGCCGGCCAAAATCGGCTTTCGATTATACCGATTTGGCTGGTTTCAGGAGATCGTCGGCCATCTCCTGATTTGTGTCGGAAGATGGCCGGCGATCTCTTTTGAAAATGAGCTGATTTGTGTCATCAGCAAATTTAATTACCTCACTAGTTACTCCCATCTCTAGGTCATTTATAAATATGTTAAAAATCAGCGGTCCCAGGGTGCCCGGTTGGTGTCCTGGCATGTGAGGGGGACCAGTGCACTACAAATGCTGGCTCCTCCCATGACCAAAGGGCTTGGATTTGGTCATTTCTGAGATGGGCGTCCTCAGTTTCCATTATCGCCAAAAACCGGGGACGACCATCTCTAAGGACTACCATCTCTAAGGTTGACTTAAATGTTGAAATTTGGGCGTCCACGGCTGTATTATTGAAACGAAAATTGGACACCCATCTTGTTTCAATAATACGGGTTTCCCCGCCCATTCGCTGGATCGTCCTGCGAGGATGTCCTCAGGAAAACTTGGGCGCTCCTTCAATTATGCCCCTCCACGTCTTTTTTGAGATGCGGTGACCAGAATTGAACATAATGTTCGAGATGCAGTCGCACCATGGAGCAATACAAAGGCATTGAAATGTCTTCATTTTTGTTTTCCATTTCTTCCTAATAATGCCTAACATTCTATTTGCTTTCTTAGTTGCTGCCGCACAGTGAGAGGTTTTCAACGTATCATCACCGATGACACCTATATTCCTTTCCTGGTTGGTGACACTTCCTATTCATCTGCTATACCGCTCTCAGGATGTAAACCTTACTGGTTCCCTACCGCATATGAATATGTTACTTACTGTATAATTATGGTACAGCCAGAGACCCCCCACTGGAATGGTGGCGGGCCCAGTCATAGAGCTCAGGCTATTACAGACCTTGGCTGAGTCAGAAATCTGATGGCTGACATAACTGGGAGCTTACTGGAAAAGTATGGCCTAGTTGTTAGCACAGATAGAGGCCTGATGGTAAAGCCAAGTGTAGTTGTCAGGCTTAGGAAAAGGCCTGAATGACTTAAATTGAAAAGCTAGGTCAAGGAAAAAAAATGAAACAAAATGGAAGATTAGAGAATTAAAATGGAAACTATCAGTTACAAAGTGGACTTTTCTCTAATCTAAGTTAGAAAAACAAGTTGAGAGATGAATGCGTCATGCAAGGAAATGATTAAGAAAAAGGGGTGTCAACTTTCCAATTGGGCAAGATTGTGGTCAGCTAGCTTGGGATAAACAACTTAACATGGTAGCTTATGGGCCCCATTACTTAGAATGGAGATATGAGAATATATAAGGTGGGTAGATTTTGGGCGTGCCAGAAGACCTTTTGGCTTGCTACACGAAGTGCTGTCCAACTGGACACCCATCTGCTTGTATCCTGATCCTGCTGTATTGTTGTGGGAAGCTATAATAAAGGTAATTATCCTTATAGCCTCTCCTCTCACTCCTTTCTATAGAATGTCTAGAGAATTAAATAAACTTCTGGTTAAAATGCTTGGTAAGAATACACATATGTTAGTGGACATTAGAAATGAGTCAGATACGCGCTGGCACTCTACAGATGGCAGCCTTGTGAGGAACCTCTCCGGTGTATGGCTAGTTTGCCAACCCACCACAGAGGGTCTTCGTGGGTCTAACAAACACTAAATAAAACATTACCTATGTGCAAAGTGTGTTTTCATGTACCCAGAGGAAAGAGGCCAGAAACTTGTTATGATTTGAAAACCACCCAGTTGCTGATAATGTATTCTATTACAATTTTTGTAGATACAACAAAGCTAAACCCTACAAGTTTCTACCCAGCTGGAATGGCCCCTACTTAGTAGTGGATAAAACATGTCCTTAAATGGGTACATATTAACCAGCTGAGAACATGCCATCCAAGAAAGTTTGCTGCTACAGAACAGGTGGATGAAATTACAAACATTACTAATACTGACCCAGAGTTGGTTGTGTTTTGGGTAACGCAGAACAATGAGGCCTGTTCCCAGAAGAATGTGAATGGTTGTCAGCTGGTTACGTTCTATCTATGACTCCCTTTCCATGCACACAAAATTCACCATGACCCCACATCAGTGGTTCCCAAACCTGGTCCTGGAGGCATGCCAGCCAGTCAGGTTTTCAGGATATCCACAATGAATAGTTATGAGATAGATCTGCATGCAGTACTGCCCTACATGTAAACAGGTATCCCTGGTGCTAATGTTCATGTTTCATATGTATATAGGAGCCTCAGGGGATGCTAGATTTAGGCGTTTGATTTTTAATTTTGTCTTTTTGTTCTGTACAGATACAGAATCACATTTTTTTTTCTAAGGTTTGTTTTTTTTTCTTTAAATCTTTTGTTTCTCTGCACTGTCCAGACTCTTTTCCATGACTCTTGTGATCCATCACACTGTACAGAACTCTTTTTTTTTTTAAATTATTGAAGCTTCCAAATACATCCGAGTGGAGGAGTAGCATACTGGTTAGTGCAGTAGACTTTGATCCTGGGGAAGTGGGTTTAATTCTCACTGCAGTTCCTTGTGAGTCTGGGTAAGTCGCTTAACCTTTCCATTGCCCCAGGTACAGATAAGTACCTGAATATACCATGTAAACTGCTTTGAATGTAGTTGCAAAAACCACAGAAAGGTGGTATATCAAGTCCCATTCCCTTTCCCTTTCCATTCACATAGAGAGGTGTGGTAGCCGTGTTAGTCCATATTTTATTCTTTTCCATGTTTTATTTTGTTTGATTTCTATTGATAACATTCACACAGAAAAAGGAATTTAAGAAAACATAATACTACAGAACTCATTTTTGCTTTTGTGCATTTTTATTTTTACCATATGTAAATGGTTACCAGTTAGTTATTTCATGCTATAGCAAAGAAATAAAACCATGGTTCAATTTTAAACCTTAAGGTTCAATTTCAGATTCAAAACTTGAAATGCAAATCTAAATTCTAATTCATGTTTAAATGTGGGTGCAATCCAAATTTAAATTCAATTGCCTTAGTTACATTTATAATTTATAGAAACAAAATGTTATGTGAGCATTTTTTTGAAAATGTGGCATTTTCTTTCTTCTTTCCTAGCTTCCGGTGTCTGGTTGCTGTTTTGTTCAAACTGTTTGAGAGTTTTCTATTAATAAAGTTAGTCTGTTTCTGTAATTGCTATCCCTGTTTAAGGTTTTTTTTCTTAGCTACCTCTCTTTACTTTTCTGCAGTTTTAGGAATAATTGAGGTTGCTAGTTCCAGTTTCCATGCCTTGTTTCACATGTGTGCAGAGTCATGTTCTGCAGTATGTATTGATCTGACCCTACCCCATGCCACTTCAGTTCCCTTCAGGATTTTCACTGCTCAGACATTCACCATCCCCAGGTGGAACTCTCTTGATTCTCCTTTATCTGCTTTTCTTTTTTCTGTGTTGCTTAATCACACTGTATCCTATGCTCAGTTATCATATGCCTGGCCCTTCCACATTCTAAATTCATCTCTTGTGTTGTGCCCAGTGCCTGCCTTAAGCAGGGGCAACAGGGGCGACCGGGCTGCACAGGACCCCATGATCCTAGGGACCCCATTCTTAACTGACTCAGCTTTGCAACAGGCAGCTGATCAAAAGTTAAAGTTTCATTTCCTTTCAATCTACATCTCCCTCTCTGTTTCTTTCCCTTTACCTCCCCCTCCCTCTTCATACTTGTGCTTCTCAGCATGGCACTCTATACTCCTCTCACCACACCACCATCAGCAAGGCAGCTTAGGTCAGTGACCTAAAAGAATGGCACTTCCTTCTTTACCAGTTTGCCTTTTATTTAAAAATCAACTTATAAATACAGAATCAGTTGTTCAAAAAATAAGTCAAAGATTATCTCATATGAAGAGGAGATCGCCTCAAGAATAAGCTCCTCCCAGTAAATTTCAACATGGGATAAAAGCTACACTTTCTTCATCATAGGCGTTTTTCTCAAATTCCTCTTATTTTTTATAAAACAAAGTTTTTTTTGAAAGTCATTTTCTAATGCTCAAAAAAAGCCACTCTGCCAAATATACTATATTTAATAGTTCAACTTAGCTTTGGCTGGCTGTAGGCTTTTTCCTCTTAAAACCGTGGTTTAACTGTGGTCAACGATCCCGTTTCACATAATGCTGCTTCAGGACCACAGCCATATAATCACCCGGTTCTTTGAATTTCAGTCCGTTCATTCTTGCCGACGGTTGCATGAAGGGCCCATGCAGAGAAGAATGTGAACAACGCTGTTCCAAACGCTCTAAAATAGCGTTGGAACAGCGCGGGGCTTTACCGCACCGATGATCAGAGATAATTGCATGCAAATTTAAGCACACAATTATCTCTGATCATGGGGTAGAAGTGCGGGAGAATTGTGCCTGAGCATGCGCTCAGCACAATCCTCCCGCACTTGTTTGAGAGGTCTGGGCTGTCAAAAGCCCAAACCTGTCAAACACAGGGGCTGGAGGTCCATGGGACCACCAGGCCCCAACTACCCCTGCCCCGAGCAGGTTCAGGGAGAGCTGGAGATCCAGTGGGTTTCCAGCCCCCCTAACTCCCCTCAACATGTGCACCCAGTCCCTGGTGGCCCAGTGGGCAACCAAACCTGCCTAGTGACAGGGGGGCTGGAGGTCCGTTGGACCGCCGGTCCCTCCCTGATGATCCCCCCTCATAGGTTCAGGGAGGGCTGGAGATCCCTTATTTGGTGTGTTGCCCCACCTAGCGCATCCCAGGATACACTGGGCAGGGCTGAGCACTGCCACTTTGCGGCTTCGAAGGGAGGCAGGCTACCTCCCTCCTCCGACCCACAAGGTAGGGGGGTAGGGAGAGTGGGGGTGGGTAGGCAGGTAAAGGTGGGGCAGATTGATCACTGGGCACCAGGGACTCTTTGCTGGGGGGGGGGGGGCTGTAGACCCACCGGATCTCCAGCCCTCCCTGAACCGGGGGGTGATCATTGGGGGGGATCAGTGGTCCAGCGGACCTCCAGCCCCCCTGTCGCTGGGCGGGGGGCTTGGTCGCTCACTGGGCCACCAGGGACTGGGTGCACATGTTGACAGGAGTTAGGGGGGGCTGCTTAGCATGCTAGTTGCGTTCAGAGCCCTCGAGCGCGTTGTTTCACATGCTTGAGGGCTCTGATCATGGGGCGGTAGCAAACGCCAGCGCTAGTATGGCGCTAACAGCCTCTAGTGCTGGCGTTTGCTTTTGATCATCCCCCTGCAGGAGACTGATGACAGAACTTTACTATCAACATTGCCCTCCCCCACCCCAATAAAGCAAATACTTTTTGGTGGCACCCCAAAAAGGTACCTGACCCCAGAGTTCCATTCTACCTTTCTGGACTTTCAATCTTTGCTGGCAGGAGAGCTATAATCTAGCTTCTGTTTGCACTGATGAACTTCTGCTAGTGTAACCTTTTCTACAAATTCATAAAGGGGATGTCACAATTTAGTTGATAACGTATGTCTTTTCAGTTATGATCCTGTCTTTCAATTTATCAGGAATGGAAATAAAGGGCCAGCTGTTTAAAAGGATGCATCCCGATAGCAGCACCTGTTATGCAGATAATTCATACTGACCAGGGCCATCCCTTGATTATCAGCAGCATTATCCAGCTAATTTTGAAAACCATAACAGACTGCCCCAGTGTTATCTGGATTGCACCAGGGTAGTCTGTGGGAAGAGAAAAATTGGTCCTATCAGTTATCCAATAAGTAGCTATGTTCAGGGGGAATTAATCAACATGGTGGGCTACCATTAAGACATGTTATTTTACTGTTAACCCCAGTTATTAGTAACTAGGTATCATTGCATACAATGGGACCAGTAGCCTATGTTGATAACTATGTTGCACCTGAATATTGACCTGTAATTGCTATCTGGATACAAAGACAGCAAAATGGTTATCATAACTTTGTCTGGTAAGCTATCCAGATATCAGACTTTATTTTGTTGATAGCTTTGTGGTGCTGACAGTCAGCAATGAATCCAGATATTCAGCGTCAGCCACTACCCAGAAACGAATGTGGTATATCTGGATTAAATTCAGGCACAGCTACTGTTGTTTAAAAAGGCATTGACCATGCAGATGAATATCAGCTGGAAAATGCTTACTCACCTTTGATACTTGCTCTACTGCACACACTACACCAGTATGTGCATAATACTGATGAGATCTGTGCCTATATTCTTGGCCTAAGTACCTGGCCAATTTGCATATTTTGGTTGTTCTGAATTTGAGATTTCTTTATAGCTTTTGAGCGTTTGAGCTAGTGAATCCTTGCTTTAGACATATTCCTTGTCTTCCTCAAAGTGGTGATAATTATTGAAGTTAAAGAGATGTATCTAAAAAAAATATCCAGAACAGAAACCTCTTGAAAGCTAATGACCTGGCTAGGTAGTTGTCAGGTTAATTTTCAGAATACTGGTTAGGGCAGAAGTCTTAGAATGAGAGATTAGGTTCACATTCGGCTTTACATTGTGACCTTCGGTAAGTCAATTCACCCTTTATTGCCTCAGCTACAATAGAGATTGTACACTTGGGTGTGGATCTAGGAACAGAATTTGAATTTATAATGTGCTTTGAGCTCAGATTTGGAAAGTTGAGTAATTACATCTGAAATATATACTTACAGTTATGTATTGTTAGCAGAACTGCAAATGCAAGATTCTTTTCCCCCTTTGTGCTTTCCTTAGTGTCTAATGAACCATGAAAATAAACCATGATACTGGCACACTTACAGGATTAGAACCAAGGAATTTTCCAGCTTCAGCATTCCTACAGCGTTGTTCACATTCTTCTCTGCATGGGGTTGCAATTTTCAGCTACCTTGGGTCATGCACTACAGAGGTATTTCGAGAATGTTTGGTTGGATGCCTTGCTTTAACTATCATTCTGGTTCTGAAGGGTGAATAATTAAAATCCTTAGAGGAAATCAGTGGTATATAATAAGTGATAAGACAATCTGAGGTAACCTTAAACTAACTTTAAATTACACTGGTAGGGTACCTAGTGGCTTTATGGATTTGAATAGGACACTTGTGTATTGCTAACATTCCAGGGAGCAATATGGGTGACCCATAAATGTGCAAAGTAGATGAGTACTTTTACAGTCTGTACTTTGTGGATAATTCTTAAAGGGAAGCTCCCTGTAAAGCCTGTTAACTAACATGAAGTATTTCTGTTTTTTAAAGAACTGTCCACATACTTTGTATCTGCTATTTTGTGGGTGCTCTGGGGAAAGGGTGGAGGTGGTGGGGGAGGGTAAATGAGCATGTAGGCATCAGTGTTCCCTCTAAGCTGCACAGGAGTGTAGTTGCACACTGAAAATAAATTAACTGCACAAAAATTCTTAAGTGCTGCTCAGAGGGTATGAGGCCAGACTTTATATTACAGCTAGACATTCATCTTTACCACAGACTAAGATCCAGCTACCCGGCCTGTATCACTTGCAGCTCATCTGGTTGCCCCATTACAGTACTCTTTGGGATGAGGGAGGTCTGATCCTGCAGGCAGAGCCAAGCTTCTCACCCAGCTGAGGTGCCTTCTGCAACAGTGTTTCAGTGCCAGCTATAGGGTGTCTGAGGCCAGGATATGGAGACAGGGATGTGAGCTGCTTCAGGTGAAGGGTTCCTGAATTCTTTAAATTATTCAGGTTGTGGATGTATGGAACCATGATTCCTTGGCTGAAACACCCTTCTGCTTCCAGAAAAATCAAAACCTGCCCTCTCACCCCCCAGTCTGCAGTCTCTGTGGCTTGCACGATGGATCAGGAAAACAAAAAGACTATAAATTTGACATACACAAAAATAGCAGGCTATTTAGCTTTTGAATGGCCCTAGAAATAGTGGGTTTTTTTTCTGTAAATCTTTGTCTTTGTGTAGGATGGGCCAAATAGTCAAAACTATTTAACCAGCCAGAAATGGCTCCTGTCCAGTTAAATAGCGTCTTAGCGCCTAACCGCTGAAACCAAATATGAAAGTGCAAAACCTTTAAGAGAGAAACTCCACTGGCTCCCACTGAAGGAATGAATTGCATTCAAGATCTACACGGTGGTACACAAAATCATTCATGCAGACGCCCCAATATACATGCTAAACCTCGTGGACCTACCTTCCAGAAACGCCACAAGATCATCCTGCAAATTTCTCAACCTATGCCCCCCCAGCTGTAAAGGACTAAAATACAAGCTGGTGCATGCCACAACCTTCTCTTACATGAGCGCGCAGCTATGGAATGCATTACCTACAGACCTGAAAACAATCAACGAAATAACCACCTTTCGCAAATCTCTGAAGACACACTTCTTCTACAAAACCTAAAATGAGAACTGATAACTGATAACCTCACTAAACCACCCCACCAACCTACTCAGTTATGAAAGCCCGCCTTCTACAACTACCCTTATCAATTCCTTCTTTCCTCTCTCTTTCCTACTTAATCTTACAATACTAACTGTATCTGATATCCTGAAATGACAATGCTATTAAAATTTTGTAAGCCACATTGAGCCTGCAAATAGGTGGGATAATGTGGGATACAAATGCAATAAAATAAATAAAATATTCAGCCAGAGATTGCTGCTAACCTCCTAATTCTATAAAAGTTGCTAAAAACTGTTTGTGTAAATTTGAGCACATGCCTAATTTGCATGTGCAATTTAATTGAATACAAGCTAATTAGCACCAATAATTGGCTTTTAAACAAGCAATTATTGGCACTAACTAAAATTGTGTCGTCAGCAAATTTAATTACCTCACTAGTTATTCTCATATCTAGATCGTGTATAAATATGTTAAAAACCAGCAGTCCCAACACAGATCCCTGCGGAACCCCACTATCTACACTTCTCCATTGAGAATACTGACCATTTAACCCTACTCTCTGTTTTCTATCCTTTAACCAGTTTTTAATTCACATTAGAACACTACCTCCTATCCAATGACTTTCCAATTTCCACTGGAGTCTTTCATGAGGTAAATTGTCAAATGCCTTTTGAAAATCCAGATACACAATATCAATGAGTTCAGCTTTATCCACATGTTTGTTCACCCCTTCAAAGAAATGAAGTAGATTGGTGAGGCAAGATTTTCCTTCACTAAATCCATGTTGGCTTTGTCTCAGTTTTTGTTCTGTTCTTTATAATTGTATCTACCAATTTGCCTGGCACCGATGTCAAACTCACCGATCTATAATTTCCTGGATCACCTCCAGAACCCTTTATAAAAATCAGTGTTACAGTGGCTACCCTCCAATCTTCTGGTACCATGCTTGATTTTAAAGATAAACTACATATTACTAACAATAGTCCTGCAAGTTTATTTTTCAATGTTATCAATGCTCTGGGATGTATATCATCCAGTCCCGGCAATTTGCTACTCTTCAATTTTTCAAAAGGCCCCGTTACATCTTCCAGGTTTACAGAGATTTGATTCAGTTTCTCTGACTCGTCAGCATTGAATACCATTTCTGGCACCAGTATCTGTCCTACATCTTCCTCAGTGAAGACCGAAGCAAAGAATTCATTTAATCTCTCTGCTATGACCTTGTCTTCCCTGAGTGCCCCTTTTACACCTCGATTATCTTGCGGTCCAACTGATTCTTTTGCCGTCTTCTTGCTTTTGATATACCTAGAAAAGTTTTTACTATGCGTTTTTGCCTCCAATTCAATCTTCTTTTCAAAGTCCCTCTTTGCCTTCCTTATCAGCGCTTAGCATTTGGCTTGCCTTTCTTTAAGCAGTTTCCTATTATTTTCAGTTGGATCCTTCTTCCATGTTCTGAATGATTTTCTTTTAGCCCTTCCTTCACTTCACATTTTAACCATGACGGCTGTCGTGTGGTCTTCCTTCCTCCTTTTTTAATACATGGAATAAATTTGGCCTGGGTTTTCAGGATGGTATTTTTGAACATCATCAACACCTGATGTAAATTTTTGACCTTCACAGCTGCTCATCTAAGTTTTTTTTTCACAGTTCTTCTCATTTTACCATAGTCTCCTTTTTGAAAGTTAAATACTAATGTATTCGATTTCCTGTGTGCACTTACTACAGAGCTTATATCAAATCTGATTATGTTATGATCACTGTTATCAAGAGGCCCCAGCACCATTACCTCCTGCACCAGATCATTCGCTCCACTAAGGACTAGGTCTAGAAATGTTGGCTCCTGAACCAGCTGCTCCGTAAAGCAGTCCTTGATTCCATCAAGGAATTTCACCTCTCTAGCATGCACTGATGTTACATTTATCCAGTTAATATCAGGGTAATTGAAATCATCCATTATTATTGTGTTTCCCAGTTTGTTAGCCTCCCTAATTTCTGATAACATTTCTGCATCTGTCTCTTCATTCTGGCCAGGTAGGCGGTGGTACACTCCTTTCACTATCTGTTTTCCCCCTTACACATGGAATTCAATCCAAAGGGATTCCAAGATGTGTTTTGTGTCCTGCAGAATTTTCAATCTATTTGATTCAAGGCCTTTGTTAACATACAATGCTACCCCTCCACCAATTCGATCCACCCTATCACTACAATATATTTTGTACCCTGGTATGACAGTGTCCCACTGGTTATCCTCCTTCCACCAGGTCTCAGAAATGCCTATCATATCTATTTTTTCATTTAGTACAATATATTCTAACACTCCCATTTTATTTCTTAGGCTTCTAACATTCACGTATAGACATTTCAAACTAAGTTTGTTGTTCCTATTTACATCTTGCTCAGCAGTTGACAGTGCAATCTTGAAAATCTGCTTTTTACTTAGACACCTGCAGGCTCATTTTCAAAGGAGAAAAACGTCCAAAAAGTGACATAACTCTGCATTTGGATGTTTTTCTTACAAAAACGTCCAAATCAGTATTTTCAAAACCTCTTTTTAGACATTTTTCTCTGAAGTCTGTCAGAAGTGCGTCTAAATCTCAAAGGGGTGTGCCAGGGGTGTGTTCAAGGCGGGACTTGGGCGTTCCTAAGACTTAGACATTTTTCAGCCATAATGGAACAAAACAAAAACGTTCAGTACTAAAACTTAAATGTTTTGAGCTAGACCTGTTTTTATAAAGAATAGCTGCTGTGGGAATTGAACCCTCTACCCCAGAATCAAAGTCCACTGTACAAGCCTTTAGGCTTCTCCTCCACTCTGCACAAAAAGGTGCCCCAAATGACCCCCCTCCCACCCCCAAAAAATGTGATAAAAAATATTACTTGCCAGCCTCTATGCCAGCCTCAGATATTATACTCAGGTCAATTAGAATAGCATGCAGGTCCCTGGAGTAATCTAGTAGTGGTGCAGTGCACTGCAGACAGGTGGACCCAGGCTTCTACCTCCCCCTACTTGTTACACTTGTGGAGGAAACTGTGAGCCTTCCAAATCTCACCAGAAACCCACTGTACCCACATATTGGTGCTCCCTTCACCTGTAAGGGCTATGGTAGTGGTGTACAGTTGGGGATAGTGGGTTTTGGGGGGCTCAGCAGATAAGGTAATGGAGCAATGATGAGATGTGTACCGGGAGCATTTTATATTGTCCAATGCAGTGCCCCTAAGGATGCCCTATTGCTTTCCTGGGATGTCACTTTTCCACTATTCTATCTGATGCCAAGCTTTCTATTTTTTTTAAAACATCTGAGCCTTTTGCCTATTGTTTATCAGTAGATTTGGGCTTTGAATCCAGATCTATAGATGAAAAGGGGAGGTCTCATTACATATGCTATTTTTCCAAACTTCATAGCAAGAGTGTACATTCCCTAATTACCTGTTCCAATGCAACTGAAGCTTTTACCTCCTCAGTGCATGTAAAAGGTTTCATCCCTGTGTGGATTCTCTGATGCCATGTGAGGCTTAATTTCTAACCAAAGCTTTTACCACACTCAGGACATGTACGTGGTTTCACTCCTTTGTGTATTCTCTGGTGCATTGTGAGGTTTACCTTCTGACCAAAGCTTTTACCAGACTCTATACATGCAAATGGTTTCTGTCCTGTGTGGACTTTCTGATGCACTTTATTGTGGATTGTCTTGTGTATTTTGTACATTTTGCATTTGGATATATTTGTTTGAAAATGGACCAAAAAATAAAACATCCAAATCACAAAACATTTTTCCAACCAGCATTTTCAAAAGGACTTTTTTTTGTAGAAAATGACCTTTTCTGTTCTGATTTTGGATGTTTTCCAAAAAATGTCCAAATTCAGACTTAGCTGTTACATTCAAAAATGCCCCTTGTGCATGTGACTTGCCCAAAGTCACAAGGAACAGCAGTGGGAATTGAACCTGATGTTTTGAGACTCACTCAGCTATCCTAGCTTTCTTGTTTTTGGTAAGCCTGCTTATCAATAGCCAACAATTCCTCCTTTAAACCCCAATCTTTAAGTTCACAAAGCACAGAGCAAAATAATGGTCTCTTACCAGAGAATGTAATCCAGTTTGGAGTAGTCTTTCCAGTGCTGAAATATTAGTTTGATAGCTACATGAAGCAAAATGTGAAGCAATTTGCCCTGGTATTCATCTAAAGGTGGGAAACGTGTCTCTGGGCCTAGCAGCAAAACAGTGTTGCTTATCGAATCAGAGATAGGTAGAATCTGATAAATAGTTTTCCAAATTTTGTCCCAGTAGTTTTTCATATAGATACAACCAAATACTAAGAGCATCTTTCACAAAGCCACGCTAGCGATTCCTGTGCGGTAAATGAGAAGAAACTTATTCAATTCCTATGGGCTTCTCTCATTTGCCACACGAGTATCACTAGTGCGATTTAGTAAAAAAAAAGCCTTAAATGCTTTAGATTACCTATCACAGATTTGTAGGTCCAGCAGTTGTTGTCAACAGATCTGGCAATTTTGGCTAAAGTAGAGGGTGTCCATAAGGTTCTGTGATCAAAGAAGTAAATGGATTGGGTGATAGATGCCGATTTTGTAGTGCTAAGGGTGGCAGGCTAAAGTGTCTTCCATTGTTCTGGTGGGATGGATATGTCTAACTCTTTGGACCAAGCATTTTCACAACTCGAAGATGATGTATATTTCCAGCTTTGAATGGATTTATACTAATTTGAATCCATCTTGGGACTAGCAGAGGTGGTAATGCAAAGATCCCAGCAGCTGGGGACATTCGATAAGAGTTTGAAGATGTCTAGTTGAGAAGATATACAATTCTTGAGTTGCAATCAACGAAAGTACTGGCGAGAGGGGAGATTATATCGTTGGTATATGGATTGAAAAGGCATCCAAGTTGTTTCCTTCATGAGGTGATGGATGGTCAATATTCCTAATTTGTGCCAGGAAGCCCAGTAAAACATCTTATTGTTGACTTGAAACATCTTATTGTAACATAAGTAAATGTGGTTAGTAGACATCCATGAATTTTGCAAATATTTGTCCATTTTTTAAAAGATAATTTGAGTAAATTGTAAAATCTCATTGTTTTGGTCCTTATTCAAGCGATGTAAGGGACTCCTACTACAGCATTCGGCTCCAAATTGCCACCATAAGGGAGCAGTTTTTTTGACTGAGGTGGTGATCCAGAAAGCTGATTGATGGAGTATGAAGGCTGAATGATAATCATAGAAACTAGGAAAGTTTACACCTCCACGAATTATGCGACCCTTTAATCTCTTCAAAGCAATGCGAGGTGTTTTGAAAGCTCACAACAATGCTGAGAGGATTTTTTCTAGGGACTTATATAGACTTGCATGTAGCAGTACAGGAAGCATGCTTAGTGTGTAGTTCAGCTTGGGTGTTATCATCATCATCTTAATTGTGTCTAAACATCTCCACCATGACAAGCATAGTGGGAACAATTTAGAGGTTAGTTCGGTAGTTACCTTAATGAGGAGTTCAGAATTTAACCTTAAAGTATCTGATATGTAGGGCCGAATAAAATACACAGGTATTTATGTGATTGGGAGACCAATGGAAACCAATCCTTAATCTGAAAACAGTTACGAGATAATATTTCTGACTTATTTGTGTTGAGGACGGAGAGGTATATATTAGAATATCATCAGCGTATGTGGATACTTTGGCAGTGAAAGGACCAACTCCACTCTTGATATTAAAAGGGAAGATCCAATTGCTGTTAGAAGAGGCTCTAGAACCAAATTGAAGAGGAGTGGGGAGAGGAGGCAACCTTATCTAGTTCCTCTAGTGGGATTGAATGGGGATGATGTTGTGTTGTTGACTTATAATCTAGTGGTATGGGTGGAATAAAGAACTTTAATCATATTTATTTATTTATTGCATTTGTATCCCATATTTTCCCCATCATATGGCTGGTTCAATGTGGCTTACATATTGCTAAAAAGGCGGTTACAAAATTTAGATTTGTAGAAGTTTAGTACATAATACAGAAGTACAATGCTTAGGTTGATATATTAGCATATTATGAAAGAGATTAATTTTTTTTTGTTTTCCATTTCTGAACTTTTAGTGATATATGGTGGTGTGGGATTATGCAGATCCGGGGGGGGAGGGGGGGGAGACTTCTTGAAAAGATGTGTTTTCAGGTGTTTTTCTGAATTGTAGAAAGTTTTCTGTGAGTTTCATGTCTTTGGGTAGTGAGTTCCAAAGTTGTGTGCCTATAAACGAGAGGCTGGCAGCATATGAAGATTTGTATTTGATACCTTTGCATTTGGGGTAGTGAAGGGTTAGGTAGGTTCTTGCTGTTCTAGTCACGTTTGTTATTGGTAGATCAATAAGTTCCCGTCATTTAATCTGGTGTGAGTCCATAGATGATTCTGTGGAGTGTTGTGCATATTTTGAAAGTTATGCAAGCGTTACTAGGAAGCTAATGTAAGCTTCTTAGGAGGGGTTTCGCACTTTCGAAACGTGTTTTTCTGAAGATGAGCCTGGCAGCCGTGTTTTGTGCTGTCTGTAGTTTTCTTATGATTTGATCTTTGCAGCCTATGTAAATACTATTGCAGTAGTCTACATGGGTTAGCACCATGGTTTGGATCATGTTGCGGAATGAATCCCTGGGAAAGTAAGGTTTTATACGTTTGAGCTTCCACATAGTGTGGAACATTTTCTTGGTCATGTTCTTAGCTTGGTTTTCTAGCGTTAGGTTGTGGTCAATTATTATGCCTAAGATTTTCAAGTGGTCTGAGATTGGGAGGGATGAACCCTGTGCATTAATTGCCGAGGGGGGAACATTATTGTATTGGGACGAGAGAATAAGACACTGGGATATTAATGGTATCAGTAGCAGCGCCATTTCTCTAAGACTCCAGAAAGGGGGCAGGTCCTGCGGTAGCAGCCGAAAATATTTTGATAATGTAAATCAAGTGCAACAATTAAACCCCTGATGACGCCTTCGGGTGAAACGCGCCGAGTGTGTTGGGTTTGACGGAGCTGGAAGAGGATGGTGACCAACTAAAAAAGTTGTGACCAACTAAAAGGTTGGGGAATATCAGGAAAGTTGGTGGAGAGATTTGGATACCTAAATTGCAACAGATTGATGAATCTAAGGAAAGATAAGAACTATTTTGCAGTGATTATTATGCGTGACAGCCAGGTGGAACTGTTAATTTGAAAGCTACATTGCTCTATCATTGAAGTTCAGTGGATTATAAGAGATCATATGGACTAGAGCAGTAAGCGTATGATTAACAGAGGAACTACATTGGAGTTCATACCATCACACTGGCACAGAATTATTGGTGGTACTAAAGAACTTATACGTTGGAACACTTTATAATAGAAAAACTTGTTAGAAAGAAGTTAAGTACAGTGTTTGATGTATATCGTCAATCATGCACGATTTGGTATCATTATTATTGTATTAAGTATATTAGTTGGATGAGAAGTATAAATGTGGTGTGGAAGGAGTGGTTATAGTATGATTGTTGAAGGATAAATGGATATGGTGATGGTAAATTGTGAAATTGTAAAAAACAGACAAATATCATAAGTGGATAATAAAAACTCAAAATTTTTTTCCACAAAATAGAGTGGTAGTTACTATTGGGAGTTAAATTAACATTATATACGGGTAACTACAAAGTGAAAGAGAGCTCAGTGATAGAAGATAATAACAGATATCAGTTAGGGATATTTGTAAAATAATCTCATGCAGAGTTTGCCAGAATTTAGTTTTATGGAAAGTGAATGAGGATTTTATGTCTAAGGAAGGATTTAGGATTAGATTAAAGTCTCCCCATAATATAATCTGGGATTGACCATCATTGGATATGAGGTCTGCAATAGAGAGAAAAAATTCTTGGCAGTCTGAATTCTAGACTAATATGTCAATTAGAGTGATACATAGGTGTATTGTTAAGTTTGACATTCACTTTTCCCCATATGCCGCTAGCATTGGCAGAGTGAGAGATTATAACTAAATAAGACTTTTTCCTAATTAGAGTTGCTACTCTGCACTTTTTGCCAACAGGAGGCGAATATAAAGTAGGGTGTGACCATGTAGTTTTCAGTTTAGCAGATTCGGATTGAATAATATCAGGAAAAAGATGATATCAGGGGAGTCCTTAAACAATCGTGATAAGATCTCTTTCCTTTTGATTGGGTTGTTAAAGCCCTTTCATTAAGGGATGTAATTTGAAGGCTCTTAAGTAGTGAGAGTTGTTAAATTTGTAGCACTGTCAGATTTGTAGGAGTGAAAGAAATGATAAACGCCAGGTACAATCAGTGGTTGTATAGTGTAAATAAAAGAAACACAGACACTCATGTGCAAAAAAAGCATTATGTGGCAGATGGCACATAATGGGGGCACATAATGGGATGCAGAGAGATGGTGACAACAGCTTTGCATCACTGACTAGAGATACAACTGGCAAGCCAGTTAGGAAGCTGAGGAAAAAGGCTTTAACTAAATTGTGCACAATATGAATTCTATGGCTTAAATGTCTGCATACATACAGTAACTAAACAGAAAGCAGTATTGTTTTCCACAGTTGTGGCATTTCAGATAACAGATATTTATACATATTAAGTATAACAACAGGAGTGAACCTATGAGAAGATAACAAGTTAATAAATGCAATATATCAACAGAACTATGTGGCAAACATGTAAAATGTATTAAACAGGCAGAATGAATGCTACTTGTGCTATAAGAAGGCAGCATTATAAATGGAGTTAACCTCTCCTAAAAGGAGGAAAAGTCATACCACATTGATGTTACTTGGGACAATTTTCTCAAAAAATGTTACAAGAGCATCTGAATCTATAAAATTTCTGGTGCGGTTGTTCAGAGTTACCCACATGCTTTTAGGGTAAAATAAGCCGAATCTAGCATTGAATTCTTTAAGCCGTGGTCGCTAAGCTAAGAATTACTTCTAATATTGGCCATATTTTTGTGTAAGTCCGGTAAGAATTGGACTAATTCCACTGGGGCCTTAAGCCTGGCTCTCTGCATAATGTTGACCACGTGGTTGTATCTGAGCACACGTAGTACAATGGGCTGAGGATATTTATCATGTGGATTGCGCTGATATGGAACACGATGAGCCCTTTTGATTTCAAAAGTGCGATTGAAGTGTAATTCGAGTAATATGGGAGTTAGATCTTACAGGTATTTATTCATGTTAGGTCCCTCCGCAGATTGGTTCCTAGAAGCCGGATATTGTTCCTTCCTGCCCTGTTGTTACTGCCGTTGACTTCCCTTTCCAGTTGAGATAGCCTTTTGCTTTGCTGTTGAAGAGTTTTGCTGTTTTTTCCCATCATGTCTTGCTTACCTTCAAGCGATTCTATCCAGAGTTTAAACTGTGCCATCTCATTTTTGATTATTTATTTATTTATTGCATTTGTATCCCACATATTTTCAGGCTTTATGTGGCTTACATGATATAAGAAATTACGGATATATCGTCCTTGATTTCGCCACTGTCTTCGTTGGTATCGGATAGAATGTCTTTAAAAGAATGGAGCTCCTCCCATATGGCGATCAATACCTCGTCTTCTGATTTAGAAGCAGAATCTTTTTTTGGAGAAGACTGCTCAGTCCGGTACTATTTGCCCACTTTACCAGAAGCCATAGTGTTAAAGATGTGGTAAATGAGTGGATCTTCAGTTAAATTGATGAAAATGTACTGCCAAAAGTCTAATTTATGCAGGAGTTGGTGGAAGCTCAGTGATCAAGTTGCTACCATTATGTGAGCTCAGCAGCATCCCCCCCCCCCCCCCCCCCCGAAACTCAAGTTCTTAGTTAGGGTTGAGATCATTTTCTAAAATTTGTCTAATTTTCATGAGTTAGGAGTTTTCATAGAGAAATAAACTCCTTTGGGTTGTGCTTTTGGGAGAGCCATTGGAAATTGGTTTAGAAACAAACAGAAATGTTTATTGGAGTATAAAATGTGTCACTCTCGCTGGGTTTTGTGATTTTTCAGGAAAGCTGGTGTTTTTAAAAGCCAGAAACTGCTTTAGAATTCTCAGACCAATGCTGAGAGAGAGAGAGAGAATAGTAGGTACATATTCCTATGTTCCTGTCCTGAGGGGCTTCACCATTGTAGAAGTCCAGAGATGGTTCCTGACCAGAGAAGTTCATCTGTCTAGCTGGTACCCAATGTAAGAAAGCTGCGGAGCTTTTTATTTTAGTGTGCAAATGTATTTACTTTTAGTTCTAGCATTGTGTTCAGTTTCTTACACATTCCAAAGGACACTGGGGGAGCTTAGGCTTTACTTACCTGTAACTGAGTTAGTACATGTACATATGACAGGGAAGCAGCTTTGCAAGAAAAGATATTTTTTTTTTTTTGGGGGGGGGGGGGGGGGGGACATTCTCGGACCTTCAGCAGTCAGGTCTTGGAGTGTCCAGATCCTTAGGAGGATTTTCCTGCACCTGGGACCGGGGACATTTTTGCTCAAGTCGGTTGTCTGGGGGGGTCCGACAGGTTGGAATCGGAAGGACCAGAACTTTCAGGGTGTGAATGGCCACAGGACAGTGGAGGGCTCTATGGAGCCTCTACCACTTTTCCTTCCCCCTCCCCCGAAGAGAATCCAGTGAAGACCAGGTCTGTGAAGGACAGAAACTCCCCTGGCTAGACAAGGCAATCACTGACCGGGGAGCTCTGTGTGGAAACAGGAAACCTTCAGGGAGGCTTTGGCCAAGCCCAGGTGGGCCATCGGTTGTGCCGGTTTGTCTGGGAACAGGCCCTCATTTCCTTGGACTAATGGGTTGTTCAGGTCAGCTTTGACAGTTATGTCTTAGAGCAGTGGTTCCAAAACCTGATCCTGGAGGCACCCCCAGCCAGTCAGGTTTTCAGGATATCCACATCTGAGAATGGGCCCTCATTTCCTTGGACGAATGGGTTGTTCAGGTCAGCTTTGACAGTTATGCCTTAGAGCAGTGGTTCCAAAACCTGATTCTGGAGGCACCCCCAGCCAATCAGGTTTTCAGGATATTCATAGTGAACAGTCATGAAATTTGTATGAGGTGGAGGCAGTGCATGCAAATGTATCTCATGAACATTCATTATCAAATTTTCAACAACCGTTGTAAATTATCCCAATCTTTATTAAATATTCTACTTTAACACAGAGAGATTAAATGAATTCTTTGCTTCGGTCTTCACTGAGGAAAATTTGGGTGGGATACCGGTGCCAGAAATGGTATTCGAAGCTGACGAGTCAGAGAAATTTAATGAATTCTCTCTGTAAACCTGGAGGATGTAATGGGGCAGTTCTACAAACTGAAGAGTAGCAAGTCTCCTGGACCATACAAATCAAAGTAGGGTATACAAAAAAAGTAGCACATATGAGTTTATCTTGTTGGGCAGACTGGATGGACCGTGCAGGTCTTTTTCTGCTGTCATCTACTATGTTACTCACGTATATGTTAAATACTTACCTGAGTATTAGCTAAAGCCTAAAAGGGAATTTCAGTGACAAGTATATCCTGAATTGTGGAGTTAAATTAAAGCACAAGTCATTTTCCTGATGCTTGAGTTGAAGCTATTACAGTTTAAATTGTAGAAGATCCATTAAAAAGAATATTTACTGCACTTTATTAGACACAGCTGTGATTTTTATTGATGTTTTAAAAGCAGTTTTAACTGATATCTTTTAAATTTTGAATAGCATTTTAAACAATTATTCTCTTTTACTTTGTTGGAAATATTTAAAGAATTTATTGAAATGAATGTGCAATGAAAGAATATTGTTACCTTAGAAAATTTGCCAGACCTTGTTGCTTCACTCTTGTATGGCAGTTACACACTCACTCTGCTAACAATGCTAGTAATTTTAACAGCTGTGGTGCAAAGGTGGAAGTGCGTCTTGCTCCAGGGGAGAAAATCAACCTATCCTAGACCACTGTGACCAGTAGCCAGTTTAGCTACTGCCAAGGAACAAGACAACACTGAAACCTAGGGGGTGCTATATAACTTTGGTGTCCTTTTACTAAAGAACTTCACATTACTTCACAATAATGAAGATTAGCATGTGCTAAATGCCATATCATAGGTATAAAATTTTGATAAAATGGGGGAATACCTGAAGAAGGAGCAGTTGGCGTGGGAAGGCGCAGGAGATGTGGAAAAACAGTGGTCCAAGCTAAAGGCTGCTCTAAATATGGTGACTGATCTTTTTGTGAGGAAAGTAAACAAAAACAAGAGAAGCAGGAAGCCTATATGGTTCTCCAAACATGTAGCTGAAAAAATAAGAGCAAAAGAGGCTTTGTTCAAGAAATACAAAAGAACGCAACGAGAGGATCACAGAAAAGATTATTGGATTAAACTCAAGCGAAGAGGGAAATATGGCTAGCGAAAGTGCGAGTGGAAGAAAAAATGGCTTAAGATGTAAAGAGAGGTGACAAGACCTTTTTCAGATATATTGGAGAAAGGAGAAGAGATAGGAATGGAATTGCGAGACTGAAAGATAATGAGAATGGCTATGTGGAGAGTGATGAAGATAAAGCGAATGTGCTAAACAATTATTTCTCTTCGGTGCTCATGGAGGAAAATTCTGGAGAAGGACTGTGGTCGGCTGCCGAGGGAACATCTGGGAATGGAGTGGATACTGCGCTGTTTACGGAAGAAAGAGTTTGAAGGTGGACAAAGCTATGGGGCCGAATGGGATACATATCAGGAACACATCGTCTATATATCTTTTCCATGCAATGATGTTAGTGCTGTATGATGAATTATAAACATATAGATCTTCAAAATGCGCCATGTATAAACATGCTACAGTGGGGGCTACAGTTGGTCCCATCACCACACCATGGGTTTGCAAGTAAAATGTGTCTTTGTATTGGAAATAATTGCTTTCAAAATCTGCACTCTGGTTCACAAAATTATCTACGGTGAAGCCCCAGGATACATGACAGTCTTGATCGACCTACCAACTAGAAACACATCTGAATCAACATGAACGTACCTAAATCTGCACTTCCCAAGCATTTTTGATATGATATCTAAATCTGACTTTGGACGTTTTGCTGAAAATGTCCAAATATCAAGTAATGAAAATGAACATTTTCATACTAGAAAAATGTCTATCTTTTTTCTTTGAAAATAACCATTTCCTAGATGTTGTTGTGCTTAGTGCGTCTGTCTTTTTGGACCATTAAAAAAAAGTCTAAATACAAAATGCACAAAATCAAGCCATCGGGACTTAGGAGGAGCCAGCTTCCTTGCAGACTGGCCACACAAGCATCCCAATTGAGCAGTGGGGCACCCTAGGAGGCACTGCAGTGGACTTCACATAAAAGGTCCTAGGTACACATCTCATCATTACCTTCTTATATAGCATGGTATGGTGAGTCCTTCAAAACCCACCAAAAACCTACTGTACCCAACTATACACCACTACAATAGCCCTTATGGCTGCAGGTATCACCTTTATTTATTTATTTATTTACTTGTTACATTTGTATCCCACATTTTCCCACATATTTGCAGGCTCAATGTGGCTTACATACAGTGGTGGAAATAAGTATTTGATCCCTTGCTGATTTTGTAAGTTTGCCCACTGACAAAGACATGAGCAGCCCATAATTGAAGGGTAGGTTATTGGTAACAGTGAGAGATAGCACATCACAAATTAAATCCGGAAAATCACATTGTGGAAAGTATATGAATTTATTTGCATTCTGCAGAGGGAAATAAGTATTTGATCCCCCACCAACCAGTAAGAGATCTGGCCCCTACAGACCAGGTAGATGCTCCAAATCAACTCGTTACCTGCATGACAGACAGCTGTCGGCAATGGTCACCTGTATGAAAGACACCTGTCCACAGACTTAGTGAATCAGTCAGACTCTAACCTCTACAAAATGGCCAAGAGCAAGGAGCTGTCTAAGGATGTCAGGGACAAGATCATACACCTGCACAAGGCTGGAATGGGCTACAAAACCATCAGTAAGACGCTGGGCGAGAAGGAGACAACTGTTGGTGCCATAGTAAGAAAATGGAAGAAGTACAAAATGACTGTCAATCGACAAAGATCTGGGGCTCCACGCAAAATCTCACCTCGTGGGGTATCCTTGATCATGAGGAAGGTTAGAAATCAGCCTACAACTACAAGGGGGGAACTTGTCAATGATCTCAAGGCAGCTGGGACCACTGTCACCACGAAAACCATTGGTAACACATTACGACATAACGGATTGCAATCCTGCAGTGCCCGCAAGGTCCCCCTGCTCCGGAAGGCACATGTGACGGCCCGTCTGAAGTTTGCCAGTGAACACCTGGATGATGCCGAGAGTGATTGGGAGAAGGTGCTGTGGTCAGATGAGACAAAAATTGAGCTCTTTGGCATGAACTCAACTCGCCGTGTTTGGAGGAAGAGAAATGCTGCCTATGACCCAAAGAACACCATCCCCACTGTCAAGCATGGAGGTGGAAATGTTATGTTTTGGGGGTGTTTCTCTGCTAAGGGCACAGGACTACTTCACCGCATCAATGGGAGAATGGATGGGGCCATGTACCGTACAATTCTGAGTGACAACCTCCTTCCCTCCGCCAGGGCCTTAAAAATGGGTCGTGGCTGGGTCTTCCAGCACGACAATGACCCAAAACATACAGCCAAGGCAACAAAGGAGTGGCTCAGGAAGAAGCACATTAGGGTCATGGAGTGGCCTAGCCAGTCACCAGACCTTAATCCCATTGAAAACTTATGGAGGGAGCTGAAGCTGCGAGTTGCCAAGCGACAGCCCAGAACTCTTAATGATTTAGAGATGATCTGCAAAGAGGAGTGGACCAAAATTCCTCCTGACATGTGTGCAAACCTCATCATCAACTACAGAAGACGTCTGACCGCTGTGCTTGCCAACAAGGGTTTTGCCACCAAGTATTAGGTCTTGTTTGCCAGAGGGATTAAATACTTATTTCCCTCTGCAGAATGCAAATAAATTCATATACTTTCCACAATGTGATTTTCCGGATTTAATTTGTGATGTGCTATCTCTCACTGTTACCAATAACCTACCCTTCAATTATGGGCTGCTCATGTCTTTGTCAGTGGGCAAACTTACAAAATCAGCAAGGGATCAAATACTTATTTCCACCACTGTAATACCATGAAGGCATTCGCCAAATCCGGTAGGGGATAGGTACAAAATGTATTGGGATAGGGAAGATATGTTGTATTGGGATAGGGAAGATAAGATTCAATCAAGTTGGGTTGAGGTAAAAGAGTTCATTAATGTCCAATATAATCTTTAATAGTGAAGTGTTGCAGGGTTGAGTCATTTAAGTTGGGTCATTCGGATATGCCCTTCCGAATAGGTGAGTCTTTAATGACTTTCTGAATTTTAGGTACTCATAAGTTGTTTTCACCACTTGTGGCAATGCGTTCCACAGGCGCGTGCCTATGTAAGAGAAGTTGGACGCATGGGTTGTCTTGTATTTTAGTCCTTTGCAATTTGGGTAATGGAGATTCAGGTAAGACCGTGATGAACTGGTACTATTTCTAATTGGGAGATTGATTAGTTCAATCATGTAATCTGGGACTACTCCATAGATAATCTTATGGACCAAGGTGCAGATTTTGAAAGAGATGCGTTCTTTGATAGGAAGCCAGTGCAATTGTTCACGGAGTGGTGTGGTGTGGCACTATATGTGGGTACAGTAGGTTTTTTTTTTGGGGGGGGGGGGGTTGAGGACTGACACCTTCCACCACAAGTGCAATAGAGTGGATTATAGGCCTGGGTCAGCTTTTCCACAGTGCACTGCACCAGCCACTAGGCTATTCCAGGAACCTGCTTGGTTCTCTAATAGGACTGGCCATAACATCTGAAACCGTCATAGAGGTTGGTATGTACTGCTTAATTTACATCTTTCCTGGGTGGAAGGGGGTCAGTGACCCCTGAAGGTGTAAGGAGGTGTCATTCCTTTATTCCTGCAGTGGTCATCTGGTCATTTAGGGCACTTTTTTGGCATATTCATTAATAAAACTGGTCTAGACCAAAATGTCCAACTTATAGCCCTGGATGTTTTTGCTTTGTTCCATTATTTCAGAAAAACGTTCAAGTGTTAGGAACATCCAAATACCATGCTTAACATGTCCTGACATGCCCCCTTGTGATTTGAACACACTTCTGAAGGACTTCATAGAAAAACATCTAAAAATTGGTTTTGAAAATACCAATTTGGATGTTGTTATCAGAGAAACATCCAAATGCAGATTTATGCCACTTTGTGGATGTTTTTCTCTTTTGAAAATGAACCCTATAGTAATAGAAGATGATAGCAGAAAAACTTGTATGATCCATCTAGTCTGCCCAACAAGATAAATTCATAGCATAAGGCATGATGTAATACTGCATATGCATACTTGATCTTGATATGTCCTTGACAATTTCAGGGCACAGACTGTAGAATTGTGCCTAGCACTGGCTTTGCTTTCCACTTACTGATGTTGCCATCTAATCAACACTAAGATTAAGTACATAAGTACATAAGTATTGCCATACTGGGAAAGACCAAAGGTCCATCGAGCCCAGCATCCTGTTTCCCACAGTGGCCAATCCAGGTCACAAATACCCGGCAAGATCCCCAAAATGTACAAAACATTTTATACTGCTTATCCCAGAAATAGTGGATTTTCCCCAAGTCCATTTAATAACGGTCTATGGACTTTTCCTTTAGGAAGCCATCCAAACCTTTTTAAAACTCTGCTAAGCTAACCGCCTTTACCACATTCTCTGGTAAAGGCGGTTAGCTTGTTTGGTTCCATGTCTTTTGTACAGGATTTCTTTGTGTTTTTCCCATGCATTTTTGAATTCCATTACCGTTTTCATCTCCACCACCTTCCGTGGGATGGCATTGCAGGTATCTATCACCCTCTCTGTGAGAGGATGGTAGATGTGTATCTGCTGTTAGGTACGAGCTTTTACACCAGCTGTATGGCTGGTGTAAGTGGTCACACCTAAATATAAGTGTATATCCAGTTATGCAAGTATTCTGTAAAGGAAAGTATGCACCTATATTCCTTTATAGAATAGACTCCAATGGGCACCTAAATCTAAACACCCTTTTATAGAATTACCCTCCACGTGTTATGAGTATAGAATAGAAAGCAATGGAATGTTTTTAAATTGATTTTGTAATTGTGCTTTTATGATATCTTTTAGTTGTGTACGTAGTTACTGTGACATCATAGAGGTGATAATATAATTTAATGCAGGTTAATTGCCACAGTAAATAAATGCTTACCAGCTCATATTCAGTCAGCAGTGGTCAGTGTTTTTAAGTCCACCAATAGCTATTCTCCCATATATCCAATGCTGGGCCATGACAAGGCACCGGCATTGAATATCCGGTTTTAGGTTGGCTGCTAAAGCATTTGTGGATAAGTGCAATATCCAGCCCATGACCCCATAAGCTGAACTTCTTAAAGATGACTGCTATTTATGTGACCCCAATTTAGTGGTTATCTTATGAGGTCAAGGGCTGAATATCAGTACTTAACCACTTAATTGACAACTCCGCCCCCAGAACGCCCACAAGTTAGCTGGCTTCAGTGCAGGTGTTAACCATGAATAATCAATGGTGCTAACTGGTTAAGTGCTGTTGAATATCAGCCCGGTTAGTATATAAGGAAAAGGGTTTGTTCCATGGTAATCCCCTTTTTCCTCAAGGCAAACTGTAGTCTATTGACCCCACAGTGATCTAAATTTGCAGAATACAATGTAATTCATACAAAAAAATATTTCTGACGACACCACTGTTACAGACTCCAGCTTCTTATCTGCAATCTTTTTGTCTTTCACGCTATGATACATTCTGCATATTTTAAACTGTATCCTAAATCACTGGCTCTAATAAACATTGCTATAATTTGATTAATAGACCATTAATTGGTCTAAATGCTCAGGAATAAAAAAAGGATGTAAGTAATGAAATATATTCCACATGGAAGTTAGCAGGCTCTCTATCTAAGAGAAACATATTTCTTTCACTTGACCCTGAGTAATTAAGAATAGAGAGGGTTGATTTAATTAAATACATATTTGACTTAATATTCAGCAATGGCAGTTTTTAAAAATACAGTACCATGTAAATTCAGCACTAAGCTTGTTTGGTTCCATGCCTTTTGTAAAGGATTTCTTTGTGTTTTTCCCATGCATTTTTGAATTCCATTACTGTTTTCATCTCCACCACCTTCCGTGGGATGGCATTCCAGGTATCTATCACCCTCTCTGTGAGAGGATGGTAGATGTGTATCTGCTGTTAGGTACGAGCTTTTACACCAGCTGTATGGCTGGTGTAAGTGGTCACACCTAAATATAAGTGTATATCCAGTTATGCAAGTATTCTACAAAGGAAAGTATGCACCTACATTCCTTTACAGAATAGACTCTAATGGGCACCTAAATCTAAAGCACGCTTTTATAGAATTACCCTCCACGTGTTATGAGTATAGAATAGAAAGCAATGGAATGTTTTTAAATTGATTTTTTAATTATGCTTTTATGATATCTTTTAGTTGTGTACGTAGTTACTGTGACATCATAGAGGTGATAATATAATTTAATGCAGGTTAATTGCCACAGTAAATAAATGCTTACCAGCTCATATTCAGTCAGCAGCGGTCAGTGTTTTTAAGGCCACCAACGGCTAGTTAGTGGCTAGGCAGGGGGAACGTTGAATGGAATGTTAGTGCTCTGTGGTCCAACCCTGGCCCTGGTCTCCTTCAATTTCCTAGGGACTGGTCAATTCCACTGCAAGGACTGGAAGTTACAGCACTTTCCTCAGTATATCAGACCAGGGAACCCTGATTAATAGGCTGTATGTTGTAGTTTCAGATTTGGAAGTGCGCAGAGAAACATTGATCTTTGCTGTTTTTCAAAATAAACTGACTTGCTCATTTTTCAAGAAGCATATTATTTTATACATAGCTCTTTCTTTGAAATGAGTTTTTTTTTGTCTCCACATACAGTTGATATGAGGAAGAGAATGCAAGCTGAGTGGTTCGTTTCTCATGTTAGTGAACAAAAGATAAGAAGTAAATGTTTTTGCTACTCATGTCTTTTTTAGGTTCCTTCCTGCGGTGAAGGGAAAATGACAATGTGTGAAAGGCCGAAATGGTAATTAGAGGAATCAAGACAGCATGAGAGGCAAAGAAGCTGCAAGCACACACAAGAAAGAGAAGAACCACATAGGCCACAGGAGGCATGGCGTGTTAACTAGGAGGGACAGTTTTTGTAGGAGTTGTGTTATTATTTGGAGAAGAAAAGGAGAATGCAGTGAGTGTAGCACTTTACATTTTGTGAAGATGACATGCCGGTTCATAGAATGTTTTCAGCAGTTGCATATTTTAAATATTCATGCTAGCCTGTTATGTCCCTAACTGTAAAGGTAATGGCTGAACGAGGAAGGTCTGAGGGGAAAGATGGAATACAGTGGCTTCTATTTAAAGTTATATTTTCAGAGATTCTTTTTGTGCTTGTGTTTTTATCCAGAGAACAGTGTTTTAAGCGGTTAGTCCCATTTGTATGACTTATAGTGCATGATTTATAGACGATGATGCACTTTATTGTACCAACATCTAATTTGTGAGCTTTTAGATCAGATGTCCTTTCTTTATATATCAGACTCCCCTTTCTCTGTTAGGTCAAAAAGGCTCTTAGCATTCTGTACCTGTCATTCTTATCCTTGGCATCTGCTCTTTTGAAACATTTTTTGGGGAAATATTTTATTAGTTGTTTTTTATCAAACATATAAAAGGCAAGTGACCGTACTCACTTGCAAATGCGCAGTAGAGACTTCCCTCTCTGTCCCGCCCCCGCGTCAAGACGTGATGATGGGGCGAGGGGGGCAGGACAGAGAGGGAAACTGCGCGGAAGGGGAGGGAGGGAACCGCTGATGTCGCTACCGCTCCCCCCCCAAGGTAGCCGCTACCGCCCCCCCCGGAGTCGCCACCCCCCCTTCACCCGGCCCGGGCCCTCTCTTCGTTATTCAACTTACAGCAGCGCCGAAACAGCAGCAAGCAGCTCAGCTTCAGCTCCCGTCGGCCTTCCTTCCCTGCCTGTGCCCCGCCCTCGCCGACGTGACGTCACACGAGGGCGAGGCACAGGCAGTGAAGGAAGGCCAACGGGAGCTGCAGCTTGCTGCTGTTTTGGCGCTGCTGTAAGTTGAATAACGAAGAGAGGGGCCGGGTGGGGGGGGGGGGGCGGTAGCGGCTACCTTGGGGGGGGGAGGGGACATGGGAGGTCTCAGAAGGAGGGGGGGCCTTGGAGCTAGGAGGGCTGGACTGAAGGGGGCCTTCCAGCTGGCTGGGAAGAAGGCACGGGGGGGGGGGGGGCAAGGGGCCTTGGAACTGGGAGGGAGGGAGGGAATGGGGCCCCTTACAGTTGTGAGGGAGAGCAGGGGGCCTTGGAACTGGGAGGGAGGGAAGGGGGCCTTGGGAGCTGGGGGGGAGGGCCTGGGGCCTTGGAACTGGGAGGGAGGGCGGGCAGGGGGCCTTGCAGCTGGGAAGGGGGGAGGACTGGAGCCTTGGAGCTGGGATGGAGGGACAGAGGGGGCCTTGCAGCTGGCAGGGAAGGAGGATGGCAGGGGGCCTTGCAGCTGCAACGGGAGGGGGGCCTTGGGGAAAAAAACATTCCAATACGCGCCCGTTTTAACGGGCTTAACGGCTAGTAAATATATATTGGAAAGGATGTGGACTGTATTAATTGATTTTATGTTTGCAGTGTTCTATATAATTTTATATTTATTAATTTTCTCAAAAATTAAAAGAGCACAAGAAAACATAGGTCAAAATATAAATCAAGCCACAAAAAATATCAAGTAAAAAAATAACAAGAAACCTTTAAAAATAGGGCTTTAATGAAGAAAATAAAGGGAGAAGAGTAAAACAAATTAAAAGTAATTTAACAAAGAAAATAGAGTAACAATGCACTCAAAAACCCGATATATCACTATTTTACTCTTACTCATAACCCTCAATTTCCAGAGGAAATTGGAATATTAACTGCCACATTCTGAGATTGATGAGTGTCTCCTACCATACACTACTCAATTCTATCAACTGTAAAGGATTCCAAAAAATATTCTTTCCCCAGATATTTAATAAGGCTTTTTCTTGGGAATTTCAACAATAACAACAAACTTACCTGGAGGAAATGTTCTGGGTCTCAGTTTAAGGAATTGTCTCCAAACTTCTTGAGTTCTGGAGGAGACATCAGGAAAAGCCTTTATTAGAAAGCTATGAAAAGGCATAACCCAGTGGCATAGCCAGACCTGACATTTTGGGTGGGCCCAGAGCTAATATGGGTGGGCACTATGTATATAAGTATGAGCAGTGTTTCCTGGGATACAACAAAATAATGCCTTCCCTTCTCTACCTTACCCCCCCCCCCCATCTATCCCTGTAGCCTGGTATTAGCCCTTCCTTTCTCCACCACCCATCCCATAGCTAGGCATCAGCCCTTCCCTTCCCCACCATCCATCCCATAGCTAGGTATCAACCCTGTCCTACCCCTTACATATCCCCATTAAATAGAAGACTTTTTTTTTTTAATGTCCTGGGCACTGCAGAGCCCACCTCCTCCCAGAAAACTGCATACACTTTTTTTTTTATTTTAACCTGGACACTGCAGAGACCATCCCCACCCAAAAACCCAACAGCATGAGAAATAGACAACCTTTTAAAAATTTTAACCTGGGCAATATTACAATTTATTGTTTGTGGGCTTCTGGGTAGGGGTGGGTTCTTCACTGCCTAGGGCAAAAAAAGGCATATTTAATGATTACATATACCTTTTTTTGGCCTAGGTAGTGAGGAGCTCACTCCAACCCAGAAGTCCATCACCAGCCAGCATTTTGATTACACTCTGTACACGTTAAAAAATAAAATAAAATAAATATTTATTTTACCTGGGCAGCTGCTTGCGCATGGTGGCAGATGGTGTAGAGCACGGTGCTGGCTCCTGTGCCTGTTGTATGGGGCTGCAGGAAAGTGCTGCTGGGGGGGGGGGGGGGGAGGAAACTGATGAGGCTGATCGCATCCAGCGAAGGCACCCACAACCCAGCACACTGCGGAGGAGCCATGCCCGTGACACAGCCGACAGCCAGAAGCTGAAAGCCTTTCCCATGCGGCACAGCGGCTGCAGCACCATCATGCACATGCGGGGAGCAAGCAGCAAAGCAGGAGCAAGCAAAGTTTGGCAAACTTTGGGAGTCAGGAGTTAGCAAGAAAGTAGCAGTAGCGGCGCGGGCATGCTGCAGCGCTTAATCATGATGAGACTTGCACATTTGGACCCGACCCACGGCGTACTGCACAAAAACGAAACAAAATTAAAACATTTAGACAGGCAGGTAGGAGGAGGACTGGGACAGCTGCTGGCTGCCTAAAAGCAGGTGGGAGGTGGCTGAGGCTGAACAGTGGCAGAAAGTCTTTTGTGCACTTTGGCGCCTAACTGGTTGGGTGGGCCTGAGCCCATCCAGGCCCACCCATAGCTACACCCCTGGCATAACCCATTCCCGAAAAAAAACCTATCAAAACTAAATCCCTCTCACACAGTGCCATAAATGTAGCCACCAAAGTACCTCAATAGGTAGTCTCTTATATTGATGTCTCCAGAAGGATTACTGTGATAAGTGTGTAGGACACCACTGGTTCCCCTTAAGCATACTTTCTCACAGGGCTATATTAAAAGGCCCAGCTCTAGAGGGCTCAGCAGGGAAGGCATGGTTCAGCCAAGGGTGACAAAAGTCCAGAGCAAAGAAAAATGGAGATCCAGAGTAGAAAGCAGACCATCCGACTATGTCTACAAAACTTATGTTTGAGGAACCAGAGAGCTAGCAGAGAGGTAAGAAAAGTCTTTTATCTTGCAACTCTGTGCATACTTTGGTTCTTTTATTGTCTGGTGGGAACAAGACCTTTTTGGGGAAATTCTGTAAATCAGCACCTCAGTCTAGGCACCCCTTTATGTCTTAACTTTGAGAGGACCGCCATAACAGTAGACTACATCCAGCACATGTCCACTATCCAATTCTCTGGTCACCCAGTCAAAGATATTGATCAGATTTGTTTGGTATGATTTTTTTTTTGGTCAAACCATGCTGCCTAGGATCTTTAACCCTTTGGATTCCAGGAAACGTTCTCTCCCATCCTTGAGTAGTGCCTCCATTACTTTTCCAATCACTGAAGTAGGGCTTATTGGCCTATAGTTTCCCACTTCTTCTCTGTCTCTACTTGTATTACTTGTATTAGGCAGCTCCAGAATAGCCAAATATGAGAATGACACCAGGAGTTGCTGGATGAATACAAAGCCCAGCAGGAGCCATAGAGGGATATAATCGAACGCGAACGCCCATCTCCATGGACGTCTATCTCCGAGGACGGGTCCGCGAAAGGGCGGGCCAGACCGTATTTTTGAAAAAGATGGGCGTCCATCTTTTGTTTCGATAATACGGTTGGTGCCGGGCAAATGCATCGGATTTGGGTGGATTTGAGCTGGGCGGTATTGGTTTTCAGCGATAATGGAAACCGAAGGCGCCCAGCTCAAAAACAAACAAATCCAAGGCATTTGGTCATGGGAGGGGCCAGGATTTGTAGTGCACTGGTCCCCCTCACATGCCAGGACACCAACCGGGCACCCTAGGGGGCACTTGTAACAATTAAAAAAAATTGAAATACCTCCCAAGTCTATAGCTCCCTTACCTTGGGTGCTGAGCCCCCCAAATCCCCCCAAAACCCACTCCCCAGAACTCTACACCATTGCCATAGCACTTATGGCTGAAGGGGGGCACCTAGATGTGGGTACAGTGAGTTTTGGGGGTGGTTTGGAGGGCTCCCATTTACCAGCTCAAGTGTAACAAGTAGGGGGGGATGGGCCTGGGTCCACCTGCCTGAAGTCCACTGCACCCACTAACAACTGCTCCAGGGAGTTGCATACTGCTGTGATGGAGCTGGGTATGACATTTGAGGCTGGCATACAGGCTGGCAAAAAAAGTTTTTAAAGTTCTTTTTTTTTGGTGGGAGAGGGTTAGTGACCACTGGGGGAGTCAGAGGAGGTCATCTGGGCAGTTGGGGCACTTTTTGGGGAATTGTTCATGAAAAAAAAGGGTCCAGAAAAAGTGACCCAAATTCTCGCTTCTGGCGCCCTTCTTTTTTCCATTTAATGGCCGAGCGCGCCCATCTCTCCTTGAATTACTACCCTTGAACCTTCCCTTCCTCTACCCAACTCTCACTTTCTAATTCCCTACCTCCTCCCTTCTTGTCCTCTCACAATCCCTCCCTGATTATTAGAAATAATGGACCGCCTATGCATGGTCCAACTGTAAAAAGTGAAAAGCTGTTACAGTTGGATAGACAGTGTCTTAAAAGGTACTTATTTGACAGTTTTTAATTTATTTGAAAGCATCCCATATGTATATATAAATATGAAATCAAAACTGACTATCACTAAAAGAGCTTCAAAAATTATTGTAGCTGGTGGAAACAGCACTAATAAAGGATGTATTTTGTGCTCATATTTCTACACTGTTCTATACAATACAGTAATACATGGCCACATTTCAGTGAGTATATCCTGTTTACTGATGGGTTCATCTTAATTTGTTGTAACCTGCCTTGGGAAGCCTGGAGTTATAAAAATTGGAAGTAAAATTAAACTCTCCTTTCATTGGGGCACATGGGATCACATGTTCACCTCATCTCTTTTGTACAAATGGATTATTCTGTTTTGAGCATGTTTTAGGGACAAGTGGTTTTCATAAGACAAAATAATAAAAATAAATATTTTCTTTCATGCAGATCTCTCATTTGTTTAAACTTAACTAAACGGGCTATAAGCCCCTAATGCGGGCCATTGGTTTTCTTATATTTTGTCCTTGTGATGACGTATACTGTGCCAAATCTGGAAATACAGTGAGACAGAATAATAGAATTCAATAACATCCAAAATGTATTAATTAACATTATAATTGTGTTCACATTTGGGTAATGACTGAGAAAATGCTGTTGAAAACTGACTTGAAGAAGAAATAAATGTGTATCACAGAACTGGAAAATGTTGGCACATTTAGACTGACTCTGGACTTCTGCATGAAGGTAGCTCTACCCTCATTTTTTAATATCTTTCATTTAAATAGTAGTGATAAACAATATTAAGTGCATTTTCATAATAAACCACTGCATTCCACAAAACAAAACAAGTTCCCACAAACCATCTTTATCTTTTGATCTAGGCACAGGAAAAAAAAAGATTTTAAATGCTCCCAGGTTTCAACCTAATTCATGTTTAATGTGGGATATAACTGCCATAAATAAGTAAGTAAATTATTAAATAGATTGAAACTCTGAATGTTGAGCACCTGATTCTTATAACATGATGTCTGTTTGAGCTGCCCTTTACCAGTTGAAAAAAAAAAATCTCTGCACAAATATAACACATGCTAGGGTGTCCCTATAACCAGCTCCTCCAAATGGCACACTTATTATAGTTTATAACAATGTATAACTCTACCTATGAAAAGTTATTCTGTTATTATACTTCTTCTGTGTACATCCATATGCTGCACAAGCTGGCATGTTTGAAAATATAAGTGAGATTAAATAAAAATGCTACCAACAATAAAGAACAACAACATGGATGCAACAGCTCATAGGTTTGTTTGCTTTGAGTGTATGCAGACCGACAGCTGCGCAGGGAAGGAGAAACATAGATTATCCTTAAGTGACTTCAATTTTTTGATGTCATGCCATCTCTTGTTCTCAAACCTCCTTGGCAAGCCCACCCCCAGGGACTAAGCATTGCAGGCAGAAGTCAGTTCCTGAAGTGATGTCAGCAGCAGTCCTGCTGTCTGATTGGGCACAGGAGTTGAGAGCAGGGACTGGGGAAGTGCAGCTGGGTATGCCCCACCCCCTGCCAGTTGAAATCACATTGGGGACTGAAGCAACTTTAAACTCTGAGGGGGGGGGGGGGGGTCGGGGTCATCCTATACTAAAGTTTAGCTTGGGTTATCTGCAGCAGGGCCCATAGGAATAAAATGGGCCCTGCTGCAGATAACTCAACCTAAGTTTTAGTAAAAGATCCCCTGAGTTTGGAGAGAGCAGACGATGAGAGCCAGTGCAGCAGTTTTAATGTTAAAAAAAACATGTGCAGCATGACTGCGGTTGAGCAGGTGAGGGGAGTGTTTTCATGGTAGTCACACTTAAGCTCATTTGGCAGAAGCTTTGTTGGAAATGCTCACAAAAGCTGAGTCCATGTTGTCTTACTTGACAATGGGGCCAACATAAATAAAAGCTCTGAAAGACACTGGAGTCAGTGGACTCAGTTGTTTTGCTCATACACTCCAATTATGTATTCATGATTCCTTGTTCTCAGAGACTTCTGTCAAATCATTAAGTCACATATCCAGAAAACTGGTTGGACACATTAAATATTCTTCCAGTGCCACATCTCATCAATATGCCATTCAGCTGGAATTGGATCTGCCTCAGCATTAGTTGCTAGCTGATGTGGCTAGATGGAATTCAACATTTTATATGTTGGAACGTTTGCTTGAATAAAGAAGGGCTGTACTACTTTTCACTCCTGAAGCGGATGATATCAAGGATCTAAATGTGCAGCAGTGGTCATTGATGAATAGTATGATATTTCTGTTGAAGCCATTCGAACAACTACCTCGCAAAATAAGCAAGTTGTCATTTTGCCTGCTGTAAGGTCTTTGTTCCTATACTGGAATAACTTGTCTAATGGTCAGGGCTTTTTTTGAGGGGGTTACTTGGGGGTACTGAGTACCGGCACCTTGTCCATTGTCCACTAAAATTGACCCATGGTCCCCAAATTTTAATGAAAGAGCTCAGGCTCTACACACCAATTCTGCCTTGTCATAGATTCTGTGACTGGTTGCAGGGGGCCTGGCTATTGTGGGGTGGGTCCCTCAGTGATCACCCCACCCCTGAAGGGTGGCCTGGCATTTGAGTACCAGCACCTTTTTTGCTAGAAAAAACGCACTGCTAATGATGGAATAAAAAAAATCCTGTCAGATAAAGTGAAATATGTGAATGATCACTTTTCACTTCTTTTTGAAGATGACTTTTTTATTGTTGCTACATGCATTGAGCCAAGGTTTAAATTACAGACAGTATGATGACCTGAAACAAACAGAGGCAACATTTGAAAATTTTCTCATCTGCTCACAAATTTTTCATGGAATATTCTTCCAAATCACCACATGTGTCAGATAAGCAGGACAACCAGGATTTGTCTGAAGACAAAGTTGCTGAACCTCCCAGTGTTCTGCCCCCATTTGAATGGAGGCAGGAATTGTGTCATGTTCTTAAATGACAAATCCCTGCAATCTTGTAGTTCCCCTGTAATAGGCTCTTTCAGAGCACATGTTCAGCTCCCTGTGACTTATGGGACTCATTCTATTGGTTTGCCTTGTTCTCTGTGCATGCTGAGCTAGTTATGGCCCCCCCCCCCCCCCCCCATATTTCTCTCACCCTTGGGTCTGAAAGAGTTAGTCTACAGCATATTTCCTCTGTGAACTGAAACTGCCTATGCTGTATGATCCCCTTCAAGCTACTGTTACGTTACCAAGATTTTATCAGTGTGTGTGGAAGTATAAACAGCATTACTATTCAGCATGTTGCTGCCATTCTCCCAGCCTCTTTTGCATGGAGAGAGAGAGGGCTGCTGGAGAACAGACACCTAGTTTGCAAGGCAAAAACTCTTGTCCAGCACATCTGAACTGTAAGTTATTTTTCCTTGTTTGATTACTGCATTAAAGAAGATTTTGGTTCAAGAGTTTTGAGTCTTTTCATAATGATATTATATACTCTGGTTTAAACTGCATGCCAATCACCCTAGTTAGAGGGCAGAACACCCAGCAAAAAAAAAAAAAAAAGTTTCTTCTGCCGATTTTGACTTCTGGGATGCATGGGGTTGCTCTAATTCTCAAATTTGCTATGGTGGCACAAGTTCAAAATCTTCTGAGGTTGAAACTTAAATCAGCAAATTCCTTGCAGAACCCTGCTTACCAAGAACCGTAGAGCCAATTCTGTGGTGGAAACAACTTGAACACATCTACCCAAATTTGTGCTAAACGCTTTTTGGTCATTCCTCCAACCAGTGTACTGAGTGAAAGGCTCTTCAATAATGTTGGGACCACTTTTTCTGAAAGAAGAACTTGACTGGCGCTGGTGCTAAACAATGAGGAACTGTCCCCTTGCCCATGAATAACATCTTTGTGCCCCGAAGACCCCTAACAACTTCCCCCACTCCAAAATTGACCCCCTATGTTCTTCTCCTGGGCCTCAAAGTCCTCTCCAAATTATTCTCCTTACACCAAAGATCCTCCAATGACATCCCCTCCACCTTGAAATTCCCCCAATAACACCCTCCACCCTCCCTTAGGCCCCTAAAAGGCCTGCATTCGTCATCTCTGGTGTTTATGGGTTTGAGGCAGGCGTAATCCCTACTCACTGTTGCTCCTTCCCGTGGCAGCTTTAAAATGTTGCTGGTGACCCCTAGCAGTAGTCTTGTGGTATAAGATAACTGGGAACTCTGTCCTAGCTCCACCCATTGACTGGCCTGCCACTATCCATATAATACCGTGGTAGTCTATAAGGATATTCAACAGCCTGGCTGGGTAACTGCAAGTGAATATTGATCCCACTCTGTCTCTAGATTGCCTGTGCACAGATTGTGTAAAAGTACTTGTTCTCATCTCACTACATGACTTTTGGAAACTGCGCTTAATATGTAGAGGGTGAAAGGAAAAAAAAGGGAACCCATGCATTTTACCTCATGAGTTATTGTACATCTATTTAAGTCAAATATTCAGTACATGTGCAGACATGTATTGAAAGCAAGGGAATGACAATTCACGTTACCACACCCTAATGTTGCTGCCACATACCTTGTGAAATACAAGACTCAAAAATTGGAGTGAAACGTAACGGTTGTCCAGCATAAATTTAGCAAAATCATATGTGACCTTTTAAAATTAGTAACAAAGTAAATGACAAGGGTATTATCAGTCACAGAATTTGTTCAAAATATCCTCCCGAGCAGACACACAAGCGCTAAGACACGTATGCTACTGTCATTTCAGAATTGATCACAGGTTGATCAGGTTCTTCCCATGCAGTCACTATTCTTTTGACGTTCTGTTGTACAAGTTTCATCAGTCTTTTTCAGAAGCTTAATTGAACGTCCAATGTTCAATTGTTTGTTGGAAATTGAACAATAATTCATTTTACACTGTAATGCTTAGTTTGTTGAACTCTATGGGGTCCTTTTACTAAGCTGTGGTAATCACTAACATGTGCTTACTCAGGCGACCCATGGTAGTTTTTGGATCAGCACGTGCTTCTCACGAGCTTAAAAATAGAAAATAATTTTATAATTTTTAGTGCTGGGGTGTGTTTAGGGACAGAAAGTTGGCGTACCCAGTGCTAATCAGTTAGCACAGCTGTATCATTGCGTACTACCAATTAGCTCATGGGTTGTGTGTAAGCCCTTACTGCCTAGTAAGTAGGTGGCGGTAAGGGTTCACATGCTGGTGGCCATGTTCAAATTTGGAATTTCTACTTATAATATAAATCAGCTCCCACTATCTCCTCCTTCTATCAGTCCAGTTCAAACAGTCATTAAACAGTATATTTATCTTGGCGACCTCAGCTGTGCACATTACCAATTTTACTGAATGGCAATGAGTTCTGCACACCTTTCTTCATTGGTTCACACTATTAGTGCATTTATGTTTTATCATTATTATTAACGTTTAATCAGATGGGTGACGTCAGGCTGATTAGAATAGAAAATGTGGTTAGAAAGACACCGCCTCCGCCATCTTTGTAAGGGAATGACCCTTTAATTTGGAAGCAGAGCTGGCGCTAAGCAGCAAAGGGTAAGCAAGAGGGGATGTATATAATGGTGGGGTGGTATGAGAAATTAACTGTATATCTCTGTCACCATATCATTGAAGTTAATCTCTACGTATTTTTCGTAGGGGGTAGTCTTTGAAACAGCCCTGACAAGGGCGAAACATGCATGTCGGACAGTAACATCAACCCCTGGGTCCGATACATCTATACATCTGTATTATAAGAGGATATTATCTGAGGTCCCACAGTGAATATACAGCTAAGGTAGCCAGTGTGATTGTTTTACAAATTTGGAATTTAGCATGTGGCTATTAATGGGGGGAAATAGAAAATGCAACCATTTTACTGCTGTGCTAAAAGTTGCCTCAGTGAGCGGGAAACCCACACACTAGTGATACCGTAGGCCACTTTTTAGCACAGCATAGTAAAAGGACTCCTATATTCTTTAGTATACACCATTTTTACAGTTAATATACTATGCAAAAGTGACTTCACATTGATATCACTTTTACATGGTAGAAAAAATAAGAAAGTGGCAAATTCTGGCGGTCAATTATGCAGTGTTGCTTGATGTTTATGTTGATACAAATTATCCAAATTTGCTTAAATTACACTGTTAAACAAAATCTGGGGGTTCCCTTTATTCCATCACTGTGTGTATATGTGTGTTTATATATACACACAAAATAAGTTTAAAAATGTAAAAGTATGTTGTCAAATTATGTGTTTTCACAGGATTGTGCTGGGGTGATTTATGTTTTAGAGTCTAATTATCACAATCTTAGGGTGGTACCTTGGGGCCTGAAAGTTAATTGTGTGTATGTGTACATCCCAACTCTGTCTCTAGCTTGCCTGTGCATAGATTGTGTAAAAGTACTTGTGCTCATCTCAATACATGACTGTGTGAGTGTGTGTGGGGTGGGAGTAGGGTTTGCAAATTGGAGGATTTGCCTAGGGTGTTTATTACATTTGTATTGGTGCTGTACCCCCAAATGTCTGTTCTATTTGGTGCACATCATTATCTTATCAATGATTATAAATTTTGATGATAAGGAATATAAAATATATTAGCACAACAGCAGCCTCAGTACTCACACCTTTGTAGAAGCTGAGCTATAATCCTCCTGCCCTCTCCCACCTCCCCAAATGCTCTAGAACTGGCTGTGTTTGTTTCACATTTCTATAAGCTTTCATGGAAATTACTTAGATGACTATCTTATCAAAATTTTCCTGGAGAACTCATATTTTCTACAAACTGCTCCATGGGGAATAATCTTGTAAGCCTTTTATTTTGTATGCTTTACTTGAAAACATTTTTCCATTTGGTAATCTGCCATACTAATTCACTTATTCAGATTTAGAAAGTTTAAACCTCTACCTATTAACAATAGTTGGTTTACTTTACAGAAATCACAAAAGAAACAGTCACCAGATTTTTTTTTTTTTAATTTCAATGGAGCAGGCTTTACGTAAGAACAGTGTCCTGGAATTTCTGAAATGTTAAGGATGGTGGTGAGGTCACTGCACGCACCACTAGCACCATGCTGTGGGAGGCAGACAAGGTGAGCCTGGCAGATCCGGGCACGTGCCATGAGGTTAGTGATTGCTGTAATCATTTAAAGATGACACTGCTGTAATTACTGCAACCCAGTAACTTATCTCGTAATTTGCTCTGCCCTTTCATTAAGGCAGAAGACAGTGACCAAAGTTCAAAAAGATATAATTGCTGAGCCTGCATTTCTATGCAACAAGATTAAACTTTTGTTTTGTTTTGCTTAAGCACAAAGGCATTTTCAAGAGCTGAAGAAAGGGATTAATTTTTTTTTTTTTTTTTTTTGCTATTGTGTCTAGATCTGGAAGGCTTTTTTTTTCTCCTTTGTTTCTGAAGTGGCTTGTATAAAAACTCTATAACATATAAAACCATTACATAAAGACATTCATTGCTAACAATATATTTTCAAACTCAGCTCTCGAACTGCACAACTATCACATTTTTAGAGAATCAAACCTCTTTTTGTATGCCCTTTTTATGATTTGACACCCCCCTCCGTTCTCTCTTCTGCACTCATTCACCCTTTCACATTCCTATTCTGAGCAGCCCAAGGGTATGTGACACCCTAGGTGAACCTTCAGCCATGCCTCCCCCCCATCCACTTGGGTAGCTCAAGCTCCTATTCACCCTATAATCCAGCATCTCCCCTTCCCTACCCCCTCCATGCCTAGCATCTCATCCCTCCTCCTCCTCAGGTATAGCATCTCATCTCTCCTTCTCTACCCACTCCCAGTCTAACATCTCATCTTTCGTTCCCTACCCACCTCCCTCACCATGTTCAGCATCATCTCCCTCTTCCCTTCCCTCTGCCACCATTGCTACCCTACCTCCACCAGCCCTGAGACTCTAGTAAAATAAAAGCCCGGTTCTAGCATGGCATTATAGCTTATGTGATATGGGGGTGGGGGGGGGGGGGAGGGGACTTACAGCACAGACTTACAATCAAGCACTGGTGAATCCGTTCCCCCTGACATAAACTTCCCATTGGAAGCACCAGAGCTGGGCTGGTGCACCACAAATCATCCACCTCTACTTCTCTTTTTTCCTCCACTTCTGTACCACACCCCAGTAAATGTTTCAGCAGTGGTTCATTTTTTATTTTATGTCTCCTTCCTCTCCATCAGTCTGAGTTTCTAAATAGCTGATATTTCTCCTCAGTTCCTCAAGAATCCATGACTGTGCTACATTCCTTTCCCATGAATTGCGCAAGTGTTTTAAAGGAGAAAGGAAGGAAGAGAAAGGAGCGGGAGAAAGAGCTTAATGTGAAGTCATAGTTCTTGCAATCAAAGCACTGTAGTTACATTAATTTTGGCAATTAAGCTATTATCTTAACGTGAACAGTGACCCAAGGTACACCTTGAGCTATTTCAATTCTAACCTTTGTAAGCAAGCATTCTCAAACTTTTGCATGCGATTGCACAGTTTAGATAATGGCAGTATCCACTAAAATGTATTAAACAGACCTGTGTTAGCTGAGCCAGCCATGATCTGTTATTATCATCATGCACCAAGAAAGAAAACAGTTGCAGTCTGATCTATTTAAATCTTTTTTTTGTCCTAAAATTCAACAGGTTTAGGCCAGCAACCTTTAACACTGGACAGTATTAGGACTCCACTCAGCAGCTATTGAGAGAACTTTTAATTTTATTATGCAGATACCATGTTGTGTTAATCATTCACTTAACAATGCAAAGGGTACATGGATGATACATTCAAAAAGGAAAAAGAAATCTACCAAAATAAATAAACAAATATCCCCAAATCCCTGAAGTTCTGAAAATAATGAAAGGCAGAAAGGAAAAGCCCATGGAATGGAACTAATAATGGGGGGAAAAAAAACCCACAAGGAAAAAATGGTCACATTAAGAGAGATTAATCACCTATGTAGCCATTTCACACTGATGACCCTCAGCCCACCCCTGATCTATTTGTTAAATTAAGCTAACACTGTTTACTATTCAGTAATACTCTTAATTGAGAGGATTCAAAGAAAACATAGTTGAAACTTTGATACCATAGGGGTCCTTTTACTAAGGTGAGCTAACAGATTTAGCGTGTGCTAAATTATAGGACACCCACAGGAATATAATGACATGTTATCATTTGGTGCATGTTAATCATTAGCCCGTGCTAAATCTGTTAGCGCACCTTAGCAAAAGGATTCCTCAGGTACTATGTAAGCCACATTGAGCCTGCAAATAGGTGGGAAAATGTGGGGTACAAATGTAACAAATAAATAAAAGTATACATTTACAAGGAAATTGACCATAAAGATATGATCTAAGGCCAATGTCTCAGCACTCATGTTTAGAAACTTCTCTTTTCTTTTCTGAGTCTAGCAAGACAGATCAGGAAAAATCTGTACCTTTTGACCCAAAAAGAAGAGCCAAACAATTCCTGAAGTACAGTCCCATCATGGATTCGCTGCCTTGTGAGAAAAAAAAAAAGAAACCAATAAGTAACTTTCTCACCAGCCTCATCTTGTGAACTATTCAGAATAGTTACTCTACACACTCTATAGTAATATCCTGTTCTTTTCCCAGGTGATGGAAAGGAATATATTTTCTCAGTAGGTGGCAGCCCCTCCGCTGGTCTCTTGAAAACCTCTTTCAAGTATCGTCAAAAAAGATTCAAAGGACAAGAAATAGAAGGTTTAGGATAGTAAAATTCAAAATCCATAAATTAAAGGATTTAAAGTTATTTTTCAGTTTTCTCAGCCTTTGATGAGCTATCAATTTATCTTAAACCAAACCAGCCTGGACAGCTTTGAGTTGTTCCAAAGTTTGCTCCAACTTTTCAATGTTCTAAGCCAAACTAACAGTATTCAAGTTCTGAATCTGCAATTTGGAACGAATATTTAAAGTCAAAGTCACTAGCAATGTAAAAACACTAATGCTGTTCTGCCATGATAATAGAATTCATGGGTAAGAGAATTTTACTAAAAGGACACTGTTTTTAACATGATCTGGAAAGTCGGGAAGCTGAGGGCGGGCAGGTGAGCCGGCCCTCAGAAAAAAGGTGCAGGCATGCCGTACCGGCACAAAAAAAGTACTGGTTATTCCAGACTATGACCAAATTATGGCCAAAACTGAAACTGGATATTCAATGCCGGTTGCTGGATATCCAGGTCAGTGCCGGTGGCAGCAGCTAACCGCACTGTCTGCCGCCAACTAACTATCATGGGAATAGCATCTCTAGACTGACAAAGGTCTTGGTATGTCCCCAGTATTATAACGGTACTATGTTACATTTTCCTGCTTCCAATCTTACTCAGTTATCTCACAACTTTGCATGTATTTCTGCTGGACTAGTGTACTTTGTAGAGTACCCTTGTTTGAACATTTATATAGGGAAGACTACAGGCATGTTGAAAACATGACTGAATAACAGTACATTAATAGGAAGCCACTGAGGCACCTTTAGAGGTTCAGTGTCTTAATATGAATCCCAGCTTTGAGGATTGTATTTTTGTGGACTTAATGCACTAACATTTCCACTTTGTGGCAATGATTTTGACAAGATTCAGGTTAAGTATGAATAGTGCTGGATTTAAAGATTGCATTCTGTTGAACCCGGTGGTTTGAATAAAGAATCAGACTGGACAGTGTTTTATAGAGATGGGCTTCCATGAGGATATGGCCAGACAATATTTTATACAAAGAGGCCAGCCTTAAACCTCCAGAGTTTTTTTGTTTGCCAGTGTCCCTTTAAAAATTTGGTAAGCGTTATCAAGCTGTTTGTCAGGTGACAGCTACTTCTGAATTTTCTTGGTGCTATGTAATTATACTTTCATTAAATAAATGGGAGATGTTCTGCCTCCATTTGCATGGAGGCAGGCTGTTTGTTGTATGTATATATTAGGCATTGTTTGTACCAGCTTACATTATCTTATAATTAGATGACACCGTGCCCTTGAACTATAAATCCCTGTAATCCTGTAGTTCCCCTGTAATAGGCTCTTTCAGAGCACGTCCAGCTTCCTGTGTCTTATGGGACTCTTTCTAATGGCTTGCCTTATTCTCTGTGCATGATGGGCAATTCACCCCCCCCCCCTTCTCTCTCCATTGGAGCTGTAAAAAGTTAGTTTGTAGCATATCTCTCGTGTGAACTGAAACTGCCTATATGATCCTTTTAAGATACTGTGATTCTATCAAGATTTCATGAATATAAAGTATAAACATCATTGCTATTCAGCATGTGACTGAAAATCTCCCGGCCTCTTTTGCTTGAGAGAGAGCTGATCGAAAACAGACTCCCAGTTTGCAAGGTAAAACTCTTATTCAGCACTTTGAACTATAAGTTATTTTTCTTTGTTTAATTACTGTATTAAAGAAGATTTTGGTTGAAGAGTTCTGAATCTTCTCACAGTGATGTTCTTTACTCTGGTTTAAACTGTTTGCCAATCTCCCAGTGAGAAGGCAGAACAGGAGACACCCTCATAAATTGTACAGAGGTATGTTTTCTAGGTCATGTGTGAAGCTAGAAGTAATCCTGTAGACAGGACCAGCACACTAGGGGATGCAATATCCTCTTGCACCGAGGATGTGTCTATAGGAACTACTGACCAGGAGGGAAGGGTTAGGATGGCTGTTGTAGTTGGTGATTCGATTATTAGGCATGTAGCTAGCTGGGTGGCTGATGGACATGAGGATCACCTGGTCACTAGCCTGCCTGGTGCGAAGGTGGCGGTCCTCACGCTTCACCTAGATAAGATTTTAGATAGTGCTGGGGAGGAGCTGGCTGTCTTGGTATATGTGGGTACCAAAGACATAGGAAAATGTGGGAGAGAGGTTCTGGAAGCCGAATTTATGCTCTTAGATAGAAAGCTAAAATCCAAAACCTCTAGGGTAGCATTTGGCGGTGCTATCCCTTCCACGCGCAGGGCCAAAGAGACAGGCATAGCTCCGGAGTCTCAATGCATGGATGAGGCGATGGTGCAGGGAGGAGGGTTTTAGATTTGTAAGGAACTGGGCAACATTCTGGGGAAGGGGAAGCCTATTCTGAAAGGTTGGGCTCCACCTTAACCAGGGTGGGACCAGGTTGCTGGAATCGGCATTTAAAAAGGAGATAGAACAGCTTTTAAACTAGAACCTGGGGGAAGGCCTACAGTCATTCAAAAATGCATGGTTCGGAACAAGTTATCCTTCAAAGATATTACTAAAACAGGGAAGATAGGGTATCTCGATAGCGAGGTTGCAAAAGAGACCATAGTAGATCAGGTGTACCTAAATAAAAATCAGATAAAAGATTGCAGCTTAACACTGTCATCTACTGAGCAAGATGTAAATAGGAACAACAAACATAGTTTGAAATGTCTATATGCAAATGCTAGAACCCTAAGAAATAAGATGGAAGAGTTAGAATATAGTGCACTAAATGAAAAATTAGATATAATAGGCACCTCTGAGACCTGGTGGAAGGAGGATAACCAGTGGGACACTGCCATACCAGGATACAAATATGTCTTAGTGACAGGGTGGATCGAATTGGTGGAGGGGTAGCATTGTATGTTAAGAAAGGCCTTGAATCAAATAGAATAAAAATTCTGCAAGAAACAAAACACATCTTGGAATCCCTATGGATTGAATTCCATGTATAAAGGAGAAAAGGATAGTGATAGGAGTGTCCTACCATCCACCTGGCCAAGATGAACAGACGGATGTAGAAATGTTATCAGAAATTAGGAAGGCTAACAAACTGGGCAACACAATAATAATGGGTGATTTCAATTACCACAATTTCAACTTTCTACAAACTACACAAGGTTGAGAGGAGGATATAGACTGTCACACATGAAAAAATGTGGAGAAAAAAGACCTCAGTATAACCGGCAACACTTCCTTCCAAAGGACACGCCTTATAATAGGGATGAGTGCCTCTTTAATCATAAGTCTCAAAAAAACTCCACATACAGTCTCTTCATGAACTCCTCTCCATCCACCTTCAACAACCTCATAGGTGGAGACACCACTAAATATGCAAATAGTAGCAATCAAAAGTTTTTTTACTTATCTTGGATGGTTAATCCACGATGAAAAGTCTTCCTCAATATCCAGCAGGTTCAGATTTCTATAATCATTTTTCTGAGTCCTGCATCCTCTCAATATCCCGACAGGACCATCCTGTTTCGGCCACAACTGGCTGCCTCAGGGGAAATAAATGAGGAAACAATCACATCCAAGAGTTGAGCTCGCCTCATGTCCTTCCTTAGGCTTTACAAAATTGAAATACCCCAATATTGACTGGGTAAATGTAATATCAGGGCATGCTAGGGAAGTAAAATTCCTTGACAAAATCAAGGACTGCTTTATGGAGCAGCTGGTACAGGAGCCAACAAGAGAAAGAAAAATTCTAGACCTAGTCCCTAGTGGAGCACATGATCTGGTGCAGGAGGTAATGGTGCTAGGGCTGCTTGATAACAGTGATCATAATATAATCAGATTTGATATCAGCTTTGGAGTAAATACACACAGGAAATCTAATACATTAGCATTTAACTTTCAAAAAGGAGACTATAACAAAATGAGAATGTTGAAAAAAAAAACTTAGAGGAGCAGCTATGAAGGTCAAAAATTTACATCAGGCATGGATGCTGTTCAAAAATACCATCCTGGAAGCCCAGGCCAAATATATTCTGTGTATTAAAAAAAGGAGGAAGGAAGACATGGATGTCCATAAAGTGACATAAATTCTCTTAGACGTCCTTCTCACAAAGATGTCCAAATCGGTATAATCGAAACCCGATTTTGGACGTCTTTGTCATTACTCCATGCAAGGACGTCCAAATCTCAAGGGGGCATATCGGAGGCGTGTTCGAGGCAGGACATGGGCGTTCCTAAGACTTGGATGTCTTTGAGCCATAATGGAAAAGAGCAAAGACGTCCATGACTAAAACTTGGATGTTTTCACCCGGACCTGTTTTTATTACGAATAAGGGACAAAAAAGTGCCTGAAATGACCAGATGACCACTGGAGGGAATCGGGGATGACCTCCTGTTACTCCCCCAGTGGCCACTAACCCCCTCCCACCCTCAAAAAACATGATTAAAAATATTACTTGCCAGCCTCAGATGTCATACTCAGGTCCATGACAGTGCATGCAGGTCCCTGGAGTAGTTTCGTAGTAGGTGCAGTGCACTTCAGAAAGGTGGACTGTAGGAGTATTTGCTGTGATCTCACCCACCCGGTGTGCACATGAGAGCACCTTTACAGCCAAAATGGACGCTGCAACCTTTCACCTATATGTCTGACTACCAACTGTGCAGAAGTCAGCATTTCAGCTTGTAATAGACTTACTGAAGCCTGCACCACCTCCAAGGTCACTCTGTATCGGGGGAGAATGCATGTCCCTGAGGGAGAGAGAGTGAGAGAGAGCTTACGAGATAAGATGGACAAAGGAAGCTTCATACAGATGCTGGGAGTACATGGTGGGATTATTTCTGATTGGCTCCCAGAAAACTGATTGGTCTGAGAAGCGGGAACAGAAGAAAGTTAGTTGCTGAAGAACCGAGAAGAAGAACAGAAGAACAGAAGAGGAGAACACTTGCATTTCTGCAAGCACCTGATTTACCTGAGAGACTTACTGATAATACCTGGCAAAGCTTTTCCCCAGGTTACAGCTGTCTACAGGATCTATACTGAGTCTGTATCATCTGTGGCTGATCAAGACAAGTACATCACCTGAGCTTGTGGGACCTCGCTGAGACATTCGGCTGAGGTATCGGAAGGAATCTGATCTGGTGACCGGGACGGTGAGATCATAGTTTACTTCCTTCAGGCTGGGTTAGATAATTAGTCTGTGCTCGGACCCATCAGATGCGTGACGTCAGGATTTATGATCTCTACTCGCTGTTAGCCTAGTATAAGATTTGTGTGGTAATCATTAGGATCTTGGTATTGTGTTTATCTGTCATTACAGATTAGCCAATAGGATAATCATAGTCATTCTCTATATTTTTGGTATCATTGTGCATGCAATCAGGAATTGCGGATGCTATAAGCTGATAAGAGTTTTCTATATTTTTGTATATAACGCTGTATAAATAAACTAATATATTCCATTGGTCTGTCCGTTATTTTCCATGCAGCTAAGGTTGGGCAGAGGCCACGCCCCCTAGACATAAGCGAGTACATAGGTAGGAATTGGCCTCTTACAAAATATATATATAACCACCTACAAATTGGGGCTCTCGTCCGGGACGGTTGGTGCAGGAATAGCAGAAGTTAAAACTTTTTCTGGGTCTTTTCAGAAAGCTGTTTTAACCCTCTGTTTCTCTTTGCACGAACTGCAGTTCCACCTAGCTGACGGCAGACCTTTGTTTATACAGCTGTGTTTTATTGCTGTAATTGGTTGACAGATTTATTACTCTGAGCTCCAAAAGAGGAAAAACGGTTTCTCTAACTCTCTGTAAGGAAGGAAAACAGGGTGTGTTTAGTCTTTAACATGGCGACCGGCACGGTTGGCACATTGCCTGAAATTCTCCTGAGTGAACAGGAGAAGGGTGTGCTGAAAATATTACTGCCACTCTCTCATAGTAAGACGAAACCAGCACCTCCTACAGTAGAGTCTGTACGTGCTTTATTTGGTAGCAGTTCACCGAATAGCTCAGAAGCATATGCTACGGTTTTAAATACAATTATAAAAGAGAAACAGCATTTGTCACAATGGATGCTTTGTGAACTGGGCGTGTCTCTTTTGGCAGTTAAAGACTCTTTGATGAATGAGATAAGAGAGGGATCTGTACCTCTAACAGATCGCATAGCGGATTTGCAGTTAGATTTGTCCCAGACTAGGGAAACTGTCCAGGAGCGAGACAGCGAGTTAGCTGCATTACGAGTTGATTTAGAGACTGCCAAATCTGCTTTAGCAGGGACCAATGTAAGCCCCGCCCCACCTAATTCTTCTGAAGAGATTTGTACGGAGTGCCAGACACTGTATGATAAGTGTAAAACTTTGCAGGGTGACCTAACTGATTGTGAAGCACTTAATTACACATTAAAGCAAGAAATTGCCCAGTACCTCGTGTCTTTTGATTCGTTGCAAGAGAAATTTTCTCGTTTGACTGATGCATTACACAACCAGATTAGGGAAACAGATAAGTTGCAGACATTAAATCGGGAGCTAAAACAGGTCTCAGAAGGTGTTCAGAGTGAGTTGCGCAGGGAGCTAGTGACCACTCAAGAAGAATCTGTGTCTGTGTTTCAAGATTGGCACGCCGCCAAGCTAGAGTTGGCGGAGTTAAAAGAGAAGCAGGAGACAGTCTCACTGCAATTACAATGTACAGTGAAGGACAGAGATTCATTGTCTAAAGCATTAGATGAGTGCACTGTAAAGATTTCCACAATGCAGCAAGAGCTTACGCACATGGCGCAGGAAGAAGTACCGTATACCTTAGAGTTCCCCGACAGTTTTGCTGCGGGTCACCCAAGCCCAGCTCCCGAAATGAACCGTTACGTGAGCCGGGAGGGACCCGAGTTAAACACACCCATTGGGGGCATGGCTTCGGCTCTTTCCCGCCCCTCTGTACAATCCAGCCCCATAGTGGCTGGTGACCTAAGCAGCAGACCCGAGACAGTGACACACCCACTGGGGGCACGGGTCCAGGGACTGCCTGCTGAAATCATCAGCTCACTTGGTCAGGTGCCTAGCTCAGGGTTTCAGCCTTCGGCAGATCCACCCAGTTTTAGCAATACACCTGCCCCGAGGTTCTCTACACCTGGTAGTGATCAGCGGCATTTCAAGCCGGAACCCAAGAAAGGAATGTCTATGGAGAGGCAAGCATATATTATAAAGATGCTACGCACCGTAATAGCGCCTTTTAAAGCGTCTGCCTCGGTATCCATAGAAACCCATCTTAAGGCAGTGCATGAACTCCTGCAGACCATGCACGTCTCTTCTGAGGATGACATCAGAGCCCTCCTCAAATGGACCTTTAGTACCGAGTGCCATGAAGTTCTAGATTTGATCATGTCCGATAACCCCGATTTACGGTCAGTGGAGCAAGCCTTAGCGAAGCGCTACGGTCTCTTTGCCAACTCTCTCGAAGCTAAACGTGCAGCGTATACTATTAGTTGTAATCCGGAGGAGAGTCCGCGGGAGTGGGCCCATCGCTTGAAGCGTGCATTTTACCAAGGGGGGGTGCCGCCTGATTCTAAAGATCTTGAATTTGGTGATTTCAGGGAACTTTTTATACAGGGTCTGCCTGATCCGATAAAGATTCCATTGGCAGGAAAAAACGCAGAACCCTATTCCAGCCTTCTAAAGCAGGCTGAAGGAATTTTGAAATCTGCCGCGCCAAGCCCATCGCAGAGACTCCGAAACCGGCGTCCAAGAGTCGCAACAGGGTGATACCACCCGCCGTTTGTGCGGTCACTTCCATGCTTTCTCTGGAAAACAAAGCGCCGAGACCAACTACGCCGCCGGGCTCTCAGGCCCTGCCGCGGGATGCAGCGCCTCCTATTGCACAGGAGGGACAGCAACAACCTAAAAAGAAGCGGTTTAATCAGAAGAAGTGGAATGCAGAGAAGATTCGTGCTATGCAAGCTCAGCTGGACCAATTGATGGCAAGATGTTCAATTGCGGAGTCTAGCAATGTACCTAAGACACCTCCATCTCATAAAAAGGTCAAATTCCAGAAGCAGAAGGACCAGTCTTCTAGACCGCCGACCCCTCCGGGGCTTAGTGTTAAATCTGTTGGGGTGGAACAGCCATCCTCTTCGGAGGAAGAACAAGCATGACTAGACGTGGCCACAAAACCTGTTACCGCCAGCGTCCCCACTGTCCACGTGGATGCGTTGTCGTCCATCAGTGAGGAGTCCCCCGTGAACCATGCTGTGTCGCAGCCCTCGAACCCGGAAGGGCCTCTTTCAAAAGACTCATCCCAGGAAGTCAGGTATTTTCTAGGTAAGCTTATATCTAAAGGTTACAGATATACCGTGGAGTTGTTAATTCAACAAGTACTTTCCTGTGAAGGTCTCCTGGATACAGCCTCAGAGGTGACTTTGGTCACCCAGGGCCTGTTTCAGAAACTAGAGGCATCTCTAGGGGGGGGTCAGGATGTGCTGCATGTCACACCGTGCGACTTGTCACTGGTGGCCTATGGCAATCAAAGTACTGGAACTGTGGGACAGGTTTGGCTATCTTTACAGCTTGGACAGATGACCGTCAGGCACCCAGCCATCATCACTACCAGTGAGGGCGAAGAATTTCTGATTGGAAATGACCTTTTGAAGAGATTTCGGCCTGTTTTGGATTACGACGAGGAAACGATCTGGTCTAAAGTCACTCGACCCCTTAAATATGTGCGAGGGAGATACTGGCGTACAGTCGGTGATGCCAACTCTGTGGAGCTACAGGACACTCCCCTGCGGACTGATCTCCGGTGTCCCGCGGATCCGCCCATGCGGGAGCCTCCGCTGACAGAGGCACCAAAAGGGGGTCAGAAGCATGAAGAGCTGGGGCAACAAGCGGACCATCTAGAGATTGTTTCACAGGACTCAGCATCACTTGAAATCTCATCTCCTATCTCTGGTCCTGATTTTGCTCATCCTTGCAAGGTGACTGTCATCACCCGGAAAGGTGATGAATTCACCATACCAGTTCAGGTGGCTAACACCCAATTGCTTCAAGCTACTTTACTGTTCACTAGTGATCTCTCCTACATCAGTGACTCGTTGTACAGCCAAATTCGTAAGTCTGTACAACTTCCCTTCAGCAGATGTTCCTCTACTTCGGTACAGGTACCGGGACAAGGCTCCAAGCCGCTTGACGGAATATGTGGCCTTCCCTTGACTGTGGGAAAGAAGACATTCACTCACCACTTCTCTATTGTCCGGGGCTTGAGGGAACCCTTATGTTTGGGGTCAGATTGCCTTGTACGACTGGGAGTTTATGTGGACCTGGTGAATCTTGTCCTGTGGAGTAGAATGCAGAACAACCCAGTGGAACTTGAACCTACGGCTGTTTGTTTGAAGTCTGGACAGACCATTCCCCAGGTCTGTGAGGTAGTCTGTGACAAGGATGTAACCATTCCAGGTAGGGTACGGGATTTTTCCCTCAAGCTTCGCCTCGCTCAAGGACAACGTCTGCTGGATGAGGTAGTGTTCTTTAACCCACATGCCCACTTTCGAGACCTTGGATTGGCAATTGGTGTCCTGCCATGTTTGGAGGTCACCGGTACCACCTTATACCTGTTGGTCACCAATCCACAGTCTGCTGAAGTTGAGCTATCTGCTGGAGATTCTTTGGCTTTCTGGTTGGCCAGTCTTTCCATGATGTCGAGGTAAGTTTGCCTATCCTTGGCAGGCTGCCTTCTTCTTGGGACACCTGCCAAGGGGGGGAGACGACTGACAGTTGGTTTACCTCTCCCAGGGGCCTCATATCTCTCGAGTTTGTTTGGCCCTATGATGCGACGTGTGCTCAGGTACAGGTGGAAGATGACTTCTTGTTTCTGTCCAGGGAAATGTCTGTACCTCAGAAGCCTCGAAGGGTGAATTCTGTGGAAACCTCAACCTTGCAGGAGGACATTGAAGAACAGGTGGAAATTTCATCCAACCAACCTTTCTCAGAGTTTGATGCGATGGTGAAAGAGCAAGTGGAACAGGCTGATGCTTGTACTACTCACACAGAGAAGAGGAAGTTGACTCAGTTGTTGTACAATTACAAGGACCTTTTTGCTGTAGATTCGTATGACTGTGGACTTACGAACCTACATGTCACCAGAGTGCCTACGGAACCTGGTAGCAAGCCTGTCTTTGTGCGTCAGTATAAGATTCCATTGGCGTCCTATGAGTCTGTACAAGAGATTCTCAACACTTTGGAGACCAGGGGTATCATCAGACAATGCAACAGCACGTACAACTCCCCTCTGTGGCCCATCTTGAAAAAGAATAACAGCTGGAGAATCGCTCTGGATTACCGTCAGTTGAATAAGCGAGTACCCTTGTCCCGGTGGCCTATGGCTCCACTGGATCAGAACCTTGCAACCATCAGGGGGGCTAAGTATTTCACCAGCCTGGATTTGGCATCAGGGTTTTGGACAGTACCAGTCCATCCCCACGATCAGCATAAACTGGCTTTTACGTTTGGGAAGAAGCAGTATACGTGGAACAGGACACCCTTTGGGTTTCTCAATTCACCTGCTGAATTCAACATTTTACTACACAAAGCCCTACCAGATGCTGAAGCTCGAGGAACAGTGGTCTATGTGGATGACATTCTGATCAAGAGTCCTACCTTTCAGGAACACCTGGAGGAGATGGAGCATGTCTTCACACAGTTGGCAGATGCTGGAGCTAAACTGACTCTTGCCAAAGGACAATGGTGCAGGAAATCACTGAATTACTTAGGGTATGAAATTTCTGCTGAGGGTCTGCGACCCCAGAAGAAGCGAGTGCAGTCTTTACAACAGTTGAAACAGCCCACCAATATCACTGAACTTCGTTCCTTTCTAGGAATTTGCAACTACTCCAGACAGTTCATAGATGAGTATGCGGAGATCACCCGACCGTTGGTCAAGTTGTTGAAGAAAGATACACCTTGGGTCTGGGGGCCAGAACAGAAATCTGCTATGCAGGAGCTGAAAGACAAGCTTAGCTGCTTCCCATGCCTCGCATACCCCGAGGGAGGTCGTGAGTTCTACGTGGACTTGGGATATTCCCAACACTCTATGAGTGCTGTCCTATATCAGAAGTATGACACGGATAAGAGGGTAGTGGCGTATGCCAGTAAAGGACTAACGGATGTGGAGAGGAAGTATTCCGACTGTGAGAAAGCACTCCTGTCTACCGTTTGGGCTTTGCAACACTTCAGAAGTTACATCCAAGGTGAGAAGCTAATTGTGGAGACTTGCCACCAGCCCATCAGTTTCTTGGGTAGTGACCGAATTAAGACCGGTCGAGTGTCAAACAGCAAAATAGTCTCCTGGACATTGGCTCTTCAAGGCTGGCCTCTGGAGGTAAGGTATGCTCAGAAACATCGTAACGCAGTAGCCCAAGGTATGGCTGACCTACATGATTGTGCAGAACAGGATTCCATTGCAGGTATTCCCGAAGCAGATGTTCCCCCGCTAGAGAAAGAACCTCATCGACACCATCTGTATGATGAACAGACTTGTGCTACCATGCCTAAGGTCTATGTAGATGGTTGTGCTTACCGTCGTGATACAGTCAAGGAATTGGTTGCAGGAGTAGGAGTGGTATGGGATCCAACCAATCTTGAAGAGACCCTGAAACACAGCTTGGGCTCGCGAACTAATCAGTACGCTGAGATTGTGGCAGCTCTGGTGGCGGTACAGTCTGCAATTCAGAAAGGAGTCCGACAGTTGGTCATATGTACGGATTCGGACTATGTGAGACAGAATTTTGTGTCCCATTTGCCCATCTGGAAGCAGAAAAATATGTTAAATTCCAAAGGAAAACCAGTACATCATGGAACCTTGATCCAGATTTTAGATCAACTGGTAAGGACCATGACATGACCATCTATTGGAAGAAGGTCAAGGGTCATGCAAAGTTGACAGTCCCGACAAGCTGGGAAACGACTTGGCCGATCACCTGGCCAAGGAGGGTGCGCTTACAGGAGAATTATGGCGACCCCCAGATGTGGAGACTGCGGCTGTCCATGCGGTCACCCGACGACAGGCGAAGCAGTCCAACGACACGCCGGTGGTCCAGTGGTGCAGGGAAGTCCCATCCTTTGATCTTGTCATGGCACAGAAATCCGACCCGGTGATCGGTAGATTTTATGAGTACATATGGAATCCGCAAGACTGTCCCCTGACGGAAGAAGACAAGCAAGATGAGGAAATGAGGATACTCTACGCCTCCCGAGAGAAGTTCAAACTTCACAAGGACCTGCTTATTCGGACGAGTAAGCATGGCATTGAGCAATGGGTGGTGCCTAAAGAATATCGAGGCATTATGTTGCAGCATGCCCATGACGAACCATGTGCTGGACATCGAGGGGAGAATATCACCTATGAGACCCTAAAGCAAGTAGCTTATTGGCCTCACATGCGACAGGATGTACAGTTGTACATGCGAGGGTGTTTGACCTGTTGTCGTTTCCAGCCATCTTCACCATCTCACCGAGCACCACTTAGGAAGAAGGGTATCGCCATGCCCTGGTCGGATATCCAGATTGATTGGGTTGGTCCTGTAGTTCGATCCACTCGTGGTAACAAGTACTTGCTCACAGTCACCTGCTTGTTCACCAAGTGGTTGGAGTGTCTGCCTGCACCCAACTGCACGGCAGAAACCACGGCTACCTTACTACTGAATCATGTGTTCAGCCGGTGGGGTTTGCCTATGCGAGTGGATTCAGACCAAGGTTCTCAGTTCACGGCAGAGGTGATTCAACATATGTGGAAGATGCTTGGAGTAAAGAGTAAGTTGCACATAGCTTACCGACCTCAATCTTCGGGACAGGTGGAAAGAGCTAATCGCACCATCGTGACCATTCTGAAGAAGTATGTGTCATCCTCAGGTAAGAATTGGGACCTTGTCTTACCATTGGTCCTTATGGCGATTCGTTCCACACCCCACCGTTCCACCGGAGTGTCTCCTTTTGAGATGATGACAGGTAGGGAAATGACATTACCAATTCATTTGTTGTACAGGACTAATGATGTGAACTTGTCCAGTGCTACCTCCACTCATGAATATGTCACCCATTTGCGTAAGCATTTGCAAAGTGCCTTTGCCTTTGCTCAGAAAAATTTGGAAAGTAGCGCTAGAGGTAGAAAAGCCTATTATGATCAAGGGACTACCTCTAAAGAATACCAAATTGGCGACAAGGTATTCTACTTCAATTTTGCCAGAAACAAGGTTAAAGAAAGGAAGTTTCTGCCTAGTTGGCGTGGTCCATTCCCAATAGTGGAAAAAGCTTCACCTGTGGCTTACCAAATTTGCCTCAAGAAAAATACTAAGGGTGAAGACACCCTTAAATGGGTCCACATCAATCAGTTGAGACCACGTCATCCCAGTCATTTGATTCCAGACGTATGTGTTGATGATACGAACTGTACTAACACCCCAACAGCATAGTCTGTTTTCTTTGTACCTTGCAGATGCAGAAAAGAACCCTGATGATCGTGTTCTTGATCTCCGTGCTGCTGGGATCGTGGTCCAAGATGATCGAACCTGGTCCCATGTCTGGAGTTGTTCTGCAAGATACCCCTGGCTTCCTGATTACCCAGTCCCAGATTGTTCCACAGAAATTAGTTGTGTCCCTTGACCCAATGCATGTACTATTGAAACATTTCAATATGAGTAACTTATCTCTGTCTGCTGTTACCCATTCCTGGTTTCTCAATTATATGCAAAATGCCCGTGCACAAGTGAAGAACATTTTGCATCAACTGGACAAAGTCATGGTACAACCTATGCAACCTTATAATTCCAGGTCCAGATCTAAGCGTTTTCTTGGTCTGGCCGGTGGTTTGATTTTTTCGGCCATTGGTTCACTTTTTGGTATTTCCATGTCTGTTGCCAACGTAGTTTCTGTCCAAAAGCTGCAGGCCAATATACAAGCCATCCAAGCAGACTTGAAAGCCATCGAGACCAAATTGGTAGTCCAACAGAGCCAACTTGTGGCCCAGGGTAAAACTATTGCTGATACGGTCACTCTTGTGAATTTACATACACATAAAATTAGTGCTAACACAGCTGATTTGTTGACAATTAAAGGTACCATGAATGAAGACCGTGTGTTTATACAACCTGTTAAGGACCTTATCCAGGATTTATTTAGGGAAGTAGATACTAGTGTTAGTAAGCTAATGCAGGGACAGATACCAACGTACCTGATACCATCTGATGTTGTTAAAGATGCCTTTGCCAAAGTTACCCGTTTGTCTATTGAACCTTTTCAAATTCAAATCGCATTTCATTTAGGTACTGCCCTTCCCCTTTATTTGGATATGGAGCGTATGGAAATTGCCTTCATCCTTAATTTGCCATTTATTATGCCTGAGAATGTATACCAGCTTAAACAAGTTGTAAATGTAGGTACGTGGCATGAGAATTTGTACCTTAATGTTGATACACCTAAGTATGTTGCTTACCAACAGGATGCTCCGCAACATTATTTGGTCCCTAACTTAGACCTTTGCCACAAAACTAAAGATGTTAATTGGCTATGCCCTGGTAAACCTTTCCTGAAAGACACAACAGAAGCTCTTTGTGGCTTGTCCACAGAGAATGTCCAAGAGAAGTGTAAGGTTACCGTGTCAAAATATGACGATTTTTCTGATACCACTGTAGCTGTACTGGATACGGTATGGTTAGTTAGCACACCTAGTACGGAACTTACTGTCACCTTCCAGAAGCATGATGTAATCAACCGTTACACTCTTCCTTGCAATGTTTGTGTGATCGCTGTACCCAAGTATGCTGTTGCCCATGTAGGAGGAGTTTCCCTGTTTTATCTTGACACAGACCCGGTTGTTTCTGAGTTGGAAGTGCTTGATGTATTTCGTGGACATCCTATTGACTTTGCTATGGACCTTATACCATTTTTACAGTCCAAAGACTCTCACACTGTTGAATTATCTGTTGACCATGAGACTCTCGAGGTTGCAGATTACAAACGTCGTTCATCTGATGTCACCCAGTTCCACATGTCCACTCACGTTATCATCCCACTTTTGACCATCTCGTGGGTCATCATGCTCCTGTGTGCTGTAGTGTTTTTGAGAGACCTTCGTCATTTACGCTATCGCGTAAACACTTTGTCACCTACGGCGATGAGATTGCAAGACTTTATGTAGTTACATCTGACCAGCGTTTTGCCAACAATTTATTCCGTTTTCACTTTTCTGTACTAATATGCTTTGCTTTGCATGATGTGATTTTCATGATCTATGTGATTATGGTTCATGATTTGTTTGATTAATTTTCATGTGTTAAGACTTTTAACTAACTGCACCTGCGGGTTATATTATTCAGTATTTTGCTGTATTAGCATTTTTGATTTCCTTGTGAACATTAGCTTGCTTAATAGAACTGTTGGAAGTGTGTTAGTTTGCATTAGTTGAGATTTACTTTGAAACTTTTTGTAGTTGACCATGAAGTTGTACCTGAATCCTGACTGAACTGTCTGGCTTATTTTTGTAGTTAGGTTGGAGAAGGCCTTTACTCCTTTGTAGTAATTTCCATCTCCAAGGGGGGGAATCTGTAGGAGTATTTGCTGTGATCTCACCCACCCGGTGTGCACATGAGAGCACCTTTACAGCCAAAATGGACGCTGCAACCTTTCACCTATATGTCTGACTACCAACTGTGCAGAAGTCAGCATTTCAGCTTGTAATAGACTTACTGAAGCCTGCACCACCTCCAAGGTCACTCTGTATCGGGGGAGAATGCATGTCCCTGAGGGAGAGAGAGTGAGAGAGAGCTTACGAGATAAGATGGACAAAGGAAGCTTCATACAGATGCTGGGAGTACATGGTGGGATTATTTCTGATTGGCTCCCAGAAAACTGATTGGTCTGAGAAGCGGGAACAGAAGAAAGTTAGTTGCTGAAGAACCGAGAAGAAGAACAGAAGAACAGAAGAGGAGAACACTTGCATTTCTGCAAGCACCTGATTTACCTGAGAGACTTACTGATAATACCTGGCAAAGCTTTTCCCCAGGTTACAGCTGTCTACAGGATCTATACTGAGTCTGTATCATCTGTGGCTGATCAAGACAAGTACATCACCTGAGCTTGTGGGACCTCGCTGAGACATTCGGCTGAGGTATCGGAAGGAATCTGATCTGGTGACCGGGACGGTGAGATCATAGTTTACTTCCTTCAGGCTGGGTTAGATAATTAGTCTGTGCTCGGACCCATCAGATGCGTGACGTCAGGATTTATGATCTCTACTCGCTGTTAGCCTAGTATAAGATTTGTGTGGTAATCATTAGGATCTTGGTATTGTGTTTATCTGTCATTACAGATTAGCCAATAGGATAATCATAGTCATTCTCTATATTTTTGGTATCATTGTGCATGCAATCAGGAATTGCGGATGCTATAAGCTGATAAGAGTTTTCTATATTTTTGTATATAACGCTGTATAAATAAACTAATATATTCCATTGGTCTGTCCGTTATTTTCCATGCAGCTAAGGTTGGGCAGAGGCCACGCCCCCTAGACATAAGCGAGTACATAGGTAGGAATTGGCCTCTTACAAAATATATATATAACCACCTACAGGACCCAGGCCCATACCCCCCTACCTGTTGGATTTGTGGAGGAAACAGTGAGCCCTCCAAAACCCACCAGAAACCTTCTGTACCCACATATAGGTGCCCCCTTCACCCGTAAGGGTTATGGTAGTGGTGTACTGTTGGGAGTAGTGGGTTTGGGGGGGGGGGGTTGGGGGGCTCAACACACAAGGTAAGGGAGCTGTGTACCTGGGAGCATTTTATGAAGTCCACTGCAGTGCCCCAGGGTGCCTGATTGCTGTCCTGGCATGTCAGGAGGACCAGTGTACTACAAATGCTGGTTCCTTCCACGTCCAAATGGCTTGAATTTGGACGCTTTAGACTTGGACATTTTTTGTTTTGAAAATGGGCGAAAATCAGACGTCAAAATCCAAGGACGTCCATGGTATTTTCGAACACAAAAATGGACATCCATCTTTTTTCAAAAATGACCTTTTCCTTGTCTCCAAATCTGGACATTTTACAAAGACGTCCAAATTCCAACTTAGATGTTTCTTTCAAAAATGCCCCTCACAGTGATACAGTAGCCAATAAGGGGACACTTTTACTAAGCTGTGTTAGGCTCTAATGTGCGCTTAACATAGCTTAAAATGGTGTACCATGGGACGTGGCATGAAAGGAGCAGATCACACTTGAATAAAGTATTTCTAAAAGATCCTTTTCCTGTGTGATCTGCTCCTTTCATACCACTGTTTTGGATCTTGTGGATCGCTTGCTCTGTTGTTTTCTTGTGTCCTGAGGTAACTGCCAAATCTACACGTGTTAACCATACGCTAAACATTTTCCGAGGGTGTATGTTGGGGGTGGAGAGTGGGCATTCCTGTGCTAACCAGTTAGCACAGCTACATTACTATGTGCTAACTGGTTAACGCACACAAACCACGTGAGCCCTTACTATCTTCAAAATAGGTGTTGGGAAGTGTACATACAGTAATTTTTCAAAAACACTGTGCACTAATAGCAATTAAAAAAATAGAAAAAAAGAGCCATTTTTACGGCTAGTGTGCGGGAAAGACGCACGCAAGGGTGCTAAGACCACTTTTTACTGCAACTTAGTATAAGGACCCCAAAGCAAATAGTTTAGGAATTATTGAGAAAGGAATTAAAAAAAAAAAAAAGGTAATAATGCTTCTGTGCAGAACCAGGGCATAAATAAACATTGAGGACTGAGTATAGTTCTGATTACCCCCGCTTAAAAAAGATATAGCAGAAAGGGAAAAGAGAAGGGCAACAAAGTTTATAAAGAAATGTGCATTTCTGCTTGGTGAAGGGCTGGCTGAGACTGGAGATGAGCGAGTGCTACAGAACCAGGAATGGTGTGGAATAACTTAAGGAATAGTTATTTGTGCTTTCAAATAATATGATTGGGGGACACAAAGTAGTAGCAGTTAGAAAACAAATTTAAAAATAAGTATGTGTTCTATGAACCTTCACAACTTTCCTCTTTCCTGGCTGCAAAAGGGCAAGGGAGTAGTTAGATCATAGCTCTATATATTAAAAAAAGGGTATCTATTACGAGCATCCGATATAGTGATGTTTCCTGATAATTTTTCCTTACGCATCCAAATTGAATATTTTGAATCTCAGTAGTGTGGACTTTAGTAAACTTGCTGTATGTAATTGCTAAATCAATTATTTCTTTTTTTCTTTGTAAAATTTCACAGTATTGTTACTTTCCTTCACAAGTATGTATTTTGCTTGTTTCATATATATAAATTGATAAATAAATTAAAAAAAAAGAGAAAACAAATTTAAGAGCATTTCTTTCAGGCAATGCACAATTAAGCAATGAAATTTGCTGCCAAAACTATGATAAGATTTATAAATAATCAAAGTGTTAAAAAAGATTTGGCTATGTTTCTATAGGACATATCAATTAACAAACAGCCAAGTACATTTAGGGATTGACACACCTGCAAATGAAAAAGTAGGAATGGATTTCTCCATTTGGATCTGCTGGGCACTTTCAAGTGATTCATATTGGCCCATGTCAGATACAAGGTGCTGGGCTCAAGGGAACATTAAAGCTTGACTCAGCATGGCAGTTCTTGCATGTTTAGTAAACCTCATAAATCAATACACCTTCTAGACTGAAGTATATAAAAAATCTAGATTTAGAGAAGGAGATGATAGCATAATGCTTTTTCAGATTTACTTATAAAAACAGAAACCCTTATTCTACAGTGGGATATCTCATTTATTCATGAAAACATTTTATACACACTTCATTACAAAGTGTAAGGAACAAATAACTACATATGCAAAATTGGGTGCAATTTGCGCACATAATTTAATTGAATAATGAACCAATTAGTGCCAATAATTAGCTTTTTAGCAAACAATTATTGGTGCTAATTGGAATCAATTGAGACGTAAGTGCGTAAATTCAGGTGTGTGATCCGTGCTTAAATTTTACGTGCAACTTGAAAAAGGGGGCATGGAAATAGGAGGGTTATGGACAGTTTGGGGCGTATTGTGGGAGTGGTTATGGGTTACGAGCGCAATTATAGAATAAGGGGATTTGCATAAATTTAGGCAGAGGCATTTGCAGCACATTTTCGTTTGTGCACATGGACACATCTAAATTTATGTGTGACCCCAGAGACTTAAGCGCTAATTTTAGGCACAGCTTATAGACTGGTGCTTAAGTGTTTATTTTTGGTGCCTATTTTTTAGGTGCAATTTATAGAATTCATCCCATTATAACAATAATTAATTCATAACAATACATATTCAAATACAATACAATAAAATAATTTACATCCAATTACAGGTAACTGCAGCTGTAGCTAAAATAATGTAACATAACAATCTAGGCATGAGTGGGGAAAAGCATATGGAACAAAGTTCATGGAATTCTTTACAACCCCCACTATATATCTATGACAGTATATATATGACAGTGTTGCTTGTAGGTTGGTGGGTGTGAGGATGTGTGTGTGTTTATGTCCGCCTATTTGTGTATGCCGCTTATGAGTTTGTGCATGTATGTTTATGTGTGTGGGTGTGTAGGGACAGTTTGGAGTAGTAGGGCACAGTGGCGTAGCCAGAAGGCAATTTTTGGGTGGGCCAACAGGTTGGATGGGTGGGCACTAGAGTTGCCAACTTTTTTGAAAAAGAAAAAAACAGCAAACCTGATGCACCCATGCTCTGTCCCTACCCCACTCCCCATAACTTCAATGAGGGTTGCAGTGCAGGCTTCAGTGGCTGCAGGCCAATTGAGAGCTAAGGGAAGTACAATAGACTGCACTATTCAGCCCCACTGAGCCATGGTCCTCCAACACATATATGGTATTGAAGCCAAACACATTCTGCATCCAGAGAACCTCCTGGCCGTCCACCAACAATGGATATAGAGCACAGCAAGGACAATTCTCCATAAAACTCATCATATAAAGAAATTTTGTTTTCTAGTGTAATCTCAATTACAGACATATTATAAATTAACTTTAAAAAAATCTATAAAACAAAAGTCACTCAGAACCTAGAGCAAATCTACCATGCCAACACTAACTTCCAAAAACAAAGATCCTACCTATGAAAAAGAAGTGCCTTAAATATTATAGTAGGGCCCTAAAATACAAATACATTTATCAGGAAAGCTGAACAAGCCAAATTACTACAGAATGCTACATGGAAACTTCATGCTAACAGAATACCTCAGTCACACACACAAGACACAAATGCCAAATACAGAATAAGTGACCACAAACTCTAGAAATATAAATTAAACGGAAACCCCAAGAAACTAGACCTTGCATGTAGTACAACACCAGAGAAACAAGAAAGAAAGGCACTTGCTCCTGTGCAAAATATAAAGATGGCACATGCCAGGGATGGTGTTAGGGGATGGAACTAGGGCAATTGTGCTTGGTTCCTTGGCCAGAGAAAGCCTGCATGCTGGAAGCTGAAGGAGCAGCCTGGTAATGGACTTTGGGGTCCTTTCCTAGATTTCTGTCCTGGACCCCAGCCATGTTTACCATCAACTTTGGCAAGATGTACATTCCAAATCCAACATATTATATTCACAACATTGAAAATAAAATATTTTTTATACCTTTTTGTTGTCTGGTCATTTTTTCTCAAATCATATTGGTCCCAGTCTCTGGTTTCTGCTTCCCTCTGTCTTCTCTTAACTCACTTGCCAGGGTCTCCTATTTGACATTTCTTCTTTCTTCATGTCCATCATCCATCTCCCATCTCTGTTTTCCTATATTTCCTTGTTCAGTATCTCTCCTGTGTTCATATCCCCTCATCCATCATCATTCCTCTGTGCACCTATGCACCCCATGCCCAGCATATCCCTTCTGCATTCCTATTCTCTCCCTTGTCTGGTATCTCCCCCCCCCCCCGTGTCCATATACCCCCCTCTCCAGTGTCCAGCATTTTATCTCTATTCTATACCCCCCCCTTTGGTCAGGCATTACCCCTCTGTGCCCATGTGCCATCCCCATAGAGCATCTCACATTTGTGTCCCTGTCCCCATGCTCCCACCTAATGCCCATCATCTCCCTTCTGTATCTGTATACTTCCCTAGGTCCCCTTTCTCCCTCCTCCACACCAATGTGTCCCTCTCCTCTCTGATCCCACCCCCAACCAGCTTCTCTTCCTCTCTTTCCTTCCCCTTATGCATCTGGCTCTTTCTCCCTGCATCTCTCTCCCTTCCCTCTGCATATCATCATCTGCATATCCAGCACCTCTCCTTCAGCCCCCCCCCCACACACACACGTCCAGCATCTCTCCCTTTCATCCAGCCCCCCTACATGTTCAGCACCTCTTTCCCTTTCATCCAACTCCCATACATGTCCAGCACCTCTCCCCTTCACTTCAACCCTCTGCATATCCAGCACTTCTCCCCTTTCCCTCCACCCCCCTGCATATCCAGCACCTCTCCCCTTCCTTCCACCCCCCTATATATCCAAAACCTCTCCCTTCCCTCCAACCTCCCCTCTGCAAATCCCAAAACCTCTCCCCTTCCTTCCAACCTCCCCTCTGCAAATCCCAAAACCTCTCTCCTTCCTTCCAACCTCCCCTCTGCAAATCCAAAACCTCTTCCCTTCCCTCCAACCTCCCTTCTGCAAATTCCAAAACCTCTCCCCTTCCTTCCAACCTCCCTTCTGCAAATCCCAAAATCTCTCTCCCTTCCCTCCAACCCTTTGCCCCTTGCAAGTCCAGCACCCTTCTGTTCCCTCCCCTCCCTGCCTCCCCTTACTGGGCCAGCACGCAGAACCCCACTGACTTCCTCACCCTCTCCCACCCCTGCCGCAGCGCTTCATTTAATGTTGTTGTCGGCGCTGCTGTTACAGTTTCCCACCCCTGCGGCGGCGCTTTACACTTTACCCGACGGCAACGCTACAGATGCAGCGCTGACGTCCGACGTCCTGCTCCGGGCCTTCCACGCTGATGTAACTTCCTGTTACGGAGGCGGGACGCGGAAGGCCCCGGAGCAGGACGTCGGACGTCAGCGCTGCATCTGTAGCGTTGCCGTCGGGTAAAGTGTAAAGCGCCGCCGCGGGGGTGGGAAACTGTAACAGCAGCGCCGACAACAACATTAAATGAAGCGCTGCGGCAGGGATGGGAGACGGTCACGGCAACTGGATCTGCTTCTGGGCGGGCCTGAGGCGAAACTGGGTGGGCCTGGGCCCATCCAGGCCCACCCGTAGCTACGCCCCTGGTAGGGCAGTTGTGGGGGGGTAGGTGCAGTTAAGGATGATGGGTAGTTTTAGGCGTTGGAGCAGTTTGGAGACTGGCAGGGAGGTTGCAGGGGGGTAGTTTTTAGGGTTTGGGTAGTGTGGAGGTTGGTGGGACAAATGTAGGGATGTAATTATTTTTTAGGTTGGGGCAGTTTTAGGGGGTGTTAGTGTTTGGGAATGGAGCAGTTTGGAGAAGATGATGTATTTTTCAGGGTAGTTTTTAAGGTTGGGTCATTTTAAGAGGGGGCAGAGGGGGCAGCTACTGTGTTTTTTTCTGGGGTAGTTGCAGTTTTCTTTTCTGAGGGTTAAGGTACTTTGGAGAGTGGTGGGAAGGTTGTGGTAGTTTTGGGGGTTGGAGCAGTATGGGGGATGGTGCAGTTGTGGGGGATAGCTTTGGAGGTTGGAGACAACTTGGGGTGGTGGGGCAGTTGTGGGGAGATGTTGATTTTTGAGGTTGGGGTAATTTCAAGGAGTAGGGTTTGGGGTGTGGGCAGTTTGGTGTGATGGAGGAACTGTTGTGGGGGTAGGTTTTAAAATTGGGTCAGTTAAATGGGGTAGCTTTTTGGGTTGGGGCAGTCTGGGGACAGTTGGGCAGGAGGGTAGTTTTTGGGATTGGAGAAATTTGGGGTGGTGGGACAGTTGCATGGGAGAGGTTTGGGGGTTGGGGCAGTTTGGGAGCAGTAGAGAAGTTGAGGGGAGATATTGCTTGCAGGTGGAACAGTTTGTGGGGTGTTTGGGTGGTTATGGGGTCGATTTTTTGGAATGGGGTAGTTTGAGGTGGGATAGGAGAGTTGTAGGAGTAGTTTTGGGGTTGGGGCATTAGGGGGTTGGGAGGGCAGAGAACAGGGGTGAGTCAGTAATTCCATTAACAGTTATGTTTCACTGTATGTAAGTTTCTATGCTGCAGAAGTTGGAAATGCTTTTCCCTTACAAATGTATGAGGCCATGGCTTTTTTGGGAGTGGGGTTATTTCTCTGGAATATCCAGCCCAATCTTTTCCATTGTTTACCTTGATGAGTCTTTTTATCAGTTTTTCCAATATGGCAAGTTTCATCCCATTCCATTGAATTTTCAGATCTTTATTTTGCTCCCAGACAGACAGACACTTCTTGACCCTAATTCCTTTGAACATCCATTGGACTGAAAAAAATAAAAATGCAAAGATGGTTATCTTGAACATAAATGATATAAGGAAACAATAATTATCATATATTCAATGCACAGACTAAAGATATAATGCGGGGTAGGAATTTGATTTCAAATAAAATTGAAAATGTATCAAATAAGTAATATTTCATTTTCATTTGGACATGAAAAACTGCAAAAACATTCTAGTGAAATTTAGGGTTGCTTTTGTGTCTGCTAATAGTATATACCAGTGGTTCCTAAACCTGGTCCTGGAGGCACCCCAACCAGTCAGGTTTTCAGGATATCCACAATGAATATTCATGAGAGAGATTTGCATGTAGTGGAGGCAGGATTGGGAACCACTCACATGTATAAAACAATAATTTACCCCCAGCACCTTGAAAGAAAGTGAAATCCAGGTGTAACCCCCAAACTGAATGAAACAAACAAAAATAAAATATGGCCACCATACATACCCCTAGAGCAGGGGTTCTCAGCCCAGTTCTCGTGACACACCCAGCCAGTCAGGTTTTCAGGATATCAGATAAATTAGCATGCAAATCTCAATTATAGGTTTGGCTAGGGGTGTCCTGGGGACTGTATTGAGAACCCCTGCGCTAGTGGTACGTATACTGGCCAACTTTTTTTTTTGTTTATTTCATTTAGTTTGGGGGTTACACAGATAATAGCTAAGACAGACAGAGCAACTGAGACAAAAGCTCATGCTTGAGCTTCATGATCCTATAACAGTTTTTAAACAACACTGATTTGATGCTAGCAATCAGTGATTATATTATTATCATCATAATTATTTTGGCAGGAAGAAAACTTGAATTAACTACTGCAATTTGCTTGCAACTGAAGCTGAAATACTTCTCTGGTTCTCAGTTTGTGGCTCTAATCAAGGCTACTACCCCATTCCTATACTGGCATTTATATGTGCTCTTACTTCCTAATTCTAGGTAGCTCCTTACAGAATTAACTCTCAAATGTATGTATTGATTACATCAAACAAACCAGACAAGTGACTGCATGACCTTATGGGACAGGACAGTAATGAGCATACTATACAGCTTGTGAAAGAAGGCTGCACTGTTCTGAAGTTGATGCCTTTTAAATATTAAACAGGAGAAGGAGCTTTAAATATGTAAAATTGGTTAGTCTTTGAATAATTAAAGAGATCAAATTAGCATGCAAGCCTTTGGATTAAGCTCATAAAACGTGTCAGAAAAAAAACTGACAATAAGCAGATTAAACTCGTGTGGAAGATATTAAAAATAAAATAAAACAAATGAAAATGTTGAAGAATGTCATTTACCTGCACATTCTCTCAAGGAGGGAAAGATGGGGCCACTCCACCCATGTAAGAGTGGACTTGCAAATTGTATATCAAGAATTACTTGGAAAATGAATGGAAAACATTAAAATGCAAATGATTGCAGCTAATTAGACAAACCTCAACATCTGGTGAATTATTAATGTGCAATAGAGAGTAAATTTGATCCTTAAAAAATATGACAAAGACCAAAATTTGACTCTGGTATGCTCTGAGAATTAAGCAAGTTGTGCACTTTTTTCCTTTCTAGCAATGGTAATGTATTTTTAATTACATACTTTCAGGATAAGTGAAAACTAATATAGCTATAAGCTGTAACACTATCACAATAGTGCTTAATATTTTAATTCCATTTTGGATAACTGAAAGAATAAAAAATGATTATGCCAGTGTAATAACTCTAACAACCGAACTCATTTGCATTTATCTGAAGTACATGATGATTTGGGGCTCGATGTACCTAAAAAGCACTATTGTGTTACCACCTGCTAATAACTTGGGCACTTGCAAATCCTTCCCCACATCTCAATAACACAGCAAATAGATTAAATGTTCATAAAACTTTGGCTGCAGCTTTATTAAACTTTCAATAAACATATCCATGTAACCAACACCATCAAACCCCAAACATTATATGTTGAGACCTTCCCATCCCACATACTCCCGTTCACTGTGGGAATCATGCACCTCATTAAACCATCTTCTGCAGCTGTATTTAGACACTCAGCTAGTCGGTGACAATCTAGCTATATTATAGCAAAGTTCAGTTTGAATCCTGTAGACATTTTTGTCTGTTGCCAATGGAGTCTATAGTAACGTCTGACCATGTGCTAGCTTGTGATGGTATTGCATACCATCTACAGGCTTGCTGACCTCTCACCCTGCCAGATGTGTCTGAGTCCTCTCCCAAAGTGCCTCCCTTCTCAAGACTCCCTTCAAATTTACTCCTTTGCCCAGTCAACATACCAAGCATGAAAGGTGGGAGGGATCTTGTCCACCGTCCTTCCCTCTCAAACTGCCAAAGTCTACAAAACATTCTTCTTAAGCCCTCACACATGCCCCTTCTCCAAATCCAATAGCTCTGTCCCATTCTGTTTCAAAATTACTCCATTATCTCTCCAGCCTTCCCCCTACCAGCACATTGCGCTCTTCATGTTAGATGCTCTCAGTTTAGACTGAGGGCCTCCTTATCACTGACATTCACACCTTCTTTCCTCACACCCCAATATCAGCAAACACATTAAGTGGTGGTGAAACTTTGGCTACAGCGTTATTCAATTTTCAACAAACATATCCATGTAACCAACAATACCATCAAACCCCCAACTACTACGTCCAGTGATCTTCCCATCCCATATCCTCATTTTCACTGTGGGAATCACACACTAGGGAGGGGCTTTCATTCTCATTAGCAAATGAAAACAAGTAGAAAAAAACACATTTCCCCCTTGATTCTGTATAGGTTTTTCAAAGTTGGGCGCCAAAATTTGGACATGAAGCCCAGATACATGCATAAACGAATTAGTCAGTTGAGTACTAACAAACAATTACTGGTGTTAATTGGAGTTAATTGGCGTGAATTTGGGTTTACAAATGTACTTGCCTATGCACTATTCTATATCACTGAGTGCCCAAAGTGTCTCACGCACAAACCAAAAGGGGGCAGGCCATGAGAGGGTCAGGGTGCAGTATGATAGAGTACTGGGGATATGTGCCCAACTTATGCATCAGGATTTACATCAGGATTCAGCAGATATAAGTCCTTGCCCTCAAAACTTAGGTGTGGGAATCCACTCACAGTGCCATTCTACAAAGGGTGCTCAGCCCAGCATGCCTATCATAGATTAGAACTTAGCACAGATTTTACTTGTTGGTTCCATTTATAGAATTTACTCCTTTATGTTATTTTGTTTGCTGATAATATTATGCACTTCTTCTAAATAGTGTGCTCTGTTTGCAAAGAGTTTGCCCTCTTTGAAAGAAGAGTACATTATTTGCAAAGAGGGCACACTCTTTCAGATAGAGTGTGCCCCTTTCTTGTTAGTGCTTACATGCCAGGTCGATGACTCCCTTGTTTGATCTGAAATTTGACCTTGTAACTTATGGAATACCAATCAGTTACACATGTAACTGCAAATTGGTGGCAATTATATGTTAACACCAATTATAGCTAATAATTGGTTGTGAAGGACAATTAGCATCTAATGACTCTATTAAGTTACATGTGCAACTGACCTTATTTTATAACTTGTGCAGACAAATTTGTGCACTAGTTGGACATTTGGGTGACCAGCTTCTTAGAATTAGGGGTGTAGGTGGCGCTAGCTACAGTACAATGCTTTTGCATGCACTATAAGAGTGGGAAGGGTAAATTGTGTAATGGTAGCTGTTACTAGGATTTTCTAAAACCCCATCCCACAAATTATACAAATCCAGGTTCTATTGCTCTGGGAACTGACAAGCAAGGAAACAGGCTAATTATTATAAAAATAAAGGCTATTTATTTACAAGCAAATGAAACAACCGTAAGTGGAAATACAAACAACAAAGAATTATGTGTAAATGCGAGATAACTCAGGAAAATAATAGAGAAAGATTTATCAGAGAATTAGTCAGAGTGAAACATATTAAACCATAGATCAGGCACTAAAATCAGGCCTCCTATCATTAACCTTTAGCAATAATAGAGCAGGCATACAACCTGGATATAGATGAGGGTAACAGGTGATGTCAGCACAGGACATCAGATTAACAGATGGATACAGGAGAGCCCCCAGCATGTCCCAGCATTGCAGCAGATAAGATGGCTGGTAGAAACCTGAACAGTGATATCTTAGGCCAAATGGAATAACCAGCTTGCTTTTTTTGTTTCCAGTGTTCCTTATGTGGTTCTGGTAGAGGCATTCCTCCAGGTTCTATATAGTGTGCCTAGAGATCCACGCCAAAATCCAAACAATGTGCATAACTTAATTGGCTTAACAAGCTAATTAACGTTGACAACAGCTCTTAACAAGCAATAATAAGCATTAATTGGCAATAATTAGAATTTACTTGCACAACTCGCTTAGCGCATTCTGTAATGCACTGTGCCTAACCTCTAATGCATGCAGGCAAAAAGGGGTGTGGTAATAGGTGGGGAAATGCGGGTTTTGCAGGCATTTGTAAATTTACAAGTGTAGTTATAGAATATGGTCCAGTGTACCTAAATCTACGTGCCAGAATTTACACCACAATTTTGTTGGTGTAATGGAGGCATGTAGTTTTAGGCGCTGAGATATCAACTAAACGTTTTCTATATACCACGCCTAAATCTAGGTGCCGCTTATAGAATACACTTAGTCGGCACTGATTTTGGTGCTGATTTTTTAGGCGCCATATATAGAATCTCCCCCATTATCCTTGAAGATAATCAAGCTCCTCCCTGTGTTCTGAATATTCGGTCCTCAGAAACCACACTTCACTTCCTTGAAGATACAGTTCTTGGATTTCAGGAAAGTCCTCAAAATCTGGGCCTCTTTTAGAAAGCCACATTGCCAATTCTCAGTGTGGCAAATGAGAGGAAGCTCATTCAATTCCTATGGGTTTCCTCTTATTTGCCACATGGGAATCACTAGCACGACTTTGTAAAATAAGTCCTCAGGCTCCAGAGTGGTGGGTTCAAATTGGTATCTGTACTAAAAGTACAGGGCACAGTTTGTGCAAATGACATCAGCTACGTAGTCCAGTTCCAACTGATGAGCGAATTCAGGATAAAGAACCCTGCATTGGGCTGTGTTCTTGGAGGAGGTTTTCAAGCCAAGCTTTGTATTGCAGCTATATAGACAAGGGACCTGGACCCCTTACAGTTTTCCACCCTTTATTTCAAGATGACTGGTAAACAAGTACCTGAAGCTAGAAATACTAGCTAAAAAATGGTGTGCAACATAGTAGTGCTAATATAACCAATTAACACATTTGAGCTCATTTTCAAAAGAGAAGGATGCCCATCTTTTGACATAAATTGGAAGGTGGATGTTCTACTCACAGGGTCGTCCAAATCAGTATAATCGAAAGCCGATTTTGGACGTCCCCAACTGCTTTCCGTCGTAGGGACGGCCAAAGTTCAAGGGGGTGTATTGGAGGCGTAGCGAAGGCGGGACATGGGCATGCCTAACACTAGGACATCCTCGACCCATAATCGAAGGAAACAAGGATGTCCTTGACGAACACTTGGACGACTTTACCTGGTCGTGTTTTTCTTACGACCAGGGCACAAAAAGGTGCCCAAAATGACCAGATGGCCACCGGAGAGAATGGGGATGACCTCCCTTTACTCCCCCAGTGGTCACTAAGCCCATCCCACCCTCAAAAAACATCTTTAAAAATATTGATTGCCAGCCTCTATGCCAGCCTCAGATGTCATACTCAGGTCCATCACAGCAGTATGCAGGTCCCTGGAGCAGTTTTAGTGGGTACAGTGCACTTCAGGCAGGCAAACCCAGGCCCACCCCCCTACCTGTTACATTTGTGGAGGAAACAGTGAGCCCTCTAAAACCCACCACAAACCCACTGTACCCACATCCAGGTGCCCCCTTCACCTGTAAGGGCTATAGTAGTGGTATAAAGTTGTGGGTAGTGGGTTTTGGGGGGCTCAGCACACAAAGTAAGGGAGCTATGTACCTGGGAGCAATTTGTGAAGTCCACTGCAGTGCCCCCTAGGGTGCCCGGTTGGTGTCCTGGCATGTCATGGGGACCAGTGCACTACGAATTCTGGCTCCTCCCACGACCAAAGGGCTTGGATTTGGTCGTTTTTGAGATGGGTCTCGGCTTCCATTATGGCTGAAAACCGGGGATGACCATCTCTAAGGTCGACCATCTCAACATTTAGGTCGACCATCTCTAAGGTTGACCTAAATGTTGAGATTTGGGCGTCCCCGACAGTATTATCGAAACGAAAGATGGACGCCCATCTTGTTTTGATAATATGGGTTTCCCCGCCCCTTCGTGGGGCTGTCCTTCAAGGGCGCCCTCATGAAAACTTGGGCGCCCCGTTCGATTATGCCCCTCCAGGTGTCCTTAAATAAAAATCAGACAAAAGATTGCAACTTAACACTGTCAAGTACTGAGCAAGATGTAAATAGGAACAACAAATATAGTTTGAAATGTCTATATGCGAATGCCAGAAGCCTAAGAAATAAGATGGGAGAATTAGAATATATTGCACGGAATGAAAAATTAGATATAATAGGCATCTCTGAGACCTGGAGGAAGGAGGATAACCAGTGGGACATTGTCATACCACGGTATAAATTATATCATAGTTATAGGGTGGATCAAATTGGTGGAGGGGTATCATTGTATGTTAAGAAGGGCCATGAATTAAATAGATTGAAAATTCTGCAGGAAACAAAACACATCTTGGAATCCATATGGATTGAAATTCCATGTGTAAAGGGGAAAAGAATAGCGATAGGAGTGTACTACTGTCCACCTGGACAGAATGAATGGACAGATGTAGAAATGTTATCAGAAATTAGGGAGGCTAACAAACTGGGCAACACAATAATAATGGGTGAATTCAATTACCTCGATATTGACTGGGTAAATGTAACATCAGGGCATGCTAGGGAGGTAAAATTCCTTGACTAAATCAAGGACTGCTTTATGGAGCAGCTCTTACAGAAGCAAAAAAAAAAAAAAAAGAAAAATTCTAGACTTAGTCCTTAGTAGAGCACATGATCTGGTGCAGGAGGTAATGGTGCTGGGGCCGCTTGATAACAATGATCATAATATGATCAGATTTGATATTGGCTTTAGAGTAAGTACACACAGGAAATCCAATACATTAGCATTTAACTTTCAAAAAGAAGACTATGATAAAATAACGATGAAAAATAATTTATAGCAGGCATGGATGCTGTTCAAAAATACCATCCTGGAAACCCAGGCCAAATATATTCTCTGTATTAAAAAAGGAGGAAGGAAGACCAAATGACAGCCGTCATTGTTAAAAAGTGAGGTGAAGAAAGCTATTAGAGCTAAAAGAAAATCCTTCAGAACATGGAAGAACTGACTGAAAATAATAAGAAACTGCATAAACAATGTTAAGTCAAATGCGAAGCGCTGATAAGGAAGGCAAAGAGGACTTTCAAAAACAGATTGTGTTGGAGGCAAAAACACATAGAAAATTTTTTATTTTAGGTATGTTAAAAGAAGAAGCCGGTAAAAGAATCTGTTGGACCACTAGATGACCGAGGGGTAAAAGGCCCAATCAGGGAAGACAAAGCCATAGCAGAGAGATTAAATGAATGCTTTGGTCTTCACCGAGGAAGATGTAGGAGAGATACCAGTACCAGAAATGCTATTCAAAGCTGGTGAGTCAGAGAAACTGAATGAAATCTCTGTAAACCTGGAGGATGTAATGGGGCAATTTGACAAATTGAAGAGTAGCAAATCTTCAGGACTGGATGGTATTCATCCCACAGTACTGCTAGGATTGAAAAATGAACTTGCGGAACTATTGTTAGTAATAGATAATTTATCTTAAAATCAAGCATGGTGCCGGAAGATTGGAGGGTGGCCAATGTAATACCAATTTTTTAAAAAGGTTCCAGAAGAGATCTAGGAAATTATAGACCGGTGAGCCTGATGTCAGTGCTGGGCAAAATGGTAGAGACTATTATAAAGAACAAAATTACAGAGCACATTCAAAAGCATTGATTAATGAGACAAAGCGAACATGAATGTAGTGAAGGGAAATCTTGTCTCACCAATCTATTACATTTTTTTGAAGGTGTGAACAAACATGTGGATAGAGGTGAGCCAGTTGATTTTCTAGTGTATCTGAATTTTCAAAAGGTGTTTGACAAAGTACCTCATGAAAGACTCCAGAGGAAATTGGAAAGTCATGGGATAGGAGGTAGTGTCAGGATAGATGGTACTGTCCTATTGTAGATTAAAATTTGGTTAAAAGATAGAAAATAGACAGTAAGGTTAAATGGTAAGTATTCTCAATGGAGAAGGGTAGATAGTCAGGCTCCCCAGAAGGGAAACCTAAATCCTTCTCTAGACGGAGTTCAGTGTGCCCCGTCTGACTTTTTTTCTTACCTGCAAGCCCGCCATTATGTGCTCTACATAGAGTGTGCCGACTTAATGGAGGATGTACAGGAAGTACGTTTGGATACTCTTACTTTGGGATCTCAATCCTCAGTGCCCCTGCGCTTTCACCACAGAGTGTTATTGGATACAATTCCCGACATTGATGACACTACCTTAGCCAGAAATTGGTCCAGGGAGCTGGGACAATAACTCATGGGATTTATATTTTATAGAAAAGCCTACTCAGAATGTGTATTGCATAAGGAAATATTACATAAATTTGCTTTGCATTTGTACATATCACCGCACAGAGCTCATAAGATTGGCTTCAGCCCCAATGGCTGTTGCCCCAAGTGTGGCACTCCTGCGACACACCTTGGACATATGTTCTGGACATGCCCGATTATCCAAGACATCTGGTTGAGTCTTCTTACATATTTTTTCAAATTGTGGTCCATTTCAGTGGCAAACACCCCATTACTGTTGTTTGGAGCTTATTCACTGGGATCCCCAACCAAACAAGGGAGCAAAAGGTTCTTGTTGCGTTTGGTATTGTTAAACCTTAAATCAATACTGCAGACATGGTGCTCGGCAGATGCACCTACTCTACAACAATAGCATATCTTGATGATTCAGGACATGAGGATGGAATGCTTGCACATTATGCACGACAAGGTCTATGACTACAGTTTTAAGCCACGTGGTCACTCTTTTGGGACACATTGTCCCCACGAACAAGAAGTCATTTACTAAACTTGTAATGTACTGGTGAATTGTATTTTATAGACCCCAGGTGTGGGGACAGTTTCCTTTGGGGAGGTTTTTAGGAAGGGATGGGATGGTTCTATAAGTAACTGTTAGCATATTTGTTATAGAGCTTTCTATATCGTGGCAGTTTTATCTTAAGAAATTGGTTAATTTTGGATTTATACTACTTAATGAGACACGCTAATAAAAATGATTTGAACATAAAAGAAGTAACGTGAAATCAGAATCAAGTGTTTATTTCATTGTGTGGTTTACATTCTAGGTGAGACAAAAGCTAATAATGTTAGAGTGAGGTATGAGAACAATTAGAGACCATTGGTGTAATGCATGAGACCAAAATCATTATAGGACAGGATAATGGATGATACTAGGAGGTAGAAATCAATGGAGGATCCAAGATGGCGACAAGGGAGGATGCACGTTAGTTTGACTCGTGTTTCTCTCCAAGCTCTCTGAGATTATTTGGCACGCTACCCGTGGAAATGAGTAAGAGGAAAGGAAAATCAGTTGTTTATCCCTCCCTGAACACTGTTGGAAATCCCACCACGTCTCAGCCTACCTTGGAGCGCTACGGGGTCACAACATCGGGAACATCAGTGGTTACTTGGGGGAACAGCAAGGCGTTTTCGCCGGATACCAGCGGAGAAGGAGTGACGCTAAGTCCTCCTGCCGGCGCCACCCCTCCAAGACCCGGAAATGATCATGTTTCGCCGTCGCAGCCACCGTTGGAATCACCCGAAAGTGGTCAAGGAATCCACAGAACTCAGGGAGGGCCCGGTGCAACTCCGGTTGAAGTGCCATCTAATGGGTTGGAGAGTGGTTGATTCCCGGAGCAGTTTCCGTTGAGGAGTTGAGGTTGGTGAAGCCTACAATTGTTACAGTGGATGCTTTATGGGAAGCATTGCAGAGTGTGAACAACTCACTTCTTCAGATGTCCAAAACTTCTCAGGAGCAAACAAGTGAGTTTAGAAATCTATATCAAAACCTATCTACGAAGGTGGAAGTTCAGGGGGAAAACTTTGAGACTTTAAATACTGATATGGTATCTCTGAAAAAAATCAGTAAATTTAGTAATTAAAGATAATTATGTTTCCTCGAAAAAATTGGAATTTTTGGAGAACCAACTGAAAAAAAATAATCTGCGATTGATTAATTTCCCCAAAACACCATATATATCTGCAGCTGAACTTCTTGAGAGATATTTCTCAGACATTTTGCAAATCCCTGCTGATAACCATCCAGTGGTATCAAAAGCGATTTATATTTCAAGAAAAACCTCTATGACTGAGAATGTGGATATGAATTTGACTGATATTTTGGAGAAGTCAGAGGTAGCAGATAGGGCTACTCTTATAGTGACTTTCGCTTTTGACCTAGATAGGAATAATATTTTGAAGTTGTATTTTCGCCATATGTCTGATAGTTTCTTGGGGTCTAAGATAAAAATATTTCCTGACATTTCGAGGGAAGCACAAGCCAGGTGCCGTGTGCTCTTGGCTTTTAAACCGAGAGTGATGGCTCTTGGGGGGACCTTTTTGATCCGATTCCCTTGCAAATGTTTTATTTCTTTAGATTCAAATAATTTCCTTTTTTTTGAATCTAAGACACTACAAGAATTTTTGGAGCTAAGAGAACAAATGAAGAAGCCCCTTCAACAGCTTCCTGTAATTATCTCGGTACCGGCTGTAACTACTAATTGACTCCCTCCCCCCCCCCCTGTAAGAATGATTTAGTTTCATTCACATGATCTTTCTTCTTTTATAATAATTATTTTCTTTCTTGGATCCTCATGTTTGAGGTCAATTATTCTTAAATGATATATGAGGGGAAAAATTGTTATTTCTGTATGGAAATTTTCTTTTTGCCTACATTTATGATGGTTATTATGAATGTAATAAATTAAAAGATAAAAAAACAAAGAAATCAATGGATTGTTATGAAGCTGTCTTTGGGAAGAGAAAGGTTTTTAGCCTCTTCCTGAAGCTAAGATAGCTGTTTTCTGTTCGGATGACAATAGGTAGAGAGTTCCATATTTTAACTCCAGGAAAAGGGAATAGAGAGCTGAAAATCTTCGGATTTCGAATTGTCTTATGAAATGGTGACGCTAGCATCAGTGTTATTTCAGTCTGTTAGACAGGACCAAACTTAGCGAAGTGATCTTAGTCAGCAGTTCAGAGGTGAAGCCCTGTAAGATTTGAAAAAATAAACAAGCAGCTTTGAACCTGAGTCTTTCTGCTATGGGAAGCTAGTGCAGTTTGTTAAGATGAGTTGAAACTCTAGTATATCTATTCAATCTGTATATTAGTCTAGCAGTTGTATTTTGTGTGATTTGCAATTTTTTCTGATATTGACACTTAATACCAAGAAATAGAATGTTACAATAATCCAAATTAAAGTAGGACTAACATTTGGACTAGTAGTGCAAGGGCTTTTTGGTTGAAGAATGATCTGACTAGATGTAGCTGTCTCATGCTGAAAAGAACTTTCTTACATAGCTGGTTAATATGGGAAGAGAAGGTAAGTGAAAAATCAAGCAAGACCCCTAGTACTCTGGTTTCAGACTCGACTGTAAAGCTTTGACCATTGGATAAAGATATTGATGATGGGACTCCATGATTTTGGAACTACAGGACCTTGGTTTTTTGAGCATTCAATTTTGGTTTATTGGTCAGAGCCCAGGTGCTAACAGCAGTCATGCCATTTGCTAGAGACTGAGTTGTATCTTTGTTTGATGTGGTTAGTGTCACTGGTAAGAGAAGCAGGATGTCAACCACATAGGATAATAGTAGTTCATTAAGACCCAGGCGTATTGAGGCAAGGGATGACAAAGAAATTTAACAGGATAGGTGAGAGGGGAGATCCCTACGGGACCCCGCAATTAGGAGACCAGTAGTTGAAAAGTTGGTTGTTTTGCTTGACAGAATAGCTTCAATTTGAAAGGGATTCACTGAACCATTTGATCACAGTCTGTGTTATTCCTATCTGATCCAGGTGTTCGAGTAGAAATGTGTAGTCAACTGCATTGAGCGCCGCTGATATATTGAATTGGAGAAGAATTGGTTGCCTTTGCATAGGTGTTGTTTGACATATGTAGTTAGAACTAGCAGTAATGATTCCATACTATGTGATGATCTGAAGCCAAATTGTGACCTGTGTAATATAGAAAAAATTTCCAGATATAAAGAGAGTTGCTTGCTGATATAGTTTTCTAATACTTTAGTAACATCGGGTATGCTTGCCACTGGACGATAGTTTGCAGGCAATGTTACATCTAGCCCAGATCCCTTCAACAGCAGAGTGAAAACAATTTTGCACATATCAGAAGGAAGAGAGCTAGTTTTTAACGGCTCATTGAGATCATCGAGTAACCAGTTTGGATTTGAGTAGGTATTTTGGGCATTGATCCAGGGAGCAGTTGGCTCAGGAGCATTTTAATAGCAGTGATCTTACATCCTCAACTGTTAGTGGTTGAAAAGATTCCCAGTTTTGGTCAGTTTTGAATCCTTATAGGATCTCCGGTGATTGAGGCTCAGCTACAGGTTGGACTATTTTCCTCTGTTAGTGTAGCGTTAGATAGTTCAGACCTAATTTGGAGGATGTTATTGGCGAAATGATTAGCTAGGTCTTGGGCGATGGGACATGTTTTCTGTGAATGTTCATTATCATTAGTGGAAGCTAGTTTTCTAACTAAGAAGAACATTTTTTTGTTGTCAAGATCATCTTGACCTATTAGGCTGCTACAGTACTGATGTTTTGAACAGCTACCTTCTTTTTGTAGTGTTGGAAAGCTTTTTTCCATTTGGATTTATCAGTAGTATATTTGTTCTTCATTGCTTTTCAAGGTGTCGACATTCCCTTTTTAGGATGGATAGTTCCTCTGTATACCATGGTGAATTTCTGGACATCTTGACCTTTTAAGTGGTAAATGGAGCAATTTTGTCTAGTATGGCTTTCACCTTGGTATCCCAGTGGGATTTGATTGAACCAAGTGTAGGAGATGAGGTAGTGAGGGAATCTGTTAGCTCAGACCAGAAAGTGACCTCATTGATTTGACCTCTGGTGGAGGTGAGTTTGGAGGACTTGTGCCTAGTTAAATTTGACATACAGATATCATTGGTGAAATCCAGTTGGAAGTGGTCAGACCATGGTATTGGCTTCCATTTCAATGAAATGATCAAGCAATTAGGATAGGAAGTCATAAGTCTAACGTATGGCCTTTTTCATGAGTTGCACCCTCAGAGATTGTAGTTAATTCACAGTCCTTCAGGAATGATTTGAAGTTGTGGACATTGGTGTCCACATCATTTTCCAAGTGTAAGTCTTCCAGGAAGATAATGCTAGAAAATTTGGACATGTCAGAGGAAGTAATCTTTACAAGTCGAGATTCCACCTTGGACCAAGCTCCCAGAGGATGGTAAATGAGGAGCAGGGTGATTTGATTTGTCTCTTTTGAATCATCACAGAATCTGCACAGTCTATATTCCAGTTCAGGGAAAACCCCAGAACTAACTAAAGACACGTGGAAAAAACTCTTAAATATAAGAGCCAAGCCTGCCACCTTTTTTATCCTGTCTTGGAGAGTAAAGAATACTATAACTGGGTGGATAGATATAAGGCAATATCAGACTATCAGCTTCAGTGAGCCATATTTCTGAGATAAACAGAAAGCCCAGATCTGAAGATTCTAGCAGACCCCTGAGTAAGACAGTCTTGTTCCTCACAGATCTGGCGTTGATATAAATGGTGGGGACAGAAGTGAGTTGATACTTTTGTTTCAAAGGGGAGACTTGTTTGTGTATTTTCAAAAGATAATGAGTTTTTCTAGGCCGTTGAATGTTAGCCTTTTGGTTCGAGTCTGATGGTATATATTGGCATTGTCTAGCAGGTACCTGACATTACAGTTAGGGTGTTTCTTAGTACAGTATTTTCTAGATGGATTATAGATTTATGGGGATAGGATTAGGCACTAAATTATCTGGTAGGTTGCCGCCTGACTTGCTCAAAAGAGCTAAGCAAATCCATGTGAGCCACTTCATGGTGATAGATTTTAGAGCTAATTTAAGTCAGTCGGGTTTAGCGCTCTTTATCAGTTCTAAATGTGCGCTGTTAAACACTTCAGAACAGAGTCCTTCCTGAGGGTAGAAGCCACCAATGGTGAGGAGAGATCATGGTGTCTCAGGAGCTCATAAGGTGGGAAGGTGTGAATGTGCCATTGTGGCAGACTCTAAAACGATGCTATGACTCACTGTTATTAGGTAGGGTTCCTCTTTCAAGCTGCCATTCTTCCATAGTCATACAGCAGTAAGGGAGAGTTTAGAGCATGGGAGAGGCCCCAGTATAGCTCTCATGTTATAGAAGTGTCAATTTCCTTTGTTTGCTGTTTGAATTATCGTTGTAAGTACAGAGCTAAGCAGGACAGGTATTTGTATGACAGAAGAGAGTAATTGACCTTAAGCACTCCTTGGGTTCCTCTTTCAAGCTGTTGTTCTTCCATAGCCAGTGGTATAGCTGTGAAAGGAGAGTTATGGGCTGATGACAGGCCACAGTGTAGCTCTCATGGTTACAAATCCAGAAAATTCTCTTTGAGAGAGAAAGAGGAGGGGAGCTCAGCAGTTCAGGTAATTGAAAGACAAAGAAGGATAATTGACCTTAAGCACTCCTTGGAATGCAGCTAAGAGCAATGTTAATGCAGTACTGTTTTTAGATCTCCACAAAACTTGATAAATATCCTTAGATATCTTTATTCAGTTAAAACTGTTGCTTTAATATACTGTTTAGCTCTTTTTCTAAATTCACTTAAACAGTTCTTTAAGTCAGAAATATTGATTTTCTTGGTTAAGAGTTCACTGCATGCATACCATGTAGAGTTTCAGAGTATAGCAAAAGACAGCTTTTCTTTGGCAGCAGTTATCAATGGTGTGTTAATTATGCAGACAGTACTTGCTAAAGGTCTGACTCCCTTTGAAGTATCAGCTTCCTAGGAAGATGAGCTCTGTTGTTGCTTCACTAAAGACTTTTTTTAGAATGATATATTAAGTCAGTCAGCTAATCATAGGCGGTCGGTGGCCTAAACTGTTTGGGGAGGCTAAAGGGGGTGGGGTTGGGGGCGGGGTTGGGGCAGAGCTTAAACCCATAATTGTCACCCAGCATCAAGCACCCCTTCCTTCCACCCACCTAGCACCAGGCACCCCTCCCACCCAGCATCAGGCAGGCAGGCAGGCACCCCTCCCTCCCTCCCTCTCACCCACCCAGCATCAAGCGCCAGGCACCCCACCCAGCATCAGGCCTGCCTGCCTGCCTTCCTTCCTTCCTTCCTCCCTCCCACCCAGCAGCATCAGGCCTTCCTCCTTCCCTCCCTCCCACCGAGCACCAGGTCCAGTTCCCGCCCCCCCTCCGAAATTTAAAACTTGATACCTGCTCGGGGTTAAGGGAAGGTGGCGTCGGCAGCGACACAGCACGTCAGCACCAGTGAAACACGTGCTGGCTCGGCGCCCCTTCAGCTTCCCTTCGTTCTGTCTCTCAAGCGCTGGTCCCGCCGTCGACGCCACCTTCCCTTAACCCCGAGCAGGTATCAAGTTTTAAATTTTGGAGGGGGGGGGGGCGGGAGGCAGGCGGCGAAGGTCACAACTGGGCTGGGGAGGCTTAGCCTCCCCAAGCCTCTTATACGGGGTGCCTATGCAGCTAATTCTACTTATATTTTGTACTTTTAAAACTAGAAACACGGTAATTTGGTTTTTAAGGTACAGTATATAATATTTAACAGGCACTTCTGTTCACTAAAGACATACATCAAATGGCTGTGTTTCACTCCTGTGAAATTGTTTGGATGTTTTAATGCTGAGAAAGCTTCAGCAGGATATCAGAAATTTATAGACAATATAAGTTATAGATATAAACTTTAACTCACAAGTTGTAGTGACGGTTTCAATTTGCAGTTTCTGATCCTGATGTCCTTTGTTCCAATTGATACAGGTCTCTGGAGGCTTTTTTAGTTGTAGATCCAGGCCTTATCACCAGCAAAGAGAAAGGACGCTTGCGTGAAAAATTCAGGGAGGCAAAAAGTTGCATTTGTCCAAACAAAACACATGAAATTAAGCGAAGGAAGGAAACTCTAAAGAAAAATAGCACCCGGGACCGGTTCCCCGATGTAGACAGCTCAAAAGTATGTAAACTTTGGGCAGGCTTTTTGTGATTATCAAGCAAGGACCCATTGCAGAAATAATAAGGAAATAATTCAATAAATATTTCTTACAAGCACAACAATTAATCCCTAAAAAAATACCTGTTATAGTACTCTCCAAGAAAAACATTAGGAAACAGAGGAAACCTTAGTAGAAAGAAAGGTTTCTAAATGTGCAGGATCCAAAAACCAATAGGTTTGGTTCTTATATGTGACCAAGCTTGTGCAGCATAAGATACAAGACTTGTATCTTATGCTGCAAAAAGGCCTTACGGCAGAGCTCAGTAGCTCTGGCCACATCAGGGAACATCATAACCACCTGTCCATAGAATAGAACATCCTTTTTCTTGAAATAAGACTGCAAAATGGTCAGCTTCTTTTCAACAGAAGACATGTTACCAACAAAGTAGCTCTTTTAGTTACATTTTCCTGAGAAGATTCTAGAAATATTGTTAGATCCAAACTATTGATCTGTTGATTGATCTGCTTTATCCCCTTAGGCAAGTAATAAGGGCAGTTAACATAAACAGGATCACAGAAAATCTGCAAAGTACATTTTAAACAATTCAATAGGAGGAGTAACAGAAAAATTAAGTAAACATAAATCACTAGCTCTCTGTATATTCTCTAAATTCTCTGTCTGGAGATGCATTAATAAACTATCCTTTGATGCCGTAGCAACAGCTGCTTGCTATACACTAATATTAGACGTAGATTGCTCCACAGTTTGTTCCACCTTAGAGAGCCTAATTTCATGTTGAGATATATTCCCACTACTTCCTCTGTAAATTTGTTGAATCGAGAAAGATTGTCTCTCAACCTCGCATCCATTTTCAGAATCACATCATAAATATCTCTCAGAGAGACAGCATCTGAGGCTGTGGCCTTATGCAAATCAGTATCTTGAAAAGAAACACTTGACAGTACCTTTGCAGAGGCTCCATCTGCACGTGCAGAGTCCAACGAAGAAAGGACAGCAGTTCTCCTTAAATCAGGACACCCTGATCCGAGACAATTTCCTTCTTTAAACACATCTACTATGTTTGATATCAACACAGGTTGTGGGGGTGGGGAAGGTCTCCAGATGATAGCGAAGCCTCTGTGTTACAAAGTGTACTCACTGTTGAAGGAGGTTCTGACATCACAGATGGCTGTAGATGAAGGTCCATTGGTCCTCTGACCACAGTTACCGCTTCAGGTTTCTTCTTTGCTGCCTTTCGCTTCCCCATGAGATCAGAGCAGACTGCCATGCTCCACACTCCTCAGTGGTTCCAAAGGGTGGGACCTGCCTCTTAGGTCATGCCCCTTTGGGCACATGCCCATAACCATGCACCACAGTAGGGATTGTCTCTTAAATGATGTTGAAAGGGCCTCTCTCCAAGCAGGTGCCTGAAAGAACTTCACAGCTCACTTACTCCAGATTAAGTGTTTATTTCAGTAGGATTTAGCACAGTAGAGCCCTGGATTAATTATATTTGAATTTAAATCACTATTTGGCCAAATATGAATACTGTATTTGGGGCCAAATCCAATACGAATATTTGGCACAGCCCTCCTGCTCAGTGCATGTCAGTTAAGATGTGGTTATTATTACCTCAAGAGTTTGAGGGGTCAATATTTAATGCTTGTTCTCCCAGTATTGCTCACTGATTCCAGACAGTGGCATTATTTGAATAATACTGTCAGAGGCATAGCTAGGATTCAATGGGCTCCAGGTGGAAAAATTGAAATGGGACCCCTTTAATTCTATTGTTCACAGGGTGGTGGAGACCAGGGAGGCGGGAAGGGGGGGAACACACATTTACCACATTTACAAAGATGGAAAGAAGAGAAAATGACAGCCAGAATGGTTAAAAGGTGAAATGAAAGAGGCTATTAAAGCCAAAAGAATGTTCTTGAAAAATGGAAAAAGGACCCAAATGAAGAAAATAAGGAACATAAGCACTGGCAAGTCAGATGCAATGCATTGATAAAGAATGCTGAACGAGAATATGAAGAGAAACTTGCTGCAGAGGCTAAAGCTCACAGTAACAACTTTTTCAGGTACATCAGAAGCAGAAAGCCTACAGGGGAATCCATGGGACTGTTAGACCACCTAGGAGCAAAAGGGGCACTCAGGACAAGGTTATAGCGGAGAAACGGAATTAATTCATTGCTTCGGTCTTTATGGAAGAAGATGCATGAGATCTGGGATAGCTCCAGCTTGAGTGCATGCCATTACCGGTATGGTGGAAAAAATGTTTTTATAACGTGGCGCTAACCCAGCAGTAATCAGGCATCACCGCGGAAGCCCGTACCGCAACCTCAATGGGTGGTGGTAAGGGCTTCCCGCCGAGGTTAGAGTAATCTTGTCACACAGCCATTTTTTGTGGGGGGGAGGGGTGGATTTTTACCTTGGGTATATTTTCTTCATTTCTATTCGACTGTTATTTAATACTCATGTTCCAGTTATATTACCAATTGTATATGTATTCTGAAATGACACAAGTCATGACGGAAAAATTGTAAGCCACATTGAGCCTGCAAATAGGTGGGAAAATGTGGGATACAAATGTAACAAATAAATAAATAAATTAATTAAAAGGGCACTGGAGTGTGGGAAAATAGCCCCCACCACTATCGCAGGGCCCTTTTCCCCGCAGCTTTGTAAAAGGACCCCTGAATAAATTCTTTGCTTCAGTCTTTACGGAAAAAGATGTATGAGATCTGCTTGTACTAGAAATGGTTTTCAAGGATGATGATGCGGAGGAACTGAAAGAAATCCAGTGAACCTGGAAGACATAGAGGGGCATAATCGAACAGAAACGCCTATCTCCATGGACGTTTATCTCCGAGAACGGGTCCGTGAAGGGGCGGACCGAATCGTATTTTCGAAAAAACATGGACGTTTATCTTTTTTTGAGCTGGGCGTTTTTGTTTTTCAGCGATAATGGAAATCGAAAACGCCCAGCTCAGAAACGAATAACTCCAAGACATTTATTCATGGGAGGGGCCAGGATTCGTACTGCACCGGTCCACCTCACATGCCAGGACACCAACCGGGCACCCTAGGGGGCACTTTTACAAAAAAAAAAAAAAAGGTAAAACAGCTCCCAGGTGCATAGCACCCTTCCCTTGGGTGTTGAGCCCCCAAAATCCCCCTCAAAACCCACTGCCCACAAGTCTACACCATTACTATAGCCCTAAGGGGTGAAGGGGGGCACCTACACGTGGGTACAGTGGGTTTGGGGGGCGGTTTGGAGGGCTCCCATTTACCAGCACAAGTGTAACAGGTGGGGGGGGGGATGAGCCTGGGTCCACCTGCCTGAAGTCCACTGCTCCAGTGACCTGCATACTGCTGCCAGGGAGGTGGGTATGACATTTGAGGGTGAAAATAAAAAGTTGTGAAACGGCATATTTTGTGGTGGGAGGGGGTTCGTGACCATTGGGGGAGTCAGGGGAGGTCATCCCCGATTCCCTCCAGTGGTCATCTGGTCATTTAGGGCACTTTTTGGGGCCTTATTCGTGGAAAAACAGGGTCCAGGAAAAGTGCCCTAAATTCTCGCTAAAAACGCATATTTTTTTTCCATTATCGGCGAAAGGCGCCGATCTCTGATCGGCAGATAACCACGCCCCAGTTCCGCCTTCACCACGCCTTCGACACGCCCCCATCAACGTTGTCCGCATCTGCGACGGAGTGCAGTTGAAAACGTCCAAATTCGGCTTTTGATTATACCGCTTTATTCGTTTTTGGGTCACAATATAGGCGTTTTTCTCTTTCGATTATAAGCAGGATACTGAGCTAAGTCGACCATTTAAAAAGTAGTATCTAGATTTTCAGAAAGCTTTTGACAAAGTTCCTCATGAGCATACATATAGGTCAGACCCAGTTTGGCTGTTCTTATGTTCTTATGCTCTTCAGTACCAAAGCTGACATATTACAATTAGAAAAAAATATACTTTTTTCTACCTTGTCTGAACATTGCTTTGGTCCTAGTGTCTCTCTTCTGCTTTTCTCAACTCTCTCCAGGTCTTCCTATCCTCTTGACATTTCTTCTCTATTTCCACCATCAATCATTCCTGTGTATCCCTATCTGTCTTGTCCAGCATATCCCCTCTGTGTCTCTGTCCCTATCCTCTCCCCATGTTCCCTATCCTATGTGTCCCTATCTTACTCTGTCCTGCATACCCCTCTGTGTCCCTATCCCCTCCTCTTATATCCAGTATTGCTCCTTTACATCAATGTCTTTTATGCACCATCTACTGCCTGCATCTGTTCTGTGTCCTTGTCCCTCCACATGTCTAGATTCTCTCCTCTCTCTTTCCTTCCTCCTGCACCACAATCCTGACCCCCCAACCCTCCCTAACCTGGCATCTCTCTCCCTCCCTCCGTTTGTGCAGTGTTTCACCCTCTCTCTCTTTCCTTCACCCCACTCCCTCCCCGAGTTCAGCATCTGCCCTAACTTTCTCCCTCTCCTTTGGTCCACATCTCTCTCTCTCACTTCCCTTTGCTTCCCCCCACCTCAAGGTCTGGTATCTCTCCTCCTCTCATACCCTTCCTCTTTGCTCCAGGTCTGGCTTCTGTCTAGTCCACCCTTCCAACCCCCACCCTGCCGGTCCTCCAAACTCTGCAGCGTGTCGCCAGCAGAGGCCACAGTAAAAGCAGCCTGTCTCTAACCAGCAAAGCCTTTTCTCTGAGCGTTCTGCCCATAGGAAGATGCATCATTGAGGCAGGAAACACAGAGGAAAGGCTTCGCTGGCCATAGAAAGGTTGCGTTCACTGCGACCTGTGCTGGCTATGCACTGCAGCATTTGGAGGAGCATTTGGAGGACCGGTGGGGGGGTGGGGGGGGGGGGGAGCTAGACAGATATTCACTGCTGGTATCCAGATAATTATCTAGACAAGTCAGATCAGAGAAATAGCTGTCCTAACTTGCCTAGATATCCAATCCAGGCCATAAGTACCTGACAGAAACCCAACCAATAGCAGTATTCCATGCTATAAATTCCAGGGCAAGCAGTGCTAGTATCCAAGTATGGCCCAGCGCTGAATTTCCTAGTATAGAACAACTAGCAGCAGCCAGTGTGTTAAAAAGAATGCTGACCTCTGTGGTTTTAATATTACCCTCTTTATTACCATAAACAACCTCAGCAGGCTCAACATGCTGGAGCCCCTAAGGCTAGGCAAAGAGAGAAAGGCTCAACTTAAGCAGGTGGGCCCTACCCAACACAAGCAACAACCTTCTTTTGACTATGCTCTTTGCATCCAGTCTCTTTAGAACATTCATCTTGCTCTACTTGGGGGAGACAGGGTTCAGTTTTAGTGCATAGTGCCCATGGGATAGCATCTATTGGGAAAGCTGACACAAAGACACACACATGCAAAGACATACTTGCACAAAGACACACAAGAAGTAACTCTATAAAGAACTGTATAGATGTAGGCTTCAAGTTGTGTATAAATGCTAGAATTCTAGTCATTTATATGTGCATGTTAATACATACAGGCATAAATGACACTAATCTGCACATGAGCTTTTATGTAAGTACACGCATATCTTCAAAAGTACATACAGTACGTTGTATGTAGATGTTCAAATGTGTGCAGTGTGGGTGAATTACACATTTATGTGTGAAACCTATGAAGTACTATAACTTATATACATATGTTCCCAATCTAGATGCAAGCATTTACACCAACTCTATGGCTGGTATGTGCTCATGCCTAAATGCATACATGTGTATCTATCTGGTTACACCAGTATTCTATAAAGGAAAATAAGTATTTTATTTATTTATTTCCAGAATTTTCTATGCCACTCTAAGGGTTCCTCTTACTAAGCTGTGGTAAAAAAAAAAAAGGCCCTGCACTAGCGGCAGGGGCTGTTTTTGCCACATGCTGCACTCCTTTTTACCGCAGCAGGTAAAAAAAGACTGAATATAGCCATGATCATGCAGTAAGATTGCTCTTACTGTGTGAACTTTCAAGGGGGAGCACTAAGGGCTAACCTGGTGGTAACTGGGTAGCACGTGGCACTGCCTGATTACTACCAGGTTAGCACTGTGCTAAAAAATATAGACCTATTTTCCCCAGCGCAGGAAAAGGCATGCGCTAGGGCTGGAAGTACTGCTGGTGCATAGGCGGTCGGTGGCCCAACTGTTTGGGGAGGCTAAAGGGGTGGGGTTAGGGGTGGAGCTTAAATCCATAATTGTCTGATAACACACATAAAAATAAATAAATAAAAATAAAAGTCACAATACCTTTTATTAAATTTAGATATTAGATATGTATCATATGTCAAAGAATAAAGTGGTTGCTCAAAGCATATACTAACCACAATCACTCAACTGCAAAACACTATGCACAACTTTGTGCAAAAACACACTCAGAACCTTACTGTACCATAAATATTACACTGGGCAGAACCTAATACACCAATATAAATGATTAAAAAAAAAAGAATTGTAAGAATTCTAATGGTACTTGTCAACATGCAGCATTTCCTTCATCCCCTTTGACCTATTTGGTTGTTCTCAAACCAGCTTCCAAATCCACTAGCTGTTACAGGAATGTTTTTTCCAAACGGGGAAAATATTTAATTCCTTTTTGGTTTTCCAGCTCAGTCTGAATATGCCCTGAGCCATATTATCATGGCTAGTGAAATGATATACCGTTCAAAAAAGATATGAAATCAACAGCAATATTTCTTATGTCATAAATTCTACTGAAACTATCTACAAATGGCTACCACTTGCTCAAAATAATATTGAAATTACTGCTCAAACAAGGGTTCACATAGAGCCTTGTATAACATACTGCCCAAGTAAAAAAAAAATTAAATATTTTGTTATTTTTGTAAGTTTCATGCAGATCTCTTTGTTTAACTAAGTTATGTTTAAACAAAGAGATCTGCATGAAACTTACAAAAATAACAAAATATTTAATTTTTTTTTACTTCTTTCTTTTGTTTTAAAAAACCTTCCTTCAGTCAGTCAGCACAGCAGAGCAGCACTTACCTCTCTGTCTCCTGAAATCCAAGCGGCCCCCTGGACCCGGGGCATATTTCTAGAAGGAAGTGGGAGGGATCATCAGACAGAGAGTACTCTCTGTCTTTCTTCTTCTCCTACTACGTGTGCTGTCCCACGCATTCCCGCCTATGCGGAACAGTACACCACGGGACGGGAGTGAGCCAACGCGCGAAGAAGGCTGACGTGAGCTGAGGAGGACCTGGGCGAGCCCCGCCGAGGGCGGGGCGAAGAAAGAAAAAGAAGCCGCTAGCCGCACGTCCGTCTTGTCTTCTGATTCGCAGTAAGGCAGCAGCACAGGACCAACCGGCGTGCTGGTGAGAGCCTGAGCGGGCGGAAGTTCGGAACTCAAGGGCCTGTGGCTGGGCGGGCTGAATTTAGGATGGTGCGTGCGTGTGTCCGTCCGTGTGTGGGCATTGTCGTGGTCGCGCGCGTCGGCGAGTCTTAAAAAGACGATGCTGGGCCGAGCGGCTATCCCCGGGGCCCGCGGGCGGAGCTGGGGGCTGATGCCGATGCGGTGTGTGTCATGTCGGCGGCGTCATGGTCCGAATCCGACCAGCTGAGCTGTCAATCAAAATCCGACGGACTTCTGGCTAAGCCTCCCCAAGCCTCTTATACCGGGCGCCTATATGCTGGTGCCTGTGTTGGTGCCGGAAGTAGCTCCAGATTAGCAAACGGCAAGCCCGCATTGGGCTTACCGCCGCTTTGTACAAGGGCCCTTAACTGAGAAGCAGAGCAGAGTGGTGCACAGATTAAAATAAAGAAATGGAAGGAACTCCATTAATATACAGGAAAGTAACACAATCACACAACTCTGAGCGAAAGGCAGAGGTAGGCAAAACGATTAAGCAAGGGTAGGGTAAAAAGGATAGTGTAGTAGGTGCTTATCAATTAGACAATCTCTCTGAATGTCTGTTGAAAGAGCCAGGGTTTTTAAGTCTGTTTCTTTTATAGAATAGGCTCCAAATTGGTGCATTCTAGACACCTTTTTATAGAATTGCTCTCTAGGTGTCTACTTTTCTTTACAGAATTCCAGCACAAGTGGCAGAAAATATGCTTACATTTAAGGCATGATCACTTACACCAGCCCTGTGGCAGATAAGAATATAAATACTTATGCCTAAAACTTAGTCAGAACATGCATAACTGATAGAATACTATAATTTATGTGTGTATTTGCATGTTCCACCCATGCTCCAGCTAATCTCTATCCATGTGCACATCTGTGGGAAAAATACATGCCATCAAAATTTGGTGAATGCTTTTTTGCTAGTTGGTATTTTATAAGAGGTGATTTATATGCATTCCTGCTGTCTGAAACTAGGTGGTTCCTTACAGGATGTGTGCGGGGAAACCCGTATTATCGAAACAAGATGGGCATCCATCTTTTGTTTCGATAATACGGTCAGGGACGCCCAAATCTCAAGATTTAGGTCGACCTTAGAGATAATCGTCCCCGGTTTTCGGCCATAATGGAAACTGAGGACGCCCATCTCAAAAATGACCAAATCCAACTCATTTGGTCATGGGAGGAGCCAGCATTTGTAGTGCACTGGTCCCCTTGACATGCCAGGACACCAACCGTGCCCATCTGTTAGACACACCCCAGTCCTGCCTTCACTACGCCTCCGACATGCCCCCGGGAACTTTGGTCGTCCCCCGTGACGGAAAGCAGTTGGGGACGCCCAAAATCGGCTTTTGATTTGTGTCGAAAGGTGGGCGCCCTTCTCTTTTGAAAATAAGCCTGATAGTCTCTCCCACCTCCCTGAGAGTTGTTTAATGCTTTGGAACTAACTGAGGAGATAAGGAGAGCACTGGAAGAGCTATGCGTGGGTGAGCAGTTCCATCCTGGCGTCCTATGATGGTGCCACGCACTTATATGCCTTTTCAATCCTGCGGTCTACAAAAAGCGATCTGTTATAGGTGAGTGGTATTTCTTTTTTTTTTTTTCTGTAATAGAAATTGCACCTGCATGAAGCTGCTGCCTCTAGCGCAAAGTCAGGGTCTCACAAAACTTCCAATAAAGTGAGCTACTGCCATTCTGTGAAGCTCCAAAGCTCTTTTTTGCTATAGTTACTGCAACTCTGCTTTCCTTTCCCAAGGCACATGTTGTTGAGAATGAAACAAAATAAAACATAACATAACATAACAAAATAAAACATAAGTAACAAAAGTATTCTGAAATTATTTTCTTTTAAATGTGAATTACATGACAGTGGGAGAGCCTTCATGTTCACACAGCATTTGTCAACATTGCTTTATTAGATGTCAATTGTACTTTACTTGACACAGAAAGAGTATGTGAATGTGAAGACCCATCTTTTCAATCTGTAATAATGTGTACATTTGCCGTCAGAGTAAAGGTATGCAAAACTTGGAAAAATAGTGTTTAGAGTCATAGAATGGTATCCATCTAAAAATACAGAAATAACATTTGTTTCATGATGAAAATACACTGATAAACCTCTGGTTTTTATCCTGGCATAGCACCTACTTACCTCAAAAATAAACCCTTGAAATTGTACAAGATGAAACCTCTAGGATCAGAAGCTCTATTCTTAATGAACTTTGTCCACTCAATTATAGTGTTTTACATGTGCTGGGACCGGAAGGTCATGGTAGTGGTGGAGGGGAACTATATATAAATAGAATTGTCAAGTGTCTCAGCTTGAAACAACAACCAGCATAAGATGCAAGATGTTATTGGCTAAGAACCAGCCTTGACCATCTTCCAGGGTGTTTAGTGGTAGATCCATTATGATTAGCGTATTGCTATTAATATAACTAAAGCATATGCGGTCAGTAACTTTAATTTTCACTACGAACAGTTAGTTTAATCGCTAGTTGTAGACACATTTATGTCACTTATGTCTGCATTCGGTTTTACTCAAATTGCCACTGCCTGTACTCATGAGAAGAAAAAAGGAAGCATAGATATGAACCAGAGACAAGGCCATTGGATTTCTTACCGTGCACAGTTATTTCACATCCCAAGCTTACTGTAATCAATCACTTTCAACCATAGTCCAATAGTCTCCGAATTAAACAAAAAAAACTATTCTAAACCTTTATTTTTATGTATCAAAAAGTCTCTCAGTATAAAATAAAACAAAAAAATATCCTAAATAATATATAAGAGAAAGGTAACGTAACTACTAAACTACACAAGCAGAAACAGTGCTGTTTGAAACTTGGACACACGATGCCCACTTTAAAACTAGCATTTTAGTCAACTCGTCTTTTTGTCACAGGTTGTTTGAAAATGGTGACTCTTCTAGAGACTCCAGAATCAGGTCCATTGACCAAAATGCTAGAGTTTTAAAGTGGGCATCGTGTGTCCAAGTTTCAAGTAAAATAACCCCAGCTAACTGCCAAGCTGTGGCCTGATGCTCCCAGCTATGACTTCTGACCCAAACCCCCTCCAATCAAGCTCCCCCTTCAATCCTGATACCCCCAATCAAAACTTCTCCCTCTGATCCAGACCCCTAACCCCCTATCAGCCTCCCAACCCAACTGTCATACCTTAATCCCTGGTGGTGTAGTAGTCCCTGCGCTTCTGATGCATCATTTAAAATGGCACCCCTAGTGATAATCTTGTGGTACATGACCTCTAGCAACAGTGCTACAAGTCTACCTCTAGGGGTGCCATTTTGAGGAACAGTGCCAGAAGAGCAGGCGTGACTGGGGATTGCTTCTACACAGGGACCATTCTACCACCAGGGTTTAAGGTATGATCACAGGGTGGGGAACTTGATTGTAGAGGCCAACCAAATTTTGGTTTTGGTTACGGTGCTGAAACTGGCCCAAAATCATTTTTCTTCCCGGTTTCAGTTTCGGCCAAAAAGCTATAGCAATGGTTTCAGCTGAAACTGACCTTGTATCTTCTGTAGAAGACGAATATTTGTGCTTTGTCATGTTTGTCTCCTTCCCTCTCCTCCAAACATGAGTTGCCTCTCCCCCCACCCACTTGCAGATTACTACTATTACTATTCTGACATTTATGTCCAGCTTATATTGGCTTTGGAATCAAAGTGGGTTACATGGAGGGGCATAATCGACCAGAAACGCCTATCTCCATGGGCGTTAATCTCCGAGAACGGGTCCGTGAAGGGGCGGAGTGAACCGTATTTTTTAAAAAAAATAGACGCCCATGCTTTATTCGCCAAGGTGTGAGCTGGGCGTTTTTGCTTTTCACCGATAATGGAAAATGAAATCGCCCAGCTCAAAAACGAATAAATGCAAGGCATTTGTTCGTGGGAGGGGCCAGGATTCATAGTGCACTGGTCCCCCTCACATGCCAGGACACCAACCGGGCACCCTAGGGGGCACTTTTACAAAAACAAAAAAAAAGGTAAAAGAGCTCCCAGGTGCATAGCACCCTTCCCTTGGGTGTTGAGCCCCCCAAATCCCCCTCAAAACCCACTGCCCACAAGTCTACACCAGTACTATAGCCCTAAGCGGTGAAGGGGGGCACCTACATGTGGGTACAGGGGGTTTGGGGGGGGTTGGACGACTAGTAGCATTAAGCAGCACAATTGTAACAGGTAGGGGGGGGATGGGCCTGGGTCCACCTGCCTGACGTCCACTGCACCCCCTAACAACTGTTCCAGGGACCTGCATACTGCTGCTTGGGAGGAGGGTATGACATTTGAGGGTGAAAGTAAAAAGTTGTGAAACATCATTTGTTGTGGTGGGAGGGGTTAGTGACCACTGGGGGAGTCAGGGGAGGTCATCCCCGACTCCCTCTGGGGGTCATCTGGTCATTTAGGGCACTTTTTGGGGCCTTATTCGTCAAAAAACAGGGTCCAGGAAAAGTGCCCTAAATTCTAGCTACAAACGCATCCATTATCGGCGAAGGGCGCCCATCTCTGTTCGGGTGATAACCACGCCCCAGTTCCGCCTTCACCACGCCTCCGACACTCCCCCGTCAACTTTGTCCGCATCCGCGACGGAGTGCAGTTGAAAGCGTCCAAAGTTCGGCTTTCGATTATGCCGCTTTATTTGTTTTTGTGAGAGGAACGCCCATCTCCCGATTTAGGTCGGAACTTGGGCGTTATTCTCGTTCGATTATAAGCAGGATAATGACTAACTTCCTAAAAGCATTAGTTTATAGCTAAAGCAGTAGCCAAAATACAAAAGCCAACTGATTATCTTCCACTTACATAAGCTTCGAGTTATAAAATCATCGTTAAGCCCATTGGGATTCTGGATTATTACACAGGCAATTTTGATGATTTTACTTAGCTACTGTAACTCATTGTATTCAAATGTGAAAAAGCAGCAAATGCATCGATTACAACTTTTACAAAACAATGCAGCTTGGTTGATTTTTAGGTTGGGAAAATACAGTAAAATGACTACACTGGTTAAAATTAGAGGAGCAAATCCAATTTAAAATAGCTTGTCAAGTTTATAAATGTATTTACTGGATTGAGAGAAAATTTAAGAAGTAATAATAATTGAACTTTGGATATTCCATCAATGAAAGGGATGAAATCCAAGTTGATTTTGGAACAAACTGTTTCTTTTCAAGGTCCAAAAATTTGCAATAACATACCATTTCCCGTATGGAAAATATCTAATTATCTTTTGTTTTGGTAAGCCTTGAAAACTCATTTGTTTGTATTGTAAGAGCTATGTTAAGTACTTTAAGGAATATTGTTAATCATATCTGACTGATATATTTTCTTTAACTGTAAACTGCCTTGAAAACAAGGCTAAAGGCAGTGTATAAGTACAGAAATAGAATAGAATCTTACAAATTAGAATCATAATATTTGCTAAAAAGAAAAGTTTTCAGAACTTTATGAAATTGAAGATAATTGGGTAAAAGCCAAATTTGAGAAGGCAGCAGATTCCAAATTGTACTAGATAAATGATAAAAACAGCTATCATGAAAATGCTAATATATCTGACAGATAGAAAGCCCAATTTAAATATGATGCTGGAGCAATGTGTCAACCTAGCATGAGGAAGGGATAGTGGCCAAAATCCAGAGATAATTTTGTATATCCAATAAGCTACCTTAAATTCCACCTGTGCCTGATCAAACTTCTTACTTCTATATATTAATTTAGCCACAGTGTTCTGCAAAAGTTGGAGTCTATTTAAAAATTTTCCTTGTAATTCAGCATATAGAACACTCCAGTAATCTATTTGAGTCAAAACCAGTGCCTACGCCAGAACACGGAAATCATCAGGGGAAAAAAAGAGACCTTATTGCTCTTAATTGAAGCAACATAAAAATTCTTTTTACTCAAGATATTTACTTGGTTTCCCATGGTCAATTGTGAGTCCAAAATTAACCCCAAGACCTGGATGAGGTTTCAAAGGATGACTCCCCTAGAGAATACCTTACAATCCCTGGCAGTCTAGGGGTGTAGTCAGGGCAGGAATGATCCCCAGTCGCTTCTGCCTATGCTGGTTCTGCTCTCAAAATGGCTGCCATGACCTCTAGTGGCAATCTGGCAAGACAGTCACAAGAGGTCACAGTCCTGCTCTGACTAGACCACCAGGGATTGTAAGGTAGTTTTTTTTTTTTTTTTTTGGGGGGGGGGGGGGTTACTCTTTGTATTCTTTTGTGTGTGTGTGTATGTGTGTGTGTGTAATGTGATTGTAAGTAATGAAATTTTGATCTTGCATAGTAGTTTATATGCTTTTGGTTCAAAAGTTAGCAGGAATTTAAGGGAGTCTTTTACTAAAGGTTAGCTCGAATTATGTGCAACAGGTCCCATTTTGTTTCTATGAGCCCTACTGCAGATAACCCGAGCTAAAGGCCTTGTTCACTAAGGTATGTTAGCATTTTTAATGTGCCTACAGTTAGCACTCGCATTAACCGTGTAGGCACCCATAGGGATATTGTAGGCGCTTACACAGTTAATGCGCGTTAAAAATGTTAATGCGCCTGTAATGCGGCTTAGTAAACAGGGCCCTAAATTTGGGATGATAACTCCTTAAGAATTAGCCTTTCTGAGAAGATATGACATCAGCTGTCACTCCAAATGTGGTACAAAGTCAGCCATTGTAAAAACATTGTGGCCTTGAGTTTCAGTTTTCATTAGTTGAGGTCCATGTGTGTGGAGATTATGTTTTGTTTGGAGGTAAAATATAGTCTTTCATTATTTAAATTATTATATATATTATGGATTGGATACTATTTGGCTAATTCTAAAGAATTTCCAGGCTCTGTTGGGTATGACGGAAGGAACACCAAAGTCTCATGTAGAAAGCACAGTTAAACAAGGAGTAGGAATGGGATCAGGCTCCTCCCAGCAAACCAATGAGTCCCAATGTATGGTTAAGAACACTATTTAATAGTGACTCGACATGGTACCATGTTTTGGCACATGCGTGCCTGCTTTAGGAGTCTGTAAAAATACAAATAATCACAAATGTATGTATATATAGATTACAATGTAAAAAAACAGAACAAAAAACTATCTCAAAGCAAAATAAAAAAGTGAATAAAAACATTAGATAAAACATTAAAAAGTAGTGTGGAATTAATGGATCAGAGACAATGAGGCATGAAATCAAAGAGAGTTAAGTGAAGTGAAATATATTTTAAATTCCAAATGATGAGTGTAATATCTTTTATGAATGCTAAACAGCAAATAATACAAATAAATAAAATGTGGGATAAAATGTGGGACAAACAGTACTTGGCATAGGCAAATAAATAAAATCAGGTATCTGTAAAAAGGGTGTCAAAGTGAAAGACAGAAAAGAAAGTTGTACAGGTACAGAGGTAACTGTGAACAAACCTTGACACAAGTGTCACAAATATATTCGGTGATGTATCTTTAAAATATGATCGTAACCGGTCTGAAAAAAGTAAAGAGTAAAAGGATGTGAAATTTATATGTGAGCAAGCTTACACAGAATAAAAAAAATATCTATGCAACTGAAGGATCATTAAGAAAGAATATTATTCTAAATTAATCTCTGATGCTAGCGATTCTAATAAAAAACTGCTTTCTATTTTTACATCATTAACACAGTCCCTATCTATATCTAATTCCTCAGGTATGCCTTTAGCAAATTCTCTGGCCCATTACTTTGCCAATAAATTATATCCTTAAGTTCTTTTTTTGTGAATCCTCTCTCAGCAGCTCATGCTGTGGTAACATCATCTACTCTTTGTTCCCGATGGTCCTCTTTTAGTCTCCCCTCTTGTGACCTATTAAAGAAGAAGTTAATGGGGATGAATACTACAGTATGCTTATTAACATAGTAACATAGTAAATGACGGCAGATAAAGACCTGTATGGTTCATCCAGTCTGCCCAACAAGAAAAACTAATTTTACATGATGTGTGATACTTTATATGTATACCTGAGTTTGATTTGTCCTTGCCATTCTCAGGGCACAGACTGTAGAAGTCTGCCCAGCACTATTCTTGTACTAGAAGCTCTGAAGCTAATGTCGAAGACCTTTAAAATTTACACCAAGCACATCCCTATCCATTCAGTCACAATCAGGGTGTAGAACATAGAAGTCTTCCCAGCACCGGTTTTGTTTCCCAATTACCGGCGTCACCACCAAATCTCCACTAAGATTCTGTGGATCCATTCCTTCTAAACAGGATTCCTTTGTGTTTATCCCATGCATGTTTGAATTCCATTACCATTTTCATCTCCACCACCTCCCAAGGGAGGGCATTCCATGTATCCACCACCCTCTCTGTGAAAAAATACTTCCTGATATTAGTCCTGAGTCTGCCCCCTTCAACCTCAATTCATGTTCTATAGTTCTACCGCCTTCCTGTCTCCAGAAAAGATTCATTTGAGGATTAATATCTTTCAAATATTTGAGCATCTGTATCATGTCACCCGTTTCTCCTTTCCTCCAAGTCAGCAAGTCTCTCCTCATACGGTTTGCAACGCAAATCCCATACCACTTTTGTAGCTTTTCTTTGCACTGCTTCTAGTTTTTTTTTTACATTTTTAGCAAGATACGGCCTCCAAAACTGAACACAATACTCAAAGTGAGGCCTCTCCAATGACTTGTAGAGGGGTATCAACACCTCCTTTCTTCTGCTGGTTATACCCCTCTCTATGCAGAGGGGTATAACTCTCTATTAGACCCATTACCCTCATCTTGGTTGAAAATATCATTGGGGCTCCTGCCAGTGGCCCAACAACTCATTTCTAAAAGCTTGTCAGAAGGTTATTTATCTAGTTCCCTTGACCCATTTTGAAAAATTCAAATCTTGATCCAGCACTTCTGGCAAGTTATTGCCCAATATCTAATTTTTCTCCAATTTCAAGCACATTTAGAAGCAATTTTGATACTTCATCTGTGACAGTCTGGGTTCACAGTTGGATTCAGTTGGATTCAGTGAAGAATACAAAAAGTTAGATGAAGGCTACATTGCATCATTTGATGCAATTAAGTACTATCTACTGCAATGGCTCAGGGATATTGGACATATTAGTACTGTCCTGAAGTGGTTTACTTCATTCCTCCAAGATCAAGCTTTTAGCATTTTCAGTTCAGTCAGTCAAGCTCATATTCCTTGACATGTGGAGCCCCACAGTGATCAATACTTTCTCTGGTTCTTTTTAATATTTACTTAAGTCCTTTAGCACATTTAATCCTGTCTTCAGGTCTAAGTGCATACTTTTACACGATATCCTTATTCTTCATTATTTGTCAGTTTCCACATTTGATCTTTCCCTTCTCCAGACTAGTTTGGATAAGGTTCCCACTTGGCTTAGGGGTCACCATCTAATTCTAAATGTACAAAAGACAACAGTATGCTGACTTACTGGCCATGGATCTGCTCCTTCTATAACACCTGTATTGTCTGATGATCCCATACAACCTAGTAGATTAATTCAAATATCTAGGGGTTTTCAAAACAAATTTCAGCAATCTTGAAGTGAAGACTGTCACAAAGAACAAGATCATACTATCCACCCCATCAAACACAGCCTACTAATAGCCCAAGTGAATTGATACCATAATGAATACCACCAAACTGCTTCTAGCAATCTACTCCTTATCCTTGATCCACCTAATAATGACCACCCCACTCACAGAAACCAACAATATACCCATACTATACAATAACCGAATACTGACCAGACAAACCACACCACACCAAACCGACAATAACCAAAACAAAGGAAGAATACCAACAGGCACACAACCTCAACAAAAGGAAAAGAAAGATCATAAAAAACTCACACAAACCAAGAAACAACAACTAACAAAAGTCCACATAACACCGAACATAGAAGACCCATACCAAAAAATTCAAATAGGCTACGTCAATGCCAGATCCGTAGTAAACAAAACAAAAATAATAACTGACTGGATCTACTCTTCATTACCGAAACCTGGATCCATGATCAGGAGGACCCTATCATCTTAAACCTATGTCCTCCAGGACATAAAATCACCCACTGGACCAGAAAAGAAAAGAGAGGAGGAGGCATAGCGTTTATATACCGATCTCACCTCACTATTGAAACCACTGCCCAGTGATGTGCTGGTAAATTTTTAACAACAGGCTCTCTCTCCGGGCATAGCCAGCCCTGCAATTTGGGTGTGGGGGGACCAACATACTTCTCTCCCCCTACCCTATGCAGGCACGCTAGGCATTCATTTGCTGGCAGGGATGCTGAGCCCTGCAAACTAATAAATGGACTGCCACTGCTCCCCACTGCTTGTTTCTGGCTCTATGCAGCATGCCAGGACTTTTTGTGCATTCTCAGAGCATGCACAAGAAGTCCCGGCATGCTGCTCTGGGCAGGAAACAAGCAGCAGGGAGTAGCAGAAGTCTATTTATTTGGGTGGCGGGACTTGGCAAAAACAAAAAACTGTATATTATGTAAAAAATAATTCTTCAAACCCAGCTTTTTTGCTTTAGTTTTTCTGGGTTTGATCCCTCAGGTTTAGAATGATATTTATTATATCAACATATGGGAAACTTTCAAATAAAACTAAAAAGCTGTCCAATAAGTAAAAAAAAATAAAAAAAACTATTTTGTCCTCCACCTTTTAAGGCACTGCCTATCCAACTAAAACAGCTTTAGACTTGTTACAGATGGACCAGCAATTAAAAAACAACAACAGATTTGCTTGGTTTGTTTTAAGTGTACTGGATGACGGCTGCATGGGGGAGTGGAAACAGAGATTGAGCAAATTGGCTTCCTTGTTTACAGTGGACTAGATAGGATCACTTCCGCTCCTGTCTATTAAACCTCCTTGCAGCAGCTCATAGGTTTGATTGCTTAGTTTTGAGTGAATGGCAATGATGGCTGCGTGGGGGAGTGGAAACAGAGATTAAGCAAATTGGCTTCCTTGCTTACAGTGAGTGGACTACATAGGCTCACTTCCACTCCTGTCTATTAAACCTCCTCACAGCAGGTCAAAGGTTTGCGTGCTTTGTTTTGAGTATACTGGATGACGGCTGCGCAGAGTAGAAACAGAGATTAACCTAACTAACTGGCTTCCTTGCTTACAGTGTGTGTGGACTAGATAGGCTCACTTCCATTCCTGTCTATTAAACCTCCTTGCCCTGACGCCCAAAGTCTGGAAGACTGGGGGAGGGGAGAGGTTTGAGGGAGGGAGCAGATGCAAGGAGGACAAGAAATGACAAAGTTGAACAGGGAAGAAGGAGGAGACAGAGAGATCAGAATGATACTGGAATGCGCAGGGGAGAGAGAATCAGGCATTCCGTGCAGCAGTGTTTGGGGAGGCAATGCCTTCGCCCTCCAAACCATTCACTCGTCCTCCCCCTCGGGCCCAGCCCCAAAGCCTTTTATTATCTGACAAACTGCTTCTTATAGTCTTACCGGTAAGACGTAGTGCACGTCTTCTTCAGCAAGGTCTCTGGCTGTGCCAGCCCAGGGCTCTCCTCTTAACCTCTCAGATCACGGGGAGGGTTGCAGGCAGCTGAAATCTATCAGCAGTATCAGGACAGCAGCTGGGCAGCTAAGCTGAGGTTGTTGGGTTGGCGTGGACCATGGGCTGCGATCAGGAATGCTGCAGATTGAGGTGAGCACACTGAACCTCCTGCCTGCAGTGCATGTGCAGCACAAGGCAGGGTAAGGTTGCCAGACACCACGCTTGCACGAATATCAGAAGTCACCTGATGTGTTCTTTGGGCATGCGTGCCTCCCAGCTGCAATTTATGAAAAAGAAAAAAAAAAGTCCCGGCTGACAGCACAACAACTGGCTCGCAAAATTGTTCTACACTTAACAACCGGATCTGCAGAGCCGGTGCGAGCCGGCTCCAGCACACCACTGCCACTGCCGAATCTATAAGAACCCACCTTGAAATAGCCTCCATTTGAATCCACCATAAAACCCTGCTTGACCACCTAAATTGCGTCCTATTCTACAGACCACCATGCAACTGGAACGAAAGCCAGGTGGACTTTATGAACTTCGTTTCAAATATATGTGTACCCAACTCCAATATACTAGTATTAGGAGACATTAACCTTCACCTTGAAGACCCAAACTCTACCAACGCATGAGAATGCAAGGACTTCCTTTATCTATGTGATCTTACATGGCCACACATGCAAACAACCCATGCGAAGGGTCATACACTCGACCTCATCTCATACAAACTGTCCACTGATCAGAACCTAACCATAACATAAACTAGAAGGACAGAAACACCATGGACCGACCATTACAAACTAAACCTATCCCTAAACTGGCGGAAAAGGGGTTCTCTCCAAACACGAGAACACACAACCCACACCACAAGAGACCAAATAGACCCGGATACTTTCTAGCAACAGATATACAACAACGATTGGACAGCACAAATGGTCTCCATATACTACATCTCAGAATGGAACAAAAGATGCAGACACATATTAGATGAATTAGCTCCCTTACAAACAAGAACTTCACGTAGACACAACTCGATACCGTGGTTCAATGAAGAATTGAAAAAATTAAAAACACAATCAAGGAAACTGGAATGCGCATGGAAAAAAAAAGACGAACACACATTCAACGCATGGAAACAACTACAAAGGAAATACAAATACGCAATAAGACAGACCAAAAGGTTGTACTACAAAACTAAAATTGGGCCGGACTACAAAAACACGAAGAAACTATACCATCTCGTGAATAAACTACTAGATACAATGCTGGTCATCACAACCAACACTGACATCCCATCTGCAGACAACCTTGCTAAATATTTCAATGAAAAAAATCGCAAACCTACACGAAACCCTACCTCAGAACAACATGGACATAGAAAACTTCATTAATGGTCTAGACCCAACCCCTGGTGAATACCCTGCGGACCGAATATGGTCAAATTTCACTCTTCTCAGCGCCGACACAGCTACCCAGGCGATTAAAAAATACTCCAACAGCCACTGTCAACTGGACACTTGCCCCAGCTACCTAATACAATCTGCCCCCCACCGCTTCATAATAGATCTCGCATCCCACTTAAACTTCATGCTTCAGTAGGGTATCTTCCCTAAAGAAAAAGGCAACATCCTGCTCAGCCCAATACCAAAAGACACCAAGAAAAAAACAACCGACATTACCAACCACCGCCCAGTAGCATCTATCCCATTAGTAGTCAAACTAATGGAAGGACTGGTGACCAAACAACTTAATGACTACATAAACAAATTCACTATACTACATGAGTCACAATCAGGATTTCGACCCTACACAGCACCGAAACAGTACTACTTACTCTCCTAACCAAGCAGGAAATAGCAATAGGCAAGAGCATTCTCCTCCTCCAATTTGACATGCCAAGTGCATTCGACATGGTTAACCATAATATACTGCTAAGACTCCTAGAATACTTCGGAATCGGTGGTGGCACTCTCAGTTGGATCAAGGGTTTTCTAACCACCAGAACATATCAAGTGAAATCAAACACATACATATCGTCACCGTGGTAACCAGACAAAGGAGTACCGCAAGGATCGCCACTATCACTGATCCTTTTCAACCACATGATGACTCCACTAGCCAAGGCCTTATCCACCCAAGGCCTTAACTCATTTATCTACGCTGATGACGTTATATTATACATCCCCTACAAACATGATCTGGCAGAAATCACCAAAGAAATCAAGCTCAGCTCAAACATCATGAACTCATGGGCAAATGCATTCCAACTAAAACTCAATACAGAAAAAACACACTGTCTCATCATCTCATCCCAATACAATACATACAAACCCACAAACATTAACACCCCAAGATACACCCTCCCTATCTCGGACAGCCTGAAAATTCTCGGAATAACAATCGACCGTAATCTCTCACTAGAGACCCAAGCGAAATCCACCATAAAGATAATGTTTTTCTCAATGTGGAAACTCAAACGCGTAAAACCATTCTTCCTGAGGGAAATATTTTTGTAACCTGATACAGTCAATGGTACTAAGCCATGCAGACTACTGCAATGGAATCTATGCGGGATGCAAGGATCAAATCATAAAGAAACTTCAGACCGCCCAAAACACAGCAGCTAGGCTTATATTTGGAAAAATGTGTTTTGACAGCGCCAAACCACTCCGAGAGAAACTGCATTGGCTACCATTCAAAGAACGTATCACTTTCAAAATCTGCACGACTGTTCATAAAATTATTTATGGCGAGGCACCGGGATACCGGGATCATCGACTTGTCAACCAGAAACACCACAAAATCTGCACGATCATACCTAAATCTCCATTACCCAAGCAGCAAAGAACTCAAATACAAATCCACCTATGCATCCAGCTTTTCCTACTCAAGCGCACAACTGCCAAAAGCAGTAAAAACTACGCTCGACCACCTAAAATTCCAGAAAGCACTAAAAACAGACCTGTTCAGAAAAGCATACCCCAGTTACCCAACATAAAAATACCTGGATACCTGCGACACAACGTAACCAAAGTCCGTAATGGACATATCCTAACTCTTCCTCTCCCTCTCTACGTTCCCCCCAATTGTACCTACCATATTTGTACCTCATTCTACCACAATATCACCTTGTATTCGCTCATACCTTGTATTTGTTCAGACCAGAATCGGCTAACGCCGTTTACGGTACCATGTAAGCCACATTGAGCCTGCAAAAAGGTGGGATATTGTGGAATACAAATGTAACAAATAACGTTTTTATGCCCTCTGAAAGATAAAAGCTGTAAGGGGTATTCTTGACTTTAAAGCCCTACATACTCTATTCCACACTTTTCTCAGTTTCTAGCTCTACTACATCCCAGGATGTCACCTCTGTGGGGCAGCACTTTACAAAACCAGAACACTATACCAGTGATTTCATGATAAGAATCCTGAAAGGGAACTTTAAAACAATACAGGAATGTAAGACCTTTGAAGTCAGAATGATTAAATATTTTGACACCCACCAGACAGGACTTAACAAAGATCTGGGTTTTCTAGCCCATTATAAACCATAAAATTGTACTGCTTTGTCACCCTCCTATCTCCATGCATATCTCCTTGTCCCTCATCCACCTGACTCTTCCTGTCTCTCATCCTGTTAGACTGTCACTGAAATGCTTTGATGTTTCACTTATATATACTGTCATCTACCAACATTTGCTTATTTCCGATCTGACGAAGAAGGGCTACCTTCGAACGTTAATCAAGAAATGTATTAAGTTATGTCCAATAAGAAAGGTATCATCTTCTTTTCTTTTCCATGTTTTATTTTGTTTTATTTCTATTGATTACCTTTAAAAGTGGACTAACATGGCTACTACACTTCTCTAGCTCTACTACTGTAATGTTATATATGCAGGTTTCCCAAACGTGGTGATTAAGTGACTACAGACTCTCCAAAATACGGCAGTGAGTTTGCTATGCCATGCGAGGCGTTCAGACCATGTTACTGCGTTACTAATGATGTTACATTGGTTACCTGTACACTTAAGGATCCAATTAAAAATTCTCACCTGGGCCCACAAAGCTGTACATACAGGTCTTTCTGACTATTTGGCATCACTAACTATCTCTTATACACCTATTCGTTGTTTACGTTCCCTCAATGACCATAGGCTTGTCCTACCAAATCCTAGGTAAGCTTATTATGAATTAACAAGAAAGAGTTCCTTTTATTTTATGGCCCCTTTTCTCTGGAATGGTCTCCCCTTGACCATTAGATTATAACCCCTTTTAAAAACATTTAAGGCTGCTTTGAAAACGTATTTATTTCAATAAATTCATTTCATAATGTGTTTCTGTGGTACGGAGCAGTTGCACCAGATGGGTATGCAGCAGTAAGAGTTGTTTGCTTTTGAATTACTGTCTTCTGGTTTCAATGGATTCTTTCCTTTTTTCTTTTCACTGTTTTTAGCTTTTATATTTTGTTTGTACACCAGTTAGATTTGTTAAAAAAAGTGATTCATCAAGTTGTAGTAAACATAAACAAACTTATAGATTGGGAGTCTTAATCAGAAGGATTGGTACCTTATGGGGGGATTTTTTTCTACTTTATTCAACCATTGAACTGTTTAATTTTATTTCAGCTATCTTCCTTGAGATATCCCAGAAAACTCCTAGTGATTTTAAGTGGTATATCAGGTATGGCAAGACCATTTCAAGGTCTGACCCTCACAATTGCTACTTGCCATGCCTGAGGCCTAATCATAAAGCTCTCTTGTCATCTCTGTTGACAGATGACGAAAAGGACCCTTAAAGATGAGAGCAGAGCAAACTATTTTTGGCACCAAGAAGTCTGGTCCATTGATGTCATCATCGGCCTCAGGAGCTGCATTGGACACTGGGGATGCATTGGCATCAAAGAGGTCTCCACTTGCCTCAAAGTTGAGCATTAGCAGCACCTACCAGAACTGAATATCCTTGGACCTGGCACCAAGGGCTCGTCTGGATTTGACATCATCCTCATTGGCACAGAGGGACCCTGATCCAGTGTGTCACACAGAGACTAGGAAGGCATCAGTCCTCTTTGAAGAACAGTGTCAGGAGCACTGAGACATCTGAATCGCTGATACTTGAGAAGTGCCTGCACCATGAGGGCAGCTCCCCCTCTAGGGGAATTGGTGCCTGTGCACAACCTCCTCTAGGCTGAGCCCCCACCTTTGCTAGTGCCTGTCTCCAAGAAGCAGATTTGGGCCATGCTCCGGGTGGAGCTGGGGCAACTTCTAGCCTGACATGATGCAGAGGCATTGAGGGCATTGGTATTGGAACAGATGTCAGTCCAGCCAATCCTGGAGGTGTATGCACTTACTCTTGGCTGACACTAATGCCTGAAGCAAGGTTGAGGTTGGTGCCAACTGAGATAGTGTTGGTGTCCAGCCCTTCGAGGGAGGAAGCTTCCTCAATTCCTGCTTTTATGGCCTGTCTAAGATGTGGCTGAGTATGTAAAAGTAGCATTACGGTAGGTATTTTAGAAGCATCACTACGTTCGCAGCAGTTATGCATGTAGATCACATGCAGGTGATAATGTTGGTTTCAGAAAGCTGCTGTTAACCAGTGGAGACCTATACCATGCAGAGATTTCAAGGGATCATGGTGGCATTCTTTGAATGTGATTTGGGCAGGCCAAAAATCTACACATGTATTCCCCATTTTACAATGGCAAAACAAGAATATGTGAAACAATGTCCCCATTGGGTTTTGCAATAGCCTGGAGGCATGTACAGATTTTTAAAAAATGCTTGTTTTGGTCAGGGCTTTGCACAATGGATTAGGGCAAATCTTTATTTCCACCTCCAAAATGAAACAAAAATTGCAGCCTTAGAGATTTATTTGTGGCATATAACCAGTGTTCTCTACAGAATTTTTGCCATTCGGGTGGCATGAAAGAGTAGCCAGATGGGAGTGAGACAGTACTGTGCAGTGTTATAAAATTTTCTGTTAAGTTAGTTAGGTAGTCAGTAAAATCAACTGGGTGGCATGCTCATTTAAAAGGTCCTGGGGAGAACATAGCTTATATGTATGTAGCCAGGCTCCTGCTGCTCATTATTTCCATGTATACATTTGGTTTATGGCTGCTCCCTTTCTGCAAGTACACATGCACTCCTCCACACCCTTATGTGTATATTACAAAAAGCTTTACGTTTGGTAGAGCCTTTTGTATAATATAAGTAGAATTCAGCACATCCCAACCCAGTTGTCTCAATTCCCACTTCAGGCATAGGCAGCTCCTTGTGACTCTGGGCAAGTCACTTAACCCTCCATTGCCCCATGTAAGCCGCATTGAGCCTGCCATGAGTGGGAAAGCACGGGGTACAAATGTAACAAAAATAAAAAAAATAAAAATAACATTCTACATAAAATGGGCCTTTAAATGTTCTCTTGCTCCTTGTTCTACCTCAAGTATTAAGATTATAAGGACGACTTCAGTTTTTTTTAGTGAGACTTGTTAATGTTTTCCTGTCATAAGAATAGCCATACTGGGTCAGACCAATGATCCATCAAGCCCAGTATCCTGTTTCCAACAGTGGCCAAGCCAGGTCACAAGTACTTGGCAGAAACCCAAATAATGGCAACATTCCATGCCACCAATCCCAGGGCAAGCAGTAGTTTCCCCATGTCTGAATAACAGACTTGTCTTCCAGGAACTTGTACAAACCTGTTTTAAACCCATGTACTCTAATTGCTGTTACTACATTATCCGGCAAAGAGTTCCAGAGATTAAGTGGAAAAATATTGAGTGAAAAAAATATTTTCTCCATTCAACTGATAGAAATTGCTGTCAAAACAAAATATGCTCAGAAAAATGGATTGTATGAAAGGATGTCTATAAAATAATTAACATCATAAAAAAGTCTCTATAAGATTGCACTATGATATCTAACTATTTAATGATAGATATCAGGTTTTCCGCTTACATGAATGACATTTTTTTAAACATAGAAAATATGTATATATTGACCAAAAAGTTCAAGCTCCTGGATTGCATCTTAATATTAGCTCGAGTTATCTGCAGCAGGGCCCATAGGAATAACATGGGCCCTGCTGCAGATAACTTAAGCTAAGCTTTAGTAAAAGACCCCCTCTGTGATATATATAAAGAATTTGTTTTTTCTTCCACCCTGAAGACACAGCCAACACAAATCTACCCCACCCCAAGTCTGTCAGACTTTCAGGAATACCAGAATTAAAATGCCTGAGATAGATTTACATATACTGCAGATACAGTGTATGCAAATTTAACTCATGCATGTTCATTTTGGTAATCTTGAAAACCTAACTGGCCAATTGTTCTTCCAAGAGAAGGTTGAGAAGCATTGCTATATTGTATGTGCATGATCTGAGCACTCTATATTGATATGAGCTAATGTTCTATTCCCTTTTCCTTCCAAAAAAACGACAAAAAGATCATTAAGACATGACATAAATACATATTTTCTGTGTTTAAAAAAATGTCATTCATATAAGCGGAAAACCTGTGCTAATATCTATCATTAAATAGCTAGATATCAAAGTGCAATCTTATAGAGACTTTTTAAAATGTTAATTATTTTATAGACATCCTTTCATACAATCCATTTTTCTGAGCATAAAGATTTTGTTTTGACAGCAATTTCTGTCAGTTGAATATATCAGTTGGGAGAAAACATGGTTATTTTATTCTATCATTCAACGTTGTAGTGGATGGATTAGTTCTAAAGGAAAAAAATATGAGATCTTTTATGATGTTATGAAGAATATATTGACCAAAAAGTCCAAGCTCCTGGGTAGCATCTTAATATTAGCTCGAGTTATCTGCAGCAGGGTCCATAGGAATAACATGGGACCTGCTGCAGATAACTCAAGCTAAACTTTAGTAAAAGACCCCGTCTGTGATATATATATATATAAAGAATTTGCTCTTCCTTCCACCTTGAAGACGCAGCCAACACAAATCTACCCCACCCCAAGTCTGTCAGATTTCCCCTTGGTACCTAAGATCCACTGTTTCACCTTTACTCTCCAGTTCTCTCTCCTGTTTGGTACCTTAAAGGCAGCTTCTTAGCTGCCTCCCCTGGGGGAGTGCCAGATTGGTGGTTCTCTTCTTCCTCTCTCTAATCCTAACTGGTTATCCATTCCTTACCCAGACTTCTATCTTGTTTGGCATTGAGTTTCTTGAACTGAGGGATGCAGGAACAGTCCCCAAAAACTCAGAATAACTGCCAACCATAGGAATCGCACTCCATATTTCCAAAAACAAAATGCTAACCAGGTCTTGTAAGAAGAGATGCATGTTTGGTTTGAGAATGGATTTACTTGCTGGAGTCAAAAAGATGACTGCTAATCTTGTGATGTTGCTGCTTAGAAGATATTTCAGTTTGAACTGAGCTGTAATTGTGCAGGAAAAGTATACCAGCTCTACTATACAATACTGCATTAAGCAAGTCCCAATACAGGGACATCTCCAGAAGAGGGTTACAGAGTACACTGCCAGAAAACCAGGAGAAAAGGATTCCCTGCTGCTGTTTGCTTTGTGACTGGAAATTATTGACTGGGTCTTGGATTTTGCTTTGTTCTAGATACTACACACCGAAGCTTTGCTTTTGTCCATTGAAAACCACTCATACTACTACTACTACTACAAATCATTTCTATAGCGCTACCAGTCGTACGCATCACTTCACAATTGAACATGAAGAAAAGACAGTTCCTGCTCAAAAAGAGCTTACAATCTAAATCAGGACAGACAGACAGGACAAATAAGGGATAAGGGTAGGACAGACAGATAGGACACATAGGGAAAAGGGACTATTGAAGAGAGAAAGACAAGATAAGGTTACGAGCAGGTGACAAGGTAGGAATTAAAAGCAGCATTAAACAGGTAGGCCTTTAGCCCGGATTTGAAGGCGGCCAGGGATGGAGCTTGACGTAATGGCTAATGTTTCAGTACATTGTCTAGTTTTAGAACAACAAGATCCTGATGTGGATGGTGGATTTTTTTTCTGTGTGGTTTCTGGGTATTAGTACTGTAGGCTTCAAACCCATAATCTATCCCCAGGGTCTACAGGACACAATGCCAAGGAGGACTGGGAACTACAGAAAGTTATGTCATCTCCTCTCAACCAGCAGACTTGAAATTTAGAATCTGAGGGTGTCATATATATACTATTCATTAAAGGGCCTACTTAGGCTTATATTTTATATTTTCACTGTCTATATGAGCCCAAATTACCATCATATGAAAACCTTCATTTCAACAGTCCTTAGCAGCATTAGGCAGTTGAATAACCTTTAGAGCATTAAATATGCTTCAAAGAACCATTGCATATAATCATTTTCATTTACTATTACATCTTAAAAGCCTTCTTTAGGACTGCAATACAGTAATGCAATAGATTAGTTCTGACCAATTAGATGTGATTAGTTGTGACAGATGTCTCTTGCGCCCTGTCCTGGACCGCTTCCAGATTCCTGGAAACAACATATGGTCAGGTGGTTACAGCAAATGCCTGCATTTATTTTCTCACAATGCCTATTTCTTCATACATATATTTCTTATACATATTCATTATGGTTATCCCCCCCCCCCCCCAAAAAAAAAAAAAAAAAACAGATCAGATAGAAAGTCAGTATATCAAACAGCAAAGATTTTTACTGAACTAAGTCATCACTACTCTCTTGGTCTCTCATAGACAGTCACATAAATTAGCAAGGAGAGATCACATTTTCCTTCTTCCTCTCTGCCAGCACTCTTCTTTTCTCCCTCTCCAAAGCTCAGCTGTCTCTCCCTTCCTCCCTCCCTCATTCCTCCCCAACTACTCCAATATTTCCCTCCTTCCATATACCATGCCAATGCTGACCTGAGAAATACACAGACTCTAGAAGCAGAAATGCTATATTTGGGATAAAAAGTGGAATTTTAGAAAGGATGTCCAACTCAGAATATGGATGTCCATTTGTCATGTATTTTAGAACAGGATCTACCGCCATACAGCCTGTTCTAAAAGACATGAGAAATGGATGTCCAAGTGTTGGCTATATCCAGCGTGAACATCCATTTTACGAACTGTCAAACTATGAACAGGGCAAAACAAAGGACATGGATGGGTTTGTGGCAGCAGAGGAAAATCCATATTATATAATGGGCACATAGCTATCTAGATGAAGGAATAACCTAATGGTTAGAGCTGTGGCCTGAAAACCAGAGGTCATGGGTTCAAATGCTACCATTACTGTTTGTAATTTTTTTTCCTTTTTTTTTTTTTAAATTGTGAGCCCCTCCAGGGACAAAAAATACCTACCCTCTGTACTGTTCTAGACAAAGTATACTTGTTCTGAGCAAAGTATAGTGCAGCTTAAACAGCCAGCATAAACCATCTCCAAGCAGACGTTTCACCAGTACTGAGTACTTTCTGAGAACTTCAATAAAGAAGATTTGTTTAAGAATTGAGAGAGTCTTTTACTAAAACTTAGCTCGAGTTATCTGTAGCAGGGCCCATTTGTGGCCTTCTGCCCATAGAGTCTGTTTCTAGCCACTTCAGAGGCAAGGAGATGACCAGAACCTCAGCTCAGCTGAGAGGAAAAGCTGTAACTCTCAAGGAAAATAATGGAGAAAACTCAGAGGGCATAAATGGGGAATGACTTGGATAAGTCTTAGGGAAAATCTTGAGAAAAGACTTGGGAACTGGTAAAAAATCTTGATGGAAATACAGTAGATTAAGGAGGGATCAGACCCTAGAACAGTTGCCAATCACAAAGGCATGCTAGGAAGATTGGGCTCTCTCACACAGCCCGCAGGGGGCAAAGAGGAAAGGCTGGCACTAGCTCAGAGCTAACAGCCAATTGGGAAAGCTCACAAGGAGTCAATCACAGGAACTGCAAACTATAGGAATACACAGTGTTATCTATTACATGAACAATGTAATTAAATACAAATAATACTCATATTAAATATACATCACAATACACCCAGCCTCCATGAATATGAGGGCAGAACACCCCCCAATATTCAGTTGGCAGCAGTAAGCATTTTTTTAAACACCTATCGTCGCTGGCTAGTTTAGCCCACAATATTCAGTGCTGGGCCATGTCTGGGTGCCAGCACTGAATATCAGGGGCTAAATGAGGGCAGGCTGGCTGACAGAGCTTATGTGGGCCCTGGCTGATATTTAACAATAAAAAAAAGTCTTCCCCCCGCCCCTTCTTCATTCCCAGCACCCTCAATGGGCAGGAGCAGGGCAGCGGCACCCTCAAACAACAGCCTCCCCAGTCAACATCGCCCTCCCATCCCCACCTTCCAGTCAGGATAGGACCCCCAGGGCCTACAAGACCTCCCTGGTGGTCCAGTAGGGCATCAAGGTGAGGAACAACCCCTCTCCCCCTTGCTCCTGCCCCTTCTTCAAAATGGCTGCCACAAACTCTCAAACAAATGCAAACAAAAGGGAGAGGGGGAGGTCTATTCTAATTCCAATGCAAGGGTAACTTAAAAAGTTTTTAATTAGAAAGCCTAAAATACACAAAATACAATGGACTTGATACAGATCTGTGTTTCGGCACCAAAGTGCCTGCCTCAGGAGTCAAATGTTTAGTTTCGAAGGTTATGGACATCAATGTCACAAAGTAGTTGGAAAAAAGTGTGCTCATACCATGAAAATGATACCAACATAGAACGTAGACAATATCGATTCATGAGAGATTCACTGTTCACATTCTTCATCATACCAGTATCACCATCTACTGACAAAATGTGACAATAATGACTTTACTGCAATATAATCCCATGACACATCCCATACAATTTCAAAAACTGAACACAATACTCCAAGTGGGGCCTCACCAATTACTTTTACAGGGGCATCAACACCTCCTTTCTTCAGCTGGTTGTACCCCCTCTATATGTAGCCTAGCATCGTTCTGGCTGTGGCCACCACCTTGTCACATTGTTTTATCACCTTGAGATCCTCAGACACCGTCACCCCAAGGTCCCTCTTCTGAGCTGTGATTATCAATCTCTCTCCTCCTATCTGGTACATCTCCTTTGGATTTATGCACCCCAACTACATCACTCTACACTTCTTGGCATTAAATTTTAATTCTAACAAACTCAAATACAATTATTACTAAGAAAATATTTTAAAAACATTTATCACACCAACAATGACCATTCACATCATTCTCACACTCATCTACACGAGTAGTAATGAACAGTGCTCAGTTCACATGTGCAGTCACCATTAAAATGAGACTGACTGAAGGAGAACCATCATTGCACTGTTCACATTCTCCATAATACCAGTACAACCATGTACTGACAAAATTTGGCAATAATGACTTTACTGCAGTATTACCCCATGACACATCCCGTAAAATTTCAAAAACTACAAAGTAGCATAATTTCCATAACAGATAAATTGAAAGAATGTATCATGAGCATCTATTTATCTAGGGCTCAAAGTCCTGATGGAAATATGTGACAGTAAGTCACGTTCACACCGGTAATCCCAGGTTCCTGTCGGTCAGATTCACCATCCAAAAACTAGTGAATAACAAAATAATCCACAGACCATTTCTTACTGCATTTCTCCAACTCAGGTCTGAGTTACACTTAAGCTTAATCAGGAGGAAATATACAACTCTAAAAAAAAACAATGAAATAAAACACTAATCACACAGGAATCTAAAGTTGAAGGTGATTATGAGGCTCATTTTCGAAAGAGAAGGACGTCCATCTTTCAACATAAATCGGAACATGGATGTCCTTCTCCCAAATCGGTATATCCAGTATACCTGAACGTAACTCACCTTGAGCTACTACTGAAAAAGGTGTGAGCAAAATGTAAAAATGCAAATAAATAAATATAATCGAAACCCGATTTAGGACGTCTCCAACTGCACTCCGTTGCAAGGATGGTCAAAGTTCAAGGGGGTGTGTTGAAGGCAGGACTTTGGCATGCCTTGGATTTTCTTGACCCATAATCGAAAAAAATGAGGATGTCTCTGATGAACATTTGGATGTTTTCACCTGGATCTGTTTTTATTACAACTAGGGAAAGGAAAATGGGACTTGATATACCAGATTTCTGAGGATTTTGCAACTACGTTCAAAGTGGTCTACATATTGTGATAAGGTGGGAGAATTCAAGCCAGGCAGGATCAGGTGCAGGGCCAAACTACACATCCCAGAAGGTAGTGGGAAAGAGAAGCAGGAAGGTGAATTCAAAAACCTATCAGGGACTTCACATTGGGGAGGTGGAGGGAAAGACTGGAGGGAGCAACAGCTATGGCGCTGAGTGACCAGGAGGGGGAGCAGTAATGGAAAGACTCAATTCCCCTGGGTCAAAAATGAATATAAGATGACTTTCACCTGGGAGGCCGAGGGAGGAGCTAACCGACAGGTTGGGAAGGAGCCAGAGTTAATGGAGTGTGTGGAAGCAGGAGAAGGAGAGAGTGCAGGACTGTCAGGTTTGGATGAACAAATGGATGTGGACTGTGATTGTACTCGGGTGGAGGGTTGCAAGGGTTGAAGGCAGTTGGGTGGTCACAGGACTCCAGTTGCTGTGTAGAGGGAGGTGTGCTGCCATCCTACAACCACTCAGAAGAAAAGACTTTAACATTGAAAAACTAGGAGGTTTGAACTTTGGAAATGGAATTTACACAGGGGGAGTTTTGCTGAGACTTTGAACCCTTTTTGAATTACTGTGTTGGGGGAACAGTGCTTGACCTCAACTGCTTATGCGAACTGTGTTGGGGGAAGGGGACGTGGGTGCAGAGGAATAAACAGACTTTCACTAACTGCCTGGTTGCCTTGAGAAACTTTGTGATTGGACCACTGAAGGGGGGAAGCTGGATTGCTGATTACCCGGTTCCCTGCAGTACTGCAGGGAGAAGCACTAGTGAGCTGACCACCATTCCAGTGAGATTACTACCAGGCTATTACAATATATTCAGGTACTTATTTTGTACCAGGGGCAATAGAGGGTTAAGTGACTTGCCCAGAGTCACAAGGAGCTGCAGTGGGAATTGAACTCAGTTCCCCAGGATCAAAATCCACTGCACTAACCACTAGGTTACTCCTCCACTTGGATGTCCCTTTTGAAAATGCCCCTCCATAAATGATTTTATTATTTATTTATTTGTTTATTTATTCATGCTTGTATCTCACGATTATCTAAAAATGAGTTCGGTTCAATGTGGTTTACATTTAACAGTTGTTAGAGATTACAATGGATGCATTACAGTTACAAAGCTGTGTGGTACAGTATTATTACAGAATTCATTAGCAAGCTATTATTAGTACTAATAGGATTAATCATAACATTTCTTTGAAAAAGTAAGTCTTTCTGAAATGGAGGTGGTTTGTGATGCTTCTATGACCTTGTGGATTGTGTTCCACCATTTTGAGCCCAGGTAGCTGAATCCCACTGTGTAGATGGGTTTGTAGATCATGATTTTGTAGTTGGGCAGGTGGAATAGTAAGTACTCTCTAGTTCTTTGGTTTGCGTTTCTTGGTGATAGTGTGAACAGATCTTGCATTTAATCTGGAGACATGCCATATAATATTTTGAATATGATTGTACTGGTTTTGATAAATAATCTGGCCTTGATTGGGAGTCAGTGTAGCATTATAAGTAATGGGGTTACTCTATCATATTTTGAATATCAATCTCGCATCCTACAAAAGCTGAATTGCAATAGCCTAGTTGGGACAATATCAGCATCTGTACTATAAGACGGAATGATTGTCTGGGGAAATAATCTATGATCCTTCTCAGTTTCCATAGTGTTTTGAAGCTTTTTGCTATGACTGCAGTGACCTGGTTTTTGAGAGAGATAGATGTTTGTTGAGAATGACTCCCAATATTTTTAGTTGTGTTTCGATTGGATACATTTGTTGGTCTATTGTGAGGTTTTGGTAAGTAGTGGGATTGTACGAGCTGGATAGGACCAGGAGTTTGGTTTTGTCTTAGTTTAGTTTAAGTTTGAAAGTTGTGGCCAAATTTTCCATGAGGTCCAACCCCTTTTTAACCTTATCCAGTATCTCAGTGATGTTGTTTTTGAAGGGTAAATAGATAGTAACATCACCTGCATATATAAATGGGTTAAATCAAATTTTTTCCAGTTTCTTTCCGAGTGGAGCCATTATAACATTGAATAATATAGGTGATATAGGGAATCCTTGAGGTACCCAACATTCAGATATCCAGGGGGTTAAACACTGATTAGACATCTTGACTAGATAGGATTTAGTTCTTAGAAAACCGTGGAACCATGCTGCTACTGTGCCAGTGATTCCTATGTTATCGAGCACAGTCATCAGTACTGTGTGATTTACTAGGTCAAAAGCGCTTGACATGTCAAATTGTAGCAGTAGTATTGACTAGCCTTGGCTTGTTATTCTTCTGAATTTTGTTATCAGGGTAGTTATGACTGTCTCAATACTGTAAAGTCTGAAGCCTGACTGAGAGCTGTGAAGAACTGAGAAATGTGTTAAGTATTCTATTAATTGTCATGCTACTAATCCCTCCATTGTTTTTGTCAGTAGTAGTACTGAGACCACAGGTCAATAGTTTGTGATTACATTTATCTTGCTGGTGGCGATTTTAGGTATTGGGATGAGTATGATGCAGCTCTTTTCCAAAGGAAAATGACTGTTCGAGAGCATGTATTCTATGTGTTCAATTATGCATTCAGTGAACCAGTCTGGTGGATTTATTATCAAGTAGTTAGGGCAGCTATCTAATAGACAGTTGGGATGTGCATATTTTGTCAGTAGTGCTTTAATGTGATCATCCAGCTTATTTTCAAAGGAGATCGCCGGCCATCTTCCAACAGAAATTGGGAGATGGCCTGCGATCTCCTGAAACCGGCCAAATCGGTATAATCGAAAGCTGATTTTGGCCTGCGCCAACTGCTTTCTGTCACAGAGCCGGCCAAACTTCAAGGGGGCATTTTGGTAGGGTAGCGAAGGCGGGACAGGGGCGGGACGAGGGCATGCTTTGAGATGGCCGGCTTCGCTCGATAATGGAAAAAAGAAAGCCGCGTTGACGAGCATTTCGCCGGCTTCACTTGGTCCCATTTTTTTCAGGATCAAGCTTCAAAAAGGTGCCCCAACTGACCAAATGACCACTGGAGGGAAACGGGGATGACCTCCCCTTACTCCCCCAGTGGTCAACAACCCTCTCCCACCCCCCCAATTTTTTTTTTTTTGACAGCCTCTATGCCAGCCTGAAATGTCATACCCAGCTCCCTGACAGCAGTATGCAGGTCCCTGGAGCAGTATTTAGTGGGTGCAGTGCACTTCAGGCAGGTGGACCCAGGCCCATTCCCCCCTTACCTGTTACACTTGTGATGGTAAATGTTAAGCCCTCCCAAATCCCCACAAAACCCACTCCCCACAATTGTACACCATTACCATAGCCCTAAGGGGTGAAAGGAGGCACCTACATGTGGGTACAGTGGGTTTTGGCTGGCCCCTCCCACGACCAAATGCCTTGGATTTGGCCGGGTTTGAGATCGCCGGCCTCAGTTTCCATTATCGGCGAAAACCGATGCCGGCCATCTCAAACCCGGCCATCTCTGACATTTGGCCAGCCCCAACCGTATTATCAAAACGAAAGATGGCCGGCCATCTTTTTTTGATAATACAGTTTGGGACTGCTGTTTGCATTTACATGCCTGAGGCACGAGTGATTATAGTTATTCATGCTTGTCTTTTTTTGTATTGATTATGATGTTGTTCTTTTGTTTGTTTTGAGTTCTGTGGTTTTGCCCTTTTAGTTGTTGGTGGAGGCATCTTCTGATTGAGATAAGTACAGGGATTTTGTTCCATTCGATGAAGTGAGGCTACTTGTAGCCCAGTTATCCATATTATTAACAAGTAGTAGAAAAACAATGTCCTAATGTTGGCCATTTTGAAATTTGTTGAGGTGCTTGTTGAAGGGTAGCTATGGTTGTTCGCGGGACATGGAACCGACTTTCAAGTAGTTATTCCTATATTATCATATCTGTAGTTGTTGTGTCTTGTTTATAGCGTGTGTATGGTTAGAAGTGGTTATGTATCTGTATTTTTCCCTAGAATGTGGGAAGACAAACCTGCATGACACTGAGGCATATTTTCAAAGCACTTTGGGAGGCTAAGTTCCATAGGTTTCTATGGAACTTTGGGAGGCTAAGTGCTTTGAAAATAAGCCTCATGTCCTAGAAGTAAAAGCTGGTCTTAGAGCAGGCAAAGCAAAACAATAGGAATGTTTAGTTAAGTCAAGCCTTCTAAAAGGCAGATAACTGCTCTGCGCCCATTTTTGTGGGTGAAACCCTGTTCGCGGATGTTTTCACTGGACTGACCTGTTCAGTGATGGTTACTCCTCTCCACTTGTGTAGCGATTCTCTACCTTTTTTCCCTCTGCTTGTCTCACGGTTGTGTCTGTTGGAGGGGTGGGTGTCTTCTTTCTCTCTCCAGCATGGGTTGTGATTGGCTTGCTTGAGAGAAAAAAGGAGGGGTGTGATGTGGATCATTCCCACTGAGGCTCAGGTTGGTTAGAGGTAGTCTGCAGGTGAGTCTCTCCACTCCTCTTTAGGTCCATGGCCAGTTCATCTGGTCCTCTCTTGTTGCCCGTCCTGCAGTGTTTCCCTCTGGTCACTCCTCAACTCCCTCGGACACCAATGCAGCCTGCAGCTGTCTGGCCCTGTTGGAGGAGTGACCACATGCATGTGCGCTGCAATGAAGTGTTTGTCTGGTGTGTGTCTCATTCCAACTGTGTCTGTCCCAACCTTTAGCAAAGAGCAGCTATTGATAACAGGAAATCTTGAATGTTGGTTGTGAATATTTAACTGATGCAACAGCATGTGTAATCACTTGTCCAAATTCACAAGGACCATCAGCCTGATTTCAACTGTGGCTTCTTGGTTCCCAGTTTGTTGTTCTAACCAGTAGCCCCAATCTCCCATAGGGTCTGGGCACACCACAGTGCCTATCTGCCCCAAGTGATGGAGAATTCTCAGTGGCGGTTAGAATCCCGTCAACCTAGAATCTCCCGGTTCCACTGATTGTTCAATATCCAATTCGACCACTGAACATTATGTTTTATCTATGTCATTTCTGGTTGGGTTTGATACTTTACACACCTCTTTCATATTACAAATTGAGCATATACTCAGTGTATGTATTTTTAAATCATCACTGGAGATCACGTGAACCCTTGATTTACAATATTAGGTTGAGATTTATTATTATGTTTATTTGGTTTATGTACTTTTATGATTATGTTTTACACATCTTACACTCACTTATCACTTTAGTATCTATCTGACATGCATATTGTCCAATCATCATCATATGTGATTTTTATTTCATTGGGTATCGTTCTAGCGCTCATTTTACTGACTCTCTGACACTAGTTTGAGATATTATGGACCATTTGGCCTATGCAAATCTGATGATTATATATCTTACATATTGTTTATTCATCCATTTTGCACTTAGAATCCATCCAATATCCATAGGTGTCATTCATTACCCAGTCATCATCATTTGCAGTTTTTATTCCACCATATATTGCTCCAACGCTCCTATGTCTTTTCCCTTCACTGACTCTCTGATGTTGGTTCAACTGAACTATTATAGTATGTGACACAATATTTTGTATCCTCTCTCACTGTCATATATTCTATACACTACGTCTTGTCAACATTCACCAATATTGCACATTCACGAATAATGAAGAATCCTTTCCATTTCCCTGGGACAACATACATCCATCTTGTTCACTCCTTATGTCTGTTGCATCACATCTTTATATCACACTAGTAAGAAAGCCCCGTTTCTGATGCAAATGAAACGGGGGGGGGGGGGGGGTGGCTAGCAATGTTTTCTTCTGTGTGCATGTGGGAGTGTGTGTGTCCCTGCCCTCTGCCCTCTCTCCCCTCCCCCCTCTGAGTCCTTCAGTAAAAAGCCCTGTTTCTGATGCAAATGAAACGGGGGCTAGCAAGGTTTTCTTCTGTGTGCATGTGGGAGTGTGTGTGTCCCTGCCCTCTGGCCTCTCTCCCCTCCCCCCTCTGAGTCCTTCACTGTTACAGAGCCAGCGATTTGATTTCGTGCTGTTTTCCTTCACTGACTGTGTTACAGAGAGGGCGGGGCAGACACTCATGGGGAAACCGGATATCTCTCCCCCTTCACATTTCCGTCTGGAGGCTTCATAGAACATTGGTGTTGCCTTTTATATAGAGAGATTATGTTCTGTCACTATTCACTATTTTTGTGCATTTTTTCTCCTTTACTAGGACCACACATTTGATATAAATGTATCTTGTTCACTCATTTTTTTAGTATTTATATTCACATTCACATCTATTGCATTAGTATATCTCATACCTTCATATAATTTTTATGTTTAAATTTTAACTTTTGTTTCAGTTGTATTTACACTTGTTATTTCATTATGCTGTGTTTTAATTGGATTTTTATGTCTTTAGACCCCTGAGGAAGGTGTTTTAGCCGAAACATGGCACGTGTATGGTCTTTTTTTTGTGTCAGCTGATTTTGAATAAAATTCTTTGATTCTCCTACTCCTCATTTGCCTTGGTTCATTGGAACTTTCCTCACATTCACCTGTTTAATGCTAGCTTGACTTTTTGAGAGCCTTGTGAAGACCCCCCTTTTTCGTTTGGATTGCTTTTCATTTTAAAACAGGTCAGATGATTGACAGAGCCAATAGAAACCTAAGTTAAATTAAGGAAGCCCAATCCAGTTCCAAATTTAAACCCATCAGATGCATAGTATTCAAAGTAAAAATCCACCTTTGTTCCTTTTAATTACCAGTTGATGAACATTGCCACCCTCCCATCCCACCTCGATTCTATCAATAATTCCCCACCTTTAATCTGTGATTGCATGATTGAATTCTATCAAAATATTTTACTAAAGGAGCTATAAAATCACTTTTAATGTGAGATTTGTGCTCATGTATTTATGTGTAACTGGGTGGGTAGACTGCCCAATATACAACTTCTGACAAGGGTATTGAATCATATAAATGACATTTTCTGACTCACAGTTTTAGTATCTGTGCACTGAACTCCTTCTATAGTTGAAGAACACCACTGTCAGTGGCCACATTTCAAATGTCCTGTGATTGATGTCTTGTCTCCAATGTAGTCTAGCCTTTTGTGTATGAGGGTTTCTCCCATAGTTTTGCCGCTGGTATAAACAGCCAAAGGCAACTCTTGCAGATTTTTAGGCAACAACAAAACAGACCAATGCCTAAAATTCAATGATGTAACTATTGAAATGTGACTTGTAAACTGCATCCAATTGATCTTCTTTGTTTGAAGGTTGATACTGCAACAAATTTTCCCAATGTGCAAATTTTGTTCTGAGGAACGCTCTATAAAGTTCTTTTTTGAAGGAAGAAATGGAGCAGTAGCCAGTATGAAAGAGAGGTTCCAGGAGGAGCTAAAGCCTAGCACTAATCTCTCTTGAGTATAAGAAGGTTGGAGATGACTCAGATGCCAGGAGTGCAGAGCTAACTCGAGCTTTTGAGGAGTTGACTACTCTTTTGAAGGAAGCCAGAGAAGCAAACAAGGAAATGGAGACTCAATTGGTCATGGTGGAGACGACTAAAACCCAAACAGTAAAGGAAATGGAGGACCTTGCTAAGGAGCTAGAGAAAACATCTCAAAGATCATGCTGGATGAATGGCACTCTTTTTTGGTGAATCAACTTAGGGAAGCTCAGACATGGACAGAGGAGAGGCAATGCCTAGTTCTTGAACTCTCAACTCAAACGATCAAATCCTGCCAAACTATGGTAAAGAATGGTTGCTTTACAAAATGCCAGATCTAATGTAGATACACTCCAGGAGTGATATGAAGGACCCTTGGTTGACATGCGCCAACTAAGTGACTAGCTAAAACATCAGAAAATTATAGTGGGAGAGATATGCTGGAAGAAGAAGAAGATAACCTGTGCAGCTGGTAGCCATGAAAAGGGAACTAGCATAGCAGCAGTATGAAGTCATGGTGCTCAAGCACCAAAATTACTGGCTGGCTGACCAAACCCAGGGCTACCAGGCCAAAGTAGAATCTGCAAAAGAAAAGCTGAGCATCTGCAACAAGATTTGGCTACAACAGTGCTATTATGGCAGTACACTAAGCTGCAAAGGCAGTTAACTGAACTTATGTGGAGTCATAAGGAGTTGTAAGCAAAGGACCAAGATATGAAGGTCATGAATACTGTGCTCCAGAGTCAAATGCAGGAAGCCTCTGGAAGGATAACTCATGTGAGAAAGGTGGTAGAAGTGAAGGGGCTGCTAACTCAGCAAGCTGTAGATTTGCAGCACAAGCGCAGCACAGAATTTGTCAGTGTGCATGAGCACTGGGAGAAAGTAGCAGTGCTGGATAGTAGCATATGGATAATGCCAGACCAGTTGACCCAGTAACAGGCTCAGCCTGGAGGACTCCAAGATGGCGCTGTGAATGGATGCACCTGTGTTAGCTCCTGGAAGTTGCTCTGTTTGTAGGTCCTCTTCGGTGCCTCCGTCGCCTCATCAAGCATGGGGAAACGGAGGGGAAAAGTGAAGGAACATCCCTCAGCTCCTGTGACTTCTTCGGCGACGAGGCAGACAACTTTGCAATTTTTCAGACAGCAACCGGGTCCTCAGGGTTTTTCAACCCCCTCTGCAACTCTCGGCGCTTCGGCGTCGATTGAGAATGGAAACGGGGCTTCCCTGAGCCCCGTGGAATGAGTTGCTCCACCCCAGCCTGGAGGGGAGTTGCTGGCAGCTCTAACAGGGAAGGAAGCTGAAGAGGCTCAGCCTGACCTGTTTGAGGGAGTGTCTGCAGTAACGGAGGCTGAATTTCAACGCCGAGAACTATTGCTACAATCAGCTTTAAAGGTATTGCCCCAGGACATAGTTTCTAAACTTGCTCATGTTGAAGATCAGCCTCACTCTTCTCCAGCCATTAGTGGTGTGAATAGACCAGCAACTGTGACATTAGAGTCACTATGGGATACGGTTTACAGCATTCACACTTCTATGCAAACTACTTTAAAAATGAATACTTCTGACATAAAGACTCTTTCTGAGGCTGCCCTGCTTCAGGCGCAAAAGACTGCACAGCAAACCTTAGATTTGGAGACTGTGAATACTAAAATTCAAGAAATGGGATCTGTAGAAACGGCTTTGGTTAAGGATAATAATTTCCTACATAAAAGATTGGAGTACCTTGGAAACCAGGCTAGAAGACAACCTCAGGTTTCTTAATTTTCCCAAATCGCCTTTAATTTCCCCTTTGGATATGGTTAAAAAATATATGATTGATATTCTTGGAATGGATAAGGACTCACTGCCTCCCCTTACTCGGGCTTACTACATCAGGAGTGGTGGAGTGGTGGAAGAAAATCCCCTGATAGCAGGGGAAGGAATGGATCTTACTTCTTTCCTTGAAAGTTCATTGGAGATAATTACTCAGAGGTTGACTCTGCTTGTTACTTTTGTGCTGGAGCCTGATAGGAATGCCATATTAAGGCTTTCCTTGAGACACAGAAAATCTGTTTCTGGGCTCAAAAATTCGTATTTTTCCTGATCTCTCAAGGCCTACACAGATGAGACGGAGGGCCTTTTTGGAACTCCGCCCTAGGGTGGTGGTACTGGGAGCAACTTTCATATTACGTTTTCCTTGTTGTTGTAATGTAATGCTTGAGGGTAAACAGTTTCAATTTGTAGACCTAAAACAGTTAAAAGAATTTCTAGATGCTAGAGTGGAATTGAATGTTGTGTGCCCTCCCTAAATGCAGGCTGGGGTCTGAACCAGAGGTTGCAACCATTAGTCCGTAATTATTGCTATATGTTTTACTTTAAATTCTAAATTCTTGGATTCCAAATTTCCTAAACTTGTGGACAGAAAGGCTGTTAATGATATTTCCTTTTCTTTCTTTTTTTTTTTGCCTCTTGTATAAATGCTGATTGCATACTCACGTATTGTGATGATATATTGAAATATATGAATAAAGAAATAATAATAACAGGCTCAGCCTGATTGTAACAGTGGATCAGAGCTAGACAAATTAGAGTCAACAAAGCACTGTGTAACTCAGGAATCTGACTGTCCTGCCAGGGTAGGAATGAGGAAACTTGGCAGGAGTTGATTGATACAAGATCTTGAGGAATATGGTCAGCAAATCCTAAGACTAGGCAGCTTAAAAGAAGAGAGCATGCTCAGTGAATGCAAGTGTGAAAATTGAGGAGTAGAAGGAGTTCAGGGGAATCTGCAAGTCTATTGTAACTAATTAGAAGAGTAGTGATGATATAATTCCCAGTACAGTGGTCAATACTGATTTTAAACAAGGACAAAGTACTAATAGGAATAAGAATAATTAATCTAGCCAAGGTTTGGAAGAATAACTGGTTTGCTATTTACTAGGATACATTGGTTGTAGAAAAAGAAGGAACTTCATCAAGGTCAATGGATAGAGCTAGAGGTCCAGAGCCAAGACTGTGAAAACTAAGCTACAGGATGAAGGATTTTTGATGCGGGAAGTGGAAACATAGCTGTAGGGACAGCAAAGGGTCCTAACAGGCTGCAAGAGACAGTGCCATATCCCAGGGATATATCAGGTAAAGGCAATTCTGTATTAGCCCTTGCCACTAACATCCAAGGGACAGAGACCCAGGAAGTTGCAGACTTGTTCAAGGTGCAGGACAAAAATTAGTTCATGTTCTAAAGGATGCAGAAAAAGACATGACCTCAGTGGATGGAATGCTGTCTGTACCTGGGAACCACATGCTGGCAGAGATCTAACAAGGTATTGTAGCCTTCCTGGGAGAGGGCATTGAGAAGCTTGATCTTATTGCTAGTGCAAGCAAAGGTCCTACTTGAAGATTTATTCAGGGTGAGCGAAGTGCCCAAGTGATTATACCTCAGTTTCTTCAAGAACAGGAGGTGACAGGTTCAGAGCTGGTTGCCTGCTTCCAAGAGGAGAAGGGATCAGGGATACTACAGAATATAACCTTGTTGCCTTTAAAAGAAGAATGGAATAGTGGATTTTTCATAATAAGACAGTGGAAGAACACCAAATACACTTGGGGCTGGGGTCTAGCAATTCACACTTAGAACCCGTGATTTTGTTGATGTCTAAATCCTTACCTTGAGTATGCTATGTTTTCCTGCAAACATTTGCAGCTGTCATGACAGGGAGTTCAGATATAGCCCAGTTTCCATAGGATCATAACATGCAGGGGGTGATTTGGGTTATTAAAGCCCAAAGGAAGGGGGAGGGGTAGGAGTTGATGATTCCCCAGTTGATAAGGTGGTCCTTGTGGTGGCATGTGTTGTCCTGAACAAGGTTGAGCTGATGGGGATGGTATGTGACAAAGTGCCTAGTCAAACTGCAATTCCTCTTAAGACACATCCTCCCCAAGTCACCTTAATAGATCCAAAACCTTGGAATCTTAGGCAAGAGGGCATGGCCCAGATCAAAGAGAAACCCTGTGGGCATGAGAGAGTCAGAGAACAAGTTGAAGAAAGACTCATGGCCCACCAATGGTGGCTGAACATTGGCTTTGTTCCCTGCCAGCTGTAGTTAAGAAAAGCCTCCAAACCTGTCTAGTCATAGACAGCTGGGAGATTGCTGAGAAGGCGTTTGAGCACTACAGGCTACCAAGTAGGACAGACCTTTATATGTTTGATTGTCTGGCCTGTTAAAGACCAGGCCTTTGAGATGGTTGCATTGGAGGATTACTTATGCTAAAATGACTTGCCTGCTTGAGAGTGAAGACAGGCTTATTTTATATAATGAACCCAAATGCATAAATAAAAGCATATTAACAACTCTTTCTTCTGGTTTAAACTCTCTGTTGCCTGTACATGTGAGGGACCTATGCCTACTGCTGTGCCCATGCTACAACATAACTATTATTGGGATCTAAAGAAAAAGAACTAGAGGGGATTAAATGGAAATTGTCCTCTGATTCAGCAAGTATTCATTTTACAACTGCAGATTGGAACAATATTTTCAAGAATTTGAAAGAGAAAAAAAATTAGATTTATGATCAGATTCAATGGAATGGCTATAAAATGCTCTATAATTGATATTACACACTGGAAAAGTTATCTAAAATTTATCACTCTACCTCCTCTATAGTGCCAGAATTTATGTGGAGATAAAGTGATTTTCTTGCATATGTGATGGATCTGTCCTGTAAAGCAGACATTTTGGCCAGAGGTAGACCATGGATTTTCTCCATTGCTGGACATCAGCTTCTCCTAAATCCCACTATATTGTCAATAGGACTTAGATTAGACATATACCATGCATAGAGAAGTAGAGGAATTCAACTTATTGATCATTTCTTAGTAGCTACATGATTGCACATTATTGGAAATAAAGCCTAGTAAACATCTGATTAGCAAGTGAATATAAGAAATCTGCCAGAGAAAAATTATTGTTTGTGCTTAAAAACAATTATCCTGATGTGAATGCATTCTGGAAACCTTTTATAAACCACTGTGACCTCCCAGAACTTGGCAGTATAGCAAATTTTAATTAATCCTAAATCTGTTTACAATCTGACTCAAATAACAGTATTACCCCTGCAGATATAAGGTCATTCAATCTGGGAGGCACTTATGTGAAAAAACATGGGAGATTATTATGTTGGGAAAGGGAGGAGACCTTTGACCTTGATATCTCAGTTAGTGGAAAGGCTAGAGAAAAGATGGAAATATGGCTTTTTTTAAAACGGGGATATGGAATTTTTTTTAAAGGGGGATATATAACTATATGTTATTATTCATCTCCTCATTAAGAGGCCCTTTTACCAAGCCGTGGCAAAAAATGGCCTGCAGCAGTTCGAGCGCGCACTGGGGCCAGTTTTTACTGCTTCCTAGAAAAAGTGCCTTTTTTTAAAAGGGGCCGGAAAATAGACATGTGGCAAAATAAAAACCAGTGTGCGTCCATTTTCATCCTAAGACCTTACCACCACCCATTCACTTAGCAGTAACGTCTCATGTACCCAGGCAGTGTGTGCCCACTGCTGTTTACCGCTGGATAAGCACCATGTGGTAGAAAATAGAAAATATTTTCTACCGCATGCTTTCGGCACTCACCAAATTCAGAATTACCACCTGGGGGCATGCGGTAGGTGGGTGGTAATGCCGATTTGGCGCGCGCTAGACACGTGTAGGCCCATACGTGCCTTTGTAAAAGGACCCGTAAATCACACTAATTGAATTTCAGTTGCTCTGAAGAATTATGATTGTCCTGTCTTGGGTATAGTGCAGTTTATAAGGCTATTGTAAAGAAAACAGAGCTTATTGTAATGATCCATGCTTGTATTACCTATGTATTACTACTACTACTACTATTTAGCATTTCTATAGCGCTACAAGGCATACGCAGCGCTGCACAAACATGGAAGAAAGACAGTCCCTGCTCAAAGAGCTTACAATCTAATAGACAAAAAATAAATAAAGTAAGCAAATCAAATCAATTAATGTGAACGGGAAGGAAGAGAGGAGGGTAGGTGGAGGCGAGTGGTTACAAGTGGTTACGAGTCAAAAGCAATGTTAAAGAGGTGGGCTTTCAGTCTAGATTTAAAGGTGGCCAAGGATGGGGCAAGACCTAGGGGCTCAGGAAGTTTATTCCAGGCGTAGGGTGCAGCAAGACAGAAGGCGCGAAGTATTGTTTTGTTGGATGATTTAAAAAAGAAAAAAAACAGCAAATATCACTTTTTCAGCAGCACATCACAGCATTCACCTTCTGAAAATTACTTGACCAGACCCCACATATTACACAACTAGTCCAACACCAACATTTACTACATATATAGCCCTCTCTCCATCAATTGCATAGCACTGCATGATTTTAATATATACTGGTGGCTATTTTAGAAGCGCTGTTCTTCTTTGGACATCTGAAAACTGGCATTTAGATGTCCATATTGCATTGAACATCCATATCCTAATTTTACAAAGGCAGATATAAACGTGTAACATATGGCAAGGGGGCATGGTCTGGGCAGATCTAGGGAGAGGACAAAATATAGGGAAGGGAGGTTCATGTCTAAAAATATGGAGGTTGTTATTTGGACCCAGTACTTGGCACATCCAGGTTACAGAAAGGTGCTCCGATTGAGCAGCTGTCCACTGGAGGGATAGGGCACGACACCTCTTTAATCACCCAAAAGTTGATGTAACCCCTCCCTCTCTCTTGAATGTGAAATCAATAAGGGATAGCAGACTCTGTGAGAGCGTCAGGTACTATCAGTGCATTTGTTTCTAGTGGAAAAGGTGCTGGTACTCAAATGCCAGGCCACCCTTCAAGGGTGGGGTGATCACTGAGAGACCCACCTGACAATAGCCAGGCCCCCTGAAACCAGTCACAGAATCTATGACAAGGCAGAATTGGTGTGTATAGCCTGAGCTCTGTCATTAAAACTTGGGGACCATGGGTCAATTTTAGCAGACAATGGAAAAGGTGCTGGTACCCAGTACTCCCAAGTACCCCCTCAAAAAAAGCCCTGCTTTAGACATTCTCAGCAAACCAGCAAATATGAGGAGTAGCCTAATGGTTAGTGCAATGGATTGCGTACCAAAGGATCAACATTCAAGTCCCTCATCAACTTTTTTTTTATTTTATTTTGTAAGCCTTCCAGGGACAGAAAAATATCCACTGTGCCTAAATGTATCAGAACCCTGCAAGCCTGAAGGCTATTGAAGTGGTGCACAGTAGGTATTTTTCTGTCCCTGAAGGGCTCACCAAAAAATCATAAACAGCTGAAATGAGATTTTAACCTGGGTTCTCCAATTCCTAGCCCATTGCTCAAATGATTATGCTACTCCTCTGCATGGACATCTATGTGGCCATTTTATAAGATGGCCCTAAAATCTGGTATTCAATCCCAGTTTCTCTACAGACTATAGCAAACTATACCTTCTTTCGTAAGCTTTAAAATCACATTTATTTTGATTTATTGTTAACTTCTTGATAATTCTGAAATTGTAATTCATGTCTTATCTTCTTGGTTGTAAACCGCTTTGAAGTTATAGTTATAAGTGGTATAGAAGTGTCTATATAGAATAGAATATCTAGCATCCCATAACAATCTGAGATGGGCTCCAAGAGGTTCTCATTCCTCCATTCAGGGCTCCTCAAAAAGAACAATTGAAGCTGAATTTATACTTTACTGTGAAAAATGCCGTAAGTGATTTTTAAAAAAAATATTGAAACTGATGCTTATTTGAACTTTTATTATTATATGCTGGAATACGAATGAGAAAATTGCTGTAATGAGAATATAATTATTTGAGACTGCTGTTCTATAAGAAGAAAATTTGACCTGATGGCGATGAAGGGTGATTGTTCTCTTTGAGGAGCTCTGAATGGGGGGAATGAGAATTTCTTAGAATCTAATCACTGAAGGTCTTTAAAAAATGTTTTCGGATTGTTATGGGATGCTGGATATATAGTATGATCTTTTTTTGTGTGACAAATATTAATATGTTTTGGTGCTGTTTTTTTTAACCATTTTATAAGATGGACATTCCTGTTCTGTCACACAGACATCAAAGTCCCTTGTTTTCCCTGTTCATAATTTGGCATTTCAGTTTATGTTTATGCTGGTCGTTTCCATCACATGGATGTCCATCTTACATGTATATATGATATACTGACTTGGACGTCCATATTCTGAGTTGGATGTCCTTTCTAAAATGCTGCTCACTGTCTATCCTAAGGTTGCAAACTTTCACTCATGAGAATTCCAAACACTTTGAGATGTTCTAAACTCAGTCTTTATGGCTTGCTTGGTCAGTTGAGTTTTTAATATATCTGCAGTTCATATGTGTGAGATAGATTCGTATGCAAATCTGTCTTAATGCATATTCAGTGAGGATAGCCTGAAAACCAGATTAGTCAGGTGGTCCCTAAGTACAGGATTACAAACCACTACTCTATACTATGTGTTCAACAGTGTCTCAATCCATCTGACTCTTCAGTTTGGAGAAAAGGCGGCTGAGGGGAGATATGATAGAGGTCTATAAGATAATGAGTGGAATGGAACGGGTTGATGTGGAGCATCTGTTTACGCTTTCCAAAAATACTAGGACAAGGGGGCATGCGGTGAAACTGCAGTGTAGTAAATTTAAAACGAATCGGAGGAAGTTTTTCTTCACTCAATGCATGGTTAGACTCTGGAATTCGTTGCTGGATAAGGTGGTTGGGACGGTTGGCTTAGCGGAGTTTAAAAAAGGTTAGATGGCTTCCTGGAGGAAAAGGACATAGAATGTTATTGAATGGATGTAGGAATAATCCACTATTTCTGGGATGGGCAGGATGAAATGCTTGTTCTTTTGGCCGCTGTCGGAGACAGGGTGCTGGGCTCGATGGACCCTTGGTCTGTCCCAGCATGGCGATGCTTATGTCTTATGACTGTTATCACTATCCCATCATTAGGAAAAGATACATTTGTTAAGACACACTTAAACAAACCACACAGCTCAGCACAAATCCAAACAACATTTTAAATAGTACATGCTGTAGTGCTGCAATCAGTAGTGTGGGGAATCCAGGCTTGGGCTGAGTAAGCCCGGGCATGCTGGGGAGGCAGTGCACACAGACAAGGTAGAATTAATGCATAGGCAAACTAGGCACATGTTCAGAACCTTGTACACCTGCCAAGTCTGTCACATGAAAATGGTGAACTCCTAACTGATGTGGGAGACCTGGGGCCAGAATAGGGTTGCCAACCATTTTAATTAAGGCATGCCAGTGGCTGGCAAAACCTTTCAATTATCAATATAATTGCAGAAATCTGGCAATGGACCACATTCCTAGCAGTAGAAATGCTATGTTTAGTCCCTTCTCAGGCCCCTTGAATCTACACTATCTCTTGCTGCCTACCTGTACATCCTCTCCTTTTCCTCTTGTACAGACCTTCACTCTATTCAGCCTCCCCCCACCCCCCCCCCCCCCCCAGCTGTCTTTGCAAACAGCCTAGGGAGCTGAAGGGTCTGGTGCTGAATACGGGCAATAGGTCATGAGTGAGAATATGGACTAAATCAGCACCCACTTACTGATCACATAATGGCTCATTGTGCTTCTAGTTTCTGTTCCTGTGAGCTTTTGAATTTCAATTTAATTGTCTACTTTTCCAAATCCAAGCTCAAGGTCTTAGGTGAATTATAAATTCAGGGACAGTCAACAGCTATTTTCCCAGGAGAGCTTACAATCTAATCACCTCTTTTACTAATTCTAGCTAAAAGTTTGCAGTTATTCAGAAAATAGTCCTTATAAATAATAACAGGCCTTCCATTAAATAACTTTCATTATATTATTACTAATATGTGTTAACACAAGTTAGTACCTGACACTATAAGTTTGTTCAGATTTCGCTGTAGCAGAAGGCATTAAGAAATGGGTTTAGTGTGCTTTTACATGGGTCTTTCCCATGAGTTAAGTCCATTTCTTGCCTGGCCGTGAACCCCCCCCCCCTTTTTTTTTGTATTACGTTTTATTTATGGCTCTGGAAAAGGACCCTGTGTTAACCTTAACCAACTGGTACACATTAATCTGCACGAGGCAATGGAGAGTGAAGCGTGCCCAAGGACACAAGGCTCATTAGCGGTAGTAGAACTTGAATCCCAATTTCCCTGGTTCTCAGCTCACTGCTATTCAATAGGCCAATGTTTCTCAAGCCCATCCTAGAATACCATCTAGCTAGTCTGGTTTTCAACATACCCACCATTGGGCCGATATTCAGATTGCAGGAGTCAGCGCAGCTAACTCCCGCAAACGGAAGTGAGGCCGGATATTCAATGCCAGGCCGTTTCTGGTAACTGGCATTGAATATCTGGTTTGTTTTTGAGCAGTTTGAAGTTAGCCAGCCAAGCCAATATTCAGCACTGGCTGTTTAAGTTTAAACCGGTCAAAGATGGGCCTGCTATTTCAGCAGACCCATTTGGCTGCTAAACTTAGCTGGTGATTGTGATGTTTGTGAGCCCTTGGCCCAGAGGTGGTCGCGTGAGAATCACCCAACCACCTCTGGTTAGACCAAGTCCCCTCAGAACTAAGAGTACTCCCAAGAACTGGACTGGACCACAAGTAGAGATAAACTGAGGCAGCTTCATTAGTAGCCAAAAACACAAGGCTAAAAAGGGTAGCCAAAGGGCACAGAAAGGTAAACAGGCAGCCTAGCTATACAGTCTAACCTAGCTGAAGCAAGGCAAACATAAAACATAGAATAAGGTAAAGTAGAACAGCCTAGCTGTATAGGGAAATCAAACATAAGCAGCCTAGCTGCATATCTCACTACTAGCGTAAACAATGCAAAGCATAATGTATGGTAAAGGCAAAGTAGAACAGCCTAGCTGTATCATAAGCAGCCTAACTGCGCAAATCAACATAGGCACCGACTCTGTGGGTGCTGTGGGTGTTTGAGCACCCCCAATATTTCACCCGCCGGAAGTTCCCTTCGTCCCTCCTTCCTCCCTCCCTTCGAGTTCCAGGCCTCGTCCTTTCGAATTTTAAAAGTCATCATCATACCTCGTCGGGGTTACGGCGGCAGCAGCAGCAGCGGTGAAAAGCGTGCAGGCTCAGTGGTTAGTTCAGTCTTCCCTTCTCTCTCGCTCTCAGCTCTAGTTCCACCCTCGAAGGACATAACCAGCTACCCCCACTAAATATTCACGGATAGCTGGTTAAGCGCTATTTAACCGACCAGGAACCATTCCTGGCCTGTTAAATATTGCTGAAAAGTGGGGGAGTGAGTATGAATGAGATAAATTTGCATGTACTACCTTCATTGCGTGCAAATCTGTCTCACAAATATTCATTGTGGGTAATCTGAAACCAGTCTGGCTAGTAGCTACTCAAAGACTGGTTTGAGAAACACTGCATTACTCTACTACAAGCCTGTACTACTACTACTTATCATTTCTATAGCGCTATTAGACGTACGCAGCGCTGTACACTGAGGAAATGGAAGGTAAAAATGATTTACCCAAGGTCACAAGAAACATCAGGGAATCATAATTCAAACTCTGGCTTCCCAGCCCACTGCTCTAACCATTAGGCTACTTCTGCATTCCAAGCCACTTCAGGAAAGATGAACTGCATGGGAGAATAGCCTGGGTGAATGTGACTCTGCAGAGGAGGAGGAGGAGAAAGAATTAATGAGAGTCCATGGTAGGGACCACAAAACTATGATTGCTTAGGGCTCACTATAAAGTAAACTGGGCCCTGTACAAAGGCCAAGAAAGGGAGGTAAGTTGATTGTAGTGGTAACCTCTGCCTGCAAATTAAAGCAGGTTCCCTGGAGTCTGCAGAACTTGTGTTCTCTCACTATTGAAAATGTGATAGTGAAACAGCAACCCCCCCCCCCCCCCCCCCCACTGGCAAGACTAAAGATGGAGGACTCCCGCTCAGTTTAGAGGGAACAATGCTTCCAGACAGTCAAGGACACAGATTGTTGCCACATGTGACATTATTTTTGAGACTTTCCTGATTCTTCCAGCTGGCAGATTTCCCTGTTATAAGTACATAAGTACATAAGTAGTGCCATACTGGGAAAGACCAAAGGTCCATCTAGCCCAGCATCCTATCACCGACAGTGGCCAATCCAGGTCAAGGGCACCTGGCACGCTCCCCAAACGTAAAAACATTCCAGACAAGTTATACCTAAAAATGCGGAATTTTTCCAAGTCCATTTAATAGCGGTCTATGGACTTGTCCTTTAGGAATCTATCTAACCCCTTTTTAAACTCCGTCAAGCTAACCGCCCGTACCACGTTCTCCGGCAACGAATTCCAGAGTCTAATTACACGTTGGGTGAAGAAAAATTTTCTCCGATTCGTTTTAAATTTACCACACTGTAGCTTCAACTCATGCCCTCTAGTCCTAGTATTTTTGGATAGCGTGAACAGTCGCTTCACATCCACCCGATCCATTCCACTCATTATTTTATACACTTCTATCATATCTCCCCTCAGCCGTCTCTTCTCCAAGCTGAAAAGCCCTAGCCTTCTCAGCCTCTCTTCATAGGAAAGTCGTCCCATCCCCACTATCATTTTCGTCGCCCTTCGCTGTACCTTTTCCAATTCTACTATATCTTTTTTGAGATACGGAGACCAGTACTGAACACAATACTCCAGGTGCGGTCGCACCATGGAGCGATACAACGGCATTATAACATCCGCACACCTGGACTCCATACCCTTCCTAATAACACCCAACATTCTATTCGCTTTCCTAGCCGCAGCAGCACACTGAGCAGAAGGTTTCAGCGTATCATTGACGACGACACCCAGATCCCTTTCTTGATCCGTAACTCCTAACGCGGAACCTTGCAAGACGTAGCTATAATTCGGGTTCCTCTTACCCACATGCATCACTTTGCACTTGTCAACATTGAACTTCATCTGCCACTTGCACGCCCATTCTCCCAGTCTCGCAAGGTCCTCCTGTAATCGTTCACATTCCTCCTGCGACTTGACGACCCTGAATAATTTTGTGTCATCGGCGAATTTAATTACCTAACTAGTTATTCCCATCTCTAGGTCATTTATAAATACATTAAAAAGCAACGGACCCAGCACAGACCCCTGCGGGACCCCACTAACTACCCTCCTCCACTGAGAATACTGGCCACGCAATCCTACTCTCTGCTTCCTATCTTTCAACCAGTTCTTAATCCATAATAATACCCTACCTCTGATTCCATGACTCTGCAATTTCTTCAGGAGTCTTTCGTGCGGCACTTTGTCAAACGCCTTCTGAAAATCCAGATATACAATATCAACCGGCTCCCCATTGTCCACATGTTTGCTTACCCCCTCAAAAAAATGCATTAGATTGGTGAGGCAAGACTTCCCTTCACTAAATCCGTGCTGACTTTGTCTCATCAGTCCATGTTTTTGTATATGCTCTGCAATTTTATTCTTAATAATAGCCTCCACCATCTTGCCCGGCACCGACGTCAGACTCACCGGTCTATAATTTCCCGGATCTCCTCTGGAACCCTTCTTAAAAATCGGAGTAACATTGGCTACCCTCCAGTCTTCCGGTACTACACTCGATTTTAGGGACAGATTGCATATTTCTAACAGTAGCTCCGCAAGTTCATTTTTTAGTTCTATTAATACTCTGGGATGAATACCATCAGGTCCCGGTGATTTACTACTCTTCAGCTTGCTGAACTGACCCATTACATCCTCCAAGGTTACAGACTAGATGTTGGTAAGGAATAATGGCTGGAAGTTTGATGAATGCAAATATTTGAGTTTTAAATAGAGGAATACATTTCCTTTTCTTTATTATTATGTTTTTCTCTCTCCCCGTAATGTGTGCTATAGAATGAACTGATTATGTTAGTGATATTATTGGAATTGCTTTTGCATGATATTGTTGCCATTTATTCCAAGTTTATAGAATATATTTATTAAAGAATTAATTTTAAAAATTGTTTCCTGACCATTGATGTATTTAGTTTTATTTTCTGCTCTGCTTCTTCCACTTTATTCTTTCCCTGCCTCACATTTTCCTGCTTATTTTTTCTTGTCTTGCTTCTTCTTTCTTTGTTTCTCAGGGGATACTTCCTTACTATTCTTCCGACTTCCATTTCTTTGTTTTATCACACTCTCTGCCTTCTTCTCTCTTTTCCATCTCTTCATCTTGATATCTTCCCTTCTCTGAGGAAAGCAAGAAGCAGTATCAGAAGGGACTGAGGATGTGTTGGAGAGGAGGAAGCAACACTGGAGAGGAAGTGAAGGAAGCAGCATCAGGTAAGTAAGATTAATGGAGAGAAAGCATTGGGAGACCATGAGAAAGAAGAGTCAGGGTGGAGCATATTATTAGGCAGGACAGAATAAGGGATAGGGAAGCATTGGAAGGGAGAGAGGGAAGGAGAAGGCAGCATTGGGTAGTAGAGAACAGGGAGGGAAGAGAGGAGCATTTGACAAAGTGCCTCATGAATGATTCTTGAGGAAATTGGAAAGTCATGGGATAGGAAGAAATGTTCTATTGTGGATTAAGAACTGGTTAAAAGATAAAAAAAAAACAGTGAGTAGGGTTAAATGGTCCATATTCTCAAAGTTCAAGGGTAGATAGTGGGGTTACCCAGGGGTCTGTGCTGGGACCTCTGCTTTTTATCATATTTATAACTGATCTGGAAATGAGAATAACAAGTGAGGTAACTACATTTGCTGATGACACAAAGTTATTCAAAGTTGTTACAATACAAGAGGATTGTGAAAAATTGCAAGAGGACCCTACGAGACTGGGAGACTGGGCATCCAAATTGCAAATGACTTTTAATGTGAGCAAGTGCAAAGTGATGCATGTAGGGAAGAGGAACCCAAACTATAGCTATATGATGCAAGGTTCCACATTAGGAGTCAATGGCCAGAAAAATGATCTAGGTCATTGATGATACATTGAAACCATCTGTTCAGTGTGCCAATAGAATGTTAGAAATTATTAGGAAATAAATGGAGAAAAAAAACTGAGAATATAATAATGCCTTTGTATAACTCCATGATGTGAATATTGTGTACAGTTTTGGTCACCACATTTCAAAAAAGTTATAGCAGAATTAGAAAAGGTACAGAGAAGGGTGATGAAAATGATGAAGGGGATGAGATGACTTCCCTATGAGGAAAGGCTAAAGAGGCTAGGCCTCTTCAACTTGGAGAAGGGTAGATATGATAGAGATCTATAAAATCCTGAGTGGAGTGGGAATAGGTAAACATGAATCGCTTGTTTATTCTTTCTAAAAATAAAAGGACTAAGGGGCACGTAAGGAAGCTACGAAATAATACATTTAAAACAAGTCAGAGAAACTATTTCTTCACTCACCCCCAAATTTTATAAATGGTGCCTAAAGTTGTGCACACTAATTTGGCTGCAAGGCCAAATTGTACACACCACTTAATAGATTAACAAACCAATCAACACCAATAATTGATACTTAACAACCAATCAATGGCAGTAATCGGCTTTAGAATTTACGTGCACAACTTTCTAAGTGTATTCTATAATGTGATGTGTGTAAATTCTAATGCGCATAGTAGAAAGGGGGCATGGCCATGGGCATGCGGGTCATGGGCATTTCAAAAAACTATGTGCACTATTATGGAATACACCTGATCTATGTCTAAGTTAGGCACAGGTATTTAGACCTGGTTTTTGGTGGCCTAAATGAGTGCACCTAAATTTTAGTCACAAGAACTGCACATGAGCATATTCTATAAACTACACCTAATTTTAGGCATAGTTTATAGAATCACGCTAAGTGCATGGTTTTTCGGTGCCAGGTTTTGAGGCACTATTTATAAAATTTGGCCCTTGATGTGTAATTAAACTCCAAAATTCATTGCCACAGAATGTGGCCAAAGCAATTAGAATAGTAGGGTTTAAAAAAGGTTTGGACAAGTTCCTGAAAGAAAAGCCTATAAGCCATTATTAAAGATGGACTTGGGAAAATCCATTGCTTATTCCTTGGATAAACAACATAAAATCTGTTTTACTCTTTTGGGATCTTGCCAGATACTTATGACTTATTGGCCACTGTTGGAAACAGGATACTAGACTTGATGGACCTTCCGTCTGTCCCAGTATGGTAGGGCATATGTTCTTATGAGTGGGATAGGTGGCATAATACAAAAAAAGAAGGGAACTGGGTTGGGTAGCAGATGCATTGAGACAAAAAAGGTGAGGAAATGTGCCTGAGACAAATGAAGATGGCAGAATTCTGTGAGAAGCAATGTTCAGCCTGAGGCTGCAACACAGGTTATAAGGGCAAGAGACAGCATTAGGCCAGAGTCATTGCATGTAGTACCATGACCAACTTTCCAATTCTCACTTGCATCTTCTCTCTAGTTTTCCTAGTCATCCTTTCTATATCTCTTTCATCAGCCCCTCCCACACTCTCATGCCCTGCTGCCTCCCATCCCTTAGTCTCCCCTCTCTCTTTCATGGCGCTTTTGATATTGAATTCAGCATGATTAGTCAAAACACACAAAATGCTCCAAATTGCACAAAACAGTGAGATTTTTCAAGTGTTCTTCTCTACAAATTCCCAGTTGAGAAAAAAAAATGTGCAAATGTTGGTCCTTAATTGTAATAAACTTTTCCTCATAGCCTACTAAGGAGCTGCTGTGATGCAGTGTCAGGCCAAGCATCTCATTAATGTGGAATTCAGTGGAAACTGGGAAGCCAAAAGGTGCTTGTGAGGTAGTTTTCACAAAAACAGAATAACTACACATCAGTGGAGTATTGTTACCTCTTTCTTGCTGGTCTCTATAATAAAGATTCTTGAATAAGTTTGTTATGGAGACCATTTCAATCCATAGCAAACCTGCCTAGGAAAGAGAATGATGACATGCAGCAAATCTTGTGATTTCATACGCCAGCCTTATGGTGAGGCAAAAAATGATCCAGCATATAAAATGTTAAGCAGGCATTCATAGTAATCTTATTAAACACATCCAAAAGTCTTTGTTCAATTAGGTACTTAAATCAGATGACAAGTCCAATAAGGAAGCACCTGAATTATTTTTACAGAAGAAGTCCAAATCATTCTGCATTTCTGTCACTTCCTTTTTCCAAAATACCTTAGCCCAATCAAAAACAAATTTATTTTGACGTGTTTGTGTTGCCCTTGAGAGATTTTGAAATATAGGCACAGAATAAGCTTTCTGCTTAGTCCTTTTTTTTTCATTCCTTGTCACAGATAATGCACAATGCTTATTTAAATAAGTATAAAAAGATGCAAATAGTGTCCTGGTCTTATGATTATTGCAATCTGATAATGGTAGTTGCTCTGCATTAGAAGCTTCATCGTGTGTTAACTGTGACAGAAGCTTATTCACTGACTGGCCAGTCTTCCAAAGCACTTATGCAGGCATTTCTCAAACTGTGCGTCGTGGCACCCCAATGTAATGTGGCGAACTCACATGGCTCCCGTGGTGCAGATGGAAGTTCACATTCCAAGCACCATGCACAACACATGTGGTACTCAATCCCGGGCCTCCTTCTGCAAAACAACTGTATGCTGCTGTGCCGGAACAAATAGCAAAACGTGCACCCCCTCACCCCCCCAGCAATATTCCCTCTATGTGGCTGAGGTGACCTACTGATCATAGCTTAGCTGTGATTGGTCACAGAGCCTGTCTGGTGCCTAAAAGAACATCAGAACATAAGTGTTGCCATACTGGTACAGACCGAAGTTCCATCAAGCCCAGCATTCTGTTTCCAACAGTGACTAAACCAGGTTTCAAAACAGTACAATACATGTTATGCTGATTATCCTAGAAATAAGCATTGGATGTTCCCCAAGTCCATCTTAATAATGGGTTATGGACTTTTCTTTTAGCAAGCTATCCAAACGTTTTTAAAACCCCGATAAGCTAACTGCTTTTACTACATTCTTTGGCAACGAATTCCAGAGTGTAATTACATGATGTCGTCCCATCCCCTTTATCATTTTCATCACCCTTCTCTGTTCCTTTTCTAATTCCACTGTATCTTTTTTGATATATGGTGACCAGAATTGAACACAGTATTAGAGGTGCAGTAGCACCATGGAGTGATACAAAGGCATTATAACGTCCTCATTTTTGTTTTCCATTCCTTTCCTAATAATACCTAACATTCTATTTGCTTTCTTAGCCGCCGCCGCACACTGAGCAGAAGTTTCAAGGTATTATCAATGATGAAACCTAGATCCCTTTCCTGGCTGGTGATTCCTAATGTGGAACCTTGCATTATGTAACTATAGTTCGAGTTCCTCTTTCCCACATGCATCACTTTGCACTTGCTCACATTAAACATCATCTGCCATTTGGATGTCCAGTCTCATAAGGTCCTCTTGTAATTTTTCACAATCCTCTTCCGATTTAAGAACTTTAAATAACTTTGTGTTGTCAGCAAATTTAATTACCTCACTAGTTACTCTGCTTCTCAGTCAGTATCACCCTTTTAGGTGCCAGACAGGCTTCATGACCAAGCACAGCTGAGCTATGATCGGGTACTTGCCCCAGCAAAGTGAAAACAATGAGTGCGAGCCCAGATGGTGCTTATTACTGTTGTGGCAGGAAAACAACAGTCCTCAGTTGGAGAGAGCAATTTTGTAGTGCAACACTGCAGCTTTCAGGCCTGCCCCTGATGCCCAGTATAGTGTGGATCCCAGCCCAGCGCTGAGAGAAGCAAAGCACAGAGACTTTCGTTCACTGCTTTACCATACATGGAATACAATAAAATACAAACCAGAGTACTAACTTATAGAGAACTATGAGGAGCCTGACTTTGAAGGATGCAAATCAAATGTCCAAAATGTGTATCTTTAAGAAAAAGTTTTTGTAAGTGAAGGATAGATTCTCAGAGTGTTAACTCACCCAAACGGAAGAGCACCCGAAGGTAATATCTGCTCCTAATGGTGGACAAGTTTCTCGATCATCGAACGTCTCCAAAATTTTAAATATAATGTGAGCAAACAAAACTAGTGCTCCCAAATTCATCATGATAACAAAATCAGCTAAATAAATTTTTTTAACAATGTTAACTTCAAAGTCTATCCACTCATATTCTCAATAAACCTTGTTCATACCAAGGTTCTCAATACTCACGGGGATATAACCCCTCTAATATTTATCACTCTCGTCCTTTCACAAGTTCTGGAAGTGATTTTAAAAATAGATTCTCTGCTTTCCCTGAAAATAAACCTTCTGCTGTTCTTGAGCTGCTGTTTTTATGTGTGCGTAAAATATAATAGTTGTTACTGTGTACTAATATATATCAATTGTACACCTCTCTAATTCATTCATAAACACATGTACATTATTCATATAATATCTTAATAAGATCATATAATATCATAATATGATATATTATCTTGTCTCCATACAGAAAGCTTCCCTCAGAGATTTATCACATAAATATACACTAATGCAATAATGTGATATACATTCTCAAACTCTGATATAACACTCTAAATGTTCTTAACAAACATTGATACACATTACTCAAAGTAATAAAGGCGCACTTATCTCAGTGCCGCCGGGTGTGTGCACCCCACCCAACAGGCTTGAACTTCTCTCAGCGTTTCTCAACTTTCCAATGATCATCCGTAGTTTCGAAGAATCTTCATCAGGAGCTCGAAATGTAATATTTTGAAAGCCAAAATACAAAAAAGTGCACTATTGTAATAGTAAACGGCTCATTAAAGCCAAAGATTTTTTATGCTCCCAGGCAGGAAATGAGGTCATGACGTGCTGGCGATGTCTGAACTTCAAATTAAAGGAGCCGGCCAACCTTCAAGGGAGGGTACAGAAGGCGGGATGGGGGGGCGGGGGCGTAGTTAGGAGATGGCCGGCTTCACCCTATAATGGAAAAAAGATGGCCAGATCAGACGAGCATTTCGCCGGTTGCACTTGGACCATATATTTTTAGGTCCAAGTCACAAAAAAGTGCCCCAATTGACCAGATGACCACCGGAGGGAAACGGGGATGACCTCCCCTTACTCTCCCAGTGGTCACCAACCCCCTTCCACCCAAAAACAAAACAAAACATTTTTTGCCAGCCTCTATGCCAGCCTGAAATGTCATACCCAGCTCCCTGACAGCAGTATTTAGGGCCCTGGAGCAGTATTTAGTGGGTGCAGTGCATTTCAGACAGGTGGACCCAGGCCTACCCCCCAAAACCCACTGTACCCACATGTAGGTGCCCCCCTTCACCCCATAGGGCTATGGTAATGGTGTAGATTTGTGGGGAGTGGGTTTGGGGGGGATTTGGGGGGCTCAACACCCAAGGTAAGGGAGCTATGCAGCTGGGAGCTATTTTTATTTTTTAAAATTTTTGTAAGTGCCCCCTAGGGTGCCTGGTTGGTGTCCTGACATATCAGGGGGGCCAGTGCACTACAAATGCTGGCTCCTCCCACGACCAAATGCCTTGCATTTCACCGGGTTTGAGATGGTCGGGCCCGGTTTCTATTATGGCTGAAAAACGAAGCCGGCCATCTCCTCTAAACCCAGCAATCGATTTAGCCGGCCCCAACCATATTTTGAAAATACGGTTGGCTCTGCCCCCTTGCGGAGCCGGGCCCAAAGATGGCCGACCATCTATTTGGCTGGCGCCGTTCGATTATGCCCCTCCATGATTTAAATAGATAAGTGGAAGCTTACTGTAACCTCTTTATGACCCATCATCACTTAATAGACCATTGGAGACTTCAACACTCAGATAACAGAGAATGTAGTTGTTATCTTCTCCCTACAAAAGTTTTTCAGGAATTGACTATTTTCTCATCACTGACTCTTTTACAGACTCTATTATTGAAACCTAAATATATCCTATTATAATTTCTGATCATACTCCTGTTTCCTTGACAATAAATTTGGAACTACTAACTGACAAATCCATAATAGAAAGAATCCGAAATTATATGAAGGATTTGTTTCACACAAACATGACTGAAAATATAAGTCCAATTACTCTGTGGGAAACTTTTCAAGTATCATTATGAGGAGAATTAATCTCCATTGCAGCACATCAAAGCAAACAAAGGAAATCATAATTATTAGATTTAGAATGTCAAATTAAAATACTAGAGAGCCAATATATAAAGACTGAAGATAAAACCCTATTCAATTCATTATATCATCTTAAATATAAATATAATAAAATCCTAAGTGCAAAAGCAGGTAATGGCTTTATTCTTCACAAAGCTCATCACTATGCAGAAAATAATAAATGTAGCAGAATGTTAGCTAATTTAGAAAGAAGGAAACTAAAAACCCAAATCCCAGTAATGAATAAACTTAATGGTCAAACAGCTACTTCAAACGCAGAAATTTTAAAACTTTTTTTCATCAACACTGCTCCACACTCTGTACTCCAGAATGCTCCTCATTAGCTGTTTGAAACATTTATGTGCAAGAAATTTGGTTTCGCCATTTCAGTTTTTGCCAGCTATGGAGGGAATATGACACTGACCTTGAGCTGTGCTGCCCTCCTCACAGGAGGAGAGCCTGCTTTTTGCATTGGCTGTATGCGGGTGGCAGCGGTAGTTCCACCCCCAGCGTGTGCCATTTATGGAACTAGCGGAATTATTTAAAAAAATATATCTTTAGGGGGTTACCCGGCACTAATCTGGGAGCATCGCGTTCTGCTCGGTTACCGCCGGGTTAACATGGAAGCCCTTATTGCCACCTCTGAAAATTCATGGCATGTATAAAAGATAAGTGAATATTTTATATAGTATATCACATATTACACATTATGATGAGCACAAAGTAGTGCAGATTATTGAGAACCTGATGAAAGAAATGAAAATATACCTGTTGTTGCCACTATAAAGAAACTATAAAACGATGGTTTACCATGAGTGAATAATGTTGCTGAGGGTTCTCATTTAATATTATTATAAAAGCCTTTAAAAATTAATTTTCATATATTCTACATTTGTATGTAGAGCTTTGGCATTTGTCCAGTTTCTTTCTTTTTTTTTTTTTGCTAGTATTTGTTGTTTATTGTCCATTGTAGTTGATTTTTGTAGTTTTATGGTTTCTTACTTTCCAACCAAACATTCATATTTTCTTGAAGTGCATATCATGTGTTATTGATTAACATCTAAGAAAGGGTTATCTTTCCAGGTTATTTTTTTTTTCTATTTTTAAGGCCATCCCTAGCAGGAAAACCAAAAGGTTTGCCGGGGAGCTAAAAGCAGTTTTTTTCCAAAGACAATGATTTCCATATGATTAACTGGAAGGAGTATTTGGAATTAAATTTAAAATGACACCTACTCTATGTGGGTCCAAACCTGATCCCATTAAGTCTGTTAGAACAAAAACCTAATAGATGGAAAACAGTGCTAATAATCTGTTTTACACAACCAAAAGATGTTGCTACTTGGGTATGTATGTGCATTCAGCAGCTTGTCCAGCATCGCTAACACCTGGTTGGCCATATAATAGTGATTGTGTTATAGAAGCCAATAAAGATACTTGGATGTCTTTTTCCAAAAAGCAGTCCCACTATTTGTGAGATTGCTTGCTAACTTGGCTTTGGATAGATTCTCCATGCCTATATATGTAGTCTGTTGGGAGTTTTGGAAAATTTTGTAAAAGAATGAGGCAGTTTGACGTAAGGATACTTTGCAAACTACCTAATCTAATGGAGTTATTTCTTCTATACTTCCCTAATCTAATAGAAGGGAGTTAATAGCATGTTTTAACTGTAGCCAGTGGAAAAACTGGCTCTTCTTCAAGGAAAATTGTTTATGTAAAAGTTGAAAGCCCTTAAATTGCCCCTCCTTTAAGAGATGCCCCAGGGTTCAAAGTTGACAATTTTGCCATGGCTTCTACCCTATTACTTTTTTGGTGATAGAGATACTTGAATTATACTATGTGTATTTAGTAAAAAGTTATCTTCTTTATCAAATATCACACTGAACTGATGGAAGGCCAAGGAGGTAACTCTCAATACTCCATTTTGATTAGGTATTTTTGGTAAGGACATCAGTGGGGCTTGGGTAATCAGAATAGTTGCCAGGATATCTTCCAGTTCTAACCAGAATGGTTTAGATAAGCAGCCCCATTTTAGATAAGTTATGGATGTTGAAATTTAGACGTTTTAGCATAAATGTGCAGAGCCTGCGACATATTCATGTTCTGCCCCCATATTCATGGAGGCAGGTTGTTTATTTTTTATATATATATGTAGGACATTGTTATATCAGATTGCATTGCCTGTAACAGGTTACATTGCTTGTGCCTTTAAGAAAGGCAGGAAGTGCCTTTGGACTATAAATGATAGTTTTCCTGCAGTGCTCTATAATAGGCTTTTCCTGAGCATATGTCCCAGTTCCCTATGCCTAGTGAGACTTTTCCTATTGGCTGGTTTCTTGTCTGTGTATGAGGGGATGTAGCCTGCACATTCTCTCTCCACTGAGTAATAGGAATCTTTCTCTAGCATGCTTGTTATGGACTGAATCTAACACTATGCCTTTCAAAAAACCTTGTAACATCATAGAGAGTTGCACGGAGACAGAAATCCAACCCGTCCCCACTGAAATCCAACCCATCCCCATTTGTCCCCATAGGGAATCTAACCCATCCCCGCACATCCCTGTAGGGAATCTAACCTGTCCTCACCCAGTCCCGCAAGAATTTAGTGATACATACAAAAAATTGCTGTCTGCTTTCTCAGTCTCTCTATGGGTTTGAGCTGCAGCACTGCAGGCAAGGAAGGAATGGAAATTGGAACACTCTGGTTCGCACATGTAAGACTTCTCTGATTCACTGGCACTGTGTGCTAAGAGATCGCCACATGCACGCGGCAGTAGGTCAAGTGACCTCTGATGCTCATGCCTATGTTGGAGCTGAGGTCTGCGCATCAGCCCAGAAGTAGATAGGATTAATAGTAACATAGTAAATGACAGCAGATAAAAAACATCCATCCAGTCTGCCCAATAGTCACAATCATTACCAATCCATGATTAAATCAACAATTTATTTATGTATGTTTTGCATTTGTATCCCACATTTTCCCACCTATTTGCAGGCTCAATGTGGCTTACATTATTCCGTAATGGCGATCGCCATTTCCGGCATGAGGAAATACAAATTGGTATTGCATAAAAAGTTCATAAATGTCCAAGCAGATTAGCAGTCAAGTATAGAGAATTCATTATCGGGATAAGAAATAGAGTGGTGTTGCGTTAAAGTTCATTCGTTACAAGTTGATGAGGCAATCAGGTATAGAGAGTTCGGTTATGTCAAGTTCTGGTATAAGTTTTGTTAACTGGAATTTAGGATAGATCATTGTGGTATGCCTTGTTGAACAGGTTGGTTTTTAGTGATTTTTGGAAGTTTGTTAAGTCGTGCATTGTTTTTATGGCATATGGTAGCGCATTCCATAGTTGCGTACTTATGTAGGAGAAGCTAAATACATATGTTGATTTATATTTTAGTCCTTTGCAGCTGGAGTAATGGAGATTCAGGAATGTGCATGATGAACCTTTTGTATTCCTGGTTTTAAGTCTATGAGGTCTGACATGTAGACCGGGGCCTCGCCGTGAATGATTTTATGAACTAGAGTACAGATTTTGAACGTAATACGTTATTTGAGTGGGAGCCAGTGTAATTTTACTTGATTGTGGTCTTTCTGTGGCGTTTCTGGGACATAGACCATAGAAGTCCACCTGGCCCTATCCTTATGTTCCAACTGCTGGAGTTGCCCTTGAAGCCCATTCCAGCCTATTCATCTTCTCATTTGTGGGACACAGACCGTAAAAGTCTGTTCAGCACTGTCCTCATGTTCCAGCCACTAAAGTTGCTGTCTAAGCCCTTTCCAGCCCATCCTAAACCAGATTGCCATATATGAGACACAGACCGTACAGGTCTCCCGCTATCAGACCTAGTTCATCACAGCCAAAGTCACCATCTAAGTGTCACTCGACACATTCATACACAAGCAGCCATTTAAGTTTAGGTTTTTTATAACTTCCATTTTCTAATTAGAGATTCTCTGTGTTCATCCCATGCCTTTTTAAATTTCATCACCATTTGTATCTCTACCACCTCCTTAATGGAGACGTTCCGCATCTGTGCTGTTAAAGAAAGGAGGAGGAGGAGGAGACAGCACTCAAAGAACCTGGTAATCGGTAGGTGAGAGGCTGGTGCAAGTGCAGGAGTAACAGGAGTAAGAAAATAATTATATTTGATTACCAGGGTTGTATGTGTAAGCGTATAGTAAAATTGGTGTATCTCCACTCAACCACCAAGACATCTCTAAACATGAAAAACATATTGTCGATCTCACAAAAAGCTACCATGATAAAGATTGAAATCCAGAATGTGCTAAAATGATGCCTATGAAGCAGAAATCGGCTCCACATGGGCAAACATTTGCATTCACTACCCCTGCAGGATTCCGGTGGTGGCATTAAACGTATAGTACTATATGTATAGTGGCACTAGATGAGCAGTGCTATATGTATAGCGCTAAACATGCAGGCTGTGTCTGCAGCAGTAAATGTCTAGATATGCATGGCATGTAGAAGGCCCCTGCCAGCAATGACCAGGGAAGCCATGTATGCATAGGCCACCCGAGCCCCATTTTAGAAAGGTTGTAGAAGTTACAATTAAGTTGTCTGGGTCAGTATGTCTCCAGTTTTGACAGTATTTTAGAACAGAATCGGCAGATGTTGAGGCTGCTCTAAAACACAGAGAAATGGATCTTTATGTATCAAGTGAGGGTGATACAAACATCCATTTTAGAAAAATGTATAGAATGTTGACTTTTTTCAAGCTGGCACTTAACCAGTTATCTTGGCAATCTTAGAAACATAACTGGTTATTATCCCAGCACTGTCACAATGACCAATTTCCTTTTTCAGTTTGGATGGGGAGGGGGAGGGGGGAAACACCTTCATAATCCCTCTAGTGGAGTGCTACACAATAGCAGCTGTTTCCCAAATCCTTAATGTGCTTGGTGGCAGATGAAACTCCTGACATCAATCTTTTAGGACAGAAGTCACAATTTAGTTGGGGTTTCAAGATTTCCACAGTGAATGTGCATGAGATTTATTTGCTTCAGGCTGTGCTATAGTACTGAAACTGTTTAACTTGCTTTAGTTTCTGCCTTCAGGGAGGAAATTTCTTTAGGCAACAAGGTCCTGGTTATACAATTTGACATGTCGAGTGCCTTTGATGTGGTGGATCATGATCTTCTGTGAAATTTACTAGACCAATTTCGGATCTGTGAGAAAGTCTTGTCCTGGTTTTACAGAGTAAAAATGTCGGGCGCATTATCATCGCCTTGGTCTCCAAAATGTGGTGTCATGATGGCTCCCCTAGAGGGAGACTTGAGTCAATGGGATTCCATCTTGATATCTATATGGATGATGTCACTATTCACACCCCTTTTTGAGGTGACATCCAGGGAATTATATCTAGGATTATTACTGGCCTTGATTTAATGGAATCCTGGGCCTCTGAATTCAGACTAAAATTAAATCCGGAGAAGACTACATTTTTGCTAATAACTAATCTGTTTGACCGTGATCCCTGCACCAATTTTAGCACTGACTGTATTTCTTATCCTTTGGAGTTCACTCTAAAAATTTTAGGGGTTGTTGTTGATCGGCACTTAACCTTTGAATCTCAGGTGTCCTCAGTGGTTACAAGATCTTTTAAATTACTTAGGAAGCTGAAGCGCATTAGGCCCTGTTTTTCTGTTGTTATTTTCAGATTAATTGTCCAATCGCTTGTTTTGACCCAGTTTGATTATTGTAATTCTATCTGTGCAGGGTGCAAAAGAAAACTGAAAAACTGCAAAGTGCCCAAAATACTGCGGCTAGACTTGTCATGCATGTACCACGCTCTGAGAGGGCTACTCCTTTGCTGATACATTTGCGTTGGCTTCCAATTAGGGCCAGGATTGTATTCAAACTCTGTACTCTCATATATCAGATTTTGTATGGTATTACCCCGGACTATATGTTGCCCCTTGTTACTTTGCCTTATCGCAATTCAATTTTTGGTGCAAGAGACTACCCGTGTCTTCATTTTTCTATCTGTAAGAAAGTTGTTTATAAATCTATGTATTCAGCTACTTTTTCATACCAAGGTACTAAATGGTGGAAATCCTTGCCGAAAAATATAAGATCCCAACATGATTATTTGGTTTTTCATAATTTGAAATCTTTCTTTTTCAAAACAATTCTGTCAGTTGATCCTGGTGCTTAATCTTCCATTCTCCCCATTATGCTTTATTATTGAATTATTTCTATATTTTCGATTCTTTCCTCATTGATATGTGTGGGTTTATGTTTGAACTCGAAATTGTATGGGAAAAAGTGGGGTATAAACATCATAAATAAATGCAGTGGCGTACCAAGGGGGGGGGGGCAGTAGGGGCGGTCCGCCCCGGGTGCATGCCGCTGGGGGGGTGCCGTGTGCCTGTCGGCTCTTCGTTTTCATGGTCCCTTTGCCCCGGAACAGGTTACTTCCTGTTCCGGGGCAGAGGGAGCATGAAAACAAGAGCCGGCAGGCGCGCGGCACCCCCCCCCAGCGGCGTGCACCCGGGAGGGGGGTTATTTCACCGGGGGATCGGGGGGTTTTTCGCCGGTGGGGGGGGGGGGGTGTCGCACTGTTCCGGGGGGGTGCTGCACCCGGGGGGCGGGGTGCATCAGCGATCCGCCCCAGGTGTCAGCCCCCCTAGGAACCCCACTAGGAATGTATATTCATTGTTGAATATCTTGAAAACTCAACTGGGTCGTGGCTCTCAAGGACCATGTTGCCCACCCCTGTTTTAGGATATAGCTGTTTAGTCCTCTTCTGAAATGGGGACTAAATGCCTATGAACTTGCTATGCCCTTGTCCCACCCAAAACATGCTCAGACCCTCTCCCCCTTGCCATTTACACGCACTTGGGTTTCAGATGTGCATATCCTGGCTTTGTAAAATGGGGACACAGATGTTTATGCAACATATTAAGTTCTGCTTTATGCACATTTTAAACATGAATATGGCTTGTAAAATGATGGCCTTAAGATTCAGTGTGGTGAACTATAAACTACCTTGTTTTAAGTGGAAAGAAAGGTGATATGTTCAAAAGTCTGAGAGTGCACTCGTCACTTAGCTTTTTTTAGTTTCAGTTTGGCAAGTACTATGCGAGGGGGGTTGTGTCACCATATAAATTGAACTAGCATAAGACAGTATTGGCGTGCCTAAAATCTAGGTGCTTGCCCTTACACTAGTTTCTAAATGCAGCAGGGATGTACATAACTTACAGTATTGTGTAAATCACACCCAGGAGCCCCACTTGTGTCTTGCCTATGTTTCATCCTCCCTTGCAAATACATGCTTTGCAAGTTAAATGAGTATTTGTAGAATAGTGTTTAGGCAGAATATTGACATTTATGTATGTATGTGAGCACCTATATGGTATTTGCCATTAGTCTTTATGTGCATAACGTGCATGTAAATGAGAGTGCCTGTTTTATAGATGTGATCTTAATGTCTCAGGAAGCAGGGGCGTAGCCATATGGCCAATTTTGGGTGGGCCTGAGCCCAAGGTGGGTGGGCATGGAATTTGGCCCTCCTCCAGTTTGCTCCTGTCTCCACCCCTCCTGTCCCATAAACCCAAAATATTAAAATGTTTGAGCTGGTGGAGATCCTCAAACCCTGCCAGCTGAAGATTTCCTCCTCCTCTTCGAGCAGCCGGCACTCTTCCAAATGGCAGCCGGCAGCACTTGCCTCAAACTGATGCTGCTGTCGGCAGGCCGTGCATGCTCAGTGCTTTTGCATGTGCAAAAACTGAGCATGTGTAGAAGGGCTGGTCTCAGCGTCAGCTCAAAAGAGCTGCTGGATGCCAAAGGAAAGAAAATCTTCAGCTGGCAAGATTTGGAGATACCCACCAGCCTCAGCAACAGTGTCACAAGTTTGGGTGGGCCTGAGTCCAATGTGGGTGGGCCCTGGCCCACCCAGGCCCACCTGTGGCTACGCCACTGCCAGAAAGTGTTCTGTTCACCAAGTGGCAAGATCCAAGATGTTATGGAGAAATTACCAAGCTTAATCAAGCCTACTAATTATTATTTGATACTGATAAAAAATATTGGCAAAAATGGTGCAAATACATGTTCTCCCAAATGTTTCAAAAGTGGTTTTGAGGCTCTGTGTGTGTGTGTGTGTGTGAGAGAGAGAGAGAGAGAGAGAGAGAGAGAAGCAGATAACTGCACAAATGGTATTCTCCTGAATCATCCAAGTCAAAGATAATGGCTAACAAAGAGAAGATCAAATTCTGGAGATGGATGTATAGGTGGTGTTAACGAGAGCATTTCAGTTTCCAAGACTGCTAAGCAGAGACAGCATCCACAGAATTGCACAGCAGAGTAATCTGGAAGGACAGAATACATGGATAGAGAGATTTAATGGAAGACATTTACAAAACTACTATGAAAAAGAGATGCTTGTTGCTTGATGATTTCAATCTGCCAGATGGTGATTGGGATATTCCATCTGTGGTACCATTTAGAAGTAGGAAGATCCTGAATTATTTACAGTAAGAATTAGTTCTAGCAAAACATGAAGAAATCCACATAGGGGAAGGTAACATTGGATCTGACGTGTAACTTAAATTGGAGTTCAATGGCAGGTCGGAACAAGGTTGTAACAATCTGTTGATAATTTTAGTGTCCCTTTACCCTTTTCTTGTTATTAATTGTAGTTTCTTTTCACTGTTATTAACTGAGCTGAAAACTACCTTGCTGTGTATTCACAGCAAGGTGTTATAATATACCAAATAAACCATATGAATCGGATACATTAGTATATACAATACACCACACGTCAGATAAAGGTTAATTGAGTCCAGCGCACTGTCTCTGTCTAGCCAGTCTGGGTCACAAGAACCTGGCAGATCCCAAATTGTAGATCCATTTTTCAAAGCACATGTCAAAGGATGAGTGATAACTTTCCTAAGTCTACCTTCGCTAATAACATTTCAAGGACTTTTCATCCAGGTTATAGCAAACCTCTTTTGAACTCCACTGTGTTTGTTTCCTTGATCACAACCACAAGCAACAGATATCACAGCTTAATTATGAACTGCAAGAAAAAAAACACTTTCAATGATTTTTACTCAGCCTGCTGGCTGGCAACTTCCTCTTGTTTTAGTGTTGTTGGAAAGGTTAAACAATTCTTCCCAATTTAACAATTCTTCCACACTCATGAACAGCCAAAGTTTATTTAGCCTTTCTTCATAAGAGAAGTGTTTATCATTTTGCTGGTCTTCTCTAGACCTTCTTCAGCTCTGCTATATCTTTTCTGAGATGGGGTAACCAGAAATGCACAATTTACTCACGTTTCAGATGCCATAGTGAATGATCATCTGTGATTACCAGATGATATGCTTACCCTGGGATTGATAGCATGGAATTCTGCTACCATTTGAGTTTCTGCCGAGCACTTGTGACCTGGATTGGCCACTGTTGGAAACAGGATACTGGGCTAAATGGGCCATTGGTCTGACTCAGTATGGATATTTTGGGGGTGCAATACAAGTTGTATGCTGAAGACATACAGTTTGTACTGCCCCTCGAGAACTCTTTTGAAGATACTTTTGTTAAATTGAGATTTTACCTTTCAAAAATATTGTAATGGATGGAGGGAAATCGTTTGAAAATGAACATTTCAAAAACTCAGATTCTTTTCCTCTCTGGTACAAAAGGGGTGAAGTGTCCTAAGATTTTTAACATTGACTCTACTAATATCCCTATTGTCCATCAGATTAGAAATTTGGGGGTGAAACTTGACACTACATTATCTATGAAAAACCATGGAAACATAATAGCAAAAGTATTTTATAAATTAAGAATTGTACGGCATATTAGATCACTGGCTTCTGTCGAAAACTTTCGTAAAGTTGTTCAGTCTGTAGTTTGTCCACTGTTAGATTACTGTAATGGTTTGCTAATGGGGATTACCGGTAACATGCTGAAGGTGCTACAAGTAGTTCAGAACACTATAGCTCGAGTGATTAAAGAAGGTTCTCGTTATGATCATGTTACTCCAATTTTGAAATCACTGCATTGGCTCCTGTAAAATTTCACATTGAATTTAAAATTTTATTGCTAGTTTTCAAAATATTGAATGGTTATATTTCACCAGCTCTTAGTGCCAGTCTAAAATGTTATCAACCTACTCGCTCTTTGAGATCATCTCAGAAACAGCTACCTGGCGTGCCTTCATTTCATCAGGTTTATTTAGAAGAATGCAGATCATCTATTTTCTACATCAAAGGTCTGAAATCATGGAATGCTTTGCCCATTGAAATTAGTTCAATACAAAATATGGACCAGTTTAAAAAAGCATTTAAAACTCATTTATTTCTTCAGGCTTTTGGTTCCTTTGATGTATAAATTATTTTAATACCATGTAAATTGTTTTGTTTTTTTATATTTTGTATATGATTTGTTCCCGCTTTAGACTTTTAAGGATATAGCAGTAATACAGTTTTATTATTATTTATTATTATTATTATTTTGTTGTTCATATATTCTTATTAGAGCACATGCAGGATCCTAGCCTTCACGAAACTCATTTAAGGAGGGGGGTTCTTTACTGATTCATTAGATGGATGGAAAAAAATCAATCAGAAACAGAAGAGCAATGGGCAAAACTGAAGGATGCTGTAAAAGTAAAACACATTTTATTCAGTGTATCCAATATGACCCCCCCAATAAAAATTAATGTAGTCTTGGGAGTTGGAGAGAGTCCTGTACCTGCATCTTAGATCTATGGAATGCCAGAAGAAGCAACTCCTATTATTGAAGTGCTGTTCAGTAGGACAGGGGCGAGCAGAGTGAGGTTATCATGCCATGCCCATCCACTATTCAAGACCCTGAACGTTGCAATATGCGGCCCATGGTTGTATGCCTGAAGGGACATGATGGAAAGGGCATGTCTGGCCCATATGGATCCCCATTGTAATCACTGAGGAGCCACTGAAAAGTTTTTTGGGGAGGTTTGTGACATCAGCGGAAGACTGTTGAAAGCTGTTTCAAGATAGTTGTTATGGGCAAAAGGAATATTTGGCTCAAGTTGGGAACACTAAGGGCCTATAGATTTTTTTGTAATCCAGTAAAAAGATTTGAATATGGTGGCAGGTCAGAATTTTACCATTAAAATGGCTGAAAATAGTATGCAAGTTCCTTCTTTGTGTCTAGATCCTCACCTAGTGCTCTTGCTCACAGCTTCTTCTAGAAATTTGAATCCTTCTCCCTCTAGCATTAAAGGTGAAGGGAAGTTATAAGACAGAGATAATAATTTTTTAGCAGATAACACCAAGGAGATGGCTGACTCTAGTTCTCTGGGTTCTTCTGGAGCTAAAGCTCTCCTATCATTGGACTGTGAATTAACTCATTCATCATCTCCAGTTTCATTTTTACTTTCAGTTGAGAATTTGGTACCTATGATTCCACTTACACTAGGAATCTGTAGAATTCTAACCACATTAGAAAACAACAAATTTTACATAAATATTCTATATCAGAAAGATCCTTCTGATACAGATTATTTATGTAGAATTTATTGTTTTCTAGTGTACTTATGATTCCCCCTTCCCCCAGAAGGAAGTAACTGGAAATTTGGCGAGTTATGCCTAAAATGGAAGCTGTTTTGTCTAATTGCTTATTCCAGTTTTGTAAATTTCAGGGGAGACTGTTCATAAAATTTCTTTGGTAGAGCAACAAATTGGCTTGCATGGGTGGACTTAAATCAATTTAATATCAGCTTTATTGAAATACTCTAGAAAGAACAAACAAAATCCAAGCAGCCAGCTAACAAACTTTAAGTGGGGACTCGTTCCGGTGCCTTGCAACATTCTCTGCAGGAGTCACCAGAGTGAGATCTTACCATCCATTTAAGCATATCCTTACCAGGGGAAACAGCCATGGGCGTGTGGTCATGGGCGCGTGACAAGAGGGACAGGTCCTACCCTTTTGGAGCCCCTTTGGAGCAAATGAGGAGCATGGAGTGTGGGATTCTACTCCCCTCCAAATAGAGAAGCAAAAGAGAGGTAAAAAGAAGACTCCAGCCCTGATTATTGTGAAGGGCCCTATGGATTTCCAAATACAAGTTGTAACGGCCACATTATCATCTAATGCTGTAAGTACTTCTTCTTCCTGGAAGTTTCCCTTTCATCAGGGGGTAGAACCCCACCCCTGTAACCTGTTGTTTGAGAGTAAGAGGATGCCATCCAGTAAGGTGGTGTGTCAGCCTCCAAGTTTTCATGACGGTTATAGGATCCTTCTCTCATCTCTAAGGTCAGTGATCCAGAATCTTCTGCATTGGTGCAATTTCCAGTTCCTGCTCCAGTTTTGAGTGTTTATAAATCTCTGAAGGAATCTTTGGGGACTTTGGTTGGGAAACAAGATGTTTCTTTAAAGATGTTTTGATGCCATTTTGGCTATGAATCAAAATCTGCAAGAAAATATTTCCCGGTACAGCAAATTCACAGAAAAAGCTTCAGTTAAACTTATGGCTCATGAATCTAGACTTATGGTGATACAGAAAAATTTGGATAAAGTAGAGTCTCAACTTGCCCTTGGTAAATCAGCTATGGCTGCCTCAGCCATGGATAATTTGCTTTCCATGCTTTTAATTTGAGACTTTAGAATTTTCCGGTCACCCACATCCTAACCTCTATTGAACTGTTTAAAATGCACTTTAAAAATATTTTACAGCTTGGTTTGGATTCTTTTGAGATTATGCTGTTATATTATTTGCCTAGTAGTGTTTGGTCTGGTAACATGGAAGGTGATTTTGATGTGTTAAATTCTCCAGATATTCTGGATTTGACGGTGAGTCCTCTCAGGGTAACATTCTTAAGAGATTTACTTTGTTAGTGGTGGTAGGCTCAATGGGGTAGAAATGACAAATTCTGAAAGCTTATTTTCATAAGAAAAATACACCCTTTTGTAGACAAACTGTGTTCATGTTTTCAGACATTGCCAGGCCTACTCAGTTGCAGCATAAAGTCTTCCTGAGGCTGAAATCTAGGGTTTTGGCCATAGGCAGGACTTTTTTTCCTGAAATTTCCCTGAAAAAGCCTGGCTTCATCTGGAAGTGAGGAAAACAAACCAGCAGATCAGTATAATATCCAAAAAAACTTTATTGGATACCGTATGTGAAACAATTGCCCGACACAGGTCGTGTTTCGCCCAACAATAGGGCTGCGTGAGGGGCTGATTTGTACCTTTCTTAAATAAGAACGGTCGCAATTTGCATCTCAGAACAAGGATAAAAGGAATTTACTTTGCAAAAAAACAGCATAAGCAGCATAAAACAGCGTATTCTGTTAAAGCGCCAAAAAATCGGTAATGGGACTGCTATCGTAAAGTTTTTTGGATATTATACTGATCTGCTGGTTTGTTTTCCACGTTGGATTTTGCAGATCGTCTGCCTTGTTGTTTTCTGGGACCTTCATCTGGAAGCGATTCATATATGTTTTTGGACCCTCTGCACTTGTAAAGTTTTCTTGCTTCTAATGAGGGAAATGCTATCCCTCCTTCAGTATTAGAGACAGGTTAATACTTAGTTGGGTTTTAAGATTCAATTCTTCTCTTCTGCAGACATTGTTTTCTTTCTTTACTTGTTTTGAATTATTAGAACTTTTGTAAGCCAGTTTATTCCCCTTGATGTGGACTAGTATGTTTAATGAGATGTATTTTCTTTTTCATTGTCATGTTTCCTGCATATTGCTTTACAATTTCTTTATAATTAATGGAAATTCTTATAAATAAATAAAAAAGCTTTATGCAGCCATTTATTAAAGCATATACAACCATAACTGCTTTTATCATTTTATTACTTCCTTCCCACCATAAACCTCTAAGCAAGTTGTGAATTAATCCTCCACGAGCTCCTCATTTCTAGAGAGACCTGGATGAAGTGGTTCCCTATACTCCATTCAGTGTGAAGCAAATGATACACTCCCCTTGTCCCTTTCCCACATGGGTCAAAGGCTGGACTTACCCTAATACCATTCCTTTCCACCCAACTACGTAATTAAGAATTCCACTCCTACCTCTAGGGTGTAATGAGGGGATATAGACCCCATTTCAAAAACCGGAATAGGTAGAATATATAATCAATAAATACCTCTGTCTACCAAAATTACAAATAGTTGACAAGTCAAACAGATCAGAATTTGGCAATACAACAAAAGTGGAGAAAAAAAGACATCAGGTATAACAGACCATCTCGTTGTTAAAGGACAAGCCTTTTGTGTAATGAGAGGACCGTATCAATCATGTGTCTTAAAAAAACTCCACACTATATGTCATAAATTAATTTGCTATTTTTAGGGCATAGACTGAAAAGTCTCCCTGGCACTGGCCTTGTTCTAACATTTCTGAAGTTGTTGTCAAAGCCCCCTGAAAAGCTCCACTCCAGCCCATCCAAATCTATTCAGCCTTGATCAGGGCACAGACTGTAGAAGTCTGCCCAACACTGGATTTCCTATCTAATCTCCACTATGCTTCTTTGGATCCATTCCTTCTAAACAGGATTCCTTTGTGTTTGACCCATGCATTTTTGAATTCTGTTACTGTTTACATCTCTACCACCTTCCACAGGAGGGCATTCTAGGTATCTACCACCCTCTTAGTGAAAAAATATTTCCTGGTATTATTCCTGAGTCGGCCCCCTTTCATCCTCAATTCATGTCCTCTAGTTCTACCGCCTTCCCGTTCTGGAAAATGTTTGTTTGTAGATTAATACCTTTCAAATATTTGAACATCTGTATCATATCACCCCTGTTTCTCCTTTCCTTCAGGGTACACATATTTATGTCAGCAAGTCTCTCCATGTACATCTTGTTACGCAAATCCCATATCATTTTCATCGCTTTTCTTTGAACCGCTTCAAGTCTTTTTACAGCAAGATAAAGCCTCCAAAACTGAACACAATTCTATCTCCAGTATCAATTTGTTCTAACAGTATTAAATTATGTATGGCATTATGCCACTGCTAAAAGGATGGAGGCTCTTCAGAACAGCAATCCTTGAATGTTATCTTCTTACCACTATATGAACATTCCTAAATAATAATTTATCAGAATTCCCTGTACTGGGACTTCCCCAAATAAATTCCCCAAATAGCATAATCTTTTTTTTGCCAGAATTGGGCCACTTCACAAGCCCACAGCTTATGACCCAATGCCCCTTCTCTGTAACATTTCAAACAATGATCTTCTGCCTCCTAGTGATATTTAAAGAAGCTTGGAAGGTAGATGCTATATGCAATATTTTGTACCAAATCTCCTAATAGATGACTGCAGTGAGAATCTGTAGGACCCTGGCAAAGTCTCTCTGAAACAGTGCTGAGTCGATATTTAATCCCAAATCCTGTGCCCATTTGACCCCTTTTATTCAAAGTATCCTGGGATATCAAATTCTCAAAATCTCTTTATATAACCAATTAAAAACAAATTTGGTCTGGCAAGTGAAAATAATCATGCATCTTCTCCACAAAAGTGCCTATGAAAGACTGCTGATTCACGGACTGCACATAGTGCCGTATCTGAGTATAAGCTAGGAATCTTACCTGAAGGCCTCCCCCAAAGTTGATCCTGAAGTTGTCCTATTAACAATATCTGTCCTTCCTCAGTTACAAGTTTAGCTAGGTGACTTTATTGGACCATGCTGATAGAATGGAAACATTAGAATCCACAAATGGATCCCTAAGGATAATATTTATTTATTTGTTGCATTTGTATCCCAAGCAAAAGGGGAAAAAACTCCGCAGGTATAATTAAACAATTTTCAGGATAGTGAACAAATAATGGAAGGGGGGGGAAGGACCTCAGACTGGTGACAAACAGCCTAATCAATAAGATTGCTTATACACAGTCACTGTAATTCAATCATAGGTCCCTCACCAACCTCCTCCCTCAGTGTTCAAATAGTGTATAATTTATAATTGGTTTTCAATGCAAAAATAATAAATCCACAATCCAGGACATTAAGAGCAAAACTACTTATCTTTTCGCAGCTTTAAACTAGGGCCTCTCCAACGGACCCGTTTTGCCAAATGGGTCTTCGTCAGGGGAAGGACGCCCTGCGATAAAATACTGCTCAAGTAGCAAGTGGTAATATCAGCTTGCCTGTCCTGCTATCAACTTCACATTTGTTCTGTGGAGTTGTATCCCACATTTTCCCACCTATTTGATATTAGAATATAAACAAGAAGAAATTAAGAACACTGTCTGGTCAAGTAATTTAAGATTGTTTAATTTTCTCTATTGTACTATAAGAACATAAGAATTTAGAATAGCCATACTGCGTCACATCAGTGGTCCATCTAGCCCAGTATCCTGTTTCCAGGTCTCAAATACCTGGCAGAAACCCAAATAGTAGCAACATTCCATGCTACCAATCCCAGGGCAAACAGTGGCTTCACCATGACTGTCTCAATAGTAGATTAGGTATTTTCCTCTAGGAATTTGACCAAACCTCTTTTAAACCCAGATATGCTAACAGCTGTTACCACATCCTCTGGTGACAAGTTCCAGAGCTTAATTATTCGTTGAGTGAAAAAATATTTCCTCCTATTTGTTTTAAAAGTATTTTCATGTAACTTCCTTGAATGTCCACTAGTCTTTGTACTTTTTGAGAGTAAAAAAATTGATTCACTTCTATTCATTCTACATCACTCAGGATTTTGTAGACCTGAATCATATCTCCCCTCAGCCATCTCTTGTCTAAGCTGAAAAGCCCTAACCTCTTTAGCCTTTCCTCATATGAGAGGAGTTCCTTCTCCTTTATCATTTTAGTCGCTCTTTTTTGGACCTTTTCTAATTCCACTATATCTTTCTTGAGATATGGCAACCAGAATTAAATGGAAGGTTCCAGCAGAAATCCGCCTGGACAGAGAACTCTGAGATCCCACAAAAAGAAGCAGATAAAAGGGGAAAGTGGGAAATTGACCACAAACTCCAGAAATGAAGAAGACAATCTGGTCTTTGATTAACTGATCTTCTCTGGTCTTCTCAAGCAACCAGATTGTCCTCTTCATTTCTGGAGTTTGTGGTCAATTTCCCACATTTCCCTTTTATCAACCAGAATTAAATGCAATACTCAAGGTTAGGTCGAACCATGGAGTGATACAGAGGCACCATGATATTCTTGGTCTTATTTACCATCCTTTTCCTAATAATTCTTAGCATCTTATTTGCTTTTTTGGCTGCCGCTATGCACTCTGGGCAGAAGATTTCAGTGTATTGTCTACAATGACACCTAGATCTCTTTTCTTGGTTGCTGACCTCCAAGGTGGACCCTGGCATCAGGTAGCTTTGATTCAGATTATTCTTCCCAATGTGCATCTTTGCATTTGTGCACATTAAAGGCCCTGTTTACTAAGCCGTGCTGTAGGTGCTCTAGCATTTTTAGTGCACGCTAATGTTAGAGACACCCATAGGAATATATGGGTGTCTTTAATGTTAGCGCTTGCTAAATTTTAGTGGGAAACTCAGGTGAGAGAAAACATTACTGAGAGAGAGCAGTTCCTCTATGGTGTCAGGACTGGTGGAATTTTTTCAATTAAGATTTCATGCTACAAAATGTAGGATCATGAATTTGGCCTGCAAAAACTCAAGGAAACAGCACAGTACAGAGTGTAAAACTCTTCAGTGTACAAAGAAAAACAAAATCTGTAAGTGATAATGTTCAGCTTTCTGAATTTCAAATAGCAGGTACAGTTCTTCTGAGTCAGCTTCAATCCTTTCTTCAGTCTAGATCTTTTTCAGTACATTGGTTTGGGTCTGTCCCTACCCATTGGACTTTACCATGTGGTGTTCCGCAGGGTTTAGTGTTGGGACACATCTTCTTTAATATCTTTCTGTTTCCATTGACCTTGCTCATACTAAGCAGTGGTAAGCCCACTATAGGCTTACCACATGCCAATCTGGAGCTACCACCTGAATAATGTTTTAGGGTGGTATATATTCCTCCCAGTGCAGTGGATCTGCCACTACTGTCTAGGGAGAACCAAATACCGACCCAAGGCTGCTTAAGGTATATTTACCTTGCTAATCTAGACTCCTTAACCATCAGAGTTGTGCACCACTCTGAGTAAGTCAGGAGATGACAAACGAGAGAAATACAATGAATATGAGAAATCAGCTTTCAAGTTTATTAAAGCAAATCAATTAATACAATACTTACCCAACAGTTTCTACAAGTTCAAAGGTAATAGCAAACAAGGCCGTTTTCTCATTGGGAGTTGTCAGACTGTGAATCGAACAGATGTCACTGGTCCTGAATTCTCCATCACATTGGCCAAACCATCACTTTATATACCCTTGTGTCCTGAATTACTAGCATTCAGCTGTTTATCAGTAAATCTTGATTACACCATATCAGTTGAGACAACAATGAGTCTTTCTCTTGACCACCTGACATTTCTGACCACCATAGTTTCACTTAGCTGCTTTTCAGTTCTGTTTTTCCCTGCACCTGGCTAGTTACTCATTTATCTTGCAAGGTACCATGACCGCATAGTTCTGCTTGTGCCAATGTCCAGTTGGCATTTCTTCATCAGATGAGCTCTTTTGTAGACAATGCCAAGTTTCACTAACCTTGTAGCTTGTCACAACAGCTATTGCTGCAATAGAGTGAAATCAGTCAGACTTGTTTATGATTTTAGGCCTATTTTGCAGCCAAAAGCCTGCTTGACCTGTATTTCACTGAAGGCAAGTTGTAACCATATTCTACACACCGGAAACCTGGTGGTAGTTTCCACCCCTACTGTGCACCATCTCCAGTGCAGTGGCGTAGCCAGACCTGAGATTTTGGGTGGGCCCAGAGCTAATATGGGTGGGCACGCACTGTCTATATAAGTATCAGTAGTGTCTCTTGGGATCCTACAAAATAATGCCTTAAAATTCACTTGATGCCTAACAGCTGCCCTGCATCAGTATAACCACATACATACTTAATGGAAAAATTGATATTTTTAAATATAATTACATTATCCCACAATCTGTCCACTGCAAAATGCTATACACAAACTTGTGCAAAAACACACTCATATCCTTACTAAACCATAACAGCACTAATTCCAAGGACAGGACGAGCTACAACCTTATGCTTGAAAAGGCAGAACTGTAATTACACTAGGCTCTAAAACACCAATACATTACCTCGTGAAAAAAAAAAGCAAAACAAAAAGGGCTGCAAATACTACACGCTAGCAGAATACTGCACCTTGATCACACATGAAAAACACATGACACAACAGACATGACACAAGGAACTAGAAATCAAAAAATATGAAGGCAAAATACTGAACTGGAAAGTTAACTCAAGAAGTCAGACTCAGCATGCAGCAATACCAGAAAAATTGAAACTTACATGCAAAATATCACAGATTCACATTTCCAAAAGCTGACATATTCCAATTAATAAATTCTGAATAAAATACTTTTTTCTACCTTTGTTGTCTGATCTATTCGCTTTGGTCCCTTTTATCGCATTTCCCTTGTCTTCTGTTTTATGCAGTGTCTTCTTTCCATCTGATATTTTTTCTCTCACCATATCCACCATCCTCCTGTGTCCTTATGTGTCTTGTCTACCATCTGTAGCTCTGTCCCTGTCCTTCCTCGAGTTTCAGTATCTGCCCTCAACGTGCTCCAGCCCTTAAACTCAGCAGTTTCCCCTCCATCCATATCCAGCATTTCCTTCTCACTCCCCTCCATCCATGTGCTTCTACTTCCTCTGTCTTCCCTCCCCTCCATCCTTGTCCAACATTTTTCCTTCTCTTCTCTGCCCTCCACTCCATCCATGTCCAGCATTTCTCCTTTCTTCCCTCCCCTCCATCCATGCGCATCTCCTCCCTGACTTCTCTCCCCTCCCTCCATCTATCCATCCATCCATCCATCCATCCAGCAACTCTCCATTCTCCCCTGCCCTCTCCTCCATCCACTCATATCCAGCAAATGTCCTCTGTCCCCTGCATTCATCCATCCATGTTCAGCAATTCTCCTCTCTCCCCTGCCCTCTCCTCCATCCATCCCCAGCAAATTTCATCTCTCCCCTTTCCCCTCCATCCATCCATGTCCAGCAATTTTCCTCCTTCCCCGCCCTCCGCTCCATGTCCAGCAATTTCTATTCTCTCCCCTGCCCTCCTCTCCATCCATCCATGTCCAGCAACTCTCCTCCCCTGCCCTCTCCTCCATCCATCCATACCCAGCAAATTTCCTCTTTCCCCTTTCCCCTCCATCCATCCATCCATGTCCAGCAATTTTCCTCCTTCCCCTGCCCTCCACTCCATGTTCAGCAATTTCTATTCTCTCCCCTGCCCTCCTCTCCATCCATCCATGTCCAGCAACTCTCCATTCTCCCCTGCCTTCTCCTCCATCCATCTCCAGCAAATTTCCTCTCTCCCCTGCCACCTCCATCAATCCCTGTTGTCTGGCAATTCTCCTCTCTCCCCTGCCCATCCTGTTTCTTTCAATCCCCTTTCCCATTCTATCCGGCATCTCCCCCGCCCCCACCCTCAAAAGAACGACAATGTGGATGCAGCAGCTCACAGGTTTGCTTGCCCTGTGTTTTGAGTGAACGGCGACAGCTGCGCGGGGGAGTGGAAACCAAATCGCTTCCTTCCTTGCAATGGACTAGATGGGCGGGCGGGCTGGCTCACTTCCACTCCACTCCCGAAGTTGCAGCGTAAAAGCAGCAAGCAGCGAGCCAGTCTCGACTCCGTCCTTCACTTCCTGCCCTCTCTCTGCGCCGTCCTGCCTTCCTCTGATGTCATTTCCTTTTGGGCGGGCGGGACGCTGAGAGGGCAGGAAACGAAGGACTGAGTCCAGACTGGCTCGCTGCTTGCTGCTTTTACGCCCACTCGCCGCTGCTGGCAAAAAACTAAGTCGTCGTCATCATGGAAGGTGAGGATTGCAAAAGACTGGGCAGGCCTGGGCCGAGATTGGGTGGGCCTGGGCCTACCCAGGCCCACCTGTAGCTATGCCCCTGCTCCAGTGGTACAAAAATATGTCCTATTTTTGTAGCACCGGAACTTAACCAGGATGCACTGGGCAGGGCAGGGCGTCGCTATTTTGAAGGCAGTGCTGAAAGGGGTGGGAGTGCTACTCCCTCCTCCATTGTGGAGATACGGGGGGAGGGTTGGCTGCTAGACCACCAGGGTGGGTGGGGGGTTATCTTGGCAGCCCACTTAGGCTACAAAGGATGGTTTTTTTGGGTGTATGTGTGTGTGTGTGGGGGGGGGGGGGAGGTTAGGGAAGCTGGAGATTCACTGGATCTCCATCTCCCATGCCCTCATGTCAGGAGGGCGGTCTGACAGACCTCCAGCCCCCCTACCATGTATAGGGGTGAGGGGAGGGAGTAGGTCACTGGGCCACCAGGGAAAACTGGCGTGTGGGGGGGGGGGGGTTGGCCTCCAATCATGCAAATGCATGCTGGATAGGGCTCCCCATTCCTTCCCAATGCTCCACAAACCCTAACACCAGCTCTAAGCTGACGTAGGGTTTGCTACAGGCGCAGCATCAATGTTTGGTGTGCTGCCCACTGAGCATTGGGGAGGAATAGGTAATGCCCTGTTTAGCATGCATTTGCATGTTCATTGCATTCAGAGCTGCTGAGCACGTTGTTACACATGCTCGCCAGCTCCGATCATCAGGCGGGAGCAAATGCAGGCACTAGTATGGCCCGCGTTTGCTTCTGATCATCGGGGCTTAAGTTCTCCTGCAGTAATTTTTTTATGTGGCTGTATGCTAATGTTAACCGTAGCTCACAGCCATAAATTAAACAAATAGAAAAAAGCCCATGGCCTACCCATGCTGGAGACAACCATAACAACAAAACAATATAGTGTGGGGGCAAAATACTTAAGAAGTCCTGTTTTAAAACAAACGCTCATATTAGTAATGAAGGAGGAAGTATCTATATTTGGTGCATAAATGTTCATAATAGAAATGCTGAAAGAGCCAATTTGAACAGATGCAATGATCCATCTCTTAGTATCAGTAGCTTATTGTATAATTCCTACATCAAGAGATTTCATTAAAAGAATTGAAACACCTCTCTTTTTTTGGAAGAAGCTAGAGAGTATAAATGACACCCAGACCAGGGAAATTTTAATTTAGAATAATCAGGAACACTTAAATGTGTTTCTTGGAGTCAAAGAATATCTATACCCTCTTTAGAGACGTTGAGGCTCATTTTCAAAGCACTCTTTCTATGTGCTTTGAAAATGAGCCAGTAGGAAAGAAGGGTTGAAGGATAAGTCTTCCAAACAGTTCTCAAAAGTAGGATTTATTGAAAACAGCAAGGACCTGACATGGGACCATGTTTCGGCTTTAGAAAGCCTGCCTCAGGGGTCTAACACGATAACAAATAACACAATAAAATATTACCATCTGCATCTTTAAAAGCATTTTACATTTATATCATATTTTACATCTATACACAGCAGTAGGCTACGTTGTCCTCTTACAGTTCACATAGTTTTTGGTTTGACAGTTTGTAAATATTTTGTCCCTTTGGAGCAATGTAGATCCTGTGCTCTAGTTTGTTTCTTGCTGTGTAAATGTAGCTGTCACCTACTCATGTTTTTGGCCTCAGTATTTATTGTATTATAGTTTAAGCACTGCCCATCAGTTCAGTGTCCCTCGCCATATGCATACATACATATTTTTTTCTGAGCATGGTTTAGTACTTTGAGTGATATTTGAACCCTGCAGCCAGAACAAAGGTGATGCTGTCTAGATAACTATAAACATTTTACATGCACAGCATTTTTATTGTTTCCCGCGCTTGAGCTAATAAGAACGAGGAGTGTCTCTTCAGAGCTTCTTTTGTAAGTACAAAAGGGCACTTCATTCAAATACTTTTTTTCAGTGACACAATTTACTGCACCTTACTGCTGTTTATGTGTTTTTCGTATGTATGTTCCTTAATAAGATTTTTCCAGTGTTATACTTGGTTTCCTGGTTTCTTTTTTTGTGGTTCACACGGCTGTGCATCACTGCTTCTTTTTCATTCTTTCTTTTTTTTAAAAATTGTTCCGTGGTTCATGAGCATTAAATCCTTTAGAAATACTTTGCAAAGTATCTGTATAAACACATTCTGGTGGCTCCACTATTGAGTTTCTTTTTTTTTTAATTCTTTATTTATTGTTTTAAATATAATTAACAAGGATATCCTTGTAACAGAAACACAGGCAAATAATAATACAGTAATATTCTCATCACTCATCTTTAAGCATTTATAAAGGAAAATTTAAAAGAAGAAAACTAATAATAAGACAAGAAGGTTTAGAATTTAACCATTCAGTAGGCAAAAATACATATCCTTTCTTAGACCCCAAATAAAAAGGGGGGGGGGTGATGAATTAGAGAAGTAATCAAATAAATAATATTAAGCTGAAAGTAGAGGCTGCCTAATCTCCAAGTATTTCTATACATAATTTCAATTGTTTCAATTCTAGAAACGATTTCAGATGTTCTGGTGAAAAAATAGTATATTTAGTTTGACCCAATTTTACTACACATTTGCAAGGGTATGCTAGAAAAAAAGAACCCCCAATATCTATTGTCTTTTGTTTCAAAACAAGAAACGCTTTTCTTTTTTGTTATGTTTGTTTGGTCACGTCAGGATATATTCAAACTTTAGAACCACAAAATTGAGCTTTAGAGTTTCTAAAATAAAGTCTTAGAATTGTATTATAGTCCTGCTCAAAAACAAGTGAAATAATCATTGTAGATCTGTCCATTATTATTTCAGAGGATTGCTCCATTATATCAGAAATGTTTTGCAAATCAGGAATATCATTTTCAGCACCTCATAATTCTCCTTTAGGTTTAGGAATATAATAAATCTTATTTACCGGGGTATAGCCTCGGGAGGAATTTTCAAAATTTCAGTCAGATATCTTCGAAATGTATCTATCGGAGTTACCCCAGCTAACTTTGGAAAATTTAAAAGAGAGATTGAGGCGTCTATTAAAATTCTCAATCTGCTTGATTTTTCTTCTTATATCTGTATTGTCTTTAATAACCACATTTTAAAAGTCCTTAAATAAATCAACTTCTTTTTGCAAGGTTGTTACTTGCTTTGTTAAATCTTCTTTGACGGAGTCTACAGTTGATTTTAATCCTTCAAATTTAGTGTTAAGATTTTCAACGTCACCTGACGTCTTTTGAAGTGTAGTATTAATCCGGTCTAACATCACCCATAACGTTTCCAGAGTCACCTCCGAGCTCTTCGCTGAAGAAAGCAAAATTCCTTCAGCTTTCAACGTCGATTCTTGCGTGCCTAGGTCCTCGCTGGTCGCCCCTTCCGACACACTTACAGGGTCAGTGGGGTTTCCCACTAGTTCCGCTTTCGACGCTGGGCAAGGAGGGATCAACAAAAGTGGTGGTGGAAACAGGGAGGCTTCTTCTCCCGGTGGGGAGCCCGCTTCTTCGGAAATCCCCGCTATGGGATCTTCTCCCCGTTGAGACCTGGCGATACCGGGGAAGTAGCGCTCCAATGACAATTGGGTCGGAGAAGAGGTTGAGGTAGGATGAGGAACTAACCTCAACGTTCCTTTTCGCTTAGAGTGTGGCATTTTGAAGAAAATAGATTATTGCAGCTCAAAAGCGATTAGAGCGCTTTATTGACTAACCAGTCCGGCAGCCATCTTGACACGCCCCCGAGTCAGGTCATCTTCTTACAGTGACCTGTTTACATAAATTCTATCGAGTTTCTTTATGGTGGACCACTATGGGGGGAGGGGGCTGTCTCCCATTATATACATAACAGCATAGTGCACTGATTTCATTTGAATAATGATATTTTAGATACCATGTTGGTGTGGGATTCACATTGATTTCATGTTTTAGGCACTATAGAGAAGATTCTATATATGGTGACTAAAAACTCGGCACTGACTAAGGGGCCCTTTTACCAGTGGCGATCCTAGGTCGGCTGCCACCCGGGGCGGATCGCCGCTGCGCAACCCCCCCTCCGGATACAGTGTCATCCATCCCTCAGGGTGCAGCATGACATCCCCCCCGGCGCAATGACACCCCCTCCCCGGCGCATCAAGCACCCCCCCCCCCCGGGTGCATTCTTGGCTTCTGGAGGGTGCAGAGAGCAGCCACGCACCTGTCGGCTCCACTGGCTCCCTGCTCCCTCTGCCCCGGAACAGGAAGTAATCTATTCTGGGGCAGAGGGAGCAGGGAACCAGCAGAGCCGACAGGCATGCGGCTGCTCTCTGCACCCTCCAGCAGCCTGCACCAGGGGCAGACTGCCCCCACCGCCCCGCCCTTGGTATGCCACTGCCTTTTACTAAGCAGCGTAGGTGCCTAAACATGCCCAACGCATGTCAATTTGGAATTACCACCCGGCTACCATGTGGCCCATGCGATAATTTCATTTCTGGATTTTTTTTCTCTCTGATTTTGTCCATAGCATATTAATACATTTTTTGCACTTCTTTTAACATTTGTACACATATTCTTATTTTAAGTTTGCACTGATTAGGTTTTATGTTTTTTCACTGCACTCAAATATTTATACTTTTTAATCACTTTGCATGCCGTTAAGGCATGTGTTTTTGTCCTATTATCAGCGGCAATTACAGTCTGATGCTTTCTCTCTCTGTATTTGTTTTTAGACCTAGTGTATGATTTTTATTTTTACTTTTATTTTATGTAAGTGATATCTATTGTTCTTATGTATCTCATTTTATCTTTATCTGATGTTTTCAATATTTGTATGGATTTACATTATGGCTCCTGTGCATCTTTGTTATTTGTTTTTATGATTATTTTATGTATTTCAGTTTTGTAAGATAATATTTTATTGTATATTTTATTGTTTTAATTTTAAACCCCCGAGGCAGGCTTTTTAAAGCTGAAATATGGTCCCCATGCTGGGTCCTTGCTGTTTTGAGAACCCATCAATGTTCTGGAAGACTCATCCTTCAACCCTATTTTCCTACTGGCTGTGTGTATTCCATGTTTTATTTTTTTGTTCCTCCGCCTTGGTTTTATTTTTGTGCTCTGAAAACGAGCACCATAATCAAATATTTTACAATGTTTCAGAGGATGGTTAATACCATTAACGTTCCAAAATGCAAGATTAAGAATAGTCATAGTAACAAGAAAAATAATAAGATAGATCTCACAAAACCAATCTGTCTAATTGTAAAAGTGTGTTTAGAGTAAAATTAAGTCAAAATTGCATAGTAGATAATAATAAAGCAAGGCACGTTGTAAAATTGTCACAATATTCAAAATAGAATCTCCCCACAAATCTTACAGGAACAGAATAAATAGAATCTCCCCACAAATCTTACAGGAACAGAATGAACCAGCAAATGACCCAAATATAAAATTGCCTACAAGTTTCATCCCGCTAATAGCTAAAATATAGAGCTCACCCAATTCTATAAGTAATACCCAACAAAACAAAAGAACTGAAACATCATCTAAAATAAAAGGCATTACCATATGAGAAATCAAAAGTCAGAGAGTGAAAAATGAAATCAAAACATTAGGAAAAAAAGAGAAGAAAAGGAAAAAACAGAGTAATATCAAATATTACTGAATTGTAAACTCTAAATATTAATAGATTTCACATTTGGTAATTTAAGCATATATAATTATGGAAATAAACTATATAAATTTGCAACATGTAGTGAAGCACCCAATAAGGTGAGACAATGCTCAGCCCATGTTAATCTGTTGAATCCAGGATTTTAGTAGTTCAGGGTCCATATAAGTATCCGTGCGGAAATGGTAAGTTACATGCATATAGGCAGGATATAAAAGCCCAAACTAAGCCCCAATATTTTTGAGATCCTGAGGAAGAGATAAGAAAGCTGTCCTTTTAGCGGCAGTAGTTGAAGCTAGATCAGAGACAATTATGATTTTCTGGCCCTGATAGTGGTTTGATCCTTGCCACCATCGAGATTTGTAAAACATGTTGGTACCATAAAGACTTGGTGACTTTGGGCCTTGGATATTACTACTTACTACTTATCATTTCTAAAGTGCTACTAAACATACGCAGCGCTGTACACTTTAACATGAAGAGACAGTCACTGCTTGACAGAGCTTACAATCTAATTAGTTTGGCATTAGATTGAATCCGAGAGGGAGTGTGATGGGCTATTCAAATTCAAGTGGCTTAGAAAATTCCAGATCTAAGAAATTCAGTATCCAGTTGTGCATAAAAGAAATCATGCCCAAACCTTCTGTTCCCTAAGAAAGACCAAGAATATGAATGTTGTTTCTGTGACTTTGATTAGCTAAATCTACTGCCAGGGTAGCGTGTGCGCCTGATGGTAATTCTGAGTTTGGTGAACGCTGAATCCCGCTGTAGAAAATGTTTCTATTTTCTACCATGAGGGGTGCTCCCAGCAGTTATCAGCAGCGTGGCCACATTGGTGCATGCTGCATGGTTACTGCACAGGTAGCATGTGAGCCCTTAATTACCACTAAGTCAATGGCTAGTGGTAAGGGCTCAGGGCATAAATTGGCACATGCTAGCTTTAATTTTTGCGCACGCCCATTTCCCAGCCCATTAAAAAATGGCCTTTCCCCCAGCTGTGGTACAAAGTGGCCCACTGCATGCCCAGAAGACACGCTCACACTACCACCAGCCACTTTTTACCGCGGTTTTTTAAAAGGACCCCTTAATTTATTTGTTGATCGTGTATTGTGCTTGAGGAAGAAACTATACCAGCTTGGCTGTATGAGAAGACAGAGATTCCATCATGTGTTCTGTTGAAGCTAAGTGTGAGTAAATATTATCAAGCTCTTGACGCATGTCGTGAGAGATTGTCATATGAGTATGTAGTATTTCCTTAATGCTGCAAAGCTCTGTCTTTACTGGATCTTTGCCAGGATCAGCACTGGTATAGCTGCCGGTCTTATTAGGAGAAGGAGGATTTGATTTGAGCCACTTAAGGCTTGAAGAAACATTGAATTGAGCCAATTTACTTTTCCTCATCGTTGATATTTCAGGAATTGTGATGAAGCAAAAGAAATAAAAAATAAGAAAGAAAAGGTGAGTAACAACCCCGATGATCTGGAATTATAGCAGGAGCATGCTGTTCAGGCAGCCATTCTGTTTGAGAGCAAACTGAAAGACCCCCATTTTATAACTTCTTAACATACACAAACTGATTTAACAAGCGCTAATTTGGCTAATGTGCGTGAAACAGATTTTCTGAGCACTACATTTTTTAAGGCATGCTAATGAATCAAATGCGTGCTAACAAATGCACATCTCTATTCACAAGCCACTCAAAGATTATGATGTAAATCTAGTACCATAGTAGATGATAACGGAGAAGAAACAACAACTAGTTCATCCAGTTTTCCCAGTTATTCCTGCCCATATTGCCAAGGATGCCTCCCAGATGCTAGTCATAGAACATTGACAAGAAATACTATCAATGTAATAACTCCTTTTCTGAGACATATTTCTCCACAGTATTTCAATTCTGTGCATAGCTGAGCGTGCAAGATTCCCTTCTGAGTTGATACTCAGCACCGCTTTTTAACTACAAGTTCACACAATTCAAACAGTCAACAACAGTGCAGCTGTTACTTAAACATCTGGCTTCTTAGGTCCCTACGGCTTATCTGCACAGTACCATACCACTATAAATCCAGTCAATACAAGAAGTGTGAAGTCCGCCCAACATTTCTGCTAAGATTTCTAGTTTTAGTGTACTTGTAGCCTGTCAGATAGGCCCAAGTGTTAATAATTGGGAGAGTTTGGCTATTGCATGGAGGAATGACTTTATGACCAATCAGAGGCACCTGGTTCTCAGGTTCTGAAGGGAGAACATGTTCTCCAGACCAGGATTGTCACTACAATGGCCTAAGTAAGTAAAATATATGTGTGGGGAGGAGAAAGGCAAGGGAGAAAGGGTGGAATAGCTTAGTGATTAAAGCAGAAGGTAGAAAGGGGGAACCTATGGTTCAAATTCTGTTTATACTCCTTGCAACCTTAGGAAAATCATTTCATCATCCATTGCCTCAGGTGCAAAATTAGAGCCTCATTTACCAATGTATGACACATTACAGCATTTCTGCAAAAGCTTCACTAGCTACCAGTACAATACAGAGCTAAATTTAAAACTCAAATTTCTGATCTTCAAGGACCTTAAAGAAAATGGGCCAGAGTACTTGAAGAACATGATCTCCCTCTTCACACCTCCAAGGTCACTAAAGTCCTCTCAACCTCACCCTCTCTAAAGGACATCATACGATCTGATACTCCGCCAGTGAGCCTTCTCCGGAGTCCCCCATGCACTCCTTGAAAGACTTCACTTGGCTCTTCAAACAGGCCTTTAATGGAGTAGTAAATAATTTGCTAGTCACACACACACACACACAAACAAACAATTCATGCAGCTTTCTGAATTCATGTGTAACTTTCTTTAAATTGGTCCCCTTATTTTCTTACTCCTGTTATTCTATCTTATGCTCTGTCTTTGCTTACACTCTATGCTGTCTATTAAAATATTTATTGCATATTGTGTTGACACTGTAATGTAGCATACCAAATCATACCTTGTACTGCTATTTGAATATTTTTACTGATTTATTTACATTTGTACCCTGTGCTTTCCCACTCATAGTAGGTTCAATGTGGCTTACATAATATATACAGGCACTTATTTGTACCTGGGGCAATGGGTTAGGTGACTTGCCCAGAGTCACAGGGAGCTGCCTGTGCCTGCAGTGGGAATTGAACCCAGTTCCCCAGGACAAAAGTCCACCACACTAACCACTAGGCCACTCCACTGATGTAACTGTCTATTGCTATGTTCAATTTATTCTTGCTGTACACTGCCTTGAGTGAATTTCTTCAAAAAGGTGGGAAATAAATCTTATAAACATGTTAATGCAAGCTATCCACTAAGTAACAGGGCTCTATTGACAATAAAGAAGCTTGCATTCATAACACAGTAGTAAAAAGGCCCTATGCTTAGGTTTAAGGCTTTAAACAGTTTTTTTTTAATCTAGTTATCTTTGCAATGTCTTTCATCTACAGTCAGATTGTTCTTCCTGATAAAGGTCCTAAGGGTGTGCAGCCTGAAAATCTTTGTATCATATTATTTCCCATGTTGTTTCCAGGAATGTTTGTTTTCTTCAGGATTTTTTTTTTTTTTCATTTTGTTGTCGCATAAGCAATGTCATTAAGAATGCATGCTCTTTCAGAAAGAGTGTGGACTCTTCCGAAAGTGGGTGTACATTATTCATGAAGAGTGCACTCTCTTTCCCAATAGTGTGCATTAATCATGCATGCATAATGGTTCATACATGAATGCACTGTCAGGAATGAGGCACATGAAAAAACACACAATTTAGCAAGTTTTTTTTTGTTCATTTCTTTCGCCAACAACATGAGATGACATGGGAAATGCTGTTGACATTTTCTATGTTGTTTCAAATGAATGCAAACCCCCCTTGCTGACAGTTTTGCATCATATTGTTGTGCAATCCCATAACTAATACATCAACTCATGTCCACGTCACTTGAAATTTCAGTCTTTTTATTAGAGAAAAGGAATGTGACTTGATATACCACCTTTCTGTGGTTACAATCAAAGCAGTTTACATACTAGATATAGGTACTTCTTTGTACCTGGGGCAATGGAGGGTTAAGTGACTTACCCACAGTCACAAGGATCTGCAGTGGGAATTGAACCTAATTCCCCCAGGATCAAGGTCCATTTTTGTAGGAAAAAAGGTGCCGGTACTCATTCAGTGCCAACCTTAAGGGCAGGGTCACTATCTATGGCTCCACCCCTACAGTAGCCACATCCACAATAATCACACCCATTTTACCGGCCATAGAGCATATAAAAAGGTATCATTGAAAATTTTTGTGTGTACCAGCATAAAAAAAGGACTGGTCTTGTTGCTCCTCCTCCCCTCTTGATCTTGAATCTGGAGTTATTTTTCCCTACTTTGCAGCAGTTGAAGGCGGTCCTTTACCTTCTTGAAGGAGTGCCCCAGAAAGGAGGTTTACGTTTAAAACTTGTGATAACAATCACGTGTATGTATCCCTTTGGAGAATAATTTTATCTTGCAATTGCTTTAAACTGGTGGGGTGGGAGAAGCTCTGCAATGTCCTACTATTCAAGATGAGCATTTGTTAGTGCACCCTAAATCAATTTAGGGAAATAGGACTTGATATACTGCTTTTCTGTGGTATTTTGCAGCTACATTCAAAGTGGTTTACATATATACCAGTACTTATTTTGTACCGGGGGGGGGGGGGGGCAATGGAGGGTTAAGTGACTTGCCTAGAGTCACACGGAGCTGAAGTGGGAATTGAACTCAGTTCCCCAGGATCAAAGTCCGCTGCACTAACCACTATGCTACTCCTCCACTCCTAAAATGTTGACACTCATTAAGGTTAAGTCAATTAGTGTGGATTAAAATGTGTGCAGTCCTACCTGCTATCTACTCATAACTTGCTTGTAAACACAAGATCATTGGGTTGGTCATTTAATGATAAACATATATATTTTGACATGTTTGATACGCCCTAAGTGCTGCCTTTCTCTGGAAAGAAACCTAAGTTTTAGATTGTTCCACTGAAAGATTTACTATGGCTGTGTTGGCTGAGTTTTCTTTCTTATTTTGGCTTATTCTTTAGCACAGGAATTTCCCATTCGTAGGTCCATTGTGCAATGCATGAATTTAATATTCTGCATACACAGCTTTGGCCTGCATATGTCTACTAAACATATATTGTATGAACCATTGACTGCCATTATCTCTTTATTGTCCCCTTCAGTTTCTGTGCCTTGCCATGACTAACTTATTGCATTGTTTCTCTTTTCTGTCTCTGTCCTCAAGCAGAAATTCCTGTTCTTTAGCCCTGGGCTCAGTCTTGATAAAGATATTTCAGAAAGCAGAAACACAGTGCCAGAGTCCTTTCTGCAGCCAAATCTCTGTCCTTTCATTCTGACAGTGTATCCATTGTCTCACACCTGTTTGCTTCGCAGTTGCCCTATGGCAAGCAGTTCGGTGTAACAGAAACTAGATTTATTATTCCTTTCTTAATTAACTTAATAAAAATAGACAGAATGCCTGTCCTGAGATACTTGCATGTCCACATGCAGCAGTCAGCAGCTTAAATATACTTGTCTCAATATCTGTTGCTTCTCAGCGGACCCCCCCCCCCGGCTCCCGGCATCATCGGATCACCCCCACCCAGTGGCGTACCAAGGGGGGGGCGGTGGGGGCAGTCCGCCCCGGGTGCCAGTGGGTGGGGGGTGCTCCGCTCCCGCCGCCTCCCGTGGCCGTTCCCGCGGCGCCGCACATTAAAAAAAACGGCGAAGCAGCGTCGCAGGCAGCGCCTCGTGCCCTGCTTGTAAAAAAAAAAAATCAAATCTCCTTCCTTCTCCTCGTCTTGACGTCGACTCGGGCCTTCCAATCAAATTGATTGGCCCGAGTCGACGTCAAGACGAGGAGGAGAAGGAAGGAGATTTGATTTTTTTTTTTACAAGCAGGGCACGAGGCGCTGCCTGCGACGCTGCTTCGCCGGTTTTAACGGGACTGAGGTGGGAAAGGAGAGGGGCGAAAGGGACTCGGGTGGGGGTGTTCAGAGGGGAGAAGGGGACTGGGGTGGGGGTCTCAGACAGGGGAGGGGAGAAGGGGACTGGGGTGGGGAGAAGGGGACTGGGGTGGGGGTCTCAGACGGGGAGGGGAGAAGGGGACTGGGGTGGGGATCTCAGAGGGGAGAAGGGGACTGGGGTGGGGGTGTTCAGAGGGGAGAAGGGGACTGGGGTGGGGATCTCAGAGAGGAGAAGGGGACTGGGGTGGGGATCTCAGAGGGGAGAAGGGGAGGGGAGAAGGGGACTGGGGTGGGGGTGTTCAGAGGGGAGAAGGGGGCTGGAACTGGGGGCTGAAAAAAGGGGCAGAGAGAGAGAGGGGACAGATCCTAGTTGGAAGGGGGAGCGAGAGTGAGGGCAGACCCTGGATGGATGGGAGAGGGAGGGCAAATGGTGGATGGAAGGGACGGCAGAGAGGGCAGACACTGTATGGCAGAGAGAGAGAGAGAGTGAAGACAGATGCTGGATGGAAGGAAGACGGTGAAAAGAAGATGAGGAAAGCAGAAACCAGAGACAACAAACTGTAAATAAAATATATTTTTTTTGCTTTAAGATAAAGTATTGTAGATGTGTTAAATGTTTATAATAGAATATGTAAATAAGGTAATCTTTTTATTGGACTAATTTTAATACATTTTGACTAACTTTCGGAGAACAAAACCCCCTTCCTCAAGTCAGGATAGGATACTGTAACAGCACTATACTGTACTGACCTGAGGACGGAGGTTTTGGCCTCTGAAAGCTAAATGTATTAGTCCAATAAAATGGTATTATTTTACTTTCTATATTTGTTTTATTTCTATTTGTTAATTTGTAAAGTGGTGATTGGTACTTGTTAGTTTTTTTCAAATTTACATCTGCTGTCTTTATATTTTGCACAGTACTAGGGGACAGTTTCTGTTTCTGTGGTGTTGCATTGTATGCAGAGTCTGGCATTGGGGGTTCAGTTTAATTTTTGTCTAAATAGAAAGTTTATGATTACTTATTCTATAGTGGATTAGGGTGTATCTGTGTTTGTGAAAAAGACATGGCTTTCAGTTGGCATTGACTGTGCAGGATCTACGATCTGTACTATTCTGTCTGGTTTCGTTTTACAATAGGTGAATTGATGTTCTAGTGCTCACTGTAGTGTTTAAGATGCTTTCCTTTTCCTTGTGTGACTCGTAGAAATGACTGCTTATGGTATGGTAGAATTGCTCTATAGGTCCTGAGTGTTTTGTATTCTCGGCATGCCTAGTACTGGATTGGGGGGGGGGGGGGGGGGGGTGTTAAAAAATGACCGGCCCCGGGTGTCAACTACCTTAGGTACGCCACTGCCCCCACCCCAGACAAGAGAGTGCAGGCTCCCACCTTGTTTTTGAAGAAAAAAAAAAAAGAAACTACACCTGCTCTCATACACGTAGCTTGTCTGCATGTATGACAGCCATCTGTAGCATGCACAGAGCAGCCATGCTTAGCGATGGGCTGCTCTGCGCATGCTTAGCTGGTCGACTGGCATATCATTTTAAGTCTCCATTTGGAGCACTGTTTCTGGGCTGCCCTGAGCCCTCTGCCCCTCCCTGTCTGCTGCAAGACACCCTCTTCTCCCCTTTGCATTCCAGAACCCTCTTCCTACTTCTGGTTACTTGGCAGGGGGTTGCAGATGATCTCCTTACCAAAGGCAAAAACCAAGGTCCCTGTGCTTACACAGGAAAACACTTTTATTTCCCTAAACTCCTGCCAGAACTGTCATTCGACCCAACCCTTGTATTATCTTTCTGCATTTTATTTCATAATCATACCCCTTGGGCTGGGCTTCCTCCCACCCAGGGACCTCCTAGTCACTCCCCTCAGTGACTCTCCACCCAGGACTTACTCTCAGTAATCCCCAATGTAACAGGGACAGGGTATTACATATGGGAAGAGCCAGAGGGGACCAGACAGCAAACAAACTCTTAACAGAGAATGTAACAAAGTGTGACAGGGTTTGGAGTTTAGGGTCTGTTTTCCAAGGAGTGATGCCCCCGGAAAGGTATAGGCTGTACATTTCCCAGAAGGGCTGGGAAATCCAAAGAGGGAAAGGAAAAAGGCTAACTGTCAGGCACATGGGGCTGGACCTCAGAGGAATGTAAGGTGTAGGAAGGGCAGACATAGGCTGAAACACTCATGTAGGGAAGCCCATGCTTGAGAAGAGGATCCTGTGAACACACTAGGAATTGCAGTCTCTGACCAAAGCCTCCAATACAGAGTGTACTCCTGAAAGAAAGGAAGGGGCAGGATTCAGAAGCTACCAGAAGAAGGAGGGCTACTAGAAATGGCAGGAGAGAAACAGTTGCTCTAAAGTAAGAGACTTGCCCTATCTCGAGGGGGGGGGGGGGGGGCTTACCGGATCTCAGGGAGTGGAAGGAGATCTGCGGAACTGCAAGATGGAGGAGGGGATGGGGAGAGAGAGATGCTGGACTGCAGATGATGGAGAGAGGGAGAGACTACTGCCCCTAAAGTTCACCTAGTTCTAGGGCCGGTTCTGCAGATGTTGATGATACTGGTACATTTGTTTCACAGGGATCACACACAATATGCTGAGTAAAGTAACAAATCAACAATCTTTTCTTTCATTCCCTTAAAACCTATTGTTTGTCCGCGTAAATTTCGAGAGCTGGTATCAGATAACCAACTGGTATCTTTATGTAAATGTCCAATCAAACTTAACCTATTAGGGTTTCAGCTGAAAATGTTCCCAACTATAGCCAATCAGTCTACCAAATTATGAAAGTGGGATTTCCTGCCTAGATATAGCCGGTAAGACAATAATTTCATAAACTTTCATGTGTAAACTTCTGTTTTAAATTCATAGACTGCCTCTTATAAAATTAGGTCATGTGTCAAAGTGCGCGTGGTGCAAGCTGCCACATACTTGTTGAGTGATTGTACTCAGGGGTTGAATTTGGGTAGAATCCCCCAGATTCTATAAAATGCAGCTTACATTGTGCGTGCAAATATAGCCATGTTCTGTATTTGCAAGTGCAACTTAATTAGTTAACAAGCCAATAAGAGCTGATAATTGCCAATGCAATTGACACTAATTGGCATTAATTACAATTTATGCACAGAACTGTCTAAGCGTATTCTATAATGTGCTGTGCGTAAATTCTAAGTCGTATAGTTGAAAAGTGGGTGCGGCCATGGGCATGGAATGGGCAGCTCATGAGCATTTCTAAAATTTATGCGCGCCATTGTACAATACACCCAGTCCTTGTCTAATTTGGACGTTGGGGTTTACACCAAGTTTTACTTGGCATAACTGCCCACAACTAAATTTAGTTGTGTGGACCGGCACTCAGCATATTCTATATACACCATGTAGAAATTTAGACTTATTATATAAAGTACGCCTAAATTAAGGTGTACTTTTGGCACCAATTTTTTAGGTGTGATATATAGAATCTAGGCCAATTTGGACAGAGTCATGATGTTGTTAAGTACATATTTATAAAACATACATAAATATGTACTTAAAATCATGACTGTCCATATTGGCCTAGATTCTATATATCACACCTAAAAAATTGGTGCCAAAAGTACACCATACTTGCAAGCGTAAATATCAGTACCACAATGTAGACACTTTCTGCAGTATTTGTGCTAGCATTTTATAAAGATACACAGATAGCTATGTCTCTTTATAATATAGGCTAAACATAGCTGCTTTCCTTTGCTATTAACTAGGTGGCATGTTCTAAAATTATCCTCTTAATGCTGAAAATCAGCACTAGCCAGTAATGTCATAAATGCTCCACAGGAAAGTCCCTGGAGCCATTCCATTTTCATTGGCTAAATTTGTCTGCCGTGTGCAAATGGGAGAAAAAAAATGTTTGAAATCCTTATATTATCTGCTTTAATCTTTTGAAAATCCATCTCCAAATATCTCAGGGGGGTCTTTCACTAAAGTACAGTTAAGTTTTGCACTTACAACATAATAAAGTCAACAGCTAATCTGCACTAACTGAAATACTGGTGGAGTACCTTGCACTAACTGCTATGAGCAATCCATGCCATTTCCCACCAAATTATAAGCAATGCAGTTAGCATGCAAATTAGCACACACAGAGGGGCATAATCGAACGGTGCCGGCCATCTAGATGGCCGGTGCCGCAAAAAGCGGTCCCCAACCGTATTATCGAAAAAGATGGCCGGACAGCTTTTGTTTCAGTAATATGGTTGGGGCCGGCCAAATGTCAAAGATGCCGGGTTTGAAATGGCCAGCATCGGTTTTCGCCCATAATGGAAACTAATGCCGGCGATCTCAAACCCGGCCAAATCCAAGGCATTTGGTCATGGGAGGAGCCAGCATTTGTAGTGCACTGGTCCCCCTGACATGCCAGGACACCAACCGGGCACCCTAGGGGGCACTTCTAAAAATTAAAAATTTTTTTTTTAAATAGCTCCCAGGTGCATAGCTCCCTTCCCTTGGGTGCTGAGCCCCCCAAATCCCCCCCAAAACCCACTCCCCACAACTCTACACCATTACCATAGCCCTTATGGGTGAAGGGGGCACCTAGATGTGGGTACAGTGGGTTTGGGGGTGGGGTTGGAGGGCTCCCATTTACCACCACAAGTGTAACAGGTAGTGGGGGGATGGGCCTGGGTCCACTTGCCTGAAGTGCACTGCACCCACTAAAAACTGCTCCAGGGACTTGCATACTGCTGTCAGGGAGCTGGGTATGATATTTCAGGCTGGCATAGAGGCTGGCAAAAAAGGTTTTTTTTTGGGTGGGAGGGGGTTGGTGACCACTGGGGGAGTAAGGGGAGGTGATCCCCAATTCCCTCCGGTGGTCATCTGGTCAATTGGGGCACTTTTTTGAGACTTGGTCCTGAAAATAAATGGACCAAGTGAAGCCGGCGAAATGCTCGTCAGAGCCAGCCATCTTTTTTCCATTATCAGGCGAAGCCGGCCATCTCGAAACCATATCCCGTCCCATTCCCATCCCTCCTTCGCTACCCTGCCGAAGCGCCCCCTTGAAGTTTGGCTGGCTCCGTGACGGAACGCAGTTGAAGCTGGCCAAAATCGGCTTTCGATTATACCGATTTGGCTGGGTTCAGGAGATGGCCGGCCATCTCCCGATTTGTGTCAGAAGATGGCTGGCGATCTCTTTCGAAAATAAGCTGGACAGTCATAGCAGCTAAGTAATGGTTATTGTGCTTGTGTGCTAACAGTGCATGCTAATTCATGCTCTAAGGAAATAATTCTATAAAGAAGGCGATAACATTACTCCTGGGGGTATTCTGTGCTACTGCACAATGCAGAAATTGTGCAGAATTCCCCACCTTCACAGACTGCACAGAATTCTGTGCAGTCTGCTTTTCTGCTGCCTCCCTCCCTGCCTGCATACTGACCGCTCGTGTGGCAAGAGGAAACGCTGCACAGCCGCAGGTGAGGCTGCTTCCTCATCCGCAACCTTGGTCCCCAGCGGATGCGTAGCTGTACAGAGGCCCAGGAGTCTCAAAGGAACACTCAGACCCAGAATGGCAAAGGAGCAGGAAGCAGTCCTACGTATGGCTTTGCAGTTCCTTCTCTGCTGGAGTGGTGAGTTTGCAGGCAGGGAAGGAGGGAGGAAGTGGGGGCCCTGGAAAAAACATAGATGGGAGGGACTCAAAAAATGTGGATGCTGTGTGTATGTGTGCAGGGAAGGGGGCTGGAGTAGAGCTGGATGGAGTGTGTGTTTGTGTTTGTGGGGGCTAGAAAAGGGTGGATGAGATGTGTGTATGTGCCATGGGAATGGGATGGAGGTCTGCAGGAATGTGCATGGGAAACTGCTGTGGTGGTGGTGGTGGTGGGGGGGGGGGGGGGGGGGGTATGGTATTTCATGCCTTGGGGGGAGATACCAGCCTTTATAATGGGGGAATTCTGCACAAGAAAATTACAAATACAGTGTGCCAAATTTTGCAGGATTTTCAATTTTTTTTGCACAGAATTCCCCAAGGAATATAACATTTACATTCTAAGTATGTGTGTAAATGCCCAAAATCCACCTATGTGCTATTCTGTAAATGCACACCTATCTTGCAAAATGAGTATTTGACAGGTGGGCATGTACATGGGTGGAGTTTGGGCACATCATAGGCGGGACTCACATATGTGAATCTTACAGAACATTTAGGTTGAAGCATTTACACCAGTTCTTATGTGCTATTGGGCGAGCTGCCAGTATTCAGTAAGGGCCCACATAAGAGTTATGTGGCCCAGCTGAATATCAGGCCGGGACCCACATAATTTTAAAAAACAATTTTTTGAAAAGTGCCCCTGAGTCCCCGCGCCCCGTCCTTCCCTTCCAGAGCCCTCAGCAAGAAGAAGCCTACCCCTCAGAATGCTCCCCACCCCCTGCTCTCAAGGTAAGTCCCTCCCCCCGGGCCTTCTTCCTGCATCCTTGGTGGTCCAGCGGTGGTCGTTAGGGGAAGAAGCACAACCCCCTTGCTCCTATCCCTTGCAGCAGCTATCCAAAATGCTGTTGCAACCTCTTGCAGCAGCCATTTTGGATTGCCGCCGCAAAGGGTAGGAGCAAGTGGGCTGCACTCCTACCCAATGATCACCGCTGGACCACCAGGGATACAGGTAGGCCCAGAGGGGACTACCTTGACAGCAAAAGGTGGGGATGTTCCAGAGGCGCTTCTAATTGCCGAAGATTGGGGAGGGGGAGGGAAGGGGAGAGCATTGTTGATGGGTGGGGGGGGGGGAAGGAAGGAGGGGGCTCTAGTTTTTTTTTAAAGTTACCAGAGTGTCGGCAATATTCCGTGTCAGCACCTGCATAGCTAAGCAGCCTCCACCCAACATGGCCTGCTTGTTCCTACTTTTCATGATATTGCACATGCTAGAATCAGGAATGCCATTTTCTCTGTACAAGTCCCGGAACTCTGGAACCAGCTTTCGGAACATCTTACATCTCAAACCTCCCTACAGCGGTTTAAGACTGAAGACCCACCTCTTCTTAGAGGCCTTACACTGTTCATTATTATCCCAGGCCTAAGTCTCTGCACCACTGATTTCTGAGACTACTCCCAGAGGCATAGCTAGGTGGGTCGCCAGGGGAGCGGCCCCCCAAATGGACTTCCAATGGCTCCAGCACCTATTTTTCATGGGATCTGTCGCCTTTAAAATATGCGCTGGTGTTGTTGGCAGTTCGCTCTCTGCTCCCCCCGCATCCTCAACCTAGCTACGCTTCTGAATACTCCCTGTCCCTGGTTGTCTTTTCCTTCCCCCACTTTTCTATCATAATTATTGTAGTTCTCCCCCCACTTCCCTCTGCTTGCTGTATGATCTTTCCTCTTTTATTTTATTTCTCTTGTAAACGGGCCCGCTGCTCCAGTATGGGGGGAGGAAGCTGCCCCCCATGAATAGCCAGGACTTCACAAAACTGCCACCAGGAAATACTTCAAAAACATTCCTTTATTTTCCAGATTCATAAACAAAACTTCACTCCAGAGTAGAGACTTGCTTCTCAGGCAGGGCTGTTCTGCTTGCTTAGTACATCAGCCAATTACACAAAGACTTTGCCCCCTTCCCTGAGGGGAATGCAAGAGCCCTTTGGAAATCCCTGCTTTTTTTGGTCCCAGTCAGTAGCAAACAAATAGTACTTGTCCCACAGGCAGGATTTCCCCTCAAGACAATGTTAATCACCAAGCAGCCTTTACTTCCAGGAGGTGCAATACTTTTGGGACTTCCTCAACCCAAGGTATTTCAGCCTGCACTGCTCTACTCCTCCTGAACTGAACCCCTCTTCCCACCAGACAGCCCTCCTTCCTAAACAAGCCTTCCAACTTCACAGGTTCTCAAAATAATCAGGTTTCACCAAAAGAAAAACAGGCTTCTCTACTTAAGCAGGGTTTAAACCAAAATAAATTCCAAAACCATGTAGGTTTCCAAACCTTCAGGGGCAGCCTTCCTCAGCTCTCAAGCTCCCATTCCATTCTGCCTTCTGCTTCTTGCTCAGCCTCCTTAACCCCCTCCTCCACCTGCTTCTCACCCCACCCTTCCCTCTACAGGTGGGAGGCATCATGTATTGATTACGGAGCCAGGGAACTGGGCTTCTTCCTTCTCCCTCCCTCTTGTGGTCAGAGTTGGTATATACCCATCTTGTCTATCCCGGGGGCTCCCCTTGCTGGGATGGGCAATGCATTCTGGGAGACGTAGTTCAGGATTTTGTTGTTTCATTTTGTACCTCTGGGCTGTAGTCTTGTCACACTCTTCCTTTCTTGTCTTTTTTAGTCTGTAAGCCGCTTAGTTGACATCGCTGATAGGCGGGATTTCAAGTACCTAATAAACTTGAAACTTAAAGCTTTTATTTAGGACAGCTCTTGAGCTGTCCTAAATTAAGTTGCTTAGCTATGTGGGTGCCAGCACTGAATATTGCCAGCACCCGCATAACCTCGGGCTCCTCCCCAGTGCTGCCCCTGAGCTGCCCACTTTATTCAAATCTGTTTATTGAGAAAGCAACAAGACATAACTAGAAAGTAAAGAGTCAAACACTGCAGAGAGCTCGGGTTCTTATAGCCCTCTGCCAGAAGTACAAACAAAATACAATTGTCCCTCCAATTGAACCCCTCCTTCCCAAACCAAATATTACAACATTCCAATTAAATGGAAACAACAAAGCAACACCAAAATCTCCTAATCTCTACTAGGTGAATACATGTGATTCAGACTCAAACTCCTTGCTACCTATTTGAGAGACTGTAAATAGGGATCCCAAATGAATAAATCATCTCCCTCATTGCAGAAAGGGCTGCATCTCTCGCTAGACAGTGGACACTGGAGCGCCATGTCCAAAAAGATGGAAGTTCTGGATTCACCCAGGAACTAATCTGCCCACTTTTTTTGGGCAGTCTTTGGGGATATTCAGCTGCACTCTCCATTTAAGTGCCACTGTATAAATCCACTTAGGCGGCAGGAAGCAATTTAAGCGGGTAGAAGAAGACCCTGCCCACTTAAATTGCTTTGACTATCGACCCCAATATGTTTTTTAGGGAAGTGGGGAGAAGAGAATACTTTAGCATAATCAAGTTTGACCACATACCCCTAATTCTATATAGTATGCCAAAAGTTAGGCGCTAATTAGGTACCTAACTTTAGGTGCTAAAATGAAAGTTACACACCAAAATGGGGGTGGGGGTTGAAATAGCACTTCTATAGCTTATTGCCTAAGTGTTCTAGTACATAATTGCAAAGGGAGCGTTCGCATGGGTGTTTTATGTTTTTGTTTGTTTATTTATTTATAGCCTGCCAGATAACAACTCAACATACATAATCTAAAATACAACAAAAAACAGATTACTCGGAAACACTACTTAAGCACATGCTTTATTGAATATTGTTAGTTAGGTGACTAACTTCTGCATTTAGGCACACCCTTTTACACCAGCTATTCAGCAGATATAAGAAATTGCACTTATATTTAGGCACCCAATTGCTGTCTTATGCTTAGGCTTGTTCTCTATTTTATCATGATAGGCCTCTATCATGGAGAGTTGAAGTCTCCCTAAAATTGTCTTAAGGCCCAGATCAGAAAGGTGAAGGAGATAAATTACTAAAATCAGCTAATGGACAACTCAGTGCATCATGGCAAGTTTCTGCACTCCACTGAGTGAACTGGCTCTTCATTTAAGTAGATATGATTTCTTGACCAGTTCTTCATAAGCCATTCCCTGAAGGTTTGCAGGACGTAAAAAATTGTAATTAGAAAAATAAATACAAATGTTCAAGTAAAAAAATAGAGCTGCAACCATCTCATTGATGTGAAGGTCTCTTTCTTGATATCCCCATGTGTCTTGGGTATATAGATGGGTTAGATTTGCCATCCAGCCTCATCAAGGCACATTCATTGTGAGCATGGCCTGTGGCTGAGGCACTTGGAATGGACAACCTGCAGACAGATGGATCTTCCTTATGGCTGGACAATGGCTGAAAGCTATTGAAGGGATCTCATGCACTACCTTGCAAAGGGAATTATATACACATTTGCTGCCATGTAACTGAGTCCGAAGAGTTTGAGCATGTTGGAAGAGGAGGCTGAACTGCTTTTGCAAAGTTAGTTGCAGCGGGATATAATTCTTTGCAGCCTGTCTTCTAGAAAGTAAGTCTTGGCATATTTGTTTCTAAATTTGCACTATAAAAAGAATGCTCTGCTTTTCTTCAAGTTTGGATTTCATCAGGCTTCTTAATGTAATAATGATTACTTCCACCATTAAAGCAATGAGTGATGGCATGGGGCTTGATACAAGCCTGCCATTGAGGTAGGGGTAGATGAAAAGACCATTCTTCCAGAGATGGATGGCCACTACCGTTAGATATTTTATAAAGACCCAGGTCAAGGAAGAGAAATGGAATGGAAACACTCAATACTGAAAATTTCAGTTTAGTAAAGTGATAGTAGAAACTGCCAGTGGTAATTATAAGAATATAGTGTCCTTCAGGTCTAGAAGGTGACCCAATTGTTTTAGCTGAGAAGCAGAAAGATCATGGCAAGGGGCTTCATCTTGCTCTTTTCCTTTCTGACAAACAGATTAAATTCTCACAGGTCAAGGATGGGACATAGACCACCCAATTTTGGAGCGGTGGGGAGATGATGAAGAAATTAGAGCAGAATCACTGTCCTTAATGGTAAGGGCGGGCATAACTCAATGCAATGGCAGTCTTTGTCACTGGGGATAGATTTGCACTGTTTGGTGTCATGGTGATGTTCTGGAACATGGCTGATAATGTTGTCATGGATAGAATTGTGAAAAAATTGGTGTCGATTTTGTTTTTAACAGAAATTTGGAGCTATGAAGGTCTTCTACTGTTCTCCTTGAATGGGATTGTCGAGTGGAGGTGTTTGGATTGTAGTCTGGGTTGATATTTATACATTATATTGCTCATAGAACCAGTGCATTTTGTCTAGCAAAAAAGGTGCCGGTACTCAAATGCCAGGCCACCCATCAGGGGTGGAGTGATCATTGAGGGACCCACCCTACAATAGCCAGGACCCCTGCAACCAGTCATAGAATCTATGACAAGGCAGAATTTGTATGTAGAACCTGAGCTCTTTCATTAAAATACGAGAACCATGGGTCAAGTTTAGCAGACAGCGGAAAAGGTGCTGGTACTCAAGTACCCCCAAGTACCCCCTCAAAAAAGCCCTGCATAGAACTGACTTCATCATGATCCCAGAGAATGGTGACAAGGTCCAGGGTTGAACACTCAGTTTCTTTAGGTCAGGAGCATAGCAAACCCAGTGCGCGCCCTGTGTGACACGCCACCAAATGTTGTTGATGTGCCCCTGCCCCTCCCACTTTGCAAGGAAAGCCAATGGAAGAGGTGTGATTTTTGTGCCCTAGTATCCTTTGAGCCCTGTTTGGCTGCAGTGCCTGCACATAGCTTGCTATGGCCCTGCTTCAGGTGATCAAGAGAAGTGACTGTAAGAATCAGAGTGTTTTTTTCTAGCAAAAAAGGTGCTGGGACTCAAATGTCAGGCTATCCTTCAGGGGTAAGGTGATCACTGAAGGACCTAACCTACAATAGCCAGCCCCCCTGCAACCAGCTACAGAATTTATGAAAAGACTGCATTGGTGTGCAGAGCCTGGGCTCTTGCACTAATATTTGGGGACTATAGGTCAATTTTAGCAGGAAATGGAAAAGGTGCCGGTACTCAATACCCCTGAGTACCCCCTGAAAAAAAAGTCCCATAAAGCTTTATGGCATCCATCTAGTTTTCACTGTTTCACAGCTGTTTTATCATTACAAGGTATATCACTCTGCATCCATACTTTGTGATTTCCAATTGTAAGCGTTTGACTCCTGAAGCAGATGGTTGTTCCGTCAAAACATGGTCCCCTGTTGAGTCATATAAACATGTGATGCTGAATAAAGTTGCTTCTTCTGACCTTCGGCTGATGAGATTTCTTGGTCCACCCCTATTTTTTTTGTACTGGTTTTTGTACTATACATGGGGGATTTTCTTACCTTCACCTAAGTTAGGTGCAGATCAGGTGTATTCCATAATAGTGCGCGTAGTTTTTTGAAATGCCCACAAGCCGCCAATTCCATGCCCATGGCCATGCTCCCTTTTCAACTGCACACATGAGAATTTATATACACCGTGTTATAGAAAATGACTGGAAATTTGTACATGTAAATTCTAATTAAAGCCAATTAGTGCTGCTAATTGGTTAAGAACTAATTATCGGCGCTGATAGGCTTGTTAATCAATTTAGTTGTATGCACAATTTGGCCATGCAGCCAAATTAGCGTGCACAACTACTCAAACTACTTGCAAATATATTAGAATTCTAATGGTTTACAGACATATCTGGCACTTAAATGTAGGTGCCTTCTTTATAAAATTTGTCTTTATAATATAGACAAAAAATAGGCACTGTCCTGTTCTATTAACCAATGCACCCTGGGAGAAGGTTTTATTTTTGTTATTTCTTTTATGATAGACATGCTTTTGCCTCCAACCATACTAATATCACTTTTTGCATTCTAATGTGTACCTAGTAATCTGTAAGGAATGCATGGCTGTGTTTATACCTTTTGATGGTCACCAAACATTTAATTGGAATAATCACAATGAAAGTATAAGTTAGGAAGAAAGCTATCCTCAAAACACCTTCATAAGATAAAGCAAAAGCAGGTAGGAAACAGGAGATTGTATTTATGCACCCATTTTATACTGCTAGAACATTACGGGCCTTGTTTGTTAAGGTCTTTTTTCATAGACCGAGAATGGGAGAAAAATCTTGCTGAATGAGCCCCTCATATGACTAAGAATGTGCGGGTTTGTTAAGGGTAATTTTTAATGCACTTCTATAGATCTGAGGTGAAAAGTGAAGGTAAAAAAGAATATTTCAAATGAATAATTCACAAAAAGTCAAGCATTCCAGTTTTTCAAGGATTTTCACATTTCTATAAACATAAGCCCAGTTACTCAGACAATGGCTGTCATCAAGGTTGTTTCCTATTTCCATACAGAACACAGGCCTGAAGGAATTAACTCAAAGAGAAGCCCAGATTTGCCACGATCCGCTTATGTAAAAAGGAGACTGTAAACCATAAAGAACGGGTATCATAAAGGTAGGAAAAGAAATAATTTTAATGCACAAACTGAAAATTTTCAGACTATAGAATGCAAGCTAGTCCTTGTAGGACAAATAAAAAAGGTTGTTTAAAAACGGAAATGTGTTTTAAAAGTTTTACCTTTCTCCATGGAAAATACATTCTTAATTTAATTTTGGGAGAGAAAGACAACAGCTGGGGCAAGACAGTCTAAAATAGACAGGCAAATCATTAAAAAATATATTTCATACCCTAGGCAGGTAGACTTTCGGTAGAAAAGGTGGTATCTCAAATTTTAGTTCTGTGAAGAAATTTTCACTGGTTTGATGTGGTCTAATAGATTCAAGTACATTAACTAAGCAGATGAAAAGAAGTCCTTGACCAATTTATTATTATTGTAAATGTGCCTTCTGGTTAAGAATCTTGGGCCCTTTTATAAAGGCATGGCAAGCCCACCACTGGCTTGCACCAATACAGCACTACCACCGGGTTACCGCAGAAGCCCGGAGGTAGTGCCTGTCCTCAGCGCACGCCATTTCCGGCGCTCAAAAATACATCTCTTTTTTTTAGCACCGGTGGCTTTCCCAGCAATAATTGGGCAGCCTCGTGAGCGCCGGGTTAGCGTGGGAGCCCTTATCACCTCCTAAATAGATGGCGGTAAGGGCTACTCCGGCAAAATGACCATGTGGCAAGTGGTTCACTTACCGCACTGCCATTTCCTTTTTCTGAAAAAGCAAGCTTTTAGCCTGCTGTGGTAAAGGGGGCCTCAGTGCGCGGCAAATCCATATGCCAATGCTACTGCAGCACTCCTTTTACTGCAGCTTGGTAAAAGGGGCTCTCAGAGTCCAATATACTAACCTATGTGCTTTCCTGCAAATATTTGCTATGGATGTAAATGAGCACCATAGAAAATGCTTAAGAGAAATCTAGCTACTGGCCAAAGAAAAGGTGTATTCATTTTGTGAAAACTAGCTTGTAAGGATGTTTTTACGAGCTGCTTCAAATTAATTAGCTACTTTGCATGATATGGCATTGCAGTAGTTCATTAAGGAGGGTAGCTATCAAGCTACAGTAAACGTTTGGCTTTATTGCACCTTAATTTACCACAGAAGTCACCAACTGGTGATAGCTCAGCACCACAGGTTACTGACTCCCATTTTAAATGAATAATGTTGCTTGTAAGTCATCTGCATCTAAATTTTATGTGTGAGTCAAAAAAGGGGGTATGGAAATGGGAGGGTCATGGGAGGTTGCGGATGTTCTTTATGGTTATGTGCATAATTATAGAATAAGGTGTATCTGTGCTTGATTTAGGCGTGAGCAATTGCACCACGTTTCCATTGGTGTAAGTGGCCATGCCTAAATGTAGTCGTAGTTCCTGGGCATAAGTGCTATTCTATAAACCACACCTAATGTGGGGGCTTTTTTGGTGCCAATTTTTTCGGCACTGAGTGTTTTTTTTGGTACCTATTTTTTTGGCATCATATATAAAATTTAGTCCTTACTGTCAGAACTCAATTACTTCAGTATCTCTTCACATGTACTCCAGCAAGGCTATATTGTAATGAGCTTTCACTCTAGGCTGCTTGAATGGCCACTTACGTCTATCAGGTGAATTTTCAAAAGAGAAGGGTGCCCATCTTCCGACACAAATTGGGAGATGGGCGTCCTTCTCACAAGGTCGCCAAAATCGGCATAATCGAAAGCTGATTTTGGGCACCCTCAACTGGTTTCCATCGTGGGGACGACCAACGTTCATGGGGGCATGTCGGCAGTGTAGTAAAGGCAGGACTGGGGCGTGCTTAGGAGGTGGGTGTTCTCGGCCGATAATGGAAAAAAGAAGGGCGTCCCTGACAAACACTTGGGCGACTTTACTTGGTCCATTTTCTTTCATGACCAAGCATCAAAAAGGTGCCCGAACTGACCAGATGACCACTGGAGGGAATCGGGGATGACCTCCCCTTACTCCCCCAGTGGTCATTAACCTCCTCCCACCCTCAAAAAAAATCTTTAAAAATACCTTTTTTCCAGCCTCTATGCCAGCCTCAAATGCCATACTCAGGTCCATCGCAGCAGTATGCAGGTACCTGGAGCAGTATTAGTGGGTGCAGTGTACTTCAGGCAGGCAGACCCAGGCCCCTCCTACCTGTTACACTTGTGGTGGTAAATGTGAGCCCTCCAAAACCCACCAGAAACCCACTGTACCCACATGTAGGTGCCCCCCTCTTCATCCCTAAGGGCTATGGTAGTGGTGTACAGTTGTGGGTTTGGGGGTTTTTTTTTTTGGGGGGGGGGGGGGTTGGGGGCTCAGCACCCAAGGTAAGGGAGTTATGCACCTGGGACCTTTTTCTGAAGTCCACTGCAGTGCCCCCTAGGGTGCCCGGTTGGTGTCCTGGCATGTGAGGGGGACCAGTGCACTACAAATGCTGGCTCCTCCCACGACCAAATGGCTTGGATTTGGATTTTGAGATGAGTGTCCTCGGTTTCCATTATTGCCGAAAACCGGGGATGACCATCTCAAAAACGACCTAAGGATGACCATCTCTAAGGTCAACCTAAATTTCATGATTTGGGCGTCCCTGACTGTTTTATCGAAACAAAAGATGGACGCCCATCTTGTTTCGATAATATGGGTTGCCCCGCCCCTTTACGGGGCTGTCCTGCGAGGACGCCCTCATGAAAACTTGGGCGCCCCATTCGATTATGCCCCTCCACATCTACTGAAAGAGAGCAAGGTAAGGAAGGGAGGAATAGTTTGTTTCATGAATATTTCAATTCTAATTCTATCACAGTGCACCTATGTGGTGTCTAATCTATAAAGGAAAGTAGGCGCCTTTATAGAATTCTAGCAGAACAGGTGATATACATGCAGTGGTGTGCTGGTAAATTTTTAACAACAGGCTCTCTCCCCAGTCCACCTCGGCGCCCCCCCCCCAAAATTGCAGAGCTGGCTATAGCCGGGAGGGGGGGGGGGGGGGGGGCAATGCATTACTCTCTCCAGGAAAAAAATTTAAATGATCCCAGGTTCCAATCTAATTCACGTTTAATGTGGGATAAAATGCCATAAATAAGTAAATAATTATAAACTTTTAATGTTGAGCACCTGATTCTCAAAGTGAACATATTCCAAACACTATAATGAAAATAAATGATTTTTTTTCTACCTTTGTTGTCTGGTGACTTTTTCTGATCATGCTGGCCCAGTATCCGATTCTGCTGCTATCTGTCCTCTTAACTCCATTTCCAGGGCTTCCTTTCCATTTATTTCTTTCCTCCTTTCTTCTTAATTTCTGGTCCTCAGCTTCTGCCTATTTTCTTCATCCATGTGCAGTTTTTCTCCTCTTCCTTTTCCCTCATCTCATCTCCTTCCTCACTCTTCTCTTCCCTTCATCCATGTCCAGCATTTCTTCTCTCTCCCCTCCTCTGCCCTGCCCTGCATGCACCCAGATGTCCAGCAATGACCCTTCTCTCCCCTGCATGCACCCAGATGTCCAGCAGTGACCCTCCACTCCCCTGCCCTGCATGCACCCATACCCAGTGACCCTCCTCTGCCCTGCATGCACCCAGATGTCCAGCAGTGATCCTCCTCTCCCCTGCATGCATCCATGTCCAGCAGTGTACCCTCCTTTCCCCTGCCCTGCATGCACCCATACCCAGGAACCCCCTCCATCCACCCATGCACAGCAGCGACTCCCTTTTACCCCCTGCCACCCCCTCCCGAGTTGTTTCGTGAATTCTTCTCCTCCCTCCCACCCTCCCTCCCGATCCGATCCCTCACCGCCCGCTTGTTTTTTGAATTCTTCGGGGCAGGCAGTCTTGCCTGCCCGCTTCCAGCGCCGACTGTCCTCCCTCCCTTGCCGACTCACGCTTCAAAATGGCCGCCGAGACTTCAGCCGAAGTCTCGCGAGGCCGCCTCTGGAAGTCTCGGCGGCCATTTTTAAAGGGCGAATCAGCAAGGGAGGACAGTCAGTGCTGGAAGCGGGCAGGCAAGACTGCCTGCCCCGAAGAATTCACGAAACAAGCGGGCGGTGAGGCGGATCCGGAGGGAGGAGAGCCAGAGCCGGCTTGCTATTTTCAACAACCGGCTCGCAAGCCGGAAGAAAATTTAACAACCAGCACACCACTGTAATACATGCCTATAATTTAGACAAGTATTTTCAGACCTAAATGGCAGAGATATGCACATCACTTTCCTGTAAAATACATGCTATGTAAGATAGACACATATTAATAAAATAACACTTATGCCGATTTTTGGCTTTTACCTGCAAGTGTGTTGTCATTCTAAACAAGTAGTTGGCACATGCATGTATTTATTTTCTAAGTTTATATACCGCCTATACCTAAGCAGTTTCCAATAAACAAACAGATTAAAATCATCAGAGAAAACAAAATACTACATAAAAGCCATAAAAATAGTGCTACTCTAACCATCTTAACATAGACAAAGTTAATACAAAAGCAGTGCCACTCCAAATCCCACTGTAAATAGAAACATCCTTATACAAAGGCCTCCACAAAAAAAAAAACTGAGTCTTCAGCATCTTTTTAAATTAAAGCACACCAGCAAATGTCCTGTTAGTGCCTATTTCAGTTATTCCCAAACTTGTGTTCTGCAAGTTCTTTTCAGGGGTTCTGCAAGCGACAGTGGCACTCCTGCATATGCTCAATACTGAGTAGGCATGGGAGTGCCAGTATCAGCATCTGAAGCACGCTGTCAACTTCCTCGCTGCTCAGGCAGCACAGGCATGGACGTTTATGGATAAACTAAAGCAAAGAAGCCTGACACGGTCATGTTTCGCCCTCTCAAAGAGCTGCGTCGGGGACTTGAAACAGAACATCTACTGGTTTTCAACTACCCTCTCCTCAGAAGTAGCAGCAGCAGCAATTGTGGTGAATCCGGTCATTTTCAGAGTCACTTATCCAGTTGTCTTTACTGAAAATGACTGGTTAGCACCGAATTCAAAAGCAGCTAATTTGTGAGCGTTCCGGGGGAGAGTTGGGTTGTGCTGATATTCAGCTCCTCCCTGCAGAAGTAAGCTGCTTAAATCAGGCTGGTTTGACTTGTGTGGCCAAGGGCTGAAAATTGATTTAACTACCTGTTAGCTGGCTCACAAAAAATCCCCTGATACTCAATTCCGAAGCCTGGACAAGGCCCAGAGGGCAGCAAAATTCTCACTGCCACTGGCTGAATATCGGTGGTGGTGGGGGGAAATAAATTTTAAGAGCAGCTTTGAGGTTATGGATTGACTGCTCAATACGGAGATTAAAAGGAATTGAATTCCAGTTGGTAGGTGCAACAACAGAGAAACAAATTATTCTGGCACGATGAGAATGGATCTGCAGATGGGTATGTACTGCTAGCAGGTGCTGATTAAAGGAGAGCAATGAGCATCGGGAAACATAGGGGAGAAGAGATCTAAAAAGGAACTCAGAACTCAGGGAGTCCAGAGTGCAAGATCTGGTGTGTCAATGTCAGGGCTTTATAAAGAATGTGGGCATGAACCAAGATCCAATGTTTGGATTTCAAAAGAGGGATAACACTATCATATTTTCTTATTTACCATGAATAAGTTTAAGTGCAGTATTCTGAATTAACTCTAAGTAGTGGATTTGGTAAAGAGGAAGACCGTGACAGAGAGAATTACACTAATTGAGGCAAGAGATGATTAAGGCATGAATCAATAAGTGAAGGGACTGCAGATAAAAAAAATAAGTAGGCAGCCTTAATCTGCCTTAGAATGAAAAAAGGCTTCTGTACAACCATAAAGATATGAGTAGCAAAAGTGAGCTGATTATCAAACCTAACTCTAAGTATCTGAATACTCCAAGTCACAGGGTGTAGGGGAACATGGCAAAACGGATGGTCCAGCAAGCGGGAAGAAAAGCGAAACAGTTTGAGACATTTAGCTTTGTTTGAGCTAAATCATTTGGAAAAGATCTTGTGAAAGATTTCATGAATTCATGGATTTTGGACTAAATAAAAGAAGGCTCAGCCAGCTAAGTGGAGGAGTAGCCAAGTGGTTAGTGCAGTGGACTTTGATCCTGGAGAACTGAGTTCAATTCCCACTATAGCTCCTTGTGACTCTAAGCAAGTCACTTAATCCTCCATGGCCCCTGGTACAAAATAAGTACCTGAATATATGTAAACCACTTTGAATGTAGTTGCAAAAATCTCAGAAAGGCAGTGTATCAAGTCCCATTTCCCTTTTTGAGTTTCATTTTTATTGGGATTTTTGTATAGACTATAAAATAATTGACAGAGGATAATGATGAAATTCTGGTATTTCACTCTATCTATCTATCTATCTATCTATCTATGTTTCTGAATGTCATGACCATCATCAACAAATCTAAAGTGTTATGTCAATGGAAAGAAGCACAACAGGCAGAAGGTTAATAATATCCAGCTTGTACCAGCATATGGCCCCTTGTAACTGAACAGAAGATTATTTTCATTGTTGTAAAGTTGTAATATATAAATGGCTCAGGAGAACAGAAATGCCGCAATTCTATTCTAATGATTAGAATGTAATTATTCACTGTCACATGGAAACAACGGTTTAGTGAACAGAGCATATAGCTGTAGCAGAGGCTCTGGTTAGGGTCGTCATAGATATTGTGAATCTTTTCAGTACTGTTAAGGAAAAAGTGAGGGACAGAGGACTAAAGATTTATGGCCATATAGCTGGATTATATTCTGCAGTTGGGTTCAGCAAAGCCCTTCAGATGAACTGGAGTAACGCAAAACTTTTCACAGTAAATCACAAAAGAACTGCTGCATACTTGCTGTGTTTAAACTTGTTCCCAAAATGTCCATTATAAAATGAATTCTGCAAAACAGATCTACTGTATATAATGAGGTCACATTCAAGTTTTGCTTTCTATTGTTTCTTTCTGAAAATGCCAATGGATTTGCCAATTGTAAGTAAAGTTGTAGAGGTATGACTGCTGTTAACCTGATAAGTCAGATCCAGGATACTCTATATACACCTCAAAAGCACCCATACTTGGTTATTCTCACACACATAAAGCACAGTGATTAAATGTAACTGATGGTGCCTAAACCTGCTATGGAATACCGTTACCAAGGAAGCTGAGAGCTGATTTCAGAGGTCACTGTAACCCCCATGGACTTGGGCTGTTGCTTCCTTGTACTTCTTACAGCAGCCAGCAAAGTACCTGGAGGTACTACAGTTCATCTATATACTTCTCACGGTTGCCTTGGTGGTTGTCTCTGGAGAGTAGTATAATTCTAGGGTGCTTTCACTGCTGCCCTTGCTTGGTGGTTGACTCCAGAGAACACTATAATCTTAGGGAGCTTTAACTGCTACCACATTGCACTGGTTCCATCAGTCAGTCACAGTCAGTCAGAAGGCACATTGTCTCGGTTCAACAGTTCTCTACTAGGTCTTCTCCCTTCTTTTTCAACTCACTCTTTTTTTTGGCTCCTACCACCATCTCCTATTTTTTTCTGAAATGATAAAGAATGAAACTTTCTCCCCTCCTTCAGACTCACGCCTTATTTATATGACCCCATTTCCAGTCTTCTCCTCTGATCTTTCTTTTTTTCTTGCATCTGTCACGTCTTCAGTCTATTAGTTTCAACTCTAACTGTTCCTGCTTTCTTTAAGAATGCTGAGTAGAGAGACATGGTAGCCATGCTAGTCCACTTTTAAAGGTAATCAATAGAAATAAAATAAAACATAGAAAAGAAAATAAGATGGTACCTTTTTTATTGGACGAACTTAGTACATTTTTTGATTAGCTTTTGAAGGTAACCCTTCTTCATCAGATCCTCCACACTTCCTAGAAAGCACTCACAGACCCAACACACAAACCACCAGGATTCTTTGTCAGTCCAGACAAACAGGATGAACAAATAATTATGTTTATTCTCTTAAAAATATTGAACAGTGGAACAAAATAGTGTAATTGGCAAACAATAACAGGTAACTGAAATATGGATCAATTATAACACTAACTAAACACTTGCATACTTCCTAGAAAGTACCTGGGGAGATCAGGACATATACGTATCTGTTCACAGAGCTTTAGCATCTCCTTCTCCCAAGCTGAAACTGAAGCAACAGCCAGCATCTGCTAGGTAATTTCAAAACTACAGGCCAATCAGAGCCCAGAACAATCAAGTTTCAAATAAAAACTGGTTACATCACTACAGGCACTTCCTATTACCTGTGTGCTAAGTAAAAGAAAGAGAAGGCAGTCCTCTGTAACAGCTTTAAGCCTAAACATGCACCATCTGCTGGCCAAATAGGAGAAATACACTTCAGACAATATTTAAGACAGGAAAATGTCGAATACATTTTACAGGCTTAAAACACACTGTTTCTTCATAATATTCCAGTATACCACAATCTATTGCTTCACAACTTATATAGTGCCAACAATATTTCTTGAAACATCAATGGAAAGCAGTCTTCTGGCCACACCCTAAGCCTAGTTTTGCATTTCCAAACACAGATAATCAGAGGCCTGTCTTCAGACTGGACACACTATATCTGGATCTTCAGAAAACTTACTACCATGATAAACTTTCACACACAGACTCTGGAGGCATAAGCTGAAGGGCTACTCTGCTTCCCTGAGCCTCCTATTAGCAACTGCAACCCAGCTTGGAACAATGTGGCAGGGTTCTCAGATTTCAGTCTCCCAGCCCAATCCGCGGCTGAAAGGAGCTCAAAATAGCCCAAGCTCTCTTAGGAGCGGGGGAGGGGGTGTCCCCTATGGTCACTGCCACAACAAGGTTATTGCATAGTGTTGTGTAACGTATATGCTCTTTCCTCCTTCTCCTCCTCTGATCCCATGTGGTCACTGCTTGCCAGCACCGCTGCCTCTCACAGGGCTGATGATGAATCATCATCAGCTGATGATCTCATCGCCCACCTCACCCTCCTGGTCAAATTTGGAGTTGGAAAGAGGGTTAAGAGAGGGTTAAGATGCACCAAGCTTCATTCCAACTCCAAATATGACCAATAGGGTGACCGCTTCAGACAGTGCCAGAACCAACTGGAGCAGTCCATGTGGACACCCAACCCCCCCCCCCCCCCCCCAAAAAAAAAAAAAAAAAGTTGCAACCTGGGACTGTGGAAAAGTGCCCACAGAAACTTAAAAAATGCTGCCCAAATCCACGGGAAAACTGCGGAGTTGACAACCCTGCACCCTGGGAGGATTACTTCCTCTTACTCGGGGCCTCCCTTTTCTGTTAGGCCACAGGGCTTTAACTTCCTCCCAGCCTGAGTCCTGCCCTCCTGACTTAGCAGGCTAGCTTTTCTTGCCTTTAAGGTAGCTCAGTCTCAGTCTCAAACCCAGCCTTATACCACCCACCCCCTCACACCTTAGGTAGGTAAGAAATTTCTTCAAACCCAGACTAGTTCACTCATAAGTGTGAGAACTTCTGTAACTCACGGAGGTATAAATAGAAGACTGCTCCCAAAGAGTCTCTCATTGTAATGGCACTGCACTTAGTTAAAAAAAAATTAATAGTTGTTTATCATGAAATTTGTTCTTTTCCTTTAACCACACTATCACAACCCCATAACTTTCAAAAATAACCCTTTGGCTAAACACATTTTCTGAAGTGAAGATTTAAACAAGAAACATTTTTTCTCACTGACACATGTGGAGAGTATACTGACTATTTTCATGGGTCTATCTCTCTTTTTTTCTGCCTCTGGCAGAAAAAAGTCTATGATTGTGCACTTGTCTGAAAGAGCTTGTAAGTAAAACTCCAAAGGATGAATACTGGAAAATGTAAAACAATAAATAACAGCAGGGTCTTCTTAGACATATCTGCAATATTATCCTGCTGAAGAATGAAGCCCATGAGATAAGAGCCCTGTAGAGTGTGTCATGACAGCCATCCAGTGTTCTGCCTATAGAAGGCACTGGCCACATCACACATTTTTCATGCATCTGTGTGCAGTTGTTTATTCCACTCCTGATCTCATTAAAAAAAGCTTGTGCTATGCCTCATGACAACGAGGAAAATGTATTACTGTAATAAGATGTAAGTTTGTTCCTTCATAACTGAAATTATCCTTTTGTATGACCTTGTGCAGTACAAAATCTTCAAAGAAAAAATATACTGGGCTCCAGAAGTTGGTGAGGAGAAAGAAGAATGGAAGGAGGGAGGGATGGGGTAGAGCATCTGGAGGGAGAGATGGGGAGGAGAAATGGTGTGAAGGATCAAAAGGGGCTGGAAAAGGGCAGGGAGGCAGTATAAAGGAACAGATAAAAGGGATAGATCTGTGAAAGGGTTGGTAAGTTGTACAGTGAGTAAAACAAAGAAGAAAGTGGTTAGATGCCAAGAGAGACTGAGTGACAGGTAAGGAGATGGAGTTGTTGAAAGAATGAGACTTGGAAGAAGATAAATAGTAACATAGTAACATAGTAGATGACGGCAGAAAAAGACATGCACGGTCCACCCAGTCTGCCCAACGAGATAAACTCACGTGTCATTTTTTGTGTATACTTTACCATGATTTGTACCTGTCTTTTTCAGGGCACAGACCGTATAAGTCTGCCCAGAACTATCCCCACCTCCCAACCACCTGCCCTGGCACAGACCGTATAAGTCTGGCCAGCACTATCCCCACCTCCCACCGCCGGCTAAGCTTCTGGGGATCCCTTCCTTCTGAGGGCTGAAGAGGAAGCAAGAATGGAAGATGAAAAGCTCATAGGTAGATGAGAGGTGAAAAGAGAGAAACTGAGAACTAGAGAGTGAGCGAAGGGGAGAATTAGGGGTAGAGTCAAGATGCAGAGGAGAGAGAAACTGAGGAAAAAGACAAAAGGGTACAATCAAATGTCAGACAGATATGGAGAGAAATAGAAGACAGCAGAAGATAAAAGAAATTAAAATGAAACCCTGGAAAAGGAATTAGATAAAGATCAACATAAAGAAAGAAGAAATGAGAGACTAACCTTGTAAAATATAATGCCTGGACAACAAAAGTAAAGCACAAGTCCTTTAGTAAATGGAATATGTCAATTTTTGAAACCCAAAAAGGAAGCAAATCAGTTTCCCAGAATACACCCAAACTACCAGGAACAAGCTAAACGTGTATGAATATACAAAATACACAATAGAAGAGAACATGTTGCAAACCCCTCTTCATTTAGTTGGTTTCTCCCAATTCGTAGTTTTTAATATATCAGCTTTTGTAATGTGCAATCCTGATAATATTCAGCCTGCGGCAGGCAGCATTTTGTTTTTTAATGCTGGCTGCTTTAGACTGAATTAGACTTGAATGTTCAGTTCCAGCCCATAGCTGGGTATTGGCACTAATATCTGTGTTTTTGGCAGTTCCCAGAAGTTATTCAGTGCTGGTACCTGGATAACTATCTGGACAAGTTAGGACTGCTATTTATTTATTTGTTGCATTTGTATCCCACATTTTCTCACCTATTTGCAGGCTCAATGTGGCTTACATTGTTCCGTCATGGCGATCGCCATTTTCAGAGTGAGAGATACAAGTGGTATTGTATTGTATTATGTATTGTGAAAAATGATGAGGCTACTGTGATGATGATGAAGCTCCCACCTCAGGATCCAAGGTCCCTCTTTCACTCAGGGTGAGCTGGTTCTCAGTATGCAGATTTATGCAAATTAATCTACCACCCTTTTCTGCTCAGGGTGACCTGCTTCTCAAAAAGCAAACACAGTCAGGTTTCACCACTCAGGCTATTTTCATACACAACTTTATTCCAGCCTCTGGGGCACACTTCTTTTAGCTTAAAACACTTTCACAAGCTTAAACAGTTCTTCCAGCTTAACCATTTCATTTCTTTCTACTCAGTGCAATCTTCCCTTTTAAACATTTCTTCTTGCACAGTTCAATATCCATGGATTTCTTCCCCCTGAGCCCTCTCACACAGGCCTTTGGGCTCAGTACTGACTCAGTCCCTGGACACACAATCCCTCCTTGTAGCACACAGCTCTAGACACAATCTTTTCATCTTGGACCCACAGTCCCTCTTCACTGTTCTAGACACACAGCCTTTTCCTCTGGGACACACAGTACCTCTTCACTGTTCTAGACACTCTAGGGCCTTCTTACCCCAGCCAGCTTCCTTCTTGGGAACACCCAGTTCTACCACCAGTCCAAAGGGCACAGCCAGTACTTCTCATGGGGATTCCTCTGCTTCAGTTACCAGCCCCTTCTTCAGCTGCCAGCTCTCCTTCCTCCCTTCACAACTCAGGAGGAGTATAAGTAGTTAATAGCCAAACAGGACCCAGCCCATAACCTGCTGCACCTGTTTCTATCCCCCAGGACTCTCCCCGGTCCTAACGACCTCCAGCTATCCTCCAGGACTCGCCCCGGTCCTAGCGACCTCCAGCTATACCTCCACTTTCTGGCTCCCCTTTAGCAACTCACCCAGCCCTTTTCCCTGGACATTTTAGGGGAACTATGCCCTCTAGGGGCCTAACCAGGGTAGGACAGCCTCTTCCTTCTTACAGTATGTTGTCCTATTTGCTTGGATAGTTATCTCTGCATCAGTGCTAAATATCAGTGGTGTCCAAATAATTTATGGTTCTGCCTTTGCTCCACCCCAGACCACCCTGGCATTACTTGGATATTTATTTATTTTATTTGTGGCATTTATACCTCGCTCTTTCCCGCTCAATAGCAGGTTCAATGCGGCTTACATAGTATGGTACAAAGTATCACAGAGATAATACAGGGATGGAAACAATGTATCAAAGAGATGACAAAGTATCATAGAGATAATACAGGGATGGAAACAATGTAACAAAGAGATGACATAATTACTTAGATTAGGTTCAGTATGGTACGATGTATCACAGAAATGATACAAAGTATAGAACAAAGTGTCGCAGGGGCGGCATAATTTCATAGAGTGGGATAATTACATTGAGTGGGACAGTGGTAAGAGATGTGTTGAAGGGATTGTAGTGTGGGTGATATAGTGGAGTGGAGTTGTGTTTGAGAGTTAGGACGGGTTGTAGGCTTGTTTGCAGAGGTAAGTCTTCAGCAGTTTTCGGAAGGGTAGATGCTCAGTGGTTTTTCGGATGTGTCGAGGTATGGCGCTCCAGAGTTGGCTGCCAATTACAGAGAAGTTGGATGCGTAGTAGGTTTTGTATTTAAGGCCTTTGCAGTTAGGGAGATGAATATTGAGATATGTTCTAAAAGTACTGGTCCAGTTTCTGGCTGGAAGATCAATCAGGTTGGACATGTAGCTTGGGGATTCGCCATTGAGGATCTTGTGGACCATTGTGTGGGCTTTGAAGTGTATTCGTTCCTTGATTGGGAGCCAGTGAAGTTTTTCATATTGTCATAGTGGGAAAGTTATCAATATAGGCTACAGTTAAGATGTGTTATTTTACTGCTAACCTGGGATATTGGCAACTAGGAGGGGCATAATCGAACGTTGCCGGCCAAATAGATTGCCGGCGATCTATGCTGGTGGCGGCGCTACAGCTGGCTGGAACTGTATTATCGAAAAAGATGGCCGGCCATCTTTTTTTACGATAATACGGTTTAGCCCGGCCAAATGCCTTGGAGTTCGCCGGGTTTGAGATGGCCGGGTTTTTTTTCAGCGATAATGGAAAGTTATGTCGGCCATTTCAAACCCCGGCCAAATTCAAGGCATTTGGCCGTGGGAGGAGCCAGCATTTTTAGTGCACTGGCCCCCCTGACATGCCAGGACACCAACCAGCCACCCTATGGGTCACTGCGGTGGACTTCAGAAAAGCTCCCACGTGCATAGCTCCCTTACTTTGGGAGCTGAGCCCCCCAACCCCCCCCAAACCCACTACCCACAAATGTACTGCACCCACTAAAATTGCTCCAGGGACCTGCATACAGCCTCTAGGACTTATTGCTGCTGTATAACTTTGGCACACCAGTTCACACCTGAAGACTAATCTCTCTGAAAAAGTCCTTTCTTGAAATAACCACGTTTACTCACAGTTAACTGCAGATCAGAGTCCCCTGGTACTAAGATTAGCAGTAGGTCAGAGCTGGCACAATGGTGTACAATGCCCTCTTACAGCACCATTCAAGGTAATAACTACGTTCTCTAATGTGGGTAACACAGGAAAGGGAACTAAAACTGGCTTACAAAAATGGCCACTACTGCATGGACTACAACAGGAAACAAAACAGGGCACACTCTGACCCAGTTAGCAGGGGGGAAAAGCACCATGGGAGTAGAGCCCAGTACCCTACACCCATTACAATGCATTGCTAATGTGACTCTGCAGGGCACATAACAGAAAAGGTGTCACATTCACTCGAGAGCCACATCGCAACCAGGGAAAGACTGTTGGAGGATAGCACACATTCTGCTGTCATGGAGGTGGGTACGGCATTTGAGGCTGGCATACAGGCTGGCAAAAAAGGTTTTTAGTTTTATTTTTTTAGTATGGAAGGGGGTTGGTGATCACTGGGGGAGTATGGGGAGGTCATCCCCCATTCCCTCCAGTGGTCATCTGGTCAGTTGGGGCACCTTTTTGAGGCTTGGTCATGAAAATAAAAGGACCAAGTAAACCCGGCGAAATACTGCTTAACGACGCTGTTTTTTTTTTATTATCGGCGAAAGCCGGCTATCTGGTAGCCACGCCCATGCCTGCCCATGTCCCGCCTTCGCTAATCTACTGACACGCCCCCTTGAACTTTCGCCGGTGAAGCGACGGGAAAGCGGCGATGCTGTCTAAAATGCTGCTTTCGATTATACCGATTTTGCCGCTTTTAAGAAATCGCCGGCCATCTCCCGATTTGTGTTGGAAGATAGCTGGCGAGCACTTTCAATTATTATTATTATTATTATTGTTACATTTGTACCCCACATTATCCCACCTATTTGCAGGCTCAATGTGGCTTACAGAGTGTTGTTATGACAGAGTCATGACAGGATACTGGATACAATCAGAAGTAAGCAGAAGATGGATGAGGAGTTAGAGAAGATGGTGTTAGAATAGGATAGTTTAGGAGGTGATTTGTGTCTTTAAGGGGTCTTTTTGTAGGCTGTATTAAAGAGATGTGTCTTCAGAGATTTGCGAAAGTTGCTTAGATTATCCATAGATTTTAGGGCTGGGGGTGAAGGCGGTTAGCTTAGCAGAGTTTAAAAAGGGGTTGGACGGTTTCCTAAAGGACAAGTCCATAAACCGCTACTAAACGGACTTGGAAAAATCCAAAATTCCAGGAATAACATGTATAGAATGTTTGTACGTTTGGGAAGCTTGCCAGGTGCCCTTGGCCTGGATTGGCCGCTGTCGTGGACAGGATGCTGGGCTCGATGGACCCTTGGTCTTTTCCCAGTATGGCATTACTTATGTACTTCTGTAGGAGAAGGTAGTGGCGTATGCCTGCATATATTTAAGTCCTTTACAACTGGGGAAGTTCAGATTGAGGAATTTGTGGGCAGATCTCTTGGCATTTCTGGGCGGTAAGTCTACAAGGTTGAACATGTACAGTGGGGCGTCTGCGTGAATGATCTTGTGTACGATCGTGCAGAACTTGAATTCGATACGTTCCTTGAGTGGAAGCCAGTGGAGTTTCAGTCTTAAGGGTTGCGCACTCTCATATTTGGTCTTTCCAAATATGAGTCTGGCTGCGGTATTCTGGGCTGTTTGGAGCTTCTTAATAGTCTGTTCTTTGCAGCCAGCATACAGAGTGTTACAGTAATCCAAGTGACTAATCACCATAGATTGTACCAAGGTACAAAAAATGTTTCTCGGGAAGAAAGGCTTAACTCTTTTGAGTTTCCACAACGAGTAGAACATCTTTTTTGTCGTGTTCTTCACGTGGGTATCGAGAGTGAGGTTTCGGTCGATGGTAACTCCAAGAATCTTCAGGTTTTCTGATATGGGAAGGGTGCAGTATGGTGTAGTTATACAGGAATAATCATTTGTGTTGTATTGAGAGGTGAGTACTAGGCATTGAGTCTTTTCTGCGTTGAGTTTTAACTGGAATGAATCTGCCCAACTGTGCATGGTTCTGAAGCTTTGGTTGATCTCGTTGGTGATTTCGTTAAGATTGTGTTGAATGGGATGCAGATCGTGACATCGTCTGCATATATGTAAGAGTTGAGGTTTTGATCGGCTAGAAGTTTGGCTAGAGGTATCACCATTAGGTTGAAGATGGTTGGTGAGAGGGGGGAACCTTGAGGAACTCCGCATTCTGGTATCCATGGAGGTGATCTTTCGGCGTTTGTTATTACTTGGTAGGATCTGGTGGTGAGGAATCCCTCGAACCACTTGAGGACTGGGCCTCCAACTCCGAAGTATTCTAGTATATGAAGTAGTATTCCGTGATCAACCATGTCGAAGGCGCTTGACATATCAAATTGTAGTACGAGTATGTTCTTCCCAGTAGCAATTGTTTTTTTGAATGAGTTCATTGCCGCCACTAGTAAAGTTTTGGTGCTGTGGTTTGATCGAAATCCTGATTGTGACTCATGTAGAATTGAGTATTTAGTTAGGTAATCATTGAATTGTTTCGTGACTATGCCCTCCATTATTTTAGTTATGAGCGGAATAGATGCAACTGGTCGATAGTTAGGTCCATTGTGCTTTTCTTAGCATCTTTTTGCAGAGGGGTGAGTAGGATGTTTCCTTTGTTGGTGGGGAATAAACTGTTTAGGAGTCTTTGGTTTATTTGGTGCGTCAGGTCTTTCTTGAATTGTTTGGGGGCGGCTCTTATTAGGCTAACAGGGCAAATGTCTAGTTTGCATTGAGACTTACTATATTTTTTAAGCCATTTTGAGAGTTCATCTACCGAGATTTTGTCGAAGTTGGTCCATGAACGATCTGCTGGGTATTCACCAGGTTTTGGATCAAGGCATTCAAGCTGGTAGGTCTCATTGCATAAAATGGGACCTGTGCTAAAACAGTATGAGTGTGGTAAAATAAGATGTATTAACAGTAGTCCACATCGATCACTTTCCCCCTAAATGCTGCTGAACATCATGTGGGGAGCCAGTTGCAAGAAATTAACCAGGCAGGAGCCACTCTGCCCTGTTAACTCTTATTGAATATCAATCTCTGTACATTTTGTGCAGTACAGAATGGAATGCATTTCTGCTTTTCCAGTGTTGCTTTGCATGCAGAATTTCACTTTTCAGGTTTCTAATTCATGGCCAATTATTCTTCATTTTAAGCTCTTTCTGTATTCTGCAAGAGTGATGAAAGTGTTCTGTGTAGGGTTCTGTAGCAATCTGACCTGTTCTGTTTTTCCATAGAGGTATAGTGATATTCTAGGATCATATATTTTGAGTCCTGGACATTAGTGTTGTTTTTGGTTTTTGTATGACAGGCTTGCTATAAACGACTCAGATTTAATTTTGTGTTTTTTGTTTGACTTGATTTTTTCCCCAGTACTTCCAAAGTAAAGAGGAGTGTTTGAGTTGCTCTTGTGGTGATTCAAGAATTGTATATTATATACCTTGTAGTTCACCTAAGAAAGTATAATTGCATATTTTTGTAGTGGTACATGTTTTATAGATCAATAAAAAGAAAGATTTTAAAAATTCAGTTGTGTGGTGGGGCTGAATTCTATATTGATATAATTGGTTTATTTCTATTATGTAAAGTTGTTGTGAGATGTCATAGGTGGAACTCTGGTAAGAAAACATGCAAAAAACCAAAGTTTTTGTCCCTTTTCAAATTGTTTATCCTAATAATATCGATGCTAGCCCTCATGCACATTAAAATGCCTGCACACCTCAGATGCTTGGAGTACAAGAGAGGAGTCTGTAGTCTGCAAATGGCACAGAAAGCAGTCAAAAGAGCAGAATACACGTATCAGTGTTGTAAAGTTTTTATTCAGCAATGGCAATCTCACAAAGAATTGCCCTAGCCAAAGGGTTGCATCAGGGCAGCTAAAAACATTATAATATAAATAATAAATAACATATACAAAACTTAAAATCATAAGAATCAAATCAATAAAAACATAGAGGTCTTTTTACCAAACAGTGGTAAAAGGTGGCCCAAGGTGGCATTGGTGTGCAGATTTAACGCACACCAAGGCCACCTTTTACTGCTGTGGTTAAAAGGTCATTTTCTTTAAAGGGCCAGTAAATGGTCATGCGCTAAAGAAACACATTGGCATGGCCATTTGCTGAGGGAACCACTATCACCTCCTATTTAGGAGATAGTGAGGGCTCTGGCACTAACCTGGATGTAACTGGGCAGCATACGGCACTGCCCGATTACTGCATGGCATGCCCCTGGTGCTAGAAAAAAAAAATAATTTCCTAGTGCTGGAAACAGCATGTACCGGAAAACAGAACTACCACCAGGCTCCTGAGCGAGCCTGCCATAGGGCCAATTTCCCGTGTGCAAACCCAGCGGTAGCCCTACCACTGGGTAGTAAAGGGCCTTATAGTTTTAAAAAAGGTATTCACAAGAGATCAATGAGTCACATACAAACAATTATTTTGAAGGGACATAACATAAGCAGGATAAATCCTACAAACTACAGAAAAAAAATCATAAGCAATACAGTACAAAAAAGATAACTTTAAAACAGACAACCCTGATAACAAGAATTCATTTTAAAATATCCAGTAGTACTTCAAATATACAAACAGATGGCAGCACCAGCGTGTAGCAGTGAGCTTTGGAATAATATGTCTGAGTCATGCTTTTAACTGCTTTCCCTCTACAGGTCAAAGGGCAACGTGTTTCTTTAGTGCATGGCCATTTACTGGCCCTTTAAAGAAAATTACCTTTCACCCATAGTGGTAAAAGGTGGCCCTGGCGTGTAACTATCCCAAGCACTGCCACCGGGGGCCACCTTTTACCGCTGTTTGGTAAAAGGACCCCTCTGTTTTTATTGATTTGATTCTTATGATTTGATGTTTTGTATATGCTATTTATTATTTATATTATAATGTTTTTAGTTGCCTCTGACACAGCCCTTTGGTTAAGGCAATTCTTTGTGTGATCGCCACTGCTGAATAAAAACTTTAGAACTCCGATACGTGCATTCTGCTCTTTTAATGCCTCAGATGTTTCACAAGCCTTCCTCTCTGTTTCAAAGTTTATTTAAAATTTGATATACCGCCCATTTGGAAGACCTGAGTGGTTTACAAACTAAAATTTAATAGGAATGCTATTTCTTAAAGGACAGAGGTAAGAAAAATAAAAAAAGAGAAAGATTTTAAATTCAAATTCAATTACATGTACATAGTCAAGAAAACAACAACAACAACAACAAAAGGCATAGATATTTCTATAGATAGTTATCATTGCATATCCAGTGATGTCTAGTCCAAGCCCCAGCTAAGGCCAATGGACAGTCGAGATTTAAGTAAAAAGGAAGTGGTGCTAAGTGTCACATCCGTCGCTCCCTCCGGCTGCTCCTCTGCGGGGAGCAAGGGCCAGGAGGAAGGACTCGCAGCCAGAGAGGGCTTACCCAATGGTTTCCCGGAAGAGCGCCTGTTCCGGGCGCAGTCAGGGCTGAGCCGGTGTCCAGTGCGGCGATGGCCGGCCTTCTTGAGGCCGCGGCCGAAAGCCGGGGCTCGCCATGGCGATGGCCGCCCTGTCCGGGGCCGAGCCCGTAGGCCGGCGATCGCGGCTTCCGGGCTCTCGGTCGCTGGCTATGGGATCCGTGCTTGCACCAGCGGGGAGGATGGCGCCGAGACGCGATGGCCGGCGTCTTCTCCACATTCGGGCGCGGGAACTCGAAGCTCCGCCTCAGAGGAACCTGATTGGGATGCCGGTGCTGTAGCCCCGCCTGGGAAGCCGGACGGAACCAACCAGAGGGATTTCTTCAGTAGCCGGGTTCCGATTGGCCGGCCATGTCGGCTGGGGTTGGGCGGTTGAATGCTGACAGTATTTAAGGAGCGGGGCTGAAACAGGACGTTGCTTCAGGTTCTGTTTCCCAAGGCCAGTATTCGTGTGCTCTTTGTTCCTTGTGCATCTACACTAGCGCAGGTTATTTTTCAGTGCACCTTAGTAAAAGGACCCCTGTACTAAGAAATGGGTTTAATGTGTCCTTATGTGGGAATCTCCCACGTGCTTAGCCCATTTTTAGTGCAGCCATCAAAAAAGGCCTTTTTTTTTTCATTTTATGAATATAAGGCTGTCGCTAATGTTAGCATTAGTGTGTGGCCATTTAAAAAACAACTACTGCAGGAGTCCTTACCACCTCCTATTAAGGAAGGGCTAAGGGCTCCCACATTATGGTCACACTAACCAGTTAACACAGTGGTAATGTCAGCACACTAGCTGATTAGCTCACCCATGTCCATTCTCCCATGAGATGCCCCTTCCAAAAAAACAAGTCATCATGAAAGTATATTTGATTTTTTTTATGCCTCTGATAGGCAATAGGAAGGCAATTTTCAAAGGAATTTGCCCAGGTAACAAAGGGACCCTTTTACCAAACTATGCGGCCTTTTTACTAAGCTGCGTAGGCACATAAACGGGTCCTACATGTGTCAATTTTGAACTACCGCGTAGCCCGGGCAGTAATTTCATTTTTTATGTGCATCCACTAAGCACACAGGAAATATTCTGACGCACTGCGCTAACTGGGCGGTAATCAGCATTGCACGCGCATAGACAATTACCACCCAGTTAATGTGTGAGACTTTATCGCTAGATCAATGGGTGGCAGTAACATCTCAGGACCAAAATGATGCGTGCCAGGAGTACTTACAACCTCCTATTTAGAAAGGGCTAAGGGCTTCCACATTATGGATGCACTAACCAGTTAACACACTTATGCACACTTTAGCACCTAAGTTAGTTTACTAAAAGGGCCATCCACTCAGCGGCTAAAAGTAAGGGACTAGGTTTCAGTGTGTCTCTGATTGTAGGTACTGGGAATAGGAATGGGGCACATGAAGGCAATGTACATAGTAACATAGTAGATGAAGGCAGATAAAGACCTGTACGGTCCATCCAGTCTGCCCAACAAGATAAACTCATATGTGCTACTTTATATGTATAGCTGACCTTGATTTATCCTTGCCATTTTCGGGGTATAGACCATAGAAGTCTGCCCAGCACTTGCCCTGCCTCCCAACCACCGGTGCTGCCACCCAATCTCCGCTAAGCTTCTGAGGATCCATTCCTTCTGAACAGGATTACTTTATGTTTATCCCATGCATGTTTGAATTCCGTTACAGTTTTCATCTCCACCACCTCCCACGAGAGACCATTCCAAGTATCCACCACTCTCTCTGTGAAAAAATACTTCCTGACATTTTTCTTGGGTCTGCCACCCTTCAACCTCATTTAATGCCCTCTGGTTCTACCACCTTCCCATCTTGTGATCAGTTGGTGACGAACTCCTTGTCATCAAGGAACCTGGGTTCTTTGTTCCACCTTAAACCTCGTGGGACTCTTTGTTTATGGCAATACTCGACTAATGTTTTCATATGAATCTTGTTCTTTTCCAGTTTGAACAGATCTCTGATGTGTGCATCAATTTTTGGCCGGCTCGGAAGTTCATAGGTTTGACATCCTGTTGAAATCCTCAGAATTTCCCAGAGGCCATCAATAGAAACAATGGTAATGGGGCAACCATCCTTAGCTATCCATCTGGCGATAGCATTCATAATGTTTTCATTTTTATTTGGATCGATCGGCTTGGTCTGAATCTTCTCTGGTAACTGAAGTAGGGTAGGCTGATGTTGACTAAAATCATTCTATTGTTGTTGGGAATGCAGTAAAAAAAGTGTACGTTGGTGCGGAGATGGTAAGATAGAGTTGAAGTGCTGTGATGATGCTTAAAGTAGTTTTTCAATATTTACAAATCATAATTTGCCTATCTTTGAACATAAATTGACCATTAAGCAGCTGCTTCAGTTTCATTTCAATTGGAAACTAGACAAAACAATTCCAAATTTGGCAAACGTCCCTCCCACTCCCCCCCCACCACCACCAAAGCATACAGCATAATTGTATGAAACCCATACAGTGAACCCCAGATTATTTCACATTATGAAACAGTATAAAACCATAATAATAGCAACTATATTTAAAAAATGGGGTAGATATTCAGCCCGTAGTAGCCAGTGTTTTTTTAAAGAGGCAAGATCCTCCCTTTACTAATGTCACTTTACTTCATATTACTTAAAAAGTACACTTATCTTCTGCTGCTTTCTCATACAGGACTCCCGGTACGCCCTACAGCGAGCTCCCATTTCGCCAACAGCTTCTTAAGGAGCAGTACCGTCTATCTCTAAAAATATATAACAAGCAGACTATTACTATACTAAAGAGGGTAGAGAAAGTCATACACCAACTGCTAGGAAACTTACTTGAGACCTTCCTGTACTAAACAGATGCAGCGTCCTGCCTTTCAAAATGGCGGACGCTATTTACCATGACGCCGTCAACGTCTAACCAATCATATGTTCTTTGCTATTTAAAGAGCTAGACTATCCATTAAACTAGAAAAAAACCTTCCAGTCTACTCTTGTATTCAACCCTATGGGACTCAAAGCTTGTAATCTGTGTATCCATCTTTGTTCTTTACGGATAAGTAACTTATCCCTATCTCCTCCCTGACTAGACTTTGGGACATGATCTATCGCTATACATTTGTAGTCCTCAAATTTATGGGCTTTATCTATACTGTGTCTGACTAAAGGGGCTTCCATACATGACACTTTCAAATGATGTTTATGATCTGTTAACCACTGTTTGAGTTGGCGGGTAGTTCTTATCCGTAAAGAACAAAGATGGATACACAGATTACAAGCTTTGAGTCCCATAGTAAGTGACATTACTAAAGATTAAAAAACTTAAAAAATTATGCAGAGGTTTTTTGGCTAATGAGGATGCTCGTGGTAGGCGAAACTTTGCATAGTAAAGTAATCAAAGTGCCTCCAAACGAGTCAGTGAGCCTATAAATTAAAAAGATTGGCTCACTGAGCGTCTGAAGCCTTTTCCTCTGTAGTAAGATATTAGAGGAAAGTTGTCTTGCTTTTCGAGGATATTTTGATTAGATAGGGACTGCAACAACCCTAGGGGGTTCAGTGCAGTTCAGAAAAAGAGATAAACTGGCAGACCATTTGAGCTAACAAAATATAAACATAAAACAATTCCTTATATCAATGCTTCAAAGAAAACAAATCCATATCACATTAAAAATGTCTTAAAAAGGAAGGCTTAGTATGTCTTCCAAAACAAAAATAAAAAAAGAAAGAAAGAGAAAATAAGATGACTCTATACTGGACTAATGTGTAAAGCTCCTTTGTTCGCTTCTTTGTGCAGACTTTGGGAGGAATTTGTAGAGTTTTTTGTTGTTGTAATCTTTTTAGTTCAGTAAGGTACTATGGTGCACTTCTTCTCCAAAGACTATGCGTAACCTATTTAGTTATTACAGGTAGGAGATTTAAGAGTTTTACAAATAGTAGTGCTAGTAGGCCTCATGTATTGGTCCCAATTTCAGTTTGTTTTTATATTAAATCATGCCAACCTAAAATTGGGTTAATTAAAGTTAGGGCAGTAGTCAAAAAGAAGTTTCTACTAAGAGATTGGATTCTAGAGCAGTGTTTCCCCAAGTCCAGTCCTGGAGTACCCCTTGTCAGTCAGGTTTTCAGGCTATCCACATTGAATATGCATGAACTTGATTTGTATATTCTTCCTCCAAAAAACTCTTTCATGCATATTCATTGTGGATAGCCTAAAAACCTGACTGGCAATGGGTACTCCAGGACCGGACTTGGGGGAAAACTGTTCTAAAGCACAGTTTAGATATATCGGGGCCGATATTCAGCCGGTGGGAGGCAGCTCGCATAAGTGCTGCAGTCTACGCTGACCCCAGATATTCAGTGCGGGGCTGTTTCTGGTGACCAGCATTTAATATCCAGGGTGTTTTTTGGCCAGCTCTAAATTAACCAGTTAAGAGAATATTCAGCGCTGGCCAGTTAATAGTGGGCAAAGATAGGACTGCTATTTATGAAGTCCGATTTGCCCGCTAAACTTAGCTGGTCAGCACTGAACATTGCCAGTTATCATGCAATATAGCTGGTTAACATTTTGGCGCTCACTGCAAATACTCAGCGGAGATAACCATTTATCTCTCACTAAGTATTTACGATTAGCCAGTTAAACATTATTTAAGCGGTCAGCAGCTGTTGCTCACCGGTTAAATAGCGCTGATTCTCCAAGGACAAGCAAGCTACAATATTCTCACACGTGGGTCGACATCCGCATCGGCCCGGGAGCCAGCATTTTGCTATAGCAAAAACAAAAAACATTGCTAGAGTGTTACGTCTGTGGCCGTGACCACCCTCAGACTTACCCTGTTTCTGGGAGTCAGTGGCTGTGCTGGCTTCTGCTTGTCTCTGTGTCTGTCTTAGTTTCTCTCTGGCTCTGTGTGCTGATTGCCCTACTGAACCTCACCTGTGTGGGCAATGCCTTTTCCAAGATGGCTGCAGCCGACTCCTCTATGCCAGTATCCAAGATGGCTCCCGCTGGGCTGACTTCTCTGTGTGTCAAGCCTCTGTTTGGATGCAAGGTGATTGCTGCAGCTGTGCCTCTGGTGTGAAAGGGCTTTATTAATCACTTAGAGACTATAGCCCTGGCCTTTGCATTTCATCTAGGGCCCTGGTGTATAGAGTGCTCTGTACACTGTTTCAGTGTTTGCTCTGTGTGAGTTTCTGTGTTTGTTTAGACTAGCCAGCTTAGGCACCATGTGGCTTGTTAGCCTGTGTATAGCTTTGCTAGTGCTCTGTGTTTGTTTCCAGTGCATGACTTGTTAGCTTGGGCACAGCTTTGTTGTTAGCTGGCGTATAGCTTTCAAGTCTCCTGAGTGTGCTCTGTGTATGTTTCTTGTGTATGACTGGTTTGCCTGGGTATAGCGTTTCTATTAGCCTAGGTACAGTTTACTAGTCATTGTGTTTAAACCTGCCGACTGCCAGAACCCGGACAGTCCCTGCCGGTCGGCCTTGCCTGCGCCTAGGTGCCAGGGGGCACTCCTGGATCTTCATTCCTGCTGTTCCTGCTTGCAAGTTCCAGTTCCGGGTTTTCCTGTAAGTCCTACCGGCTGCCAGAACCTGAGGGCTCAACCCTCGGGGAAAGGTGATCAAGCGTAGGTGAAGCCTAGGTCCAGTATGTTCCAGTCCAGCGGGTTTCACTCCTGTATGTTCCAGTCCTGTGGGGCCCTCCAGTGTGTTCCAGACCAGCGGGCTCCACTCCAGTGCGCACCCGTCCGGTGCGTTCCAGTTCCGTGTATTCCGGTGTAGAACTCCAGTCCGGGGTTCCGGTCCAGTTTTGTCTCATCTTTACCTTGGAGGTGATCTTGCCTGCCACTGCCGCTCCATGGTAGTGGCCCATGGGCTCACGAACCCAGTGCTCCCGGGGAAGAAGCCTGACAGTATGCCAAGGTCCTCGAGCACGCGACATAGAGTCTTCTGGCGCGCATGCACAGACTGACTTTCCACCCGCTGTGCGTGCATGTACCTTAGTTAATTTTTTTTCTCGACAAGGTGCGGCAGAGTTCCTCCTGTGCTCCTTGTTCTGGCCTGGGAAAGAGTTTCTTCTGTGAGCGAGTTTTTCCGCGTTTCTCTATTTCTTTTACTTTGAATTCTTAAAAAAAAAAAAAAAAATATATATATATATATATATATATACATACACATAGGATTTCCTTTTAAGTAAATACTCTGTCTTTTTCCCCATTCTAAAGTTTCCTTTCTTTTTCGACGTGGCTGGTTTTAGGCTGCGCTTCGGTTTTCTTCTCCTTTTTGAGCCCTTTTTTATTGGTCTTTTGATTTCACTGGAGCCGTTTTTCCTTCCATGTCATCGAAGACACCCAGCAACTTCAAACGTCAGATTTGGTTCCCTCTTCTTCTGGAGTTGTCCTCCGAAGAACCGTAGAGATTGGAGTGCTTTCCAACCCTCATCTCTCAGGATGAGGGGTCGCTTCTACATCCCAACCTCTAGTCTCTGCCTCTCAGGGCCTGGATGTTGAGAACTTAGAATTCGCCTCCTTGGGTCTTTCAGAGGGTATCTCCCGAGTCTTGCTTGCTTCCAGGAAAGATTCCTCGAAGAGGTGTTGCTCTTTCAAATGGAGGAGATTTGCCATCTGGTGTGACAGCAAGGCCCTAGATCCTCTCTCTTGTTCTACACAGACCCTGCTTGAATACCTTCCACACTTGTCAGAGTCTGGTCTCAAGACCAACTCCATAAGGGTTCACCTCAGCGCAATTAGTGCTTATCATCGGCATGTAGAGGGTAAGCCTATCTTTGGACAGCCTTTAGTGGTTCGCTTCATGAGAGATTTGCTTTTGTCAAAGCCCCCTGTCAAACCTCCACCAGTGTCTTGGGATCTCAACGCCATTCTCATCCATCTGATGAAAGCTCTTTTTGAGCCACTGAAGTCCTGCCTTCTGAAGTACTTGGCCTGGAAGGTCATTTTCTTGGTGCTGTTACTTCAGCTCATAGGGTCAGTGAGCGTCAGGCTTTAGTAGTGGATGCACCTCATACTAAGTTGCATCACAACAGAGTAGTCTTCTGCTCACACCCTAAGTTCCTGCTGAAGGTGGTGTCAGAGTTCCATCTGAACCAGTCGATTGTCTTGCCAACATTTTTTTCTCCGTCCTCATGCCCACCCTGCTGAAAGCAGCTTGCACACCTTGGACTGCAAGAGAGCACTGGCCTTTTACATAAAGCAGACGAATCCCTTCAGAGAGTCTGCCCAGTTGTTTGTTGCTTTTGATCCCAACAGGAGGGGAGTCGCCATCGGAAAACGCACAATCTCCAGTTGGCTAGCAGATTGCATATCCTTCAATTATGCCCAAGCTGGGCTGGCTTTGGAGGGCCATGTCACGGCTCATAATGTCAGAGCCATGACTGCGTCCTTGGCTCACTTAAAGTCTGCCTCCATTGAAGAGATTTGCAAAGCTGCAACGTGGTCTTCAGTCCACACATTCACTTCACATTACTGCCTTGAACAGGATACTCGATGTGACAGTTGGTTCGGGCAGTCAGTGTTGCAGAATCTGTTTGGGGTTTAGAATCCAACTTCACCCCCCTAGGCCCGTTTTGTTCTGTTCCAGGCTACACTCTCAGCTAGCTGTATATAGTTTTCAGGTCAACCTACATTATGTCCTTGCCGTTGTGAGGCCCAGTTGACCAATGTTTATTGCTTTGGGTGAGCCTGGATGCTGGAAGTGAGAATAATGCAGCCTGCTTGTCCTCAGATAAAGCAAAGATACTTACCTGCAGCAAGTATTCTCCGAGGACAGCAGGCTGATTATTCAAAAAACCCACCCACTTCCCCTTGGAGTTGTTCTTTGTTATTTGTTATGCTTTTAGACTTAACTGAGGTATGCGCTTGCACGGTGGGTGGGAAGTCAGTCTGCACATGTGCGGTGCGCAGGGACGTCGACCCACGTGTGAGAATAATCAGCCTACTGTCCTCGGAGAATACCTGCTACAGGTAAGTATTTTCACTATATTGGGGGGATTGGGTATAGCATGAATAGTTGAGGGCAACAGCATTTCTCCTCATTAAATTTTTCCTTTGGGGTTTGAATGTATTGATAAGTGCAGAGCTTTTAAAAGGGAGGGAGGACTAGCTTTTATTTACAGATCTCATCTTCAGTTTCAGAAGGTGGTTATAGATAATGTCTCTCCTATTGAATTTGTGGTTTCTGAAAGGTTTCAAATATCTCATTTTTATTAGTGTGTATCCCACCCCTTATTATTAGGGACTGTTTAAATTCTTTACTGGTTTTCATTTATAATCTTTCTATTAACTATAATAGGCTTGTGGTTTTAGGTGATTTTAATTTACCAAGTATGCAGGGACAAAGTGTAGCTCAAGGTGCGTTTGTTGATCTCATGAATGATTGTGATTTTAGGCAGCTTTTTATTGTTCCAACACATGAACATGGTTATGTGTTAGATTTAGGGGCTCATTTTCAAAACAAACAAGCAAAAACAACTTCCCAAAAAAATTCATAAGTGGCAGGAGGACATTTTTCTCTCAAAAACATCAAAGTTATAATTTTTGACACCCTGATTTTAGATGTTTTCTCCACAGTTCATCCAAATTTCAAGGGGATGTGTTGGAGGCATGTTTTGGGTGGACATGGGTGGGACATGCCAAAAGATATATGTTTTTCTGCAATAATGGAACAAAATGAAAAAGTCTAGGGCCAAGATTAAGACATTTTGGCTAGACCTGATTCAATCACGACTAAGTGACCAAAAGGTGCCCTAAATGACCAAATGACTACTGGTGGGATTAATGGTACGTAAGAGAGGGAATCCAAAAAGCACACAAGCAGAAACAAGAAACTAAAAATCACAAGAAGTCTTCAAGAGTAGGGGCATCACAAGAATGCTTTATTGATTAGGCCTGACACCGTGTTGGCCACTGGAGGGATTAAGGCATAACCCCCCCCCCCCCTTACTCCCCCAGTGATTACTGACCCCCTCCCAGCCCCCTAAGATGTGATAGTGACAGTACATACCAGGCTTTATGACAGCTTCAGATATGATGACCATTCCTATTAGCGCAGCAAATAGGTCTCAGGAGTAGCCTAGTGGTCACTACAGTGGACTGTAGTGAAGGGGTTCTCAGGCCCACATCCCACTGTAACTAGTACACTTGTGGTAGAATGTGTGACCTCACCAAAACACACTATATATCTACTGTACCTACATATAGATGACATCTGCAGGCATTAGGGCTGTTGTAATGGTGCACAGTTGGGTACAGTAGGTTTTTGGTGGGCTTTGGAGAGCTCCCCTTACAATACAATGGGATAACAGTGAGATGTGTACCTGGGACCTTTTATGTGAAGTCCACTGCAGTGCTCCCTAGGGTGCCCCACTGCTCTTCTGGGATGTCTGTGTGGCTAGTCTACTAAGAATGCTGGCCTTCTCATTCAGACCAATGACTTTTCTTTTTGTGCATTTTTCCCTTGGACTTTTTTTTCTTCAAAAAACGGTTCTAAATGTTAAGACGCACCAAGCACAAAAGGTCTAGCAAATGGCCATTTTCAAAACATAGCTGATTAGGTGTGGATATTCAGTGCTTAATCGGCTATGTTCAGCTGTTAAAATAGGCTGTATAAATAGCAAGCCTATCTTAAACCGGTTATTGCTGAATACTGGATTAATCAGTTAACATTTTAGTGGTTAAAAAAAAGCCTTATCTTTAATGCTGGTCGCCGTAAATGACCTGGCATTGAATATCTGGGTTTAACACTGGTGGTAGACAGCAAAGGTACTGCCTGCCTCTAGCTGAATATCAGGCTCAAAGTTACTATCCTGCTTATAATCGAAAGAGAAAAACGCTTATATTGCGACCCAAATCGGGGGATGGGCGTCTTTCTCCCATGGGCACCCAAATCGGTATAATCGAAAGCCGATTTTGGGCATTTCCAACTGCAATCCGTCACGGAAACAGGTAAAGTTGACGGGTGCGTGTCGGAGGCGTGGTGAAGGCGGAACTGGGGCGTGGTTATCGGCCGAGGAGAGATGGGCGTCTTTAGCTGATAATCGAAAAAAAGGCGTTTTTACCACGATTTTGGGTCACTTTTTGTGGACCCTTTTTTTTCATGAACAAGTCCCAAAAAAGTGCTCCATCTGACCATATGACCACTGGAGGGAATCAGGGATGACCTCCCTGGACTCCCCCAGTGGTCACTAACCCCCTCCCACCAAAAAAAACCCCACTTTAAAAACTTTTTTTCCAGCCTGTATGCCAGCCACAAATGCCGTACCCACCTCCATGACAGCAGAATGTGTTCTATCCTGTGACAGCCTTTCCCTGGTTCTGATGTGGCTCTCGGGTGAGTGTGACACCTTTTCTGTTATGCGCACTGCAGAGTCACATCAGCAATGCATTGTGGTGGGTGTAGGGTATTGGGCTCCGTGATTCCACTAGCTTGTGGCAAATGCTCACGATGTTGGTAGTTGGTAGGCTCTACTCCCATGGTGCTTTCCCCCCTGCTTACTGGGTCAGAGTGTGCCCTGTTTTGTTTCCGGTAGTCCATGAGGTAGTGGCCATTTTTGTAAGCCAGTTTTAGATCCCTTTCACGTGTTAGCCACGTTACAGAACTTAGTTCTTATCTTGAATGTGGCTGAAAAAGGGCATTGTACAGCATTCTGCCAGCTCTGACCTACTGCTCATCCAGTACGAGGGAGACTCCTTGTCAGTGGGGCACAACCTCTGATCTGCAGTTAACTGTGAGTAAGCGTGCTTATTCCAATAAAGGACGTTTTTGGAGAGATTAGTCTTCAGGTGTCAACTGGTGTGCCAATGTTATATAGCAGCAACAAGTCCTAGAGGCCTGCGTGCATGCAGGTCCCTGGAGCACTTTTAGTGGGTACTGCAGTGCACTTCAGGCAGGTGGACCCAGGCCCATCCCCCCCCCCACCTGTAACACTTCTACTGGTAAATGGGAGGTCTCCAAAACCCACTGTACCCACATGTAGGTGCCCCCTTCACCCCTAAGAGCTATGGTAGTGTTGTACATTTGTGGGTAGTGGGTTTTGGGGGAGGGGGGTTGGGTGCTCAGCATGTGGGAGCGTTGTCTAGAGTCCACCGCACTGACCTCTAGGGTGCCCAGTTGGTGTCCTGGCATGTCAGGGGGGCGAGTGTACTACGAATCGTGGCCCCTCCCACGACCAAATGGCTCGGATTAGGACGTTTTTGAGCTGGGCGTTTTTAGTTTCCATTATCTCTAAAAAAAAAAACAAACGCCCAGCTGAAAAACGTCCATTTTTTCGAAAATACGGTCTGTCCCACCTCTTCACATACCCATTTTCGGACATAGACGCCCATGGAGATAGGCGTTCGCGTTCGATTATGCCCCTCCACGTCATGTAATAGTGGGAGTGATCTATCATAAATCACAGGCAGCACTCTTTAGCACATGTTGTTTCTGATAGATCCACATAGTCAATGACTTGTCAACATTCAAAATCAAATCATGTGGGGCACTCATCTAATCTGTCAAAATTTTAACCCCTTTTCTAAGCCGCATGGCAATACCAACACAGCCAACACAAAGTGAATGGGCTATGTTGGCATTAGCGCACAGTCACTAGTGCAGCTTAGTAAACGGGGGTGGGGTGGGGGATTAAGTTTGCTATTAAATTCAGAGATGACATTCTTCTAATTATCCTTCAGTTGTATTATATGATCAGCGAAGAAATGGAAATGCATTCCCCAATCATCCAAAATCTGTGCTAGTGGGGTCAGATGTAAGTTGAAGAGCATAGGTGAGAAGAGAGAACCATGTGGAACCCTTCTCGCCATCTCCCTTTTGCATATGCTGAGAAAAGTAGGAAGTATTTCAACATACCAGCATGTGACACTGTGTCAAAAGCAGCAGTTAAATCCAGTTGAATCCACAGCACATCATAGCCCTGATTTGCTATCACTAGTACTTCATCCAGAATCTCAAAAAAGGGGCAGTGACTCAGTGCTATGATGACACCAGTATCCAGATCGATGACCAGGTAAAATGGTAAAATCAGATTTTTCTCCAAAAAATTATTCAACTAAGCTATTACTAATCTCTAGAACATTTGCTAACAAAGATAAATTGGGAAACCTGAGTAACCATCCCTTTGATTCTTACCCTTTTTCAAGATAGGTGTCACAGTTGCTTGTTTAAGATGATCCAGGGCTGGAACTTAACTTTGCAAGGTAGCAACCCTGGTTGAAAATCAGACAGCGACCCCCTGATATTCAGCATTATTTAACTGGCCAGGAACGGCTCCTGGCCAGTTAAATAGCACTTAACTGGCTATCCATGAATATTCAGCAAGAGATAGCCAGTTATCCCCCACTGGATATTTTTGGTCAGCGCTCAGTGGCTAACCGATTATACTGAGCAATATAACTGACTATCCACTTATATTCAGTACATTGACCAGCTAGGTTTGGTGGCCAAATCGGGCTGCTAAAATAGCAGGCGTATCTTTGGCTGCTATAAACGTAACTGGCCAGGGCTGAATAATGGCTTGGCCAGTTAAGTTTAAACCGGCCAACAATGAACTGGCTATATTCAATGCTGGTTACTGGAAATAGCCTGGCATTGAATATCCGGTCTCACTCCAATTGCAGGAGTTAACCAGGCTGCCTCCCATGGTCTGAATATTGGCCCCCCAAGAGTTTAGTATGTACTGTAAATATCAGCATTCAGACTGTGTTGCTGCTCAAATCTATTGCTCTTTCACATAGCATTTTATTTGATTACATACTTTTCATCCCATGTTCATAGAGTTGTACAGTATAGTGAAAACATACCCACAAAATTACATAGTATACATATTTAATAATGGCATAAAACCATACTTGCAACAAAACATTAGGTTTTTAAGGTCATTATTTTTGATATACTGTTACATATACTTCTAAGGTAATATAAAATACATTACAGTGACACCCATCTAATAATCCTTGTTCAAGGATAATTACTCAGATGCTACACACAAACATGGCTATCCCTCTGGGAGTTTAAAAGGAAAGGAAAGGGAATGGGACTTGATATATCGCTTTTCTGTGGTTTTCGCAAATATATTCAAACCAGTTTACATATTATTTACAGGCACTTATTTATAAAAGGACAAGAGATAAGCCCAATTGCTAAAACTGAAGAAACCAGAAATTGTCATATGGCAACAGTGAGTGGTGTGACTTTCAAAACGTAAGGCAATGGAATGGAGAAGTAGCCCTAATGGCCAGTGCAGTGGGCTGAGATCCAGGGAAACTAGGTTTAATTCCCACTGCAACTCCTTGTGACCCTGGGCAAGTCACTTAACCCTCCATTGCCTCAGGTATAAAATAAAATCTTTAGATTATAAGCCCACTAGGGGTAGAAAAAGTACCTGTGTGTAAAATATGTAAACTCCTTTGATTGTACAACAGAAATGCAGTATATCAAATACCTTCCCCATTAATATAAAATAAAAGTCATAGTGGTAACAGGAATCTATGTAGCTGGTTTGTTTGATAGTCTGTTATGGTAAACACAATAGGCTGCACTATATAGAAAAAGTATAGAATCAAACTAAAGCAAAATTTAAATGACCTCATAGCTGGAGTGAGCTTTGACATCAGTTTTAGAGGTTGGGAAGTTGGACCAATGCCAGGCAGACTTTTATGGTCTGGATCCCGTAAATGGGAAAACCAAATCAGAATCAAGGCTGGAATGGGCTTCAACACCAAATCCAGTAGTGAAGTAGGGCCAGTGCCCCAAAATTAGCAGGGCGAGATAGTGATTAAGTTGTTATGGGAAAACTGCCTGATGGGTTTTTCCCGCTCACCAGCGAGAGATGCTCTCTTTTTGAAAGTATAAGCGGGGGGATGAATTTAGTGAGTATGCCACTATGAAGAGAGATACACACAGATAAGTAAATTAATGCTTTTTATTATTATGACAATAAATCCTCTTTGTAATTATATCATAGGGAAATCATTAGATTACAATACACTATAAACCATACTCATAAAATGATGTGCCACGCTGTCACAGCCAGCGAACGTACTGTTGTCTCTGAAAGAAAAAATAAACCTTTTCCTTTCCTCTGTTTCAGTTACCCCTCCAAGTACACACCCTCCCTGTTCTCTTAAAAACCAAATTTCAGCCTGTTTGCGGTTTCCCTAATCAGCCTCTGAAACTTTGCCTAAACACATAAATTGCATGAATTTTTGAAGTCCAGCTTGGCTGATGGGCAAATTTAATGAAATTTCATGTTAATGAAATTTCATGCAGGGTTTTTCTAGCCATGGACAGACAGATAAACATTGCCACAGCAACAGAGAAATAGTCAACAACTCCATTTAGGGACACTGTGCCCTGGGTCAAGATTGGGCGGGGCCCTTGTACCCTGGATATGTGACAGTTCTTGCCTGGTGCTATCATGATTAGCCCAATCATGTTATTTTCTTCCTTTCTCTGAGCATTTCTGTCCAGTTTTGCCATGTTCTCAGTAATTCTCAGAAAACAAGAGATGAAAATACCATCATTTATGCACATAATTGCCTTCTAACTGTATACCCCCTTGTGGCAGAGCAAGGTATTACAATGATGGTACCAAATATGTCATAGTGTTTCCCCGAAATGACTCAACACCAACCAGGGAGTTTAACAATAAAAAGAAAATATTTTTTTATTATTTGAATTATATTTAAATGTTAATGAAATTTTACCAACTTGCAAATTTAACATATGTATTTCAATTACAGATTTAAACATTGGGAGCATTTTCAGATAACTATAAATATTAGGTACATAAATCATGTAAGCACGTTCAATTTTACAAAACACTAGATTCTATAACATTTCTTTTCTCCTGTCTTAGACCCTCAAGGATCTCAACATGTAACTCCACTCTTTTTTTCCTTAGTTATCTCTCACTTATTGTTCAGGTTTCCTTTACTATTTTCTCTTTTGTGCACTTTTTAAAATAGTCTCAGTCACTTAGCTGCTCTCTCTGTTTTCTCTCTCTCTCTCTTGAACAGTGGGCACCTTTTCTTTCAGGTGATGATCTCCAGCATCAACTTTCTTCCAGTCTTTTCCTAGTAACATGTTCTCATCAATACAGCTCCATCCCAACTGCCAGCCTGAGCTGTTTGTCACTCTCCTGAGAGTTCCATCAGCATGCGGAACACTCAGCACATGTACACAGACTACTCAGTTTCACTGCACTGATCACTGTCTCTACACCAGATCTAGAAGGAGCCAGGTAATCTTTTCAAATTTAACCCATAGGGTTACATAACTTTAAGGAGCTCCTTATAGAATTAGCTCGCAGGTGTTCTCGTAGTTGAGTTTGTCTAACAGATAAATAGGGGACCTAGGAGGCCATTCTGGGCAACATCTGCGCTAGCATGACTTGCTATCTAGAGTTTTAAAATGCTATCCCTCCTGTTTACTAAGCCATGCTAGCAGCTGCTATGCGGTAATGCCAATACAGCCCATTCATTTTGAATGTCGGCATTGCCATGCGGTTGCCTCTAGCGCAGTTTAGTAAACAGGGGGGTATGTGATTAGGCATGGAAAAGGAGGAAATTCAAGGGAAATAAGTCATGATTTGTATAATCCTTTACCCTAAATTTTGTAGTGCAAAGGAAGAAGAGAATAAAAGACCCCTGGATGTACCTTGCATGTAGTCACATTGAGGGTCAAATCAAGAAAGGTCATCTATCATTAGGCATCAAAATTTCATGTACTGTGAATTCTATTACAATAATTAAGTGCATAAATGCCACTGTAGAATACTAGTGTAAGTATTTACATGCCAAGAGTTAGACATGATGTAAATGCACATGCCTAAATCTGGCACTTTGCATGTGTAATCTATTTATTTGAATTTTGCTCACACCTTTTCAGTAGTAGCTCAGGTAAGTTATATTCAGGTACACTGGTTATTTCTCTGTCCCTGGAGAGCTCACAATCTAATTTTGTACCTGAGACAATAGAGGCTTAAGTGACTTGCCCAAGATCACAAGGACCACCAGTGGAATTTGAACTGGCCACCTCTGGATGTCAAGACTGGTGCTCTAAGCACTAGGCTACTTCTTCATTCCTCAGCTTGTTAGAATTACCTTTATGTAGTGCTCATCCGACATAGAGAGATTACCTTCTCCTCCATTTTCCGTGTTGCAAAAATCTTTCTTACAGATCAATTCATGATGCAACTTCACATACCAAGCTACTAGGAAATGGAATAAAGTCACTCAGATATGTTACTACTTGAAATTTTGTAAATTGTTATCAATAGAAATAAAACAAAATAAAACATGGAAAAGAAAATAAGATGATACCTTTTTTATTGGACATAACTTAATATATGTCTTGATTAGCTTTCGAAGGTTGCCCTTCTTCGTCAGATCGGAAATAAGCAAATGTTGGTAGATGACAGTATATATAAGTGATATCAAAAGGAATGCCCACTATTGATATTTAAATATACAGCATTCTAACGATTCAATAATCAGTCTCTAACACACAGTGCTGTATATTAATTCTCTTAAATATTCATTTTTATTATAACAGACCTCAGAGGTGTTGTTGATGTTACGCTTTCACTTTGATGTTATCAAACATCTAGTGATTAAACTTGTTTGCCTCTCGTCATTGGTCAATATATTTGTATCTTTTTTATTTTTTTATATCTTTAAACTTTTTATATCCAATCTTCATAAAAAATATAATAAATAGGAACGGTCCTTATACTTAGCTTTGTGTCAACTAAAGCTTCAAGTCTTTAAGACTTCTATCACTCATTATCTAGGACTCCACTTGATCAAGGGGAAACTACTCAGATATGAGATAGTAAGGGGCATACAGCCTTGATAAAGCCTAGTCGGCGAAACACGTGTCGGTGTGGCGCCCTAGATGATGAGTGATAGAAGTCTTAAAGACTTGAAGCTTTAGTTGACACAAAGCTAAGTATAAGGACCTTTCCTATTTATTATATTTTTTATGAAGATTGGATATAAAAAGTTTAAAGATATAAAAAAAGAAAAAAAAGATACAAATATATTGACCAATGATGAGAAGCAAACAAGTTTAATAACATCAAAATGAAAGCGTAACATCAACAACACCTCTGAGGTCTGTTATAATAAAAATGAATATTTAAGAGTATATATAAGTGAAACATCAAAGCATTCCAGTGACAGTCTAACAGGATGGGGGTGGATAGGTGAGAGACAGGAAGAGTCCGGTGGATGAGGGACAGGAAGATTTGCATGGAGACAGGAGGGTGACAAAGCAGCACAATTTTATGGTTTATAATGGGCTAGAAAATCCAGATCTTTGCTAAGTCCTGTCTGGTGGGTGTCAAAATATTTAATCATTCTGACTTCAAAGGTCTTACGTTCCTGTATTCTTTTAAAGTTCCCTTTTAGGATTCTTACCATGAAATCACTGGTACAGTGTTCTGGTTTTGTAAATGCTGCTCCACAGGCTTGACATCTTCATTGTTACTAGCATTTTTCATATGGTGTCTATGTAAATTAAATCTCTTCTTTAGCATCTGACTTGTTTCTCCAATGTAGCATTTTTTACACTAAATGGTATATACCACTTTGGAAGATAAGCACGTGAAAGAATCCTTAATGTTGAATATTTTTCCTTTGTGAATGACCGTAGGGTCCTGTGAAATGTTTTGGCATAGTTTGCAGCTGGATATATTGCAAGGATGTTGAAAGCATTCTTATTTAGTGAATTCCTCACCACTGTTGGTGATTGTTATTCTTTTAGTTAATAAATTTCAAGATGAGTCATCTTACTGCTTGGATGTTTTTTTTTTTACCTATTATTGTTTTGTAACTGATACTGCCTGATATTCAGTGCTATTTAACCGGCCAGGAATGGGTCACGGCCAGTTAAATAGCACTTAACCGGTTATCCGTGAATATTATCTCCTGCTGAATATTCATGCTCAGCAGTTATGCCCAAATTCTAAATATGGTGCCTGAAAAATCAGCGCTGAAAAACCATGCACTTAGCACTATTCCATAAACTATGCCTAAACTTAAGCGTACTATATAGAATATGCGCATCTGCCCTTCTTGTGCCTAAAATTTAGGTGCACCCATTTAGGCCACCTAAAACCAGGCATAAGTATCTGCGTCTAACTTAGGTGCAGATAAGATGTATTCCACAACAGTAAACATAGTTTTTCAGAATGCCCACAATCCTCCCATTCCATACCCATGGCCACATCCCCTTTTCAGCTGTGAGCATTAGAATTTACGCACACCGCATAATAGATGTGCATAAATTCTAATTAAAGCCAATTAGTGCTGCTAATTGGTTAAATACCAATTATGAGCACTGACTGGCTTGTTAATTAAGTTATGTATTATTTGGCTGCAAGGTCAAATTAGTGCACACAACTTAAGGCACTATATATATTGTGAAGATGAGGCTTCTGCTCCCACTCTTCAGCAGGCCTCACTGGCCTGTGGCCTCTGAACAGGACTCCAAATAGTCTCTTCCCAACATCCTGAGCAATCCAACCTCAAGCTCCTGGGCCCGTTTCTCACTCAGGGTGAGCTGGTTCTCAGTATGCAAATTGTATGCAGATTAGCATGTTATCCTTTCACACTCAGGGTGACCTGGTTCTCCAGAGGCAAAATTAAACTGGTCTTACCAACAGTATATTCAGGCAATTCTTAATTCCAGTCCCTGGGCCCAGTCCTTCTAGCTTAAATACTTTATACATTTACATATCGTCACACTGAGCCTCCCCACACAGATTCCTGGGCTCAGCATTAACCTCAATACTTTGGGGACTTCTAACCCCAGGCTTTGCAGCCTGCTTCTCAGTACTGGGACACACAGCCCTACTTCTTCTTTGGACACCCAGTCCTTCCTTCCTGGGACACCCAGTCCTTTCTTTGAACACACAGTTCCTCTAAGTACTGAGGCTACACAGTCCAATACCAATGCTTTAGGGACTTCTTACCCCAGCCTGGTTTTCTGCCTTGAGCACACAGTCCACCACAAGTCCATAGGGTTTAGCCAGTTCTTTCCAGGGGGATTCTCCTTCTTCAGCTACCAGCTCTCTTCTTTTTCTTTCACATCTCAGGTGGGGTATAAAGTGGTTAATAGCTAAACAGGACCCAGCCCATAACCGCCTGCACCTGTGGACCTCCCAGGGCTCTCCTCGGTCCTAGCGACCTCCATCTATTCTCCTAGCTCCCTCTAGTGGCCTACTCCGGACATCCTGGACATTTTTAGGGGAACAGCGCCGTCTAGTGGCCTGCCCTGGCTAGGACAGCCTCTTATTTATCACAATATATAGAATTTAGGGGTTAGTAGATAACAGCTAACCCAACTGACTCCCATGGTCTGAATATCAGGCTCATAGTATTCTATAAAGTGCATGCTAGAATAGTCAGAATGGCCATGATCTGCCCCTCCGACATGAAAACCCTCTTTGCAGTTGCGCATTAGACAATTTACATGCGCACTTTATAGAATAAAGTCATAACTCACATGCATAACTGTAAATTAGTGCCAATTAAACAACTATTAAGGGTCAATCAAGAAATTAAGCCCCCCTGTTTATTCAGTCACGTGGCAGTGCTGACATAGCCCAAACTGAATGGACTGTCGGCATTACCGCATGGCAGCTGCTAGCACGGCTTAGTAAACATGGGTGTAAGTTATATGTGTAAACAGGGGTGTAAATTACAGATTTGTGTTACTTAGGAGGAGTGGCCTAGTGGTTAGGGTGGTAGACTTTGGTCCTGAGGAACTGAGTTCGAGTCCCACTTCAGGCACAGGCAGCTCCTTGTGACTCTGGGCAAGTCACTTAACCCTCCATTGCCCCATGTAAGCCGCATTGAGCCTGCTATGAGTGGGAAAGCGCAGGGTACAAATGTAACAAAAATAAAAAAAATAAATAGCTGTGTGCATCATGTATAGAATTAGAGGGATTCTGTGGTTGGCATCTGATCTGTGTCCTTAGCTGATGGAGAACTGGCAGACTGGATGAGCTGGATTCTCTTTCTCTGATATCATTTACAACAGGTTCAATATTCAATAGAAGTTATATGTTCACCAGCAGCCAGTGAATGCATAACTTCACCATTCATGGATTTTTGGACAATATAGAGGTAATTTTATAAAGCAAATTTTGAGCATATGTGGCCATAAAGTGTATGAAAAGCTTCTTATAAAATACTGATTGACATAAAAGTTCACGCCTTGAGATGATGGCATATACTTTTGTTGGCAGGCATGTTCAGGGGTGGACTTTGGGTAGAGTGTGCATGTATGCACATAGATTATAAATATGCTAATCTGTTCATATATGTACATAATCTAGGTGCAGCTCAAGAGCAGGTTTACTTGTCTATGCCTGAATGGTAGGCATACTTTTTTTTTATAAGGACACATAGGTAGGTGTGGGTGTTTTAAAATAGTGTCTAAATAGACACAGATTTGCCTTTTTAAACCAGTCACCAGATAGTGATAGTGATATGGTGCAATGATTAAATGATCACTGGATGATCAGCCTCTGCAGGTGGTGGAAAATGTGAGGTTTAAGTGACTGCTGCAGATGTTAGTGCCAAATAACAAAGTGCTTTCCAGAACAACTTTTAGTGGGCATGTCATGCTTGGATGCAGACACAGCTAGCCAAGGCAGAGTGAAGTAGCATCCATTTTATGTGTGACATCTGGATCAGACAGAATGTAATGAATGCCTCTCTCTCCCTGACAGTACACTGATGGCAACTGAATGAGAGAAATGCAGGCAGAAGTTCTAGCAGGGGCACACCAGCTAAGTATAGCTGGATGCTCTATGTACCTAGATAATGAACAACAAGAAAAAAAAACATACAAGGGCCTTCAAGAGTGGGACAATCAAAATTCATTTAATGAATCAACCCGACAAGGGCTGTGTTTCAGCATGTATTTGCCTGCGTCAGGGGTCAATCATGGCATTTGAAAACAAAGCCAGAAAAAATCCTTATTCCTTAATAATATACCAACAAAAGCAAAGGCATGGCAGTGAAGAGTGCCTAAGCACATTGATGATGAACGCTGTTGAGACGCAGGAATTCAATCTAACCAAAAAGCAAACAGCACTTCCTGATTAAACTGCGTCTTGAAACGCTGTAGTATGTAGCAGTAACTGCCAGCACCCATTTTATATCTGACATCTGGACCAGACAGAACGTAATGAATGCATCTCTCTCTCTGACAGAACAATGATGGCAACTGGATGAGGGAAAGGCAGACAGAAGCTCTAGCAGGGGCACACCATCTAAGTATAGATGTATGTTCTGTGCACCTAGATAATGAACCAGAGCCATACTTCAGCCCATATCTAAGAGGAATGATAGAGGACTTGCTAGTCTGGAGAGGCATGAACACAAAACCACCTGGAGATGCAGTGATCTGCAGCCAATTGGAACAATAAACAGAAACAAGAAGACCAACTTGTAAAAAAATCTTTTAATTATACAGCTGCCCGACGTGGCCACATTTTGCAAAAAGGCTGCATCAGGGGCTTTATGACACACTGTTGGACCAAACAAACGTTAAAATTCTTTCAACTTACAAATTAAATCCAGAATGTCCTAGATTTCAAATGGAACTTTCTCTCTCTTCGCTGATTCGGAATTAATATCCATTGGATTTCTATGGCATGTGAACAATATCTACATCCCTTACATTTTGTATGACCTGCTTCTTTATCTCTATGTGGATACCTATTAACTGATAATTTTTTCCCTGCCTGTATGCAAACTGGGGTAATGTTTGAAAACCTTGATGTATATTTAGTAAAGGCCAGTGTTTACATATAATTTGCCTTACCATATTCAAAGATGAAACATGAGGTGAAACACGTCGCTTTAGGTTCCTGAATTTTCTCTTTAGTGTGAAATAACCATGGTCAATAAACATCTTACACCCTTTTAAACATTCTGCGTATTACTTTATATGGGTACCCCCTCTGTTTAAACCTGGATCTCATATCCTGTGCTTGATTAACAAAATCATCCTTTTCTGTACTTTCTTCAAATACGTAAAAACTGACCCATAGATATCCCACTTTTTAACGAGGTGGGGTGATGGCTGTTATAATGGAGAAGAGTATTTATATCTATAGGTTTACAAAAAGCTTTTGTTATAAATAACCTGCATTGTATTGTATACTGATGTCCAAATATGCTATCTCATGGCCTCCTATATGTGAAGTAAATGTGATGTTATCATCACACTGATTCAGATATTGCAAAAACTCATTCAATAACTCATCTTCTCACCCCCCCCCCCCCCACCAAATGAGTAATACATCATCTTATAGCATTTCCACTGAACTATAGATGATGCAAACTTACTTTGATACACATATTTTTAGTCATGTGCAGCCATATACAAGCAGGTTACCATGGGGGCTACTGTCGTCCCCATGGCAGCACCCTTTACCTGCAAGAAATATTTTTGCTCAAAACTGAAATAATTCTTGGTGATTACTAATTCTCCTAATGAAGTTCTTTGTTAAGTGCCATTGTTCCCAGTACTTGACAGAGTTTTGCTCCAGGTTTGTGGCTGAGAAAATGTTTCAGAATCACAAGGTATGTGAATGATAAATAAATTGGGTAAGGTTTACAGAGGATAATGAATGAGGGGGTTCACTTACAATATTGAGCTGCATTTTATAGTTAAACCTTGCACTTTATAGTTAAACCTCTACACACGTATACAGTGAAACACAGAACTAGAAGTGGGGTGAATCACTATCTGATGATTAAGGAGATGGAAAGTATCAGAAGGAACTGCACTGTTGCAAGCTTGAAGAATTTGAATTTTTGAACTATGGAGAAGATTTTATCAGTGTTTTAAGAAAGCACCTGCTTGATATGTCAGGACTTTAATCATTGGAAGAACAGTAAAGAATGAACATTGAGTCTATAGTACAAGGTGGATGAGGTAAGACTGTTTTGGAACAACGGGTAGAATTAGTAGTGATAAAAGAGATTTGCATAATTAATTGATTTATTAGTGTAAGACACCACGCCTCTCTTTTTGGCCGTTTTCATTAAAATGTTCAAAGTCAGAATTAGATAACATATCAAAAATGCCCCTCCACATAGAGTACCAGTCTTGACATCCAGAGGGGGTTGTTTTCAAATCCCACTGCTGCTCCTTGTGATCTTAGGCAAGTCACTTAATCCTCCATTGCCTCAGGTACAAAAGATTGTAAGCCCTCCAGGGACAGAGAGATACCCAGTGTACCTGAATGTAACTCACCTTGAAAAAGGAGTTAGCAAAATCCAAATAAATAAATAAATAAATAATACATAAATATATGAGGTTAAATATAAGAAACAAGAAGAAAGGAATCTCATCAAATGTATGTTAGTTACTCACATGGTGAGCAAGTGCAAAGTGATGCATGTGGGAAAGAGGAATCTGAATTATAGCTATGTAATGCAAGGTTCCACATTAGGAGTCACCGACCAGGAAAGGGATCTAGGCGTCATCATTGATGATACGTTGAAACCCTCTTCTCAGTGTGAAGCGGACGCTAAGAAAGCAAATAGAATATTAGGTATTATTAGGAAAGTAATGGAAAACAAAAATGAGGACGTTATAATGCCTTTGTATCACTCCATGGTGTGACCGCACCTCGAATATTGTGTTCAGTTCTGGTCACCGCATCTCAAAAAAGATATAGTGGAATTAGAAAAGGTACAGAGCGGGACAATGAAAATGATAAAGGGGATGGGATGACTTCCCTCTGAGGAAAGGCTAAAGTGGCTAGGGCTCTTCAGCTTGGAGAAAAGATGGCTGAGGGGAGATATGATAAAGGTCTATAAAATAATAAGTGGAGTGGAACGGATAGACGTGAATCGCTTGTTTACTCTTTCCAAAAATACTAGGACTAGGGGGCACGTAATGAAGCTACAAAGTAGTAAATTTAAAACGAATCGTATGTGCTGGTATAAACGTTGGTAGAAAAATAGAATTGAAAGAAGCACCCCATAATGATTTTTCTAGTGACAGCCAGACTGGCAAATAATTTAGAGGTTCTAAACATATAGATAGGTAAGAGAGTAAGAGGAGTTAGAAAATCAGGTGACTAATTTAAAGAAAGGTGCACATGAGGTCAGAGAGATGGTTAAATATTATCTCAGCTAGGGCAGGATAGGGTAGGGTAGGTAGTAGGTATATGATTTTAGAAAACTATAGGGCCAATGCCTGCTTAGGTATATGGGGAATTCTATAACTGAGGATTTATCACCACTTTTTTCTTCTGGTTATGCCCTTCTCAGTGCAGCAAAGCATCTTTCTGGCCTTGGCCACCACCTTGTCAATTGTTTTGCTACTCTTAAGTTCCTCAGACAGTGTCACCCTAAGGCCTCTTTCCTGATCCATACATATCAGCCTCTCACCTGCTATCACATACAGTTTTGGATTTTTGCACCCCAAATGCATTACCCTACATTTCTTCTCATTAAAACTTAACTGCCAAACATTAGCCCAGGCTTCTATTTTTTGTAGATCTCATCTCATACATTCTACTCCCTCTGGTGTGTCCACTCTTTTCTTCTTGGTTAGTTAAATTCTTATAATTAGATCTTGCGCTGGTGGTTAAAGATGCATTTCTTGCATCATTAGCAGAACATATTCTTGACATTTTGAAGGAAATAATAGGCTTTTAGGGGAACTATCCATAGTTGTTAAAGTTTTATTATTCTACAGCCTAATGTCTCTTTTTCAGGGAAACCTTTTGAGAGTGCGGTTGCATTTTTGAAGGACCATGGGATTTTTGAATAAAGTCAGTTTGGACTCCAGTTTGATGGCTCTCTGTGGCATTCAGCATAGGCATAGGCATCATGAGTTACACTGCTCGGTGATTTTATGAAATTTAACTGATGCTTTTGAAAGTTAACCACAGAGTCTTTCTTGATCAGTTGGCCAGAAATGGGACTGGGAGGTATTTGTCTCCGGTAGGCAAAGGAAACATTTTGGTTTTGGTTCACTTTTTTTTATATCATTATAAGTTTTATTAATTTTGTTTCATCTTAAGAACTGTTTCATTTTGGGTATTCCTTTCCTTATTAGTACACATTATTCACTGAACATAGAGCCTTTTAACATATTTAGAAGTTTGCATTAAAAACATGTATTAATATAGCACATACAGTAGGAACAGTCATTTTAGAAAAAATGTGTTCAAAAGAGTAGAATCATGTGGCCTTTGTGGGGGTAATTCTGTAAAGATGGCACTAATTTTAGGCACCAGGAATGCATTTAAATGATGTCACCACTAGGGGTCACCCTAGTGTGAGTGTGTCCTGGCCCTGAGGTTTCTACAGGCACTAATGATTGCTGGAATGGAGTCACTCTCTGCTATGTTGAAGCTGCCCTGCCAGCTACTCTAACTTCCCAGGGATCAGCCTACCCTGTCCTAAGTCAGCTTCTCAACAAATAAACAAGTATTCCACAAGCATTAATTGAATAAGGTATAATTTATTAAAGTTCTAGTATAAACATCCCTTTACCACAAAAGCATTCTTTTCCTCTCAGAAATCAATAACCTGTCCATAAAACATAAAGCTGATGGAATTCTAATATTTGTTACCCATCTTGAAGAAAACACATTATACATTATAAACTTTGCCTGTCAAATAAATCAATTATCATTCTTTATTATTCCTGTTATCAGGGTTACTGTTTATTAGCACACTGGACCCCAAATTCTACTTAATCAGAAATCACCAACTTCCTGTTCCTCACGGAATTTACCAGTGGAGTTCTACTTAGCCTGCTTTAGTTATGTTATACCAAAATCCTCTTTCTATCAGTGCAATTTCCAAACCCCCTTTACTTCCTAGCACTTCTAGTGTTGTTCCATTTTGTTTCATAGCACAGGTTAGGAGGAATGCTACTCCCTTTCCCCTTCTCCTAACAGGTTATGCCAAACTCCCCTTACCAGGGCAGTTTTAAACTCCTTTTACTTCCCAGCACTTTTAGTGCTGTCTCCTTTTGCTTCACAGCACAGTCCAGGAGGAATGCAACTACTTTCTCACGTCTCCTAAAAAGTTGTACCAAAACCTTCTTCCAGCCTGAGGCTTCACTCTGCCTAGGCTACAAAGTACCATCTAATCTTCAAGCCTGTTCAACCAGGCTTCTACCTGCCTCTAACAGGTCTTTCCTTTAGGGCCTAAAACCTAACCAGCCCATGTCCTTCCTATCTCTTCTTACTCTGAAGCTTTTTTTTTTTGTTCAACTATCTTTATTATTTTATGTTGTCATACAAAAGAAAAAAATATTTTAACAAAAAATGACCAACAAACAAAAACTAAAGGGGACATGGTATTAACTAATATTTAGATATTGTGTTGCAAAGATAAGAACATAGCAACAAATCCAGAAAATACGCACACTCCACTATCAAAAAGTGAGACTGTGACATGTGCACTCAGAGGAAATCTATAATATTGTTAATGTGACTTGTATAAGGGGCATTTCTTAGTTAGTAGACATGCATTGATCAAGCTTAGCATAGATATAGAGAGACAAGATTTACACTTATCTGCTAATGAGATTTCAAATTTGTGAACGTGTAATGCAGATTTCCACCGGAAATGAATATTAATATGAGAGTTATCTTTCCAATTACTTAATTTATTTTCAAAGCTAAAGCCAGAAGGAAATGCAATAGTTTTGAGTCACAGTTATCCAACTCTGAGTCCATTGAGAAAAACCTAAAATTATAATTTTAATGGAGAGTGGTTGTTGTATTTGTAGGCTTGATGGGATAATTTTCCAAACTTGTTGCCATAATTTGGGTTTTTATTTTTTTTCCTCTTCAAATAATTGGCTAGCATGCTGCTACATTTATTCTGTTCTGCATATAAAGATCTGTTGCAGAGAAAAATCTCATTCCCTGCTTTAACACTCCAGATCTTATTGTATTTATATTTCAGTTTATAAATAGAGTTGAGGATGCTAGGTGTGGGAGATGAAATATATTGCTGTCCCATAACTTTGATCTCTTGTTCAAGGTTAGATAGAAGCTTATATCATTCTTTATTGTTTGAGCAGCTAATGCGATATAATGGCTTTAAAGGCCTCCCAAATCACAATGGGATGCACATCTGATGTTTGATTCCATAGAAACAAATTTGTAATAAATTCCTGAATTCTTGATTTGTTATTATCAATTGTTAGTAATTGAGATTTAAGTCTCCAGAAGGGTTTTTTGTAGGAATAAATGAACTGAGTTGGATGTTGATGGAGATTGTTGCATGATCAGAGATGATTATAGGCTCCATAGTAACAGTTAGTTTGTTCAAGCAGGTTACTTGAGATCAAAACGTAATCTATTTGTGTGCAGCTTTGGTATGGAATTAAGAAATAAGTATAGTCTCTGGTATCTGGATATAATTGTCTCCAGGGATCTATCAGATTGTAGTGTTCAATCAAAGAGATGAGAGCAGAATGAGCTCTGGGGGGATGGTATGGACTGTAGGTTTAGCTAGAGGCATGTCTAAGTCTCCTGCTAAAACTACAGAAACAGGAGCACAATCTGCAATTTTTTCTGCCACTGTGTGAAAGAATGAAGGTTCATCTTTATTTGGGGCATATATGTTTAGCAGGAGCATCTCACAGTTATTAATAAGCTCATGATGTAGAGTCATCTACCCTCCTCATCTTTGAATTCTTACATGACTTGGATAGTTAAATCATTAGTAAAAAGATGGCAATGCCACCTTTTTTCCCTAGAGCTGGTAAGTAATGATATTCACTAATCCATTTTAAACTGGATATTAGCTGTTCAATATCTGGTAAATTAATTTCTTGAAAAAACATTATCTTGGCATTCAATTTTCTGAGTGCCAATATAATTTTCTTCCTTTTGATGTGATTCCTGAGCCCATGGACATTCCAAGATATAATCTTAGTATCTATGACATGTGAGTTAGCCATATTAAAGTTTAATACTAAACAGAAACCAACATGTGCCTTGTCAGAAGCTACAAAAGAGCAGCATGCATAAAGTGGATAGGATAATAGTGAAAAGAGCAGGTAGATTAGTTTTCTCATAAAGTATATTGCTATGTCCAATATACCAGAAGAAAAAAAAGTAATGACTATTGCCATATAAAATTCTAAGGGTAAACAAGAGCAATATAGCTCAGTCCTAAAATAACTTACAGATTGATGTAAAGAAACAAAAGGGGTAGATCTATAAACAGAGAGATAAACCTCCCAGGCAACATTGAACACTTGAATACCCAACATCTCAAATTATCTACAATTGTCTGTTAACAATATGAACAACTTGGTTTTTAAGAATGAACAGGAAAATGTCTTCATTCTAGTTACTGTTGCTAAACATCGCATATATCAATATGTTAGGCAGTCACAAAGCTAGCTTGTTATATTATTATTATTTGTTGCATTTGTATCCCACATTTTCCCACCAATTTGCAGGCTCATTCTGGCTTACATTATACCGTCATGGCGATCGCCATTTCCGGATAGAAATTACAAGTATTATTGCAGTAAAGGAGGTGACATATAGTGGAGTTACATTGAAGTTCCTGAATGATAGAGTGAGTAATAACAATATGTTAATTAACTATAGCGAGTTCATTTCCAGAGAAATAGAGTAGTAGTGCATGGATTGCGTGCTTTCGCTCGTAGCGATGGTATCAGTTTAGTGTAAGCGTTCAGATTTGTCCAGGTCATGTAAAGTCTAAATGTCTAGTGTTTAGGATGTGTCCTTATGGTATGCCTTCTTGAACAAGTTGGTTTTCAGTAGTTTACGGAAGATTTTCAGGTCGTGCATCCCAGTAGTAGGTATGCAAAATTAAATGAAATCAAATGCAGAGAAAGTTATTGCAGTCAGTCAGCCATACCTTCTGAAGCCCTGGTGTCAAAAAAGGTTTCTAAGACATCCAGAGAGTTAAAAGCACGGGTGAAATTCTTGAGTGTGATGGTCATTCGAGCTGGATACTAGAGACATACAAAACTGAGCCATATAAGAGAATCATAAAAGCATTCCAATAAAGGGGAAAGGGTGGGGGGTTAGAAGAGATGGATGGTTGATTAGAAGGTGACAGGAATTAGGGAGGCTAACAAACTAGGGAACATGATAATAATGGATACTTTCAATTACCTAGGAGCCAACAAGAGGAAGAACAATTCTAGACCTAGTCCTTAGTGGAGTGAATAATCTGGTGCAGGAGGTAATAATGATGGGGCCTCTTGATATAACATGATCAGATTTGATATAAGCTCTGGGGCAAATACACACAGGAAATCCAATATGTTAGCATTTAACTTTCAAAAAGGAGACTATGATAAAATGAGAATGGTGAAAAAAGAACTTAGAGGAGCAGCTGCAAAGGTCAAAAATTTACATCTGGCATGGATGCTGTTCAAAAATACCATCCTGGAAGCCCAGGCCAAATATGTTCCGTGTATTAAAACAGGAGGAAGGAAGACCAAACAACAGCCATCACGGGAAGCTATTGGAGCTAAAAGAAAATCCTTCAGAACATGGAAGAAGGATCTGATTGAAAATAATAGGAAGCTGAATAAAGAATGACAAGTCAAATGCAAAGCGCTAATAAGGAAGGCAGAGAGAGAGACTTTGAAAAGAAGATTGCGTTGGAGGCAGAACGCATAGAAAAAAAGTTTTTTTTAGGTATATTAAAAGCAAGAAACTGGCAAAAGAATCAGTTGGACCGCTAGATGACCGAGGGTAAAAGGGGCACTCAGGGAAGACAAGGCCATAGTGGAGAGATTAAATTAATTCTTTGCTTTGGTCTTCATCGAGGAAGATGTGGGAGAGATACTGGTGACAGAAATGGTATTCAATGCTGACGAGTCGGAGAAACTGAATCAAATGTCTGTAAACCTGGAAGATGTAATGGGGCAATTTAATAGAATTGAAAAATGAACTTGCAGAACTATTGTTAGTAATATGTAATTTATCTTTAAAATCAAGCATGGTACTGGAAGATTGGAGGGTGGCCAATGTAACGCTGATTTTTTAACAGGGTTCCAGAGGTGACCCAAGAAATTACAGACTGGTGAGCCTGATGTTGGTGATGGGCAAAATGGTAGAGACTATTATAAAGAACAAAATTACAGAGCATATTCAAAAGCATGGATTAATGAGACAAATCCAACATGGATTTAGTAAAGGAAAATCTTGCCTCATCAATCTACTACATTTCTTTGAAGGGGTAAACAAACATAAAGGTGAGCCAGTTAATATTTCGTTTCTGGGTTTTGAAAAGGCATTTGACAAAGTACCCCATGAAAGACTCTAGAGAAAATTGGGAAGTCATGGGATAGGAGGTAGTGTTCTATTGTGGGTTGAAAACTGGTTAAAGGATAGAAAACAGAGAATAGGGTTAAATGGTCAGTATTCTCAATGGAGAAGGGTAGATAGTGAGGTTACAAAGTGGTCTGTGTTGGGAACACTGCTTTTTAACATATTTATAAATGATCTAATATGGGAATAGCTAGTGAGGAAATTAAAGCTGTTGAAGACAGAAAGTTATTCAAACTTGTTAAATCGCAAGAGGATTGTGAAAAATTGCAAGACGACCTTATGAGATTGGGAGACTGGACATCCAAATGGCATTTGATGTATAATGTGAGCAATTGCAAAGTGATGCATATGGGAAAGAGGAAGTTTAAATATGGTTACGTGATGCAAGGTTCTGCATTAGAAGTCACCGACCAGGAAAAGGATCTAGGAGTCATTGTTGATGAAACTTTGAAACCCTCCACTTAGTGTGCTGCAGTGGCAAAGAAAGCAAATAGAATGTTAGGTATGATTAGAAAAGGAATGGAAAATAAAAACGAGGATGTTTGCCTTTGTATCGCTCCATTGTCCTATGGCAATTCTGGTCACTGCATCTCAAAAAAGGTATAGTGGAATTAGGAAAGGTACAGAGAAGCGTGATGGAAATGATAAAGGGGATGGGACGACTTTACTATGAGGAAAGACTGAAGTGGCTAGGGTTCTTCAGCTTGGAGAAAAGATGGCTGAGGGGACATATGATAGAGGTATATAAGTGGAGTGGAACAGGTAGACAAGAATCGCTTGTTTACACTTTCCAAAAATACTAGGACTACAAAGTAGTAAATTTAAAATGAATCATAGAAAATATTTCTTCACTCAACGTGTAATTAAACTCTGGAATTCATTGCCAGAGAATGTGGTAAAAGCAGTTAGCTTAGCAGGATTTAAAAAAGGTTTGGATCACTTCCTATAAGGAAAACCCATAAGACATTATTAAAATGAACTTGAGAAAATCCACTGCTTATTTCTAGGATAAGCAGCATAAAATGTATTGTACTGTTTTGGGATCTTGCAAGTTACTTGTGACCTGGATTGGCCACTGTTGGAATCAGGGTACTGGGCTTGTGGACCTTTGGTCTGTCCCAGTATGGCAACACTTATGTACTTATGAAATCCAATATGGTGTCCAGTGGTAACTGCAGAATGTAGATCAGCCACGAGGTTAAAAATTAAATTATATCAGTGCCCTCTACATTTTCAGGCAAGCTTAAAATTTGGATATTGTTTCTTCTAATTCTATTTGACAGATCTTCAAGTAGTCATTTCATAATCAAGAGTTTATCAAGTGAGGTTTCTAGATGGTGTTGTAGCTTGTTAGCTATAGCTCCAATTTTTCTTCAATATCTTCCAGCTTAATTTGGAATTCTGACATAGAAGAGGATAGCATGGCCACATATCACACATGGTTTCAAAATGCTTTATTGTAAGCTCACACAGAGCCTTGAGCTCTTCTATAACAGCCTCAGTGTCATAGGAGCCAACTTTTCAAAAGTATTGGAGGTGCTAAGCCCAATGGAAATAATCCCTCCCTGGACACATACAAGGATTTTTTTTCCAATATTGGGGGTGCTCAAGCACCCACAGAGTCGGCTCCAATGCTCAGTGTGATTAGTGTAGTAGCTTGCACAGGCTCCTGCATTATGTTTCCCAGGAGGTTGAGTTTCCATCATTGGATTTCCAGTTACCCCTCCTACAAGACTCCTATCTTGTATGGCTATGTTTTTTTTTCTTAGAACTAGATTGATCAGCTCTTAGGTAAGGATATATATCAGCCTTTGTTTCTGCTTTACTCTTTGATCTTTGGGCTTTACCTAGGGGATACAAAGGGGTTAATTGTCAATCTCTCTTTCTCTTGGGGTCCTGACCCAGCTTGTGAGTCACAATAATCAGATTATCAGCAAATATGCAAGTAAATGACAAAATTCTGGATATACACTATCCTATAACATGACATGTAGTGCGTAGGTTGGTGTTCACATGAGCAGAATATAAGTGAGACACATGTAGATTATAAAATACTATAACCTAGGACTGTTCTTTTAACATTTAGGTGCAAACATTAACATCAGTTCTAAAGCTGGTGTAAATGATCATATATTAATTCTAGATGCATGTTCAACATATTATGCTGGTATTCTATAAAGGAAGTACATCCATACTTTTCTTTATAGAGTAGGCAAGTTGTAGGCACCCCTTTATAGAACTGCCCTGCACATATTTAAATGTAAGCACCTGCATGTTTGAGGGAAGCCAATTAAGGAGGCATGCTTCAAAACTCACTCGTTTGATAAGAACATAAGCATTGCCATACTGGGACAGACCAAATGTCCATTAAGCCCAGTATCCTGTTTCCAACAGTGGCCAATGAAGGTCAGAAGTACTTGGCAAGATCCCAGAATAGCAAAACAAATTTCATGCCGCTTATCGTAGAATATGCAATGGAGTTTCCCAAGTCCATCTTAATAATGGCTTATGGTAGCATTTCTGAAACTGTGCATTGCAGCACCCTGGTGCGCCGCAGTGAACTCTCAGGGGTGCTGCGGCAAATCTTGACCTCCCTCCCGCCGCCCACAATCCAGCATCACTCCCTACTTTCCCCTCCCACAGGTCCGGAATCTACCGCTTCCTGCTTCTTTCCCGCCACCACTGCAGGAAGTTGCATCAGAGAGGGCCAGACATGGCAAGACTGGGAAAGCTCTGGAGTGCCTGCCTGTGTGAATTGCGGACAGCCCAAAAGTTTAAGCTGCAAGCACTGCAGTGGCGGTGGGGGGAAGGAGAAGGAAGTGTCAGTGATCCTGGACCTACAGGAAGGAAGGTAGAGAGTGATGCTAGATTTGGGGAGGGCAGAGGTGTGCTGGATTTATAGGAGGAGAGGGGCTGCAGGGAATGTTGTGCTGGACTTTCTGGGAAAAGGGGGCTGCAGGGAAAGGGAGACCTATGTGACGAGGGTGTCTGTGGAGACCCATGTTGCCGGGGGGTGGTGTGGAGACCCATGTGGCCGGGGGGTACCTTGAAAAATTGCTCAGATACTAAGTGTGCCATGAACTGAAAAAGTTTGGGAACCCCTGGCTTATGGACTTTTTTTTTAGGAAATTATGTAAACCATTTTTAAACCCTTTTAAGTTAATTGCTTTTACCACATTCTCTGGCAACACATCCTAGAGTTCAGTTACTCACTGAGTGAATAAATATTTTCTCTGATTCATTTTAAATTTACTACTTAATAGCTTCTTTTTGTGCCCTCTACTTTTTTGGAAAGAGTAAACAAGCAATGCACATCTACCTGTTCTACTCCACGCAGTATTTTATAAACCTCTATCATATCTCCCCTTATCCATCTCTTCTCCAAGTTGAATAGCCCTAGCTGCTTTAGCCTTTCCCAAAGGGAAGTCGTCCTATCGCCTTTATAATTTTCGTTGCCCTTCTCTGTACCTTTTCCATTTCTGCTATATTTTTTTTGAGATGTTATTCGAGGTATGGTCGCACCATGGACTGATATTACAGTCCCAGTTTTGTTTTCCCTCCTCACTTTTCTCTCAAAGTTGTATGCCTGGAACAACCTTTCTGAGCCCTTACGCCGAGCCCCCTCCCTGCCCATCTTCAAGTCCTTGCTTAAAGCCCACCTCTTCAATGCTGCTTTCGGCACCTAACTCTTACCTTTCAGGAAATCCAGACTGCCCCAATTTGACTGCCCCTATCGTACTGACTGTTCACTTGTCCTTTAGATTGTAAGCTCTTTGAGCAGGGACTGTCCTTTTATGTTAAATTGTACAGTGCTGCGTAACCCTAGTAGTGCTTTAGAAATGTTAAGTAGTAGTAGTAGTAGTAGTATAAATTGGTGTAGTTGTTTACTTTTCCTGTCTAAAAATTTATAGTTCTTTTCTGACTTTTATATTATGTATGTTATTTTGTTTGTAAAGCGCTGTGATCTACCAGTTATTTATGGTGGTATATCAAGCCTCAATAAACTGTAAACTATAACAACTACACAAAATAAATCAAATACTTCTACTTTTTGAATCACATGTATTTTTATAATTTTTAATGTTTTAATTTTTATATATAAATGCACATTCAGAAAGGAAAGGATAAAGCCTCAGAAAGGCTTACAGGATTAGAAACTGCTACACCCTACTTTTCTATCATGGGCATTAAAAAAACCCTTCCTTTAAACTTCCATTTCAGGCTTTAGAAATCTTCATTTATTCAAGATAAATTAAAAAAAATAGCAGTTAGCTTAGAAATTTCTGTACTTTCAGCAGTATAACTCTATCAGTCTCATTCTGATGATGATGAGCATTTCACAGTTAATATTGTGCTGCTGCTGCATCAGGGAAATAACAAGACCTTTGGATAGAGAACAACACAAAATCAGTTGAGCCAACTTCACTTAAAAGCACAAACCAAATTGGAGTTGAAAAACTATGCACTCTACTGCTGCATTAACAGTGATTCATAGAAAAACAAAATGATACTTCAGTTTAAAAATGCTTTCATATTGTTACCAATTAGCATTTTACTCATTGGCTGTGCAGAAATTTAAATGGCGAGGTAGAGAATATATCTCATCATAATAAATAAAATGGATTTTACTTTACAATAAAGATATTGTATTAAAATATTTATAAAAAAATATTGCCAATCTAAAGTGATGTTTAAACTGTTCCTAAGGTGAAAATCCAGTACTGCTCCTGCTGTTGTAGCTTCTTAATCTGATTAAGACTTTGTATGTTAGAGGCAACATGCTCCACCATGAAACATTTAAGATGTTTTTGAAAGGGGTATTTTAGGAGTAATATACTGTATACATTAGAACACTTCTTGTTTGGAGAGGTGATAAGGACTGCTATAATATGCAATAGTCTTTGGACAACTATAGGCTCAGCCATGCATAATGAAAAGTCATCCTTTTCCAAAACATTCTGGCATGCTATTCATTGACCATTCTGACCACCTTGGAAAGAAGCATCATCCTTATTGGCATGCATGCACCTACTCTTGAGAAAACAACTTGCCCAGAGATATGAACTGACCAACTTCCGCAAACTACTACTACTACTACTACTACTTAGCATTTCTATAGCGCTGCCAGGGTTACGCAGCGCTGTACAAGTTTAAACATGGGGAAGGACAGTCCCTGCTCAAGAGAGCTTACTGCTGAAGACCCATCTCTTCGACAAGACATACCACAAAGACCAAAACATGTGAAATTCCCACATATAATGTTAAGAATGCCTTACATTATATCACTAGTAAAAATGGCCCGTTTCTGGCGCCGATGAAACGGGCGCTAGTGGGCACGGGACTCCCTTCCCCTCCCCTTACGGTACCTGTTCCGTCGGCCCAGGAAAGAAAGAGTCCCCTCTTTCCTCCTGTAGTGGTGGCTTCCTTGCTGCATGGTGTGGGAGTCCGGCTCTCGGCGTTTCAAAATGGCCGCCGAGAGTTGAAGTCTCGCGAGGCAGCGTTAACTCTCGGCGGCCATTTTGAAACGCCGAGAGCCGGACTCCCACACCATGCAGCAAGGAAGCCACCACTACGGGAGGAAAGAGGGGGCTCTTTCTTTCCTGGGCCGACGGAACAGGTACCTCTAGACCACCAGGGAGACACGCGTAAGGGGAGGGGAGGTGACAGGCAGGGAGGGAGGTTGGTGAGGTTTAGCGTGTGCTACCATGGGCGGGGCTATGTGGCGAAAGGGGCGGGGTTCATGTGCACATCAGCGGCGGTTGGGATTTGTTGGAAGGGGAGGAGTAGGGAAACACGCGGAGCGTGTTTCCCTACTGCTCCCCGTGCGTTAATTTGTTTTCATGTTCCGCCCTCGACGTCATCACGTGTGACGCAAGGGCGGGGCATGAAGATGTTGTGGTGGCTTCACCACCATGAAACCACGAACCGGTGTGTGAGTGACTTCAGTGATGTCAGTGTCCTCAGAACTTTGAGGCTGCGTTTTATTATAGTAGATTATCATGTTTTCCATTACCATGCAACCCAAAATACTTCTGTAACACTAAATATCAATTCTCCTTTCATTTCCACTATCCATGATATATTGTAAGCCACATTGAGCCTGCAAAGAGGTGGGATAATGTGGGATACAAATGCAATAAATAAATAGTACACTGAAATAGGCAATACTGGCTGTGTAATTAGAAGATAAGGGAATACATGTGGCAACTTACAAATCTGACTGGGTCTACTCAACTTGACAATGCTACAGATGATGCTTAACCTGCTTCAGTGATCTTGTCTTGTCTAGCCACAGGTAACAGGCCTTCTTCTTGTGATTCTGTCTACAAAATGAAAGTGATAAATATAAGTAAGTGTAAAAAGACTATGTAGGTATCATGACACCTAGGCAGTGTGAACTATTCCCTTCTTGAGGTAGAACTCTAGTCCCTTGTAGCTTTATGACATGCCTTCCCTTCTTTGCATGTATGGATTTTCTGTACTTGCCCTTCTTGCTAAGACTTTGTGCCCATGTCTGACTGTCACACTTTCCTTGGGATCAGTACAGAGGCATCTATCCCTCTTTTTCAGAAGGGAGCACCATAACAGCAGCTAAAGGTTCCTATTGGCCATCCACTGGAATACAATAAAAACGCCTCCAAGTTGCCAAGTTCAGAGTGTGCCCATCTGCCTGCTTTGTGCTTATGTAGCGTAGTTTCATTGTCTTCCCCTTTAGTATTGCTGAATCTTATGCACACCAACATTCAAGGTACTCTCATTGCCCCTCCTTTTGAAGGCTTTCCTTGTGACTGTTGAGTTTAGCCCTTTTTAGTCTACTAAACTATACTGCCCAGTGGCACATTGGAAAGAATAATCCAAATCAGAGTTAACTGATGCTAGGGTCCATCATGGGGGTCAGCGCTCAAGAAAAAGATCTGAGTGTCATTGTACATAATATGCTGAAATGTTCTGCTCAGTGTGTGGCGGCGGCGGCCAAAAAAGCAAACAGGATGCTAGGAATTATTAGGAAATGGATGGTGAATAAGATTGAAAATACTATAATGCCTTTATATTGCTCCATCCTTGATTATTATGTTCAGTTTTGGTCACCCTATCTCAAAAAAGATATAGCGGAATTAGAAAAGGTTCAAAGAAGAGCAACTAAAATGATAAAGTGGATGGAACTCCTCTCGTATGAGGAAAGTATAAAGAGGTTAGGGCTCTTCAGCTTGGAAAAGAGATTGCTGATGGGAGATATGATAGAGGTCTACAAAATCCTGAGTGATGTAGAACAAGTAGAAATGAATCAATTTTTCACTTGTTCCAAAAGTACAAAGACTAGGGGACACTCAAGGAAATTACATGGAAATACGTTTTAAACAAATAGGAGGAAATATGTTTTCACTCAACGAATAGTTAAGCTTTGGAACTCTTTGCTGGAGGAGGTGGTAACAGCAGTTAGCTTATCTGGGTTTAGAAAAGGTTTGGACAAATTCCTGAAGGAAAAGTCCATAGTCTGCTATTGAGACAGACATGGGAAGCAACTGCTTGCCCTGGGATTTGTTGTATGGAGTGTTGTCACGATTTGGGTTTCTGCCAGGTATTTGTGACCTGGCTTGGCCACTGTTTGGAAAACAGAATACTGGGCTAGATGGACCATTGGTTTGACCCAATATGGCTACTCTAATGTTCTTATGGGTAAAGCATTAGGCAAGGTATGACCAGTCCTGAATCTGGCCAGAGTTCATCCAGACTAGAGAGTTGCACGGGGACAGAAATCCTACCCATCCCCGCCCGTCCCTGCTGGAATTTTACCCGTCCCCACCCATCCCCGCTGGAATCTTACCCGTCCCCACCCATCCCCGCAAAAATTTAAACCATCCCAACCCGTCCCCACCCGTCCCCGCAAGAATTTAACCCATCCCCACCCATCCCCGTAAGAATTTAATAGTACATAAAAGAAAGTTCCAGTCAGCTCCCTTTCTGGATTTGAGCCACAGCACTGTAGGCAAGGACGGACCGGAAGTTGGAACTTGGAACACTCTAGTGCGCACATGTAAGATTTGTCTCTGATTCACTGGGATTGTGTGCTGAGAGGCCGCCACATGCACGCGCCAATAGGTCAGGTGACATCTGATTCTCGTGCCTGTGTCAGAGCTGAGGTCTGTGCACCAGCCTGGGAGCAAAGAGGATTAATAGTAACATAGTAAGTGACAGCAAATAGACCTGAACGGTCCATCCACTCTGCCCAATAGTCACACTCATGATCAATTCATCATTAAATCAACGAGTGTGATATTATATACTTGATTATAGTCTTTCTTTCGTGTTTCTAGAACAAAGACCACAGGAGTCTATCTGGCCCCATCCTTATGTTCCAACTGCTGGAGTTGCCATCGAAGCCCACTCCAGCTTATTCATGTTCTCATTTGTGGGACACAGACCGTAAAAGTCTGTCCAGCACTGTCCTCATGTTCCAGCCACTGAAGTTGCTGTCTAAGCCCTTTCCAGCCCATCCTACACCAGATTGCCATGTATGAGACACAGAACATACAAGTCTGCCAGGTATCAGCTCTAGTTCATCACAGCCAGAGTCGCCATCTAAGCGTCACTTGACACATCCACACACATGCAGCCATTTAAGGTTAGCTTTTATATAACTTCCATTTTCTAATTAGAGATCCTCTGTGTTCATCCCACGCCTTTTTGAATTCCGTCATCATTTGTGACTCTACCACCTCCTTAATGGAAGACTTTCCACATTTATGCTGTTAAATCAAGGAAGAAGAGGAGGAGACAGCACTCAAATAAATTGGTATTCGGTAGATGAGAGGCTGGTGCAGGTGCAGCTTACACTTCCACGGGAAGCCCACAGAACTGGTTCCATCCCCGCGGGAACCCCGCAGGAACTGCCTCCGTCCCCGCGGGAACCCCACAGAACTGCTTCCATCCCCGCGGGAACCCCGCAGGAACTGCCTCCGTCCCCGCGGGAATCCCGCGGGTTCCGCGGGATTCCCGCGGGGACGGAAGCCGTGCAGCTCTCTAATCCAGACCTCAAGGACAGGGAGCAGATGGTGGTCTTTCCTGACTAGTCACTATGGGCTAGATTCTATAAATGTTGCTGGAAATTTGGCACCAATAAAATTCAGTATTCAATGCTATTCTATAAAGGGTACTTTGGGATAAGAACTCAACTTTGGGCTCTGAAGTTGGTGCTCAACGTTGAGCACTAAATTCGGCTAAAACCTGGTGTAAACCCTCATGTGCTAATTGAGCTCACATCACCGTTATTCTGTAACTCTGCAGGTATCTTTTGTGAATACCTCTGACCTACCCATACCTCTCCCATGGCCATGCCCCTTTTGGGTTGCTTGTGACCCAATTTGGACTCCCATTGTTACAGAATAGTGCATAGCTAGATTGGCACCAAATTATAATTAGTGCCAATTAAGTGCTTGTTAACTCCAATAATTAAATCATTGAAGCCCATTAACAAATTATTTTGGGTGCCGATCTGAGATCCATGCCAAAATTTGGGTGACCTTTATAGAATATGGGGTCTGTGAATGTCTTGTTCTTCCTGGGGAAATTTGCCTTTCGTGCTCATGAGCCGTTTTGTTGAAGTCAATGTAAATGCAGGGAACCCACATCACACATACAACATTTGCACATAGATTTATGTGAGCTTATTTTCAATACAATTTTTTTTCTGTATTTATGGCCACCGAGGGGGGAGGGGCAGAATTTCCCCAAGGCCAGGCCTCCAAGGGGGCCCCGGAACCAGGGTCTGTCTCTCTCCTACTCCTGTCAGGACCCAGGTGATTGCATTAACACGATAACCCAGTCCCAGCACACAGGATGATGAGAGAGACAGATCCCGGTGCCAGGACCCCTTGGAAGCCAGGGAGAAGCAGATGCACTGATGCAGGAAGGTAGAGAGCAGGGGGCTGTGATGGCCTGAGCGAGTGAGGAGCGTCAACTGTGGTAGCCCTGCCCCGTGCCCGGCTCTGTCTCTCGGTGGCCCTGTCTGTATGGGTATACTGTTGGAGGGGGAGGCAGAGCTAAACCTATTTTATAAATGGCATATCTGTTGCCATACTGTTTACAAAATACAGGCAAAAATTTCCCTTGAACCTGTTTATAGGAGCATAGGCTTACTTAGCCAACCTCAACAAAATTACACTTCAAAGGTGAGGTCTGCAACTTGGCCTGTTCAAATGGCCTGTTCAAATAAAGTTCTTCTTCTTTTTTTTTTTTTTTTTTTGCTTTAGTTTAAAAGGAAAGCCAGAACTGAACTCTTCTTTTTCGTGACAAAAACACATTAGAGGTCCATGTGCAGCCAGAGCCCCTCGTTTGTTCTGGTGAAAACTGTCATGCGAAAGAATTATAGCAAAGTTTCAGTTCTGAGACTAAATAAGAAGGAAAACTACAAAAGGCAAAATAGATATAATAAATTATACATGAAAGCAATGCTTTTATACGTTTTTTTTAAACAGCAGCTGCATCCTACGAGATACAACCCTGCTGTTCTAAGCAGTACAGAGGTTATGAAATGTGCATCTGCATTTTTAATAGCACAACTGATTTTCCTGTGTGATACACAGGTTTCTGCTACATTACACACTAGATAAAAATAGATAAAATTGCACAAAACAGGGACATTAGGCTGTGCAGAATTCTTAAGCATTTTTTTTGTTTCTCATACTCTGTGTTATCAGATTATGATTCTCTCCTTGAAGTAATTTTCTGGGACGGGCTTAAACTGCTGTGAATGAATAATTTTGTCCATGCGCATCAATCCTGTTCTAGCTTTAAAAGCAAGTACACATCATTATCCTTTCTGTGATCTGAAAATCAAACAGTACAGAGATTTGGTTTTTCTTTTATCAGCGTGCCAGTGCCATGAGGCATTTTTACTCACTGCTATCCATTTAATTTGATGTGACTAGATTGTGGCCCTGCCTCTTCCCCATAGAATAATTGTTTGGACTTTGGCTGGACCAGGAATTTGTGTTGGTTGTTAGGAGAATAGCATGGAGCTTTTAAAGCGGTTGGATAAGGACACAATTAGGATGATACGGATGCAGGTAAATTACTTTCAGGCCCATATTTTGCGACAGGTTAAGTCTGGTGTTTTGAAAATATCAGTTAAGGGGGGAAGCTACTAAGCTGCAGTAAAATTTCACATTTTACTGTAGTTTAATTTTACTGTGGGAGCCACTAACCTGTGTGCTGCAGGTTAGTGATTCCCGCAGTAAAACACAACTTGAATTGAACTTTGCAAACTGTGTTATTCCTGGAAGAATAACATCAGCTAAAAGCTGGTAGGAGTTTAGTGGCCCAATACTCCTGGCTACCATCTTAAAGGGACAGTAGCATTTCTAACTAGGTGTGCATCTCCTCAGTTCAGACTCCCCACTTCTCTGAAGTCACCCAACCCTTTTTACCCTCAAGGTTCTTCCATCCATGAACCCCTGAAGAAGATCCATAACTGTGAACCCCCCCCCCCCCACCTCCTTGGTGGTCTAGCAGGTATGGGGCAGAAGCAATCTTCAATTGCTCTTCAAGTCTAGGCTTAAAGCCCACCTCTTTGCTACTGCTTTCATCTCCTAACCATGACTCTCTTACTCAACACCCTCACTTATCACCCCTACCACTGCAATTTCCCCACCCCTAGCTGTCTGTTCATCTGTCCAATTTAGATTGCAAGCTCTGTTGAGCAGGGACTGTCTTTTCATGTTAATTTGTACAGCGCTGCGTAAGTCTAGAAGCGCTATAGAAGTGTTTAATAGTAGTAGTAGCAGTAATTGCTCTTGCATCTTCTGGCGCCTGGCTCAGAATGGCACTGGGTGACCCCTAGCAGTAGTCTCACAATAATACTGCTAGAGGGTCAAGCTGCCATATAACCTGTAGAGTGGGTCAAGCAACCTTTGAAGTGGAAGTACAGAGAAGCGGAGCTGTGAGTGTCTCCATTTGCTCAATGCAGGTGATAGACAGAGGTGCTGTGAGAGCAGCAGTAGCAAATCATGAGCCACAGTGCTGGGGAAATTGCTGCTGAAGGGTATCTGCAGAGGTTTGAGAGAGGGAACAGCATTGTGCAAAGGTTATCTCAAGATTCTAGTAAAGTTGGACCGAGGAGTCCAGAAAATTGTGGTCTGAAAGTGAGTCTGCTAGAGGTCCCACTATTATGATAAGCTCCTGTGAGAAGGAGGTGAGCTGCACACATAATGGTGGCACACTCAATTTTGGTAAGCTGTTGAGTTCATTTATTTACTTCTACTTCTAGGCCACAGCTATACACTGTACATGTTGTGACTTACATCAATAAAATAAAATACAATAGAATGACAATATATTAAAAACATCAGTATATGCAAAATAACCAGTTTAAACTCCGATGCTGACATTTAAGTTAATAATTATATTCACTATTCAACACTGTTCCAAATATAGTTTAAGGTGCTGATTATACATGTAATGCAGACATTGCGAACCTAAATGAAAGATATATGGGTCAATATTGAAATGCACATATCCAGTTAACATCATCTGCTATCCAGAAATTGCTGCTGACCAGGATAGTCAAAGGCCTCTGATTATCCTTGCAGAGGGTATTCGTGTATATAGGTCACAGGGTGGGTAAGCGCCGGGGAAACCATGGAACTTATCCAGATAGTGGCAATATTTAGACCGCTGTTCTGATAACTTAGGACAGATCATAGAAGGCTGTCCTAAGTTATCCAAATAAGTTATCTGGAGAGTGGATTTAATATTGCCATTATTCAGGTATGTTCTGGTGCTGACTGTCTTATATAAATATTCAGCACCAATATTTTTGACCCCCCCCCTCCCCCCTCACAATTGGCATTTAAAAAAACTGTTGACCCTGGTAGCTAAATATTGACCTGATAGTATATTCAGTTAGCGGCTAATTATTGCCTCTATTCAGATACTTTTCATGGTCTGCTCTCGTAATACTCTCCCTCTGACCCTTTACAAAATGGTTAATTTGGGGTCATTTAGACAGTTTTTCCTAAGTACATAAGTATTACCATACTGGGACAGACCAAAGGTCCATCAAGCCCAGCATCCTGTTTCCAACAGTGGCCAATCCAGGTCACAAGTACCTGGCAAAATCCCCAAAAAGTACTAAACATTTTATACTGCTTATCCCAGAAATAGTGGATTTTCCCCAAGTCCAATTTAATAATGGTCAATGGACTTTTCCTTTAGAAAGGCATCCAAACATTTTTAAACTCTGCTAAGCTAACTGCTTTTACCACATTCTCTGGCAACAAATTCCAGAGTTTAATTACACATTGACTGAGGAAAAAGTTTCTCCGATTCATTTTAAATTTACTACTTTGTAGCTTCATTGAATGCCCCCTAGTCCTAATATTTTTTGGAAAGCGTAAACAGACGCTTCACGTCTACCCATTCTACTCCACTCGTTATTTTATAGACCTCTATCATATCTCCCCTCAGTCGCCTTTTCTCCAAGCTGAAGAGCCCTAGCCACTTTAGCCTTTCCTCATTGGGGAAGTCGTCACATCCCCTTTATCATTTTCGTCGCCCTTCTCTGCACCTTTTCTAATTCCACTATATCTTTTTTGAGATGTGGTGACCAGAATTGAACACAATATTCGAGGTGCGGTCACACCATGGAGCGATACAAAGGCATTATAATGTCCTCATTTTTGTTTTCCATACCTTTCCTAATAATACCTAATATTCTATTTGCTTTCTTAGCCGCAGCAGCACACTGAGTGGAAGGTTTCAACGTATCATCAATGATGACACCTAGATCCCTTTCTTGGTCTGTGACTCCTAACATGGAACCTTGCATGACGTAGCTATAATTCGGGTTCCTCTTTCCCACATGCATCACTTTGCACTTGCTCACATTAAACGTCATCTGCCATTTAGACGCCCAGTCTCCCAGTCTTGTAAGGTCTTCTTGTAATTTATCACAATCCTCCTGCGATTTAACAAGTTTGAATAACTTTGTGTTATCAGCAAATTTAATTACCTCGCAAGTTACTCCCATCTCTATATCATTTATAAATATGTTAAAAAGCAGCGGTCACAGCACAGACCCCTGGGGAACCCCAGTAACTACCCTTCTCCATTGAGAATACTGACCATTTAACCCTAATGTAAGCCACATTGAGCCTGCAAATTGGTGGGAAACTGTGGGATACAAATGCAACAAACAAACAAAAATAAAAATAAATAAATACTCTCTCTTTTCTATCTTTTGACCAGTTTTTAATCTACAATAGGACAGTACCTCTTATCCCATGACTCTCCAATTTCCTCTGGAGTCTTTCAGGAGGTACTTTGTCAAACGCCTTCTGAAAATCCAGATACATAATATCAACTGGCACACCTTTATCCACGTTTGTTCACCCTTTCAAAGAAATGTAATAGATTGGTGAGGCAAGATTTTTCTTCACTAAATCCATGTTGGCTTTGTCTCATTAATCCATGCTTTTGAATATGCTCTGTAATTTTGTTCTTTATAATAGTCTCTACCATTTTGCCTGGCACCGATGTCAGACTCACCGGTCTATAATTTCCTGGATCTCCTCTGGAACCTTTTTAAAAAATCGGCATTACATTGACCACCCTCCAGTCTTCCGGTTCCATGCTCGATTTTAAGTATAATTTACATATTACTAACAATAGCTCCACAAGTTCATTTTTCAGTACTATCAGTACTCTGGGATGAATACCATCTGGTCCAGGAGATTTGCTACTCTTCAATTTGTAGAACTGCCCCATTACATCCTCCAGGTTTATAGAGAATTCATTCAGTTTCTCCGACTCATCAGCTTCGAATACCATTTCTGGCACCGGTATCTCTCCCAAATCTTCATTGGTGAAGGCTGAAGCAAAGAATTCATTTAATCTCTCCGCTATGGCTTTGTCTTCCCTGATCGCCCCATTTACCCCTCGGTCATCTACAGGCTTATTTTTGAAAGTGATCGCCGGCGATCTTCCGACATAAATCGGGAGATGGCCGGCAATCTCTCAAAAGCAGCGAAATTGGTATAATCGAAAGCTGCTTTTTTGACACTATCGCCGCTTTCCCGTTGCCTCACCGGCGAAAGTTCAAGGGGAGTGTGTAGGCAGTGTAGCGAAGGTGGGACATTGGCGAGCATGGGCGTGACTACCAGATGGCTGGCTTTCGCGGATAATGGAAAAAAAAGCGGCATTCATCAGTATTTCACTGGGTTTACTTGGTCCTTTTATTTTCACCACCAAGCCTCAAAAAGGTGCCCTAACTCACCAGATGACCACCGGAAAGAATGGGGGATGACCTCCCCATACTCCCCCAGTGGTCACCAACCCCCTCCCACACTAAAACAATAAAAATAAAAACCTTTTCTTACCAGCCTGTATGCCAGCCTCAAATGTCATACCCAGCTCCCTGACAGCAGTATGCAAGTCCCTGGAGCAGTTTTTAATGGGTGCAGTGCACTTCAGGCAGACAGACCCAGGTCCATCCCCCCCTACCTGTTACACTTGTGGTGCTAAGTGTTGAGCCCTCCAAACCCCCCAAAACCCACTGTACCCACATGTAGGTGCCCCCCTTCACCCATAAGGGTTATGGTAATGGTGTAGAGTTGTGGGGAGTGGGTTTGGGGGGATTTGGGGGGCTCAGCACCCAAGGGAAGGGAGCTATGCACCTGGTAGGCATTTGTGTATTTTTAAAAATTTTTTAGAAGTGCCCCGTAGGGTGCCCGGTTGGTGTACTGCATGTGAGGGGGACCAGTGCACTACAAATGCTGGCTCCTCCCATGACCAAATGCCTTGGATTTCGCCGGGTTTGAGATGGCTGGCATTTTTTTCCATTATCGCTGAAAAACAAAACCGGTGATCTGAAACCCGGTGAACTCTGGCATTTGGCTGGGCCAAACCGTATTATCGAAAGAAAAGATGGCCGGCCATCTTTTTCGATAATACGATTCCGGCCAGCTGTTGCGTCACCGCCAAAATAGATCGCTGGCGCCGTTCGATTATGCCCCTCCGATTCTTTTGCTGGTTTCCTGTTTTTAAAGGGCGTCGATCTTTCAACACAAATCGCAAGATGGGCGTCCTCCTCACAGGGTCGCCCAAATTGGCATAATTGAAAGCCAATTTTGTGTGTCCTCAACCAAAGTTCACGGGGGTGTCATGGAGGCGTAGCGAAGGCGGGACTAGGGTGTGCCTAACACATGGGTGTCCTTGACTGATAATGGAAAAAAGAAGGGCGTCCCTGATGAACACTTGGACGACTTTACCTGGTCCTTTTTTTCTTACGACCAAGCCACAAAAATGTGCCATAAATGACCAGATGACCACCAGAGGGAATTGGGAATGACCTCTCCTTACTCCCCCACTGGTCACTAACCCCCTCTCACCCTCAAAATATTTTTAAAAAATATTTTTTCAGCCTCTATGCCAGCCTCAAATATCATACCCAGCTCCATGACAGCAGTATGCAGGTCCCTGGATCAGTTTTAGTGGGTGCAGTGCACTTCAGGCAGGCGGACCCAGGCCCATCCCCCCCCTTACCTGTTACACTTGTGGTGGTAAATATGAGTTCTTCAAATCCCACTACAAACCCACTGTACCCACATGTAGGTGTCCCCCTTCACCTATAAGACTTCAATAAGACTCTCAAGCAAATGTTGAAGACGTTTGTGGCTGCAGACAAGAAAGTGTTATTTGCTATCTGGGAGGTAGCCAAGAGTTCAACAGGATTTTCTCCATTTGAACTGTTATATGGACAGAGAACTAGGGGAATCCTGGATGTGATTCAGGAAGTTGGGAAGAGGAGCCCAGCCTGGGAAGGAATGTGGCTGAATATGTGCTCACCATAAAGGAGAGGCTGAAGAAAGTCAGCGGGCAACCAAACCAAGCTGTTCTGGGAAAAGGCTCAAGTGGATCAAGCCCAAGCCTATAACCAAAAAGCAGTACAGAGAACCTTCCAACTGGGGGACAGTCCTCTTACCCTCCTCAGAGAGGACTATTATGCAAGTGGCAAGGTCCTTATGAAGTTGTGGAAAAGACAGGAACTGTCAATTATAAGGTGGCCCACCCTGACAAGGTGAAAATCTTTCACAGTAATTTGTTAAAGAAGTGTGTCCCCAAGACTGCAGCACTGGTTGAAAAACATGACTTTGGACCAGAGATTCCGATAGAGTCTGGGCCCCTGCAAGTTCCATTTAACAAACCGCTTTCTGTCTCACAGAACGCCGACCTAGAGTAATTGGTATGCCAGAATCAAGATGTGTTTTCCAGCAGGCTGGGCCAAACCCACCTTGCAATTCATGATAATTTTTTTGTCTCAGGAGGCAGACCTTGATAAGGCAGACACGCAACCAAGTACGGTTGAGCTTAGGGGGAGGGTATGTAAGGGGGTATACAGAACACTGCCCTCACCCTTAAGAAGGATCCCTCAGGTACTGTGACCCACTTTGAAACCCTTAGCCTCATCCAAGGAGGAAGTGTAACAGAAGGGGTGGAGCTGAAACTAGTAACTATAAAAGGCAGGGCCAGAGTGGGGTTAAGAGGGCCCAGAGGGAAGGAGCGAAGGCTACTGCATACACTTTCACTGCATATCTGTGAACCAGAACTACAACAGCCAGGTAGGCCACGTTTTAATTGGACCTTGTAGCTTTGCATGTTGGATCCAGCCTGAGGCAGGCTGGCTGGTGAAATGTTAAGACCTGTACTGATAACTCTGGGAAGTCAGCCCAGAGACAAGAGGAAGTATTGCTTTACCAAGAGACTGTAGTGCTTGCAGTGGTCCTGCAGGGGCAGGCCACAGGGGACATTCTTCTGTTAAAAGACTAGCTTTGCATTGGATTTCTCCTTCCCCTGTGAAGTCAACACCTTTAATAAATGTTAATTTTGTTCACTCTAAACTGCTACATGAGTTATCATGAGCCCAGCTTTCTCACAGTATCACAAGGGATAAATGTTGCTGATCATCAGTATAGTGGATGTCAAGTCCACTTTATCTGAATATAAAGTGAAAGCAAAGATTACACAAACCTGTTGAAAGAGCTGAACCTTGCAGAACTGTAGTAGATAAAAGAAAACGATCTGATAAAACATTAGTAACAATAACAGAAGACTTAAACCAGTTCCATACTGTTTCCATTATTTCTATCTGCACAAGTCAAGTTAACAAGACATAATGATTTATGGTTTCAAAAGCAGCTATTATATCTAATAACACTAGGGCAAAGCTAGTGCTGTGATTAATTCCTTGGCAGATCATAGTGCTAGATAATGCAGGGTTATGCATTTGAGTTGCAAAAACCCAAGGGTCCTTTGTTAGGTTTATAAAAACTGCTGCAACATTTGATAGGACCTCCAGTGTGTTGAGATAAGTATCCATTTTTGGGACCTTTTTTTGTGTGTGCAATTTGAAGTTGTGCAGCAGTTTGAACCATTAGACTGGATGAACCTGGACTTGAATTTTATTTAAATTCCTTTTGGTGTTTTTCCCAGTACTTAACCATATTGTTTTGTGATGGAGTTTTTTTGTCATATGTCCAATTGGTGATGCAGTTGTGATACCCCAAGCAGGGATTGGGCGTGACCAGTGAAATAATACAGCCAGACAAATGAATGAAACACAAAAGTAAGTATTTAAAGAGATCCATGGGCATGTTCCTTCACAGGGCCCGAGACATAGGGTGGGAAACCCTCTGCAGTCTAGCATTAGAGTCTTAGGGAGGCCTCTGGTAGCAGGCCTAATACTGTCCATGGCTGTCGGGGTTGCTATGCCCCAAACACAGCCTATAAGGTTCTGGGTTCCTCCCCAGACTCCAGGTCTATCTCTTGTCAGACCACAAAACAGACTTGCAAAGTCAATTCAAAAAGTAACAATGGCTTACCTCAGGCAGGTCACAATTATTGAATGGGTGCTTCAGCAGCACACAATGGGGATTCACCACTTTCCTCCCTGGGCTCTCTTGACTTTTGCCTGGCCCTGTCTTTTGAACTTCCTGGTAGTGTCTCTGCCCCTCTCGGTCTACTTCCTTCTAGGGTGGGATCTGCGTTATTAAGGTGGCCCAGGCTAACTGTAAAGGGACTTCTCTTAAGGGTAAGTGGCAGTGTCCTATAGTATACACCCCTTCACAGCAGTGTTTTTCTCTATCTTTATTTTTGTAATGTTTTCTTTGTGATGATTTTAAGGTTGAGGGATGGTGACCAATTATTATAGTGTCTGTAGCCTCCTGGTGGATTTGAAATGTGCCTGAGGAGATGTTTAGCACTGAGGTCACCCCCCCCCCCCCCCACTTTAAATATTTTTAAAATTATCATTGATTTTTTATGAGTGTTCAGTGTGGTGGAACCTGCCAACAGGACAAGCTGTCTGTTTTGTGGGGACATAATCTGGTCCCCATCCCCACCCTATCCCTAGTCAATTATTTTCTATCCTCACCTGATCCCCATCCTATTGCTACCACCCCTCACCATTTCCACAATTTTCTTTCCTATCTTTGTATCCAATCCACATTGAAAAGATCTTGTAAATTCAAACAAAACATAAAATGTGTCCTATAACTTATTAAAATATAATAGAAAATAATAAGCATTACTTTGTTAAATATGCAAGAAAACATTATTCTTCTTATTAACATTTGTTTCTTAAATAGCAAAGTTGATAATGTTCTCAAAGTCTATTATTTCAAACAACATTATTGGAGGGGTTAGTCAAGGTGCTAGTTCGTTGGGTGGGGAGAGGGGTGGCCACAGGTATCAAACCAAACCACTAAGATGCTGCAGTTTACCCCATGCATTCAAAAGTTTTAAAGTCCTTAGGTAGGCATAGGTTGTGTGTGTCAGCCAGCAGCACTACTGATCTAAGAAAAAAAAAAAACCAAACGATTATTGTGGTCTTACCTGGCAGAGACTGTTTAGGAAACAAAATGGGAATATTTACTTTACTAAGATCCATTTTATCCAAGAGTCTCTTAGAAAATGGAAGCCGATCCTTGTTATAGTTGAACTGTGCAATTTGAATACATCTTTGTATTTTTTATCCATAGAAGCTGTTTACTAGTGTTTGTATTAAGTAAAGTGAAAACAACAAAGTTAAGGTGTTCATGGGGACATAATCTGGTCTCTATCCCCACCTGTCTCCAGCCACTTTAGATTCATCCCTTCCCATCCCCGCAGTATTAATTGCTCTTTTGTCACCAACACCACAGATTCCCATGGATGTCTGTGGATTTCCCATGTCCCCATCCATTTGCACTTAGGGGTGATCATATCTGATGATCTTAAGGTATACAAACAGGTAGAAAAGGTGATGGCAAAAACCAGAAAGATACTTGGGTGTATAGGGAGATGCCAACAGGAAAAAGGAGGTGAAAGTACCTTTGTATAAGTCTCTGGTGAGACTTCACTTTGGGTACTATGTACAGTTCTGGAGGCTGTATCTTCAAAAATAAATACATAGGATGGAGCTGGTTCAGATGACAGTAGTCATCATCATCATAAAGCACATGGATACAGGCTTAAAGATCTCAATATGCATACTCCAGGAAAAAGGTGGGAGAGGGGAGATATAATAGAGACATAAATGCACAGGAGGTGAATCTCTTTCAGTTGAAAACAAGCTCTGGAATGAGGGGGCATAGGATGAAGAGAAACAGAATAGACTCAGGAGTAATCTAAGGAAAGGGTGTGGATCAGCCTTCTGGTGGAGGTGGTGCAGACGAAGACTTTATCTGACTTCAAGAATGCATGGGGCAAGCACATGAGATCTCTAAGTAAAAGAAAGGGATAGTAGGTAGTATGGATGGGCAGACTGGATAGGCCACATGGTCTTTATCTGTCATTACTATCCTGCATTTCTTTCTCACATCCCTGCATCAGCCATCTTCCACTGTCATCTGCACCCTCCAGTCAGACCCATCATCAGACCTTTTTCTCATAATTTATTTATTTGTTACATTTGTATCCCACATTTTCCCACCTTTTTGCAGGCTCAATGTGGCTTACATAGTACCGTAAACGGCGTTAGCCGATTCCAGTATGAACAAGGTGATATTGAGGTACATGTATGGTAAAGACCATTGGGGGGAACTTAGAGAGGGAGAGGAAGGATTAAGATATGTCCAGTTACGGTCTTTGGTTACGTTATGTCGCTGGTATCCCTTGCCAGTCAGGATCTCAGGACATCCAAAATGGCGTTACAATCAGGTCCTTTCTCCCAACTCAACCTTTGTCCTATTCCCACTATCTTACCTGGTTTAGCTCCTTCTCTAATCCCCAGCCTTCTTCTTCTTCCAGCCAAATTGTCAGACCCTTCTTTTAACATGATGCTCCTTTCTCCCATCCCCACCATCTGACAGCCCCCTTCTTTCTCCAAACTCCTTATCTCTCTGCTCCCTCATCCTTTATCTGCCTATTTCTGCCATAATTAAAAAAATATATATTTCTATGTTTCTGTAGTAACAAAGTTACAGTGTTGTGTGCTTACTGAAACCCATATATTCTTGTGATCTTGGGCAATTCACTGATTCCTCCATTGCCTCAGGTATAAGCTTAGATTGTTCTCTGGGGACATGAAATGCCTACTGTACCTGAAGGTATTGCATCTTGATCTATAACTGAAAAAATATGTCAGCCAAATTCAAATCCTTCCTGCATTCCTGATCCTGATTCTACTCTGAAGAAGCCTTCTCAACCCAATATCAGTCCCTTGTGGGGATCTGGCCTTGCTTCTACACAAAGTTCTCTCAATGAGTTTCTTTGTGCTTTTACTCCCCATTTTCTCTTTGCATTTCCTGGTATCTATCACTCTGCCCTGGGCTCTGGCTTTGGGCAGCTATGTCCATGTAGCTGCCAATACTGAAGAACTCAACCTGGAAGGAAAGCAGTCATTATAGACAGAAGATCATCCCCCCATCTCCCTTGAACTTAGGGCTGTTATTTCCAGTGGAGAACCTCTCTGTGGACCATGAATACTCACTGTTCCTTGGTCTTCCCAACCGATAAGATTCTTTACACTGTTGTCCTTGTCCTATAGATTATAATGGTACAGAAAACAAATAGAAATGAATACGTTTTCATTCATTCAGGAGCAGTGTCTATTTGTTTCATTTAATAAGAAGCAAATAAAAATGAACTCATCATATTTGAAAATTTATGCATATCCTAGTATATATGGAAGTCATTTGTAATTCATAAGACTGGGTATCACCCAAATGCAATTGGTGGCTTTGAACATGATACAGAATGAAAGCATTTTCTGCAAACATTTTGCAATGAAGAAAGAAGACAAGATGGAAATGAGGTTGCTCTACATTCAGACTGAGCTTTATCATGATCTTTGCAGTCATTCAGACACTAGTGACTTTTCTGAATACATGTTGCTTTAAAGCTATGATTGAAACTCTTACTCTATAAAAATAAACCTGAAGCAAACAGGCAATTAGCTTTTATTGCTACTCCATTTCAGTACTCAGATTCACTGCTCACTTTTAGTTTGGCATTTGAACAAATAGTTCCATCACAAAACAACATGACCATAGAAATATTTCTGTGGTTGAATTACTTGTTTTGGTAGCTAGGTGTACATTAGACACCAGAGACTATAAGCCTTGAAAAAAATATTCTGCATTTGTTAATATTAATTGAAATGTAGAGCTGAAAATGTAAACAGCAAAGTGAATTTTAGATAAGATATGTATTTTGCTAGAAACCACACTCAGTTTAAGATTTACTGGTGATAATCCCTGGCCACTTGAATTCTAATCATGGATTTGACACAGATCTTTTGACAAAAATGATGTGTGTGCCTGATATTTCTTGAAAAAACATAATAGCTTTCATTTGTTTCAGTTCTCCCAGAGTAGAATGTTTGTCTGTCAGTCTGTTGCAGTTATATCAACTTAATTTTTCTTGAATGTTCTTTCCTGGTTGTAGCTTCTAGGTTAGGACTTCTAGGTTATCTTATCCTCTGTTGACAGTAATCTGGTAATTGGACCTGGAGGGCATTTAGCAGGAGAGAAAAATGCATAGACCCTTCCCTTTGTATGAAAGTCAGACTAGTACTTTTATGTTGAAAATGTTTCAGTTGTAAACTGAAATAGGCTTGTTCCAAGACAATGAACTGAATCAAATTAATGAGAAGCCAAAATCTATTTACAAAGCATTTGTAGAAGCTCTTTTCAAGACAATGTCTATTCCATACAAATATGCAATTTACAAATGAGATATCATTCACTAATAATCTGATTTCAATGTATTGACCTTCATTAGTGATGTTTCAAAACAAAATGTGCATTACACTAGAGATATTCAACAAAATTAGTATGAATAAATTCCTAAATGAGCTGAAGCTATTATGCTATGAAAAGTAAATCTCAGTGTTTATTGTAACCACATTTGCCAAGCAGATACAGAAACAAATGTTTTGATGTTTGACTTTCTTCAAACCCCATATGGATATTTTAGCAAAATTCATACAACTGTAAATAATGTGGTATATGCTGATTATAATATGCATTCAAAATTTTTTAGCTACTAAACTATTTCAGGTACATAAATATGACCTGGCTGATCTCAGTCAGGATAAGAGGAGAGAGTAGTAATTCTCTCACGACCAGAATATAAGATAGCATTGACTTCTGGTGCAGCCAACTTTAATAGAAACATGATGGCAGATCCTAATGGCTCATCCAGTCTGCCCCTTCTCTGTAACCACTAACTCTTCCTTTTCCTAAGGGATCCCATGTGCTTGTCCCACACTTTCTTAAATTCTGACACAGTCCTGGTCTCCACGACCTCCACCAGGAGGCCATTCCACGCTTCCACCACCCTTTCCATGAACAAATACTTTCTTAGATTCCTTCTAAGCCTATTTCCTCTTAACTTCATCCTATGCCCCCTCATTCCAGAGTTTTCTTTCATTTGAAAAAGGCTCACTTCTTATACATAAATGCCCCTGAGATATTTAAACTTCTCTCTCATATCTCTTCTCTCCCTCCTCTCTTCCAGCATATACATGTTAAGGTTCATAAGCCTGTCCCTATCAGTGGCGTTCCTAGGCTGGCTGACACTCGGGGCGGATCGCCGATGCACCCCCCCCGGGTGCAGCGTGGGCCCCCCCCTGGTGAAATTACACCCCCCCGGGTGCATTTTTACCTGCTGGGGGGGGGGGGGGGGGGGCGTGCGCCTGTCAGCTCCAAGTCGGCTCGTTCCCTGCTGCTCCCTCTGCCCCGGAACAGGAAGTAATCTGTTCCGTACAGAGGGAGCAGCAGGGGGGGAACGAGCGGACTCGGCCAACAGGCACACGACACCCCCCCAGCGGTGTGCACCTGGGGCAGACCGCCCCCCCCTTGGTACGCCACTGGTCCCTATATGTTTTATGTGCAAGACCACTTACCAATTTCGTAGCTGCCCTCTGGACCGACTCCATCCTGTTTATATCCTTCTGTAGGTGTGTTCTCCAGAATTGCATACAGTACTCTAAATGGGGCCAGGGACTGCTACAAGTGCACTATCACCTCTTTGTTCCTTTTAGTAAAGCTTATTTTATTTATTTAGATTTTTGCTCACATCTTTTTCAGTAGTAGCTCAAGGTGAGTTACAGTCAGGTGCGCTAATGGAAACTAATGGCAGCACCCCTCCCCTTCCCTCTCTATCTCCCCACTCATGGCCATCATTTCCCCTTCCCTTTTCTACTTCCTCTCTGTGTCCAGCATCTTCCCTTCCCCTATCCAAGGTGGCTAACAACTCCCTTTCCATTCTAATCCCCTCAACCAGCATCTCACCTCTCCTCCCCTTTCCCCACCCTTACTGTGCTTTCAAATGTCTTGTTCTCTGCCCTTCCACTTCCAGGCCATTGTTGATGCCCCTACCTCCTCCTCCTCCTGTGCTGCTCTTAAGTTTAAAGAAGAGTGAGTGCTGTGTGGGCTCTATAAATACAGGCCTGCACTAAAGGAAGCCCTCAGAGAGGAGTGTGACAAGGCTCAACTTGAGTGTGGGCATGTGTAGGAGAAGGGAGGAAGTAGCAGAAAGGAGGGGAAAGGTTCTCACATGTTGCATGTGTGTGTGTGTGTGTGGGGGGGGGGGGAGTGGATAGGAGATGGGACTTAATATACTACCTTTCTGTGGTTACAATCAAAACAGTTTACATATTATATACAGATGCTTATTTTGTACCTGGGGCAATGAAGGGTTAAGTGACTTTCCCAGAGTCACAAGGAGCTGCAGTGGGAAATGAACCTACTTCTCCAGGTTCTCAGGCTGCTGCACTGACCACTAGGCCACTCCTCCCCTACCAAACTTTGCCACCTAGTAACAGGGCGATCCCTGGTGTTTTCAATTGCCATAATAATGATTGAAAACCTGTCAAGAATGAAGGGAGGAAATGTTCCTAGATGAAATAAATGACTGTTTTATGGAGTAGCTGTTTCAGAAACCATCAAAACAAGTGGTGTGTATTTTAGATCTACAATGGAATGCAGGACTTAGTACGAGAGGTATCAGTGTTGGGCCACTTGGCAATTGTGATCATAACATGATCAAATTTGAGTTAATAATTGGAGTGAAGATACTATTGAAATTGATTGCATTAACATTAAATTTTCAAAGGGGTAAATGTAAAATAAAATGAGAAAATATGTAAATAATGAAAAGCTAAAATATACAGATGTAAAGGTTCACAATTTTAAATCAAGCATAGATTTTTTTTTAATACCATCTTGGAAGCACAGACCAGATGTATGCCACCAATTTAAAAAAGGTAGAAGACCAAATAGCTGGCATGGTAAAAAGATACAGTAAAAGAGGCTATTCTAGCCAAAAGAACATCTTTCAAAAAATGGAAAAAGGATCAAAATGAAGAAATTGAAAACAACATAACCCGATATTCATCTGGTGGCAGTCAGTGTGTTTGCTGTCAACTATCAGTGTTAAACCTGGATATTCAATGTCAGGCCATATTGTGACAAAATTAATAACCAAGTCCCTAAGAAGAAGAAGCAGAAGCCCCTGAAACTACAATACTCAGAACCCCTTGGGAGACTAGAGAAGGACAGAAGGCCCAAAAACCAGGAGTGGACTCTTAGCAAAGATAGAGGGGGAAGTAGCCCAGGGAAAGGTAGGCCCTTTTCCCCATTCTCCACTAGTGGGAGCAGGAGGGAAGAAGCTCAATCCCCTTGGCTGAGGAAACAGTATACAATTCCTCCCAGCTGTGGAGAAAGGAGAGAGGATTTCCTGAAAGCTCTTAGGGTCCAAGAAGCTAAGAAAGACAGCCCAGAAGAAAGAGAGTCCATGGAATACTGTCTGGGATTTGGCATTGAATGTCTGTCTGTCTTTTTTTTTTTTTTTTAACTGACTAACACATAGCCAGTTAAGTCAATATTCAGCCCTTCACTGGATAAACCAAACTACTTAAAGGTCGGACTGCTATTTATATGGCCCGATTTAAGCAGTTTACTTATACGATGAGGGGCTGAATATTGGCACTTAACCCGACTCTGCCTCTGGAATGCCCACAAGCTAATCGCTTTTGAATTCGACACTAACCAATCATTTTCAACGCAGATAACCATTTAAGTGTCGCTGAAAACGACCAGATAGCCCCAAACATTAACCAGTCAGAATGTCTTTGCAAAGAAAGCCAAAGCAGGAGTACAGGATGACACAATGACCAATCCACCAGGGAGATGTAGTTCAAAACAGATTTATTCAAGCACCAAAACGAGAAGACCCGACACGGGCTGTGTTTTGGCGGACGCAACTGCCTGCCACAGGGGTTAATATGCACAACTTAAAACACAGAGACAACTGAGAGTAATGTCTGGTGCTGTAGCAAAAGTCAATAAAAGCAGCAGCCTCCACAGCACAGTGGTGTGAAGAGTAATTCACAAGTCAGCATTTTGATGCTTTAAGAAATCTGCTTTGAACTACATCTCCATGGTGGAATGGTCATTCTGTCATCATCTACTCCTGCTTTAGCTTTCTTTGTGTGGATCTTCGTAGAGGATGTCTTCCAGCTTCTGCTGCGGAATGTCTTTAGCCATTTGTTCATCTGCCTGAGTCTTTGTCAGCCATATTTCTCTTTTCACTTCTGGTAATCCTTTCTGTGTTCCTCTTCTTGCATTCTTTTGTATTTTTTGAATGCCACCTATTTTGCTTATATTTTGTCAGCCACTTATTTGGAGAACAATATCAGTTTCCTTTTTCTCATACTCTTCTTTCCGTACAGAAAGATCTTATACTGATTTTATAGCTCGTTTGGACCATGGATTCTCTACTTCTCATATGTCCTATCTCATCATTGTGTTTGAAATCCAGGGCTTTGAATTTTGTGTGTCTGCACTCCGTTTTAGCTCTTACATCAAACCATACTGTGTGATGGATATTACTGCCAAACCATACTGTGTGATGGATATTACTGCCCAGGTAGGCACCCACCTGGACATTAGACACACTATTTCCATTTGCTCTTCTCTTTGTGGATTCCATCAATGTTTGTCTCAGCAGTACATTTTGAAAAGTATGCACAATCTGTCTACTTCTTTCCAGTTCCACAGATGTGAATTTCCAATTCACACCCAGTAGGTTTTAAATCTCCCAGCAACAGAACCTACCCCTTCTCTGTTTATGCTGGAGGTCTATAGACAACACCTGTATGGATGAAGGTTCCATCTTCTCTTTTCAAGATTATCCATACTATTTTGTCTTCTCTCCATGCCCATTGCACTTCAGCCACTTTAATATTGTTTTTCACATAGAGAGTTATTCCTCCACCTTTTCGACCATCTCTATCTTTTCTAAATAGATAATAGCCAAGTATCTTTGCATCCCATTCAAGGGAGTCATTGAACCATGTCTCCATGACATGTAGAACCTTGCATTCCCAGGGGAGTGGCCAAGATGGCATCATGTGCTGGCTGGTGAGATGTGAGGAGTAGCAGAGCGCCTTGTTTCTTTGTTGCTGTTTTCTACTTTTTTATCTTTATGCCCCAAACCAAGAGGCATAGTGGCCTGGACCTCATCCCTGTATCAGCTGATGATCGATCATTTCACCACTGGAGCCGCAATGAGAACTGGAGAAGAGGGTATTGCTGCATTGCCACTTTGGAACAAGATGTCACGCTGTCCTCTTTGGAGCCTAATCAGCCACTGTGTCCAGCAGCGTTATTGGTGTTTCCAGCTGGGTTGAAGAGACCAGAAGCAGCAGCTACATTGACCCTTTGTGCGGGTGGAATGCTGAGCTCTGCAGCTTAAAAGGAGACTTAATCTTTGCTTGCTGAATTTTCCGTTGTATCCTGCTATGACACCCTCTGATTTCTTTAAAAAGAATCTTTTGGAAATATTGAAGTTTCCTCAACAGTCTATTCCGCTAGTGAATAAATTGTATTATTTATCCGTTTCTTCAAAAACTTCCCAAGGGGAGGGGGTAGAGCAAAGAGGTCAGAATATGCAAGTGAATTTAAATAATATTTCTGCAATATTGGAAGAATCAGAGATTGTTATATATCACACTTTTAGTGAGCTTTGTATTTGAACAAAATCTCAATGTGGTATTGAGACTCTATTTTCGCAACACACAAACTTTATTTTTTTGGTCAGAAGATATGGATATATCCTGATATTACTAAAGCAACATAGGAAAGGAGGAAGGCCTCCCTAGCACTGCAACAAGAGACTAAAAATCTTGGAGCTACTTTTCTTCTGGCTTATCCTTGCAAGTATCTGGTTAGACTTGGTGGAACTAAATATGTTTTATTTAGTCCTGAACAACTTAAGACTTTCATTGAGACGAAGAAGATGCTTTGAGTACATAAGTATTGCCACACTGGGACAGACCAAAGTTCCATCAAGCCCAGCATCCTGTTTCCAACAGTGGCCAATCCAGGTCAGACATACCTGGCAAGATCCCAAAAAAGTTCAATACATTTTATGCTGCATATCCCAGAAATAAGCAGTGGATTTTCCCCAAACCGTCCAAACCTTTTTTAAACCCCGCTGAGCTAACCACCTTTACCACATTCTCTGGCAATGAATTCCAGAATTTAATTACACATGGAATGAAGAAAAATGTTCTCTGATTTGTTTTAAATTTGTAGCTTTATCGCATGCCCCTTAGACCTAGCATTTTTGGAAAGAGTAAACAAACGATTCATGTCTACTCATTCCACTCCACTCATTATTTTACAGACCTCTATCATTTCTCCCCTCAGTCGTCTTTTATCCAAGCTGAAGAGTACTAGCTGCTTCAGCCTTTCCTCATAGGTAAGTCATCCCATCCTCTTTATCATTTTTGTCGCCCTTCTCTGTACCTTTTCTAATTCTACTATATCTTTTTGAGATGCAGCGACCAGAATTGAACATAATATTTGAGGTGCAGTTGCACCATGGAGCAATACAAAGGCATTATAATGTCCTCATTTTTGTTTTCCATTCCTTTCCTAATAATACCTAACGTTCTATTTGCTTTCTTAGCCGCTGCAGCACACTGAGCAGAGGGTTTCAACGTATCATTAATGATGATGCCTACATCCTGATAATGGAAAAAAGAAAGCCGGCCCTGATGAGCATTTGGCTGACTTTACTTGGTCACTTTTTTTCACGACAAGCCTCAAAAAGGTGCCCCAACTGACCAAATGACCACCGGAGGGAATGGGGATGACCTCCCCTTACTCCCCCAGTGGTCACCAACCCCCTCCCACCCCCCAAAAATATAAAAAACATTTTTTGCCAGCCTCAAATGTCATACCCAGCTCCATGACCGCAGTATGCAGGTCCCTAGAGCAGTTTTAGTGTGTGCAGTGCACTTCAGGGAGGCGGACCCAGGCCCATCCCCCCTACCTGTTACACTTGTGGTGGTAAATGGGAGCCCTCCAAACCCCACCCAAAACCCACTGTACCCACATGCAGGTGCCCCCTTTCATCCCTAAGGGCTATGGTAGTGGTGTACAGTTGTGGGGAGTGGGTTTTGGGGGGATTTGGGGGGCTCAGCACACAAGGTAAGGGAGCTATGTACCTGGGATCGATTTGTGAAGTCCACTGCAGTGCCCCCTAGGGTGCCCGGTTGGTGTCTTGGCATTTGAGGGGGACCAGTGCACTACAAATGCTGGCTCCTCCCACGACCAAATGCCTTGGATTTGGCCAGTTTTGAGATGGCCGCCATTAGTTTCCATTATCGGTGAAAACCAATGGTGGCCATCTCTAACCCCGGCGATCTCTAAGGGCAGGCCAAATGTTGAGATTTGGCCGGCCCCGACCGTATAATATCGAAACGAAAGATGGCTGGCCATCTTGTTTTGATAATACAGTTGGGTACCCTGCTTGATGGGGCTGGTGTTAGAGATGGCCGCCCTTATAGATGGCCGGCCCCATTCAATTATGGCCCTCAGTGTCTCTTAAAGGTTTGATTATGTACTAGAGTAAAAGGAAAAACCACATCCATATGTCAAGGTAGATTGAAAACTACTCAAGTTCAAGTTCTTTGTACATGTTTTTCTCCACTGAATAAGGTTTCTTAGAAAACTGTGAATGGTTTTTTTTTTTTTGCAGGGTGATTGTTTTTATTTTTTTTAATCAAAGACCCTGATATATTCAAAGGATTTATGCTCCAATCTTTGACAGCTACGCTCATAAATTTGCCTCTTTGAAAATATAGCAAGGCTGAGTGCCTAAACATACAGTATATTCAAAATTTCACTACGGGGTCAATATTCAGTGTGAGCAAGAGAAGCTCCTGCCCACTTAAACTACACTGAGCAGGCTGTCTACTGATATTCAGAGGCACATAACCAGGTAGTGCTGCTGAATTCTCGCTGAGATTACCACAGCACAATCCTGGAAGAGCTGGGGCATTTCAGGGGCGGACCCAGAACACAACCATATTCAATGCAGTGTCCACATACTTAAAAAAGAAGATAGGTCTGCATGAAAAGCAGCAGAGCTGGCCTTAGCACTTGATAGGAACTGTGCAGACATTTGGTTTGCTGAGATGGTAATTTTAGGAGATTGTTGGTGAATGACTATCAGAATCTTTTATTATGAGTGGAGTGTTGATGCATTGTGTAGTGAGTGTTTTGCATATTTTATTATATTTATATATTTTATACTGTATTTTATTTGTAGTTATTAAGGCTGTACATCGCTTAAAAATTGTAATCACACGATTAATTGCATACAGCGTCCCCCTCACATTTCCTTCTGTATAGTGCAATATATAGATAGCAGATGTAAATTCTCAAAACTGACATACTACAATTACTAAACTAAAAATAAAATCATTGATCTTACCCTAGTTGCCTGGTGATTTTTATCTTTACAATCATCTCGTTCCCTGTCTCTGCTTCCAGGGCTTCCTGTCTATTCACTCCCCTTCCCTTTCCCTCCATGGACACCATCTTTTCCCTCCCCTCTATAATCACAATCTCCTTTGTTTTTTTCCATCCCCTATTTCCAGCATCTGTCCTTCTCAAACACCTCTCTCTCTCTCTCTCTCTCCCAGCAAATCTTCCTGCATTCCTGAACATTGAAATCTATTCTCCCCCCCCCCTCCACAGTCCCCATTTTCTCTCTCTGTGTCTTTCTCTCCCAAATCTTTCTGCACACCTGAACTCTCAACCCTCCTGCCCCTCTTGTGGTCCCCATTCTCTCTCTCTCTCCCTCTTTCCCCCAAACCTTTCTGCTCTCCTGAACCCTCCCCCCATGGTTCCCCCACTCTCTCTAATCTTTCTACACTCCTGAACCATTGCTCCCCCCCACCCCAGGTGATGGTCCACATCCTCTTACTCCTTCTACCTGCCCCTCTCAGGCCCTCTGACTTTGCCTTTAGCGCTGCAGGGAGTCTCTCTCTCAGGCGTCCTCCCACCTGGAAACAGGAAGCTCTGTCAGAGGAGGCGAGACGCTACAGAGAGAGGCTCCCAGTGGCTGAAAGAAGCAGCATGCCTGCAGCACTGCACTGCTAAAGGCAAAGTCGGAGGCCAAAGAGGGGCAGGTAGAAGGAGAGAGAGAACAGCCCTTCACTTCAATAAGCCACCTCTTCTGCCTTTCCCTGTATCTGAAGTGCTGTGGACTCATACCTCCGCGGTTACTTCCAGGTTATGGGTGCATCGCTCCACCTTCCCTACATCACTTGGCAGCCTGGGGAGCACAGCAGCAGGTCCGACCTGGACCTAGGAACCAGCAGCAGGTCTCTGTAGTCCAGGTGAGCCCACGAAAGGCAGCAATGCTAGATTGTTGTAGGTGAGGGAGTAAGACCTGTCATTAACACACGTTAAAATTAACCAGTCAACATGCTAATCATATTATTAATACATTAAATGTGCAGCCCTAGTAGATATATAATATATTTTATTAATTGGTTTTTATTGCTTCACCTTTGAAAGGCAGACTATCCAATGTATAATTTAACTTACTCTCAAATTCACTACTAATGCTTACCTTAGCACCTGCATTGTTCCAAAGAAAGCTTGCTTCTGGAATTTGTAAGGTATAATATGCATAGACAACAGATCAGATGTGCTTGGAAACGCTTTTTAAGGGAATGCAGCCACTGATGACTGAAAACAATAATGAAAACACTTCACTTGTCAGAGCCGTTTCTCTGCCCTGTGTTTGATCCCAGTCTATGTCTACAAATGAACTTTTTACTTGATAAAACAATCCAGAAGAAACTCTAAGCTAGCAGTTCCTACATGCAAAACGGTCAAACCGGCACTGAATCAACCAGACCAGAAAGAGGACATGCTGTAGGTAAAGCAGATGCATAACTAATATAATCCTAAATGACTGTGGAACATGACAGCAAATTTACAGCTCATTCAGCAATAACAGGGAACCGTCCCTTTTTTATAGCAGGGCCTCGGCTGTGCAATGCATTACCAATGATCCCAAGGTTATCAATAGAAATCAAACAAAATAAAACATGGAAAAGAAAATAAGATGATACCTTTTTTATTGGACATAACTTAATACATTTCTTGATTAGCTTTCGAAGGTTGCCCTTCTTCGTCAGATCGGAAATAAGCAAATGTGCTAGCTGACAGTGTATATAAGTGAGAAACATTCAAGCATTGCTATGACAGTCTGACAGGGTGGGAGGATGGGGGTGGGTAGGAAGTATGCATGGGGACATCAAAGTATACCATTGGTATTCTAACAGGGTGGGTGTGGACAGGTGAGGGGAGGGTGATCAACAGAGACATACAGCTTTATGGTTTATAATGGGCTAGGAACCCCAGGTCCTTGTTAAGTCCTTTCTGTTGGGTGTTAAAATATTCAATCATTCTGACTTCAAAGGTCTTACGTTCTTGTATGGTTTTAAAGTTACCTTTGAGGATTCTCACTGTGAAGTCACTGGTGCAGTGTCCTGGTCTTGTAAAATGTTGCCCAACAGGCGTGGGAACCCTGCTGGCACCAGCATTGTTTATATGATGTCTATGTAAATTGAATCTTGTCTTAAGCATCTGGCCTGTTTCTCCAATATAGCATCCTTCATTACATTTTTTACACTGAATGATATATACCACATTGGAAGATGAGCAAGTGAAAGATCCCTTTATGTTGAATGTCTTTCCTTTGTGGATGACTTTGGGGTCCTGTGAAATATTTTGGCATAGTTTGCAACTGGATAAATTACAGGGAAGTGTGCCCTTCTGTTCCTTTTCAGTCTGTGAAGGAAGTTTACTTCTGATTAGCTTGTGTTTTAAATTGGGTGGCTGTCGGAAGGCCAGTACTGGTGGGGATGGGAATATCTCTTTCAGTAATTCATCCTCCTGGAGTATAGGTTGTAGATCTCTTATGATTTTCCTCAGTTTTTCCAGCTCTGGATTGTATGTCACTACAAGCGGGATTCTGTCTGTGGATTTTTTCTTTTTGTACTGTAGCAGATTCTCCCTGGGTGTTTTGAGGGAGGAGGCAATTTTCTTGGAGATTATTTTGGGGTTGTAGCCCTTCTGTTTGAAGGATTCAGTCAGGGTTTTAAGGTGTCTGTCTCTGTCCCCTGGGTCAGAGCAGATACGGTGGTATCTTGTGGCTTGGCTGTAAATGATGGATCTTTTTGTATGTGAAGGATGGAAGCTGGAGTTGTGGAGATAGCTACATCTGTCTGTGGGTTTCTTGTATACAGATGTTTGTATACAGCCATCACTGATTGAGACTGTGGTGTCCAAAAAATTGACTTTTTCTGGGGAGTAGTCTGTTTCTGGGGACAGAGACAGACACCTTAAAACCCTGACTGAATCCTTCAAACAGAAGGGCTACAACCCCAAAATAATCTCCAAGAAAATTGCCTCCTCCCTCAAAACACCCAGGGAGAATCTGCTACAGTACAAAAAGAAAAAATCCACAGACAGAATCCCGCTTGTAGTGACATACAATCCAGAGCTGGAAAAACTGAGGAAAATCATAAGAGATCTACAACCTATACTCCAGGAGGATGAATTACTGAAAGAGATATTCCCATCCCCACCAGTACTGGCCTTCCGACAGCCACCCAATTTAAAACACAAGCTAATCAGAAGTAAACTTCCTTCACAGACTGAAAAGGAACAGAAGGGCACACTTCCCTGTAATTTATCCAGTTGCAAACTATGCCAAAATATTTCACAGGACCCCAAAGTCATCCACAAAGGAAAGACATTCAACATAAAGGGATCTTTCACTTGCTCATCTTCCAATGTGGTATATATCATTCAGTGTAAAAAATGTAATGAAGGATGCTATATTGGAGAAACAGGCCAGATGCTTAAGACAAGATTCAATTTACATAGACATCATATAAACAATGCTGGTGCCAGCAGGGTTCCCACGCCTGTTGGGCAACATTTTACAAGACCAGGACACTGCACCAGTGACTTCACAGTGAGAATCCTCAAAGGTAACTTTAAAACCATACAAGAACGTAAGACCTTTGAAGTCAGAATGATTGAATATTTTAACACCCAACAGAAAGGACTTAACAAGGACCTGGGGTTCCTAGCCCATTATAAACCATAAAGCTGTATGTCTCTGTTGATCACCCTCCCCTCACCTGTCCACACCCACCCTGTTAGAATACCAATGGTATACTTTGATGTCCCCATGCATACTTCCTACCCACCCCCATCCTCCCACCCTGTCAGACTGTCATAGCAATGCTTGAATGTTTCTCACTTATATACACTGTCAGCTAGCACATTTGCTTATTTCCGATCTGACGAAGAAGGGCAACCTTCGAAAGCTAATCAAGAAATGTATTAAGTTATGTCCAATAAAAAAGGTATCATCTTATTTTCTTTTCCATGTTTTATTTTGTTTGATTTCTATTGATAACCTTAACAGTGGACTAACACGGCTACCACACTCCTCTACTCAATGATCCCAAGGAAAGAATCAGAGCCTCCAGGCCTATCTATTTGTTCAGATATTTTGCTTAGGTTAGTTTAGCTTCTTAGAATGTATTACATACTGCATTAAACAATATATTTTTTATATAGTATTTTAAATGCTGCTTTTATTCTGTCTTTATATATGGTCATTGTAATTCACAGAGAATAGCAGTATTAGATCTGCAGAACAGAAATGTTGGCAGAATGAAGGTGCAGAGGGTACAGATGTAGGACATGGCATCGCCCCATAAACATTAAACATGTACATACATTTAGAGACAATGGGATTAGTGTGCAGAGAAAATTCCAACAGCCTCAACCAATAGCAATACAATCATAGGAACCAACTTTTCAAAATTATTGGGGGTGCTAAGCCCAGTGAAAATAACCCTTCCTTGGACACAAACAAGGAATTTTCTCAATATCAGGGGTGCTCAAGCACCCATAGCACCCACAGAGTCGGCTCCTAGTATATTCTGTGACATCAATTGTCATTCATAAGAGTAGTGTTTGGAGATCTCGCAATTCCCATTCTATTTATTTATTTATTTTACACATTTATATACTGCTCCATCCACAGTCCTGGTCAGATTACAAAAGACATACATAATTATGAACTAGCATCTCACATGTAATAACAACATAAAATAAAATGGAAGTTTTAAAGGCCTACCTGTTCGATGCTGCTTTCGACTCCTGACTTGTAACTTTTATCTTAGCCTTATGTGTCCTTCTGTTTGTCCTTCCCTTCTCCTTTTTGGTCCTGTCTGTTTGTCCTGATTTAGATTGTAAGCTCTTTTGAGCAGGGACTGTCTTCATGTTCAATTTTAAAGCGCTGCGTACGACTAGTAGCACTATAGAAGTGATTTATAGTAGTAGTAGCAGTAAGTTGGAGTATTTTCAGTGACCAGTATTCAGATTAAGGGAGGAACTAATATTGGAGGGAACTTTACAAAGCTATAGAGCTTGAGGCAGTATTCAAATTCTGGTCTTTGGTTCCAGGCTCCCAGCCTAGACCTGTGTGTGAGGGAGACAACCTCGTGCTTGATGCTCTAGCTAGCTAGTCTTAGCCACTGCAATTAACTGTGCCCAGCTAGCCCAACAAGTACAATAAATGCTAAAGGAGTTTTCAGAAGTCAGGTAGGCGCAAGAAGCTGCAGAGACCTCTGCCCTGCTCTGGGTATTTGGGGAACCGGGTCTCCTTTTCACCTCTCTCTGAAGGAGAAAGAGGAATAAACTATTTCCACCTGGTAATTCCAGCTGGGCAAAATCCAGAGACCCATTCATATACTTATTGGTCCCAGCACCATCTTAAGGAGGTGAGGAGCGAAAACACTTACACCGTTGCAGTTTCCCTGGAGTAAGCAGGTCCAGAGGAGTTTCCATTTGATGGTACTACAGCCTAGAGACCCAGATATTCTGAGTCCCCTGAGTAACAGAGAGAAAGAGATCACCAAAACTGTAAATGTGTTCCATCATTAATCAAAGTACTGCAGACTGTTACAATTGTATTTTATGAGAAGTAGTGATGGAGAACACCACTGTTTTTATACTGGAGTACAAAGGCTTTTTGGAATGGATATTGGAGACTGTGTAAATATTGTGGATAGTTGAATGCTGCCTTAGAACTGCCCCTGCTGAAAAATCGAGCCTGACAACCTGTCTCGATGGGCCCAATTAAAAGAAGGCTAGGCCTGTTTGAGCGGGCACTGGCGGGGGCAAATGTCAGGTGGGGGCGGGTCCAGTGGGCTTTTTAGAGGCCATGATTGGGCATGTTAAAAGTAAATGGCTTGCCTGTGAACTCGCCGGGCAGGGGAGATTGGCTAGAAGGGTCCCTTATTAGGTTGTCCCCTCCAAGGATCAAGGCGTTCCTCCTCAGAGGCAGCTTTCAGTCATGGCATTGGGTCCAGAGGCTGCAGGGGAGGAATCCGTGCAGGGGGAGGTTTCCCTTTGTGCTAGCAATTCCCTAGAGGACTGGGGGAGTCCTGAGCAGGTATCTCCTCGGGGCAGGCGACTGCACACTCCTTGACCCACTGGTCCAAGGAGTGCGTTCGGTTGGCTATTGCTGCTGACGCCGTTCAGGGCTCCAGCAGAAAGCGCCGCTCCAAGGCTTCTTCATACAGGGCCAGGAAACATAAGGCCTGGTTTGAGAGACCTGCTGAGCTTGGATTGGAGGGGATTGCTACTGGGCACCCTACCACCTCTGCAGGGGGAGGGGGGGTGCTTGGCAGTTAAGTCTCCTTCGGGCAGTTAACACCTCCTCCTGCTGCTGCTGTTTCTGCTGAGTCCTTTCCAGTGCAGCAGGATGCAGATATTCCTGCAGCAGTATCAGGTGTCAGGACCTGTCTCCCTCACTTCATGGAATTGATTCCTGACAGGGGGAGGAGGGGAGTTCTCATTTGCTCCCTGAGCACTCTAATTTGCCGGTCAGTACTGTTCCAAGCTCTCTGGTCGGTGTGCCCCCTGAGGGTTGGGGTCCATTCTCACTGTAACCCTGGAAGCCTTACTAATGCTGCTACTACTACTACTAATCATTTCTATAGCGCTACTAGACGTGCACAGTGCTGTACACATATGCAGGTACTTTCTCTGTCCCTAGAGGGCTCACAATCTAAGTTTTTGTAACTAGGGCAATGGAGGGTTAAATGACTTGCCTAAGGTCACAAGGAGCTGCAGTGGGAATCAAGCCCAGGTTGCAAGGATCAAAGACCGCTGCACTAACCATTAGGCCCCTGATTCCCTTCCCCCGGGTGGCCCTTGGGCTGGTTTTCACCCTCTGCATTTTGGAGGGATGGTTTCTCTCTGGGTCCACCAGTGGGGAAGTGGGGGTGTTCTCTGGGACAGGGGTAGGAGTCATTGGGATTCATTCTGCCGCTGTTCCTGTTTTGTCTTTGCAGATGTAGGAATCCAGGGAGCAGGCGGGGACAGTGCCTGATGTGACTGGAGGAGCAGCCTCACAGCCTGTGAAAGCAGACCCTTGATGATCAGCGGCCTGTACAAGCTGCCAGGCTGGCTTGCACGGTCTTGATTGGGCAGCAGCCCCTATGGTGATGGCGGTGATGGCAGTGATGGCGCATCCTGGGAGGTCATCTGGAGAGGGTCCTGCTGCGGTCCCAAGGACTTCAATTGCAGGAGCTGGAGCTTCAGGCTCAGGTAAAAAATATTCTCCTATGCAGGAGTGGGACACTAGGCATAAAACAAGGGGGAAGGGAAAGAGGCATAGGGATTCCTCCTCCTCTTCTAACTCTTCCTCCTCCTCTTCCTCTCCTGTCTTATCTGTGCCTTTGGGAACAGTTCTGGTAGAGGTAGATTTGGCTAGGACCCTGCCTGTGTTAGTTAGTCATTTTTCATTAATATAGAGCATAATCCATTAATATAGAGCTTAATCCACTAATATAGAGCATAATCTAGGAATTTACATAGTAACAATAAAAAAAATACTTTAACCTTAAAAATAGTATAACATACTAACCTGCTTATAATCGAATGAGAAAAACGCCCAAGTTCCGACGTTTATCTCACAAAAACGAATAAAGCGGTATAATCGAAAGCCGATTTTGGACGTTTTCAACTGCACTCCATCGTGGAAGCGTACAAAGTTGACGGGGGCGTGTCGGAGGCGTGGTGAAGGCGGGACTGGGGCGTGGTTATCACCCGAACAGAGATGGGCGCCTTTCGCCGATAATGGAAAAAAAGTATGCGTTTGTAGCTAGAATTTAGGGCACTTTTCCTGGACCCTGTTTTTTCACGAATAAGGCCCCAAAAAGTGCCCTAAATGACCAGATGACCACTGGAGGGAATCGGGGATGACCTCCCCTGACTCTCCCAGTGGTCACTAACCCCCTCCCACCACAAAAAATGAAGTTTCTCAACTTTTTATTTTCACCCTCAAATGTCATACCCAGCTCCCTGACAGCAGTATGCAGGTCACTGGAGGAGTTGTTAGGGGGTGCAGTGGACTTCAGGCAGGTGGACCCAGGCCCATCCCCCCTACCTGTTACAATTGTGCTGCTTAATGCTTATTAGTCGTCCAACCCCCCCAAACCCACTGTACCCACATGTAGGTGCCCCCCTTCACCCCTTAGGGCTATAGTAATGGTGTAGACTTGTGGGCAGTGGGTTTTGAGGGGGATTTGGGGGGCTCAACACACAAGGGAAGGGTGCTATGCACCTGGGAGCTCTTTTACCTTTTTGTTTGGTTTTGTAAAAGTGCCCCCTAGGGTGCCCGGTTGATGTCCTGGCATGTGAGGGGGACCAGTGCACTACGAATCCTGGCCCCTCCCACGAACAAATGCCTTGGATTTATTCGTTTTTGAGCTGGGCGCTTTCATTTTCCATTATCGCTGAAAAACAAAAACGCCCAGCTCACACATTGTTGAATAAAACATGGGCGTCTATTTTTTCCCAAAATACGGTTCGGTCCGCCCCTTCACGGACCCGTTCTTGGAGATAAACGCCCATGGAGATAGGCGTTTTCGTTCAATTATGCCCCTCTATTAATACTAAGGAAAAACAAAAGGCAACTATGAATCAGATTATTTCTGTGTCACATAGATCTGAAACAATAATGTCTTCCGACCTTTCTTAAAGATGGTATAGTTGGTAATATTTCGAAGATTGACTGGTAGAAATTTCCAAAATTTTGTGGCTTGAAAAGCAAACAAACAATTGAAAAGCTTCTTTGAGGTGATACCTTTAGGACTTGGAAGATCAAATTCTGACAGCTGTATAGATGGTTCGTTAATGTATAAAATACAAGATTAATCATATATAGTGGAAGTCCAAATGTGATTTTCATCAACAAACAGCCCAACTTAAAAAAATATCCTTGCATCAACAGGTAACCAGTGAATCTTAATAAAATAAAGGGTAATTCTATCTGTTTTATGTAAAGAGAAGATTAGATGTAGAGCTACATTTTGAACTGTAATAAGAAAAATTCAAACTGTTTGAATTTTTCTTATTATATGTTTTGATAAACTCAAGTAGATTATATTGCAGCAATCAAGTTTACTAAGAATCAATGCCTGCACCACAATTTGAAAAAAATCTATAGTTATTGTTTATTCATTTACTAGACCGTCGCTTATTACAGGAGTAAATCAGAACGGTTTACAATATAAAATCACATTAAAATAGAGAATGAACAACACACTGAAATCCATTTGTGATAGGAAAGCACTGCAAAAGTACATGCAGATTTCGCAGCAATAGCTATAAAACATTAATAAAACATAAAGCTCAAAAATTTGATTAATAATATAGATATATCTATATATACACATACACATACATATATCTATATATGTATATATGCGTGCTTATATATGCCCTTTTTTAAATTTTATATTCTAAACATTTGTTTCAACTGACTCTCAAAAAAGACATGTTTTTAAAGCTTTACGAAAATGAGTGTAGGAATCCTCAAGCCTAAGTTCTTTAGGGAGACAGTTCCAAAGAGACAGAGCGAGAAACAAAAATGCAGATGATCGTGTTGATTCCCATCTAGCTTTGGATGGAGAAGGGATTACAAGTCTATTGTCCATCAATGACCGAAGTGTCCGAGTTGGTGTATAAGGAATAATAAGATTAGACAAATATGGAGGACTAAGTGAATAAAAAGCTTTATACGTCAATATCAGAACTTTAAATTTTAATCTTGCTTCGATTGGAAGCCAGTGCAATTGGTGTAGTAATGGAGTGATCTTGTCGTATTTTGACGCTCTACAGATGATACGAGCTGCTGTATTTTGTATCATCTGTAGTCATTTTAGATTGAGCTTTGAAAGACCTGCATACACTATGTTACAATAACCTAAACGCAATAAAATGTGGGCATAAGTTAGTGTACGCAGGGATGATTTATCTAAAGAGTTTCTTATCGATCGTATTTTGCGTAGTTGATAAAAAGATTTCTTTATCACATCAGACACTTGTTCATTGAAGGATAAAGAAGAATCAATAATAATACCCAGGTATCTAAATGATTGTACCGTGGGTATTTGTTTACCAAACAGGGTTGGTGTTAAAGTTGGAATAGGTCCAGAACTCGTTATCCATGAAGTTATTGTTTTTTCTGGATTTAATACCAATTTATACTCTGATAGCCAAACGGCCACCTTCCCAAGGCAATTTTGGAGTGGTGTAAGATATTTACAAATTGCTATTAATTTTCTCATCACATAGAATGCACTCTATACTGTGGAATTTATTTGCTGTACCATAAATTATTTATTATCGAAAATAACACCCAAAGGTTTTATGGGTTTATCGAACACAAAATATTTCCCATTAATCAGAAAATTTGATCTTAATTCTTTGTTCTGTTTTGCCCCTACTAATAAAAATTTAAACTTTTCCTTAATTTGAAATGTTGAGACAATATCCAATTAGCAATAGTAGAAAAACAAGGTAATATCATCAGCATAAATGAAGCTTGTATAACCCTCTTTCTCTACAGTGTAGCCTAGAGAGGACATACGGACATTAAACAGGACTGGTGATAACGGTGAACCCTGGGGCACTCCTGATGGTGGAGACCAGCATTCAAATATTTCTCCCTGAAATCTTATACAATAAGACTGATAGGTCAAGAACCCTTTAAACAAAGACAAAACACTTCCTGACACACCATATTTATCAATAGTATCCTATGATCAACCAGATCAAGAGCACTGGATAAACCTAGTTGCATAATAAGGACATCTTGACCTTTACATAGATATTTCCTCAAATGGTCTAACAATGAAATTAAAAGGTCTCAGTGCTGTAATCAGCATGAAGCCTGCTTGTGATGTACGTAATAAATTCAACTTATTCAGGTGAGATGTTAGCTGTTTTGTTACAAAGGTCTCCATTATCTTTACAAAATAGGGAATAGATGCCACCGGCCTATAATTGGCTGTGTCTCCCTTTGAAGCTGCTAGATTATTTACAATAGGTGTAAGAGTAAGAGAAATTCTCAGGAAAGCTACCAGTATCAAAATGTGCCTCAATCCAATAAAGATTTCTTAAACACTATAGGCATGGATTTCATCATATATGTCGGACAACTGTCTAAGTAACAGTGAGATCTAACAAATTTTGCACACATGGTATCTAACTTATTTATTTATTTGTTACACTTGTATCCCACATTTTCCCAGCTATTTGCAGGCTTAATGTGGCTTACATAGTACCGTAGAGGCGATCGCCAATATCGGTATGAACAAATACAGATTGAGGTTGTGGTAAAGTTCATGCGTGACAAGACAGATTTAGGAATCAGGAGGAGGAAGAGTTAATTTATGTCCAGTACGAGCTTTGGTTTTGTTGTGTTGCAGAGTTGAGGCATTTAAGTTGGATCGTTCGGGTATGCCTTTTTGAACAGGTGAGTTTTTAGTAGTTTCTGGAAGTTTAGGTGGTCATATGTAGTTTTCATGGCGTTTGGTATTAAAAAAGCAGTATAATCTTTATCTTAAAGTACTGAGCTAACTGATTAGAACGGGTATTTTTGTAAAGGTCTGTACCTTTCAGGTGGAATTGTGCTTAGTCTCAGGGGAAACTATCTTACCCTCAACCACTGTGACCAACAGCCACACCAGCTGCTGTAATAGAGACTGAGTAGCATTGAAGCTAAGGTTGGATTACACATAGTAAAGTTATCACCAGAAATATTGTTGTTCAAAAAATGATTTCCCTAGCAAAGGCCAAGGGATTCATAAGTGTTGTTGTATCCCCATGTTGCAAAGTGTTTCCTCTGCTTAGAAAAAAAACAAAACAAAAAAGCAGTGGTTTTAAGAGCTGTTGAATAAGCAGCTGTCTGGATACCTCTCATTTGTTATTACAAGCATAATAAATTTGATAAGATAATTACTTTTTAACTTTGTATGAGTTAATTAAGTTTGTGATGTTGATGCTAAGTATGCTGTGTACCTTGTGTACTTATCAGCAGTTTTCCATGTTGCCTTTGAAACGGATGTTTAAGGTTATAGAAATAGCAAGGTTATAGCTGAAAAAATGAATACATTATTGGTAGAATGGACTTGATGTCTCTGATTAACCTTATATACAAGGCAATGTTTCTGACATGATCTCATTTATTTTTATCTCAAAAAACACTTTGGAGAGTGAAAACAAGGAAATAGTGTCTTACCTATAGTTGATGATGATCTAATGTATGTTACAATCCAATCTATTACTCAGGGATCTTCTTACAATACCATAATGTATTTTCCATTATCAAATATGTTTGCAAATTGTTTATACTCACATCATGAGCTGTTCCATATATACTATGTTCCATATATGTTACCATGTATGTATACACCCTAACGCAATACCATTTGTAAACCTGTTACACGAAAATGGCAACCGCCATTCCGGCAAATGTAAGCCACATTGAGCCTGCAAATTGGTGAGAAAATGTGAGATACAAATGCTACAAATAAATAAATAAATAAATACCTTGCCTCATGAGAGACTCCTTCAGAGTCAGGGATAGGAGGCTATACCCTTTTGTAGATTGTAAACTGGCTAAAAGAAAGGAAACAGGATATTTCTGAATGATCAGTTATCCACATGGAAATGGGTTACTAATGGAGTGCCCCCAAAAGCTCTGTCTTGGAACCTCTGCTGTTTAACATATTCTAAAATGATTTGAGACAGGAGTGATGAGTAAAGCCAGTGGTTCCCAAACCTGGTCCTGGAGGCAACCCAGTCAGTAAGGGTTTCAGAATACCCACAATGAATATTCATGACAGAGATTTGCATGCACTGCCTCAACTGCAGGCAAATCTCTCTCATGAATATTCATTGTAGATATCCTGAAAACCTGACTGGCTGGGATGCCTCCAGGACCAGGTTTGGGAACCACTGAGTAAGGAGATCAAATTTATGGAAGACAAGTAATTATTCAAGGTTGTTAAAACAGCTGATTGTGAGGACTTGCAGAAGGACTTTGTGAAATTTATTCTTTCATTCTATGACTTGGTGCCTAGATTTCAGCACCATTTGTGCTCTTATATTATCTAGTACTTGCACAGGTACATATGCATGTGAAAGTGCTAGGTGCATACTCGGTGCTCTTCTAGTTCAAGTTCAGCTTTATTTGATATTCTGCTAAAGCGAACAGTGACATTGAAATGGTTTACAACATCAAAATAGTTTCAGGGGGAATACACAAGAAGTAATATAAAGGCAGGACAAAAGAGGGATGAAAAGAAAAGCGGGGTACATGAGGGAAAACTTAGGAGGAAGAGGACAGCATTACAATTTATTAAGGGGAGTAGGGAAGATAATAGATTCTATAGATGATGTATGCAACTCGCTTAGCTCATAAACTCAAGGGGGCATTTAAGGGGAGGAGCATGGGCAAGGTATGGGTGGAACCAACATTTATATGTCTACCTTGTAGACTACTATAAGTTACATGCCAGAGTGCCACATTTAGACATTTACACCTGCTATTGACATGTTATAAAGTGGGTGGGCCTAAATGTAGGTGTCCAGATACTGACACACTAGTATTCTATAATATAATCTTAGCATGCATATGCCATTATAGAATTTGTCAGATGCCATTATAGAACTTGTGGTGCCTAGAAATAGAATTGCTCCCTTAATGTGGACAAATACAAATGATTCAGATAGGGAAAAATAATCCCTAAAGGTATAAAATGTTAGGTTCTGAGTTAGAAGTCACCATCAAGAAAAAAGATCTTGGATTCCTGCATAACTTGTTGAAATTTTTAACCCAGTGTGCTGTGGCCTGCTAAACAGGCAGATAACATGTTAGGGATTATCGGGAAAGGATGGAAAACAAAACTGAGAATTTCATTATGCCTCTGTATAGGCCCTTTATGTGTCCACATCCTAGAGTGCTGTGTGCACTTCTGATTGCCCCCTCTGAAAAAGGATACAGTGCAACTAGAAAAAAGGTTCAGATGAAGGGCAACAAAAATGTTAAAGGGGATTAAAGGGGATGCAACATCTCCCTTATGAAGAGAGGCTTAACAAGTTAAAGATGTTCATCTTGGAGAAAAGACGGCTGACAGAGATATGATAGAAGTTTATAAAATTATGAGTGAGTGGAATGGATAAATAGACAATTGTTGTTTAACCTTTCTAACAAAGTAAAAACAAGAGGACATTTCATCAAACTTTTGATAGCATCCCATACTCCTAAATAAACAAAATAGCCTTGGAATCTACAAAATAAATCCTGGATTGATTGAATACATTAAGTTTGCCATGAAAACTTTGCTGTGCTCAAAATAGAGAGAGAGAGAGAAGGGGGTGGGTGGGATTCCTGTATTCCAGTAGAATGAAAACAGATCTTAGAAAGCAGTTGTTTTTCATGTGGTGTCTAAGCTATGGAATCTGTTGCTGGGGTAGGTGATCAAGGTGAGCAGCATAGGGAGATTCAAAAGAGGATTGGACAAGTTACTGGAAGAAAAGTCCATAAAAAAATTATTAGCCAGGTAGACTTGGAAAAGTCATTGTTCATTCCTAGAACTGAGCAATGGGAAATAGATTTTTGGAATCTACCAGGTACTTGCGACCAGAAATGGCCAAAAGTCATTCTTGTATCATTTTAAAAAGTATTTCACTACACAGAGTTGTTCCACTAAGTATTGATTGCTGCAACTGCAAAGCTTCATGTCATTTACAAATAGTAAATGGGATGTTACATTTGCATCACGTATTCTAGGATTAAGTATAAAATTGTAGCTGAAGGAGTTAATAAGCATTCTCAGTGCATTAAGTGCCATGCAAAACAAGACTGGTGAAGGTGAGTCTCTCTGACATATTCTTCACTGGATCTTGATCTCAGTAATGATGAGCTCTATCTTCGTACTTTAGATGGAGTGCGGTTTGTCAGGTTTTCATGGCAAACTTAATGTACTTGATCAATATAGGGTTTATACTGTACTTTTTAAGTCAATTTATCATCAAGGAATATGGAATGATATCAAGGTTTTTCTTATAGTCAACCCATGATAATCTGGTCCTTTTCCTCAGCAACCACGAGGAATATTGAAAGTTACAATTATTATAAGGTCCGGGGGGGGTGGGGGGGGGGGTACGGTTTCCAAATATTAGATGCACATTCTGACCAGATTGTTTGCCGTTGTCCTACTTATACGACATTTACAATATACTCATTTTGTGCTCACATCTTAGTGCTCCGGAGGTCAAGTGGCCAGGATGGGTAAAGTGAGCGCCTGCTTCCTGCTCGCGACCTAAGACAGCCTATGACCGGGGTACTAACATATTGCAAATGAAGACAGGTCACAGTTCCAGCTGCAGGACTGGACTGTTATGTACATTCATTATAAGAGTTTTTCCAGTGTTCAGGAGCATCGGCTTTTTGCTGGGGTTATTTTTCCAGCTATAACATGGCTTGCAGTGTTCACTGCAAACTGCTTTATAGAATTTACATGCTAATAAGCTGATTTACATGCATTTGCATGTTTTGTATCTCATTAGTATGTACTCCATGGTAATGTGCAAAACCCACCCTGTGTTATGGCACCAAAACTTGGGTTAGAGCCTTTAAACATGTGTTAATGGGCAAATAACGCATTTAAATAACCAGCCCCTTAGATGCTTATGTTCTCCCAATTAAGTACAGAGCTTGCAATCATGCTGGACAATCTTTTTCATGAGGGAAAAATACTGGGCAATTCAAGGGGCCACTTCCACTAGAGCATTGTTCAAAATAAGCACCTTTATAAAACCTACCTGTCTCCAAGGGAAGATGTCAATCGCAATGTTGATATCGGTAATTATAAAGATGCATTTCCCTTTTTTGAAATGGGATCTACACATCTATATTGGACTCTGCCATACTCCATCTTTATTGAAGAATAACAAGTGCAAATACCAGCTTTCTAAAATTGTGCTTTCTGCAAGTATCCAAGATACACATATAAAAGCTGATGCTTACGCATACAAATTGCAACTAGGGCTTCTAACATAATCACGTTGATCTTTCTTTATTTTCTCTGAACATTATTCATACTGTATTTCATTCAATATGTGTGCACCATTCTCCAGTAAGCAGTTTTTAGATCTGGTAAAAAGACGCTGTTGCTGGGGGGAAGCTGCAGGAGGATGGAGCTAGTGTTTTATTCTCCAACTCTGTATTATACAGGCAATTCACCCTTTTTTTTTTTACAGTTTACAGTTTATTTATAATTTGATATGCTATTATTAAACACAGCCAACCTAGACATTTACAAAAAATACAAATCTATAGTAGACACCTAGTGTTAGGTAGCAAAAAGAAAATTACAAATGTCCATACCAGAGAGAGAGAGAGTAAGGAGTCTTGACTGTTTGATTCAGGCTGTAGTTCAGAGCTATCTGTCATCCAGCCTTGTTACGCTATTGGGATCTAAATTAAAAGCTGTTTGGAATAGGAAGGGCTTCAATTTCATTCTAAATAAAGGATAACAGGATTCTAATCGTAAATGGTGAGGTAAATAATTCCACAGTGTTGGGCCAATTACACTGAAAATAGAGTCTCAAATAGATTGTAAATGAATAAGAAAGAGATGACCATTAAATTCTGATGTGTTGAATGTAGCGGTCTGGGTGATGTGTATGGTATGAGATAGCTGAAGAAAGAGGTAGGAATTCCGGAATGAAAAATTTTATAGACTAGGATCAATATTTTAAACAATTCTGAATGATACTTCCCCTGAAAAATCTGGCACCGGATTTTGTGGTGTTTTCTAGATCTTCTGACCTGAATTTAATAAAAAATAAAGGGTCAGTTTTTAATAAGATGTTGAATGAGAAAGATAACAGAATAATTTTATCTGGTTGTTTTAACTGAATTGTCTGCAGAATCTAACCAGCTATTGGGTCCTTTTACTAAGGTGCACTGAAAAATGACCTGCGGTAGTGTAGGAGTGGGTTTTGGGCGCACGCAGAATCATTTTTCAGTGCACCTATGAAAAAGGCCTTTGAAAACTTTTGCCCAAAATGGATGTGTGGCAAAATGAAAATTGCTGCAGGTCCATTTTGGGTCTGAGACCTTACTGCCAGCCATTGACCTAGCGGTAAAGTCTCACGCAGTAACCGGTCGGTAATGACCTACACACACCATATGCCACTTGGCTCATGTAGCTGATGTGCGCCAGAAAATAAAAATATTTTTCGGATGCGCATAGTGGATGCGCATCAAAAATGAAATTACCGCAAGGGCCACGCAGTAGCCAGGTGGTAACTTGGAATTGGCGTACATTGGGAGCACTAGGCGCTTACGCAGCTTAGTAAAAGGGACCCTATGCTTGCAGTTGACTGTCCAGGCAGATTTAGGGAGCTATTTTTTTGATCAGAGTTATCTGGCTTAATAAAAAAACAGAGATGGCTCTAGTACCATCCATTTCAAACTGGATAAATGTATGCACCCTGTATGTTTTTGGAGGAAAAATGTTCAAAAGCAGATGTTTGTTTACCCTACTAATTTCATAAGTGAGGCAAATAAACATTTTGAAAATTGACCCATAGGTACCTATGTATTAAATCAGTATTTCAACTAGCGTGTCCCTTGTTGGGCCAGCCATTGCCAGGTTTGCTTGTGCTGTTCCTTGACAGTAGGAAAATACAGCATATTCTTGAAATGAAATTAGAACAATTGGACATGATGCTATGTTTCAAAACTTTATTTCAATCTCCTGCTGGTTTGCCAATGTATAATAGAGCTATGGCTCTGTTTTATAGCCATAGTACTACCTGAAGTCAGCGTCTCACAAGGGAAGGATGGAAGTGAGGTTTATTCGTTTTTAAAATGTGGCTTTAATATATTCAGTTTCAAAAGGAATATATCAGACACAGTACTAAAAATGGACTAATGCACTCCTGTCCTATCCCTAAGCACGTCATGAGAAACATGCTAGTCCTATATCTTTTCCATATGTGACAAGTTGAGGTTGTAATTTCTTTTATTGAACCTAAGATATTTTTCATTTGTTTTGTATGACCTGTGGTAAGTTGGCTTTGATATGGGCTACGGCTATAATAAGCGCTAGAAAAACAATCGACTCAGTCTTTAAAGCCAGCAGCCAGCGTCTTTTTTATTCAAATGCTATTTAAATAAATATATTTTTTTAAGTGCAAAAGAAACATATATTCTGCACCGCTATACAGATACCTCCAAATTCTGTAAATGGTACCCAAAGTTAGTTGCAAAATTGGATGCATGGTTATAGAATAGGGTCAGATATACACATAACTTATTTATTTATTGCATTTGTATCCCACATTTTCCCACCTTTTTGCGGGCTCAGTGTGGCTAATTAGCATGAAATTGGCACTTAACTGGCAACAAGTGTAAAGGCTGGGAAGTCAGGTACGTTCGAGCAAACCAAGCTGTGCTGGCTGTTCTCTCTGTGTCACCATCTGTTCTGTTCTAGGCAAAGTATAGTATAGCTTAAACAGCCAGCTAAACCATCCCCAAGTAGAAACTTTACCAGTAGATTCTCAATTCTTAAGCAAATCTTCTAACTGTAGTACTCATAATAAACAAAGAAAATCCAACTTACAGTTCAGTTGCTTGGACAGAATTATTGCCTTCTGCACATAGAGTCTGTGTCTAGCTACCCCAGAGGCAAGGAGATGGCCATTAACCTCATCCCAAGGAAAAGATGTAACACTCAAAGGAGAATACGGGGGAGTAACTCAGGGAAAATGAACGGGAAATGACTTGGGGAGATGGTGAAAAATCTTGATGGAATTGTAGTAGATTAAGGAGGGATCAGCCCCTAGAAAAGCTGCTGATCAGAAAGGCATGCTACAGCCCAGGAGCAGAGAGGGAGGGCTGGCCCTAGCTCAGATCTGAGAGCCAATAGGGAAACTCACAAGGAGTCAATCACAGGATACTGCAAACTATAGAGAAAGCAGTCCTAAAACATAGTGGTATCTATACACAGACAATGTAATTGAATACAAATAATACCCATACTAAATATTCATAACAATACACTCTGCCACTATGTACATGGGGGCAGACACTCCCCACCTAGTATTGGTAGATACCACTATTTAACTTCTCAAACTATAAACATTGTAAGCATGCAAAAGTACATACATATCTTGATCTTAAAACTTGGCAACTTCTTGCTTGTCTCTGGTTTACTGTTGCTCCGGCGACTTCTCTCTTGTAGTCTCACAGGAGCTGGAATGAGAGGCAGACAACATAAACAACAAACAACACAAAGGAGAGAGAAAAGTCTTTGAGTTTCTGGACTGGACAATGGTCCACGGTGTTTTCATATCTCCATGGTGTGGATCACTGGCTTAGTGATGGCTCTGCTGAAGAAGTTTGCTGTCTTCCAAGGAAGTCTTGTGCCAAAGTTCCCAGGTGGTGCCAAGTTGTCATTGATGATCTCTATTTCTGTATTTTTGATGGCACTTTGATGATAGTTGTCCAAACTTTCATGAACTGATTGATGAGATGAAGATGCAATATAAATAAGGTGCGTTATGGCTCTTCTGAATGTTATCCAACTTGAGAAATGAGAGAAATGCTGAGCTCCCAAGTTGTTTTCAGACACAACGTTAGTTGCAAGAACAGTAATCTCTGGATGGATCTCTGCATCAGAGTCAGGATCTATAAGTTCAAAAGAGTTCTCCCTTACTGGAGATGTGTGCTCATATTTTAGAAGAAAGGCTGGTCCTGATAACCATGTGGTTTCCATTAGACAAGATGCTGGTACAGCTCTGGTGGCACGATCTGCTGGATGTTGGTCAGTTGGCATGTAATGCCACTGTTCTGGTCTGTTGACTTTCATATATGTTCCACTCTGTTCCTAACTTACATGCAACATCTCCTGCTTTGGTTTTAGATATAGCCCAGAACAATTTTACTGTCAGTGTAAAATTTGACACTATTTGAATGTCCATTTCATTAAGTATTTCTGCTATCTCTACTGCTAGCACTGTTCCACACAATTCTAAGAGTGAAATAGTATGATTGGATAAGTTAGCACCATGATTTTGGTACTAACTTGGCTTTTCCAAAGATGAATCCCACATGAGATAGCCCATTTGTGTCTGTAGCTCTCAAGTAGACCACTGCTACTATGGCCTTTTCAGAAGTGCTTAAGATGCAGGTTTCTTTGTGACGGGCAGTACTGAATGCTGCAGGGTTTCAAGTGTATGGGATGTGCACTTGTTCAAGCATCTTTAAAAAATCTTTCCACTTCTCCCATTCTTGTTGCATTTCTGGTGGTAATGGAACATCCCACTCATCAGTACTACGGGAAAGTTCTGTCAGTAGGGATCTTCCTTCAATGGTGACTGGAGCCACAAACCCCAATGGGTTGTACAGACTATTGACTGTAGACAAGATATCTCTGCATGTATATGGCTTCTCGTAGATGGAGATTTGAAAGGTAAAAACATCTCATTTTAGATCCCAATGCAATCCAAGGCTTCTCTGAATCAGAGGGATGTCTACTTTTATATATAGATCCTTTATATCTTTGGCATGATCCTCTGCAGGAAATGCTCTCATTACCTCTGGACTGTTGGAGGCGATTATATGACGTCTCATATTGGCCTCTGCTTCTTCAGTAGGTAAGGACTTCAAACCATCATATACATAAAAGTATTTCTCAATGAAACATCTGACATCTGTGGCCATATTCTCTTTCACCTTCTTGAGCTGGCCTTCCAAGCCCTAGGTTGCCAATGCTAGTGATGGACTATTACTGAAAACATGAGCTCTCATCCTATATTCTACAATCTCCTGGTAGAAGTCATTGTCACAGTACCACAGGAATCTCAAGCAATTTCTGTAGTCTGGGTGTATGACAAAGCAATAGAACATTTGCTGGATATCTACTGTTATGGAGGTAGCGTCCTTTCTAAAGCGGATATAGACTGCTAATAGGCTGTTGACCATAACGGGCTCAGAATGCAGCACATTGTTGAGTGAAATTCCTTGAAACTGAGCACAGGAATCAAACACAGTCCTGATCTGGACTGGTTTACGTGGATGATACACACCAAAGGTAGGTAATTACCAACATTATCTGTTGTCTTTTAACAGTGAAGCTGGCTCTGCATGGCCATTATCCAGCATGTTCTGCATGAATACTGTAAAGTGCTATTTCCTATCTGGTTTCCTTCTCAGAGTCTTTTGCAATGAAGTAAGACAAGTGAGAGCTTGCCCATAGTTGTTAGGTAGTCCTGTTCTGGGTGTCCGAAATGGCAGAGGAGCCACCCAGCTGTTGGACTCATTCTTGTAGAATTCCTTATCTGTTATTCTCAAGAACTCTCTAGTGAAAGAGTTGGTTTGTCTTCATTCCTTGTGGCTTGGAATGCTAAGTTCCCTAGATGTTCTCCTATATCTGGTGGAGAGGTGTCCTGACAAATGGTTGAGCTGGGGTCTGGTTCTTCCCAGGTGTAAACCTCATTCATTTGCAGATGGTTATGACAAAACTTGAACAAAGTGGTGCACCCATTTTCCAAGATGCACATTTTGTAGACATCTACACTTGGAGGGGCATAATCAAAAGGGGCACCCAAGTTTTTCCTCGCAGGACATCCTGGTGAAGGGGCGGGGAAACCCGTATTATCAAAACAAGATGGGCATCCATCTTTCGTTTCGATAATACGGTTGGGGACGCTCAAATCGCGAAATTTAGGTCGACCTTAGAGATGGTCGTCCTTAACGATGGTAGTCCCAGATTTTCGGCCTTAATGGAAACCGAGGACGCCCATCTCAGAAACGACCAAATCCAAGCCATTTGGTCATGGGAGGAGCCAACATTCGTAGTGCACTGGTCCCCCTCACATGCCAGGACACCAACTGGGCACCCTAGGGGGCACTGTAGTGGACTTCACAATTTGCTCCCTTACCTTGGGTGTTGAGCCCCCCCATAACCCACTCCCCACAACTGTACACCACTACCATAGCCCTAAGGGGTGAAGGGGGCACCTAGATGTTGGTACAGTGGGTTTCTGGTGGATTTTGAAGGGCTTGCATATATCACCACAAGTGTAGCAGGTAGGGGGGATGGGCCTGGGTCCGCCTGCCTGAAGTGCACTGCACCCACTAAAACTGCTCTAGGGACCTGCATACTGCTGTCATGGAGCTGGGCATGACATTTGAGGCTGGCATAGAGGCTGGCAAAAAATATTTTAAAAGTTTTCTTTTTAGGGTGGGAGGGGGGTTGGTGACCACTGGGGAAGTAAGGGGAGGTCACCCCGATTCCCTCCGGTGGCCATCTGGTCAGTTCAGGCACCTTTTTGAGGCTTGGTCGTAAAAAAAAAATGGACCAAGTAAAGTCGCCCAAGTGCTCATCAGGGATGCCCTTCTTTTTTCCATTATCGGTCGAGGATGCCCATGTGTTAGGCACGCCCCAGTCCCGCTTTCGCTACGCTTCTGACACGCCCCCATGAGCTTTGGTTGTCCCCGCGACGGGAAGCAGTTGAGAGAAGGACGCCCATCTCCCGATTTGTGTCAAAAGATGGGTGCCCTTCTCTTTCGAAAAGAAGCATGTCGGTTTCCTCATTCTGTTAAAACAGATGTCACCTACTATCACCCATCCCAAGGCAAATTGGTAGTCATATGGGGTATCAGGTGGACCTGCACGCGATCCCACAAACTCTGATCAATGTAGGTGCATCTCTTCCTGACAAGAGTAAGATCTTGGAATTTGGGTCCAAAGGCTGCAGATAGTCCACTATAGGTTGGAGACGATGATGGTGTTGCACAACCTCTGGTGTGGGAATTTCTTCTCGGTCATCAGGTGTCTGATTACATTCAGTATGAGTCGGTATATGGGTCCTGTTGCTACCATCCATCGCTTCTATCACATATCCACTTGCTCTTACTTCTGCCCTCTTTCTCATCACTGTAGCGAGATCCTTGGATGTCAAATAGGTCAAAGAACTCTGTTCTTGCAAGGGTTTGGTTACTTTGCTCATCTATAATGATACACATCTTTACTGCCTTTTGCGATTGCTCTTTTGGATATACCTTAGCTACATATATCTTGGTGCATGACTGTCCACTGTGGTCTCCACACCTGTAGGTCTCGTGGTGTGTCTGGAGAGGAAGGGGTCTGAGTGTGATGTGTGTGCAGTCAATGACACCTATGACTAAGGGGAAGCAGTGCATGATGTAAATCTGAGCCATGTTGTTCTGGAGTGCCTGGGCAGTAGTGGGTAAGGTAATATAGTCTGAGAAGTGTGTGAGGAAGGTATTGAGAAACTAGGCAAGGCAGTTGGAGCTGGCAGGCTGGTTGAGGTCTGCATTGACTGCTAACACTGACTGGAAGGTGCCAATTGCCAGAAAGATGAGGGAGGCAGTGATTTTCAGGTGGACTGATTAAGGATTCTTTCTGAGTGTCCTGGGCTAAAGGAGGAGTTGTAGCTGGTCACAGAGGTTCTGTATGGCAGCCCTGTTGAAGCAGAATCTAGACAGACATTCCTGGTCAGTAAGGTCCAGGAAGTGGATGCAGGGCCTGAAGACTTTATGATAGGGATATCTCCTCCAGGGCTTCCCCTCCAAACTCTCATCCACCTCCAGCAAGGCATGAGTCACCAAAGCATTCAGCGCATCCATGACTGGCGTGCAAGTGTACCACCACCACAGGTGCAACCCACTGACCCCAGAAATACCACTGTGCACACCTCATAAGAACATAAGAATAGCTATACCGAATTAGACCAATGGTCCATCTAGTCCAGTATCCTGCTTCCAAAGGTGGCCAATCTATGTCACAAGTAACTGACAGAAACCCAATTAGTAGCAACATTCCATGCACCAATCCTGGGCAAGCAGTTGCTTCCCTCATGTCATTCTCAATAACAGACTATGAACATTTCCTCCAGGATACCTCCATACTGCACCTTATGAGATGTGGCACCAGCCTCTGCATCAGCATACAGTCATTAGACACATACCAGCTGCCCAAAACACTCACTCTCCCACCACCAACAAACAGTCCTGATACATACAGCTGCAGCACTAAGCACTAACTCTTCAACCACCATCAAACAGTCATCACACACACAGCAGTAGCACAAAGCACTCACTCTCCAAGAAACAGCACACAGCCTTCACACAAACAGCAGCAGCACAGAGCACAGTCAGCAGGGGCGTAGCCACGGGCGGGCCTGGATGGGCCCAGGCCCATCCACTTTCCCTCCAGGCCCGCCCATCCAACATCCTGCTGCTGTCGCTGCCTTTTCTCCCGCGGCTCCGCTGGGTCCGGGAAGCAGCGTTCATCAGCGTTGCCTGCCTGCCTTTTAAAATAATTCATCTCCCCAGGCTCCGCTGCATTTACTTCTTCGCCTGTCGCAAAGCGCTGCAGTTCGCACAGGAAGCTCCGCTCCCCTTTGCCGCGTCCATCTGGCCATACGTATCCACTACAGGAAGTGGATCAAAGAGGGCCGGATGGACGCGGCAAAGGGGAGCGGAGCTGCCTCTGCGAACGGCAGCTCTTTGCGACGGGCGAAGAAGTAAATGCAGCGGAGCCTGGGGAGACAAATTATTTTAAAGGCAGGCACGCAGGCAACGCTGCTTCCTGCCACGCTGCTTCCTGCCATGCTGGTGACTGGCGCAGGGATGAGACTTCTCAAGCCTTGGGGGCCGCTGGCAGGGCCCGGAGATTCCCACCAGCCCAGGTATTTATCTTTACGGGAGGGGGATGAACAGAGAGGAAATATGTGGGTCATGCCCACCCAGTCCACCCCCAGGCCCACCCAAAAATTGAGGTCTGGCTACGCTACTGGCACAGTGACAAACTGGGAGTGGACAAACAGAGGAACAATGAGAGACAGGAGACAAGCAGGTAGGGATGCACAATGGGAGGTGTAGGAGTTTGGGGACAATGAGGGTTTGGTGGGGGGGAGGTGGTGAGATACAGAGTAAGGTATGGGTATGGCTGGGGGGCTAGCAGGTGTGGGCAAGGACTTGAGCTGAGACACAGAGGAGACAAATCAGGAACTGTAAGGGTCAAAAGGTTCAGACTGGGATAAACACACAAAGGTAACAAAGCACTTGGCATCTCTCCACTATTTCACACAAATGACCACTTCGACCTCTCCACTCTCCAACTCAGCAAAATCACAATTTGGTCTAAAGACAGGTTTGGCCTTACCCTAGATGCTTTGAAAGCTGGCCTAATTCTGGACATTTTTCTTTCTGCCCCCCAGGAAGTCATTTTGCTATCTGTTATGGGATGAAAATGTTCATCAAGTAACACCGCCCATGTCACACCCATGAAATGCCCCTTCTAGGATCATTTTCTTTTTGGTGGTTAGCAGACGTAAACAAACCTTTTTTTGTTTGATTAGATGCTTTAGATGTTTTTCTGTTTTGAAAATGAGCCCTTTAATGGTATCTTTCACTACACAAAAATTTCTCCTATTTAAAAATGAGTGAAACCAGTCCAATACCACGCCACTCAATCGAATAGACTGTAAACAATTTATTAGAATTCCATGGTCAGTGGTATCAAAGGCAGGTAACTATAGAAAATGCTTAACTTTGTCAAAACATGCTTTCACACTACCCAAGATGGAAAATAATAGCGTTTTGGTATCATGGTGTGCGTTATAGCCAAGTTAGTTACTGTCAAGAATATTATAAATATCAGCATTGTAGTCATGTTGTAAGTTTATGCTATGTTTAAAAAAGCTTACCCAGTCAGGATATCCTGGGAAGTTGCTGGGTTGGTCCCGGGTTGGTTTGGAACATTTCCAGGCTGATCTGGGGCTGGCCCAGAGTTGCTCCAATTCTGTTGGAACTTATCACAGGTCCGAGTTGAATCCGGGGCCAAAGGGGAACAAAGTGTAGCACGCATGAAGAGGCATGCTGCCGCGAATGCCAAGCAGGAGAGGCAGGCTAGCTGAAAAATGGCTGGCTGCTAGAGTTCTTGCACATATGCAGTGGTTTGTGCATGCATGGTTTTGTGCATCACAGCTTAGGTAGGCCTGTGCTGAAGCCGGGGCCTCAATTTTTTCAGCTGCCTGGTGGGCATGAGGTCAGCCTGGAGGTGTTTCATTGAAGGGTACAGTCTGAGGAGTGGCAAAAGAGCCAGGTATGAGGTCTCCTGTCCTCAAATTTATTTATTCAATTTTTATAGGGCATTTTTGGTGGGTTTTGGGCTCAGGCCCTGGAGATCTGTTTTAATTTTTTTTGTGTGTGTATGTGTGGTTGGAGGAGTCCAAAGGTCCTTAAAAGACAGGCTCAGGTAATGTAGACCCTTTAAAAATATTTAGAGCCCTGTTTACTAAGCTGCACTGTAGGCGTGCTAGACTTTTTAGCGCATTCTAATGCTACAGACACCCATAGGAATACATGGTTATCTCTAGCATTTAAAATGCTAGTGCACGTTAATAAACAGGGCCCTAAGTGTTTTTTTCCACCATTTATGATGTGGAGAGAGGCCACAAGAGAAAAATTATTTAAATTTTCCTTGACAACTCTAGGAGGTTTCAGTGTGTTTTGAGGATAATGTTTGGAAAAAATGAGTAGTGTTTAAAAGGAAAGTGATTTTTAAATTTTGAAAAGATGGTCTGAATTATATTGAACTGTAATGGATTTCTGGGTTAGTCTCATCAAAATTCTACCTAATTCTCACTGTATTTAATTAGAAAATCTATTTTTCCCATTAAAGTTCATGGGAAAGTTAGTTTTCAAAATGGAGATTTCCTCAAAGTTCCATGAGGAGGAAAAAACCCCAAACATTCTGTGTGCTGATCGTTAAAGAGGGTCAGATGGCCCCAGCCGAGTCCTCGCTGCTTGGACAATGGTTGTTGAGATGATTGTCAGAGGAGCTCAGGACTTGGAAGAGAGCGAATGTGTGTGCGCAGCTCTGTTGAGTGTGTTCAAGGAAAAGTGTTAAGAAAGGTGAAGGTAATCCTTAATAAAGCTGTGTTATTAAGAAAGTGAGCTTGATAAAAGATTGGCTTTGAAAAGCAGAAATTAAGAAAGATAAAACAGCCCATTTTAATTTTAAATTGAATTTAGTTAACTGGTGTTTGTACTGCTGCTGAGAAAGAGGTCTGCAGCAACTTGTTTTAACCTAAGAGCAGTTTAATCAGCGTGGGGCTATTCAGTGTGCTCTGTGAGCTTGTTTAAAAATTAAATTCTGCCTGAGAACATTTGCTGGAAAGAATGAAAGCATTTCATTGCAGTGACCAGCTGTGGAGAGTGATGGATTGAATGAGTTGGTCAAAACTATAGCCAATGCTCCTGTAGAATAGGGAAATCAGCCTAAGAATAATAATCTCTTGCAGAGTGTTCTGCCCCTATATTCATGGAGGAAGGGTATATTATAATACGTATTTAATATGAGTATTATTTGTATTGCATTGTCTGTGTAATAGATAGCACTGTGTACTGGTGCTTTCCCCTCCCTATAGTTTGAAGTATCCTGTGATTAACTCCTTGTGAGTTTTCCCTATTGGCTCATAGGTCTGAACTAGAGCCAGCCCTCCCTCTCTGCCCTTGCGGGCTGTGTGAGAGAGCCCAGTCTTGCTTGCATGCCTTGGTGATCAGGGGTTCTAGGGGGCTGATCCCTCCTTAATTTACTGTAATCCCAGGAAGATTTTTCACTATCTCCCCTTGTCATTGCCCATTCATTTTCCGTGAGTTTCTCCCCTTATTCCCCTTTGCATGTTACAGCTTTTCTTCTCAGCTGGGCTGAGGTTCTGGCTATCTCTTTGCTTTTGAGGTGGGTAGATGCAGACTCTATGTTCAGAAGGCAATGTTTCTGTCCAAGCAATTTATTTTTATTTATTTATTTGTTGCATTTGTATCCCACATTTTTCCACCTATTTGCAGGCTCAATGTGGCTTACATAGTACAGTAGAGGCAATCGCCAATACCAGTACAAACAAATACAGAGTGAGGTTATGATAGAGTAAAGCTCATTTGTGATAGATACATTGGGGATCATAAGGGTGAAAAGTTACATTATGTCCAGTACAAGCTTTTATGTTGTTGTGTTGCAGGGTTAAGGCATTTAAGTTGGATCGTTCGAGTATACCTTTTCGAACAGGTTAGTTTTTAGGAGCTTCCGGATGTTTAGGTGGTCATATGTAGTCTTCATGGCGGTTGGTAATGCGTTCCATAGTTGTGTGCTTATATAGGAGAAACTGGATGCATAGGTTGATTTGTATTTGAGTCCTTTGCAGCTTGGGTGGTGGAGATTTAGGTATGCTCATGTTGATCTTCTTGTGTTTCTGGTTGGTAGGTCTATGAGGTCTGTCATGTATCCCGGGGCATTGCCGTAGATGATTTTGAGGGGCATAATCGAACGAAAACGTCTATCTCCATGGGCATTTATCTCCAAGAACGGGTCCGTGAAGGGGCGGACCGAACCGTATTTTCGCAAAAAATAGACGTCCATGTTTTATTCGACAATTTGTGAGCTGGACGTTTTTGTTTTTCAGCGATAATGGAAAATGAAAGCGCCCAGCTCAAAAACGAATAAATCCAAGGCATTTGTTCGTGGGAGGGGCCAGGAGTCGTAGTGCACTGGTCCCCATCACATGCCAGGACACCAACTGGGCACCCTAGGGGGCACTTTTACAAAAACAAAAAAAAGGTAAAAGAGCTCCCAGGTGCATAGCACCCTTCCCTTGTGTGTTGAGCCCCCCAAATCCCCCCTCAAAACCCACTGCCCACAAGTCTACACCATTACTATAGCCCTAAGGGATGAAGGGGGGCACCTACAGTACATGTGGGTACAGTGGGTTTGGGGGGGTTGGACGACTAAGCATTAAGCAGCACAATTGTAACAGGTAGGGGGGGATGGGCCTGGGTCCACCTGCCTGAAGTCCACTGCACCCCCTAACAACTGCTCCAGGGACCTGCATACTGCTGCCAGGGAGGTGGGTATGACATTTGATGGTGAAAATAAAAAGTTGTGAAACATCATTTTTTTGTGGTGGGAGGGGGTTAGTGACCACTGGGGGAGTCAGGGGAGGTCACCCCCGATTCCCTATGGGGGTAATCTGGTCATTTAGGGCACTTTTTGGGGCCTTATTCGTGAAAAAACAGGGTCCAGGAAAAGTGCCCTAAATTCTAGCTACAAACGCATACTTTTTTTCCATTATCGGCGAAAGGCGCCCATCTCTGTTCGGGTGATAACCATGCCCCAGTCCCGCCTTCACCACGCCTCCAACACGCCACTGTCAACTTTGTACGCTTCTGCGATGGAGTGCAGTTGAAAACGTCCAAGTTCGGCTTTCGATTATACCGCGTTATTTGTTTTTGTGAGATAAACGTCCATCTCCCGATTTAGGTCGGAACTTGGGCATTTTTCTCATTCGATTATAAGCAGGTTTATGTACCAGGGTGCAGACTTTGAACGCAATATGTTCTTTGATTGGGAGCCAGTACAGTTTTTCTCATAGAGGTTTGGCGCTTTCGAATCTTGTTTTACCGAATATGAGCCTGTCTGCTGTGTTTTGAGCAGTTTGAAGTTTTGTTATGATTTGTTCTTTGCATCCCGCTTAGATTCCATTACAGTAATCTAGGTGGCTTAGTACCATAGATTGTACTAGACTTTGAAATATTTCCCTCGGGAAAAATGTTTTCACTAGTTTAAGTTTCCACATTAAGTGGAACTTTTTTTTGTTGTAGCTTTCACTTGGCTTTCTAGTGTGAGATTTCGGTCAATTGTAATTCTGAGAATTTTCAGGCTATCTGAGATAGGGAGGTTGGAGTTTCTTTGTTTATTATGAGTACTACAATAAAGAAGATTTGCTTAAGAACTGAGAGTCTACTGGTAAAGCTTCTGCTTGGGGAAGGTGAAGCTGGCTGTTTAGGCTACACTATACTTTGCCTAGAACATCACAAAGGGAAAATAATTAGCTTTTGTTTTAAATTAGCCAGAGATCCCACAGTACCAGAATCCAGAAAAAGTGTACCTGACTTTATAGGGAAAGAGAAGGAGTTTTGGTTTTCCTTCCTTTTTTAGTTGTTTATAGAGCCAGGGAATCAGGCCTCAGAGAGGAGGAACATCACACATCATTGGAGCAACAAGGGCCCCTCCGCAACCAAGGCCAAAGCCTAGACCAAGAAAGATCTGCAGATAATTGTTTGCCACTACACAAAGTACATTCTAAGGAGAAAGCACTTCAAGGAAACTTGGTTAGGGGCTATAGTTATACTTACCTAGGCAAGGATAAAGTCTGTGAACTGGTCGGGTGGATGAAACACCTGGAAGATAGAAAAGCAACACAAAGAATCAATCCTGAAGGAAAAGTTGAAATAGTGGAGGGAAGGTTGTCGAATTGAAGGTTAAATTGAAAAGGAAAAAGTATTTGATAAATGTCTTGGGCTGCAATTTCTACTAATTGAAGAACTTGTCAAAAATGAGAGTTTCAGGGTAATTTCTGAAAACAATCTTGGTTAAATGCTGAGAGAGATAGATCTGGGTAGTACTGTTAAAAAGGTGTTAAATTAGCCAGCACTTTATTCTTTTATGCAATTTAAATCTGAAGCACTTTAATATAATCATTTAACGTACAAATGTACTTTTGTCTGGCAGCAGTTGCTGGTTTTAGGTATTTATTTATATCTATTTAATTTTTAGCATAGTATTTGTGCAATAAAACCTTTTTAAACATCGAAAGTTTGTTCTTTATACTGCACTTTTCCTTGTTATCTCAACACTGCTACTGTAAAAAGGTTCATGGTTTAAGCGTCTGATTGCTTACCTTCACACGAACTTATGAAACCTCTTCCCACTTATCTTTTTTTTTTGTGTGTGTGTGTGTGAATTCCCTACAGGCTCTTTTTACAATGCCATGCTAGTGATTCCAGTGTGGAAAATTTGACAAAGCCCATAGGAATTGAATGGGTTTCATTGCATTTGCTGTGCTGGAATTGCTAGTGCTACTTTGTAAAAGGAGGCCTAAGTGGCTGGTTAAAGTGGAGAACCTGAATGCTGACATAATTTTATCAAAATCTATTTATTTATTTTATTTATTTATTTAGGTTTTGCTAACACCTTTTTCAGTAGTAGCTCAAGGTGAGTTACATTCAGGTACTCTGGATATTTCTCTGTCCTAGGAGGGCTCACAATCTAAGTTTGTACCTGAGGCAATGGAGGGTTAAGTGACTTGCCCAAAATCACAAGGAAATTGTAGTAACATCAACATTTAGATTTTAAAATGTCAAATATATGGGAATAAAAGATATGGGTATTCCCTGACCTTACCAGGATAATTCAAAGAGAGAAGGAGGAAATTTCTGGCATTCAGACAGTGTGTGCAGGCACTAGGGGGAATGGTGGTTATTTCTTGTATATATATATTTTTTATCCTGTTCAACTTCAATTTCTTATTGAAGCAAAACATCATAGCACTTTAATACAAAACAACCTACGCATCTAACTTCTCATACATAAGCGCACAACAATGGAACGGACTCCCAAGTACAGTGAGAACAATCCATGACCACCTAAATTTCAGAAAAATCACTCAAGACTCACCTATTCAAAAAAGCCTAGCCCAACGATCCAACATAAAACCCCAGCACCCAGCGACACAACATAACTAATGATCATACTGGACAATTTATAATCTTCACCTCTTTTGACCCCATGATACTTGTTCCAAACCCACCTCATCTGTTCACAACATAACTTTGTATCTGTTACCAACCGAACTGGCAACAGCCTATATGGTACCATGTAAGCCACATTGAGCCTGCAAATAGGTGGGAAAATGTGGGGTCCAAATGTAACAAATAAATACATTTTTTTGATTGAGATTGTTCAATGGAATCTTAGGTATGGAGCATTTGATAAATATTATATCCTTCCTTTAGGGACTGATTTCCTTCTTTTTTTCTTTTACTTTTAAAACATATTACCCTGATGCTTCAAGGGGTGTTATAACTGGTTTTCCTCTTTTTTGTGGACTGAGTGTACATATTTGATGGACTTACTTTGCCTGACTTGTTTTATTTCTGAGATGTGCTTTTCTTTTCTAGTGTTCTGTTTGTATTAAAATGTAAATGCAATTTAAAAATAGCATATTCATTGTGCAAAGCACATTTTAAATGTGACAAATAGCTATGATAAAATTGTATGACTGCATATGTGTATATAAATATGTGTGCTGACGAAAGCATGCACATTGTTTTATAGTCCACATGTAAGTATTTTTATGGGGATGCTATTTCAATGGAACTGGGGTACAGCTGTGAGGTACATGCACACTTCATAAAATATGCACATATTCACATAGACCAAGTTTGTGGGACAGCATTAGTGCACCACTGAGGATTCTTCTAGCAACCTATTTTATAAAGGCACATACACATATTCTTTAGGATGTTCGAGCATCGGGACCACAGATTAGGAACATATTCCTTAATTTGCGAGGTACTGAACATAGATCGGTCGATATTCAAAGTGATTTAAGTGAGGTATGTTTACTAAGGTGTGTTAGCGTTTTTAACATGCCTATAAAATTAAGGCATGTTAAACGCTAACGCACCAATACATTCCTATAGGTGCATTAGCGTTTGACATGTGTTAGCATTTAACGCACCTTTCTAAACACAGGCGTTAAATTGTGCTCTGCAGGCCAGCTGCCAATATTCAGCAGCATTTAACCAGGCATTAATTACTTTCTATGGATCCAGCTGTAATTTAGATAAGCAAGATAAATGATATGGTTTACACTATTTTTGCCAGTGGCGATTTAACCATAGGGGAAATGGACGAGGTGGTATTCAGCTAGCATGGCCAATATTTGTTTTTTTTTTAAAACGCCATCTGCTGCGATAAAAAAAATCTGGATATTCAGTGCTACTATCTGGATAGTGGCCAGTGATGAATATTTGCATAAGAGTGTCAGAGTCATAGCTTACACCAAACACAGTGAAGGTGACAAAAGAGGAAGCTAGACGACGCTCAAGAAGTTCAAAATGTTTATTACAACATCCAGTTACTTAATATGAGTCGTATTTCGGCCTCAAAGGCCTGCATCAGGAGTCTTCCAATGCTAGTAATCCAAATACTGCACCTGATTATCATACACCTTATTCGCTAAGAAATCTCTCCTAGCCAAAAACTAACATAAGAATGCTTAAAATAGTAACTTATCCAGATAGTGACGGTATTCAATAGCTTATAGAATTGCAGTCATCTGTCCTGAATTATCTGGATAAGTTATTTAGACAAGAAACTGGATTTTACCACCTACCAGATAAGAGTTGGGAGCACCCTGGCTTTCTCCATACTCTGCCCTCCCCCCCCCCATCTGCATTGGGGGCAACTGTGTAAAGAGAGGACAAATTAAGTACCAGGATGCAGAGCACTAAGAGCTAATTCTATAATGGCATTTGGGTGCCCAGATTCCATTATAGAATATTAGCCCCCTTGCCTGAGTGCATGGCTAGCACTTACACATGCAAAGGAAAAGAGATGGGATTTTAGATTGTAAGCTCTTTTGAGCAGGGACTGTCTCTTTGTATCAGGTGTTCAGCGCTGCGTGCGTCTGGTAGCGCTATACAAATGCTAATGCTAATAATAATAATAATTTGATATACCGCCTTTCTCTGGTTACAAAGTAGTTTACACATTAAATGCAGATACTTATGTTGTAATTGGGGCAATAGAGGGTTGACTTGTCTAGAGTTAGAAAGAGCTGTAGTGGGAATCAAATCTGTTTTCTCTGGTTGTCAGGCCACTGCACTAACCAATAGGCTACTCTTCCATTATAATAATTATGTGCAAGAGTGTTCTTATTTTAAAACTTATGCACACAACTGGTGCCTATCTTTAGATGGGTAGTGCAGAGGTGATCTGTAAGGATATTCAGTGGCACTATCCAGATTGTTGGCGCAATCTGAGTGGAGCATGGGTGGAGTTTAATCAATGTGACTTTATGTGCAAACATTAACACCAGCTCTTGAGCAGATATACAAGTCCATGCCTGCTTTCATGGACTTGTAAATCTGGCAGTCATACAAAACATTCTTAACACTACAGTTATACCTACTCCTGCTAATATATTTTTAAGATCCTCTTTCTCAAATTTAGGATTATCCCCCACACACCAAATACTGTATGATATTCTAATTGCCCTTACCATTCAAATGATTTTAGGTAATTAGAAAAATGCTTCTGATCTAAATTCTACATTCTGGTGGCAAACTTTCAAATATGAACTATCAATAGAAATCAAACAAAATAAAACATGGAAAAGAAAATAAGATGATACCTTTTTTATTGGACATAACTTAATACATTTCTTGATTAGCTTTCGAAGGTTGCCCTTCTTCCTCAGGTCGGAAATAAGCAAATGTGCTAGCTGACAGTGTATATAAGTGAAAACATTCAAGCATTACTATGACAGTCTGACAGGGTGGGAGGAGGGGGGTGGGTAGGAAGTATGCATGGGGACATCAAAGCATATCATTGATATTCTAACAGGGTGGGTGTGGATAAGTTAGGGGAGGGTGATCAACAGAGACATACAGCTTTATGGTTTATAATGGGCTAGGAACCCCAGATCCTTGTTAAGTCCTTTCTGTTGGGTGTTAAAATATTCAATCATTCTGACTTCAAAGGTCTTACATTCTTGTATGGTTTTAATGTTACCTTTGAGGATTCTCACTGTGAAATCACTGGTACAGTGTCCTGGTCCTGTAAAATGTTGACCAACAGGCGTGGGAACCCTGCTGGCACCAGTATTGTTCATATGATGTCTATGTAAATTGAATCTTGTCTTAAGCATCTGGCCTGTTTCTCCAATATAGCATCCTTTGTTACATTTTTTACACTGAATGATATATACCACATTAGAAGATGAGCAAGTGAAAGATCCCTTTATGTTGAATATCTTTCCTTTGTGGATGACTTTGGGGTCCTGTGAAATATTTTGGCATAGTTTGCAACTGGATAAATTACAGGGAAGTGTGCCCTTCTGTTCCTTTTCAGTCTGTGAAGGAAGTTTACTTGAACTGAAATCAGTAGAGCTACACTTGGCTCAATCTAACTCCCATTGACCTACATTTGAACTTACTTCATTGTATGTTGATTTTATAGCAACAAAATTCTTTTTCACTTTATCTGTTGCAATTATCCATCGTACTACAGTTATTTTAATTCCATTTAATGTATGCCTCTGTTCTGTGATATCCATACTTGTTGTATTTTTAATTATGTGTTCATCTATTTTCTAAAAATTAATTAAAAAAAATTGAACTGGAAAAAAAGATGAAATTGCTTATATGCTAGTATTGTTTAAAGACACTAAGGGTCCTGTTTACAAAGGCACGCTAGCATTTATAGGAATATTATCCAGCTTATAATTGAAAGAGAAAAATGCCTATATTGCGACCCAAATCGGGAGATGGGCGTCTTTCTCCCGTGGTCGCCCAAATCGGTATAATCGAAAGCCGATTTTGGGCGTTTCCAACTGCAATCTGTCGCGGAAATGGGTAAAGTTGACGGGGGAGTGTTGGAGGCGTGGTGAAGGCGGAACTGGGGCATGGTTATCGGCCGAGGAGAGATGGGCATCTTTAGCTGATAATCGAAAAAAAAAGGCGTTTTTTTACCGCGATTTTGGGTCACTTTTTTTGGACCCTTTTTTTCATAAACAGGTCCCAAAAATGTGCCCCAACTGACCAGATGACCACTGGAGGGAATCGGGGATGACCTCCCCGGACTCCCCCAGTGGTCACTAACCCCCTCCCACAAAAAAAAGCCACTTTACAAACTTTTTTTCCAGCCTCTATGCCAGCCTCAAATGCCGTACCCACCTCCATGACAGCAGAATGTGTTCTATCCTGTGACAGCCTTTCCCTGGTTCTGATGTGGCTCTTGGGTGAATGTGACACCTTTTCTGTTAAGGGCACTGCAGAGTCACATCAGCAATGCATTGTGGTGCGTGTAGGGTATTGGGCTCCGTGATTCCACTACTTGTGGCAAATGCTCACGATGCTGGTAGCTGGTAGGCTCTACTCCCATGGTGCTTTTCCCCCTGCTTACTGGGTCAGAGTGTGCTCTGTTTTGTTTCCGGTAGTCCATGAGGTAGTGGCCATTTTTGTAAGTCAGTTTTAGATCCCTTTCACGTGTTAGCCACGCTACAGAACTTAGTTCTTACCTTGAATGTGGCTGAAAGAGGGCATTGTACAGCATTCTGCCAGCTCTGACCTACTGCTCATCTCAGTACCAGGGAGACTCGTTGCCAGTGGGGCACAACCTCTGATCTGCAGTTAACTGTGAGTAAGCGTGCTTATTCTAATAAAGGATGTTTTCGGAGAGATTAGTCTTCAGGTGTCAACTGGTGTGCCAAGGTTATATAGCAGCAACAAGTCCTAGAGGCCTGCATGTATGCAGGTCCCTGGAGCACTTTTAGTGGGTACCGCAGTGCACTTCAGCCAGGCGGACCCAGGCCCATTCTCCCCTACCTGTAACACTTGTGCTGGTAAATGGGAAGTCTGCAAAACCCACTGTACCCACATGTAGGTGCCCCCTTCACCCCTAAGAGCTATGGTAGTGTTGTACATTTGTGGGTAGTGGGTTTTGGGGGAGGGGGGTTGGGGGCTCAGCACCCGTGGTAAGGGAGCTATGCATGTGGGAGCGTTGTCTGAAGTCCACCGCACTGACCTCTAGGGTGCCCAGTTGGTGTCCTGGCATGTCAGGGGGGCGAGTGTACTACGAATCGTGGCCCCTCCCACGACCAAATGGCTTGGATTAGGACGTTTTTGAGCTGGGCATTTTTAGTTTCCATTATCGCTAAAAAAAACAAATGCCCAGCTGAAAAACATCCATTTTTTTGAAAATACGGTCTGTCCCGCTTCTTCACGTACCCGTTTTTGGACATAGACGCCCATGGAGATAGGCGTTCGCGTTCGATTATGCCCCTCCACGGCACCTACACGGTAAGCGCTTGCTAATTTTTAGCATGAGGCTTTGTAAACAGGGCTAATAGGTTCCTATTGCCCTTCTTTTAGATGTCCTATTCAAAATTTAGGACAAACCAAACAGGAAACTATAATCTACCGAAGATATCAAGTAGTCTAAAGAAGCCGAAGACACATCTAGTGATGAATTAAACATTTATTCCAATCAGTCTGGGACATACAATACCCGATGTGGCCACGTTTCCCCTCCTAGAGGCTGCATCAGAGGCTTAGACTCTTAGGGTCCCACTGGGCACATACACCTAATACTGATTCTCCAAAACAGACTGAGAAGGCAAGTCTCTGTGCACCAGGAGTTTGGCTACTATTTGTGTTTTACCAATTCTATCTGTTTTGAAGTCAACTAAATATTAGGTGTACATGCCCTGTGGGACACTAATAGTAAAAAGCCCCTGATGCAACCTCTAGGAGGTGAAACGTGGCCATATCGGGCATTGCATGTTCCAGTCTGATTGGAATAAATGTTTTTTCAGCACTAGAAAGTCTGTCTTCTGCTTCTTGTGGACGTCTATTCACAATGTACACATGTCAAAATATCAGTATTTACACATGCACATATATATTTTCTCCATTTCAGCAAGGAAACACACATATGTCCCAATATATTAATATCAGGATATATAACTGTTCCCTGGCATTTACAGGTTTTCTTTTAAAATCATATTTTGAGCAGCCTTTTACAGAATGGATTAAGGAAGGGTATTCACTTTTATCCCAAAAATGTCTTAACTCCTCCATACTCAAACATAATAAGCATAATAAGTGGATTGGCCACTGTTGGAAACAGGATGCTGGGCTCGATGGACCTTTGGTCTTTCCCAGTATGGCAATACTTATGTACTTATGTACTTATTGTGGCATCTGTAGTTAATTAGGAACACTCACATGTTCAGGTTTCCAAAATATCAGACATGCATGTGTAAGTACCAATGCTTATTCATGTAAGCTCTGAAATACCATGTTACACACATAAGTGTTGGCACTGTTTTTATGCTGCTTTGCTTCCTCGGTTGATTTGTTCATGTTTATATCTGTAGAAGGGATTCATTTCTGCATGTATTTTAGAGAATGTCTTGTAATGGCAAATCCTCACCTGGATACATCAATTCCAATTTCACATTCTATCTAGAATAGGCCTTTTTGTGTCTTTATAATATAAAGTGCCTAAGAAGGCCCCAACTTGTCCTCTTAACGTAGGTGCCCTGTTTCCCTCTGTGTGCATGTGAGAACATCTTTGTGTTCACAAATTGATTCTGTGCATGTCAATTCATAGGTTCATATGTTTGCAAGCTATATGTGTGCCCTTTAAATTTGTAGGTGCTCACACACACACCAACCCCTGGATTCTATGTAGCGCGCCTAGAGATCCACGCCAAAATTCAAGCGGATTCTATAACACCGCGCATAACTTAATTGGCTTAATAAGATAATTAGTGCTGATAGCACTTAAGCAATAATGAACACTAATTGGCAATAGTTAGAATTTATTTATTTATTTGTTACATTTGTATCCCACATTTTCCCACATATTTGCAGGCTCAATGTGGCTTACATAATACCGTGAAGGCATTCGCCAATTCCGGTATGGGATTAGTACAAAATGTTGTATTGGGATAGGGAAGATAAGATTCAATCAAGTTGGGTTGAGGTAAAAGGGTTTGTCAATGTACAATACGATCTTTGATAGTCTGTAATACACTGCGCCTAACTTCTAACATGCGCAGACAAAAAGGGACATGGTTATGGATATAGAAATGGGCATTTTTTTAAAATCTCTTTATTGGTTCGCAAAGACAAGAACAAACATTCAAGGAGTTTACAACTCTCCCCCATTTGCGAACCAATAAATAGATTAAAAAAAAAAAATAAGAAATGGGCGTTTCATGGACATTCCAAACTTTATGCACATAGTTATAGAATATGGCCCTCTGTGCCTAAATCTACATGCTGAGATTTACAACATATTTTCGTTGATGTAAATGGAGGCACATAGATTTAGACTCTACGATTGCCGCATAAGCATATGCTATAAACTGCGACTAGGCACGGATTATATAATACGCTTAGGCAGAAATGTTTTTCACGTGGATTTTTTTAGGCGCCATATATAGAATCCCCTCCCATGCACAGTCACAAATGCATATGTCTATTTTCTGAAAAAATAGACATATAAATTTGATATATGGCTGGAAAATGGATTTCAACTAGGTCTAAATTAAAAATAAAAAAGAAATATCTGATTAATCTTAGTTTTAACATGAATCATTCACTGCTGGATAAAGCAAACCAATAGAGCGACTCCCTATCCAAACAGAATTAAGTTGTGTTCCTATCAGATTGTTTTTCCTCCAGTGAACAGCCAGTAGGTAATGGTTAAAAAAAATGGACATGAGATCATGGCATGATATAAGCAGTCAAGAGACCGAACAATGAAAGGATCGTGTTTATTATGAAAACAGAAAACTAGATAGTAGCAATGTAAAGATGAAAGCAGGACAGATGAAAATTCATAGGGAAAGTACAGTTATAACCTTGTCACGCACAGATGTGCTGCTTGGACAAGAATGCCTGGATTCTCTGATGAAATTGCAAAGACTTTCCTTTGTTATGCTTGAATATATAGCAATTCCTTTGGAGTGTGCATTTGCCATTCTCTCTAGCAACTTGTTGCTGTGTTCCTTTTTCCCCACAGGTATAGTACCTTCTCAATTAACCTGCCACCTCTCTTCTATAGAACTGAGCACATTCATGGCACTTTACACGCACCAACTAAAAGTAATACTAAAGAAGTACTTTCTGGTTGAACTGATTTTTATGTGTTATTTAATTAATATCATTTTATTTTATTAGCGTCTCCCTTCCTCAAAGAGAGTTCATTTTTAGAGATGCACATTTGTTTGAAACAATGTGGAAAAAGTTGTTTCAAGCCATTTTTAACCTGAAATTATGTTTTTTTCCCCCTGGGTGATCAATAGTGCACACTACTTCACAAAAATAAGCATTATTAATTAAATAGTACACACCATTGCTTCGTAGTACACCGTATTGTTCAGCAGTGCACACTGTTGCTTAGTAATGAGGATATTCATAAATAGACGCACTATGGAATAATATAGCACAAACATAAGAACATAAGCTTTGCTATATTGGGACAGGCCAAAGGTCCATCAAGCCCAGTATCCTATTTCCAAAAGTAGCCAATCCAGGTTACAAGTACCTGGCAAGATCCCAAAATAGTGTAATATATTTTATGCTGCTTATCTTAGAAATAAGCAGTGGATTTTCTTCAAGTCCATCTTAAAAATAGCTTATGATCGTTTCTTTCACGTTTCCATCCAAACCTTTTTTAAACCCCGCTAAGCTAACTGCTTTTACCACATTCTCTGGCAACGAATTCCAGAGTTTGATTACATGTTGAGTGAAGAAATATTTTGTCTGATTTGTTTTAAATTTACTACTTTTTAACTTTATCGCATACCCCCTAGTCCTACTATTTTTGGAAAGAGTAATCAAGCGATTCATGTTCACTCTTTATTTTATAGACCTCTATCATGTCTCCCCTCAGCTGTCTTTTCTTCACGCTGAAGAGCCCTAGTTGCTTTAGCCTTTCCATCCATTCCAGAAGGTATCTTGTAAAGTTATCTAAGTTAGGAGTCAGATTGCAAGATAGAATGGCAAAAATTTTGGAATCCAGATCACAACATAGATATTATCACTGTGATATTCTAACCCGTCTTGGGGCTGACCTATATCTGCGATTAAGCATCACAACATAATCACAAAAAGTATCCTCTTTCAACCCATTAATATGCGGGTTCAATTATACTCTTACATAGATATATATATATATTGCTAACAATCATCAAGCTAATTAATTTCTTGGTTATATGCTGATTATATGTTGCTTATATGTTGATTATGTGTTTACATTGATTACATGGTTATACTGATTATTGATCACATCATCTTATAAAGCCTTATATCATTATCTTGCATTCCTGTGTGCTCTTAATCGATTATACAGTTGCAGGTACCTCTACAATGTCTAACATTTGCATAGCGATTGGTCCATCTCATAGGGAGATAGTCCAATGTGTTGTCTCCTGTGGTATTGGGAAGGAGATTTTCGTACAGGACATATTGTCCTGCTGTTGTTTTCTTGGTTATGGCAGTTTCAATTAAGCGTTCTACTAAGCCTCTAGCACACGGGATTATGCAGCATCCTACTAATACAAAAATTGCAACCACTATGATAATGGTGGTGGCTGCAGAAATGATAAATGTTTTCCATTTACCAAATGCCTTATCCATCCAACCCGTCCAGGATATGTCAACACCTGAGTTTTCAGCCAACTCCTCTGACAGTGAGGTAAGGCCTTTCAGAGCTCTGGTAATTGACCCATCCGGGGCAGTGTTGTTGGACCGCCCGATTGCTGCTGGGTAAGCCCCCAGTGCTAAAAAATTTAAAATATTTTTTAGTGCTGGAAATGGCAAGCACTGGGGGCAGGTACTACCGCTGGGCTTCTACGGTAGCCCGGTGATAGTGGCAAAATGGCACATGACAAAGCAGTAGTACGGGTACCAGTGCTTTGTAAAAGGGGCCCTTAATGAGTTCTAGAGACAAACTAGGAATTCAAGGCAAAAACCACTGTGACAATATCCAGTTAGTGTTAGAGCAGTCTGGGAGTAAAGTCGGGGCAGACCAGAAGTTATTTAGGCACTGCCGATCTTCAGTGTTGATACCTAGATAACTAACCAGGCAAGTAGGACCACCTAAAAATACAGGCCTTACTATGCCTGGTTAGTTATTTGTGTATTCACACTATCAGCAGTATCTGAACAGTGGACCCAGATATTTGGTGCTGATAACTGGGTAAGGGCCAGCACTGAATATCCAGATCTTAGTCAGCCCATGCTGGGCAGCATTTTAAAATATTGCCCAATAAGGAGACACTGTTCTCCAGAAATAACTAGTAACACATGTTTAAGTTCAAGTTACCTTTATTTATTTTATTATTTATTTATTTTTTACATTTATATCCCACTTTCGACCAAAGCGGGTATCAAATCAAACAAATATAATAAATTAATATTATACAACATCAAAAGGCTGTCTCTTAACAATAACCTAAGGTGATATACTGAAAACATATGTGGAGGGGCATTTTGATATGATGTCTAAGTCGGAGTTTGGACATTTTATGCTAAACATCCTGAATCTGAATAGCAAATGTAACCATTTTTTTTCCAAAAATACCGCTTGTAACAAGGTTTTGTGCTCTGTAAATTTATCTTTTCAGGCCATTTTAGAACAAAAAAAGTCTAAGTGAAAAACATAGAAAATCAAGCCATTAGAATGTAGGAGAGGTCAGCAATTTTAGCAGACTGGTCCCCCCAAACATCCCAGGTGAGCAATGGACACCCTAGAAGACACTGCTAGGGACTTCATATAAATTCAGGAGCACATCTCACCATTTCTCCTTTATGTTGTCTGCTGAGCTCTCCAAACCCACCCAAAATCCACTACCCCCAACTGTACACCACTACAATAGCCCTTATGGGTAAAAAAGGCACCTATATGTGGGTACAGTAGGTTTCTGGTGAATTTTGGAGGGCTCACAGTTTTCCACTACAAGAGTAACAGGTAGAGGAAGGAATGGGCCTGGGTCCACCTGTCTACAGTGCACTGCACCCACCACTACACTAGTCTGAGGACCTGGCTATAACATCTGAGGCTATTATAGTGGCTGGTGAGTACTATTTTTATTCACATTTTTTAGGGGTGGGAAGGGGTCAGTGACCAGTGGGGGGGAGTAAGGGGGTGTCATCTCTGAATCTCTCCAGTGGTCAACTGGTCATTTAGGGCACCTTTTTGTTTCCTATTCATTAGAAAAACAGGTCTAGATCAAAAGGTTTAAGTTTTCACCCTAGCCATTTTGGTTTTGTTCCATTCAGGCTGTAAAATGTCCTAACACTTAGGCAAGTCCTAAGCCCGCCCTAATCCCACCTTCAAAACCCCCCTTCTGATTTGGATGCACTGCAGATGAAAAGCATAGATAGACATCTGCAAAACAGGTTTCTAAAATACAGATTTGGAGGTTTTCGAGAAGAAATCCATCCAAATGGTGCATTATGACACTTTTTGCATGTTTTTGTCTTTCAAAAATGATCCCCATAGTCTGTATGAAGGTCCTGATTGTACCCTCAATAGGCTTTGGCAAGCAGATGAGTTTTCAATAGGCACTTAAATTGTTGAACATTATCTGAAAGTCTCATATGGCCCGGAAGACTATTCCATATACTAGGGCCAGCAGCAGAAAAGGCACACAATCATGTTTCAGCACAATAATGTACTGTTACAGAGGGCAAACGCAAATGTTTAGATTACCCAGTACTATAAATGAATAAACAATAGACATCTTTTTAGAATCTAAGGGACCAATATAGTAATCTTCTATATGAAAATGTGCTGTGTAGCAAACTTGTGTGAAGTGTAGTTAATTTTCTATTAAAACCAGCTTGCAAAGATGACTTCATGTGCCAGTTTTCATTTGATAATAAATTTATGAGCTGTTTTATGTAGCTGGTCCTCATATAGTTGGGCTGAGGGGTGCCCCAGAGATACACAAAAGAGATTTTTACTCTGGTTGTCTGTGGCTCCACTGAGGAACAATGATGTCTAATACTCTTTCACAGCCCAAAGATCAGAAATAAAGAGTCCTGGTGGGTAGGGGAAGATTGTTCTCAGGGTCTAAGCTGGTACAACAATTGAACAAACAGGCAAAAGGATGCAGGGGCTCACAAGGCACTTTATATAAAATACCTTTAATAGGTAATTCACACAAATAAGTGCCAAATATCAAAAACTATAGATAAAAATGAGGCAGTTAAATAGTCTGAACAGAAAAGGCCTTTCGAGTATATTAACATGGATTATAGATCTTTATCTTAGGACTCTGATGGCATTCCTCTGTCCTTATTTTGGATCTGGCAGAGTGTTAGGGTTTACCTTATTTACTTCCTATATGATGCTTTTCACAAGATCCTGATTTCTCCAGTACTTCAAAATAGTTGCTCCTGTAGCACCCCAGTTTAGTGCAGTTTTAAATCAATGCCCCCAAAATTAATACAAAAATGTTGCAAAATATCTTCCTTGACAGTCATAATCACCAGATCTAGTAGGAGTTCTCTTCCTTAAATCAATGTCTATTATCCCTTCATTTCCATCAGATCCTCTCCCTCTGTTTCTCATTTGGTAGGATTCAGTAGTGCAGATCCATTCTCCTCCTTGGTTTCTCATATAGAAGAAGACCACTCAGTACCCTTCTGCCCCTTCTGCTTCTTCCATGTAAGAAGCTCTCTTTCTCTTATATGCTCCCATTTTGCTCCCAGATTCCTAACTCCTCCAGTCCTCTCCTTACAGGGGTCTTTATGCTTCATAAGAATTGCCATACTATGTCAGACCAAAGACCCATCAAACCCAGTATCCTATTTCCAATAGTGGCACATCCAGGTCACAAGTACCTGCCTAGATGTCCCAAAGTAGCTAGATTACAATGTAAGGATATGCAGTGGCTTTCCCCAGACCTACCTTAATAAAGGATTATTGACTTTTTTCTCCAGGAACTTGCCCAAACTTTTTTAAATCTCAACTTTGCTAACTGCTTTTACCACATCCTCCAGCAATGAGTTGCAGAGCTTAACTATGCACTGAGTTAAAAAAAAATATATTTTTTCTCTGATTTGTTTTAAATGTACTATTTAGTAAGTTTATAGCATGGCTTGATCCTCAGTATTTGTATTTTTTTATTTAAGTAACCAACTGTATTTACCCATTCCTCTCCACTCAGAATTTTATAGACTTCTATCAGCCCTAACCTCTCTAGCCATTCTGGATGGGGGAATCTTTCCATCTCTTTTATCATTTTGGCCACTATTCTCTATATCATTTCTAATTCTTATATCTTGTCTGAGATGCCATATCTTTTTTTTCTTTGATGGGGTTTTGGTTAGGGAGCACAAGAGGGCATTTCTATGACTAAACATGGCCAAAACTCAGGTCATGCTTTTGTCTATTATCCAGTTCCCACATTTCCCAAATCATTTAAGATTGGTGATCTGAAAATCTCCTTAGTTCAAAAGACACAAACATTTGGTGTTATTTTAGATTCATTGCTGTCAATGCATGATCATGCTAGAAAAATAATTGGTGTAATCTTTTCAAAATTGAGAGTACTTAGAAGTCTAAAGGATTACCTAGCAATTGGGAATTTTACAATGGTTATACAACACACTATAATCCTTTCTTTTGATTCCTGTAACAGCTTACTTTTAGGACTACATAGAAAGACTCTAACCCTCTGCTATTCAGCCGGTCGTAGACAGAGTTTTGCTGTTTGCCACCGGCGTTAAACCCAAATATTCAATGCTGGGCCATTTCCGACAACCTGTATTTTTGACTGCAACAATTTTACAGGTTAAGCCAATTTTCAGTGCTTACCAGTTAAGTACTTACCCCCAGGTTCTATATAGTGCGCCTAGAGATCCACACCGAAATCCAAGGGCATTCTGTAACAAAGCGCATAACATAATTGGCTTAACAAGCTAATCAGCATTTATAAGCTCTTAACAAGCAATAATAAACACTAATTGGCAATAACTAGAATTTACATGGACAACTCACTAAGCACATTCTGTAATGCTATGGGTCTAACTTCTAACACGCACACACAAAAAAGGGTGTAGTTATGGGTGGGGAAATGGGTGTTTCATGGGCGTTCTGAAATTTACGAACATAGTTATAGAATATAACCCAGTGTGCCTAAATCTACATACTGGAATTTATGCCACTTCTTCATTGGTGTAAATGGAGGTGCATAGTTTTAGCTGCTGAGAAATCAACTAAGTGTATTCTATATACTGTGCCTAAATTTAGGCACCTCTTATAGAATACTCTCAACCAGCACTGATTTCCGTGTCAATTTTTTTAGGTGCCATATATAGAATCTCCCCCTTAGCGGTTTAAGATAGTCCTGCTATTTATGCAACCTATTTTAACCGCTAAACATAGCCAGTTTGGCGTTGAATATTTGCACCTAACCAGTTATGTCATAGTTATCTCCCACTGAATATCCGCAGTTAGACACTAAAATGCTATTTAACCAGCCAGGAGCCATTCATGGCCAATTAAATAGTTTTGAATAGCGGGTCCTAAATCTTTTACAGATAGCTCAGAATGCGACCGCATAGGTTCATTTTGGTCTGTTAAAGTACGATCATATTTTTCCTGTTTTAATCTGTTTACATTGGCTGCTGATTGAATTTAGAATCCGTTATAAGATTTTATTATATTTTGTTATTGGTCTTCAAGGTTCTAGTTAATAAGATGTCAACAGTGATTTCTTTGGGACTACATTTACATCAACCCGCTTGATCTTTGTGCTCAGCTTCAGCAAACTTGATAGATGTTCCATCATTTTGCTTGATTTGGCTGGAAGAATGCAGGGCATCTATTTTCTATGTTACAGGGCCAAAACTCAATGAGAACTCAATGTTCAAAAAAGCTTTGAAGACAGTTCAATTCCAGTAGGCTTTTGATAACAATCTGACTTTTGATTAAACAACATTTAAGAATTTTAGTGTGATAGGTTAGCACACTAATTGATTTTTATGATAAATTGTGAATTTTATGTGATGTGTTTTTTAGCTTTTACTAGAGTACTTTGTATGTGTGTGTATATTGGGATTATAGTTTGTACTTATTTTTATGTATGTGACACTTATAATATACTTAGAACTGCAGATACATACGGGGGGGGGGGGGGGGGGGAGGAGGTGCTCTGAAGCCAACTCAGTGCCGGGCCAATGTATTAATGCTGCTTGCTAGGTGGCTCACAAGTAGTGTTATTCTTTTTCCAAGGGAAAAGATACTGCAAGTACAGATGCCGCAAGTTGGTGACTCCCACAGTAAATCAAAGTGCGGTAAAAGCCCTACTTTTACCATACCTTGATAGCTTCCTCCCTTAGTAGCTGAATTTTGCTTCTATTCACATCTTTTTTCTCTTGTTCTGCCATAAATCACTCTCATTCTGCCATATATCACATGGTTTTTCTGGACAGAAAAAGTTGGCTGTTTAAATGAATAAAATGACCAAATTGTAGTCATGATAACATAGAGGTGTATTTTCAAAGCACTTAGACTTACAAAGTTATAGTAGTTACCTATGGGGCCCTTTTACAAAGCCATGGGAGGGCTAGCGCACAGGTAGCATGCACCAAATTGGCACTGCCGCCAAGGAGTAATTCTGAGTTTGGCGTGCACCGAATCCTACGGTAGAAAATATTTTTCTATTTTCTACTGTGGGAGGGGGGGGGGGAGGTGTTCCCAGCGGTAATTGGCAGAGTGGCCACGTTGGAGTGTGCTTCATGTTTACCATGTGGGTAGCACGTGGACCCTTACCACTAAGTCAGTGGCTGGCAGTAAGTGCTCAGGCCATAAATAGGCACACGCTAGTTTTAATTTTTGCACACACACATTTTTCGGCCCATTAAAAAAATGGCCTTTTTTCCCCAGCCGCACTAAAACGTGGCCCAGCACGCTTCCAAAAGACGCATCCACACTACCGCAGGCCACCTTTTACCACGGTTTTGTAAAAGGACCCCTCAGTGCTTTGAAAATGAGCTTCCACATAACTAGTAGATGATGGCAGATAAAAACCTGTATGGTTCATCCAGTCTGCCCAACAATATAAATTCATAGCATAAGGCATGATGTAATACTGCATATGCATACTTGATCTTGATTTGTCCTTGCCATTTTCAGGGCACAGACCATAGAAGTCTGCCCGGCACTGGCTTTGCTTCCCAATTACTGGAGTTGCCATCTAAGCACCGCTAAGTTTGTTTGAGTTCATTCTCTTTCCATACAGGATTCCTGTATGGAATAGTTATCAAACTGCTGAAAATGTTTCAGAAAACAAAGTTTTGTTCAGTCAGCGGTGCCACCGAGCGCATACATGCATTTGAGTCGTCTTAAGATATTTTACATGGATCTGGAGAAACCTAAGTTGTTTTTCAAAAGCAACAAATGTGCAGTTCCTTTAAATCTGGTTAGAAAGAATGATGCAGAGAAGTGTGCAGAAGACTTAAAGGCTAAGTTCAATGCTGAGACTTTAATGCCAAGTCTGAAGAGGCTTAAAAAAGTTAGTTTGTGCTTCTGCAGTCACCTTAGAGGCAATTTCATTCCTATTTCTTCTCTTTATTGCCAGCATATGACCAGCAATTTTTTTGTTCCTACCAAGACAACAGTGAAAAGCAAACAAACAAAAAAGAACTGAAGAAAAGGTGAATTCATTATTTTGTGATCACACAGTTCTACTCTTGCAGCAACTTCAGCTGCACACTGGTCTGAGCAGAAAAAAAATGTACTGGCTCCTTGAGTTGCACATACATGTATGTATATGCTTTAATAATATCCTGCATGTAAATATTGATGCTGCAAAAATTTGATGCACAGAATAACATTCCAGCGCATGCGCATGCTCAGACCTGTGCACAAGCACTAGTTTCTATCAGTGCAGAACCATGGGTCCGAGCCCTTCCAGGTAAGTGCACAAGTTCTGCACAGGTTCTATTTGCATACCATTTGTTTATTGAATCAGCACGCACAAATTTGGTGTCACTCTTCATTAGAAAGCCGTCTATTGAACCATCAGGTCACGGCTCTAATGCAAGCTTACTTTATTGACCCCTTGAGAGCTACTTTGGTAATCCAGTGCCTCACTGGCAAATTTCTAAAAATGCCTGTTGAGATTTTGAAAATCTCTGAAGGTGATATGATAGACACTTTAGGGAAGTTTAGAAACCAAATATAATAGTGAGCATGTAAGTTGAAACTTGGAAACACAGAAAACAAACTAATGTGCCACTAGCCAACCACATAATTTAAATATGCAAAACAATAATGAACAGACTGGAAAATATAATTAATGAAGAAAACGGGACATAAAAATTGTGTCATGACATAAGTATCTAGCACTTAACAGTGGCTAAAAAGCATCACTTGTCTGAAACCCTCTATTTAAAACAATGTTTTTCATTTTGGGAGCAATATCATTTGTCTTCCCAATAGTGCACATTTTTGGATGGGCACAGTCTATTTACAACACAGGGATAAAATTGAAATTTCTGTACTTTTCCCCTGCTTTTTCCAGCATGAAGGCTTCATGAAATGCCATGGGAACATTTCCCATGTTGTTTCAAATGAATGGACATCCCATGGAAGTTTGGAGTAAAATCCTTTCTATTTTACAATTTGAGGAACCTTTACAGGTTAAACATATCATCTGGAAATCTTGTGCTTTCACATCCAACTTTCTGAAGAAGATAAATGTTTATTTGATTTTCTAATTTTTATTTTGGTAAAGTTGATCATTAATCATTGGAAAGACAATTCTACAGTTAATATTAACATATGGTAGAATTGGATAATTTTATTTAGAAAATATAAAAAAAATAATTTTATTATCTTGAAAAAAGACATCTTAAATGGAAGAAAATGGACTTTTACCTCTCATCATAATAGCTACCCTTTTCAATCCTGCATTATCTGGGAAATCACATGAGTATCAATGTCGAATGAGGTATAACAATATACTTCATTCGACATTGATACTCATGTGATTTCCCAGTTATTGGTTCTTTAATGTTTATATTCTGTACTGTTTTATATTCTAAAATTTAATAAACATGTTGGGGAAAAAATTAATGGACATCCCTACCTACTTTGGGCAGCTGTGAATTTTGTATATTCGGATATTCAATGCTATTATCTGCATACCAGCAGGAACTGAATATCTACTTATTCAGGTACCAGTGCTATTTTTCTGTCTTAGTTATCCAGGCAGTTACTTGGTTAGCGGGCTGAATATCATCATTATGTGAGGAAACTCCCAATTCTGCTCAAGTTACATAATCAGATCGCCCCAGCACTACCCAGAGAGTGCTGAGGCAGACTGAACAGGTAATCAGTGGCATTATCTGCTGAAAATTGTTTATTTGTAAAAATCTTATATGCCGCATTATCTCATAGACTCTAAGCAGATAACAAAATTTACATGTATAATATTAAAACATAACAATTAAAGCAAACAGTGAAACAAAGCATAAAAATAAGTACAATTATGAAAACCACTTAGATACATTCACACATCTTCAGAATCACCTGTCTGATACAATTAGCTGAACATAACTCAATGCATAATGATGTCCCCATAGCTTATTCATTTATAAGATCAGTATCTAAAGCTTGATGAAAAAGAATTGTCTTTAACATCTTCTTAAGCTCAAAGATGGACACAGCTACATTAAAATTTCTAGCTATACATTCCTCAAGTCTAATAAATCAAAAAGATGGTCCACAGTAGATGAGTGCAAGGCCCATAATAGTTGATGCAAATCTGGTTATAGACTCAGTTAGCAGGACTTATATGGAGAAGAGTTATTCCTACCTGGAGAACTACCACCGAATATTGACCCCGCGACGGAAAGCAGTTGGTGCCGGCCAAAATCGGCTTTCGATTATACCGATTTGGCCAGGTTCAGGAGATCACAAGCCATCTCCCGATTTGTGTCGGAAGATGGCCGGGGATCTCTTTTGAAAATGAGCTGGATAGTAGACTAGATATTGCCATTATCCACCTTATCTGTTTATTCAGCATAAGCCACTATCTGGACAGTGGGACTAAATATCTGAATATTTTTTGATCACTACAGCCAAATAAAAAAACAAAACAAAAAACTAAATGTGACAGCTGAATATCGACCCACACATGGGACCCTTTTACAAAGGCCTGGTAGGACGTGGCAAAACAGCACTACTGTGCGGTGCACCCTGGTGTCCTGCGAGAGTTCTGTTTTTGCTGTGCGGCATTTTCTATACCAGAAAGTATTTTTCAATTTTCTAGCATGAAGGGTGAGGAGTAGGCATGCTCAGCGGTAATCAGCCATCAGCGCGCACTGCCTGATTACCACTGGGTTAGTGCGTGAGCCCTTACCACCTGCTAAATAGGTGGTGATAAGGGCTCAGGCAGTAACTGGCCATGCGCTGATATTTTTATTAGCACATGGTCATTTACGATTTCCATCAAGGACGTCCATCTCAGAAACAATCAAATGCAAGCCATTTGGTCGTGGGAGGAGCCCACTTAAGCACTATTCTATAAGTTGTGCATAAAATTAGGTGTGGTTTATAAAGTAGTGCTTAAACACAGGGGTTGTGTGTAAATTTAGGCGCATCCATTTGCACTAACGAAAATTTGGTGCAAATGTCCCCACATAAATTTATGTGCATAACCCTCCTTTTCTAGAATTGCACAAGTAACTGAAATCCACACCCATATTCCACACTGAAACGCCCATGACCCTCCAATTTTTGTGCCCCCTTTGCTGGGACATATGTAAAATTTAGGCGCGAATAACGCACCTACATTTATGTGCATACATGTTCACTGATTTCAGTTAGTGTCAATAATTGTGTCTTAAAAACAATTATTAGCACTAATTGACTTGTTCAATTAAATTGTGCATGCAAATTGGGCGTGCATCCAAATTTGCATGTGCAGTGTTTGGTGATTTTATAGAATTAGGGGATAGTGAACATTACTCAGCAGCAGTGGGTGCTACTGACAACAGAGAACAAAAAATTCAGGGGGGTATCCTGTCATTTTTGAGCTCAAAACTACATGAAACAATATGAGAAACGTTTCAAATGAAACAACCTAAGCACTTATTGTACTTCTATATTATGTACTAGACTTCGACAAATCTAAATTTTGTAACCGCCTTTTTAGCAATATGTAAGCCACCTGCCATACAGTGGCAAAATTACCCCATAGTTAGCAGATAGATCCTACTGAAAATAATGGAGCTTGCATTGTTTACATGCCCACATTAACATATTAATTAATTCAATATAGTAAATGGGAACCATCATTTGTGTGTATTCTTGTTTAAAAAGCAAAACAAAATAAAACATTGTCGGATTCTATATAGTGTGCCTAGCATTCCATGCTGAAATTTTAGCATATTCCATAACAACGCATGTAACTTAATTGTCTTAACAAGCTAATTAGCATTGATAACAGTACCTAACAAGCAATAATGAGCACTAATTGGCACTAATTAGAATTTACATACACAACTTGTTAAGTATATTCTGTAATGAACTGCACCTAAATTCTAATGCGTGCAGTTCAAAAGGGGTGTGGTTATAGGCAGGCAAATAGTCATTTCGTGGGTATTCCAGAATTTATGTGTGTAGTTATAGAATATGGCCCAGTGCCCATAAATCCACGTGCAGGAATATATAACACATTTTCATTTGTGTAAATGAAGGCACATAGTGGAGTGGAGTGGAGGAATGGACTAGTGGTTAGAGCACCGCTCTTTCAATCCAGAGGTGGCCAGCTCAAATCCCACTGCTGCTCCTTGTGTTCTTGGGCAAGTCACTTAACCCTCCATTGTCTCAGGTACAAACTTAGATTGTGAGCCCTCCTGGGACAGAGAAATATCCAGTGTACCTGAATGTAACTCACCTTGAGCTACTACTGAAAAAGGTGTGAGCAAAATCTAAATAAATAAATAAGCACTGGGATATCAACTAAGCATATTGTATATACTTCACCTAAATCTAGGGGCTGCTTATAGAATGCACTTAGCCAGAAATGTTTACCACCTTATATATCATCTGGTCCTAAATGACAACAATGAAGGAAAAAAAAAAAGAAACAGAATAAAACAAAAACATTGCCTGGATATCTGCATGGTAGATTAGATTTTTCTTGCAAAAATGAAGGTGATTTTTATGTAGCAGAGGATCCTGAAATCATCTTGGATTGCTCCCAATCTGTGTGCCTTTGTAAAAAATCCATAGAACACAGATTGATAGGTTATGGATCTCCTTGGACTAGTATATCAGTTTTAACCTTCCATTGTCTCACGTATAAACTGAGGGGCCCATTTACCAAACTGAGGTAAAAAAAAAAAAAGGCATTAGCATGTCCTTAAATGGGTTATTCCCAAACACTAAGGCCATTTTTTATAGCTGGGGTAAAATGGGCATTTTTTTCTTAAAGGCCACATGCTAATTTTCCAATTAGCAAAAGTTCATTAGCTTGTGAGCCCTTACTGTCACCCATTATGTAGGCAGTAAGGGCTCACACACTAGGCATATGTTAATTGGTTAGCATGCGGCAGTGTAGCTGTGCTAACCAATTAGGAGGAGATTCTATATATGGAACCTAAAAAATCGGCGCTGAAATCAGTTCTAAGCGTATTCTATGTTCTTATTGGGGTGTATACATTTACAGGGTGAGGCAAAAAAGGTACTCTGGTGAGTTTTTTTGCTGTTTTCTTAGCAACCACTTGGAATTTCAGTGTGAAATTTTACAGCTTTATTTGTTGGTACAATCTGTCCCGTCCCGGGTCCTCACCTGTGCTCCCGCGGCGGGGAGCGATGACCGATGGGAGCCGCGGGCTCCAGTGCGGCAGAGACAAGCCGCCGACGGGGCCAGCGCTTCCGCGGGTCGGCCCGAGGCTGGCGACCCGCGGGAGCAAACGCCGGCCTCAGGGAAGGGAAGGCGCCGGCCAAGATGGCGGCGGCGTCGTCTCCCCAGCCAGAGCTAACCAGCGAGCTAGTCCCGCCCACTCGCGCCGGATTGGCGCCTGGAAGGAGAGACTCCGCCTGCGAGGCAGGTCCGCCAATCCGGGCCCTCCTTGCCGGTCAGGGCTGGAGGAATTGGCTCCTCTCCAGGGAGGGGATGGACTGGCGGGGGATTTAAACCTCGGAACAAGAAGGGCCCAGCGCTTCCGTTTCTATTGTCAGGAGCCGACACAGTGGAGTGCGGAGCGTTGCCGTTCAGAGACTGTGTTCTTCTTCCAGCTAGCCGTCCTTGCTAGCCACCTTCAGAGACTGTGTTCCTCTTCAAGCTAGCCGTCCTTGCTAGCCACCTTCAGAGACTGTGTTCCTCTTCCAGCTAGCCGCCCTTGCTAGCCACCTTCAGAGACTGTGTTCCTCTTCCAGCTAGCCGTCCTTGCTAGCCACCTTCAGAGACTGTGTTTCTCTTCCAGCTAGCCGTCCTTGCTAGCCACCTTCAGAGACTGGGTTCCTCTTCAAGCTAGCCGTCCTTGCTAGCCACCTTCAGAGACTGTGTTTCTCTTCCAGCTAGCCGTCCTTGCTAGCCACCTTCAGAGACGGTGTTCCCCTTCCAGCTAGTCGTCCTTGCTAGCCACCTTCAGAGACTGGGTTCCTCTTCAAGCTAGCCGTCCTTGCTAGCCACCTTCAGAGACTGGGTTCCTCTTCAAGCTAGCCGTCCTTGCTAGCCACCTTCACAGACTGTGTTCCTCTTCCAGCTAGCCGCCCTTGATAGCCACCTTCAGAGACTGTGTTGCTGACTACCAGCCAGGCCGGCCGTCACCCCGCGGTTCCAGCAGTCCTGCTGGCCACCTGCAGCTGGGGGCTCAACCCTCAGTGAACGCCGGTCGCCGCGGGTGAAGATTTGGGGTGTGCGGCGGTCCTCTGAGGTCTCACCGGGCCTCAGGGAACCTAAGGGCTCACCAATCACCGGAACAGGACAGGAAACGGAAGCCATGAGCTCGCCTACGCAGCCTGATCTACGGGACCTGGCCAAGGTACTTCAGCAGCAGCAGAAGCAGCTGAACGCCCTGTCAGGGGCGCTCCAGAACGTATGCTCTCAACTTTCAACGCTTCAGGTACAGAACCAGGCCGCTGCGGTCCATGGGGCCGCAGCAGCTCCCCGTTCGGGAGGGTTCCGCACGGGACCTCGGTTCCCTGAACCGGCACGATACAATGGGGCCCCCGGAGGTTGCCGGGGGTTCCTCAATCAGTGCAACCTGGCCTTCCGGATGCAACCTGAGACATTTGCTTCGGACCAAAGTAAAGTGGGATATATCATGGGCCTATGCGAAGGGAAGGCCCTAGCCTGGGTGGCCCCACTTAACGAACAACAGGACCCCATCTTGGATGACTATAGTGAATTTCAGCGTCGGTTCCGTATGGTGTTCGACCTGCCTGGGAGACCATCTTCTTTGGCGTCGGAACTGCTGCGAATTCATCAGGGGGACGGGACGGTGGCCGATTATGCCATTCAGTTCCAGACTTTAGCCATGGAGCTCCGCTGGAACCCGGAGTCCCTGATGGCAATTTTTATGGAGGGGTTACAAGAACGAATCAAGGACGAATTGGCAGGACGGGAGGTCCCAGGCCAATTGGATGCCCTGATTTCGCTCTGTATCCGAGTAGATACCCGGTTCCAGGAGCGAGCTAGAGCCCGGGCAGAACGGCAGAAGTGGGCGCGGGGAACGTCCCGGACTGCCAAGGGGCCGTCCCCTCGCCGGGGGAACCGGGACTCCAAGGAGAATGGGGAGGAGCCGATGGTGATGGGCCGTCAATGGCTAGCTCCCTCCGACAGGAAGAAACGCTTGTGGGACGGACTGTGCCTCTATTGTGGTGAGGCTGGACATTTTATCCGAGCCTGTCCCTCCCGGGCGGGAAACGTCTCCCCCAAGGCACCTTGAGGGGAGGGGTTTTGGGGCATTCCGCTCCCCTGCCGGATTCCCTGATCACACTGCCAGTAATACTACGGTGGCACGAGACCATGATCCAGACCCGGGCCCTAGTGGACTCTGGGTCGGGGGGCAACTTCATCGGGCACGAACTACTGCAACAGATGGGCTGGCCCACGCTCCCGCGGCGGCCGGCGCTGCAAATAACCTCCATCCAGGGAACTACATTACCGCAGCCGGTCACGGAGATCACCCCCTTTTTGGAATTACAGGTGGGGGAGGATCACCGGGAGGAAGTTCAATTCCTGGTTCTATCCCGGACCATTCATCCGGTGGTCTTAGGATTGCCATGGCTACGGAGTCATAGCCCGGTTATTGACTGGACCGGGGGAAGCATCCGAGCTTGGGGTAGTTCCTGTCGAGAGAACTGTTGTAAGGGCCGGACCGGCAGCTGCCCTGCCCTAGCTAGTGTGCCCGGGGGGGGGGGGGGGGGCACGAATTGAGCTGGGTTCCCTGCCTATGGACTATAGAGACTTTGCAGATGTGTTTAGTCCAGTAGAGGCGGAGGTTCTACCGCCTCATCGGTCGTTCGACTGTGCCATTAACTTAATGGCAGATACCATGCCACCGCGGGGCCGACTGTATACCCTGTCCCGGGGGGAGTCCAAGGCAATGCAGGAATACATCCGGGAGAATCTGCGAAGAGGCTTCATCCGGCCCTCTACGTCCCCGGCCGGGGCCGGATTCTTTTTTGTTACTAAAAAGGATGGCTCCTTGAGGCCCTGTATTGATTATCGGGGGTTAAATGCCATCACGGTAAAGGATCGCTTTCCTCTACCGCTCATTCCCGAACTCTTTGACAGGCTACAAGGAGCCCAAATGTTTACCAAGTTGGACTTGCGGGGGGCCTACAATTTAGTGCGAATCCGGCGAGGGGACGAATGGAAGACGGCTTTTAACACCCACGAGGGACATTTCGAGTATCGGGTGATGCCGTTTGGCCTATGTAATGCCCCTGCGGTGTTTCAGCGACTTATTAATTTTGTGCTCGAGGATTTGCTGAACTCCACGGTGATCGTATATCTGGACGACATCTTGGTTTTTTCCCAAAACCCCGCGGAACATGTGAGTCATGTTCGCGCAGTGCTGCAGCGGTTGCGGCAATACCGCCTGTTTGCTAAGCTCAGCAAGTGCGCTTTTCATCAGAGGTCGCTACCATTTTTGGGACACATTCTGTTACCCGGGGGGCTACAGATGGAGCCGGACAAACTCCGGGCGATTTGAGAATGGCCGCAACCGCTGGGATTGAAAGCACTACAACGTTTTTTGGGATTTGCGAACTATTATCGCCAGTTTATTCCTCAGTATTCACAACTGACGGCGCCGTTGACAGCGCTCACTAGAAAAAACGCGAATGTCCGGGACTGGCCGCCCGAGGCGCAGGTGGCTTTTCGCCAGGTGAAGGAGGCATTCAACTCAGCGTCCATTTTGTTAGCCCCGGATCCAGAGAAACCCTTTATTGTGGAAGTGGATGCGTCCGCATTGGGAGCCGGAGCGGTCCTCTCGCAAGTGAATTCCAAGGGCCGGCGCCAGCCTTGCTCTTTCTTCTCTCGTAGATTCTCCCCGGCGGAATGTAATTATACAGTAGGGGATAGAGAGCTCTTAGCATTGAAATTAGCCCTGCAGGAATGGAGACATCTGCTGGAGGGAGCGGAACATCAGTTCACGGTGATCACTGACCACAAAAATCTACTGTATCTGCAAGAGGCTCAACGGCTCAATCCCCGACAAGCCCGGTGGTCATTGTTTTTCGCCAGATTTCATTTCCAACTGGTCTTTCGGGCTGCTGCTCAAAATACCCCTGCGGACTCTCTCTCCAGAGCATTTGAGGTTCTAGAGGAGACAAAGGAGATCCATTCCATGTTGGATCCGGCATGCCTCAGCGCGGCCGTGGAGGAGGTCGCCCCTACGAAAGAACTAGTGCCGGCCGCTGATCGAGCGAAGGTAATGCAATGGGGGCATTCGTCCCGATGGGCGGGACATTTTGGGTATCAAAAGACTCTGCGTCTCATTGCCAGACAGTATCAATGGCCTCAGATGAGGCAGGACATTCTCCAATTCGTCACCACCTGTCCTGTGTGCGCCCGGACTAAACCGGTAATCGGGACCCCCATGGGGAAGTTACAACCGCTGTCCGTACCGACAGGCCCCTGGACGGAGCTTTCCATGGATTTTATCACCGACCTCCCCAGTTCCCGGGGACACACGGTGATTTGGGTGGTAATTGACCGTTTTTCCCGGATGGCCCACTTTGTTCCCCTGCCGGGACTTCCTTCGGCGGTCGCCTTAGCCCAACTCTTCATTCAACACGTTTTTCGACTGCATGGGCTGCCTCTTCGGATTATTAGTGACCGAGGCCCCCAATTCACCTCGCGTTTCTGGAGGGCCTTGTGTACAGCATTGGGGGTGAAGACCCATTTCTCATCAGCGTACCATCCCCAAACCAATGGTATGGTCGAGAGAACGAATCAGACATTAAAAGGGTTCTTACGAGCGTTTGTCAACAAGCGGCAAGATAACTGGGTCTCCCTACTTCCTTGGGCCGAGTTTGCATATAACCACAGCGTCCACTCGGCCTCGGGAGACTCTCCATTCTTCTTGGTATATGGACGACATCCTCGGCTTCCAGCACCTTTCCCGTCTGGATCTCCGACCCCCATGGTTAAGGTAACTCTGGCAGATCTGCAAAGGGTCTGGGAGATGGCCCGAGAACAGTTGCAGAGGGCAGCTACCAAATACAAAGACTTCGCAGATCGTCACCGGCGAACCGCTCCCGTCTTGCAACCAGGACAGAAGGTATGGTTAAGCACGAAATATCTCCGACTCCGGGTGCCCTCTCGGAGATTGGGACCTCGGTATATTGGACCGTTTGCAATCCAATCACGAATTGGAGCTGTGACATATCAGTTGCGATTGCCTAGTACCCTGCGGGTGCATAATGCCTTCCATATTTCCCTATTGAAAAGTTTTCCAGGATCTCGATGGCACCCCCAACGGCAGGAGACCGAAGATCTTGAAGCAGATCCCGATCCAGAGTATGAGGTGGAGGATGTTCTGGATTCAAAGAAGCGGCGGGGAAGGCTATATTACTTATTGTCCTGGAAGAATTTTGGCCCCGAAGACAACTCCTGGGAGCCCGCAGCGAATGTACATGCTCCGGAGTTGATCAAAGCCTTCCACGCCCGGTGTCCTTCCAAACCCGGGCCCGGGGGAAAGGGGGCATCCGGGGAGGATACTGTCTCATCCCGGGTCCTCACCTGTGCTTCCGTGGTGGGGAGCGATGACCGACGGGAGCCGCGGGCTCCAGTGCGGCAGAGACAAGCCGCCGACGGGGCCAGCGCTTCCGCGGGTCGGCCCGAGGCTGGCGACCCGCGGGAGCAAACGCCGGCCTCAGGGAAGGGAAGGCGCCGGCCAAGATGGCGGCGCCGGCGTCGTCGTCTCCCCAGCCAGAGCTAACCAGCGAGCTAGTCCCGCCCACTCGCGCCGGATTGGTGCCTGGAAGGAGAGACTCCGCCTGCGAGGCAGGTCCGCCAATCCGGGCCCTCCTTGCCTGTCAGGGCTGGAGGAATTGGCTCCTCTCCAGGGAGGGGATGGACTGGCGGGGGATTTAAACCTCGGAACAAGAAGGGCCCAGCGCTTCCGTTTCTATTGTTAGGAGCTGACACAGTGGAGTGCGGAGCGTTGCCCTTCAGAGACTGTGTTCTTCTTCCAGCTAGCCTTCCTTGCTAGCCACCTTCAGAGACTGTGTTCCTCTTCCAGCTAGCCGCCCTTGCTAGCCACCTTCAGAGACTGTGTTCCTCTTCAAGCTAGCCGTCCTTGCTAGCCACCTTCAGAGACTGTGTTCCTCTTCCAGCTAGCCGCCCTTGCTAGCCACCTTCAGGGACTGTGTTCCTCTTCTAGCTAGCCTTCCTTGCTAGCCACCTTCAGAGACTGTGTTTCTCTTCCAGCTAGCCGTCCTTGCTAGCCACCTTCAGAGACTGGGTTCCTCTTCAAGCTAGCCGTCCTTGCTAGCCACCTTCAGAGACTGTGTTTCTCTTCCAGCTAGCCGTCCGTGCTAGCCACCTTCAGAGACGGTGTTCCCCTTCCAGCTAGCCGTCCTTGCTAGCCACCTTCAGAGACTGGGTTCCTCTTCAAGCTAGCCGTCCTTGCTAGCCACCTTCAGAGACTGGGTTCCTCTTCAAGCTAGCCGTCCTTGCTAGCCACCTTCAGAGACTGTGTTCCTCTTCAAGCTAGCCGTCCTTGCTAGCCACCTTCACAGACTGTGTTCCTCTTCCAGCTAGCTGCCCTTGCTAGCCACCTTCAGAGACTGTGTTGCTGACTACCAGCCAGGCCGGCCGTCACCCCGCGGTTCCAGCAGTCCTGCTGGCCGCCTGCAGCTGGGGGCTCAACCCTCGGTGAACGGCGGTCGCCGCGGGTGAAGATTCGGGGTGCGCGGCGGTCCTCTGAGGTCTCACCGGGCCTCAGGGAACCTAAGGGCTCACCAATCACCGGAACAGGACACAATCTACATTTATGTGACAAGTGGAATGAGATTATCTTTATGCATAGTAAAGTTACAGACTTTTAAGCATGACCACCCAGCCATTTTTGCACGTTCAAAAATATTTGCAGTGTTATTTGAAAGAAAAAAAAAAACAGGGTACCAATTTACTGTTAATGATGTCACAGTGACTAGACTTTTCTACAAAGGACCAGTGGCCTCCAAATTTGCTGGATCTAAATCCCTTGGACTACCATGTCTGGGGAGCAATGTTGTAGGCCTATCACAAGCTTCACCCAAAGCTACAAACAATTGTCAAACTCAAGGAAGCTCTGCAGATTATCTGGGACAGTCTGCTACAGAGACTGATCAACACAGCTGTTAAGAACTTGCCAAAGTGACTGAAGGCCTGTGTTAAAGCTGGGAGTGGACATTTTGAGCATTCATAGTGACTGCAAAATTCTGACACATTGTTCATTGTATCATTTGAATGATGTTGGTTTTTTTTATTATTTATAACATTTATATTCTTTTACAATCTTAATTTGCAGACTGAAATACAGAGATAAACTAAACATTTTATAAAGAAGAAAAATAGAATAATTTTAAGAAGTCTACAACCAATCTCTTTCTTAGACCACAATTAGCAAAAAAAGGGGGGGGGAGATTAATGAGGAGGCGTGTCAAGATGGCGGCTTGAGCACGTCTGCTAGTCGGTCTGAGCTGTTTTCTGGCATTTCTTCTATTAGTTTTACTACTCAATGTCTCATGCTAAAAGGAAGGGGATGGTGAAGGGCCAACTGCCGCTGGCCAAAACCTCTTCCCCTATCCAGTAAACACTCGACAGATATGCGACGAGCATCCCACCAAATACTGGAGTGTTGAACCCTGCTTTGAACGATGACAGAGGACAGGGACTGAGACATCTTTATCTTCACCGGAGCTTAATCCATCACCATGTCCTGCATACCTTCGTGGTAAAGAGGAAGGCCCAGCTGAATCGGGAGTTGGTGGCAGCAAGGCCTTGGTTGGCAGTGCTCTACCCCAGAGGAAACAAGCATGGAGTTTGAAGCTCCCGGGGTGGTTTCATTGGAGTCTATTTGGAGGGCAATTCAAAAATTAACAACAGCAGTTACTAAATCAGCTCAAGATACATCTCTTCTTGTGAGTAAAGTGGATGCTTTAACTTTGTCGTTAGAAAATGTTAAACAAAATTCAGTGAACCAATCTTTAGAGATGCAAACAGAGGTTGAAATTTTAAAATCTATTACTGATGTATTGGTTAAACTACTACTACTACTATTTAGCATTTTTATAGCGCTACAAGGCGTACGCAGCACTGCACAAACATAGAAGAAAGACAGTCCATGCTCAAAGAGCTTACAATCTAATAGATAAAAAATAAAGACAAACATATGACATGTCGGAAAATAGAACAAATAGAAAATTACAACAGGCGTCTAAATCTAAGAGTACTGAATTTTCCTAAGGCTACAGGAATAAATGCGATGGACATAGGCGCCCGGTATAAGAGGCTTGGGGAGAGCCACAGCAGGACGGATCAGCTGTTTCTATAGAAATGCTAAATAGTAGTAGTAGTAGTAGTAGTAGTTCTCTGGCGAGTTCCGAGTTCCGCTGCTCTGGGGGGTTTAAATAGCAGCAGGCTGCAGCTATAGTAAAAGAGGTCTCTTGCCTTTTGTAACCAGTTGTAATTTGATTACCTGCTGGGAGAGCAGAGCAGGGGGGGGGGGGGGGGGGGGGGGGTGTTGGCTGGACTTGTCCTGGGTTGCCATGGAGATATTTAACTAGGCTGAATTCCTGCACATGAGCACTTCATACCAAAGAGATTTGCACTGACCCCTGAAATTTTAAAAGTGCTAAAAATAAGTTTTAAAAGTATTTGAAAGATCATTTTATTTTCATTGTAGTGTTTGGAATATGTCCACTTTGAGAATCAGGTGCTCAACATTAAAAGTTTATATTTATTTACTTATGTATGGCATTTTATCGCACATTAAACATGAATTAGGATGTTTTGTGGCTCTACATGAGAATTGTGATATTATGATCCCTTGTTTCATATTGTTGACGGTCTGCATTTTCCGTATGGGTGGTACATTGGTGTATTAGGTTCTGCCCAGTGTAATATTAATGGTACAGTAAGGTTCTGAGTGTGTTTTTGCATAAAGTTGTGCATAGTGTTTTGCAGTTGAGCAATTGTGGTTAGTATCTGCTTTGAGCAACCACTTTATTCTTTGATATATGATACATATCTAATATCTAAATTTAATAAAAGGTATTAATTGTGACTTTTATTTTTATTTATTTATTTTTTTCTGTGTGTTATCAGACAATTATGGATTTAAGCTCCACCCCTGGCCCCACCCCTAACCCCGCCCCTTTAGCCAAACAGTTGGGCCACTGACCGCATATGGCGATGGACTTCTTTGAATGATGTTATTTTATTGTCTGTTAGCCTGAGCATTATTAACATGCAAAAATGATAAGTAGTAACATTAAAATGTCAGTAACAGCAACATAGCTCAAGATAATTAAACATTGTTTAATAGTACTTTGTAAGTATCATGACTGAATAAGTACGTAAAATTTCTCATTGAAATTATAGTAGTTGCTTAATTTTTATTCAGGTTTTTTTTGTCATGAAGAACCGTTTATGTATACCATGCACTAATTTTTGAGCATATTATATCTTATTTCTGATGAAGGAAAAAGCCTCTGTATCCCCGATCCAGGAAACTTTTACTTCTGGTTGTTTCGGGATAGAATCTTCATCGGCTCAAAAAACCTCCTTAAAAACCTGCTTAAAAAGAAAACAACTGGGGTCCCCCCTAGTAGCACATTGTAACATCACAAAACATGATTTCACACAATTCCGTTGCTTCATAATAGATCAGATAAAAGAGAGCAATAGAGCGAGACTCCTCCTCCAAGCTGAACAACGTTGGATCTTCAGATTGAAAACATTAGAACCGAATGGGTTAAACACTACAATTCAATGGGCAACATTTTTGTAATATTCCCACTTTAGCAAGAGCCCTTTAAAATCTGTCAGCCAATGATAAGGCAAGGAATTAATGAGTGTCTTTAAAAGGCAGGCACCATTTTGAAGTAATCTTTAAAATGAGGTGAAATCACGCTGAGACAAGAGCAAATATTAGAGCGTATGCAGTATGAGGTCATTTCCTTGAGAAAGCCGAAGACGGCAAAACGGGACCCCGTCGGACGCAATACTGCAATATTGCTTGACCAAGATTAAGATAAGTGCAAAACACTTTTCATAAAAAAATGCAATAGAAAAATTTGGAGTGTAGTTGCACCTAAGGAGGTTTTTTGAGCCGATGAAGATTCTATCCCGAAACAACCAGAAGTAAAAGTTTCCTGGATCAGGGATACAGATGCTTTATCCTTCATCAGAAATAAGATAACAATAGCCACGCTATTTACAGCCACGTTTTATATTGAAGTCACACTTATTTCTAATTTAGTGGTTGAGTCCAACTTGATATTGTTTTTTATGGGAACAACAAGATTTTGAAAGAATTCTGCAGGACACTTTTTTCTTCTTTGCATTTTTATGCCACTCCAGCTTGAACACATTGTGTACCTCTAGCTGAATTTGTAAGCTTATATACGATGTGTTTTTGCTTTTTTTCCACTTGTTTTCTCTTTTGAGTTCATGCAACCTGTTTTAAATTGATTCTAGATGATGTTTAAAATGATATACCACTGATCTGTTTTGTGCATTGTAAACAGAGAAACAGGAAGCTACAGTAAAAAGGAAACTAGGTACTGTATCCACTGGTTATTTCTAGCAGCTTAGATTTATAGTTCACTGCGTTGAAAACTAGAATAGGAAAAGCAATCACTCATCTGATTTATTGCAACTGCTACATAGACTTTATTATGCTCATCATACAAACAGATGCTGCTTTGGACTGAATTACCAGCTGAGCAGATCAAGCTTAACATTGCCGCCTGCCACAATCCTTTCTAATTATATCCAAGCAACCTGATTATTTTGAATCATTTAAGAAATCTTCAGGGATGGCCCATTGGATCAATGGCAGCATTGACTTCTGCCATCTAGGAATGACCTTGTCTTGTAATTCCAGTTCTGGTGGTATTGATGATTGTGAGATCAATGAAGTGTGGTTCAGAGATTCCTCCACTACACCTATGACACATTCTGTCTTTGAAAAGGCATGCAGTGAAAAAGAACCCATTTAAAGGCAATAGTAAACTTATTCTGCACTATCTGCTGGATTCTATTTAGTGCACCTAATGTTCTGTGTGTGTGTATTCCATAACAACACGTATAACTTAATTGGCTTAACAAGCTAATCAGAATTGATAACAGCACCTAACAAGCAATAATGAGCACCAATTGGCAATAGTTAGAATTTACGTGCCCAACTTGCTAAGCGTATCCTGTAAGGAACTGCACCTAAATTCTAATGCACACAGTTCAAAAGGGGCATGGATATGGGTGGGGAAATGGACGTTTCATGGGCATTTCAAAATTTATGCTGGTAGTTATAGAATATTGCCCACTGCACGTAAATCTGTTTTATTAGTGTAAATGGAGGCGTGAAGTTTTAGGCGCTAGGATATCAACTAAGCGTATTCTATATACCACGCCTAAATCTATGTGCTGCTTATAAAATACACTAAGCTGGATTTTTTAGGCACCTTATATAGAATCTGGCCCTATAGGCTTTTTAAAACCTCAACTTAAAGGTAATTCTTATGTGCAAATTGAATGTAGGGCCAAGCAGAACAATGCACTACCACGAGGGAGATTTAGATTTAATTCTTAGATTAGATCACTATCTGCTGTTATTCAGTGGCACTTAACCAGTTGTCTCCAAGTTCTATAAAAAGTTGCTAAATTTTTCCTGCACATATTTGGGTGCTCACCCAATTTGGATACATAAATTAATTGAATAACAAGTTAATTAGCACTGATAATTGGCCTAACAACCAACTAGGAGTGGCCTAGTGGTTAGGGTGGTGGACTTTGGTCCTGGGGAACTGAGGAACTAAGTTTGATTCCTACTTCAGGCACAGGCAGCTTCTTGTGACTCTGGGCAAGTCACTTAACCCTCCATTGCCCCATGTAAGCCACATTGAGCCTGCCATGAGTGGGAAAGCACGGGGTACAAATGTAACAAAAAAAATTGGCACCAATTAGATTTAATTGAAATATATGCAAATAAATTTAAGGTGCAGGATCTGTGCCTAAATTTTATATGTGAGTTCGAAAAAGGGGCATGGAAATGGAAAGGTCTTGGGCAGAACGGGGAATTTCTAACATTTACGTGTGTTGTTATACAATGAGGGGGGGATATGTGCCTAATTTGGGTGCATACATTTGCACCACATTTCTGTTGATGCAATTGGCTGTGCCTAAAGTTAACTGCAATTCCCGAGTGTAAGCTCTGATAGAACGTACCACCTGATCAATAATGTGGATTCACATGTGGTGTTAGTTCTGTATTTAAACACTTTATTAGGTAACCTCGGGTGTGACCATGCAATTGAAATGGCTCATTACTGATCAGGTGGTACGTTCCATCAGAGGAGGTGATATGGATCAGATTCTAAATAGAAAAGAACAATTTTGGATTTTTGAATTGGGAACGATGGTCCCAAATGGATTGAATGATCTTATTGAATGGAATACAGTTATTTAATTATTTTGGTCTTTATTACAAACTTTTTCAGACTATATATTTTTCATCATTTTGCAATTGATGGTAATGGTATATCCATTAGTGATACAGGACTAATTGATTTTGGATACATATTATGACATCATTTCCTGCCTGGGAGCATTTAAAATACCTCGCTTACATAAGCTGTAGACAAGTGACGGAGAGGCACGTCTTTATTCGTTTGAAGATAGTATAAAATTATCATATTCAGAGTTCCTGAAGAAGTTATTCGAAACCCTGCAGAGTCGGACTCGTTATGATTTTACCTTGAAGGATTTAGTTAAAGAAGCCAAGTTAAGTAGTTGGACAGTCAAAACAAGGTCTTAATGGAATTAGCCTTGTAGTGGGCAGCCTTGCAGTGGGTTAAAGACATCTTTGGAGTGTTACAAGTTTCAGCGATTGATGCAATTCATCTGCTCTCGCCTGAACATGATACATAGTTGAACTGGAATATAGCCAGACATGGAGACAATTCGCTGACAAGGACTGAGCCCATCGAGGATATTCCTGACCATTTAACGCTAAGTGCCTATTCATTGATTAATGATTGTTAATGTTTATGAAGATAGCACAAATTTAGTGTATGATCGTTACAGAGATAGTATATTTTTAGAAGATTACAATTAGAGGATTATAGCACGTTTGTTATTTTTGATGTGCACGAGACCTTTTGGAGAAAGTGACAGGATTGACTCACTCGGTTCTGAGATTTGTGAGAGAAGAAAATATATATACATTTTAGTATTCATTAGAGCACGGGTGTTTTTGCTCAAAAAATTTAAAATTTTTTTAAAGAGAAGCTCTATGATTGAGAAATTTGTCCACCCTTAGAGGCGTAATTGACTTTGGTGGTGCCTCGTTTGGGTGAGTTTACAACTCTGAGAACTTCTCTATCATTTATTAAATATTTCAATTAGTCACCTAGAACTGTATTAGGTCAATCCTCTCACTTATTTATCTCCTTTACTGATTATACTCTGGTTTATTTACCATCTGTTTAACATTTTTTCCAGAGATAGATTTGGGACCATTTTTTGACTATTTGTTATATATAATCTAGCCTTAAATGATGAATATCACACTTAACTGGTTTAGAGATATCTGCATAAACCTGGATATTCATTGCCAGTGTCTGGACATTGCCTGGCATTGAATAACCAGGAATAATGCTGGCAGCGGCCAAAGATACGTTGTCTACTGCCAGCTGAATATTTACCTCTTAATTTATTTCCCATTGTGCATAAGTCAGGATGCAAGCAACACACAGCTACAATAAGCTACAATAAGAAGCAGCAAGTACAGGGCTCTGGTAGAGAAAGCTTATGAAGGAAGAGTAGATTATGGCTGCAGGGGTCAGCATTTTCATTTTCCCCTCTATCTTCTTGCCTGCTTAGTTTTCCCAAAATAAATTTGATTCTGACATTCAAGGAAACCTTTGGATAGAGTATTTTTTTTTTGCACAGTAAGGCCAAAATTCTTTATAAAGTGCCAAGAAATCAGCGCCGATATCATTTCATGCTAAACGCTGTTCTATAAACAGCGCTCAGAGTTTGGCACCCTTTATCAAACAGTGTTTGGCACCGGAATCCATGCCCAATTTTGGGCTTGAGGATTTACACCAAGTAAAACCTTGTTTAAATTTTAATGGCTTAATTAATGTGCGGATCTCCATTATTCTTTTAAACTACATGTAAATTCCAGGAACACCCTAGATCCACCCATGCTGCTCTCCCTTTTCGTATCTGCATGTAAAATTTACTTGCAGATCCTGGCACATGAAGATGCATGCACAAATTTCAATTAATGCCAGTTAGCACTGATAATTATTATCTCCTAATTAATGTCACTAATTGGCTCATTGACTAATTGCATGCACAAATTGGGTATACACCCATATTTGCCTACACAGTTTTGAACGCCATATATAGAATTAGGCCATTAGTTAGCAAATTAATGTTAGTAAGGCAATTTTGGTTTTATACGGATCTCTTTTCCTTTTGTTATTCACTTTGAACTTCAGTGGTGAAAAGTGGAATATAAATGTCTTTTTAAATTAAATTAAATTAAAAGCACTCACTTCTTCCCAGTAGTATATTTCAATAACTTTAATGCTTAGGTGACATTTTACATAACAGCAATAGGGCTGATGTGGCTAATATTTGAAAGGGATAATGTATGCACAGTTAATGGATTGTTCATAACTTTGCAGGTAACTATATTGCAGTTCTAATGACATGCCAAATTTCTTTCTTTCATCTTTGCATATTTCTCAGACATCAATGAAGCTAAAAACCCTTTTGCTGCTATGGGGCATTAGTGAATTATCTTGCCTTCTCCAGAATAAGGAGAATCAAATATAAGATAGTCAAGTGACTTCATTTCTTCAAGCGCGGCAAGTGACTGTGGGGCTTCATGTCTTTTTTTGCCTCCAAGTCAGTCATTTGTCACCCTACAGCAAGGGTTCTCAACCCAGTCCTCAGGACATGCCTAGCCAGTCAGGTTTTCAGAATATCCACAATGAATATGAATGAAATAAATTTGCATGCACTACCTCCACTGTATCCTAAAAACCTGGCTGACTGGGTATAGGACCTTTGCCTTAAAAAAACCCCCCAGGAAAAATAGTGAAAATGTAATGGTCAATAGCTTTACTATGGGATGCCATAATAAATGCTTTTTTTGGGGGGGGGGGAGGTGAGAAGAGGGGTAAGCAGGGACCATGATTTTGGTAACTGCAGTAAACTGGATAGCTGTGACTCCATGACCAGGTTCAGAACCTTTGCCCTACAGGGAAGAATAAAATGGTTTACAGTAAAAAGGACCCTACACCAGTGGCGTTCCTAGAGGGGCTGACACCCGGGGCGGATCGCTGATGCACCCCGCCCCCCGGGTGCAGTGCCCCCCCCCCGGTGCAGCGCGACCCCCCCCAGCAAAAGGACACCCCCACCCCAGCAAAAGAACCCCCCTGGGTGCATGCCGCTGGGGGGGGGGGGGTGCCATGCGCCGGTCAGCATCGTTCGTTTCCATGCTTCCTCCACCCCCACCGCCCCCCCCCCCCTTGGTACGCCACTGCCCTACACCTAGCCAGCCTGGTTATTAGGATATCCACAATGAATATGCATGAGATAGTTTGCATGCACTGCTTTCATTATATGCAAATCTAGTTCATGCTTATTCATTGTCCTGAAAATAAGATTGGCTTGGTGTGTCCCAAGGACTGGATTGAGAGCCATTGATGTAGAGGGTATAAATGTCTATAAAATGAAATTAATTGTTTACCCACTTTGCCTTCTTAAATAAACCATTGGTTCCAGTTTAACATGAGACTGCTTACTTCAGAGCAGAAGTAAAAGGCAAATGTACTGTTTAAAGTTTTCAAGGATATTTTTAATGAGCTAGAGCTGAACATGGCAAGAGAATCTCATTTTGCATGACACATAAGATAAGGAAAGTAAACATCACCAGCATTGTAATTAAATTGTAGCTCATTAATAAAGTTCACTAAGCAGTATCCCTCTTACCTAAGGCTATCTATTTATTAACAATATGCCACATTCAATAACACTAAAGCACCTTCTGGAGTCTGCAGGCTATTATTGTGTTCTGAAGGAAGTGCTTTATCTCTGGAAATGGGCTTCTATATGATGATCTGCCTTGTATGTGGACAAAGATAATATTTATTTATTTATTTATTTGGTACACTTGTATCCCACATTTTCCCAGTTTGTGCGGGCTCAATGTGGCTAACAAAGTTACAAGAAATTACATAGTACAGCAGGATAAAATAGTTATATAAAAATTAACAAAGACAATAGCAAGGGTGGCACACACTTTTCAGGTGGGTTTACCTGTGAGACCCACTCGATTGCTTGTTTCTCTGATATTGGTACTTTGGACTGGGCTGCTTCGGTGTGTGTTACTGGCGTCACCTGAGCTGAAAATTATCACTTTGAATGTGGATGGCATTCATTTCTCTGTAAAGAGAACACATATATTGCAATCCCTTAAGAGAGATCATGTGGACATTGCTTTGCTACAAGAAACGCATCTGAATGCCTCAGAACACCTGACGCTTAAGAGAGATTGGGTAGGCGAACTATACTACTCTGCATTTAATAACAGGCAGAGGGGTACAGCCATTTTGCATCATAAGAAGCTTTCCTTTGCCTTCATAGTCTTTATCAAGACAATATGTAGTGCCATTGCCCTTTTATCAGAATATCATCAAGCACCTGTAGAACTTCCGGGTTTGTGGTTTTCCCATGTTTTATTTTGTTTTATTTCTATTGGTTTGACGTGGATATTCAATGCTGGTGCCTGGACATGGCCCCAGCATTGAATATTCAGGGTCACAAACATATCTGGTGCTGGAAAAAGTTACTTCAATTTACCTTCGGCTGATGAGATTTCTTGGTCCACTCCTACTCTCCTGTACTTGGCTGAGGGTGGCCAAGGAACACTCCACATACAAACTTTGGCCCTGATATTCAGACTGTGGGAGATAGCCAGGCTGTTTCCCGCGGTTGACACTAAACCCGGATATTCAATGCTGGTCCATTTCTGGTGACCGGCATTGAATATCCGGTTTAACTTTTGCCAGTCCGAGTTTAACTGGCCATGCTGATATTGAGCACGGGCTGCTTACAGTGAGACCGGCCAAAGTTATTCCATCTATTGTGGTGGCCAAACTTGGCTGCTCTCACTTTAAAAATTGGCAGATAGCCGGTTATATCGTCCGATAAAAGCGGCTATCTTTAAGTTACTAAGTGGCAACATTTATTGCCGGAGAGCCAGTTGGCACTGAATATCATCGTATAGCTGCTTTAGTGCCATTTTAGCAGCCATTTTCCTTTGAATATCGGGCGGTTTAGGATTCCTTTACTAAGCTGTATTAGAATATGGGTTTAGCACACTTTAAAGCAGGACTTTCCACCCACTAACCCCGAAATTCTATATATTGCGCCTTAATTTCTGCAAGGATATCGAAGGGTATTCTATAACAATGCATGTAATTTCATTGCTTAATTAGCTAATCAGCATTATCAAATGGATGTGAGCAATTATCAGTAGTAATTGACATTAATTACAATTTATGTGCATGAGTCGCTAAGGGTATACTGTAACGTGGTGCATGTAAATTCCAAGTCACATAGATGAAAAGGGGGCATGGTTATGGGCATGGAATGAGCAGGTCATGGGCGTTTCTAAAATCTATGCACTTTATTATAGAATACACCTGCCCTACGTCTAATATAGGTGTCAGGATTTACGCCAAATAAAACATGGCCCAAATGGATGCAACCAAATTTGGTTGCACGGAGAGGCACTCAGTGTATTCTATATATCACAAAGAAATTTAAGCCTATTCTGTAAAATGTAAGCATATTTTTGAGAATATGCCTAGGTGTATTTTTTGCCATGCGGATTTTTCAGGTGCCATATATAGAATCTAGCCCTAAGCCTATTGCTAATGTGGCAGTATTGTAGGCATTTATCAATTATGCTTTTTTTTAGATCATGCATACAATACTTGAAAAAAGTTAGCCCCTCTTAAATAGGAGGTAGCAAGTGGTTTTTTTTTTGTTACATTTGTACCCCGTGCTTTCCCACTCATGGCAGACTCAATGCGGCTTATATATTGTATACAGGCACTTAGTTCTACCTGGGGCAATGGAGGGTTAAGTGACTTGCCCAGAGTCACAAGGAGCTGCCTGTGCCTGAAGTGGGAATTGAACTCAGTTCCTCAGTTTCCCAGGACCAGAGTCCACCACCCTAACCACTAGGCCACTCCTCCACTATTGCTACTATTTGAGATTCTACTTGGAATGTTGCTATTCCACTAGCAACATTCCATGTAGAAGTCGGCCCTTGCAAATCACCAATGTGGCCGCGCAGGCTTCTGCTTCTGTGAGTCTGACGTCCTGCACGTACGTGCAGGACGTCAGACTCACAGAAACAGAAGCCTGCGCAGCCTTCTACATGGAATGTTGCTAGTGGAATAGCATGTAGAATCTCCAATAGTAGCAACATTCCATGTAGAATCTCCAATAGTATCTATTTTATTTTTGTTACATTTGTACCCCGCGCTTTCCCACTCATGGCAGGCTCAATGCGGCTTACATATTGTATACAGGTACTTATTTGTACCTGGGGCAATGGAGGGTTAAGTGACTTGCCCAGAGTCACAAGGAGCTGCCTGTGCCTGAAGTGGGAATTGAACTCAGTTCCTCAGGACCAAAGTCCACCACCCTAACCAATAGGCCACTCCTATGTTAATTCTGCATGAGCCAGTTAGTTCATGCTAATGCAAATGGACTAGCTGATTTATGCTTGCATTCCCATTTTCAGCCTGTGACGTCCCCAACAAAAAATAGCTAATGACTGAGTTATCATGCACTGACCCTTTTTTGTCTTTAAGTGGTCTGTTCTCAAATAAGAAGGCATAATAAAATAAAATCCTAACTTTTCATAGCTCCTGAGTCCCTGCTTACACTACATTATTACTCAAAGTGAATGCAGATGGTGTCAAGGTGCACCAGCCAATTCCTTTTTTGGTCTTCTGCTAAGACAGTGCCCCAGCCAATTCCTTTTTTGGTCTTCTGCTAAGACAGTGCCTGGCCAATATTCAGCGCTATTTAACCGGTCAGGAATGGCTCCTTGCTGGTTAAATAACGCTTAACCGGCTAAGTACTAATATTCAGTGCAAGATAGCTGGTTATCTCTGCTGAATAGTAGTGCATAGTGGATAGCTGGCTCTATTGCACGATATAACTGGCTAGCTGCAAATATTCAGCACGTTACCAGCTAGGTTTGACAGCCAAATTAGGCCACTGAAATAGCAGGTCTATCTTTGGCCACTATAAACTTTACTGGCCAGCACTGAATATTGACTTGGCAGGATAGGTTTAAACCAGCCAAAAGTAAAAAAGTAAAAAAACAAACAAACAAAAAACCTGAATATTCAATGCCAGTCACCGTAAATGGCCCAGCATTGAATTTCTGGGTTCAGTGCCAATCACGGGACTTAGCCGGCCTGCCTCCTGCATCGACCAGTGCTTCTCGGCCTTCTTATAGAGGCACATCTTGTGTTTGTGCAGCGCTGCGTACGCCTTGTAGCGCTATAGAAATGCTAAATGGTAGTAGTAGTCAGTCAGGTTTTCAGGATCACCACAATGAATAGGCATATAGTCAAGATCCATTATATGCAAATCTATCTCATGCATATTCAATGCGATGATGCTGAAAACCTGACTTTCAAAGTGTGCCTCCAAGAAAGGGTCAAGAAGCACTGTGGTAAGATGTACTCCACAAATCATCCTTTCACACATGTCAGGGTTTGCTGTAATATATATATATATATATAGAGAGAGAGAGAGAGAGAGAGAAAGAAAGAAAATGATGATTAACCTGGGAATTGTAATAGAAGATTATTGCCACAAGAGGGACAACATGACTTTCAGGTAATCATAATCTCAAAGAACTTTGGCTGTATTCAATATTCTGCCCTTGGAGGCCATGATATTATCCCATGAGGTCATACTTTTTTTTTCCTAAGTCCATCAAGAATTAGATTTTTTAAAAACTTTAAGCATACTGGACAAAGATGATTTAAACTCTGAATGTAAATAATTTATAATTCAAGGTACCTACATCCTGGCAATCAGGTTCAAACAAAAGCAAGGAAATAGAGTGTTGCCTAGCAACCTGCAACACTGATCCAGGAAGAAGAGACAGACTATGGGAAGATAAAAACCTGGGGCATTTGGGGGTTTGAATGTGGTAAAGAGGAAAGGCTTAAAGGAGAAAGATTAATTGCGGCCTTTGAGGGGTATCAGGTCTAGAAAGGATATTGAAAAGAATAAAATAATTAATTCAATAGTGATTATAATTCTTCAAAGACATGATTTTTCAAAACTCAATTAGGGACCAAGCAGATTCTTATCAAAATATGTGGGTATTAATACAAACAAACATTTTCAAGTAAGACTTCCAAATATAGCATCTCAGCATTAAGGTGCAAATTTATTTCAGTTTAAAGCTTTAATTGCAATTCACAACATTACAATAAGCATCAATATAGCAAAGATGTAACTGTACAATATCAGCATATCTAAGAGGAAAGAAAGAAAAAAAGAGGAAGTGACAAATAAGGAGATAGGGACTGGGCAGTTTATGTATTACATTGTTACCAGGCAATCCAAATAATGCTGAATAGGTTGCTATAGCTGAACAATTTTCAGTCCTATTATGATGTTCCCATGCTGTTTGCTCATATTTTACCATTTCACATGTTGAAGCCCACCAAAAATATACATTTATCTGAGAAATGTGCTGTGGCATGCTGATGATAGTATCAGATCAAGCAGTTTTTAAAATGATGCCTAGATAGTGGGATTACACTGCATAGAGACTTGAAGGTCACTGATGACTGTGAAGCTCATTGCACAAGTTGAGTATCTTAGAAATAGTGACCCAGACACTTCTCCAAAACGGTCATACTAAGGAGCAATCATATAGTATGTGGTCCAAAGTCCCTGTCACAGTTAAGCATTTTAGAATAAATAATTCTGTGTATCTTGACTGGTGTCCATAGAGCCCAGTGGGCAAGAAACTTTATTGATTAAGACAGAGAAGCTGAGAATGAACATCATATGACCTTCTCCAAAAATTCAGTCCATTTAATAGACCTATCCTCTGTATAGCATGCTCATTTCCATATTTTAATAATTATATAGTCTTGCTTGCTCCCTGTGGTCGTTAAATATTTGTACAGGCTTACAACCACATGACCATATGCCCAGATCTAATGCAATGTATGCATTTAAATCACCAGGGCAATAGAACACTATACTGTATTCTCACCTCCTCGAAGTATACAATCTGATTTTGCTGCATCAAATGACCTACAGTGGCCCATTTGGTCTGGATTGTACCTCAGTGGCATTTATTTAGATTGTGATCCCCAACACTCAAAAGGCATTCGTGGCTGACAGAAAAATTGGATTATTACATACGATCACACTCCTCTATCCCGCTCCTCTATCATGCACAAAAGTACTTCACCCCCTAAACTGTACCACTTCATTGAGATTTTGCATGCTCAACTGGGCTCTGCTCCCTTATTCCATCAGTTGACACCGTGGGTATTTCAAACCCCTTCTCTACTGACTGTGTCATCTGTGCTGCTCAGCTGGGCTTTGCTGAAGCGGTTTTCTGCCAGTAGTGTCCAAGCTTGTATAGTTTGAATCTGAACATTTTGACTCAGTTGGTCAAGCTATTCCTGTTGTCTGCTCTATTAATTCGAAAGTTTAAAATTAAAAAGGGACCGATGATTGAAAGACCTTAGCTGATTCACTGCTCTTTGTATTCTTTGAATCATATTGGATGGATTATTGGGAATAGGCCCTTTCGCAGTAATGGTTTGAGACAGTCCTTTAGGAACCTGTCTAATCTATGTCCTATTGTATGTGATTGTAAGTTTCCTTATGATAGTCAAGCAGTACATGTGCCATGTTCTTATGTTAATGCCAGGTCTGTTGCCAACAAGTTATTATTGCTTCATGATATTATTACCTCTTCTGACTTGGGATTTTTAAAAATATATCTGAAACATAGCTATCTGATATCAAGAGCTCAGACGTAGGTTGCAGTGAGGGGCATAATCGAAAGGGACACCCAGTTTTGTTGAGGATGTCCTCGCAAAACGTCCCGGTGGAGGGGTGGGGAAACCCATATTATCGAAACAAGATGGATGTCCATCTTTCATTTTGATAATACGGTCGGGGACGCCCAAATCTTGAAATTTAGGTAGTCCTTAGAGATGGTCGTCCCTAGACTTGGTTTTTTCTGATTTTCGGCGATAATGGAAACCAAGGACGCCCATCTCAGAAACAACCAAATGCAAGCCCTTTGGTCATGGGAGAAGCCAGCATTTGTAGTGCACTGGTCTCCCTGACATACCAGGACACCAACTGGGTACATTAGGGGGCACTGCAGTGGACTTCATAAAATGCTCCCAGGAACATAGCTTCTTTACCTTTGTCTGCTGAACCCCCCAACCCCCCCTAAAACCCACTACCCCCCAACTGTACACCACTACCATAGCCCTTATGGGTGAAGGGGGGCACCTAGATGTGGGTACAGTGGGTTTGTGGAGGGTTTTGGAGGACTTGCTGTTTCCTCCACAAACATAACAGGTAGGGAGGGGGATGGGCCTGGGTCCACCTGCCTGAATTGCACTGCACCCTCTAAAACGGCTCCAGGTACCTGCATATTACTGTAATGGACTTGAGTATGACATCTGAGGCTGGCATAGAGGCTGGGAAAAATATTTTGAAAGATGTTTTTTGTGGGTGGGAGGGGGGTTAGTGACCACTGTGGGAGTAAGGGGAGGTCATCCCTGATTCTCTTCGGTGGTTATCTGGTCAATTCGGCCACCTTTTTGTGCCTTGATCATAAGAAAAACAGGAACAAGTAAAGTCGTCCAAGTGCTCATCAGGGACGCCCTTTTTTTCCATTATGGGTCAAGGACGTCCATGTGTTAGGCATGCCCAAGTTCCGCCTTCGCTACGTCTCCGATACGCCCCCTTGAACTTTGGCCATCCATGCGACGGAAAGCAGTTGAGGATGTCCAAAATCAGCTTTCGATTATACCAATTTGGATGACCCTGTGAGAAGGATGCCCATCTTCCGATTTGTGTCAAAAGATGGGCGTCCTTCTCTTTCAAAAATGTGCCTGAGTGTATTGCATACTCCTAGAGTAGAAAAACAGGCTGGTGAATTGGCTATTATTTTTAAAAGTTTTTTTTTCAGCTAACATTACTTGATTCTGCTGTTCTTCCAGGATTAGAATACATGATGAATCACAATTATCTGTAGGTAACATTGGTATTTTGCAGTTTTATCATGCACCAGGTTCTTGGGCTGAAATCCAAGACACGTTTTATGACATTTTATCTTATCATACAACTCAGTATTCTAGGTTAGTTATTTTAGGTGATTTGAATCTTCCCTTGGAACAGGATACTGATTCAAGGGTTATGGGTTTTAAATCATTTTTAAGTTTCTTGTAATTTGAAGATGGTTTCTCAGGATGTCACTCATGAAAAGGAAAATCCCTTAGATCTTATTATTTCTTATCTAGTTAATATGATAACTGATGTTGAATGGTTCCATGGTCTGATCATTTCAAAGCTAATTTCAATTTACATATTAATCTAACATCTACTACTAATATACATCATCAACGTAAGGTTCGATTGAGGGGAAAATTTGATGCAAGTTTCTTTTGGCCTTTGGTTTTAAAGCATATTAATAAGGTTCAGACAGATCCAATTGCATTGAAGCAAACTTAATGCAGTGGTGAATGCCTTGGACTTAACTGCCCCTTTGAAAATGTGGAAAGTGGGGCCTTCCAGGCCTCCACCTGGTTTACTGAATCACTGAAGGAGATGAGGCGAAAATGTAGGCAATTGAAGAGGAACTGGTGTAAAAACCAAGTCAGTTATATTAAACATGAGTGGAGGGAGGCTTTGAAATCTTATAAATTTCATTTAGCTGAAACTAAGAAATGTTAGTAGTTGGTACTGATTTTGTAGACTTGTTGAGAACTTGACATCACTTCTGCCAGCTCCTGCTTCTGTTATTAATTTTCAACCAACGGCTCAGGAACTTGCAGATTTTTTAATAATAAAATTGAATTGATTTGAAAGGAACTTGCAAAAGATCAAACTCTACCATTGTGTAAACAACAGTCTGATAACTACAATAGTTGGGCCGGGGTATCTCTGCTAATCAAGTATGGAGTGTTTTTAAACCTATTACTGAGGAAGATATGTGTTCTTTACTATTTAGGCTTACTAATGTGCTGGATATTTGTCCTTATGTTTTAACTATGCCTCCATCTAATATAATTTTATGACTTGCAGTATTTTTTTTAATAATTTTTTGATTACAGGAACACTTCCTATAGACTTGGGTCATAAAACACTTACCCTATCCCTAAATCTCAGGATTTGGACTTGTCCATTTCTTCTAGCTTTAGGCTTATTGCAGCTATTCCTCTCTTTACCAAGTTGTTAGAGACCTTTATTAGTAAACAACTATCAGATTATGTAGACCTATATTCATGTCTTCATTTTTCACAATTCAGGTTTAGAAAGGAAAACAGTACTCAGTCTCTTTTGCAGACTTTGATGACAGAAGTTTGAAGCTATCTAAGTAAAGGCAGACAGCTACTTCTTTTACAGTATGATATTTCTGCTGCTTTCAATTCCGTTGATCATGGTCTTATGTTGAAGAAGTTCAGTGAAATTGGTTTGGTTGGCCCTGTCCTAAACTAGTTCAGAGAATTTTTATGTAGCTGATCTTACTGTGTTTGGAAAAATGGGGTAATGTCAAACAGTTGGCATTCTGGTTGCAGGATATCTCAGGGATCACTGCTGTCTCCTATCCTATATAATAATTTGCACTTCCAACGTTCCATACCTGGCTGCCTGGGTTCATAACATCTCCTGGCTGCCTGGGTTCGTAAAATCTCCTGACGTCAGCCAGCCTCCAGCGTTCCATTCCCCCTCACTGTCCCGCCCTCGTGTCAAGACATAATGACATCAGAGGGCGGAACAGTGAGAGGGAAGGGAACGCTGGAGATGAGCTGACATCAGGAGGGATGTTACGAATGGAACGGAAGCCAGTACCAGCCAGCCAGAGAATGTTCAGGTACAAATCGAGGGGAGGAGAGAATCGCGGGACATTGAGGGGAGGAAGGGAGAAAGGGGAGGGGAGGAAGGGGAGGGCAGAGGAGGGCAGGGCAGAGGAGAATTGATGGACATGGATGGGAGGACAGTAGAGGAGAGAATTGAGGGACACGGATGGGAGGGCAGGGAAGAGGAGAATCGCTGGACATGGAGGGGAGGGGAGGGGAGGGAAGAATTGCTGGACATGGAGGGGAAGGCAGGGGAGAGAGAAAAAAAAACAGCTTACATGACAGCCTTCCTATGGCCCGTTTCATTGTTGAGGAAACGGGCATGGTTCCACTAGTGTTATATAATCTTCTTATGAGCTCTCTTGGATCTATTCTCCTTTGTGATGGAGAGCAACTTTTATCTTATGATGATGATATTTTTATGTTAGTACCAGTAAGATCCACTCTGGATGACACTTTTATCAGAGTCTCTCGTTGCATAGATAAAATTCAGCAGTTGGCTTTAGAGAACTTTCTTAAATTAAATCCAGATAAATCCAGATTGTTATGGTTTTCTAATGATCCTTCAATTATTCCTACTACTGTGTTATTAACTAGTGGTAAAACCTTAAAGGTGGATAAGAAGTCTAGAGTTTTAGGAGTAATCCTGGATTCTTCACTTACATTTGATTCATAGGTTAATAGCCTGTGGAAATGAACATTCTATTGAATGCGACAATTACGCATGATTAGGACTTCCTTCTTTGAACCACTTTTTGCATTACTAGTTCAAATGTTGGTATTGTCCCATTTGGACTATTGTAATTCCCTATATATATAGGATTGAATGCTAAACTTTTACATAAATTACATCTGATTCATAATACAGCAGTAAATTTAGTTTTTCGTTTGAAGAAGTGCGATAATATCTCTGTATACGTGAAGTGACTTCATTGGCTTCCCCTTAAAGCACGCATTATTTTCAAAACAGTTTGTATAATTTTCCATGTATGGTAGTACTTCTGAGTTGTTGGTACAACATTTTTCTGAATCTTTCATTGTTTCTTCTCGGGTACTTGACAAGTTGTTATTAAAATTTCCCCGCATTTAGAGGTGTGTGGTTTAAATGTCAATATAATGCAATGTTCCTGTTTTGGGCTATTTCAGTCTGGAATGCTCTTCCTTTGTGTATCAGATCTATGACAAATTAAATGCAATTACGCAAGAGTTTAAAAGCATTTCTATTCGATAAATTGTATGTATTTTTTTAGATGATTTTTATTTGTACTATGAGATTCTTTTTGTAAAGCACCTTGAACCTCAAGCTGGGATTATCATAGTATACAAGCCTTGGATTAGATTAGATTAGAAATCTATGACTCTGCAATTTTTATTAGCATTAAATCTTAGCTGCCAAATTCTGGTTCATTCTTCAAGCTTTGCTAGGTTATAAAAATGGCTGCCAAGAGTTCCCACAGCAATCTGTCCTCTCTAAGCCTCTCTATCCTATTAACTAATCTATAATTGCTTAAACTGTGAATTCCTGTGCTGGTGATTTCCTTATTCTGTTTGCTGAAGTGTCTTAAAAGTGCTCCCTGAAACTGTGTTTTCTACCGAGTGAAAGAAACTGATTAACTTACATCAGCAGATAGAGTCTAGCAGGCGGTCTTCTGTACATTTTTTTCAGTTGTTTTCATCAATATATATCCACTATAGTTTGACAGTAAAGAATCATTGTGTAGCCCCTGAAGCAGCCCTGCTGGGCGAAACACGGCCTGTGTCAGGCTGATTTTTATATACATTTTTTGGTTTTCATTAATAAATTATATTTTGTCTCTTAACTATCTGTTTTGTTTATTTTCCATCTTGGAGTTTGCAGATCATCTGCCCTTTTGCTTTCTTGGACAAATCCCTGCATATAAATTTATGTGCACTGGGCCATATTCTATAATTACATACGTAAATTTTGGAATGCCCACAAAATACCCATTTCCGTGCCCATATCCATGCCTCTTTTGAACTGTGCACATTTGAATTTAAGTGCAGTTCATTACAGAACACATGTGGAGGGGCATAATCGATAGGGACACCCAAGTTTTGCTGACGATGTCCTCACAAAACGTCCCAGTGGAGGGGCGGGGAGAGCCTTATTTTCAAAACAAGATGGGCGTCCATCTTTCGTTTCGATAATGCGGTCGGGGACACCCAAATCTTGACATTTAGGTGGTCCCTAGAGATGGTCATCCCTAGACTTGGTTGTTTTTGATTTTCAATGATAATTTAAACTAAGGACGCCCATCTCAGAAACTACCAAATGCAAGCCCTTTGGTCGTGGGAGGAGACAGCATTCGTAGTGCACTGGTGCCCCTCACATGCGAGGACAACAACCGGGCACCCTAGGGGGCACTGCAGTGGACATCATCAATTGCTCCCAGGTACATAGCTCCCTTACCTTGTGTGCTGAGCCCCCAACCCCCCCCCCCAAACCCTACTACCCACAACTGCACACCACTACCATAGCCCTTACTGGTGAAGGGGGGCACCTACATGTGGGTGGGTTTTGGAGGGCTCACATTTGGGTCGGTTTTGGAGGGCTCACATTTATCACCACAAGTGTAACAGGTAGGGGGATGGGCCTGGGTCTGCCTGCCTGAAGTGCACTGCACCCACTAAAACTGCTCCAAGGACCTGCATACTGCTGCGATGGACCTGAGTATGACATTAGAGGCTGGCACAAAATACTTTTAAAGATATTTTTTGAGGGTGGGAGGGGGCTAGTGACCAATGGAGGAGTAAGTGGAGGTCATCCATGATTCTCTTTGGTGGTCATCTGGTCAGTTTGGGTACCTTTTTGTGCCTTGGTCGTAAAAAAAACAGGACCAGGTAAAGTCGTCCAAATGCTCGTCAGGGATGTCCTTTTTTCCCATTATGGGTCGAGGACGCCCATGTGTTAGGCACGCCCAAATCCTGCCTTCGCTATGCCTCTGACACACCCCCTTGAACTTTGGTCGTTCCCGTGATGGAAAGCAGTTGGGGACGCCCAAAATCGGCTTTCGATTATACCGATTTGGGTGACCCTGTAAGAAGGACACCCATCTTCCGATTTGTGTCGGAAGATGAGCGTCCTTCTCTTTCAAAAATAAGCCTGTTTGTGATTTATGCATGTAAATTATAAGTTACTGCCAATTAGTGTTCAATATTGCTTTTTAAGTGCTTGTATCAATGCTGATTAGCATGTTAAGTCAATTAAGTTACACGCTTCAAATAGAATACACTTGGATTTCAGCACCAAACGCTTGACATGATATATAGAATCCAAGGGATAGGGAGAAATGCTATGAATTGTGCCAAAATTTTGCACCAAACAATTTGGCACTAAGCGCTATTGTTATGATTCTACTGAGACAGGCAGGGGAACGATTGGAACTTGCTTCTGATTGGCCTGACATGGATTGAGCTGACATCTGAAGCAGCAGACGTCAGAAGTCAGACCTATTTAAACTTACCTATCCCTACAGCATATGCTCTAGCGTTAATTTATTTTATTTATTTATTTATATCAATTTATATACCGTATCTTATTGCAACTGTAAACCAGAACGGTTTACATATATAAAAAAAACAATTTGTATATACAAATAGACAAACAAGGAACTGCATTCATGACAGGAAAGCACAGCAAATCAGAATTAACTACATAGTACAAACCAACATGGATTATATTTAGTATACAATGAGGCTACCCTTTTATTTGACCTTATCTCTTATTCTAAGTTCTGTTCTACATAATTTATAAAGTAAAAGGTTTTCAAGAGTTTCTGAAAATGGATGTAAGAATTCTCTAGTCTGATCTCTTTTGGAAGGCCGTTCCAAAGAGAAGGGGACAGGTAGAAAAAAGCCGATCTCCGTGTAGATTCCCATCTAGCCTTAGCGAGAGAGGGAATAACTAACCTATTACCTGTCAGCTGAGCTCTGGTTCTCATTCTCTGTCTGTGGCCCCGGCCATGCCCCCATTTCAGATATGTGCTATGAGAGTTAGGTGTTGAGCCTTATAGAATAACACACAGCCAACTGTGCTTAACTTCTAATTGATGCCAATTAACTGGAATAATTGATTGTTAGTGCCCAATTATTGGTAATTAAGGGCTCATTGGTCAATTAAATTGCGAATGCAACTTGGGCATGTGGCCAAATTTCATCACACGATTTTGGGCACTAAAGCCCGATATTCAGTCGGCTCCAAGATGGCGCTGTGACCGGACGCACCTGAGCTTGCTGCCGAAGAGACTCTGGTGTTCTCTGCTGATTTCGCTGCCTTTGAGGTCTCCTAGATGGGGAAACGAAGGGGGAAAGTCAGGGAGCATTCCTCGGCTCCCGGGGCGTCCATAGCGTTGCGACAGATGACCCTGCAGTTTCCTAGTCAGCAGCCGGGACCTCGGGGAACCTCGACCCCTTCTGCCGCTCTCGACGCGTCGGCGTCGATTGAGAGCGCTAACGGGGCTTCCCTGAGCCCCGTAGAGCGCATTGCTCCGCCTCAACCCGGAAGGGAATTACTGACAGCCCAAGCAGGAACGGCGAACGGCGACGCTCAGCCTAACCTCCTCGAGGAAGGGTCTGCGGTGATAGAACATGTTTCCCAGCCTAGAGAAGTACTTTTTCAAGCAGCCATACAGGTACTTCCACTGGACACCGTTTCAAAGCTTTCTCAGGTTGGTGAACAGGCTCAATCCCTTCCTGGAACTTTTGGCGTGGTAAGACCAGCAATTGTGACCTTAGAGTCACTATGGGACATGGTACATGATATTCAAATCTCCATGCAACCTACTTTAAAAAAGAATACTGAAAATATAAGAACTCTTTCTGAAGCTGCGCTACTCCAAGCACAGGTAGCTGCACAACAGGCCACTAAAATGGAAAATTTGAATATTAAACTACAAGAGATGGGAAGTTTAGAGAATGCCTTGGTTAAAGATAATATTTTTCTTCATAAACGAACTGAATACCTTGAAAACCAGATTCGTAGGTTTAACCTTAGGTTCCTAAACTTCCCTAAGTCTCCTCTAATTTCACCTCTTGAAATGGTCAAGAAATATATCGTGGACATTCTTGGAATGGACAAAGACTCATTGCCCCCCATAACAAGGGCCTATTATATCTGGAACCCACAGGGAGACGGTCGAAATCTCCCAAGGGTGGGGGACGAAATGAATTTAACTTCATTCCTTGAGAGCTCACTGGAGATAATTACGCAGAGGTCTACTTTGCTTGTTACCTTTGTGTTGGAGCCTGATCGCAATGCTATACTGAGACTTTCTTTAAGACACTTAGAAAACTTGTTTATGGGTTCAAAGGTTCGTGTTTTTCCTGACCTTTCAAGGCCTACTCAGGTTAGACGCAGGGCTTTTTTAGAACTGCGTCCTAAAGCGTTGGCCTTGGGGTTTAACTTCGTATTACGTTTTCCTTGTATTTGTAATTTGATGCTTGAGGGCAATCAGTTTCAATTTGTAGACCCTAAACAGTTAAAGGAATTTCTTGATGCTAGAGTAGATACGAATCCTATGTGCCTCCCGTAAATAGCAGGCTGGGATCAGTAACCCCGAGATATGCAAAAGGTGTTTTTTTTTTTTTTCTTTTATTGCAGTTTGTAATATAATTTCCTGTATCTTGGAACCAATTTCTTTAATTGTGGACGAACAGGCCTTAAATTTTATTCTTAGCTTTGTTGTTTCCTTTTCAATGCCTAATGCATATACATAATTTGTTGTTAAATAATGATTAATACCAATAAAATAAAAAAAAAAATAAAAAAAAGCCCGATATTCAGACCACAGGAGACAGCCAGGCTGACTCCCACAGATGGCGCTGAGCCCAGATATTCAATGCCAGGTCATTTCCAGTGACCGACATTGAATATCCATTTTTGTTTTGGGCCGGTTTCAACTTCACTGACCAAGTCAATATTCAACGCTGGCCAGTTAAACTGAAATCGACCAAAGATAGACCTGCTATTTCAGCAGCTGAATTTGGCCACCAAATTTAGAACCCTATTAACAAAGGAACACTAGCATTCATTAGCATGTTCTAATTGTGTAGGCGCTCACAATATTCCTATGGGCGCCTACACAGTAGTGTGCGCTAATTTTTAGCTCGCTCTATCAAATTCTTGCATTCCTTTGTAAAAAGGGCACTTAGCCAGCAATGCGCTGAATACTAGCAGATAACTGACTATCTCCCAAAGAATATTCATGGATAGCTGGTTAAGCACTATTTAACCAGCCAGGAGGCATTCCTGGCCATTAAGTAGAGTCAGATATCGGGTGGCATATGTAGAATTCCCTGATAGCTAATACAATACTATAAGTTGCATGGGTTTCTCTGGAGCATAGGGACACATACTTGTGTCAGCTGTATGGCTGGAGTAACAGCTCATGCTAAGTGCATATGCATGTTATGTTAGTATTTTGTAAAGCATGGGTGGGCAAATTGTGGCCCAGTATTGAATTTTACATGGCCCCTGAGACCATGGGACGTATACATAGAAAATGACATTAGCCAGAGTTTTAATGGTTTTAAATACTGTATTTTACAAATATTTTCAGAATAACCATTCTAGCAGTTTGTTTTTATTATTTTTAGTACATTTTTACGTATATATTTATTTATCACAGAAGATCTGTTAAGCTCTGTGCATTTCTCGTTCTGACATCATGTAATGTTGTGACCCTTTAGGGGTAGTGTTGACGTTCATGTGGTTCTCTCTTTATAAAGGTTGCTCACCCCCCCTGCTTCTGGGCATCTATATATAGATAAACGTTTATAAAATTACCACTATGGGGTGAATTCTATATATGGCACTGAAAAAAAATCAGTGCTGAATAAAGTACTATCCTGTAAGCCACACTTAAAGTTAGGCATGGTTTATAGCATAGCACTTACACCTGGGACTTTAAGCACAGCCATTTGCACCAGCTGAAATGTGGTTCTAATGTACATGCCTAAATTGGGCATGTATCCCTCTTATTCCATAACAACATGCGTAAATGCTAGGAACACCCCTGTTCCTCCCTTTTCTGCACCTTTTTTTTTTACTTGTGTGTAATTCTGTGCCTAAATTTGCACGCATAAATTCCAATTAAATATAATTCATACCAATAATGTTTGTTATAAAGCCAGTTATTAGCACTAATTAGCTTATTAGTCAATTAAATTGCATACGCAAATTGTGCACATGCCCAAATTTGCGAGCACAAGTTTTCGCAACCTTTATACAATTAGGGTGCATATGCAGAGGAGATCTGTAATAATACCCAAAAGCAGTATCTGGATAGTGCCTCTGAATATTCCAGTCAGCAGCACATATCAGGATAGAAGTTGTTGTTATTCGGATAAGTGTTTTGAATACTGATCCCTCATTTATTTATAAACAATTGAAGATTCCATAGTCAAAGAGGGTTTTAAAATTAAATCCAAAAGTAATGCAGACCATTTGCTTTTAATTCATACACAACTTCTTGATATAACATTTATTTTATTTGCAGACTTAGAATGAAATCTTTTATTAGATGTCCTCATAATATGTTTATGACCTAAATTATCTGGATTTTTTTCTTGCCATAACTATAACCTCTGTAACTCCTTATCAAAAAATATTTTCTGTTAGTAGCTCTGCTTCCTGCTCATTTTCAATAAGTAATTAAATAATTGTTCAACTCTCATGAATTGCCCTACAGAGATGCTCCAAGCAGAAGATAATGAGAACTGGAAACATGCAACATTTCTCTCCCGCCCCCAGAAAAAAAAATCCCATTATATATTTTCTAAAAATTGTTTATGCTTTGCCTTCCAAATCAATTAATAATGTTAAATTCCAAAATTAATTTCCTGGCTAAGTGTAATAAAGTTTCAAATTTATATCAAGTGTGCTATCAAGTTCATTGAAATTCATTAGGATCATTCTAAATTTACAAGATGCTGTGTAATAAATTGGTGAGCCAAAAAAGGTGTTTTTTTTCAAGATTACAAGATTAAACATAAGCAATGGAATACAAATGAGAAAAAATACCTCCTTATGATTATTCTGAATCAGTAGTGAAAGAGCCCTAAAATTCATCTATGCTACAAACTGGGATTTGGAGATGCAGAACCCCAATCAATCAATATAGATAATACATTTAATTAACCTGTACTTCCAATGTTATCTAGAACTAAAAACATCAGATATACGGACTCTGTGTTACCTGCACTAATTGATTTGCTGAATCTCCATGTCTGTGTATCTTATAAATCAATACCATGTTTACAATACAAATCAATCCATTTGAGCAGTAAGACAAAGGTATCTTCCCAGCAATCTAAATTGATATGAGAGCACCACAGACTGCAATCATTAAACTAAAAAATGGTTGCCCATACTAGAAACTTAAAAAAGTTACATCTTTTTTTTCTCATAGTAGCCTAACCACCTGAAGTAGTAGAATATCAAACCTCAATTATATGGAAAAAAGGGTTTTCTGCGAGTATATTAATACAACATTGAACATTTCTCAAAGTAAACTTTAAGTACTATAGGGACCTTTTACTAAAGAGTTGCTGCAAGGCAATGGGATTGCCACGCAGCAACCCTGAACTACTGCTAACCCAACGCAGATGCTGGTGGTAGTTCCTCGCCCAGTGCGTGCAATTTCCTGCACTAGCAGAAACATTGAAAAAATATTTCTGCAAGGTAATCAGACAGTGTCATGTGCTGCCCGGTTACCGCCAGGTTAACGCAGGAGCCCTTACTGCCATCTCAATGGGTGACGGTAAGAGCTACCCCCCTCCCCAAATGACCATACGGCAACTGCAAACTTACTGCACGGCCATTTCATTTTTGGTTATTGTCACCCGTTGTGGTAAAAGGAGCCATGGCATGCAACAAAAACGACTGCAGTCACTAGCACAAAGCTACTTTTACCGCATCTTAGTAAAAGGCTCATTAGTGAGTACCCCATGAATGGGGGAGGGGTTGTCACCCCTCTCTTCTATTTTAAGTAGAGGGGGTCTAGGTTGGATCCCTGGCCCCTCACCATTAGATTTTTGCTTCCTGTTGGTGGTAACAGAGCTACAGATTTGGTGGGAAGGCAGAATGAATTTTGATTGGTACTTGTGACTAAGGTCAGGCACCATAGTAACATAGAGGGGCATAATCGAATGGCGCCGGCCAAATCGATGGCCGGCCATCTTCGGGGCCGGCACTGTAAGTGGGCGGAGCCAATCATATTTTCGAAATATGCTTGGCGCCGGCCATATCGCTCACCAGGTTTACATCAGGATCTCCGGCGCAGTGGCGCAGCCAGACTGCCAATTTTGGATGGGCCTGAACCTAAAGTGGGTGGGCACAAAATTTTCTCTCTACCCCCCTTCCCCAGCAAAATTTAGTCACAGTTATCAGACGCATTTGTCACACAGGGGTAAAGTGCTGCTTTTCAGTGCATCAGGTTTCAGAAAATAATTTATTTCATAGCCTAACACCCTTTTCAATGAGCTTTCAGAGGCCAAAACTTCCTGCCTCGGGTCAGTATAATGCTGTTATGGTATCCTCTCCTGACCTAAGGAAGGACGTATTGGTCTCTGAACCTTTATTAACACAGGTACCATATTACTTTATCCTAAATTAAAAATAAAATTATTTTCTTTACCTTTGTTGTATGGCCATTTACTTTTCTCATTGTGTTGCTCCCAGTCTCTACATTCTGCTTTCCTTCGTCTTTCTCTTGCCAGGGTTTCCTGTCCGTTCATCACCTATGGCTTTTCATCTTTTCCTCACCCTTGTTCTCCACATGCCCCTTCCTCTTATTCTCCAGTCTTTCCCTACTCTGTCCTCTCCCTCTTTCCATCCAGCAGCTCCCCTCTTTCTCTCCCCATCCTTCCAGTGTCTCCCCTCTTTCTTTTGCTTCCAGTATCTCCTTTTTCTCCCTACCCTTCCATCCAGTGTCTTCCCTCTTTCTCTCCTCATCCTTCCTCATCTACCCTCTCTCCTGTTCCTTCCATCTAGTGTCTCTATCTCCCCTCTCCTTCTATCCAGTGTCTATCTCTCTACCCTTTTTTGTTCAGTCTCCCCTTTCTCTCCACATCCTTCCAGTCTCTCCCCTTTCTCTCTGCATCCTTTCATCCATCTCCCCTCTTTCTCTCCCTATCATCCCATGTACAGCAGTTCTCTCCCCTCCAGTCCCTTCTTCCTTTCTCCCTTGTCCAGCAGCTCTCTCCTTTCCATCCAATCCCCTCCTCCTCTCCATCCCATGTCCAGCAGCTCTCTCCCTTCCCTCTAGTCCCTTCTTCCTCTTCCTCCCTTGTCCAGCAGCTCTCCAGCCCTTCCTCCTCTCCCTCCCATGTCCAGTAGCTCTCTCCCTTCCCTCCAGTCCCTTCTTCCTCTCCCTCCCATGTCCCAGCAGCTTCTCCCTTCCCTCCAGTCCCTTCCTCCTCTCCCTCCCATGTCCCAGCAGCTTCTCCCTTCCCTCCAGTCCCTTCTTCCTCTCCCTCCCATGTCCCAGTAGCTCTCTCCCTTCCCTCCAGTCCCTTCTTCCTCTCCCTCCCATGTCCCAGCAGCTTCTCCCTTCTCTCCAGCCCCTTCCTCCTCTCCCTCCCATGTCCAGTAGCTTCTCCCTTCCCTCCAGTCCCTTCTTCCTCTCCCTCCCATGTCCCAGCAGCTTCTCCCTTCCCTCCTGTCCCTTCTTCCTCTCCCTCCCATGTCCCAGTAGCTCTCTCGTCCCTTCCTCCTCTCCCTCCTATGTCCCAGCAGCTCTGCCACTTCCCCCCAGGCCCGCGAATCCACATCCTTCCCGCGCTGTTGCAGCCCTTTGGTCCCGCGGAGGCAGCGTTCAGCATTTCCTTCCTGCTGCCCTGTCTTCTCCCCAGGCTCCGCTGCATCGTCCCTGCAAGTGGAATCGTTTTCCTTTTCGGCCGTCACGCTCCGCTGCCATACACACAGGCAGCTTCGCTCCTCCCCCACCGCGTTCATCCGGCCGTAACAGGAAGTGCATTAGAGAGGGCCAGAATGGACGCGGCGGGGGAGGAGTGAAGCTGCCTGTGTATATGGCAGCGCAGTGCGACGGCCGAAAAGGAAAACGATTCCACTTGCAGGGACGATGCAGCGGAGCCTGGGGAGAAGACAGGGCAGGAAGGAAACGCTGAACGTTGCCTCCACGGGACAAAAGGGCAGCAACAGCGCGTGAAGGTTGTGGATGGGTGGGCCTGGAGGGAAAATGGGTGGGCCAGGCCCACCCGTGGCTACGCCTCTGCTCCGGCGGATCACCGGGTTTATATGAGATGGCCGGCTTCAGTTTTCAGCCATAATGGAAACCGGGCCCGGCCATCTCAAACCCAGTGAAATGCAAGGCATTTGGGCGTGGGAGGAGCCAGAATTTGTAGTACACTGGCCCCCCTCACATGCCAGGACACCAACCAGGCACCTAAAAAAAAACAAAAATAGCTTCCAGGTGCATAGCACCCTTACCTTGTGTGCTTAGCCCCCGAAATTCCCCTCAAAACCCACTCGCCACAACTCTACACCATTACCATACCCTAAGGGATGAAGGGGGGCACCTACATGTGGGTAAAGTGGGTTTTGGGGTTTTTTGTAGGGCTCTACATTAACTACCACAAGTGTAACAGGTAGGGGAGATGGGCCTGGGTCCACCTGTCTGAAGTGCACTGCATCCACTAAAAGGTGCTCCAGGGACCTGCATACTACTGTCAAGGAGCTGGGTATGACATTTTTTTTGGTGGGAGGGGGTTGGAGACCACTTGGGGAGTAAGGGGAGGTGAAACCCGCTTCCCTTCAGTGGTCATCTGGTCAGTTGGGGCACTTTTTCCAAACTTGGTCCTAAAAATAAATGGACCAACTCCGGCCGGCGAAATGCTCGTTCGAGCAGGCCTCTTTTTTTTCCATTATAAGGCAAAGCCGGCCATCTCGTACCCATGCCCCCACCCCGCCCCCTGTCCCACCTTCGCTACCCTCCCAACACGCCCCCTTGAAGGTTGGCCGGCGCCGCGACAAAACAAAAGTTCAAGCCGGCCAAAATCGGCTTTCAATAATACCGATTTGGCCGGAATCAGGAGATCGCCGGCAATCCCTTTCGAAAATAAACCTGATAGTAACATAGTAAATGATGGCAGATAAAGACCTGTACGGTCCATCCAGTCTGCCCAACAAGATAAACTCATTTTACATGGTATATGATACTTTATATCTATACCTGAGTTTAATTTGTCCTTGCCTTTCTCAGGGCACAGACCGTTGAAGTCTGCCCAGTACTGTTCTTGTACTAAGTTCTGAAGCTAACATCGAAGCCTCTTAAAATTTACACTCCAGCCCATCCCTATCTATTCAGTCACGATCAGGGCATAGACCGTAGAAGTCTGCCCAGCTCCCTTTTTGTTTCCAATTACCGGTGTCGCCACCCAATCTCTGCTAAGATTCCAGCGAACCATTCCTTCTAAACAGGATTCCTTTGTGTTTATCCCACGCATGTTTGAATTCCATTACCATTTTCATCTCCACCACCTCCCAAAGGAGGGCATTCCACATATCCACCACCCTCTCCGTGAAAAAATACTCATTAGTCCTGAGTCTGCCCCACTTCAACCTCAATTCATGTCCTCTAGTTCTACCACCTTCTCGTCTCCAGAAAAGGTTCATTTGCGGATTAATACCTTTCAAGTATTGGAATGTCTGTATCATATCACCCCTGTTTCTCCTTTCCTCCAAGGTATACATGTTCAGGTCAGCAAGTCTCTCCTCATATGGTTAGCAATGCAAATCCCATACCATTTTCGTAGCTTTTCTTTGCACCGCTTCCAGTCTTTTTACATCTTTAGCAAGATACGGCCTCCAAAACTGAGCACAATACTCCAAGGGGGGCCTCATCAATGACTTCTAGAGGGGCATCAACACCTCCTTTCTTCTGCTGGTTATGCCCCTCTCTATGCAGCCTAGCATCCTTCTAGTCACTGCCGTCGCCTTGTCGCATTGTTTCTTCACCTTCAGATCCTCAGACACCAACACCCCAAGGTCTCTCTCTTGAGTTGAGTTTACTAATCTCTCCCCTCCTATCCGGTATCTCTCTTTTGGGTTTCCGCACCCCAAGTGCATCACTCTACACTTCTTGGCATTAAATTTTAACTAAATATTGTCCACAAGCCCCCCCCCCCCCCCCAAAGCAAACAAAAATATCTACGTAAAAATGTGTAAAACTGTTTTTTCTTTTTTTTCTATGCTTATTGCGCTCAGTGTGTGGGTAGCCCTTTTACTGTACCGGCTGAACTTCCAACTTTAAGGTGTTACCCATATTAAAATCATAGCACTCCCTACCTCCTACCAGTAGTGTCCATATATTGCTGATATCATTTTATATATATAGACATGAACTTAATACGTTGCAAATTTTCATAGTATAGCTTCAGCAGCCACGGTATATGGTGGGGTACTTATCTTAGTTTTGGAGAAATGGTTCAGCTCGTTCCAGAGTCGGCCCCAATTCCAATGAAATTGTGCTATGAAATACACTTAAATTCGAAGAATGTTCCCAGTTCTTATTATTGTCCCATTGGGAGAAGGGGGTGGGGAGGGGAGGGGAGGGGGTTCTCGGATGGGAGAAGGGGATGGGTGGGGTGGGGTGAGGAGGGGAGGGGACTGGGGTTCTTGGATGGGAGAAGGGGACTGGGGTGGGGAAGGGGTTCTCAGAGGGGATGGGAAGGGGTTCTCGGATGGGAGAAGGGGACTGGGGTGGGGAGGGGGTTCTCTGGGGGGGGGGGGACGGAAGGGGGTTCTCGGATGGGAGAAAAGGACTGGGGTGGGGAGGGGGTTCTTGATGGGAGAAGGGGTGGAGCGGGGGTTCTCGGATGGTTGAAGGGGACGGGTGGGGTGGGTGGGTGGGGAGGGGACTGGGGTTCTTGGATGGGAGAAGGGGACTGGGGTGGGGAGGGGGTTCTCGGATGGGAGAAGAGGACTGGGGTGGGGAGGCAAGGGGGTTCTCGAATGGGAGAAGGAGGGGCGGGGGCTCTCAGATGGGAGAAGGGGGCTGGAACTGGGGTCTGAGAAGGGGCCATATGGGAAAATCGGGGCCATACCTGGGGCTGGTGGGAAAATGGGGCATGCGTGGGTCAGGTGGGAGAATGGTTCTGGGGCTGAAAAGGGGGGCCCTAATATAAGGCATGTGGATGAAGGGGGCTGGAACTGGGGGCTTAAAAGGAGGGTAGGTGGGATAAGGGGGCTAGTACTGGGACTGGAGGCTGAAAAGGGGCAGGGGCTGAAACTGTGGGGACTAGGGGGCTGAAAAGGAGACAGGGAGAAGTGGCTGGGGTTGAAGCTTGGGACTGGTGAGAGAAAAGGGCTGGGTTTGAAACTGGGGGCTGAAAAGGGGACAGGGAGAAGTGGCTTGGGGCTGAAGCTCTGGACTGGTGGGAGAAAAGGGCTGGGACTGAAACGGGGGACTGGAGGGATAGTGGGACTGGAACTGGGGGCTGAAAAAAAGGGGCAGAGAGAGGGGCAGATCCTGGATGGAAGGGGGAGCGAGAGGGAGGGCAGAACCTGGATGGATGGGAGAGGGAGGGCAAACGGTGGATTGAAGGGGCAGAGAGAAAGGGCAGACAGTGGATGGAAGGGATAGAAAGGGCAGACAGTGAATGGAAGGGGGAGAGGGCAGACAGGGGCAGATGGTGGATGGAAGGGGCAGAGATAGAGGGCAGATGCGGATGGAAGGGGCAGGGAGGCAGGGCAGACATTGGATGGAGGGAACAGCAGAGAGGGCAGACACTGGATGGCAGAGAGAGACCAAAGACAGATGCTGAATGGAAGGAAGACAGTGAAAAGAAGATGAGGAAAGCAGAAACCAGAGACAACAAACTGTAAATAAAATATATATTTTTATTTTTTTTTTGCTTTAGGATAAAGTAGTATTGTAGCTATGTTAATAAATTTTAATAAATTTTGGCTAATGTTCGGAGAACAAAACCCCCTTCCTCAGGTCAGGATTGGATACTGTAACAGTACTATACGACCTGAGGAAGGATGTTTTGGCCTCTGAAAGCTAAATGTATTAGTCCAATCAAATAGTATTATTTTGTTTTCTAAATTTGTTTTATTTCTATTTGTTGATTTGTAAAGTGGTGATTGGTATTTGTTAGTTTTTTTCAAATTTACATCTGTTGTCTTTATATTTTGCACAGTACTAAGGGACATTTTCTGTTTCTGTGGTGTTGCATTGTATGCAGAGTCTGGCATCTTGGGGGTTCAGTTTAATTTTTGTCTAAATAGAAAGTTTAAATATTACTACTTATTCTATAGTGGATTAGGGTGTATCTGTGTTTGTGAAAAAGATATGGCTTTCAGTTGGCATTGGCTGTGCAGGATCGACGATCTGTACTATTCTGTCTGGTTTCATTTTACAATAGGTGAATTGATGTTCTAGTGCTCACTGTAGTGTTTTAAGATGCTTTCCTTTTCCTTGTGTGATTCGTAGAAATGACTGCTTATGGTATGGTAGAATTGCTTTATAGGTCCTGAGTGTTTTGTATTCTCGGCATGCCTAGTACTGGATTTTGGAGGGGGTGTTAAAAAATAACCGGCCCTGGGTGTCAACTACCCTAGCTATGCCACTGCAGATTATATAACAGTTTTTACTAAAAGGTTTCCAGATTACTTAAGTTAGTTATGTACCTCTTTTGAATCATGCATGATATTGAATAACTTTCATATATGAATGCCTACAAAAATCATTTTAATATAATAGAATGGTAAGCAGTGCAATGAATTTACAAAAATCTATTTCCAATATGTATGATACCTCACTGCCTTGATCCATTCAAAAATGACCTATCTGTGCATAATAATCTATACTATAACATCTTTAAAGCTTTATAAATAACTTTAAAGAATACTTATATTATAAAAATCTTTAAAAACCTTATATAACCTACGTCATATCTATCTATCTATCTATCTATCTATCTATCTATCTATCTATCTATCATATCCTCAATTTTTCACTCTCCACTGCAACTGTCCTGATGCCTTCAAACATGCTGTAGTTATACCATTCCTCAAGAAACCTTCATTGGACCCTATCTGCCCTTCCAACTATCGCCCATTTTCCCTCCTTCCTTTCATATCCAAGCTACTTGAGCGTGCTGCTCACTGCCTTTTCTTGACTTTCTGTCATCTCAAGCTATTCTTGATCCACTTCAATCTGGCTTCTTCATTTAACTAAAACAGCCCTTAATAAAGTCTCCAATGACCTGTTCCTGGTCAGATCCAAAGGTCTCTATTGTATTCTCATCCTTCTCAATCTATCTGCTGGTCTTGACACTATTGATTACCACCTACTGCTTGATACACTTTCCTCACTTGGATTTTGGGGCTTTGCTCTTTCTTGGTTTTCTTCTTTTCTCTCCCATTGCACGTTTAGTGTATGCTCCAGTGGATCCTCCTCCATTTCTATCCCACTATCAGTTGGTGTACCTCAGGGCTTTATCTTGGGACCTCTTCTTTTTTCCATCTTCTTCCCTTGGTGCTCTGATCTCCTCTCATGGTTTTTAGTATCACCTTTATGCTGATGACTCCCAGATCTACCTCTCTACACCAGAAATTTCAGCAGGAATCTAGGCCCAAGTCTCAGTCTGTCTGTCTGACATTGATGCCTGGATGTCTCACTGCCATCTGAAACTAAACATGGCCAAGACTAAGCTTCTTATCTTTTCCCCTAAACCCATTTCTCCTCTTCCTCCTTTCTCCATCTCTGGGGATAATACTCTCATCCTCCCTGTCTTATCAGCTTGTAACCTTGGGGTCATCTTTGACTCTTCTCTTTTTTTTAATGCACATATCCAACAGACTGCTAAACCCTTGTCATCTCTTTCTCTATAATATCACCAAGATTCATCCCTTCCATTCTGATCACACTACCAAAACTCTTATCCAGACTCTCATCACTTCATGCTTAGACTACTGCAACTTGCTTCTCACAGGTCTCCCACAAAGCCATCTCTCTCCCCTTCGATCTGTTCAAAATGATGCTGCATGGATTATATTCCACCAGTGTTGCTATACTCATATTAACCTTCTCTTCAAGTCATTTCATTGACTCTCTATCCATTTCCGCATACAGTTTAAACTCCTCTTATTGACTTACAAGGGTCTTCACTCTGCAGCTCCTTAATACCTCTCCACTCTTATCTCTCCCTACACTCCTCCCTGGGAACACCATTCATCAGGTAAATCTTTCTTATTAATACCCTTTTCTTCCACTGCCAACTCCAGACTCCATTCCTTTTATCTTGCTGTACCATATGCCTGGAATAGACTTCCTGAGTCAGTACGTCAAGCTCCATCTCTGGCCATCTTCAAATCTAGGCTAAAAGCCCACCTTTTTAAGGTTGCTGATAACTCCTAGCTCCTATTCACTTGTTTGGTACCCATGTCTATTTTATCATTCCTACCTAAAGTAATTCTCTTATCCTTTATTTGTCCTATTTGTTTGTCTTTGTTAGATTGTAAGCTCTGTTGAGAGAGACTGTCTCTTACATGTTTAAGTGTACAGATCTGAGTACATCTAGTAGCGCTATAGAAATGATAAGTAGTAGTGGTAGTAGTAGTATTTTAGCAATGATTTGAAGGACAATGTTTAATTAATTAATTAATTAATTAATTTATAATTTGCAAATAATATGAAGATATACAATCTTTTTAGAATTCACACCTTTAAATCCAAAAGAATAACAAAGAAAAATTTGTCAACATGAATATAACTTTGGTGTCTTTAGTCCACATTATGAAATATCCAAGATTCAAAAGCCAAAGGGAATTGGCATAATAGGAAATAATATCTAGCTACATTCAAGGCATCACTTAATTCTATATTCCTACTAAGACGCGTGGACTCATCCAGATCCCTTCTGGGCTTTAAGAAAATCACTCAACTGTTTATCATCATAAAATATGTACTTGCGATCTTTAAATATTACTAAGCATTTACAGGGAAAACGTAATTGAAAACGAGCCTGTAAAGAAAGCACTTCTGATTTCATTTCTAGAAATTTCTTTCTCCGTTGTTGTGTCCATTTAGATATATCGGGAAAAATAGAAATTTTTCCACCAAGAAAGTCTAAATTAACTTACCGAAAGTACGTTTTTAACAAGGCTTCTTTATCCTGTAAAAAGACAAATGTCACAAGTAATGTTGATCTGTGTTTAATTTCTTCCCTGGATTGCTCCAGGAAAGCCGACAAATCCAGGGTTTGGTAGCATGGAATGGCGCTACTAATTGGGTTTCTGCCAGGTACTTGTTACCTGGATTGGCCACTGTTGAAAACAGGATCCTGGGCTAGATGGACCATTTGTCTGACCCAGTATGACTATTCTTATGTTCATGATGATACCTCTGTGGAGGTATCTAATTGTGTGCCCTGTAGGAGTACCTTGGGATATGGGCAGATAGGGGTAGGGGTGGGGTGTGGCACATTAGCATATTCATTTGCATACATACATCATACATATTCATTATAGTTATTCAAAACACACACGCACAAGCCTAGAACACTGAATATGAAGCCAGCATGTATGTATATATATATATATATATATATATATATATATATATATATATATATATATATATATATATATAAAACCACAAAAATCATTCAGACAAAAACTGAAATGGAGACCCCCCCCCCCCTCCCCTCCACCCAAGAAAGCCAGACTCTACAAGCAGGGCAATACTGGTAAGAGAGTAACAGAAATGTTTTTTTTTCCTGTATGCTGTCTTCCTTTCCCATTCAATTACCAAGAAGTCTCACTCATCTTCTGTTCTGTTCCCCTTCCCCCCACACCCCTAGTCACATCCATCTTCAGCTCCTTCTCCCTTCCTACACTCACACCCTCTAGTCCCATCCATCTTCTGCTCTCTCTTTCTCCCCAACACCCCTAGTCCCATTCATCTTCTGCTCCCTCTCCCTCCCCCACCAAGTCCCACTCATCTTTTACTCTGTTCCCCTTCCCCCCACACCCCTAGTCCCATCTGTCTTCTGCTCCTTCTCCCTCCCACCCACCCCCTAGTCCCATTCATCTTCTGCTTCTTCTCCCTCCCACCCACCCCCCTAGTCCCATCCATCTTCTGCTCCTTCTCCATTTCTCTCTCTTACTCATCCCCCTGTGGTCTCATTTTTTTTACCCTTCCCACCCAGGCCCACCTGTCTCTTTCAATCTCCTTGGAGCCCCTTTCCCCCAACGCTGCCTCTGCCACCACCACAGCACTGGAGTCTTCCAGTGGTGCCCTATATCGCAAGTCCCCCGAGCCACCGGCAGCCTCAGCAAAAGCAGTGCACACACTGCTTTAGACCTGCCCCAGAAGCCCTTCTCTCTCCTTCAGCTTCCCACCTATGTGGGAAAAGGAAGTTGAAGGAGAAAGAAAGACTTCTGGGGGCAGGTCTAAAGCAGCATGTGTGCAGCTTTCTCAGAGAGGCTGCCTGAGGCTCGGGAGATTGGAGAATGGTGTGTGGCAGCTCAGCTCATTTGAGGGGGCACTGCCCCCCTCACCCCCCCCCCCCCCAAACTACGCCCATGGAGAACAAATAATGTGAGAGACTGTGTCTATAGGATTTGTATATAAAGATCTAAAGTTTAAAAAGAATACATTGATGAATTGGAAGCCAGTGATATTTTTGAAGTAATGGTGATGTTTGGTCATAACGATGAGTGTGGCAGAGTACACGAATGACTGTATTTTGGAGAGATTGAAGTCTTTTGATAGTAGTATCTGTATAACAGATATATATATATATATATATATATATATATATATATATATATATATATATATATAATTTTGCAGTAGTCCAGTCTCGTAGTTAGCAGTGAAAGAATAAGGGAGTGAAAAAGTATTGGTACAGAAGTAACAGGGAATAGCACGGAGCTGAGGGAGTATGAGGATAGAAATCTGAGGTGAAAATGATATATGTGAGTCAAGTATAACCCCGAGATACCTAAACAAGTCAACAGGATGAATGGTAGATCCGAGAAGCTGAAGTGGCGAGGTGGGAGCTGTAAGACCCCTCTGAAAACCAGCATGCTATAGTCTTGTCTTTATTGTCACATTATTCCAATTTCCAAATCATTTATAAATATGTTAAATAGCACCAGTCCAGTACAGATCCCTGCGGCACTCTACTATTCACCCCCCTCCATTGAGAAAAATGGCCGTTTAACCCTACCTTCTGTTTTCTCTCCATTAATCAGCTCCTAGTCCACAGCAACAGATCACTAACAGCAAATCAGCAATTTCATTTTGAGTTCATTCAATACCCTGGGGTGTGTACCATCAGGTCCAGGTAATTTAGCACTCTTTAACTTGTCAATTTGGCTCAGTACATCTTCCAAGTTCACCAATATTTCTTTCAGTTTCTCCACATCATCACCCCTGAAAACCATTTCCAGTACCGGTAGATCTCTTACATCTTCTTCCGTAAAGACTGAAGCAAAGAATTCATTCAATCTCTCCACTATGGCTTTGTCCTCCATGAGTGCCACTATTGCTCTTTCCTGATCTTGTGGTCCTACAGATTCCCTTGCAGGCAACCTGCTTCTGATATACCTGAAAAAAGTGTTACTATGAGTTTCTGTCTCTGCAGCAAAATTTTCTTCATATTCTCTTTGCATCTGGCTTGACAGTACTTATGTTGATTCTTATTTTCTTCATTTGGATCCTTTCCTTACTTTTCAAAGGATACTCTTTTGGCTCTAATAGACTCTTTCACCTCACATTTTAACCATCTTTTTCCACTTTTGCTAATATATGGAATATATCTACTCTGTGCTTCCACAATGGTATTAATAAACAACGCCAATGCCTGATTTAAAGTCCTAAGCTTTGTGGCCAATCCATCCAGCTTCTTTTTAACCACTTTCCTCATTTTGTCATAGTAGCCCTTTCCAATATTAAAAGTTGCTACAGTAGATTTCATTAGTAACTTCACTCCTGTCACGTCGTCACGACAGTCGCATTGACTATCACCGGTAGTGAGCCCTTGTGCTGTTCCAGGACCAGAAGTATCAGGCGAGGTGTAATGGTTTCAGTACTAGAAGCAGCAGTCGGAAAGCCTAGTGCTTCACCTGTGATGACCGCTGTTCCCCAGTGGTTGAGCCCCTGGGTGCTGGCGGCTGACAGGACTTGAATAGGATCTGGCCAAGAAGAGACTACCGGGGATGGTACCAAGAGCAGGTTGCTGGTCCAACTGGCAGAGGAACAAGGCAAGGCTAGAACCTCTGCCAGAGAATAGCGTTCAGGAATGACAGTTCAGTACAGATGGGCAGCAACAACAGATAGTGTCAGGTTCAGGCTAACAGATTCAACCTAGTATCTATCAGAAGTCAGGGTCAGGTTCAGGCTTACAGGTTCAGGCAGGCGGCAATCAGAAGTCATCAGGTTCAGGCTTACAGGTTCAGGCTGGCAAAAGAAAAAGAGACAAAACGTACCAGTACTTACCAACAGAGTATTAGTAGTTGAGGCACTGAGACCCCGCTTGGCTTTCTCGAATGAGGTGGAGGTGCCCTCATAAGGAGAGGAGCTGCAAATGCTGCAGCCTGGAAGATGAACCCAGGGAAAGAGAAGCTAGGTTTTCACAAGGGGAAGAGATGCACCGAGCTCCCCATGTCAGCAGGTCAATGCCATCACAGTCGCATGTGCCGGACGCCCTGTGTTGGACCGCAGGACCGGCGTTGGTGTTGTGACAGTACCCCCACCTCACGGACTCCCCTCCGACCCGGGCCTGGTTTGAGAGGATAATGAGAGTAGAAATCTCAAATTAATTCTGGAGCATAAATATTGGAGGCAGGTTCCCAGGAATTATTTTCGGGGATGAAATGTTTCCAGGACAATAAGTAATAGAGATGCCCAGAGCGTTGTTTGGAGTCCAGGATGTCCGCCACCTTGTATTGTGGATCCGGAGTAGTTTCAGGGATACTGGGCTGTTTAGGTTCAGAGTGCCATTTAGAGGATAAAATGGGTTTCAGGAGAGAAACATGGAAGGCATTATGGCTCTTAAGATTAGAAGGTAGACATAATTGATAAGTGACAGCTCCTACCCAGGAGTGTACGGGAAAAGGTCCAATGAATTTGAGGGCAAATTTATAAGATAGTAACCATAATCATACATATTTGGTACTGAGCCAGACTCTCTGTCCTGGTTGGAAAATGGAGGCTGCTCTCCTTGTGCTTGTACTGAGCAAAGGCTTGTTGGATATGATCTTGAACTTTATTCCAGATGACTTGGATGTTCTGAAGCATATGGTGAACTGCCAGTGGTCTAGGGGTTTCTGGGATTGGTAGAGATAACCGAGGATGTCGTCCATAAACAATGAAAAAGGGTGACATTCAAGAAGACTCATGGAAATTGTTATTATAGGTGAATTCTGCCCAGGGGAGTAGAGAGTCGTGTAGGGGCATTTTCATAAAGTACCAGGGGTATTAGATTAATATAAAGAGCCTTAAGATTATGTGTGGTATAATGTGTAATTTATTTAGAGTTGCCTCTCAGAGACTAATTAAATGTAATTAAAACTCTAATAAAAACTTTACTCTTGTTATCCTAATTAGAATAATTGACTATAAATGAAGAGATGTGCAATGGGTGGGTGGGAGTTAAAATCCCCCCAAGTCAATTAGTTGCAACCTGTCATAGCTATAGATGAAAAAGAGTCAACCAGCTAATCCATAGTTCTTGTCACATACTGAGGAACACAGTATATAACACAGAGACTAAAACATTCCTTTAGCAGAGATTGTAATACCACACAATCACATCCTTCCAATTTTGGGCATCTGTAAATCCTAAGCCTGAACTAATGCCATAAATTACTGCTACACCAGCACCCTTCCTATTTCTTCAAGGTTGATAGACCACACTCAAATCAGACCGAGAGAACTGTGAAAGTATAACACCTAAATTAACATCTATTCACATTTCAATCACAGAAAACATATTCCATTTCATATCACTGAATATATCAATTTCAAAGAACCTTAGTTACAGAACTCACACTTAGAATACACAAACATGCTGGCATTCAATATTTTTCCTTATCCAGCCCTGTTAAAGGAAGGATAGCAAAATACCACCTCCTTTTAAAATAACTGCAATAGACCTAGGCAGAATTCAGAAACATGGATGTAAATTAGTTCCTGATCCCCTATCTCAGCTAAATCAACTAGCACTTCAACACCCCCAGTCCCACCATAGGATCAACCTCAGTAGTGCACAAAAATAACTTTATAAAGTTGCTCCCAATTATGAACATAAATAAATGTAATCTGGACTCTTCTTCATGTGCACTATTGTTCATGTCACCTCTTTGCTGCATAACAGTTATGTTGATGTGTATGAATTATGTGTGGTCCTGTTTTTGTTTGTATGTTTAATATTTTTTGGTTTTTAGTTTTATTGCTTGTAAGTACGTACCTTAATTTAGGCATTGTTGCTCAAACATAATCACAAAATATTTAAAATATTTTGTGTGGTGTATATATTTGAATAAAATGATGTTCAAATATTTTATATATTTGTTTATTTGTAATGTTCTTATTTATACTTACTAGAGTTATTAATAATAATAATTTAATATTTTTAAAACTACCCTATTCCTTTATGCTGCTGTTGTTTGGACTTGCTTATTTGGCAGAGTGGTTAGTGCAGTGGACTTTGATCTCTGGGAACTGGGTTTGATTCTCACTGCAGCTCCTTGTGACTCTGGACAAGTCACTGAGAGGTCATTTTACTAAGCCATAGGTGCCTACACATGCACAACGAGTGTCAATTTTGAGTTACTACCTGGCTACTGCGTGGCCCTTGCGGTAATTTCATTTTTGACAGGCGTCTGCTACTTGCGCCGGAAATTAGGTGTGCCCTGTTCTATTTTGGTAGCTGCCTGATTAGTGCTGCCAGATTAGCATGGGAGCCCTTACTACCTAGTAAATAGGTGGTGATAAGGGCTCCTGTGCTAATGGCCACACACTCCAGCTACAAAAGCACAAGCTCAGAAGAGCAGAGCGCCTCTGGCGCAAACATAGAAATAAAACTCTGCGTGTGCTCTGAAAACTAGAATTACACCATTACAACTTTCTTCTGCACCAGACAAGAGTATTATATTTGCTTAATTGACTCTTCATCTAATGCCAGCAAATGCCTTTTTCATACAGCTAAGACATTTTGCTCCCCCGATTTTTCACAGCTGAATACTTTGTAGATAAAGTATCTGTTCTTCACCATGGAATTTCTCATCATCCTCTACCAGTTCCTCCTTCAGTTTCACAGGACTACTACTACTACTATTTAGCATTTCTATAGCGCTACAAGGCGTACGCAGCGCTGCACAAACATAGAAGAAAGACAGTCCCTGCTCAAAGAGCTTACAATCTAATAGACAAAAAATAAAGTAAGCAAATCAAATCAATTAATGTGTGCAGGAAGGAGGAGAGGAGGGTAGGTGGAGGTGAGTGGTTACAAGTGGTTATGAGTCAAAAGTAATGTTAAAGAGGTGGGCTTTCAGTCTAGATTTAAAGGTGGCCAAGGATGGGGCAAGACGTAGGGGCTCAGGAAGTTTATTCCAGGTGTAGGGTGCAGCGAGACAGAAGGCGCGAAGTCTGGAGTTGGCAGAAGTGGAGAAGGGAACAGATAAGAAGGATTTATCCATGGAGCAGAGTGCATGGGAAGGGGTGTAGGGAAAGACGAGTGTGGAGAGATACTGGGGAGCAGCAGAGTGAGTACATTTATAGGTTAGTAGAAGAAGTTTGAACAGGAATGCGAAAATGGATAGGGAGCCAGTGAAGCAACTTGAGGAGAGGGGTAGTATGAGTAAAGTGACCCTGGCGGAAGACGAGACGGGCAGCAGAGTTTTGAACCGATTGGAGAGGGGAGAGGGGAGAGGGGAGGCCAGCAAGAAGCAGATTGCAGTAGTCCAGGGGCGTAGCCACGGGTGGGCCTGGGTGGGTCCAGGCCCACCCAGTTTTGGTTCAGGCCCACCCAGCAGTGGAGGCAGCGGAGCGGAGGGAGCAGGCTGAGCTCCGATCCTGCATCTGCCTCCCCAGCCCGCCACTGCCCCGCCGCCGCACCTTTAAATATTACAGTTTTGCTGGAGTCGCGGGCAGCCGGCATTGAAGACATCGGCAGGCTTATGCCGGTTCCAGCAGCCTTCCCTCTTCCCTCGTTGCAAGTCGGATGATGGCTCCGCCCTCTTCTGACGTATTTCCTGTATCTACGAGGGGGGAGCCATCATCCGACTTGCAACGAGGGAAGAGGGAAGGCTGCTGCAACCGGCGTAAGCCTGCCGATGTCTTCAATGCCGGCTGCCCGCGACTCCAGCAAAACTGTAATATTTAAAGGTGCGGGGGGGGGGGGGGGGCAGGAAGGAAACAGGGCAGACGGGAGAGGAGGGTTGCTGCACATGGTGGAAGAAGGGGAGAGGAGGGTTGCTGGATGGAGGGAAGGGGAGAGGAGGGTTACTGGACATGGTGGAAGAAGGGGAGAGGAGGGTTGCTGGACATGGTGGAAGACGGGGAGAGGAGGGTTGCTGGATGGAGGGAAGGGGAGAGGAGGGTTGCTGGATATGGTGGAAGAAGGGGAGAGGAGGGTTGCTGGATGGAGGGAAGGGGAGAGGAGGGTTGCTGGACATGGTGGAAGAAGGGGAGAGGAGGGTTGCTGGATGGAGGGAAGGGGAGAGGAGGGTTGCTGCACATGGTGGAAGAAGGGGAGAGGAGGGTTGCTGGATGGAGGGATGGGGAGAGGAGGGTTGCTGGACATGGTGGAAGAAGGGGAGAGGAGGGTTGCTGGATATGGTGGAAGAAGGGGAGAGGAGGGTTGCTGGATGGAGGGAAGGGGAGAGGAGGGTTGCTGCACATGGTGGAAGAAGGGGAGAGGAGGGTTGCTGGATGGAGGGATGGGGAGAGGAGGGTTGCTGGATATGGTGGAAGAAGGGGAGAGGAGGGTTGCTGGATGGAGGGAAGGGGAGAGGAGGGTTGCTGGACATGGATGGAGGGAAGGACAGGGGAGAGGAGGGTTGCTGGACATGGATGGAAGAGAGGGAAGGGAGAGAGAAGAAATGCTGGACATGGATGGAGGGGATGGAAGAATGAGGAAGGAGATGAGATGAGGGAAAAGGAAGACAGGAGAAAAACTGCACATGGATGAAGAAAATAGGCAGAAGCTGGATCCACTAGACAGTCAAGTCTGCAGAGGACCCAGCTTTTACTTATGGATATAGAGCAAGAAATGAAGAAGAAAGGAGGAAAGTAAAGAAATAAATGGAAAGGAAGCCCTGGAAACGGAGTTAAGAGGACAGATAGCAGCAGAATCGGATACTGGGCCAGCATGATCAGAAAAACAGTCACCAGACAACAAAGGTAGAAAAAAAATCATTTTATTTTCATTATAGTGTTTGGAATATGACCACTTTGAGAATCAGGTGCTCAACATTAAAAGTTTATATTTATTTACTTATTTATGGCATTTTATCCCACATTAAACATGAATTAAATTGGAACCTGGGATCATTTAATTTTTTTTTCCTGGAGACAGTAATGCATTGCCCCCCCCCCCCAGGCTCTCGCCCCGGCTATAGCCAGCTCTGCAATTTTGAGGGGAGGTGCACAGGTGGATGGGGGGGTGCAGAGGTGGACCGGGGAGAGAGCCTGTTGTTAAACATTTACCAGCACACCACTGTCTAGTGCCCACCCATCCAACCTGTTGGCCCACCCAAAAATTGACTTCTGGCTACGCCACTGCAGTAGTCTAAACGAGAGGTGACAAGGGTGTGGATGAGGGTTTTGGTAGAGTGCTCAGAAAGAAAGGGGCGGATTTTACGGATGTTGTAAAGAAAGAAATGACAGGTCTTGGCGATCTGCTGGATATGAGCAGAGAAGGAAAGAGAAGAGTCAAAGATGACCCCAAGGTTTCGAGCTGAGGAGACAGGGAGAATGAGAGAGCCATCAACAGAAATAGAAAACGGGGGGAGTGGGGAGGTGGGTTTGGGGGGGGAAATGAGAAGCTCGGTTTTGGTCATGTTTAATTTCAGGTGGCGTTGAGACATCCAGACAGCAATGTCAGACAAGCACGCTGAAACTTTGGTTTGGATGCAAGGTGAGATATCAGGGGTAGAAAGGTAGCTTTGGGAATCATCAGCATAGAGATGGTAGAAAAAGCCATGGGATGAGATTAATGAACCAAGGGAAGAAGTGTAGATAGAAAAGAGGAGGGGACCAAGAACAGAACCCTGAGGTACGCCGACAGGCAGAGGGATAGAAGTAGAAGAGGGTCCACCAGAGTGAACACTGAAGGTGCGGAGGGAGAGGTAGGAAGAGAACCAGGAAAGAACAGAGCCCTGGAATCCAAGTGAGGACAGGGTATAGAGGAGTATGCTGTGATCGACAGTGTCAAAAGCAGCGGAAAGATCAAGAAGAATGAGGCTGGAATAGAGACCTCTGGATTTAGCCAGTAATAGGTCACTGAAGACTTTAGTAAGCGCAGTTTCAGTTGAGTGGAGAGGGCAAAAACCAGATTGTAGTGGGTCAAGAATAGCATATGAGGAGAGAAAATCAAGGTAGCGGTGGTGAACAGCAGGCTCAAGTAATTTGGAGAGAAAAGGGAGGAGGGAGATGGGTCGGTAATTAGAGGGACAAGTAGGGTCTAGTGAAGGCTTCTTAAGGAGAGGTGTGACCACAGCATGTTTAAAGGCAGTAGGGACAGTAGCAGTGGAAAGTGAGAGGTTGAGAATGTGACAGATAAAAGGAATAAAAGCAGATGAGATGGCATTAAGAAGGTGGGTGGGAATGGGATCAGAGGAACAGGTGGTACATTTTGAGGAAGAAAGGAGAAGTGTAGTTTCCTCTATAGTAACTTCAGGAAAGGAGGAAAAGGAATGAGGGGAAGGAGAGAGAGGGGAACAGACTAGTGGAGGGAGAGGTGGCGAGGTAGAGAATTCAAGGTTTATCTTTTGAACCTTGTCGTGAAAGAATTCAGCAAGGGTCTGAGGAGATAATGAATGGGGAGTTGGGGGACTCTTCTTCTCTTATTTCATTATCCTCCTCTTGGTCAACCTTTTCTCTACTTTAGACTCTTTTTCTTCTATCCTATCTTCTATGTGTATAACTATTTGCTCCCTCGATTCCCCCCCCCCATCCTAATTATTTATTTTATTTATTTGTTGTATTTGTATCCCACATTTTCCCACTTATTTGTAGGCTCAATGTGGCTTATGTGAGTACAATAAATGTGATTGCCAATTCCGGTATGAACAAATACAAAGTGATATCGTGGTAGAATAAAGATCATGTGTAGCAGACACATTATGGAATCGTAGGGAGGAAGCGTTATTTCCAGTATGAGCTTTGGTTTCGTTGTGTTGCAGGGTTCGTGCATTTAAGTTGGATAGGTAGGGTATGCCTTTTTGAACAGGCTCGTTTTTAGTTTTTTCCATGCACAGCGTTTGTAGCGCTATAGAAATGATAAGTAGTAGTAATAGTAGTAAATCTGTATGCTGCTCTAACCTCCTTGTTTCAGACGCTGTAAAAAAAGGTGTGCCTTTTTGCGGATGACACGAAAATAGCCAATAGAGTGGATACCCTGGAGGGAGTAGAAACGATGAGAAGGGATCTCCGAACGTTAGAAGAATGGTCGAGGGTCTGGCAAGAAGTGTAGAGTGATGCACTTGGGATGCGGAAACCCAAAAGAGAGATACCGGATAGGAGGGGAGAGATTAGTAAGCTCAACTCAGGAGAGAGACCTTGGGGTGTTGGTGTCTGAGGATCTGAAGGTGAAGAAACAATGCGACAAGGCGACGGCTGTGGCCAGAAGGATGCTAGGCTGCGTAGAGAGGGGCAAAACCAGCAGAAGAAAGGAGGTGTTGATGCCCCTCTAGAAGTCGTTGGTGAGGTCCCACTTGGAGTATTGTGTTCAGTATTGGAGACCGTACCTTGCTAAAGATGTAAAAAGACTGGAAGTGGTGCAAAGAAAAGCTACAAAAATGGTTTGGGATTTGCATTGCAAACCGTAAGAGGAGAGACTTGCTGACCTGAACATGTATACCTTGGAGGAAAGGAGAAACAGGGGTGATATGATACAGATGTTCAAATATTTGAAAGGTATTAATCCGCAAACGAACCTTTTCCGGAGATGGGAAGGCAGTAGAACTAGAGGACATGAATTGAGGTTGACAAGGGAAACAGCACAATTTGAAACTTTTCTGGTTGAACCCTTCTAGTATCTTTAGTAGGAACTTGTGCTGAATTTGAATCCCAATTTGACTCTAGCAGTAGACCTAGAGGGGCATTTTCGATATGATGTCTACGTCGGAATTTGGACGTTTTGAGTTAAACGTCCCAAATCTGAATAGAAAATGTAACTATTTTCGAAACATCAAAATGTCTATCTTTTAAAAAAAATAAAATAAAAAAAAGCACAAGTGAAAAACGTAGAAAATCAAGCCATTGGGATGTAGGAGGGCCAGCATTTTTAGCAGACTGGTCCCTCAGACATCCCAGGAGAGCAATGGGGCACCCTGGGGGTACTGCTATGGACTTCATATAAATGTTCCTAGGTACACATCTCACCGTTGCTCCCTTAACCTTTTTGCTTAGCCCTCCAAAAACCCACTACCCCCAACTGTACACTACTACAATAGCCCTTATGGTTGAAGGAGGCACCTATATGTGGGTACAGTGGGTTTCTGGTGAGTTTTGGAGGGCTCACAGTTTTCACCACAAAAGTAACAGGTAGGGAGTGGTATGGGACTGGGTCCACCTGTCTACAGTGTGCTGCACCCACCACTACACTATTCTGGGGACATGAACGCTACTCTAATGGACTTGGTTATAACATCTGAGGTTATCATAGACGCTGTTGAATACTATTTTTATTCACATTTTTGGGGGGTGGGAGGGGGTCAGTGACTACTGGTGGAGTAAGGAGGGGTCATCGCTGAATCCCTCCAGTGATTATCTGGTCATTTAGGGCACCTTTCTGTATCTTATTCGTTAGAAAAACAGATTTAGACCAAAACATTGAAGTTTTTGCAGTAGACATCATTATGGCAGTAAAACATCCAAGTGTTAGGTACACCCTAAGCCTACCCTAACTCTGCCTTCGAAATGTCCCCGATATGCCCCCTTGTGATTTGGACACACTGCAGATAAAATACATAGATAGTCATCTGCACAAGAGGTTTCAAAAATACCAATTTGAACGTTTTGAAAAGAAATCCGTCCAAATGGTGCTTTATGAGACTTTTTGGATGTTTTTCTCTTTCAAAAATGAGCACCTAGTCTTTTACAGTCCCTGCAGATATGTCCAAAGTTTCTGACTATTCAAAGAGTGAACTAGAAGAGTTTGTCAGAAAACTATTTGTAATATCATGTAATATTCACATTACGCAGATAAGTTCCTGTGTCCTGTCATATGGCGATTTAATGCTATAATATAGGGGTCAATATTCAGCTGTCAGCGGTGAGCATTTTACCAAGATAGCCAGCTGGATTTTCATCCTTAACCACAATATTTAGCAGCACTTAGTCAGTTAAATGCCTCTGAATATTAGTGGCTAGCCCCAACCAAGCAATTTAACCAGTCAGCGGCTGGCTAAATCACTTAGAATATCAGGCAGATTGGACTTGAACACTTACCAATGATTTGGAACTGATAATTAAATTATATTTAGCAGCAGACTGTATTTTCAAATAAAAGAGAATTTAATTTTTACTGTTCAGTTGGAACTGAACACTTGGCACTCATAGGGAGATTTATGATATTTTTGTAAGCAATAATGAGTTTCATTTACGCAGATGATGTTACTATCTACATCCCATTCAGACATGACTTGAAAGAAATAGCCAATAAAATCAATGATGGCCTGAACACTATGGACTCTGGGGCAAACTCATTTCAACTGAAACTGAACACTGAAAAAACACACTGCCTCATCCTCACTTCTCAACATAACAAATACAAACCCACAACATTAACTACCCCAGGACACACCCTCCCTACTTCAGACAGTTTGAAAATACTCGGCATCACACTCGATCGCAACCTAACCCTCGAGAGCCAAGTAAACTCTGTAATAAAGAAAATGTTCCATGCAATGTGGAAGCTCAAACGACTAAAACCCTTCTTCCCAAGGGAAACCTTTCGTAACCTAATACAATCAATGGTCCTAAGTCATGCAGATTACTGTAACGGAATCTACTTGGGATGCAAAGATTAACTCACAAAAAATCTCCAGACCGCCCAAAATACAGCAGCCAGGTTGATATTCAGCAAAACACGCTTCAATAGTGCCAAACCCCTTCGAGAAAAATTGCACTGGCTCCCAATCAAAGAACGGATCATCTTCAAAATCTGCACTCTAGTCCACAAAATCATATATGGTGTAGTCCCAGGATACATGACAGACCTCATAGATCTACCAATAAGAAACAGATTCGGGTCTGCTAGATCATACCTAAGCCTACACTACCCAAATTGCAAAGGATTGAAATACAAAACAACCTACACATCCGGCTTCTCCTGCATAAGTGCACAACTATGGATTGGCCTCCCAAAAGCTGTGAAAATAATCCATGACCACCTGAACTTCAGGAAATCATTAAAAACCAACCTCTTCAAAAAGGCCTACCCCAACGACCCTAGGTAAACCCCTTCACCCAAAGCATAGCATATCTAATGAGCGCATTGAACAACACACAACCTTCATCCCCTCCGACCCTCCACATATACCTCACTCGACCACTATACAAGCTTGTATTTGTTATCAACCGACTGGGCAAACGCCTAACGGTACTATGTAAGCCACATTGAGCCTGCAAATAGGTGGGAAAATGTGGGATACAAATGCAACAAATAAAATAAAAATAAATAAAAATTTCAATAAATAACTGTTTTTAAAAAGCTGCATGTGGGGAAAATAGTATGCTGTTTCACCCAGAGGTACATTTGAGCAGTTTTTTTTTAAATCACTGCTTTCAATATACATGCTCACCCCAGTCCCCCATGTCATGAGGTGTCCTACCTGATCCCCCCAATATGAGCTGTACCACCTGATTCCTTCCTCACATGAGCTGTACTCCCATGACACCCTCTGAAAAGATATCCCTTATTACAGGCAACCTCCTAAATATCAAGCCCTCTTCCCAGAGTAGACCTTGCCAGCAGCCCCACTCCCCAACACCCTGACTTTTTGTGGGGTCCCTAGTAGTCTTGTTGTGAGGACAGACCCCAATCACTACTGCTTATGCCAGTACTGGGTGCAAAATGACAACCGTGACCCCCTAGTGGTACTACTGCTAAGGATCAGGCTGCCATGTAAGAGCAACTTGCCCTTTTGTAGTCCTATTAAATTATAGATGATATTACAAATATTTTCCTGGCAGATAGTAGAATCCAATTACCTTTCTTGATTAGTCAGAAACTTTAGAAATATCTCTAGGTCCACCATAGGGGGAGGGGGGATCAGGATGTGCAGCTTAAGTTGGGGGAATTGAGGGATATAGCTCATGTTGGGGGGCTCAGGGGTTACAGCTGATGTGTGGGGTGAGATTGGGTAGGGGATTTGGCCTTGGCCTTGGTCTTTATGCCTGCCTCTCCAGCAGGCATGTTTGTGGTGTAAATACCGATATCTTGATTTTTTTTTAAATATCAGTGTATATTCCCCTTGTAAAATAGGGAATACATGCTGGTATTTTTGGTCGGCCCTAACCACTTTCTCTTCATGCCTGCCATAACCAAGCCATCTTACAATCTAAACATGATATGGATCACCGTGTGTAAATAGCACCTTTCTAAAATTACTGCACACTTAGCTGATCTACGCACTTAAAAGCCATTATTTATATGAGGGAATGCTTCTAAAACGAGGATCTTGGTGTCACTATTGCATAGTGACTGGGACTTTCTCTCTCTCCCTTCCTCCAAGGGTATCTGAATGCTACCTATGCATTAGCCTCATCTCTGATTAGCATAGGAAAAAACCCACATTAGTCAGGAATTGAAATCAGCTCTTCCTTGTTATAGTATACAGCACTGTAACTGGGCTGTCTCATTTTCACATTCTTTAAAAGAATGTACATTACCTAAAAATAAACATTGTATTATAGTCCTCATGCCATCAAAACTATTGTCTGGCTGATTAATGAAGATAAATATACACATATATTTGAATGCTACTACAAGCATAACTACTGCTAATGAAGTATTCTCTTCCTGATAACAGCTTTTATGGTAATGACCTACACTAATGGAAATTTAAAGAGCTCATTATTATTAGTGCTTGAGATTTTAATGAAATAAATTAATAGAAAAGAGTTCAAGAAGTAGACAGTCATGATATCAAGCAATTAAAAGTGTACTCGATTTTAAATGTGGTAAAATTTATTAAATATTTTACCTAGTGACCTATCAAACTAATATTTGCTTTGCTATTTAAGTGCCTTTTATTTTCTCTTTATATTTTGTATCACAAAAAAGATGGCAGTACAATGGAACCTTTCAGTTTCCAAGGAATTCTACCAACAATAACCAGAGAAGTGAAGTCAGATTTTCATGGCAGCCTGTAATGGACTGGGGCAGGAGGTCAAAGATTTCCAGCATTCACTGTATCTTGATTGTTTGTAATTGAAAGAATGAAGGCTGGGTTAAAATATGTCACTTCTAAAATAGTCTGATTGAAAATCTTTGAAAGCGAAGAAGATTGGGTATTTTACCATTTATGTTTTTAATCTCTATTATAAAATTATTTAAACATCAGCAATCAAAGATTTCCAGATTTGTTCTTCCTGTTTCAAGGAAGAAGTATGGAAAGTTAATGTCTCTCTCTCCAGGAATATTGTAGAGTTGAATCCTAACCTCCAAGATTCCTTTCCTCAGTCTTGACTTTTGGAACTGAAGAATCAAGGCCATATCAATAGAACTATATCTTTGAAGAAGATGGTAAAGACCATTGAGAATTATGTGGCATTAGAAAAGATTAACGAAACTCAAAGTTCTAACCATGACTTCATGGGATACATTTGCGGAAACAGGAAATGAGGGCGGGACCAGAGGCAGAGCTGAGAGAGAAAGGAAAGCAGGCTGAAGTGCCAAGCCTGCTCGCCTTTCACTGCTGCCGCCGGACCCCGAGGTAAGAATTTTAAAATTCTGGGCAGCACGCAGGAAGGCGAGGAGCAGGCAAAGGACTGGGAGAAGAGGGCGGGCAGCGCAGGTCGGGTTGGCTGGGAACTTCCGGGACTTCGGGCAGGTCAAATATTGGGGGTGCTTGAGCACCCACAGCACCCACAGAGTTGGCGCCTATTCCTCCATGTCCAGCAATTCTTCCCTCCCCTCCCCTCCCCTCCATGTCCAGCGATTCTCCTCTTTGCCCTGCCATCTGTGTCCTGGGATTCTCTCCTCTACTGTCCTCCCATCCCATCCATTCTCCTCTTCCCTGTCCTGCCACCCGTGTCCCGCGATTCTCTCCTCTACTGTCCTCCCATCCCATCCATTCTCCTCTGCCCTGCCTTCCCCTCCCCTTCCCTTCCTCCCTCCCTCCCCTCGCGATTCTCTTCTCCCCTCGATTTGTACCTGAAAGTTCTCTGGCTGGCTGGTGCTGGCTTCCCTTCCCTCTCACTGTACCACCCTCTGACATCATTACGTTTTGACGCGAGGGCGGGGAAATGAGTGGTTATAGATGTTACGAACCCAGGCATCCAGACGTAGAATGTTGGAGGTGCAAAATATTATATAGGATAAAGTTCCTAAGAAAACTAATTAATAGCTTGCATAACAAATAAGATTATGGCACCATGTAATCAAGGAAGGTGCACTGTTTCTCCAATGATACAAAACAAGACTCAGAAAGGACAAAGAGTGGGAGAAAAGTTTAATATTCCAGCTGTTCACAATTAACATCTAAACTGTAAATATGCTAGGTAGAAACATCAATCTTGTTGCTAAAATAATAAAGGACACTAGGAACTCTAAAGTTAGGGGGAAATTCATTTCAATTAACCTAAAACAATAAATTGAGAAATCAAATGACCTATCTACTAGATGGGAAAAGGGAAGGCAATTTAAATAAATGACGGCAAACTAGGCAGTTGCCTAGAAAGGCACTGTCCTTTTTCTTGAGCATCACAAAACATGTTCATGCAAGGTACAGAAAAAATCTTAATACATAAGTACATAAGCATCGCCACGCTGGGACAGACCAAGTGTCCATCGAGCCCAGCACCCTGTCTCCGACAGTGGCCAAAAGAACAAGTAATTTGTCCCGCCCATCCCAGAAATAGTGGATTATTCCCATGTCCATTCAATAACATTTCATGGCCTTTTCCTCCAGGAAGCCGTCCAACCCTTTTTTAAAGTTCGCTAAGTCAACCGCCTTAGCCACTTTTTCTGGCAATGAATTCCAGAGTCTAACTGAGTGAAGAAAAATTTCCTCTGATTCGTTTTAAATTTACTACACTGCAGCTTCATCGCATGCCCCCTTGTCCTAGTATTTTTGGAAAGCGTAAACAGACGCTCCACATCGACCCGTTCCATTCCACTCATTATCTTACAGACCTCTATCATATCTCCCTTCAGCCGCCTTTTCTCCAAGCTGAAGAGCCCCAGCCTCTTCAGCCTTTCCTCATAGGGAAGTCGTCCCATCCCCTTTATCATCTTTGTTGCCCTTCTCTGCACTTTTCTAATTCCACTATATCTTTTTTGAGGTGCGGCGACCAGAATTAAACACAATACTCGAGGTGCGGTCGCACCATGAAGCAATACAGCAGCAGAATAATATCCTCATTTTTGTTTTCCATCCCTTTCCTAATAATACCCAACATTCTATTTGCTTTCCTAGCCGAAGCAGCACATTGAGCAGAAGGTTTCAACGTATCATCAACGATGACACCTAGATCCCTTTCTTGGTCCGTGACTCCTAACGCTAAACCCTGCATGACGTAGTTATAGTTTGGGTTCCTCTTTCTCACATGCATCACTTTGCACTTCTTCACATTAAACGTCATCTGTCATTTAGACGCCCAGTCTCCCAGTCTCGTAAGGTCCTCTTGTAATTTTTCACAATCTTCCCGCAATTTGAAGACTTTGAATAACTTTGTGTCATCAGCAAATTTGATTACCTCACTAGTTACCCCCATCTCTAGGTCATTTATGAATATGTTAAAAGCAGCGATCCCAGCACAGATCCCTGAGGGACCCCACTAACTAACCTTCTCCATTGCGAACATTGACCTTTTAACCCTACTCTCTGTTTCCCATCTTTCAACCAGTTTTTAATCCACAGTAAGACACTACCTCCGATCCCATGTCCCTCTAATTTCCTCTGTAGTCTTTCATGAGGGACTTTATCAAACGCCTTCTGAAAATCTAGATACACAATATCAACCGGCTCACCTTTGTCCACATGTTTGTTTACCCCTTCAAAGAAATGCAGCAGATTGGTGAGGCAAGACTTCCCTTCACTAAATCCATGCTGACTTTGTCCCATTAGTCAATGCTTTTGAATGTGCTCTGTAATTTTGTTCTTGATAATAGTCTTTACCATTTTGCCTGGCACCGACGTCAGACTCACCGGTCTATAATTTCCCGGATCTGCTCTGGAACCTTTTTTAAATATTGGCGTTACATTGGCCACCCTCCAATCTTCCGGTACCACACTCGATCGTAAGGATAAATTACAAATCACTAACAGTAGCTCTGCCAGCCCATTTTTTAGTTCAATCAGTACCCTGGGATGAATACCATCCGGTTCAGGAGATTTACTACTCTTCAGTTTGCAGAACTGCTCCATTATGTCTTCCAGGTTTTCAGATATTTCATTAAGTTTTTCCGACTCGTCAGCCTCGAATACCCTGTCCTCCCAAATCTTCCTCAGTAAAGACTGAGGCAAAGAACTCATTTAGTTTTTCTGCTATTTCTTTGTCTTCCTTGATCACCCCTTTACACCCCGGTCATCCAGCGGGCCAACCAATTCTTTTGCCGGCTTCCTGCTTTTAATGTATCTAAAAAAATTTTACTATCAGTTTTCACCTCTAGTGCTATCTTTCTTTCAAAATCCCTCTTTGCCTTTCTTACCAGCGCTTTGCATCTGACTTGACATTCCTTATGCCGCTTCTTATTTTCTTCATTTGGTTCCTTCTTCCATTTTCTGAAGGATTCCTTTTTAGCTCCAATAGCCTCCTTTACCTCATTTTTTAACCATGCTGGCTGTCATTTAATTTTCCATCCTTCTTTTCTTATACATGGACGTTAAACATTCATCTAGATTCACTCTTCCTAGGATACAGAACACATATGTATACATTGTAAAAGTGTGCAACAAGTAGACATAACAGAAGATACAGGCCTGAGCCTTTAAATAAATCTCACAGTTATTGTAAAAGTTATCAGTCTATAAAACCTACTACATAGGATCACTGAAGTTAATAACAAGCTTTGAACCCAATCTAATAAAATTGAGCTGTAAAAAAGTACCAATCCTAGTGAGGCAGACAAAGGTGCATTTTTGACTGACCTTTACAAGATTCATATAGATCAGGCAAGAAATATAGCACACAGGTCTCTACAATCAAGTTGGAGCAAAGATAGCCTCCAGGTAAAAGTAATTTTTAAGGAAAAGTATACCTTAGAAAGAGAGATCCTGATTCTGTACTGAGTATGGAAAAATGACACTTTAGCTGTAACTAATGCACTAAAATGGTGATAAGAGACAGAATCTAAGTAGCTAACATGCCTACTAGGGAATGCAGAAAAGAAATCCTTTGTTGTATTGTATACACAACTAATATGTATTCAGGCGAGAAACTATTTGTATGTACTGATTGTACTACCCACAAAATTAAAAAATTCAGAAATGGTCACTTACACTGATTTTATGTAAGGGGTAACACAAACACCCACAAACAAACAAAAGACAAAGACCTAAGAGGCTGTAGATAAGATCAGTCTATTTGAATTCAGGGCTGGGCTTAACCTGCAAATAAACACAGTGTTATACAAAATTATGTATGGTATCCAAAGTGGATTACCAAAACAGTGTCCTAGGGCTAGAAATACTTCTTAAGTGCACAAATGAACAACATGGCATAGCCACTCCAGAAGTAAAAAAGTCACAAGCATGCTCCTTGGAGAATTCCTTATCTCTGCAGCTGATAAGGAGACTCAGTGAAGTGCATGCAAATAATACAAAATATTTCTTTAGATTAAAAGGATGGCCATGTATGAATAAAACCCTGATTCCACAAGAAGCCTAAATTTATAATTCAAATTCTGAAAACGGAAAAAAGACAATAAAAAATTAATTAACAAAGATCACATAGCTCCACTATTCTGGCTATGTCATTCTTAGGGCACACATGCACATGTTTCATCATACTTTCTTAAAGCAAGCAGGGGAAAAAACACTATTTCTTTCAAAGTTGATGTATGAACAATAGTATGCAAAATACTTGTGAACAAAGAATAAAACAAGCCTGGTGAAATAGCAACAAATCATTCAATTGTTTCCCCTTAGTCTTCTCTAAAATACCTCTATCTGCAGTCAGAAAGTTTTATAGTAGAATACCAGATGCCTCTGAACAAACAGAGGAAGATAAAACAAAAATAATAAATTTTAGCATAGTATAGTTACCAGTTAAAGGTACAAACCTGCCTGACAAAGAGGCAACAATAAATATAAAATGAGCTGAATGCTGCCATTAACTTTTCTGGTTCCTAATTCTGGTGGTATTAACACTTTGTTTTAACATATAAGTGTCAGGGCTTCTTGCTGTATGCGGAAATCTACAGAATTTAATTTGTTTTTAGGAAACTGCTTAGTGTATATTGATTCTTTTAGCCCGTTGGTCTAGTTTTAAAACTAAAAGCTCTCTATAAAAGAGATGGTGGGGAACTACATGTTTTTCTATCAGTCTTGTGTAAAAACAAACATAATCTGTTTAGCAAGCTTATCAGGAAAACAAAATTGTTATCTAAAAACCATATACACAAAGGAAACAGTGACATGGAAGTGTATAGAGGAAAAGGTAATTTAATCTTTTTCAGTATGGCTGAAGTGCAGGTTTTAGCACAAGCTTAAATGGAGAAGGAGGTTTGGAGGGTAATTAGTATCCAAAAGCAACTTTTATTTTTACACGGAGCCACTGAACTCAGCCAAGGGGCAGCTGAAGCTGGAACAGAGCCTGTACTTCCCTTAGCTGGAGGTGAAGTGATCGGTCCCTGTTGTAGACTTCCTACTGGGCTGCTAGCTGTGTCAGATAATTTTGGGGAAGCAGATGTACTGTCATCAAGTAAAATAGGCTTGTAACCTTCAGCAACTTCTGATACTTCTGTCAGAGCAGGGTACAACCCTGGCTTTGAGGAAGCACTGTTTAATGAAGGGCTGTAAAGGGGAGGTTTATTTCCCATTAGTTTATTAGACTCCTGCTTCCACAAATTTCACACTTTCAAATGTTCTAGTAATGAGTTTCCCTTTTCATGTTTCTTGAGCAACAAATCACTAGGCAACACAATACCTGTCATTTCATTGAAAGAAAAGATCCTTTTCACTTAGCTTAACCCATTTCTCACTGTACTTTATAATCTCTTTCTGTTCCTCTGGATTTGCTACACAGTCTCTAATGGGGAAGTCATACTGATAAACTTCTAATTGACAATTTAATAACACAAATACAAGAATATACTTCACTAGAGAAAAACAGCAAAGTAATAAAGCGACACCAACATAATTACATGCACTCATATCAAACATAATATATATCACACTTACCTGGGAAAGACAGAAATATAAAAAAAATACTCACATGTCATGCTTCCTTTCAATGTTTCTTTTCCTTCATAATATTTCATTTATCAAGCATCTTTGGCCATAATTTTCAACAACATTAACCTTTTCACAATACTCAACCTTTTACTTATCTGAACCCCTAAACCCCTGATGTCAGTTAAAGGACTGACTGGGAACGTTCGCCCACAAAGTTACCTTAAGGACGGAGATCACCCACCTGAGGCAATGCACCTTTCTCCCCACAACAGCCACCAAATGTATACTTTCTGTCTTGCCTCTGAGACAGAAGTAACCTCCTGGAGGTCTCCTGGGGGGTTGGGGGTGGGTGGACCCTTGAGTAAATCTTTACTCCCCCAGGCAGAATTCCAGGCAAGAAAAACTCTGACTAATAAATAAGTATTAGACATGTTTATTCAAATTGTCAAAGAACCCAATCAGTAATTATTGAAATAGTAACAAATAAACTCCCAATACAGTATAATATGTAGCAAATACAAAAACAGAGTTTTCCCTGGGAGCTGTCAATATGTCCACCTGCTAGTGGACACACTGAGGCACGCCATCCTCAGTTCTGTTTCCTCTTAAATACTTTTTTCTTCCTTTCTTCCTTATCTTAATTATAATTACCCTTCCTACCTAATGAATATGCATCTTTCCAGAATATTCTGTTTCCTGTTATGATGAATCATTTTCCTACACGTTCCATCAAATTCTATCATTTATTCTCTTAAATTGACAGTTAGGACCTGTCATGTAAGTTTTCATTAGATAATGGGTAAAATTACCCTGTTACTACCCCCACCCTCTTGCTAAGGATATAATTTTACTCACACCCACTTACTTCTCCTTTTGATTGTTTATCTGGATACAGCAGATGTCATTAGTCATAGGAGTCTCTGTCTTAGTTGCTGACCAGCAACTTATCACAAGTTAGCATAGGCCAAATGTCAAACCACAACCTTAGAAGGATAGTTTTCAGAAAAAGCACATTTATAGCTCCCTTGCAACTCTTAAGTCTGCTTCCAGCTCAAGAAAAGCAAAATAGCTAAAATAAAAACTAGAAATATGTATGGTTTGCACCTTTTCATGGCCTCTATGATATACACTGGCTAGTGCTGGGGGAGAGGATGGAGACCAAATGAGTGTTGCACAGATGCTGACTGTTCCTGCATCATGATAAGCCACCTCTCCCTTTGCAATGTTAAGACAACTTTAAAGTTTGAAAATGGCACCTAGATTGCTCAATATATATGTCATTTCCCTCCTGAACATCCACGTGTGGCCCATTTTCAAATTAAAGACTGCCAAACTTAAACTATCTAAGACACAGCAATCGACAAGCCCAAAATACCCTATAAAGATGTCCAAGTTGGTATTTTCACATGTCTCCTTCCCACACTCACTATGGCAGCCAGCAAGGATAGCCTCATTAGGAAGGAGAAATTCAGTGCAGGGGAGGTGGAACTCTTCTTGAAGGAAATGATGTCATAGCACCACAGCCTGTTTGCCCCTAAAGGCTAGTGACTTGAGGCCTATACCAAGCAAAAAGAGTGGATGGCAATAGTACACAAACTAAATGCAGTCTTCCACACTGATAGAGATGTGGAAGACTTCAAGCGCAAGTGAAGGAAGCTTAAGTGGGATTTTATTTATTTTAAAACTTATACCCTGCCTAAAAATCTAAGCAGTTTACAGAAAAAAGATAATAATATACAAAAAAATAACATTAAATATAACAAAATACATATATGTACACTCAGTGATGCTGAGGTGGCAGGCATGACCCCCCCCCCCCCCCCCCGGCTGTTGGATACGCTGTTGGTTGATTTTGGCTATTTTGAGGGTGGTGCTGGCTGACTGCTGGCTCCCCTGGTGGCAGTTGGGGGGGAAGGGGCCCATTGTGTAGGCTAAGCACCAGTCTGGCCTTCCAGGTTAACCTGTATGTCCCTCTAGAGACCAACAAACTGTATCAAAAGGGTTTCCCAAGCCTTCAGGGAGTCCTGTGGCATCTCTTGTAGCACCAGCAGGCTGCTCTCCTGAGCCTCCATGCCACACTGCTGCAGGTACACAGCCTGGAAAAGCAGCTTGACCTTTTCACAATGATAGCCCACCATCAGCTGGTTCTGCCATAGAATTTTGCAGGCTAGATTGAAAACTTGGAGTTCGTGTAAGGACAATCCTGTCCAGGACACCCTGTGGCTCATCATGCTCCTCAGCTGTCTTAAATGAGATTTACTCCCACCTTGACAGACACAAAGTTGTACTTGCAATATCCCTTGATCTCTCAGCTGCATTCAATCTGGTTGACCATAATCTTCTATCCGTGCACTTATCCTCTTTAGGCATTAATGGAACTGTCCTGGCATGGTTTACTTCTTCGCTCTTATAAGGTTATTGCCTCCACTTCTATAGCTTCTCCTCACTCCCTAACTTGCGGTGTGCCACATGGATCAGTCCTGTCTCCTGTCCATTTCAACTTATTTCTGAGTCTCCTTGCTACATTGATCCAATCAACTGGAGTGTCTTTTCCTTTCTACCCTGATGATATTCTTCTGCTATATCCCACTAATCTGCTTAATATGACTCTCATTCCTCTCCACAGTTGTTTAGCTCTTGTCTCCAGTTGGTTAACTGTCCACAAATTGGTTCTAAACAAAGAAAAACCAGTGGTATATTGGTTCACTGGTGGTCTTTTCACACCTATTACTCCTTTCAATCTCTTTGGAACTCGTATTTCCCAGTGGAGTTATTTCACTGTTTGGAAGTTATCCTTGATTCCGGTCTTCTACATACTCCGTCAATTGCATTCAATTTGCATTTATTTTGATCAAGACACATTTCACTCTCTTGTGCTGTCTTTATTGATAACTAGGCTCGATTACTGTAGCATTGTCTATTCTGGATGCTCTCACTCAAATCTGAAGAAGCTTCAATCGATGCAAACTATGACTGACTATTAAACTCATATGTCATACACAAAAGTTTGATCATGTTTCTCCCCTGTTTCAAAAACTCCACTGGCTTCCAATAGAAAAACGCATTTCATTCAAATCCTCACACTCATTTTTAAGGATCATAGAGTCAGTCTCTCTGGCTATCACATTTCCCTATTCCTCGGCACACCTTCTATGTTCAATAAATGGCCATTGTCTTGTCCTTCCTCATCCTAAAGTAGCTCAATTTGAATCCACCCGCCATCACACATTCTTTTTTGCAGCTCCTGCCCAATGGAGCTCCTTTCCATTGCTGATCTGAACTTTCCTTTAAGAACTTTAAAAAAGCTTTGAAAACCTGTTTTTTTTGAACAGGCTTTCAATTAATCACATAAAGAGTTGGGTTGTCACATTGCACTGTTAAAATCCTCTCCCATCCCCTGTTCTTGCTCTAAGTACTGTCTCTCTCCCCTTCCCCTATTTATTTATTTTAAAAATTTGTATACCACCTATAACTAGATAGTTTCCAAAAAAACAAAAACAAAACATTAATAATGAAATAAAACAACAATATACAGCATAAAACAAAAACATAACATCACTCAGCAATAAAAAAAAAGGTCCAGTTCACATGGGTTTAAAAATACGTGGAGGGGCATAATCGAAAGGGGTGCCCAAGTTTTCCTGAGGACGTCCTCACAGGACGTCCCAGTGAAAAGGTGGGGAAACCCATATTATCAAAACAAGATGGGCGTCCAACTTTCATTTCGACAACCAAATCGTGAAATTTAGGTCGACCTTAGAGATGGTCGTCCTTAGAGGTTGTCATCCCTGATTTTCGGTGATAATGGAAACCGAGGACGCCCATCTCAGAAATGACCAAATGTAAGCCCTTTGGTTGTGGGAGGAACCAGCAGTCATAGTGCACTGGTCCCCCTGACATGCCAAGATACCAACCGGGCACCCTAGGGGACACTGCAGTGGACTTCAGAAATTGCTCCCAGGTGCATAGCTCCCTTACCTTGTGTGCGCTGAGCCCCCCAACCCCCCAAACCCCACTCCCTACAACTGTACACCACTACCATAGCCCTAAGGGGTGAATGGGGGCACCTACATGTGGGTATAGTGGGTTTCTGGTGGGTTTTGAAGGGCTCACATTTACCACCACAAGTGTAACAGGTAGGGGGGATGGGCCTGAGTCCGCCTGCCTGAAGTGCACTGCACCCACTAAAACTGCTCCAGGGACCTGTATGCTGTGTTTGGAGCTGTGTATGACATTTGAGGCTGGCATAGAGGCTGGTAAAAAATATTTTTAAGAGGTTTTTTTTAAGGGTGGGAGGGGGTTAGTGACCACTGGGGGAGTAGGGGGAGGTCATCCCCGATTCCCTCTGGTGGTCATCTGGTCAGTTCGGGTACCTTTTTGAGGCTTGGTCGTAACAAGAAAAGGACCAAGTAAAGTCGTCCAAGTGCTCGTCAGGGACGCCCTTCTTTTTTCCATTATCGGTCGAGGTCGCCCATGTGTTAGGCACACCCCAGTCCCGCCTTCGTTGCGTTTCCGATACGCCCCTGTAAACTTTGGTCATTCCCGCGACGGAAAGCAATTTAGGACTCCCAAAATCGGCTTTCGATTATGCCGATTTGGGTGACCCTGGGAGAAGGGCGCCCATCTCCCGATTTGTGTCGAAACATGGATGCCCTTCTCTTTTGAATATAAGCCTGTTAGTCACAAAAACAGTTGTGTTTTCAAGAGTTTTCTAAATTGTGGTAAACTGCTACAATGACGAAGCTGGCAATATAGTGCATTCCATAAGAAGATCCCTGCAGGAACAAAGGCTGAAGCTCGTGTATCGGCATGGAGCAACTTGCGTCATGACATCAGTAGAAAGCCACATAGCAGTCTGACTTCAATGCACGACTTGGATGATAAATGTTCAAAGCCTGCAGCAAATAGTACCTGAAGTCATCACCAGCAGTACCCTTGTGATTGATTGTGCTACTTCTGAGAGAGTGATACTGTCTATCCTATCAAATATTGTAGTTCTTTTCTGAATTTTTCTGTTTTTGCCTGTAAACTGCCCAGATCTTCAAGTTAGCTTGGGTGATATAGTAAGTAATAAACTATAATTATAAACTCAGTCTTGCCAGTGCCATCCTCAAAATCCGGGGAGAGGGAGGACAGATGCCAAGGCTAAAACTTGCTGCTCTTCCTTCCCTACAAATGTCTCCTGGCTTGGCTGTTCCTGGGCCCCTGTGTATGCTGGGGGGCCCTCTGCTGCCACAGCCTGCTCCCCTTCCTGCAGACCATCTTGTCCATGGTCCAGGCTACTGGGACCTGCTTCTGAATGCAACTCTAGACCTGCAAAGTAAATAACAACACATGTCTCAACTGCTACAGCCACCGGTTTCTAATGCTCTCGCTGGTGTCTTCTTCAAAAATGGCTCTTGCAACTCCTACATCCATTTGTTACAAGCCACAGACACACACACTATAGCATTCACTATGTCTAGTTACTCATTTGCCATAGTTTTTAGAAAAGCCCTGTTTAGCATACTTTAGTAAATGGAGGCCAAAGTAAGGTACATTGCAATGTTGCCAACTTAAGTTCATCTGGTAGACTTACATCCCATCTCTTGTCAAAACACTGGAGCTAAGTTGGTTTTAGAGGTTCCAGATGGGAGACAACAACTGCTTACTTGGTCGAGCTTCACTGGTTTCTAATTTATGCCATAATTTATCTATTTACCTTTGTCTATAGGATCCTATATGGTTTGGTTCTCACCTATATGGATACAATATAATAGATCTCCCAACTTACAATGCTATACCAGGTGTCAGGAACTATCTCATCCTCCACTTTCCAAATTAAAAAAATATAAAATACAAGTCAATACTGAACACAGGCATTTCTCATCTTGGTTGTAAATGGTGGCACTCCATCCCAAAGAAAATAAGACTCATTAACAATTATCTGACCTTTGCAAGTTCCTGAAAACTTTCCTTTTAAAAAAGATTCTAATACAAGATGTCGAATCCTATTTACATATAATGACTGCTCCTATAACTTTTTCATTTCCCTGTCATGTCTAATTACTCTTGTAATCCACATGTTCATTAATATTCTTTTCATTGTAATACTTTAATTGTCTGCTAGCTACATTGAACTGATAATGTTATTTCAGAAAAATTTGGGATATAAATACCAACAAATAAATAAACATGCTGGAGGTAAATACTGTATCTTTGCTCAAAATTTTCTTCCATGCAGGGCTAAAATTAAAACTCTATGTCTGATCTTCAAGGACCTCAAAGGAAATGGCCCCGAAGAGAGCCTTCTCTGGAGTAGCCCCCACACTCTGGAATCACTGACTGAAAGGGTCTGCTTAACACAAGACTATCTCTACTTAGGAAGCAGGTGAAAGCTTGGCTGTTCAACCAGGCCTTTAATGGAAGAAGTAACTAGCGTGTTAGTCTCAATGACACACAGAAGGAGTGACTCGGGCTGCACATACTGCAGCAAGACATGTTTACCCACTCCTACCCTAGCTGAGATAATATTTAACCATCTCTCTGAACTCATGTGCAACTTTCTTTAAATCAGTACATAGTACACAGGAAATCCAATACGTTAGCGTTTAACTTTTAAAAAGGAGTCTATGATAAAATGAGAAGAACTGTGAAAAAAAAACTTAGAAGAGTGGCTTCGAGGGTTAAAAATTTACAGCAGGCATGGATGCTGTTCAAAAACACCATCCTGGAAGCCCAGACCAAATGTATTTCTGCGTATTAAAAAAGGAGGATGGAAGACCAAACGACAACCAAAAATGATGTATTAATATGCAGTAGAGAACTTTAGGACAATATGTGCAGGCAGAGGCGGCCCAACCATTAGACCTCTACACCGCCCAGATCTGCAGGTTAGCTTGGGCAATATAGTAAGTACAAATAAACTATAACTATAAACTCAGCGTGCCAGTGCTTTCCTCAGACTCCGGGGGAGGTGGAGGACAGATGTCAAGGCTTAATCTTCCCGCTCTTCCTCCCCTTCGGAGGTCTCATTCGGCACTCTTTGAGGAGCTGCATCTCCCCTTTCCTTCCTCCACCCCGTTCCCCAATTTTACCTTCTATTTACTTTTTTTAAAAGCCAGTAGCAGCAGCAGCAATTCTCATACGCTGTCCTGCCACTGGCACTCGCCTTTTCCCTTTACGTGGCCGCCTCTCTGATGTAACTCCCTGTTTCCTCAGAGGAAATGCTAGTGGCAGAGCAGTGTTTGGGAATCGCTACCGCCGCCAGCTTTTAAAAAACGTAAAAAGAAGGTAAAATTTTGGAATGGGCTGGAGAAAGGAAGGTGGGAGATGCCAGAGTTTGCCCCCCCCCCCCCCCCCAGGGGTGCATCTCAGCCATGCCTTGGGCCACCCCTGTGTACAGGTGTCACGTGTGTGCATATAGTTGTGTGCTTACCACATATTAAACACAAATCTGTTGTGGACACTTTCAGTATAGTTTTCCTGGCTACTAGTGAACTATTTGAGAAGCATCACCATTTGAAAAATATGAAAGTCTCTGTGTTGTTGTATAATTTATGAAATAACTATATATATATATATATATATATATATATATATATATATATATATATATATATATATATTTGACAACCCATTTTAAATGTCTGTGATAAGTTAAAGTAAGATTTGGACAGTCCAGTGCAGATAAATCATGATTTAAGACAACTATTCTCAATTCTGCAGAATTTTCAAACCATTGTTGACACTGCATGGATTTTTCAGCCAGCCAGTTCAAACTTTATTGAACTGTTTGTTTGTACTTATCTCAGGAAAACAAATCATTATTAGGTCAATAATCATCAGCACAGTTACAGTTTAACTTCATGAGAGTAATTTTCCACATGTAAAGTGCATTTTACACATTTATAAAATTGCATGCCTAAATACGTATGTGCCTCCATCTACATGCACATAAAATATGGTACATAGTGTCTATGCCTCATGAGTTTTCCTGGAGGCTCAGTTTGGCTGGAGCAAGAGTAGAGCAATACTGTATCCACGTATTATTATTTTGTGTTAATATGTGAGTACATGCAAAGAATACATGCACATTTTACACATTCTTTGGAGCGGGTGTAAATTTGCGTGTCAAAATTTGCATTCAAGCGGAGGTAGTTCTGGATGCCTATTTTATAAAGGCACATAGTTAGCTATCAGGCTTATTTTCGAAAGTGATCGCCGGCCATCTTCCGACATAAATCAGGAGATGGCTGGTGATTTCGCAAAAGCAGCGAAATCGGTATAATCGAAAGCCGCATTTTTTATACCATCGCCGCTTTCCCGTCGCCGTGCCGGTGAAAGTGCAAGGGGGTGTGTCATCGGCAAAGTGAAGGCGAGACATGGGCAGGCATGGGCGTGGCTACCAGATGGCCGGCTTTTGCGGATAATGGAAAAAAAAGAGGCACTAAGCAGTATTTTGCCGGGTTTACTTGGTCCTTTAATTTTCACGACCAAGCCTCAAAAAGGTGCCCAAATTGGCCAGATGACCACCGGATGAAATGGGGGATGACCTCCCCATACTCCCCCAGTGGTCACCAACCCCCTCCCACACTAAAAAAAATAAAAATAAAACACTTTTTTGCCAGCCTGTATGCCAGCCTCAAATGTCATGCCCAGCTCCCTGACAGCAGTATGCAGTTCCCTGGAGCAGTTTTTAATGGGTGCAGTGCACTTCAGGCAGGCAGACCCAGGTCCACCCCCCCACCCCCCCCCCCCCCCCACACCTGTTACACTTGTGGTGCTAAGTGTTGACCCCTGCAAACCCCCCCAAAACCCATTGTACCCACATGTAGGTGCCCCCCTTCACCCATAAGGTCTATGGTAATGGTGTAGAGTTGTGGGGGAGTGGGTTTTGGGGGGATTTGGGGGGCTCAGCACCCAAGGTAAGGGAACTATGGACCTGGGAGCTATTTGTATATATTTGTTTAATTATTAGAAGTGCCTCCTAGGGTGCCTGGTTGGTGTCCTGGCATGTCAGGGGGACCAGTGCACTACAAATGCTGGCTCCTCCCACGACCAAATGCCTTGGATTTTGCTGGGTTTGAGATGGCCGGCATTTTTTTCCATTATCGCTGAAAAACAAAACCGGTGATCTCAAACCCGGCGAACTGTGGCATTTGGCCGGCCTAAACCGTATTGTTGAAAGAAAAGATGGCAGACCTTCTTTTTTGAAAATATGGTTCCAGCCAGCTGTTGTGCCGCTGCCAAAATAGATCGCCGGCGACCTATTTCGCCGGCGACGTTCGATTATGCCCCTCCACGTAAAATAGGCATAAACTTTGACGTAAGTGCCTTGTTATAAAATTATTGCACATGCACAACTTAGGGAGTAAGTTAACTGGTTAATGGGTCCTTTTACAAAGGTGAACTGGCTTTTTTAGCATGCTCTAAAAATTAGTACGCATTAAATTCTAGAGACACCCATAGGAATAAATGGGTGTCTCTAGCATTTAGCGCATGCTAAAAATGCTAGTGTGCCTTTGTAAAAGACCCCCTAAAAGAGGCTCTCATCCAGTTAAGTCATGCTGACCATGTCCCCAGGGAATATTCAGGGACATTTACCTCTAACCACTAAGGCAGACTTCAGCTATTGTGTGGTCGGGGCAGAGTCAGGATAGAGTTTGTAATTAGCCCAGATAAACACTGATATTCAGCCCTTAACTGGATAAATTAGCCAGGCAAATAGAATTGCATAAATAGCAGTCCTATCTTTGTCCAATTTAACTTATCCAGTTAAGGACTGAATATTCACACTTATGTGGTTTAGTGCCAGCAGTCCTCACATACCTGGATATTTAATACTGTACCCAGACAAGGCCTGGCATTGAATATCCAGGCATAATTTTGGCAGCAGAAGTCAGCATTTAAAAAATAGTGACGGCAGTTGGCTATTATTTATTTATTTTATTTATTTATTAGGATTTATTTACCACCTTTTTGAAAGAATTCACTCAAGGCGGTGTACAGTAAGAATAAATAAAGCATAAGCAATAGACATACAGCAGTAAAAAATATTCAAATAACAGTACAAAGTATGGCTTAGTATACTACTTACAATGTCAACACAATATGTAATAGAACATTTCAAATGACAGCATAGGGTATAAGCTGGGTAAGAGATAGGTAAGAGAGTAAGAGGAGTTAGAAAATAAGAGGACTAATTTAAAGAAAGTTGCAGACGAGGTCAGAGAAAAGATAAAATGTTATCTTAGCTAGGGTAGAAGTGGAAAAACATGTTATATGCAGCCCGTGTCACTGAAGTTAGTTACTTCTTCCATTAAAGGCCTGGTTGAAAAGCCAAGCATTCACCTGCTTCCTGAAGTAGAGATAGTTTTGTGTTAAGTGGAGCCTTTCAGGGAGTGCATTCCAGAGTGTGGGGGTTACTCTGGAGAAGGCTCACTTGCGGTTATAATATCGTGTAACGTCTTTTGGAGAGGATGTGGTTAAGGATACCCCTTGAGAGGACTAGTGTCCTTGGAAGTGTGTAGAGGGTCATCCTGTTCTTCAAGTACTCGGGGCCATTTGTTTTAAGGGCCTTGAAGATCAGACATAGAGTTTTAAATTTAGCCTTGTATCGTACTGGTAGTCAGTAAAGGTTTTGCAAAAATAGTGAGATGTAGTCATGTCACTTGCAACCTTCTATTAGTCTTGCTGCAGCATTCTGAATCAATTGGAGCTAATGTAGTCAGATCGTTGTAGAGTTCATTACAGTAATCCAGTCTTGATGTTATCATGGCATATACAACTGGGATAAGATTTGCCTTCTCGATGTAAGGGGAGAAGCAGCGTAGTTGCAAATAGTAGAAGCAGCTCTTGAAGGTTGCTTGGATTTGGGGAATCGGCGTAAATGTTGAATCTAATGGTATTCCAAGGTTCCTGACTTGTGATTTGAGGGGGAGTTCATACTTCCCAAAAAAGATTTTGTGTCAGGTAAGTGCAGTGCTTTTTTTGTAGGAAAAAAGGTACCGGTAGGCCACCACCTACTGAAATTGATCCCCCCCCCCGTGTCCACCCCCCCCCCCCCCCCGGTGTCCACTCTCTGCCTGCCTCCTCCACCACCACTGCCATTGCGGGTTCCGCCAAGCCCAGAACACAACCTCTCTGCCCTCCCACCACCCGAAGACCGTCCCTGAACCTATCTTTAAATGCTCAGGTGGTCTACTGGCCACTGGAGGTCCCGACAGCCATTTTGAGATTGGAACCAGCATGGGCAGGAGCAAACCCCAGTCAATCCTGCCCATTCTGGTTCCAATCTCGAAATGGCTGTCGGGACCTCCCATGGCTGTCTCACAAGGCTGCTACACGGAAGTCTTGGCAGTCATTATGACTAAGGAACCGGCAAGGGCAAGAGCAACTGGGGTTCTATTTTGACAGTGAAGTACTCATTTCAGCTAAAACCTGTGTGACAAAAATATTGCAAGGTTATATTCTGTTTCAGGGTTGTAAATTCTATTAGAGTAACCAAAATTTGTTGAATTTGTTCTCCAGTGAATTCGAAAAAAGCTGAGGGGACAATAGTCAATGCAATTTAACCAGTCATAAATTGCTCCTGGCTGGTTATATTGCCTGTTCAGGTCTAACCTGTCATTTTCAGCATCACTTAACTGATTACTCCACTGAAAATAACCGGTTAACGCCAAGCTGAAAACCAGCTATTTTGGGGGCATACCAGGGACGGAGTCAGCACTTGGCTGGTTAAGTGTTCATAATCAGAATGTAACTTAACTTCATAAGTAGGATCACATAAAAGTCAGTCCTATTTTTATGAGGTAACCTATAGATAGTTGTGTAGAATATTGCACTTAACCGGCTAGGTGTTAGCCAGCTCTGAAACACGGAAATTCAATGCCAGTGGTATTGAATTCCTGAATTTAGCAATGCCAGTAAACACTAATTGCTTCCAGATGAACATCGGGCCCTGAGTTCTTAAATGTGTGGCCCATTTTCAGCCAAATGGAGGAGCTTTTGGGCCCAGTTTACAAAGGATGTATGATCCTAACTTTGAGAGTTGTGCTCATAAATTGGATCCCATCGGGCCCAAACTTTCAGTGCTTCTATATCTGTTTTTTTGTTTTGTTTTAAATTATAAGTTGCACTGTGCTGGGCCTTGTGATTTCCTGAAAGGTTTTGACAGCAGGAGACATGCTGGGCATGCCACCAACTGTTAATGCACAGCCTTAACACTGACCGCATGTTAGTTTTTTTGTTGTTATATTGTGGAAAGTGCAAAAGTACTAAAATGCATTTTTCATTGAAAAATTATTGCTTCTTGTGCATTCTGAATACCTTTTAAGTGTTTAAATGCCTCTATCATATCCTCTCTGTGTCTCATCTAGAAAGTGCATATTTAAGTCCTTCAGTCTCTTCTCATGTGTGCTTTGCTGCAGACTTTATAAGTACATAAGTAATGCCATACTGGGAAAAGACCAAGGGTCCATCGAGCCCAGCATCCTGTCCACGACAGCGGCCAATCCAGGCCAAGGGCACCTGGCAAGCTTCCCAAACGTAGAAACATTCTATACATGTTATTCCTGGAATTTTGGATTTTTCCAAGTCCGTTTAGTAGCGGTTTATGGACTTGTCCTTTAGGAAACCGTCCAACCCCTTTTTAAACTCTGCTAAGCTAACCGCCTTCACCACTTTCTCCGGCAACAAATTCCAGAGTTTAATTACATGTTGGGTGAAGAAAAATTTTCTCCGATTTGTTTTAAATTTACTACACTGTAGTTTCATTGCATGCCCCCTAGTCCTAGTATTTTTGGAAAGCGTGAACATTTTGCTTGCCTATTTTTGGACTACATTTAGCCTATTTCTTTGCTTTCTGAAGTATAGTTTCCAAAACAGAATACAGTACTGAAGACTTTTTAAAGTCTCCCCAATAATCTGCGCAGGGGCTTTATTACCACCTTTGTTCTGCTGGCCTTGCCTCTCCCGATGCATTTCACATCAACTTCAATAATTTTGATTTTAAACAGATATATAGGATTCATCCAAACAACAAAAAGGCAAAAACCCCAAATCCTTCTACATTCCTGAAAAGACATACACATTGCTTTCTCCCCTTGGAATAGTATAGCATTTCAAAAGTAAGCTGTAAGTCATTTTACCTAAGCTGGGAACTGAAGCAACCCTTGGCACAGCTCATGGTGCTCTTTTCATTTCTTTGATGTTTCAGGTTACAGTACAAGGAAGAAAAAGTTGGTACTTGAGGGAGCAATGAATCAACAGGGAACTAGATGAACAAGGAAAGGAGAATAGGAAAGCAAGAAGTGGCTAAAATGAATTATATATTTTTTTATTATTAGACGTACTAAAGTGTTGCTTCTCTATCAACTGTTACTATTCTGTACAACCCAATGAAAGTTGGAAAGAGATACAAAAACAGTTGAGAAATGTCTGTCTGCCTGGGGAAAAATAACTCAGAAAATTTACTAGGAAGAGATAAAATGTGGTATGGGGGTGGGGTACTGTAAAAAGATACATCAAGTCAGAAAACAGGCCAGATGAAACTGAGAATTCCAGAGAAATAAGTCCCCTTCCCCTCTCCCTCCAAAGAATTTCTATACAGAAGGATTTCCAGCTTCTGTAGTCAAGAAACTTTCACACAAACATAGCCAGTTAGAGAATTCCTCCTTTCAAGCTGCCCTCCCCTGTTCTTTAGTCACTCAATCCCCAATCTGCCCCATCACTCCCCCCAACAACAGTTCCATCACTCCACATACTGCCCATGTCCCAAAACTACCCAACTGCCCAACTATCTTACAAAGTAACCAAACCCTATCCAACTCTCAATTGCTCCACCATCCTTATAATGGCACTATCCTCAAAACCTACCCCCTCAACTGCCCCACTATCCTGAAAACTGATCCAACCCTTTAAAACTACCCTCACAACTGCCCTAGGACCCTGACCAAACAACTAAAAAGCTATCCTCCTTCAATTGCCCCATCACCTTCCAACTTGCCCAATTCCCCCAAACTACCCCGCAAATGCCTCATTATCCCCAAACTGCCCCACCAAACCACCCCCTTCAACAGCTCTACCACTTCACAAACTTACTTGACCCACCCCCAAATTGACCCAATACCTAGCAATGTACCCCAGTCCCCAAAATTACCTCCCACAACTGCCTCACTACCCTGTAAACTTTTCTACCCAAACACAACATTCTGAACTGCCCACCCTCCCTGAAAAAATTCCTCAATCCCCAAAACTAACCAGTAATTATCTCAAAATTCTGCAAACTGTTCCACCATCCCATAAACTGCCCAGATTCCCCAAACTGCGTACTACAACTGCCCCACCACCTCACAAACCTCATAGTTTATATATATAGAAAATTGTAATAAAACAATATCAAAGCAAAAAATTATTATACAGAAAAGAACAATGACAAGAAAAATATTATAAAACACAAATTAAAATGCATAAAAACAATATGAGACCAATTCTATAAAGTGATGACTAAGGTATGTGCCACGTGGAGGGGCATAATCGAAAGGGGTGCCCAGGTTTTCCTGAGGACGTCCTCGCAGGACATCCCGGTGAAGGGGCGGGGAAACCCTTATTATCGAAACAAGATGGGCATTCATCTTTCGTTTCGATAATACGGTCGCGGACGCCCGAATCTTGAAATTTAGGCCGTCCCTAGAGATGGTCGTCCTTAGACTTGGTCGTTTCTGATTTTCGGCGATAATGGAAACTAAGGACGCCCATCTCAGAAACGACTAACTGGAAGCCCTTTGGTTGTAGGAGGAGCCAGCATTTGTAGTGCACTGGTCTCCATGACATGCCAAGACACCAACTGGGCACCCTAGGGGACACTGCAGTGGACTTCAGAAAAAGCTCCCAGGTACATAGCTCCCTTACATTGTGTGCTGAGCTCCCCAAAACCCACTCCCCACAACTGTACACCACTACCATAGCCCTTTTGGGTGAAAGGGGGCACCTAGATGTGGGTACAGTGGGTTTCTGGTGGGTATTGAAGGGCTCACATTTACCACCACAAGTGTAACAGGTGGGGGGGATGGGCCTGGGTCTGCCTGCCTGAAGTACACTGCACCCACTAAAACTGCTCCAGGTACCTGCTTACTGCTGCCATGGAGCTGGGTATGATATTTGAGGCTGGCAAAAAATACCTCTGGATCTGGATGCTGAGATCTTTCTCTTGCTGGACAGAGTGCACCAGAACTGATGGACATCCATGGATCATGCAAGGGCCTGTGTTGTGCTCTCTATGCACACTGACTTGACTTGGGTTGGATTGTAGGTGACATCTGCCTCAATCGAACAAGAAGGTCAAGTGTTAATGTACATTCTGCCAATGTCCTGGAAAGCATGTGTGCTTCACTGTTCCATGTACCAAACACCTAACCAACAAGGAAGATCCTGCTTACAAAGAGCGGCGCATCAACCTAACTCTCTACAAAACAGTCTCCTCAGCTGACTTAGAACACCTGGGAAGCTCAGTGTTTCAGACCACTGAGCATGATGACAAACCTGCATTCTCCATAGAAGATAAAGAGTTCCTGAACATCAGGAACAAAGTTTAGTAAAGACGAGTCAAACAGCTAGGTGGCACCTCTCCCATTCTGTAAGCCCAGACCTTGACTCCCAAACAACAAAAGTCATACCCTCTCCCAGCTTGCCTCAGTGCAGAAAAAAAAGAGGAAGCCAGAGATGAGACAGCATTTTATGGTCTTTATGTAGAACTAGTAAAAAAGGCCCGTTTCTGACACAAATGAAACGGGCGCTAGCAAGATTTTCCTCGGAGTGTGTATGTTTGGGAGAGTGTATGTGAGAGTGACTGTGTGAGAGTCAGGGTGAAAGTGTGAGTGTGTGTGTGTGAGAGAGAGAGAGAGTGAGTCTGGGTGTGAGTGTGTTTGTGAGAGTGTGTGTGTGAGAATGAGAGTGTGTGCAAGTGTGTATGTGAGACACAGTGTGAGAGTGTGTCTGTGTGTGCGAGAGAGAGAGTGTGTGTGAGACACAGATTCTCTGTGAGAGTGAGTGTATGAGACCAAGCGAGTGTGTGAGTGACTGTGTGGCACATAGAGAGTGAATGTGATACATTGTGAGACAGAGTGTGTGAGAGTGAGAGTCAGAAAGACATTGTATATGAGAGAGAGAGTGTGAGCCTTGCCCTCCCAATCCATGCCCATCTGTCCCCTGCCCCCTTCATTCATCCTTTTCCAGCAATTCCCCTCTCTCCCTGAGCCCTGCCATCTCAATCCATGCCCATCCATGCTTCTCTGTCCCCTGCCCCCTCCATTCATCCTTTTCCAGCAATTCCCCTCTCTCCCTGAGCCCTGCCATCTCAATCCATGCCCATCCATGCTTCTCTGTCCCCTGCCCCCTCCATTCATCCTTTTCCAGCAATTCCCCTCTCTCCCTGAGCCCTGCCATCTCAATCCATGCCCATCCATGCTTCTCTGTCCCCTGCCCCCTCCATTCATCCTTTTCCAGCAATTTCCCTCTCTCCCTGAGCCCTGCCATCTCAATCCATGCCCATCCATGCTTCTCTGTCCCCTGCCCCCTCCATTCATCATTTTCCAGCAATTCCCCTCTCTCCCTGAGCCCTGCCATCTCAATCCATGCCCATCCATGCTTCTCTGTCCCCTGCCCCCTCCATTCATCCTTTTTACAGCAATTCCCCTCTCACCCTGAGCCCTGCCATCTCAATCCATGCCCATCCATGCTTCTCTGTCCCCTGCCCCCTCCATTCATCCTTTTCCATCAATTCCCCTCTCACCCTGAGCCCTGCCATCTCAATCCATGCCCATCCATGCTTCCCTGTCCCCTGCCCCCTCCATTCATCCTTTTCCAGCAATTCCCCTCTCTCCCTTCCATGACCCCCCCTCGCATCCATGCTCTTCTGTCTCCCATGTCCCAGCATGTCCCGCCCCCTTCTTCCCCCCCCTTCGCATCCTTGCTGTCGTTTCTCCTCTGCTCTCCCGCTCCCATTGTTCAACTGCCCACCCTCTTCTCTTCCCCCTACATCCCTTTTTTTTTAAAATTTATCTCTGTGGCGGCGGTTCCGGCAGCGCAGCGTCAGGGAAGGAGGCGGCGCTCCCGACGTCTAGCCTTCCCTTCGTTGTGTTCCGCCTTCTTCTGACGTCATCCTTGACGTCAGAAGAAGGCGGAACACAGCGAAGGGAAGGCTAGAGACGTCGGGAGCGCCACCTCCTTCCCTGACGCTGCGTTTTTTTTTTTGCGCCGTCGACGTCATGACGTTTGCCCTGGACGTCATGACGTTTGACGCGAGGGCGGGGCAGAGACGGCTGGCAGCCTGGCTGGCTTCACACCACGAATCCACGAACCCTAAGAAATGTTTGAGTGACTTCAGAACATTGTCCTCATTAGAACGTTCACGGTGCGTTTTATTATATTAGATATGCTCGTAAATATCCATGCAGAGCTTTCCCCACCTCTGAAGGAAAATGAAGAGTGGTGGTTCCCACCTTCAGGGCATACCACTCACAGAAACCATGGCAAATACAAATCATATTTGATTCTAGCGCCCAGTTCCAAGGGACTTCATTGAACAATGCACTGCTCACTGTGCCCAACCTGACCAACAGTCTATTAGGGATCTTAATCCGCTTCAGAAAAGAGCTCATTGCCATACACCGACATTCATCAAATGTTCTATTGCTTTGTTGTCCACGAAGACTATAGGAATTGCTTAAGGTTCCTGTGGTTTCCACAGGTTCCATCAGTGGAAAAGTAGTTAAATACAGAATGCAAGTCCATGTCTTCGGGAATAGCCCATCACCAGCAGTGGCCACTTAAGGGATCCAACGAACTGCACAAGAAGGAGAGAAGGAACACAGTGTTGATGCAGGCAGTTTGTAAAGAGAGAGACTTCTATGTGGATGATGGGTTGAAGTCCCTGCCCACTTAAACAGAAGACATCATCAATGCAAGACCTCTGATTCCAGTGTCCTCTGACCCAGAGTCACCATTGATCTTAACTCCTAACACAAAAGACAGTCATGGCCCCAAACCCACCTGGAGACATTGATAAGAAAGATCTCTGCAGATGGCAATGGAGGCAAGTCCAAAGCCTCGCCAACACCTTCTGGACCCTAGAAACTTGCATCAAGTGGCATACCAGTAAAGCTAACATCCATGAAGGCGACCTTGTCTTACTCAAGGATAGCCAGACTCAACACAACGATTGGCCCCTGGCATTGGTCACTAAAACCATCCTCAGTGAAAGTGGGAACATCTGAAAGGTTGAATCCAGAACTGTGAAACAAGGAACAGCAAAGAACTTCTGCAGACCCATCACCGAGATCACGCTTCTCGTACCACATGAAGAAGAATGAGCACTGTGAATCACCATTCACCCTCAAAGATCAGAGACTCGGAGACTCTTTCTCTTTGTGTTGTCTAGTATTGTTGTTGTCCGTCTCTTGTTTCAGCTCCTGTATGATGAAGAAAGTGACTTCACAGCCAATGGATAGTTGGACTTTGCATCTATTAATTTGATAAATTGTGATAATAATGATGGTGGTATCAGGCAGGGACTGTTTTGACCCCTGGCAGCCTTACACTAGCTTCATAGTGGCCCTAAAATATGTTTAATGCCTTTACTGTTATCTTCTAAGGATTTTCACTGCTGCAGTCACTCCTTGCAATGCCTCATATGAAATGTAGTCTCACATGTGCCGCAGCCATCCTTGTTTATTTGTATAAAGGTTGTTACTAGTGGTCTATTCTGCTGCAAAGACCTCCTTCCTTTCTCTATTGAGCTTGATTCCTTTGTTTACCTCCTGCCATTCCTGACTATTTCTACTGTCTCTGTCCTGATGGGTCAGCTAGGGTCTGCTTCCTGGGACCACCTCTGCTACCTAGTGGTAGGTTCTTTCCCTATTGGGTTCTTTACCTCTCCCTCCCTGGGCTTGTGTGAGGTGTTTCTTGACCTCCCTGTCTCCACAAGGCTCATTCTCCATCTTGCTGTGGACAGCACTTGTCCTTCTGCTCCCCTGAAGAAAACTCATCTTTTCACCTCATTCATTCTTTCCTTCAAGATATTGCAATTCTGCAATAAGCGCCCTTTCTTCAGATCTCCATCTCCATCCACCGTTACAGCTCTAGAATTATGAAGCCTTTTGCCTTGGGGTATGAACATCTACTGATTTTGAGTAAATTATCTACATTTATTCAATAAAGTAAATTTTAGAAAAAGAAGAGATGGGTGTGCTTTTCCCACTTGCTAAAATGTCTTCTCATTTAAATGGATAGTAAGAAACTGTTAAGGAGGATCTCTGTCTGACTACTGAGATTTCAGTGGTAGGATATCAACTAAATGCATATCTTTTTATATATAAAATATTTAGAAATTTCATTTCTTATTTACAATAAAGTATCTCTGTCTTTATGTCATAGCATGAACACAATTAATTCTGATTGGTCTAATCCGTTTTGCATTCCTGTATGCAAACATTTGGTGTGTAACCATTTTGAATGATTTTAATCACAAAATGGTATAAACACTCATAAATAAATAGAATACACACCATACATTACCTTACTGCTTAATTGGTACATTTGTAAAATGTAAAAGGTCATTTAAAAATACACTGCATATTTGTACAAATACCTTTTCATGTAAATTTATAAATATACTTTTGGGAATCCAATAATATACACATAAATTGTACTCATTTCCCTAACCCTACTCCCAAGGAATGCTTCCTGGGTACATATGTACAGTTGTTTGCATATTGCCTATATGCACATAAATTATACCGGGGTATGTCATGGGCAATTTTCAAAAATCATATTTCTATGCATTAAACCTTGTTTTATATATGGAAAAGTTTTGAAAACTGCCCACTGCAGGTTTAACTGTCATCTGTTTCTTCTATCCAAAAACAATGGAGTGAATTGACCATGTGATAAAGTGTCGAGAAGAAACTAACTTTAGTTACGCTGTCAGAGATTAGCCTTCACATATGTTGTTGCATACTAGAAGCAGAGATGTGAAGAAAGAATGAACCTGAGTTCTCTTGTTGATTAGGCGTTTATAAAACACAGTTCCAGGAGCCTAGGATAAACCTAAGTTTCAATGTGGTCCTGTGCAGTACTGTCAGAGAAACTTGCAGTAAGGTAACTGACAGCTGCAGGACAGGAAATTAGGCATTTTCTAACCCGCAAAGAAACTAAGATGGTTGGGGTAAATAAATAATCAGACAGGCTGTCTAGCTGTCAGCACAGAAATCTGGTAAGTCTTGGACCTATGCCATGTTTGCAAGGGCTCTTCCATTACTATTTGCAAGAACTCAGTATGAGAGCTTTGCCTGTAAGGAGGATTACAGGGGGCTATTTCCATTTCTAAATTGTATTTGAAGACGGATGTCAAGGACTTTTGTGTTGAACATCTTTTTTTTTTTTTGCTGATTTATTCCCATGAAGGTGTCAAGCAGCAAATTTAAATCTCTATATCTTGTGGGAAAACTTGATGTAAGCAGTTACAATTATGTCGAGAAAAATATACTCCCGAATCTGCAAACAGATGCAAATTTATACTGTACAACTGTCTGTTGTGGTTTAATACCACTTTCTGGCAATTTTAGGGGCAATTTCTCCAAATGGGTTATTTTGGCACATCAAGCAACGCACAAAAAGAAAAAAAAGTTTGCCAAAAGTAGAATTTAGACTGGTCTGCAAGGAGTTATACACTAGTAAACAACAAAAAGCCTCAAATACAATGGACTAGGTAGGCAAAAAGGGCTTGCAAGCCTATATATATAGCCAAAGTCCACTTTCATCACAGGCTTACTTAAAAACTGGTCAACAAAAGGCAGTGTGGAAAAAAACTCCACCTACTGTAGAGAAAAAACAGACTGCCTCCAGGTAACACTAGCCAAATCACTTGCAGTCACTGCTAAAGACAGGGACCCTTTTACTAAGCCGCGTGAGGTACATACACGCGCCCAATACACGTCAGTTTTGAGTTACTGCCTGGCTACCACGTGGCCCTTGCGGTAATTTCATTTTTGACACGCATCCGCTAGACGCGCCGGAAAATATTTTTATTTTCTGGCACCTGGGCAGTAATTGGGTGGTAATTGTCATTCTACGTACGTAAACCATTACCACCCGGTTACCGCGTGAGAACTTACCGCTAGGTCAATGGCTGGCGGTAAGGTCTCAGACCCAAAATGGACTTGCAGCAATTTTCATTTTGCGGCACATCCATTTTCGGCAAAAATTTTAAAAAGGCATTTTTTACAGGTGCGCTGAAAAATTATTCTGCGGGCACCCAAAACACACGTCTACACTACCGCAGGCCATTTTTCAGCATGCCTTTGTAAAAGGGCCCCTAACTTAGAAAAATCTAAACAGTTCCAGTTTCCGATTGGAGTAATGTAGGGACTTGTAAAAGTTCTTTATGTTGATCAATAGAAAAACAAAACTCACTTTGCCAATTTTGAGCCATTACAAATCCCTGAAATACTTCTTTTATGAACAAAAAAAATAGGGACGGCAAACTTACAAATCAAGCAATGCACAAAAAGAAAACAATTTGCCAGAAGTAGAATTTAGACTGGGCTGCAAGGGCTATACGCTAGGTAACAATAAAAGCCTTAAATACAACAGACTAACTAGGCAAAAAAGGCTCACAAGCCTAAATATAGCCAGAGTCCGCTTTCATCACAGGCTTATTTAAAAACCGGTAAACAAAAGGCAGTGTGGAAAAAATTCTATCTACTGCAGAGGAAAAATGGACTGCCTAAAAACAAACAAACAAACAAACCAGTAATACTCCTAAGCCAGAGTATGTGCAGTATGATCTCAGTTTCTCAAATTTGCCGGTAACACTTGCTGTAGTACTTGCATTGTGCCAAAGAGAGCTTCTTTCTGGAGTTCTTAAGATATATATAGGCAACTTACCCAGGTGCACTTGGAAGTTCTTTTTGATCAAGCCTGTAGCATCCAAAACGATGGGAAATATTTCTGTATCTTTCTGCCATATTTTCTTGATCTTGGACTACATTTCTTGGTACCTGAGGATCTTTCCTCTGTCCATGCAATTCACCGAGTAATCGCTTGGGACTGACACCTCTATAAGAGCACACACTCTTAACAACATTGCCCACAAAATAAAAATGAAGGCTAACAAAAACAAAATAAAACAAACTATGTTGCAAATGATATGGTAAATGATATTAAATGAAAATGTCGGGGCTGCCCATTCCTAATGTCCTCTGTTATTACTACTGCACACTTGTTTAGATGAGCTTTTTGGCTCAGGAAGGCAACTTGTAATTAGAATTTAAAAAATAAAAGCACTATTTAAAGGGTTCAGTTTTATAATTATGTATGCCATCAATAATACATGCATATTTTTTTCCTGTGGTAATTTTCAAAGCAAATTACATGAATGTTTTTGCTTTGGAAATCCGTCAAAGTCCATCTGATGAAAGATATGTGCACACTTTTCCCATGAAATTTCAAACAAATGCACATCCCTCTTAGTGAATACAATTGGGCAATGAGAATTTTTCTTTTGTTACATTTGTACCCCGTGCTTTCCCACTCATGGCAGGCTCAATGCGGCTTACATATTGTATACAGGTACTTATTTGTACCTGGAGCAATGGAGGGTTAAGTGACTTGCCCAGAGTCATAAGGAGCTGCCTGTGCCTGGAGTGGGAATTAAACTCAGTTATTCAGCTCCCCAGGACCAAAGTCCACCACCCTAACCACTAGGCCACTCCTCCCTGCATGTACTCTGGCGGAAAATGAGTTGCACAGCAGAGTTTTGGACTGATTGAAGAGGAGCAAGATGGCTAAGTGGGAGGCCGGTGAGAAGCAGGTTGCAATAATCTAGGCGAGAGGTGATAAGAGTGTGGATGAGGGTTCTGGTAGAGTGCTCAGAGAGGAAGGGATGGATTTTGCTGGTGTTATAGAGAAAGAAACGACAGGTTTTGGCAATCTGCTGAATGTGGGCAGAGAAGGAGAGGGAGGAGTCGAAGATGACCTCAAGGTTACGAGCTGAAGAGACGGGGAGAATGAGAGTGCCATCCACAGAAACAGATTTTTTTGTGTGTTTTTTTGTGTGTCAGGGGCTTACCCAGCAGCGGACAGCGCACACCGGGATAGTGCGGGAGCCCTTATCATCTCCTAAATAGGTGGCAGTAAGGGCTTTCCTGGAAAATGAGTGCATGACAAGTGTTTCACTTACCGGGTGGCCATTTCTGTCCCCTGCCCAGAATTTCCTTTTTCCAGGCAGCGGTAAAAGGGGGGGGGGGGGGGGTCTCAGCATGCAGCAAACCCATGTGCTGATGCCACCACAGAGCCCTTTTTACCACTACTTGATAAAAGAGACGTACACTATAGAGAAGAGGAGAAAGAGGGAAATATGATAAAGACAATATGAGGAATAACAATTATAGAACAGGGAAGTATTATTCAGTGGAAAGGAAGTTCTAGGAGAAAAGGGCATGATATGGGCTCAAATCCATTTGAGCTAGTATCACTATTCGGAAATTAATTTTACAGAAAGGATGATAATAGATACATAGAACAGCTTTCCAGTGGAGATGATGGAGACAGGAACAGTAAAGGAACTCAATTATTTATAACGCTTTAATCTCACAGATTTTCTAAGGTGAGTTATCCAAGTATAATAGGGTTTTTTTTGTCCCTGGAAGGATTACAATCTCACCACCCCTCCCCCATTCACAAAGCCACGCTAGCAGATGCCAATGCAGTAATGTCGACGCAGCCCATTCAAAGTGAATGGGCTGTGCTGGCATTGTTGTGCAGCAGCCACTAGCGTGGCTTTGACAAAGGAGAGGTTATTTTTACCTGAGGCAATGGAAGCTTTAAGTGAATTGCCTAAGATCACAAACTATCACAGTGGGATTTGAACCAGGGTCTCCTAATTCTCAGCCCACTGCTCTAACCACTATACTCATTAAGTAGCCTCAAGAATGCATGAGATAAGTAGAAAAGGAACTTCGTCTGTAAGAAAGTAACCGTGAAACTGCAGATCAAATAAGATCCACAGTATTGGGACGGAAAAGAAACTGGACAGAATAGGTAGACCTTAAGGTCAGTATCTGCCATATTAGTCTCTGTTAATCTTTCTATATAATAAGTATGCCTATCTAATAAAAACAACATATGACTACAAACATCATATCCATACTCTGAACCTACTAAGACCCAATTGTTTATATCATAGTTCTGGAATAAATATAATTTTTCTATGAGGAACAGGAGCTTGGTTTGTTTTCAAGAACTTATAAGAACACAAGAATAGCCATACTGGGTCAGACCAGTGGTCCATCTAGCCTAGTATCCTGTTTCCAACAGTGGCCAATCCAGGTCACAAGTACCTGGAATAAAAACATGCTATCAATCCTGGGGTAAGCATTGGCTTCCCCCATGTCCATCTCAAAAATAGACTATGGACTTTTCCTCCAGGAACTTATCAAAACCTTTTTTAAACCCAGATATGCTAACCACTGTTACCATATCCTCTGGCAATGAGTTCCAGAGATTAACTATTCTTTGAGTGAAAAAATATTTCCTCCTATTTCTTTTAAAAGTATGTCCATGTAATTTCATTGCATGTTCCCGGGTCTTTGTGTTTTTGGAACAAGTAAAATACCGATTCACTTCTACCCATTCTGCACTACTCAAGATTTAAAGATCTCAATCATATCCCCCCAAAACCATCTCTTTTCCAAGCTGAAGAGCCCTAACCTCTTTAGCCCTTCCTCATATGGGAGGAGGTCCTTCTCCTTTATTATTTTGGTTGCTGTTTTTTTGAACCTTTTCTAATTCTGCTATATCTTTTTCAATATGGCAACCAGAATTGAAGACATTACTTAAAGTGAGGTTGCATCATGGAGCGATACGGAGGCATTATAATATTCTTGGTCTTATTTTGCATCCCTTTCCTAATAATTCCAGCATTCTGCTTGCTTTTTTTGGCCACCATTACACACTGGGCAGAAGATTGTAGCACGTTATCTACTATAATAAAACTCACCCTCAACGTTCTGAGGACACTGATGTCAGTGAAGCTAAGCCCTGACTTCCTTCAAAAAGGTTCGAAGGTTCGTGGTGGTGAAGCCACCAAAATCGCTCCGGGCCCCGCCCTCGAGGGCGGAGCAATGGCAGAACAACGAAGGGGTTGGCAGGGAGGGAGGCGGGAGGGGAAATCGCTCTGGGCCCCGCCCTCGCGTCAAATGTCATGACGTTGGGGGCGGAGCAATGGCAGAACAACAAAGGGGTTGGCCAGGGAGGGGGGGGGGGTGTTGGCGACGAAAACCTTGCTAGCGCCCATTTCATTTGCTCTGAAACGGGCCTCTTTTACTAGTCTACAATAAAACCTAAATCTTTTTCTTGAATGCTGACTCCTAAGGTGGACACTTCCATCAGGTAACTATGATGAGTTTATACTTCCCAAAGTGCATCACTTTGCATTTGTCCACTTTAAATTTAACCTGCCATTTCAAAGTCCAGTCTTCCAGTTTCCTAAGGTATTCCTGCAATTTTTCACAATCCGTATGTGTTTTGACAACTTTGAATAGTTTTGTGTCGTCTGCAAATTTAATCACATCACTCGTTCCATTTTCCAGATCAATTGTCAATATGTTAAACAGCACTAGTTGCAGTACAAATCCATGCAGTACTCCACTATTCACCTTCCTCCATTGAGAAAAATGGCTATTTAACCCTACTCTCTCTTTTGTATCCAATAACCAATTCCTAATCCACAGAAGGACATCGCTTCCTATCCCATGACTTTTTAATTTTATCAGGAATCTCTTATGAGGAACTCTGTCAAAAGCTTTCTGAAAATTCAGATACACTACATCAACAGTCTCACCTTTATCCACATGTTTATTTACACTTTCAAAGAAATGAATCCAATTGGTGAGGCAAGACTTCCCTTGGTGAAACCACGCCGACTCTGTTCCATTAAACCATGTTTGTCTGTGTCTTCCGTCATTTTATTCTTCATAACAGTTTCCACTATTTTCTCTGGCACTGAAGTCAGGCTTACCAGTCTGTATTTCCCTGATCACCTCAGAACCCTTTTTAAAAATTGGTGTTACATTGGCAACCCTGCAATCTTCAGGTACTATGGATGATTTTAACAACAGGTTATAGATCACTAACAACAGATCAGAAATTTCATGTTTGAGTTCTTTCAGTACCCTGGGGTGTATGCCAGCTGGTCCAGGTGATTTATCACTCTCTAACTTGTCAATTTGGCTCAGTACATCCTCCAGGTTCACCAATATGTCTTTCAGTTGTTGCACATTGACACCCTTGAAAACCATTACCAGTACAGATAGATCACTTCTATCTTCTTCTGTAAAGACTGAAGCAAAGAATTAATTCAATCTCTATACTATGGCCTTGTCCTCCCTGAGTGCTGCTTTTGCTCCTTCATGAGCCTTCAGTACCACAGATTCCCTCACAGGCTTTCTGCTTCTGATGTACCTGAAAAGGTGTTTTTTTTGTCTCCATGGTAAGTTTTTTCTTCATATTCCCTATCAGCCATCCTTATCAGTGCTTTGCATTTAGCTTGACACTGCTTATGTTGCTTCTTATTTTCTTTATTCAGAACATTTTCCTTTCTTTAAAGGATGTTCTCTTCGCTCTAATATCCTCTTTCACTTCACCTTTTAACCATTTGTTAATAGGCGTATGGGCTTCCATGATGGTATTTTTAAACAATGTTCCCTCCTGATTTAAAGTCCTAACCTTTGTGGCCGACCCTTTCAGCTTCTTTTTATCCATTTTCCTCATTTTGTCATAGTCTCAAAAAAGATATAGTGGAATTAGAAAAGGTACAGAGAAGGGCAACAAAAATGATAAAAGGGTTGGGATGACTTCCCTATGAGGAAAGGCTAAACTGGCTAGGGCTCTTCAGCTTGGATAAGAGATAGCAGAGGGGAGTTATGATAGAAGTTTATGAAATACTGAGTGGAGTGGAACAAGTAGATGTGAATCACTTGTTTACTCTTTCCAAAAATAATAGGACTAGCAGGCATGCAAAGAATCTACTAACTAGTAAATATAGAACGAATCAGAGAAAATGTTTCTTCATTCAACTTGTAATTAAACTCTGGAATTAATTTCCAGAGAATGTGATAAAAGCAGTTAGTTTAGCGTGGTTTAAACAAGGTTTGGATAACTTACTAAAAGAAAAGCCCATAAGCCATTATTAAGATGGACTTGGAAAAGTCCACTGTATATTCTGGGATAAGCAGCATAAAATCTGTTTTGCAGTTCTGAGATCTTGCTAGGTACTCTTGACCTGAATTTGCACTGTTGGAAACAGGATGCTGGGCTTGATGGACCTTTGGTCTGCCCCACCATGGAAATGCTTATGTTCTAATGTTCTTAGATTTCTTTATTGACTTTACTCCAGATATCAGCTCAAATTTGATCCTGTTATGATCACTGTTTCCCAGCAGATCCAAACACCATCACCTATCATACAATGCTCTGCATTCCACTAAGGACTACATCTAAAACAGCTCTCCTTCTTGTCAGTTCTTGGACCAGTTGCTCCGAGGAGTGGCCTAGTGGTTAGGGTGGTGGACGTTGGTCCTGAGGAACTGAATTCAATTCCCACTTCAGGCACAGGCAGGATTCTGGGCAAGTCACTTAACCCTCCATTGCCCCATGTAAGCTGCATTGAGCCTGCCATGAGTGGGAGAAGTGTGGGGTACAAAAGAAACAGTCATTTATTACATCTAAGAATTTTACCTCCTTCGTGCTCCCTGATGTAGTATTTATCCAGTCAATATTGGGGTAATTGAAATCATCCATTATTATAATGTTGTCCAATTTGCCATCTTTGCTAATTTCTGTAAACATTTGTTCATCTGTCTGTTCATTCTACCCTGGTGGACGGTTGTACAGCCCTACCACTATATATGTATTTTGTTTGACTCAATTCCCTCTTTAACATATATATAGTGCAACCCCCCTCCAAGTTTTATCCTTTCTATCATTGCAGTATAATTTCTACCCTGATAACACAGTGTCTCATTGATTGTCCTCCTTCTACCAGATCTCTGAGATGCCTATTATATCTACATGTTTATTTAGTGCTATATACTCCAACTCTCTCGTTTTATTTTTTAGGCTTCTAGCACTTGTGTGTGGACACTTCAAATTGTGTTTTTTTTCCTGGCATTTACAGGCTGTTTTTAAGTTGACGGGGATAATTTGCATCCTTTACTCTGTTCTCCCATTAAACACTCTTGGCTTTCTTTCACATTATTGAAACCTCTCTATTGGGATTTCCTTAATGTCCTGTTTTGACAGTATCCTTCAAGGATACAGTACACCGAACCATGCACTCCTGGGTGACTGTTGGCTCCCCCCCCCCCCCCCCATTTTTAGTTTAAAAGCTGCTGTATCTCCTTTTTAAAAGTTAGTGCCAGCAGCCTGGTTCCATCCTGGTTAAGGTTGAGTCCTTCTTTCCTGAACAGGCTCCTTCTTCCCCAGAATGTTGTCCAGTTCCTAACAAATCTAAATCCCTCATCTCTGCTCCATCTTCTCAACCATGCATTGAGACTACAGAGCTCTGCCTGCCTCTTGGGTCCTGCATGTGAAACGGGGAGAATTTCTGAAAATGCTACCCTGGAGGATCTGGAGTTCAACTTTCTTCCCAAGAGCTTAAATTTGGCTTCTAAAACCTCCCTCCCACATGCTCTTATGTCATTGGAACCCACATGTAGCAAGACAGCAGGCTGCTCCCCAGCACTATCTAAATTCTTATCTATGTGATGCGTGAACTGCCACCTTTGCACAAGGCAGGCAAGTGACCAGGCAATCCTCACACCCTCCAGCCACACAGCTATCTACATGTCTAATGATCGATTCACAAACTACAACAACTGTCCTAACCCTTCCCTTCTTGGCAGAAGCTCCTGGAGAGACAACCTCAGGATAAGAGGATATTGTATCTCTTGGTGGGTAGGTACTGGTTATAGGATTACTTCCTACTTCACCAGTGTGATGCTTTCCTTCTAGGAGACCTCCCTCTTCCAGGACAGCACAGGGGCTGCCAGACTGGAAGTGGAACCTCTCTACAATGTTCCTATAGGCCTCCTCTATATATCTTTCTGTCTCTCTCAGCTCCTCCAAGTCTGCTTCTCTAACCTCAAAAGAACGGACTCGTTCTCTGCGAGCTAGGAGCTTTTTGCTTTGAGCACACATATATAACCTCTTGCCAACTAGGAGATAACCATGCATGTGACACAGTGCAAAAGACTAGATAACACCCTCTTGCTGCTGGACTGCTGTCTACATCTTAGTATTATTGTTTTGTTTAAACTTCTGAAGGTACTAGGGATATTAGATTAATATAAATAACCTAAAGACTATATGGTATATTGTGTGATTTATTTAGTGTTTGCATCTCAGAAAGTAATTAAATATATTTAAAACCCTAATGAAAACTCCCCTCTTGTTATCGTAATTGAATAATTGACTATTAGTTAAAACTATAAAAGAAGAGATTGCTAGAGGTGGGTGGGAATAAAGACTGAACTCGGCCCTGCTATGCCTTCTAGAGGCTATGCTGCATTCTGTGGTTCAAGGTTTAGAAACTATGGGGGAAAGGGTAGAGAGACTAATTAATAAAGGTTATTTTTTGTTAATTCTGTCTTTATCAATAAACCTACCTTATCTCTTTTAAACCCCTACTACTACTACTACTACTACTACTATTACTACTATTTAGCATTTCTATAGCGCTACAAGGCGTACGCAGCACTGCACAAACATAGAAGAAAGACAGTCCCTGCTCAGAGAGCTTACAATCTAATAGACAAAAAATAAGTAAAGTAAGCAAATCAACTCAATTAATGTGAACGGGAAGGAAGAGAGGAGGGTAGGTGGAGGCGAGTGGTTACAAGTGGTTACGAGTCAAAAGCAATGTTAAAGAGGTGGGCTTTCAGTCTAGATTTAAAGGTGGCCAAGGATGGGCAAGACGTAGGGGCTCAGGAAGTTTATTCCAGGCGTAGGGTGCAGCGAGACAGAAGGCGCGGTCTGGAGTTGGCAGTAGTGGAGAAGGGAACAGATAAGAAGGATTTATCCATGGAGCGGAGTGCACGGGAAGGGGTGTAGGGAAAGACGAGTGTGGAGAGATACTGGGGAGCAGCAGAGTGAGTACATTTATAGGTTAGTAGAAGAAGTTTGAACAGGATGCGAAAACGGATAGGGAGCCCCAACTTTTAAATCACCAGAGTATAAAAAATGTTCACTTACCCAGTGATGTGTCCTCTTCTCTATGAGCTTTTCTGACCAGAAAACTTATTGTATATTAGATAAAGATAACAAACACTACAGTAGGGGGCTGACTCAATTGTGGTTTCTGTTTTGGTGCCAAACCAGCCCCAAATCCATGCTAGGCCTTATTTTGGTTGTGCAATTTTGGCTAGAACCAAAACTATACACACTCCCTTTATCTCTGCCTCCCCCCAAACAAAAAGAGCCTCCTGGACTCCTATCTAAAGTGAAGTTCCCAGACCCCCCTCCCCCCAAAAAAAATTAGGATCTATTTCTATAGTACCACACACTCAACAACTATGTCCAACTGCAGCCCTAAAATGATCTATAGTTCTGCATTCCTACCACATATGATCGAAAAACCCTATAGATCCACACTCTTTCCAACACCTATTTGCATACCTCAATCCCATGCAACAGGGTAGTGTACAATCTACATACTATCTTAAATTGTAGTTCCCTATATTTTGTTGCCCATGAACACTTATACACATGCCCCCAGATTTTATAAAGGTCGCCCAAATTTGGGTACTCAAAACTGGACAGATTCCAGATCTGTGGAATCTATTAGATTGTAAGCTCTTTGAGCAGGGACTGTCTTTCTTCTATGTTTGTGCAGCGCTGCGTACGCCTTGTAGCGCTATAGAAATGCTAAATAGTAGTAGTAGTAGTAGTAATATAATTAGTTAACAAGCTGCAGTGATTTAATTATTGGAGTTTATAAGCACTACTTGACACTAATTATGATGTGTGTGTGGATCTAGCTACCCAACATGACAAGGTAGGGCCAGGAGGTGGCTGCTGTTGTGAGCAGGTGGGTCCAGGAGGGGGCTCTTTTTAGTTAGGTGGGGTGAGGGAGGCTGTTGGGTAGGCTAGTTTTGTTTTATGCTTCAGTTTCTGCCAAAACTGAGCAGCCAATTTTGGTCACAGATCTGTTTTTGGCAGAAACTGAATATCTTGTTTTGGTTGGGCTCTATACCACAGTATAGAACAGCTAAAAGCAACAGTTGCAATGCATATAACTAAAATGCTTCAATAATAGAATGTCCATTCAACACAAAGTTTCCTCTACATGCATGCAAAGACTGGATTTTAGGTAATGGTAATGAGGAAAAAAAATGATTGGGTGGCATTTAGACCATCCATCCAGCATGGAATGAAATCTAAAATCGCTCTACTGTCATATTCATAGCTTCAGTTATAGAGAGCAAGCTCCTGGATCCTAGTTTCCTGCATTAACATTTATAAAAACTCCTAGATTCCAACTTCCTTCATTAGCATTCAATCAAAATTTCTGGATCCTATCTTCCGTTATTAACATATATTAAAACTCCTGGATCCCAACTTCTTACTTTAACACCCTATCAAAACTCCTGGATCCTTACTTCCTCTGTTAACTTCTAGACCCTAACTTCCTCCATTAACATCCTATAAATTACTCTCCCTTTTTCAAAACATGCACAGCTCCTTGCAACTTTTCACTTGCTCTTATAGTCTTGCTGACTTGAAATCAAGTATAAGCTGTAGGCAGCTACTATTTTATAGCTAAGAGAACCAGAACATTGTGGCAAAAACACATGTTTTAATCTTAATTTCAGACCTTTAATTATTTCCCAGCACTCTATTTTCAGTGAAATGGTGACAAGTTCCCTGAAACCAATCTAAATTCTCAGAGTCTGAGAGATTGCTACAGACCCAAAGTAAATCACATTACTGATCTGAACGTTGCCAGTGACCTTGAACTGACAATATAGTATTTCTTGAAATGAACAAAATAAGGAACTCTTGGCAGTAATTCTGACCTTCAAGGAGAAGGAAAAAGAGTGCTATAAATAGAACTCATCTTATTTCCAGTATTTTGTTTAAGGAATTTCAAATATTAAGGAGGTGAGTGAAGAAGAATTACATACCTTTCATGATGTCTAAGTAGTGATTTTAGAAAAGGTAAACTTATACATGTATGCTGACAGCATGCAGAGATTTGAAGGAGGCAAGTTTTGGGTGGGGTTTGTGGGGGACCTATTCTATTCTGTTCTATTCTGCAATTTATATTACACCTTATTTCATTAGAATTCAAGGCAAATTACAACATAAGAAGTCTTCAACAAAGAAATGAAGATAGGGTTACCATATTTGCGAAGACAAAAAAGAGAACAGAAAAAAATAGTTGCTACCTTTGCTAAAGAAAAATTTAATTGTGGCCTTTAGTTAATGAACACACATCAAATAGTGACTTACTTACAGTACACAGTAGATAACTTCTGGATTTGAGTTTGACTGAGTCGGAGCCCAAGCTTCTTATCAGAAGAACTCTTCTGAGATACCTGTGAAAGTCTGTGCTGCACAAACAAAATTCCTTTTACAGATTCAACCAGCAGGGAAACAGATCAGCAATGCCTTTCTCTCTATTTAGCACCCCTCATACTGTATGTCCAGACTGACTAGTAGGCCAGAGATGATTTTTCTCAATATATGGGTAGGTGAATTGGTCATAGGCACATAAAAGAAAAAGAGAACATTTCCCTACAGATTAAAAATCCTGGAGGACATATCTGAATAAATCCAAAAAGAGGACATATGGTAACCCTAAATGAATAGATATTACAGTAATCCAATTAAGATTACAAATTTATATTAAAATCATATATCCACAAATTTTGAAAATAGATACGTCTTTAAACATTTTGGAAATAAAATATATGAAGGAATAAATCTAACCTGTAGCGAAAAATGATTCCATATTTTTACCCCCTGATAGGGAAAGGAATGTTCAATCATTAATTTTACCTTCAAGGTATACATATATTCTGTATATTAAAATGGAAGTACAAGTCCCTATAGGGGTAACTGGGAGGTTCCTGGGTGGGTGCAGAGTGAAAGCGTATGGAAGAGTGACAAGGGGGGGGGGGGGGGGGGGAGAAGACTAGGAGGAGATAAAGGTAGGTGTTTGTCCTGTAGGGTTATTTTTTCTGTTGGTTTTTTTTTTTTTTTGGTTTTCTGTTTGTAGCTGTGGATCTTTGGTTGCAAGCAAGCTCCTGTCAAGTTACCCAAAGGAGGAGAAGGGTGATCCCATATAAAAGAAGTGAATCCACTGTCTAAAGTAAAGGAGAGTTGCTGCTAAGAAAAATAGTAACTGTGAAAGAGAGCTCTGGGTGGGTAGTGGAGACACCTAGCCCAGAAACGCAGGATAGGAGCCAGGGAGTGCCTAGCCCATAGCCAGGGTGAGCCAACACAAAGGGATTTGTGTGTGTGGTTAGGGTGGTGGACTTTGGTCCTGGGGAACTGAGTTTGATTCCCACTTCAGGCACAGGCAGCTCCTTGTGATTCTGGGCAAGTCACTTAACCCTCCATTGCCCTATGTAAGCCACATTGAGCCTGCCATGAGTGGGAAAAGTGCAGGGTACAAATGTAACAAAAAAAAAATTCTAATTGTTGTCAATTAGTGCCCAGTATTGCCTGTTAAGAGCTGTTAACAATGCTGATTAGCTTGTTAAGCCAATTAAGTTATGCATACTGTTATTGAATTCGCTTGGGTTTTAGCGCTGAAATCTAGGAATGCTATATAGAATCCAGGGGAAAGTACAGATGAAACACAAGAGGACAACAGGAAAAAGAACGCTTACAAAGCCAATGAAGCGGAAGAACAGGGAGTGCAAAGGACAAAAAGAAGGTAAGGGTTTATCTCAGATATTCATAAGTACATAAGTATTGCCACACTGGGACAGACCAAAAGTCCATCAAGCCCAGCATCCTGTTTTCAACAGTGACCAATCCAGGTCAAAAATACCTGGCAAGATCCCCCCAAAAAGTTCAATACAATTTATGCTGCTTATCCCAGAAATAAGCAGTGGATTTTCCCCAAGTTATTTTAATAATGGTCTATGGACTTTTCCTTTAGGAAGCCGCCCAAACCTTTTTTAAACCCCGCTAAGCTAACTGCCTCTATCACATTCTCTGGCAACGAATTCCAGAGTTTAATTACACGTTGCGTGAAGAAACATTTTATCCAATTCATTCTAAATTTACCACTTTGTAGCTTCATTGCATGCCCCCTAGTCCTAGTATTTTTGGAAAGAGTAAACAAATGATTCACGTCTACCTATTCCACTCCACTCATTATTTTACTAGCCGTTAAGCCCGTTAAAACGGGCGAGTTTTTTTCATTTCACCTCCATGTGTAGCAAGTCTGCTCTGTCCCCTGTCCTCCCCCCATGTCCAGCAACCCTCCTCTGTCCTCTTCCCTCACCCCATGTCAAGCCACAGTCCTCTGTTCCCTGCCCTCCCAAAGAGACAGTGAGTGTGAGAGTGAGCAGCTAGTGTGTGTGTGCTTGGGTGTCTGTGTGTGTGTGTGTGTGAGTGAGTGAATGAGAGAGAGTGTGTGAGTGAGTGAGAGAGAGTGCTTGTGAGCTGTTAGTACTCCCTGTCTCAGTGGAGGTTCAGTGTCTCCTTGTAGTCAGCTGTTGGAGCTGTGTGGCAGTGGAGGTTCAGTGTCTCCTTGTAGTCAGTTGTTGGAGCTGTGTGGCAGTGGAGGTTCAGTGTCTCCTTGTAGTCAGTTGTTGGAGCTGTGTGTCAGTGGAGGTTCAGTGTCTCCCTGTAGTCAGTTGTTGGAGCTGTGTGTCAGTGGAGGTTCAGTGTCTCCTTGTAGTCAGTTGTTGCAGCTGTGTGAAAGTGGAGGTTCAGTGTCTCCTTGTAGGCAGTTGTTGGAGCTGTGTGGCAGTGGAGGTTCAGTGTCTCCTTGTAGTCAGTTGTTAGAGCTGTGTGGCAGTGGAGGTTCAGTGTCTCCTTGTAGTCAGTTGTTGCAGCTGTGTGAAAGTGGAGGTTCAGTGTCTCCTTGTAGGCAGTTGTTGGAGCTGTGTGGCAGTGGAGGTTCAGTGTCTCCTTGTAGTCAGTTGTTAGAGCTGTGTGGCAGTGGAGGTTCAGTGTCTCCTTGTAGTCAGTTGTTGGACCTGTGTGGCAGTGGAGGTTCAGTGTCTCCTTGTAGTCAGTTGCTGGAGCTGTGTGGCAGTGGAGGTTCAGTGTCTCCTTGTACTCAGTTGTTGGAGCTGTGTGGCAGTGGAGGTTCAGTATCTCCTTGTAGTCAGTTGTTGGAGCTTTGTGGCAGTGGAGGTTCAGTGTCTCCTTGTAGTCAGTTGTTGGAGCAGTGTGGCAGTGGAGGTTCAGTGTCTCCTTGTAGTCAGTTGTTGGAGCTGTGTGGCAGTGGAGGTTCAGCGTCTCCTTGTGGTCAGTTGTTGGAGCTGTGTGGCAGTGGAGGTTCAGCGTCTCCTTGTAGTCAGTTGTTGGAGCTTTGTGGCAGTGGAGGTTCAGCGTCTCCTTGTAGTCAGTTGTTGGAGCTGTGTGGCAGTGGAGGTTCAGTGTCTCCTTGTAGTCAGTTGTTGGAGCTGTGTGGCAGTGGAGGTTCAGTGTCTCCTTGTAGTCAGTTGTTAGAGCTGTGTGGCAGTGGAGGTTCAGTGTCTCCTTGTAGTCAGTTGTTGGAGCTGTGTGTCAGTGGAGGTTCAGTGTCTCCTTGTAGTCAGTTGTTGGAGCTGTGTGGCAGTGGAGGTTCAGTGTCTCCTTGTAGTCAGTTGTTGGAGCTGTGTGTCAGTGGAGGTTCAGTGTCTCCTTGTAGTCAGTTGTTGGAGCTTTGTGGCAGTGGAGGTTCAGTGTCTCCTTGTAGTCAGTTGTTGGAGCTGTGTGGCAGTGGAGGTTCAGTGTCTCCTTTTAGGCAGTTGTTAGAGCAGTTTGAAATGCAGGCTCATTTTTCAGTCGTGTGCCGGTCTCCCTCCCCCCTTCCCCCCTCCCCGCATACATGTTGTTGTTCCGCCCCTTCTGCTGACTCCTGCTGTTCAGTGAGCCAAAGGGGCGGGACAGCTATGTCTTTGCTTCATGCTGCAAAGCAGGACTTTGTGTGTGTGTGTGCTGTGAGTGAATACACCTGTTTACCTTTTTCTGTTGGCCCCAGAACGTTTTTTGATCCCTGCTTGGTTTCTGCTGTGGGTTTTTTTAGTTGCCTTGGCCACTTCGTCGTTCCTGCTGTGCCCTTGTACATGGTGGTTCTCTTCTCCATCCTCCCTCCCTCCCCCATTGATGTCCACGCCCCCTCCTTCCCTCCCTATTGGCTGCATTACGTCCTCCTTCAATTTCCACGCCCCCTCCCCTCCATATTGGCTGCATTACGTCCTCCTCCGATTTCCACGCCCCCTCCCCTCCCTATTGGCTGCATTACGTCCTCCTCCGATTTCCACGCCCCCTCCCTATTGGCTGCATTACATCTTCCTCCGTTTTCCACGCCCCCTCCCCTCCCTATTGGCTGCATTACGTCCTCCTCCAATTTCCACGCCCCCTCCTTCCCTCCTTATTGGCTGCATTACGTCCTCCTTCGTTTTCCACGCCCCCTCCCCTCCCTATTGGCTGCATTATGTCCTCCTCCGATTTCCACGCCCCCTCCTCCCCTCCCTATTGGTTGTATTACGTCCTCCTCCAATTTCCACGCCCCCTCCTTCCCTCCCTATTGGCTGCATTACATCCTCCTTCATTTTCCACGCCCCTCCCCTCCCTATTGGCTGCATTATGTCCTCCTCCGATTTCCACGCCCCCTCCTTCCCTCCCTATTGGCTGCATTACGTCCTCTTCCGTTTTCCACGCCCCTCCCCTCCCTATTGGCTGCATTACGTCCTCCTCCAATTTCCACGCCCCCTCCTTCCCTCCCTATTGGCTGCATTACGTTCGGTACAGGAGCTGCTGGTGGAGGCGGGGTTTGGAGTGTTGCTCCTTGAATGTTCGGTCTCTACTGCGCATTTGCGGTGAGTACGGTCACTCGCAATTTATATGTTTGATAGACCTCTATCATCTCACCTCTCGGCCGTCTTTTCTCCAAGCTGAAGAATTCCACGCCCCCTCTTCAGCCCTTACTTATAAGGAAGTCATTTCATTTCCTTTATCATTTTCGTCACCCTTCTTTGTAGCTTTTCTAAATCCATATCTTTTTTGAGATGCGCCGACCAGAATTGAACACAATATTCGAGGTGTGGTCACACATTGGACCGATACAAAGGCATTATAATGTTCTCGTTTTTGTTTTTCATTCCTTTCCTAAAAATACCTAAGATTCTATTTGCTTTCTTAGCCACTGCCACACACTGACCAGAGGGTTTCAACGTATCATCAATGATGCCACCGAGATCCCTTTCCCTTTCGGTGACTCCTAACATGGAACCTTGCATTACGTAGGTTCCTCTTTCCCACATATATCACTTTGCACTTGCTCACATTAAACATCATCTGCCATTTAGACACCCAGTTTCCCAATCTCGAAAGGTCCTCTTGTAATTTTCACAATCCTCTTGCAATTTAACAACTTTGAATAACTTTTTGTCGTCAGCAATCTTTTTTTCAAAGTCCCTCTTTGCCTTATTAGTGCTTTGTATTTGACTTGCCATTCCTTATGCTGTTGTCAGTCGGATCCTTCTTCCATATTAAGGATTTTCTTTTAGCTCTGATAACTTCCTTCACCTCACTTTTTAACCATGCCGGCCGTCGTTTGGTCTTCCTTCCTCCTTTATAAATACATGGCTTCCTCCTTTTTTTTTATACATGGAATATATTGGCCTGGGCTTCCAGGATAGTAATTTTGAACAGCATCCATGCCTGATGTAAATTTTTGACCTTTGCAGCTGCTCCTCTAATTTTTTTCACTGTTCTTTTCATTTTATCATAGTCTCCTTTTTGAAAGTTAAATGCTAATGTATTTCCTGTGTGTACTTACTCCAAAGCCCATATCAAATCTGATCATATTATGATCACTGTTATCAAGCAGCTCCATAACCATTACCTCCCACACCAGATCATATGCTCTATTAAGAATTAGGTCTAGAATTTTTCCTCCTCTGATTGGCTCCTGTACCGGTTGCTCCATAAAGCGGTCCTTGATTTCATTAAGGAATTTTACCCTGATGTTATTACATTTGCCCAGTCAATATCAGGACAATTTAAATCACCCATTATTATTGCATTTCCCGGTTTGTTAGCCTCCCTAATTTCTGATAACATTTCTACATCTGTCTTTTCATCCTGGCCATGTGGACATAGTACACTCCTATCACTATCCTTTTCTCCTTTACGCATAGAATTTCAATCCATAGGGATTCCAAGATGTGTTTTGTTTCCTGCATAATTTTCAATCTATTTTATTCAAGGCTTTCCTTAACATACCATGTTATCCCTCCACCAATTTGATCCACCCTATCACTACGATATAATTTGTACCCCGGTATGACAGTGTCCCACTGGTTATCCTCCTTCCACCAGGTCTCAGAGATGCCTATTATATCTAATTTTTTATTGTGCAATATATTCTAACTCTCCCATCTTATTTCTTAGGCTTCTGGCATTCGCATATAGACATTTCAAACTATGTTTGTTGTTCCTATTTACAACTTGTTCAGCAGTTGGCTCTGATAATTTGCAATCCTTTGTCTGCTTTTTATTTAAAGACACCTGGTCCACTATGGTCACTATTGCAACCTCGCTATCGGATACCCTATCTTTTCTGTTTTAGTGATATCTTTGAAAGATACTTTGTTCTGAACCATGCGCTTTTGAACAACTGTCGGCCTTCCCCCAGGTTTTAGTTTTAAAAGCTGCTCTATCTCCTTTTTAAATGCTGATGGAAGCAGCCTGATCCCACCCTGGTTAAGATGGAGCCCATCCTTCTGGAATAGGCTCCCCCTTCCCCAGAATGTTGCCCAGTTCTTTACAAATCTACTCTGATCTGATATTGCATGCTTACAGGATATTTGGGGAGGGGGAATGGCTTATTTATGATAAACAGTTTAGGAAAAGCCTAGCTAATGACAAAACAAATACTTGGGGTTTTCGTGACTTGGAATTATGATTGACAGAGATGGCATTAGTTTGCCAGGGAACTGAAAAGGTGGCATATTTTCTGGCTGGTATGGGATGATGGGGGCTGCACCTTAGGGCACTTCAGGTACCCTCAAGTTTGGGCCTGCCTGATTCATAGGCATGTCCAGTCTCCCTACTGTATTTGGACCATAGCTTGGGCAGTTCGAGGTGGGAGTCCTTCTTGGGTCTGCTTTCAATTTAATGCTGGACATTACAAACAACTGGCTTGCTGTTTTCACTACAAATGTTCCATCAGTAGTGGGTTTCACCCCGTGTTTCAATGTGATACACCCTCAGGTGGATTTCCTAAATTGCTCCCTACTCATCCAGGTACATCAGGTCCCAGTGGGGCAGTGGTTTTGTCTTGGGATTTGGAGCTTTTTTAGGATACCTCTAGGGGGGAGGGCAAGGGTTCATATTATATTTTCAAGGGGCCTGGTGTGTAGAATTGTGCTGGTGGCAGAATGGGTAGTACAGAAATATAGCTTTTCTAGAGCTCCTTCCTGTTTTTGTGGCATTGGTCATTTGTGGAGGACAGTTGACTCACCAAATAGTAGTTTAGCGCTAAAATAATATGGCTGTGATAAAGGCTGTAAATAAACAGTCTGCAACTTATTCCCTAATGACTAAAGTGTTATGAGTGTTGGTGCTACACTATCTTGAGCTGAACATTACTCTGTATGTTAAGCATATTCATGTGTTCAAAATGAGATTGCTGATGCTTTCTCTCATTTCCAGTGGCAGCAATTTCATGCTTTGGCACCAGGAGCAAGCGAAAGGCCTACCCCAATGCTGTCAGAGTTGTAGAACAATGTTTCAGAAGCTTAAGGTGTATTTTACAGTCCACACTGACAGATAATACCTAGAAGATGTATAATTCAGGTTTGAAGCATTTCAGAATATTCTTGAAGGAATGCATCTGCTCGTCATTGGTTAGTGCATACAGTAGCTTCCACCTTGTACAGTGTGCAAATTTTATATAAACTTTCTGGGTGGGAAGATTTCTCATCAGTATTTTTTTGTGAAGAAATTATTGCAAGGGTACCAGAGGTCTGTGGGTCCTCGGAGGCCTTTGTGCACTTGCCTTCCATTCATGCAAGAATGGTTGAGCAATTGTTCTTTATTCTTGCCCGAACTTTGTTTGTCTCCTTATGAAGTATTACTGTTACAGACAGCATATACTTCTGCATATTATGTCATTTGTCTTCCGTGTTTTATAGTGTTTTTCGATTTGGAGTTAACTTCAAAAATTCAAATAGGCTTCATTCTAACCAGCATATGAGCACAAGACCTGATATGGTCGTGTTTCGGCAATAATAATGCCTGCGTCAGGAATCATCAAAGTTCTTGAAGTGAATTACTGGGATATAAAAGATCAAGCCAAATAGTCGTAATGCTCAGACATCAAATATAAATGATGACAATCTCCAAAGATGCCAAGCCGAATCAAAACATTATAGTGCAGTTCAGTGATTTGATTCGGAGGGTGAGGTTTTTTTTTGTTTTGTTACATTTGTACCCTGCACTTTCCCACTCATGGCAGGCTCAATGCGGCAATGGAGGGTTAAGTGACTTGCCCAGAGTCACAAGGAGCTGCCTGTGCCTGAAGTGGGAGTCAAACTCAATTCCTCAGTTCCCCAGGACCAAAGTCCACCACCCTAACCACTAGGCCACTCCTCCACTCTGATAGATAAAAGGGATATATTGGTTTACCAGATATATTCTGATCATTATAATCCAGTGATTCCCTCTTTTGTCAGTTTCCATTTCAGAACCTTTGCTTCCAGAAATCATGGTTTAGCTGGGCTCAGAAAAGAGCAGAACAATTCTATCAGGGTTCTCACTTGGCCCTGGCTCATTTAGGAGTATAGATCTACTGACTCGAAATTGAAGGGCATTCTTCAGGAACCATTTTTACAATTGCTACTACAAGTTCATTGTTTCTCCATGCCTCCTTTGATCCTGATTCATTTAGGGGGGGGGGGGGGTGATCATTGTTATGTTAAAGGACTGAACTTATTCAGCAAATGAAGAGGGTTCTCTTGATTTCTCAGAGTTATTTTCCTGACACCCACTTGATTTGGTCACAGGTTATTCCAAGGCTTGTCTAAAGAGATGCATGGAACGTGAAAGTGACTGAGAAGTTGCATAAGTCAGTGAATGCAGAGGTATCTCATATTGTGTGCAAATGGGGATGAGGTGGGGGGTTATTGTGTTGCATGATCTCTTTACTGTTGATTCTCCGTGATTGTATAGCGATGATGAGGTGCATCTTTCAAACGTCAATTTGGATATCTTTTTGTCCTCCATTCAGGATTTATTGGAGGCATGTGTTCAGCATAACCGGCTGGCTTTCAGGGTTGGGGGAGGGGAGCAGTGGCAAGCAGTGCTGTCACAGCTAGTGGAGGTGTCCCAGAAGCCATTCCCCTTGGGAAGCTATCTGTGGGGTTTTTTTAGGGGTGGATTGAATGAGAATAGAAGTGTGTGTGGGGGGGGGGGGGGGGGGGGGGGGTTCATGCACAATACTGTCATGAATCTAAGGAACTGGCAAAGTTGTGTACATGGTATTTGTTGACAATTATAAGATATATTTTTTAAATGTTTAAAGTATAGGAAATGGTTTCATGTTTGAAGTTAATAATATTCAATAAACCTGAAGCTGGTTATTTCCACTTACAAGTTGTCTGTGTGGTAATTTTGTGGTTTAAATCAGAGGAAATAAACCAAATAACAAAGTTATGTATTATAGATTTTAATTATATATTATTTGTTTATATGGATATGTCATCTAAGTCTGATTTTGGACGTTTTGCTCAAAATGTCTAGAATTTGAATAGCAAATATAGCGATTTTTAGAACAGTAAAATGTCTATCCTTATGTTTCAAAAATGGACACTTGCTAGATGTTTTATGTTCCATGCATTTATCTTTTTGATCCACTTTTGAAAAAAAAAGTGAAAAATGCACAAAATCAAGCCATTGGGATGAAGGATGAGCCACAATTCATAGTAGACTGGCCACACAGTCATCCCAGCAGAGCAGTGAGGCACCCTAGGGGGCACTGAAGTGGACTTCACTTAAAAGCTCCCAGGTATATGTTAGTATGCATCCGATCCATACCCGCAATAATTTGCCATTTGCACAATTTTTGCACTACAGACGAATAAGTGATTCCTCATTGAAATACAAACAGGCAGCAAATCAGTTGAAGGATAAACTTCAAGATTGAGGGTGTCCTAAGAAGATTATTAAATATGCTTATAAGAGAGCCCTATTTAACCATTGAGAATTTTTATTGGAACCTAAATAGCAGAAATCGTCTGAAGTAAATATTCCATGTATAATGCAATATACCTCTTTATCTCCGCAGATAGTTAAAATCATACATAAACATTCCAGGAATAACATGTATAGAATGTTTGTACGTTTGGGAAAATTGCCAGGTGCCCTTGGCCTGGATTGGCCACTGTCGTGGACAGGATGCTGGGCTCGATGGACCCTTGGTCTTTTCCCAGTGTGGCATTACTTATGAACGTATGTACTTATATTGGAATATGTTAATGACCCATGAGGATTTTGCCGAGAAGAAATGTATGGTATCATATTCAAGGCAGGCAAATTTTGCAGATGTTTTGTGTTGTTCAGATATTTGGTCGGTGAGAGAGACTCAAAATCGGAGTCATGCAAAATGTGATAACTGTGTTATGTGTGAGATTATGGATGAGCCCACAAGGTTTTGGGACAATATACATAGTAAATGGATCTATATTAAATGCTTTACAAACTGTACTTCAAAAGTGGTGATTTATATGATCATTTGTCCTTGTGCTCTTATATTGGGCAAACAAAACGAATGTTGAAAACTCGATTAATTGAGCACAAACATGGAATTCATGCAGAGAAATTACATATGTCCTTAGTAAAACATTGTGTGAATGCAGGTCACACATTTAATCAGTTGTGATGTATGGTTATAGAACAACTGAGAGATAATGGTAGAAGAGGTGATGTTTCACGATTTTTGCATGAAAAAGAACAGAAATGGATATACAAACTGCAGACCGTGTCTCCTAAAGGATTAAATGGACAACTTGAATGGAAAGCATTTTATTGAAGCATAGAGTAAATATCGATTAAACAGAAGTATAGAGTAGGGGGGTCTTACAGGAAGTGATGTCAGATGATTGGGGAGCGGCCATTGTCAGCGTCTACTTAGGTGGTAGCCATTTTTGAAGCCATGGAGCTTGTGCTTTGGTAGAGAAAGGCATTGTTAATCTCTATTTTCTCCTGATGAAGTAACGAAACATAAGGATTCCTTTATCGAGAAGTGAGAAAACAAATTAGACATGTGGTTTGAGCAGAATTAAGGGGTGCCCTCCCTGGATGTGGGATAGAAGACATTACCACCCGGGTGGAGAAGTTAAGTACCCTGGTTTGTTTTTGCTGTGCACATGCTTTACTTTTGGATTACTTTTTCCAATTTTTGAAAGTTTCAGTGTTACTGATATTGACTTTATGCCTCTAGGATTTAGTATTAGTAAGTAGCTTCCTCTGTTTTTTTGCTGCAGAGCTTTTTTCCCCTTATGAAGTTGCTTGATTCTGCAGGGGTTTTTGAAGGTGACTGGAGCCAATGATGAGAGCCTATTAAGGGGTTGTCCAATACGTGTGGTACCCTGGGCTTATTAAGCTTCAATTGTTTAATATTATTATAATTTAAATAGTGAAATGCTATCCTTGGAGGCGTAAGGCCAATATCGAATATTTAGAGCAAGTAGGGTGATTAGTTTCTTGGTAAATTGCTCTTGAGCAGATTTCTGTATTTTTGATAGTATATTACGTACAATGTTAACACAGTACATAATAGAACATTTTAATTGATAGTGAAGAGTAAAGCAAAGATGGAACATATAGATAGGTAAGGGAGAAAGAAGAGTTAGAAAGTAAAGGTGACTAAAGAAGGTTGCACATGAGGTCAGAGAGATGGTTAAATGTTATCTCAGCTAGGGTAGGAGTGGATAATCCTGCTTTATGATATTTTTGGAGTGTTTTTCTCTTTTGAAAATGAGCCCATATTATATGTTTTAATTTATGATTGTAATCTACTTTATTTATAAAAAGCAGACTATCAGTTATAGTAAATCAGATCAAATTAATATGACTATGACTATATAGGGCTAACATGTATGCAATTCAATTTTGCACTGATATTTGGATTGCAGGTGTGTTAGTTCAAAATAGTTTTTCCATCCATGAGGCACATTGAGTATATGGAATATCACTCTGATTATACTGATAAAAAGAATTTACCTTCTGTGTTAGCTTTTCTGCTGGAAAGAATACACATAATTCTGGTCTGCATTTCATTTCTAGAGCCAGAGTTTGAATTTATTCCATTAATCTTTTCAATGGCTATTTCAGGCTAGGGGGCTTGAACAAAATTACTGTAATCAAGCAACCCTAAAACAATGTGTCCTGAGCAAAATAAAACATTTCATTGTCTCCTGGTTTCTAATCTGCTACTCCAGATTGTCAGTGAAAAAGTATGCTTAAAAATAGAGCTTTGATATTTATTTCTAGGCATTGAGATTCATAGTACATCAGCAATAAAATAGGGCTAGCTCTGGGTTGTGCTATAATTTCAAGGACCAGATGGACACAATAAATTTTCCTGCCATCTAAGATGTCTACCTGACTCAAGTTAGACGGCACAGCAGATCACTCTCATACACTCTGAAAAAGCTTTAGTTTGGATCCACCACAAAACCTAAGAGCAAAAGACACCCAAATTTGAAAAAACATAAATCAGTGCTTTATCTGGGATTCCTACTTCACAATATCTTTCTGCCTCATTGCACAATTCAGCATGGTATCCTTTTATGAAGCTGTGGCAAAAGGGGGCCAGTGCTGGTGTTGGCATATGTTTTTGACGCACACCGAAGCCCCCTTTTACCACAGCGGGTAAAAGGCAGGTTTCCATTTTCTTAAAGAAATGGCCATGCAGCAAGTGAACCACGTGTCACACATACATTTTTGGGGATCACTTACCACCATCCTTTATTTGGATTTTGCTCACACCTTTTTCAGTGGTAGCTCAAGGTGAGTTACATTAAGATACATTGGATATTTCTCTGTCCTAGGAGAGCTCATAATTTAATTTTGTACCTGAGGGAATGGAGGGTTAAGTGACTTGCCCAAGATCACAAGGGAGCAACAGTGGGATTTGAACCAGCCACCTCTGGATGTCGAGAGTGGTACTCTAACCACTAGGCCACTCCTTCACTTTTTGGTATTTTCAAAATTTTGTTTTACTGTTTCTGTTACATATACCTATATTCAGTATAAACAACCATTAATTGGCAGATAGTCATTGTTATCTTTATCATTTGAGAAGAAAATAAGGAATTCTAGTAAATCTTTTTTTACCTCCTACTACTTTGAACATTTTGTATATAACTGGTCATTAACAATAGATAGCAACAGAAGAAAATAAAACAAATCACACATAAAATAATCCAGTGTGTCTAATTTAACAGATATCAAATACTTATAAAAGATAAATGCATAACAAATTACCTACGAGTGAAGATCGAGTAGGTGACTGTGATCTATTTTATAAAGACATATAGGGAGAGTTGTATATATGGTATGGCCATTTTGGGGGGGAGGGTCCTACCACCACCCATTGAGATGGCAGTAAGGACTCCCATGCTATGTTAAGTAGTAGTAGTAGTAGTAACCCAGTGGTAACCGGGCAGTGTACAGTGGTGCTCGATTACCACCAATTAAGTTCTGGCGCTACAAAAATAGGACATATTTTTGTAGCACTGCAAATGGCATGTGCTAGGGGTGGGAACTACCACTGGGCTTCTGCAGTAGCCCAGCAGTAGTTCCAGATTGGTGCCTAGTAAGCCCATGGTGGGCTTACCTCTGTTTAGTAAAAGGACCACTTAATCTCTCATGTAAAGCCCTGACTGAAATGAATATTTATCAAAATCTGTGTATTCCCAAAAGGGACGTTCTCCCTCCCCAAAACATATGTTCCCTTTGTAAAATAGGGAATATACATGTAGATTTTTTGTGCAGCCGAAGTCACATCCACACCATGTCACATTGAAATCTCTGCATGATATGTATTTTCACTTGAAAACAACAGCTTTCTAAAATCACCATCAACATGTGTTTGCAATCTACAAATCTACATTCCTCTATTTACACATGGATATCTTTCTAAAATAGTAACATAGTAGATGACGGCAGAAAAAGACCTGCACGGTCCATCCAGTCTGCCCAACAAGATAAACTCATATGTGCTACTTTTTGTGTATACCTTACCTTGATTTGTATCTGCCATTTTCAGGGCACAGACCATAGAAGTCTTGCCCAGCACTAGCCCCACCTCCCCCCCCCCTGGCTCTGCCACCCAATCTCAGCTAAGCTTCTGAAGATCCATTCCTTCTGAACAGAAATCCTTTATGTTTTTCCCATGCATGTTTGAATTTCGTTACCGTTTTCATCTCTACCACCTCCCGCGGGAGGGCATTCCAAGTATCCACCACTCTCTCCATGAAAAAATACTTCCCTACATTTTTCTTGAGTCTGCCTCCCTTCAATCTTGTTTCATGTCCTCTCGTTCTACCGCCTTCCCATCTCCGGAAAAGGTTCGTTCGCAGATTAATACCTTTCAAATATTTGAACATCTGTATCATATCACCCCCCTGTTTCTCCTTTCCTCCAGGGTATACATGTTCAGGTCAGCAAGTCTCTCCTCATACGTCTTGTAACGCAAATCCCATACCATTCTTGTAGCTTTTCTTTGCACCGCTTCAATTCTTTTTACATCCTTAGCAAGATACGGCCTCCAAAACTGAACACAATACTCCAGGTGGGGCCTCACCAACGACTTATACAGGGGCATTAAAACCTCTTTTCTTCTGCTGGTCACACCTTTCTCTATACAGCCTAGCAACTTTCTAGCTACGGCCACTGCCTTGTCACACTGTTTCGTCGCCTTCAGATCCTCAGATACTATCACCCCAAGATCTCTCTCCCCGTCCGTACATATCAGACTCTCACCGCCTAACACATACGTCTCCCATGGATTTCTATTCCCTAAGTGCATCACTTTGCATTTCTTCGAATTGAATTTTAATTGCCAAACCTTAGACCATTCTTCTAGCTTCTGCAGATCCTTTTTCATGTTTTCCACTCCCTCCTGGGTGTCCACTCTGTTGGAAATCTTTGTATCATCTGCAAAAAGGCATAAAGGCATAAAAAAAATAAAGGCCATAGGCACCCATTTGTTTTTATAAAATACTAGGAGCAAAGTGGCAGAAATTGTGGGTGGTTGGAGTTGAAGAAATTTGCACCTGCTCGGCAACAGGTATGAAATATTTGCTCTAACCCTTCATTCTATAACTTCGTGCCTAGAAGTAAGTGCCATTTGTACGCTTAAATGTATAGAAAATTAACACTTACATGAGTAAGTGTACACATAATTGTTAGGTAAGCTCTCAGCCCTATTCTATAAATGATGAGTGCAACTCATATAGGAGGAGATTCTATATATGATGCCTAAAAAAACTGGTGCTGAAATCAGTGCAACTAAGCGTATTCTATAATTGGCACCTAGATTCAGGCACTGATTATAGAATAAGCTTAGTTGATATTTCAGCGCCTAAATCTGTGTGCATCCATTTATATCAACTAAAACATGGTGTAAATTCCAGCACGTAGATTTAGGCGCACTAGGTCATACTCTATAACTAGGTGCCTAAATTTCAGAATTCCCATGAAATACCCATTTCCCTGCCCACAACCACACCCCTTTTTGTCTGCTTGTGTTAGAAGTTCGGCATGCATCATTACAGAATACGCTTAGCGAGCTGTGTACCTACAGTCTAATCAGTGCACATTATTGCTTGTTACATGTTGCTATCAGTGCTCATTAGCGAATTCGTGCCGATTTCAGTGCCTAAATCTAATTGCAATATATAGAATCTGGCGGATAGCACGTAAATGCAAGGGGAGATCACAGGGGAGGAGCACGAGTTGGACTAACATTTATGTGGAATTAGAAAAGGTACAGAGAAGGGTGATGAAAATGATAAAGGGGATGGGATGAAGAAAGGCTAAAGCGGCTAGGGCTCTTCAGCATGGAGAAGAGATGGCTGAGAGGAGATATGATAGAGGTCTATAAAATAATGAGTGGAATGGGTAGATCATGTGAATCACAATCTACCAGTGAAGCAGATGCAGGGTGGAATCCCTTGGGTATGAGAAGTCCCTAAAGTGTGGAGCCCATTATGAAGGTTAAGAGAGTAGAAGGTAGAAACTTCTGCTTTGTGGTTTAACTGTGATGATGAACTGAATGAACTGTTTTTATTTGGAGTTGAACTACTGTTACTGTGCCCTGGATAAAGAGCCCAGACTGGAGCTGACTGTGAGCCTGTATTGAATCCTGATATGTGCTGATAGCCTACTGCTTAAAGGGGACTATTTGACATACACTTTCAGGTGGCTTATACAGTATGTGCTTAAAATGGAAGGTGAATGCTGCTGTTGGAACTGTGTATCAGGTCTACTAGAAACCTGCATGGAATAAAGTCATTAAGACTGAAGTTGCTGATGGACATTTATTTCTTGACTGTACTGGGAGCCTGTGGCTGGAGGAGATTGTTCTATCCTTGGCTGCACCTAGAGGTACCTGGTTACAAATGGCACTTTCCCAGATGGGACTGAACATGGATCCATGCAAGCTGGAGAGTCTGGTTGTGGTGGCCTAAATGCTTAAAGCCTGGATGCCTCAGGTACATAGGCGCCCCGTATAAGAGGCTTGGGGAGGCTAAGCCTCCCCAGCCCAATCGTCGACTTCCGCTTGTGGTGCAGCCCACCCTCCCGCCCCGCGCATTTTCATCTTTTATTTCCATGGCAGCGACGTCAATGAAGAAAAAGACTACAGGCTCGCCGCCAGCTTCTCCCTTCTCTCTGCACACAGTGTCCCGCTCTCGCGGAAACAGGAAATGCATCACCGCAGAAGGCGGGACACTGTGTGCAGAGAGAAGGGAGAAGCTGGCGGCGAGCCTGTAGTCTTTTTCTTCATTGACGTCGCTGCCACGGAGCGTATGGAGGTAAGCTCCGCCCCCTTTAGGCTCCCCAAACAGTTGGGCTACCGACCGTCTATGCTCAGGTAAGAGGTACCTAGAGGGGCCAAGGTGGGATAAAGAGTGGGCAAAGGAAGAGAAGTGGGTAAGACCAGGAGCGGACCTGGCTGACTTTAAAAGGGGTACCAGTGTAAAGATATCGCACTTGGGTCTCTTTCTTATTTTTGTTTGGCTTTTCAGGGTGAATGTGGTGGAGCTGGAGGGAAAAGCTGGAGCCGGAGTGGAGATCTGGAGCAGGATGCTGAGAGCTGGACGCTGGGAGCCGGACGCAGGGAGCCGGACGCAGGGAGCAGAAGCTGGGAGCTGGATGCTGGGAGCAGAAGCTGGGAGCTGGACGCTGGGAGCGGAAGCTGGAAGTAGGTAGCTTGGGCCGGGGAAAGTAGTCTCTGATCCTTCTCATTTTCCTTAGGGTTTTGAAACTCTTTGATGCGATTGCTGAAACTTGGTTTTCAAGTGATAGATGTTGATCAAAATAATTTCCGGTATTTTAAATTGAAATTCTATCAGGTAGGTTGTTTGGTCAATTGTGAAGTTTTGATAGGAAGTGGTATAGTGCGGGTTCGTTAGTATCAGCAATTTGGTTTTCTCTCTAGTTTCAGTTTGAAAAGTTTGGCCAGTTTTCCATGATGTCTAACTCTTCTTTTATCTTGTTTGATATCTCTGTGATTTGGAGGGGCATAATCGAAAGGGGGCGCCCATCTCTGGGGATGACCCCGTGAAGGGGCGGAGCCAACCGTATTATTGAACAAGATGGGTGTCCATCTTTCATTTCGATAATATGGTTGGGGCCAGCCAAATCTCAACATTTAGGTCAACCTTAGAGATGGTCGACCTAAATGTTGAGATCGCCGGACTTAAAGATGGCCGACCTCGGTTTTCGCCGATAATGGAAACCAAGGCCGGCCATCTCAAAAACGACCAAATCCAAGCCATTTGGTCATGCGAGGAGCCAGCATTCCTAGTGCACTGATCCCTCCCTCACATGCCAGGACACCAACCGGGCACCCTAGGGGACACTGCAGTGGACTTCAGAAATTGTTCCCAGGTGCATAGCTCCCTCACCTTGGGTGCTGAGCCCCCCAACCCCCCCCCCCCAAAACCCACTACCCACAACTATACAACAGTATCATAGCCCTTAATGGGTAAAGGGGGGCACCTACATGTGGGTACAGTGGGTTTCGGGTGTGTTGTGGAGGGCTCCTATTTACCACCACAAGTGTAACAGGTGGGAGGGATGGGCCTAGGTCTGCCTGCCTGAAGTGCACTGCAGTACCCACTAAAAACTGCTCCAGGGACCTGCATAGTGCTGTGATGGAGCTGGGTATGACATTTGAGGCTGGCAAAAAATGTTTTTAATTTTTTTTGTTGGGTGGGAGGGGGTTGTTGACCACTGGGGGAGTAAGGGGAGGTGATCCCCGATTCCCTCCGGTGGTCATCTGGTCAGTTTGGGCACCTTTTCAAGGCTTGGTCGTGAACAAAAAGGGACCAAGTAAAGCCAGCCAAATGCTCGTCAGGGCTGCCCTTCTTTTTTCCATTATCGGCCGAAGACGGCCGTCTCTTAACCATGCCCCCGTCCTGCCTTTGGTACACTGCTGACATGCCCCCTTGAACTTTGGCCATCCCTGTGTTGGAAAGCAGTTGAGGCTGGCCAAAATTGGCTTTCGATTATACCCTTAGAAGAAGGGCACCCATCTTCCGATTTGTGTCGGAAGATGGCCGACCTTCTCCTTCGAAAATAAGCTGGATTGTTATTAAAAGGTATATAAATGGTCACATCGTTAGCATATATAAATGGGTTAAGCCCCATGTTTTCCAGTTTTTTTACTAGTGGAGCCAACATGATGTTGAATAGTATTGATATTGGGGTGCCTTGTGGTACTCCACATTTAGGGTTCCGGGAGATTGATAGTTGGTTGGACATCTTTACTAGATATGATCTGGTCCTTAAGAAGCCATTGATCCAGGCTGCCACTGTTCCGCTGATTCCCATATTGCCTAATAAAGTCATTGGTGTTGTGTGGTCTAGTATGTTGAAAGCACTTGACATGTCAAATTGTAGCAGTAGGACTTTCTGACCTTGGCAAATCAGGCTTTTGAATTTCATGATCAGTGTGGTTATGGACTGTCTCTGTGCTGTATTGTGGTCTAAAGCCTGATTGAGAAAAGTGAAGGAGTGAGAAGTGTGTCAATTATTTCATTAATTGTTGTCTATTAGGTCCTCCATCGTTTTGATCAGTAACGGTATTGAAGCCACTGGTCTACAGTTTGATAGGTCGCTGATCTTGTTAATGGCATTTTTAGGGATTGGGATGAGTAAGCTTAGATTGTAAGCTCTTCCGAGCAGGGACCGTCCTTAATTGTTAATTTGTACAGCGCTGCATAACCCTAGTAGCGCTCTAGAAATGTTAAGTAGTAGTAGTAGTAGTATGATGTTGCCCTGATCAATGGGGAACTGGCCATTTGAGAACATGTATTCTATTTGTGTTTTGTGAGGCCATTGATAAACCAATCTGGTGGGTTATTCATCATGTAACTGGGAGAGCATGTGCGTATTTTGTTAGTAGTGTTTTAACTGAGTTGGTAGTGGGTGTTTTGAAGGAGAACCATATTCTGTCTGCCTTTATATGGTCTACTTTGGTGTCGAGCTCTTGTAGGAAGTCTGTGAGGAATGTTTGTGGTAGGGTGAGATTTGGTCTTATATTTATTATTTTTTGTTCAAAATATTATGCAAGCTCATTTGCCGTTGGAGGCGTTTCATTTGATGTCAATATATTTTGGGTGTTTAGTAGACTGTTCATGAGTTCATATGTTTTTTTCAAGTTTATCTGCTCAGGGCTTGCATATTTGCTGTAGTAATCTGTTTTCGCTCTTTTTATGTTGTGTTTGTATGTTCTTATAGATTTTCACCACATATTTTTATTTGTCTCTGTCTTATTTTTGGTCCAGATTCTTTCCAGTTTCCTGCAAAGTTCTTTCATCTCTAGTAGTTCATTAGTAAGCCATGGACATGGTTGTTTTTTATTTCTTGTTTTCATTTTCAGTGGTGCTATTTTTGTTTAGAGTATTTTTGCTTACTTCATCCCAGTTTTGATTTCTCCTCTCTCCCCTCCCCTCCATGTCCAGTAATTTGCCCCAAAAACCACCTGCCCCTTTTCAGCCCCCTCCTCCGAGTGCTAGTCCCAACCCCAGCCCGACCTCTTCTCCCACAACAGTCCTCCGCCCCAGGGGCGTAGCCAGACAACAGATTTTGGGTGGGCCTGGGCAAGCAGTGGGTGGGCACTAAGTTTTCTCCCTCCCCCTATCACGAAAAAAATATCTCAGCTGGTGGGAAAACACTTCTTTCCACCTTGGCAGTCTGCAGCAGGCTTACGCTGAAAACTGAGCATGTGCAGGTGCCAGTATCATGGAGAGTAGCGTTTTCGTTACCATCAAGGGGAAGTCTTCAGCTGGCAGCGCTTGGGATCCCCACCAGCTACTGGTAAACATGTGTTACTGATGGGTAGGCCTGAGCCCTAAATTGGTGGGCCCCGGCCCACCCAGGCCCACCTGTGGCTACGCCACTGCTCCGCCCTCGCCTTCTTGCGTGCCGCCCAGAATTTAAAACTCATCTTACCTCGGGGTTCCGGCTCTTGCGGAAACAGGAAATGAGGGCGGGACCAGAGCTGAGAGAGAAAGGAAGGCTGAAACGCCGAGCCTGCTCACCTTTCCCTGCTGCCACCGGGACCCCGAGGTAAGATGAGTTTTAAATTCTGGGCAGCACGCAGGAAGGAGAGGGAGGAGGGCTGTTGAGGGAGAAGAGGGCGGGCACTGGGCAGGTCGGGCTGGCTGGGAAGGGAACTTCTGGCGGGTCAAAATATTGGAGGTGCTCGGGCATCCACGGAGTCGGCGCCTATGAGTAATATTGCTGTTTTCAGGAAGCCATTGAACACATTTGAGCAGGCTTTTAAATAATTAACTGTAATAATATCAGATGAATGGAGGTTTACAGAGATTAGATAGCTATTTGCACTGGGAGATGCTGTGTGAGATAGTAGACTGACAGAGAATTGCAGGGGCAAAAAAAAGGTAAGGGCTGTGGTGAACTTTAGGTGGACTGGCATGGGCTGCCCCTCTGTGTGGTAGAATGAGGAAGAGGCTCCAGCTCCTGGCAGATATGCTGGATGGCAGCCTTGTCAAAACAGATTGAGATTTGATGTGATGTTTTAAATATTTGTTAAGTTTATATGTGCTTGTTTCATAATGGTTGCATGTGTAGGCTGTAACCTGCTTAGACTTTTAGATAATGTGAGCAAAAAATAAAAAATAAATACATAAAATATATTTACAGTATACTTCCATATATGCAAATTCCCTTATAACATTATCCCTATATTAATAAAGAGGTCACATTGGCAATGGGGCTTGCATTAAATAATAGTGTATCAAATCACTTTAATGCATGTAAACACATTAATATATGTTAATAAATCTAGATCTAAACTTAAAAAAAAAAATTCATGAGCCTGGTATGTGTCAAGGCTCATACAAAATACAAGGAGAGCCAGCTTGTGCCAGACAGCAATTGAAGAGAGATGGTTAGGAACAGAATATAGACAAAACTCAGTGTAGAAGTGCTGCCAGGATTCTATGTATGACTAGATGTGCCAATTTCTATTGAAGTGGATTGAGCTTAGAGAACAAACTCGGTCCTCCTGATATTCAAAAGGGTTCAGGCAGGCAGAAGAGGCTCTTGCCAGGATAGTAGATGATGACAGAAAAAGACCTGCACGGTCCATCCAGTCTGCCCAACAAGATGAACTCATGTGTATACCTTACCTTGATTTGTACCTGTCTTTTTCAGCACTAAGTCTGCTCAGCACTATCCCCCTCCTCCCAACCACCAGTCCCGCCTCCCACCACCGGATCTGGCACAGACCGTATAAGTCTGCCCACCATTATCTTCGCCTCCCAACCACCAACCACCTCTTCCCCCCACTGAGTGACCCAGCACACAATATTCAGCTGCGTTAACTGGGTAGTGCTGCTGAATATCGTAGCTTACTGGCCATGTCCTAACAAAGTTAGGTTGGGGTGGGTCATGGCAGAACACCTACTTAACTGGTTAGTGGCAATTTTCAGTCAGCTAACCAGATAAGTAACTGTGTACAGTTAGGACAGCAAAACGGTTGTCCTAAATTTATGTGCTAAAGTTAACTGAACGCAGGTCTGAAAATTAACCGGTACCCGGTTAACTTCTAGATGACTGCAAATACCCAAATATGCAATGTCTGGAGATGTGCATTGAATGGGGACAGTTCAGCCATGACTGAGAGCTGCTCAGATGCTGCTTACCACAGCAGGCTGAATATTGGGCTGAATGTGACTGTGATAATGAAGTTGACAGTTAACTACAACAAGGGAGACTGAAAGACAGTAAAGGTAGTGAAAAAAGAACATAAAGTTGATAAGAAATGGGAGCTATTTATTTATTATTTTAGTGGTGAATAAATTGTACATTTTTTAAAATATATTTTGGTGATCATCATCTTTTCAACAGAGAGGAATTTACAGAGTCTGAATCACCTCATCAATAAATAATTTCATGCTGTCCTGTTTACATAAAGCCAATGAGCCAGTGAAAATACTGTATATGAATTAACAGTATTTTAACATCTTAAAATCAAATGTATTGATTATGAGTAGTAATTAAAGAGCTTCCAGAGTAGGGAATAATGATAGTATACATGTGAAAAAAAATTGCACTAATAAAAATACTCCCATGTAAAAACATGTACAGTGACAAGAATGTGCAACTATAGAGTAGGTGTATTCAAGATAGGTTTTAGGCAGAATGCTAGAAGACGTATGATTTTCTCATGTACTTTTATTCACACGTACTGCGGAGCTCATTTTAGAAGGATTTATTTGCAATTTCCATGTGGTAAATCTGGCAGTTACATGTGTAAACTGCATCTACATGGAAATTGTGATTTTAGAAAAACAGTGATGTACACATAGATTCACCAGCCTTGCTCATATTTCTACATGTGTAAAAGAAGTATTTTAGTGACATGGTGCAGGCAGCACTGTGTGGATGTGAAAGTCTGTGGCTGAGCATATATGTGTGGTGGCTGCTATAGTACAGTTGGAGGGAGGCAGGAGTGAATTGAACAAATGGATTCTGCAGGCTTTGTTACATGATGCAGACAGGGCACACAGGAGGACTGTGAAGAGGCATCCCTATATCCCTATCAGAGGATTTTGAGGCCCAGGACTAAAGTCCTAGAACTCACACATGACCAGTGCTTCACCAGGTTACATTTTGACAAGGCTGTCATCAAGCATCTCTTCCAGGAGCTAGAGCCTCTCCCCCCCACTCCACCACACAGAGAGGCAGCACATACCAGTCCAACTAAGGAACACCACAACTCTTGCCTTTTTTGCAATGACTGTGTCCAGTCTGTACTGGCTGCCACTACAGGCTTCAACCAATCTGCCATCTCGCACTGCATTTCCCAATTTCTGGAGGCCTTTCTCATCCACACCTCTGAATAACCTCGTAACCACTTGTAACCACTCGCCTCCACCTACCCTCCTCTCCTCCCTGCACACATTCATTGATTTGATTTGCTTACTTTTTTTGTCTATTAGATTGTAAGCTCTTTGAGCAGGGGCTGTCTTTCTTCTATGTTTGTGCAGCGCTGCGTATGCCTTGTAGCTCTATATAAATGCTAAATAGTAGTAGTAGTAATATGTGACTTTCCCTCAGAGTGTACAGCAGAAGCAGTAAACTATAATCCAGTTTTATGAAGTGACCCATTTCTCATCTGTGTTGGGGGTCATAAATTGCACATATGTATCCATCAGTCCTCGTGAGAGAAGAAGGGGACCTCCCATAATAGAAAGGCCTTTCACTCCCTAAACATGCAGGTGTCTGCAGTGCCCGAGGCAACATTACAGATGTTCCCCCCAGATTCCTTATCAGAATGCAAGCATTCCTCTCACACTGTGAAATCTATGACACATTTAAGAGTAGCCAGATTGTTGGCAGTTGGTTGCCTGATAAGCCCTGCACTTCCCCACACTGACACCCCTACATTCACATATTATAAAGTTCTAGTGCCTTCTATAAGCTCCAACCATATTTCATGAAACACTCTTGCAGTACCTACTCCTCACAGCTCACAGCCTTAATGATTGTTTTCTGTTTTCCCTTGCCCACCCAGATGACAGGGGCTACCCTCAAAGAAGATGGTAAGATGGTTTATGACCCTCATAGTAGCACCCCACATAGATGCAGAGGAGCATTACAATAGGGACTACTCCCAAATTAGGCCGATCATAGACAGGGAATTTGCCCTTCTGAAAAGATACTTCTGGTGCCTGGATAAATCAGGATAGAACTCCAGTATAGCCAGGCAAAGTACGTCACATATTCATAGAATATTGCATACTCCCTATTTTAGGACAAGACACAGATTACCACTTCCGGAGGGAGCTGGAGATGCAAGAGCAAGACATAGAGAAGGATGACAAATAGTCTACATGGGAGAAGTCAACCTATCCCCCCTAGGTTGGCCAAACAGCAAGAAATACATAGGCGTTTTCAGTGAAGGCATATGAATGCATTCAAATTAATAGTGAATACAATGGTCATCATCACATTTTTCCTTTTCCCATCCCCTACCCTTTCTTTACCTTTCCATCCTCCACCCTCTGCAAACCCCAGCTGCTACAACGTTCATGGGTGCTGTATAAGGTGCTACTAGTCTTAAAAGATCTCTGCAACACATCATTCAGAAAACACCACGGGGCTCTATGGTCCACTGGAGTGCACTGGCAGTGGGTATGATGGTGGAGGGGTTGGTAGTAGGCACTTGGGTCAGTGAGCAATGAGAAGTGCTTGGCAGCAATTTCAAAGAAGGGTATCTTACAGGTGTGTATGCTATAGAAGCAGTAGAAGTGGGTCATCCAGATGGAGGTGTTGTAAAATATGGCAGGGTGGTGGAGTGTGGTGCTTCAGAAGGTCCCTGTGCAAATATTTAATCTCCTCATGCAATGCCACAACCTCATGGGTAAGAGACTTACTTGCATCTTCCTGTCTCTCATATAGCTTGACTTGTTACTCTGACAGTGCTAGCATTTGCTACTAGAGCTGTTGTTTCCTTTCCCACTGGGTGAGCAGTGGCAGACTATCTCTATATAACATATGCTGTGAAGTGGGGGCAAACAGTACTGTCCCAATGGGATGGAGTTTATATGCAGAGAATTCGTGAGATATCTCAAATGTGTCCCATACATGAGGAAAGACACTGCCACTAGAGGTTGTGGCAGCCATTTTGATGCATGGTCAGGAAGCCTCACTATTCCAGTGCTTCTCAACCCTGTCTAGGAGGCACGCCTATCCAGTCAGTCTTCAGGATTACCACAATGAATATATATGAGATAGATCTGCATTCAGTGGGTATCCATGACAATAAGACTGAAAACCTGACTGGCTAGGTGTGCCTTCAGGACAGAGTTGAGAAGTACTGCACTATACCACCAAAAAATATTCATATGGACCTGAGAGAGGCGGGGACACTGATCTGAGAGGTGACAAGGAGAACAGTGCTCAATGGGGAAAGATGCTACAAGAGAGGACCACTGCTTTTAGATAAAGAATAAAGCTAACCCTGTTATATGTGGGTTTTGGCTGAATATCAGCCAGGATCTCCATAAAAGTATAGCCCATCATAAGGTAGTAAGGAACCAAAGCCCAAGAAAAGTGCTAGAATCAGATGTTATAAATCAAGTCCCTGGATTTGAAGTTAGTCCTGTGGCCCACTCATACAGTTAGGGCAAGGACATGTGACCCCTGTGTGGGAGATTATCTATTCAGGGTAAGCTATGTGGGATATGAAAGGGGGATTAACCCTTCTGGGATTGGCTTGGAATTCCCTGAATACTGGAAGCATGTGTCAAGCATCCAGTGGCTAATGTAGGATCTTCATTTGCATATGATTTGACTAGGCAAGTCAGGCTGTGGAAGGGAGAAAAGACCCTGTTGGGCACCAGGGGGCATATTCTTTCCTGTAACTCCTTAGGGGATCCATGTAGGGAGGTTGCTAGGTAGCCCCAACTCACCTTGACCAGAAAGGGGAATTTATTACAAGACCCTAAGGCTGTTGAACCTGAAGATGGTTTTTTCCCCATCCTGAAGGTGAAAGGTCTTTCTGGTGGAGGATTGGGGACTACCTAGAAGTGGATTCTGATGAAGAAACAGGAATTACTATTTGTTTTTGGACTTTTGCCAAGGAATTATGGATCACCTTGGCTTTGGATTCATGGATACTCAGCCCTCAGCTCACACTTTCAGGTGGGGGGGGGGGGGCAGTGGCATGACAAGCTGTGGCAGTGGTCGGATCAATTAAAATTGCCTGGAGATTAGCAGATATATGTACTCACAGGGAAGGCACTCCTATCCAGGAAAACCAGGTAAACGGCATCTTGACTGAGGGGAGTATGTTCAATGGGTTTCTTTGTGATATGGAGGAATCGCAGGTCCCCATATTAGGTGATCTGAACTTCGGTTTTGTTTTCTTCATTCCACAGGACCATGGTGTCAGAGACCTTTATGAAGTGGGTCATGCAGCAGATGCAGGCCTAGCAGAAAGCAATGGAGCAACAGTTTTCTAGAACTTTCTAGCAGCAGGCACAACAACAGCAGCCACTTCTACAGTTGTTAGAGATGCAAACCCGGGAAGTACAAAACCTCGCGGCCAGAATGCACCAAAGAGAGGTACTGCGAAGCACAGAGGTGGGACATTTTGTTTGATGAGCCCAGGACACCTACAGCAGAGTGGCAGAAGGGGGCTGGAGGTGATCCAGATTTTTTTTCTAACCACTTTTGAGTGGGTAGCTACTGTAGCAAGCTGACCTCTTGAACAATGGGCTATCTGGTTAGCCCCTTACTTATATGGGGAGGCCCAAGCTGGTTTTAGGGCTGTGGATAGTGCCAATACCCTGGACTATGCCTTCATGAAGTCAGGTATCCAGGACCGATTAGACCTCACTAAGGAAAACTACTGGAGGAAATTTTGAGGCCAGACTTTTTTTGAAAGGGGATTGGTTGAGGGCTGTGGCCCAACACCTTATGGTGAAAGTGATTGCAGTTGCTGCTAGAGTTGAAAAAAGTAACCTAATACAAATACAGACTGACTCTAGCTCATAACATTCAAAATAGCTGATGTTATATATTATTCATATATTTTGAAAATTGGAGAAAAGCCCTCAGAAACCAAAGGTGAAACGTCTTTGGTTTAAAACACTGTCACAATTACTTTATGTGTACAGCATTTGATTTTGATCACTGGGTATAAAAAGCTCCAATAACTTTAAGAAAACAAAAAATATTTTTTGTGATGCTTTTAAATTGTAATTGAAATGCTAACTTTCAGCACCATTTTGAGACAGTGTCTTTACAACTGAAAGCAAGTGAACCAGTATGTGTGTGGTTTGGCTGGTGGTTTCATAACTTGAATGTTGTTTAATTTTTAAACTTTCATTTTTTACTTCTCCAGAGATCGTGCACTGCCATTCAGTACCAGTTCCTGACGATGCCTTTGTTTGATGGGTGAAACGGTGGCCCCGTTGAACTTGAGTCTGTGCTGGATAAAATGATAAGCTAAGTGCTTTCTTTATTAACATTAGTCATAAGCAAGATTTGTGAAAAAAAGAAAAAAAAGAGAATTTTCAATCAGAAGTTTTTTGTATTTTTATTTGCAAGTTAGCACTTCAATTACAATTTAAAAGCATCACAAAATTTTTTTTTGTTTTCTTAAAGTTATTGGAATTTTTATGCCCAGTGATCGAAATCAAATGCTATACACATAAAGTAACTGTGATAGTGTTTTAAACCAAAGACGTTTCGCCTTTGGTTTCTGAGGGCTTTTCTCCAACACCTTATGGACCTGGTCTCCAGATGGCTGGAACCAGAAAAATGGAGGTGACTCTGCTAAAAGTCCTGGAACAGTTTTTGAACATTTTCCCTCCACCTGTAAAGACTTGGGTGTCAAGGCATGGTCCCAGGTCTATTGAGGAGGCTACCTTAGTGACCAAGCACTACATGGAACTAGAAGAATGTTGGAGGGAAAAGAAAGATGATCATTTCTCAAGAAAAGCCCCAGACAACACAGTAGGGGGAAAAGGAAGGCCTACTTTCTCAAGGGATAGAGAAGAGGATTCCAAGAAAGGCAGAGGGAGTCCTAAACCCTGGGAAGGTAAAGTGGGAAATCCCAAACCCAAGACCAAGACAGGACACTCATCCAAGCTTGAGGTGCTTTGCATACGAGGAGGAAGGGCACTTCTAAAAAGACTGTCCCCGGATAGACTGTTCATTCTTAGGAATGGACATAGGCCAGGGAGGCCTTGAGAAGGGGGTGCAGGTGGCTGGGGTAGAAATTGAGGCTCTAGTAGATACTGGTAGTAATCAATCCCTTATGTCAGGAACCCTGGCTAGGAGCCTAAGAGTTGGACAGGGGGTGGGTAATTGCAGAACTTGACCAAGCACAAATCTGATCTAAAGAATACAAATGTGTAGTAGTTTCAAGTTTCATGTTTATTGCAAACTTAATATATATATCACTCAAGAGAAGGACTATCAGAGCAGTTTACAATGTCAAATTACAAATAAAGAGAAAAAGGAAAAGAACTACAATGGTATGAGAAGAAAGAAAAAGGTTAAGGAACAGAACCGTCACACATCAAAACCATATCCCCCATCAAGCAGCAACCCAGCACCTAAGTCCCAAAGGTCAGTTGAAAAAGGTGCTTTTAAAGTTTAATTCTAAAGTCATCAAGAGATTGTATCAAACACAAATACAAAGGGTGGGAATTCTACAGAGTGGATCCTTGCACACTGAACAACTTCTTTCTAATAGTAGGTGAACGAATGGTGGACAACGGGGGCACCTGAAGCAGCCGAGTTTGAGAAGAGCGAAGCATCCATGATGGAGTGTAGGGTAGTAAGAAACAGGTCAAATAAATTGGAGTACCATAGGAGAGAGCCTTAAATATCAGGAGTGGCAACTTATATGTCATGCTATAGGAAACCAGAACAAACAAACAAAGTAAACACTGGGCCTTCAGGAATGAGAAAAATGCAGTCCTTTATTTATGATGACTGTATAGGAAACCAGAAGCCATAAGTTGTAGCCATAACAGTAGCCATACTGGGTCAGACCAATGGTCCATCTAACCCAGTATCCTGTTTTCCAAACAGTGGTCAGACATCTGTAGGACACCTGCTCTGGTAATGCAGCCTCAAGAATGTAATAAGTTAAACCTCTGAAGACATCTGAGTGAAATGCAGCGACTGTGTCGGGTTTGACGTCGGTTTTGAAGTGTAAGTGAATCCAGCAGGGTGCTCACAAGAAATGGCGAGAATTATATATCCACAGATTTGAACATTCTAATTGAACATCAACCGTGGCTGTGGAATGCTGGGAGATAAGGCATTTCATTCTGGATTTAAATGAAAAAATATCTTCTGCTATAGATATTGTGTGTATATATATATTTTATTTATTTATTTGTTACATTTGTATCCCACATTTCCCCACCTATTTGCAGGCTTAATGTGGCTTACATAGTACTGTAAAGGCATTCGCCAATTCCGGTATGAACAAATACAGTAATGTTGTGGTAGAATAAGGTTTGTGTGTACAGACACATTAGGGAATCGTAGAGAGGAAGAGTTATTATAGGTCCATTACAAGCTTTGGTTTTCATTGTGTTGCAGGGTACAGGCATTTAAGTTGGGTCGGTAGGGTATGCCTATTGAACAGGTTAGTTTTTAATGATTTCCGGAAGTTTAGGTGATCATAAGTTGTTTTCACGGCTTTTGGTAATGCATTCCATAGTTGTGTGCTTATGTAGGAAAAGCTGGATGCATAGGTTGATTTGTATTTGAGTCCTTTGCAGCTTGGGTAGTGGAGATTTAGGTATAAAGAAAGTTTAAAAAGTCATAATTGGGTACGATGTCTGAATTCTATATTAATAATTATAAAGTTTTTGAAACAATAAACCCATAGATGAGACAGTGGGAAAAGTATCTGTCCACCAGTTCCCCCCCCCCCCCCCCCTTAATCCTTTGCCTCTGCTTCATCAAACAAGTGAGTCACAAGCCCCCTTTGCTTTCTGTTCTGCCACAACAAATACAAGTGATTTTATAACCATAGGAGTCCTATTTACTAGAGTTAATAATGCAGGACTGTGTGAACTGTAATGAAAGAACTGCTGTGCTCCATTTTGTTTTTGCTTTGTGTCTGAATTTAGCAAGGTTACTATGACCCTATCCCATGTTAATATTTAATCACTTGCTGAACACAGGCTGCGAAGGGCTTCAGAGCTGATGCTAAAATGTCACTAACACTGGGAGTAATCATTCTATATGAGTTTTTTCAGTGAGCAACTTTTTTTTTAAAGCAAAACAGATAAACTATGTAAAAGTTAATGGTCTATTAATGGACTTGGTATTTGACATTTTCAACAACCATTAAATTTAAGCAGGAGAATTATCTAATTTCATTATAATGCTTCCAGGATCAATTTAGTACTAGTACACCATGAGCTCCATTTTACAAAGAAGATGTATGAGAAGAGATGTCCACATTAACATGTGGAGGCTGGAGGCATCATTTTACAAAAGCAGTGGTGAACATGGAAGCCATTTGTAAAATAGACCTCTCTCCATCCCTCAACAATGATGTGGAAAAAATCTTGAAGCAGCAAGATCCATATGTAACACTTTCAAAATGGCAGCACATACAAACGTAGGACCCAATATTCAAAAAAGCCAAGCTCCTAAATTAATGCTCTTAGGTTAAGCTTCTAAATTTGTGTCCTATTTTCAGCCAGGTTTAGGAGTCCTAATTTTAAGCAGAAAATTATGCTTATAAGTTTAGTTCTGTCATTTATTTGCCTAGATTTATGAGTCTAATTTATGATCTTAGGGCTAGATTCTATATATTTTGCTGAGATTTCCAGCAGAAATCAAAACGTATTCTATAAAACACACTTTAATTTAGGCGTACTTTATAGAATAAGCTGAGCACCAGTTTATGTGATTAAATTTAGTTGCGGTCAATTACGCTAAGTAAAACCTGGTGTAAATCCTGATGCCTAAATTAGGAAAAGACCAAGTGTATTCTATAACAACATGCATAGATTTTAGAAATGTCCATGACCTGCCCACACCACACCCATAACCACGCCCACTTTTCAACTATGTGACTTATATTTACATGCACCACGTTACAGAATACGCTTAGCATGTAGTGCATGTAAATTCTAATTAATGCTTGTTAACTAAGTTATGCGCATTGTTATGGAATACACTTTGATTTCCATGCAGAAATCTCTGTGCAATATATAGAAACTCAGGGTTAGTGCTGAAAATCTATACTATTGTCTTAGCTATTTTTCCTGCCTTAAATCTGCTCCTGTTGCTATCCACTTTTTATGCTCCTAAAATTTGCAGTTCAGCAAAATTTAAAATATCAGTTGAGGCACTCAGCACTAGTAAATTTTCAAAAAGACTAACTTATAAGTATAACTCTTCAACGATTGGAGAATAAATCATTTTATTATCAGTCCAATAGAGTTAGGGTTATCATATGGCTCCAGAAAAAGGAGCAAGCAAAAAAAAAACAGCACAAAGGGCCTTTAAAAACAAAGGGAACACAATTCTTTCACACAAAGGGCCTTTAAAAACTTTTTTGCACTTTGTTCCCTCTCTCTCTTACATTCCAGAAAAAGGAGGACACATTGAGCCAGTCTGGGTTTTACTTCCATTGCTTTGAACACACCAGATTCTTGACGCAGGCGCTGTGCGCCGAAACACGGCCCGTTTGGGGTCCATTGACAGTCATTAATAAAGAACTGTGTCCCATTTCTGAAGGCTCCTGGTGCCTTTGTGGTATTTTGGATTTTATTCTCCTTTTACTGGAGCCATATGGTAACCCTAAATAGAGTCCTAGTCAACAATAGGATGCAGATGGACATGCAAGCCTATGCTAGATCGGGATGCAATTATTTATTTATTTATTATTATATTTGTACCCCGCACTTTCCCACTCGAGCAGGTTCAATGCGGCTTACATAGTAACAAGGATTACAGAGTACTGAAGAGGAAAAATAAGTTGAGTATTATCAGAATGATAAAAAAGAAATAGGTAGGTAGAGATGGGCAAGGGTGAAGGGAGTAGGAGAGGTATGAGCAAGGGTAGGTGAGCATGGGAGGAGGGGTAGATGAGGCGGAAGGAGGAGGGGCATGGGATAAGCATGGGAACTGTGGTGGGAGATGTAGTCTAGGTCATTGATCTGCAAACACATCAATCTGCATATGGAAAACTCACAGTGTGCCGCGGGTGATGTCCACGTGTAAGTGGTCCTATCATGCATAGATCCATATGTGGAATACATGTGTAAGAAGTTTCATGCCCTTTATTTACATGTGTCTCTTGTTGCACTGTCCCAGTTATGGCAAGGCTAACTCTGCGGAACCACAATGATATGTTTTTCATCCCACATTACACATCAGCATCTAGTGGGTCTTCTTCATAGAGCGTAAACATGGCATCCAGGAGAAAGCTCAACTATAATGAGGCAGAGAGAAACCCCCTGATATGCCTTATGCCTGCAAATGAGGGCACACTTTTCTGCCCTGGGAGGCAGAGGCAAGACCACAATATTGCTAGGAATCTGGATGACACTGGCCAAGTATGCAAACACATATGCTCCCATGCAGCCAGACTTTCCAGATACTCATATAGTTAAGGGATGTCAGCTATGGGGATATCACATGAACACTGGACAGGCAGAAATATACTTCCCTCTGCATCAGATCTGCTCATTAAAATACAGTGCTATGTTGTTACTGGGTATGAAATATCTCTGCCTATATATGCAATGTAGTTATACCAGGATACTGGGCTAGATGAACCATTGATCTGACCCAGTATGGCTAGTCTTCTTAGTACTTCTTGATGTTAATCCTGAGTTGGCCCCACTACAGCCTCAATTCATGTCCTCTAGTTCAGCCACCTTCCTGTCACGGGAAAATGTTTGCATATTAATACCTTTCAAATATTTGAATGTCTGTATCATATCACCCCTATCTCTCCTTTCCTCTAGGGTATACATCTTCAGGTCTTAAAGTCTGTTCTGTGCTCCTGTGATCCTGGGCAATCTCAATGATTCAAGTCTGAATTTGGGGTGGCGATCACGGCGGAGACCCCCCAGGTCCTTGCAAAATGGTGTGAGGTGGCACAGTGCGGCCTGCGGATGAAGTTGCTGCTGAGGCCGTGTACTTCACAGTGCCTTTGGGACTAGGATGAATGCCAGGGCAGCATGGCGACTGAGGCACACCAAAACTGAATGGCATTCGGGCCTCATGGAGCTAGAGAGAGATCCCGCAGGATAACTCACCCCACTGTGTTCAGCAGCAGCAGCAGTGGGAAACATTGTGAATGACCCCCATCTAAGGAACATGACTGCTACAGGAACTGCACTTCCCAGCTCTTGGGACTGAACCAAGCTGAAGAAGGAGTGCTAGGGTAGCAGGGCACCCGAAATACACCTCCACTGAACAACACTCGAGCCTCCAAGAGTTAAGAGGTGATCCAGTGAGACAACTCACCCGCCGCAGGAGGAGAGGTCTATGCAGTGGCGTAGCAAGGGGGGGTGGGAGGGGCGGTCCTCCCCGGGTGTCAGCTCGGGGGGGGGGGTGTGCTCCCTGCCAGCTCCCCCCCTGGGTGCAGCATGATGATAACCCCCCCCCCCCGACCCAGTGCCTACCCTCCTCAGCTCCCTCCAACCAGCTGAGCACCCTACCTTTAAAGAAATTTCGGAAGCCGTGGCCAGTTGCAATTGCTTGTTTGAATGAGTTCATTGCAGACACTAGGACAGTTTTGGTGCTGTGATTCGACCGAAATCCTGATTGAGACTCATGCAGAATTGAGTATTTATTTAGGTATTCAGTGAGTTGTTTCATCACTATGCCCTCCACGCTGTTACAAGCAATTATTCATCCTACTATATAGCAAGGTCAAGCTTATCCTGTTTAGTTACTCAGAATACTGACTAGAATATTATTGCAAGCAGTCACTCATCATACTATATAACAAAAGGTCCACAGTGAGGTATTCGATGTAACACTGCTCTAGTATTGCTTACGATCTGTGGTTTTGTTCTCCGTCAGGGAGTTCAGCTTCCGAGAGGCAGGTAGTCATATTTGTGCAAATACGTATTTATGCTAGTCTTCTCATGTAAATGTTAGTGCCTATGTTATAGAATTTCCCTCTATATGCTTCTGTGTGGTGATCTTATTCTAATTCACTAGCTCCAAACTTGAACCCCTGGCAGTGTCTTCAGATCTCTGTCCAGCAGCTCCTCTCACAGACCAATTATTTTAACTATTTATTTTCACAACTTACATACCGCCTACACCTAAGCAGTTCACACACGTATATTTGTATAGGTACTTTCTGTCCCGGGTGGGCTCACAATCTAAGGGCCTCTTTTATCAAGCTCTGCTAGTGGCTCCCGGTGCGGTAATGCTGACAAAGCCTGGGCTCCATCAGCGTTGCTGCGCAGGACCTGCTAGTGCGGCTTGATAAGAGAGGCCCTAAGTGTTATTTTGTACATGATAATCAATTCTAAATACAGAGAAAGTGAGAATTTCTAGAGTAAGACATTGGCAATAAGGACACATGTGATTTTCTTTATTGGACAGATAATCAGTTTCATATTAGGTGTCCTAATCAATAACACACACACCAGATTGTGGAACATTAAGCAATGAAAGGGAAGGCCATTTTCTCTTTTTGAGTTCTTTAAGTAAAGAATGTGTTTTTATATGTAAAATTCACTCTATATATTTTTAAAATCTTTTTTTTTCTCTCTCTCTCTATGGTAGCTCTATAGTCTCATTGTAGTTCCTCTCTTACAAATTCAAACCCTATCACAGGGTTATATGGAAGGCTGACCCCTAGCAGTAGTAATGCAAGACTGCTGCTAGGGGTTGTGGTGGCCATTTTGATAGGCACAGCAGGCAGGGCAGAAGTAGAGGGGGACCACTCCTGCCCAGCCCATGGTACCACAATTGATCACCTTCAGATGAGGCCTATAGAGCTCTGTGCATTTTCATTTCTGACATTATGTAATACTGCTACCCACTAGGAATAGTAAAGAGGTTGCCCACACCTAAGATAGGGAAATAGGAAACTCCAAAGGATGTTTCACATCCACTTGTTCTCAGAAGGGTGGTCATCTTTCAAATGTTATTTGAAGGGGCAAATTAGGATGCATGTGATTGCAATCATAAAGATTTAGTGAAATGCATATAAAGAAATTAATTAAGAGTCAAATAATTACCAATTTAAGATCAAAATAAGAAAATGACTTGCAACATTTGGGAAAGGTAGCCACACTATATAAGAACATATAAGAACAAAAGAATAGCCATACTGGGTCAGAACGATGGTCCATCTGGCCCAGTATACTACTTCCAGAAATGGTCAATCCAGGTCACAAATACCAGACAGAATACAAACAGTAACAAGATTCCATGCTACTCATCCCAAGAATAAGTAGTGGCACATGGCCGAAAAAAAGTTAGGGTGGAACTTGGAGATATTGATATTGTCCTGCATTGAAGGGAACCCAGATAAGATATTGGATATCTTATTATTTTTTATTAAATATTGATAACTTGGCTATCTTTTTGAAAGCTGATGTCTGCCAGAGAGCATTGAATATTTATTGATTGGGACAGAAGTTTGTTCCACTGTTGCTTGATCTGTGATTTTTGTGGAGTTTGTTTAAGCTTTTGAACATTGGTTTGGAACATTGTTTCCTGGGAGGGGTGTTTAGCATCGAGGTTCAGTTTTGTTTAAATTGTCCTTGACCTGGTGATTCAATTGCAGGATTCACCTTTGGTAACTGAAATTACTCATTTTAATTCAGTTGCTATATTTGCTAACTTCCCTAATTTCTGTTAACATTTCTTCATCTATCTGTTCTGGTCTGTCGAACAACAGTATAGCCCTACCAGTATTCTCTTTCTTTTATACATGGAATTTCTATCCATAAGGATTCCACTTTGCTATCTGATTCCTGCAGAATTTTTATTTTGTTAGTCTCAATTCCCTCTTTAGCATACAGCATTACCCCTCCTCCAATTTGATTCACCCTATCATTGGAATATAATTTGTACCCTGGTAATACACTGTCCCATTTGTTTGTCCATCTTCCATCAGGTCTCTGAGATGCCTATTTCTGCCTCTTCATTTAGTGCTATATTCTCTAAGTATCCTGTCTTATCTTTAGGCTTCTAGCATTTATATACATATATTTCAAAATTGTGTTTTCATTTTTCCAGGGATAATTTGCAATCTTTACTCTGCTGTCCCATTAAGAGCTTTCATTCACTTTTGTTGCAGCCTATCGGGATTCCCTAATTTCTCTGTTTTGATCATATGTTTCATAGATATCTAACTCCAAACGATGCACTCCTGAACATAGGCGCCCGGTATAAGAGGCTTGGGGAGGCTAAGCCTCCCCAGCCACAAGTTGTCAACAAACAGCAGGATCAGCGTTTCTCATTGTCCGTGTTTATTCTGACCCCGCGGTTTCTCCTCTTTTCCTCCCCGGGTGATGTCATGATTGAGTCCTGCTGAGTGCTCCCGCCTTAATCGCTACCATCAGTAGCGCGCTAGCGCCGGTACTGTAGCAAATCGCGATCATCGATTCCATGAGCACTCCACTGTATTCGTCATCTGATTCAGCACCTCAGCCAGTCAGCCTTCCCTACAGGGCTCCCGTCAATTGATGCAACTTCCTGTTCCTCAAAGGTGGGAACGCGCGGGCAGGATCTGTCACCAAGTAGGGAAGGCTGGCTAAGAAGAGTGGCTGTCTCTGAGGTGTTCCTTCCCAGAGTAGACGGGGGTCCACGATGGTAGATCTACTCAAATTCGTTAAAAAGGAAATTGTGGCAGGCAAGGAGAGGTAGGTGCTGACTCTGGGGCAGGTTTTAAGTCAAAATAAAAAATATTTTGTTTCATGCAGATCTCAACCTATTTAGTTATGTTTAAACAAAAGAGTCATTTTGTTTAAACATAACTAAATGGGCTATAACTATAAGCCCCTAATGCAGTCCATTGGCTTTCTTATATTTTGTTTGTGATGACTTTACAGTATACTGTGCCAAAATAAATTTGAAAACTCTTATCTATCTCTAGCTGGTCGTTAATAGAAGGAGCTCAATGTGAATACTATCCTCCCAGTGTGGCTGTCTGAGCTTGAATACTAGTGTTCCCAGACCTAAATTGTGGCATGCCGCACTTGGATTTCAGGAGAGGTGCTGACTCTGAGGCAGGTTTTATATTATAAGTCAAAATAAAAAAAATAAATATTTTGTTTCATGCAGATCTCTTTTATTTAAACATAACTAAATAGGCTATAAGCCCCTAATGCAGTCCATTGAATTTCTTATATTTTGTTTGTGATGACTGTGCCAAAATTGAAATTTGAAAACTCATCTCTATTTGGTCGTTAATAAAAGGAGCTCATTGTGAATACTATCCACCCTAAAAGGATGTTTTGTAGCTGTACATGACAATTGTGATATGATCCTTTGTTTCATATTGTTGACACTCTGTGATGTTGTCCATATGGGTGGTATATTGGTGTATTAGGGTCTGCCCAGTGTAATATTTATACTACAGTAAGGTTCTGAGTGTTGTGTTTTGCAGTTGAGGGATTGTTGGCCTTATTGAGGTGACAAACATCAATACTTTAATTTTACTTTGTCATAACACCAGACATGGTTTGGTTTTAGAATATTTTGGAGGATCTGGTGTTGAATTGTTCCATAGATGTGTATGTAGTTTTGTGTTGGTTAAGTGCTTGAAATAATTGAGTTTAAAATATGATATGTCATTTATGATATATCAATCCATTTTTACACACACATAGAAGCATTACTTTTCAATAACCAGCAGCCCTTCCTTGGGACTCAGTCTCTTCTCCACCATGACAAATTTATTTACCGAATACACTGCAAGAAAACTTTCACTTGCTAACCTTCAATCTCACTAGAGTGGTACTTCTAACTTTTCACATTTGGGATGGGACACCCTTCGCTCCCCTAGAGTAGATTTATGGTGATGCACAAGTAAATAACGTAATTATGGATGTAAGCCCCACCCACGGCCCCACCCCTAACCCCGCCCTCTTTAGCCTCTCCAAACAGTTGGGCCACTGACCGCCTATGCTCCTGAGTGAATGTTGCCCTCCCCCCCCCGACATTCTGGATTAAAAGCTGCTATATCTCCTTTTAAAATCTTCTTGCCTGAAGCTTGGTTCCATCCCAGTTAAAGTGCAGTCTATCCTTTCGGAAAAGGCTCCCCCTTTCCCAGAACATTGTCCAGTTCCTATCAAATCTAAACCTTTCATCCCTGCCCCACTGTATTCACCACACAATGAGACTTTGGAGCTCTGCCTACTTTTTGGGTCTTGTGCAAGAAACAAGGAACATTTCTGAAAATACTACCCTAAATTTGGCTTCCAGAACCCCCTCCTATACTTTCCTATGTCATTGGTACCCACATGTACAAAGACAGTAAGCTCCTCCCCAGCACTAACAAAAATCCTATCCAGGTGACACCACCTTTGCACCAGGCAGGCAAGTGACCAAGTGATCCTCACATCCACCAGCCACCCAGCTATTTACATACCTAATGATCGAATCACCAACTAAAATATCCATCCTAACCCTTCCCTCCTGGAAAGAAGCCCCTAGAGACATATATTCAGTTTGATAAGATATTGCATCTCTTGTAAGGCATGTTCTGGCTACAGGATCATTTCCTACTTTACCACTATGATGCTCTCATTTTAGGTGACCTGCCTCCTCCAAAGCAGCAGAAGGGCTGCCAGACTGGAGGTGGGACTTCTGTACTAGGTAAATCAATATTAACAATGGTAAACACTAATTTATGCCAAGCCGGTATCTTGAAACTACAAAGAAACATATGGTGATGACAGGCAGCACAAGTTTCTGAGGAACACAATTAAGTGTTGTTCTACTAACATTATTGTTTTTGGTGCTTTAGATCACCTTATTGATTTATAAATACATTTTTGATGCACAGTAAATAAAGGCGCAGAAATACAGATATAGATAGATGTATAGATATATAGATATAGATATACAAAAGGAGTTTTGAGCCCAATGATAGAAACAAGATACTGGCTTAAATCAATGCTGGTTGTTACAAATATTTTTATCCAAATGGCTTTTGAGGTCTCTTTCTTCTTTAAAAATCTAGTTTTTAGTTTTGTTTTAGTTTTGTTAACAATGCTTACCATTGTTAATATTGATTTACCTTAATTTTGCACTAGTGTTTACTGCAAGTCTGATTTTTTTGTGAGAGACTTCTGTACTAGGTCCCAGTAGGTCTCCTCTATATACCTCTCTAAGTGCCTCATCCTCCAAGTCTGTTACTCTAGCCTCAGGAGATTAGACTCCTTATCTGAGAACTACGAACTCCTTGCATCAAATACATGTGACACTCAATGCAAAAGACTGGATACACCCATCTCACTGCTGGACTGCTGTCTGCAGCTTAGTATTGATGAGTTGTTTAGCTATTTAAAACTTAGGTAGCAGGAATATTAGACTAATATAAAGAGGTTTAAGATTATGTTTGGTTTGTCAAAGTTTGATCGTATCATAGTATATTTGAAAAGCATGAAGTGGTTGCCAATTGCTTATTGTATAAAATCAAAGCTGCCTTTGATGCTGCATAACATTTTGACAAATAAAGTGCAAAAGTATGTTCCATCACGTCAATTACGATCACTGATGTCTTGTGATTTTGTATTACCTGCTTTGAATCGTGTACATTTGGACATAATGAGAAGGGGGACCTTTTCTTTAGCTGAACCAACGGTGTGGAATGAATTGGCTAGATATCAAAAATGAACGACATGCACTGACACTTAAACACCAGCTGAAAAGACATTTGTCATGCTTGTCATATTATGCATTTGATGGTGCTTCTTTTTGATTACTTAAGGGACCTGGATGTTACCTTTTGTGTAGTCTGGTTTACTATGCATTTGATAGCACCTCTTTTTAGTTTACCTAAAGGGCCTGGATGTTATTGCTTAGCATAATTGAGAACTATGTCACTGTATATTTTCTAGATTTTATGTATGTGTTTACATGATTTTATGTATGTACTTTTGTAAGCTGCCTTGGATAAAGGCAGGTTAAAAATAATAAATCCAATTCCAAATATGGTATATCATATGCTTCTCTTTAGCATTTGCTTCTCAGCAAATGAAAACAAATTGTTTAGGGTAAATCATTTGCAGATGAAAGTACTCTTAATCAGAAACCTCCCTCTTGGTCACTTAATTGGGATAATTGACTATAAATGAAGAGATGTACCAGCTATGGGTGGGAATTGGAAAGGGTGGATGGGAAAGAAGACTAAATTACTTCCTAGGGAATTCAGGAAGAAAGTTTGAGGGACATTTTCCAATTTCTCATTCTTTGTCCTGTATCCACCATGGTTTGCTTTTCAAACACAGTTTCATATTATTATTCTTGTTTTTGCTTTACAGGGCCCTAACACCACTGTTTGCAGAGTTCCTGCCTTCATGTTTTGAGCTTTTCTTGCTTTGTACCAGGGACTCTGACTTCTAGTATTGCCGGTGTATGATTTCCTTACCCTTTACAGTTGTTCTTTGGGAAACAGCTTGCAGTATATTATCAGACCCATATGGCAGAGCTGAACAGCATAATCTATAGAAGCAGACATTCTTCAGTGAAATATAATACAGGAGTTTTCTATTAAATCTGTGTCAGGTTTGACTTCTAATTTAGTATTTGCAAAGATACAATGATTCCTTTGGGGGGATGCTTTATGAGTCTGCATTTTTTTCTTTTTTGCAATGGGCATATTGCAAAATAAAATGGAGCTGGGGTAAGAGAAAGAAAGAATAAGAGACATAAAGACAGAATAGCTGCTCCTATCATCTGTATCAGTCTATTTTTTAAATTATACACACACTTACATTTTTGCAGCTTTCAGGATAGTAAATATGATGTTGGATGTGGACAATAATTAAGCACTGTTACCTTGCTGTTCTACAGATCAGAAATGCAAACCCATGCCATATTTAATTTATTTATATTAACAGACTTCCCTTTTATTACAAGTCTTCAAATCAGAGATGAAAATCTAGAAAACCTTGATGTGAAAATATTACATGTCTTTTGATTTTTTTTTGTATTTCTTGATAGTTTTTAGCTTGGATTTTGTACATTGTAACTTGCCTTGAATCTAATTTTAGAGATCTAGCGAGCAATAAATCCCTGTTTGCATAACACGACATTGCATAAAGAGGTCCTTTTACTGGTGTGGAACATTTTGCAGTTACAGCATGTTTTAATACAAAAATTAATGTGCATTAACTGCAAAGTTCTGTATAGTAGGGGGTGTACCTAGCATAGCTAGGTTGTGACGCCAGGGGAAGCAGAGAACGGATAGCTTAGGCTCACATGTGCACTACACAGGCACGACGGACTGCCGTTATATCACTCCATGGTGCGACCGCACCTGGAGTATTGTGTTCAGTTCTGGTCGCCTCATCTCAAAAAAGATATAAAGGAATTGGAGAAGGTGCAGAGAAGGGCGACGAAAATGATAAAAGGGATGGGAAGACTACCTTATGAGGAGAGGTTAAGATGGCTAGGACTCTTTAGCCTGGAGAAAAGGCGGCTGAGGGGTGATATGATAGAGGTGTACAAAATAATGAGTGGGGTAGAGCATTTGTTTACGCTTTCTAACAATAATAGAACTAGAGGACAAAAGATGAAATTAGAATGTGGTAGGTTTAAAACAAATTGGAGAAAGTTTTTCTTTAAACAGCTTGTGGTTAGACTCTGGAACTCATTGCTGGAGAAGGTAGTGACGGCAGCTGGCCTTGCTGAGTTTAAAGGGGGTCTGGACAGATTCCTGAAGGAAAAGTCCATTGATCGTTATTAAATTCTGGGTTTTTGCCAGGTTCTTGGGGCCTGGATTGGCCGCTGTCGGAGACAGAGTGCTGGGCTTGATGGACTTTTAGTCTTTTCCCAGCATGGCAGTGCTTATGTACTTATGAAAAATAGCCCCTGGTGCCCCACCTAGCTATGCCTCTGGGTGTACCCTGCATTTAGTGCACAGGACACACAGGTAACTCATATCTTTCCCTGTTAACAGCCTGGGTAATGTAACTTGATAGCCATGCAGTACAACAAAACATGAGAGCTACCCAAGGTGGCTTTACCCATCTGTGGAGCCCCTCCCCCTCCTTGCCATTACAAAGTCAAGCACCCCAACACCCATGATCACCATGTGAAGCACCCCATTCCGGACCTGAAATCCCCAATCACCAAGTTAGGCATCTCTTCCAGCCACGACGCCCCTCCCCCATTCACTAAGTCATGTACCTCTTCCAGCCCAGATCCCCTGACAGATAGCTCTGCTTCTTGCTCTGTATCCCTGCCTCCAACAGAATATGCTTGTATGCTACAATTCATTCCTATTTCTTTTTCCTGTTCTTGGATTTGATTTTTTTCCTCTATTATTGTGGGTGATTTTTCCTTTGCATTTGCCTGATTTGTTTATTGAATATGTGATATTGTAGTGTTATTTTTATGTGACTGTAATCTGAAAATTGCAAAATAATAATAATAATAAAAAAGAATATGCTTAACTGCTGACTTTTTTAATTGTGTGGACAATTTAGATGCCTTTGTGCAGGCCCTAGTGGTATATCTTGTAATATCTAGTCCTTGGTGGTGTGCAGGACATAGAATGAGAGGTAACGATGTTGGGTCCCCTGGGAAACAGTGATTATAACATGATCAAATTTGAGCTACTATCTAGAATGAAGCCACAAAGGAAATCTATTGTAGTTGCATTTGACGTTCAAAGGGGTGACTATAATAAAATGAGGATACTAAATAGAGAATGACATGGGGATGAGGATCTGTGGTAAATCCATGTTAAAAAAAAATCTGGCCGTTTACTGCGGATGCAGGAGCAAAACTTTATACCACCCTGCGGAAGCAGTAAAAACACTTTGCTCCCGCAGTAAAAAGAAACCAACTGCAGTTACCGTTCCTGGTCCAGCATCTCCATTCCAGCCTTCCTCTCTCTCTCCCTCCTTCCCACAGTAGCTCTAACTTATGCAGCCAGGCAGTGGTGTGCTGGAGCCAGCTTGCATCAGCTCGCACAATCCGTTTGTTAATTTTTTAAGAATTTCGGGAGCCAGTTGTTAAACTTTAACAACCGGCTTCTAAAATTTGGGCTCAGGTCCCTTCTCAGCATCGTTGTCCTCCTCCTTCCCTGTGGCTTGTTCCAGTGGCATAGCTACAGGGGGTCTTGGGGGCCCAGGCCCTCCATATTTGTCTCTGGCCTCCCCAACAATAGTGGCTAGCCAGGTGGTTTTTTGCTTCCTCAGGCTCCCTGTGCTCCCTGTCCCCACAGGCAGCTGAGCTCTCCCTCCCTCCTTCGGGTCCAGCCGGCTATCTCTCTTCCCTGTTTCCAGCAGTGCACCTTGGTGCAGGCAACGCTGAAGACAGCTGCTTCTGGCTGTCCGGTCCCGTTGCTACTTTATCCCACCTTTTCAACTTCTTGTGAGTGGGTGAAGCAGCTAGATGGACCAGGGCAGCCGGAAGCAGCTGCCCACACCACAGCTCACTGCTGGAAACAGGAGAGATAGCCAGCCGGACCCAAAGGAACGGAGGGAGAGCTCAGATACCTGACTGCGGGGACAGGAAGCAGAAAGCCTCAAAACAAAACAATCAAACCTGTGAGCTACTTCTTCCACATTCTCATTCTTTATTGTTGGTACCATTTTTATTTGATCCCACTTATATTTTCAAACATGCTGGCTGGTGCAGCATACGGATGTACACACAGAGGAAGTACAATAACGTAATTTCCTATAAATTGTCATCAGTGTGTCATTTGGAGGAACTGGTTATAGGGACCCACAGAGAGGAGGCACTGGAAATGTGTGTGTGTGTGTGTGTGTGGGGGGGGGGGGGGGGTTGCTGGATTGGACCCATGGAAAGAGAGGAGGCTGCTGGATCCAAAGGAGGAGGTGGAGAGAAGGGAGAAAGGTGCTGAACCATTGAGGGAGGGATGGCTGGAGGGAAAGGAGAGAGGTGCTGGACCTGCAGGGGAGGAATGGAGGGAAAGGGAGACAGAGGGACAATGCCAGACATGGGAGGGTATATATGAACACAGAGAGAAGATGCTAGACATCGGGAAGAATATGAATGCAGAAGGAAGATGCTGGACTTGTGGGGAGGGGAATAGGGACACAGAGGAATGATTCTGGACATAGGTGGAGGGGATAGGGATAGGCTTAGGACTCTCTTTGGCCAGGGGTCAGATGTCCTAGTTGCACCCCTCTAACACCATCTCTGGCATGTGTGATCTTTATATTTTGCACCGTATAGGAGGACATGTATATCTTTCTATTTCTGTGGTGTGACTTCTTGTGGTTTTAGGTTAATATATGTTTATCGTTTTTGGTCAGCTATTATGTATTTGGCATTTGTGTTCTGTGAGTGTGTGACCGAGGTATTCTGTTAGCATGAATTTTCTATGAAGCATTCTATAGTAATTTGGCTTGTTAAGTTTTCCTGATAGTGGAGGGAATATTTGTGAAGGGAGACAGGAATTTTGTTGCCCCTTGTTCTATATTGTTTGTGATTTATAAAATGACAGTTGTACATAATATTGTTTCTTTTTATATTTTAATACAAATGATTTAAATATAAAATCAGAATAAGGCTTGTGCAGATGGGATCTGACAGAGCTTGTGGGGATGGGCGGGGACAGGGACAATGGGCATTGTTTAAAAATACCATCTTGGAAGCCCAGATCAAATGTATTCCACGAATTTACAAAAGTGGAGAGAAGAGAAAACAACAGTCAGCATGGTTAAAAGGTGAAATAAAAGAGGCTATTACAGCCAAAAGGATGTCCTTCAAAGAATAGAGAAATGACCCAAATGAAGACAATAAGAAGCAACATAAGTGCTAGAAAATCATAGACAAATCATTGATAAAGAAGGCTAAAAGAGAATATGAAGAGAAACTTGTTGCAGAGGCTAAAATTCACACCTTTTTAAAGGTGCATCAGAAGCAGAAAGCCTGCAAGGGAATTCATGGGACTGTTAGATCATTAAGGAGCAAAAGGGACACTCAGGGATGACAAGGCCCTATGGAGAAACTGAATGAATTCTTTGCTTCAGTTTTTAAAGAAGAAGATGTAAGAGATCTAACTGTACTGGAAATGCTTTCCAAGGGTGATGATGCAGAGGAACTGCAAGAAATCTTGGTGAACCCGGAAGACATACTGAGCCAAATCGACAAATTAAAGAGTAGTAAATCACCTGGACAGGATGGTATACATCCAAGGGTACTGAAAAAACTCAAGCATGAAATTGCTGATCTGCTGTTAGTAATATGTAACCTGTCATTAAAATCATCCTTAGTATCTGAATCATAGTTACATGATGCTAGAGTCCACCTTGGGGGTCATCGCTCAAGAAAAAGATCTAGGTGTTGTTGTAAATAATACATTGAAATCTACTGCCCAGCGTGAAGTGGCAGCCAAAAAAGCAAACAGGATGCTAGGAATTATTAGTAAATGGATGGTAAATATGACTGAAAATGCTATAATGCCCCTGTATTGTTCCATAGTGCAACCACACCTTGAGTATTGCATTCAGTTCTGGTCACCATATGTCAAAAAAGATATAGCGGAATTAGAAAAGGTTCAAAGAAGATTGACCAAAATGATAAAGAGGATGGAACTTCTCTCATATGAGGAAAGGCTAAAGAGATTAGGGTTCTTCAGTTTGAAAAATAGAGGGATGAGGGGAGATATGATTGAGGTCTACAAAATCCTGAGTGGTGTAGAATGAGTAAGAGTGAATTGATTTTTTACTCATTCCAAAGGTACAAAGACTATGGGACACTCGAGGAAGTTACATGGAAATGCTTTTAAAACAAATAGGAGAAAATATTTTTTCATTCAAAGAACTGGAACTCTTTGCCGGAAGATATAGTAACAGTGGTTAGTATATCAGGGTTTAAAAAAGGTTTGGACAAGTTCCTGAAAGAAAAGTTCATAGTCTGGACGTGGGAAAGCTACTACTTGTCCTGGGATTGGTAGAATGGAATGTTGCCACTATTTGGGTTTCTGCCAGTTTCTTGTGACCTGGCTTGGTCACTGTTGGAAACAGGATACTGGGCTAGATGGACCATTGTCCATTGTCTAGCCCACGACTCCTTCCTTGCTGATTTATCTCCTCCCCTCTCTTCCTCTTCCTCCTTCGTTGTTTCTCTTCTCTCCTGTGACCTTGTCTACTGTACTTTGTACTATTGTTGCTTATTAATTATTGTACGCCACATTGAGCCTGCCTATGGGTGGGAATACTGTGGGATATAAATGTCATAAATAAATAAAGTTGTCTGATCCAGTATGGCTATTCATATGTTTGTATCATTATTGTTATCATTTATTAATACTTGATATACTGCCTTTCACAGGAACAAACAAAGCAGTTTACAAAAATTGAAACCAGAATGGTTCCTAAGAACTCTCCGAGTTGGTTCCTAAGAACTCTCCGAGTTGTGGGCAAATATAACACAGCACAACGGGGATTTTTCCTCTCATTGCTCCACATGGACTATTGATATTAAGAATTATGTTTTTGTATAATAGAAGAAGGTGTGAACAACAATGGATTAGGAGGATATAAGATTTATTAGTAATTATACTCTAATATCATAGTTTTCATAGCATTGTGGAGAATGATACATATGTTTGAATGTTAAAATACTTACCAGATGAATGCACTATAACAATAAATAGATTTTGAGATAATAATTGATGTATAATATACTATTCTTATTATTTAAGGGGTGTGACTAACTTTAGTCACATCGATGCACACTCAGCATATTCTATAAACAACATGAAAATTTAGGTTTATTCTATAAAATACACCTAAATTTAGGCATACTTTGTAGAATATAACTAAGTGTATTTCATTTTGGCGCTAATTTTTTAGGCATGATATATAGAATATAGTTCAAAATGCTGAAAAATGTCTTGCTTTCTATTCTTTTAATTCCTCTGCCCAACTTAACTCCCTCTTCTTCCCTCAGCTTCGTTTTACTGTTTGGGTTTTCTTGTGCTTCGTTTCTTCCAGGCTCTTCCCTGAAAAAAGGGAAGGCCACAGTTTCTCCTACCTTTTTCTCCCCATTCTCTTTCCTTTTGCTTTCTTTCCTTATCTTCCTCACCTCCTTTTCTTTTGCCCTGTCACTGCTCTGTCAGTTTACTAGTACTTATGCTGAGAACAGATTGGCTATTTGAATTGTGGGACGGCAAAAGAGGAAGTAAAAACAATGGTACAGAGCAGAAAGGTACTTTTTGCCTTCCCCATCCCTGTTCCAGATCACTTGGCTTGAAGGATTTTTAGAGCAATGGCAGCCCAGAAAATGCGGGAACTCTCCACAACACAGAGAGCAGTTTCCAGGCTTGTCCGCTGATTCTCTACCCAAGAGAATGAAGAAGAATGTAAATATAAAGTTTCATATATTTTAAATTATTCACCACAAAGTTATCAACATGGGCTACTGTTGTGTTATTTTATTACTAACTCATACTATTTTAGCATAGGTCCCATTTTATGAAATGCATCTGTTTATTAATAATTGGGGGTTAACAGTAACATTATTCCCGGGATTCTATATAGTGCGACTTAAGTTGTATGTGCAAATCCAGTCATATTCTGGATTGTGCATTCTTGATTAGCTAACAAGCCATGTCGATAATTGCAACTTAGCAACCAATTATTGACACTAATTGGCATTAATTAGAATTTACACGCAGAACTGTCAAAGCATATTCTATAATGTGATGTGCATAAATTCTAAGTTGCATAGCTGAAAAGGGGGCAAGCGTGTGGTTATAAAATACACCCGGTCCATGCGTAATTTAGGCGTCAGCATTTATACCAAGTTGTGGCGTAACTGTCCACAACTAAATTCAGTCACATGGACGGGTGCTTAGCGTATTCTATAAACCGTACAGAATTTAGGCTTATTCTATAAGGTACATCTACATTTAGGCATACTTTATAGAATACGCCTAGGCATATTTCATTTCAGATCTGATTTTTTTAGGCGTCATATATAGAATCTAGTCCTACATGTTTTAATGGTAGCCCACACTGATGATTTGACCCTCCCCACTCAGTTATCCCTTACTACTAACATTGTGAAAAAATAATGACTTTGCAAAGTTCACTTTTATCATTAATGTTTATGTTTTATGTTTATTAGTTACTTGCTTTAACTCTGTAGTATTTCAAGGTATTTAATATTTTTGATCTACTAGACCTTTAGACAGATAATTGTTCCAGGCAACATACAAATGGTCAGTGATTTGCGTAGATGGCTGGAGAAAGAATCAGGCAAATAGGTTCCCTTAATTAATGTGTAGTCTTTGATCTTGTGATATTTTGATCCAATATTTAGAAACAATAGGAAAGAAGATGGGTTAATACTGAAGTGGCAAAATTACTTTTCTACAAAGATATTCACTTCCTCGAGTTAAAACAAGAAGAGGAATTCTCATTAAGGAGCCCTTTTACAAACGTGCAACAAGCCTACCGCAGGCTTGCTCTGCGTGGGAATCCAGCACTACCACAGGAGCCCGGCGATAATGCTGCCCCCCCTCATACACACACACACACACTATTTCTGGTGTTTCAAAATTATTTTTATTTTTTGTTGGTGGGGGCATGTAAACGGTAATTCGACAGCACTGCGCACTGCCGGGTTAGCAGGGGAACCCTTACCTTCACCTAAATAGGTTGAAGTAAGAGCTCCCCCCAAAAATGGTCATGCGGCAAGTATTTCACTTACTGCATAGCCATTTATTTCTTCTTTTCAAAAAATACCCTTTCTCCGCTGCAGTATAAGAGGGCAAATCCACACACCGACACCACTACAGGCTCCCTTTTACTGCGGCTTGTAAAAGGGGCCCTAACTGATTTTGTCCAGTAATCTAATTATGTTAAACAAGCAAACAGTCTACATAATGAACTATTGGAAGTATTGGGAGGATTCTTTTCATTGTATTCATTATTTGTAGTACTATAAAAAACAAACAAACCATAAAGTTCTAGCCTGAAGTATGTGAAACAAAAATAACAACATTGGAAAATAAGTTTACCTCTCTGCAAGCTTTACTAATTTCTTTCAGTTGTCTCTTAAAGGTCATTTTGGCACAAGGCTGATTGAAATTTGGAGAATACTGCTAACTGCATTGAATGTTTATGCATTATCCAATATTCTGTAGTCTTTACTGATGCTGTATTAGCACTTACCACGTTCTTGCATGGAGATAAATGCACAACACAGGGACCATCAAACAGCATCCCTGTAGCTCCAAATATATTTCTGCATGTTTCAAGGAAAATGCTTTTGATAAAAGCACACTAGGGTAAATCTTCAAAAGCTTAATCTATTCAGATGTGCATATTACTGCTGTCTTTGCAGTCTGAGAAAAAATTTGACACATGCTTTACTCTAACTGCCAAATAGGTGATTTTAAAAGAGAGAAATGAGCCCACACAAAACATTCAGGCCCAGATGCTCAGAAGCAAATGCAGGCACTAGAAGCCACTAGCATCAGACTAGCACCTACATTTGCTAGCGCTGAATGGCTTTAGCACAAGGAACAATGACTGTGCCAAAGGATAGCGCAGGTAGCACGCTAATCACATTTAAATTGGGTCATTTTTGATTCACTTCAATGCTCAAAGAAAAGTGCCCTGAACAAAGGAGCCCTTACTGCAGAGAACATTATGCCAGCTCAGAGCTGATGTAAGGTTCTGAGGGGTAAGTTCTGAAGAGGCCGAGAAGCGATTGTATCTTTCTTCCATCCCAATCAGTAGCACTTCTATTAAACCGAGAGGCAGGAAAGCCAGGACGAGTGCAAGAAGTCTTTGAAAGGAAAACTGCAGTGTATACTGAAGCCAGTTTACTGATATTACAGCTACCAAGGGTCCTGTATTTGTGGCTAGCAGATGTAGGTGTGTCTAAATTTAAATGGGGCAAAACAGGAGGTCTTACTGGGAAAGGACAGATCAGGATACCAAGAAAATTACAGTTATGAGGCTGATTCAGAGGAATTTGCTGTGATTCAATACTAGAAAGTTAAAATTCCGCCCCCCCCCCCTTTTTTTTTTTTTACGATAAGGGATAAGCACAACTTTACCTGTGCAGAATGGGAAACAAACTGGCAGAGCTGGTGCCTCCTCCCCTGGCCATGCAGGGTTCCCTCTTGTGTGCATGTGCTGGGTATGTTCCCCCTTCCTTACTTTCCAATGCTCAGCGCTAACAGCATGCTTAAAATTTGCATGCCATTAGCGTTGAGCATTGGGAAGTTCTTTTGCGACGCTGTTTGTGCAGTATTTTCCAGTGCTGTTTTGTACAGTGCTGGAGTTTGGAGCATCAGCCTCTCAGTGGCTAAATCTGCTCACACTTAAAAGATGTGTATCAGTGGGTGTTTTGGAGGCATGTTCAAGAGCTAAACACACACACATTTTCAAAATGTAAAATGGGCATAGTTGTACGTCATCTAGCATTTGTGTTTTTTTCAACAAGCGATTAACCGCATGTAAACTTTTTAGGGCATCTCTTCAAAAATTAAAAAGCACCTACTGCTGATAATAGTCCATCTGTTTCTCTGTCTGTCTGTCCATCCATGGGAATCAGTCTTGCCCTCATTAAGTCCCAGACCCATTGGGATGAGTCAGGGTTCCAAGGGAGGGCCTGAACAAGGGGTGATCCTCAAATTTATTGCCTTAAGGGGCAGGCTTCAGATTTCTGTGCCTTGTTTCAGGTGATGGGCAGTGGGAGATCCTTTTTGACTCACTAGTCACCAGGAATCCCAGGATCCCCATGGCAAGGGAGGGGGGGGGGGGGTCATAAGGCCTTGTGTCTACAGGGAAAAGTGTCATTTTGTCATCCTGATTGTGCAATTTCTATGACTTTTTGAAAGGCGGTGAACTGTTTTCTTTTTAACTTCTGTGTTCATAAGATAATCTTTCATCTGTTGGTTTTGAGGCATGTGTTTCAAAGGATGCAGAATCAATATAGGAGGAGTAGATTGTAAAGGTCTGGAATGTGCTTTATGAATTTCTCTGATAAGCAAATGTTCATCTGATATAGATTTGAAACATGATTCTACATTTCCATCAGATGTTAAAGGGGAATATGGAGAATCCAAATCTGAGAAGATCATACATTGCATATAGATTTAAAAATCATCACATCTTTAGCCTTCTTTGTTACAGGCAATTGCTAAACCACTGTTGGGTAACATCATAGGGATTTGTTAGCCTGACACATCACTATATTAAAGTAGCTTCTTGATGTTTTTCTCAAGGAACTAATCAATACATGTATTTTCCATGAGAAACACAAGAACCGTGGCAAGCCATAAGAGATATTTTATGAATGAGTTAATTGCCCTTCAGTTTTGGGGGTGACTGACTGCACTGAATCAGGCAACCAGAAGAATTACAGGAACAGAAAACCATTTTAGTTAAACATGCAGCCTTATGCAATACCTAAAGCAGTGGTTCCTAAACCTGGTCCTGGAGGCACATGAGCCAGTCAGGTTTATTTTCCAAGGGGAGAAGCTGGAGGCAAGCCCACAGTGCTTTCTTTTTCACTGCCGCAGCTGCCACTGAAAATAAAAGGTTAAACGCGTCGGGAGGGGGGAAGAACGGAGATGAGGGCTGTCGGTTGGGGAGCTGAGAGCTGAGGGCAGGACGGAGGGAGAGCTGCCTGCAGCGTTGCGCCGGACCTGTGTTTGGGGGGGGCAATGTCCCCCCTCACCCCCCCAAACTACGCCCATGGGAGCCACAAGTCGAATACCTGGAATTATGGGTGAAGCCACTGGGGCTGGATCTAGAGGAGAAGAGATCGAGGCCTGGTGTGCAGCAGACATCAGGTGGTGGTCCAGGCAATTGGCCAGAGCCTGAACAACACCTGAAAGTTGCCGGAACTGATCTATGCACAAAGCCAGGCCCTGGACAAAACCAGATAATTGCTGAAGCTAGAGAGCCAGTTGCTGAAGCATCAGCAAGGCAGGTGACTATACTGATCTCATGGCCTTCGCAATCTGTCATGATTCAGGAAATGTGAGCCCTTGTGCCACAGCCGAGTTGGCGCTACCCAGTCAACCTGAAGGTTAGCCGGAAAGTCACCCAAACAGAGCACAGGACAGACAGAACTAGGCACCAGGCCCAACTGGAGCTGAAGATGAGGCTTGGCTTGACTAGAAGACTCAGCAAGAGTTGAGGAAAGGCTGTACTGGAGCTGAGGCAAGGCTGGACTGGAGCTGAAGTCTTGGCAGGAGCAGGGGCAAGACTGGACTGGAGCTGAAGACAGGCATGGCAGGCTGAAATGGAGACGGACAGGGCATACCAGACTGGAGACAAGGCAGGCAAGCAGCTGTCGTGAAGGCAGTGCTGGATAAATGAGGGCTGCCTTAAATAGTTCTAGGCACATGACGTCATCTCTGGACACGTCCATGGGATTCCTGCCGCAGGCCCTTTAAATTATGGGCTGCAGCACATGTGCCTATGAGGCAGGTGGTGATGCCAACCCAACACGCTGCAGGAAGGCCTGATGCCCTGCAGAGGGACATGGAACCTGACCCTGGTGTCTCACCCCCCAGAAGCAGGAAGTGAGTGGGCTTAGGATTATGGTGGCGGCTGTGACAGGGGTCATGTGGGCCATGGGCATACCAACTATTCTAGCTTTCTAGAATATTTTCATTTCTGCATAAAGCTGCCGCATTTAGGTACTAACATTGACTCCTGCCATACATAAGTGGTCATGCCTAAATTTAGGCAAATATTTGATAATGACTTTCCACCTTATAATTGAAAGAGAAAAACGCCTAGATTTCGACCCAAATCAGGAGATAGACGTTTATCTCACAAAAACGAATAAATCGGTATAATGGAAAGCCGATTTTGGACGTTTTCAACTGCACTCCATCGCGGAAGCGTACAAAGTTGACGGGGGCGTGTCGGAAGCATGGCGAAGGTGGAACTGGGGCGTGGTTATCGGCCGAGGAGAGATGGGCGCCTTTCGCCGATAATGGACAAAAAGTATGAGTTTGTAGCTAGAATTTAGGGCACTTTTCCTGGACCCTGTTTTTTCACGAATAAGGCCCCAAAAAGTGCCCTAAATGACCAGATTACCACCAGAGGGAATCGGGGATGACCTCCCCTGACTCCCCCAGTGGTCACTAACCCCCTCCCACCACAAAAAAATGATGTTTCATAACTTTTTATTTTCACCCTCAAATGTCATACCCACCTCCCTGGCAGCAGTATGCAGGTCCCTGGAGCAGTTGTTAGGGGGTGCAGTGGACTTCAGGCAGGTGGACCCAGGCCCATCCCCCCCCCCTACCTGTTACAATTGTGCTGCTTAATGCTTAGTCGTCCAACCCCCCCAAACCCACTGTACCCACATGTAGGTGCCCCCCATCACCCCTTAGGGCTATAGTAATTGTGTAGACTTGTGGGCAGTGGGTTTTGAGGGGGATTTGGGGGGCTCAACACCCAAGGGAAGGGTGCTATGCACCTGGGAGCTCTTTTACCTTTTTTTTTTTGTTTTTGTAAAAGTGCCCCCTAGGGTGCCCGGTTGGTGTCCTGGCATGTGAGGGGGACCAGTGCACTACGACTCCTGGCCCCTCCCACGAACAAATGCCTTGGATTTATTCGTTTTTGAGCTGGGCGCTTTCATTTTCCATTATCGCTGAAAAACAAAAACGCCCAGCTCACAAATTGTCGAATAAAACATGGACGTCTATTTTTTTTTCGAAAATACGGTTCGGTTCGCCCCTTCACGGACCCGTTCTCGGGGATAAACGCCCATGGAGATAGACGTTTTCGTTCAATTATGCCCCTCTTTGGCATGTAAATTTGCTGTTATAGAATACTAGCTTACCACTCAGATATCTGGCACTCATATTGGGCCAAATTTTACAGAATTGTCCTCTAAAAGGCTTTAGTGTACACATTCTCAGTGGCATCTAGTGAATGCGTTCTATGATAACTTTTAAGCAGAGTTCTATAAATAACTGTCTCAGCAAATCTTATCATCAGACACTGCCTTTAATGCTCATTATAACTGCATTGTAAGACTTCCCTTCTCTTACCTTCAAACTGTATGTTTGCACCTACAATACAATACTGTTTTACCAAATGGTTAAATGATGTCCTACGTTTTGCTAGCTGTTCCCCCCCCCCAAAAAAAAAAAAAAAATATATTATGAATATTGCATTTGTAGCTCATCCAAAAGTCAGTAGCATAAATTCTAATAGGCACTAAAATTGCAAATGCTTTTCTGCTCCATTGATCTCAATTTATGCAAATAAAATAGCCTTCTTTAGCAGCTACCGAATCATCATTAGGCTTTGTTTTGAAACCATGCATTGGAATTTTTTTTTTTTTTAGCAAAAGGTTAAACATATCCTTTATTATTTCTTGTGCAGTGAGTTGAGAAAGTGAATTCTAACTCATATAGAACCCTGTAATAATTTATCTTTTCCAAATATGACACTTCAGATTCATTTAATACTGTTGTGTTTTTTTGCTTTCTCCTGTATACCTGAGCTGTACCAAGCACTGCCGGCCACATTGGAAAATTGAAAGATGGCATCAGAGGCAGTGTGCAGCACTAAGTATAAGGTCTGCCATGCTGATCTCTCAACAAACCACCATTACCCCTCAAAATGTTGATAGCACAAATGTGGTCCTCCCACCAGTAGGAGGCCTCACCAGCAGGCAGTGCTAGGTTTGTTTGCTAGGATTACTCAATGGTTGCTATTCCACTATTGATGGCCCTTAAGGACCAGAGTCGGATACAACCGGTGTCTAAAGTTTTGGAGGTACAGCCTTCCAGACCCCAAATCAATGACTTTTCAGTGGCTTTTGATAGAAGGAGAGGGAATGTTGCCAGAATGACTGAATGTAGATGGAAATTGGTACAAGGAATTAATTCCCATTACAAATAAAGGGTCCTGCACCTTAGATCCACTCACTGCTGGCTCTGGTTGAGTTGACTATCTAAAGGAGGAGGGAACTGCAGAGATGTCAAAGGTGGCCCACCCCACTGCTGGAGGTTTACCACCACAGTGCTGGAAATTGAAGGCCAATGAGTGAAGTTTTTCTTACGGGGCCCAGCTATGTCTAAAACAAGTTCTGGCAGATACACTTTCCAAAACTGACACACTCCAATCAATAAATAGAAAATTAAATTATTTTTCTACTTTTGTTGTCTGGTCATTTTATTTTTCTTAATGTGTTGGACCTAGTCTCTGTTTTCCTCTTCTCTTAAATATCTTGCCATAGTTTCCTTGTCCATTTTGCCCTTCTTTTTTGTCCATGTCCACCATCTATCTTCTCTGTGCATCCCTATCTATCTGACCCTGCGTCCACCCTTTCTTCCCGCCATGTTGAACATCTCCCAAATCTGTGCCCTATTTTTGTCCTGCCCAACATAAATTTTCTGTGTCCCTATCCCCTCTCCCCCCCCCCCCCCCCCATGTGCTAGCATCTCTCTTTCTCTCTTCCTTCCCTCCTGCCTCTCTCTACTGGCCAGAATTTTTCCCTCTGCCCCCTCACCCCAGGGGTACAGCAAGTGTTCTTCTTCCTTTCCTTGCTCCTGTTCTATCTCCCCTTTACAGGACCAGCATCTCTTCCTCTTCCTTCTTTTCCCGCAGGTCCTGGCACCTCTCTCCTTTCTTGTCCTTCCCCTCCAAATTCCAGCACCTCTTTCCCACTCAGTGCCCCCTCTCTTCCTCACCCTCCTCATTGGATCTCTCTCTCTCCTACCTGACCTCCCTGTCCAGCACCTTTCTGCCTCCTTGCCCCTTCCCTTATGCAGCACCTGCCTCCCTCCTTGCCCCCATGATGCAGCACCTGTCTCTGTCCTTGCCCATCCATGATGCACTGTTTTCCTTATTGCCGCCCCCCCCCCCATTGATACAACACCTGCATCTCTCGTTGTTCCCTCTCCCCCATGATGCAGCACCTCTCTTCCTCTTTGTACTTCCCTTGAAATTGGTTACCTCTTGACACAATTAATCTGTTTGTGCAGTGCCAGCACTCTCAGCAATAGCAGACTGCTTCGGCCAAACCCAGGGACCTTTCTTCAGCAAGCGCGAGACGCGGCTGAAGGAAGGCTCCCGGGGTTGGCAGAAGCTGCCTGGTATTCCTGACGGTGCCGGTAATGGACACAGATTAATCACAGCAAGAAGAAAAACAACAGAGATTTCGGATTGCAGGGTGGGGGAAGGACACAGAGGGAGAGAGGGTGATGCACTTGGGAGGACGGTGTGGAGAGATGCATGACCCACAGGAGGGGGACGGAGGGGAGGACACCAATGAATGAGATCGTGCCCCTTAAGCTTGTGGGTTGGGGAGGAGTGGCCTAGTGGTTAGGGTGGTGGACTTTGGTCCTGGGGAACTGAGGACCTGAGTTCAATTCCCAGCACAGGCAGCTCCTTGTGACTCTGGACAAGTCACTTAACCCTCCATTACCTCATGTAAGCCGCATTGAGCCTGCTATGAGTGGGAAAGTACAGGGTACAAATGTAACAAAAAAACAAACAAACAAAAAAGATGTGTGTATGTTAATTGTGTGCTTGTTAATTGTACAGCACTGTACAACCCTGGTAGCACTTTAGAAATGTTAAATTGTAGTAGTAGATGGGGCCTGACTGTGTGTGACATGGCCTGTCTAGAACTGTCAGGAAGAAAAATACATTCAAGTTATGTTTTTCAGTGATACTGCTGCTATATAAACAGTGTGGATGTGCATTCATTAGCGGGCATTTAGTTGATTTGGATACCTTAAAAATTTTAATTCATGTAAAGTTGCTTGTATGCATGAACACCTACAAACTGATGTGTGTGCAATGAAATTAATTTAAAAAAAAAACTCTACAAATTGGGAAAAACATTCTGAAGAATATGAAAGCCAACCAGCATTTTTTTTTTGGTTATGCACATCTCTAATACATAGAGATAAATACAAATAGAAGACAGTATTAGAAGGGCTGCATTGCATTTTCATGTTTAACTAGCAGATTTACAAAGACAAATTACCATACCAAATATAAGCGCTGATTTTAGAACAGTGCTACTTAAGACCTGGGGTTACCAGCAATGCATGCTTTTAGATGTTCACAGAGGAGACATGTTACAGGCATGTTCAGGACATTCCTACAGATCAGGGGAGAGCAACCTTTATACAGAGAAGGCCACATGAATGTCAGTACTGCCCCTAGCGTTCTGCAATGTTACATAATGTCAGAACCGGAGAAGCACAGATAAATAAATAAGTATAAATGTAACAAAAATGGTCAAAACAAATTGCTAAAGTGGTTATTCTGAAATTATTTGTGAATTACAGTATTTAATATAACCTAAACTCTGGTTAATGATGTTTTCTGTGTATAATACCCGCAGTCTCAGGGGCCGCATAAAATTAAATGACGGGCCACAATTCATCCCCGGGCCTTAGGCTGCCCACCCTTGTTACAGATTATAAGTGCTCAACATGTTTTCATGAGGGGCCTGAACCTAGAAGATTCCAAATTTGAACATCAGCATTTATTCTTGCAATAAACTATATGCAAAAATCTCACTAACTTGTCTTGTTGGACCTGGTGCTTGCTGAGGTGTTTGTTGAAGCAGATTTGCTTATGGTTTGTGTTCCCCAATTGTGTTTCTATTAGCTTTATTTCTTTCTCTCCTTTTAACCATTTTAGCTCTTTCTTTCTTTCGTTCTTTCTTTCATTCTTCCTTTCTTCCTTCCTTCCTTCCTTCTCTCTGCCAGTTTCTGCTGATTATTGGTCTGTCTGCATTCCTCTAGGTTTGACTTGGTGTCTTTTTGTGTCTGCATAAGTAGCTGTATCTCTTTATAAATGTGGCTTTGAAAATGGTGGTGCGTTCTGTATGTATCATGAGTGACCTAAATCACTGCTTCTCAACCCAGTCCTTGGGGCACATCCAGCCAAACAGGTTTTCAGGATATCCAAAATGGATATGCATAAAACAGATTTGCTAGTAGTGTCTCCTTTGTATGTAAATCTATCTCAAATATATTCATTGTGGATGTTCTGAAAGCCTGACTGGCTAGGTGTGCCCCAAGGACTGGGTTGAGAACTGCTGGCCTAAAGGGTTGGTTTCTATGAGCATTAGTGCTGGAGAGGCAGAAGCCACAGAGGAAGGCAATATGGAGGCATCCTTACCAGAGAATTTATAGACCCAGGAACCAGCTCCTGGATCAATTAGAGGAGCTGTACATAAAGAGGCTCTGCTTCAACAAGCATACCATTTTCCACCTCCGCCTGCAGGTAGAGACTCAACTACAGTCAACTAACCAACAGAGAGGCAGATGCACTAAAGCTAAATGAGCCTTTAATGACCCTCCAACGAGGAAAATTTGATCCGTTGCATGCATCAAAGGGCTTTTACCGAGGAAGCCAGCAGCTAACGAAAACGGAATGGAGATGAGCGATTAGTGTGAAAACCCCATTGAAACGACATGCACTAACCTTTTCCGATTGCCTTTACGCAGGAAAAAGGCAGGAAATCTAATGAGAGGTCTGGACCTCTCGTTAGGACAGCTCTGTGCCAGGAAAAATCATTACGTGAAAAAATAAACAAACTTTGAGCCAATCCCAGCGCATTAGCAGAGCTAAAAGCGCTGTGATTGGTCCAAAGGACGTCAGAAAACACATCAAATAAAAAAATAAAAAAAGGATCGGGAGGGGGCAAGGGCGCTCATCAGGAGCGTCCTGTATGGACGGCCTTGCCCCCCCCCCCCGCTGCTCCCCACTTTCCGCCGCTCCCCCCCCCCCCCCCGAAAAAGCAAAATGCTAGCTGCCCCGGTCCCCCTCCCTTCCTGTTCCTGTGTTCTGCAGAGCTAACTCCGCCTCCCGTCATTCTTTCGCCCCGTGCCCCGCCCCCGCTGCCCCCCCTGAGGTCGACTACGCCGCTCCCCCCCTCCACCGAGACCCCCCTCCCTATTAACAACCCGAGCAGCGCCTCTCACCTCTTTCAGAAGCGCTGCACGGGCAGGAAGATCTATTGTGTTGGTTGTAGAGTCTCCATGACGTCTCTTCTTCCCTGGCCTAGGCCCCGCCTCCTTCTGACGTAACGGGTGGGGGGGGGGGGCAAGGCCGTCCATACAGGACGCTCCTGATGAGCGCCCTTACCCCCTCCCGATCCTTTGTTTTTGGATTTTGCTGACCGGGTAGCCACGTGTATGTGTTGTGGCTTTTTTATTTGTTTGTTTTTACGTTTGCAGCATGCGCAGAGCAGCCAGCAAAACGCTTGGCTGCTCTGCGCATGATTTAGGGGCCAATTACTGATGTGTATTGTGATTCTTTGATACATTGTATGTTTGAATACCGATCTGAGCATGTATGACTTTTTTTTTTGGTGCATTCTTCGTTTTTTAAAAATCGTTAGGGACTTTAACGATTTTGATTTTTTTACGTTTGGTTGCTGCATCTGCCTCAGAGACAGGCCATGCCAGTATTTATTTATTTTTTTTTTCTATTTTTAAAATATATAGCCTACTCAAAACCTAAGCGGTTCACATTAGATGCATTCACAATAAGGAAAACATCATTAACGATACAGTTATCTGAAAATCACCAGAAACCTTGGCTTTTTGACCCCAGGTAGATCAAAGGTCCATCAGGCCCAATATCTTGTTTTCACCTGAAGTTTTTGAAGGCCTTCCTCAGCGACACCTCTGAGTACATTGCTTTCTCACAGGATTTGCTGCAGAAACAGCAAACTATGATCCAGTTCTACAAATACTTGGACTAAGGGGCATGCAATTAAGCTACTAAGAAGTAAAGTTAAAACAAATCAGTGAAAATATTTCTTCACTCAATATGTAATTAAACTCTGGAATTCATTGCCAAAGAATGTGGTAAAAGCTGTTAGCTTAGCAGGGTTTAAAAAAAGGTTTGGTTACTTTCCTAAAAGTCCATACACCATTATTAAGATGGGCTTGGGAAAATCCACTGCTTATTTCTAGGATAATTAGCATAAAATCTGCTTTACTATTCTTGGATCTTGCCAGTTATTTTTGTCCTGGATTGGTCAATGTTGAAAACAGAAAACTGGGCTGGGTGGACCTTTGGTTTGTCCCAGTATGGCAATGCTTTTATTCCTATGCTTTAGTGTATTTAGAGGTTCTTTTATTAAGCTGCAGTAAGCACTAACGTGTGCTTCCCGCAGGTTAAAAACCACTACCACGGGGCATGTTCAGGCATCCTGAAGTAGTTTTGACATCAGCATGTGTTTTTAGTGCTGGGGGTTTGTTTGCAGTCAGATTATAGGTGTGCCCAGTGCTAATCGGTTACCACAGCTACATCACTGTTTGCTAACCAATTAGCACATGGTTAGCGCGTAAACCCTTACTGCCTAGAAAATAGGTGTAGTTAAGGGTTCATGCACTAATAGCCATGTGATAATGGAAACATTTGCAAGTCACATTATTGCAAAAATTGAAATGCAGTCATTTTACAGCCACGCCATGTGACCTCAGTTGCGTGGAAAACCCACACATTACTCACAGTGCAGCCACTTTTTAGCCCAGTATAGTAAAAGGGCCCCTTTGTATGGTGGGTGGGAGTAATTGGTGTTTTATGCTTATTTTATTATGGATTTGTAAAACACTTGATTTTTTTAAAAGTTATTTTGCAATAGAACTTACATACAACATCATTGTAGCAAGAGGAAAAATAACCTTGTCCACAGCAATAGGGAGGGATAAAAAGGGAAAACAGGTAATAATACTAAAGGAAATAATTTCTATCTCATAATATAGGTATCTATTTACCTTTAACCTTTCATTTAAAATTATATTTTAACAATCCTCCCACCTAACTGACAAACAGAGAATATTAATAAAATAAATATTAAGGTATAAGATGGAGGAATCCCTCATGCTATCAGTCATTATATTTATATATTATATTTATTGCATTTGTATCCCACATTCCCCCACCTATTTGCAGGCTCAATGTGGCTTACATAGATTTGATAACATTGTCATAACAGGATATCGGATACAATTAGTAATGTGTAGCGCTTAGGAAGGGGTAAGGGAAGAGGGAAGAGAGTTGTTAGGGTAATTATAGGAAGTGTGCGCTCATAGTTGAGTGGACTTGGTGAGGTTATAGGTTCTCATTGTAGGCCTTGTTGAAGAAGAATGTTTTCAAAGATTTCCGAAAGATAGATGTTTCTTTGATTGCATTTTCAGCCAGCTGGTGAAGTATTTTAAGGCATGGAGAAGTATGCTTGGTAGTTAGAACAGTGGGCTGAAAACCAGGGAAACAAAGCTTAAAATTCAGCTCCTCCCAATGATGCCTCTTGTCATCTTGAGTAAATCACTTCATCATCTATTTTCTCAGCTACAAACATTGGGTTCCTTTTACTAAGCGGTGCTAAAAAGTGGCAGGCGGTAGTTTTAGCTTGTGGGCTTCCCATGTGCTCCAGCCACTGTTTAGTGTGGCTCTAAAACAGACATCTTTTCTTTATTGCTATTAATGACCACAAGCTAGTTTCCAAATTAGCACTTGACCATTGCCGCCTGAGCCCTTACTACTTCCTATTTAGAAGGCGGTAAGAACTCACATGCTACTTGTGCAGTAATCAGGCAGTGCATGGAAATGTGCCCGTACTGCCCAATTACCACCAGGAACGCCCACTCCCCCCCCCCCCCTTAGTGCTAGAAAATAAAAGTGATTTTCTAGTGCGGGAAACAGCATGCGCTGATCTCAGAAATTCCATTGGATGCCTCTGGATGCATTAGTGCTGATTCTGCGCACACTACCAAAATCTAGCCTTAGTGTACCCCTTCTCATGTGCTAAGACCATTTTTACTGCAGCTGTAAAATGGCTGATTTTCTATTTATTGTATTAATTCACCAATGTTGCCTTTAGCATGCGGCCATTTAAAAAAATTACTGTGTGAGCACTTACTGCCATCCATTTTATAGATGGTAAGGGCTCACACGGTACTCCTGCACTAACCAGTAAGGGCATGCTAATGTGGATGCGCTAACTTGTTAGCACGGAATGCCCACTCTCCATTCCCCTGACATGTCTCCTTCCAAAAATATATTTATTTTTTTAGCACCCAGATTTGTGTGTGCTAATTTAGCAGTTACCCCAAAATGCCTGAACACATCCTTCAGTACTGCATTTTAAGTGTATTACGGGCATGTTAGCAGCTTAGTGAAAGGGTTCCTTAGAGCTACATTTATTAACATTACAGTCAAACCCATTTAATGTCACATTCAACGGGCCATTCAAATCATGTAACATTAAGTTTTAATCTTAGACACACGGTGCACAAAAAAAAACAGAGAAGGCAGAGCCAGAGGTTAGTTTCCATATTTCTGTATCTTTTCAACAGAGTTGAAAGTGAGGTAACGATCAAATCAAATACGCTGATCTGCAGAAAGAAAAATGGCATGATTTTACACTTTGTGAGATTCACTGTTCTGTTAATTAAGAAGTCTTAAATAAAAGCGACAGCATTGAAAACATCCTCCTGTATATCTGTCAATCTGCCGATAAAAGCACATACCGTTTTGAAAGCAGGTTATTTCCTATATGCATTTTCAAAACATTCTGCATCCTCCAGAGCACAGTTGCCATTGTTTTCACAGCACCTTGCTGCAATTTCTTTGATGGACTGTGTTTCTGTTGTAATCAATCTATCATCAACTCTTCAAAGGTCACTGAACTGTCTGAAATTGCAGACCACTCCTCATTGTTCATCACCGTTAAAGGCTTATTAACAGTGGCGTACCAAGGGGGGGGGGGGGGGGGCGGTCCACCCTGGGTTCACGCCGCTGGGGGGGGGGGGTGCCGCGCGCCAGTCAGCGTCGTTCGTTTCCATGCTCCCTCTGCCCCGGAACAGGATGTAACCTGTTCCGGGGCAGAGGGAGCATGGAAATGAACGATGCTGACCGGCGCGCGGCACCCCCCCCAGCTGCGTGCACTCGGGGGTTATTTCGCTGGGGTCAGGGGGGGTGTCCTTTCGCCAGGGGGGTCGCGCTGCACCGGGGGGGGGGGGGGGTCGCTGCACCTGGGGGGCAGGACGCATCAGCGATCCGCCCCGGGTGTCAGCCCCTCTAGGAACGCCACTGCTTATTAATGTTGACTGTGTCGCCAGTATCTTGAGGTGCATGTGATGAATCAAACTACGCCTTCTGAAAACAGTTGATGATCATGGCCTGCATGAAGTCAATGGCAAGTTTGACATCAGTGACGACTAATTGCTTCTATTCCATTGCATGCGGAATGTATCACACAATTTGCTTTCTGTACTGCTGCTTGAATGCATTGATGATACCCTGGTCAAAAGGATGAATCATACTCATTGTGTTTGGCGACAGAAAGTCCAGCTTTGTTGCAGTCAGGTTGCTGAAGTCAGTATACGCCGGGAAATTGTCCACAAACAGTTCCTTTTCCTTTGTTTCATTTTTTTTCTCAAATGTAACCACCCAATCTTAAAACAGTTTGCCTGTCATCCATGCGCGTTTGTTTGCCTTGTAGGTCACTGGAAGGCTTTTAACATTTTTGAAACAGCGTGGATTTTGTGATTTTCTGATTACAAACGGTGGGCACTTCTCAGTGCCTAACAGGTTGTAGGAAATTGCAGTTGTTAGACAGTCTTTTGCTCTTTTTTAAAGCATTTAAGGAATTCATTGGAACATTGCCATTCAGGTAAACCCATGTCTTTAGCCAGAAGTTCAGAAACCTGTATAAGCATCAGCCCACTTACCAGAAGTTGTGTAGTGCAAGTCTGTTTAATCACATTAATGCCTCTTCAATGTCCATGTACAGGCCAGTTCGCTGCTAGTGCTGAATAAAAATCCTTGATTATTTTGTTCTACTTGATAGCTAGTTTTGACATAGTTGAAATGTCAATATCAAACTTTTCTGCAATGTCTTTGCAATTCCAGTGTTTTAGCATTATTATAACTTCCATTTTTATGTTTAAACTGGCACGCTTATGCTTAGCCACCACATTAACATAAATAGGTAGATTGACACGTCACAGCTAATGAGAGTCTGCATGAAACTGCTGCTGAACTACTTTCTGTCATGTGATAATGAAGGGCACTATGATTGTTTCGACAGCAGAGATAGTAACTTTGTGACATTAAGCAGTACATTTTAATACCCTAGGCAGATAAAATTGTTAACATTAACTGATATGTGACATTATACGGAGTGAAAATAGGTAGAGAAAGTCCATGTTAGTTACAATTGGTGCCTACTGGGGATGAAAAGTGCCATGACATTATGCGGAGCATGACATTATGTGGAGCATGACATTAAGCATTGTGAAATTAAGCAGGTTTGTCTGTAACTTATATTATAAAAATTCTTATAGGCCACTATGGGGCTCATTTTCAAAAGAGAAAAACATCCAAAAAGTGGCATAAATCTGCATTTGGACGTTTTTCTCAAAAAAACATCCAAATTGGTATTTTCAAAACCAAATTTTAGATGTTTTTCTATGAAGTCCGTCACAAGGGGGCATGCCGGAGGCGTGTTAAGTGTGAGATTTGGGCGTTCCTAACACTTGGACATTTTTTCTGCCATAATGGAACAAAACATTGATCTAGACCTGTTTTATTAATGAGCTAGTAAACAAAAGTCCAGTTTCTGACACAAATGAAACGGGCGCTAGCAAGGTTTTCCTCGGAGTGTGTATGTTTGAGAGAATGTATGTGAGAGTGACTGTGTGTGTGAGAGAGAGTGAATGTGCGAGTGTGTGTGTGAGAGAGAGAGAGTGAGTCTGGGTGCGAGTGTGTCTGTGAGAGACAGAGTGTGTGTGTGAGAATGAGAGTGTGTGTAAGTGCATATGTGAGACAGTGTGAGAGAGAGAGAGAGTGTGTGTTTCACACAGATACAGTGTGTGCGAGAGAGAGAGTGTGTGTGAGACACAGACTCTCTGTGAGACTGAGTGTGTGAGACCAAGAGAGTGTGTGAGTGACATTGTGATACATAGAGAGTGAATGTGATACAGTGTGAGACATAGAGTGTGTGAGAGACAGTGTATGAGAGTGAGAGAGAGAAAGACATTAACTGTGAGAGAGAGAGAGTGTGTGTGTGTGTGACAGAGATACCTCCCCCCCTCCTCTGGTGTCAGGCCCCCCCTCCCTCCCTCTCTCTGGTGTCTGAGCATTACTGTGCAGGACGCTGAGCTCTGACTGTGCTTCAAGGAACTGACCAATCCTATTTAATAGAATGCACCTCCAATATTCTGAAGACAAGAAACCTCATGTGGTTGGTGACTTCTGCTTGTGACGAACCCAGAAGTACGTTATGTCAATTCAGGAGATGGATACAGAGAGCAGGAATGCCTCAGCCATGCAGTCAGCTTCAGAATGTTGGAGGTGCGTTTTATTATATAGGATAAGCCACAAAAGTGCCCTAAATGACCAGATGACTACTGCAGGAAAAAAAGAAATGATACCCCTTACTCCTTCAGTGGTCACTGACCCCCTCCCACCCTGCAAAGATATAAATGAAACAGTACATACCAGCCTCTTTGACAGCTTCAGATGTTATGGCCAGTCCTATTGAAACAGCAAGAGGTTCCTGGAATAGCCTAGTGATTGGTGCAATGCAGGCAGGCATCTCATCATACAAAACTGTAAAAACTAACAAAATAATCTTAAATTGAATTCTTCATTTAATAGGTAGCTAATGTAATTTAATAAAAAATGGAGACGTATGATCAAATTGGAATACCTTCCATATTAATCTTACCATAGCATGTTATGCAATTTGTAAAGTACATAAAGATGTTAATGGAAGCACCAATAGCAGTGAGTTACAGTGATTACAATTAGGTGAAACAAAAGCTTGCACTACTGTCCTAAAATTTGTAGAATTTAAAAGATCTCTAAAGAATGCAATAACTTCAAAAACTCTTAAATGTGATTTAAAAGATAGAGATGAGTCAATGATAACCCCCAAATACTCATACATGCACACTGGTGCAATTTTACCACATTATGGACCACAAGCCCCACTGTTTTCAAAGGAGCTTACCTACTAAGCACATAACTAGCATTAACGCATGTTATTGCATGTTAGTAAATCTAACCCTAGACCTAGCCACTATATGTAATCTTGAGCTTGTATTTGGAAAAATTTAGAGTACAACACCATTAACATCTTGTGTGAAGCCATTTACCACAAACCACTTTTACTTGTGCATACTTCACATTACATTAATTTAGTGAATAGCTACTAATTCTTTTTTTTACCTTTAGTAATTGGCACAGATGTGTCAAAATAATGTGACAATAGGAATGTGAGGGAGTGGGTGGTACAAGGTAGGGTTTCCTTAAAGACACTTCCTCACTGAAGCTGGAACTGAGCTACTTTATGGCAGGGAATAGGACTGATTTTTGATTGTTTATTCCTCCTCACCTGTGAAAAGAACAGGCTACCCTTTCCTGTGCCTTGTTTTACTTTGTGCTGCCCTAGTTTATTAAGGGCCCTGGCCTGTCCGTCAGTCATGCTATCATAAGAAGCCTAAAACAAAGCACATTAACTGTAGCATTCGGTTGTGAAAACGTATGGGAAAGAGGGATGCAAGGGATTCTATATCACAGAAAGGTGACATATCATTTGCATGACACATACCAATATCCATATATCCCTAAGCACAATTAGAAAAATGGATATTTTGGAAAACTCAGTACCTGGGCTGGTGAAAGTCAGTCACAGGTAACACGGCAGACCTGCTGAGTCACTCTCCCCACCTAGAAGATGTCAGTATAAGGGGCAAAATAGGAAGAAGGCTTTGGGTGAATGTTTGCTGTATGCAGGGATTGTGACTGTGTGATCTATATAGACAGCCATGTCTAAGGTATCAGACAAGTTATATCAAGCTGCTAAACACAAAGTCAGAATTCTTAGTCTGTTTCTCTCAAATGAAGGGAACAGTCATACTTTCTTTCTTTCCAGAGCCTATCATTTTGTTTTTTAAGAGAGCAAAACACATGCATTGATTTATTTTATTAAAGCTTCTGAAGACTATCAAACACCAGCCAAATATCAAAGTAAGTCACTCATACAAAAAAGCCTGTCTGCTACTACTAAGAAGAGAGTAAAAGAAGAGAATAAAATCGATGTTTCTGACTTCCCCGATGCCTCAAGAAACATGTACTTCCAGAGTATCTATGTAAGCTTTCCTTAAATTACAAGTGTAAGCCTATATGACTAAAGTAAGGATGTTCAAGGAAAAATAGCCTGAAAAAGAAAAGCACACTGATTTATCACTCATCTATTGCTGTGTATACAAAAGATAAAGAATCTCTTGAGTTCTTCCTCTCAGGGCTGGTGTTAGACAAGTTGGAGCCCACGGCAGAAAATTGAGAGGGGACCCAAAAGCCTGCTGGCAGTCTGTGCCTCCTTCAGATTCAGGTAGACTTGGGTATCTATGAGGCTCATTTTCAAAGCACATAGACTTACAATGTTGCATATGTTACTATGGAACTTTATAAGTCTATGTGCTTTGAAAATGAGCATCAGTGTGGCCTAGGAGCAAAGTGAAACTGTTCTCATATACTTCCTCTGTCCTTCCTCATGCTGACCATGGTTCTTTGTTATCTTAGCTGCTGTAAATGCTGAAGGATCTCAGAGGTACTCATGATGTATCCTGCTCCACTAATGATAATCTTAGGACCTACATAGGGTTACCATATTTGCTCCCCCCAAAAAGAGGACACATGTCCTGCACCGCCCCGTCACACCCTCCACCCCACCTCTGTCACATACCGCCTCACCCCTTTCATACACACCCCACCCCATCACACCCCCCTAAGGGTGGCCTATCCTCCCCTTCCCTTACCTTACTGAACTGTCCTGGTGGTCTAATGACCTCTTTGGGGCAGGAAAGAGCCCCCTCTTTCCTGCCTGCAACGGCTGCAGAGACTGTCTTGCTCCTTCCCATATCGACGCTGATTCAAAATGGCCATGTGACTTGCAAGACTTCTGCTGAAGTCTCACGAGGCTGCGTCAACTCTCGGTGGCCATTTTGAATCAGCGCCAGGACCAGAGTCAGCAAACAACAGTCTGCAGGCGCTCCGGGCAGGAAAGAGGGGACTCTTTCCTGCTCTGAAGTGGTCATAGACCACCAGGGCAATATAGTAAAGGGAGGGGAGGGTAGGACACCACTAGGCCCGCCAGACTGCCCATTTGTCCGCAAATCCGGACAAACGGGCAGGCTGGCAAAACCCGCCCGGTTGCCCGGTTATGTCCTCAAAAAGAGGACATGACTGTGTAAAGCCGGACATATGGTAACCCTAGCCCTACACCACAGTTTTGTTTTTTGCGTGGGGTGGGTTGAAAATTGAAATAGACACAAATAGCAGAGGTGCAGATTTCAAAGAACTTTTCTTTTATTGGGGGAGAGGTGTGGTGTAAATCTCATGATTGTGGATGAACCAAAATTTCTGATTTGGGATTCATTAAACCTATTAGTAATTGCTTCGTAAAGAGATAAGGAGTACCAGAGATAAGATGCAACAAAGAAGAAGACAAAAAAAAAAGAAACTCTATTTATTTACTTCGATTTAGCTCATGCCTTTTTAGGAGTAGCCTAAGATGTGTCTAATTCAGCTACAGTAGGTATTTCCCTGTCCCTGGAGAGCTCACATTCTAATTTAAAGTTATGTGGAGATGTTCAAAAGCTCAAACAATTCTAAAGAAGATTAATCTTCCTTAGAATTGTTTGGACTTAAAATTGAGGAAGTATTGTTTCATTAGATTCCTGAATGTGTATTGTTTGATTTTCAAAAGCTGGCACATATAGGGCCAGATTCTATTTATGCCACATAAGCAGATGTCTATAAGCAGTGCCTAAATTTAGGCATGGTATATAGAATACACTTAGTTGATATCCAAGCACCTAAAACTATGTACCTCCATTTACAGCAATGAAAACGTGGTGTAAATCCCTGTGTGCAGATTTACGTGCACTGGGCTATATTCTATTACTATGCATGTAAATTTGGGAACACCCATTGAATGCCTATTTCCCCACCCATAGCCATGCTCCTTTTGAACTGCATGCATTAGAATGTAGGCGCAGTTCATTACAGAATACGCTTAGCGAGTTGTGTGCATAAATTTTAATTATTGCCAATTAGTTCTCATTGTTGCTTGTTAAGTGCTGCTAACAATGCTGATTAGCTTGTTAAGCAGATTAAGTGACACACAGTTATAAAATATGATTGAATTTCAGCACAGAATGCTAGGTGTGATATCCAGGGGATATTGCCTAAGGTCACTACACGAGTGTCAGTGGGATTTGAACACTGGCTTTGCTGGGTTTCAGCCCACTGATTAACCACTAGACTACTCATCCATTCATGTAGTGTCCCTAGAATGTAGCTAGAATAATTATATTAAAGACACTGTAAGAGATTGCACACTCTGGATCTAACATAATAAGCTGGGCTATCCTTTGTTTATTGCTTATTTTAAACCTGATATACCACCTAATCTGACATTGAAACATGGAAGTCAGTTTTCAGCAGTCCACATGATTTGAAAAGAATAAACTATCCATCTAAAGTTAAATTCTCTCTAGTTAAGGCAAATGCCATAGTGGGGGCACATATATCAAAAGATTAATGATATATGTTCTCTCAACTCATCATATCCTTCAAAAATATATATATATATTTTTTGAAGGTTTTTTTTTTTAAGGATTTGATGAGTTGAGAGAGCAGGCACTGGCGTGAGACTGTCACTGATGCAGATATGAAACACTGCCCATGTCGGTGTCACGGTAGTCATCGCCGTCGTCCATGCCTTGCTCGTCAGTGCCCTATTCCTCCTACTAAACCTTCTAAAATTTCCTGCAGTTCCAGTCAGTGACCTGTGGGGTCACTGTAGTGGTGGAGGCCAAGCTGGTGATATCATCAGCACTGAGCACTTCTTAAGCTGGCTTCTGAGAGTTTTTCAGTGTTCAGGCAATTATCCTTGATGGGGGCCCAGGCCTGCCTGGGTTCTGCCAGTTCCAACATCTGTTTCTTTGCAAGGCTGTTGCCTACAGCTTTTCCTTTTTGCTGGGTTCCAGTGGAAGTCTGAATCCAAGCCAGATAGTCCTGAGAGTAAAAGCTTTGCTACAGCTTTCTCCTTATGCTGTGTTCCAGTGGAAGTCTGCCTTCAAGCCTGGTAGTCATGAGAGGTAAAGCTTTGCCTACAGCTTTCACCTAATTCTATGTTCCTGCGAAGCCTGCTTTCAAGTTTGGTAGTCCTGCGGAGTAAATGTTTTGCCTAAAGATTTCACCTTTGCTTGGGTCCAGTGATGCCTGCTGCCAAGCCTGTGAGTCCAGAGCCTCCCATGCCTCAGCTGAGATTTCAGTCGCCCACCGTGAGTCCTTGGTTACTGTATGCAGTGCAGGGCCGTGCTAACACGGTAAGTGGGTTAAGCACCTCAGGGGGGCGCCGACCTCTGGAGGGCACCTACCGTTTCCTGAGGTCAGCTCACTTGCAAAATGTTTTACCTGAAGCTGTGATTCTCCTCTGTCCCCTGCCCTCCCCTCTTCGACCACAGTGCTCACTGAGGCAGGCAGGCTTTGCTGAAGTTGTTTGAAAGAATACGACAAGTGCTATTTATGTCTTTGGTGTGGGACAAACTCCTCATTCAGGGTGACCTTGAACAACATTCAAATTAAAGAGAACAGCCAGGTTTGGAGGGAGGTGTGCAAGTGAGACTGAGGAGAAATAAAAACTAAATAGTGTAATTGTTAAAATCTGTAAGTGGTTCAAAGTTTTTGTTTTTTTTTCTCTGAGCTTGTACACTGAGAGGAGGGCATGACTGCAATGATGTTTGCATAATTATCAGGTAATCTGATATCTACAGCTAAAAGCCATTTCATTGGCTGATGGTTCCAACAGTAGTTTCAGAGGAAGTTTAGCTGACGTAGTGTAGAAGAGCTGGTAAGTGAAAATCTGATTGTTTTTTGGTGTTATTTTTATATAAAAGATTCTCCTTGGATAGGGAAGAGTCTGTGATACGTGAAAATATATTTTGCTTTAATGAAATTGCTAAACTTTAGAGTCAGAGACTTATCAATGATCAGAAAAAGAAATTCACCAGACAACAAAGGTAGAGAAAAATAATTGTATTTTCATTTTAGTGTTTGGAATATGTCCACTTTGAGAATTTACATCTGCTATCTCATTTTGCAATGTATAGCAATTTGTTTCTAAGACTATTGCTAACAATTCCTGTCAGTGTGGCAAGAGGTGAGCGATCATTTTCACGGTTAAAAATCATTAAAAAAACTAGTAAAAAATGCACGTTTCAAAAGGGAAGGAAACGGGCGCTAGCAAGGCCATCCCCCACCCTCCCTCCCTCCCTCGCTGTTCCAGATTCTGCCATCCCTCTGTTTTCATCCCCCCTTTCCGCAACCCAGTCGACCCCCCCCTTCTCGGCGAAAACCATCCCCCGCCGCTGTCCAGTACCTGTGCTGACGGGGGACCCCAACCCCCGTCAGCCGAAGTCCTGTGCTGGCCTTCGAGGCTTTGCTTCTTCAATGATTTTGTGTCCAAGTTGCTCTGCGTGCATCTGACATCAGAGTTTAAGGGCTGGATCGGAGCACTTTGAGGGCAGATGCTGAAACTGGAGGAAGGATAGGTACAGGGCTACAGATGGTAGACAATACGCATAAGGACACAGGAGGATGGTGGACTGGTGAGAGAAAAAATATCAAATGGAAAGAAGACATTGCATAAAACAGAAGACACTGGGACCAAAGCTAATAGAAAAACTAAATGATCAGACAACAAAGGTAGAAAAAAGTATTTTATTCAGAATTTATTAATTGGAATATGTCAGCTTTTGGAAATGTGCATCTGTGATATTCTGCATGTAAGTTTCAATTTTTCTAGTATTGCTGCATGCTGAGTCTGACTTCTTGAGGTAACTTTTCAGTTCAATATTTTGCCTTCATATTTCTAGCTCCTTGTGTCATGTGTGATCAAGGTGCAGTATTCTGCTAGTGTGTAGTATTTGCAGCCCTTTTTGTTTTGTTTCTTTTTTCATTAGGTAGTGTACTGGTATTTTAGAGCCCGGTGTAATTACAGTGCTGCCTTTCCACGCACAAGGTTGTAGCTTGTCCTGTCCTTGGAATTCGTGCTGCTAAGGTTTGGTAAGATTATGAGTGTGTTTTTGCGCAAGTTTGTGTATAGTGTTTTGCAGTGGAGAGATTGTGTGTTGGCCTTATTGAGGTGACACCAAAACATCAGAAAGGGTGTAGAGCCCAAATCATGACACACTACCTTTTGAAGGATCTACATATAGAGATTATGCATTTCTAAGTCTACACTGCCATGGTATGGGAAAGGGGGTGGGGAAATACTACTGGAGAGGAAGAGGGAGTTCTGGATAAGGTGGAAGGAAGGAAGGGAGACAGCAGGCTTTTTTTGGGAATAGCCATAATGAATATGTATGAGATATCTCATACATATTCATTATGGTTATTCCCAAAAAACCCAACTCTTTCTCCCTTCCTTCTTTCCTCCATATTATCATATTCATTTGCATAATATATATAATATAAACAGGGAGGAAAGTGACTTAAGGCCTACACCTATTAATGAATTCCCACCTAAGTAACTTGCCCAAGATCACAAGAAGCTGCAGTGGGATTTGAAATAGGCTATGCTGGTTCTCAGCCCACTGCTCTAACCATTAATTCTCTCCTTCACATAGTTATTAGAATGACCCAGGTGTAACGAAGTCTAATTCTAATGTCTGGTTCTGACATGATGGGTGTTGCAAGGGAGTATGAAAGCCAGAATCATCATGAAAATACAGTATATGTACTAAACCAAGTATCTAGTAATCCAAATTATAGGAGGAAGTGGGAGGTTATTAGCTGAGATGGATGTAAAGTATCTTTTTTTTTTTTTTTTTAATGGAACTCATAATAGGCAACTAACCAGCCTACCTTATTCAGCTAAACCAGCCTGGTATAAAGAAATCTATTCTGACAAGCTAAACAGAAATACAGTGGCTACTTATGAAGCTGTACTGGAAACACTGATCCAGCTCTCTCCCAGCTCAGAAGTAGCAGAGATAAGAGTAGGGAAGCAGCCAAGTCATAGGGTTCCTTTTTCCAGCATGCTGTTCTGATCCCTGAACTAATGTGCCAGTTGGGCCTTCTATCTCATGGCTAGCAATGACAAATAAATAGGGGGTTCCTAGATGTCCTCTATAGATAGAAGGAAAAGAGAGAAATAGAGCCTCAAGATGAACTTAGTTCCCCCAGAAGATATTCTTGCAACCTTAAAGGGGAGAAGATCCATTAAAGTGGTATTTCTATAACTTGGTGCATCAGTTTAGGTGCCCCAATGCCATGCACTTATCACCAATTCTATAATGGCATCTTGGTACGAAGATTCCAATATAGAATACTAATGTAAGCTGACATTCACATGCCCACATTTAGGCATGATCTGTTAAACGATTTCAATATCAGATGCAAGTTGTCTCGTCTAAATACATCAAGTGGCAGACACAGTGTATAGTTTTCTATAAACTATGCCCCCTTGCAGTTATGTGCTATGGCACTTAGGTGCTACCTTTATAGAATATGCTGTGGCAGTGAAGCTGACAGACAGACTGGAAGTCCCACACACAAAGTCAGGGTGAAGTGCAAATCAAAAGTAAACTTTCAGACTTATTTTCGAAAGTGATCGCCGGCGAACTTCCAACATAAATCGGGAGATGGCCGGCGATTTCGCAAAAGCGGCAAAATCGGCATAATCGAAAACTGCTTTTTTGACACCATCGCCGCTTTCCTGTCGCCTCACCGGCGAAAGTTCAATGGGGGTGTCGGCGGCGAAGAGAAGGCGGAGCATGGGCAAGGCTACCAGATGGCCGGCTTTTGCAGATAACGGAAAAAAAAGTGGCGTTATTCAGTATTTCGCCGGGTTTACTTGGTCCTTTAATTTTCACGACCAAGCCTCAAAAAGGTGCCCCCATTGATCAGATGACCACTGAAGGGAATGGGGGATGACCTCCCCATACTCCCCCAGTGGTCACCAACTCCCTCCCACACTAAAAAAATAACATTAAAAAAAAACTTTTTTGCCAGCCTGTATGCCAGCCTCAAATGTCATACCCAGCTTCCTGACAGCAGTATGCAAGTCCCTGGAGCAGTTTTTAATGGGTGCAGTGCACTTCAGGCAGGCAGTCCAAGGTCCATCCTCCCCCCCCCCCTTCCTGTTACACTTATGGTGCTAAGTGTTGAGCCCTCCAAACCCCCCCAAAACCCACTGTACCCACATGTAGGTGCCTCCCTTCACCCATAAGGGCTATGGTAATGGTGTAGATTTGTGGGGAGTGGGTTTGGGGGGGATTTGGGGTGCTCAGCACCCAAGGTAAGGGAGCTATGCACCTGGGAGCTATTTGTATATATTTTTTTTATTTTTAGAAGTGCCCCCTAGGGTGCCTGGTTGTTGTCCTGGCAGGTCAGGAGGACCAGTGCACTACAAATGCTGGCTCCTCCCACGAGCAAATGCCTTGGATTTCGCCGGGGTTGAGATGGCCGGCATTTTTTTCCATTATCGCTGAAAAACAAAACCGGCCATCTCAAACCCGGCGAACTCTGGCATTTGGCCGGGCTACACCGTATTATCGAAAAAAAAGATGGCTGGCCATCTTTTTCGATAATACGTTTCCGGCCAGCTGTAGCGCCGCCGCCAAAATAGATCGCCGGCGACCTATTTCGCCAGCAACGTTCGATTATGCCCCTCTTTGTTGCTGAACAAACAAAATAGCAGTCTATTTCTGTCACAAAAGTCTCAAGAAAAATTTACCTTTATCTCAATTCCGTAGACTCTGAGGAATTTGGTCCAATTTAGAAGACTTCTATACACAGTCCAGCAATAAGGCACAGAGATTCATCCAAAGGGGATATCCAACAGTGGATATATCTAATGGCTATATCAAGGCATGCCAGAAGGAAAGACATACCCTTTTAGAATGAAAACCAAACAAGGATAAACCAGATATTGTTTGTACTCTCAGGTATTCATTTCTCACCAACAAAATCCAGAAACTCATCAGGGGCCATTGGCACATCTTCGAAAACCATCAGTGCTTTAAGGAAAAACGCCTGACAGTGGCATATTCAAGAGGCAAAAATCTCAAGAAAATATTGGTGCCATCCATGCTTCCTGAAACAACAACTAGACCATTCAAAATACATTATGGACACCAAAAATGTGGCAAATGCAGCGTTTGCAAGCACATCTGGGATACGTCTGTATTCATCCAGTTACACAAAAACCATACCGATTAAAGCATACATCCAACTGCAACACTTCCAATGTCATTTATATCATTCAGTGTCCCTGCAACCTTCTATACATTGGCAAAACCAATCGCATGATCAAAACTCACATTATTGAACACTGCAGCTATATCAACAGAAATATTGAATCTGCTCCACTTGTAAGCCATTGGCACGGTACTTCACATACCATTGAGGATCTCATTTTTGATATTCAGAATCTTTCAACTACACTGGCACAGAAACATCATCTCAGACTTACTTTTACAAGAAGAACAATGTCTTATCTTTCAATTTAATTCAGTTGCACCTTTTGGTTTTAATCAAGAGATGGATTTCTGGACGTTTCTCTAATTTCAAGTTGTTTATACATACCAATCTTCGACATATTACCATGTTTTTTTAATCTCTTTCTGCCCCCCCCCCCCCCCCCACTTTTTTTTTTTTTTTTACTTGGGTATGCATAATGAGCTATATATTCTTTTTGCTTTGGAGTGCACAAGGAGCCTATGCTAGTGGTGTACAGTTGGGGGCAGTGGGTTTTGGGGGGGATTTGGGGGGGCTCAGCACACAAGGTAAGGGAGTTATGCACCTGGGAGCAATTTCTGAAGTCCACTGCAGTGCCCCCTAGGGTGCCCGATTGGTGTCCTGGTATGTCAGGGGGACCAGTGCACTACGAATGCTGGCTCCTTCCATGACCAAATGGCTTGGATTTGGTCGTTTCTGAGTTGGGCATCCTTTGTTTCCATTATCGCCAAAAATCAGGGACGACCATCTCTAAGGTCGACCTAAATTTCCAGATTTGGGCGTCCACGAACGTATTATCGAAACAAAAGATGGATGCCCATCTTGTTTCGATAATACGGGTTTCCCCGCCCCTTCACCGAGATGTCCTGCGGGGACGTCCTCAGGAAAACTTGGGCGCCCCTTTCGATTATGCCTCTCCATGTCTATTTGTATGTCCATTTTGCTTATTATTTTGGTTATCTTTGTTGTCAGTACTGCTCTGCACAATTCTGAGCATGGAATGGTGTTAGTCTGTGGTGCTAACTTGGCCTTGCTGAAAATGAAGCCCATGTGAGGTATTCCTTCTGCATCTGTTGCTTTTAAGTAGGCAACTGCAGCTATGGCCATCACAAAAGCATCTGAGTAGATTCCAATCCCCTTGAAGCTGGAAGTTTTTTGAGTAGCGCAGGAATGTATATTCATGGTATTTGGAACTGTTCAAGAATCTTTAGGGAATCTTTCCATTTGTCCTATTTTACTTTCATTTCTTGTAGCAGTGCACTTTGGGATAGTTCTCTTAATAAAGATCTTCCTTGAGTGATGACTGAAGCCACAAACCCAAGTGGGTCTTACAAACTGTTGACTGTGAATAAGACACCTTGATGAACATATAATTTATCTTGAACTGAGTCTTGGAACATAAGAACAGCCATACTGTGTCAGATAAATGGTCCATCTAGCTCAATATTCTGCTTCCAACAGTGGTCAATCCAGGTCACAAGTACCTGGCAGAAACCCAATTAGTAGCAACCCTCCATGCTATCAGTCCCAAGGAAAGCACTGGCTTCTCCCATGTCCATCTCAATATCAAACTATAGACTTTTGCTCCAGGAACTTGTCCAAACCTTTTTTAAACTCAAATACACTAACTGCTGTTACTACATACACCGGCAGTGAGTTTCAGAGCTTAGCTATTCTTTGTGTGAAAAAACATTTCCTCCTATATCTTTTAAATGTACTTCTATGTAATTTCATTGAGTGTCCCCTGATCTGTCTACTTTTTAAAAGAGTGAAAAATGAATTCACTTCTACCCGTTCTACACCACTCAAGATTTTATAGATCTCTATCATATCCCCCCTCAGCCGTCTCTTTTCCAAGCTGAAGATCCCTAACCTCTAGCCTTTCCTCATATGGGAGGAGTTCCACCCCTTCTTTGAATGTTTTCTAATTCCGCTATATCTTTTTATAAGATATGGTGACCAGAAATGAACACAATACTCAAGATGAGGTTGCACCATGGAGCGATACTGATACATTATAATATTCTTGGTCTTATTTTGAATCCCTTTCCTAATTCCTAGCATCCTGTTTGCTTTTTTGACCACTGCCGCACACTGGACAGAAGATTTCAGAGTATTGTGTACAATGACATCTAGATCTTTTTCTTGAGTGCTGACTCCCAAGGTGGACGCTAGTATTAGGTAACTATGATTTTGATTATTATTCCCAATGTGCTTCACTTTGCATTTGTTTACATTAAATTTCATCTGCCATTTGGATACCTAGTCTTCCAGTTTCCTAAGGTCTTCCTGCAATTTTTCATAATCTGCATATATTTTGACAACTTTGAACAGTCTTGTGTCATCTGCAAATTTAATCACCTTGGCCATCCCAATTTCCAGATAACTTATGAATATGTTAAATAGCACCAGTCCCAGTACAGATTCCTGTGGCACTCCATTATTCACCCTACTCCACTGAGAAAAATGGCCATTTAACCTTATCCTCTGTTTTCTGTCCAATAACCAATTCCTAATCCACAGACGTACATTGCCTCCTATCCCATTACTTTTAAATTTTTTCAGGAGTCTTTCATGAGGAACTTTGTCAAAAGCTTTTAGAAAATCTAGATACACTACACCAACCAGCTCACCTTTATCCACATGTTTATTTACGCCTCAAAGAAATTAATCCAATTGGTGAGGCAAGACTTCCTTTGACTGAACCCATGCTGACTCTGTTCCATTACACCATATTTGTCTATGTGTTCCGTAATTTTGTTCTGTATAATAGTTTCCACTATTTTGACCAGCAATGAAATCAGGCTTACCTGTCTATAATTTCACAGATCACCCTTGGAACCCTTTTTAAAAATTGGCATTACATTGGCCACCCTCCAAGTACTATAGATGGTTTTAATAACAGGCTACAGATTACTAACAACAGATCAGCAATTTAATGTTTAAGTTCATTCAGCACCATAGGCTGTATGCCATCTGGTCCAGGTAATTTATCAATCTTTAACTTGTCAGTTTGGCTCAGTACGTCTTCCAGATTCACCAAGATTTCTTTAATTTCCTCCGCATTGTCACCCTTGAAACCCATTTTCAGTAGAGGTAGATCTTTTACATCATCTTCCATAATGACCGAAGCAATTCATTCTCTGCTGTGGCCTTGTCCTCCCGGAGTGCATCTTTTGCTCCTTTACGATCTAACAGTCCCACCGATTCCCTCGCAGACTTTCTGCTTCTGATGTACCTGAAAAAGGTGTTACTCTGAGATTTTGTCTCCATGGCAAGTTTCTCATCATATTCCCTCCTTTATCAGTGCTTTGCATCTAGCTTAAGAGTACTTGTGTTGCTTCTTATTTTCCTCTTTCGGATCCTTTTTCCATTCTTTGAAGGATGCTCTTTTGGCTCTAATAGCCTCTTTCACTTCATCTTTTAACCATGCTGGCTGTTGTTTGCTCTTCTTTCCACCTGTTTTAATAGGTGGAATACATCTGGTCTGGGATTCTATGATGGCAATTTTAAAAGTCCACACCTGATTTAAAGTCCTAATCTTTGCGGCCGACCCTTTCAGCTTTTTCTTTAAACCATTTTCCTCATTTTGTCATAGAGGCATATTTTCAAAGCACTTTGGGAGGCTAAGTTCCATAGGTTTCTATGGAACTTTGGGAGGCTAAGTGCTTTGAAAATATGCCTCATAGTCACCATTTTGAAAATTGAATGCTGCTACAGTAGATTTTTTTTTTTAGTGACTTCACTCCAGTTATCAGCTGAAATATGATGCTATGATCACTCTTTCCCAGCGGATCCAATACCGTTTTGTCTTGTACTGTGCCCTGCATTCCACTAAGGACTAGATCTAAAATAGCTCCCCTTCTTGCTAGTTCTTAGACTAGTTGCTCCAGGAATCAGTCATTTATTACATCTTAAGAATTTTACCTTCCTTGCGCTTTCTGATGTAGCATTTATCCAGTCAATGGTGGGGTAATTGAAATCACCCATAATTATAATGTTGCCCAATTTGCTAGCTTTTCTAATTTCTGTAATCATTTTTTCAACTTTCTGTTTGTTCTCTCCTGGCAGATTGTCGTATAGCCCTACCAATATACTCTTTCCCTTCACACATGGAATTTCTATCCACACTGCTATCTGTTTCATGTAGACTATTTATTTTGTTTGACTCAATTCCCTATTTAACATATAGCACAATCCCAAGCTGTGCCTTCTTGAGGATATCTGCTTATGCTGTGGTTCAAGTTTTAGAAACTATGGGGCAATGGGTTGGAGACTAGGCATTATAACATTTTTGTTTTCCATTCCTTTCCTAATAATAAACATTATATTTGCTTTCATAGCTTCAGCAGCACACTGAGCAGAAGTGGCTGTTCTTTGGTTGTCCTTCTGAGCCCAAAAGTAGTTACTGCTGGTGATGGTTACCAAAGACGTGGACTTGCATTCTGTACTCCACAATTTCTTTATAGGGGTCAGTGTCATGGTATCGCCAGATTCTCAAACAGATTCTGTAGTCTGGGTCTTCAGGTCTGCATGCCACGTATATCCTAATGAGTAAACCTGTGGCTTTACTGAAACTGTTTTCTACCAAATAAGGGAGACTCCAAATCCTTCATCCAAATGCACATTTAATAGAATTGTTAACAAATAATAAACAGAGGGGCAGCCTAGTTGTCAGTGCAGTGAACTTCACATAAAAGGACCCAGGTACAAATCCCACCTATACCTCTTCATATTGTATGGTGATCCCTCCCGCAACAGAGAAAACTTACTGTACCTAAAAGGTCACCACTACAATAGCCTTCAGGCTTATATACTTAAGTACAGGAGGTATTTCTGTGTTCCAGGAGGGTTCACATATTTGTACTGTAATGAAAGATTTAAAGTGGGAATTGAACATGGGACTCATTGCTCACTGTTCTGACCACTAGGCTACACCATCCACTTGCTTGCTGCTTTCCTAAGAATGGCTATAATATCTGGAGCTGTCATAGAGTCTGATATTATTCTGACCTGGTTTTACAGCCTGCTTTACTGACATAGCTTACTTTTTGGATTCGTATTTGGTAAATGAGACTTTTAGTAGAGATTCTAAGGTCTAAGATACACAATGATTTTATATATATATATATATATATATATATATATATATATATATATATATACAATGATTATAACTGAAAAGAAACAATACCTATAAACAATCATTACATCACTGGTCCCTGCTGTATAAATATAGTACAAGCCTGAGGCCTACTACCCAGCCTGGGACCTGCTGGAAGAGCTTGGCCCAGTCTTAAGGATTCTGGGTAAAACAGGCCAAGGGAAGAATTGATTTTAAAAAGTACATTTTCTAAGCTGACTTTAGCTTGATAGTTTCTGACTTCATAACAGGTTCATGGTGGAAAAAAGAGAAGTGAAAGAACATTGTGGCTAGAAGAAGACTGGCCATCTGCCGGAAAAAGGGGAGGGTTTGTTCCAAGGATAAAATTATCAAAATCTGTGGTTAAGCGTCATCCGGCTACCTGGGCTACTTACGTAGGAATAGTTTTTTAGAACTTCAATAGAACTTAATGGAAGGAAAAAGTATAAACATGGTTGGTATTTGGTATGTAACAGAAGACTTAGAGACTAGAGGCTGACCTGTGTCATCTCTGTCAGAAGATCTCTTCATAAGAATACTTTGCTCCATCTCTATGTCTATGTAATCTGATTTGGGTGAGTAAAAAACTTCAAGCTTGAATTTGTCTCTAATCTTCCTTATTTCTTATGGGGAATGCATTAATCTGATATGGACAATGAAAAGGTTAACCAGAATAAAATGACAAGACTTCTGGTTCTGACTGGGGAAATGTACATCCCTAGACAGACCCCTGACACAGTTTATCCATGGTTAACCAGTTTAAATTGTAAGGTAGTGGGTCCAATGATTGGAGTCAGATGGGGTTGTTAACAGCCTTCCCCACACCAAAATTTAGGGGACCCAAGAACCCCCTAATATTTTCACTACATCCAAGCAATGCTATGAATTTCTAGACCAGGAAAAGAAGCTATTATCAATCATTATACATACATCCATCACTGGTCCTTACATCATCCAGGCTTTTTACATCTAGCTAAGAGAAGCCTTTTTTTCAGCGAAGCCGGAGTCTGACCAGGAGTCTGGTTCCATGTGGTGCGTCCACCCATAGATGAGCTTCCAGCTTCACTGCAAAAGGCCCCCCTCTTTTATTAGGCTTAGAACTCATGTTCAGCGCTAAGGAAAATTACAAAATGCTTGAGAATTTCGCTGTTTAGTTAAACAAATCATATTGTGGAAATGTGGTCAAATATTTCTCAGTCCAGGTTGCCAGTCTGAACTCGAAACAGCCTCCACATCTTCCTTCACATACCAAATTAATTAGAGCTGTGTCTTGTCTTCTATATTCCAAATCATTTTCATACAAACAAAATAACTTCTAATCAAAAATACAGACCCCGGGTGCAATGTCGGTCAAGGCAGAGTTGAAAACAATCTTTAAAATTTACTTCTGTTAAGGTATCTACTGTCATTGTCACATATTTGGGGGTGGGAGGGGGGTCAGTTATCATTACTAACAATAGTTCCACCAGTTCATTTTTCAATTCTATCAGTACCCTGGGATGAATACCATCCGGTCCAAGAGATTTGCTACTTTTCAATTTGTCAAATTGCCCCATTGCATCCTCTTAGTTTATAAAGATTTCATTCAGTTTCTCCGACTCATGAGCTTCGAATACCATTTCTGGCACTGGTATCACTCTCAAATCTTACTCGGTGAAGACCGAAGCAAAGAATTCATTTACTCTCTCTGCTATGGATTTGTCTTCCCTGATCGTCCCCTTTACCCCTCGGTCATCTAGCGGTCCAACCGATTCTTTTGCTGGCTTCCTAAAAAAAATCTTTCTATGTGTTTTTGCCTATAATGCAATCTTTTTTTTTCAAAGTCCCTCTTTGCCTTCCTTATCAGCGCTTTGCATTTGACTTGACATTCTTTATGCTGTTTCTTATTAATTTCAGTCTGTTCCTTCTTCCATTTTCTGAAGGATTTTCTTTTAGCTCTAATAGCTTTCTTCACCTCACTTTCAATCCTTGCCGGCTTTCGTATGGTCTTCCTCCCTCCTTTTTTAATACATATTGGCCTGGACTTCCAGGATGGTATTTTTGAACAGAAGGAAAGGATCCTCAGGAGCTTAACCGAGATTGGATAGCAGAGCTGGTAGTGGGAGGCAGGGCTGGAGGTTGGGAGTCGGGGATAGTGCGGGGCAGACTTATACGGTCTGTGCCAGAGCCAGTGGTGGGAGGCGGGACTGGAGGTTGGGAGGCAGGGATAGCGCTGGGCAGACTTATACGGTCTGTGCCAGAGCCGGTGGTGGGAGGCGGGGATAGTGCTGTGCAGACTTCTACGGTCTGTGCCCTGAAGAGCACAGGTACAAATCAAAGTAGGGTATACACAAAAGTAGCACACATGAGTTGTCTTGTTGGGCAGACTGGATGGACCGTGCAGGTCTTTTTCTGCCGTCATCTACTATGTTACTATGTAACAGCATCTATGCCTGATATAAATTTTTGACCCTCACAGCCACTCCTTTAAGTTGTTTTTTTTCATTGTTCTTCTCATTTTATCATAGTCTCCTTTTTGAAAGTTAAATGCTAACATATTGGATATTGTGTTTATACTTCAAAGCTAATATGAAATTTGATTATATTATGATTACTGTTATCAAGCGGCCCCATCACCATTATGTCCCGCACCAGATCATGCAATCCACTAAGGACTAGGCTTAGAATGTTTCCTTTTCCTGTTGGCTCCTGTAACAGCTGCTCCATAAAGCAATCCTTGATTTTGTCAAGGAAGTTTACCTCCCTAGCATGCCCCGATGTTACATTTACCCAGTCAATATTGAGGTAATTGAAATCACCCATTATTATCGTGTTGCCCAGTTTGTAGCCTCCCTAATTTTCTGAAGTACTCCTTGCCAGTTAGGTTTTCAGAATATCCACAATGAATATGCATGAAGGAGATTTGCATATAATGGAGGCAGTGTATGGAAATCAAGTTTATGCATTTTCATTGTGGATATCCTGAAAAACTGACTGGCAAGGAGTACTCCAGGACTGGACTTGGGAAACACTGAAATAAAGGGCACAAGTAAAGATTTCAAAGTAATGCAAAGAGAGCTGAGACATGAGGTACCCCACAATTGATAGGGTGCCATGAAAACAGCAATATCCCTATACAAACCTGCTGTTGGTGATCAGTCAAGTAAGAAGAAATCCAACAGTAAACAGTCTTGCCCAAATCCATAGAAAAAAGTTGATATAATAACATATCATGATTAACAGAATCAAAGGGCATAGTGATATCAAGAAAGTGTAAAAGAAATGTTGTACCAGATGGTTCAAAGCCCTTAAATAAGATATCCGACAATGCAATCATTAAGTTTTCAACACCATAGAATGGGCTGAACTCATGCTGTTGATAATCAAGAAGTGAATGTTCATCACAATAAGCCTGAAATTGATGGAGAGTAACACACACAAGAAATTCACAAGCAAAGGAAGGTTAGAGATTGGCCAATAAGGGATAAGATGTAAGGTGTCCAAGGTAGAGCTGTTAAAGATAAGTTGGACAGTGGCCTTCTTAAATTGAGAGGGTAGCACACCTGTAGACAAGGAGAGATGGACAATCCTAGTGAGGAATTCTGGAAGCTCTCTTATGGGCAATCTTTATCCAGCTAGTAGAGCAGGGATCCAGAGCTGAAGTAGTAGTATTTAAGGCTTCAATAACCTTACTGACATCCTCTTTTCCAAGCCAGGTAAAGTCCATTCTTTGCATTGAACTATACAAAGAGGAGTCAAGAATTACCATGCTGACATGTCTTGCACCAGGGATCAAGATTCATAATAATATGCGGTAAGACTGAGATGAAAAGCACAGGAATTAGGTAGAACAGGGACATTTATCAGCTCTTGAATAATCATGAAAAACTCCCATGGACCATCCAGTGCCTTCTCTAGACAAGTAGTAAAATCATTTGGCCTCTGCAATTGCATGCCTATATATATTAATACCCTAATGGCTTAATTCTGGATCACAAGAATGAAAATAAGATGCAAATTCATTCACAGATGACAGCTGAGAAATGGATTAAGCCTGCATAGCCGGAGAAGAAGAAAATGCAGTGGAAATTGAGAACAGTGTCTTGATGATTATGACCTGTTTGGATGAGAGAAGAGAAATAGATCTGTTTGGCCTCTTTAATACTTTTCATATTCTTTCTGCCATTCTCTACACACAGTGAAATGCTACATTTTATTGTTACATTTTATAACTTTAACTTTTTGACTTCAAAGAAATACAGTTTTAATGAAACAATACTAGTGTGTGACTCTCTCTTTGAAAAAAAAAACCCTTTAATGTAGTTTATTTCCTGCACTTGATTCAGGTCAAGTGTACGAGGTTAGTGACTCTGAACCACCTCACTGAATTGGAGCAAGCTTGAGGTAACTGGCCACAACGACAGGGTAAAAGCAGAACTTGCACCCTCTTCAAATAGGAGGGGTTTCAATGGGAAAGATGGAGATGGAATTTTGAGGGGATAAGGGAAGCTGTCAGAGTGCACCTACAGTATATGTAGCCCTACCTAACTGACTCCCACCAGCAACTATAATACAGAAAGTGCAACAGTAAATAAGTCCAACTGGCCTTAGCTAGGCCTTCTCCACAGCACAGCAAATTATGAGTAATTGAACTCCAGTTTTCAGTAATAGCTATAGATCAAGAAAGTTGTTTATCTGTAAACCAGAATTTAAAGTGAAGTTCTAGTGGTTGGTGTTTCACCATTAGGATTTAGATTCAACAGCAGACAGTGATTACTGTCTTTTATAAAATAACTAGTAAAAAAGGCCCGTTTCGTACAGAAATGAAACGGGCGCTAGCAAAGTTTTCCTCGGAGTGTGTATGTTTGAGAGAGTGAGTGTGTGAGAGAGAGTGAATGTGCGCGCACGTGTGTGTGTGTGTGACAGAGGGAGAGTGAGACTGGGTGCGAGTGTGTGTGTGAGAATGAGAGTATGTGCCAGGGTCTCCCCCCCCCCCCCGGTCTGTCTCCCAGTTGCAGTTGCAGGGGGGCATTCCCCCCTCCCTCCCAGTTCCAGGGGGGTTCCCCCCATCCCTTTCTCCCAGTTGCAGGGTCCCCCCTCCCAGTTGCAGGGTCTGTCTGTGTCCCCTCTCCTTTTGTCCTCAATTTAAAAACGACAATGTGAAGCAGCAGCTCCTAGGTTTGCTTGTTTGTGAGTGTATAGCAATGACGGCTGCATGGGGGAGTTGAAACAGAGATTAACCAATGGCCTTCCTTGCTTACCGTACACTTGCTTGGGTCACTTCCACTCCTGTGTATTAAACGTCCTGAAGCATGTCATAGGTTTGCTTCTTTTGTTTTCAGTGAATGGGATGACGGCTGCGCTGGAGTCGTAGCCAGTGGTGTTTCCTCCTCCCCCCCCCCCCCCGCCCGCCCGACCGCCCGCCCGCTTCCGAGTCGCCAGTGGTCCTCGACCCCGAGCCCTCACCCGCCTCCTCCACATTGGACACTCGCCGCAGCCATTTGCTCGCCGTGTTGCCGCCCTCCCTCTTCGTCCTGTGTGAGAGTGTGAACCTGGCCTCTCTCCTGCTTTCGGCTACTGATTGGCTCCTTGAATGTGCTCCGCCCTCAACGTCATTACGTTTGACGCGAGGGCGGGGCCCACATCTGCTGCTACAGAGCTTCGAACAAACGAACTGGCTTCATTGACGTCAGTGGTCAATGGAACGTTGAGAGTGCTTTTTATGCCCAGATGGGGCATGGCCTAGGGCGCAGATGGGCGTGGCTGAGTGCGGGAGTCCGAATAGCCTAGGTCAGGAGCCACAGTTGGAGAGAGGTGAGCTTCAGAACGTCTGAGGGGGATTCAGAATGTCTGAGGGGGATTTTATTTATATAGATGTTGATCTGCAGCACTGGATGTTTTGGAGGCCTCATTCCCTGGAGACGAGATGTCGCTGGAGCTCTCTCCCGAATTTGTGTGTGTGTGTGGGGGGGGGGGGGGGGGGGGGGGGCTCATACTTCACCTATCCCCAGAGCTGGTAGAAATGCAAAGGAGGGAATAGCAGATAGAGGCACAACAACAGGCTCTCCCACCTATGGAACAGCATATTAGGGGCCCACTTGAGTGAGCAAAGACTGGTGGCACTGTGGCCATTTTCATCCAGGACAACATCATGGAGTTTCAAAACACCATAAGGGAGGAGTTTCAGCAGCTGAGACAGAGCCTTTGGGCAGGGCTGCTGATAGAGACCCCCACTCCTAGGGTTACCATATGGCTCCAGAAAAAGGAGGACGGATTGAGCCAGCCAGGTTTTACTTCCATTGCTTTCCATTGAAAGCAATGGAAGTAAAACCCGGCTGGCACAATTACTTCCATTGAAAGCAAATGGAAGTAAAACCCGGCTGGCTCAATCCGTCCTCCTTTTTCTGGAGCCATATGGTAACCATACCCACTCCCTCCCTCAGCTCGGACAGCCACGCCGCCCACCCTTTACCTTCCTGCGTCTTCTCTTCTTCTCCCTTGGTCTATCACTCCCGCTGCTCCTGTGTGCTGGGACCCGGGTTATCATGTTAATGCAATCACCCGGGTCCTGACACGCAGGAGAGAGATAGACCCCGGCACTGGGCCTCCCTGGGAGGCCGGCCCTGGGGAATCTTGCCCCTCCCCTCTCGGCAGCCCTGACTATGGGAGGACATGCAGGAGGGGTGTTGATTTGTTGGAGAATGCATTCAGCAAATGACAGTTGCAATCCTGCAGCAGCAACAGCACCTGCCTCAGCAGCCTCTTGTGAAGATCCTTCCCTCCGCCGGAGGGTCTTCGGGATCTTGCCTCCACCCTGGCTACTCAGCCTCCCGGCCCACTGCAGTTCACAGGGCAGGGCTCAAAGAAAATAAACTTCAAAAAGGTAAAAGTCACCAAGCTCCTTTATTGTCAGGGATTCACAGTTCAGTAACTTTCAAAAGGAATCCTGCAGCCCTTCAAAACAATTGCTCCTGTTTTCCTCTCAGGGCCCAGGTACAGCAGAAACACAAAACAAGTTCCCGTCCAACGGCTGCACAAATCAGTTGGAGCCCAGTTAACAGTCCCCACAGATAGGTTCCTCTGTTGTCCAACTTCACACCCCAAAAAGAATCCCTGTATCTTGTCCACCCCCACGGGGTTTCTGCAAACAGTCCAAAACACACAGTTCTATGGGCCTCAGCCCACAAAAAGGAAAAAAAAACAATGTAACTTACTTTCCCCTCCCCCACACAAAAGAAGGTTTATTTTCCCAACAGTTCAAAATCCACAGTGCTTAATGCCTTAGCACTCAGTTCCAACACACAGTCTCTTCAAAGAACACAGCCTGAACTCTTTTGGGAAAGAGGAAAAGATCCCCCCCCCCCCCCCCCCCCCCCCCCCCATTCAGGGTCACTCTATTACTTCACTGACCCTCCTCCCGCATGACCCTTCCCCTTTCCACTTTCAGCCCAGCTCTGACACCAAGAGTTCACCTGGTTTTTCAGTTTAGTTTTCAAGGCATGAGCCCAGGCAGAAAGGTCCACGGGTTCCTCAGAGCCTGCCTCATGCTCCTTCTCTCCAGCAGCCTGCCAGTCCATGGGCTCATTCTCCTCTATCCTGGGCTGCTGTTCCTCTCTTACTTGATTATGTTCCAGGTGCCCCTCCCTTGCCTTGTCAGAGCCTTCTCCCGGGGAATGCTGGGGCCAATAATCCCTATACCAGGGTTTTCCCCGTGGATGCTGGGAAATGTAGTCCTTCTCCCACTTCCATTTTCTAGGGGGCACTACCTTTTCCCTTCTCTCTCTCTCTCTCTGAGGAATGATTAAAGGTAGGGCTCTGCTCTGTCTCCCTCGGCTCTTGAGCCTCCTTCCTTCTCCCTCCTCCACTTCCATCTGTGCAAACCCCTTATCCTCCCCTTCACACTCTTCAGGAACCGCCACCACTACCTCCTCATAAACTACCATAGGTGTATCAACAGGGGCCAATGCTGAGAGGTAGGGCACACTTACCAGGCCATCACCCCCAAGGAAGGCCCAGGAAGGATGGTCTGGAGGAAGAGAAAAGTTTTAAGTTTTAAGTGAGGATATATTTTACATTTGGAGCTGCCACAATGTGGCTGGAACATTACGGGGACAGATCTGAGTATTTACCTTAAGTGTCAAGTATGTGGATCCAGATGAGCCATGCATATATCTACATATCTGTGATTGGTCCTTCCTGACCAGAAGGAAAAGATGAGTTTGGGAAAACTGTATTTGTGGAACATAGGTTTGAAGACTTTTTTATTGATGCAATGACTGTGCTGGACCCTTAGTCAGCAAGCATGGTGCCCTCCTCAGATGTAACTTCCTATTTCCGCGAGGGCGGATCACAGTGAGGGAAGGGAAGGCCTGAGGCGAATCCGATCTGCTTCTTTCACAGGTGGACGCGAGGCGCTGCACGCTGGCGCTGTGCTGCCGATTCAGATGTTTTTAAAATGCATTGCAGGGGGCTGGGTGGCAGAGAGAAGGGAGCTGTCGAGGGAGCTGAGGGTAGGCAGGTGGAGACTGGGGACTATGGCATCAGCAGCATGAACAAAAAACAGGACGGGGTGGGAGTGGAGCCCCCTCCCCCTTATGCTTACACCCAGGGCGGACCGCCCCCACCGCCACACCCTTGGTACGCCACTGTCTATGTAGAAAAAGAGAAGTCCAAGTTGAACTATTTAGAATTAGCAAGATATTTTACAAAAGGATTACTGAACATAGAGCCATTTGCAAAATATCTGTAAGCAGCAGGAAATACTTGTGTGTTTGGCAGCATATACAGTAGGAGCAGCTATTTTACAAACAGATATTTTTTTAAAAAGAATGGCATCACTTAGGTTTCTGAACGTGTAAATGACAGAATTTGCAGGTATTAAGTGGCAGATGTCATAAAACAGGATTTCCAGGATGAGTCAATTAAGGAGCTCAGTGAAAAGGCTTTTTTTTTTTAATTTCAGGTGGTTTTTAATACTAGAGCGGTAAACACAATTGCACCTCAATAACTGGTGAAAACTACAGGTCAAAATGAATTGGTAGCTCATATATCGACATTGCATCTCTTTTTCCTCTCTGCCCAAACTGGGCTCCTGGGAATGTTTATGCATAGATCTAAACGCGGGTACATTCATTCCATGTGCATAGTCTTTACCTCGATGAAGTCCCAATAAAGAGTCCCCTAACTCACTAGATCTTACTTACCTCCCCAGGAAGTAGGTGCTTTCTTTAGCCAATCAGAAAAATACAAAAGATAGAGGAAAATATGGGGAAAAAAACTTGTTTGTAGAAGATGGCCAGGTTTTTCCTGTGTTCTCATCTGGCCACACCATGTTATGGCTGGTATTACCAAGCACAATTCATAAGGAGGAGGCCCATTATGTATTACTAGCTGGAAAACTAGACAAGGGAGGTTCAGTAGCTAAAGTGAAAAATATCTCTTATAAATATCTTAGCTAGAGAAGCAGGTTTTTTTAATGTGTCTTTAAGAGACTATTTTCAAAAGAGAAATACATCTCAAAAATGGCATAAAGTAGATTTTGAATGTTTCTCCAAAAAACATCCAAATCATGATTTTTGAAACTTGGATTTGAGACATTTTTCCCTGCAATGCATCCCAATTACAAGGGGGCATGTTGGGAGTGGAATTTGGTGTTCCCAAAACTTGGACATTTTTCTGCCATAATAGAACAAAGCAAAAACATCCAGGGCTAAAAGTTATGTTTTGGTCTAGACTTGTGTATCTACTGAGAAAGCCTGTAGAGAAAGAACAATGTAGCATGAATTGGTTGTTTGGCTAGTGCCTGCTATGGCCCTGAGAAGTGTCTGGAAGAATTCTGTGTCAAAAAAATGCAAGGGCTGTTAATGACCTTTAGGTGCACCAGCAGGACTTGTCCTCTCCACGCACTAGGCTCTAGGTATACCTGGTTGCAGAGGTGTACTATTTGTCCCTTATCAAATCTGAACCTGTGCAGGCATAGCTCCTCTGTTATGCCCACTAACTGTGTTCTGTGCCTTTATATCCTCTGCACAGAGGCTCTTCTCCTTCTCTGTTGCCTGTCTCTTTTGCAAGCCAATGTCCACAGGAGCAACCCTCACTTCTGTCCTTGCTTGTCACCAACATCACCATTAATACTTAGCACCCACCTCCTGCTATAACACAGGGACATACACACACACAGCGCTCACCACCTGCTATAACACAGGGACACACACACGGACCAGTGGGGTTTTAGTGGTGGAGAAAATATTTGGGAGAGAGACCAAAAAGGGAGGAGAGTGACTAAGAATGGGTAGTAGATGGTTTAGTGAGGGCAGAGGAGTTGTTAGTTTGAGGGTGAGTGAGTATTGACCACACACTGAGGGGTCTTTTTACTAAGGTATGCTGAAAAATGGCTTGTAGCAGTGTAGGCGCAGGTTTTGGGTGCAAGTGGCATTTGACGCGCATAGGTCATTACCGCCAGCCATTGACCTAGTGGTAAAGTCTTATGTGGCAACTGGGCAGTAATGACCTATGCACGTCAAATGCCACTTGGCGCACATCCGATACATGCGTCTGAACATTTTCAGTCGCACATATCGGATGCGCACCAAAAATGAAATTACCGCAAGATCCATGCAGTAACTCCATTTTGGCGTGCATTGGGCACACATAGACACTTACACGGCTTAGTAAAAGGGCCCCTGAGACACCAAACAACAGTACAACACACCAAACAATGTTCCAGCTATATACCGGCTATAAATGTACTTGTGGATGCCGTGGTGCATATATACATATATTTTCTTCCTTTTTAGAATCACGTTTAGAATGATTGCTACTGAATGGGTGCCTATTTGCTCAATCTCGATACACACATACCCCCTGATATTCAGCGGGCAGTCATCAATGTTTTTTCAAATTATCCCCTGATATTTTTCAAATTATCCCCTGTTATTTAGTGCCAGGCCATATCCGGACACTGGAACTAAATATTGGGGCTAATTTCAGGCAAGCTGGGTGCTAGAGCTTATGCAGGCCCAGCTGATATTCAGCTGGGGTGGCATAAGTATTATGTGATCCCAGCTGAATATTGGGCCAGGGTCCACATAACTTTATTTTTAACCCTTTAGTGTCCAATATTACCGTAATAAGCCATATGGGAACAGATTGATGGGAACATTGGACACTAAAGGGTTAAAGAGCCTCTGAGTCCCCTCTCACCCCCAACAATGCCCCCAACACCTAGCCTACAGCAAGAACCCCCCCCCCCCCCTTAGAAGACTCCCCTGCCCCATCAGCCATCCAGGTAGGCCCTCCCCCTGATCATACCTGTGTCCCTAGTGGTCCAGCAGGGTTGTTGGGGCAGGGGTGCAGCCTTCTCGTTCCTGCCCCTTGTGGTGCCCATCCAAAATGGCTGCCATGAGCTGTTGCAGCATCTCAGTATTTCCATGAGAGGTCACAGCAGCTATTTTGGATGGGCACCGCACGGAGCAAGAATGAGGGGGGCACGCTTCTGACACAAAGACAATGCTGGGAAAGAGGTAGGCCTGGGAGGAGGGGCCTACTTGGATTGAAAGGGGGTCTTCCAGGAGGTTGGTTCTCACCATGGAGTAAGGGGAGGGGGGAGGGAAAGAGGGGCATTGTTGGGGGGAGTGGGAGGGGCCTCAGGGCTCTTTTGAAAAACAAAAAGTCATGCAGGTTCCAGCCCGATATTGAGGGTGCTAGCACTGAATATCGACAACATCCACAATACCTCGGGATCCTCCCCAGTGCCGCCACCAGCACCCTTCCTGACCTTCCCACTTTTTAGTTGGGCAGTCCATGGGGATATTTAGCAGCACTCTCCGGTTAATTGCCGCTAGGCGGTATGCACATCCTACGTGCGTCAATTTTGAACTCCCACCCAGTTACCATGTGGCCCGGGCGGTAATTTCATTTTTTACACGTGTCCACTAAGCGTGCTGGAATTTTTTTGGCATGCAGCACTAACCAGACAGTAATCGGCATTGTACGTGTGTAAACCATTACCACCCAGTTAATGCGTGAGACTTTACACAAGGTCAATGGGTGGTAGTAAGGTCTCAGCCCCAAAATGGACGCGTGACAATTTTTATTTTGCCACACGTCCATTTTTGGTAAATAAGGCCTTTTTTGCAGGCGCACTGAAAAATGGACCTGCATGCGTCCAATACATGTGTCTACGCCAGCACAGGCCATTTTTCGGCACACCTTACTAAAAGGACCCCTCAGGCAGTGGGAAGCGATTTAAGCGAACAGGAGAGTCTCCTACCCACTTTGAATATCAAGCACTTTGAGCATACCTTTTATAGAATTGCCTCCTAAGTTTAGCTGAACAACTCTAGACACACAAATATCTGGCCTAAACCAGCTGAACAAATTTTGACTAACTAGAGTTTAGGGGGCCCTTTTACTAAGCTGTGGTAAGTGCTAGTGCAGACTTACTGCAGCTTAAAATGACTTACTGTGGGACATGTTCCGGCGTCCTGTGATAAGTTCCAAATTGGCATTCACTAGCATTATGCTAAAAATATTTTCAATTTTTATTAGAGGGGGCATATCTGGGGGCAAAGAGTGGGCATTCCTGTGCTGCTCAGTGCAGCGATATTAGTGCATGCTAACTGGTTAGCACAGAATTACTGCATGAACCCTTTCCTTCTACAGTCTATCCCCTGATTTTGACTGAATAGATAGGGAAGGGCTGGAGTGTAAATTTTAAGGGGCTTCGCCGTTAGTTTCAGAACGTAGTGTAAGAACAGTGCTGGGCAGACTTTTACGGTCTGTGCCCTGAGAAAGACAAGGACAAATCAAACTCTGGTGTACATATAAAGTTTCACATACCATGTAAAATGAGTTTATCTTGTTGGGCAGACTGGATGGACCGTACAGGTCTTTATTTGCCATCATTTACTATATTACTATGTTACTATATGTTACCACCTACAAAATAAGTGTTGGTAAGTGATCATGTGGTAATTGTTTTTAATGGTTGCAAGCTAATGGCAACATTAGTGCATGGCCATTAATAGGAAAAATAGAAAATCAGCCATTTTACTGCTGCAGTAAAAAATTAGCTTAGTATGCGTTAAAAAACCCACTTAAGGGAGCACAAAGGCCAAATTTTACCACAGCTTAGTAAAAGGACTCCTAGATTTGGCTGAAAATTTAGCACAAGACATCTTCTCATTGGGTTGTTAAATTTTGGAGATAATTGGTTATTTTATCTGCTCGTTGGGTTATTAAATAAGTTCCAAATTGGCATTCACTAGCATTATGCAAAAAATATTTTTCAATTTTTATTAGAGGGGGCATATCTGGGGGCAAAGAGTGGGCATTCCTTTGCTGCTCAGTGCAGTGATATTAGTGCATGCTAACTGGTTAGCACAGAATTAGTGCATGAACCCTTTCCTTCTACAGTCTACGCCCTGATTTTGACTGAATAGATAGGGAAGGGCTGGAGTGTAAATTTTAAGGGGCTTCGCCGTTAGTTTCAGAACGTAGTGTAAGAACAGTGCTGGACAGACTTTTACTGTCTGTGCCCTGAGAAAGACAAGGACAAATCAAACTCTGGTGTACATATAAAGTATCACATACCATGTAAAATGAGTTTATCTTGTTGGGCAGACTGGATGGACCGTACAGGTCTTTATTTGCCATCATTTACTATATTACTATGTTACTATATGTTACCACCTACAAAATAAGTGTTGGTAAGTGATCATGTGGTAATTGTTTTTAATGGTTGCAAGCTAATGGCAACATTAGTGCATGGCCATTAATAGGAAAAATAGAAAATCAGCCATTTTACTGCTGCAGTAAAAAATGACCTTAGTACGCGTTAAAAAACCTAAGGGAGCACAAAGGCCAAATTTTACCACAGCTTAGTAAAAGGACTCCTAGATTTGGCAGAAAATTTAGCACAAGATATCTTCTCATTGGGTTGTTAAATATTGGAGATAATTGGTTATTTTATCTGCTCATTGGGTTATTAAATATTTGAGTGCTAAGAATTCATATTTTCTGTGTGATAGACTTTCCACGTGCATGTTGATAGCCTAAAGAAGCTTGCTGGCTTCGCATGGTACAGGATAGTAGCTCTTTGGGTCAGATGGTGAGGACCCTTGAAGAAGCTGAAGCGAAACAGGTCTGTCGGGACCTCACTGTGCGGAGCAGTTAAATGGAGCAGTAGAGCACTGAGCAGATAAGTGTTGTTGATTAACTTATTGAGGGAAGAAGTTTATGAGAGGTTTTTGTGCCAATGATTACTTTTTCGCTGTGGGCTTGAAACTTTTTGTTTTTTCCAATCCAGACAACCGTGTTAAGCCGCAATAGTATGAGGTTTTTCCTCTCATCTCCACAACATTCCATGCGGAAAAACACAATGGTTTACAAGTGTGTATGAGATATTCACAGTGTGTTTGGGTTGCATAACCAGATTAACAGTGAATTGGATCTATTTTTAATAGCCTAAAGATAACAGATTGAAAAGAAATGAGCTTATAATTTTTTGTGATTTAAATAGAACTGTTTCAAGGCTTGGACTTAGCTCATATTGCTCCTGATAGAGTTTCTTGTGAATTACAGCAACTGCCCTGGAATTAGATTTGTGCCGTATGCGTTAATAACAACTGAATTACCACTGGAAAAGAATGATTCCATATAAGTGCTTTCATACCTCTATTCCTGCATGAAAAAAAAAATCCAATTATTTTAATTTCCAGATTTCAGTGGATTTATTTTAATGCTACATAGGCCCATGTGTTTTGCAATATGTTGACATAATTCACCACCTCCAGATTTAGAAAGAATAAAAACTAGATTTCCTTTGATGAAATCATGTTAAACTTCAGTCTGCCCCTTTTAGGGTCATATGTAAAAGAAATTTGATCATTTCATCCATCATTAAAACAGCACAATTTGCAGCTGTAATTGACGGAACCAATGTATGGTACACAGGTTGGTTGTCAAAACACACTCATAAGATCTGCTGATCTCTAAAATATTTCCAGAGGTGAAGTTATTGACCAAATCCTTAAAAATAATGTTAAAAAAAAAGGTTCTTTAGCTTAGGTCAGGATTAGAACACCAGTGAGAGCTGCTATTGTCATTTTATAGACCACCACTATCTGGAAAATTACTTCTATTGTCAGGCACTGACAAAGTACCGCAAGGCACACAGTTCACCAAATTGCTTTGCTCCAGCTCATTCAGCTGCTTTCTCAGGCATTTCATTCTTTTCCCCATGATTACTGTCATTTTATTCACAGGGTGTTAAATCACTGTCTAATTATGTATTATCAAAGCTGCTCACAATAGTTGAGTTTGTCTCAGTGTTGATGCCTAAAAACAAGATTGGTGAGTCAGACAAGTAGTGAATATGTTTCTATTCTTCCCCTCCTCTTCCATCATGGTATGATCATTTTCCTCAGTTTTTCCTTGTTCTTTTGGGGTCAGTTTTTCTCTCCTTCCCCCCCCCCCTTTTTATTCCAGATGGCAGCTGAACATCATTACTTTCCTGTTTCAGATGCAGTGAGTATATGTAAAATGAAACAAATCAACAAAAATAGCTAACCCCTTAAAGAACCAACTAACTCTCTCATGAAAGTGATGACTTTTCAAGGAAGTGTTTATTAGGGAGGTATGCACTAGCAATCCATCCCCACAGTTATAATTAAAACATTGATTGATACAGGAGATTCTGACAAACTGGAAAAATTGGGGCCAGATTTATAAGACTGGTCAAGAAATCCACATCATTAGATTTGCTTCTTTTAGGGTAGGGAAATGTTTTTCTTTTGCCTGTTTTAAACTAGCACCAAATTAATGATTTTGGCAAACCTTGAGCTACTTTATAATTGCACTAGTTATAATTTTTTCAGCGTATGTATGGAACATGATGTCCCAAAGCATAGGAACATTAAGCAGATAATTTAATTTATTACACCTGCACAAAACAGTTATGATTTTTGTAATTTTCCCCCCAATAACTTAAAATCTCATGTTCATATTTCTATTATTTGTATGGGATTTTACTAAATTTTAAATTTGAAAGTAATTGTGTAAAAGGTCACCTAGTTAAAATATCCAAAGAGATGCCTGATTACAATATAATAATAATAATAAAAATTGTATTTGTACACATTTGATATACCGCAAATTGAGCCTAACAAAATTCTATGCTGAGGATAGGGGAAGGGAAAAGGGATGGTGGGCCAAACTAAGGGTTAGATGGAAGGGAAGGGAACGTTTTTGAGAAGTACCTTGAAAGATTGAAGTGGCATGCTCACTCTAAGAAAGAAAGGAAGAGATTTCCAATTCTTGGGACCTAAATAACTGAAAGCAGTATCACAAGAGAGGGAAAGATGAAGTGAAGAGGGTGAGGGAACACACAGAGGGTTGTCAGAGGAGGAGCAAAATTGCCAAGAAGAGGCGTAAGGTTTCTATAAGTAAGCAAGAGCAGGAGGAGATTAACATTTAAGGACCAGCATAAGTATTTTAGAATGGATGCAAGCAGAGATGGGAAGCCTTGTTCAAGATGGTGGAGAGGAGTGATCAGAGCAATGGGCCTTGTGTACAAGTTTAACATATGTCGATTGGATGAGTTGAGGACATTTTAGAGAATACAGAGAGAGATCAGTATAAAGTGAATTGCAGTAATCTAGGTGGGTGATAACAAGTGCTAGGATCAGAGCGCGGATGGAGGAGGAAGAGAGGAAAGGACGAATAGACCAAATGTGATGTAAGGCAAAGAAGGAAAAATGTACAACATTGTCATTTTGTGCTTTAAAAGACATTTTGACATCACATCCAAGATTCTCAAAGAGTCACTGAAAAAGAGCTGCTTATTATCTAGAGTGGGGACAAGAGGTAATTATGACTGTGGACTGGTAAAAGCTATGGATTAAGGAAATCCACCAAGGTGGAGGAATGCTGTGATCCCACGAGAAGACACCAAGAGAACAGGAACAGTAGGAAAAAGACCAGGCACTTTGGGGACAAATCAAGCAGACTTCAAATTCTTGATGAAGCAATACTTATTGATAAGAGACTCAACACAGTACTTTGTTTTGACCAAAGGCATCTTGCCATTCAGTTAGTAGCACGATCATGCTTTGTTGCGATTTTACTCTGAAAGATCTTTTTTAAGACCACTTTTTTTCAAATATCTTCTGGTACATTTACCATTGGATGGTTTTAATTTCCAGACTGAATGGAAAAGACTCCTGAGGCAGGCCTTTGACCGAAACATAGTACTGTGTCGAGTCTCTTATCAATAAATATTGCTTCATCAAGAATTTAAAGTCTGCTTGATTTGTTCTCGGAGTGCCTGGTCTTTTTCCTGTTGTTCCTGTTCTCTTCTATTAAAAGCTATGGATTCACATTTCACAGAGTTGAGAAAAAAGATCATTGTTTCTAAGCCAGGAGGAAACGGCGGTGAGACAAGAGTTCAAAGTAGTAGGAGGAGAGGAGGTATCAGAGATGTGGAAAAAGATTTGAATGTTGTCTGCATAGCAAAATGGTAAACAGTCTTGTTCCTGAAAGGCAGTTAGCAGTGGAGCCAGGAAAATATTAAATAAGGTAGGGGAGAGAATGGAACCTTGAGGGGCACCAGTTTGAACAGGGAAAGTAGCAGAGAGAGTGCCCAAGTGGGAGATCTGAAGAACGATTTGAATAATACTTAGAAAACCGGAAAAGAACAGTGCCAGAAATACTGATGGACCAACGACCATTGAGGAGAAAAGAATAATCGATCAAGTCAAAGGGAGAAGATAAGTCTAAGGAAATAATAAATACAGAGAACTGTTGATACAAAGCCACCCTGATAGTGTCATATAGAGAAAGAAGAAGGGTTTCGATACTATGGCCTGTGTGGAAACCTGCGTGTTGTGGATGAAGAATATTGGAATGTTCGCGAGGCTTCAAGCTGAGAGAGGACAAATTTGTCAAGAATTTTTTCCAAAGAAGGGGAGATTGGAGATGGAATGAAAGTTTTTAGGAAGTGAGGGGTTCAAGTGGGATTTCTTTAGAAGCAGGGTCACTAGTGCATGTTTCCAAAGGAGACGGGACTATGCCAATAATGAGGCAAGATTGAAGAAGGGGGAGGAGAAGAGGAAGCAGGGATTGAACAAGGGGGCACAGGCCATGGGTCAAGTGAAGAAGATGATGGGCAGAGAGACTGGAGGGTCTTAAGAATAGTAATGGCAGTCATTGAATTAAAGGAAGACCCATGTGGAGGGGGCACAAGGGGATGGGGCGTTTCCTCCTCGAAACTAACTACCTGTTCCTCTGATCCTATTCCCACCCATCTACTTAAGACTCTCTCCTACTGTCATCCCGTTTATCTGTCATATCCTCAATCTTTCACTGTCCACTGCGACTGTTCCTGATGCCTTCAATCATGCCGTAGTCACACCACTCCTTAAAAAACCTTCATTGGACCCTACCTGTCCTTCCAACTATCGACCCATCTCCCTCCTCCCTTTCCTATCCAAGATATTTGAACATGCTGTTCACTGTCATTGCCTTGACTTTATTTCATCTCAAGCTATTCTTGATAAACTTCAATCTGGCTTTCGCCCCCTTCATTCAACTGAAACAGCGCTTGCTTGTTCCTGGCCAGATCCAAAGGTCTCTATTCTATCCTCATTCTTCTCGATCTATCTGCTGCTTTTGACACTGTTGATCACAGCCTACTCCTTGATACGCTGTCCTCACTTGGATTTCATGGCTCTGTTCTTTCCTGGTTTTCTTCTTATCTCTCTCAGCGTACCTTTAGTGTATACTCTAGTGGATCCTCTTCTACTTCTATCCCACTATCAGTTGGTGTACCTCAGGGATCTGTCCTGGGACCTCTTCTTTTCTCCATCTATACTTCTTCCCTTGGTACTCTGATCTCATCCCATAGTTTTCAGTATCATCTTTATGCTGATGATTCCCAAATCTACCTCTCCACACTAGAAATCTCAGCTGAAATCCAGGCCAAAGTATCAGCCTGCCTGTCTGACATTCCTACCTTGATGTCTCAGCGCCATCTGAAACTAAACATGACCAAGACTGAGCTTCTTATCTTTCCCCCTAAACCAACCTCTCCTCCTCCCCCATTCTCTGTTTCTGTGGATAACACTCTCATCCTTCCTGTCTCATCAGCTTGTAACCTTGGGGTCATCTTCGACTCCTCCCTCTCCTTCTCTGCACATATTCAACAGACTGCTAAAACCTGTCATTTCTTTCTCTATAATATCAGCAAAATTCGCCCTTTCCTTTCTGAGCACACTACCAGAACCCCTATCCACACTCTTATCACCTCTCGCTTAAACTATTGTAACTTGCTTCTCACAGGTCTCCCACTTAGCCATCTCTCTCCTCTTCAATCTGTTCAAAATTCTGCTGCACGACTAATATTCTGCCAGTGTCATTATGCTCATATTAGCCCTCTCCTCAAGTCACTTCACTGGCTTCTTATCCGTTTCCGCATACAGTTCAAACTCCTCTTATTGACCTATAAGTGCATTCACTCTGCAGCTCCTCAGTACCTCTCCACTCTCATCTCTCCCTACATTCCTCCCTGGGAACTGCGTTCACTGGGTAAATCTCTCTTATCTGCACCCTTCTCCTCCACTGCTAACTCCAGACTCCGTTCCTTTTATCTTGCTGCACCTTATGCCTGGAATAGACTTCCTGAGCCGGTACATCAAGCTCCATCTCTGGCTGTCTTCAAATCTAAGCTAAAAGCCCACCTTTTTGATGCTGCTTTTAACTCCTAACCCTTGTTCACTTGTTCAGAACTCTTATTTTATCATCCTCACTTTAATATTCCCTTATCTCTTGTTTGTCCTGTCTGTCCTAATTAGATTGTAAGCTCTGTCAAGCAGGGACCGTCTCTTCATGTTCAAGTGTACAGCGCTGCGTACGTCTAGTAGTGCTATAGAAATTATAAGTAGTAGTAGTAAGAGGAGTAGGAGAAGAAAGAAGCAAGACAGTGGCACATAGAAGTGAAATTTTAGAGCGCCAGCCATTAGTCAGTTCTGAGAGAGATAATACAGAGGGTCATGAGCCATGAGTTTAGTTTAGTTTTTCTTGGCTGCCAAAATGGCAATTGCAAGGCAATGCAAATCCTTTCCAGCCCTTCAAGAGAAGTATGGATAGATATTTGTGTTGAAATCCAGGGATAAGAGAAAAGAACTTGTGAATAAAGAGGCCAAGTTAGCAACTACAACAGGATTTGGGCCCTGCTTAAATTCAATACCTGATCTCAGTCTTTGACTGGTTACTAGTGATGGCAGAAAGAACATCTTAGCATATTATGTAGCTGCTTCTCAAATTAGTTGTCTAGTTGAGGGGCCATTTTACTAAACTGTGTTAGACACCAATGAACACCTAACATAGCTTAAAAATGCTTAACACAGGACGGACTTAGATGTCCTGTGGTAAGCCTGGTAGCACGCGAAAACTATGCGCAAAGGAATTTTTTTTTTTTTCATGTCGGGGCATTTCAGGACAGGGGGTAGGCATTTCTGCAGTAATCATTTACGCATCTACATTACTGCATGTTGATTAGTGTAGAATTAGTGCATGAGCCCTTACCACCTACCAAATGAGTGGCAGTAAGAACTCACTCACTACCCCCCCCCCCCCCTGCTAGTAAATGGGCTGTGTCTGCATTGTCACGTAGCTTAGTAAACTGCGGGCTAATTTTGTTAATAGCCATGGCTAAGGGCAGTCTTTGCAAGTGATTTCTTTCCTTGCTACATATACACAAAAAGTTTTCTTCAGCAGTTATGTTATCAGTTTGAGCTGAATATCATGACTTGTATTGAATGGAGGTTTTTCTGACCAGTGATTGTACGCAACCCCTTGGCAAGCAGTCTTGTTTTTCCACATATGGACGATGAAGGTACTGCTTGGGTGTCTAAGATCTTTTCCTCCACTGTGTCTTTACTGAGTAATTATCATTGATAGTTTATTTCCACAGTTCTTTGGTTTTGTTTTAAACATTAGCACATGACCATTAACTCAAATAATTGAAAATCAGCCATTTTACCGGAAAGGGCCATGTAAGGGCATGCTAAGGTCACCTTTTATTGCAGCTTAGTAAAAAGAACCATTAATTAATTATTTATGAGTCCTTTTACTAAGGTGAGGCAAGTGCTAGTGTGCTGTTACCACATCTTAAAAGGCCTTACTGAGGGTCGCTTCAATGGCACAATTAGCTCATGGCCATTAATATAAAAAAAAATAGAAAACCAGCCATTATACTGCTGCAGTAAAAATGCCTTTAGCGAGCAGGAAAGACCTGCATAAGGGAATGCAAAGGCCACCTTTTACAGTAGCTTAGTACATAAGTACATAAGTAATGCCACACTGGGAAAAGACCTAGGGTCCATCTAGCCCAGCATCCTGTCCACGACAGTGACCAATCCAGGCCAAGGGCACCTGGCGTGCCTCCCAAACGTACAAACAATCTATACATGTTATTCCTGGAATTGTGGATTTTTCCCAAGTTCATTTAGTAGTGGTTTATGGACTTGTCCTTTAGGAAACCGTCTAACCCCTTTTTAGTAAAAGGACCTCTTAGGTATTAGTCAGTTAATCAGGTAGCAAGGTGGATTCTGCATAGGTTGTCCAAATTTGGGCAGCCAGATTTGGGCGTTGATTCTAGGTATGTATGTATGTAAACTAATTAGTCAATTAAGCACTAAAATCAATTATTGGTAGTAATTAGGAGTTACAGGTGGATCTGCCTATGCCCTATTCTATAACATGTGCTGCTAAATTTCATTTAGGGGTCCTTTTACCAAGCTGCGGTAAAAATGGCCCTGCGGTAACAATGACAGCTGTTTTTGATGCGTGCCGGGATCCTTTTTACCGCAGCAGGTAAAAAGGTTGAAAATCAACAGGTCATGCGGTAAAATTGCATTTACCAATGATCATATGGGAAAGGGAAATGGGACTTGGTATACTGCCTTTCTGAGGTTTTTGCAACTACATTAAAGCAGTTTACATATATTCAGGTACTTATTTTGTACCAGGGGCAATGGAGGGTTAAGTGACTTGCCCAGAGTCACAAGGAGCTGCAGTGGGAATTGAACTCAGTTTCCCAGGACCAAAGTCCACTGCACTAATCACTAGGCTACTCCTCCACTCCATGGGAGGAGCACTTACTGCCACCCATTGAGGTGGCAGTAAGGGCTCCCACAGTTACCCAGCAGTAATTGGGCACTGCTATACTGCCCAATTAGATTTACTGCTGCATTAATAATTACAGAAAAAATTTCTGTAGCACTGGAAATGGTGCACGCTTGAGGTGAACAAACTGCCGTTGGCTGCGTTGGGCCGGCAGTAGTTCTGGGTTACTGTGCGGCAAGTTGACGGCAACCCTTTAGTAAAAGAGCCCCTTAGTGTGCAACTCCAAAGAGGATGTGGCCATGGGAGGGGCATGGGTAGATCAGGGTTGTTCCCAAAATTTAGGCACATTATAAAATATCTTGATCTGCATGCTTAACTGCCATCAGTAGGTCACCACCATTTACAGCAGCTTTTAGCAGGTATAATAGCTCACACTAGGTTAGTATTCTATAAAGGATGTTCCATGCAGAGCGCCCTTTACAGAATATTACCTTAGCCAGGATCATCCTGGCACCTAAATTTGGGCACAATTTATTGAATATAGCCCTGGTAGCACTATTTTTGGCCTTTTCTATATATAAAACATGCTTTATAGGTGAAAATAATTTATAAAATGATTCCCTCAATGAACGATTCCATGTGAGACATATTCACATTTCAAAGAGAAAATAGAGAAACTAATGGAATAAACTTTCCTTAAATACTGGGGGGGGGGGGGGGGGGGGGGGGGGAGAGCAATTTAACCCCAGGGCAAAGGTGAAATTAAAGAAGAAGCCAGGGCTACATTTTTTCCAGAAGTATTGGGGAAAGCCAAGAACATAGGGAATTCCAAGTATAGAATCTCTGAGTATAGGGTAGGTGGAAATTTCTAAATTTTACATTGGAGCAAAGTCAGCACTCAGGAATGTGCACAGAAAAATAATTGCTTGAAGTAGCTGCAAGAATTTTATTTTCTTGAAATGCTGCATATAGACTGAGCTTAAATTTAGGGCAGGGCATAGCGAAGGTTCTCCAGATCTGAGTGATCCTCATTGGATCTACTGTTACTAATTTGAATGACTAACAGCATTTTTTTATTTTTTTATTTTGTTCGGATGCTGAAGCACTGGCTGTATTTGCTGGGATTTGAGAGGAAGTAGAGAAAACCTCAGAAAATGGACTGAACTACTAATGTCTTCCGCAATCTGGTACAATCATTAGTACTCAGTCATCTAGACTACTGCAACTCAATCTACGCTGGCTGCAAAGAACAAATACTCAAAAAACTCCAAACAGCCCAGAACATGGCAGCCAGACTCATATTTGGAAAATCAAAATATGAAAGTGCAAAACCCCTACGAGAGAAGCTACACTGGCTCCCACTCAAAGAACGCATCACGTTCAAAGTATGTACCCTAGTAGATAAAATTATCCATGGCGAGGCCCCAGCCTACATGTCAGACCTGATAGACTTACCACCCAGGAATGCTAAAAAATCATCTCATACATTCCTTAATCTTCATTTCCCCAACTGTAAAGGTCTAAAATACAAAGTAATGCACGCATCAACCTTCTCCTATATGAACACACAATTCTGGAACGCACTGCCACGCAACCTAAAAGCGACCTATGAACTGACCAACTTTCGTAAACTACTAAAGACCCATCTCTTCGACAAGATATACCACAAAGATCAAAGTATGTGAAACTCCCACATACATCTAGAAACGTTAATAATGCCTTCTATTATATCACTATGATATATTCCATTACCATTCTACCCAAAATCCTTCTGTAATACTAAATATCTATTCTCTTCTCATTCCACTATCCATGATGTATTGTAAGCCACATTGAGCCTGCAAAGAGGTGGGAAAATGTGGGATACAAATGCAATAAATAAATAAATAAAATGTACATGCAATTAACTGTTTGAATTCTTATTTAAGATGTTGAAGTTGATGCCAAATAGATGAGTTTAACTTCTTTGGAGGAGTTAATCAGGACTTGTTAGATCACCTTGTGTTTGTTGATCATCCAGAAACTGGACTACAGTGCTAAGCTGCAGCAGTGAACAGGCTGGGATATAACAATGCACACATATACCCAACCATTCATACATATATAACGTCTAATATCACTATACTTTAATCTGGATGTTTAAAATTGTGTATCTTTTAACTGTATTGCACAATCTGAACCAAAGCTTTTAACATACAGTTATAATGATATTGTATAACACCTCTTAAACATAGAAAATGTCTGCCATTACCCTTGTGTAATAAGCCACCAGTATGAAGAGTAGATGAAATCAATCTTTTGCTTGTAAACCATATTTACTTATGATTAACATATACTCTGCTCATGACAGAGGTCAATATTTTACTATTTATATAAAACACAGATCTGTCTGATATAAAAATAAGCAATGAGGGAGGGGCAGGGGAGAACAAAGCAAAATCCTGTGATTTCTGTTGTACTCAGAATTTCTTTTTCTGGTTCATAGTTTGGGTACAGTTCAGTTAATGGATGGCTCTGTTTTTTGAAAATGTGGGTCATTGGTGCCTGATGTAAAATTACTAAGGTCGATATTAGTCAGCATTTATCTAGGTTGTAGCATCTCACAATGCCTCTGAAAATCACTAATGATATCACATTTTCTCTGTTTAAGAGGTGTTGTACTACTGCACCTGTTAGGTGGAGGAAACAGTGAGCCCTCCGAAACCCACCAGAAACACACTATACCCACATCTAGGTGCCCCCTTTCACCCGTAAGGGCTATGGTAGTGGTGTACAGTTGTGGGTAGTGGGTTTTAGGGGGGGATTGGGGGCTCAGCACACAAGGTAAGGGAGCTATGTACCTGGGAGCAATTTCTGAAGTCCACTGCAGTGCCCCTTAGGGTGCCCGGTTGGTGTCCTGGCATGCCAGGGGGACCAGTGCACTACAAATGCTGGCTCCTCCCATGACCAAATGGCTTGCATTTGGTCATTTCTGAGATGTCCATCCTTGGTTTCGAAAATCACCGAAAATCAGGGATGACCAAATTTCAGGATTTGGGCGTCCCTGACCGTATTATCAAAACGAAAGATGGACGTCCATCTTGTTTTGAAAATACAGGTTTCCACGCCCCTGGATGGGGATGCTTTTTGAGGACATCCTCATCAAAACTTGGAATTCCCTTTCGAAAATGTCCCTCTTTATGACTTTTAGGTGTGAACTTGTCAACAGACTTTACCATCACTTTCCCTAATGGAGACCAATTCACCTAGACACCACATACCATAAGCACTCATTAGAATAGGCACAGACTGAGAGATGGAAAATGATCCAATCCATGCTGGAGATTTGGCCACAGTCCAGGATTTGTAAGCAGACAATCCAGGTGCATTATAAGACATGCTGCACTGATTTCAGTGAGCAGAAGTAGGCTCTATAAGTACCACACTGCTCTGGATGTAAGTTCAAAGCCAAGTGTGTCCCCAAATCTGGAGTCTGGAACTAGGAACTGTCATCTTTGCACACTACAAACTGCTATATTATCTATACAGTTTGGGAACTGTATAGACAGTTATCTCAAAACTGTCTATGTTTTTGAATTAGGCTATATTAACATACAAAAGCATATGACTGACAGGGAGCAAGACTATATATGCATTTCCAAAACATGGAAAGTGGCCAATTTTCTAAAGGCTTTTCTCTGTTTTTCAAACTGTGATACTTCACATCTTAGACCTGTTATTCTCCAACATGGTTGGGTAATCACATCAACCAATTCTGTTTTCAGGATCACCACAAATCTCTCTCATGACTCATTGTTGAGATCATGAAAACACAAGTGGCTGGCTTGACTCCATGACCGGGGTGAGGAACCACTGACCTTCACATTATTGGAAGGGTGCGCATACAGGCATGTCACATGGCTTAGTTTCAAGCAGGGGATTGTTTGCTCAGTCCAGGTCTTCGTCTAGCATCCCACAGTATTGTAGGATTAGTATTGACCTATTGTGAGCACAGAAATCAGTGTGACAGATCCCATAATGCCGCAAGGTATCTGTGTATACAAAACAGATCAGAGTGCATGTGATAATAAGGGAAATGTATCTGTTCTACTCTGTGCATTATCCAAGATGGCAAGTTACACAATTCCAGCCTGTAGATTTGGGGACAGTCCAAGATTTCTGAGCAGACCATGTTGGTGCATTATGGGACTTGCACCACTGATTTGAAAGTCATTTTCAAGCAATACAAATCAGATACTGCTCTAGGATGTTATTTCCAAAACAGGACTATGCTACAATCTCCAATCTGCCATTGGGTAACTTGCCACCTCTCTATTATATACAGGGATAAACATTCAGCAATCGTGGAGTAAGATTTTTAGGCTGTTCATGTATGTAAGATAATTTCCCAAACCACTGTAGTTTTTTCAGTCTTTGAGATGAGTACTGTGGATGGCATAGAGACTCATTTGAAAAGCACAAAACCTTACAATATATGATAGGTGAATCAGCTACTTTGTAAGTTTAAGTGCTTTGAAAAAGGCACCTCATAATGTACTTTAATAATGTGGGCTCAGATCCTGGGCCACAACACACGTTTACCTCCTGGGATGGTGAACTTAGCAGCTCTGTACTTACACTGTGACGAGACATCCCCTGCCCTCAAAACAAGGCAATAGCCTACATGACCAGTATCGGAAGTACATAACACAAACTGAGTACATGGTTCTAGACAGTACTTACCCAGCAATCATCCATGGCCGTACCTGGCCTCCTCGAAGGACTGAAAGAGGCAACAGTAATGCAGGATGTAGGAGATGTGGGAAGACCCTGGGAAACTCGCTACCATGTCCATGATGTGCATGTGGGCATCACAGACCAAATGGATGTTGAGGGAGTGGAAATGCTTACAGTTCCAATAGATGTGTGCTCTGTCACTGGGTGGAATGAGTGCTACATAGGTGCAATCAATTGAATCCATTAATTGTGGTAGCCTATAGATGTTATAGAAGTGTTCTTTCACAACTGCCCATTGTTGCCTGTTGTTAGGCAATGTAATTCCCAACCTGGCTCATCAGGGCATGCAGTACCTGGTGGAGGCACCTGGAGGCAGAAGATAATCCTATCCCACTGACTATGGCGGTAGATGGTTGGAATTTGCTGGAGGTGAAAATGCGTAATGCGTTCAGCAGTTTCACAAGGCTAGGTATAGCATGGGACCTGTCTGTGAGGGCTCAAGATCGGCCCCGAGTTTTACATAGAGCCCCATAATGGCTGCTGAGCTCAGCTGGTACAGGTTAACCACCTGGTTCTCAGGTTGCCCTAGCAAGATGGTACGGGTACGGAAAATGCGTGGGCACCCTTGCCGTACTTCCGGTTTCCGAGGATGTTGGTGTCCCTGGCCTGGCTGCTGCTTGGGTTCCTACTATGCTGGAACAACCTGCACCACCTGAGCTTCTGTCAGTGGCTGCAGCTGAGCCTGAGGCTGAGTCTCAAACTGCCCTTCCTCCACAATATCTGCCCAAACTGGAGCATACAGAGAAGCCATTTTGTGCATATGAGCATGCTAGGATAATGCTGACCTTTTATTGGGTGACAGCAGACTAGAGATGGTACACATGGACTCACGTGCACGCAGCTGTGCACTACTTCTCAGATGCATTCACACATACTTGGAATCAGTTAATACCAGCCTTTACCCTGGCGTTACTAATACCTGCAACAACACCTATAAGATGCGCCATTAGTGTCATATTCTGTCACTCATTTGATGGCACACCTACCTTCCGCCCACTTCTCCACCCATTCATGCGGTATGTAATACAGCTGGCATTGACATGCGCTGATCCTGTTTTTACTGCATCTGGAACTACTGTGAGCCTTTGGTGACTGTGTACTCGTGCCAACCACATGTTAAAGAGCCCCTTATTCTTTTACTATTTAGTTATGTATGTGGGATATTTCCTTTTTCTCCCCATTGAAGTGGACTTGAAATATAGGTACCTTGTTTTTTTTTTCTTGATTGTCAATGCCCTTAGTTGATATGTTGACTTGTTCTATGATTCTTTAATGTTTTTTTTTGTTTTGAATGCAAGTTCAAAAAAATGAATAATATTAATAAACAAAGAACATCCCCATGTGGGTATCCTTTTCCTAACCTAGACATCCTATGCAAAATGGGGTATCACTGCTAAAGCTTTCAGTCACAAATAAAGTTGATCTGCATTTTGGCACAAGGTGTACCAATTTTCATTCAGCCTACCTTTTGTGCTCTCCTCTGGATCATGGTTTCACCAATGACAAGGACAAACACAGTTTATACATTGACATGATTGTTTGATGATTGATTGCTTTTGTGACTTATGTTTGCTCTATGATGGACTGCTGAAAAGTTGCCATTTCAGCAAGCCCTGTCAAGACAGTTCCACAGAATTTCTTTGTCAGCATAACCTTGGTAAGAATCAGAACCCAGTGACTGCAGGATTTATCCATGCCTAGTTTTGCTCTGACTTAGTTCCAGGGGCTGTTTTAAAACCAACTGAATGTATGTTTATAATTTTTCAGCAAGTAGGATTTCATAACTGAAATATTTGATAAGTGATGTATTTGTCCATGAACTCCAAACCAATAGGAATCATGTCTTGGTTAATAGGCAATATTGATTGCTATGGATGCAAAAGAAAGTATTCCACTGAATGCCTTTATTTTAAAGTGGTAGTTATTCAGTATGATGATATTGCTCATGCCATCCTCTAAGTAATATTGAGTTGGAGAATAGCCTGATGGCTAAAGAAATAGGCAGAAAACCAGCAGAGCCTGGTTGAAATCCCCACTGCAACTCCTTGTAATCGGGAATTAGTCACTTAAAACCCTCCATTACCTCAAGAGCAAGCCTAGATATGAGCCTCTCAAAGGACAGAAACATACCTGCCATACCTGAATGTGCATGGCTTTTAACAGTTTTCTGGTTTATAGGAAGTATATAAATACATTAAAACAACAACAACAAAACAGTTTAACAGGAGTGGGGTTTGAACCAAGCTCCCTCATTCTCAGCCCACTACTGTAACAATTAGGGTACTCCTACACCCTATATTACCCACAGGATGTCATGAATAATCTGATCATTCTGAGTAACTCCTGCTAGTTAACTTTTGCTGACTGGTTGCCTGCATGAATATATATATATATATATATATATATATATATATATATATATATATATATATATATATATATATATATATATATATATATATATATATATATATATTACAACATGCTATCTGCAGCAGGGCCTAAAAGAATAAAATATGTCCTGTGTGGTAGATAACATGCATTAATCTTTAACTGAAACAAAAAACAACTTGGATAGTGCCATTGAATAGCATGTGTGACCATCGTAGAACTATCCAGTTAGTACCTGTGCAGTTTAAGTATAGAGCAGATGTGGAGCCAAACATTATCCCAGCACCACTAGCATTCACTATTGGGCCTAGATACCTATCTTGGCAAGTAGGGCCATATATATAGCAGTACTAACTTCCCTGAATAGCTATATGAGGGAATGCTGAGGATGTAATTTTCTGAGCAAACTGTTAACAAGCTGATGGAGGTGGATTATAGGTTGTTAAAAGTGGAATCCCATTTACGGTCCATGGAGCCTTAGATTTCTGCATTTTGAGTGAGAAGGGCCTCTGAGATTAAGAATATCTTCCTTTTACAGAGGCAGATAGAGGGTTGTACACATATAGCTAACTGAGCAAATTGTGACTACCTGTTGTGTGGTCCTACATGCCTGGTAGGAGCCACTGAAGACTAAGGGCTAGATGCACTAAGCTTTACGAGCCAGCAACGTGGGTTTTAAACTGGTTCTAGCCAGTTCAACGAGCAAGTTGTAAACCATGACATGCACAAAAGGGTTCTCTGAGCCATTTTCCTATCATGGTAGCAACTAACGAAAATGGAATGCAGATGAGCAAATTAGTATTATAATGTGTAAAATTCGTATTACAATGAGATGCACTACCATATTCCGATCCCCTCACCATGGAAAACCTAACGGGAGGTCTGCACCTCTCATTGAGGCTGCTGTGAGGGAATTGGGGGGGGGGAAGAGAAACCATGCAAGAAAGAAAGCTGAATGCAGCTAACGTGGCTGGTTTCTCCAGTGCTGGAGGAGGCTCGGTACTGCGTTAAACTTTTGTTGATGCTGTGACCCTAAAGCCCCGGGAGTGTGCGGTGGTCAGTCATGCTGCGCTGCTGCTACGCTGTGATGGTGGTAAAACTGGAGTACGGAAACTGTGTGTCAAGACTGCTGCTGATCCATATAAATAAATAGCCCATGAGGGATCGGTTCGTGCTGCCATGGAAGTGGGAGAGTAGAGGAGCTGAGCTGGGCATGGTGCCAGAAATTTGGCGGTGCCCGAGGGCTGTGTGAGTACACAGGATCTGAAGCCAAGGAAAAGGGACAGAGAGGGTGCCCTTCCTGCTCCAAGCCAGTCGCCGCCCCCCCCCCCCCACAGCCTCTCAGCCAATCACAGCGCATTTAGCTGACACCAGTGACAGCTAAACGTGCTGTGATTGGCTGAGAGAGACCTGGAGGAGGGGCATCGGACATGCTGCAAACACCCCGGGGCAGACAGAAAGGAGCAAGGCGGCCGGAGCAGAAGTCGTCGATAGCTGCCAGCAGCATCGGGAGCCTCCTCGTAGCTGCTGCTGCTGCAGGCTCGGGTGATCAAGAGACATGCAGCCGGAGAGCAGCGAGATGTAACATTTTTTGACTGAAGGACGTCCATAAAGGACGTCCTTGGCATGCGCAGAGCAGCCAGCATAACAGTTGGCTGCTCTGCGCATACTCAGCTGGCCAACTGGCTTGGAAGGAAATCCCATGCAAATGAGCTAGCATCGACCAGCTCATTTGCATGGTATTTCCTTGATGCATGCCCGTTTATTACCGATTCGCTAAGGAATCGGTAAGTGAAGGGCTTTAATGATTGTTTTAGTGTATCTGGCCCTAAGATATTCTGGGCTGGTACTCAAAGTATGCGCCAAAACTAAATATCCATATCTAATTTGGTACATGGTGGCAATAAATAATAATAATAATAATAAATACCCTGCCTGCTGTGGGCTCAATATTGCCTGGGTTGAAAATTAAAACAAACATTTTCAGGAAAAATAAAGAAAGAAACACCAGGAGCTAAATCAGATTATAGCTGAAGTCTTGTGATAGCAGTTCTTGAACTTTTACAATTATACTTGATTCTGGTTTAAGGTTGAAGACTTTGCACAACTTGCAAACAATATTGATGGGGTCATAATTGTTCAGTTGTAGAACTGACACCTCTCTGTGTTTTGGAATATTTTATTTTGTTATTCCATTTCCTTGGTGCATCCAGAGCTTCATTTTTTCAGCTTGTCCCTATGTTTCATTTTCTCAAGTCTGTACATGATATACAGCATCTAATTTTCTTCTTTTCTTGCTCAGCATTTTCTGGGACTCTGTATTGCTGTTGCATCTCACATGCCTGGCTATGATTTAGCACTGGATGTTTCATGCTTTTCTTTTCCTGAATTCCTTGTTTTATTTACATCATCTTTAGAGGGCAATTTTCATGCTTCCCACAGAAGTTTAAAGTCCATAGGAATTACCTCAACGGTCTTTAAAGAAGAAATACACTAGAAACATGCATTGATTCTTTTTGTCTTTTTTTTAATCTGAATTTTCAATCTTTCTTTTCAATTTGTTTCACAATTCATTTCAATAAATACATTTTAACATGTTGTAACTATATGCATAAATAAGCTTGATGCATGTTAAATTGTAGGCTAATAGGCATTAAATCAATTTTGCACAGACTGGCTAATATTCAACTGTACATATCTGGATAGGAGGTAATGTTACCCAAAAAATGCCAGCAAGCTGGATATCTAGTGGCACTAAACAAGTAATACCCAGATTCTATATATGGTGACGAGATTTGGATGCCAAAATTTGGGCATGCTTCCAAGATGCACACACAACTTAATTGGCTAGTGAGCTGTTAACCATCAATTATTGGATGTTAACAACCAATTATTGATGTTAATTGATACCAATCAAGGTTTGAACATGCATCTGGCCGCATGCTATTTTATTACACTGGGAAGCCAAATTCCATAGGCCACAACTCTATTGTGGCGTCCCAGCTTCATATGTATCAGCCAGGTCATCAATTACTATCAGATACTCAGCAACTTTTTGATATTCTTTCCCATCACGTTGTTGGATCTGAGGAATATAGAAATACAATCTTCCATATTGCAGGACCAGTGGCCTGGAATAAGCTTCCCCTTAGACTGAAGAATATAGAAGATTTTAAAGAGTTACGAGAGCTTAAAACTGTTTTTTTTTAATGCAGGCTTTCAGTTGGGGTAAGAAGTGAAATTGTTAATATTCTGAATTAATTGATTTTATCTGCTTGTATGTAATTTTCTTTTGTCAGTTAGCTTTGTGACAATATTATATATGTACTTATATAATCCACTAAGAACCATGCATTGAGCGGAATATAAATTTAAAAAATAAACCCCAAAGGGAGCATGTCCATGGAGGGACCTGGGCCTTCCAAAAAGTTGCATGCGGTGTTATAGAATATTGGGTTTCCTTTCCCAGCTTGGTCACAGGAATTTACACCAGTGTCAGCAGGTGCAGGACTTGGCGCTAAGCACTATTCTGTTTTTTTATGTGTTTATTTTGCTTTCTTTTAGCTTTATCAGTCTTTAAATTTAACTACCTTGCTTCCCTTTACATTGATGGAATTCCTTTCCTGTTTTCTATGTTAGCCTGTACACCGCTCTGTTCTACCTGTCAGCTAGAGTGGTATAGAAAGTTTTAAAAATAAAGTAAATAAATTGCAAATAAAGGGCATGCACCCTTTATAGAATAACGATTAGCATCAATCTTTTCCAGTGTCCATTTTTGAGCGTAGTACCACTGAATATTCCCTCTGACCACCTTGGCTCTATTCAGACAGTGCCGGGATAATCTATGGCTGGAGCTTGAGTGGAGCCACTACTAAGTGGCGATATTCAGACTACTAACTAGATAGCTAACTTGATAAGGTTAGGATAGCAAAAAGACTGCATAACGTTATCCGGTTAGCTGTCTGGTTAGTGGTCTGAATTTTGCCACTAACCACATAGAAATGCCAGTTAGCTCAAAAACCCGATATCCAGCACCAGCCAGTATCTGGGTAGTGCCATTGAATAACCAGTAATTTTATATCCACAGCAGCCAGCATTTAAAAAATCACTGATAGCTGCACCTGAATATCGTTCACTAAATTTTCAAAGCACTCTAATAAACTGAATGTTTGCTGAACGTACCACGTTCAAGATATGTACGATTGTTCATAAAATCATTCATGGAGATGCCCCAACCTACATGCTAGACCTAGTAGACCTTCCACCCAGAAATGTTAAACAATCTTCCCGCACCTTTCTCAACCTACAGTTCCCCAGCTGTAAAGGGGTCAAGTACAAACTCACACATGCGTCTAGCTTTTCCTATACGAGTACAAAGATGTGGAATGCACTACCAACTCACCTGAAAATGATCAATGAATTAAATAGCTTCCGCAAAGCTTTAAAGACCTCTCTCTTTAATAAAGCCTACCAAGAGAACCCATAACGACTTGAACACAACCCTCACACTCCGTTATTCAGAATCTCTCACTGTACAGCTGCATAACCAGATCCTCTTGTTCTTTGCTATCTCTTTGTAATCACCAATTGTATTTCTTCCCTGTTGTGGCAATGCCATAACAGATCTTTGTAAGCCACATTGAGCCTGCAAATAGGTGGGAAAATGTGGGATACAAGTAAAATAAATAAATAAATAAATAAATAAATAGTTCTACATCCCTAATGCATGCACATAGTTTCACTTTGAAAACCAATAATCGAAAGGGGGCCGTAAGGACGCGCCTAATGCAAAAACGCCCATCTATGGCCGGCGACATAGGGGGCGTGTCGTGGGCGTGTTATGGGCGGTGTTACGCGTTGGGCGTCCGTACCATATTACGGCTTGCGAAATGGTTTAGTATGTGCCAGAACATGGGCGTTCCTCGGTAGACCTCATATAAAAGCGACCAGCGGAAGGGGGAAATTGTCTATAGACCAAGTAGCGATTTTGTGTAGTTGGAGAGTGGTGACATATTTGTTGAGAGAGAAAGCTGAATCGTTGTTTGGAGAGAAAGCGGAGTACCTGTTACCTTTGCGTGTGTGCCCTAGTCCGAACCTCTTTACCCTCACCTACCTGTTTTGTGTTTTACCCTTTCATCCTTCCCTACCCCTTCTAGCCCCCAAACTCCTTCCCCTCACCCTATCCCTCTCCAGTCACTGTTCCCACGTGCATACGTCATTCCCTTACCTGTTTGGAGTCTCTGTTTGTCCTGTGTACTGCTGCAGCGTGTGTTTGGCAGTGAGTGGCTAGAGGGTGTGGTCGGAGAGTGCTTGCAAGTGCAGTGTGTGGTTGTGGTGGTGGGAGTGAGCTTATAGGCAATGGACGCACTAAATGCACTGGCGATGCACATGGTGGACGAAGAGATGCCCCCCCGTAGGGGATACACACGCCCCAGTGTGTTCAGGCCCCGCACCACTTTCCTTGACCTCACTGACCTCCAGTGTATCACTAGGTACAGGTTTGATAAGGCAGCCATTCAGCACCTGTGTGACCAGCTCCAACCACTCCTGCAGGCCCGGACCCATAGGAACAACCCCATCCCCGTGCACCTAAAAGTCACTGTCGCTCTCTCTGTTCTGGCCACTGGGAGTTTCCAGTCTGTGCTTGCTGTCAACACGGGGCTCACCCAGGCTTCCATTTCCAACTGCCTTACCCACTTCCTTGATGCCTTCCTTACCCACACCTCTGACTACATCACCTTCCCCACCACCTCCCAGGCCCTGCACAACAACATGGCTGCCTTCTATGCTGTAGCTAGATTCCCCTCGGTCATAGGTGTGATTGATTGCACACACGTCGCACTCAGACCCCCCCGGCCACACGAAGCCACCTACAGAAACAGGAAGGCATTTCATTCAATGAACATGCAAGTTGTGTGTGATGCCCAGGGGGAGATATTAGATGTGTGTGCCAGGTACCCCGGTTCCACCCATGATGCCTACATCCTACAGCACTCAGGCATCTTCCGCAGGTTTGACCGAGGGGAGATCACTGGCGGATGGCTCCTAGGTAAGTGCAGCATGGATCTGCCCAACCTAGACCTCCTCCACAACCCACACACACACCTCCAAACAATACACACTCATCTTTCTCATTGTGCTTCTCCTCAAAGGTGACAGAGGCTACCCGCAGCGGAGCTGGCTCATGACCCCCCTGGTGCATCCACAACCAGGGTCGGAGGAGACCTACAACAGCAGGCATCGGACCACCCGTGTCATCATAGAGCGGGCCTTTGGCCTACTGAAGAACAGGTTCCGGTGCCTGGACCGGTCTGGAGGGGAGCTCCTCTACAGCCCCCAAAAGGTGGGCAGGATCTTCGTGGCCTGCTGCATGCTCCATAATTTGGCCCTGCGCAGACGACAGCCCCTCCCAGAGGAGCCACAGCCACCAGAGCAGCAGGCCCCAGAGGAAGAGGATGAGGAGCCCCCTCCACCTCCCGCCCACAGAGCAGAGCAGACCGCACACCAGCTGGGGCTCAGAGCAAGGCAACGACTCATAGAGACAAGTTTTGTGTGAGAGTAAGTAGATATTTATTCATAGCAATCACTTATGTCTACACCATCACCCCTCCACCACCATCACCCCCTCTCCCCCCATGTCCCATCACTTTCCACGACCCCTCCCCTGGGCTCTTCCCTTCCCCTTGCCCCGTCCCCTCCTACCCCTCCCACCGTGTTCGGTTGCAGCTGGTGCTGCAGGGGAAGTCTTTTCAGAGTGCTCTGATGAGGAGCTGCTCTCACTGTCTTGAGTATGCAGACGGCAGCCTGCTTCCTCAGCTGCCCTTTCAAAGGCAGGCCACCTTGTAGTGCTGCCCTCCAACCTGGCCACAGGACCCAGAATGGGAGCTGGTCTGGTGGGTTGTGCAGCAGTGGCTGGGGAGGCGGATGACCTCAAGGTCCTCCGTTTAGCCGCTGGTTGCTGGCCACTAGAGGACGTTGAGGCCAGTTCCTGGTGCTGCAGCACAGCTGGAGTAGGTGCTGTCAGGTCACGGCGCAGGCCCTCGATGCTATGCTCCAGCTGTTGGAGTTGCTGGAGCATAGCATGTTGGACCTCTACCGCCTCCCGCTGCACCTGGAGCATCTCCCGCTGCACCTGGAGGTTGTCCCGCTGCACCTGGAGGTTGTCCCGCTGCACCTGGAGGTTGTCCCGCTGCACCTGGAGCTTCTCCTGCTGCACCTGGAGCTTCTCCCGCCGGTGTTCATGCAGCTCCACATTGTGGCGCAGCAACTGAGTTGTCACACGCATCAGTTGCCTCCTGTGGCTCGATAGCCTCTGGCGAGGAGGTGACCCCCTTTCTCCATCCTCTTCATTATCAGCAAAGGCTGCAGGTGGTGTAGCTGCAGGTATTGGCTCTGCTGCTGCTGCTGCAGGTGATGGAGGTGATGGAAGCGGAGGTAGCGCCTCTTCGTCTTCTGCTGCTGCTGCTGCTGCAGCAGGTGGTGGAGGTAGCACCTCTTCTGCTGCTGCTGCTGCTGCTGCAGTTCTTTGCTGGGCCTGTAGGCCACTAGGCCCAGCCTCATCTGAGTGGCTGTCATCACCTGCATAGCAAAAGGGGGAGGAATTGTGTTGGTGAAAATATTCCACTGTTGTTTTTCAGCATTCGTATACATGGCCCCACTCTTGAAGACCCAGCAAGGTGATGGTGAGGAATAGGATTGGCAGGCAAAGCCACAGATGTGATTGTACATGGGACAGAGCTGGAGACCAGGACAGGAGAGACTGATGTGAAAGGCAGAGGTGCTGGAGGAAGACCCAAGAGAAGGACAGCAATCACCAACTCTGAGGATGTCCTTCCACATCCTTTTTGTTTTTGTTGGGTTTTTTTGTAACTGAAGGACATATGTGCATGTCTTCTTTTGCTACTGACTTCCTAGACTGGCTACAACTGGTGTATGAACCACGTTGCTGGCTACAGCACAGAGGTGTGGGAAGGATATATGCAGAGTTTGGAAATGGTAAAAGAGGAGGGAGTGGGGAAGGGCCCCAAAGCTGTGACACAGTGCCAACCTACACATTACTACTAATCCTTTAGGCATATGCAGCACTGTACATGTGAACATGAAGAGACAGTCCCTGCACAATAGAGCTTACATTCTAATTAAGTCACACAGACAGACAGACAGGGCAACTAAGAGCGAAGGGAATTACTAAGGTGGGGATAGTGAGTAAGGGTCTTGAGCAAGTGAGTAGTGGTTAGGAGTTCAAAGCAGCATCATAAAGGTGGCCTTTTAGGCTAGGTTTGAAGACAGTCAGATACACACATTGCTGACACTACTCCCCCCACCTCCCTCCTCCTGTCCCCCAATTGTGTAAAACAGAGTGTAGTGCAGCAGCACAACAGATACCCCAGCTTCATAAGGCTCAACCTACCTGTGCCCTCAGGCTGTGCTGATGTGTCAAGGGTCCCAGGGACGCCATGAATGCCCTCCTGGGGTAACAGGCGGTGAACAATCCGCTCCAGGGGTGTCAGGTTTGCGGTGTCATGTGCTGGGGGGTTCCCACCAGCCTTCCGTCTCACATCCCGTCTCAGCCTGCGCCACTTACGTTTGCAGTCTTCCACATCTCTGCCACTGTGGAAGACTGCATTCAGGTGGTCCCGGACCGCCTCCCATTCCCGCTGCTTGGTAGTAGCAGCGAGTCTCTGGCCTGTGGGAGCAAACAGAAATGTGTGTCTTCTGTCTATCTGCTGCACCAGGAGCTCGATTTCGGCATCGCTAAAATTACCCTTGCGGGTCGGAGGCAGCCTCAGTGCCATTGTAACAAAGCGATTCGAAAATCCGGAGAAAAACGGCTAAATACTCGCCAGACACGCCCATGTTGAAGGGGGAATGGGCGGCCTTGAGATAGGCGTTGATTGTTTGATTATGGACAAAATCCCTACACGTAGCCAGCTCATCCAGCGATTTGGGCGTCCGTGATTACGATTATGGGCGGAGTACTATGAGCGTCCCCAGCTGCACTGTGTTGTGGGCACGATTCTGATTATGGGTGGAGCCGTATGGGCGTCCTCACCTACATTCCTTTTAGTGCTGGCCTTTTAAACGGGCTGTTTGCTTGCACTTTACCGATTGTTCTTTACATTGGGGGGGGGGGGGGGGTATGCGTTTCAACACCTGTTTGTACGGTTTGTATTTTTCGTGTCATCTGCTGGGGGGTTGGCCTCGCCCCCTCTGTTTGCAGTGTTCCACATCCCTTGAACTCCATTTCCGCATCAGTGACATTTCCGTTGCAGGTGGGTGCTTGCTTACAATCTTGCCACACAAGTTCAAGGTAAGCTAATAGTTCTTAGCCACTTGTTCAAGGGCTGCCCATTCTCTGGATGTGCTTTGCATTCAACTGTTACTTCTATTTTCATCAGGTTTGCTAGTGGATGCTGTGCAGCGGACGACGTTGAGGGCCCTTATTGGTGCTGCTTCACGGCTGTACTGTGTGGTGTTCCTGTTGGAGTTGCTGGACCATATCATGTTGGGCCTGTGGGACTCCCCGGTAGGTTCCACACTTTATGTGCTGCACCCCAGTCCCCATTTATGAAGTGCTCACCCATTGTGAAGGTTGCTGGGAGGGGGGGAGGGGAAGAATATATGCAATGAATGCGTTTTCCACATTATTGAACACACTCCTATAATTCTCCATAGTTATGGAAGTGAAGCATTTCTAACTTTTAGTCTGCAAACGAATTGCATGCTGGCCACAGGTACCTGCCTACTGAGCCCTTCAGTCATGGTGACGGTGAGGGTGTTTGATTACAGTTCCTAATCCAAATTACCTGCAGCTGCCTGTAGCCTGGTGGCTAGCATGGTGTAGTGGTTACAGCACCAGTCTTGTAACCCACAGGTTGCCAGTTCAAATCCCAGCTGCTCTGTGTGAAGTTGGCCAACTGACATTACTGTCCATAGTGTCATGACGACACTTAACACCCTCCTGGGACTGAGACAGATTCAGAGTGCCTGTATGTAACATACCCTTGAGCTACTACTGAAAAAGGGGTGACCAAACTCAATGTAAATAAGCACATATATATTTGGGTTCCCTTCTGTACCTGTTGTATTATATTGCAATTGTGCTGATATAAATATCCATCTAATACTGTGACTATTGTTTTCCCTTTTCTACTCAGCATTATATACCAATGTTGAAGGATTGGAATGTGAAAACATGACCCAGCTGCTTGTAGCTCCTTGGTGGCACCACCAATGTGGTGTGGTTGTGGGTAAGGGTGTCTGGTGATCAGAGAGCAAACATCGTGTATGTGCTACCTAGGGTTATCTGCAAGTTTTTACTTGGCAGATCACTAGTGCCAGACAACAAATCTATTATTTACAGCACTCTGTGCTGTAGGGCTCTATGGTAAGGGGGAGGGAGGGAGAGAGGCTGGATGGCCATTTGTGTGCCTCAAGAGTAATGGCCACAACCCCTCTCCCCCCCTCCCCCCCCCCCCGCACATACAGCCATGCAGGATGGAATGAACAGGTGGCCTTCTTTATGGGCACAATTATCACATATTTCTCTTTCACACTTCACAGTTCATGCAATGCAATGCATATTGGCTCCTCTCACATCAACACCAGCATTTGATAAATGTAATGCACACCCTACAGACACACACACACCCTGTTATATGCAGTAGAAAACACATATATTTATTTAAACATGGAGACACAAATCCCCCCCAAACTGAAAACTCCCCCAATCCTACAAATCCCCCCCCCAAAAAAGTACAAATCCCCCCAAAATGTACAAATCCCCCCACCCCTACAAATCCCCCCCCCAAAAAAGTACAAATCCCCCCAAAATGTACAAATCCCCCCACCCCTACAAATCCCCCCCCCAAAATGTACAAATCCCCCCACCCCTACAAATCCCCCCCCCCCCAAAATGTACAAATCCCCCCCCAAAACCCTACAAAGTCTTTCACCGGTGGCCATGCCCCAAGTGTAGTGCCCTTTGTAGCAGGGTAATGAGCAGTGCCAGAAGCACCCTCAGTGGCGTGTGGAGCTGCTCATTACCCTGCCTTATGGCTCTCAGCTCCTGCAGCACCTGGTTCTGGCCATCTACCAGGTGCTGCAAGAGGCGCAGGGCTGGAGCTGGACCACGGCCTGGAGCTGGCCCAGGGGATGGAGGTAGCCTAGGGGATGGAGGTGGGCCAGGGGATGAAGCTGGCACAGGGGATGGAGCTGGCCCAGGGGATGAGGGCGATGGAGCTGCAGCTGGTGGGAGCTCCTCCATAATTCCCTCATCGATTATGAGGACCCCCCTCCTCCTCCTCCATCATGGCCTCATCGATGAGGAAGACTTGCTCCTCCTCATCCTCCTCCTGTTGCCCTCCTCCTCCTCCTGTTGGCCCTCCTCTTCCTCCTCCTCCTCCTCCTGTTGGCCCTCCTCTTCCTCCTCCTCCTCCTCCTGTTGGGCCTCCTCTTCCTCCTCCTCCTGTTGGGCCTCCTCAGCCTCCTCCTCCTCCTCCTCCTCCTGTTGGTCCTCCTCGGCCTCCTCCTCCTCCTGTTGGGCCTCCTCGGTTGGCTCTTCCTCCTGGTCGGCCTCCTCAGCCACCTCCTCCTCCTGCTGCTGCTGCTGGTGGCCTGTATATGTAAAAGGATCGTGGTTGAGATCAGCACATGCAACATGGCTTGCATAGTGCAGGAGCTGGGTGGCCTGACGCGGGGGATGGGGAAAGGTGTGGTGAGGCGTGGCCTATACCCATGGGGACTGAGATGCGTCAGATGACATGACAGGGAACCCTGGAAGGTGCTCTGACACAGAACACACAGGACATGTTGGCAGACCACACTCATTGGTGCCCAGCATGTTTGCATAATGATATGTGAATACTGACCTGTTGTGTTCTTTGTATTGTTGGTTTTTATTTAATTTTTTTTTTTTGGGGGGGGGGGGGGGGTTAGCACATAACTTTATTATAAGGCAATGACATCCACTAAAAGTAGGACCTCGGCCAGAACTACCAGTATCCACCCACCCCAGAAAGGGGGATACTAAAGTGAGGCATGTCATCTCATTCATCTCGGAGGAGGTTGGTTGGAGGTTGCAGCCACACTCATGGGAGGGCATCTGCAACCTAAGGCCTTGATCTGGGACAGAGGTGTTATGACCTACTAGTTGCCTATTAGCCACATGGAAAGTGATATTGTACAGTACATTTGCATTATTCAATACATACATTTACAAATGAGTGCATGTATCCTGTTTTGAATACTTACGTCGAGCCCTCAGGTGGCGTCGCACTGCCCTGATGAGGTCAGGGCTCTCCCGCCTGACTCGACGGAATCTCCTGCGCAGGGACTCTAGGTCCCTGTGAATGCCAAACTGTCTGTAAGATATAAGTTTGTAAAGCAGGAGTCAGGGGATGGTCGTTTTTTGCCTTCACGACAGATATTCATTTGTACATCCAATAGCACAGAGGCACAACACTGTGTGTGTGTGAGGGGGGGGGGACGACGTCAATCACTTACCTTTCCAGCCTGTCCCTTATCCGGGTCCAGACTCTCATTGCCTGTATCCTGGGGGGCAGGTGGTGGTGCTGGATGAACAGGCTGTGCCGGTGCCTAAGGCACAGCCTTACCAGCAGCAGGCTCTCCACCTGGCTAAAATTGCGCTCCCTACGGAACTCCTCCATAGTTCTCAGTGAATAAGCGTTCTTGGAAAACAAGCGCCTTATATGGACGTCCTTGCGTGACGGACGTCGTTTCGTGCACAGCTCCATATATGGATTACCATCCCATATATGGCCGACTCAGTACGTGGACGCGTCATAAGCATAGACAACGGGCATGAATGGTTATGCGTGCGGGCCTTTCATGCGTGCGGAGCTTGCCTTATATAGATGAGTATGAACATTGCGAACCTTTTCACATATGCACAATATGCATATAGCTGCATGTTCCTACCTACAGTGCATTTAGTTCCGGACATCCAGATATGGAAAATATGAAGAATATTAGGTGGAGCAGCATCATCCTCCTGTAGTTTACGCTTATGAACCTTCCTCATATTTCCTGTACCTGGATGTCCGGAACTGCATGCACTGTACATGCGAAACACCTAGGGCCGGATTTAGTCGTTTTCAACTGCGATAATCGAATGTCTAAAGGCGCCCTTTTTACTACCCTTTGTGCGGCCGTTATTTGGGTGTTTTGAATGGCGATAATCGAATGCCTAAGGATGTCCATATTATTATTTGATTATACCTACCGGATTTTGGCCGACTTCGCAAGAGCGTCCTAATTCGTACTTGGACGACCTTTCGATTATGCCCCTCTTAGTGTCTGTGTGTACGTGGATATGTGTTTGGGAGGGAGAGAAAGTGTATGTGTCTGTGTGTGTATGTAAATGAGAGATCTGGTTATGTGTAATACTATTTTAGAGCCAAACAGGGGGATCCAGCACATCAGCAGTGCTTTGTTTGCTCAGTCATAGCAGATAAGACATGGAGGATACATGCCATATATGGAATTTCAGTCATTTAAGTAGCAGCTGCACTGTGTTGTGCCCAGATCAAGAGCTCATCTTACATCTATACTAAATTAGAGTTCAAATCACCAAAACTCATGACTTTAGAACAAATTAGTGCAGACAGATATTTACTGATATAAAATGGGATTTGGAGGGCCCAAGTCTTTTGATACCTCTATGTGAATAATGTAACTCCTCCACAAGCCTGGGTTTATACATTATTAGTTTGATTCCAAAACCTTATTGCCTTTTTATGGAGCTTAGATTATTACAATTTCTATGTCACTCTAACATTACAATGCTATAAGAGATATATAAACAATATCATGGGGCAAAGGTTTGGTGGAATGGGTATTTGAGATGATTGTGCTGTGGTTGTATTGTGCTATACTGTGTACTTGAAGCTTTACTATTAATGAGGAAATTATATCGTATCTGTAAATTTTATTATGACGATCATTTTCAGCTGTTAGTTCAAATTTGATTATTATTATGTCAAATAGACTACTGTAATATCATTTTCCTAGATTTTTCTAAAACCATTCTAACAAAATTTTAGACAATTTGGAATACTACTATTTGTTTGATTAGTTACTAAAACATATCATATCTTTCCTTTTTTATATGCCTTCATTGACTTTTGATCAAGGCAAGAATATTATTTAAGTTTTATTGTTTTTAAGATTCTACAGGGTGAAGTACCAACATATATGTATGATCTCTTTGACCTCCCCTCAACTAAATAGACACATTCATTAAGATACATTAGTCCCTTCCACTTCCCAAATCCCAGAGGGAAAAAGTCAACAAAATTATTTAATTTCTCCTCTTTTCAAGCTGCAAAACTCTGGAAGTTTTTTTTTCAATCCAATTCATCTATTTCAGATTACAGAAAATTTAGAAAACATTTAAAACTTTATTTTATTTTATAAATGTATTTGATAGCAGACCTAGGTGGATGTAATGATTAAGTTTTACTCTTTTGGTTGTAATTCCTGGAAGTTTGTCCATACTCTTTAAATTGTAATCCACATCCACCCAACAATATTACCACTCCAGATTACACCCTCCCTGTTTCTGACAACCTAAAAATTCTTGGAGTTACCATCGATCGAAACCTCACGCTAGAAACCTAATCGAAAAATACAACAAGTAAAATGTTCCAATCAATGTGGAAACTCAAAGAAATAAAACCTTTCTTCCCGAGGGCAATATTCCGCAACTTAGTACAATCAATGGTACTAATCACCTAGACTATAAAGAAACTCCAAACCGCTCAAAACACTGCAGCCTAATTAATATTTGGAAACATGAAATACGAAAGCGCCAAACTCCTATGCGAAAAACTACATTGGCTCCCGATCAAAGAATGGATTACCTTTAAAATCTGTACTCTAGTGCATAAAATCATCTATGGTGAGACCCCGGGATACATGATAGACCTCATTGATCTTCCAGCCAGAAACACCACAAGATCAACACGCACATACCTAAACCTACACTACCCAAGCTGCAAAAGAATTAAATACAAATCAATCTATGCATCCAGCTTCTCCTTTACCAGCATGCAACTATGGAACATACTACCATACACCTTGAAAACAACTCACAACCTATCAAACTTTCAGAAATCACTGAAAACTTACTTATTCAAAAAGGCATACCCTGATGACCCAACTTAAATGACTCGATCTCACAACTCAATGAAACTAAGACTCGAATTGATCACAACTCAACCCTTCCTCCTTATTCCCTGATGTGTTTATCCTACATGAACCTCAACATTGTCACTCTGTATCTGCTATACCGGAAATGGCGATCGCCACCACGGTTATTATGTAAACCACATTGAGCCTGCAAATAGGTGGGAAAATGTGGGATACAAATGCAATAAATAAATAAATAATCATTTTCAGTTTAAAGATCAGGTTTTTGCTGTAGTAAAGATGGGATTTAATACTTTTCATCAACTGCATGCTGTTACATATATTTTGGATAAGGCCAGTCTGCTTTTCTGATATCACAACTGGATTATAGAAATGTTATGTACGCTGGTTACCAGCCTCTACTCTTAAGTGTTTACAAATATTGCAAACTGCCACAATCTGCTTACTAGGTAAGGCTCACAAATATGATCATATCATGCCATTATACTTGCGTTTTCACTGGCTGTTTTTTTGTTGCTGTTTGTTATAATCCAGCGGAGTGATCCCCCTTTTTTGTTTTTGTTCCAATTTTATACCAAATTAAATTCAAACTGTTGACACTGGCTTATATTAATGTCTATTATGAAAACATACCTCCTTATTTGGAGTCCTTAGCTATTCCTTACACCTCTACAAGAGCACTCAGATCATTATCTGCTCATTGACTGGTCATTCCTCCATCTACAAGTGAGAGTGCCTTTTTTTTGGCTGGCACCAACTCTTTAGAACCAGCTCCCTGCAGAAATCTGTGCCATGGTCAAAATTTTAAAAACGGCTAAAAATATATTTCTTCACTCAAGCATTGGATGTATCAAATCTTTTAGATGAGGAGTCAGCCTTAATGTGGGGTATCTGTGAAAGTCATGCTGTTTTTTTCTTTCACTTGTATATTGGGGAGGGGTGAGGATGGATGTATGGCTCTGGAGTAACTGAATAGGTTTATCCTATAAATATAAGCTGGCCAATATTCAGTCTGCAGCGGACAATGTTTTTTGTCCACCACTGGCGTTAAAACCAGAAATTCAATGCAAGGCCTTGTTCAGGATTCAGCATTGAATTTTCATTTTTTTTTAAAGCTGGCTAGCGCATGAATGGTTGTATTAATATTCAAACTTCACCAGTATAAAGATAGGGCAGCTATTTGTGCAGTCCTATTTATGTGCAGCGCCTGGATAGTTAGGTCTGAATATTGGGACCTCAGAACACCCCTAGAATGCCCCCAACATAGCTGACTTTAAGTTCAGCACTAACCAGCCATTTTCAGCAAGGATGACCAGTTAAGTGCTGCTGAAAATTACCGGATAGACACTACCAAGTGAGTTAACAGTTGGCGACTGTTTCCGGCCAATTAATTTGCTTGAATATTGGTCACATGGAGTTTATTGTACTTGTAAACTGCTATGATCACATACACTCAGGTGGATAGGACGTTGAAATCTTCAGCTCAATGTGCTGCGGCGGCTAAGAAGGGGAACAGAATGTTGAGTATTATTAGAAAAGGGATGGAAAACAAACATGAGGATGTTATAATACCGTTATATTGCTCTATGGTGCGACCGCACCGGGAGTATTGTGTTCAGTTCTGGTTGCCTCATCTCAAAAAAGATATAAATGAATTGGCGAAGGTGCAGAGAAGGGTGACAAAAATGATAAAAGGGATGGGACGACTACCCTATGAGGAGAGGTTAAGACGGCTAGGACTCTTTAGCCTGGAGAAAAGGCGGCTGAGGGGTGATATGATAGAGGTTTACAAGATAATGAGTGGGGTAGAGCGGACAGATGTGAAGCGTTTGTTTACACTTTTCTAACAATAATAGAACCAGGGGACACAAGATGAAATTAGAATGTGGTAGGTTTAAAACGAATCGGAGAAAGTTTTTCTTTACTCAGCACGTAGTTAGACTCTAGAACTCATTGCCGGAGAAGGTAGTGACGGCAGCCGGCCTTGCTGAGTTGAAAGGGGGTCTGGATAGATTCCTGAAGGAAAAGTCCATTGATCGTCATTAAATTTGGGGTTTTTGCCAGGTTCTTGGGGCCTGGATTGGCCGCTGTCGGAGACGGAGTGCTGGGCTTGATGGACCTTGGGTCTTTACCCAGCTTGGCGGTGCTTTTGTGCTTATAGCAAATCTTATTAAATGATAAACCAGAAGCACTGCAGGAACCCTGCTAGCTTGTACAGGTCTCTATTGCCCAGGAAATCTATAGTCCTATGAATGTGTGCTGTGTATTTGAGTAGATAATGCTATAGAGTATCTGGATGGATACTATAGAAAGGACATCCTCTTCTGTATGAAAAATGCATATATCATTTATCACTCATAAAATATGATTTATCTCCCTTTATCTTAAGCTTAAGTTGTAACTTCAAATAGAGACTGAAAAGAATGGGAAAAAAATGCCCCACAACCAACCTTGCTTCACCTAGTCAAAGAAAAAGCATTGTCTTCACTAATGCCTTGCAAAGAATCCAGACTTCAGTAATGCTGAACAGATTTTTCTCCCCTCAGACTGAATAAAGATGTTCATTGGTGTCATATGTGCTACTGATACTCCTGGCAAAAAAAAAAAATAAAATAATCGCAGATAAAGGCTTCTGTGGCAAGATAATCTATTCCAGTAATGGCTCTTTCGATACAGTTATTTTCTAAGATTTTGAAATGAAAGGTTTGTTGAAAAAGTTCTGTGTGTTTGAGCAGCAGTAAACAGGATGCAGGACATTTTTATTATTCCAGGTCATCACACGTTGGCAACATACATAATTCATGCTTTAGATCTTTCGCTGAGAAAACAATCCTTTAAAATCATTTTACATAACTGTTTATATTCTTGTACAGTGCTATCAAAAGCAAATGCCAGTAGTTCACAATGCAGTAAGAATGATACTGGCATTATTCTGTTATTTCTTGGAAGATGAGGAAGGGCATTTTCAACATGACATTCAAATAGCTAATAAAACCTTTACTGGAAAACGTTTTACAAAATAAGCCCATAATGGAAAAAATAAATGTGTTCTAATATTTGAAAATACGCAAAAAAATGTTTAGAAAGAGGACGTACTCTAAATGTCATAGACATTTTGAGATAGACATCTCCGCCAATTGGAAATACACTATGCAAACATGAACTGGTGGTATTGGTCCCCATGTCGAGAAAACGTCTGCAGCAATAGCATTACGTTTTCTCTACCTGCAAAATATATATCTCCTGCACATGGAGGAACATTCCTCAGTGTGGCTACTCATGTCTCTTTGTAGGGAGCCTAATTTTAATGTGCCAGAGACAGTTATCCTGGTCCTCCTGGGGGAGAAATTTTCAAGTGCCACCACCACCTGCCACCCCATTTTCTATGAGGGCATGTAGATCCATTAGAGGCAGCCTGGAAAGGAATGAAACAGTGCCCCCCAGGATCACAGCACCACTCATGCACAAGCACCATACATAGGCAGGGTCACATACAGTGAGTTCCCTTTTTTGTTGCAATACATGTTATTGAAATTTTTATAAGAAAGCATTAAAAAACATAGGAGACACCAGAATGTCCAGACTATCCCTGGTACATGGGGCCTTGGGGACCTGGGCCCCACCTAAAAAAATGTGCTCAGGGCCCCTGGGCACATTAAAACGAGTGTGCCGTATGTGAGGGGAAGAGAGAACAGTGCAGGCAATGTGGTGGCACTGGAGACCAGCACTGGATGAAGGCTTCAGCTGGTGGGAGTTGGGGACCCCCGCCAGCCAAGGTATGTGCAGCGGCAGTGCTTATCTGGCGGAGGTTGGGAACCCCCGCCAGCCAAGATATGTACAGCGGCAGCAGTGGGTGGGGAGCAGCAGGGTGGCGGAGGGGCGGCGGAGGGATGTGGCGGCAGGGCAGTGGACCAAAATGTGCCCCCCACTTTGGGCTCTGGCCCCATCCCACCTTGAGGTCTGGTTGTGCCCCTGGACTATCCAGGGAGATGCCTGTACATATCTCTCATACAAATTCCTTGGGCATCTTCTCACCACCTGAGGGGCAGGGGTGCCACCAGGACCTGGCAGAGGAATATCTTGTCTAAGGTCTCATCTCAGGAAAGACCCCACTCACAGATGCCCTATAGCCAGAGCCCAGCCAGTGTTCCTCAGCGGAGTTGATGGAGGGTGGGCAGCTGAACTGACCAATGCCATTCTCCCCGTATGTAGCTGCAGTAACCTGGACATGAGAAGACAAAGCAGTTCAAAGAAACTGTGGGTCACAGTATAGGGATGACTATCTACCTACAGCACCATTGCACTCTGCAGCCATCTGTCCCCTGGGGATTCATAACCTCTGCATAATCTTATACCAATGCTGATAATAGATATCTGGTCTGTGGAACAGTCGAGGTTAATGAAGCAGGATGGTATATAACATAAGCATTTGTGGAAACCATAGTTCAGCTCTATGGTGGAGCCTTGAATCAAGCTCCCATCACAGGTGTCCCTTGACAAAGAAGATAGGTAAACCTTAGGAAGGGGGCAGCAGCTACTAATGTTGGCCTTATTTGGCTCACCCTAAGCATTACAATGTCTGTGCAAACCAACTTGCAACAGGAGCCCAGCCCTAAATACCCCCTCTACTCTGCAGACCCACACCCATTTGGCAGACTACATACAGCTAATCTAAGTAAAGGTATGTTGTCCCGACTAGTCACAAGTGTGGTACCAACCAGCTAGTGTTCCTAGGCAGTACCCAGACTAAAGTTTACTCTTTGTTCAGCATGCTGTCTTGCCCACAACCTGCATGGCCACAGGCTTAGGAAGATGTGCAAACAGCTGCTTCCTTTACACAAATTTACATTTTTATAACATTGTCACAAATATGGGTTGAAGGAAGAAAAAATAACAATATGCAAATAGAAGGGATATATACATGATGGGAAAAGGAACTATTACATACATATCTGTTGTCTCACAATAGCGACTAGTCAGGTACAGACTAGCAGATATCCTTTTGTCATTGCACAGACTAGAGTTTACTTTATAGTCAGCAGCCCAGAGGGTAGGGGAATAATCTGTGCATGGTGTGCAAACTCAGGCCTTGTCCAGCATACTAATGCCCCCTCCCCCCCCCTCCAGCAACTGGTGAAGCCCCCAGAGAAAACAGCCACTACAGATGTCAAATGACAATGAAGAAGGTCCTGTGTGGCCCCAGCTAGAACAGGGGTCCCCAGCCTCTCGGGGTCACTGAACGGGAGGGCCAAGACAGAGATACAGGTACATCATACTGGATATTTTAAACCTCAACAGTGGGAATGGGTTGTCATATGCCCCCCCCCCCCCCCCAACTAAATGGAGTCTATCAACTAAATGGAGATGTGAAGAACTGGCCAAAAAAACAGGAGTCAGCTGAAGAGGGATGTGAAGCACAAGACAGGAGAAAAGCTGCTGGATGTGGACCCTATGAACCTCAACCCCGGGGACTCCAACCCCCACCCAGCATCTTATGCAGACAGCCACAAAAGGTTGCGTCCACTGTAGAACAATCAGCACATATCCCCACAGTTACTCCGTTTCAGAATTAAAACAATAAATAGTTTAAAACATGTATTACAAAGTCCACTGCTGTCCTTTGTGTTGCTGCTGAGCAGTGCCTTTGCTATATCTTGTCCAGCAGCCAGGTCCTGCAAAAAGCAAGGAGTCCTTTGTTAGCAGAAACATGGGATAGACCAGATATCAGGTCATCTCCCTACCAGGTTCAGAGGTCTCTGTTTACTCAGAGACAGTGGCAAATGGGGACTTCAGCTGGCTCATGGTTCCCAGGGTTTAGCTGTCTGATACAGTGGGGACTGAATGGAGAACATATGAACCAGTTTCCCAGGTGTTGAGGATTCCAGTCTGATAAGCCACTTCCCCCTTAGCAAAATTGAGGGTTAAAAATGGAATGTAAAGCACTTTATGTAGATGTCATTCTCCCAAAAACATTTTAATGTGTGCGCCATTATTAAAAAAAAAAATTATCCCCCAACCCTCTAAGTGCCCGCAGCTGAAACGTCTGAAGTATCCTATAAAAACATGCATCTCAGAATTTTCAAAACTCCACAGCCCCCACTTACAATGATATCTAAAAAGAAGGCCCCTAGCAAGAAGCTCAGCTTCAGCGATACTGAGATAGATTTTCTAGTGAAGGAGATAGTAGCATGCCATGCCAATCTGTTTGCTCCCAAGGGGCAAACAATCAGCGCTTTACACCAAGCAGACAGAATGGATGACATCCCTCTTCAGCTTAATGCTGTCACCGTGCAAATCGAGATGTGGAGGATGTCAGAAGGAAATGGGTGTAGATAAATAGCAAGGCTGGAGCCAACCCGCTGGATGCGGACACCATGAACCTCACCCCTGTGGAGTGCATGGTGTACAGGGTCCTTCCCAAGGAGACTTATCAACTAATTAGTGGTACTAATTGGCTTTAATTAGGATTTATGCGCACAAAGTTCTAGGCATATTCTATAATGTGGTGTGTGGAAATTCTAATGCATGCAGCCTAAAAGGGGGCATGACCATGGGCATGGAATGAGTGGATTATAGGCATTTCAAAAATCTATGCACACTATTATAGAATATACCTGATCTACATCTAAGTTAGGCACAAGTATTTAGGCCTGGATTTAGGTGGCCTAAATGGGTGTGATTAAATTTTAGTCGCAAGAAGAGTACATGCACATATTCTATAAACTACACCTAACTGTAGGTGTAGTTTATAGAATTGCCTAAGCACGTGGTTTTTCAGTACCAATTTTTCAGGCGCCATTTATAGAATTTGGCCCTAAGTGTGAATTCTATAAAGGCTTAGCACATAATTTCACTACTAACTTGGGCCAAAGGCTGGTATAAATGCTCGCAGCCAACTACTGTCAGTTAGGCATGGAAATGCAAGTATTCTATAACTGCTTACCTAAATCCTGGGACCCTGACCCACCCATACCCCTCCTCTGGCCATGCCTCCTTTGGAGTTGTACATGAGATAAGTTAGGCACTTAGGTTATAGAATAGGGTTGTAGGGCAATTTTATTTATTTATTTGTTGCATTTGTATTCCACATTTTCCCACCTATTTGCAGGCTCAATGTGGCTTACAATTTTCCGTCATGACTTATGCCATTTCAGAATACAGATACAATTGGTAATACATATAGAACATGGATGATATAATGAACAGTCAGGTAAAGAAGGGAAGACATACAATTGGTATCACATATTTAACATGGATTACATACAATTGGTATCACATATTGAACGTGGATTACATAATAAAATTAGACAATACGATATAGGGAGAAAATAATCCGATTATTAAATAAATGATGGTGAATTACAGTTCCAATTATGAGTCATTATGGTATGTCATGTTAAAGAGATATGTCTTCAGTGCCTTATGGAAGTTAATTAGGCTGTGAATTATTTTCAGGTCAAGTGGTAGAGCGTTCCACATTTGCGAACTCAAGTATGAAAAGCTGGATGCAAGTATTAATCAATATTTTAGACCTTTACAGCTGGGAAACTGATCTTTTAGCATTCCTGGGTGGCAGGTCAATAAGGTCTAACATGTAGTTCGGGGCATCACCGTGAATTTATTTTATGCACCAGAGTGCATATTTTGAAAGTTATACGTTCTTTCAGAGGAAGTCAGTGTAAGTTTTCTCTTAGGGGCTTAGCACTTTCGTATTTTGTTTTTTCAAATATAAGTCTGGCTGCAGTGTTTTGGGCAGTTTGAAGTTTTCCGATGATTTGTTCTTTACAGCCAGCAAGAAGACCATTGCAATAGTCTACCATTGATTGTACAAGATTACAAAAGATTCCCCTGGGGAAGAAAGGTTTAATTCTCTTAAGTTACCACATTAAATCTGCATTTAACTACTAATGACCACAAATTAGCGTTGGTTAATACCAATAATTGATTGCTATCACCTATTTAGCCAATTAGTTTATGCACAGATCTGTCATCCACGCCCAAAACTGTGTGCTCAACTTTAGGGAACCTATACAGAATTTGGAGGATAATGCTCACTCTTTCGAAATAGTATGCGCTATTGCAGTCAGTCGAAAAAAAAATGAAATGTTGACACATCTTTAGTCCCTAATTTAAATATTCACAATCAAACAATCTTATGAAAAAAAAAAAATCAATTTCAAGATTCCAAATCAATCACACTTAAGAAAAAAAAATGAAATATTAATTCTTGAAGGAAAAGGAGCATCACAATGAATCAGAATTCTCAGAACACATATGCAAACAACTGAATTTTTTTTGATATCTTCAAGCTAATAAAACAACTATATAAAAGGAAAATTTTTCAAAGACATTTATCCATATAGATAAATATTGATTGGGTAGATTTCTCAGGTTGGAAATAATCCTCCTCAAAGTAGCTAAAAGTGTACAACAGCATTCATAATGCCCAGATGTTTTGCTGAATTAAAAGAAGTTCTCAGAAATATATGCAGGCACTTTAACACTTGGCTCCCAGTCAGCTCTAGCACCTCAGGCTACCATCTTCTAGTTGGCCATGTGAATAGTGGTGCTCAGCAGCAGTGTAACAGAAATCCTGTGGTTAATAGGGAAAATCATTTTATGGTTGCTATCATTTTTTTTAGTAGGTCACCTGGCTATGAGGCTTTGGGTCTGGTAATCTTTAATTTACTGTTGAGTTATGAAACATGTTTTGAAAATGTGTTATCTGTATTAGACGTACCTAATATTTAGAGCAGAAGTCAGAAAACTAGAGAAGCCAGGGTTCAAATCCCACTGCCACTCTTTGAGATCTTAGGCAAGTCATTTATCCATCCATTACCTCAGGTACAAATAGACTGTAAGCCCTCCAGGGAAGGGAAATACCTATTGTACTTGAAAGTAACTCACATTGAGCTACAACTGAAAAAGGTGCGAGCTAAATCTAAATGCAAAACCGTACAAAAATCACTCAGAGCTTATAAAGCAATTGTACCATATTGTAACAGCACTAACATTCAGGAGTCACACAAGATCCTACCTAGGAAAAGGCAGCATCCTAAGTACTGCAATGGGTATTAGAACATCAACTCAACTATTGGAAAACTAAACAAACATAATTAGAATAGTTTAATCCCACACAGATATTAAAAGGTAACAGAAAAATCTGTTCTCTTTCACACATGCAGAATACAGACAGACTTTCACCCAAGTACAAAATAAGTAATCACAAACTAAAAATAGATATATGTACATAACATTTAAATTAAACCTCCGAAAAGCCTGTTTCTGCATAAAATGCAACAACCAAGGAAAGAGAAACAGTGTTGCATGCTCCACTCTGCTGTGCAAAATATAAAGACAGCAAATGTAAATTTCAAATGCTGGCATATTCCAATCACTACATTACAAATAAATAAAACAAGCACAGAAAATAAAGTGATGACAATTTTTAATGGACTAACATAATACAACGTTTGACTAGCTTTCAAAGGCTAAAACCTTTTTCTTAGGACAAGACAGGATACCACAGTATAATTTCCCAACCTGAGGAAGTGGGATTTGACCTCAGAAAGCTAAAAAAAACTAGTCAAAAATGTATTTAGTTCAATAAAAAAGGTATCATCTTATTTTCATTTTTTCTTTTTATTTAACCTTCTTTTCATTTTCTTTCCAAAGGTCTCCTGTGCATTTGTCATTTTTTCTCTCCATCTGTCTTCTTCTCCTCTACTAAATCCAGCTCTAACACTTTCAGCTTTTTTCTATTTTTTCTGCCTATGTATTCAGATTTTATTCATTCATATTGTTCATTATCTCCCTTATTACTGCATCTACTTACAGCTTTCCATCTCTTTCTCTTTTTTTTACCCTTGCCCTCATATTCTCCTTCCACTTATTCCCCACTCTTTCATTAATGTTTTGCTCTCTCCCCACCCACCCCTCCCCTCATGCCATCCAGCTTTCTGTATCTCTACCGCCTGCCATCCAACAGCTCCTCTCTCTATGTTCTTCCCTCCACCATCCAGCATCTCCTCTGTATGTATTTCTCTCTCTCCTTCCATCCAGCATTTCCTTTCTTGTTTTTTTCTCTCTCTCCTGCCCCCCTGCATCTCCTCTCTTGTCTGTCTCCACCCATCCCATCATCCAGCATTGCCCCTACCAGTTTCTCTCTGACCCTCAGCATGCAGCACTTCCCCCATCTCTCTCTCTTCCCCCTCCCCTGCACCATTCAACATTGCCAATGTCTCTCTCTCCCCTATGCAAATTGCCCCTGCTTCTCTCTCTTCTTCATACAGCATTTTGTCATCCCTCTCTCTCTCTCTCTCTCTCATGCAGAATTGCCTGCCTTTCTCTCTGCCGCATGCAGTATTGCCTCTGTCTTTCTGTCTCTACTCCCTGAACCAAAAGGTAACTGAACGTAGAAGAACCAGATAAAAAGTAGGAGAAGGAAGCAGGCTGAACAAGCAATGGAGCAAACAAATGTTTATTAGCTACGATGTTTAGGACTCAACATAGCACCTTCTCCCACTTTTTTTCTCCAATTGTCTCTACTCCCCACCATGCAACATTGCATGTGTGTGTCTCTCTTTTCCCACATGCCATCCAGCATGTCTTTCCACTTCCCATCCAGCATTGCCCATCTTGTCTGACTTTCTCTCCCCCTCACAATTCAGCATTGCTCCTACTCCTCTCTCTCTCTCCCAACTAGCAGTGCCTTTTCCTCTCATCAACTGTGCTCGTCTCTCTCCCTGCCACCCCACTACTCCTGTCTCTCTCCCTGCCCCTCCAACATAGCTCCTTTCTCTCTCTCTCTCTCTCTGTCTCTGCCCTGTGCCATCCACCTGCAGTCAGCAATTTTTGTTCCCTTCCTCCCATTACCATCTCTGGTTTGGTCCACGGTATTAATTACACAGCAATGCTGCATGGGACCATGGATTTATGCACACTGTGGTTGCCTCTTATAGGCTAGTCCAACCTCCTCTGATATAACTATCTCAAGATGGGTTTCAAAACCGAGCAAGTGCGCCTGAGAGGAAAAGCAGCTGCTCAGCTGGGCAGAAGAGCAGCGCTGGAGTTGCTCCTCCAGGTCCTCCCCAGCCTCCAAGGGGGGCCCGCTACGGCGCCGGAGTTTTCTCTCTCCTGCTCCTGTCGGGACGCGATCACTTGGGTCCCGGCAGGAGCAAGAGAGAGAGTGAGACCCTGGAGCAGGGCCCCCCTTGGAGACGTAGACCCGGGGAATTTTGCCCTCCCCTCTCTCGGCAGCCCTGCAGATCTGATACGGATCTGGAGAAACAAACTTCCTGTAGGCCCTTTCCATTTTTAAAGATTCCCACCTATCATACTGCAGGCCTTTTATCTGCTCTTGTACTTTTATCTGCTCTGGGTCCTCACGGTCAAAATCATCCTATCCAGTTTTCTCTGCAATACTGCACATGATTTGATTCTCCTCCCTCGATATTCTTCCCCTAATTTTTTGAAAAACTTTTGTGTTCATTTCTTACATATTTCCCACCAGTCACCTATAAACTCAAAGCCTTCCATAATAGACATTTGGTCCTCCAGAAATTCCTCGTACCTTTGTACAACCTCTTCCTTCTTTAACCAACTTGCATTTAGCTTTCACAAGCCCTTCCTTTTCTGATAAGCTGCTGTCCCCCTAGACAGGCTTCCACCAGCAAGTGGTCCACACCATCTGCCACTCGCGTGTTTGGTATCCTCACCCAAGCTCCTTCTTTCATAAAGATCCTGTCTATTCTACTCTTGTGTTCACCCCTAAAATATGTAAATCCCCTCTGTTCTGGGCAGTGTTGAATAAAAATGTCTACCAAACCCGCCCCCTTTGCTACCTCCCTTAACATTACTCCATCATACTCCACCCCATTCATCCTCCCGGCTCGATCCACTGCCCTTGTCACTGTGTTAAAATCCCCTCCTCACACCACCTCTCATATTTCTCCCAAAAGACTTCCATTCCATGCTGCGTCAAAAAACTGATATCATATTCAGGCACATTGACCGGGTGTATGCATGGAAAGAGGTCTTCCAGGAGAAAGCCAAGGCTCAAAACCAACCTCAAAACCCTCTCCCTCCCTGGCATTGCACCCTCCCCCACCCACCTTAACTGTACCACATTCTGACGCCTAACTGAAGGGCCTCCCCAATTCTCCTGTTTACCTCGTCCCCCCAATCTCCCTTATTTACCCCTCCCACCACCTCTGCAAAAGACAATCCCTCCCTCCTTCCCCAACCTGACCCACTCCCTTGCTTCCCCTCTTGCCTCCCCTCTTCCTTTCTGCCTTCCTCCTCCCCTCCATCCTTCTCCTTCACAGAAAAACGCTGATACATTTTGACCTTTTTCATCCAAAATCACTGGCACATTTTGTCCTTCACATAATATTTTCATCAACCCCCCACCCTCCATGCTGCCACCCTTTCTCCCCTCATTCCCCACCCTGTGCCCCTCAGTCACAGTTCTGTATACCCCCATTCCTGTAGAACCCCTGATATCTGTTCTCCTCTGATCTGATGTTTCTCTATCTGTTGTCCTCCATTCCACCAAACTTACTTGGGATTTCTCTGTTCTCTGCTCCAAAGCACTGATGACTGTCTCTTCCCTTTTTCCTGGTGTCTCCTCCATTCTTACAGTCCTCCTGATTTCTGTCCTCTTCTGATCTGATGTTTCACCAGCTGGTTCCCTCCATTCCACTGAATTTACTTGGGATTTCTAAGGTCTCTGTTCCAAAACACAGCATTCCACAGCACTGATGACTTTCTCTTCCCTTTTTCCTTGTATCTCCTGCTTGGTCCAATCTATTCCTGTATCCAGGTGAAGTATACACTCCTCCACAGTGTTGCTTTGCTCCTAGACTCTTGGCACACTCCTCATTCTTCCACTGTTAGGATCCGATGTACCTTTCCCCGAACTGCTCCACTTTGGATTGCTTTCTTCTGTTTTGGTTTTCTCTTGATCACCAGCAAGCATGCCTGCTGCTACCTCTGTCCTCTGCCATGGGTTTCCTCTCACTTCTCCTCCTACTGCTGTCCAACCTGCACCTGACCAGAAAAGACTGCCGGTCTCTACCTCCTCTGCATACTGCAAGGATCTGGGTTCCAATTCCCTTACAGCAGCTCTGTAAACTTTCACTTTCACGGCTTAGGGATTACTTTGTCTGATGTCACTGCAGCTGACAATATGTCCCTCCTGCTCCAACTGCTCTGCTTCGTTCTCCTCCAGCCCAGCAAGCAGGGAAGCCCCACTGCTCAACAAAACTTTGTCTTGCTGGGAAACATTGCTCTCCTCCGCCATTTTTCTCCAACTTTTTCTCCAGCTACATTCAAAACACTTGACAGACATTGTGCTTGCTCCATCTTTCCCTCAGTCAAATCAGTCAATTCAGTACCTTTTCCTTGCCTGAATTCCTCCTTCCAGCCTCCTCCTGACCTTTTAGACCATCCAACAAAGATTCTCCACTGCTCATCCATTTCACTGTTTCTACTGCCTGCTTATGGGGCACCTCCACTTCCATTGCCCTCTGATTCTCCTCATTTTCCTGCAAAACAATTTCTATTTTTTTTCTGGGTACAAATCTCTTAAAGCTATTTTCCTTCTTTTGTCTCTTGTTTTACAATCAGCTGGGAATCTGACTGGTCTGTCTCCCACAGTCTGACCCTGTGACTTCCATGGTAAAAGCAAACTGAGTGCTCCCTTCTTTTGCTCCTTTTGAAAACTGTTGTTCTTTAATGCATTGCTGTTCCACAGCCTCTGTCAGCTTTCCCACAGATGCTGCACTTTTTGTCCTGCCTTTGCAATTCTGTTCCTTTCCCCTCCTGGCTTGCCTTCTCAGTTCTAAAAACCACTGTTCTTTTTTGCATGGCTGCCATTCTGGCTCTATTAATGTTCACTTCCCTCAGTGGGTTGCCTGGAGCCTCAGCCATTTCTTGAAACTTTTTCTATGTTTCCAGCAGCTTTTTATGCATAGCTCTTTCCTCTTCTTTATACTGTCTCTTGAACTCTTTTGGAACCAATTTTGTCATAGACTCTGCTTTCTTAAGTCTCTTTTTCAAACTTTCCATTGCTTTTTTCTAAACTCAATAGTCTTCTGACTCCTTCTAAACAGCTTTGGACAAGAAGGACCGTACTCTCCTTCTTTGAGCCACATATGGCCTACCTCCTCTCCTTCGTCCTCCTCCTCCAGGTCTTCAGTTTCAGTATCAGAATCCCCACTAGTCTCCTCCATCATTCTTACTTCTCTACTAGAATCCTCTTCTTCCCCACCTCCTCCAAACAGGATCATTCTGCTTTTCTCCACAAAGCTCCCCCATTCTTCCCGCTGCCCTGACAGCACTTGTGTCATGGTTTGCTGTTGCAGACATACTTGCAAGTCCTGTTGTTCCAACTCCAGGGCCCTCTGGAACTGTGCTTGGGTCCTCTGAGATTTTACTTGGACCTGTTCATCAATCTTCTGGGACTTACTTTTTGCTTTTGGATCCTGTTCTTCCTTCCCCAGGCTTCTCTCTTTCAAGCCAGAGGTGCCTGGGCCCTCCAACCTCCGTTCCTGGAGTATTTTTTTTTGTCCTTCAGGCCCTGCAGCCTGAGACTTGCCAGCTGGGAGACAGGCTGAGCTTCCCTCTCCTCCACCTCCACTCACAGAGCCTACCAGCAGAACTCCTTCCTCCTCCACTGCTCAGCTCAGACTGACTGCAAGAGCCTCAGCATGAGGTGCCCCTAGGGTCCACCTTGGGAGTCAGCACTCAAGAAAAAGATCTAGTTGTCATTGTAGACAATATGCTGAAATCTTCTGCCCAGTGTGCCACAGCGGCCAAAAAAGCAAACAGGATGCTATGAATTATTAAGAAAGGAATGGTAAATAAGACCAAAATACTATAATGCCTCTGTATCGCTCCATGGTACAACCTCACCTTGAGTATTGCGTTCAATTATGGTTGCTGTAGCTCAAAAAAAATATGGAGGGGCATTTTCAATATGATGTCTAAATTTGACTTTGGACGTTTTGTGGAAATCATAACAAACAAATCTTATTGTCAAGAGCAAACCAATACAATTGCATAGTCCCTTTATAATACATAGATGTAATAAATGGATTGCACTGAAATCACAGCTGAACACTTGAAATGGCAACGAACAAATGAATGTTTCCCTCCTTCATGTCATACAACAATCTCTATAAACAAAAGATATGATAAAATAATGAATACATTGTCATGACTACTAAGTTGTTTCAAAATACTGTTCTCTCAGTTTTTTTTCATTTACACCCATAGGGGTTAGAGACAGAGTTTCAAAAATCCAAAATTGCTACCTCCATGCTAACTTGGAAGCACAATCACCTTCCCCAAATAATACTGAAACTTGAGCAGTAATAAACCGCTGGAGATCCTGACAAGTATGATCAGTCTGTGTACAGTGTGACACTAAAGGTGCTAAAAAGATTTTTGTGGACAATTGAACCATATATTTTGTGTGTCCCAGGCTATGCATTGGACATAATACTAGAACTAAGAAGATGTGACTTAAAGAACAAAAGAGTCAATTGTGATTTCAGCATAACCCAGTAAATACTTTTATTCCACAAGTCTACTACTTGGGAGATCTGGCACCGTTTCAGAAGAAAGCACCAGTGCAGGAGTGACAGGGGATTGTTCCTGATTACACAACTAAACACCAGAGATGTATAGTAAGATAGGCCTAATGGAGAGGGGGGTTGAGGAGGGGTTATGGTCTGAGGGAGACGCTCGGGGGAAAATATATAGGCAAGAAGTTCAGCCACTTGGGGGTGGGGCTTTTGGATTGAGGGGATCTGGTTATAGTGGCACAAGAGGGAGCTATATTGGGGGGGGGGGGGGCTTTCTGCCTTAAGGACTCCAGCCACCGCTTCTAATGACAGGTGCTAGTCCCTTTAAAAGATGGCACAGGAGCTTGGTCCAATGTTCCTGTGTGATAAAATAACACCAGCTTTTAGCTTTTACCAACTATACCACCCAGCACACACTGTAAGCCATGGTATATTTATTTAAAATATTTATATCCTACACAATCCTAATGTATTCTGTGACTCACAAATAAGCATTCATGTTTACTTAGTAATGAACTGCTTCACATGCCTAATACTATGGATAGTGCGATATATAAAATAAATAATTGGCAATACCTGGATAAACTCTGTCTCATCATTAGCTTTGTCCCTGGACAGCCCTGACAGTGCCAGGGTGGTTAGTAAAGATTTTCAGCTGCATCATGTAGATAATGCTGTTTACAATCAGACGCTGGCCCAGTGGGCGGCAAGTATACAGGTAGGAACTGCTCCTATCTAAATAACTGTTACTGAACACTGACTACTTAGATTGTAGGCATTCTGTAGCTGAATATAACTTATCATGAGCTATGATTGAAAAAGGCATGAGCTAAATTCAACCCCTTCCTCTTCCCTTTTAAGTTCTCTGCTCAGAGAAAGGGACTCCTTTATGTGACACCCATAGGGTACCATAGGGAATCTTCAGAGAAAGACCATTTCCCTCTATGCAGCACAATGTAATCCAATTTACCAATAACTGGATGGACACTGGGTAGACATACTAAGATTGTCCTTGTTCTTCAAGAATCTCAATCTATAGCAAATCACCACTTCCTAGAAAGCACTGATGCTGCAGTGCAATGTCCTCTTGTTCTTTATCAGAAACGATTGAACATGAAGCTAAGATTTTTTATGTTTAAGTCAAGGTGTGGCTTTCCTATGCTGGACTTGCTAAGTTAATGGTAACATCAACACTACTTTGTATTAAACTATTGTGCCTTGCCTGGTGCAAGCTATTAATGTCTTTAACAGTGCTATTAACATGCCTACTCTTGCTTACATCAATGTTACTGTAGATTTCACATTATGCTAATGAAATAATTAGATACAAATATATGCAAACTATTTATCTATGAAATAGTATGTGAGTTAAAGTGTGTAAAATTTGCTCAAGAGATTTAGGAAGTCTTTTACAAAGGAACGCTAAAGATTAGTGTGCATTAAATGCTAAGACACCCATAGGAATATAATGGACACCCTTAGCATTTAGCACATGCTAATTTTTAGCATGCACTAAAAATACTAGCATGTCATTGTAAAAGGGGCCCCATATGCCAAAAAATCTCATAAAAATCCTCAAGGAAGTATATTTAAGATATTGTGTTGCTATGTGCATTAATGTGTGTACTCTCACACATGTGCTTTATCATTTAAATACCCATTTTGATGGGTAGTCCAGGGCTGCAATACAGAATCTATGTGAATGATATACAATTTTTCTTTAAGGTGGATAATGTTAGGTATTATTAGGAAAGGAATGGAATGGAAAAGGAATGGAAAACAAAAATGAGGATGTTATAATGCCTTTGTATCGCTCCATGGTGTGACCGCACCTTGAATATTGTGTTCAATTCTGGACGCTGCATCTCAAAAAAGATATAGTGGAATTAGAAAAGGTGCAGAGAAGGGCGACGAAAATGATAAAGAGGATGGGACGACTTCCCTATGAGGAAAGGCTAAAGCGGCTAGGGCTCTTCAGCTTGGAGAAAAAGCGGCTGAGGGGAGATATGATACAGGCCTATAAAATATTGAGTGGAGTTGAACGGGTAGATGTGAAGCGTCTGTTCACGCTTTCCAAAAATACCAGGACTAGGGGGCATGCGATGAAGCTACAATGTAGTAAATTTTTCTTCACTCAACGTGTGATTAAACTCTGGACTTCATTGCCAGAGAATGTGGTAAAGGCGGTTAGCTTAGCGGAGTTTTAAAAAGGTTTGGACGGCTTCCTAAAGGAAAAGACCATAGACCATTATTAAATGGACTTGGGGAAAATCCACTATTTCTGGGATAAGCAGTATAAAATGTTTTGTACATTTTTGGGATCTTGCCGGGTATTTGTGACCTGGATTGGCCATTGTTGGAAACAGGATGCTGGGTTCGATGGACCTTTTGTCTTTCCTAGTATGGCAATACTTATGTACTTATGACTCTTGAGAGTATTTTGTTACATTTAATCTTAAGAACTATAGTACAATGGAAGAAGGCATATCACCTGACATGATTTTAGTTTAGTTTAGTTTGATATACTGCCTCTATTGAGGCAAAATGGAGGTGGTTTTACATATGCTACACAGGTACTTGCACTGTCTCTGATGAGCTCACAATCTATATTGTACCTGGGACATTGGAGGGCTAAGTGACTTGTCCAGGGTCACACAGAGCTGCAAAGGAAATTGAACCTGGTTCCCCAGGATCTTAACCCACTGCTGAGTGTTAAGCTTTATCTGCTTCTTCTGCTATGCCATGGATCCAGATCCAGAAATAATTCCCCTTCCACTTATTCCACAAATCTCTCATAAGTCCAACATATGCCAAGAGTGCTACCAAACACTTACAATCCCACCAACTAGACACTACAAATCCAACTGCTCAAAATTAACATTAGTTTTCAAAGGGCCATTTAATGGAGCTACCTCAATAGCGCCTAACGCAGATCAGTTAAATATGCGCAGTTGGCGGTTGTTCAAAAAGTCTTAGGAAAGCCCTAGTCATGCTTCTTAAATGTATCTTCTTTATCTGAACCAATTTTGGGACACTTGGCATTTAACCGATCAAGTTACACCCTCTGAAAATTGAATTTTTACTAGTTATAGCATATGTGGGATCTTTTAACTCCTTTTTGAAGCTGTTTAATGCCCACAAAAGCATTTGAAAATGCACATCATGCCTTTATTTTATGTACAGTAGTTCATATTATGCCATGTCTCAGAAACTATTTTCTTTAATAACTCTGCCTTTGCAGTTCAAAAGTAAAGTAACTGTCATGCTGAGATTTATACACCTCTGTCTCGCCTGAACTCATCTAACTTATTTTATTGCTGCAAGTAGATAAGTCACATAAGGAGATTTTCTATAGAACTGCCTGCATTTAGAGAGTTTCATGACTCCAGGGATGACTCAAGGTTGAGTAACTTGAAGAAACAAACTGTGGATGTTTTTTGTGCTATGTTCGGTCTTTCATTCCAGAACAAATTTGCAGTCCTGATCTCATTTCTATTATGTCCAAAGATTGCAGCCCAACATGATTCATGCTGGAGACTTATAGGATAATATTCAGCTCACGGCCACCAGCGAATTTTTAATACCAGCTGCACCAGGTTTTTTATACTTGGATATTTAGCATCAGGTTATACCTTCATACAGATGCTGAGTATCTGGGTATAAAGCAGCCTCTGGCATTTATCCAGGTATCAGTGATATTCAGACCAGTACCTGGATAACTACCAAGATAAATTTAGGACATCTTTTTTGCTGGTTTAAATTTATCAGGATAGTTACCCAAAGGGCTGGCCATGAATAGTCCCACCCCTCATCAAGGGCAGCTTAAGATCCTGCCCCCATGTTCAGCATTTCCCCTTGCATTCCCTTCCCTATCCTTCCATATTATCTCCCTCCTTCCCTACCTCCCCAAGGTGTTCAGTATCCCTCTCCTTTGCTACTTTACACTCCACCCCTGTGTCCAGCATCTCTTTCCTTCACTACCTTTCCCTCTCCTATACCCCATGTCCAGCATCTCTCACCTTCCCTTTTCCAAAGGGGTTCAGCGGCTTCCATTCCTTCCCTTTTCCTTCCGTAGTCTGGTATCTCTCTTTCCCTATCTTTCTTCTTCCTGCATACAGTGTCCAGCATCTCTCTCCTTCCCTCCTCCTAATGTGTTCAGTAGCTACCATTCCCTTCCTTACCCGAGACATTCAGCATATCACTCCAACCTCCCCCATTCATGATGTTCAGCGGTTTCTCTCCATTCCTCTGGGGTGGCAACACAACAGTCAGCATTTCTATTAATTAATAATGACAGCCAGCACCAATGTCTTGAGCTGTATGTCCAAGGTCTGCTGGGTTCAGGTCAGGCCCTCTCTAAACTTCCTGTTTCACAGGGGCTGGAAGTTGGTAGGTCTTGAGCATGCGTGCATGCTCAAGTTCCTGTGCCAGCTGCAATTAGTGATTTGAAGACATAGCAATTGCTGTATCGTGATTACTCCCCCCCCCCCCCAAATTGTACTTCCCTAGGTAGTGGCCCTGAATACTCAGCAGACTCGATATCACTGCTAACCGAGTAACTCCCAGCTTTGCCTTAGCTTTGTGCCTTGCCTGTTCCAGTATTATCCAGGTTGGGGGAGGGGGAGTTTAAGTCTAAAGAAGTCATAAATATTTTCCACCAGATCTTCCAGAACTGTGAGTCAGGACCTAGGTAGGCTCTTTGTTGGCACATAATTATTCTGCTGATCTGGTGGAGGGGGGTCACATAATTTTATATGGATGTGATCACACAAAAAGATTGACAAGCACTGTTTTATAGGAAAAATACACCTTTAAATGACTAGAATACCCACATATGTGTGTATATGTGCACATACATGCATAAATGTTGGAAACCCTTCTATGTACTATTCTATAACTATGTACATATTTTGCCCTCATAGGATGCCCAGCTTCCATAATAGAATACTAGCATAACCCAGTATTAGCACACATTTATTTATTTGGATTTATTAGGAGTGGCCTAATGGTTAGGGTGGTGGACTTTGGTCCTGAGGAACTGAGTTCAATTCCCACTTCAGGCACAGGCAGCTCCTTGTGACTCTGGGCAAGCCACTTAACCCTCCATTGCCCCACGTACACCGCATTGAGCCTGCCATGAGTGGGAAAGCGCGGGGTACAAATGTAACAAAAACAAAACCTTTATGAAGAGATTTACCCAAGGTGGTGTACAGGAGGTACAGTTTAACATAAAACTTACAATTAACAATAGTAAAATGACCAAGCATAAACATAAATACAATAAGGGGTCCTTTTACAAAGACGTGCTAGCATTTTTAGTGTGTGCGCTAAATGTACATGCACTAAATACTAGAAATCTAGTCTCTAGCGTTAGTTATTAGTGCACGCTAAAAACACTAGCATGCCTTTGTAAAAGACACCCTAGATGAGGTAAACTTGAAAACAGCAAATTGAAACCTAATAATAAGTATCATGAAACAGTATCAAAAATATACACATTTAACGTCAAATATCAGAGATATACAATGTTAGCATAATACTAATGAAACATTAAATTTAGGTACCCATTAGTATACCAGTCATATAGTCGATGTATCTACAGGCACCTTAGTGAGGCAAGAGCATGTGTAACTTATGGTACTCTGAAAGTTGTGAGTGTACGTGTTAACCCCACTCATGCCCCTCAGGCTCCACCTATATGAAAACTCCTCTTGTATTTACACACTCTGCCACTTTTACATGCCCTTATAGAATGGCACTTAGTTGTTTTGCTGCCACTTATACATATAATTGTACAGTTACTCACAGGACTGCTACAGGCGTTTACATCAGTCATTTTGACAGCAGAAATGGCATGGGCAGGATTGATTAGGGATCACTCCTGCCCTTACTACCCACTAGATCACCAGGGACTCTAAGCTAGGCCTGAAGAGGCTTAAGCATGGGTCCTTGGGGGAAGAAAGAGTAGGGGCTACGTTTGTTGGGGTGGGAGGAGGGAGTGGGAGCTCTTATTGTTTGAGGTGGAGGAAAGAGGGAGCAGAGGTTGGTATGGCTCAGGGGTGGGGCAGTTTCGGTTTTGGCTTTGGCTGAAACCCAGCGGCAAATATTGGCTGCAAATTCGGTTGCACCTAACTGTAGGCACCTTGTTATAGAATAGCCTTATAGTGCTGAGGCAGTCTATCTGGTTCTGTTGAAAATCTGAATGTGGACCCGGAGATGGAACTTACTTGATAGGAGCTATTTCCGATGAATATCGACCACTATGTTCTTATGGTAGCAGTTCATGCTATTTTATAACTTAAACATTTTCAGTCTCTAGGTGGCATTGAAATATTTGACAGTATAATATACATATTTTTGTAGTGAGATAGAGTTAATAAAGTTTGTATGCCCAAGAGTACACTTATACCATTAATGCAAATTTTGAGTAATTAGATTCATTGCATAAAATGGGACCTATGGTAAAGTAACACAATAGTGGTATTGGTAATATGCTAATACAGTAGCATGTATTAGTAACTCTAGATGCATATACCTTATAACTGTGCCAATGAAATAAGAAAAGACTCAGATATGAATTTAGTTTAGACTGATCTCTGTCCACTTCTGTTCAACATGTAATTAACAAGTCAACATTGATCTATCTTAAATCTTGAATCATTTTTATTAACCTGATTTAGCTGTGTGACTGAGGATTGAGAACCTTCAAAAAAAAAAAAAAAAAGATGTTTGTCCCAAGACAGCAAAAGATCTCAGTTAATCCAGTTATAGAATTTACCAATTCATTTGCAGGGTTTATTTTAAACAAAGAGGAGCTTTGGCTAAGAAGGCCTGAGAGATTTTCAGATGTAATTTCTTTCAGGCAATTGCAACAGGGACAATGCATGCACACAAGGCAAACATCTTTTGTTTGTTTTTGGTTCACTTACAGGCTTTTTTTCGAAAGAGAAGGGCGCCCATCTTCCGACACAAATTGGGAGATGGGCGTCCTTCTCTCAGGGTCGCCCAAATCGGCATAATTGAAAGCCGATTTTGGGCATCCTCAACTGCTTCCCGTTGCGGGAATGACCAAAAGTTCACGGGGGCGTGCACTTCAGACAGGCGGACCCAGGCCCATCCCCCACCCTACCTGTTACACTTGTGGTGGTAAATGTGAGCCCTCCAAAACCCACCCGAAACCCACTGTACCCACATGTAGGTGACCCCCTTCACCCCTTAGGGCTATGGTAGTGGTGTACAGTTGTGGGGAATGGGTTTTGGGGGGCTCAGCACCCAAGGTAAGGGAGCTATACACCTGGGAGCAATTTGTGAAGTCCACTGCAGTGCCCCCTAGGATGCCTGGTTGGTGTCCTGGCATGTGAAGGGGACCATTGCACTATGAATTCTGGCTCCTCTCACGACCAAAGGGCTTGAATTTGGTCATTTTTGAGATGGGCATTCTTGGTTTCCATTATGGCTGAAAATCGGGGACCACCATCTCTAAGGTCGACCTAAATGTTGAGATTTGAGCGTCACCGACCGTATTATTGAAATGAAAGATGGACGCCCATCTTGTTTCGATAATACGGGTTTCCCCGCCCCTTCACGGGGCCGTCCTGCGAGGATGACTTCATGAAAACTTGGGCGCCCCATTCAGTTATTTCCCTCTTAGGCTATTTTCCTGGTTTTTTAGTCCTTTTTTTCAGTTTATTTCATACATTTGTTTTTAAGAAGAGCAATTAAGATGTGATAGAACTTTTTAATGCATGCTAATAGATTTAAAGGTACATTTTTAGATAGAATGCAGAAATTGGAATTGTTACTTGAAGGTTGGGACATGCACAATTACGGTAGCATTTCAAGAAAGTAGATCCTTTTCTAAAATGCATACATGTGACAGCTCAGGTGGAAGGCCATCCATTTTATAATCATAAATGTGGAAGACATTAATGGAGAAAACTCAACAACTTAACCCACACAGCATGGTATTTTAGAACATGTACATGTAAGTGTCACTTCCATATTTATGTCTGCCATTTTGGAAACCACACATGTGAATGCTCCTAATTATCTATAGCACTGCAATCTTTAGTTTCAATTTGGAGAGGGAGGTAAACCATGGAGGATTAAGGAAGATACTTTCCTTAATCCCTCCTGTAAAAGTCTAGCTAAAACAGCATTTTAAAAATACCTGTATTTGCAAGGGAACAGTTGTAAATCCTGAGGTCGATATTGTAACACAGGCATTCAGGAGGTTTGCCAACACACACTGCATACTAGTCACATGTCCCAACTACTTACTGAAATCAGCCCCTGACCGATACTTAGTAGATCTCACATTCCACCTAAACTACATGCTTCAGCAAGGTTTCTTCCCTAAGTACAAAAGTAATATTCTTATCACCCCGATACTGAAAGACACCATGAAAAAGCAAGTGAAATCACCAACTATCGACCAGTAGCATCCATCCCGCTGTCAGTCAAAATGATGGAAAGTATGGTAGCCAATCAACTAACAGATTACATAAACAAATTCTCAATACTACATGAGTCACAGTCGGGCTTTCGCCAGCTACACAGCACAGAAACAGTACTACTCACTCTACTAGCCAGATTCAAGCAAGAAATAGCAAAAGGAAACAACATACTCCTCCTCCAATTCGACATGTCCAGTGCATTCGACATGGTAAACCATAACATACTAATAAGATTACTTGACAAGTTTGGCATCGCCGGCAACATACTTAACTCGATCAAGAGTTTCTTAACCACAAGAACCTATCAGGTAAAGTCAAAATCAAATATATCACCACCATGGAAATCAGATTGTGGAGTACCACAAGGATCACCGCTATCCCCGATCCTCTTCAAACTAATGATGACCCCACTAGCCAAGGCCTTATCCAACCAAGGTCTTAACCCTTTCATCTATGCAGACAATGTTACTATATATATCCCTTATAGAGCCACACTGACGGAAATCGCTAACGAAATCAAAACTGGCCTGAACACCACGGACTCTTGGGCTAACGCATTTCAACTAAAACTCAATAAAGAAAAAACACACTTTCTTATCCTTTCATCTCAATACACCACAGAAACTTCCACAACCATCAGCACCCCAGACCAAACCCTCCCTGTCTCTAACAGCCTGAAAATCCTGGGCGTTACACTGGACCGCTACATAAAACTAGAAAGCCAAGTAAAATCCACAACAAAGAAGATGTTCTACTCAATGTGGAAACTCAAACGTGTGAAACACTACCTCCCGAGGGAAACATTTCGCAGCCTGGTACAATCGATGGTACTGAGCCATGCTGACTACTGCAACGGAATCTACGCAGGATGCAAAGAACAAATCCTAAAGAAACTTCAGATCGCACAAACCACGGCGGCAATACTCATCTTCGGAAAAACACGATTTGAAAGCACAAAACCTCTTCGAGAAAAACTACACTGGCTCCCTATCAAAGAGCGAATCGCCTTCAAAATCTGTACCATGGTTGACAAAATTATACACGGCGAAGCACCTGACTACATGTCAGACCTTATCAACTTACCAGCCAGAAACGCATTCGAATCATCACGAACATACCTAAATCTACACTACCCAAGCTACAAAGGACTCAAATACAAATCAACTTACGCATCTAGTTTCTCCTACATCAGCACGCAACTGTGGAATGCACTACCAAAAGACATAAAAAACATACATGACCACCTACACTTCAGAAAGTCACTCAAGACCCACCTGTTTAAAAAGGCATACCCTACAGACTCAACGTAAATGCTTGATATCAGCAACACAACTACACTATAGTTCATAATAATCTCCACCGAACTCTTCCGCTGAACGTTATCTTTGTGGTCCTACCACATGAACATTACCCTATCACAACTTCACCTTGTATTGGTGTACACCGGAGTCTCTGGTATTATGTAAACCACATTGAACCTACAAAGAGGTGGGAAAATGCGGGGTACAAATGTAGCAACTAAAATAAAAAATAAATAAATATTGAGTGATGCAGATGCATTCCCTTTCTGAAATAGGGAATACAAATGGAGATTTTGGTCCTGCCCAAGCCCCACCAAAACTACAGCCCCATCCAATCTACAATAGTGTAGATTTACATGCATATATACCAACTATCTAAAATTGGGTTTCACACATGTATGCAATATACACAGGTAAATGCCAGTATTTATACATGTAAATCACCAATATGGCTTCTAAATTAAGGGCCTTAATATGCATTAAATTGATCTATCATGTACTCAATTTTTTACAAGGCGCTAACAAACTGAAGGCCTCTTTTATCAAGCTGTGTTAGCAGCTCCCGGTTCAGTAATGCCAACAGTTGGCATTGCCGTACGGGAACTGCTAGCATAGTTTGATAAAAGAGGCCCTGAATGCGTGTTAATGAGCTTAATGCACATCATTTACACCAGTAAGGGTAAAAATGCTCAGGCTTGGCTGGGAGGCTGGAACTCTGTTACTGGATAGTTCAATTAAAGACAATGAAGCTTGAGGGGGGGGGGGGGGGTTCATAGGGTCTGAAGTAAGATCTGCAACCCCTGAGGAATAGACCTATCTGATTCATGTCTTCAAATATGTCTTGTCCTTCAGGGTCAATGTCTCCGACAGGATTATTTTTGCCCAGTAATAAACCCCACTCTTAAACCAGAATATGTGGAGTATGATCTCAGTCTCTCAAATTTACTGCTGATGCATATCATAGTGCTTCATGCCAGAGATCTTCTCTCTAGAGTTCATAAGATGTAATATGTACAGGTAACCTGTTCAGGTATGCAATGGGAAATATTTCTGTATCTTTCTGCTACATTTTCTTGGTCTCAGACTGCATTTCTTGGTACTAGAAGAACTTTTCTCTCTCCATACGATTCAAGTCTTCATCGTGGACATGCTGAAAACTCAAGTGACTGTGGGGATAGGCTTGAAAAGCCATATTCAAGGGAAACCACATCTGCTATACTTCCATGCTAATAAAAGTTTATTAGTAAATTGGTTCTTTCCATATATAATAACTTATATAGGACCATTCTAAGAATTAAATAAAGCAATGTTGTATAAAATATTTAGAGACCTCTTGTGAACTGACAACATATAAAATGTACGATTGCTTACACACATTAGGAACTAAAACATTTAAACTGTAATAGACACTATGTGTTATACCCATCCTAAAACAAGGCAAGTAAAACAAAGTAATTTGAAAAAAATCTGAATAGTTGTGTATCTTTAAAAGATCAATCACTACAAATCTCTGATAAGATGCTGTTTACATTCGGCTGCAGAAGAAAAATTCCCTAAGTCATTAATTTCAGGTTGAATAAATGATTGTTAACAGAACAGCAAATTATACTAAAGTGACAGACTGAAATTAGATATGTGGCATGATAAATGCAAATTCCCAACTTGAAAACTGTTTAGAGGATGCTGTTTTATTACATTTATCCCTGTGTATTAGTTACAGCACTTGAGCATGTTTCTTAATCTTTGCATTCTGAACAAAAGCATAGCAGCAGAAGTGGCATGGCAGACAATAGTGGAATACAAAGCAGAATGCAAAGTTATGTGGGTTTGCTGTTTTGACATATATATCTCTCCCCACCCAAATTCCAATCCTGCCCATCATTCTAGAAGTTAAAGAAAACAATCAATCGAGTTTTCGAAATAAGTAATGGCAGGTATTCTCACCTCCATTTCTTATTTACCATTTCTTTCTTTTTGGAATTGGAGTAGATATACAGTATGCAGGCGCTGATTCAGTTTTGGGGAGATGGGGAAGAGAACCAAGGTACCGTTTGATCCTCAGATGCATAACAAACAGTTATGCATCTGCAAATCATTTTGGTCATGGAAGAGATTTGAAGAATACAGCATGGAGATTCTGGGTGCTGGAATCTTAAGAGGGAATGAAGACTTGCTAGGTCAGGGGAAAGGAATGACGATCTGTGAGGTGATGGGGGTATTTTTGCTTTAGAGGGGGGCCACACTTGATGCACTAATGGTCAACTAATGTATCAACTTCATGTACCTAATTCATGCACAGCAGGAAGCGCTCAGACAGCAATCCTGAACATCATCTCTTTGCAGGATTTGCAAGTGCCTGCAAGTAACTCCCATTTTCTCTTGCTGTATATCTATATACCAATATCTATGCCATTTCTCTCTCTTTTTTTCTCTCTCTCTCTCTTTGAAACAATATTGGAAATATCAACAACATTTCTGATATATTTCATGTTGTTTTGAACGTGAAATGTCAGGACAACCCCAACATTTTATTTCCTTATGTCGTCAATAATGTACACTATTATTCAATAGGGATACTACTGAAGGATCATGCACATTATAGCACAAGAGAGCACACTATTGAGAAAGTGCACATTGTTTGAACAATAGAACATACTTTTGAACAATAATATGCACTATTGATATTGCCCTGAATGAAAAAATAATTTTCCTGTAAATTGCTATTGCCTCCTTCTCTACCAGCTTTTCTCTGTAGATGGGTTTAGGGAAAGTATGTAATCCGAAGTGGTTTCAACTGCAGAAAATAACTGAGAAAGAAGGAAGCAGTAGGTAAGAAGCACTGACTACCAATACCTTGTGCTAACTGAAGGAATATGTATAGGGTATGGAAAAGACAGACATACCCCTGCCCCTGGTTTCTTTTGTTTGGCAACTCACTTACTAGAGCAAAAATCAATCTTGGTTACCACTGATCTTGTTCTGCTCAGAGGAATTCAAATACAGCTGGTAACTTTAGGGCATTGTGCTGAAGGTATGTCCATGCAGCCCCCTACCTGAAGGACCCTCTGAGGCCTGTTTCTAATTGAGACTTGCCATAATAACTGCCTGTACAACCTTTAACAGATGATCAACATAAAAAAAATCTCAAATCTGCCTTGTTCACCTTAAATAAATAATGAAGATTGTACCACCTTAGACACCTGCTTTTCTTTAGTAAGACTGGATTCTATCCCCTTGATATTCAGCCAGCAGCAGGCACGTGGTTAACTGTGACCACTGGTACTGATCCCAGATATTCAATGCCGTGCCGTTTCTAGTGAATGGCATTGAATATCCGGGGGGGGGGGGGGGGGGAGGGGAGTTGTTGGCTTTAACCTTTAACTTTACTGGCCATTTACTGGCTGGTTATTTTAATAGTGGGCAGAGAAATGAATTACTTTCTAAAAATGTTGAGGTATTGACAGTTCAGGTTTCATAAGGAATATAAGATCATCTGCATAGGTGAGAGTTTTAAATTATACCTGATTAGAAGATATACCTATAACTGAAGATGAAAAGCAAATTGCTATAAGTAAGGGTTCAAGCACAATGTTAAAGAGGAGGGGGAAAGAGGGCATCCCTGGCAAGTACCTCTTTGCAAATGTATACGATTTGAGAGGACATCATTAATCTTAATCTTGTAACATGGTGATGTATACAAAATTTGAACCCATTGTATGAAGGTATTGCTACAACCAAATCATTTAAGTGTATTGAAAAGATGATACCATTCAACCATATCAAAAGATTTTTCTGCATCAAGTGATATAGCAATAGCAGGTTGACTATCTGGTTGTGCCAAATCAATGACTAAATTAAATCTATGAGCATTATCCCCAATATATCTACCTTTCGTGAAACCAACTTGATCAGGATGTATGATATGAGAGGCTCATTTCTCTTCCTTCGCTGGTTATCAAATAAACTGAGACGAATCAGAAATTATGCAGTTAAATGATACAACACAGGCTGATGTTGGACCCTCACAACTCAAATGGCCACCTAATCAGTTAAAATATCTGTGTGTTTTGTTTCATAAGCATAGAGATCATCTTATGGACATAAATCTCTCTGCTATATCTTCAAACGTTGATAAATTAATATGTCAATGATCCACTAAATCTCTTTCTTGGTGAGGAAGACTGGAGGCAATAAAATTACTATAATGCCTATTGTCAACTTTTATATTAGTATGCTTCCTAAGTTGGCTCCCCTTTTCATTAAAAAAAAAAAAAAAATAGAATCAAAGCTAACAGGCTATTTATGGTGTAATAAATCTGTTAGGATCACATTAAATACCCTGAAGCCCACTAAGGAGGATGATGGAATTTGTTTTCCAGATTTTTACTTCTACCATCTGGCAGCTTTTCTATGCTATGGCTCTATTTGGTTGTCTCAGTCTTATGAGTACTTCTTGGTTCCAAATAGAATCAGATATGGTTTATCCTAAACCTCTTAGTAGACTTTCATATCTCCTAAACAATTTACTAAGGGTAAATCTGACATAATTCAGACAACATTATATGCAATTAATGCCCTGGATGCAATCTTCCCAGACAATAGTGGTTATCATTATCAGCTCCATTGTGGAATAATACATATATTTTAATTGATCAAATACCTATTTTCTGGTATACATGGAGGGGCATTTATGATATGACGTCTAACTCCGACTTTGGATGTTTTGCACAAAACATCCAAAATCTGAACAGGAAAGAAGTTAATTTTCAAAAAAGAAAAACGTCTTTTTCTTTGAAAATACTGTTTTGAACAAGATTTTGTGATTTGGACGTTTTACTTTTTTGGTCTATTTAAAAAAAATGTCTAAGTGCAAAACACACAAAATTAAGCCATTAGGATGTAGGAGGAGCCAGCATTGTTACTAGAATGATCACCCTGACATCCCAGGAAAGCAATAGGGCACCCTAGGGGGCACTGCAGTGGACTTCATAAAATGCTCCCAGGTACACATATCACCATTGCTCCCTTACCTTATCTGCTGAGCCCCCCAAACCCACCCAAAACCCACTACCCCCAACTGTACCTTGTCACCTCTCTTTACATCTTTAGTGGAAGAAAAAATGGCTAATGATGTAAAGAGAGATGACAAGACCTTTTTCAGATATATTGGAGAAAGGAGAAAATAGGAATGGCATTGCGAGACTGAAAGATGATGAGAATGGCTATGTGGAGAGTGATGAGGATAAAGCGAATGTGCTAAACAATTACTTCTCTTCGGTATTCACAGAGGAAAATCCTAGAGAAGGACCGTGTTGGCTGCCGAGGAAATATCTGGGAATGGAGGGGATACTGCGCCATTTACGGAAGAAAGAGTTTATAAACAGCTGGAGAATCTGAAGGTGGACAAAGCTATGGGACTGGATGGGAACAATCCCAGGATACTGAGGGAGCTTAGGGAGGTCCCAGTGGGACCTCTTAAATATTTATTTAATAGATCTTTAGAGATGAGAGAGGTTCCGTGAGACTGAAGAAGAGCGGATGTGGTCCCTCTTCGCAAAAGTGGAGACAGGGAAGAAGTGGGAAACTATAGACTGGTAAGTCTCACGTCGGTGGTAGGAAAAATAATGGAGTTGCTGCTGAAAGGATAGTTAACTTTCTAGAAGTCAAAGGGTTACAAGACTTGAGGCAACATGGCTTTACCAAAGGAAAATCTTGCCAAACGAATCTCATTGACTTCTTTGACTGGGTGACCAAAGAACTGGATGAAGGATGTGCGCTAGATGTAATCTACTTGGATTTCAGCAAAGCCTTCGATACAGTAGCCCAGAGAAGACTCATGAATAAGCTGAATGGGCTAAACTTAGGACTGAAAGTGGTGAACTGGATAAGAAACTGGTTGACTGACAGGTGGCAGAGGGTGGTGGTAAATAGAATCCACTCGGAGGAAAGGAAGGTGAGCAGTGGAATTCCTCAGGAGTCGGTGCTGGGGCCTATTCTGTTTAATATATTGTGAGAGATATTGCTGAAGGGTTGGAAGGAAAGGTTTGCCTTTTTGAGGATGGCACGAAGATAGCCAATAGAGTGGATATCCTGGAGGGAGTAGAAACGATGGGAAGGGATCTCCGAAAGTTAAAAGAATGGTTGAGGATCTGGCAGTTAAAATTTAATAACAATTCTACCAGTACTTAGATCTAATCTAACCCCTCAATATATTTATCAATATGTAATTTTTAAAAATATTTTTAATATGCAGTGCTCAGAACTTGCTAGTGTACCAATTACCATATGGGCCATATGGGCCAGCAGCAACAAACCATCATAGCACTAGTCCTGCCTGCCTCCTATTGATATTGACCATTCTATTGAGGCTGAAGTTGTAAGTTCTTAGTGACAAGTAAACAAATCACTTAACTTTTTTCACTTATTTAGCCAGTTAGCAGACTTGATATTGTCCACTCAAACTCTACCTTGGACCACTCTTAACCTAACCTGTTAGGGAATGGCTGGTTAGAGCTGATATTTCACAGCAGTACCCAGTTAAGTGCCACTAAATATCTATGACCAGCCAGCTCAGTGGTGTTTCATTGAGCAGGGGCCTCTCTTGCCTGGTTAAACCCCTTTGAATATTGGCCCTGGTGACTTAAGTAAAATGGGGGAGTACCTGAGGAAAGAGCAGATGGGATGAGAGGAGATAAGACAAGTGGAAAGACAGTGATCCAAGATGAAAGGAGCTAAAAAGCAGAAAAAACTCAAAGAAGAAAAAAAGAAAGATATGGCTGGCAAAAGCACAGGCAGAAGAAAAAATGGCTAGAGATGTAAAAAGATGTGACAAGCCTTTTTCAGATATATTAAGGAAAGGAAAAAGGCTAAGAATGGAATTATAAGACTGAAAGCTGCGGAAAACCACTGTGAACAGTGATGAGGAGACAACAGGCATACTAAACGGATACTTCTTTATTCACAAAAGAAAATCCTGGAGAAAGATCATGGTTGTCTGATAAAGGTACGTATATGCAGGAATGAATTAGGTATTGCACTGTTCATGGAAGAAAGTGTTTATGTACAATTTGAAAAACTGCAAGTAGACGAAGCCATGGAAACAGAACAGATACGTACATCCCAGGATACTAAGGGACTCAGAGATTCTGGTGGGGCCTCCTAAATATTTGTTTAATAAATCTTTGGCGATGAGAGAGGAGCCGCATTAATAGAGAAGAACAGTTGTGGTCCCTAGATGTTTTTGTTTTGTTCCATTTTGCATTACTACAGAGTAGAAGAGTAGCCTAGTGGTTAGTGCAGTGGCCTGAAAACCTAGGGACTTAGGTTTGATTCCCACTGCAGCTCTTTGTGATTCTGGGCAAGTCACTTAACTCTCCATTGCCCCAGGAACAAAATAAGCACTTGTCTATATGTAAACCACTTTGATTGTAACCACAGAAAAGCAGTATAAGTCCCATCCCCTTTTCCATTATTGTAGAAAAATGTCTATCTTTTGGTGCCACCCAAACAACCCCCTCTACATGCCTCCTTGAAAATTTGGATGAACTGTGGAGAAAAAAGTCAAAAATCTGAGTGTTGAAAATTGCAACTTAGACGTTTTTGAGAGAAAAATGTTCATATGCCACCTTATGATATTTTTTTAACATTTTTTGTTTTGTTTTGAAAATGAGCCCCTAGATGTAATAACCTTGGATTCCATGAGGAGTTTGCACACAAGTAGAAAGATCCTACAGTGATTCGAAGAAACAGAAAAACAATATTTGTTTCCTATTGTAAAACTAATATTTATTATATTATTCTTATGATTTGTGAAACATTTTGAGTTGCCCTATGTCTAAGAAAATGATTTACAAATATAACATATTAACAAAACAAACACAACACAAAACAAAACATAATAACAAAACACATTAAATAATCTAAAACTGAATTTATGAGTCAGATCCACAGAGTAATGATTCTGGTTTTAAATACTATCCCCTGATATTCAGTGCTATTTAACCAGCCAAGAACAGCTCCTGGCCGTTTAATTAGCAATTAACTGGCTATCTGCAAATATTCAGTGGGAGATAGCCGGTTATCTCCCACTGAGTATTCATGGTCAGCACTTAGGGGGATTCTATATAAGGTGCCTAAAACATCCACATGGAAAACATTTTCTCCTAAGCGCATTCTATAAGCGGCTCCTTGATTTAGACGAGGTATATAGAATATGCTTAGTGATATCCCAGCCCTTAAAACTACATGTGGCTATTTACACCAACAAAAACATGGTGTAAATCCCGGTGCATAGATTTAGGCACTCTGGGCCATATCCTATAACTACATGTGTAAATTTTGGAATGCCGGCAAATCACCCATTTCCCTGTCTATAACCACACCCCTTTTTGGCTGTGCACGTTAGAAATTAGGCACACTGCATTACAGAATATGATTAGCGAGTTGTACGTGTAAATTCTAATTAAATTATTGTCAATTAGTGCTCATTATTGCTTGTTAAGTGCTCTTATCAAGGCTGAGAGGCTTATTAAACTAATTAAGTTAGACGCGTTGCTACAGAATATGCTTGGATTCCAGCACAGACCTCTAGGCGCGCTATATAGAATTTGAGGGTTGGTGGCTAATCAGTTATATTCAGTGGCGTAGCCAGACCTGACATTTTGGGTGGGCCTAAAGCTAATATGGGTGGGCACTATCCATCCCCGTAGCCAGGCATCACCCCTTCCTTTCCCTCCCCATAGCCCAGCATCAGCCCTTCCCTTCCCTCTCCCCATCTAACCCTCCCCATAGCTTGGCATCTGCCCTTCCATCCCCCATCCATCCATCCTCCTAGCCTGGCATCAGCCTGTCCCTTCGTTACTCCCATACATCCATCCTCTTAGCCCTGCATCAGCCCTTTCATCTCTACCCCCCCCAATCCATCCTAATAGCCCAGCATCAGCCCTTCCCTTTCCTACCATCCATCCCATAGCTAGGCATCAGCAGTACCCTACCCCCACCCCTCCCTGTAGCCTAGCGTCAGTCCTGTCCTACCCACCACCCCCATAGTCTGGCATCTCCCCTCCCCCCACTCTGAAGTACACCAACATTAAATTAAATTTTTATGTCTTGGGCACTGCAGAAACTAACCCCACCCAGAAACCCCTCTTCATTACATATAAAACTTAAAAAAAAATTTTTTTTTAACCTGGGTACTGCAGAACCATCCCCACCCAAAAACTCACACCAACATGAAAAATACACCTTTTTTTAAAATTTTAACCTGAGCACTGAACCCACCCCCACCCAGAAACCCACCAACAAAAAGTTTTAATGTTGATGGGTTTCTGGGTGGGGGTGAGCCCTTCAGTTCCCAGGAGGAAAAAAGGTATATTTAATGATTAAATGAATATACCTCCCCCCCTCCCCCAGGCAGTGAAGAGCCCACCACCAGCATTACATTGTACATATATTAAAAAAAAACACACACACATTTGTTTTACCTGGCAGTTGGGCTTATCTGTATAAACAAGAGAGCACTGCAGTGTGCTCCTTGTGCTGGCTCCTGTGCCTGTTTGGAGCCGCAGGCTGGTGCAGAAACCTCTCAACTATTGCTGGCAGCCTGGAACAGTGAAGGAAACCCTGTAGGCCAAGACTGAGCTGCAGCACTGGCAGCAGATTTTCCAGTGCTCGGTGCGGGGGATGGGGACAATGCGAGGCAGGCGTCCTGAGTGAGACGCTCGTCGGAGAGCAGTGACTGCAGCAGCAATGGTGCAGTGCTGGAAGGAGCCACCATTCCCGACCTGGACCTGCGCAAAAAAAGTTGGTTCCGCAGGTAGGAGGAGATGCTTCCTAAACACATATGGCTGAGCCACGGCAAACTAAAAGGCTGTGCACTTCCACAGCGCTGCGGCTGCCTAACCAGTGCCTAGAAGACAGGTACCCATTGGAACAGGACAAGTTGGACGGTCCTCAGCTAAGTTTGTGTGGGCCATTATTAGGATGGACTTGGCATCCACTGCTTATATCTAGGATAAGCAGCATAAAATCTGTTTTATTGTTTTGGGATCTTGCCAGGTACTTGTGACCTGGATTAGCCACTGTTGGAAACAGGATACTGGGATGATGGACCTTCGGTCTGTCACAGTATGGCAAAGTGCATAAGTACATAACACTTATGTACTTATTCACAAGTAGGAATCCATTTTTCTTGAATGTTTGATTTATTGTGAAATAATCCAACAAAGGAATGCTGTTTATTACTTATTATTTATTTATTTATTACATTTGTACCCTGCTGTTTCCCACATACAGCAGGTCCAGTGCGGCTTACATAGTAAAAGAAAGCATCTTACATGGTAAAGAATACAGTAAAACAAGGAAATGTAGGAACAGTATTATAAATTGTGATGATCATAACTACTTACATTATGAAAGACAGAGCTGAATAATTGTATTCAGATAATGTGGGATACTAGTATCAAATAAATAAATGTAGGATCAAAAGTGGATCAAGGAAGCACTTTACTGGAACTTCTCAAAGGACCCAACACGGGTAATTGTGACCTGGATTGGCAACTGTTGGAAACAGGATACCAGGCTTGAAGGACCTTTGGTCTGTTCTAGTATGGCAATGCTTATGTTCTTATGTTTTCATGAATTATAAAAACATAAGACCCTTGATATTTTATACTGCCTGCATCAAGGGTCATTCAATAATGTAATCACCGATGCAACAGGAGACAGATTGCTTCCTTATAAATAACAAAAAGCCAGTAAAAAATGTCCTTTGGTACTAAATATGGCCTGTGTCGAGACCTTTGAGAGATTCCAATAAAAAAAACCTTCCTCTATCCTCCTTTGGGCCTACATCATTCCTTTGTTGGACTGTTCAATGTTGTGTTGTTCATTACCTCTTTTTTTTTTAATCTTAGAAACTACTCATGGAACTGTCTAACCTGCATTTAATGACAAACATTTTAGAGTCCTATAATGGTCCTATAATTCCCTGATGCAGAAGAACAGTAAAATGCTGGCGACCATCAGTGGGGCCATATTTATGCTTGAAGTGCCACCGCACCTTGAGAACAGATAAGCTTTTCTTTTGATATTGGTCAGTGGGCATTTTAAAGTTTACATGCTTTTCAGAAGGTTCTTATGTCAATGATATAATTGCTCTTTAAGCCCAAGAGGTTTTCATGATGATTGAGACTGGGCTCTGAAGCTTTTTTTGACAAAGTTTGCATACTTACATTGAATAGTTATAATTTACATTAGTGAAATGTTTCTTTTGTTTATATGATTCCAATATAGAAACAGGTTGGATTCAAATTATAAATTAAATGACATTCATACTTTAAACAGGGCATAGAGGAGTGTAAGCTGCACAAAGCGACAGGCACAACTCTGGCTGCCTTGTTTCTTGCCTGGATAAATCATACAGGTCTGCATCATTTACTATATTCCAATGTATTTTACTTTAATAACCCTATCTTTTTTGACAAACGGATTAAATAACATTAACAGCTCCTCATGAAAAAGGATAATCCAAACATAAAGATGCTGTATCACAATATATATGCTTCCTTCACCATACCCTCCCATCCTCTTATAGCTAATGCTCAACACCTGGCACAGCCAAACCTGAGATGGAAAATATGACTGGGAAATGCAAAGCTACTGAATGCCATTCCACTTCCTCAAAAACCTATTCAAAACCATACTTCAACTGTGAGGCAGGAGATATTTTTTATAGTCTTTCCATAAAGAAAATGTTCCACTCAATGTGGAAACTTAAACGCGTAAAACCTTTCTTCCCGAGCGAAATATTTTGCAACCTAATACAATCAATGGTTCTAAGCCATGCAAATTACTGCAATGGAATCTATGCAGGATGTAAAGAACAACTCACAAAGATGCTCCAGACCGCCCAAAACACAGCAGCCAGGGAAAGGGAAATGGGACTTGATACACTGCCCTTCTGAGATTTTTTTGCAACTACATTCAAAGTGGTTTACATATATTCAGGTACTTATTTTGTACCAGGGGCAATGGAAGGTTAAGTGACTTGCTCAGAGTCACAAGGAGCTGCAGTGGGAATTGAACTCACTTCCCCAGGATCAAAGTCCACTGCACTAACCACTAGGCTACTCCTCCACAAAAACTGCATTGGCTCCCAATCTTGAAGAATGTATTATCTTCAAAATCTGCACCCCGGTCCACAAAATTATCTACGGCGAAGTCCCAGGATATATGGCAGACCTTATAGACCTGCCAACCAGAAACAGAACCGGATCATCACGAACATACCTAAACCTCCACTACCCAAATTGCAAAGGACTCAAATACAAAACCTCCTATGCATCTAGCTTCTCCTATATAAGTACACAACTATGGAACACATTGCCAAAAGCTGTGAAAACAATCTACGACCATCTAAACTTCAGGAAATCACTAAAAACCAACCTGTTCAAAAAGGCTTACCCTACTGACCCAACATACATCCCTACACCCGTCAACACAGCAAAACCAACAATCGTACTGGACAAGGACAATATACAACCTTCCCTCTCTTCGACCCCCATGGTGCCTGAAACACACCTATCTTATTCGACCACAACAAAACCTGTATTTGTCTCTCTACCGGACTTGGCGAATGCCTTTACAATACTATGTAAGCCATATTGAGCCTGCAAATAGGTGGGAAAATGTGGGATACAAATGTAGCAAATAAACATAAAAAAGTAATTTTATAAACTTTTTTTCACATATTAAATAAAAAAAAGGTAAGGAATGATTTTATGCACATAGAAGGCCTCAAAAAATTACCTCATGTGTAAAAGTATTTGCAATGCAGTTAGGCATGTATTTCCACATGACTTTAGAGTACATATATTCAGGGGAGGAGGTTGAGTGGAGTTCAGGTAGAGTCAGTATTATTTATTTAGATTTTGCTTACACTTTTTCCACTAGTAGCTCAACATGAATTACATTCAGGTACCACTGGGTATTTCTCTGTCCCTGGAGGGCTCACAATCTAATTTTGTACCTGAGGCAATGAGGATTTAGCGACTTACCCAAGATCACAAGGAGCAGTAGGGGGATTTGAGCTAGCCACATCTGGATGTCAGGAGCAGTGCTCTAGCCACTAGGCTACTCCTCCACTCCATTTTCTAAAATATTCATATACTTTATACGCTATACCTGCTCCTACTCTTAAGCAGATTTAAATGTTTATGCCTTCAACCTAGGAGCCTTTCCTTCAGGATTTGTGCTAGTCTTTTCATAAAAACAAACAAGCGCCCACCTGTGTATCTTTATACAATAGATTAAAAATAGCCATCTTCTTCATCTCCATAACCCCAGAAAGACTTTCTTCTTCTACCACAATACCTCAACTTTTCATCACATATTTTGACTTTGTAAGAGACTCCATCGTACAATACAGTACAGTGCAAAGGAGGAACTGAAGGTAGACATTTTGTATTTTCAGCAACAAAAAGAGAAAAAATGGGCAAATAAAATGCTGATACCATCAATGCTTATTTCCTTAAAGAAATGGACAGTATTCTGCAGTTGTTAAAGTGATTCACTTATTCATTTTTCACCTAGAAAACAAACTTTAGAACACTTGACATTTTTTCTTCCAGTCATTTACTTAGATCCTACCTGACTAAGCATTTATATTTATCATTTCTGTCAGTGAGTAACAGTATCACTTCCTCAGCATGACAATTACTAAATCTTTCTCAGTAACACTTAGTCATGGGTCTGTGTAACTGTACAATCAAGAGAGCTTGTGTCCTCTACAAAACATTTTTTCTGATTAATTCATGTCTTCTTGGTCACAACATGCTGTTCCATGAATAATGGACTTTCAGAATTTCGGTGCTTCTTTTTAAAATTTTTATGTTTTGTGTGTGAGTGTGTTCATGTGCTATTTTCTGGAAATACTGTTCAAACAGAGGCCAAATGTCAAACCTAAGCCATTCATTTATAACAAATTCAGTTGTATACAGCTATATACAGCTTTGGCTCACTTGAGATAAACTGTGACATGCTCATGAATCTGGAACTTCTGATCTAAACTCCAGTGACTGATAAATGAGGATGTCATCAATAAATTGGATATGAGACGAGACATTCCAGTGCTCATTTTTCTTGCATTTATTTCTATATATGTAGTGACAATGACATATCAATTTCACATACCTTTTTCAGCTGTATGAAGTGCAAAGTTAGGGTAGCCACACTGGTGCTAGGGAAATTGATATTCAAAGCAAGTTCTGTCTAGTGAATTGTATTGATAATTTTGCTATACCTCCTTTTATTCAGTTTGCAACAAGGCACTTCAAAATTCAAGAACAATATAATTTTCTTAGTCATGCATTTTTAGAAAATATACAGATAATAGAACATTTAGGGGCCCTTTTACTAAGCCGCGTAAGTGCTTACACGTGCACAACATGTACTAATTCCATGTTACTGCCTAGCTGCTACATGGCACTTGTGGTAATTTCATTTTTGGCGCACATCCGCTATGCACTCCCCCCAAATAATGTTTTATTTTCCGGTGCACATCAGCTATGGCACACGTATGTCATTAACGCCTGATTACTGCGTGAGTCTTTACCGCTAGGTCAATGGCTGGTGGTAAGGTCTCAGACCCAAAGTGGACTCGCGGCAATTTTCATTTTGCCGCACGTCCATTTTTGGCAAAAATGTAAAAAAAAGGTCTTTTTTACAGGTGTGCTGAAAAATGATTCTGCCTTCACCCAAAACCTGCACCTACACTACCGCAGGCCATTTTTCAGTACACACTCAAACATTTATGTTTATTCCATACCTGATACACTGCCTTTCTGTAGATGCAGTCAAAGTGGTTTACATATACTATTCTTTTGCAGGTCCTTTTCTGTCCCTAATGGGCTCACAATCTAACGATATTGTACCTGGGGCAATGGAGGATTAAGGGGCATGATTACTAAGCTGCGTGTGGCTTAACATGTGTACAGACGTGGGTTAACTGCTGAAGCATTAAATTCAGCACCTTCGTGCGTTGACTCGCGCGTTTATGCCTAACATGGACCTGGGAGGAGAAAGAGGCATTTTGTAGGCACAGTGTAGGCATGTCTATTGCAGATGAGCATATTTGCATAATGCATGTGTTAACGCGCAAGCGCTTAGCGCCATGAATATAGGTGTAGTTAAGGGATTTTTTCCCATTAACACATCAGACTTAATAACACATGTCGGAAATGGAAATAGCATGATTCAATGCCTTTATCTACATACCCCATCAGCCTATAAAGACACATTAACACGTATCAATCATTTAATTAAAAATGGCATTCTATATAGCTACAGCCTCAACAGCAGCAGCAGCATTTGTAGTGGTGTTGGACCCTCAGGCCCCAGCCCAGCTTCCACCACCACTTTCAGCACAGGCACAGGGGATTTCAGCACAACAGGGACAGCAGCAGCAGCTTGAGAAGAGGCAGCGCTGATGCCATAGGCGGGAACAACACCCCCGGCGCCCATACATTTTCTCAGCCCGCACATTGCTGCAAAGGATGCGTGAGGACCGTGTGGTTGCCCTGTACCAGTTGAGCTTAGCAGTTATAACTGAGTTATATGAACACCTAAGGGCTGACCTCAGTCCAGTGACGTACCAAGGGGGGGGGGGCGGTGGGGGTGGTCCGCCCCAGGGGCACGCTAATGGGGGTGGGTGGGTGCCGCGCGCCTGTCGGCTCCGCTCGTTCCCTGCTCCCACTGCCCCGGAACAGGTTACTTCCTGTTTCCCGGGCAGAGGGAGCAGGGAACGAGCGAAGCCGACAGACGCGCAGCACCCCCCCAACCCCCAGCAGGTAAAAATGCACCCGGGGGGGGTCCTTTCGCCAGGGGGAGGTGTCCTTTCGCCGGGGGTGGGGGGGTTGCGCTGCACCCGGGGGGAGTTGCATCGGCGATCCGCCCCGGGTGTCAGCCACCCTAGGAATGCCACTGCCTCAGTCCCATTACAGACAGGTCCCACCTGATACCTGGCATGACTAAGCTGTTGAGCTTCTCCCATTGCGTGGCCTATGGCAGTTTCCAACAACCTGTAGCCACAGTTGGCGGCATGGGTCGCTCCTCCTTCTCTCGTTGTATCGACCAGGTACTGCATGCCATGATGTGCTGTCTTAGGGACTACATTCGTTTCCCTAATACTAGGCAACAGTGGGAGGCCCTGGGCGACCAGTTTTTGAACATCGCAGGGCTACTACACATGATGGGAGCAATCGATTGCACACACGTGGCCCTCATACCACCCAGTGAAAGGGAAGCAATATATAGGAACCGTAAGCGCTTTCATTCCCTAAATGTGCAGGTGGTGTGTGATGCAAATATGCAGATCCTGAATATGGTAGCCAGGTTCCCAGGGTCCACCCACGATTCCTATGTCCTGCGTCACTCGTCCCTGTTCCAGCAGTTTGAGCAGGGCAGGTATGGCCACGGTTGGCTAATAGGTAAGTGAGTGAAATGATGCTGTTTTCCAAACAAGTAGTCCTGCTATGATATATATGCTCAGTGTGTCATGCCTGTCATTTTTTTCAGCAACATCATTGCATTAGTGAAAGTAGGACAACTCTCCTCAGTCTATGCCTACAATTGGAATGCAGAGTTGACAATTTTGGCTGGTCCAGATTTTACACTTACTGTACATCCCAAAGCTCTATGTATTTGTAGTCCATGATTCTATCCATTGAAATCAGTGCTGCAGGCCCCATAATGCACCATGATGAGGTTGGCAGAAATCCAAGTTGGGCCAAAAAGTCTCAACTTGGCAGCACTGGGAATGCTGAGATTATATCACAGCCCGGTGCTGTGTTTCACAAACACGATCCCCCGATCCACCCCAGCTAGTTAGGTTTTACAGGATATGTGCAATGAATACTCATGTGAGAGATTTTCTACCACTCCATGCAAATCTCTCTCATGAATGTTCATTGTGCATATCCTGAAAACCTAACCATCTTGGGCATCCAGGACTAGGTTGGCAACCATTGGTGTAATTGTCATGTACCTAGTGCAGCCGTGTGGCCTATGTGTGACTCCTGATCCTCTCCAGGTGTTGTTCCTTCACTTTTCCTCAGAGCTGCTGATAACACTTAGCTGTTGTATTAGGTAGGAATAGTGGCCAGGTTGCCATAAGACCCCAACCTCTCTGGAAGCGCCTGGCTGCTGTAGAATTCAGGGATTGCTAGCTGTTCCAATCGCAGGTCACACTGGTCATCCAGTCCTGGGAAGATCCCACTGCATGCTGGGACCTGTAGTCTATCATTTGCTGGAGGATGCAATGTGGAAATGTGAACTCTCAGCCAGTGTGTTCCAAACATGGTCCTGGAGCCTCCACAGCCACTCATGTGTTCTGGATCTGTGCAATAAAAACTCATGTGAAAGAATTGTAGTCACTGAATCCACTCCATCCAAATTTCTCTCATGAATGTTCATTGTGTATATCCTGAAAACTGGACCGGCTGGAGACACTCAAGGACCAGGTTCAGGAAGCACTGCTCTAAGTCTCTGCATGCAAGCTGTGAGATCCAGGACTGCATCCTCCCTATTGTATGAATCTGGAAGCCACTTGTCAAGCCTAATCTTGGTACATGTCTTTAACTTAGTCTATATTGTGACAGATTCAGGTTTTTGCATGTTTGCAGATAGCTCTCATAATCCAGCAGACACAATTGCTGTTTACAACATGATGAATAGTGCATGATATAGATCGGACACCGTGAACCCAGTATATGGGTTACAACTGGCTAGTCAGCTGTGTCAGGATATCTCCATTGATTTTAATGGGGAGATTCTGGGAACTATGACTGTCTAGGTTTGCCACCAGGAACAGGTGTCCCACCTTTGATATACACCCATGGCCCTCTTGAGTACGGTGAGAATGTAGCCCTAATAGCTGCCTAGCCCTTATCGTGGACAGGATGACGGCAGTGGAAATGGCAGCTCAGTGCTTAACATCTTCTCATCCAAAGGTATCTATGTGCAGCTATTATGGCAGCATGTATCAGCCATGGGTGGGGAACACCCTCAAATCCTCTGTAGGACACTAACAGTGATGGGTCTTTTGGGTGATGGTGTGGGAAAGCAGTGTATGATAGTGTCTGTTCTTAGCATGTATAGTATTGGCCATAGGTTATCGTTTCATTGCAGACCTCACTGCTGTAGTATGTTTTAGGATAGTGTGATGGCATAATTCTTCAATTTTGTCCACTTACTTCCACATACATGCAAAGCAGAGCCACCTCTTATAGGGGAACACTTATTGGTCGGACATGAATGTTTCCATATTTCATCCTGGTGCCTTATGTCACCTGCAGGATTGATTTCCATTAATGAAAGCAGGAATCCCAATACCACATAGTATTGTATGTAATGGCAAAAGCAGGAATGGTTTCATAGTCACCTTCCTGAAAAGGGGAACTTGGCAGCTCCCCATCCAGCGTGTGTCCACCTCTTTTTGACACTTTGGAATAGATCAGAGGATTATCAATGATCTGGGCAGCAATGCAAGCCCTGAACATTTAAGGGCTTGTCCAGATTGTCCAAGCATGTGTGTCCATTAGCAGATAACATGTACAGTGGTCATTGGGTAAACATGTCTTTTCTGATCTTCTCAGTAACCTCATGTTTGTATTGGTACTTTGATAGTAAGGTTTTTTAAGGTCTATGCTGCCACCAATCACTTCCCCTGTTGCTCATGTTGCTCTGCACAGGAGTCCTTGTATGTTCTCTTTTAAGGAGCAGAAGGATTCTCATGATCCCAGGGCCCCAGTCAGCAAACATAAGTAGGAATTAAGCATGACCAAATAGTTTAGGCTCCAATTGATGTTGACCAATATGAACATAATGTACATAGGCTCTCTTTATGAGATGAATTGTTAGGTGAGTTGGGGGGGGGGGGGGGGCTGGAGACCCACCGGATCTATCCCTGATGTGACTTTTGGGACACCAGAGATCCATCCTTTACCTCATCCATGGTGCATTCTAATTGAGTGCATATTAGACATTCCATTTCTATTATGCTTACATTGTATTTGCATCTCTGTTATTTGACTTGCCCTGCTGTTAAATGTGTATACATTGGATCAAGTTTCATGGTAGTCCTATTCTTTGGTTTCACTTTGCTCTTTTAAAGCGTTACTCTTTCAATGTATTTATGTTTGTACTTGTTCATTTTTAAGCTGTGAACAGGATTGTACAGTGGATGTTTAACTGTACCTGTTGCCATACCAACCTGGGAGAATCTCTTTTTAATGGGGATGTCATTAACCCCCCCCCCCCACTCCAAAAAAACAAAAAATACACAAAGACACCATGGTCAAAAGTGACACTCAGTCCAATCACTATGTCCCTCACTGGTGAATGCACCCTCAAATGTAGTGCAATTATACAATGGAGCCACAATGCCACTTGTAGGGTACAACCTACCTGATGCCGCAGGGATCCCATCCAATTAAAACGGAGGTGTACCCTCTGCCACCTCCTCTTATATTGGTTGACATTGAAACCAATAGAGGTGCCAGGAAGAGGGAGTCCTCTTATTTGGCAATAAGGTTTGCCAGCAGGCACAGGTCAGCTGCAGAAAACCTAGCTTGCCTTCCCTTGGACAACATTTTGTGTAAACACTTTTGAAAGCAGAAGTGAAAGTAATCTTGCTGCACAATGGCTGAATGCAGGTACATTATACTCACACACGCACATCATTTCTAATGGCATGTAGGTTGATACATACCTTAAGGTAACTCTTTTTGCCCTTATTCTGATATTATTCACTGCTTTCAAGGCAAACAACACTCACACAGTGACAATCCCACAAAGCTGGAGTGGGACTTGAACGCAGAATGCTGAGCTTAAAGACCAGTGCATTACCCATTAAGCCACCCTTGCAATACCAAATTGGCAGTCCTGGCACTATATGCAGCACTGCTGAATGTAGTGCAAACATATATGGGACTTGCAACATTGAATTCTACACCCACGTTCATTCACAAAGATTCTGACTGTGCATTCCCAGCAACAGCTGTCAAGAAGGCAACATCAGAATATACCAGAACACACAGAGCACTAACACTGACATTATCCTCCCTCTACTTTATCATGTGTCATCAGGGTGTCATTCACAGATCTTTCCAGATGTACCATTCACCTAAGGGTAATTAGTGCCCTTTTATTGCTGCAAAGGTGGGGTAGATTCCAAATGTACCTTCTTGTGATCATGCTCAAGGTAGTGTTTTTCCTTTTCAATCACTGTTCCTTTTCCCCCAATCAGTACCTGTATATTATGTGGACAGCACTGCACATGTTGATTGGTGCTGAAGAGATATGAGGTAGTACTAGAGTACACATATTGTTTTGGAACTGACCCATGTCTTTTTAAAGATAGTAGGTTGAGGTTTGTGAAGACTTCTGTAGTCCAGAACTGTGTTTGACCTTTTAAGATAAGATTCTCTGTCAACCACATACAACCTATTTGACAAAGGTTGTAAAACAGTGTTTTGTAAAAGCTGCTGTACGTGAGAGATGCTTTATTCCAAGTATGACTTCTCTACACATTAACATCTGATTTTCTATCTGTACAACAGCAAAGACAGTGAAAACACAGTGCAACCTACCTTGAGATTCAATAATAATAAAAATAAAAAAAGGCGACAGGGCCATTGGATGGAGAGGCATCGCCAAAGCTGCAGTACTGGCAGATGCAGGTATGTGCTGTGTGGTAAGCCTGCTGTTGCCGCATGCCATTTACCATACTACACAAAACTATTTTGTAGTCTGAGTGAAGAGGTGTGGCCAGTGCTCTTCGGCAAGTATGCACCCATCAACATAGTAATAGCTTCATAGTAATTTGTACATTGTGCACAGGCATTGCTGAGACAACCATTACATTCACCTTTCGACCACCAAAGGGGAAACCCACCCTAGCCGTGTAGCAATCCCATATACCCGGGCTTGGGGTCCTTTTACGAAGTGTAAGTAAGCCCAATGCAGGCATACCACTCACTAAAACGTAAGTAGCGCTGGGCTATCGCAGAATCCCGGTAGTTCCCACTCCCAGTGTGCGCCTTTTCCGGTGGAGACCTTACATACCACCACCTCAGTGGGTGGCAGTAACTGCTACCCCCCAAAATGGCCGCACAACAAGTGGTTCACTTGCCCCACAGACATTTCTTGAAAATAAAAGAAAAACCTGCCTTTTACCTGCTGCAGTAAAAGGGGGCATCAGCGCACATCAAAAACATGCACTGACACCAGCGCAGGTCCCCCTTTGCCATAGATTTGTAAAATGACCCCTGGGTGACAGGCTGCAACCCAAAGAGCATTCACTCCCATCACACAACATTCCCAGTACACCAGTTCCTCTACAAGAATAAATTCCTACATTAACATGCATTCATTTAGATAACTGATACATGTTACTGACACACACACTGCTTGATGCGGCAATGTCAGTAAAGCCACCCACAACGCGTCACTACCGTACTAGCACTCTCATGCGCAATTGCCGGCACACATTATTCTCAGCAATAACATGCTACCTACATATGAACTACTTTTCTTAGCATAGCCTAGTAAACATGCCTCTAAGTGACTTGCCCAGGGTCACAAGGAGCTGCAGTGGGATTTGAATCCAGTACCCCAGGTTCTCAACCCACTGCACTAACCAAAGGGTCCTTTAAATCATATCACCAAAGGGTCCTTTAACTAAGCTGTAGTAAAAAAAAAAAATGACTTTAGCACACCCTTATATGGGTCTTTCCTGTACACTAAAGTAATTTTTATTGCAGCAATAAAATTGCCGATTTTCTATTTTTCACATTAATGGCCTTGCACTAATTTTGCCATTAGCACACGGCCATATTTAAAAATGACTGCAGGAGCACTTACCGTCACCTATTTTGTCAGTAGTAAGGGCTCCTATGTTACCTGTATACTAACCAGTTAGCATGTAGTTAACATAGAGGCACTAACTGATTAGTGCAGAAATATCCACTCTCCGCCTCTGACATGCCCCCTCAAACAAATGTTAGTACATGATTAGCACACACCCATTCTAATTGGAGGAGTGGCCTAATGGTTAGTGCAGTGGGTTGTGAACCTGGGGAACTGGGTTTGATTCCTGATGGTTGGCAGTGGGTTGAGATCCTGGTGAACCAGGTTCAATTCCCTCTGCAGCTCCATGTGACCCTGGGCAAGTCACTTGACCCTCTGTTGTCCCAGGTACGACAGTAGTACAATGTACTACCTAGACTGTGAGCACAAGAGAGACAGACCCAGTACCTGTAAAGTGAAGTTGTAAACCACTTAGGTCTAAGTGGTATATAAATACTCAAATGAATGAATGAATATTGCAAGGACCCTGTTGCATATCCCACAGTAGTACATTTAAAAAATATATATTTTTAGTAAAAAAGCTCCCAAATGAACTGATAATATCTATATCAAAAAAGAGTAGATCAAAGGTGAATAAAAAATGTGCTGGATAGTGGCAATATTCATTTGCTTCCTGAATAAGTTATAGTGGCAATTCTATAAACTGGTGCCAAGATGTAGGCACCACAATGTGGCACATTTACCCCCGGATTCTATATAGTGCACCTAGTGTTCAGCTCTGAAATCGAAATGTATTCTATAACAATGCACGTAACTTAATTGGAGTAACAAGCCAATCAGCATTGTTAAACAGCATTAATGAGCACTAATTGAGAATAATTAAAATTTATGCATGCAGATCGCTAAGGGGTCCTTTTAGAAAGGCACTTTAGCGTTTATAGCATGTGCGTTAAATATGCATGCACTAAATACTAAAGACTCAATTTTGGAGGAGTCTGGCTAAGGATAGAGTGGAAGCTTGGGGTTAACGCAATGTAGATTTGTGGTTAGCCATACTGATGGTGCTGTGGTCTCCGTTTTTTTCCCAGGGACTCCTCCTCCAGTTTGCTCAGGTCTTTGTGGGGGGGGGGGGGGGGGGGGGCAGCAATGCAGAGTCCGGGTAGATTTGCCTTCCTGGAGCCAGGGGTGCTGGGCTCAAGGGATCTCTTGCCTGTTTCCAATTTAATGCCAGCAGGTGTGAGCATTCCAGTTGCAGATTTCAGCATTCAGATTTCAAAATTTTGTGTGAGTTCGTCTGGTGGTGGTGTTTCAGTTGATGCCAGTACGTCCTGGGTTCTCATTAGATTATTCATGAGTTCAAATATATATTTTTTCATATCAATCTGTTCTGGGTTTGCATATGTGCTGTAGTATTCAGCTTTAGCTTTTGTTATATTATATTTATATATTCTTATAGCTTTTCTCCATATGATTTTGTTTAATTCTGTTTTGTTTTTGTACCATGTTCTTTCTAGTTTCCTACATAGTTGTTTTATATGTAGTAGCTCATCATTAAACCAGAGACGTGCTTTTTGTTTCTTGTATTCATTTTAAGTGGTGCTATTTTGTTCAGAGTGTATTCACTTGCTTCATCCCAGTTTCTCATGAAATGGTTGTCATTGGATAATAAGTTACTATGTTCATCCATCGCTGTTATCCAGAAGGCGTGATTGTCCACCTTCCCTCTGGTTGTGAATGTGTGTGGTGATCTTGGTTCTCTGCTCTTGCTGTTCTCTTTCCATTGTAATGTAAAAGTGAGATTGCTGTGGTCTGACCATACCTCTTCCCATTTGTGGTTTTCTACTATATGATTGTTATTTGCTGAGAACCTGTGAGCTAGTACGTCTAATAGGTGGTCTTTTGTGTGATGCGTGGTGCCTTGTGCTGTTGTGAAGTTTCATTGGTTTAGGAAGTTCATTAGAGTTCTGGTGTTGGTGTCATGTTGTTTTTCTGGGTGCAGATTAATATCTTCTATTAGGAGGACATTTCGTTGATTTGTACAGGTGTTTGATACAAAGTCCACAAAATTGTCTTGGGCATTAGTTCAGCTTTGTGGGGGTCAGTAGAACAGTATGATATATAATTGACCTGCAAGTTCTTTTGTCAGTGATTTTGCATACCAAAATTTCAATAGCTGAGGATATGTGTTTAGCGACAGGCTCTACTGTGAAAAAGGATTTGTATATTATTGCAATTCCACCTCTCTTCTTTTTAGTTCTGGATATGTATTGTTTTATGTCCTGGTGGGCATAGATTCAGCAGTGCTGGGTTGTCTTCGAAGTGACGCCATGTTTCTGTTATGAGCAGTAATCCTAGTTGTTCCATTACTAACCAATCTATAAGTAATGCTGACTTGTTGACTGCTAATCTTGCATTTATATAACCTATAGGTATCTGGGTGTATGTATTGTGATTGATTTTGGTGTATTTTAACAGTTTGTAGTTGTCTTTGTGGTCTGTCTGTTTTAAGATTGTGGTCTTGTTGATTGTTATTTTGTCTTAGATTTTTGTTATTGGTTGTTGGTTCATAACTATTTTGTTGCAATGGTTGTATTTAGGTTGTATTTGGGATGGTGGGAACGTCATTTGTCAGTGATGTGTATAGGGATTTTGTTCCATTCATTGGGTTATGCAGCTGACAGGTCTTTTTTTGTTTGTTTTCTCTAGAGCGTGTATGTGTGTGTGTGTGTGTATGTGTGTTTGTGTTTGTATGTGTGTGGGACTAGGTTGTTTGCATTTGTCTACCTGGGTCGTTTCCCATGTCAGGATTTGCTCCTCATGTTTGTATCCCTCAGCAGCATAGTGGGTGCTGTGAGGTGGTGTCGCTGCAGCGTTCTGGGTGGTTGCCTGATTTCTCTATCTCAGTCATGCTGCGGGGGTTTCGGTTCAGGCCCTTCATGGCTATGCTGGATCTCCCTTCTTTCCTCTCCCTTGCATTTGCCCCTCCTTATGCCCAGGATGTCCACACACTTCTGCTGGTCTCTCTACTCTGATCCCAATTCCTGCTTTCGTCCCTTCATCATTCTCCTCTGCCCCTCTAAGACTCCCTGGTGGCCGTGTACCTCTGGTACTCCTCTGGTGTCTGCGTACCTTCTCACCATATAACCACCTAAGAATAGATGGTTCACAGTAGGCTCAGGCAGACTACGTTATGTGGCACTGAAGCATCCGCCCTCACAAGTGTTGCCCCTACAGAATTCTTTTGCTCCATTACAGCACTGTGATGTCCCTGAAAATAGAACTGAGGCAGAACAAAAAACAATGAAGGTGGAACAAAAAGATATGAAGGTGCCCAAAGAGAAAAGACACCCCCAAAGCACTAATATTAAAACTCATACCAGGAAAATGTTGCTACTAGGGGATTCCATTATCAGAGGCATTAACTTTGAAACTCCTTCCAGGCTCCTCAGTTACCAGTAGTACCAAGCAAATAATCTCTATAATCAGAGAAAGGGAAAGGGAAATGGGACTTGATATACCGCCTTTCTGAGGTTTTTGCAATTACATTCAAAGCGGTTTACATATATTCAGGTACTTATTTTGTACCAGGGGCAATGGAGCGTTAAGTGACTTGCCCAGAGTCACAAGGAACTGCAGTGGGAATTGAACTCAGTTCCCCAGGATCAAAGTCCTCTGCACTAACCACTAGGCTACTCCTCCGAAGAAGAAACTAAGGAGTCAAACACTGATGTTGTTATCCACCTGGGAACAAATGGCTTGTCCAGTAATACCCCACTTGCAGTACAGAGAGCTTTTCAGCAGCTGGGGGAGGGGTTAAAACCTTTGGTACAATAGCTTTTTCTGAAGTACTACCTACCTTTGGAAAGGGAGAAAAAAGATTGCTAAGTACTGAAACTTTCAATAGTTGGCTCCAAGCTTGGTGTCACCAAGAAGGATTTAGGTACATAGGAGGATAGGGAAATACATGGAAAAACAAAAGACTATAATGTAATGATGGACTGTATTTCACTGTGACAGGAACAAAAATCCTTGGGAAGAAATTTAGACAATATATTTCTAGGCATTTAAACTAGAAGGCGGGGGTGGCATATGGAGGCAGGTCACTTCAAATGCTCACCCCCAGCTAAAGCTAAAGACAAGATGTGACGGTAGAAAAGAAAGCAATGAAAACAACAATCTTAGTAAATCACTTCTTACCAACACAGCAGGAAGTGAGATTTAACAAAAAACTGAAAAGAAGATAAAAATGACACTGAAATGTAGATGAAAAGCATAGACCACAAATGCTCACAGTCTAAGCAATAAAGTTTATGACCTGCAAGCCCTGATGTTAGAGGCAGACTTAGACGTTGTTGCAATCACGGAGACATGGCTCAATGATTCCCATGAATGGGATGCAAATGTACCAGGCTATAATCTATTTAGGAAGGATAGAGATGGTCGTAAAGGAGGAGAAGTAGCTCTGTATGTGAGAAATAATATCGCAGCGACTGAAATGACAGGGGCCTGGGGAAAGGAAGAAGCGATATGGATCACCTTAGAAAGAGATGATAGAACCTTTGTCCACCTGGGTGTTGTCTACAGACCTCTGACACAATCGGAGGAACTAGATATAGATCTGATTACAGATACCAAAAGTTGGGAAAGAAAAGAGAGGTGCTGTTGCTGAGAAATTTCAATCTGCCGGATGTAGATGGGAAAGTTCCATCTGTGGAATCGGAAAGAAATAAAGAGATCGTGGATGCTTTTAGAAGTGCTTTGCTCAGATAAATGGTGAAAGAACCCATGAGGGAGGGAGTGATGCTGGATCTGGTGCTCAAAAATGGGGATAGTGTGTCAAATGTCTGGATGGGTGCCCACCTGGGCAGCAGTGACCATCAAACAGTTTGGTTTGATATAACAGCTGAAGTGGAGGGCAGTCACTCAAAACTCAAAGCCCTGGATTTCAAGCATGCTGACTTTAGTAAAATGGGGGAACACCTGAGGAAGGAGCTGATGGGCTGGGAGGACATACGAAAAGTGGAAGGGCAGTGGTCCAGGCTGAAAGAAGCTATAAATATGGCCACAAACCTTTATGTAAGGAGAGTAAATAAAAGCAAGAGAAAAAGAAAAATGATATGGTTCTCCAAGCAAGTGACTGAGAAAATAAAGGCTAAAGAGTTGGCGTTCATGAAATACAGAAAAACTCAAGAAGAGGAACAAAGAGAGGAATATCAGATGAATCTGAAAGAAGCCAAGAGAGACATACATCTGGCGAAAGCGCAAGCGGAAGAACAAATGGCTAGAAATGTAAGGAGAGGCAACAAAAATTTCTTCAGGTATGTTACTGAAAGGAGGAAGACTAAAAATGGAATTGTGAGACTGAAAGATGCTACGAACCATTATGTGGATAATGATGAAGAAAAAGCAGATTTGCTAAACAAATACTTTTGTTCTGTTTTCACTGAAGAAAATCCTGGAGAAGGACCGCAATTGACTGGCAATAGTACATATGAGAATGGAGCAGATATAGCACCGTTCACAGAAAAGAGTGTGTATGAACAACTTGAAAATCTAAAGGTGGACAAAGCCATGGGACCAGACGGGATCCACCCCAGGATATTGAGGGAGCTCTGAGAGGTTCTGGCGGGTCCTCTTAAAGATTTGTTTAATAAATCCTTGGAGACAGGAGAGGTTCCGTGGGATTGGAGAACAGTGGAATTGGCCCTCTTCACAAAAGTGGTGATAGGGAAGAAGCTGGAAACTACAGGCTGGTAAGCCTCACTTCAGTTATTGAAAAAGTAATGGAAGCGATGCTGAGGGAAAGGATAGTGAATTTCCTGGAAGCCAATAAGTTGCAAGATTCGAGACAACATGGTTTTACCAAAATTAAATTGTGCCAAACGAATCTCATTGAATTCTTTGACTGGGTGACCAGAGAATTGAATCAAGGATGTGCTATAGATGTAATCTACTTAGATGTCAGCAAAGCTTTTGACACGGTTCCCCACAGGAGGCTCTTGAATAAACTTGACAGGCTGAAGATAGGACCCAAAGTGGTGAACTGGATTAGGAACTGGTTGACGGACAGATGCCAGAGGGTGGTGGTTAATGGAATTCACTCGGATAAGGGAAAGGTGAGTAGTGGAGTGCCTCAGGGATCGGTGCTGGGGCTGATTCCGTTCAATATATTTGTGAGTGACATTGCTGAAGGGTTAGAAGGTAAAGTTTGCCTGGATGATACCAAGATTTGTAACAGAGTGGACACCCCAGAGGGAGTGGAAAACATGAAAAAGGGTCTTCAGAAGCTAGAAGAATGGTCTAATGTTTGGCAATTAAAATTCAATGTGAAGAAATGCAAAGTGATGAACTTGGGGAGTAGAAATCCATGGCAGATGTATGTGTTAGGCGGTGAGAGTCTGATATGTACAGACAGGGAGAGGGATCTTGAGGTGATAGTATCTGAGGATCTGAAGGTGACAAAACAGTGTAACAAGGTGGTGGCCAGAAGGTTGCTAGGCTGAATAGAGAGAGGTATGACCAGCAGAAAAAAAGAGGTGTTGATGCCCCTGTACAAGTCGTTGGTGAGTCCCCACTTGGAGTATTGTGTTCAGTTTTGGAGGCCATATCTTGCTAAGAATGTAAAAAGAATTGAAGTGGTGCAAAGAAAAGCTACAAAAGTGGTATGGGATTTGCACTACAAGATGTATGAGGAGAGACTTGCTGACCTGAACATGTATACCCTGGAGGAAAGGAGAAATAGGAGGGGTGATATGATACAGCTGTTCAAATATTTGAAAGGTATTAATCTGCAAACAAACCTTTTCCAGAGATGGGAAGGCGGACATGAAATGAGGTTGAAGTCGATACTTGGAGAACTCTTTTATTAAAAGAAACGCAAAACAATACTTCAACAAAAGTATGTACAAGCAATAAAAAACTCCCACATATCTCCTAGACCCTAAACACCTATACAAAGCCAACTAAACCCCCCCCCCTAAAAACCCCCACCCTATACCAAACCTCCCCTATGGAGGTTTCAAATGAACATGTTTCCACCACACATTTGCCTTCTGTAACCCTTCCGTCACCCGTTCCCATTTAGCCACCTCTTGAACTCCCCTAATTATGTCCCAACTAACCTGTTCAGCCGACCTATAGTCCTGGTGCAGGGACACCCCACACCGAGCCATCCAAAGGTAAAACCTGAGTATTACCGAAATGATAAACTCCGTCACCGGATCCAAACCCCCACTTCGCTGCTGCCGCCCATAGACCCAATCAGCATAGGAGTACAACCGGAAGCTAGAAATGTGCAAAAGCGATGCCACTCTATCCCCCACGGTCCTTGAAAAGGGGCAATCCCGCAAAAAATGGTCCATTGTTTCCTCCGTACCCACACATTCCCCCCTTGGACAATCCCGATCCTGCAGAGTCCTATAGTTGAGATTTCCTCTCACATACAATTTCCCATGAAAGGACAGCCAAGCAATGTCCCTGTACTTAGGTGGAATCCGCCTCGATGTCACCAATAGCAAGCCCTGCCGCAGCACCGACCCAGGTGCATCTCGGAGTGTCAGGGGTGCTGAAAAGGCCTGGGCCCGCACCCTTTCCACCCATACCTCCCTACTCCCTGCCTTAATTTCCTCCACCGTGATCCCCCAGACTCTTACCAACCGAACCAACATCCAATAGTACCCTACCTGCATGGGTGCCCCCTTCTTTAAAGCCGCCACCCTTCCCCCCATCCGCCATGGAATCCAAAATCTTTCCCACCATAACAAGACACTTTGTGCCCACCCTGGCGGGTCCCTACCCACTGCCCGTCCCAAATTAAACTGGAGGAACAGGGAACTGAAAAATAACACTGGGTTCACCATTCCCACCCCGCCATCCTTCCGGGGTAAGTATGTAATGTTCCGTTTAACCGGGTTCAGCCGATTCCCCCACAGTAGTTGGAAAAACACACTATACAGGGTAGTATAACAGTGTGCTGGCACCAAACAAATATAACTGAGAAACAGGAACATGGGCACCAGGTGCCTCTTAATCAGCTGAACCCGGTCAGACATTGTCATCCTCCAGCCTTTCCATCTGTCAACCTTGACTGTAGCTGCCTGGATGCACCGCTGCCAGTTAAAAGATGCATAATCTCCTTGATCAAAATAAACCCCTAACACTCTCATTCTGGCAATTGCGGCCGGAAACCCCCCTCCCAAAGCAAATGCCAGCCCTGGTGGACCCACCCATAAACTCTGACTTTTCTGGAAATTAATCAGTGACCCCGAGGCCCGTGAGTAACTGGAAATCAACTCCTGCAACTTCTCCCCCTCCCTTGGATCCGCCACCCACACTGTGATGTCATCTGCGTAAGCTACCACCCTCAAATGACACCCTGTACTCACCTCCACCCCCCGAAATCCCTCCCTCCCTGCTCTAAACGCCTAACAAAGGGATCTATTGCGAAGGTGTATAACAGAGGACTGAGGGGACACCCTTGCCGAACCCCTGCTGTGACCCCAAAACTCTTCCCTTTCCAACCATTTACCAGAGGAAAACAACTGGCCCCAGTGTAAAGTAACTGTAACTGTGCCACCCAATCCCTTGGAAATCCATAATGCTCTAACAACCTCCAAAGAAAAAACCACTGAACCCTATCAAAAGCTTTATCTTGGTCTAAAGCCACCACCAACCTCCCGTTCCCCTCCCCCCGGCTGTGCTCTAGACCCTCCCTAACCCATGCAGCCGCCTCCAAGACCCCCCTCCCCTTAACCCCACACTGCTGTGAGACTGCCACCACTTCCTGGACCACTGACTTCATCCTTTTTAAGAGCATGTGTGCAAAAATTTTCCTGTCCCCATTCAACAAGGCGATAGGACGCCAGTTCAACAGGGACCCAGGATCTTTCCCTTTACTAAGCAAAACTAATGCTGCCTCTGTCAGAGATTGGGGCAGAATCCCCTGCTGTCGTGCGGCTTCCCAGACCTGCAACAGAATTGGAGCCAGATGGACCTTAAAAGTTTGGTAATATTCAGCCGTCAGGCCATCTGGCCCTGGAGCCGTTCTTTTCCGTAAGGCCCCGATGGCCTCCTCCACTTCCCCCAGTGTCCAGGGACGCGACAGGGCCTGGAGATGGGGCCCTCCCTTTCCCACCCCTGGTGTCCCGTCAATATAGTGTCCCATCACCTCCTGATCCAAGTGTCCTCCCGAAAAAAAACGTGCAAAATGTTCTCCTACTACCTTCAAAATCTCCTCCTTCGAAACCTGCACTACCCCCCTTGCGTCCCTTAACCCTCCCACCACCCTACGCTCCCTCCGCTCCTTACAACAGACAAACGGATCAGGACTAATCAATTTCCCGAAATCACGTTCATAAAGCAAGGAGGCATATCTATCGTATTGGACCTTCTCTAACTGCGCTTGCAGTTCCAGGATATCCTCCCGCCTACCCCCTGTGGAGAATAAATAATCCCTGCGTTTCTTAAGTGCCGTTCCTAACCTCGTCCTTTCCCGTCCTTCCCTTCTTGCCTGTTGGGTAAAAAATCTCCTCGTGCGCTTTTTGGCTACCTCCCACCATTCTCCAATAGAGGGAAAAATACCCTGGATGGAGAGCTGATCCTCCAAGAAGGCCCGATACTCCTCCTGCATTCTCATATCTGCTACCCATTTAAGGTTGAGCCGCCATAAACCCCTTCCTGGCCTATGCCCCGCCCAACCTCCTACCTCAATTAACACCAGCTTATGGTCCGAGAAGTCTACGTCCACTAATCTGGGGCCCTGCCCGCATGCCCCTTCCCGAACCAAAAATCTATCTATCCTACTCTTACACTGACCCCGTGAAAATGTGAAACCCTGTACCTCAGGGGAATGTTCTATGTGCACATCAACCAGCCCTGCCCCTTTCATTATCCCGGCCAAACGTACCCCATCATACCTCACCTGCGCTGTCCTCCCCCCACTATCCTGCCTCCTTAAAATAGTATTAAAGTCCCCCCCCCCCCAAACCACCTGACGTGCTGTATAGAGATAAGGTTTAACTTTCCCAAACAACGAGGAACGTTCCTTCTTACTTTGAGGCCCGTAAATATTAATAATCCGCAACGCCACCCCGTGCCACAACACATCTAACACCAAACACCTCCCTATACCTAACTCTATCACTTTTTGAATATCTACATTATGTGTTTTAAATAAGATCCCTACCCCCCCATACCTTTCTCCTGCCAAACCCAAACCGAAGGTCCCCATCTCCAGGCCCGTTGTGCCCGCCTAATCGCTTCTAGCGTTTGTAGCCGTGTTTCCTGAAGCAGAATACAGTCTGCCTGTATCTTAGAGAGGCCATCAAAGGCCAAACATTGCGCCCTCTGGGAAGCCACACTCGCCACATTCAATGTGGCAAACAAAAAAACAATTCCTGCCATTACCATCACTGAGTAGAAGGTATCCTCTGCTCACCTCCTTCCTGCATATCTGCCCTCTGCAGCACCCCACTACCAACGCCCTGCACCCCTTCTGCAGAATCCCTTCCTTCCTCTGCCCAATCCCGAACACCAAGTTTAAAACCCTTATCCTTCCCTTCCACCTCCCCTCCTCCTTTCTTCCTCCCCTTCTTCTTCTTAGAGTCATCCAAACCACCATCTCCCCTCTCACAAAAGAAGGCCCCCACCCCCCCTCCCCTACTTGCTCCCTAACTCTGAGCTGCTCCCCTGCCCCCCACACCCCCCTTACCTCATTCCCATCACCCCTTTTACCCTGTTCCTGTCTAGATCTGATCCTATCAGACCGCCTCTTAATCCCTTCTCCTTCTCCTGTCCCCTTCTCCTCCACTCCCTCTACTTCCAACCCCCCCCCCCTCCTCCTTCGTTCCCAACCCCTACCATCCGGACCTTCCCCCCCTTCTTCTTACACCTACCACCCTCTCCCTGTTCCACCTCAAATTTCCTCTTCCCTTCATCCCCCCCCCAGGACTCCCTCTCCCTCCCCTCCCCCACCGTCCTCGATCTCCTCCTCCCTACCTTCCTCTTCCAGAATCTGAAAACGGTTCTCCAGCCTACACTCCTGTGATCCAAATCCCGAGCCACCCAACTCCTCCCTACCCTTCCCCTCAGCCCCCCTTTGTTTCTTACGAACTTGAACCCAACCCCCTTCTCCCTCCCCCGTTCCCTCACCTGTTCCTCCTCCTCCCGTACCCCTGAAACCTCTTCCTCCCTCCTCCCCTTCTGCCGCTTCCCTACTCCCTGTACCTCCGGGCCCTGACCCTGAAACCGCCCTCCCCCCCCCCCCCCCCCTCCTGGACCAAACTCCCCCGTCCCCCACCCTCTTCCCCCTCATTATGAAAAGCCCTCGGGCAGTTCCGAAAAGCATGCCCCAGATCCCCACAAAGATTGCACCGGATAAAGGAACATTCTTCCGAAAGATGATCCTTAGACCCACACTTTGCACACTGCTGTACCGGGCAGGACATGCTAAAGTGGCGGAAAGACCCACACCTAAAACATTGTCTTGGCTGTCCTTTATAGAAGCACAGGATCCTATCTCTCCCGATAAAAGCTGCCGAGGGAATATGCTGGACCACCTGACCCACCTGTTTAAGCCTAACTAAAGCCCCCCACCCCCCTGCCCATACTCTACTTGGATCCGGGAGCTTGGTTAGTGGAGTTCTCAATTCAGCATACCGCTGAACCCAGAAGGCCAGGTCCGCTGCTGAGATGGATTCATTCCGGACTAAAAGGGTCACCTGCACCAGATCAGGTCTGCTTATCGGAATCACCCTATAATTTCTCCATTCCCCCCTCCCTCGAACTTCTTCGTACTTTTCCCAAAACACCTCCATCCCCCTTTGAGTCAAAAAACTAACATCATATTCCGGAATGTTAGCCGGGTGGATGCAAGCATATAAATCTTCTGGAATAAACCCTAGCCCTAGTACCAACTGCAAAACCTTATCCCGGGATGGCATACCCCCCTCCCCCACCCATTTGAGCTGAACGACATTCCGGCGTTTGGGGATCTGCCCCTGCCCCCTCCCTCCTCCTCCAAACCCGTCTCCCCCCCTACCCGCAAAACCTAACCTCCCCCTCCCCTGCTCTCCTTCCCCCCTCACCACAGCCGCAAAAGATACCGGCCTCTTTCCCTCCCCACCCCCGCTCTTCCCTGACCTGGAACCGTCCCGACCATCCAAACCCATGCCCTTCTCCAACTGCCCCTTCTGAGTTGTCCCCACGCCCCCACCCCCTCTATCTTCTGCAGCCTGCCCAGGCCCCACCCCCCTCCCTTCCTCCCCCCTCCTCTGATCACAGACTGCCACCTCCATAGCTTCAAAAGTACACCCATTCTGTCCCTCTTCTCTTACCAATCCCCCACCCTGCTCATCCACCCCATCCAAAGCCTTCCCCCCCCAAGTCCAAACTGAAACCATTTACTAGACTGTCACTGTTCTCCAGATTTTGTCCACAGGGGAGATCCCTGCTTATCTGTTCAGAAGAAACCTTGCACTGCTGCTCCCTCTGAATATCCTGCTGCTCAGGCTCCTCTGCTCCCAGCTGGCTGTCTGTTGCAATGCATTCTGCTCAGAAGGGTCCCGCCCGAGACCAGTCACTGTGTTATAAGAGGAATTTCCCCTTGCTTCCTCCTGATTGGCAGAAACCACCTGTCTTTCCAGCTCTGGAAGGCAGGATTCCACCGAGCCTGCTTGCCCAGCTGCAGCTACTTCTTGTAACTTAGCAACAGCTCCTGCACTCAGGGAACCTGTAGAGTGCACCTGTGTTTGCAAGCAGAGCTCTTCTGCTGGCAACAGTTCTTCCACAAATGCACCTTCAACCAGAGTAAAACTGTCCTTTTTACCTTCTCCTGTCCTGCCTTCTTCAGGAAACCTTCTTTCTGTAAGACTAGGAACACTTGTCTGGAGCTCTTGTATGAAAAAGTCTCTATCTCTGGTTTCCATAGTCTGCAAATGTGTAGGAGCCTTTTGAAGCTCTTTCTCTGTCCTTGTAGGCTCCAGAGATACTATGGACTCCCTGCTGCCTCCTCCCCTCTCATTACCAGAAGCAGCCATCACAGTAAGTGCACCAGAATCTGTTTGACTTGCTAAGCCCTTCATAAATTGCAGTGTATGTCCAGTGTTTGTAGCTGGCAAGTCCTCACTCACACACTGTTGTTGTTGAAAAAGTTCTGCTGTATATACTGGGGAAACCTGACTCTGAGATTTTGCTGTGCCTTGTGCCATTCTCTCCTGGTTTATGTAAAGTTCCCTTAAGGGATTATCAGTATTCTTCTTTAATGAAACCAAAGTCTTTTCTTTGTGTTGAAGCTGCTTTAACAAACGAGCTTCTTCTTTCTTGTAAATGTCCTGTTTATCTCCTGGGGCCAGCCTAGTCATGGCTTTTGCCATCTTCAGCCGTTTCCCCTGCTCCTCTATGTCTTTCTCCAGGGCTTTAATCTTTCGCACCCTTTGTACCACTTCTTCAGCCAAGTGCCCCGGTCCTTCACTCACCGACCGTACACCATCCTCCCTGTCTTCATCCTCCTCCTCCGACCAATCACTATCATAGTCCTCTACGCCCGGACCCGGCTGAAGCTCCTGGTGTACCACCATCGGCTCCTCTCCTTCCACCGTCTGGAGGCCCGAGGCCCTCCCTATCCACCTCCCCCCTCCATGTTCTTCAGGCTCCCTTTCCGGAAACCGCTGGGTCATGGAGGAGGTACCTGTTACCTCTTCATCTCGGAGACGCTGAGCCCTGCGGTCCACAGGGCTCCTTTCTCTGCTCCCCGAGGCTGGACTGAGCTGCACACAACCCTTCCGGGCCTTCTGGTCTGAAGGGCCCAGAGGCCCCATGTCCTGGGCCTTTCCTGGGAAACTCTTCCCCGGGCCTCTCTGCCCACCTGGGGAAGGAGCCAGCCCAGCACCCTTCCTGCTCTCTAGAGACCGAGCCTTCAAGCACACGTCCTTCTCTCACCAAGTCTAGGCTGGAATGCCCTCCCGCGGGAGGTGGTGGAGATGAAAACGATAACGGAATTTAAAAATGCGTGGGATAAACATAAAGGAATCCTGTTCAGAAAGAATGGATACTCAGAAGCTTAGCAGAGATTGAGTGGCAGCACCGGTGGTTGGGAGGCGGGGCTAGTGCTGGGCAGACTTCTACGGTCTGTGCCCTGAAAATGGCAGATACAAGTCAAGGTCAGGTATACATATAAAGTAGAACATATGAGTTTATCTTGTTGGGCAGGCTGGATGGACTGTACAAGTCTTTCTCTGCCGTCATCTACTATGTTATTATGTTACTATGTTACTTCTTCTGGTCTCTCTGTTCCAATCCCGATTCCTGTGCCCTCTTCCATCTGTTGTTCTACTTCTCCAGTTACATCAGATTGGCAACTGCTCCTCCTCTGCCACTACCAGCAGTGACTCTTCATCACTTCTAGAGTGTTTAACTCTGCTCCACCGGCCAACTCCAGCTCTTCCCTGGCAGCCATCTGAGCAGGAGGCATCTCTCAGTTGTGCTGGGAGCAAGCGCACTTCCCCAGCTCTGCTGCCAGCAGTGATGTTCCTTTCCTGGTTGTGTGAGCAGTTCTGCCGCCACTTCCTGCCCCTGCACTACTCCCTCCGATCCGGAGGCATTTCCATCTGCCATGTGGGGAATGAGCTTGCTCCTCCAGCTCCACGGGTGTTCTCCATTCACCGGGCTCTGTTCTAACTTAACCGCCTCAACTGCTGCTTTTTTTTTTTGTCTGCTCAGAAATTCACAATATTCCTGTTATCTCTGTTGATATTGCTGATAGGCAATTTGCAGTAGATCCATATGTCTGACTCACCCTTTGTAGCATGAAAATCTGCCATTGTGTGCTTGTTTGTATAAGAGGAGGCCAGAGGTGTAGTCAGGGAAGCTACTCTGGTTGGAGGGAAGGTCAGCTAGGGTATGACCTCTTCCTCCAATCGAGGACTGTCCTCTGGGACCACCCCTGCTACCTGATGGCAGTTTCTGTCCCTATTGGTCCCTTTGCCTCTCCTTCACTGGGCTTGTGTGGGCCCTTTCTTGACCTCCCCTTCTCCATCAGACATTCTCCATCTTGCTTCAAACAGCACATGTCCTGCTACCCCCCGCCCGCAACAAACTTTTTTTTTTTACCTCATTCATTCTTTCTATCAAGATATTGCACAAACCCACCTCTGAACTGCTTTTCATCTACCTGACCACTATCCTACCTCTGCAATGCTACTACTACTTCTATTCATTTCTATAGCACTACTAGATGTACGCAGCACTGTACACATTATAAGCAGGTACTTTCTCTGTCCCTAGATGGCTCACAATCTAAGTTTTTGTACCTGGGGCAATGGAGGGTTAAGTCTCTTGCCTCATGGCAATAACTTCTGAAGATTTGCTAGTTAGTGCTCCTTTTTTTTTTGGTGGTGATTTTTCAACGCCATATATAGAATTTGGTCCTAAGTGACAGAATAGCAGCTAGCACCTATGCAAGTAACTTTCAGTTACTGGTACCAATGACACACCTAACGGCTAGATTTTTGTAACATATGCACATTTATTGGTAGCTAAATTTAGGTGCAAGCTTCAAGAATTGCCTTTTATATGTTTAGTTTAGGCCCAATAAATAGCAGGGTTAAACTGAATTGATAGTGCTGGTATGGTGACTGCACTATCTGTATGTTTAGTAAAGCTACCTCTACAGCTACAGATTTAGTTAATCGGCATGATTTGCATTTTAACTTAAGCCAGTGAGTGAGCTAGCTCATTATCAGAAACCTGTATTTTTTTTTGCATGCAGTGATACTGTTCTAGGATCAGCATTGATGGTCCATGTTTGTTGGTGATTCATCACAAGAAGATTTGCAGAGAAAATTTGCTATATGGATAAGTGCCTTATCTGTGAATTTTTAGTGGCACTATCCAGATAGTACCACTTAAAAGTGTTAGAGACTGCCCTGGTTCAACCTGGATAGTTCCAGAGAGGAGTTAAGGCTGAATGTGGACATTCTGCATAGCTCTACAGACAGCTGGCAGTATTCAGTAACTCAAGTTTAGAGAGCTGCCATCAGTGCACAGTTCTCCTCCAGCATAATGGCTCTCTTTATCTGTTATTTTAGGGCTTGATTTTTCACAAATATATAGTTATTTTATTCACAACTCATTTTTTTGCATTCACTAGAATTCTTATCAGAATAATATTCACATCATTTCCCTACTTTAACTCTCATCAACCTTTTTCATGAAAAGGACATTTTTAAAGGACCAATGATTCATTTTCATGCTAGTTCATCAGCACTCACCTTTAAAATATGACTCATTTTGCTTCAAAATGGCTATAATACTGAACCTATTCTAAGTTTCTCTTTTTTAAAGTTCATCTTGCTTTTATTATTTTAAGTACTGATTTACTAAGCTTTTGTGGCTTAGACACACAAGGGGGGGAAATAAAATTGATTACTTATGCTGTGTGTAATATTTATTCATTAACGTCTCCAGTAATCTCACTTTCACTCTGCACAGAAACATTGGCCTATATTACTGTTGCTACAGTATATATTATCTGCTTATTCATTGAGAACCATTTAGGAGTCGATGTGACTTTCTTGCTTACTGTGCAGCAACCCCCACATTTCTACTGGCTCTTTCCAGAGAGGGGCAGGAGACATTGGTGACATCAGTCCTCTCCCTCCTGGTGTACTGACTGCTTTTCTTGTCTGAGAATGAAGGAAACAAAGAAGAGTGACAAACCTCCACACCTCGAAGCACAGCAAACAGTGAAAATGACTAAAGAACTAGAGGGCAGCCAAAGATGTCTTCAAAAGCTGGGTTCTTTGTTGACACCAGCTAACAGAGAATACATAAAAGTGCATGACTTTCTGGAGGACTCGACATGGGCTGTGTTTTGGCTATACTGCCTGCATCAGCAGTAGAAAAACAAATCAGTACATAAATGATCAAGCATAAATATAAGACACACATGTATAAAGGAATGACCTAACTTGAATGTAAAATGTATATATTAAAAAACAAACAAACAAACAAACAAAAAATAAAACTTAACGATATATGCAATTCCATAGGTTAAAGTGAGGGTGCACTTAAAGGTTTTTGAGGGATGGGTGCACTAACAGAGTGTATGGGCTAAATTCTGTTAGTTAAAAGAACCAAAATATCATTTGAAATCTTATGCAAAAAAAAGAACATACCCAGATGTAAAAAGCTATATACCCTTCTCAACATGTAGCATAAAACCTATACAAAAAAAAAAATCAGAAACACCCATGCAAATATACAATATGTGATGCATGGGTTCAAGTACAGAGATGAAATCAGCGTGTAATTCAAAACAATGCAAAAGGTGTGTGATAGATTGAGGAGTATTTTCAAAGCACGTAGATTTACTAAGTTATGGAACTTTGTAAGTCTAAGTGCTTTGAAAATGAGCCCTTATGTAAATAAAAAGCAAAAAAGCCAAACGTGCATTAGGTCAATGTCATCAAGCCCATACACTTCTTTAGTGCATCCATCCTTCAAAAACCTTTAAACAAATGCTCACGTGACTTAATGATATTGACTGTTGAGACCTAAAAGAGGAAGAACGACATTTTCTTGACAGATAATCCATTTTATACAGAGATCAAAATATACAGATGATATATTGAAGAAATGTTTCTTATTTGGAAAGGTAGTTTAGATTTAAAAAACTCAATGACTTTCACATGTGACTAAACACCAGGGACACCAATTAGAAATTCAAGATGAGTTATAATAAGAGATCCCCTTTTTTGGACATTTTAATAAGAAAAACACAGTACTATTTCTTCACACCCATTTACAAAAACCAACATACAAGACCAGCTCGTTTTGCTAGGTATGTATAGTTTTCTAAACATTTTGCACTACTATCAGTTTTGAAGACTACATAAAATCTGTTCTGAATCTCAGGATTTTCATATTCAAGCACACATTATGGCTGATAGATTCAAACAGAGAGAATACCCCAAGAAGAGTATTAAACAAGGACTTCAAAGAACTAGAATATAATGTAGGGATACCTTATTCGCACCCAGGTCACTGAAAGTACATTTTACTGGTTAAGTAGGAGGAGACAGAGGGTAGTGGTAAATGGAGCTTGCTCTAAGGAAAAGGATGTTATCAGTGGTGTGTGGAAGGTCTGTCTGGTAAAGTTTGTCTTTTTGCAGATGGTACTAAACTCTGTAATAGGGTGGACACCCTGGAAGGTGTGGATAGCATGAGGAACGATCTGACGAAGCTTGAAGAATGGTCCGATAATTGGCAACTAAGATTTGATGCTAAGAAATGCAGGGTCACAAGAATCCAAGGGAAAGGTAAAATATAGGGGGTGAAGTGTTTCTGTGTATGGAAGAAGAACAGGACTTGGGGGTGACTGTACTTGATGATCTTAAAGTGGCTAAACAGGTAGATAAGGTGACAGCCAAAGCTGGAAGGATGCTTGGGTGCACAAGGAGAGGGATGACCAGCAGGAAAAAAGAGGTCATAGTGCCCTTGTATAAATCCCTGGTGAGGCCCTATTTAGAGTACTGCATGCAATTCTGTACTGTCACGATTTACATCCAGTTCAAAGATAATCTAACGGAAATAATGGACGACATCAGCCACAGCTTCCAAACCATGCATTCATGGGCGGATGCATTTCAATTAAAACTCAACGCTGAAAACACACGTCTTATACTTGCATCACAACATAACACAAGTAAATTCACCACCATATAACCACACCAAACTTTTCCCTACCCGTCTTAGACACCCTGAAAATTCTTGGAGTCACCATTGATCGAAATCTCACACTTGAAAGTCACGTGAAGAATACAACCAAGAAGATGTTCCAGTCAATGTGGAAACTCAAAAGATTAAAACCTTTCTTCCCAAGAGGCATTTTTCACAATCTGGTACAGTCAATGGTGCTAAGTCATCTAGACTATTGCAATGCACTATATGCTGGCTGTAAAGAGTATATCATTAAGAAACTTCAGACAGCCCAGAACACCGCAGCCAGACTCATATTTGGAAAGACAAAATACGAAAGTGCCAAACCTCTGAGAGAAAGGTTACACTGGCTTCCAGTTAAAGAATGTACTGTGTTCAAGGTCTGCACGCTGGTTCATAAAATCATTCATGGAGATGCTCCGGCCTACATGTCAGATCTTATTGACTTGCCACCTAGGAATGCTAAAAGATCAGCACACAAATTCCTAAATCTTCACTTCCCAAGCTGTAAAGTTCTAAAATACAAACTAACACGTGTCCAGTTTTTCTTACATGAGCACGCAGCTGTGGAATGCATTGCCACTTGACCTGAAAACTATACATGACCTAATCAACTTTCGAAAATCACTAAAGACTTCTCTTTTCAACAAGGCATACCATAATGATCAATAATAGTAATTCCAGCACTTCACTACTTACCTGATATTCTGACTGTTTTCTTATATACCAAATCGCTTATATCCATTATGCTACACTTGTTCCTTATACAATACCAAATGTTTCTATACTCTTGAATGGCAATTGCCATGATGGAATATTGTAAGCCACATTGAACCTGCAAATATGTGGAAAAATGTGGGATACAAATGCAACAAATAAATAAATAAATTTAGGCACAAAATACATACAAATGATTAGAATACTCAAAAAATGCCAATATTCCAGCTATGTGCTATTCTATAAATGGCACCTATATCGCAGTGGTGTGTAGTTTTAATGTGGGTATACACATCAGCTGAGTCTGAATGGAGTACAGGCATCACCCACTGTTAAATGAGTAAATCATAGAATACACTAGAAAACTGTAATTTACAGGTGTTTTTTTAACCAATTAAGGTGCAAGCACTTGTACCAGCTTTATGGCTGGAATAAGTGGCTGTGCTTAAAACATATGTTTATGACAGAGGTTGCCAAACTTTTTTGGTTTGCCGCATCCCCCCCAGCCACATGGGTCTCTGCACCCCCCCCCCCAGCCACATGGGTCTCCTCATCCCCCACCAAATAGGTCTCCCTTTCCCTTTCCCTGCAGCCCCCTCCTCTCACACCAGTATACCTTCCCCAAATCCAGCATCGCTCCTACCTTCCTTCCTGCAGGTCCAGGATCACTGCCACTTCCTTCCCTCCCCCCCCCCCCCCCCCCCCACACACACCGTTGCTGCAGTGCTTGCAACTTACATTTTCAGGCTGTCCATGATTCACACAGGCACTCTGGTGCCTTCCCAGTCTGCTGCGTCCGTCCCTCTTTGATGCAACTTCCTATTGCGAGTGCTGGATGTGGCAGAGGGAAGTCCCCGCAGTGCCTGTGTGAATCGCGGATGCCCAAAAAGTAATCTGCAAGTACTGCAGCGGTGGCGGGGGAAGAAGCAGGAAGCAGCAGATGCTGGACCTTCGGGAGGGGAAAGTAGGGAGCGATGCATTGTGGCACTCCTGAGAGTTTGCTGCGGCACACCAGGGTGCTGCGGCTCACAGTTTGGGAACCGCTGTGTTTATGTATGCCCTGCAAAGCTTGAATTCTATGAAGGAACATATGCATTTAGAACAGTTCTAAATAGGCACCTTCTTAATGTCTAAATGGAGGTGACCCTTTATAGAATTGTTTGTATACCCCTGGATTCTATAAATAGTGAATAAAGTTGCGGGTGCAAATCAGTACGTATACCCGGTTTGCACATGCAACTTAATTGCTTAACAAGCTTATCAGCACTGATAATTGGCCACAAGCAGGCAATTATCGGCACTAATTAGAATTTATGTGTGCAACTTTCTATGCGTATTCTGTAAAGTGGTATGCATAAATTCTAATGTGTGGATTACAAAAGATGGCATGGCAATGGGAGGGAGATGGGCGGGTCATGGGCATTCCTAAAAATTATGTGCACTGTTATAGAATATGTACAATCTGCTCCTAAATTAGGTGTGGGCTTTTACACCAGGTTTTAGTTGGTGTAAATGGTCTCGCTTAAATTTTAGTCTCGGGGACAGGCACTATGCATATCCTATAAACTGTACCCAAATTTAGGTGAGGTTTATAGCGCCAATTTAGGTGGGGTTTTTGGCGCCAATTTTTTCAGTGCCATTTATAGAATTTGGTCCATAACACATGCCTAAAAATCAAATAGATTGAACAAACACAAAAAAATATATGAAAATTAGGGAAAATCCATCTTAAAAAAGCGTAAACAAAACTGTATTTATTTATTTATTTATTTATTTTTTGACTGTCCGCAACTCTATTGTATAGGAGCATCAGTTTCAGGCTTGGCTCATCCAGTTTCTCTGAATCTTCTTCCTTTCTCTCCGTTCATCAAGTCCCATTTCTTTTCACCTTCAAATTCAATCTCAAACTACATATGAGTTTGGAATGCAATCATTGCATAACTAAAAACTTCTTGAACACTAATCAATAAATTTGTTTGGTGAGCAAGTTATTGAGGACTACAATATGATAATTTATTTCCAGTAAAGCGTAGTTTGTCTGAAAGCATCTTGCACTACTCAGTTTTAATCACATTGCAGATGCTAAATATGTGGAATTGAAAAAGGCATGGGATTGAATTCTTTCATGATGTAGAAATAATTACTATGTGCTATGGCTCCTTGGTACACTGGTAGGCTGGTGCATTGTCTTTGATATAACAGAACATCACACATTTACTGATAACAGGAATAAAATAGCAAGAGTGATGCATCATACATCTCTTAGTCACAAAGGGAAGGGAGGTCATTTTCATCATTAGCAGAGGTCATTTTCATCATTAGCAGGAATAACAGTTATCTCTAAATAACAAATCAAATGCCAGGATCTCACTTTGCACACATTTGAAAGATTTAGCCATGAGTAATGGTGCAGGAATAAGGATGAGGTCATGGAGAAACAGACTTCCTGTCCTGAGAGCAATCTTTTGAGCACAGTGCCCACTCATTTCCTGTCCATTTCCCTGCATATGGAGGGTAATGCTATAAAAGGCCTGCCTTCAAAAAGAGGGTGAGCAGGTGCCTATTTCAAGTTTATTCTATAAAGAAAAGCATGCATCTAGTTTTCTAGTGCAACTGATAGAAAACACTGAGGAGAAAGTAAAGAAAAAGGAGGACATTGTAGGGGACCAAGCTCAAGACACTGCCCATCACAGCAGAGGACACAGAGGCTCATGACATCAGTGACCCTGGACAAGAAGATAACATCATATCAGAACTGTCCAACTGTATTCATCAGAATGACACCCTGCTCAGGGCAGATCTAAGTGGCTTCCACAAGGACATTCAGGGACTATGAGCCATGTAATGGAGGAGGTGGGTAGACTTTGTCAAGAACTGAGGGCCCAATACACAAAGCTCACCATGCTGTTAAATTTTGCTTTAGACTGGTTCTAGCCATTATAAAGCAAACATTATTTAGCGAGCAAAATACAAAGGGGTTCTCACTAGAGACTTGCACAGAAATGGGGTTCGTGGGAATCACGTAGAACCCATGGGGGTTACAGCAGGGAGGGAATCAGTTCGGCGGGGTTTCCGTGGGGATGGAAGCAGTTCCTACAGGGTTCCCGTGGGGATGGAAACAATTCCTGCGGGGTTCCCGTGGGGACAGAAACAATTCCTGAAGGGTTCCCATGGAAGTGTATGCTGTACTTGTGCCAGCTTCTCACTTACTGAGTACCAAGTTCTTTGAGTTCTGTCTCCTCCTCCTCCTTGCTTTAACAACACAGAAGCAGAAAATCTCCATTAAGGAGGTGGTAGAGAAACAAATGGTGATGGAATTCAAAAAGGTGTGAGATGAACACTTAGAGGGGCATAATCGAAAGGGACGTCCAAGTTTTGATGAGGACGTCCTTGCAAAATGTGGGAAAACCCTTATTTTCGAAACAAGATGGACGTCCATCTTTTGTTTTGATAATATGGTCAGGGATGCCCAAATCCTGAAATTTGGTCGTCCGTAGAGATGGTCGTCCCTAGACTTGGTCGTTTCTGATTTTCAGCGATAAAGGAAACCAAGGACATCCATCTCAGAAATGACCAAATGCAAGCCATTTGGTCGTGGGAGGAGCCAGCATTTGTTGTGCACTGGTCCCCCTCACATGCCAGGACACCAACTAGACACCCTAGGGGGCACTGCAGTGGACTTCATAAATTGCTCCCAGGTACATAGCTCCCTTACCTTGTGTGCTGAGCCCCACAACTCCCCCCCCCAAACCCACTACCCACAACTGTACATCATTACCATAGCCCTTATGGGTGAAGGGGGGCACATAGATGTGGGTACAGTGGGGTTTTGGTGGGTTTTGGAGGGCTCGCTGTTTCCTCCACAAACGTAACAGGTATGGGGGGGATGGGCCTGGGTCCACCTGCCTAAAGTGCACTGCACCCACTAAAACTGCTCCAGGTACCTGCATACTGCTGTGATGGACCTGAGTATGACATCTGAGGCTGGCAATCAATATTTTTAAAGATGTTTTTTTAGGGTGGGAAGGGGTTAGTGACCACTGGGGGAATAAGGGGAGATCATCCCCGATTCTCTCCAGTGATTTGCGTAACCCTGGCAGCGCTATAGAAATGCTAAGTAGTATTAGTAGTAGTAGTAGTGGTCATCTGGTCATTTCGGCCACCTTTTTGTGCCTTGGTCATAAGAAAAACACGACCAGGTAAAGTTGTCCAAGTGAAACCTTCTGCTCAGTGTGCTGCTGCGGCTAGGAAAGCGAATAGAATGTTGGGTGTTATTAGGAAGGGTATGGAGTCCAGGTGTGCGGATGTTATAATGCCGTTGTATCGCTCCATGGTGCGACCGCACCTGGAGTATTGTGTTCAGTACTGGTCTCCGTATCTCAAAAAAGATATAGTAGAATTGGAAAAGGTACAGCGAAGGGCGACGAAAATGATAGTGGGGATGGGACGACTTTCCTATGAAGAGAGGCTGAGAAGGCTAGGGCTTTTCAGCTTGGAGAAGAGACGGCTGAGGGGAGATATGATAGAAGTGTATAAAATAATGAGTGGAATGGATCGGGTGGATGTGAAGCGACTGTTCACGCTATCCAAAAATACTAGGACTAGAGGGCATGAGTTGAAGCTACAGTGTGGTAAATTTAAAACGAATCGGAGAAAATTTTTCTTCACCCAACGTGTAATTAGACTCTGGAATTCGTTGCCGGAGAACGTGGTACGGGCGGTTAGCTTGACGGAGTTTAAAAAGGGGTTAGATAGATTCCTAAAGGACAAGTCCATAGACCGCTATTAAATGGACTTGGAAAAATTCCGCATTTTTAGGTATAACTTGTCTGGAATGTTTTTACGTTTGGGGAGCGTGCCAGGTGCCCTTGACCTGGATTGGCCACTGTCGGTGACAGGATGCTGGGCTAGATGGACCTTTGGTCTTTCCCAGTATGGCACTACTTATGTACTTATGTACTTATGTTCGTCAGGAACGTCCTTGTTTCTTTCGATTATAGGTTGAGGACGTCCTAGTGTTAGGCACACCCAAGTCCCGCCTTTGCTATGCCTCTGATACACAACCTTGAACTTTGGCCATCCCTGCGATGGAGTGCAGTTGGGGATGTCCAAAATCGGCTTTCGATTATACCGATTTGGATGACCCTGTGAGAAGGATGCCCATCTTATAAACAGGATGGAGTCGGTCCAGAGGGCGGCTATGAAATTAGTAAGCGGTCTTGAATTCAAAAATTATAGGGACAGGCTTATGAACCTCAACATGTATACGCTGGAAGAGAGGAGGGAGAGAGGAGACATGATAGAGATGTTTAAATATCTCAAAGGCATTTATGTACAGGAAGAGAGCCTTTTTCAAATGAAGGAAAGCTCTGGAATGAGGGGGAATATGACAAAGATAAGAGGGAATAGGCTTAGGAGTAACCTAAGGAAGTATTATTTCACAGAAAAGGTGGTGGAGGCGTGGAATGGCCTCTCGCTGGAGGTGGTGGAGTCGAGGACTGTTCCAGAATTTAAAAAGGCATGGGATAAGCATGTGGGATCGCTTAGGAACAGGAAGAATTAGGGGTTACAGAGGATGAGCAGACTGGATGGGTCATATGGCCTTTTTCTGCCGTCATGTTTCTATGTTTCTATCTTCCGATTTTTGTCGAAAGATGGGCGTCCTTCTCTTTCGAAAATGTGCCCAAGTATCTCTAATTATTTATTTTATTTATTTATTATTACATTTATATCCCACTTTTTCCCACTAATCAATCGCAGGCTCAAAGTGGCTTACATAAATCTGTAGTAAGGCTACAATGCAATAAAAAACCAAATAATACAAATTAAGAAAAGATAGGAAATAACAATTAAACAGCAATAGGCAAGAGATAATAACAGGTAATTGGTGTCCTTGGATCTTATTAATGGGAAGAGTTTCAAATTAAGTTGAACCTGGGGAATAAGCCTTCTTAAACAATTCTGATTTCAATAATTTTCTAAAGTGTAGGTAGTACCGGGTAGATTTTACTGATTTGGGTAGAGCATTCCACAGTTGAGTGCCTATCCAGCTTATAATCGAACGAGAATAACGCCCAAGTTCCGACCTAAATCGGGAGATGGGCGTTCTTCTCACAAAAACAAATAAAGCGGTATAATCGAAAGCCGAACTTTGGACGCTTTCAACTGCACTCCGTCGCGGATGCGGACAAAGTTGACGGGGGCGTATCGAAGGCGTGTCGAAGGCGGAACTGGGGCGTGGTTATCGGGCGAACAGAGATGGGCGCCCTTCGCCGATAATGGAACAGTTTTGAGCTAGAATTTAGGACACTTTTCCTGGACCCTGTTTTTTGACGAATAAGGCCCCCAAAAGTGCCCTAAATGACCAGATGACCCCCAGAGGGAGTCGGGGATGACCTCCCCTGACTCCCCCAGTGGTCACTAACCCCCTCCCACCACAACAAATGATGTTTCACAACTTTTTACTTTCACCCTCAAATGTCATACCCTCCTCCCAAGCAGCAGTATGCAGGTCCCTGGAGCAGTTGTTAGGGGGTGCAGTGGACGTCAGGCAGGTGGACCCAGGCCCATCCCCCCCCCTACCTGTTACAATTGTGCTGCTTAATGCTACTAGTCGTCCAACCCCCCCAAACCCACTGTACCCACATGTAGGTGCCCCCCTTCACCTCTTAGGGCTATAGTAATGATGTAGACTTGTGGGCAGTGGGTTTTGAGGGGGATTTGGGGGGCTCAACACCCAAGGGAAGGGTGCTATGCACCTGGGAGCTCTTTTACCTTTTATTTGGTTTTTGTAAAAGTGCCCCCTAGGGTGCCCGGTTGGTGTCCTGGCATGTGAGGGGGACCAGTGCACTATGAATCCTGGCCCCTCCCACGAACAAATGCCTTGGATTTATTCGTTTTTGAGCTGGGCGATTTCATATTCCATTATCGCTGAAAAGCAAAAACGCCCAGCTCACACCTTGACGAATAAAACATGGGCGTCTTTTTCTTTTAAAAAATACGATCCGCCCCGCCCCTTCACGGACCCGTTCTCGGAGATAAACGCCCATGGAGATAGGCGTTTCTGTTCCATTATGCCCCTCCATGTATGTAAAGTTGGATGCGTAAATTAGAAAATGAAAGTTATAAAAAACTTAAATGGCTGCATGTGTGTGGATGTGTTGAGTGATGCTTAAATGGCAACTCCGGCTTCGATGAACTAGGGCCGATACAGGGTAGATTTATATGGTCTGTGTCTCATATATGGAAATCTGGTTTAGGATGGACTAGAAAGGTCTTAGACGGCAACTTTAGTGGCTGGAACATGAGGACAGTGCTGGACAGACTTTTATGGTCTGTGTCCCGCAAGTGAGAAGACGAATAGGCTGGAGTGGGATTCAACGGCAATTCCAGCAGTTGGAACATAAGGATATGGCCAGGCGGACTTCTATGGTCTATGTCCCAGAAACACCAAAGAAAAACCATAATCAGGTATATAATATCACGTTCATTGTTGTTTTAATTATGACTTGATAATGAGTGTGACTATTAGGCAGACTAGATGGACCATTTAGGTTTTTATCTGCTGTCACTATCAGGCTCATTTTCGAAAGTGATCGCCGGCCATCTTCCGACACAAATCAGGAGATGGCCGGCGATCTCCTGAACCCGGCCAAATCGGTATAATCGAAAGCTGATTTTGGCTGGGTTCAACTACTTTCCATTGCGGAGCCGGCGAAATATCAAGGGGGCGTGTCGGTAGGGTAGTGAAGGCGGGACGGGGGTGGGATGGGGGCGTACTCACGAGATGGCCGGCTTCGCCTGATAATGGAAAAAAAAAGACAGGCTTGACAAACATTTCACCGGCTGTACTTGGTCCCTTTTTTTAACGACCAAACTTCAAAAAGGGGCCCGAACTGACCAGATGACCACTGGAGGGAATTGGGGATGACCTCCCCTTACTCCCCAGTGGTCACCAACCCCCTCCTACCCCCAAAAAAACCTTTTTTGCCAGCCTCTATGCCAGCCTCAAATGTCATACCCTGATACCTGATAGCAGTATGCAAGTCCCTGGAGCAGTATTTAATGGGTGCAGTGCACTTCAGACAGGTGGACCCAGGCCCATACCCCCCCTACCTGTTACACTTATGGTAGTAAATGGGAGCCCTCCAAAACCCACCCAAAACCAACTGTACCCACATGTAGGTGCCCCCTTCACCCATAAGGGCTATGGTAATGGTGTAGAGTTGTGGGGAGTGGGTTTTGTGGGTGATTTGGGGGACTCAGCACCCAAGGTAAGGGAGTTATGCACGTGGGAGCTATTTTAATGTTTTTTTTTTTAATTTTTAGAAGTGCCCCCTAGGGTGCCCGGTTAGTGTCCTGGCCTGTCAGGGGGACCAGTGCACTACAAATGCTGGCTCCTCATACGACCAAATGCCTTGGATTTCGCCAGGTTTGAGATCGCCGGCATTTTTTTCCATTATGGCTGAAAACCGAGGCCGGCCATCTCAACCCCGGCAAACTCCAACATTTGACTGGGCCCAACCGTATTAGCGAAGGAAAAGGTGGCCGGCTATCTTTTTTGAAAATACGGTTGGCTCTGCCTGCTTGTGGCGCCGGCGCCGTAGATGGCCGGCCAGCTATTTGGCCTGCGCCTTTTGACTATGCCCCTCTATGTTACTATTAATCCTCTCTGCTCTCGGGCTAATGCACAGACCTCAGCTCTGACACAGGCACAGTGTTATAGAATATGGGGATTTTGTGCCCACCTTGTGCAACAATATGTCACCTGACCTACTGGCACATGCATGTAGCAATCTGTCAGCACAAGTCTTACATGTATGCACCAGAGTGTTCCAAATTTCAAATTCCGTTCCTTCCTTGCCTGCAATACTGTGGTTCGAACCCAGAAAAGGCTGAGAGAGCCAACTAGAATTTTTTTTTTTAATGAACCTTTAAATATTTGTGGGATTGAGTGGGGACAGGTTAAATTCTTGTGGGGATGGGTAAGATTCCAGAGGGGATGGGCGGGGACAGGTAAGGTTTCTGTCCCTGTGCAATTCTCTAGTTCGCACTGAGAACTACATGGAAATGAGCTCATTAGTATTTTGATTATCATTCTAGGCGATGCACAGCTCCAGAGTACCTAGCTCTAATGAGCTAATTTTATGGTTGCTCTGGAGCTGTCAGAAGAGGAAGGAAACGTTGCCTGTTTGTACTCCTTACCTCTACCCCCCATGACTCCCCCTGTAGGCAATTCTTTGGTGGTCCAGTGGACCTTGGACTCCCCACATCTTCTACCCCCCCCCCCACACCCCTGACAAAATTTCCTGGTGGTCAGGTGGACTCCAGAACCCCCATGCCTTCTTATCCCACCATCCATACCCCAACAAAATTCCCTGGTGGTCTGGTGGACCAGACCCCCCACACCCCAGCACCTGACTCTGGTGGTCTAGTAACCCCTCCCATTCCTTCTCCAGTACCTTAAAAAAGTTGGAAAGGAGGGCAGGTGCTGGATCAGGCTCTGAGGATGGGGTCTTGGCATTCCCAACTTTGGAGGTGTGTGAGTCCAGACCAATTTGTGCTCTGGAGAGTGGAGGTAGTGAGGAACAGTGGGCTAAGACATATAGGAACCTTCAACCGGTAGGAGGAGTATCATTCTGTGCTGTGAGGAGGAGAAAGCCGGAAAAGATTAATCTGGAGGAGTTGTGGGATGCCATTGGAAGTATGGAGGTAGTTCTACTGGAAAGGTTGGAACAGGTTCAGCAAAGCAAAGAAACAATCCCAACATGCCTGCAAACCATCACACTGTTTCAGTTCTTCCATTTTAAAGAAAACTGATAGAATAACATAGGCAATTATTTGACTTATTTTTAGATACTAGAGTTAGGGAACTTGTAAGAGAATTATACATTTCCATATACCATTTTCCCCCCATGTCCTATGGTGGGACAGCAGATGTTGAGATCTGGAGTTGGAAGAGATTGATATGGATGTTGAAATGGAATGATCACTAGTATTCCAAGAACACTAACTGCCTGCCTACCCTTCTACAAATCCATTGTGGAAAGCATTTCTGAAGTCATGTCTCTGCATGTTTCCCCTAATTATTTTTTTTCTCTTTCTCCTCAGACCATATGCTTCAATATAATTTGCAGTCAATGCTACTTATATTCACTCAGAAATGAAGGTAGTCATTCTCACTTTGATAGGCACACCCTTAGTCACACATTCTCTGAATCATATTAAACCCAGACCCTCTGTGATGTTCTCATATTTTCTACCATGTGTTTGCCCACATTCATGCATTTTTGAAGTTCTCAGATGTTGTCCCACATTCATGCCCACATTCATGCATTTTTGAAGTTCTCAGATGTTGTCCCCTGTATATTTATCCAAGCATAAACGTGGACATGCATACTTATATATAAACTCAGGCACTCAATCCAACCTGTATAAAAGATTCAGGGGGCAAGTTATCAATGTGGGCTAATATTAAGATGGGTTATTTTACCACAACTCATGCTATTTTAGTATATGTCCCTGTCTCAAAATACCTAATCACCCGCCTAGGGTTATCCCGCGGCCACTTAGAGGGTCTATCCCCAGCACAGCTCAGGTCCACCTGCACCTGCTGCTTGTGCTCTATACTAGCACCCTCCTCCCACCAACTAGGTCACAACCGCCTCTGGGCGAGTCATCCACTCTCAAATTATCCCCAGTGATTTCTAGGTTACTGGGGCCACACTCCCAGTGGTCCCACAGTTCCCAGAAATCACACACAGTCCAGACAGGCAGGGCAAACAATTAGATTTATTCTCTTTAAAAAACTGAACAATGAACCAAAAGAAGTGCAATAAGCAAACAATAACAGGTAACTGAAATATGGATCAATTATAACACTAACTAAACATTTGCTTACTTCCTAGAAAGTACCTGGGAAGATCAGGGCATATATAGCTGTTCACAAGTTATCAAATATAACTGTTTTTTTACAGGGCTTCAGCAAAGAGCTCTCTCTCTCTCTCTCTCTCTCTCTCTCTCTCTCTCTCTCTCTCTCTCTCTCTCTTCTTCTTCTTCTTCTTCTGAGCTGAGACTGAAGCAACAGTCAGCAACAACTGCTAGGTAATTTCAAGCTTCAGGCCAATCAGAGCCCAGTTAACAAGTTTGAAAAGTATACTGCTCACAATACTGTAGATTCACTTCTTCACTAAGTGAAACTAAAAGAGGGCATGCACTTTTCTATAACAGCTTTAACATAAAACATGCACCACCTGCTGGCCAAACTGGAGAAATGTATTTCAAGGTTTAATAAAGGCAATTTTACAGGTTTAAACTAAAGCACACTGTTCTGTCACAGTCTCATTTTATGCAATAAGACCTAGTTAGTAATAACCCAGATTAACAGTAAAATAACCTACTTAACAGAAGCCCACTTTGATAATGTCTTGAATTTTTTATTTTCTCAGGGTGGGTTATTGGCACTTAACAGTTAAGGCTACAACACCAAACTTCTAATTTTGGGGGCCCAAGAGTATTGCATTCATGGCTATGGTTTACATTCTTTAACCTATGCCTCTCTCATAAATTACGGCATTATTTTGCCTAGCTGCGTACAAGACACTGCAGTACCAGGCCTACTAATGAGATACATAGGAGAATATCATCTGTGGCAGCATGAGGGAGCAGCAGCAGAGCTATTCTTGTGAATCAGGATATTTCTAAGACAATGTTTCTATTGAAAACTGATTTGTGTGAAAAATATCATAGAGTGCAAATCAATAATGCAATTATTTAAAATTATCTAACCTTCAAGCACAACCTAGGGTCTAGTTTAATAAATAATACAATCAATTATAAAATACTAACAGTAACTAAAGTTGATAGAGGCAAAGTAAAAGTTATTAATAAAGATTTCATCAAATATAATTATCAAATATAATTACAGTCACCTACTCCTGTTCTGGTAAACATTATTCACAATAGCTGAAACATGAATTTAGAATTATTTTGTTCTTTTTCTCTCTTGGTATCTCTTGGTAAATACTTTGCAGTGACTGACAAACTATCACATTGTAATGCTTGGTGAGGTCACACTCCTTTTATTCATCTTTGCATAATTTTGTTCCCTTTTGTTAAACAAGGAAGACTTGAGTTTAAATTATAGAGTGCAACAGCTGACAGCAATCAGAGAAAAATCTATTCATCTACAAAAAAAAGAAAAGAATGCAACATCTACAATAATCATCAGGTGAAGTATTTGTGAAACTTTTTCACCACAGGCAAGGTTGACAGATTTGAACTAATGAAAATAACACAATAATATCTAGTAACTCATCTCCCAAGTTGAACTTGACTGCAATTTTAGTGCAGATGCTCGAGGTTTACAAGGTCACACACTTATCTTTCATTCTAGGAACTGAACGATAATTTCAGAAACTGGTGGATTTTTTACTAATTTTCATTTTTTGATAAGAAAGCTTCAACAAGCAGAACAGCCAAACCAGCTTTTACTTAAGATAAATAAATAAATAAAGCCTAATACATTAATAAATATCCAAAGTACAATGTTAACTTTGTAATATAAGTGTGATTACTACTACTACTACTACTTAACATTTCTAGAGCGCTACTAGGGTTACGCAGTGCTGTACAAAATAAACAGAGAAGGACGGTCCCTGCTCAAAGGAGCTTACAATCTAAAGAACGAAATGTCAAGTTGGGCACTCTAGATTTCCTGGGTAGAGGTGTAGGTGCCGAAGGCGACGTTGAAGAGGTGGGCTTTAAGCAGAGATTTGAAGATGGGCAGGGAGGGGCCTGGCGTATGGGCTCGGGGAGTTTGTTCCACGCGTGGGGTGAGGCGAGGCAGAAAGGGCGGAGCCTGGAGTTGGCGGTGGTGGAGAAGGGTACAGAAAGGAGGGATTTGTCTTGAGAGCGGAGGTTACGGGTAGGAACGTAAGGGGAAATGAGGGTTGAGAGGTAAGGAGGGGCTGCAGATCGAGTACATTTGTAGGTTAGTAGCAGAAGCTTGAATTGAATGCGGTACCTGATCGGAAGCCAATGAAGTGACTTGAGGAGAGGGTGATATGAGTGTATCGGTTCAGGCGGAAGATGAGGCGTGCAGCAGAGTTCTGAACGGACTGAAGGGGGGATAGGTGGCTAAGTGGGAGACCAGTGAGGAGTAGGTTGCAGTAGTCAAGGCGAGAGGTAATGAGAGAGTGGATGAGAGTTCGGGTGGTGTGCTCAGAGAGGAAAGGGTGGATTTTGCTAATGTTATAGAGGAAGAAGCGACAGGTCTTGGCTATTTGCTGGATATGCGCAGAGAAGGAGAGGGAGGAGTCGAAGATGACACCGAGGTTGCGGGCAGATGAGACGGGGACGATGAGGGTGTTATCAACCGAAATAGAGAGTGGAGGTAGAGGGGAAGTGGGTTTGGGTGGGAAGACAAGAAGTTCGGTCTTGGCCATGTTCAGTTTCAGGTGGCGGTTGGACATCCAAGCAGCAATGTCGGATAAGCAGGCCGATACTTTGTCCTGGGTTTCTGCAGTGATGTCAGGTGTGGAGAGATAAAGCTGGGTGTCATCAGCATAGAGATGATACTGGAAGCCATGAGACGAGATCAGGGAGCCCAGAGAAGAGGTGTAGATAGAGAAAAGAAGGGGTCCAAGAACAGAACCCTGAGGGACTCCAACAGACAGCGGGATAGGGGTGGAGGAGGAACCATGAGAGTGTACTCTGAAGGTACGATGGGAGAGATAAGAGGAGAACCAGGAGAGGACAGATCCCTGGAACCCAAAAGAGGACAGTGTGTCAAGAAGTAAGTTGTGATTGACAGTGTCAAAGGCGGCGGATAGGTCGAGGAGAATGAGGATGGAGTAATGACCTTTGGATTAGGTGAGGAACAGGTCATTACAGACTTTGGATAATGCCGTTTCTGTGCTGCTTGGTCTTTCTCTTGTTTGTGTATTGATATATTTCTTACGATTTCCTGGATTGGTGCCCTGTCTCCCACCTTTTATGGACAGAGTGTAGACAGAATGTAATACTCCTCCATTTTCTTGCTTTTGTTTATGGTGGAATCTGCTTTCTTTCTGTATCATAGTTTCTTGAAAATGTATAATAATTTATGCAATTTTGAAAATGATTCCCTGCCACTAAATGGGTATATATATGATTTATACCCACAGCTTTTTCAGAGAAACTACCTTTTAGAGATAGTCTGCCTGCAGAGAACAGCTCTGTCTCTTAGGCTTAGTCCCTCCCACCCTTCCCCTCTACCCATCCACCCCTAGAGTGACATCTCTTAAATAGCCTCCCTACAGCCAAATTATCACTACTGACCTCTTCCAACTACATCTATTCCTAATTCATCACCTTCCCCCAGTAGCCCAACTTACCAGTTTCACCCATTCCAACATTCCAGTGTTCCAGAAATCCAATTCTGCATGGCCATGTCCCCTATACACACTCTCTTCCTGATGCTGTCCCTTCCCAACCTATTTCTTAACCCAAAAACACTTTGCACTGCTGCAACACTTCACCCTCCCCTTACCCTCATCACCTCACCTTCTCTCCTTTCTCCTTCCTTCTCCTTAGCCTTCAACCTTCAACATTTCCTTCCTGCTGTTGACCCATCTCCATTCCTCCTATGCACATCCCGCCTTCGTCACCCTACCTCCCCTACCCTTCTTCGTATTCTCTTACTCCTTCTCCTACTATCCGCAGGGGACATCATTCCCAATCCAGGTCCCCCACACCAATCATCCTATCTATGCAGACCACTCCGGAATGTCTCCAACCTCATTTCCATTCCCCTCCTCTCCCCCTCTTCCCTCACCTTCTCGTGCGCCCTATGGAATGCCCGATCTGTCTGCAACAAACTCTCCTTTACCCATGACCTCTTCATCTCCCGTTCTCTCCACCTCCTCGCCCTAACTGAAACCTGGCTCACCCCTGACGACTCTGCCTCAGTCGCAGCCCTATGCCATGGAGGCATAGGGCCATGGAGGCATTTGCTTACACTTTCAAACAATAATAGAACCAGGGGACACAAGATGAAGCTAGAATATGGTAGATTTAAAACAAATAGGAGAAAGTTTCTCTTTACTTAGCATGTAGTTGGACTCTGGAACTATAGTGACAACAGCTGGCCTTACGGAATTTAAGGGGGGTTTGGACAGATTCCTGAAGGAAAAGTCCATTGAAAATTATTAAAAATATATATTTGGGGGGGGGGGGGCGGCTGTCATGGCTGGTTCTGTTACTGTTACTGTACATTGAGGTTTCTTTCCTATCAGGTTTGTATTTCTCTATAAAGTTATTTTAGTATTTTATTTTAATTTACTGTAAGCTGCCTAGAAAGTCTGCCATTTAGGCAGTATCAAGTTATAATAAACGCAAACATAAGCTTAGGCATATCATCTTCCTCCATTCTGCTTATACTGAGCAAAAAAACCTTATTCAACAGCTCTTCTTTTTGGTGGCCTCTCTTCTAAGTTTATTGTTCCTTTTATATTTATTATTTCCATTTCATTTTTCATATCTGTTTTATATCTAAAGAAGGCCATAGTTCCACCACTGATATATATGAATACAATTCATCAGGTAGTTTAACTGTTCAAGAAAATATTATTTTTGTGTGTATTTCCCGGTGACTAACTCTCACAGTAATAAATCTAAATCAATCTGTATTCATTTGCTACAGTTTATTTGCACATGTTCTAGATATTTCATTTTTTTTTATTAAAATGGAAATCAAGGGAAGCAGGTACTTCATTCAGTAAATAAAAATAGAAAACAGAGTAAATATTTTTAATAAATATTTGAAAAACAGAAAGTTAAAATATGTAGCTGCTGTCTGCAGAATAGATATCAATTAAGGGTAAGCATGAAACAGGTTTGGGAAAAACAGTGTGAAAAACTGAGCTCTAAAACAAAAAATGTCATTTACAGTAATAGATACAAAGGACATTTTATGGTACAGTATTTTGAAGGCAGCAATAAGCTTGATGAAAATGTGATAACAAAGTCAATGGATTCTGAAGTGACAGAAGTAAAGGAGATGAGGTGGATGAGTAATGAATTGAACAACAAGTACCACAAATAACAGACTGTACATTGATTTGTGTGCTATGCAGACTAAGGGGCCCTTTTACTAAGCTGTGCTAAAAGTGGCCTCCACTATGAGTAGCATGTGGGTTTCCTGCGAGCTGAGGCCACTATTAGTGTGGCTATAAAAAGGCCATATTTTCCATTTTTGCAATAATTGCCACATGGTAACCGATTAGCGCTGTACACGCCTACTCCCTACTCCCAAACATGCCCCCCAGCGCTAAAAAATAAAAAAAATATGTATTTTTCAGCACATGGAAGGCACACACAGATGTCAAAACTGCAGTGAGACACTTAAGCACACCCCACGGTACTGTTTTTTAAAACCTGCAGTAAGCATACAATAGTGCTTGCTGCAGCTTAGTGAAAAGGACCCTAATTTTCTAAAGAATGTGCAACCTTTGGATGTGCTGTTTCTGAAATGGGGTTATGCCTGAACGAAGGTAGTTTATTGGTGAGCACATTGAGGGGTCCTTTCACTAAGGTGCCCTGAAAATGGGCTACGCTAGTGTAGGCATGTGTTTTGGGCGCACGCAGATCCATTTTTTCAGCGCACCTGTAAAAAAGGCCTTTTTTAAAACTTGTGCCGAAAATGGACGTGCGGTAAAATAAAAATTGGTGTGTCCATTTTGAGTCTGAGACCTTACTGCCACCCATTGACTTAGCAGTAAAGTCTCATGTGCTAACTGTGCGGTAATTGTCTATGCGCTTAGAATGACGATTACTGCCCGGTTTCCGCCGCACGCAGGAAAAACAAAAAGCTCCTGAAAAGTGGGACCATTTCAGCTTGGCTATGCCTCCTCTGATTACTTTCATTAAGTAAACAATTAAGTTACTCATTCTTCACTCACTTCTGCACCAAGGTGGCAGAATTGCTTCCCATAGGGAAGGGGTAATAGAAATTTTGATAATAATCCAGTTGAGGTTGCAGCAACCATTTTCAGGAGCAGTCAGTGCTGGGCAGGAATGAGTGGACATTACTCCTGCCCATTTCCCCGTAGATCAACAGGGACCAGCAAAAGTAGATGGAGGGGTGGACTATGGGGGTGGCCGGGATTGGGTATCTTGGTATTTTCTTTAGGGAGGTCGAGGGAAGACCGGAAGAGGGGGTTAGCCAAGGTCTAGGGGTAGATTGGGGGATGCTCCTCTGGGGGTGGGAGGGAAGATCAGGAAGGGGATGGGGCAAGACATGGGTAGATAATTTTATGCCAGTCCCAGTTGAATATTGACCAGGACCTGCATAAGATCTGATGGCCAGAAACTAAACAATTAGACACAGATATTAAATCTTCGTGCATTGGATATCTGGGGCTAATTCTACTTGTGGCAATCAGCATTTAAAAAATATGCTGACCGCCACAGGCTTAATATCACTGGACTGTATCAGGACTTACTTATCCACTCCTATACTAGTTGAGATAATTTTCAATCACTTAATCTGAGTCCACATGCAGTTTATCCTTAAGTTAGTCACCCTGGGGTTGATATTCAAAACGATTTAATCGGGGAGAAGATGCTCCTGCCCAGTTAAAGTGCATGTGCAGGGCTATCTGGGAATATTCAGTGGCATTTAACTGGATAGCGCTGCTGAATATCCCCTCTAACCGCCTAAGTCAAAACCGGCTATATTGTGAATAGTCTAGGGGTGGAGTTTGGGCAGAGTCATTAATTGGAGGAGTGGCCTAGTGGTTAGGGTGGTGGACTTTGGTCCTGAGGAACTGAGTTCAATTCCCACTTCAGGCACAGGCATCTCCTTGTGACTCTGGGCAAGTCACTTAACCCTCCATTGCCCCATATAAGCCACATTGAGCCTGCCATGAGTGGGAAAGCGTGGGGTACAAATGTAATAAATAAAAAAAATTATGTGGTTATGTGCCGACTATCAGCAATTAACTGGATAAGGTAACTGAACAAATTGAACCATACAAAACACAGTCCTATCTTTGTCTGGTTTTCCTTATCCTGTTAAGGCAGGGGTGGGCAACCACTGTTCTTGAGATTTCCTCATTGAATATACACGAGATCTATTTGTATACAATGGAAGCAGTGCATGCAAATCAATCTAATGCATATTTATTTTGGAAAGCTTAAAAATCTAACTGAGATGTGGCCTTCAAGGACCATGGTTGACCACCCTAGGTTTCAGGGCTGAATATTGACCTTAGCCAGATAAGTTTTGATCATCCTCATATACCTGAATATTCAATACCCAGCATTGAATATCTAGGCATAACGTCGCAAGCAGCTAAAAAATTACTCACTACCACTGTCTGAATATTTACCTCCCCCACCTTATTTTCTGTCTCTGTCTCTCTCTCTCTAAATAGGAATTCTTACATTATAAAGTTATAAAGTAACAGGAAAATTGCAAAACAGAAAAAAAAGACAAATTTCATAACTACCACATATCGCAAACAAGTCCACATCAAGGAGAGATCATACTGGGATCAAAAACATCAGTAACCAAAAAAAAAAAAAAAAAAGAAGAAGAAGAAAATCTGTAGGTCTGGAAACAAAAAATTTAAACCTACCTTATTTATTTTTTTTTAATCTAACTCTTCCTATTCTAGCTTATCTGTCTTTTTCAGGCTTTTAGTTTCTGCCCTGAGATCCAGAACAGACATTGCATCCCACAGTAATTCTGCAAAGACTGGAGGATTAGCTTGATAGTTAGAGCACTAGGTTGAGAACCAGGGAAGTCTGGTTCAATTGCCACTGCAGAACTGTGTGTTCTTGGGCAAGTCAATTAAACCTCTGTTGCCTCAGGTACAAACTTAGGGCCCCATATTCAAAGGGATTTAACTGGGTAGGAGATGCTCCTGCCCGGTTAAACCCCACTGAGCTGTCCAGCCACTGACATTCAGGGGTAGATGCACTAAACTTAACGAGCCAACAATGTGGTTTTCAAACTGGTTCTAGCCAGTTCAACAAGCAAGTAGTAAACCGTGACATGCACAAAAGAGTTCTCCAAGCCATTTTCCTATCACGGTAGCAACTAATGAAAATGGAATGCAAATGAGCTAACTACTATAGTAATGTGGACGCGTTGCAATGCACTACTGTTTCCAATGCATGCACAAAAGCAATCCGAACCCTTTACCGTGATATATTGAACGTGTGCTCAGAGACTGCCGGTAAGTCCAGAGCTGTCATAAGCATGTCATAACACGTCCATGTAGTGCGTGCATAGGCCTCCATGGGTACGCGCGTGTGCACATTTGTCGGAGAAGTCATGCCTGCACGTGGGAGAAAGCCCAACTTCTCCAACATGGATGTGCTGTGGCTAGCACAACTCTTTGTCATAAACAAAAAGCGATCATTCCTCCGCCTATGGATCAAGAAATGCAGTACCGTAACCGTAAGATGGGATATTCGCTGAATGTGCAAGCAGTGTGCGATGCAAACCATAGGATCCTCGATGTTGTGTCACGTTATCCGGGGAGGTGCCATGACTCTTACATCTTGTCAAACAGTGCGCTAGGGAAGAAGTTTGCCGAGGGGCAATTCGGACAAGAGTGGCTTCTTGGTGAGTGTTTTTTTGTTTTCTAACAGATGTGGCAGAGGTGCAGGAGGGGATGCATATGACACCTGTTTTAAAAGTGGCACTACACAGCTGTGAGAGGCCTCTGTTTGGCATACTGTTAGGCGCTGATAGCAATGCATTGTTGTGTTCCTAAAGGGGATGCCACACTGAGCCCGCAAATAGTTGGGAAAATGTGGGATACAAAAGCAATAAAATAAATAAAATAAATATGGATCTAAAACATGGCTACTGACCCCGCTCACAATGCCCCGGTCGGAGGCAGAGAAGCGCTACAACGAGTCACACATCTCGACTAGATGTACTATTGAGCGGACTTTCAGGGAACTAAAGAGCCGATTTCGCTGCTTGCACATTTCCGGTAGATCCCTGCAATATTCCCCTGATAAGGTGGCGGACTTAGTGACTGTGTGCTGCATGCTGCATAGCATCACATTGAAGCATCACCTAGAGATCGAGATAGTAGTGCCTCCAGAAGTGGACATAACCCCCTTGGACAGAAGATCCAATGTAACCAGGGGAAATGTCGTGCACCAGCAGCTGATACGGGAGTACTTTTCCAGAGTTCCTCAGCCTGTGTAGTCAGCTACCACTTATATGAGTTACCAAGGTAGAAACAAAAAGTTATATATGCATAGCGTTCTTTAAACCACAGCTAATATTTAATTCATTAGACAAGACCATCTGTATAAATACTTGAAATGTTCATTTATTAATATCACACAAATAAAAGCTTGTGAGGAAACCCTTCTGATGAGTACAATTACGTAAAAAAATGCATTAATTAACAGACAAATTTTGCTGTTCAAGGTGTTTCACTTGCACCATCACACAGGATCTTGCTGTTTCACTGCACCTTTAAAACAGAAAAAAAAGCTGTTGTGAATTCTGAACGCATGTATCAGTGCACGTTGTTAGGGGGGTGGGGGCAGTGTCATACCACAGCTGGTAACTGGGGCTGCGAGGAAACAAAATAAAAACAACTTTTACTAGTGTACTAGAGACACAATGGAGGGAAAGTGAGGAGACCGCAAACCCAGCAAATAGGAGGGAAAATAAGGGATACAAATGTAACAAACAAACAAACAAATAAATAAATAAATAAGTTGAACGGGTTTTTAAGTATATTTGCCAACAATACTTACTATTGAGAGAGGGGCTGCCACACAGGGGAGGGACAGGAGGGTGTCCTATGGTCCTGCCTGTAATTAAAAAAAACAAAGGGTGAAAATACCAAAAGTGTGCATGAAAAAATATCAACTATCGAGAAAGGTGCAGGGACACAATCACATGAGATACTTACTCAGACGAGCAGGGCCAGGAGACCAGGAAGGGAAAAGGGGGGGGGGGGAGGGGGTTGGCTTGTCGTCCAGGCTGTAAGAAAAAAAATGCGAGATTTCAGTACATCTGGAGGGATAGTGAAGAGGCCGCACACCCTGCCAGTGAGGATAGAAAAAACAAGTTTAAACACAATAAGCGCCTGAGATTACTACTTACTTGGAAGAGCAGGGCTGGGAGACCATGAAGGGACAGGGGCAGGGGGGGTGGGGGGTTGACTTGTTGTCCAGGCTGTAAGAAAGAAAAAGCGAGGTTTCAGTACATCTGGAGGAATAGTGAGGAGGCCGCAGTCCCTGCCTGTGAGGTTAGAAAAAACAGAATAGTCGGAACAGAATAAGCAAAAGAGATACTTACTGAGACACTTACTTGGAAGAGCAGGGCTGGGAGTCCAGGAAGGGACAGCATGGCTGGGAGACCATGAAGGAACCATGGGGAGTTGGCTTGTTGTCCAGGCTGTAAGAAAAAAAAAAGCGAGGTTGGTTTCAGTACATCTGGAGGGATAGTGAGGAGGCTACAGTCCCTGCCTGTCAGGATTGAAAAAACAAGTCTGAACACAATAAGCACCTGAGATACTATACTTACTTGGAAGAGCAAGGCTGGGAGTCCAGAAAGGGACAGAGGTGGGTTGGCTTGTCGTCCAGGCTGTAAGAAAAATAAAAAAAAGGTTAAAAGTGCACAAATATGTTTGTGTTTGGTGGCTAGGAAACTATATGGTAGCCACGGGAGATACTTACAGAGAGAAGTGCTGGGACACGAGAGTAGGGGAAAAAAAGAACACACGCATTAGACGAACACATAATGACAAAAGTGATAGAGAATATGTGTTTTTAGATGTATATACGGAATAGATAAGGAGAATATACCATTTACAGTGCGGGAACTGATGGCGGGGTCATCCCGCGGTATCTCACGCCTCAGCTCCCTGATCTCTTGCCGGAGATCCAGAAAGTACATCCTCATCTGCTGTTACTCTGTGAAATGCCTTTCGGCTTGCTGCTGTAGTTCATGGGAATTCCTTTTCAGTATCTCACACAGGTCACTCAAATGGGTGTTGGTCTTCTCCAACTCACGCACCAATGCATTGCCCACAAAATTCAGCTGCTCACACTGTGCATCAGACACAAGGCGCACCTGCTCACATATGGCATCTGTTGAATGCTGGACATGCCCAGCCACTTCTTTAAGCAGTGTGTTGATACCCTCATTCCACTTGGCCTGCATCTCCCACAGCTGGCGGCGATCCTCCCATTCCTCTGTAGGGGGTGCAGGAGGACGGTCATTGTGCGACTCAACAGCAGAAGATACGGGGGTGACATTGACATCGCGGGGGGGGGGGGGGGGGGGGGTGACATCTACGAGCTGGAGGTTTCGGGCTTCCCATCCTCTTTTCCCTGTGTAGACCTTAAAATAGAAAGGCTACAAATTATACACACACACATACACAAACACCGCCAATGTCCTATTGTAACTTCATGCAACACACAATGACACCTCAGTACTCACGTGCTTCTTGTTCATCTTGGCTGCAGCATGGTGCTGCAGGCTCTGGCATCCCTTTGGAAGTGCCCGCAACCGGATGGCCACCTACCAAAGAAAAAAAAAAGAGACCAGCCAGTTAACAAACGGTTGCTGAGCCCACTGCTACTGGTCCCTTCCAGCACCCCCACAGCACATCACATTACTCACCACCTTCTCTGTCCTCAGTTGTGAGACTGGGGTCGCACCTGGCAATCTGGTGTCATCTTCCAGATGTTCACCTACAAAAACAAACACAAACGAGTTTGACCCAAACCCGCCCATGACCAAACTTCTTACCGCCACCCCAGTGTCTGCAATACGCTAAACAAACTCACTCTCCATATCACCAATGGCCTCCTCCGACATGTCGACACCACCACACAGACCAACTACCTGCTCACGGCCAAGGGTCGGCAACACAGCCTCCTCCAGGGGAGTCAGCTCCAAGGCATATCGAGGGCCACCCTCTGTACCCTTTCCATGCTTCCACTTCTTCCGTGCCTTGGCTTTGACGATACCCCTGAAATCTTGCCAACGATGCTTACACTGCTCCACAGTGCACATCTGCACACCAAGAGCACTCATATCCTCCGCAATCTTCCCCCATATTTGTTTTTTTTTTGGCCAAGTGAGAGCCTGGACATTTTAAAAAGCCGACCAAACTCTTCGCATACACGATGAACCAAAACTTCAAGCTCGTCATCTGTGAATTTTGGTGCACGCTTCCGCACCATTGCCATCAGGGCCCACACTTTCAAGCACTCTTTCCTCATCCTCCTCCCATCGGGGCATATTATCCTCCATTGCTTCCAGAAAAATAAAATGGAGGAGATGTTAACATCTGGAAAATGCACACTTATCACCTTGCCATAAGCTCATCTCTCTGCATGAAACGTCTCACTTACCAATGAAAACTTGAAACCACAAAGGAAATAACAAAGTGGTAACCACCACACACCTTAAATAAAATAAAATAGAGGAGAAGTTAACATCAGGAAAATGCAAGAAGAAGCACACTTACCACCCATTCATAAGCTCATATCTCTGCATGCGCAATCACCTAATGGAAAATCGAGCCCTGAGTCAAGCAACGAGGCAGACACCACAAGCCAGTAGCCGTTGTGATCAAAAAGTCACTCACGCGCCTATAAGCTCCGCTTCTGAGTGACGTGTATGTTACACGCCCCGGACGCACGTCTATGAAGTGTGACATGCGTACAACAGCCATAGTGATACCATGTGTTTAGCGAATGACTATTGTCTGCACGCGTTTCCTACACCGCTAGCATGGATTTCAACAGATTAGCGATATTTTCATGCATCCTCCTTTTTAATACCACGCCGAACATTTTAAGTTGTTTTTTTAGAGCATCTATCATCTCTCTATATAAAATGCACCGCCAACATTCTAATGAAGCCTCACTTTACCAACGTTCTAAAGTGAGGCGGCAGAGACCGCTTTTTGCTCCAGAGTGTCTGCCCCGCCCACGCGTCAAACGTGATGACGTCAAGGGCGGAGCAAACACTCAACGAATCAAAAAAGCAAAGCCTAAAATTGCATCATAACTATCCACCCTTCACAACGCCCCCACCCCCCTAAGTCGCCGCCCCTCAACAACCCCCCCCCACAAGCTTCACACCGCTGCCACCCGCAACCCCCCCCCAGCAACCAGTGACACAGGCAGGGGGACATCCCGCTGCCCCCCTCGGTTTTCCCAGGCACAAATCACAACCCCCCCCCCCCCCCCCCAACAAACAGCAACCAGCCATGGAGGCAAAATAAGTCAGGGAAGGAACAAATAACTGCAGTCAGCAACAAGGAGTAGCGGCGACGTCAAAAAATATTACAAACCGGTGAGGGACGTGTAGCTCTGCCCTCATATCACCACGTGATTACGTCGACGGCGGGGCGGTACAAACAGCGTCGCACATACACAACTTGGATGGAGATCCCCAAGCCACCCTCAGTAAACGATGATGTCGACGGTAGGGCGGTACAGAAAGCGTCACACATACAGAACTTGCACCGAGATCCCGGAGCCACCCTCTGTAACCGACATCAAAACAAAAAAACCTAACCTCATAGCAACAGTGTCAACTCAGGCTGGGAGGGTATGCTGGCATGGAGGAGGAGGAAATCATGGAAGGAAGACAGAATGCTGGCATGGAGGAGGATGACATTAGGGAAGGAAGACAGAACCACTTAACAGAGGGAAAAGCAGGTGGGGAGGGGCTCCTCACACCAGAGAGGTGGGGGTGGGAGCCCTGCGAGAGGGGAGGGGCTCACACTCACTCACTCAGTACAGGTGGGGAAGGGACAGAGGGGGAGGAGGAAGGCAGGAGAGGGGGAAAGAGGGATGAAACAGAGGGGGGCCAACAAAAGGCAAAAGTAGGATTGGGGGGGGGGACGGGGAAAACCAGACTCTCACTCTGTCAAACACACTGTAGCTCTCGGAAAACTCTGTCTCTCTCACTCACTGTGTCCAACATACGCACTCGCACACACTCATTCTGAAACACACACACTCACTCACAGATACACAAGCACTCAATCTCTCTCTCACAATCGTACAGTCACTCTCTCTCTCACACACACACACTCACTCTAACATACACACTACGAGGAAAACCTGGCTAGCGTCTGTTTCATTTGTTACCGAAACGGGTCTTTTTTACTAGTTTTTTTTATAAGTCGGTAAGTTTACTACGTGACTTTTACGTTTTTGGTTCTTCTACCTTTTGTTGATGCATCTACCCCTCAGAGACAGTTAACTGTGTAGTGCTGGTGAATATCTCTGCTAACTAGCTATTTTCTAACCATCTAGGTTAGGGGCAGTCTGGGAACAGAATTTCAGCGGATGTACAACTTAGCTAGTTAGTGACGATATTCAGTCAATTAATTGGCTAAGTAAGCACATAAAGTTAGGACAGCTGTTCTAACTTTGTTTGCCAAGTTAACTGGGCTCAGATTGAATATTGGCTGGTGCGCTGTTAACTTCCAGGTCAGTGCATATACCTAGATATTAAATGTCAGTAGCCGCACATTGAATTTCTGGTGTTAGTTCAGCCCACAGCTGGGAGCGGCTTTTAAGCAGCATACCTCAATGGGCTGAATAGGCTAGTGTGCCTACAATGCAGCCCTCTGAGTACAGGAAAATACCTGCTGTACCTGAATGTAAAACATCTTGAAAATATACAACTGAAAAAAGTGTTAGCTAAATCCCCAAAACCTGCAGATTAAGTTAGACAGGATTAAAACCATGGGCGTAGTTTGGACGGACGAGGGGGGGCAGTGCCCCACCAAACGGCTTGCCACCTCCTGCATTGCCAATCTGAAATTCCTCTACTGCTTGCCACTGCCAGCATTGCCGATCGTGATTCCGTCTACCCCCTCCCTCCTTCCAGCATTGCAGTCTTCAATTTATCTGGACTCCCATACATGCTCAGGACCGCCGAGAGACTGAGCTGGGCCCGGGGCAAAGCCGCCCCCCGAGGATCACTGCCACCCCCCCCCCACCCCTCAATCACTACTTCTGTCGCCTCCATCTCCTGCTCCCAGGCCACCGGCGCCGCAGTTCCCAGTGTCCACCTACCTACCCTCTGCTCCCTTCTGCCTGCCATCTGACCCCCTTCATTTAAATTAAAAAAAAATCTCTAAAGCAGCAGGCGCAGCAGCGCCTTCTGTGCAAAAGTGGCAGATCACCTCAGACGGGCCTTCCCTCACTGTATCCTGCCCTCGCGGAAATAGGAAGTTACATCACAGGTGGACGGGACACAGTGAGGGAAGGCCCGCCTCAGGCAATCTGCCGCTTTCGCAGGGAAGGCACTACGCTGCTGATTTAGAGATTTTTTTTAATGCAAGGGGTCGGACGCTAGACAGAAGGGAGCTGAAGGTAGGCAGGTGGAGACGGGACTGCTGCACCAGCGGCCTGGGAGTAGGAGAGGGCGAGAGACTCCAAATTTTGCCCCCGCTGTCCCCTCTCAGCAGCCCTGTACATGCTGCATTCACACTGCCCCAGAAGCCTTTTCTCTGCAGCTTCCTTTGGTCCCACCTACTGTATATGGGAACAGGAAGTTGAAGAGAAGGCTTCCGAGGCAGACCAAAGACAGCGTGTATACATCACTAATACTGCCAGGAGCACAGAAAGATTGAAGACTGCTGCACCAGAGAAGGGGGAGGGGATAATGATCCCAGCCCTCGAAGTGTGCTTGCATGATCCTGGACCTCACGGGGGGGGGGAGGTGCAACCCGGACTGGGAGAGGTGGGGAACAGCATAGGGAAGGAGCAGGAGATGGATAGGACTGGGAGGGGTGGTGTCGTGTGAGCAGAGGGAAGGAGCAGAAGATGGATGGGACTGGGAGGGGTGGTGAGCAGAGGGAAGGAACAGAAGATGAATGGGACTGGTAGAGTGGGGCAAAGCAGAGGAAAGGAGCAGGCGATGGATGGGACTGGAGGAGGGGGTGGGAGAAGGGAATAGGCAGGATACTACTACTACTACTACTTAGCATTTCTATAGTGCTGCCAGGGTTACGCAGCGCTGTACAAGTTTAAACACGGGGAGGGACAGACCCTGCTCAAGAGAGCTTACAATCTAAAGGTAACAGATTACGTAGTCAGTGTAGGTAACAGGAATGGGGAAGGTGGTTTGGCGCCAAAAGCAAGGGAGAAGAGATGGGCCTTGAGTAAGGACTTGAAAATGGGCAGGGAGGGTGCATGGCGTATGGGCTCAGGAAGTCTGTTCCAGGCATAAGGTGCTGCGAGGCAGAAGGGGTGGAGTCTGGAGTTAGCGGTGGTGGAGAAGGGTACAGATAGGAGTGATTTGTCCTGAGAGCGGAGGTTACGGGTGGGAACATACGGGGAGAGGAGGGTAGAGAGGTAATGGGGGGCAGCAGATTGAGTGCACTTGAAGGTCAATAGGAGAAGCTTGAACTGTATACGGTAGCGGATTGGGAGCCAGTGAAGCGACTTGAGGAGAGGGGTGATATGAGAATTGGTTCACGCGGTAGATAAGACGTGCGGCGGAATTTTGGACAGAGTGAAGGGGGGATAGGTGGCTAAGCGGGAGGCCAGCGAGGAGAAGGTTGCAATAGTCAAGACGAGAGGTAACGAGCGAGTGGACGAGGGTTCAGGTGGTCTGTTCAGAGAGGAATGGGCGAATTTTGCTAATATTATAGAGGAAGAAGCGACAGGTCTTAGCTGTCTGCTGGATATGGGCAGAGAAGGAGAGGGAGGAGTCGAAAATGACTCCGAGATTGCGTGCTGAAGAGACGGGGAGGATGAGGGCATTGTCAACAGAGACGGAAAGTGGGGGAAGAGGAGAAAAGGGTTTGGGTGGAAAGATAAGGAGCTCAGTCTTTGCCATGTTCAATTTCAGATGCCGGTTGGACATCCAGGACATGTCGGAAAGGCAGGCTGAAACTTTGGCCTGGGTTTCGACTGTGATGTCGGGAGTGGAGAGGTAAAGCTGGGTGTCATCGACATAAAGATGGTACTGGAAACCATGTGATGAGATCAACGAGCCTAGGGAAGAGGTGTATATTGAGAAGAGAAGCGGTCCAAGGACAGATCCTTGAGGAACCGCAACAGAGAGCGGGACGGGGGTGGAAGAGGAGCCATTAGAAAATACTCTGAAGGTGCACTGGGAAAGATACGAGGAGAACCAGGAGAGGACGGAGCCCTGGAACCCAAATGAGGACAGTGTGTCAAGAAGTAAATTATGATTAACGGTATCAAAGGCGGCGGATAGGTCGAGGAGGATGAGGATGGAATAATGGCCTTTGGATTTGGCGAGGAACAGGTCATTGCAGACTTTAGAGAGTGCTGTTTCTGTTGAGTGTAGTGGGCGAAAGCCAGATTGAAGCGGGTCGAGGACGGCCTGAGAGGAGAGGAAGTCAAGGCGACGGCTGTGGACAGCACGTTCAAGTAATTTGGAGAGGAAGAGTAGAAGAAAGATGGGGCGGTAGTTGGAGGGACAGGTGGGGTCAAGTGATGGTTTTTTGAGGAGTGGTGTGACTACAGTGTGCTTGAAGGTGTCAGGGACAGTAGCAGTGGAGAGAGAGAGGTTGAGGATGTGACAGATTAAGGGGTTAACTGTAGGAGAGATGTTGGTAAGCAGATTGGTGGGAATGGGATCCGAAGAACAGGTGGTGCACTTAGAGGAAGAAAGAAGGCGAGCAGTTTCCTCTTCGGTGATCTCAGGGAAGGAGGAAAAGGAGGCTGGGTTAGGTTGGTTGAGGGAGTGGGTTAAGAAGTCACAGGGAGGAGAAGGCTTGGAAGTGAATTCAAGGTTAATCTTCTGCACTTTATCGCGGAAGTAGTCAGCTAGTGTTTGAGGAGAGAGTGAGGGGGGGTGGGAGCGGAGGGTACTTTAAGTAGGGAGTTGACGGTGGCGAAGAGGCGACGAGGGTTGGAGCCAAGAGAATTGGTTAATTGAGAAATGAAGGTTATGAGAAAAAGGGCAAGAGAAAGGGATGATGTGGAAAAAGGTTGAAACATAATGTGAATGACCTGGAAGACTGGAGAGAGGATAAGAGATATTGAAAAGAGATTGGGGTACTGGTGAGGAGTAAGGGGATAAGTCTCTGAACGGGGTTGATTAGGATAGAAAGGGGTTAAAAAGATGGTGAAAGATAAGTTATTGGGTACGGGGTTAAGGTAACATACAGAAGAGTGGCCTTGAAGACAAGGGAAGGAAGGAGAGACATGGATTGAGCTGGGACTGATAGGGTGATGAGATGCAGTGGAGGGTAGATGAGGGCAAAGGGGATGAGTACAGAGTATGGGAATGGGGGACTAATGAAGTGGGTGAAAGATGGGGGAGGAATTTAGGAGACTGGGTAAAGGAGAGACAGAGGGGGGAATGGGAGTGCTGGAGAGGGAATGAGAGGAAGATGGTCAAAGCCAGTAGGTAAATGGATACTTATGACTAAAGAATGAGAGAAAAGTGTGGAGGGGGGGGAGGGGGATGTAAAATGAAAGATCAGTGCCAGACAGATGCAGAGAAGGACAGGAAGAAGACAAGAGAAGAGCGAAGAAATGAAAAAGTCAACCTGGAACAGAATTTAGGAGAAGACTGATACATGGAAAGTGGAAAAGAGACTGGGACCAGATCAACTAGAAAAATAGAATGCTCAGACAACAAAGGTAGAAAAGAAAGCATTATTTTTATTTAATGCTTTTTAAGGACTTAGATGTGCCTGCTTTGTGAAATGTATATGCTTTTCTATTGTTGTATTTTGCAGAGTACAGGAGAAAATACATTTCAGTTTCTCTTTTACCAGTATTTGCACTGCTTACAGAGTCTAGCTTTCTTGAAGAGATCTATGTTTCAGTTTTTGTGGGCATGTTTTTTGTGGTTCCCTATTTTGTATCACATGAGGGTCTGTCCATGTTCTGCATATGTGACTGACATGACGGATTCTGCTAGCATGTAGTGTTTGTGTAGGAATGTGTAACAGTCCAGCTTGTTACAGTTTTCTAGTATTTTTTTATTTATTTATTGCATTTGTATCCCACATTTTCCCACCTTTTTGCGGGTTCAGTGTGGCTTACAATATGAGTTAAATGATGGAAATACAATTTGTTACAGATTGGTTAGGGATTACATTGTGCAGAGTTATGCGAGACAATCGAGGCGTCGTTAAGGAATGTAACAATGGAACACAAACATTGAAACGTTGGAAGGAGACAATGGGAGCTTAGAGGGCGATAATAAGGCATGAAGACATATGGTATATATCTTTCTGTGAGTAAAGGTATGAGTGATGTGATATTACGGGAATGAGAGTTCAGAAGTGGATGTATGATGCATTAATGAACAGTAAGTATGGACCTACTGTTACGTAAGTAAGTAAGTAGCAGGTATATTGGTGCTCTAGGGTCCAGTGTAAAATTTATAGCACTGTCTTTTCATAGGTGGGTTAAGACTGTTGTGTGTTAAGTTTTCTGTATAGGTTTTGAGTGTCTTTTTGTAGGGTTTTGTGTTATTTCATAAAGTGTCTGGCCCTATTGTTTTTGACATGCTGGCTTCATATTCAGTATTTTAGTCTGGTGCATGTGTGTTTTTGTTGTTTTTATTAATAGTCATAATGAATATGTATGAGATGTATATATGTAAATTAATATGCAAATTTGCCAAGCCACATCCTTTGTCCCCCAAATGAAACAGTCAAACTACGCCCATGATTAAAACTAAGATTCACCTGCCCAGTGGTACCTAGAAAGGATATAATGCCAATATGAAAATTCTGTATGTACTCAGTATCTCTGTTAGTCCACATCTTGTTGATGCACTGCCTTTATCCTTGTAAAAAAAACATTGGTTTCACAATAAAGGGTAATTTTATTAAGGTTTTATTTGTGTACATAAGCAAGTATGTGCATGCAAAATGCATCCAATGCACAAAAGTATACACACTGACAAGAACATAAGAATAGCCATACTGATTCAAGACCTATGGTCCATTTAGCCTAGTATCCTGCTTCAAAGAGTGGCCAATTCAGGTCATAAGTACCTGACAGAATCCCAAATTGTAGCAAGATTCATGTTACTAATCTCAGGGACAAGCAAAGGCTTTCCCCATGTCTATCTCAACAGCAGACTATGGACATTTCCTCCAGGAACTTGTCCAAACCTTTTTTAAACCCAGATACACTAATTGCTGATACTACATTCTCTGGCAACGAGTTCCAGAGCCTATTTGTTGAGTGAAAAAGTATTTCCTCCTGTTTGTTTTAAAAGTAGTACCATGTAACTTCCTTGAGTGACCCCTAGTCTTTGCACTTGTTGAAAGAGTAAAGAATTGATTTACATTTACCTTTCTACACCACTCGGTATTTTGTAGATCTCAAGGAGGTTTTATTGACAGGAAGCGGCGTCATACGACAAAGCTGGAGCTATCTACACCCATGGAGGTAAATTGCTTCCCTATGCAGCAGCCGCATTCATGATACACTAAAAATACATTACTCTGAATTTCTGCAAGCTCCTCTTACTGGCTTCAGGTCCAATAATGGGCTAAGCATGCTCCCGCCATCTCCTGTCAATTAAACCTCCTTGGTAGACCTCTATCATAACTCCCCCCTCAGCCATATCTTTTCTAAGCAGAAAAGTCCTAACTTCTTAAGCCTTTCCTCATATGAGACAAGTTCCATCCCCTTAATCATTTTGGTTGCCCTTATTAGAACCTTTTCTAATTCTGCTATATCATTTTTTTAAGATACGGCGACCAGCATAGCACACAATTCTCAAGTTGTAGCAGCATCATGGAGCGATACAGAGGTATTCTAATATTATTTGTGTTATTTTCTATCCCTTTGCTAATAATTCCTTGCATTCTGTTTAGTTTTTTGGCCATCGCCAGATGCTTTGCTGAAAAATTCAGCGCATTGTCCACAATCCAGCTTATTTTCAAAAGAGATCGCCGGCCATCTTCCGACACAAATCGGGAGATGACCAGCCATCTCCTGAACCTGGCCAAATCGGTATAATCGAAAGCTGATTGTGGCCGGCGCCAACTGCTTTCCATTGCAGAGCCGGCGAAACTTCAAGGGAGCATTTCAGCAGGGTACAGAAGGCAGGATGGGGGCAGGACGGGGGCGTGGTTATGAGATGGCCAGCTTCTCCCGATAATGGAAAAAATATGGCTGGCTCTGATGAGCATTTCGCCAGCTTCACTTGGTCCATTTATTTTTACGACCAAGCCTCAAAAAAGTGCCCCAATTGACCAGATGACCACCAGAGGGAATCGGGGATCACCTCCCCTTACTCCCCCAGTGGTCACCAACCCCTTCCTACCCAAAAAAAAATTTACACATTTTTTTTACCAGCCTCTATGCCAGCCTCAAATGTCATACCCAGCTCCCTGACAGCAGTATGCAGGTACCTGGATCAGTTTTTTGTGAGTGCAGTGCACTTCAGGCAGGTGGACCCAGGCCCATCCCCCCCTACCTGTTACACTTCTGGTGGTATATGTGAGCCCTCCAAACCCCCCCCAAAACCCACTGTACCCACATGTAGGTGCCACCTTCAACCCTTAGGGCTATGGTAGTGGTGTAGAGTTGTGGGTTTTGGGGGGATTTGGGGGGGGGGCTCAGCACCCAAGGGAAGGGAGCTATGCACCTGGGAGCAATTTTTATTTTTTTAATTTTTAGAAGTGCCCCCTAGGGTGCTCGGTTGGTGTCCTGGCATGTGAGGGGGACCAGTGCACTACAAATGCTGGCTCCTCCCATGACCAAATACCTTGCATTTCGCCGGGTTTGAGATGGCCGGGCCTGGTTTCCATTATGGCCGAAAACCGAAGCTGGCCATCTCTAAACCCAGCGATCTCAACATTTGACCTAAATGTTGAGATTTAGCTGGCCCCAACCGTATTATCGAAAGAAAAGATGGCCAGCCATCTTTTTCAATAATACGGTTTGCTCCGCCCCTTTGCGGAGCCGGCCCCGAGATGGCCGGCCATTTATTTGGCTGGTGCCGTTCGATTATGCCCCTCAATGACACCTACATCTTTTTCTTGGGTGCTGAGTCATAGGGTCGAACTTAGCATTAAGGGCTTCTTTTATTAAGTCGCACAAGCAATTCTCAGTACGGCATATGAGAGAAAGCCTATTCAATTCCTATGGGCTTCCTCTAATTTGCCGCTTGAGAATCGCTAGTGCACCTTTGTAAAAACAAGCCCTAAATAACTATGATTTGGATTATTCTTCCCAATGTACAACTTGTACATTGCACTTGTCCATATTATATCTCATCTGCCATTTTGATGTCCAGCCTTTCACTTTCCTATGGTATTTCTGCAATTTTTCACAATCTGCTTGCATTTCAACAACTTTAAATATTTTGTGCTGTCTGCATATTTAATCACCTCACTCATCATTCCCATTTCCAGATCATTAATAAATATGTTAAATAGCATTATTCCCAGTACAGATTCAGTACCATTCACCCTCCTGCATTGAGAGAAATGGCCATTTAACCTTACCCTTTGTTTTCTATCCATCAACCAATTCATAATCCACAACAGAGCATTGCCTCCTATCCCATGGGCTTTTAATTTTCTCAGGAATGTCTCGTGAGGGACTTTGTCAAATGCTTTCTGAAAATCTAGGTACACTATATCAATTGGCTCATTTTTATCCACAAGTTTATTCACACATTAAAGAAATGAAGCAGATTAGCGAGGCAAGACTTCCCTTGGCTGAATCCATGTTGACTCTATCTCATTAAACCATGTTTGGCTATCTGTTCAGTGATTTTATTCTTTATGATGGTGTAATCCCCATTATAATGAGGGTTATTAAAGATCATCAGAGAACTCTCCAGAGTTACTGAGGGGAGGGTTCTGAGGTTGTAGGTGGTAAAGGATCCAGCCCGGGGGGGGGGGGGGGGGGGGGGGGGGGGTTTGGGTAAGTTGCAGAGAGAAATATTTCTGGTTGTTGAATGGAAGTAGAGGAGTTATGAGTTATTAATGATGTGTTTGGGCAAAGCACAAGGCCTTTGGTTTCCTCTACTCCTGCCAGGAACCTTTCTGAAGAAGGGGGGGTGGTATCCTGGATGGGTTGAAGAAACTAAGGCTGACCAAAGATGAAGGTTTCTGCCAGTAAAGCAGTAACTGTGGAGGAGTGCTCCGGATGGGAAGTAGGGGATCCTAGCCTGGGAGCAGGAACAGGAAACAGCCAAAGGTAGTAGCCCAGAGAGGTACTCCTTTGGAGGAGAGTGTGGACAGACAGGGAGGTCTGGTCAAAAGGAAGATCTGCTTGCTGCAGGCACAGCCTTAGGTTGTTACACTCAGAAGGGATGGGTATAGACAAGAGGAGCTGTAAATATGTATACACTGTAGGAGTTATTAATTGAACCTGAGCAAAAAAACATCATATCCCTGGGTTTGCTTCTGGATCTATTGATATTAGATATCAAGTTGGATTACAAATTGGGTTTGAAAAAGGATTTGAACTACCTGTTGCAGAATCTTCAGTAAAGTTCTGATTGTTTCACATAAAACTCTGGATTGGAGTCTTTTCTTGCATGAAAGTGGGAATGTATTTACTTTCTGGACTAACAGAGAAAAATGTGCAGAGTATATAAAGAGTAAAAGCCCTGGCTTAATATCCTATGGCCTTCTGGATTTTTATCTGGCCCCTGCCTGTGCCCAGCTCAGTTTATGTGACCAAGAGAGTTTCTTGGATCTTGGAGAGGATTTTTCTTTGTGGCCCTGGTCTTGGATACCCTTGACCAATGAAAAGGTAGTGGATACCTGGACTGGCGATACCAGGATTACAATAGTTTCCATTATTTTGCCAAGCACTGACATCAGGCTTAATTATCTATAATTTCCTGGATCACCCCTAGATCCCTTTTTAAAAATTGGCATTACATTGTCCACCCTCCAATATACTATAGACAATTTTAATGACTGGTTACAGATCACTAACAGCAAATCTGTAATTTCATATCTGAGTTCTTTCAGTACCCTGTGATATATACCATCCAGTCCAGATGATTTATTACTTTTTAATTTGTTGATTTGGCTCTGTACATCTTCCAGGTCTACCAAGATTTCTTTCAGTTCCTCTGCATCATCACCCTTGAAATTCTAAATTGATGTTTCCTGTAACTATCTGCTCTGCTCTACACTGATGCTATGGTAAACACTAGAATAGTCCCTTAACTGCTAGCCTATAAAACTGTAATAGAGACTTTAAATGCTAAACAAAAAAACAAAAAACCTTATTCCTTAAAGTACCTTTGCTAAACAGAGTAACTTCAAAATAAAGACATTGAGATTACCTATTTAACTCTATCTACTTTTCCCATAGTTTAAAAATGATTTCCCAGCAAATAACTTACCAGTGAAGTTCTTTCCTGTTCTAAAAGTCCTCTCACAGCACATGCTTTTACATGAATCAGATGAAGGTATTTTTGGGGGCAAAGTGTAGGCATAGGGGCCCTTTTACTAAGCTACAATAAGCAGCTAATGTTGGTTTTACTACATGGTAGACATTATCACAGATCTATGCTAATGTCTGAACCTGCCAGCAAAGTAAAAAAAAAACATGCTTCCTGTTTATCACAGGAGTGGATCTAACTTGGGTGGAATGGAAGAGTGGTATGCTGTGGTATCTAGCTTGTGGGTGTTACCACATGTAAGCTGTCATGACTGCAATGGCATAGCTGTACATACCAGAGGAGGCAGTAAGTGCAGCTGAGCTATCAGCAGTCAATTAGAGTGGATGCTGACAGATGAGGTATGGCAGTGGCATCCCCAAGATCTGATTCCCTCAACATCCCTCTTATCTGAGCTCCAACCCCGTTGAGGCATCTCCCCATATCTGATCCTCAACACCTTCCTGATCTGAGCCCTCGCACCCGAGACATCCTCCTATCTGTTCCCCTCCACTTGGCTGAAACTCCACTCCCACACATTCAAAATCCAGGTCCTGGTCCTCAACATCTCTCTCTCAAAATAGTGCACTCCCCATCCACTCAGGACCCACCTAGGGGTCTTCATCAATAGATCAGTGGTCCCAGGCAGGATTGGTCTCCCTCTACACCTGCCCATGATTCAGTTGGGATCCAAATGCCATGTTCTCTAGTGGTATTCTTGCATTACTACCGTTAGGGGCCACCCTTTCATTTAAGGGATCCTGTGCTGTTTGGCCCTACATGTAACATGATGTTATGTAGTAACCCCCAGATTGCCCAATTTGGGCACAAATTACAGATGTGCATATAAAATAGTTAATTAGGAACTAACAATCAGTTATTAACGGTAATTGGCATGAAGTGGGAATTATGCATACATCTGTCCTACATCCCATGCCCTATTCTATAACATGCACATCTAAATTTCATACCACGAGAGGGGCATGGACAGGTCAAGATCATTCCCAGAATATAGGCATGATATTATTGAATGCTTGGATTTGTCTGAGCAAGAGCCATCAGTGGGGCACAAGAACGTACACCAGCTTTTGGCATGAGTAAGTGCTTATGCCCAAATTTATATGCAGGAAGCATGTCAAGCTACTATTCTATGCAGAGAGCACCCTTTACAGAATACTACCATAGCATAGATCACATAGGCGCCTAACACTGAGTGTCATTTATGGAATCTGGACCTAAGTGTCTGCTCTGTGTATTAACCCTCAGATTCTATTTATGGTGCTTAAGTTGCATGCACAAATAAGCACACATAGCCAATTTGTACATGCAACGTAATTGTTTAACAAGCTAATCAGCACCAGTAATTGTCCATTAACAAGCAATTATTGGCACTAATTGGCACTAATTAGAATTTACATGTGCAACTGCCTAAGCGTATTCTGTAAAGTGGTACGTGTAAACCCTAATGTATGAATGACAAAAGGGGGCATGGCCATGGGATGGGCATGGGCAAGTCAATAGCATTCCAGAAATTTACGCACACTGTTCCAGAATATACCCGATCTGTGCCTAAATAAGACCTGGGCATTTATACCAGGCTTTAGTTGATGTAAATGGCTGTGCCTAAATTTTAGTCATGGGGATGGACGCTACACGAATTCTATAAACTGCGCCTAACTTTAGGTGAAGTCTATAGAATAGTGTTAAGTGCTTTTTTTTCTGCATTGTCTTTTTTGGCACTGTATATAGAATCTGGCCCTAAATGTAGGGTAGATACAGAACACACCCCTTATATTTACTACACAGGCTTTCCACTTACTATAATAAAAGTTTACTACACTTAAGTAAAAGGGCCCCCTAGACAAGATTTATATGTACATGCATACTTTATAAAATATACCTAAATATTTTGCATGCAAACATGTATGCCTGATTCTGCGCAGGTGTAAATGTCATGGTTTCAAACTACAGTAGCTGTGATTTATGCAACTTTTCTAGGGCAACATTTTAAACTAAGCCAAAACCCAGCACCTGCTTGAGTTCTCACCCTAGGTGACCTGTGATAAAATTACCCTTTGAATCTTCAGAGACTATGCAACAGTGCAAGTACACCTTATTAGCATGGTAGAGCAAGTAATTGTTGAACATTTTCATTATTCTACCTTTGCCAGGTGAGAAATATTTCATACCCCATAATTCAGTGAAATCTTTCTTCACCTTTTCTATTGTTCCTTTATCTCAATATTAGCATTATTATGTTTCCTAATATGGGCTGTGAAATTCTGTTTTCAAAAATAAACATGATGGTCAATTGACTTAGCTGACCTTCAGCAGCATCTAGTTGTCTATAATCACTACTTTAACTATCAAATGAAATCTGAAGTTCAGAATCATCAGAGTTCAATTATAAGTCTGTGGCACTGCAATGAATGACACCAAAAAATGAAGTGTGGGTTTGTATGCCTCTTCTGACAGGCATTATAATAGTACGCTTAATTTTTTATTTTCCTTTCTTATAACAAATAGGCCTTGGGACAACTGATTTCTCCTTCTTTCTTTCCTCATCCCTGATCCTCCCTACTTCCTTCCTTTCCTCTATTTTTCCCATCTATGACTACCCAAGTCAAATGGTCAAGTTCATTTTAACAGTGATATCTTAATAGCTAGGGAAAGAAATATTTTTTGAATTTTATTGATATTCAGAATGGCAAATAGAATTGTGGATCAGTCCACTGACAACAGGGGCCCTTTTACAAAGGTGCAGTAGGACTAATGTGGGTAGCGTGTGCCAAATTGGCCCTACTGCTGGGATAGCACAGGAGCCCAATGGTAGTTCCAAAGTTAGCATGCGCAGTTTCCCGCAGTAGGAAATGTTTTTCTATTTTCTACCACGAAGGATATTCCTGGGGTAATCGGCAGCGTGGCCACATTGCCACATGCTGCCCAATTACCACAGGGTTAGTTTATGAGCCCTTACTGCCTACTAAATAGGTGGCAGTAAGAACTCAGGAAATCCTTACTGCCACCTATTTAGCTGTGTGCTAATTTTAATATTAGTGCACAGTCATTTACCGCCCCATTTTAAAGAGGCCTTTTTCCCGGCATGGTAAAAAGTGGCCCAGTGCACACCAATTTCATATGCCAAAACTAGTACAGACCACTTTTTACCTAATAGGAACCTCCCCAACATCCTAGCAGAAATCTCTGTGCTATACTTAGAATCCGGGGTTAAGTGTAGTCACACTATCAGCAGTCAGGATAGCTACCACATGGTTATGTACCACATAATAGCTGTCATTGCCGGCCATACCCAATGTCCTCCAAGAACTCACTGCAACCTGCAGGATTTTTACTGTGTGGTAGTTTTTATGCATGGTAGGCATTATTGCAGAAGGATGGTCTAGTAAGGTTTGTCTTTTTGCAGTTGATACCAAAGTCTGCAATAGGGTACACACCCTGGATGGTACAGATAACATGAGAATGGTTCTAGCAAAGCTTGAACACTGGTCTAGCTAAGATTTAATGCTAACAAATGTAGGTTCATGCATTTGGGCTGCAAAACCCCATGGGAGAGGTACAGTACAGGATGGTGCAGAGTGGAGAAGAAGCCTAGTGGTTAGTGCAGCGGACTTTGATCCTGGGGAACTGAATTTGTTTCACACTGCAGCTCCTTGTGACTATGGGCAAGTCATTTAATCCTCCGTTGTCCCAGGTATAAATAAGAACCTGTATATTCTATGTAAACTGCTTTGAATGTAGTTGCAAAACCCACATATATCAAGTCCCAATTCCCTTTCCCTTTCTCTTTCTGTACACCCCTGAGCAGGACTTGGGGGGGGGGGGGAGTGATCTGATAATCATAAGGTGACTAAATAGGTAGAACAGGTGATGGCAAAAGCCAGAAGGATACTTAGGTGTACAGAGAGAGGAATGGCCAGCAGGAAAATGAAGGTAATAATACCTCTGTTTAAGTCTCTGGTGATACCTCATTTAGAATACTGTGCACAGTTCTAGAGACCACACCTTCAAAAGGATATAGACAGAATGGAGTTGGTCCAGAGGGTGGCTACTAAAGTGATCAGTATTCCTAATCATAAAGCATATGGGACAGATTTAAAGATCTCAATATGATAGAGACTATTAAATACCTCCATGGCATAAATTTACAGGAAACACCAGTGTTCTACAGTGTAGAAAGCAGTTCAAAGAAGAGCATAACACATGTCTAATATGATTAAAAGACTTTATTTGTCTCACTCTGTAAAATGTCCTGAAGTGGCCACATTTCACTTCACTAGAGGCTGCATCAGGGCCTAAAACAACTATTGTGGTCCCAAAAGGCACAAACACGCAATACAGCTAAAATCCAATGAAAGCAGCAACAATCAGCCTTGCAGCTCACAGGGTTGACAGAAGCACAGAAACTGTCTCTCTCATGTTGGGACATTTTACAGAGTGACACAAATAAAGACTTGTTATCATATTAGATATGTGTTCTACTCTTCTTTGGACTGATAAATTTACAGGAGACATTTCAATTAAAGGGAAGCTCTGGAACCAAGGTGCATAAGATGAAGGTAAAGAGGGATAGAATCAGAAGTAACGTAAGAAAAGACTTTTTTACGGAAAGGGTCATGAATGTATGGAATGGCTTCTCAGTGGAAGTGGTGGAGACAAGGAATGTATTTGAGTTCAACCAAGTTTAAGATGGGCACGGGGATCTCTAAGGGAGAGAAAGGAATAATAGAAATTAGTAATCTGTATGAATGGGCAGATTGGACACCATTTTCTATGTTATCACAGACCTGTAATAATGGTTACCACACATTAAAACCTATGGTAAGTGCTTAACGTACTTTAGTAAACATGCCTCTTAGACTTGGCACATAATTTATCTGACCTGAGTGCAGGGGTCTAGCCAGACTTCGGTGGGAGGGGGGTCCAGAGCCTGAGGGGGCACATTTTAGCCCCCCTCCCGATGCCACCGACCCCCCTGCCATTGCCGACCCCCCCATTGCCAACCCACCGCCACTTTTCACAACCTCCCGCCCTCTCGACCCCCCCCCCCACGAACCCTCCCCCGCCGTCGCCTACCTTCGGTTTTGCTGGCGGGGGACCCCAATCCCCGCCAGCCAACGTCCTCTTCGTCCTGCAGTCGAAAAAGTCTTTGTTCTGTTGCATGCTGATGTCCTGCACGTACAACAGAATGAAGATTTTTTTGACTGCAGGACGAAAAGGACGTCGGTTGGTGGGGATTGTGGTCCCCCGCCAGCAAAACCAAAGGTAGGCGATGGTGGGGGAGGGTTCACGGGGGGGGGGGGGTTGAGAGGGTCATCGGGAGGGGGGTCCAGGAGGAAATCTACAGGGGTCCAGTCCCCCTCAGGCCCCACGTAGCTACGCTACTGCCTAAGTGTAAAGCATGTTGAGAAATGTGCTTACCACCACTAACCCAGATAGTCACTGCTGGTACCAGGATATGCCCTGGCACTAAATATCTGGGTCTAAATTAGCCAGTGGTGGTCAGTATATAAAAAATTTATAAAAATGCTGACCACCATCAGCTGAATATTGACTCAATTATTTCTCCCCAGGTTCTTTGATCGTGTTCGTATAACTTTCTTGATCCAAAGGGTTATCATAATAACAACAGAATTGACATAATGAGAAAAGATGAAAACCTTTTGGAATTTGCACAGATCATCAAAAGCCTTCAGTGACGGATGATTTCAAGACACAAACATTTTCCCACTTCAGAACATTTTCCATAGAAAATAAAATATAGTTCACCTCTTATCTGATTTATATGCATATACTCTGTATTGTTTTGTCACTCTTTTTCTGTACTATTTTACTGATAATAAGGTTTGCTTAATATTCTTTTTCAAGGAAGGAGAAATCAGAATTCCTTTGTACTATGTATGAAGAAATATTAAATATTGATGATAAGATGAGAACAAAGGCATTTTCATCCAATGGGAATCACTGAGAAGACATCAGCTCTTAATAACACAAAAAAGGAAAGTGACGTACTCTGTGTGGACACCTAAATATACTAATGTGTCTTTAGCGACACTGCAGATTACAGTGTAAAGGACTTGTTGAGCAGAATAAAACATGTGATATATTTAAACTTAGCTGTGTCATTTTCCTGTAATATTTACTTATTCATAATGCAATATTTCATACTTCAAGTGATATAAAAGCATTGGTTTATCCATAGCAGAATTTGATACATTTACTAACTCTAGTGATAAGTCTCATATGCTTATTATAAAGAAAAAAATATAAAATATCACTTAAGATGGAAGACATTTGCTTAGGATTTTCAGGCATTTGTCATCTAATCTAATCTCGGTGTATTTTACCCACTTCTTCCCACAAAGGGTCCAAACCAGTTCACAAAAAGATAGCCAATACAACACTGAGAAGATTATAATTTATAAAGACAATTTTACAATCTGGTCAATATTCAAAACAAATTAACTGGCCAGAAATGTCCGCTGACTAGTTAAATCACTTGTTTGGAACTATCCACCAATTTTCAGTGACACTTAATTGATTATGGCTGCTAAAAATTAGTGGTTAGTGCCTAAGAAAAAACTGGCTATTTTGGGAGCATTCCAGGGGCAGAGTCAGTACTTGGCTGGTTAAGTGCTAAATATTCAGCAGTTAACCAGCTAGGGTAGCCGCATAAATGAGACAGTATAAAACACAATCCTATCTTTATGCACTAAGCCATAGCAACTTAAGTTCTGAATATTGACTTAACCGGTTATGTGTTAGCCACCAGATATTCAATACCAAAGCCCGGACATGGCCCGACATTGAATATCTGGGAATAACACCAGTGGCAGGCACTAAAATACTCACCGCTGCCAGCTGAATATTGACCACAATATTAGTAATTCTCCTGAAACAAATATGTATGAAATAAAAATGTCTATAAATGTTTACGAAAAGAAGAATAAGATGGCTGCTGTTTAATAATCAATGGCAGGCTATATACTGCTTTTAAAAAAAGGATATTTATAAAACCTATGTTAAACATATACCTTTAATCAAAAGAAAAGTTAGTAAACTACGATCTAACAAGCGAAAAGTTCAAATGCAGGTCCATTTTTCTAGCAATCTAACCAAATACTCTGAAGCAACCATGAAAAGCTTTAAACATAAAACAGCAACTTTAAAAATTACCCAGGCTCAAACAGGGAGCCAGTGACATTTTATAAATAAGGATGTAACCCTATTGCATCGTTCAAATCTGAATATCAGTCTAACTGTAACAGTTGAAGTATTTTCTACATTTTTGCATAGGTCAGGTATAGATGCTGTTCAAAAATACTGTCCTGGAAGCCCAGGCCAAATATATTCCGTGCATTAAAAAAGAAGGAAAGAAGCCCAAACAACAGCTGGAATGGTTAAAAAGTGAGGAAGTTATAAGAGCTAAAACAAAATCTTTCTGAAAATGGAACGAGGACCTGAGTGAAAATAATAAGAGACAGCATACGGAATGGCAAGTTAAATGGAAAGCACTGATAAGGAAGGCAAAGAGGGACTTTGAAAAAAAGATTGTGTTGGAGGCAAAAATATGTGGAGGGGCATAATCGAATGCGAACGCCTATCTCCATGAGCGTCTATGTCCGAAAACGGGTACGTGAAGAGGCGGGACAGACCGTATTTTCGAAAAAATGGATGTTTTTCAGCTGGGCGTTTGTTTTTTTTAGCGATAATGGAAACTAAAAATGCCCAGCTCAAAAATGTCCTAATCCGAGCCATTTGGTCATGGGAGGGGCCACGATTCGTAGTACACTCGCCCCCCTGACATGCCAGGACACCAACTGGGAACCCTAGAGGTCAGTGCGGTGGACTTCAGACAACGCTCCCACATGCATAGCTCCCTTACCATGGGTGCTGAGCACTCAACCCCCTCCCCCAAAACCCACTACCCACAAATGTACAACACTACCATAGCTCTTAGGATTGAAGGGGGCACATATATGTGGGTACAGTGGGTTTTGGAGGCCTCCCATTTACTAGCACAAGTGTTACAGGTAGGGGGGGATGGGCCTGGGTCCACCTGCCTGAAGTGCACTGTGGTACCCACTAAAAGTGCTCCAGGGACCTGCATACACGCAGGCCTCTAGGACTTGTTGCTGCTATATAACATTGGCACACCAGTTGACACCTGAAGACTAATCTCTCCGAAAATGTCCTTTATTGGAATAAGCACGCTTACTCACAGTTAACTGCAGATCAGAGGTTGTGTCCCACTGGCAAAGAGTTCCCTGGTACTGAGATTAGCAGTAGGTCAGAGCTGGCAGAATGCTGTACAATGCCCTCTTTCAGCCACGTTCAGGGTAAGAACTAAGTTCTGTAACGTGGCTAACACGTGAAAGGGATCTAAAAGTGTCTTACAAAAATGGCCACTACCTCATGGACTACCGGAAACAAAACAGGGCACACTCTGACCCAGTAAGCAGGGGAAAAGCACCATGGGAGTAGAGCCTACCAACTACCAACATCGTGAGCATTTGCCACAAGCTAGTGGAATCACGGAGCCCAATACCCTACACCCACCACAATGCATTGCTGATGTGACTTTGCAGTGCGCATAACAGAAAGGGTGTCACACTCACCCGAGAGCCACATCAGAACCAGGGAAAGGCTGTCAGAGGATAGAACACATTCTGCTGTCATGGAGGTGGGTACGGCATTTGAGGCTGGCATAGAGGCTGGAAAAAAAGTTTGTAAAGTGGGGTTTTTTTTGTGGGAGGGGGTTAGTGACCACTGGGGGAGTCCTGGGAGGTCATCCCCGATTCCCTCCGGTGGTCATCTAGTCAGTTGGGGCATTTTTTGGGACCTGTTCTTGAAAAAAAAGGGTCCAAAAAAAGTGACCCAAAATCGGTAAAAACGCTTTTTTTTTCGATTATCAGCTAAAGACGCCCATCTCTCCTCGGCCGATAACCACGCCCCAGTTCCGCCTTCACCACGCCTCTGACACGTCCCCCATCAACTTTACCCTTCCGCAATGGATTGCAGTTGGAAACGCCCAAAATCGGCGTTCGATTATACCGATTTGGGCGCCCACGGGAGAAAGACGCCCATCTCCCGATTTGGGTTGCAATATAGGCGTTTTTCTCTTTCAATTATAAGCAGGATAGTAAAGTTTTTTTTAGGTATATTAAAAGCAATACGCTGGCAAAAGAATCAGTTAGACTGCTAGATGACTGAGGAGTAAAAGGGGCACTGAGGGAAGACAAAGCCATAGAGGAGAGATTATATGAATTCTTTGCTTCAGTCTTCTCCGAGGAAGATTTAGGAGAGATACTGGTGCCAGAAATGGTATTAAAACTGAGACAGAGAAACTGAATTAAATCTCTATAAACCTGGAGGATGTAATGGCCCAATTTGACAAACTGAAGAGTAGCAAATTGCCTGGACTGAATGCTACTCATCCCAGAGTACTGATAGAATTGAAAAATGAACTTGCGGAACTATTGTTAGTAATATGTAATTTATCTTTAAAATCAAGCATGGTACCAGAAGATTGGAGGGTGGCCAATGTAACGCCGATTTTTTAAAAAGGTTCCAGAGGTGGTCCGGAAAATTATAGACTGGTGATCCTGATGTCAGTGCCTTGCAAAATGGTAGAGACTATTATAAAGAACAAAATTAATGAGCATATTCAAAAGCATGGATTAATGAGACAAAGAGGGGCATTTTCAATAGAACGTCTTAGTCTGACTTTGGATGTTCTAACAAAAACGTCCAAAATCGGGCAGGTATAATGGAAAGATAGTATAGACGTTCTTAAGTATTTCAAAATCACACTGCAAAACGACTATATCAGAAACGTCCAAAGTAAAGTAGAAAGGACATCTTTCTAGCACAACTGCCGAAGAATGTCTGTAAGGCAAATGTTGCCAGCTACAAACGTCCACTGTACTTGCGGGACATCTAGGTACTAGAAATGTAAGGAACGTTCATATTTTGCATTGTATGTATGAAGACGTTCGCATACGTCATATATTTATTTATTTATTTATTTATTTATTTATTTATTTGTTGCCCTTGTATCCCACATTTTCCCACCTATTTGCAGGCTCAATGTGGCTTACACTGTTCCATCATGACAATCGCCATTCCAGAGTAAAAGATGCAATAAATATTACATAGAGAACACGAAAAACGAAATAAAATTAAGCAAACAGGTATAAAGAGAACTGAACTCTCTCCTCAAAGTGCCTTCACCTCCTACCCCCCCCCCCCTTCACTTCCCCCCCCCCAGACTCTGGCTGAGTTCTTTCATGATAAGGTTCACAAGATTAAACTTGAATTCTCAACCAGGTCACCTCCACCTCTCCTTCCCTTAGTCCATTCTCTCAACCCTCCAACCCCTGCCTCCTTTTCTTTCTTTTCTGAAATCACTGAAGAGGAAACTACACATCTTATGTCCTTCTCAAAACTAACTACCTGTTCCTCTGATCCTATTCCCACCCATCTACTTAACACTATCTCTCCTACTGTCATCCCGTTTATCTGTCATATCCTCAATCTTTCACTGTCCACTGCAACTGTTCCTGATGCCTTCAAACATGCCGAGTCACACCACTCCTTAAAAAACCTTCATTGGACCCTACCTGTCCTTCCAACTATCGCCCCATCTCCCTCCTCCATTTCCTATCCAAGATACTTGAACGAGCTGGTCACCGCCGTTGCCTTGACTTTCTTTCATCTCAACCTATTCTTGATCCACTTCAATCTGGCTTTCGCCCCCTTCATTCAACTGAAACAACGCTAGCTAAAGTCTCCAATGATCTGTTCCTAGCCAGATCCAAAGGTCTCTATTCTATCCTCATCCTTCTCGATCTATCTGCTGCTTTTGACACTGTTGATCACAGCCTACTCCTTGATATGCTGTCCTCACTTGGATTTCAGGGCTCTGTTCTTTCCTGGTTTTCTTCTTATCTCTCCCAGTGTACCTTTAGTGTATACTCTAGTGGATCCTCTTCTACTTCTATCCCACTATCAGTTAGTGTACCTCAGGGATCTGTCCTGGGACCTCTTCTCTTCTCCATCTATACTTCTTCCCTTGGTACTCTGATCTTATCCCATGGTTTTCAGTATCATCTTTACGCTGATGACTCCCAGAACTACCTCTCCACACCAGAAATCTCAGCAGGAATCCAGGCCAAAGTATCAGCCTCCCTGTCTGACATTGCTGCCTGGATGTCTCAGCGCCATCTGAAACTAAACATGACCAAGACTGACCTTCTTATCTTTCCCCCTATACCAACATCTCCTCCTCCCCCATCTTCTATTTCTGTGGATAACACTCTCATCCTTCCTGTCTCATCAGCTCGTAACCTTGGGGTCATCTTCGACTCCTCCCTCTCCTTCTCTGCACATATTCAACAGACTGCTAAAACCTGTCGTTTCTTTCTCTATAATATCAGCAAAATTCGCCCTTTCCTTTCTGAGCACACTACCAGAACCCTCATCCACGCTCTTAACACCTCTCGCTTAGACTATTGCAACTTGCTTCTCAAAGGTCGACCACTTAGCCATCTCTCTCCTCTTCAATCTGTTCAAAATTCTGCTGCACGACTAATATTCTGCCAGGGTCGTTATGCTCATATTATCCCTGTCCTCAGTTCACTTCACTGGCTTCCTATCCGTTTCCGCATACAGTTCAAAATCCTCTTATTGACCTATAAGTGCATTCACTCTGCAGCTCCTCAGTACCTCTCCACTCTCATCTTTCCCTACATTCCTCCCCGGGAACTCCGTTCACTGGGTAAATCTCTCTTATCTGCACCCTTCTCCTCCACTGCTAACTCCAGACTCCGTTCCTTTTATCTTGCTGCACCATATGCCTGGAAATGAGAAAGAGAAGGGGAGACATGCTGTATCCACAGATTCACCTACACAAACCCTGATGGTTTGCTCCTTCCCGGATTGTATATGCAGTAAACCACACTTAGCAGGTTTTCACTTCTGGTGTGTAGTTTGCTGCCTGTACCAACTGGAAGGCTCGCGGCATTAGGGATTTGTGTAGCCATTCTTCCTGGCACAATAAGGAGGAAAGGGGGAGAGAGGGGACTGGGAATAGCTGAACCATAGGGGTGGAGGAGACAGGGAGAGTGGATAAGAAAATGCTGGATCATAGTGGTGGAGGAAAGAGAGGGGTTGGGGGAGATATTGGCATGGTGGAACAATGTGGGGAGAGACAGTAGCATTTCTCAAGGAGAGATGAGTGAGAGGAGGATGGTAAGTACAGAGGGTAGAATTGTATAACAGGGAGTGGGTGAAAGAGAAGGGAATATGAGGTCAGGGAAGGAGTGAACCAAACCACAAAAAATGGCGGACGATAAACCAAAACAGACCAAAAACCAAGGGAGTAAGAGCGCCAGAAAAGTTTTATTGGGACCCTACACGGTCCGTGTTTCGGCCAACGCTCATGTCCGCCATTAGACAGCATCAGCATATTTTGTTTTTGTTTCACGAATATCTTGGAGGTGTGCCTGTAAACGTCAGATTCAGGACCCCTGAGGAAGGTCTGTTGGCCGAAACACGGACCGTGTAGGGTCCCATTAAACTTTTCTGGCGCTCTTACTCCCTTGGTTTTTGGTCTGTTTTGGTATATCTTCCGCCATTTTTTGTGGTTTGTTTCGTTTTCACGGGAGATTAGGACCTTTCTTTTGTGTGTCAGGGAAGGAGTGAGAAAGGAGAGGTAGGGGTGAGAGGAGAAGATGGAACGTTGATAGGTACTGGTAAGTGTTCTAAATTTAGGGGTCCAGAGCCCCCCAAGAAGGCTGGAGTGACCTTAAATCTGACTCCATCTCTAAATAACACTAGTACTGGGGTAATCAAGGAGTTGTGAAGTTCTAAAAGGAATTGCCACTAAGGGAGATGTTAGGTCTAAGGAAAAGATACCAGCCTTATGACAAACTGGATTTAGATTACAAGTTATACAATGCAGAGAAAGATAGCCTGATACAGCAAAAGCATTTATACTTACAGCCTTTCATCATTAAGTGAAGCCCACAAATCATCATTTGGAATGAGGAGTTTATTTGCCAAGGTACAAGTCAAATCAGTGATTGACAACAGGCACGTACAATCAATTAGTTATAGGACTATAATAATCCAGCTGCAAACAGGTGTTAATTAGTTCCTAATCTTTTATAATTTCTCTTACCAATTAGAGGTTTTACAAGGGAAAGCAATTAGGTAATTTGTCAATTCTACTGGGCACATTGGTTTCCCTTGGAGAGAGAGAGTGGCAACCCTTTTCTCTCTCCCTTAAACTAGGAAATACCCTGATTTTTATAGGTGCCCTCAGGATATGGATAATATGACAGTAGATATACCTGATTGGATCTATGCTAATGTCATGGTTGTCACTGATTGGCTCATGCTAATGAGTAGCTTCTATCTTGCTAACATGGTTTTGTCTTTAGCTCGCTTGACCACAAATCTTAAGCAAGACCCTGCATCCAGCTACACCTTTCCTTTCTCACACCATGGCTGACCACAATCCTGCTCACAGGAAAGTCTCATTTCTCAACTTGTTTTTCTAACTTACATTAGAGAAAATTCCACTTTGCAACAGATACGGCTTCCATTTTGTGCTGAAATCCTTCATTTTGTTTCCATATCTATTGACCTAACTTTTCCTAATTTAGCTTATTTAGGCCTCAATCCGGGCTACAAACTAGGCCATACTTTTCCAGTAAGCTCCCAGTTATGTCAGCCATCAGATTTCTGACTCAGCCAAGGTCTGTAATGGCCTGAGTTCTATGACTGGGCCCGCCACCATTCCAGTGGGGGGTCTCTGGCTGTACCATAATTATACATTCCCCACTTGTCACCCCATCTGGGGAGGGGTGACACAAAGCTCATCAAGCTTGTCATAATCCATTCCAGAAGGTGGCAAGCTATCAAACGAGAGGGCGAGTTTTGATCTTACAAATTGCTAGAAGGTATGGTGCAAGACTGGAAACTTCATTCTCAGGTGATATATTATTTGGGGCTTATGGAATTCCCTTTATATTACCCAATCCCTTGGGCCTTAATCATGATGTCACCCCTCTTGAGACTTGCTCAAACCTGTGGTAAGAAAGGTTTTATGAATGGGACAAATCCATGAGTTCATCTACAAAATCTCATGAAGTATAGGTATGTGGGTAATAGCAATTTCAGGTGGATCATACTAATAAACACTTTCAGGTCTTTCTATGGCTTCTATTGTATCTGTAGCATAGTGCATGGGGAGATAATCTAATGTATCTGTCTCAGTGGTCCTTGGAAGGAATAGTGGTTTTGATTAAGCATTGTTATGGGCTCAACAAATATATGGTTAGTACTCTGATTGCAGGCTGTTTTAGGTTGTAGTTATTCAGAATCCTTAAACAGGTCAGAATTCCTGGACCTTACTATTACTCATCATTGGCATCCAATCATGAGCACTAAAAAGTGGATAGCAAGTATGAGGTTGCCATATACAGCAAAAATGGTCAATCCTAGGAAAATTTATATTGACAAAGGTCATGCATGGATCTTGACATATGCATAATGACCTGGAAGTATGGGAAGCATTTTATATATCCATTACCCCACTTGGAGCTTAGTCAAACCTACAGAAAGACATGCAACTTAAGTAAGCCTACACCAGAGTTAAACAATTGCATAACTGGTTGATACTAACAGGGTTTACACCTACATTATGATATCTTAGCCAGTATTAGGGTTTGATGTTACCCTTGTATCTGAGCAATATCAACTTCAATTTAAATTACATAAACAGAAATGGCAGAAAAGAGTTTCAAAACCAATACAACAAGAGAAAATAAAGACAATTATAGTCCAATTCTGACTGTCCATTCATAATAGAGAGTCATCAGCTAGAAAGGGGAATAACAAAAAACAAAATAAAATTGAACTTTTCAATCAGGATTATGGCTAAACTGAAAATAAAACAAAATATGAGTCTATAATGTCCATAAACAGCAACAGTAAATCTCTAATTAAGTATCAGTTGGTTCTGAATTCTCTTTCATCGATCATGGTTGAGGCGGTGGAAGCACTGAAGAATCTGGACGGAGATCTGGAAGATCTAACAGGGCTGGATTTTCCCAGCAACTTGGGCAAGGAATCAGTAGAAGTGACAGTCTTAATACTAGGAATTAGGATTTGCAGAATGTATCCCCACTTCTGGCTTGCATAATGTGCAAGACAGATTCGTAACTACTACTAAGAGATGATCAAATAACAATAGTTAAGTATATGGAACAAAAGAAAAGGGTACCAAAAAAAACAATAAAAATTAAAATTTTGAGATATATGTAAGCCCCTCCCCCACTCCTGGGTTAGGCTGACATACCAATGTGTTCTAGTTCAGTTGATTGAAGTAGTTGAGACTGGATGCCGTGAACACATTACCCAGAAGTGGAGAGGAGATACAAAAAAAGCTAGAGCAAACTACTTTTAAGTTTTTCTTCTATTTAAGGCAATTTAAAAAACCCAACAATTTAATAGACAATAAGAATAAACATTTAATGGTAGCACTACCTTTTTCATTTACTGTTTTATTTTCTTTTTACACAAAACTGTAACACTTAGGCACTGACAACTTAACTACACTTAAGTAACTATATTTCTTTCTCCCAATTCAGTTTGTTTCTATTTTCAACTTATAACTATATGAGGATGAGGAATATAACCATTATCATTTATTTTCTTTGTTTCCTCACAGGGTTACTCTAACAGCAGAACTACGCAACATACATCAGATATGTATCTTTCCCATGTATATATATATATATATATATATATATATATATATATATATATATATATATATATATATATGGGAAAGATACGTATCTGATGTATGTTGCGTAGTTCTGCTGTTAGAGTAACCCTGTGAGGAAACAAAGAAAATAAATAAGAGAAAGAAATACTTACCTTGTGCTTCCTGGGAAGTAAAGGTGAAAATCCTATAGGGACAAAAGTGATTTACAAAGGATCAAATTCTTTTGACGTACAGAAAGACAATAACAGAATCTAAAAGAAGAAAAGTTACAATTTTGAGAGAGTATTTAACTATATATATATATATTTTTTTTTCTTTGTTTCCTCACAGGGTTACTCTAACAGCAGAACTACGCAACATACATCAGATATGTATCTTTCCCATGTATATATATATATATATATATATATATATATATATATATATATATATATATATATATATATATATATGGGAAAGATACGTATCTGATGTATGTTGCGTAGTTCTGCTGTTAGAGTAACCCTGTGAGGAAACAAAGAAAAAAAAAAATATATATATAGTTAAATACTCTCTCAAAATTGTAACTTTTCTTCTTTTAGATTCTGTTATTGTCTTTCTGTACGTCAAAAGAATTTGATCCTTTGTAAATCACTTTTGTCCCTATAGGATTTTCACCTTTACTTCCCAGGAAGCACAAGGTAAGTATTTCTTTCTCTTATTTATTTTGGCACTAAATACCACTTAGCTGTAACAGTTAGCTTATTCAGTCCCTCTGGTATCACGAATTGAAGGCTTGCTTGCGTGGGGGCCCAGGAGACTTGTCAGATGCTGGTTTCTCAGGATTCTTCCTCTTCTTCCTAAACTTGACTTAAAAAAACTAAAGGTGGAGGCAATACTCTATCTCCCTATCTATAGAATACTCTCTATCTCAGGTGACATTAAATTTATGGAATTAAAGACTGTGGCCATGTGCTAACTTAAACAGAATGTAAATAAAATGTCCTTTCCTTCCAAGCCTATGCTCAATTTTGATTCCCTGCCCTAAAAGGAACAGCTAAGGAACTCATTCACTCTATCTCCCTTACAGTGCCTCCCTCAACATTCTCTCTCTCAGTACATTCTATTTTTAACATCTCAGTTACCTCCTCACCTTATTAGACACTCCTTCTTGATTACCCCAGTTACAGGACCTTAGCTTTACAATACTAAAGTGCCCCTATGTTTCACACATCCATTCCTAGATACAATTCTGCCTTTAGCCCCCCCCCCCAACCATCAAATTGTATTTTTGTTTCAAACCCAGTGAGAAAATAACACTCTACCTATAGACACCCACACTCAGAGTCCACTCTCCTTCACTTCAATCACTCCCCAACTACTATTAGTGAATTAATCAAGCAATCAGTACTGACACACCTCAGCGCACAACCTCTTACTCACTTATCTTCAGCTCCTTCTGCCCAACTCTCAACTGACCAGCAAGCCGTTGCCAAGGCAACCAGGTCTCAGCTTGCTCAGCTGTTGTCCCATAGTGATGTCACTACAGAACCCTTATTTTTTCCTCTGGAGGAGCCCAGTTAAGATTATTTTAACCCCTTAGGGTTACATATAGGTGGAGGACTGAAGAGTGAGAAGATGAAATCTGAAGGGGAGAGAGAAAACAGGGAAAGAGGAAATGTGTTAGAGACAGATATAGTGAGGGAATAGAAGAGAAGAAGAAAGTGAAGAAAGGACAAATGGACTGCACCCACTGGAAAGAAAGCAGAAGACAGACAGGAAAACAAAAGCTGGGACCAACATGCTTGAAAAAATAAAATACCCAGACAACAAAGGTAGAAAAAAAGTATTTTATTCTGAATTTATTTGTTGGAATATGTTAGGTTTGGGAAATGTGCAACACGGATGTCTTTGTAATTTTTTTTTCAGAACAAAAGGAAATACATTTGTGTTTTCATTTCTTCTATGTTGTGGAACATGCCTAATTTGAATTCTTGGGGTTCCCAAATTAATTTTTATCTTTATATTTCTAATTTGTGATCCCTTGTTCTGTATTTGGTGTGTAACCAAGGTGTGGTATTCTGCTGTGTTCCACCTATGCTGACACAGGAAGATGTGTCAAAGGAGGTGAGACACAGCAGAAGAAACACTTGTGGGGCCAGCCAGAGGCAGTTTGCTTTACTTGCTGATGCTGCTGGTAGCCATAGAAACACTGGAGGACTAGCGAGAAGGAGGAAGAAGAAAGGATGATAAATACCAGACCTGGTGGAAAGGAAGAGTAAAATATGCCAGACTATGAGTAAGGGAAGGGAGGATGAGAAATACCAGAAGGGAGGGACAGAGGCACTGAGGGGAGATGCTTTATAGGAAAGATAGGGACATAGGGGGAATGATGGTGGACATGGAGTGAGAAAAAATGTCAACTAGAGAGGAGATCTAGAAACAGCAGAGGTTGAATGGCACTTGGGGGGGGGGGGGGGAGGTACAGATGGATAGCACTTGGGGAGGGGGAGAAGGGGAACAGAGCTGACGATGGGGCAGAGGTGGGAGAACAGAAAAGATGAATGGAACTAGAGGGTGGGAAGAAAGGGAACAGAGCAGAAGATGACTGAGACTTAGCAATCAAATGAGGGTTGAGGAACAGAGCAGGGAATTATAGACAGAAAAGATGGAATGGGAATTTTGAAGGGATAGTGAGTACTTGGTAATTGATAGTTATGAATAGGTGTATGTTAATGGGTTGGGAGAATGAGTGAGAGTGTGAAATGAGAGATAAGAGAAGAGGGGCAAGAAAAGGGGATGACGTTTAGGGAAAGGTTGAGACATAATATGAATGACCTGGAAGACTGGCGAGGAAGAGAGGCAATGAAAATGGTTGGGGATACTGGGGAGGGGTATGAGTCTCTGACATGGTTGAGTGAGGGTGGAAATGGGGATAAAAGATGGTGAAAGAGAGGCAATAGGACACGGGGAATTGGGTAAGAGATAGAAGAATGGTCTGGAGGAAAAGGAAGGAAAGAGAGATAGGGATGGAGCTGGTGCTGGTGAGGGGATAGGAGGCAGTGGAGGGTAGATGATGATTTAGAGGGTGTGTACAGAGGATGGGGGGTGGGCAATGGGAATGTTGGAAAGAGAATGAGAAGAAGATAGGAAAATCCAATAGGTAGATGAGAAATGAAAAGGAGACTAGAGGGTGAGAGAAAGGGACCCTAATTAGAAAAATAAAATTCCCAGACAACAAAGGTAGAAGATACATTTAATGTAATAAAATAAGGACATGTGCCTGCTTTGAAAAATGTACAATTTTTTTTTATTTTTATTTTGCAAAGTACAGGGGACAATACATTTATGTTTCTCTTTTACCAATATTGCCCTGCTTATAGTCTGGATTTCTTGAGGGGAGGATCTCCATTTCAGTTTTTGTCTGCATGTTTCTTGTGGTCCCCTATTTTGGATAAGGTGATGGTCTGTCCATATTCTACATGTGCAGCTGAGGTGAAGGATTCTGCTAGTGTGTGGTATCTGTGTAAGAATCTGTAACAGTCCAGCTTGTTCCAGTTTCCCAGTAGAAGGTGCTCTAGGGCCCAGTGTAATATTTATAGTAGTAGCTTTTCATAGGTGGATTAAGACTGCTATGGTGTGGTAAATTTTCTGTATAGGTTTTAGTGTCTTCTTGCAGGTCTGTGTTATTTTATAAACTGGCCCTATTTGAAAGTAGTCTCTGGGGCAAGGGCTACCTTTGGTGGCCCTTGTCACCAAAAATAAAAATGCTCAGGACTAATGGGCTCCACATCATGTACAGTCACCACACAAAAGTCCATCTGATTCAAGCAAAGTTTCTACTGGTGAAAGGAGTTTTCCTGAGGTGATTGGTCACAATTTGAACAATTTTACTTGCAGTTAAGACAGGCTGTCCACTCTGGCCAGTTCCAGGACCTCTGCTACCTCCCGCCTCCTGGCGTAACTTCCAGTTTCCTTGTAGGTGAGATGCAGCAGACGTAGCCTGTATTAATCATTTCCAGCCACAGTCACTGCACCTGAGCAACAATACCGGCACAGCCGCCTGTCGGACACTGACTAGTGCCTAATTTACAAAAGTCTACTCCCCCTGACAGCAAAACCTAACTACGCCTCTGATGTGGGCACCCATGAACCTGGTGAAAATAGAGGGAACATTTGAATCCAGAGAACATGCACAGAATGGGGAGCCCTTGACCATGAGGGATACACACATCTATTCTTCCCCTCCCCCACCCAACCCCCACAGGTAGCCACAACTGAGTGTGTCCAGTAGAGAACAAAACATCTGTACAATGATGTGGGTAGAAACAATCATCGCTATCAGAGTCCATTGTCTTAGAGTCCACTGCTGTCTCTTGCAATCCTGTTGACCAGCTTCAGTGCAGTAACTGTCCTGCAAGATGCAAGAAGTATTTGTTTAGCACCTACATAGCAGAAGGGGAAGAGCTGGCTGAGAGGTTTGAGCTTACCTTGAACTTTTGGTGCAAAATATTGCCAGACAACACACCAATCTGTTTGCTCCAAGGGGCCAGAGGCTGGCTGCTTCTAAGGAGAGAGAATGGGTGTCAGTGAGGGACCGCATCAAACACAGCAAGCTGCTCCTAGAGGGCAAAGAATGGAGAGCTGGTCAGATGTAGAAAATGCAGAGAATATGATAAGTTGACAGCTAACACCCAGTCTGAAACTTTTTCAAAGGAAAGATACACAGGCCACACATCAGTTATATTTCAAGAATTCTCCAAAAGTGCACACATAAGCATACAGTGGCAAAAAGAAGGTTTACTATAACTGAACCTAAAACATTTATAAATGCCAACCCATAATCTAAAGAAAAATGTCTAAAGTACAAACACAGAGAAAAATGTTTTAAAGAGGCACCCATAATGGGAATGCAAATTTCTAAATCAGCAGAGCAGCTGTGGACTTTTATTGTTTACACCCATAATCAAAATTAAGATGTCCAAACCGGCAGAGCAGCTGTGGACATTTGTAGTTTCCACCCATAATCAGAATTAGGATGTCCATCTTGGGGACCTCTATTCTGCCCTCCCTTGGACATCTTTAAGTCAGTATTTAAATGTTCTCAGTATTTTCGAATTCTTGGATACCATTGTCATAATGGCACCAAAACAAGCACCCACCCACAAGGGTAATTTAAGTGAACCTGAAATAGAACTTCTGGTGTAAGGAACACCAATCTGATTGCTCCCGGGGGCAGAGGCTGGCTGTCTCAACAAAGCGGAGAGAATGTGAGGCAGTGAGGGACAGGGTCAACGCAGTCTTCCACTGTGGCAGGGATGTGGAAGACTGCAAGCACAAGTGGCACCAGCTGAAGCACGATGTGAGGCATAAGGCTGGTGCCAACCCCCCAACATACGACACTGCTAATGACACCCCTAGAGTGCATTGTTCATGGACTCTTGCCCCAGGAGGGGATCCACGACATTGTGTCCCAGGACACATCAGCACAGCCTGAGGGCTCAGGTAGGTTTAGGATTAGGAAGCTGTGGTATCTGTTGTGCTGCACTCTGTTTTCCAAAATTGGGGGACAGTGTGGCGCTCTTAAGTAGGGGAGGGGGTTATCCATTGAGATATTCCTTGGATTGCAACAACACAATATGGACCCCTGAGGCAGACAATTTTCACGCCGAAACACATGTGTCGGGTCTTTCAGAAATAAAGGACTCCTGTTGTCTCAGTCTTGAAGATCCAGCTGTGCTTCTTTTCTTTGGTTGCAAATCACCAACTACAACAACTGTCATAACCCTTCCCTCCTGGGAAGAGACATATCCTTGGAGCAAGAGGATAGCACATCCCCTGGTGGGTAGATCCTGGCTACAGAAATACTTCCTACTTCACCAGGGTGATGTTCTCCTTCTAGAAGACCTCCCTCCTCCAAGGCAGCACAAGGACTGATCCCCTTCCCTCTCCCTTTCCACATTCTCATAGATCTGGGTGGATAATATCATAGATAGATAGATAGATAGATAGATAGATAGATAGATAGATAGATAGATAGATAGATAGATAGATAGATAGATATGGAGGAGAATTTTTCATATGGCGTCTAAGTCCAAATTGGGACGTTTTGCCAAAAACATCTACAAAAAAAATCTAGCTCACAGCTTTAATCAAAGCAAAAAGAAAATGTCTAAATTTCTTGTTCGATTATGGCTTTGAACCAGACATTTTCATGCTGAACATGTATGTACCATTTTTGAAAAAAATATATCCTAGGCAAAAACAAGCCATAGGGATGTTTGTCTGTCTGGCAGAATTTCTAGTGAACTGGCCACACAGACAACCCAGCAGTGCAGAGGGGCAGGCTAGTGGTCAGCGCAGTGGATGTCACATAAAGGGACCCAGGTACTAATCCCAACGAAACCCTTTCAGGAACTCAGAAAATCTACTGTACCTAAAGTTCACCACTACAATAGCCCTTAGACTTCTAGGTCACTTATATATTTAGGTACAGAAGGTATTTCTATGTTCCAGAAGGGCTCATATATTTGTACTAAAAGTGGGAATTGTTCACTGTCTACTGAACTGACCACTAAGCATTCACTGAACTGGCATTCACTTGTTTTCTGCTTTCTTAGGAATGACTGTAATATCTGGAGCTGTCATACAGCCTGGTATCTACTGTTGGTATCTGGCGAGTATCCACCTGGACAGTTTCCACTGGACAGTTCCCACCCACTAATTCCCCCTGGGACAATTCCTACCTAGGACAATTCCTCCCAGGGCAATTCCAACTTAAGGGGGACAATTCCCACCAAGGACTTCCCCGGCCCCTCCAGACATTTCCCACTCTCCATAGCCTTTTTTTAAAACTGTAGCTTCTTTGTTGTACAGGGTCCCATAAGTCCTGACAGTGCATCGTGTTTCAGGGTCCCATAAGTCCTGGCAGAGTGCCATGTTTCAGAAGTTGATGACATTCAGCGTTTGGAACAAGGAAGTTAGACTGAGAACAGGAGTCAGCTTGCTGCTCAGCTGTCATCCCCATACACAGAGGAAGTATACTGTACTTGTGCAGCATACAGCATCTGGAACAAGGAGGTTACATTGAGAGCAGCAGAGGACGTATAAATAATAGAATTACTTTTCATAGGTAGAGTTTCAATTTGTTATAAATCGTAATTATGTGTCATTTTGAGGGGCTGATTAGTGAGACATGGGAGTCTTGTACCAAATTTTGAACAGTTTGTCTAATTTGTCCATTCTCATAAGTGATGGTATGATTCACTTCTGTGGAGGTTGTTTTCAAATGGTCCATATAAGCATGAAGTTTAGTAAAGTGCAGTAGTTTGTGTAAAGTCTCTTCTCCCATGCCCAGAGGGAGTAGATGTACAGCGTATGGAATAAAATCAGGAATGTCAATAGAGTCATTGGTAACCAGAGGTGCAGAATATGTTGTCTCATTAATGGTGATGGACACCAGCGGTGTATGACTAGGGACACCCTAGCACATGTTATATTGCTGCAGAGATGTTTTCATTCAGGTTTTATTTATTTAATTAAATATGAATTTGGTTGAAACCTAGTTGGGGCATGGGGGAGTATTGCCCCCCCCTCCCCAAAAACGATCTGGAAGGGAAAGGGAAGGCGATTACTTGTTCTGTGTGTTTGAATTTTTTGGGTTATGGGTGGGAATTATCCTCCCTGGTGTGGTGGGAATTGTTTCAGTAGGAATTGTCCTGATGGGAATTGGTGGGTGGGAACTGTCCAGGTGGGAACTGACGTAGAACCCTACTGTCAATGTCATATCTTTGTGGAGTGGGAGGGGGTCAGTGACCTCTGGGGGATTAAGGGGGTCATGATTTTTAGAGAGAGAGAGAGAGGATCTATTTCTTTTTAAAATTTTCTCAATTTTCATGTGTTTCTTTTTCAGTTTGTTTCACGTGTTTTAATAGAAGTTTGTTAATGTGCACTATTGTATTCTAACACACATTACTCAACTTAATGCATGCTAATTTGTACATATTTACACAATTCAATATGTTTACATATATGCAAATTTTTGTTAATGTGTCACAAAACTGCCATGGAATTTTAAACACTTTACTGCAGATTTTTTCAATCTTGCCATAAGTATAAACTAATTAGCATTAATTAGAATTTACATGCACAACTATCTAAGCATATTCTGTAATGTGATGTCCATAAATTCTAAGTCGCATAGTTGAAAAGGGAGCATGGCAATGAGCATAGAGTGGGCAGGTTGTGAATGTTTCTAAAATCTCTGCACGTTGTTATAGAATACACCTGGTCTGTGTCTAATTTAGGCATCAGCATTTACACCAAGTTTTACTTGGTATAACAATCCATGACTATTTTTAATCATGTGGAAGGGCACTCGGCAAATTCTATAAAATGTGTGAAAATTTAGGTGTATTCTATAAAGTACGCCTCAATTTAAGCATACTTTATAGAATACAGCATTTTTTTGGGGGGTGACAATTTTTTAGGAGTGATATATAGAATCTAGTCCTCTATGTGAGCATTTGGTGCAAAGAGCTTCTAGCACTCTAATCCCTAGAGGCTAGAGTAGCAATCAAGCAGACAGAGAGGTGTACATAGAAAAGGCCTACAGGGACATAATAGAGAAGTCCCATCTCCAGTGTGGCAACCTCTGTGTTGCCATGGAGGGAAAAGGTCACTTGAAGGGACATCACCATGGAGAGAGAGAGAGAGAGAGAGAGAGAGAGAGAGAGAGAGAGAGAGAGGAAGTGATCCTGTAGTCAGCACCTGCTCTTCAGGTGATTCAATATCCTCATACACTGTTTTTAGACTCCTGATGTAGGCCTATCTGGCCGAAACACAACGTTGTTTCGAGTCAATTTTTATGTGTAATTGTTTTATTATCATTTGTTTGGAAATTAATAAACGCTGGTTATTTTAATTTCAGTTTGGTTCCAATCTTTGGATAGCCTGGCTTTTATATTCCCACCTTTTTTGTTTTTGTCTTTACGCCTCGTGGGATCTATGGAGTTCTCCACTTTTGTGGATTCTCTCTAGACTTTCGCACCGGGACTCTGCCATGGCGTTCCAAAGCTGGACCAATGTTTTAAGTTTTAACGATGACCACTTGAACCAACTTTTACAGCAATTGAATCAAGAAGAGGAACGTCATCCACCACCAGAAGTATCGCTGATGCAACAATGGTTGGATATCGTAAACATCAAGAAGAATATTGTTAGGAATGAATTGCATTTTTTCACCATGCTTAATTACTGTAAATCTAGGCGCATCCCTAGAGGTCTTAGAATTTCAAAAACACCCACTATGTTCCTAGATAATCAGGACTTTCTAGATAAGTGGTGTGCTGTTTTGAATGAGTGTAGCCTTGATCTTATGATCCTCATTGCAGAAGCCTCACAGGCTAAAAGTAAGGTTTTTAAGGATACACTTGCTACTAAATTAGATGCCTTACATACTCAAGATCCTCACTATGATGAGATACTTAGAGGTATCGATAACAAAATAGCTAAATTCAGGAATGACACGAAAGAAACTAAAAACAGTAAGTTTAGGAGAGATGAGCTTGATTATAGAAAGGGCTCAGTCTATCCGTTCGCTAAGGCAAAACCATACTATACGAGCAATGTCAATTCCAAAAATATTCATGTTTCAAGGTCACAAACTAACACCAGACACATTCCGCCTACAGATGTCATCCAATTGAACATCATCCAATTGAACATAGGCACAAGCGGATTAGGAGCGACTCAGGCGATCTTTATACTTCTCCTTTGGACAGTCCTTTTTGTCGCTCCAACTTTCCAGGTCACTCTAGACATTCATCAGCACGTGAGACCTCCCCAGTACGACGACCAGTACTTCAATCAGCATCACAGACTGATCTTTTTTTAGAAGAGCTTTGGAAGAAGGACGTCAAATATGCACCACAACGAATGACTCAGGACAGATCATTCCAAAGAGGCAGAGGCAGAGGAAGACCGGGCCCATTTCAGCGGTTCCAATACAGGGATCAATCCAACAATCGGTCCCACAACCGATACTAGAAGAGTTGACTCCTATTTTTAATCTTTCCAATTATAGTTTATCACCGGTTGTAGAAGGAGTGTTGAAAAGAGGATTATCATTTGTCCCTACAGCTGGATATAATGCTTTTAATACGTGTGTTGATCTTTTAAAATTTCAACGTAAATTGCAAATCATACATATATTCTCCAAATCAGCTATCCCTTACCAAGATATATCGGTGGTAAAAAAACCATCAACATGGACACTGTTTATTTTCTCAGAATCTGCCTTTACCAATCAGGCAGCGGAAGCAGTGACCCGTCTCATCTCTCTGGGCAAAGTTACATATGCCCTCCAAATATCTAGCTTTCCCAACCTTGAATCTGCTCATGGCAGTTCGGTACAGACTCAGCCGTAGCTAAGTCTGTAATTAAAGAGGAACCCAGTTTTAATTAGTTAAAGAGATATAGTTTATTAGTTTTAATTAGCATTGATACATTACCCAAATGTGGGTGGAGAGATGGCTGGCATGGCAGCACTTGGAAGTATAGCTTGGGGGGTGGGGGGGAGTGGGGTAGCAACACCCAAAACTGGAATGATTCTTGACATGATGACAGCATCGGATGGTGGTGTGTGTATTAAACTTGGTACTCAATGTTGTACTTTTATCCCCAACAACTCTGCTCCAGACGGATCAATCTCCAGAGCTCTGAAAGGCCTCACCTCACTTTCAGAAGAACTGGCTCACAACTCTGGTATTGACACCTCTTGGACAGGTTGGCTGGATAAAACTTTTGGAAAATGGAAGAATATTTTTGTTTCAGTTGCAATTGCTATTGCTGTTTGCATTGCTATTTTCATAGTTGTAGGATGTTGTATTATCCCATGCCTTAGAGAATTAGTACTACGTGTAGTTACCGCTGCTATAAGCAAGAGAGAACCTGCAGGTCATTATGTCCTGTATGAATGCTTTACCACTGATATTGAGCTTGTTCCTGGAACAGAAGAAGGATCATATGCTTCTATGTACTTTTCAAACCATTAGTGGTTAACATGGCCTTCATATATATTTTTGGCCTATTAGGGTTAAGTCATTTGCAATATTCATCATTATAAGACTCATGAATTTGCAATAGTCATTAATGTCAATAGATTTCTTTTGTATAACAGATATTTACACTCCTAGTAATGTTAAATGAAATATAGCTGCCTTGTTATTTCCAATTTGAGCAATACTTAAACACTCAGAACATGACTACTGACTGATTACCGTTGTAGTAATAATCTTAGCTTGTCGCAGTCATACACTCAACCTCATTCTTATTTCCAGTGCTTTTTTATTCATACAAGTTTTTTACTGTTCGTTTTGGTTTACAAGCAGCGCCTCGTTTCACGTTAGCCAGTTTTGTTTCCCTGCAGCACGTCATGATGTAGCTCCGTCCATTTCACGCAATCATACCCTTTCCTTAGGCACGTCACAACGTAGTCCCGTCCATTTCACGCAAATCATCGGCATGGACGTCTGTATAGCGCTTTGGCTTCATTTTGTTTCATCTTACGCCAACGTATGTGTGTACATCATTTTTTTATTTTTCACGCGCATTTCCGCCTATTTAGTCCTTCCTGTAGCTTATCTCGCCCCATACTTACATCACTTTTACGGAGTTTCGCTGTGACAGACAGATTGTTTACATAACAGTCTTTTTAAAGGTATGTGGCTTTTGTCTTCAGTGATACTGACATTTGTATATTAGCTTTAGACACTGACTAACGCTACAGTAAGTTCATTTGGAGTATCCCTGGATGAGTATGGCACGTTGTCCTTTTTTACTTGTTGATTATTGCCTAGACATCATGTTTTATCACCCATTCACGTTGTTGATTGATCAAACGCAGCATGTTCCCTCTAGTTTTTTTACTGGATTTTACTGCATATGCGCTCATATGGTCAATGTTTCATTATTATTTTTTTTCTATTTTTTTCTATTTTTCTCTGTTTTCCACAGACCACTCGTTAGGTTCTGTTTGCAGTTCTTTTACCTTTGGAAGTCTTAACAATGATTTTGAGGTTAGTTTTCCATTTTTATGAATATTATTTTGATTATATTCTTCTCAGAACTTCTTTATTATTATTATTTTTTTATATACACTCTCCTCTTTTTCTTTTATATTTATTTTTTTGCACATTCAATCAGTACACTAGTTGATGTTTTCATTCCAGTATCTATTTACAAGGTCAGTTTTCTTTATACTTTTACATTTTTTCAATTACATTTTTTCAAACACCTATGTATGTATATTTGTGTTGTGTAAGCCACATTGAATCTGAGCTTTCTTGGGAAAATGTGGGATAGAAATGTCATCATAAATAAATAAATAAATAAACATTTACAAAACAGAGAGAGCACCTAGAAATGGGGGAAGGCCAACAGTCATTAAAGGAGCATGGTTCGGAACAAGGTATCTTTGAAAGAAGGGAATATAGGGTATAATATTAATGAAATTGCAATAAAGCCTAATTGTAGACCAGGTGCCATTAAATAAAGAACAGACAGACTTGAAAGTTTTCAAATTATCACTGTCCATAAGGCATTATTAATTTGGAATTTGGAAGATCCTCTGTTTATTCTTTGATAAGCAGCAAATAGATATTTTACTCTTTAGGGATCTTGCCATGTACTTGTAACCTGGATTGACCACTGTTAGATACAGGATACTAGAATTGAAAGATTTTGCTCTGTCCCAGTATGGCAATGATTATATTCTTAGTTTTGAATTTAATGTGCCAGATAATTGGCAACCAATGTAAGGCATGCAGCCTAGGAGTAATGAGGTCTAGGGGCATGCATTCTTTACAGTTTATTCAATTTGTTTAGGCATCTAAAACTGATTTGTGTATATAAAACAGTGTTTCCCCAGTCAGTCCTGAAGTACCCTCTTGCCAGTCAGGTTTTCAGGATATCCACAATGAATATGCATGAAAGAAATTTATATAAAATAGAAGCAATTATGCAAATCAATCTCATATATGTAGAATCAAAACAAGCACTATGAAGCACTATATACTGCACTATATGTGTTCCTATATAACAAAGATACATAGGATTATAATACATGCCATTATCCAATATTAGCAACCTGATTTTGAAAGATAGAAGCTTACTTTTTATCTTTCACTGCTAAAGCCTATTGTTAATAAGCCTCAACTTTACATACAGGCACAAGAGTGTTGCCAAGGACAACAGTTTACCAAAATAACAATGTTGTCATCAGCACCGATGTTATGGCCAGAGCAGCCAATGACTGTTGGAATCTCCTATGCAGCTGGAGAGACTCTGAGGCTGGCAAAATTGCACATTGTTTATGAAACCCCCAGCTTCTAGTCAAGGTGACCCCATCAATGTGATGCTAGTGAGACAATGTTGGGGCACCTGAAGTCACAACAATGGGGATAACAATGTTATGTTTGTGTCACCAACAAGGCCAGAATGCACATCATTAGCACAGCTACAGCCCATGATTTATGTATAAAAAGGGGCTCTTATCTGAGCAAAGGCTGCTGTGTTGACATTCCATCTGAGGAGCAGACCTATGCTGCATCTGACTGACCATTTGAGGACCATGCTGTCACCTGTTAGAAGTCCACACTAGGTTGTATGTGCCATGTGCTTTTGTATAAGTGCTGTGTGCTTAGAATGACTCTTTTACTTAGGAGTCTAGCTTAGGGATGTATATGCATTTACTCTGAGCTGTTTCTATGATAAGACTTCCTATGTCTTTATTATTGCCTTCTTTGCACATTGTCTTTGCTTCTATTATAAATAAAGAAGCACTCTTTTTTATAATATTTGGTTGTAGAGTTAGTTTTTTTTATTATTTGGGCATTGTGAGCTCGGATCTAAAGATAAGAGGGGACACATTTGCTTCTGACACTACATTCTTATACAAGAACATTGCTAGAGACACATTCTATTTATAACTTATACTGTCAGGTTCCCCAAATAACACCCCCAAAAACTGTTATCTGTGTACACCCCACGTGCATATTTATTGTGGATATCTTGACAACCTGACTGGCAAGGGGGTACTCCAGGACCGACTTGGGATACACTGATATAAAAAGCTTAGTGCATAGAACAGTGGTTCCCAAACCTGGTCCTGAAGGCACACTAGCCTGTCTGGTTTTCAGATATCCACAATGAATATTCATGAGAGAGATTCCCATGCAGTGAAGGCAGTGCACGTAAATTTCTTCATGGAACTCCTCTAGTTTGAGGAAAGGCTAAAGAGGCTTTAGGGCTCTTCAGCTTGGAAAAGAGATAGATGAGAGGAGATACGATTGAGGTCTACAAAATCCTGATTGATGTAGAATGATTAGAAGTAAATCGATTTTTTACTCGTTCCAAAAGTACAAAGACTAGGGGACACTTGAGGAAGTTACATGGAAATACTTTTAAAACAAATAGGAGGAAATATTTTTTCACTCAACAAATAGTTAAGCTCTGGAACTCTTTGTTGGAGAATGTGGTAACAGCGGTTAGTGTATCTGGGTTTTATAAAAGGTTTGGACAAATTCCTGGATGAAAAGTCCATAGCCTTCTGTTGAGACAGACACAGGGAAGCAACTGCTTGCCCCGGGATTGGTAGCATGGAATGTTGCTGCTAATTGGGTTTCTCCTGAGCACTTGTAACCTGACTTGACCACTGTTTGGAAAACAGGATACTGGGCTAGATGGACCATTGGTCTGATCCAGTATGATTATTCTTAAGTTCTTAATTAAGAAAAATATGTGCAAAAATAAGGAAAAAAACACAAAAAAATGTACAATCTTTATTTAAAATGAAGACTAACTGTACTTTTTTTGGCCATGCATGAAATCCTATAAATGGTGTCTAGTAAGAAGCCAAGCAGCAGTATTCCAGGATAACTGCAAAATCTTCGCTGAAAATAATGGTAGCGCCAAATAAACAACATGACAATAATCCATAAATGAGATGACCAGATTACAAAATGGTTCTAAATTCAATTAGAGATATCAGGGCTTTAAAGCAATGCAACAAACATACCATAATTATTTTTGTAAAAACACCCCTCATTATAGATCAAATATACACTTTCATTGAGAATGTGGTGTCAAAAATGGCTCCCACATTATTGGTTTCAGATAGTACAGATATATCATAGCCCTCTACCTTCAGACTTGCTGAAACATCCATTTTTTGTAAAATCAGTTATCAATGTACTACTGATCAACAGCAAATCTATTGTCTATACTTTCAGGGCAAGAACAACAGAGAGCATCCTATATAATAATTCTCACCTCCAACGTTCTGAAGCTGCCTGGGACCATGGCTCCCTCGGATGTGGTCTGCTACCTGCTGTAGATAACACAGACGTCATACTGACGTCCGAGTATGCTGCTTTCCCTTCTCTTCTCTCTGACTCTGGTCCCACCCTTGCGCAAACAGGAAATGAGGGCGGGACCAAAGTCAGAGATCAGAGCGAAGAGAAGGAAAGGCAGTACACTCGCTGAGTTTGTTCGCTCTTCAATGCTGCTGACGGGACCCCGGTAAGAGAGAGGGAGAGGGGGGTTGGTGATTTTAGAGGGTGGGGACTGGCACTCGGAGGGAGGACAGAGCGAAGGAGAATGACAGAGGGAGGGAGGGAGGGGAGCCTGCAACTCAGGGGGACAACAGAGTGAAGGAGAGTGACGGAGGGAGGAAGCCATGGAAAATGGAGGGGAGGAAAGGGGGCTGTGGGACTTGGGGGGGACAGAGGGAGAGAGTGAGGGAGGGCAGGGGGGAGGAAAACCTTGCTAGCGCCCGTTTCCTTTCATACCGAAACAGGCCTTTTTTACTAGTTCATAACATAATTGCTTTGTCATTATCTATGACACTGGAGGACACAGAAATCAAACCTGATTGAATGAGAAAAATGATCTGATATGCCACACAAGTATATTATAACAAGCAGTACATTTACTTTAGATAAATATTAAATAATTCTGCTAATATGGCAGAACCCTGTGATAGCTCTTACTTCAGTGGTTTCCAACAAGAAGTTTCAGCCCAATCCTTACTTGTCAAACCTAAGAGAGAACTGTCTCTTCATTTCAATCTTTTAATCTACTAAATAGAAAGAATGATTTATGGTATTAAAAATGATACAACAAGAAAAACTGTGTATAAAGTAGCCCCTGAATTCATCCCTTGAGGTAGTGAATCAAGTAGATATCATTAAAATTTTGGTGCTGTGTTACTACTTACTACTACTACTTAACATTTCTAAAGCGCTACCAGGGTTACGCAGCGCTGTACAATTTAACATAGAGGACAGTCCTTGCTCAAAGGAGCTTACAATCTAAAGGACAAAAAGTGCAGTCAATCAAATTGGGGCAGTCTAGATTTCCTGAATAGAAGTGGAGGATTGGAGTGGAGGAGTGGCCTAGTGGTTAGGGTGTTGGACTTTGGTCCTGGGGAACTGAGGAACTGAGTTTGATTCCCACTTCAGGCACAGGCAGCTCCTTGTGACTCTGGGCAAGTCACTTAACCCTCCATTGCCCCATGTAAGCTGCATTGAGCCTGCCATAAGTGGGAAAGCGCGGGGTACAAATGTAACAACAAAAAAAGTATAATGGTTAGGTGCCGAAGGCGACATTGAAGAGGTGGACTTTGAGCAAGGATTTGAAGATGGGAAGGGCTTGGGGCTTGGCGTATGGGCTCAGGGAGTTTATTCCAAGCATAGGGTGAGGCGAGGCAGAAAGGGCGGAGCCTGGAGTTGGCAGTGGTGGAGAAGGGTACTGAGAGGAGGGATTTGTCCTGTGAGCGGAGGTTACGGGTAGGATCGTAAGGGGAGATGAGGGTAGAGAGGTAATGAGGGGCTGCAGATCGAGTGCATTTGTAGGTACTGTAAGTAGGAGAAGCTTGAACTGTATGCGGTACCTGATCAGAAGCCAGTGAAGTGACTTGAGGAGAGGGGTGATATGAGCATATCGGTCTAGGTGGAAGATAAGACGTGTTCTCTCCTGAACCCAAACTAGAAAGGATACAGTGCTTCAAAACCATCTATAGCATTGTGAAATTGCTGCAAAGCTAGTTATTTTGGCTGTTACCTAAAAAAAGAAAGAAGGCTTGAAATAGGATGATCATTATTAGCTTCCAGAGGTTCTAACTGAAGTGTCTTCAGTACTGGGTATACTGGGCATGTGGCATATGCACTGTTAAGGCCCACTAGAAGGTAACCCTCTTCAATTGAAGCATTTACTATGCACACTAAAGTTTCTCCTAATGTATCACTTAAAAATCTTATTACCAGGTAGGATATCCTTTTAACTATGTTAATATTATTTATTTATTTGGATTTTGCTCACAACTTTTTCAGTAGTAGCTCAAGGTGAGTTACATTCGGGTACACTGGATATTTCTCTGTCCCAGGAGGGCTCACAATCTAAGTTTGTACCTAAGGGAATGACTTACCCAAGTTCACAAGGAACAGCAGTGGGATTCGAATCAGCCACCTCTGGATTTCAAGACCAGTGCTCTAACCACTAGGCCACTCCTTCAAAAATATCTTCCTTTTTAACCAGATAAAAGTTCATCCATCTTACTAATTCCCTAGTTGGCATTATATCAGATTCAGAAATAGACAATAAATTGCATGACGCACATATCTTACCAACTTTAGAAGAAATGTGTTAGCTCTTGACAACCCAAAGCAATGTCGGCATTACAACAGTACTAGTGATTTAACAATGAAAAAAAGTCCTCTCTGTCAATTAATGGCTGCTTGAATTTTTGTTAAGATAAAAGAAAACAAGACAAAAAAAACAACAACAACTTTATCTGTTAATGTTCAGTACTTTGCCAACATAGCTGAATAGCATTTCTTATTTACCAAAGATTTCCTCCATTTGTGTTTTGCTCTATAAAAACTGCCTTTCTGATACATTTAAGTTCCTTTATGAATTCTGCACAATAAATAGCTTTCAGCTAAAGATGTATACCGTTTATCTACTAGTGCAACAAGCTTTCAGTAAATTTATTTTTAAGTGATAGCCAGCCTGTGAGACCAAAAAAGATTAGGATTAATTGACCATCTTTTAACAATCATCAAGTCCTAAAATCATGGAGTTGATTACTTGGGATTTAAATTTGAACCTGGCATATGGAATGATCAGAAGAGATATCTACATAACATTAAGATCAAACAGACATTCAGATTGTAAGAAGGAATCCTTAATGAAAATAAGGTTTACTTTATGGCCTCTTCACATATGTTGTTGAATGGACAATTTGTGTGAGACAAAGAGAAGAAGTAGCAAAGAAAAACTCCTTCACCTGAGATAGATTTACAGTTTGATTAGTATGGAGATCAAAATCACCCATAACAAAGATCTTACCAATATTAGTAGTAAGGCAAATCAGCATCAACAATCAATTATAGGTTTGCACTCTCAAGACCAGAGAGGTGATAAATTAAGCAACAACACCAAATATCGGTTATTAAATACATGTGAAAGATTTTTTTAAATTAATTAAAACCCACCACTTTGTTTGGACAACCTAGACTGATGTCCAGTCATAGTCAAAAGTGGTGGCAATAACTAATTCAAAATCACAGCAATAGTGGGGGATGGTGATGTTTCAGTAACACAGAGCACGTCAATATACAATGTGATGATTTACTCATATGAAATAGGCATCTTGTTTTTAATAGACCTTGCATTAATTAAGCAAACTAGCAAATCATCAATTGATCTAATATCAACAACAGTGCAATCAGCATTAAAGGTATTTGAATTAAAGGATATTTCTGTTCCAGCTTAGTTTGCATCCTGTGATAACCGAAACAGGTCAACCTTAATGGGACAATCCATCCAAATGACTCATCTTCAGTCACATCAGAAATGTTATCAGCAATAATTCTCCCTGATGTTTTTCAAAGCCCTCCCTAAAGAGATGGTTCTTCAGATCAGGAACTCCGCATTAACTCACTTAAGCAGGATACTGACACTCTATTGATAAGCATTTATTTAGAAGCCTGAATGTGAAGTTTCTCCATAGACGTCTTGCTAAGAGGCCCATTGTGAAAATAAAGCAACTTTATGTAGCCAACTGCACAAATTAATCTGGTAAATGTTTTCCTCTAACTTTAACAAACTCTCAAGTTTATGGGTTTAATCTTCAAACTCATTGCTTGTTTCTACAGCGTGCTTCTAGCTCTACAATACACTCACAATTATCTTCCACAGCAATGTATGTGCTTTTCACAGCTCTAAACCACAACATTCTGAGATAACTTCACCTATACTCCCCTGGTCAGCGATGCCCAACCCTTTCAGAGCTCTTGAGAAATACTTTAAATCACATTAACAGTGAGATATGAAGCTCAATTTTGTACAGAACATTCAGGTAGGAATTGGGCCAGCCAGCAGGGACCTTCACACTTCACCCAGTATTTTGTTTGGATGAGAGAATAAAGTGTATTGTTAAGAGAATGTGTGAATAGGAAGAATCTGGAGGTTAGTAGTGGTGGAATTTTATTGTTTTTTTGTTTATTTTGTACTTGATATACTACATTTCTAGACAAAAATTAAAGCAGTTTATAATCGCAATAAAACAGTAGGTCATAAATGTAGAACAGAACTACAATATAATGCTAGGATAGATCAAGGAAGAAGAGATATACAGAAGTTTAAGAGATATGTGAAACTCTGGTTGCCACACCTCAAAAAAGATATAGCAGAATTAGAAAAGTTCAAAGAAGGACGACAAAAATGATTAAGTGATTGGAACTCCTCTCATATGAGGAAAGATGTAAGAGATTAGGGCTCTTCAGCTTGGAAAAAAGATGGCTGAGGGGGAAATGATAGAGGTCTACAAAATTCTGAGTGGTGTAGAACAGGTAAATATGAATCAACTAGGAAAAAAGGCCCGTTTCTCAGCGCAATGAAACGGGCGCTAGCAAGGTTCTATAATGGTAGGGGCCCCCTCCCTCTGTCCCTCCGAGCTGCTTGCCTGCCTCCATGTGACCATCGGATGTTGTTCGTGGTTTGCTCTGTGTGGGGAGGGTTTTTTTTTTTGCTGCGCCTCCGTGCCTGTGCCGTTTCCATTTCGGCCCTCGAGTGTCATTGCTCCGCCCTCGACGTCATCACGTTTTGACATGAGGGCGGTGCAGACACTCAGGGGCACACCGGATATCTCGGGCGCCTCAACTTCCGTGGAGGCTTCATTAGAACGTTGGGGTTGCCTTTTATATAGAGAGATTGTTTAATCTTTCAAAAGTACTAAGACTAAGGGACACTCAATGACGTTACAAGGTAATACTTTTAAAACAAATAGAAGAAATATTTTTTCACTCAACAAATAGTTAAGCTTTGAAACTTGTTACCAGAGGATGTGGTAACAAAGGTTAGAATATCTGGGTTTAAAAAAGGTTTGGACAAGTTCCTGAAGGAAACGCCCATAGTCTGCTATTGCGATAGACATGGGGAAAGCCACTGTTGTCCCTGGGATTGGTAGCATGGCATGGTACTACTATTTAGGATTCTGTCAGGTACTTGTGACCTGGATTGGCCACTGCTGGAGGCAGGATACTGGGCTAGATGGACTGTTGGTCTGACTCAGTATAGCTATTCGTATGTTCTTATGCTGAGTTTAGACACTGTTGATACATGAGCTGGCTGATGTGATTCAGCAGTCCCTAATATATTGTATGTCTTGTTTAAAAAAAAATCCAATAATAAATGAAAAATAAAACAAAATAAAAAAGGGCTCTGCGAAATGCAAAGCCTCTTGTAAAATAGGTGTAAGGGTGCTAGCAATTTACACATTTATTTGCCTGCACATACATTAGGAATCTTGATTTCAAGAACAGCAGAAAAGAGCAGCATCATTTGGCAGCCTCCACATATAAATGCCTGCAATTATACTTGGAAATACTAATTTTCCCTACTTGCTGGTAACAAAATTTATGAACCATATTCTATATAAGTGCAGCCAATTAAGAAGCAAGACCTGAAAGATAATGTTTTTTATATTTTAAAGGCTATACAACATACCCTCAATCAGTTGTTTCATGCTCTAGCCAAAATGAACATTCTGCAGAAGCTTGTACTTGCTTCAAAAGTGGTGCAAAAGCCAACAAGGGAGTATTTTGAATTATGTGTATTCCCATTGTTAAAAGTAAAATGCAGTCATAATTATTGACCTACCAGTACCCTAACAGAGCAAACACATTACTCTTTTGTCCCACCCCAAAACACTGAGGATGTCAGTTCCTTCAAAAGAGAAAAATGTCTCAAAAATGGAACAAAGTGACAGATGGATGTTTTTCTCGCAAATACAGCTAAGTTATGATTTTCAGAAATCAAAATTGGGATGTTTTACTCTGCAGTTCATCAAAGGGGCATGTTGGTGGCGTGTTGTGGGCGGGACTTTGGTGGGCTTTAAATCTGGACATTTTTCAGTGATAATGGAACAGAAAAAAGGTCCAGGGCAAAAAAGACCTCTTTAAGTCATGACTAAGTCAAAAAGGTGCCCTAACTGACCATCTGACCACTGGAGGAATTAAGGCATAACCCACTCTTAATCCGTGTGCTTTGAGCCCATACACCACTACTATCCTCTGGTTAAAAAAAATGTCCAATGTATTCTTTATTAGGCCAGTGGAATTGAATCTGTGAACTTGATTTCCTATTTTACTATTTTCCAAAACAACTTTATGAAGTAATTCTATAACTGGATGACAAAATTTGTGCCCACTCACGTGGCTAGAGAGGTTGTTCTTGAAGAATACTTACATGCATAAGTGCTCTTACAGAATATTAGTGTAAGTCAACATTAATGTTCTTACCTATGGATGGCATAAACGGGTGCACCTAACTGCGACACTTGTCAACTCTGCCCATGCCCCACCCATGCTCCACCCCAGTGAATGCCGTCCTTCAATTTCCATGCTAAGGTATTGTATGTGTGTATTACAAAATACTGCTGAGCGCTCTGCTAGTACTTAGATGTGTAAATGTATGTTTATCTGGGCAAGTGCTAGTATCTCACCTCTAACCCCTTCTTTTTTCTGTGAACAGATCTCTTTCCTTTCATTGACCTTACCTCTAGGCTACCAATTAGTATCCCAAACTTTGGACTATGCCTTCTCACTGCTACTTACCTACATCTCACTTCCATTACCACTGAGGGATCTCCTGAGAATGGCTCAACCAAGTTATCACCTAAACATTAGGGCAGACCACAAGGACATCATCCACTTTCTTCATCCAAGGCTACTTGTCCCCTAGATCTTCCTATGTAAGCTGCAAGTTGTTTCCTCACAGAGGGCCTACTCCCATCGCAGGAAAACATCACTCAAGGTATTACTGCAATGTTTAAAAGAATACATTAGTATATTTATTCCAGCAAACAGTATAATATAAATTTAGTCCAGAGTTTCAAATTTCTTAAAAACTATCAAATAGAGAAGAGGAAAAGATGCACTTACCAAGACCTCAAGACATGTGGGGGGGGGGGGGGGGGGGGAGTGAAGGGGGGGGGGGGGAGTCACTGTTCAGGCAGCAATTGGTCCTTTTAATTAAGTAATATACTTTAAAATATTTTTCATATCAAAAATTAAATGTTAAGTGAAACCTATGAAGATTAAGGTGAATCACGAGGTTACTGATCCTACCTGTAATACGAGTCACCACTGAGGTTTCTGAAGATAGTATTAATCATTGAGTATGAGTATGTGATTTACGTTTATGCTCAAGTATTTCAATTGTGCATGCTTGGTAAAGTTTGATAGAATTACTCTTTAATTTTTTTTCTCTGGGATCTTGATGTTCCTTTGATCTTAGGCAAATCACTTAAGTCTCCATTGGCTGCAGTACAAACATTAGATTGTAATGTAGTGGAGGTAGTGCATTCAAATCTCTCTCATGAATATTCATTGTGGGTATCCTGAAAACCTGACTAGTTGGGGTGCCTCCAGGACCTGGTTCGAGAACCACAGTACTAGAGCCTGTCTATATATTCTGCTCTGGTTTGTATACAATATTTAAAAAGCACAAGAAAATATTCCCAGTTTCTTTCTCTCGTTTTCTGAAATTCAAGTTGGCAAGCTGAGGCCTAATAAGACTACAATGTGATTTCCAGTTATTGGACATCCAAATAGGTGTTGTCATAATAATAGTGAAGTACTAAGTTAATGGCAGTATTACAAATCTAAATGATTCCACATTGTCTTATTTAGTGGCAGTATCAACAGTGAGAACACAGTGAAACATGGCAGAAAAACAATGAACCTTTAATAATGCACTGATCCATTATACCCACAAGGGATCAGAAAAATGTTGGCAGCTACTCATACAATCACTTTAGCTGCCCAAGGTTAAGATGTATTACTAATATAGATAATTTCATACTAAATACAGACTTAACATTTCAGTGTAGTTTCCTACACAGCAATCCACATTAGTATAGAATAATGTCTAACCTTTATTGTTAACCAGGCAGCTACACTTGATGTTGAGAGCATTCTTTACTCAAGAGTATTGATTGGCCACTAGGAAAGTTAAGAGCAGGATTGCACATCACAGCAGTTGATAGCTTGTTCACTGAAGCATACAGTATGAAACAAGATAACATTATCATCTCAGATCGCAGATAAAACAAAATAACAGTTTTGAATAGGATGTACACAGCTATCAACCTGTTTACAGAGATGCAACTAGGACTGCATTGCAAAGGTTCACAGATTTCATGTGTTTAGCATCAAATAATGCATATTTAATCTACTCTCTTACTCATGTTTATTTATTTATTGGGATTTATCAACCACCTTTATGAAGATATTCACCCAAGGTGGTGTACAACAAGTAGAAATTGACATAAAACTTACATAAGTACATAAGTATTGCCATACTGGGAAAGACCAAAGGTTCATCGAGCCCAGCATCCTGTTTCCAACAGTGGCCAATCCAAGTCACAAATACCCGGCAAGATCCCAAAAATGTACAAAACATTTTATACTGCTTATCCCAGAAATAGTGGATTTTCCCCAAGTCCATTTAATAACGGTCTATGGACTTTTCCTTTAGGAAGCCGTCCAACCTTTTTTAAACTCCGCTAAGCTAACCGCCTTCAACACATTCTCTGGCAACGAATTTCAGAGTTTAATTACATGTTGAGTGAAGAAACATTTTCTCCAATTCGTTTTAAATTTACTACATTGTAGCTTCATCGCATGCCCCCTAGTCCTAGTATTTTTGGAAAGCGTGAACAGACGCTTCACAATTGTGCTTACATCTTAACAATAGTAAAATGATGGAATATAGGCATAAACATAATCAGTGAGATAAAATTGGAGATGGCAAATTGACTGCTAGTAATAGGACTAATATGATACAGTATCAGCAATGTAAACATTTAACAGCACTGTAAAACAGTCATATAATAGAAATCTGATGAATGTCAGTAGAATACAAATGATACTATAATAGGCATCATAGAAAAACATTCCTATAATATAGGTATGATTCGATGTTAACACAATACAAATGAAACACCTTAATAAGTAGGCATTAGAACATTTACGTAGCATAGGTATGATGCTAACACTATTTGTACAATACAATGAAATATCTTGATAGATAGCCAAGGGAGCAAGTGCAGTTCAAATATAAAGACAGGGATAAAATGGGTAGTACAAAGTCATTGGGATAAATAGATGAGTGGCTAAATTAAAGGCAAATTATATGTTCAGTTGAATAAGATACAAGGAACTAATCTCAGTTAAAGGCCGTGTAACACTAGTCCAGGTGCAGAGTTAGTGAATAGGCAGTCGCCACATGTATTAAAGACTTGGGAGAAGAACCAGGCTTTCACCTGCTTCCTGAAGGAGAGGCACTTTTGAGTTTGGCGAAGTCCCTCTGAAAGTAAGTTCCAGAGTGTAGGGACTGCTCCTGAGAAGGCTCACTGGTGAGTATCACATCATCAATTTCTTTTGCTAAAGCTATAGATGTTGATCAAAGTGATTATATTTTTAAATACTTTGTAATATTTTCCTAATTTGAAAAATGTAATTTTCTTTTGAAATTGGAGGCTGTATTTCATTTGACAGGTATATACTGTTAAAGAATTTAAAATTAATAAACAATAAATAAAATTAAAAAAAAAGTTGTGCTAGCGGCTTTCGAATGGCATTGCTGACGCGGCCCATTCAAAGTGAATGGGTTGTGTCAGCACTAGCATACAGCCAGCCACACTAGCAGCTGAGGAGTGGCCTAGTGGTTAGAACACCAGTCTTGCAACCTAGAGGTGGCAGGTTCAAATCCCCCTGCTGTTCTTTGTGATCTTGGGCAAGTCACTTAACCCTCCATTTCCTCAGGTACAAACTTAGATTGTGAGCCCTCCTGGGATAGAGAAGTATGTAGTGTACCTGAATGTAACTCACCTTGAACTACTACTGATGTGTGGTGTGAGCAAAATCTAAATAAATAGTAAACCCCAGTGAGTTAGGATTAGGCTCTTTAAAGTGTGTATCAAAGACTGTTAAAAATGCTTAGTTTATTAGTTTTGGCATGTTGTAGACTAGGGCTTTGTGTTTTTAAGATATATTCATTTCAAAGCTGTTTAAATGTATTTTATGTTTTTATTTCACCAGCAACTCCAAGTGCTGACAACATTATTTCTGTTCAAATTCTTCCTTTATGATTTTTTTTACAAAATTGTGGCACATTGTGGCACTCATTCTTACTTCTAAAGAAATGTTTTTTAGTTGGCTTTTAACTTGTAATTTCTTCATTGTGTGCAGAAACTCAAGTGTGGCCTTGAAGGAAATTCCTTCCATTCCAACACCACATAGACCTGAGCCATTACTTTAAAAGCTGTCATAATCGCACTTGAATGTGTCATTAAAAAATATCTCTTTTCACGAAGGCTACAGTTTTCAAACTTCATGGGATATGAGGTGTGAAACATTTTTCATCCTTTTTGACATTATGCCAGAGAACAGAATGTGAAGTTTTTCAATTATACATCATTTTGAACCAATGACTCACAGACAAATGTAATTTAAAGGCAAATTTGGTTGATAAGCGTGCAGATACCAATGCAGAAAAGGAAAGCAATATGAAATGTACTTGTGTGCTTTTGGGTTTGTGCATTTGCTATAAGTATTTATAGTCATATATGTAGGGAGACCGGTTTTCAAACTCACCATGAGGCAGGCAAGTAGATTGTCACATGTATTCTTGGCTTCTCTTGCCTGCTTAGTAAATAGCCTCCTAAATAGACAGCACTTCTTGAAATTCTAACATCTTCATGGGCTCAGTAGCCTCAAAGCATGCTTATAAAATATTATATTCACAGGATGAATATCTAAGTGAATAATGATTTTTATGAATTTGCCCTTACAATTTTACATCTATTTGTATGTATTGGGAAAAGTGAAAGGTCACTTTGCATGAGAATTGTGAAACTCAGAAGTCTTTGAAAAATGTGGAAATGTACCATTTGTGTGAAATTGTTATAGAGAATAATTCTAGTTTTGAAGAACTTCAGTGTTTTATGACTGTCAAGATGCCATTGAAACCTGGTAGAGATAGGGATTTACTTTGAATACTTATGAACACTGTTGAGTCATATAGCTTAAGCATGAACATTGAACAGTTATTAGGTGCAATTCTATGGAAGGCTGTCATATTATTCATCTTTAGAACTCGCTCATCTCCAGGCAGTACTTATTTGAATTCTCACAGCTCCAGGTTCCATTGTTTGATACAGGATAACATAAAGGCTGGAGATTACCTGTGGATACTGTTCAGTCATACAAAGAAACGTTTTCTCATCTGTTTTTTTCAATTTGAGACTTTTCCTGACCAATCATCAGGTTAGCTTATTTTTGTCAGCAAATATTCCTGCTTCACCACTACTGCTACAAAAAGCTCCCAAGGATGAACCTAAAAATTATGGTTTTAAACTAAAAAATATGATTTTAAAAGGAACAATTTCTTACCAATTTATTATGTGTGTCAGCTAGACACACCTCCCAACGTTTCTTAGACTGTACCCTAAAATCTCTCTCTCTCTCGCTCTCTCTCTCTCTCTCTGGGATGATTCCAGGCAGTTTCACTAGACTCCCATGAAACTCGTCATGCAATCTCTGAAAACTGTCAGTTGCTTCATATTCTTTGTCTCCAGGTCTGACACTTTTCTGATCTTCAGACAAAATTTGTTCAGGAAGAACAGATTCAGAATGCTGAATCACATCCATTGACAAAGGATTGTACAATGTTTCATCCATCATTTTCCAAATATTATGATCCACTTCTTCAACTGCTGTGGATACCTGAAAGAAAGGAAATCCATTTTCAGGCTAGTATAAACCACATTTTATTTCTGGGAAATTCACATTCTGACACATGCTCAAGGTGTCCTTCATAACTTTCACTGTCTGACCGCAGACTTTTCTATCTCTAAAGCTATCTGCATAAGGGAGGAGCTTTCCTGTGCTAGAGAACATGAGGGGGAAAGAGGAAAGAATGTTGGATTTAACTGAAGCCTTGTTCAAAGCATCACATTTACCCAGATTCCCTGGGTAATTTTATTCTCCTTCTTAATCATACTGGAGAGAAGGATCTGCTTTTCCTCAATTAGAATTAGATGTAACTCCTCAAACACCAACACAACTTCCGTCTCTTGAACTTTTTCTTGTGGGCTGTCACAGTCAGAGTCTGGATTATGTCTTCCAAGTGACATGCCTGCACCTGTTTCAGTCTCTGCTGACACTGGCTTCCATCTCTGTTTTATGTCTTCTACTGTCACTTCAGTTCTGTGCCTGATTTATGAATTTTAACATTAAACAAAAGCCTCCATAAATTTCTTAACTTAAAAAGCCAAAGCAGTTTACAACAAATCTATAACATAAAAAAAAAACATTACCATAACATGATAATTCACTAATACCAAACTTGAAACTTTACAATAAATCTATGAAGTCTAACTATTGTATGCCTACTCTTGTGTCCCACTGCCTGACCCAGGGATGGCAAATTCTAAGTTTTGTGTGCCAACATTTCAATTATGCATATTTATGACATATATTTACAAGTATTTGATCCATAAATCACATTAATGTGCACAGTCTGATTATCCTGGAACCCACACTGGCTGATGAGTTATAAGTAGAGAACAACAAATCAGAGGAACCATGCTAGCACACATGCAGCACATGCGAAACAATGAAGCTGGCCAAAAGAAGAAGATATGGAGACACATTTTATTGTAACTACTAGCTGTTAAGCCCGTTAAAACGGGCAAGTATTGGTATGCTGTATTTTGATGTATAACTCCCTCCCTCCCTCCCCTCGGCTCCCCGCCCTTCCTCCTTCCCTCCCTCCCAGCTCCAAGGCCCGATTCCCTCCCAGCTCCAAGGGCCCCCCCTCCGTCCCTCCCAGCCAGCTGCAAGGCCCCCCTCTGTACATCCCTCCCAGCTCCAAGGCCCCCCTACTTCTGACCTCCCATGTCCAGCATCCTCCCTCCTTCCCTGCCAGCTTCAAGGCCCCCAGTCTCTCCCTCCCTCCTAGCTCCAAGGCCCCATTCCCTCCCCTCCCAGCTCCAAGGCCCCCCGTCCAAGCCAGCTCCAAGGCCCCCCTCCGTCCCTCCCCTCCCTCGCAGCTCCAAGGCCCCCTTCCTCCTTCTGAGCATTTCTCCTGCCTTCCCCTCCCCCCCGAAGTCGCTGCTGTCGCCGCTACTGCTCCCCCCCCCGAGGTCGCCACCGGCCCCCTCCACCCGGGCCCTCCCTCCCAGTTCCAAGGCCCGATTCCCTCCCAGCTCCAAGGGCCCCCCCTCCGTCCCTCCCAGCCAGCTGCAAGGCCCCCCTCTGTACATCCCTCCCAGCTCCAAGGCCCCCCTACTTCTGACCTCCCATGTCCAGCATCCTCCCTCCTTCCCTGCCAGCTTCAAGGCCCCCTGTCTCTCCCTCCCTCCTAGCTCCAAGGCCCCATTCCCTCCCCTCCCAGCTCCATGGCCTCCCCTCCCAGCTCCAAGGCCCCCCGTCCAAGCCAGCTCCAAGGCCCCCCTCCTTCTTCTGAGCATTTCTCCTGCCTTCCCCTCCCCCCCCAAGGTCGCTGCTATCACCCCTCCCCCCTGAGGTCACCGCTACCGCTCCCCCCCCCGAGGTCGCCACTGGCCCCCTCCACCCGGGCCCTCTGTTCTACATTTAACTTACAGCACCGAAACCGCAGGCAGATCAGCTCCGTCAGCCTTCCTTCTCTGCCTGTGTCCCACCCTCGTGTGATGTAACGTCAGCGAGGGCGGGGGACACAGGCTGGGAAGGAAGGCCGACGGGAGCTGATCTGCCTGCGGTTTCGGCGCTGTAAGTTAAATGTAGAACAGAGGGCCTGGCCTGGTGGAGGGGGTTGGCTGCGACCTTGGGGGGGGGGGGCAGCAGCGGCGACCTGCAGGGGGGGAGCGGCAGCGGCGACCTCCGGGGGGGGGGAGCGGTAGCATTAGCGGCAGCGTCGACGTCCGTGTGGCAGTGACTGCACTCCTCCTCAGCGCAGAGTTTCCCTCTCTGTTCCATCATCACGTCTTGACGTGGGGGCGGGACAGAGAGGGAAGTCTCTACTGTGCATTTACAGGTGAGTCGGTCACTTGCCATTTATATGTTTGATAATCCTCATGGCCCACTGCATGTTTTTTGACAAGTTGTGACTTACAAGGACTGAACTTTACCATCCTCAGTCTAATCAGAAAGAATGTTGGAACAATACTACACTGCTGCTTATAACCTTTACAGTTTACACAAAAATTAAAGAAAAATGAATGGTATGTTGGCATTATGAAAATATTCCTATTACAGTATAGTCACTGGATACTCTGGGTCAGGAACTTAAATTCATGCAATGGCAGGGCTTTTTTTGAGGGGGTACTGACTACCGATACCTTTTCCATTGTCTGCTAAAATTGACCTATGGTCCCCAAGTTTTAATGAAAGAGCTCAGGCTCTACACAACAATTCTGCCTTGCCATAGATTATGTGACTGGTTGCAGGGGGCCTGGCTATTGTGGGGTGGGTTCCTCAGTGATTACCCCACCTCTGAAGGGTGGCCTGGCATTTGAGTACTGGCACCTTTTTTGCTAGCAAAAATGCACTGTGCAATGGTGATGGTAATACAGCACCACTATGAGGATGATGATGATGATAATGATGTTGATGTTGATGTTGTTGTTGTTGTTGTTGATGATGATGTAACAGTTGTGATGATTCTACTGCTTCTACTAACAGTACTTCTTTTGTCAAAGTAATACTAATAATAAGACAAAGGAATGCATCTCATTCTTAGTGTACTCTTTCAGTTTAGTTAGTTTTATTTCTAGCATTCATTTCTTAACATAAAACCAAAGCAATATATAATAAATCTACATGTAAAAAATAAGAAACCATTATCACACGATAAATCCATAATACCAAAGTGGTTTACAATAAATCTATAAAAGAAAATAATACAACATGCCACGGATCATAAGGTGGCATAGAAAAAAAAAACAGAAAGGAAAAAGGAAATTGTTCAGTGCATCAGTACCACCTCAGCTGCTAAAATGTCACACCCTTTCAAAAGTCTCAGTGTAAAAGAGGGCCTTCAACCTTAAATTTTCATGAGATGACTCCTTCTGGAGATATCCTGGTTGGGAGTTCCAAAGTATAGGATCTTGGTCAAAGAAAGTCATGCAATGAGACAATTCCAGATAACACAATTCAGAAGGGATGACTAAAAGGTTCTCTTGCTGAGATTAGTGCTATGATATCTGGCTTACTTGTACTGATACTATTTGTTGGTTTAAGTAGTTCCGTTCTCTTATTATCCTTATATGCAGTATTATATTTATTTTATTTAATGTGATTTATTAACTGCCTTTATGAAGAGATTCATCTAAGGCAGTGTACAACAGATATAGCTTGGATGGAATTAAAAAAGAGCAGATCAGTGATAGATGTATACAAACTTTGTTAATCAATTCGCATAGAAAACAATGTCCGACACAAGCCGTGTTTCGCCCAGCAGGGCTGCATCAGAGGCTACTCAGTGATCCTCTCTATAAAGCCTTTATTAAAGAGTCATAAACATTCCAACAATTGTTACCCAATTTCCACTTCAACAAGGTCTACAAAACCATTACAGATCTTACATATATGTGTCCTATGGTCGACTTCCAGTGGCAGTCATTCGTCCATGCATCACAGTATTGACTTTTTTTTCTCCGAATTCTAGGTACACCCAAATCCCACCCCAACATGCCCCCTTGTGATTTGGATGCAGTACAGATGGACTGCATAGAAAAAGTCTTTAAAAATGGGTTTTGAAAATAGTGATTTGTACGTTTTGGCAAAAAAGGTCCATCTGCAGCTTTGTGTCGCTTTTTGGGCATTTTTCTATTTCGAAAATGAGCTCTAAAGTATCATAAATATACATTTAAAACACCATTGTTTTACCTATCTATGTTATATGATTTTTTTTCCATTCTGCCATGGTGTATCATTTGTATTCTGCTGATATTTATTATATTTCTCTTATACAAATTATGCACCATAACAGGGAAGCATGGAAGAAACTCATATAACACAGATAAAGGATACTCATGATGTCCTGTATTTTCTTTCTCAGGGTTTAGCCTGCACAATCTAAACAATGTCTTCAAAATGTCAGATTTTGTTTCATTATATAAGGACAGGACAAATTACGGAACAGATCAAACAACTCAGTAATAGTTGGATGACAGGCATTCTAGAGAGTCTGATACTTATATAATCTTAGACCTGTTGATTTTTTAAACTGTTATTAATTATTTCCTTCCACTGAATCATTTTTCTTCTATTCTCATGGTACAGATGCTCAAGGCATCTCTCAGGTGGTGGGAAAGTTTATTGATCTTAATGTGACAAGAACTGAAGTGATTCCTCACAATGAGGTACACAGCACTCTCCATCCAAGCTAGAAGTCCCAAAAGAGATAATTAGTCACTGGCTAACCACAATTGGCTGAACAGAATGTTAATAAACCAGAGTCAGGAAGAAGCAAGACAAAAATCAGGAAGAAATTTATATACATATGAATGTCTACTTCTATTTTAACAATAGTCCTACAAACAAATCATTCCTTTAAACTGATGATTATCAAGATTTCATGAAAAGACACATATTCATTTTGGCTGTGCTTTGAAATGATAGTGGTGCATGTTTTTAAAGCACTGGCAGACTTTAGAGGAGGGCAATTTTCATAGCATGTTCTGGGAATTGCCCACCCTTTATGTAGTAACGTATGTGCAAAATTCCAAAATATGTTCACTTTTACTTGCAAAGTGTTGTTTTAAATGTATATTTATGATACTAAGGAGCTCGTTTTTGAAATAGAAAAATGTCCAAAAAGCTGCGGATGGACTTTTTATTTTACCAAAATGCCTTTCTATGCAGTTCATCTGTAGTGCATCCAAATCAGAAGGGGACATGTTGGGGGACGGGATTTGGGTGTACCCAGAACTTGGAGGTTTTTTCTGCACAGTCGAAAGAATAATCTGAATCATAGTTACCTGATGCTAGGGTCCACCTTGGGGGTCAGCACTCAAGAAAAAGATCTGGGTGTCATTGTAGATAATATGCTGAAATCTTCTGCTCAGTGTGCAGTGGCAGCCAAGAAAGCAAATAGGATGCTAGGAATTATTAGGAAAAGGATGGTGAATAAGACTGAAAACACTATAATGCCTTTCTATCGCTCCATGGTGCATCTGCACCTTGATTATTATGTTCAGTTCTGGTCACCATATCTCAAAAAAGATATAGTGGAATTAGAAAAGGTTCAAAGAAGAGCAACCAAAATGATAAAGGGGATGGAACTCCTCTCGTATGAGGAAAGGCTAAAGAGGTTTGGGCTCTTCAGCTTGGAAAAGAGACATATGAGGGGAGATATGATTCAGGGCTACAAAATCCTGAGTGATGTAGAACGAGTAGAAGTAAATCAATTTTTTACTCGTTCCAAAAGTATAAAGACTAGGGGGACATTCGAGGAAGTTACATGGAAATACTTCTAAAACAAATATGAGGAAATACTTTTTCACTCATCGAATAGTTAAGCTCTGGAACTCTTTGCCGGAGGATGTGGTAACAGCAGTTGGCGTATCTTGTTTTAAAAAGGTTTGGACAGCAATATTCAACCACTCAAAATGTGGGCATTTCAGAACACATGAGGGGAGATGGGGGGAAGAAATATACTCATATATTAACATTTCAAATATATGCATACACTTTTCCGTTTATAATCCATATGTAGATATAACCGGTGTAAAATATGCTGTACCATGTACCCCGTATCTTTTAGTGAATTTTGTAAAAGAAATTACTTGTGTGGCTTCCGTTTGAAAATATTGCTAAAGTTACAACATACACATCTATCTTATCACTAAGATAGGCATGAGCCAAATCTAAATTCCTTTTACCTCAGAGAGGGGCCAGGACAAAATCTCTCTTTGTTTGCTCTCCCCTACATGATAGGTTTGATTAAAACTTTATACTCAGGATATGAAACACAGAACAAACTGAAACTGGCATTCCCTACCAGAAGCGTAGCCAGGTTTTGACATCAGGGGGAGCAAACATTTGTAAATTAGGCGCTAGTCTGTGTCGGACAGGCGACAGTGCTGGTATTGTTGCTCAGGTGCAGTGACTGTGGCCAGCGATGATTAACACAGGCTGCCTCTGCTACATCCCACCTACAAGGAAACTGGAAGTTACATTAGGAGGCAGGAGGTAGCAGAGGTCCCGGGACCGGCCAAAGCAGGCAGCCTGTCTTCTTAATTGCAAGTAAAATTATTCAAATTGTGGCCATCACCTCAGGAACACTCCTTCCACTAGTAGAAACTTTGTTTAAATCAGATGGGCTTTTGTTTGTGTGGTGAATCTACAGGATGTGGAGCCCATTAGTCCTGAGCATTTTTATTTTTGGTAACAAGGGCCACCAAAGGCAGCCCTTCCTCCAAAACCTACTTTCAAATAGAGACAGTTTATGAAATAACACAAAACCCTGCAAAAAGACACTAAAACCTATATAGAAAACTTACCACACCATATCAATCCTAATTCACCTATGAAAAGCTAGTACTATAAACAGTGGTGTGTTGGAGCCGGCTCGCATCGGCTTGCAAGAGCCGCTTGTTAAATTTATTGGCATCTTGCGAGCCGGTTGTTAGCCAGTGCGAGCCGGCTCGCCTCTGCTCCCCCGCTGCCCCGGTCGTCCATCCGTCTGCCCTCTGCTCCCCAACAGCCGCTGCCCTGCCTTTAAAAAATTTATTTTCCCTCGAGGCGCGCCGGCATTGAAGCGAAGGCAGCAGGCTCAGCTCAGTTCCAGCCTTCCGTTCCCTTCCCTCGCATCATGGCTCTACCCTCTTCTGACGTATTTCCTGTTTGCACGAGGGCGGAGCCATGATGCGAGGGAAGGGAACGGAAGGCTGGAACCGAGCTGAGCCTGCTGCCTTTGCTTCAACACCAGCGCGCGTCGAGGGAAAATAAAATTTTTAAGGCAGGACAGCGGCGCAGAAAGGAAACCAGGTCTGTCGGGGAGCAGAGGGCAGACGGATGATGGACGACCAGGGCAGCGGGGGGGGGGGGGGGGGGGGGGGGCTGGAAGAAGGCAGATGGAGGGGGGGGCAGGGGGGAGATGAGGGTTGCTGGACATGGGTGGATGGAGGAGATGGCAGGGGGAGAGGAGGGTTGCTGGACATGGTGGATGGAGGGCAGGGGAGAGGAGGGTTGCTGGACATGGATGGATGGAGGGCAGGGGAGGGGAGGGTTGCTGGACATGGGTGGATGGAGGGGAGAGGAGGGTTGCTGGACATGGTGGATGGAGGGCAGAGGAGAGGAGGGTTGCTGGGCATGGGTGGATGGAGTGCAGGGGAGAGGAGAGGAGGGTTGCTGGAAATGGGTAGATGCAGGGAAGGGGGGAGAGGAGGGTCACTGGACATGGGTGGATGGAGGGGAGAGGAGGGTTGCTGAACATGGTGGATGGAGGGCAGAGGAGAGGAGGGTTGCTGGGCATGGGTGGATGGAGTGCAGGGGAGAGGAGAGGAGGGTTGCTGGAAATGGGTGGATGCAGGGCAGGGGGGGAGAGGAGGGTTGCTGGACATGGGTGGATGCAGGGCAGGGGGAGAGGAGGGTCGCTGGACATGGGTGGATGGCAGGGGGAGAGGAGGGTTGCTGGACATGGGTGGATGCAGGGCAGGGGGGATAGGAGGGTCGCTGGACATGGGTGGATGGAGGGGAGAGGAGGGTTGCTGGACATGGGTGCATGGAGAGCAGGGGAGAGGAGGGTTGCTGCTGGACATGGGTGCATGGAGGGCAGGGCAGGGGGAGAGGAGGGTTGCTGGACATGGATGGAGGAGAGGGAAGGGAGAGAGAAGAAATGCTGGACATGGATGGAGGGGAGGGAAGAGTGAGGAATGAGATGAGAAGAGGGAAAAGGAAGAGAGGAGAATAACTGCACATGGATGGAGAAAATAGGCTGAAGCTGGATCCACTGGACAGTCAAGTCTGCAGAGGACCCAGCTTTTACTTACAGATGTAGGGAAAGAAATGAAGAAGAAAGGCGGAAAGTAAAGAAATAAATGGAAAGGAAGCCCTGGAAATGGAGTTAAGAGGACAGATAGCAGCAGAATCGGATACTGGGCCGGCATGATCAGAAAAACAAAGTCACCAGACAACAATGGTAGAAAAATTCATTTTATTTTCATTATAGTGTTTGGAATATGTCCACTTTGAGAATCAGGTGCTCAACATTAAAAGTTTATTTTTATTTACTTATTTATGGCATTTTATCCCACATTAAACATGAATTAGATTGCCCTTCCCCCCAGGCTCTCTCCCCGGCTATAACCAGCTCTGCAATTTCGGGGGGGGGGGGGCGCAGAGGTGGACAAGGGGTGCAGAGGTGGACGGGGAGGGGCGCAGAGGTGAATGGGGGGGGCGCAGAGGTGGACCAGGGAAAGAGCCTGTTGTTAAACATTTACCAGCACATCACTGACTATAAATATCATACTGGGCCCTAGAGCACCAATATACCTGCACTAAAAATATTACAGAGAGCCCGAGAACACCAATACATCTACTACTGGTAAAACAGAACAAGTGAGACTACTAAAGAGTTCTACGCAGAAACTACTTGCCCACAGAATACCACACCTTAGTCACACACCAAATACAGAAAAAGGGATCATAAATTAAAAATATAAAGATAAAAATTGAATTGGGGACCCTAATAATTCAAACCAGGCATTTTCCACAACATAGGAGAAATGAAAACACAAATGTGTTTTCTCTTGTACTGGAAAAAAAATTACAAAAGACACCCGTGATGCACATTTCCCAAAGCTAACATAGTCCACCAAATAAATTCAAAATAAAACACTTTTTTTCTACTTTTGTTGTCTGGGTATTTTCTTTTTTCAAGCATGTAGGGCCCAGTTTCTTCTTTTCTGTTTTCCTGTGTGTCTTCTGCTCTCTTTCCAGTGTGTGCAGTCCATTTGTCCTTTCTCCATTTCCCTCTTCTTCTATTTCCTCATTATATCTGTCTCTGACACATTTCCTTTCACTGTTTTCTGTCTCTCCCCTCAGATTTTATCTTCTCACTCTTCAGTCCTTCACCTATATTTCACTTACCATAGCTATCAACTTTCCATCTTCTCCTCTCACCCCTACCTCTCCTGTCTCACTCCTTCCCTAGCCTCATATTCCCTTCTTTTTCACCCACTCCACGTTATACAATTCTACCCTCTGTACTTACCATCCTCCTCTCACTCATCTCTCCTTGAGAACCTCCATGGTCTCTCCCCATATTGTTCCACCAAGCCAACATCTCCCCTCCCTCTCCCTTCTTATTCCCTTGTAGCCCAGCATCTCCTGGTCCCCTCAACCCTTCTCTCTTCTCCACCACTATGGTCCAGCATTTCCTTATTCCCTCTCCCTGTCCCCTCCACCCCTATGGGCCAGCAATTCCCTGTCTCCTCTCTCCCCCTTTCCTCCTTATTGTGCCAGGAGACATGGCTACACAAATCCCCAATGCCATGTGCCTTCCAGGATGTATAGACAGCAAACTGCACACAAGAAGTGAAAGCCTGCTAAGTGTACACAATCCAGGAAGGAACCAAGCCATCAGGGTTTGTGTAGCTGCATCTCCTGTGGGTCCAGCATCATATCTCTCCCCTTCTCTCACTCTCTCCCTCCTCCTCCTCCTATGGTCCGCCATCTTTCCCTTCTCTTCCCGCTGCTTTGAGAAGCCTGGTGTTATAAAGATTTATAACACCAGGCTTCCCAAAGCAGATTACAATAGTTAACATAAAGTTGAACCCATCAGGAAACAGGATACCCTCACTGAAATTTGGCCATCTGTATTATATGGAACAGTGTAGAAAAATGAGAACAAAATAGAGAGTTTATTAGTGCTGTTCCTACCAGCTACAATAATTTTGTAAGCTGTTTTCGTGATATTCAGTTGTTATTTCATGATATTGGACAATATACAACCTCCCTCCTTTCGACCCTAATGGAACTTGGAATACATCTACCTTATTCGAACACAACAATACCTTGTATCTGTTCTCTACCGGATTTGGCAAACGGTACTGTGTAAGTCACATTGAGCCTGCAAATAGGTGTGAAAATGTGGGGTACAAATGCAACACATAAATAAAAATAAATAAATTAATATTTGTATCCACATATAGGAGGCTTTCAAATAAATTAAAAAGCTGTCAAATAAGTAAAAAAATTAAAAATATGTATTTTGTCCTCCACCTTTTAAGACACTGCCTATCCAACTAGAATAGCTTAAAAGTTTTATAGATGGACCATGCATAGGCAGCCCCTTATTTCTAATAATCAGTTTTTGCTATTGTTTTCAATAGCATTTGCTGTTGTTTTGTGTCAAAATGTTAGATAGTCTCACCCCATCTCCTGTTTTATTTAACCTCCTTGCCTTCAATTCCCCTGCCAGTCCAGTACCCTGTTTCCCCCCTCTCTCTCCCAACTGCCATAAATCACCCTCCCCGAGTCCAGCACCCTCTGTTTCCCTCTCTCTCTCTCTCTCTCTCTCTCCACCGCCTTTAATTCCCCTCCCCAAGTCCAGCACCCTCAGTTTCCCCTCTCTCCACCATCAATCACCCTCCCTGGGTCCAGCACCCTGTTTCTCCTTTATCTCTGTCTGCCGCCATCAATTCCCCTCCCTGAGACCAGCACCTTCTGTTTCCCCTCTTTCTCACCACTGCCATCAATCCCCCTCCCCGAGTCCAGCACCCTCAGTTTCCCTTCTCTTCGCCATCAAACACCCTCCTCGACTCCAGCACCCTGCTTCTTCTCTCTCTCTCTCTCTCTCTATCTCTGCTGCCATCAATCCCCCTACCTGAGACCAGCACCCTCTGTTTCCCCTCTCTCCATCACTATCAATCAACGTCCCCGAGTCCAGCACCCTAAGTTTCCTCTCTCTCCGTCATCAATCACCCTCCCCGAGTCCAGCACCCTGTTTCTCCTCCCACCCTCTCTCTCTCTCTCTGTCGCCATCAATCCCCCTCCCCGAGACCAGCACCCTCTGTTTCCCCTCTCTCTCTCTCCACCGCCATCAATCACCCTCCCCAAGTTCAGCACCCTCTGTTTTCCCTCTCTCCATTGCCATCAATCACCCTCCCCAAGTCCAGCACCCTCTGTTTCCCCTCTCTCTCTCCCCGCCCACAGCCACCCCCCGGACTATCGTCTGATCTGTTTAGCGGTCCCTGCAGCAATAACATGTTGCCTGACCTGGCATTGGATCCACAGCATGCCTCTGGCTTCACAGAAGTACTTCCTGTTCACGTGAGAGTGGGACATACAGCAAGCAGAGGGAAGGATTGGATGCCAGCTCAAACAGGCAGGATGATATTGCTGCAGGGGCTGCAGGCTGCCGTGCTAAACAAAGTAGGCTTGCTTGATGATGACAGTCCGGGATGGGGTGGGGTGGAAGAGGAAGAACAGAAAGTGGTGTTGTGAACATGGTTGGGTGGGAATGGAAGGAAAGAGAGAGAGGGGAGAAAGAAAGGGCAAATTAAAAAAAAAAAAAACCCCAAAATTCTCTGCTGCAGGGTGCCGGCCCCACCGATTGAGACCTGCATAGGCGCCATTCTTTTAAAAATTCCGTTTGGGGGAGCAACCACTCCCCCTGCACCCCCCTTAGCTACGCCACTGTTTCCTACATGTAAGGGCATGTGGAGGGGCATTTTTGATTTGATATCCAAATCTGGTTTTGGATGTTTTGCTGAAAACATTCAAAAATCTAGTGGGGAACATAACAATTTTCAAACCAGAAAAATGTATTTTTGTTTTGAAAATGGCTATGTGCTAGATGTTTTTGTGCTCAGTACATTTATGTTTTTGGATCGTTTAAAAAAAAAAAAAAAGATAATGTCCAAAGGAAAATTTCACAAAAACAAGCCTAGGAATGTTTAGGATGCCAACATTCTTAGTAGATGGCCACACAGAAATGCCAGCAGAGCAGTGGGGTACCCTAGGGGGCACTGCAGTGGAATTCACATAAAAAGGTCCAAGGTACACATCTCTCCATTACCCCCTTATATTGTATAGTGAGCCCTCCAAAGCCCACCAAAAACCTACTGTACCCAACTATACACCACTACATTAGCCCTTATGTCTGCACATGTCACCTATATATGGGTACAGTAGGTTTTTGGTGAGTTTTGAATGGCTCACACTTTCCATCACAAGTGTACCAGTTAGAGTACAATATGGGCCTCGGTCTCCTTCTCTAAAGTGCACTGTAACAAGCACTAGGCTACTCCAGGGACCTGCTTGCTGCTCTAATAATACTGGTCATAACATCATAAGCTGTCAAAGAGGCTGGTATGTACTGTTTCTTTCACGTCTTTGGGGTGGGATGTGGTCATTGATCACTGGGGGAGTAAGAGGGTTATGACTTAATCCCTCCAGTGGTCATTTCATCATTTAGGGCACCTTTTTGTGATCAGTCACCACTAAAATATTTACATTTTAGCCCTGGACGTTTTCCCTTTGTTCTATTATGGCAGAAAAATGTCCAAGTCTTGGGAATGCCAAAATCCCACCTCAAACATGATCCCTTGTGATTTGGATGCACTGAATACAAACAGCAAAGAAAACCATCTTTAAAATGGATTTCAAAAATAGTAATTTGGAAGTTTTGGCACAAATTGCTAATTTACTGCACCTCAATGGACTTCGATAGAGTACTTACTTGATTGCCATGGCAACCTGTGGCAGCTCTATGAGAAGCTGCAAATTGCTGGCTGTTTGGAACGGGTTGCTGTACTTTAAGGTTTTGTATTCTATGGTTTTGCAATCTGGCGTTAGACGATTAAGACTGTTTATTTCACCAATGCAAAGTCAATTCATCCACTTCCAGGCTACAAAACAGAATGAACTAAATAGCTACTTTGAGTGAGCCAACCAAATATCATACGTCATACAAATATCAAATATCATAAATATTCTATGTTTAAGAAACAAAATGCTGATCAGAAAGACGTAGTCGAAGCTGTGCTTTATCTGGCTCAATTTATTTTGAAGATATTTACATCTATTTTTTTTTATTAATTTGTTGTAATCTGTCTTTGTAATTCCTAGAATGATTATTTCTAGTTTTTCTTTTATGTAATCTGCCTTGAACTAATTGTGGTGTGGGCAGAATAGAAAAATTGGATAATTGCATATAATGTATTGTAATGTTAGCAGTGTGTTTGGCACTGTCTTTCTGATCAGCATTTTGTTTCTTAAATATAGAATATTTATGGTATTTGATATTTGTATGATGTATGATATTTGGTTGGCTCACTCAAAGTAGCTATTTAGTTCATTCTCTTTTGTAGCCTGGAAGTGGATGAATTGACTTTGCATTGGTGAAATAAACTCAGTCTTAATCTTCTAACGCCAGATTGCAAAACCATAGAATACGAAACCTTAAAGTACAGCAACCTGTTCCGAACAGCCAGCAATTTGCAGCTTCTCATAGAGCTGCCACAGGTTGCCATGACAATCAAGTAAGTGCTCTATTGAAGTCCATTGAGGTGCAGTAAATTGAAGTAGCAGCTTTCACCAACATGGCTGGATTACCTCCAGATTACTGACCATCATAAAAGGTGATACTGAAGTCAGTACATTTGCCTGGGCTGCCTATTTAATAGTGATATAATGGCAGCACTCAGGTAGACAATGTAGTGTACTGTAAGTAAAAATTTCATAAAAGAGAGAACTAAAATGTTACATAGGAAGCTAAGCCAGTGAATATGGTCAAAGCATTACAGTTAGAATATGGCTGACACCTATTAATAGGGCATCTACAATTAGAGTGCACTGTATTGATTGCTTCTCCTATACAATTTATAATGCTATTGAAATATGGACCCTATTTCAGAGAGTCTATAAGAACTTAAGAAAAGCCATGTTGAATAAGATTAATGCCCATCAAGCCCAGCATCCTGACGATGATCAGCATGGGTCACAAGTACCAGGTGGATCCCAAAAGTAGATTTGTTTCTCTTAGCTCAGTTTCTAACACCGATAGATAATTTTCATAAAAAAGTGTAAAAGATTACATTATCACTGGTATTTTCCATTAAAGAATCAACTTTTATCAGTCAAGGCATGTGCCAGTTTTAATTAATATAAATGGCAGTAACATGTTTTTCAGTATTTTAACTATTAAAAATGATGATGAGCATAAACTTTAACATCTCACAAATGAAGGTCTATATTCAGCTCTTTTGTAGGCTTAATCCCTGTAATATATATACAGACCATCAACTCTCTGTGGTTTGATTGTTCTTTGGCATCATTCTGATTGTCCATTTATTAGGTTGACTAATGTTCTTTTGAAGATCAGAGATATCCAGCCAACCCAGAAATCTGGATGAATTTCTTTAGGCACTTTACAAATTAGAGCCCTTGACTACCAGGAAACTCAAATATATAAAACACTACTTTCTAAGAACTGTATTCCGAAACCTTGTCCAATCCTTGGCACTTGCCCATACTGACTACTGCAATGGAATTTACACAGGATGTAAGGAACAAATCTTAAAGAAATTACAAACAGCTCAAAATACAGCAGCAAACTCATATTCGTAAAAGAAGATTCAAAAGCACTAGACCTCTCCTCCAAAAATTACACTGGCTACCTATTAAAGCATGCATACCCTTCAAGATCTGCTCCTTGGTCTACAGAATAATCTTCGGCCTCTCGCTGAGCTGTATAACCATCCTAATAAACCTACACAACATAACCAGGGGCAAGAGATCCTGCCTAACCATCCACTTCCCTAGATGTGAAGGCTTAAAATACAAATCTACATACGCTACCAGCTACTCATACGTCTGCACCAAACTCTGGAATACACTACCGAAAGACTTAAAGTTCATGAACAATTACCTACTATTTTGAAAACCTGAAAGCCCGCTTATTCAGAAAGTTCCTTTCCGAAGACCCCACATAGCAAAGCAGACTGAAGGAAACACTCCACAATCACGAAAATGGACAGAACTGAACTAATCCTCTGTCACCTCAAAAAATAAGGGGTCCTTTTACTAAGCTGCAGTGAAAGGTGGCTTGCGCTAGTTTGGATGTGTGAAATTGGCATGCGCTGGGCCATTTTTTTTACTGTGGCTGGGAAAAGGGCCTTGTTTTAATATGGCAGTATATGGCCGTGCACTAATATGAAAAGTAGCACTCAGCTATTTAATGCCTGAGCCCTTAACGCCACCTATTAACTTAGTGGAAAGGGCTCATGAGCTACTCATTTGGTAACCAGGCAGCGTGCGCCAATGCGGCCGCACTGTCAGTTACCACCAGGAACGCCCCCTGTGGAATAAAATAGAAAATGTAGAGGGAGACCAAGATGGCGGCCTGAAGGGAGGGCGGCAAGGTTGCTTGGAGGTGCGTTTTTTTCCTGAGTCCCGTTTCCTGTAGAATGCCGAAGAGGAAGGGCAAGCGGGTGCCTGGTCCTGTGGCACTCGCGGGACCCGCTTCGGGCACGATGGACCGCTTTGTCGCGGTGGGAGGAAGCCAGCGGAGTTCGGAAGTCTTGTTGCCGGGAGGGGCGGAGAGAGGTGAAGCGTCCCTGCTGCCTGAGACGGAACTCAGCCCGGAGGTGAGGGAACCGCCTCCCATGCCCGCATCAGTGCGAGATGCATGCGGACAGGGCTTCCTGGCCTCCGAGGAGGGGCGGACGGCCCTGTGACAAGATCTGACTCGGGCAGGAGAGTGCAGCATATCCCGGAGGGGGGATTTTCCAGCGTGCAGGGTGGCGGTGCTCCAGGGGGATGACATCTGGAGGAGGAGGCTGGTTTCTTCCTGGGGTCTGAGAGGAGTGCTGAAGTTTTGAGTAAGTCTTCACTTTTGCCTAAACCTCCGAATTTTACCTTGGAAACTATATGGGATGCGTTACTTACTTTGGAAACTTCATTGTCCAAGAAATGTTATTACTATCGCAGGCCTCATAGCTTCCAACTGAGACTGTTTCACAATTGGGACAGCAATTAAAAATAGTAGGAGAAAGATCTGAGGCCCATGATTTGGCCATTAAGTCAGTTCAATCGGTACAAACAACCATTATTAAAGAAAATAAATGGTTGCATAGGAAGATTGAGGCCCTTGAAAATCGGCAGAGGGCAAACACTCTGCGAGTGATAAATTTTCCTAAACAACAGCTGACTGCACCGATTCTGACTTTTAGAAAATCTCTCTTTGAGGTGTTAAAGGTGCCTGAACCGACATGCCCGCCTATCTCGCAGATTTATTATTTGCAACCTTTTAAGCGAGTGGCTCAAGGCGAGCAGGCTGATCTTGTGGAGTCTGCTGTGCGGTTTGACACCTTGGACTTTATTCGGGAGTTGGAGGGCGAAGAGGAGCGGCGGGAGCGAGCTACTCTTATAGTGACATTTGTTTCACAGTTAGATAGAGATTGGATTCTGAAGTTATTTTTTAAATTTCGGAAAGAAAAGTTTTTGAATGTTCAAGTACGGATATATCCTGATGTGACCAAGGTAACGCAGAGGAGGCGACAAGCTTTTCTTAAGCTGCGCCCCACTGTGTTTCAATTGGGGGGCCTTTTTTGGCTCAATTATCCCTGTAAATGTGTGGTGAAGTTGAATGCTGTAAAGTATGTATTTTTTGAACCTTTGCAGTTGAAAGCGTTCCTGGACTCCAGGGGGGGGGGGGGGGGGGGGGGCGGGGTGCTCCTTCGCTGTCACGTGGAGCGGAGATTGTATCTACACCTCAGTCTTAGTTGTCTTCCACATCTCCCTTCAGAGTCTCTTTTGTGTTGGAATGTGTTATAGTTTAATTTCTTTTCCCAGAATAGTGGCTTGGTCTTTAGCTTCTGTTGTGGACTAATATAGGAGGCGGGAGTGTAAGTTGGGGGTAACGGTTTCCTGTGTAAAGATGTACCTACTGTTCTCCTAAGTTGTACAAGAGGTGTTCTTGGTACTGTATATATGAAATGTATAAATAAAGAAATAAAAAAAAAATAGAAAATGTATTTTTTACCGTGGGAAACAGCGTGCACCAATTTTGAAATTACCACCAGGCACCTACGCTCCCCCAGAAGTGTTGATTTGGTGCACACTACCAGCAAATTAGCCCTACCGCGGCTTAGTAAAGGGGACCCTAATCATCTACAGAGCAGGCAGAAATCTGGCCAAGTAAGGACAGGAATAAGACTTGAAATTACCATGTAACCTTCATCACATGATAGCACTCTGAACAAACCATGTTTTGATGAGTTTTTCATGACAGATCTAGGCAAAGAACTTGCAAATTCCCCATACTAGCCAAGTATAAGAAGTACAGATCAAATGTTTAAATTCTGCCTGAAATTAAAGTACAAAAGAATGCCTTCCCAGCAATCAAGGAAGGACATAACCTGTACAATTAAACATGTCACAACTGTAATATTGAAAATTGTGGCATGCATAAAAGTCATCTGCTTTCTGTCTTCAGTCAAACCAGATAAACTAGAAAGGAGGAGACAGTATCTTTCATTGCTGGAATCTTTTTTTTTTTTTTAAGCTGCAAGTGCGTACTTTTCATAGCTTCATTTGAAAAGGGAAAACTCAGTTTTAAGAGGATTTTCTGCTTATGTTCAAGGAAGAGACCACCTGGAAATATACTGTACATGAGAAAATAAATCCCTGTGAGGAAGGCCAATAATCCACTTGTGTAAATCATTATTTATTGCCCCTTCTTTTTAGTCCAATACCAGATTAGGAATTGCCAGTCTGGTCCATAGCTGTCCCTTGGTGCATATTCGAGAGAGACATTTTCCCATAGAGACTAAACTGGTCAGGGGTGTCCAGTCTGATCCATAGCTGTACCCTGAAGCACAGAGTGTTCTGAAGGAGAAGCGATTTGGTCATTGGGTAGATCGGATCCTAATCCTCTGATAGAGAGAGCTAAAGAGTGAAGCTGCTACCACAAGGCAGTACTGGTTGTGGAAAATAGCTGCAAGCTGAAAGCAGTGGAGCTGCTGAATGCTGCAGGGCTATCTTAAAGTAACAATGGATACCAACCCACGTATGTCCTACATATTAACTTGCTCCAAACAAGAAAGATTTAAACATTGGGGAACATAGAGCCACAAAGGTGAACTAAAGTAACTGTTACAGAAATGATAAATAGTAGTAGTAGTAGTACACATACTGTAAGAGAGGAAGAGGTGAAATAAAGATCTATATACCAACTAATAAAGGAAATAAAAGCTACAGAGAAGCATTGAGGAAGATAAGATCTCATTTAATACTATTCCACCTGATATACTAAGCTCACTAGATAAGGGCCCTTTACTTGTCTGTGAGAGACAGTCCCAGAGTACGAGAGGTCCACTACAAATGTATGTAGAATTTTAAAATTTACCTTAGGATATTTGATTGTTGAGCTGTAGGTTTTTATTTTATTTTCACATACACATGGGATGTCTCTCTGCACATACCAGATTCCCCATCATCTAAGCTATTTCTGGCTTCTTTTATATATTTCTCTGTCTAAATTTGGCTTTTCTTTGAGTTATTCGGCCTGTATTGCGCTGTTGTTATAATTTTGCTACTTCTACTTCTGCTTCTGCTTCTACTTCTACTTCTGCTTTGCTTTTTCAACAAAGTGCAAGGCTCTAATCTTGTCATTTGCTCTCATCTACTCCAATCTAGTAATAAACTATTTTAGATATTGAACTCTAAGAAGTCTCTGGTTTCTCTATTTTCTCTACCTGCTTTTAATAAATAAGGGATAAATGATTGCCTTCAGTCCAGACATAGTCTACAGGCCTAGACAATAAAAACATCTGATTTTTACCTGCTTGAATTTTGTAAATAGAGTAGGGATTAAATTGGCTGGGTTTTAGAGTAGAGGCAACAGGATTTGTAGTAAAGGTCATATTTTAAAATTGCACAGTTTTCTTCTATATCCATACTGTGCTCCCCCCCCCCCCCCCCCCACCCCACACACACACACATACACACTCTATAACCTAATTGCTGAAATTACCCAGCCCATTGTTAGTAAATCTCTCCCCAGGGGTTTGGTCAAAACACACAAGGAAAGCCTGCCTTGTAACTGTTTTCACATACACATGATGTGGCTCTCTTCAAATACCAGATGGCTCATCAGCTAAGAGATTTCTGGCATCTTTCACATATATCTCTGTCTAGCTTTGATTTTGCTTTCAGGTATTCTTCTACCTGTATTACTGTGTTGTGATTCTGCTTTGCTTTTCATACATAGAGCAGGGCTTTAATCCTGTCTTTAACCTTCCAATCTATTAATGAACTGTTCCCTCATTTCTCTCACGCCCCCCGATGTCCTTTAAAATGTGTATTGGTCGGGGGGCGGAGCATGATGGCGGCTGCAAAACTCTACCGCGAATAACCTCGAGAAACTTTGCTGGAGCTAAACCTTTCTCAAGTGTTTCTATTGTTATAAAATAACGTTTTACTTCTTACTTGTTTGCCACTATGCCTCACACTAAGAGAAAGGCTTTTGTTAGAACGGGAGCCCAGCCGGTTCTTACATCGACACCAACCCAGCAAACAATCGAGGGATATCTCGCGAGAACCAGTCAGGTGTTGGGAGGTCCCGCTGAGCAACGTGCGCAAGGAGAAGCCGTACTCCAGGGACAGGACATATCGTTGTCCCCCCCCATCGCGTTCTCCTCCGCCGCAACCGGCAGAGATTAGATCTAGAGGTGAATCACGAACCCACGAAAGTGGAGGACTGGTATCTCATCTGGGCCCTATAGCTGAAACATCTCCCAAGGTCCTTCTACCATCGGAGGCTTATGCTGCGCCGGTAACACTTGAGGCAATATGGGGGACGCTCCAGACTGTTTTGGCATCAACAAGTAAGATAGAATCTTTAGTAGTATATGTTCAGACTTTGACTTTTTCTTTTACTACCATGAAAAATGATGTTGCAGATAAGATAAATCATTTATCTGAAGAAAATACTAAGTTGAAGGAAACCACTATAAAATTAATACAAGATAATACTTTGATACATGGGAGGTTGGAATATTTTGAGAACTTTAATAGGAAATTAAACCTACGTTTCTTGAATTTCCCCAAGACTCCAATCTACCCACCGCATGAAATTTTCAAAAGATATCTAATAGAAAATTTGAAATTCTCTGAAGATAACATACCTCCACTGAATAAAACATATTATCTTCCAACGTATCAGAACTATTGGAATCTTCATTAACTGAATCAACTGAGCGCCAAACTCTTCTGGTATCATTTATTTTTCAACAGGACTTGGAAAATGTTAGGAAAATTGCGCTGAGAAACTTACAAACCCCATTCTATGGGGGCAAAATCTGGGTATTTCCAGACGTTACAAAGCAGACCCAAGCCAGGAGAAAAGAGTTTTTGGCACTTCGACCTGCAACATTGGCTCTAGGAGCCTCTTTCAACCTGAACTACCCATGCAAATGCAACATCAAATATCTTGGGGTTAAATATGTTTTCTTAAATCCTGAACATTTAAAACAGTTCATTGCTCAGAAAAAGATAATTTAATACATGTTGTGACTAACAGGTATAATTTGCCTCAAGTAATAGACCTAAAGAGACATAATGTAAATATCTGGTTTAAATTAGGCTAAGCCTTTCTGCTAGAGATTATGCTGTATTGTTTTTCTTAATTTGAATCTCATCTCCTGAGTAACTGCTTAACCCCCCCACCTCATGGTGGTCTAATGCAAGTGATACAATTTTTGCTTTATTATTTATGGTTATATCATTTAATATGTACTACTTTACTTATTCAAGATGTAAATGCTTGTGAAAAAATTGAAACTGATAAATAAAAGATTTTTAAAAATGTGTATTGGTCGCTGGTGGCACTGGCAGCAGCAGTAGCATGACAGGCTGCCTTCGGCCAGTTCTGGGTCTTCCTTCTGCCACATCCATCCCACCTACAAGAAATTACATCAGAGGAGGAAGGATGTGGCAGAGGAAAGACCCAGGGGCTGGCCAAAGGCAGACTGTCATATTGCTCCTGCTGCTGCTGCCAGTGAATGACAAACTTTACAGGCCCACAAAATGTAGGGGAATAAGAGAGATGAGGGAGCAGTAGCGTACCTGCAGGGAGAAAGGGGGGGGGGGGGGAGGGAGAGACCAGACCAGGATGAGCGGAAGGAAAGGCTTAACTTGTAGACCAAGTGAGGTCAGAGGCTGGGTATTTTGCTGCCCTTAATCAAAGGCATCCTGGGCCAGAGTCTCACTTAATCCAATGGTTAAGTCAGCCCTGGCTCTCCTATAAATAGATAAAGTTGACTGAATATTTCTGTTCAGTTAACTTTACACATATATTCAGTGGCACTTATCCAGGTAGAACTGTTGCCAAATATACACAAATAATTTAAGACAGAAGTTGAGCCCAACTAGACTTTTCTGTATAAGGGGCTTTTTACTAAAGTATGGTAAACTTGCACTTTCCACAGAATAGCAAATTAAATAAATGGAGCAGAAATGTAGGTGTCAAAATGATAGGGGCTGAGCATGAATTCTATAATGGCAGTTCTGCTCAGAACTACCATTATAGAATACTAGCATAAGTTTGCAGTTCAGCCTAACCTTAGGCATAAGCATTTATGCCATGTCAAAGACTGGTGTAAGTGCTTGCACCTACTGTTAGCAGTTAGGTGCATAACTCCTAGTAGTCTAAAACCTGTGCAGTTAACTCATAAGTACACTCCTGACCCACGCATGTCCCTCCCATGGTCAAGCCCCCTAGAATTTGTGTGTGAACTTCACACACTGTGAAGGAAACTGCAAGTGCAGCTTCTAGAATAGTGACTAAGGTCAGTTGCATGCACAACTGCCAATTGGTGCCAATTAACACCAATTTAATTGTCTGTTTACTACAATTAACAGCCAAATATTAAATTAAGTTGTGCACGTAACTGACCTTCGTGTATAAATTGGGTGCCCAACTTTACGTGCTAAGCATGAAGTTGGGTGCAAAGCTTGAGTGCTGTTGGGGGCATTCCCTGCATGTTCTCATACAGTTATCACAAAGAAAAATACTTGACCATGTGCAGTTGCATATAGCATGTTGCTCAGAGTAACTCCCTGGGTCTACCTTAATGTAATTGATGGTCCAATGAATAAACAGGGCAGGAATACAGCCCACTTGCTTCTGCCCTAGCGGCTGTGGCTTAAAAATGGTGACCATGACTTCTACAGGTGATCTTGTGATACCACCGCTAGGGGGCTGATGCTCGAAACCTCCTTTAACTGCTTCCGAAATGTTGTAAGTTGACTCAGTTCAACTGACAGGAAGTTCTAAAGTGTATGAACAACTACTGCAAACACTTGAGCATGAGTTTCAGATAAGTGAACTTGATGGAAGAATGGAGCATCTAACAAATGCAAATATAAAGGATGAGAGGGGTGACAGATCTTAAGGCAGATCAAATACTGAATGAAGCATCATTGCTAAAGGCTCTAAAGATACTAAGAGGCCCTTTTACTAAGTGTCGGTAAATCACTATGGGCTTACTATGCGCCATTCCAGAGCTACCACCAGCCCAATGCGAGTAGTTCCACTTCCAGCGTACGGCATTTCTAGCACTAGTGGAAATATTTGAAAAATATTTCCACAGGGAACACCAGCGGTAATTGAGCAGCTCTGCATGCTATCCGGTTGCCACCAGGTTAGCACGGAAGCCCTTACTGCCACCTCAGTGGGTGATGGTAAGTGCTCCCCCCTCAAGGCCACACTTTAAGAGCAATACTATTGCATGGCCATGTCTTTTTTTGGCCTTTTTACCCACTGTGGTAAAAAGGGCTTCAGCAAGTGGCAAATATAGCCCCCACCACTAGTTCAGTGCCCTTTTTACCCGCAGTTTAATAAAAAGGCCACTAAGATCCTCAAATGACAGCCAACCAGGGAAGATTATACAACACTGACATGATGTGATCAACCTTACAGGCAATGGCTAATACGCACTCTGAAGCATTTTGAGCAAGCTGCTGAGCCTCTAGCAACGAAACTGGCAGATCTAAATACAATCTATTACAATAGTCAAGATAGGAAGCCACTAAGGATTGAATGACAGTTCAAAAAGGTTTCAAACAAAGAACCATATGAAATTGAAAAAAAAAAATGACACCAGATTTAATCTGTGACTTCATATCTGGAGCAATCAAATCATCCATATTCTTAATTTGCTGAACAACAAAAATAGACCTATCATTAACTAAAAGCAATGAACGCATATTTGGAATAAGAGATTGACAGAGGTCATTAATCTCAGTTTTAATAATGTTCAATGCTAGTTTATTATGAAATATCCAATGCTTTACCAATTTAATGCTCTAAGCAGTATTCTCAAAAGTGAATAATGGTACCACTTACAGGAATGAAAAATTGCAACTCATCATCATATAATCTATATTTGACAACCAACCCTGATAAAAGTCTGCAAACTGGGGCTATGTACAAGCTGAAAGGCAACATAGACAAGGCTAAGCATTGCAAAACCTTGGTAGGTAAATTAACTCATATAGTACCATCAAGCCTCACTTGCTGCATAGGATCAGAAAGTAAAGATTCAAACCAAGTCATTATATAGCCCAGAAATTCCTCTCTCTTAATTGTTGAATCATAATGCCACGATTAATGGTGTCAAATACTACAAAAATATCAAGGAGGACTAAGGTATTGGAAGCCCCAATTCAAAATCTTGATGGATGGTATCAAAATTTGAAAGCAATAGTGTTTCTGTACCATAACTAGCCCAAAATCCAAACTGGTAAGGGTTCAATATACTGTTAGAATCCAAATAGTCCTAAAGTTGGTGTAAGACCTCTTTTTAATGACTTCCAATAGAAAAGACAAAGAAGAAAGTGGATGTTAGATGATGGAATAAATGATCTAATTTCTGACTTAAAATAGCAGGTCAAATGCTAGCTTTTAAAAAAATATTCATGAAGTTATCCTTCAGATAGAGAATTATTAGTAACAACTACAACAGAATCTACTACTACTACTTATTTCTAAAGCGCTACTAGACGTACGCAGCACTGTACATTTGAATATGAAGAGACAGTCCCTGCTCGACAGAGCTTACGATCTAATTAGGACAAACAAGAGATATGGGAATATTAAAGTGAGGATGATAAAATAAGGGTTCTGAACAAGTGAATAAGGGTTAGGAGTTAAAAGCAGCAAAAGGTGGGCTTTTAGCTTAGGTTTGAAGAAGGCCAGAGATGGAGCTTGACGTACCGGCTCAGGAAGTTTATTCCAGGCATATGGTGCAGCAAGATAAAAGGAACGGAGTCTGGAATTAGCAGTGGAGGAGAAGGGTGCAGATAAGAGAGATTTACCCAGTGAACGGAGTTCCCAGGGAGGAATGTAGGGAGAGATGAGAGTGGAGAGGTACTGAGGAGCTGCAGAGTGAATGCACTTATAGGTCAATAAGAGGAGTTTGAAATGTATGCGGAAACGGATAGGAAGCCAGTGAAGTGACTTGAAGAGAGGGCTAATATGAGCATAATGACACTGGCGGAATATTAGTCGTGCAGCAGAATTTTGAACAGATTGAAGAGGAGAGAGTTGGCTAAATGGGAGACCTGTGAGAAGCAAGTTGCAATAGTCTAAGCGAGAGGTGATAAGAGTGTGGATGAGGGTTCTGGTAGTGTGCTCAGAAAGGAAAGGGCGAATTTTGCTGATATTATAGAGAAAGAAACGACAGGTTTTAGCAGTCTGCTGAATATGTGCAGAGAAGGAGAGGGAGGAGTCGAAGATGACCCCAAGGTTACGAGCTGATGAGACAGGAAGGATGAGAGTGTTATCCACAGAAATAGAGAATGGGGGAGGAGGAGAAGTTGGTTTATGGGGAAAGATAAGAAGCTCAGTCTTGGTCATGTTTAGTTTCAGATGGCGCTGAGACATCCAGGAAGCAATGTCAGACAGGGAGGCTGATACTTTGGCCTGGATTTCGGCTGAGATTTCTGGTGTGGAGGGGTAGATCTGGGAGTCATCAGCGTAAAGATGATACTGAAAAGCATGGGATGAGATCAGAGTACCAAGGGAAGAAGTATAGATGGAGAAAAGAAGAGGTCCCATGACAGATCCCTGAGGTACACCAACTGACAGTGGGATAGAAGTAGAGGAGTATCCACTAGAGTATACACTAAAGGTACGCTGGGAGAGATAAGAAGAAAGAAAGAATCACTCATGTCAGAGCAAGTAGATTAAAAAACAAAAATGAAACAAAGGTTTAACAGGCTAGGAGTTTTATACAAGAAAAAGATTACATTCTTGAATTGTCCAGATGATACCCTAGAGAATATCTCTTCCATTTGACATTTGACATTAGACAATAAATTACTGAAGTTTCAGTAGAAGGCAAAGAAGCATTAATTTGACTAATTTTAGCATAAAAAGTATCAGCTCCTTATTATGTCGGCTTCCTAACAACTCAAGAAAGTTCACTAGGGTGATTCATGATTGACTGAATATTAGTGTTAAAATGAACTTTTTCTCCAGATAATGTCAAACTTTGATAATGGAAAGACAGTTCAAGTACTCAGATATTGTGAAAACATCTAGAGAATCACATCATCCATCACCTCTTCTTCCATCACAACTGCTGATTTTGTCCCCTTAATTAAGAGGTAAACCAAGGTTTATTACATGATCTGCAAATATTAATTGTCCTAAGAAGAGAATTGGCATTCAAGGAATCTTCTAAGGACCCGTTCTATAGATCCACCGCATCAGATACTTAAGGTTGACAAGGAAATCAGTTGTGACAACTATGAAAGTTTTGATTGTTCTAAATCATAGAAGTCATGGATTACCCTCAATATTTCCTTAGAATGTGGTAAACTGAGACATAGGTACAGGTAAAGCAACTTTGACCAATAAATGGTTAGACCACAGCCCCAGCTCACAGTGTCAACAGAAAAAAAATCTTGCCCCAGATGAGTCTTGCAGCAGTATTCTGGGCAGTCTGGAATTTCCTCAGTAGATGCTCCTGGCAGCCTGCATAAATCCCACTGCAGTAGTCCAGGTGAGACAGAACTAGCCAGTGAATGAGAGTGCGGAAGAGCTCTCTGGTGAGACAAAACCTAACACGCCGCAGCCTCCACATAGCATAGAACATCCGTTTGGTGACCACTCGCACTTGCGGATCCAGGTGCAAGTGAGGGTCCAGCTCAACACCCAGAAGTTTAAGGCTCTGTGAAATAGGGAGGGTCTGGTCTTTAATGACAAGGGAGTTGGTGGAAAATCTGGCATGGACGGACAAAAGCACAAGACACTGAGTTTTGTCTTTGTTGATCTTAAACCAGAATACCTCGGCCCAATGTTCCAAGACAGAAAAACTCACTTTGATCAGATCTGTGATTTCATCTAATGAGGTTTGGAAGGGGATGGAGATGGTTATGTCATCTGCGTAGATAAATGGTTTCAGGCCTAGGTTTGCTAGTGCGGTGGCAAGGGGAAACAGCATGATATTGAATAGCGTTGGAGAAAGGGGCGAACCTTGGGGAACCCCACAAGAAGCTTTCCAAGGTGCAGAATGATCTGGAGTGCCTTTGACTTGGTAAGTTCTTGTTGACAGAAAACCCTTAAACCAGTGTAACACGCACCCTCCGATGCCTAGTGTGTCTAGTAGATGTAGTAAGATGGTGTGGTCCACCATATCAAACGCGCTGGACATGTCGAACTGCAACAGTAAAATTTTCAAACCAACAGAAATGTCCCGTTTAAAATCTAAAACCTTCTTCTTTACACTAAGACTCAAGCCACTTATTGAAATCTACTGTTTTGCGTAGTCTTACCTCACCCTTCCACCACATGGGGATTACTTCAGAAAAAGCCACAGTCCAAACCAAAGATTTCAGTCCCTCCCCAAGCTTCTGGAATGCTCTCTGTGCTGTAAACTTGCAATTGTTGGCCAGGCCTTTTGTCCCTAGGTAAATTACAGCATCAGTATTGAAGACGTGCTCTCTTCTTGGATCACTTTCAACATTTGGTTGGTACATCTGGTAGCTGAAGGTCATGTAAGGCATTTCACTAGGTTGGAAACCTTGAACTGTGTTCCTATGTTAATGCCTCTGATAATGGAGTCTCCAAGCCGTAAGAGTTTTCTGCTTTTCACCAATCTGTCATTGTTTGGGGGATGTTTTTTGGGTTGTGCTACTTTCATTGCCTATTTTCCACCACAATACTTCTTTATTGAGAATCGTAATGATACAACACAGCAAAAGAATTTGACAGAAAGGTTGGGAGGGTGAGTGCTTCTCTGTCACAGACCTTAGTCTACTAGAGACTACTGTGACCCATCTACTCCTTTGTTGTTTCATTCTCTGTGGCAGTAGTGGTGGTAAATTGTCTGGGAATTGAGTAATTCCTTCTTGAGTTTGTTGGTCTCATCTTTCAAAGCTGATATTTGGAGACAGATAGCAAAAGCTTTAAGGTTCCAGATAGTTTGTCTTAGGATTAAAGCAGAACATGTATTGTACTGAATGAAGGTCATAGTGAAAAGGTGAACTGTGATAGGGGATAACAAGGAGTAGGATTGACAAATTATGGTGTAATGAAGATACTTGTCCCTTGATTGCCCTATATAAAGGGAGTTCACCTAGGGGTGGATGGGACTATAGAGTCAGACCCTCTGCAAGTGAAAAGACAGATTTTTTAAAAATAAGATAGAATAGAAGCAGGTAATCAGGAAGATATTAAAACACAGGTAAAATCAGTTTACAATCAAACCAAGTCTGAAAATGCCCAGCATAGCTCAGACAACTCACAAGGTAAACTTCAGTTCTGTTTTTTCTTTTACTACACATATGTATACAAATTGCCCCTCCTCCAGAGGCATGCAGTCTATGAGTCTCCACATTAGGAGTCACCGACCAAGAAAGGGATCTAGGTGTCGTCGTTGATACGTTGAAACCTTCTGCTCAGAATGTTAGGTATTATTAGGAAAGGAATGGAAAACAAAAATGAGGACATTATAATGCCTTTGTATCACTCTATGATGCAACTGCACCTCCAATATTGTGTTCAATTCTGGTCACCACGTCTCAAAAAAGATATAGTGGAATTAGAAAAGGTACAGAGAAGGGCGACGAGAATGATAAAGGGGATGAGACGACTTCCCTATGAGGAAAGGCTGAAGCGTCTAGGGCTCTTCAGTTGGAGAAAATATGGCTGAGGGGAGATATGAAAGAGGTCTATAAAATAATGAGTGGAGTGGAACAGGTAGACGTGAATTGTTTGTTTATTCTTTCCAAAAATACTAGGACTTTGGGGAAATGCGATGAAGCTACAATAGTAAATTTAAAACAAATCAGAGAAAATGTTTCTTCACTCAACATGTAATTCAACTCTGGAATTCGTTGCCAGAAAATGTGGTAAAGGCGGTTAGCTTAGCAGAGTTTAAAAAAGGTTTGGACGGCTTCCTAAAGGAAAAGTTCATTGACCATTATTAAAATGGACTTGGGGGAAATATTTCTGGGATAAGCAGCATAAAATGTTTTGTACTTTTTTTGGGATCTTGCCAGGTATTTGTGATCTGGATTGGCCACTGTTGGAAACAGGATGCTGGGCTTGATGGACCTTTGGTCTGTCCCAGTATGGCAATGCTTATGTACTTAGTCACCAGATGCTATGTAACCAAATTGATTGAATTACATCTCTGGCACTGAAGATTCAAAACACAATTATAATAAACACACCTTTAAGACAGACACCAGAGCCACCAAATTCTGTGTAACCAAATTGATTGGATTAAGTCATTTGGCACAGGTTCAAAACACAGTTCTAATGAGAGTACGTTTAAGACAATTCCAGCATAAAAATATGAAATCACTGGCACAGACACAGAAGTTCAAAACAAAATTTAATAAAAGCACCTTTAAGACAGTACCAGCATAAAAATATGAAAACACAATCTAACAACAATTGTAAGTGATAGCCAATAGAATGAAGACAGATTAGAAACTTTTAGAGGTCAGACCCTCTGTAAGTGAAAAGACAGTTTTTTTTGTTTTGTTTTTTTAAATAAGATAGAATAGAAGCAGGTAATCATATCCAGCAGATAGCTAAGACCTGTCGCTTCTTCCTCTATAATATCAGCAAAATTCGCCCTTTCCTCTCTGAACAGACCTCCCGAACCCTCGTCCACTCGCTCGTTACCTCTCGTCTTGACTATTGCAACCTTCTTCTCGCTGGCCTCCCGCTTAGCCATCTATCCCCCCTTCAATCTGTCCAAAATTCCGCCGCACGTCTTATCTACCGCGTGAACCGATACTCTCACATCACCCCTCTCCTCAAGTCGCTTCACTGGCTCCCAATCCGCTACCGTATACAGTTCAAGCTTCTCCTATTGATCTTCAAGTGCACTCAATCTGCAGCCCCCCATTACCTCTCTTCCCTCCTCTCCCCGTATGTTCCCCCCCGTAACCTCCGCTCTCAGGACAAATCACTCCTATCTGCACCCTTCACCACCACCGCTAACTCCAGATTCCGCCCCTTCTGCCTCGCATCACCTTATGCCTGGAACAGACTTCCCGAGCCCATACGCCATGCGCCCTCCCTGCCCATTTTCAAGTTCTTACTCAAAGCCCATCTCTTCTCCCTTGCTTTTGGCGCCTAACCACCTTCCCCATTCATGTTCCCTACACTGACTACATACTTTGTAAACCTTTAGATTGTAAGCTCTCTTGAGCAGGGATTGTCCTTCCCCATGTTAAACTTGTACAGCGCTGCGTAACCCTGGCAGCGCTATAGAAATGCTAAGTAGTAGTAGTAGTAGTAATCAGGAAGATATTAAGACACAGGTAACACCAGTTTACAATCAAATCAAGTCTGAAAATGCCCAGCATAGCTCAGACAGCTCACAAGGTAAACTACTAGATATTCACTACTAGATTTTTGGAGGTTTTTCGGAAAATATCCAAAATCAAATTTAGATGTCATATCAAAAATGCCCCTTCTAATGTTTCTTAAAATTAAGATACTATATTTCAATATAAATTATATTTACATTGATAGTTTGCATATCTTTCAAATTGTTTATTATAGCTATAGACCCTGGTGCATGCATGATTACCAGAACATGGCTATGTTGGGTCATTGCAGTTGTGCATAATTTGTTCTTAATTTTTTTTCTCAATAATGGAGGAAGTTATCAACATGGGCTACTGTTAAAAAGTGTTATTTTTCTTTTAAATCCATATATTAGTAACTAGTCTCATTGACTAAGATGGGACCTGTGCTAAAGCTGCATTTGTTAATAGTAAAATAAAACATTATGACAGTAAGCACATGTTGATAATTATGCCCCTAAGGGGTTCTTTTACTAAGCTATGGTAAAATGTGAGCTGAGCATGCACTAAGGACATTTTTACTGCAGTCAGAAAATGGCCAATTCTCCCTTTTCTCATTAAATTATCATGTACTAATGTTGCCATTAGCATGCAGCTATTAACAAAAAATAGCATGTGAGCCCTTACTGTCACCCATTTTAGCACACAGTAAGTGGCTGCACTAAATGATTGGGCTGTCACACCCACTCTCCTCCCCCCAGACATGCCCCTTCCAAGAAAAATTCAGGATTTTTCTTTAGTGTGTGGTTTGCTTGTGTACGTTAGGATTTTACCACAGGATACCTCACTGCTTAGTAAAAGGGCCCCTAAATGTTTGAATCCACCTTTCTTTGGTTTGACTACCTTGTTGAGCTTCTCTCACTCTGGTGTTGCTTCTTGGATCTGTGAAAGGATATCCTCTCTCTTTTCTCCTTATCTTTTAGCTTGGTACTGTGGGAAAAATATAACAGCTTTCACTATAGGAAGTAGCTGGTTTCCTGGTTAACCAGACATGAAGCCTTTTGTTGCAAGATGTGGATCTCATCTGCTTAGAAATAAAAATGAAACAAGTCAAACAAAAGTGATCTGTTTTCTTTCACCATTAGAATAATTTATTGTTTGTTGCAGGTAAGAGTTCATTGAACTTCCGTGCACAGCATGTCTTGTTTTCTTTCTAGATATTCTCCACCTGAGACATCAGCATTAGTCAGTCATAATTTTGGTTTGGACAAGTTCAAAAAACGGGTAAAATGTATCAGCTGGTGCATAAACTGAGGGGACACATCTCGCAAAGGAGTCAGAGATTCTCATATATATATATATATATATTAGTACAACATATCTGTTCACCCAAACAGCTTAAACTTTCCTGAGGTAATCTGCCATTTCTTGGCAAGCTGTTTAAATAAAGCAGAATGAAAAGAAACAGAGGATGTCTCTCTTTTTCACCATCTATTATAATACTGTAAGCCTTTGAATGAGTCATTGAACTACTCACTAAGCAAGCTAATCCTATTTAATATGCTTAACTACAAACTTTCTTGGCTTATCATCTCTCTCCCATTGAAAGGTAATGGCACCAAAACTATTGTGATTCTTCAAAAAATAGAATGGTCAAACAATGAACAATAACTTATGAGAACCCTATATGAGCAATTTTCAAAGGTATACCTATAGGTAAAAAAAATAAGTTTTACCAGTGGAAATAGGTTATTTGAAAATTGTTCTCTCTATCTTCTTGATTCTATGTAGGTTGCCCAAAATTGGGTGCAAAGTCCAGACATGCATGGAAATTAATTAGTCAGTTGGTTGCTAACAACCAAATATTGACATTAATTGAAGTTGATTGGCACTTAACTGGCATTAATCTGGATTTACAGGTGCATTTGCCTACATGGTATTATATGATGTTGCATTCCCAAAATGTCTCACGTGCAACCCAAAAGGGGGTATGGCCATGGAAGGTGCATGGGTAGGTCAGGGTCACTCCAAAACTTTAGTTGTAGAATGTTGTAGAATATAGGGGTTATACACCCAACTTGCAGACCAAGATTTATACCAGGTTTCAGCTGATATAAGTCCTTGTGCCCAATATTGGACACGGGAATCTGCTCTAAGCGGGTGCTCGGCCTAGAGCTTCCTTTATAGAATAGCGCTTAGTGCAGATTTTCTCTAGTGCTTACATTTGAGCATCCTTTACTGAATCTGGCCCGATGTGTGTAAAGGCTTGTCTATATTTTTACCCATATTGAATAGAGGTGTTTCAGGAGGTTGGGCTGGGGCCGGGATTGAACAATGCATCACATTTGGCATTTTCATAAAAATACACATTGTTTTGATATGGAAAAATACCCACACAAAAAGTAGCTGCAAGTTTCTGTGAATATTTTTTGTTCTTTCCAATTCAAATGAATGATGTAATGTGAAGAGACATTTTCAATATGATATCTAAGTCTAACTTTGGATGTTTTGCTCTACAATAGCTCTTATGGCTGCAGGTTTCACCTATATGTAGCTACAGTAGTTTTTTAGTGGATTTTGAAAGGCTCGCACTTTCCACCACAAGTTTAACAGTTAGGGTATAGGCCTTGGTCTCTTCCTTCACAATGCACTGCACTGACCACTAGGCTACTCCAGGGACCTGCTTGCTGCTCTAATAGGACTGGCTATAACATCTGAATGTGGTATGTACTGTTTCATTTACAACTTTGATGGGTAGGAGAGGGTCAGTGATCACTGGAGGAGTAAGGGGGGGGAATTCCTTTATTCCCCCAGTGGTTATCCTTCTATCAGGGTCGTCCAAATCGGCATAATCGAAAGCCGATTTGGGGCGTCCCCAACTGCTTTCCGTCACGGGGATGACCAAAGTTCATGGGGGCGTGTCGGCACGGTAGTGAAGGCGGGACTGGGGCGTGATTAAGAGATGGGCGTCCTTGGCCGATAATGGAAAAAAGAAGAGAGTCCCTGACGAGCACTTGGGCGACTTTATTTGGTCCTTTTTTTTCCATGACCAAGCCTCAAAAAAGTGCCCGAACTGACCAGATGACCACAGGAGGGAATCGGGGATGACCTTTCCTGACTCCCCCAGTGGTCACCAACCCCCTCTCACCCTCAAAAAAACAACTTTAAAAAACCACCACAAACCCACTGTACTCACATATAGGTGCCCCCCTTCACCCATAAGGGCTATGGAAGTGGTGTACAGTTGTGGGGAGTGGGTTTTGGGGGGCTCAGCACCCAAGGTAAGGGAGCTATGCACTTGGGACCAATTTGTGAAGTCCACTGCAGTGTCCTGGCATGTCCGGTTGGTGTCCTGGCATATCAGGGGGCCAGTGCACTACGAATGCTGGCTCCTCCCATGACTAAATGACTTGGATTTGGTCATTTTTGAGATAGGCGTCCTCGGTTTCCATTATGGGTGAAAACCGGGGACGAATATCTATAAGTTCCCTCATCTTGACATTTAGGTCAACCATCTCTAAAGTCGACCTAAATGTTGATATTTGGGCGTCCCCGACTGCATAGGCGCCCCATATAAGAGGCTTGGGGAGGCTAAGCCTCCCCAGCCCAACCCTGACCAACTTGTGTTTCTTCTGCTGCCCACCGTCTCCGTCGTCATTTTTACTGCACTGAAGAGTTCCGCCTCGGCACCGGCGATTCAGAGTCAGCCTTCTGCCAGTGTCGGGCTTTCTCTTCAGGCGTGTCTCACTCCCTCCCAGTTCTGCAGAAAAGAGGAAGTTACGTTAGAGTCCAGGATGCCCCTGAGGAGAAGCCCTCTCTAACGTGGATAACACAGGAAAGGGAACTAAAACTGGCTTACAAAAATGGCCACTACCACATGGACTACAACAGGAAACAAAACACAGCACACTCTGACCCACTTAGCAGGGGGGGAAAGCACCATGGGAGTACAGCACAGTACCCTACACCCACCACAATGCATTGCTAATGTGACTCTGCAGGGCACCTAACAGAAAAGGTGTCACAATCACCCGAGAGCCACATTGCAAACAGGATACAACACATTCTGCTGTCATGGAGGTGGGTACGGCATTTGAGGCTGACATACAGGCTGGCAAAAAGGTTTTTAGTTTTATTTTTTTAGTATGGAAGGGGGTTGGTGACCACTGGGGGAGTATGGGGAGGTCATCCCCCATTCCCTCCAGTGGTCATCTGGTCAGTTTGGGCACCTTTTTGAGGCTTGGTTGTGAAAATAAAAGGACCAAGTAAACCCGGTGAAATACTGCTTAATGCCGCTTTTTTTTTTTAATCGGCGAAAGCCGGCCATCTGGTAGCCACGCCCATGCCCGCCCATGTCCCACCTTCGCTAATCTACTGACATGCCCCCTTGAACTTTCGCCGGCAAAGCGACGGGAAAGCGGTGATGCTGTCAAAAATGCTGCTTTCGATTATACCGATTTCGCTGCTTTTAAGAAATCGCCGGCCATCTTCCGAGTTGTGTGGGAAGATGGCCGGCGATCACTTTCGATTATAAGCTGGATAGAGTGCTAGTTATAAACCTAACAACAATAACATGATTTAATTGATTCTCCAGGAATGCTTTGGAGTAAATCTGCATGGAGCTGTGGTCTTTGTTTATAAGGGGAGAAGGTTGGCATGGGTAAGTCACCCTTGCTTACAATCTAGTACACTCAAAAAGACACATTTTAGTCCATCCTAGGGACCTTATAAATATTTATGTCATGGGGAAGGGCTCAGGTAGGCTTGAGGGAACTGATTGCTTTGCCACAGGTCATAAAGTGACAGCTGGAATGGGCTTTGTGATACCGCAGGCTAGGCAGTATAGAACTTCGCAGTACCCAACTGTTTCCTGGATGGATCATTGCCAACCATTTGGGGTATCCCATTTTGGCTGAGAAGTGATTAGGAGACCCTTTTACTAAACCTCAGTGCATGCTGATGGACATTAGTGTGTGTGCTAAGTACCACATGCCCATAGGTATAAAATAGGGCATGCAGGATTTAGCGCACACTAATGTTGATAGCACTTGCTAAGCTTTAGTAAAAGGGTCCCTAAGGTAGGCTGGTTGTCCAACATTAACATTAAAAGTGAGTATGGATATTAGTCAGTCAGGAAGTACTAGCTGGGATAGACAGGGACTCTGAGCAGGATAGATTGAGAGGACTACGGTTAAAACTCAAAGTTAATAAACTTGAATAGGCTGAATCTTTCTCTGTTTTAACCACAACATCAATAGCTAATTACAATCTCAGTAGACTAGAGTGATTATTAAAATATCCTTGTTTGTTCCTCTCATGACTGGTGCATAGGGAGAAGAATGGCCAGTAGGAAAAAGGAGGTGATGATGCCCCTGTATAAGACTCTGGTGAGATCTTTAGAAAATTGTGTATAATTTTGGTAGCCACACCTTCAAAAAGATATAAACAGAGTAGAGTCGGTCCAGAGGGCGGCTACTAAAATGGTCAGTAGTCTTTGTCATAAAGCATATGGGGACAGACTTAAAGATCTCAATATGTATACTATGGAAGAAAGGTAGGAGTAGGGAAGATATAATAGAGACATTAAATACTTATGCAGCTTAAATACACAGTAGGCGAGTCTATTTAAATTGAGAAGAAGCTCTGGAATAAGAAGGCATAGGATGAAGGCGAAAAGCGATAGACTCAAACCTAAAGAAATATTTTTTAATGGAAGGGGTGGTGAATTCATGGAACAGCTTCCCAGTGGAAGTAATGGAAACAAAATCTGCATCTAAATTCAAGAAAGCGAAGAAAGTACATCAGTTTTCCAAGGGAGTGAAAGGGGCAGTAAATGTCATGGATGGGCAGACTGGATAGGCCATCCACCTTATAATTGAAAGAGAAAAACGCCTAGATTTGACCCAAATCGGGAGATAGACGTTTATCTCACAAAAACGAATAGATTGGTATAATGGAAAGCCGATTTTGGATGTTTTCAACTGCACTCCATCTCGGATGCGTACAAAGTTGACGGGGGCGTGTCAGAGGCATGGCGAAGGTGGAACTGGGGCGTGGTTATCGGCCGAGGAGAGATGGGCACCTTTCGCCGATAATGGAAAAAAAGTATGCGTTTGTAGCTAGAATTTAGGGTACTTTTCCTGGACCCTGTTTTTTCACAAATAAGGCCCCAAAAAGTGCCCTAAATGACCAGATTACCACCAGAGGGAATCGGGGATGACCTCCCCTGACTCCCCCAGTGGTCACTAACCCCCTCCCACCACAAAACATGATGTTTCACAACTTTTTATTTTCACCCTCAAATGTCATACCCACCTCCCTGGCAGCAGTATGCAGGTCCCTGGAGCAGTTGTTAGGGGGTGCAGTGGACTTCAGGCAGGTGGACCCAAGCCCATCCCCCCCTACCTGTTACAATTGTGCTGCTTAATGCTTAGTTGTCCAACCCCCCAACACAACAAACTGGATGAACCATTTTGGTATTTATCTGTTATAATTTATTATATTCTTAAATTAATAAACAGTCATTTTGTGAGAAAATGTTATAAGTACGAGGCAGAAGAACACCCATAATCAAGACAGTATACAGGGGCCCGTGCTGGGACTACTGCTTTTGAACATATTTATAAATGATCTAGAGATGGGAGTAACTAGTGAGGTAATTAAATCTGCTGACGACACAAAGTTATTCAAAGTTGTTAAAACGCGAGAGGATTGTGAAAAATTACAAGAAGACTTTACTAGACTGGGAGACTCGGCGTCTAAATGGCAGATGACGTTTAATGTGATCAAGTGCAAAGTGATGCATGTGGGAAAGAGGAACCCAAACTATAGCTACGTAATGCAAGGTTCCACGTTAGGAGTCACCAACCAAGAAAGGGATCTTGGTGCCGTTGTTGATGATACATTGAAATTCTCTGCTCAGTGTGCTGCGGCGGCTAAGAAAGCAAATAGAATGTTAGGTATTATTAGGAAAGGAATGGAAAACAAAAGTGAGGATGTTATAATGCCTTTGTATCGGTCCATGGTGCTACCACACCTCAAATGTTTTGTTCAATTCTGGTCACCACATCTCAAAGAAGATATAGTGGAATTAGAAAAGGTACAGAGAAGGGCGACAAAAATGATAAAAGGAATGGGACGATTTCCCTATGAGGAATGGCTGAAGCATCTAGGTCTCTTCAGCTTGGAGAAGGGACGGCTGGAGGTGATAGAGGTCTATAAAATAATGAGTGGAGTTGAACGGGTAGACATGAATCATTTGTTTACTCTTTCCAAAAATACTAGGACTAGGGGGCATGTGATGAAGCTGCAAAGTAGTAAATTTAATATGAATCGGAGAAAATGTTTCTTCACTCAACATGTAATTAAACTCTGGAATTCATTGCCAGAGAATTTGGTAAAGGCAGTTAGCTTAGCAGAATTTTAAAAAGACTACTACTACTACTTAACATTTCTAAAGTGCTACTAGGGTTACGCAGCGCTGTACAATTTAACATGGAAGGACAGTCCCTGCTCAAGGAGCTTACAATCTAAAAGACAGGTGTACAATCTAGAGACAAGTGTACAATCTAAAAGACAAGTGTAGAGTCAATCTGATAGGGCATACTATATTTCTCGAAAGGTTAGGTGCCGAAAGCAGTATTGAAGAGGTGAAGTTTTAAGCAGAGATTTGAAGATGGGTAGGGAAGGGGCTTGGCGTAGGGGTTGAGGAAGATTGTTCCAGGCATAGGGTGAGGCAAGGCAGAATGAGCGGAGCCTGGAGTTGGCAGTGGTGGAGAAGGGTACTGAAAGGAGGGATTTGTCCTGTGAGCGGAGCTCACGGGCGGGAACATAGGGGGAGATGAGGGTAGAGAGGTAGTGAGGAGCCGCAGACCGGGTGTATTTGTAGGTAAGGAGGAGAAGCTTGAATTGTATGCGGTATCTGATCGGAAGCCAGTGAAGTGACTTGAGGAGAGGGGTGGTATGAGTATATCGGTTCTGGCGGAATATAAGATGTTCGGCAGCGTTCTGAACGGATTGAAGGGGGGATAGATGACTAAGTGGGAGGCCGGTGAGGAGTAAGTTGCAGTAGTCAAGGCGAGAGATAATGAGAGTTCGTGTGCTGTGGTCAGAGAGGAAAGGGCGAATTTTGCTGATGTTGAAGAGGAAGAAGCGATAGGTCTTGGCAGTCTGTTGGATATGCGCAGAGAAGGAGAGGGAGGAGTCGAAGATGACTCCGAGGTTGCGGGCAGATGGGACGGGGAGGATGAGGGTGTCATCAACTGAGATAGAGAGTGGAGGAAGAGGAGAAGTGGGTTTAGGTGGAAAGACGAGGAGCTTGGTTTTGGACATGTTCAGCTTCAGGTGGTGGTTGGACATCCAGGCAGCAATGTCGGATAAACAGGCCGATACCTTGGCCTGGGTCTCCGCAGTGATGTCTGGTGTGGAGAGATATAGCTGGGTGTCATCAGCATAAAGATGATACTTGGGGAAATCCGCTGCTTATTTCTGGGATAATCAGTATTGAATTTTTATGGGATCTTGCCAGGTATTTGTGACCTGAATTGGTCACTGTTGGAAACAGGACACTGGGCTTGATGGACCTTTGGTCTGTCCCAGTGTGGTGATACTTATGTAAAGTACTATCCAGCCGATATTCAGTCCACGGAAGCAAAGCCGACTAAGTGCCAAGATTGGCGTTGAACCCAGATGTTCAATGCCGAGCCATTTCTGGTGACCAGCATTGAATATCCGGGGGGGGGGGGGGGGGGGGGGGTCATTCCTTTATTCCTCCAGTGTTCATCTGGCCATTTAGGGTATTTTTATGGTTTAGTCATTATTAAAACAGGTCTACCTCAAATCTTCTTAGTTTTAGTACTGGACATTTTTGTTTTGTCCATTGTGGTTGAAAAACAACCAAATCTTAGGAACACTCAAATCTCACCCTTAACCCACCCCTAGCATGCCCCCTTGAGATTTGGATGCACTGCAGGCAAACTCCAAAAAAAAATGTCTGGGAAATGGGTTGAATGTTTTTTGTGAGAAAAATATTCAAATGCTGCTTTATGCCACTTTTTTTTTTTGATGTTTTACTCTCAAAAATGAGCGCGTACAAAAGGCTTTTGTGAACTTTTATAAAAATATTATGGTTTTATGATCTAGATGCCCTATACAGCTTTAGAATGCATATGCATGTATGTCTTGTCTTGTTTTCTGTACTCTTTGGATAAACTTGTCATTATTTGACTTAAATATTAACTTCTCAGGTATGTGTGGTGACAATATAAAAGATGGAATGTGCAATCATAAATAGGAGAGAGAAATGTGGTAATCTTTGTTCAGGCCTGAGAGGATTAACTAGAATTATAGCTGAAATAATACTGAAATTGAAAGGTAGAACTGCCAGAGTAAACAAACAATCTTACCTCTAATATGTCTTCGGTCCAAATGACATTTACATCTTGGTCCCTGAAAATGCTGACCTTTAGATTGTGTGTACATGTGTGTTCCATTAACATCTTTGCTATAACTGTTAGTTTACATATTTGGAGAGTCGCTATTACATAGCAAATGAGTTTAATGACTGAGTGAGGTAACATGGCTAATGTTATTTCTTTCTGTGAAGGTTGACTAATTGTCAAGTAAGTATAAAAAGGAGTGGAGAGCAGCAGGTTGGAAACACAAAGACCCAGGTTCAAATCCTAGAGCAGTTCCTTTCTATGTATCAGCAGAAGGCAATGGCAAACCACTCCTGTCATATGGCAAGAAAACCACAAGCAAAGGCCCCCTCATTATTGTGGTCACTAGGAGTCAACTCTGACTCAGGGGCACATCTACATCTGGAAATATAAAAAGGTCCACTGACCCATTATTTAGATCTTCACTCCTCCCAAGAGAGGGCATGAGGAGGGTAATTCAATAACTGTGTTTATTCTATAAAGGAAAGTAGGGACTTACCATCATAGAATACTAGCATAAGCAGACATATTTATTTAGATTTTGCTCACACCTTTTTCAGTAGTAGCTCAAAGTGAGTTGCATTCAGGTACACTTGATATTTCTCTGTCCCAGGAGGGCTCACAATTTAAGTTTGTACCTGAGGCAATGGAGGATTACGTGACTTGCCCAAGATCACAAGGAACAACAGCAGGATTTGAACAGGCTACCTCTGGATTGCAAGACTGGTGCTCTAACCAGTAGGCCACTCCTCCACTCCTGTGGTTAGACACAAGCCATTATGCCAGCCAAAGAGCAAGCTTAGTAAATGGGCCCCTGAATGAATTGCTTGTTTCTGTTCAGTTGTTGAGATAATTTTAGTATCTTGCATCCAACATAATTTGGGTTCAGATGTTTACATAATGCAGAAACCTTGCTAGCTGCTTTGGTATCTGAGGTCAAAAAAGAAATCAGATTGTTTTATTGAAGTGCTATATCTATGATGCATTTGATTCTGTTGAACATGCTTTATCGCTGGCTAAGTTTAGGGACTTGGGCTTAACTGAGTTGTTTTAGACTGGTTCCAGAAGTTTTTGCTGAATAGGATGTATAGTGCCAAGAAAAACTGTGAAGTACGTTTTGCTTGGCAACCACCTTGTGGAGTTCTTTAGGGCTCCCCAAATTTGTATGAGCTTCCGTAGCAAGCTCATATTATCTATGAATCCTGTTATATTTTTTTAAAGATCTTTTATGGTTTAACTTCCACACAGTTTATTTATGGGGTTCAATTTTCATCCAGATTAGGCATCAGTTGCACTTTCATTGATTGGAACTAGTCAGTCCATCCTATAAAGATATTGGATTTAAAACGTTTTTGGAGAATTCCTTTTCCTATCAATCATCTTACATGCTATTTCATAAAGGTCTGAAAACTTATTTATTTGAGAAATATGTGAGCTGTAGTAGCAAAATCACAAGATGGGCGTCCTTCTCACAGGGCCGCCCAAATCGGCATAATCGAAAGTTGATTTTGGGCGTCCCCAACTGCTTTCCATCACTGGGACAACCAAAGTTCATGGGGGCATGTCAGAGATGTAGTGAAAGTGGGATTTGGGAGTGCCTAACACATGGGCGTCCTCGACCCATAATGAAAAAAAAGGTCGTCCCTGACGAACACTTGGACGACTTTACCTGGTTCTTTTTTTCTTACGACCAAGCTACAAAAAGGTGCCCAAACTGACCAGATGACCACCAGAGGAAATCGGGGATGACCTCCCCTTACTCCCCCAGTGGTCACTAACCCCCTCCCACCCTCAGGAAAACTTGGGCGCCCCATTCAATTATGGCCCTCCATGCGTCTAAATGGCAGATGATGTTTAATGTCAGCAAGTGCAAAGTGAAGCATTTGGGAAAGACAAACCCAAATTATAGCTACATAATTGAAGGTTCTTAACGTGGAGTCACCGACCAAGAAAGGGATCTAGGCGTCGTCGTTCATGATACGTTGAAACCCTTTGCTCAGTGTGCTGCGGCAGCTAAGAAAGCAAATAAAATGTTAGGTATTATTAGGAAAGGAATCTATCTTTTTTTGTTTTGAAAATGGCCATTTGTTAAATGTTTTTGTGCTCAGTGCATTTATCTTTTTGGACAATTGTTGAAAAAAAAAAAAAAAAGTCCAAGAGAAAAATGGACAAAAACAAGCCCTTGGGATGCATGGGGGGAGGGGCAGCATTAGACTGGCCACACAGACATCCCAACAGAGCAGTAGGCACCCTAGGGGGCACTGCAGTGGACTGCACTTTAAAGGCTCCAGATACACATATCACCATTAACCCTTAAGGTGAGCCCTCCAAAAACCTACTGTGCCCACTTAACACTGGTTAATTTATTAGATAAAGATAGGACCACTATATATGCGGTCAGATTTAAGAACTAAACTTATCTGGTTATGTGCTAAATATCCATGCCTAACTGGATAAGTCATGCGACATTGTCCCAAAAATGTTAGTTAACCAGTCAGCTACCATTTCTGACTGGTTAAACAGCGCCTGCTATCAGGGGGAAAGTGAGTTACGGGGCTCATTTTTGAAAGAGAAAAATGTCAGAAAGTAGAATACAGCAGCATTTGGACATTTTTCTCACAAAAATGTCCAAATCAGTATTTTCAAAACCTATTTTTCAGGCATATTTCTATGCAGTTCATCTACAGTGTGTCCAAATCTCAAGGGGGCATGTTGGAGGCATGTTAAGGGTAGGATTTGGGAGTTCCTAAGACTTAAGTGTTTTTAAGCCTTAATGGGACAAAACAAAACCATCCAGGACTAAAACTAAGACGTTTTGAGCTAGACCTGTTTTTGTAACGACTAAGACACAAAAAGTGCCCTAAATGACCAGATGACCACTGGGGGGAATCATGGGTGACCCCTCAATACCTCCCCACCAGTGGTTTCTGACCCACTTCCTCCCCCCCCAAAATGTGATTAAAATATGACTTACCAGCCTCTATGACAGCCTCAGATGTTAAAGTCTATTAGAACAGAATGCAGGTCCCTGGAGTAGTATAGTGCACTATGGACTGGGAGACTCAGGTCCTTATCTCCCTCTACCTGTCACACTTGTGGTGGAAACTGTGACCCCTGCCAATGTCACCAAAACCCTACTGTACCCATATATAGGTGCCCCCATTCACCCATAAGGGCTATTGTAGTGGTGCACAGTGGCACCTGTCTTTAGAATTACTCTAAGATTTTTTTGAATATCGGGCCCATTGATTTCAACATTTGTGTAAGATATTAGGACATCTATGCTGTGCTTATAAAAGAAATGAAGTGAGAAGACTAAGGTCCAATTTACTACATTTTGTTGACATTCTGTATCTTTCTTATTATATCCATTTAAAAAATGAATTACAAGCTGTTAATTATTTAACCTATAAAAATACCATATTGGAGGGTCAAATAAATACTTTAAAGTCGTTATACAGAACATTGTACTAATTTATTTCTTTGTTGTGAAGTAACTTAGGAATCCTTTTAATAAGCCGCAATAAGCACTAGTGCATGCTTACCGCAAGCTAAAAAGGCTTCCTGTGCACAAAAAAAATAGATTTTATTTTTTAGCACGGGGCTTGCTTGGAAGTGGAGAGCAGGCATGCCCTGTGCTAATTGGTTATTGCGTAGGCATTGGGATGTGCTGACCGATAAGGTTCTTGTGCTAATTGCCATTCATGGAAACAAAGAAATTGCAGCCATTTTACAGTCACGTAGCTTTGTAAAAGGGCCCTTTAGAAAATATGATAAATCACAGTTTAAAATGATACTGTTTAATTGCAGTGAAATATCTCTATGTCATCTGAGTTCAGCTCAGAAAACTGATCTTGATCACATACAGCATTTCCCAGTGCATTTAATGTACCGAAGGACAGTTTCATTGACAAGGTAACATTCTTTATGTAGTCATTGTGAAATGTAATGAGAAAATCAAGTAATGTGATTGGCTATAATAATGACCTTGCCACTATTCCATTGTTCTATTTGTGAGGGAAAAATGTTAAAGATGTATAAAAAAAAATACAACCACCTTCTTTTGTAGTAGTCTAATAAATTAAATTTATTTAATTAAGTGTTTACTTTAGAGCCCTGTCTGTGTATATCATTAAAATCACTTACTAACTCGTGCTTATCGCAGCAGAAAATGACTTACTGTGGGGCACACTGAGGCATCTCACGGTTATCTTTGGATATGTGCGCGCTACCCACACACTAAAAAAAATACATATGTATTTTTAGTGCTGAGGCGGGTCTGGGAGCAGACAGCGAGCGTGTTCTGCACTATTCGGTTAGCACAGTTACATTGGCCTGGTTTGATGACAGAAACAGACAGCAAAAGTGCTGCCCACCACAGGCTGAATATCGGACCCATAGCACTTTTGAATTCAAGAGATGGCTGAACATGTGGGTGGGTCATGGGCGTGTCTCTTACATTGCTAACTTATAGAACACTATCCGCCTTATTTTCGAAAGAGAAAGACGCCCATATTTCAACTCAAATCGGGAGATGGGCATCTTTCTCCCTTGGGCGCCCAGATCGGTATAATCGAAAGCTGATTTTGGGCGTCTTCAACTGCAATCTGTCGCGGAAATGGCCAAAGTTGACGGGGGCGTGTCAGAGGCATGGTGAAGGCGGGACTGGGGCGTGTTTATCGGCCGAGGAAAGATGGGCGTCCTCGGCCGATAATCGAAAAAAGAAAGGCGTTTTTAGCGCAAATTTGGGTGACTTTACTTGGTCCATTTTTTTTCATAACCAAGCATCAAAAAGGTGCCCGAACTGACCAGATGACCACCGGAGGAAATCGGGGATCACCTCCCCTTACTCCCCCAGAGGTCACTAACCCCCTCCAACCCTAAAAAAAATCTTTAAAAAATATTTTTTGCCAGCCTCTATGCCAGCCTCAAATGCCATACTCAGGTCCATCGCAGCAGTATGCAGGTACCTGGAGCAGATGTAGTGGGTGCAGTGTACTTCAGGCAGGCAGACCCAGGTCCACCCCCTACCTGTTACACTTGTGGTGGTAAATGTGTGCCCTCCAAAACCCACCAGAAACCCACTGTACCCACATGTAGGTGCCCCCCTTCATCCCTAAGGGCTATGGTAGTGGTGTACATTTGTGGGTTTCGGGTTTTGGGGGAAGAGGGTTGTGGGGCTCAGCACACAAGGTAAGGGAGCTATGCACCTGGGACCTTTTTCTGAAGTCCACTGCAGTGCCCCCTATGGTGCCTGATTGGTGTCCTGGCATGCCAGGGGGACCAGTGCACTATGAATGCTGGCTCCTCCCATGACCAAATGGCTTGGATTTGGTTGTTTTTGAGATGGGTGTCCTTCGTTTCCATTATCACCGAAAACCGGGGACGACCATCTCAAAAACGACCTAAGGATGACCATCTCTAAGGTTGACCTAAATTTCATGATTTGGGCGTCCCCAACCGTATTATCGAAAGGAAAGATGGACACCCATCTTGTTTCGATAATACGGGTTGCCCGCCCCTTTATGGGGCCGTCCTGCGAGGACGCCCTCATGAAAACATGGGTGCCCCGTTCGATTATGCCTCTCCACGTCACATTCAATGTAGGGACCATGTCTCTCCACTTCAAATTACTGATTCTTATTTTTAAGGCTCACAGGGTGGGGCTAAATCTTTATTTGAATACACTCACCATCCCTTATTCTCCTGCTCGTCTGCTTCAATCTTTGAATGATCACAGTCTTGTGCTACCAGGTCCTAAGTTTGCTCAACTGGAGTTCACCAGGAACCACACTTTTTTCTTTGCTGCGCGTTCTTTCTGAAACTCACACCCCTTCATGTCCATGCAGAGTCTTCATTCAAGGATTTTAAACCTGTGCTAAAGGCTTGACTTTTTGCACACGCCTTTGAAACCACATAAATGTGTCCCCTCTGAGATATGATACTGTAATAGTATAAAATGTTATAGACCTTAGCTTTCGTGTCTTTGCCTCTATTTCCTCCTACTCAATACTTAAATGGTGAATTGCCTCTTGCTAATTGTAATTCCTTTCTATTCTAACTTTTTAATGTTTTTTTTTTTATTGTAAACCGCTGAGACATGCGAGTTAGCTTTGGCAGTATAGCAAACTTTAATAAACCATAAACCACACGAGTTACCCTCAATTCATGGGACACTAGGCACCCTAGGCGCTGACTCCATGTGTGCTGTGGGTGCTCGAGCACCCCCAATATTTTGGGGCCCAAAATCTCGAGGGAGCAGCCTAGCAAGACACGCACAACAGGCTCTTTGAGCCTCTTCCCACTCCCACCCAATACCCCTCTGCCGCCGCCACCACTGCTGCTGCTGCTGTTTCAGCAGTGGCGGTAATAACAGAGAAAAAGATCGCGAGGAGTTTCCGGTAGCTCCAGAAGTGCCACACGTTGGGGGTGAAACTATCATTGGAGGCTGCATTAGGCCTGTGGTAGTTCCGATTTGCGACACTGCAAGCCCGTTAACACTCCAAAGTTTACATGCTAAGAGGATCTTTCACTAATGATTAGCACATGTTATCTGCAGCAGAGCCAATTGTGAGTAGTATAATTTTGTGTTTAGTTTACAATATATGTAAATGAGCAAAGTGCAGGAATGCAATCTTTTATGAAATAGTTTTAACATCAATCTCGCTGAAAACTTGCATGCAAAAATGGCTTTGTATGGTGGCTTTTATAATAAAGGTTATTACAACTTACTTTTTCTCTTGAAGTTTCTCCCAGCATTTTGCTATGGGACTCATTTGCACATGTACCAAACTTTCAATCTGATATCAATAATCTCACTGTTTATTCTGCAAGGCTCATTGTGGTAGAGTTACTAAGACATGTTAAGTAAATTATATTAAAATAGCATACACACTCACTCATAACATGTGCTACAGCTTTCTCAGTCTTTGCTACAAAGATTTGGAATTCTTTATTGGATGATTTAAGGTTAATATCAGACTAACTATGTTTTTCAAACAGGCTAAGGCTTTTTTCTCCCTTTGGCATTTATTCCTGAGAATTTTACTTGGATTGTCACTCTACTATGGCAATCCTGAAATACTGCTTTGTGTTCCTTTCAATGTTTTGTGTTGTGGGGATTATTTGTTTGTACAGATCAGATTAATGACTGATACAATTTAAGAAATTGTGTAAAACATTTTTATTTTGTGCAGCATTTCAGAATTGAAGGCTATATTTTATGTTTCAGTCAGATATAGAGACTAATCCCCTCCCCCCTTGCAGGAGATGTATTGAAAGGAGCATTGTTGTTTTTAATGTGTTAATCTCTTTTGCTAATGTACGTGACCTTTTGTTATCCACTTAGGCCAAATTCTATAAATGGAGCCTTAAAAATTGGCGTGATTCTATAAAGTACACCTAAAGTAAAGCATGCAACTATAATTTAGGTGCACTCATTTAGGCCACCTAAAACCAGGCCTAAATACCTGCGCCCAAGTAAGGCACAGATCAAGTGTGTTCTATAATAGTACATGTGGGGGTCTTTTTACAAAGGTGCACTGAAAAATGGCCTGCACTCTTGTAGACACGTGTATTGGACCCGCGCAGGTTCATTTTTCAGCGCACCTGGAAAACAGACCCTTTTTTTGGCCGAAAATGGAGGCGCAACAAAATGAAAATTGGTGCGCATCCATTTTGGGCCTGAGACCTGAGGGGGTTTCAAAAAACTATGGAGCCCTTTTACTAAGCCGCATAATACTTGAATTAGCACGCATTAACAGTTATTGCACAAACATGTCGACTGTTATCATCATAGGTTTGCAGTTTGCATGCACTAATTCTAGAGCTAAGTGTTTTGAGTTAGGGGGTAGGATCTAGATGGGGCATGGGTGGAGAATGAGTGTTAATAGCATGCAGTAGTTAGTGTGGGGTATATACTGTGTACTATCTATTATGCAATTTGCATGGCTTCACTTAGCGCATCCTCAATAGCATGCAATAAGTGCAGCCGTGCTAATTGTGACCACATTCTATATGCATTAATGCATATATTCATACTTTAATTGCAAAGAACGTGCTGGGCATACCCTTAAGAATTAGCATGCAACCTTTGTACCTAATGTGTGCTGAGTTTTTGCTGTTAAGGCACATTAAGTGCAAAAACAAAGCATTTAGGGTCCTTTTACTAAGCTGTGGGAAAAAGGGCCCTGCACTGGTGGCGGGTGCCATTTTTCCTGCATGCCAGGGTCCTTTTTCCCACAGCCAGTAAAACCTGGAAAAAAATGGCCATGCGGTGAGATAACTCTTACCCATTGAGGTAGCGATAAGGGCTCCAGCGGTAACCCAGCAGTAACCGGGCAATGTGCGGTGATGCCCAATTACCGCCATGCTAGCCATTTCTGGGGGTTTCTTTTTCCCACGGAAATGGTGCTACTCAGGGTGGGACTACCGCATTGGGCTGCGGTAGTCCCACAAGAGTAAGCATTAAGCCCACGTTGGGCATACCGCCACTCTGTAAAAAGGCCCCTCAGTAAAAGACCCTCTAAAAGTTCTTACTACACTTTCTCCAGAAAGTAACACAATTGTATTTATGGCTGGAGCAGTGATGAGAGGGAGCAGGCAATTCAGAATCCATTCATCTTTCATACATGCACATTATCAGCAGGAATCCCAGATCTCATAAATTTAGTTCCTTCAAAATGTGAATCCATTTTTGTGTGTAATTATAATTAAATTACCTTAAAAACTGAACCCACATCAAGTATTATAATTAGACAGCCAGGGCACATGACTGTATGGTAACTACTTTTTAATTTCCAGCCTGCCTAATTTCTGCCATATTGTAAATTTAAATGTCCCATCAGTACATTCTATACTCATGGCACCGGCAATATATGTGCTAAAAATATATATTTTATTATATTGCTATGTGATTCTATTATTTGCTTCTCAAAACATGAAAGCTTTTCACAATAGCATTGTTGTGTGCATGCATTAGATACGAACCTCAGAGAAAGGAATATCATATGTGCACTTATATATATTTTTGTTTGACTTAAAATTGTACCCCCATGAAGATGCTAAAAAAGTTATGATCAAAAGGTGCAGAATAAATTATTACTACAACGTCTGTCCCTCCCTACCCCCTGATTTTTCTGTATGTTTCCTTCTTTCTTGTTGCTAAACAGTGATGCAGCATCCCACAGGGAACCATTATCTTTTTCCTCTATATATTTATTTATTTATGGCTTGTTTATATCCCACATTTTCCCACACATGCAGGCACAATGTGGCTTAGAAAAAGTTAAATAAAATCACAAAATAGGAAACTTAGAAAAGTATATAAGGAGGAGACAGGATGAAAAACATCTAACAGGGTGGATCAAGCAGGGTAAGGGTCAAGGAGAGTGCATCAGTCAATGATGAAAAGTGGGGAGTAGGTCTTGGCAAAGAAATAGGTCTTTAACAACTTCTTGAAGAGGGAGTGGTCCGCTTGGATTTTAAGGTGTTGCGGGAGTGCATTCCAGTGCTTAGGACTCCAATAGTGAAAGGACGAGGCGAAGATCCTCTTGTACCTGACACCCTTACAGTTCGGGAAGTGCAGATGGAGATAGGAACGAGCAGCAGGATTGGCATTTCTGGGCGGAAGGTCGATCAAGGGGTGCATTTAATCTGGGGCAGCCCCATAGATGATTTTATGGGTCAAGGAGCAGAGCTTAAAGGCAACACGCTCTTGTACAGGCAGCCAGTGTAATTTGAAACGCAAGGGTTCAGCATGTGCAAAGCGTCGTTCTCTTAGGATGAGTCTCACGGCAGTGTTCTGAACTGTCTGGAACTTTTTCAACAGAGAGGCCTGGCAGCCCACATAAATTCCACTACAATAGTCCAAGTGGGAGAGGACAAGCCAGTGGACAAGTGTGCGGAACAAATCTCTAGTAAGGAAGTATCTGATGCGCCGGAGCCTCCACATGGCGTGAAACATATTTCTGGAGACTAAGTGCACATGGTTGTCCAACTGGAGGTGTGTGTCCAGATACACTCCTAAAAGCCGCAGGCTGTTGGCAATCGGAAGAGCGGAGCCCATTGCTGGGAGCAATGTATCAGTTACTGGGGTGTGGATGGATGAGAGGATGAGACACTGTGTTTTGTCTGTGTTTAACTTGAAACGGAATACCCGAGCCCAATGCTCTATGGTGGAGAAGCAGGCATCTATGAGGGTAGCAATTTCTGACACAGTGGTGCGAAAGGGGATGTAGACTGTGATATCGTCAGCATAGATGTAAGGGTTGAGGTCCAGTTTTGCAAGAGCAGCGGCTAAAGGCATCATCATGATATTGAATAAGGCAGGTGAAAGTGGAGAGCCCTGTGGAACCCCACAGGAGGCCTTCCATGAATCAGGTAGCGGAGTTTACTGAATACCTTTCTGAATGTATAGCTAGGGCTTCAGATTTTACGTTTTGATAAACATAGACCAATCAAACCCTCCTAGTCCACCAGAAAACAGAACAAAACAAAAAACAATAGAATAAAATGTCTGTTTCGCCTTAATAATGTTGATTGTATCTGTTTACTGTGTCTTTGTCTTATCCTTGCTGTCCTATCAGTTTGATGGCATTCCTTTCAACTACTACTTTTTTTCATTATTATTATTTTATTTGTATTTTAGACAATAAATACCATCAGATAGGTAAAATGAAAACCCTCATTTACCCAGGGCCGGTCTTAGCAAGTGCGGGGCCCTGTGCAGACCAATTTGGTGGGGCCCCATCCTAGCCCCGCCCCCACCCTAGCTCCACCCCATTGATAAGATTATTGTACTGGAACCTGAGAGACAGGCGAAGGTAGCCATGGTAATTGTACTGCTGCTGTCCGAGGCAATCGCCTAAGTGATAGGGCTGGCCCCATTTGAAGGGGAGATGGTGTGAGGGGCATGCTGAGGCCATGGGATGAAATAGGGACCATATAGAAGATACTAGACCACCAGGGGTGCAAGAGAATAGGACAGAAATGCCGGGAAACAGTGGACCTGGAGAGGAAAAGAGAGATGGGTGATACTGGACATAGAGGGATAGGGAGAGATGCTGGAGGGAGGTGAAGAGGGAAGAGTCACTGGATGTGGAGAGTAGAAGGGAGATACCTGGGGAAGCAGTGGAGAAATTAAGTGACTAACAATAGGGGAAACACTGGGGAGGCAGGATGAGTGAGAGCGGAAGGATGAATGAAGTTAGGGGAGCACTGCAGCAAGGATGACTAAGGCTATAATACAGGCTACTGGGGAGATGAGAGGCTTGGACATAAATATTGGGAAAGGATAACAGGATCTGGAGTGGGAGAGCACTAAGGGAGGAAGATAGATGGGGATGTGTGGCAGCACTAGTGAGACAATGAATGATACTGGGAGGGTGGAGGGTGATTGAGGTGTAGTGGAGTACAGGTGAAACTTGGGGTGAACCCTGGGGAAGGATGAGGCATATGGGACCACTTAGGGGAGGATGAGTAAGGCTCAGAAGGAAGAATTAATAAAATTAAGGTGCATTGAAGAAGGGAGAGGATATCTATGGGTAAAGGTGGGCAGGGACTGAAGAGGGGAAGAAGGGGACTACTGTGGCTTTGCTCACTGGAAGCAAGGGTCCCAGGCAGGCAAAACATTTGACAAAATGGTGGACATACAGCTGAAACATTTCAAACCACCACCACAGAAACAGACAGTACTTTAATTCAAAAAGGTTCTTCCTATAGGAAAAAAGCTATCATCATACCTGGCTTGCTGCCTGCCTTAATGGATTGGCACAACTGTTGTAGGCAGCCCTGTCTGTTGCTTTGCTCGCTCGGCTCCACCGAGTCTGCACGCGCTCTTGCTCGCACCACAGTCAGCGACGATGGCTCACCACCTCGGACCAGGCTTCAGCTTTTCCCGCTCAGTGACTCCCGCCCTCGCAGAAACAGGAAATACCTCATCAGAAGGCGGGATATTGAGAGGGAAGTGAAAAGCTGAAGCCTGGAGGTGAGCCGTCGTGCTGCAACTTGTCTTTCATTGTCAGGCGCAGGGCCGTCGCTGCCTGTCTCGCTGCAAAGTTACTGTCGCCGGGGCCCGGGGACTCGGGAGCTGACGGCGGGCTCAGCGGGCCAAAGCCGGGGGTGGGCGCCGCGCTGGTGGTGGCGGGAGCAGAGCGGCTGAGCCGCGGGATCATCATGAATGATGCAGTCGTCGTTCCGAGGCAAGTGGAGGTTGGAGCGGAGGCAGAGTTGAGGCGGGCTGCGCGGGGCCCCCTTAGGCGCGGGGCCCTATGCAGCCACATTGGTCGCCTCTGCCTAAGACCGGCCCTGCATTTACCATCCCTTAACTGTGTTTAACAATCCCTACTCAAACTACATAGCAGAGTCCTATAACTACCTAAATTACATAGCAAAATCCTATCCCACTCTTCCCCTATCTTGCTCAGTTCCCCTACCCCTCCCTACCCCCTGCTCCCCTTCTCCATACCCCTCAAAGTACCCAATCTCCAAACCCCCAAACAGACCCCCCCCCAACCCCTTCGTCTTTCATTTCCACACCCCTAACAGAGCAGGGCGAAAGCATTATAAACTATTCTCTAGAGCTTTCCCACCACTCTCCCCAGTAAGGTCCCGCTATGCTCTTCCAGTTGCAAGCCACCAACTCTTTCACAGCCAGGAGCTTAAGCCCAACCAATACTGATACCTCTGGTTTCCTCCCTTCCAGTATCCCTACCCTGACTGGGTATTCCTAGTAAGAAGTGCAAGCAGTCCCAATGCAGATCTCTCTCCACTGCAGCTGGAATATATTAAGTCACGTTTCTCAGATCTCAGTGGCGTCCATAAGCAACACTATTCTTCATAGCCATCAACGGTCATTATCAAGAGCAGCAATGCTCCTATTTTAAAGACATACCATTGGAAATACTTGTGTCCATCAAATATTTTTATCAAGACTCCTCTGGCAGGCATGCATGTACCAAAACATGGTACCGTGTCAAGTCACCATCAAGAGTCACCATCAAATAAAAGTTTTAACTGCATATTGAGAGTCCTTGGTCTGTTTTGAAGAGCCTGAGCCAGTTCCCATGTTTCAACTGGTTGTGATTCTCCTGGGGGACTTTGTTCTTTTTTCCACTTTTGTGGTTTCTCTTCATCGTCAGAACCTATAGACAATTCCACACTCCCCTTTCTTTGCAGACCTTCCAAGAATCACTCTATCCTTTTTGGCAATTATTTAGCACCTAGGGTAACATAGGATACTGTAACAGAACATCTAAATGCATAGTCATATATCATTCTCCTATCCATTCTCTGAGGAGGGGTTGGCAACCAAGCATTTCATGCCTTCATACTGTATATGATGGTTCCTCCCCACATTCTGCCTTATATAACCCATGATAAATTTTTGAAAGCAACCCCATATCCCTCTTCAGGGAAATCAGTCCTTCCACCTCAGGCACTCTCCCCCTTATTCTATAAACCTGGATGCACAATTTTGTGACTAGCACACAACATTGTGCAATCAAGTTATAGAATAGCACAAGTTAATTGTTTAAATGGGTGTTAATTAGCTTTAACTTACCCTTAAGTGGTGTTAATTGGCACAAATTTGCAGTTATCATATAACTGCACTTAGATGATATTCTATAAACTTAGCACCTAAGTTCTATAGCGCATACCTTCAAAAGGAGTGTTATCGTTGGAGGGGCATAGGCATGTTTTTTGACTTTTGGAACTGGATCTAAGATTTTTCTCTGCAAATATTTCAATATGTGCATGGAATCTGTGAATGTGTTGTGGAAACCTATGTGAACCCTTTTGAAGGTTTTTCCAAAACCTGGCCAGGTCTGGTCCTGTTTCCATTAAAGTTGACATTTGGATAAATTCTTGCTGTGTTTGTCCTTCCTTGGATTTCTGCTGCTGTTTGGTTGTCAGTTCTGCTTCTGCAGTATACTGTTTCCTGTTTGTTTCTGTTCCAGTTCCTGCCTTGTCAAGCCTCAGCCTTGGCTTGCCTTGTTCCACCAAGCTCCAGTCCTGCCTTATCACTGAGTTCCTGCCAAGTTCCAGTCCTGCCTTGTATCTAAATTCCTGCCAAGCTCCAGTCTTGCCTTGTCTCCAAGTCCCTGACAAGCTCCAATCCTGCCTTGTCCCCAAGTTCCTACCAAGCTCCAGTCCTGCCTTATATCTGAGTCCCTGACAAACTCCTGTCTTGGATTTTTTTTTTCACCAGAAATTTTATTAAGAATTTTAATAACAGTGCAATACAAAAAGAAAAAAAAAAATAACAATAACAAATTATAATATCCTCAAAAAGGTATATAAAACAGGAGAGAAACCACACTGCACCATATTCTTGCAATGGAGCATGAAAATTATAGTTATGAAACTAGAAAAGGAAAGGAAATTAGGTGATTTATAGATATATTGGTCAATGACCTATGATCAGATTTCCAGCCTTCCCTTGCCTCAAACCCTAGCTGTGTTTCTGTTGTCTCGTTCCAGTTCTTGTCCTGACTGTCTTGTCCAACCTTGTCTTGTCTGATTCTAGATCCTGCCTTGTACCTTGCCTTGTCTAGTCAAGCTGTCCACCTTGTCTTCAGTCAAGTCCTGCCTGCCTTGTCTTCTGCCAAGCCTCGCCTAGTGCTGTGCCTAGCCCAAGTGACTCGCCTACCATAGTCAGTTCCCGGCTGTGGCCCAAGGGCTCACTTCTCCTTCAACTGTGACACTCTTAGGCACTACTATCACTCTAGTCCAATCATTTCATGACTTAGGTATGAACTTGGATTCCCAGCTAACCTTTTGCCTGGTTGCCACTGAATATTGAGTCCTAAGTGTGACTTGCCCCCAAAACGCCCCCTGGAGCACCCTTGAGATATTCGGCTCCCAGTTATGTGCTAACCACAAATATTCAATGGAGATAACCAGTTATCCCCTGTTGAATATTCATGGATAGCTGGTTATGTGCAATTTAGCCAGTCAGTGGCCATTCCCAACTGATTAAACCACTTTGAATATTGGGTGGGCCCTGTTTACTAAGCCATGCTGTAGGCATGCTAACTTTTTAGTGCATGCTAAAAATTAGTGCACGCTAACAATAGACACTCCTATTATATTCCTATGGGTGTCTAGCATTAGCGCGCACTAAAATGTTTGTGCACCTACAGAGCAGCTTAGTAAACAGGGTCCTAACTTTCTATGGCTAGGTTCTACCAGTCATATCTAGTTTCCTCAAAGTTATACTATTAGATTTGATAAACTCCATTTTTAATCTTCCTCAAGAATTTTGGGGGTGGAGGTGGACAGTCAACTGTAAAATCCCAAGTAAAATCTCTGGTAATGAATTCTACGTATATTCTCAAAAAACTTAGAGCTATTCATAAATATTTTGAACTTGCTATGTTTAGATTGCTAGTCTAGACTTTAATTTTATCAAGAATGGATTACTGTAATATCATTTATGCAAGCTGCTCTAAAACTTTGATTTAGCAGATATAAATCATAAAAAATACGGCAGTTCATCTGATTTATTCAGGACATAAAAATGATTGTGTTACTCCAATCTGCTTGGACTTGCACTGGTTCTCAATAGAGGCCAGAATACAATTTAAGATATGTACTATAAATTTTAAAATCTTGTATGGTAATGCGCCTCTGTATTGTAGGGGTATATATTCAGAGGTACTTAGCTGACAGAGGCTAGCTGTGCGTGCTTAAGAGATGGGCGTCCTCGGCCTATAATGGAAAAAAGAAGGGTGTCCCTGACAAGCATTTGGTCGGCTTTACATGGTCCATTTTTTTTCACGACCAAGCCTCAAAAAGGTGCCCAAACTGACCAGATGACCACCGGAGGGAATCGGGGATAACCTCCCCTTACTCCCCCAGTAGTCACCCTGTGACAGAAAGCAGTTGGGGACGTCCAAAAGCGGCTTTCAATTATACCAATTTGGACGACCCTGTGAGAAGGACGCCCATCTTATGATTTGTGTTGAAAGATGGGCGTCCTTCTCTTTCGAAAATGAGCCTGAAAGTAATGTATTTTTGACCAAATATAAATGACCATCTACATGGTATCCCCCGGATCCTACAGATTCAGCAATTGAAACATTTCAGAAGTTAGTACTCAGGGATTTATGATATTTGGAGGTTGAAAAATTATGCTCTCATCATAATTTAACAAAGATTCAAAGAGCGGCATTGGAGGATTTAAAACAAGATCTGACTTGTAATTCAGGATTTTGATAAGTATGAGGCAGAAATCTATCAGCAGTTATTAGATACTATGTTTTATCGTAAACTATCTAGTGATCCTACTCAGGAATATCTGGAGGTAGTACATGAATTATTGAAAAATGCTAATGAGCAAGGAATAATATCTGCTAAAGAATATAAATATTTAGGAAAAATCCTAAAGTTCCATACATTTACTTTATACCCAAAATTCATAAATCCCTTAGTTGTCCTCCAGGGCATCCCATAGTCTCTGGGAAGAGATTGTTATTTGAACAACTGTCCCAGTTTATAGATTTTCATGTGCAGTCTGAAGTGAGTAAAATTCCATTGTATATACAAGATTCAGGAGACAAGTTAAATCAGTTACTTCAGATTAGTATACCACAGGGTCAGCAAATTATTATGATCACTTTAGATGTGACTGCACTTTACACTGAAATACTGCAACAGTCAGCATTGAGATTAATAAAACAGGTGTTGGATGGGAAAGATTTGTCTAGCTCTCTTATTCAGTTATTGATTCAGATGATGTCATTAGTTATTAAAAATAATTATTTTCTGTTCCTTGATCAGTATTTTCTTCAGGTAAAGGGGGTTACCATGGGGGCTACAGTAGCCCCCATGGTGGCGTGTTTGTATAAGGCAAATTTTGAAAAGCAATGCACGTATATCCCTCCAGGTTTGCTGATAAAATTATTATATGGAAAAGATTTATAGATGATGTCTTCCTGATATGGTCGGGAGATGAGGGGGAGTTACCCATATTTTTGAAGTATTTGAACCAATGTGACACTAATATACAATTTAGTGTACAATCTCAGGGTGATAGTGTGCAATTTCCGGATTTACATATAGAATAAACACAGGATCAATTTGTTACAAAAACATTTTGGAAACCCACTGACAGAAACACTATTTTTACATTTCCAGAGTCATCATCCACAAAGGTTAAAGGAAAGCATACCAGTGGGACAGTTTTTACGTATAAAACGTTTACGTTCAGTAGAAGAGAAGGTTCAACAGATGCAGTCTAGGTTTGAGCAGAGAGGTTACCTGAGATGTGTAATTAAAATAGCTTATAAATGAGCGATGAATACTCAGAGGTTCTGGCTGTTATAAAGAGCGAATAAGGTTTTTACTCCTTACATAAATTGTGTATTACCATATTATAGCCAAACGCACCGCGTTCAAAAAGTCATATTGAAACATTGGCCGATAAAGGGTTGCAGGAAAAGCCCCAATTTTCTTGTACTAGGGGTAGAAATATGGGGGAAATTTTGACCCAACATAAAAGTAGGACATCATTAAGTAGGAATCAGGTTAGGAGACGTAGCCCATGTAAGCACTGCGTATATTGCAAGTATTCAATCCAGACAGATAGATTGTGGATAGAAACTATTGGCAAAGATTCTCATAGTGTCATATAGTATAGTATCACTTGCCCTTGTAAATTATGGTGTATAGGTGAGACCAAAAGAAAAATAAAAGTCAGAATAGCTCAGCATTTGAGCAATATTAGATTACAGTGTATGGAAACTCCTTTGGTGAATCATTGGGTTACGACTCATCACTCAGTGGAAGTTTTGCGATTTGTAGTCTTGATCCACATCAGGAATGACTATAGGGGGGATGTGGAGAGACAGCTGATATTGAAAATTGTTGAAGCTAATGTGTTAAACATGGAGATCAACTGGGTGCTATTCATGGCAGTATAAACAGCTGTGGGCCGTTAGCTGAGTCCTGCGCATACGAGAGTGTGAGTTTTAGACGCTGCTGGTGAGCACCATTTGGTATAACAAACCGAATGAAAAGACTGAACAAGGTATTAAATTTGATGTAAAATCTAAAACATTTTTATTGGGTTTATTTGAATGTGTATGAATACATTGTATATTGCTCTATTTTTTGGCTGTTATAGTACGGTCTCCTGAAGTAGTACCAATGAAACACGGCCTGTGTTGAGACCAACAATGCTTTTATACAGAGCACACTGTGGATGAAGGGTTTTTGTGGTGTTTAATGGCATTAAAGCAGTGGGAAGCTGTTCTAAATATATTGTCTGCCGAGGTTTCAAGGCTGTGCACATTTTGAGAGCAAAGGGTGTATAGAAAAGACAGATTTGTGAAACTTGAAACTTGGAATGATTTCATAGAATTTTCTACCGTGGAAGAGAACATTTTGAAGAATGTGATATGGACAACGTGCATGAAAATAACTGCTTTAGGGAGTGTTTATATAGTTTTTAAGAGGTTACATTATCTAGGATTACAGTGTGAAATAAAGTTGATGTTTTTAAGTAAGCGGCACTTAATATGGCTATTGTATAATATTTGTGAAAACAGTGTTAATAAAACATGTAATATGACTGTATTTGGAGAATTAGTCATATGAAGAATACAAAGTATTGGCATGAGTCATGGGGGTGATGTGCAGCCAGTGCCATCAGTAAGGGCCCTAAACCAGCTAGAATGAGTAGCCCACAGAAAAATGCCCCCAAACTCAGTTTTCTCACCTTGATATCTATAAACTGCCTTTCTACTGGGGGTCCCAGCAAAGGTGGCCAGAAGGATCAGTGGCTCTGACAGGGTCCCCTACCCTCTCCCTGCCGGCTATAGGGCACATATATAGTCATAGGAACACACACACACATCCTTGACAAAAATATAACAGTGTCCCCATCCTTGCAACAGCACAGTGCCATACTATCTCTCAACCAGTGCCTGCTTACCCATGAACCTCCAGCAGGGCCAGGACCCATCCTGCATGCCCATAGCCAGACACCCCTCTAAGGGGACAAACAGCTCTGATATTATTGCCTCCGGGGTTCCCTGCTGTGTCATCTCATCATTCCACACCTCAGATATATCTCTCAGGTAACAACAACTGCCCCCAGTTGTACCTGGCCCTGCCTCCTAATAGCCAGCTGCACCACTATGCAAGCCAAGTAGGATGTGTTGATCTCAATTGCAAACCTCTTACACACACAGGGCACCCTCCAGCTGCCAACCAGACTGCCCTTGTACCTGCCCGTCCATGATCAGTCTGCCCCTGGACCAGCCCACCCAGAATCAGGCCACCCATACTAGTCTGCCCTAGACCAGACTGCCCATGATCAGGCTGCCAAGGACCAGGGCACCCTTGAGAGAGCCACCAGTCACGCCACAATAGGCCCATTCCGCACAACATCTGGAGGCTGAGGAGGTGGAGGACACTGGAGGGGGAAGAAGGGGTGCTAGAACAATCCCCCAGCAGGTATGCTGAAGGCACAACAGCAAAGGGCTGCCCTGAAATAACTGACATGCCTGCTAGTGAGCCCACCCAAAGAGACACCCTAGTCCAACTCCTGGTACAAGTCTCAGCCATGCACAGAAACTTGCAGCAGGAGCTTGAGGCCCAACTACACATACAGGACCAGATTTTGGCAGAGCTCAGGATGCTCCATGAAGAGCAGCAGCAGCCTTAATGATGCCAATGGACCAGCACCAGTGTCTATATTTTATAGTGTGATATTTTTTCAAATACAGTGTTTACAGTTTTTAGCATACAAAGGTCTGTGTCTCCACTCTGTAAACAATGTGTTGATTTCCTGATATGCAAGACTGTCAGGTTCTGTGGTGCCAACACTACTAGCCAAGCTGGGAAAGGAAGAATGGAGAACCAACAGGAGGGGGGGTTGGCAGATGTGGAGAAAAGTGTCCCTCACTGTCCACAATCAGAGCAGCTCCCCCTGAATGCCAAGTGCTCTACCAGAGGGCTGTGCTAACAGTACTACTACTACTATTTAGCATTTCTATAGGCTACAAGCCAGAGAGGGATCTAATGGGCCCTGCAGCAAAAGAAGGCCCTGTGGGACTCAAACCTAGCCTCCCACCCAGGATCACAGACCACACCCCAAACCATCATGCTGTGCCTCTAGTAGGCAAAAATTAGGTGATGGCAAATGTCTCATGGCCTACCATAGCCTGCGATAACAGTTGAACTAAGGTTGCCACCTCAGCATTTGACACAGATGACCCCACAAGATTGCAATCTCCCTTCTACTCACTTTTCCCAGCTCGTAGCTGTAGGGCATCTGGGAGTAGAATCTTTCCCAAGATGAGTCAAGGGCAAGACAACTGTCTGAGAGCAATGTGCAGTGTTAGTGTTGCTTTGCTCCTCTGCTGATACCTTGGGGGTCTTCATTCCACTGTTTGTGCTGCTTTGCCTCATTCGCAGTAGCTTGGAGTCTCCATCCCATTGTTACTGGCTGCTGTCTCTCTTTTGCTACTATGAAATTTTTAGGCCACTCTTGATTTCCAGATGTGTTCAGCCTCAGCGGTTCATGTCTGCCAGCAAGTTTTGAGCAGGTTTGGTTAAACAGATGGAAATTATATTACATTATTATACTTATATTCTGTGGTTATTCTAATGAGTTCCGTGTGGATTACAAATTAAGCAGTCCTTTTACCAAGGCACCCTGCAGTAGTTTTCATTTTGTCACATCTCATTTCCTGTGCTAGAAACGTTTTCTAGCACAGGGGTGTGGAGTAGGCATTCCCAGTGGTAATTGGGCAGTGTGGGCACATGGCCATGCACTGCCCAATTACCACACAAGTAGCATGTGAACCCTTGCCACCTTCTAAATAGGAGGCAGTAAGGACTGAGGTGGTAATGGTTGTGTGCTAATTTGGAAATTAGTTAATGGCCATTAATAGGAAAAACATTGAAATTTGGCCATTTTTAAGCTGCACTAAAAAGTGACCTAGTGCATGTGAAACCTATGTGCTATGACTACGGTTGGCCACTTTTTAGCGTGGCTTAGTAAAAGGACCCCTAAGAGATTAGGCATGCTTAGAAAATGAAATCATACAGTGCAGTCAATGTCTAGACAATAAATACTTCCCAAACAATAATGTTTTAACAGCCTTCCCAAATAACAAATAATTTGATAATTTTCTGATTCCTAATAGGAGAAAATTCCATATTTTTGTGGCTTGATACGAAAAGGATAGACTAAATAATCTTTTAGAATGGATACCACTGTCAAAATGCAAAATTGCTTGTCCTATGGATTTTATTTTATCCTTTTGATCCAAATGATTCAGAATCTGAAAATGAACTGAACAAGAGAATGAACCAAAAATGTTTCTCATTCTATCTCTGGTCCCCCTCTTAACAAAGGTGGGATACCTTTTAATAAAAGTTTGTATACAGTAATGCACATTAGTATGTGCTAAGTCCCAAAGGGCCCACAGATATAAAATAGGATGTAAAGCTGTTAGCGCGTGCTAATTCCATTAGCGCACACTATGCTTTAGTGAAAGGGCCCCTTGGTTCTTTTGAAGCCAAAGACCTCTGTCTTCATGGGCCCTCTCTCTATCTTTACACTTACATTAATCAACCACCTAATCACTAATCAACAATCTATTTAGACATTAGAATCACTTTTCCCATATTTATCTGTAAAGAAGTTTATGACCTTTCTCTATTTTTTCTACTTCTGTTCCTGGATGCTCCTTCACATGACAGATTTAAATCCCTATTCAAATCAAAGTATATTGTGTGATTTATTTATTGTACTTACCCATAATTAAACACCTGAAAATAAAAAGATGGTATATCATCAAAATTCCAATACTCATAAACATATCAGATTACACATACATTATATTTCCTATTAAACAAATGAAATGACCAATTAATTGCAAAACACTGAAACAGGCTCATTTTTAATTTTGCAGCAAAAATCTATAAATACCTCATATAAATCCAAAGGATTAAAATTTGCAAAGGCTTTAAATTTACCTACTGGCCATTTGCATATCTTTCATATGCATTCAGAGTTAAATTATTTTAAAATATACATTGCAAAACTGGGAAAAATCGTACATGTATTCAGCTCAGAATCAGTCAGGCATTTTGACTACAATCTATAAAGAGGTTTTCATAGCAAAATGTATATATCAGTAGAAATACAGGTTTGTGGGTGAATGGGATTATCTAGAGATGGAGGGGAGGGTGGAGGCTAAGAGAGAAACACAATAAAAAATAATAGTTAAAGTAATACTAAAATCACCAAAATGGAAGACAAGTATATTACCATAGATTCCATCATGATCCCCCAACTTTTTCCTACTGTATATAAATTATTTTTAAGCTTTTTGAAATTTAATAAAAGGTACTACTGACACACTAACAGTCATGATAATCTCAGCCCCATGAAGATTCATTTCCTTGGATCCGTATCCTTGGTATATATGCAAATTGCATATAATTATACAAAAGATATATGCATATTTGATAGCAGACACGAACAGGGGGATGAACTGGCACCAATTATCAAGGCTAAAACCCTAGTCATTCTTGATTCACACATTTAATATACATTAATGAATTATCTTAAAAGACATTCAAAAAGCTTTCTTACATTCAGTTATCTTCCCATGACTCCCCTCCCCTCCCATCTAGCAAGTACAGGGTCAATAGATAGACAGGGAAAGAAATTAATTTTTAGTTCATACCTTTTTCAGTAGTAGCTCAAGGAGAATTACACTCATGTACAATAGGTTTTTTCCTGTCCCAAAGGGCCCATTTACTAAGCTGCATAAGCTTCTACGCATGTCCAAAGTGCACCAAAATGGAGTTACCACCCGACTACCGCGTGGCTCTTGCAGTAATTTCATTTTTGGCATGCATCCGATACGTGCGTCTGAAAAATATTTTTTATTTTTGGGCATGCGTAATGTACATGCGCCAAGTGGCATTTGGTGCACATAGGTCATTACCACCCGGTTACTGCATGAGTCTTTACCGCTAGGTCAATGGCTGGCGGTAAGGTCTCAGACCCAAAATGGACGCACGGTAATTTTGATTTTGCTTCATGTCTACTTTCGGCAAAAAAGAGGCCTTTTTTATAGGCACGCTAAAAAAAGGATCGGCTTGTGCCCCAAACCCGCGCCTACACTACTGCAAGCCATTTTTCAGCGTGCCTTAGCAAAAGGACCCATAAAAGGTTAATATTCAATACCTGCTATAAAGATAACTGCTGCTGACCAGGATATTCAGAGGAACTATAGTTCTTATTTTAGAAGCATTCAGATCTGTAAATTGTGGTAAATTGTGGCTTTCAAATGTCTAGGCCACCTGCATGTGCAAATAGCGATCTTAGAAAGCCTCTGTTTATATATGGTGTTCTACATCACACAGAGAATGGAGAGGGAATGGCTTGGGTGGGCCTAAAATATTGACATGTATTCCCCATTTTACAAGGTGAATACACATGGATATCAAAGATTCTGTATGTCAGCATTTACACCTGCCCCGAGACACACATCAATGATTTCTTGAAAGAGCAGGAACAAAGAAAGGTGCCCTTTTCCAGCATCCTGATGCATGTAGCATCCCCTCCCCCCCACCATTCTGGTACTAAAGATCTCACTGACACTGAAGAACTTTACCCTAGTACTGAAGAACCCTCCCACACTGGCAGTGAAAAACCCTTGACACTGAGGAATTCCTAGTACTGAAGGAATCACTTCCTCACCCCCTCCACCTCTGATCCCAAACTCAGCACTCACTTACCAGGGGTAATACATGGTTGTCCAATCGGGAGAAAGAGTGATCCCCAGTTCAAAATGCCTTCTGTGCCCAGGTTCAAAATGGCACCTATGACCATAGAGGTAGACACACAGTACTACTGCTAGGTGTTATAGATGCCATTGGAGCCAACTCTGTGGGTGCTGTAGGTGCTTGAGCACCCCCAATATTGAGAAAAGTCCTTGTATATGTCCAGGGAGGGACTATTTCCATTGGGCTTAGCACCCCCAATAATTTTGAAAAGTTGGCTCCTATGATAGATGCCATTTTGAAACTGGGCACAATCACTGGCAAAGTGACAGGAACATAAGAACATAAGAGTAGACATATTGGGTCAGACCAATGGTCCATCTAGCCCAGTATCCTGTTTTCCAAACAGTGGCCAAGCCAGGTCACAAGTACCTGGCAGAAACCCAAATTGTGGCAACACTCCATACTACAAATCCCAGGGCAAGCAGTTGCTTCCCATATCTGTATCAATAGCAGACTATGGACTTTTCCTCCAGAAATTTGTCCAAACCTTTTCTAAACTCAGATACACTAACCGGTGTTACCACCTCCTCCAGGAAAGAGTTCCAGAGTTTAATTATTAGTTGAGTTGACAAAATATTTCCTCCTATTTATTTTAAAAGTATTTTCATGTAACTTCCTCGAGTGTCCCCTAGTCTTTGTACTTTTGAAATGAGTAAAAAATTGATTTATTTCTATTTGTTCTACGTCATTCAGGATTTTGTGAACCTCAATCATATCTCCCCTCATCCATCTCTTTTCCAAGCTGAAGAGCCCTAACCTCTTTAGCCTTTCCTCATATAAGAGGAGATCTATCTCCTTTATCATTTTGGTCGCTCTTCTTTGAACCTTTTCTAATTCCGCTATATCTTTTTTGAGATACAGCAACCAGAACTGAACGCACTACTCAAGGTGCAGATGCACCATGGAGTGGTACAAAGGCATTATAGTTTTTTTGGTCTTATTCACCATCCCTTTTCTAATAATTCCTAGCATCCTGATTGCTTTTTTGGCCACTGCCACACACTGAGCAGAAGATTTTAGCGTATTATAAACAGCAACACCCAGATCCTTTTCTTGAGCACTGACCCCCAAGGTGGACCCTAGCATCAGATAACTATGATTCAGATTATTCTTTCCAATTTGCATCACCTTGCATTTGTCCACATTAAATTTAATCTGCCATTTGGATGCAAATCATCCAATTTCCTAAGGTCTTCCTGCAATTTTCACAGTCCACAATTCTTTTAACAACCTTGAATAGATTTTTATCATCTGCAAATTTGATCACTTCACTCATTGTTCCAATTTCTATATCAATTATTAATACTCTCAAGGTCTTCAGTGTGAGAAAGTCTTCTGTATAGGAGGTCTTCAGTACCAATACATAAGTACATAAGTATTACCATACTGCGACAGACCAAAGGTCCATCAAGCCTAGCATCCTGTTTCCAACAGTGGCCAATCCAAAAAAGTACAAAACATTTTATGCTGCTTATCTCAAAAATAGTACTTTTTCCTAAGTCCAGTTTAATAATGGTCTATGGACTTTTCCTTTAGGAAGCCATCCAAACCTTTTTCAAACTCTGCTAATCTAACTGCCTTTACCACATTCTCTGGCAACGAATTCTAGAGTTTAATTACATGTTGAGTGAAGAAACATTTTCTCTGATTCATTTTAAATTTACTACTTTGTAACTTCATCGTATGCCCCCTAGACCTAGTATTTTTGGAAAGCGTAAACAGACGCTTCAAGTCTACCTGTTCCACTCCACTCATTATTTTATAGACTGCTGCCATATCTCCCTCAGCCGTCTTTTCTCCAAGCTGAAGAGCCATAACTGCTTTAGCCTTTCCTCATAGGGAAGTTGTCCCATCCCCTTTATCATTTTTGTTGCTCTTCTCTGCACCTTTTCTAATTCCACTATATCTTTTTTGAGATGCTGCTACCAGAATTGAACACAATATTCGAGGTGCAGTTGCACCATGGACCAATACAAGGGCATTATTATGTCCTCATTTTTGTTTTCCATTTCTTTCCTAATAATACCTAACATTGCCACATACTGAGCAAAAGGTTTCAACATATCATCAAGGACGACACCTAGATCTCTTTCTTGGTCGGTGACTCCTAACGTGGAACCTTGCATGATGTAGCTATAATTCGGGTTCCTCTTTCCCACATGCATCACTTTGCACTTGCTCACATTAAATGTCATCTGCCATTTAGACGCCCAGTTTCCCAGTCTCGTAGGGTCGTAATTTTTCACAATCGTCCTGCGATTTAACGACTTTGAATATCTTTGAATAACTTTGTGTCGTCAGCAAATTTAATTACCGCACTAGTTACCCCCATCTCTAGCTCATTTACAAATATGTTGAAAAGCAGCAGTCCTAGCACAGACCCTGGGGAACCCCACTAACTACCCTTCTCCATTGAGAATACTGACAATTTAACCCTACTCTCTGTTTTCTATCTTTTAACCAGTTTTAAATCCACGATAGGACAGTACCTCCTATCCCATGACTCTCCAATTTCCTCTGGAGTCTTTCATGAGGTACTTTGTCAAATGCAATCTTTTTTTCAAAGTCCCTCTTTGCCTTCCTCATCAGCGCTTTGCATTTGACATTCCTTATGCTGTTTCTTATTATTTTCAGTCGGTTCCTTCTTCCATTATCTGAAGGATTTTCTTTTAGCTCTAATAGCTTCCTTCACCTCACTTTTTAACCATGCCAGCTGTCGTTTAGTATTCCGTCCTCCTTTTTTAATACGCGGAATATATTTGGCCTGGGCTTCCAGGATGGTGTTTTTGAACAGCATCCATGCCTGATGTACATTTTGGACCCTTGAAGCTGCTCCTCTAAGGTTTTTTTTTCATTGTTGTTCTCATTTTATCATAGCTTCCTTTTTTAAAGTTAAACGCTAACGTATTTGATTTCCTGTGTATACTTACTTCAAAGCTAATATCATATCTGATCATATTATGATCACTGTTATCAAGTGGCCCCAGCACCATTACTTCCTGCACCAGATCATGCGCTCCACTAAAGACTAGGTCTAGGATTTTTCCTTCTCTTGTCGGCTCCTGTAGCAGCTGCTCCATAAAGCAGTCCTTGATTCCATCAAGGAATTTCACCTCTCTAGCATTCACTGATGTTACATTTACCCAGTCAATATCGGGGTAATTGAAATCACCCATTATTATTGTGTTGCCCAGTTTGTTTACATCCTTAATTTCTGATAACATTTCTACATCCATCTGTTCATCCTGGCCAGACAGACGGTAGTACACTCCTATCACTATCCTTTTCCCCTTTTCACATGGAATTTCAATCCATAGGGATTCCAAGATGTGTTTTGTTTCTTGCAGAATTTTCAATCTATTTGTTTCAAGGCTCTCCTTAACATGCAATGTTACCCCTCCATGATTTTGATACACCCTATCACTACGATATAATTTGTACCCCATTATGACAGTGTCCCACTGGTTAGCTTCCTTCCACCAGGTCTCAGAGATGCCTATTACATCTAATTTTTCATTTAGTGCAATATATTCTAACTCTCCCATCTTATTTCTTAGGCTTCTGGAAATTCACATATAGACTTTTCAAACTATGTTTGTTGTTCCTTTTACATCATGCTCAGTACTTGACAGTATTAATTTGCAATCTTTTGTCATATGTATATTTTTTTAAGGACACCTGATCTACTATGGTCTCTTTTGCAACCTCACTATCAGGATACCCTATCTTCCCTGTTTTGGTGATATCTTTGAAGAATACCTTATCCTGAACCATGCGCTTTTGAGCAACTGTCGGCCTTCACCCAGTTTCTAATGAAAAAGCTGCTGTATCTCCTTTTTAAATGCAGATGCCAGCAGCCTGGTCCAACCCTGGTTAAGGTGGAGCCCATCCTTTCGAAATAGGCTCACCTTTACCCAGAATTTTGCCTAGTTCCTAGCAAATCTAAAACCCTCCTCCATGCACCATCGTCTCATCCACACATTGAGACTCAGGAGCTCTGCCTGTCTCTTGGGCCCTGCGCGTGGAACAGGTAGCACTTCAGAAAATGATACCCTAGAGGTTCTAGATTTGAGCTTTCTATCTAAGAGCCTAAATTTGGCTTCCAGAACCTTTCTCCCACATTTTCCTATGTCTTTGGTACCCACATGTACCAAGACAGTCGGCTCCACCCCAGCACTATCTAAAATCCTATCTAGGTGATGCGTGAGGTCCGCCACCTTTGCACCAGGCAGGCAAGTCACCATGTGATCCTCACTTCCACCAGCCACCCAGCTATCTATATGCCTAATGATTGAATCACCAGCTACAACAGCTGTCCTAACCCTTCCCTCCTGGGCAGCACTTGGAGACATAATCTCAGTGCGAGAGGATAGTACATCCCCTGGTGAGCAGGTCCTGGTTACAGGAGTACTTCCTACTTCACCAGGGTGATGCTCTCCTTCTAGGAGACCTCCCTTCTCCAAGGTACCACAGGGGCTACCAGACTGGAGGTGGGACTTCTCTACAACATACTTTTAGGTCTCCTCTATGTACCTCTCTGTCTCTCTCAGCTCCACCATATCTCTTACTTTAGCCTCAAGAGAATGGACATGTTCTCTGAAAGCTAGGAGCTCTTTGCATCAGGAACACATATATAACCATTCTCCAAGTGGGAGATAATCATACATGTGACACTCAATGCAAAAGACTGGATAGCACCCCTCTCGCTGCTAGACTGCTGACTCCATCTTAGTATTTTTGAGGTTTTAATAATTTAAAACTTGCTAAAGTATTAAGGATATTAGCCTAATATAAAAATGTATTTTAGTTTATATAGTATATTGTATGATTTATTTAGTGTTTCCTTCATAGATGTTAATGAAATGTATTTAAAACTCTGTAAGAACACTCCTTGCATGTTATCCTAATTACAATAACTGACTAGAAATGAAGAATTCTTCAGTGATAAAAGGAGTTCATAGGGTTGCTAATCGATGTGGGTATGTGGCAGATAAGCTCTTGACTGTTTGGACTGTGGGTTTTCATGGTTTTGGTATAGGTTCAGGAGGGACTGGACTAGTATGGTAGGGGATTGGGGATCAAGGGTTGATGGTTCTCAAGAACATTGATTTTAAAACACTGCTCCCACACACAAATGGAAGAGAAGACGACACTCTTTTCCCCACATACTGCTTTTAAAAATCTCTCCTGCCTCTGGATGTGTCTGCAAATACTGTACATATATTTTATACATATTATACTTATATTTTGCAAGAGACTCTGAGTTTGAATGAGCTTTTGTAAAATACAGGAGAATTGTTTATGTTCCAATCAGGTAATGTCAATTCCCATCTAAATGTTCTATGTTAAATTGAGCTTTAAAGGTTAGTGCACTGAATATCTATACAGAGTACCTCACCACTATGTAGATGGTGTTGGAGCAGAGCTTGGGTGAAGTCAGGGTGGTTTTGGAATTTACCCAGATAGTAGCAATAATCAGACTGCTACTCAGGTAAGTTCAGACTATCCCAATTTGATTATTATAGCGCCATATATGCTGGCTGTAAGGAGTACCTGTTGAAAAAACTCCAAACAACTCAAAACACTGCATCCAGGTTCATATACAAAATCTCTCAGTTTGTAAGTGCCTCCACTTAATTAATCAAATTACACTGGTTTTCCATCAAAGCGAGAATCACCTTCAAATTATATACATTTATCTTTCAAATACTACATGGCACAGCTCCAGACTATATGGTACCATTAATAAACTTACCTCAAAGAAACACTAAATATGAGGCAAGAAACTATCTCAGACTACAGCTCCCAAAATTCCAAAAAAAGTGATCTACAAAGCTGTCCAAAGACCTACAACAACCTGGATATTCAATGCCACCATGGGCTGAATTTTTGGGGAAAGTACACAAATCATGATTTTGCCCACACTCTGCCCTGGAAAATGCCTACACATGAGTCATGTAAAAGTACACATATCCTTCATTTATTTATTTATTGAGATTTATTACCCCCGTTATGAAGAGATTCATCCAAGGCAGTGTACAGTAGATACAGTTTAACATCAAACTTAATAGAACTACCATGAAACTGGATCAAAAATATATACTTTAACAGCACTGAAATTCAAATAACAGATATAAAATGATATTTCATCATCATTATTATGCTTACATCTGATAAGCACACAATTAGAACATTAAAATAACATTGTTATGATACTAATGCTTTTTTACAATACAGCTTACCAAAACGCGATACCATGGTTCAACGATGAACTGAAAAAACTCAAAACACAATCTAGGAAACTCAAACGAGCATGGAAAAAAAACAAAAGATAAACACACCCTCAATGCATGGAAGCAAACACAAAGAAAATACAAATATGCAGTAAGACAGACCAAAAGATCCTACTACAAAACTAAAATAGAACCGGATTACAAAGACCTGAAGAAACTATTCCAGCTCGTAAATAAACTACTAAATACCACCCCAGTCACCACAGCTAATGCAGACATCCCATCCACAGACAAACTTGCTAAATACTTCAATGAAAAAATAATAAATCTATGCAACACACTTCCTCAGCACAACACCGACATCGAAAACTTCATCAATGGCTTGGACCCAACCTTTGGAGAATACCCAGCAGACCAATCCTGGTCATACTTTGTCCCCCTCACCATCGAATCAGTTACTCATGCGACCCATAGGTTCTCCAATACCCACTGCAAACTGGTCACCTGCCCCAGTTACCTACTTAAATCCGCCCCTGACCGCTTCATAGCAGATCCCACCTAAACCAAATGCTCCAACAAGATCTCTTCCCTGAGGAACATGGCAACATCCTACTCACCCCAATATCAAAAGACACCAAGAAAAAAAACAAACAAACTTACCAATTACCGCCCAGTTGCACCATCCCATTTGCAATGAAACTGATGGACAGCATGGTGACCAAACAGCTTACTGACTACTTGGACAAGTTCTCAATATTACATGAATCACAATCAGGATTCCGCCCCCTCCACAGCACCGAAACTGTGGTAGTCACCCTCCTGGCCAAATTCAAGCAGGAAATAGCCAAAGGTAATAACATACTTCTCCAATTCGACATGTCGAGCACACTCAACATGGTAAACCACAATATACTACTAAAACTCCTAGATTACTTCGGGATTGGCAGAAATATACTTAGATGGATCAAGGGTTTTTTTAACCACTAGAACATACCAAGTGAAATCAAGATCAAACATATCACCACCGTAGAAAGCAGACTGCGGAGTACCTCAAGGATCACCAGTATCACCAATACTCTTCAACATAATGATGATCCCACTAGCCAAGTCCTTATCCAATCAAGGCCTCAACCCGTTCATCTACGCAGACGATGTCACAACATACATTCTCTTCAGACATGATCTGACAGAAATCACCAATGAAATAAAGCTTGGCTTGAACACCATGGACTCATGGGCAAATTCATTTCAACTGAAACTGAATACTGAAAAAACCACACTGCCTTATCCTCTCAGCTCAATATAATATGTATAAGCCCACAACTATAAACACCCCCAAACCACACCCTTCCTATCTCAGATAGCCTGAAAATACACGGCGTCACACTCGACTGAAACCTTACACTTGAGAGCCAAGTGAACTCCACGACCAAGAAAATGTTCCACTCAATGTGGAAACTTAAACGCGTAAAACCTTTCTTCCAAAGGGAAATATTTCGTAACCTAATACAATCAATGGTACTAAGCCATGCAGACTACTGCAATGGAATCTACGCGGGCTGTAAAGAACAACTCACAAAGAAACTCGAGACCACCCAAAACACAGCAGCCAGGCTGATATTTGGTAAATCACGATTCGAAAGTGCCAAACCCCTCTGAGAAAAACTGCATTGGATCCCAATCAAAGAACGTATTACCTTCAAAATCTGCACCCTGGTCCACAAAATTATCTACGGCGAAGTCCCAAGATACATGACAGACCTCATAGATCTGCCAACCAGAAATATAACCAGATCATCACGAACATATCTAAACCTCCACTACCCAAATTGAAAAGGCCTCAAATACAAATCAACCTACTCATCCAGCTTCTCCTATATAAGCACACAACTATGGAACGCACTGCCAAAAGCTGTAAAAACAACCTATGACCACCTAAACTTCAGGAAATCACTAAAAACCACCCTGTTCAAAAAGGCATACCCGACCGACCCAACATAAATGCCTACACTCTGCAACACAGCAAAAGCAAAGCTCGTAATGGACATTACATAACCTTTCCTCTCTCCGACCCCCATTGTGCCTGAATTACACGAACCTTGTATTTGTTTCACTACCGGACTGGGCGAACGCCTTTACGGTACTATGTAAGCCACATTGAGCCTGCAAATAGGTGGGAAAATGTGGGATACAAATATAACAAATAATAATAATAAATAATAATAATATAGCTGAGGGGCCAAGTGTAGACATATAGATGGGGACAAGATCCGTGGTACAGTCAGTTGGGATAAATAAATGGGTGGCTAAACTAAAGGAAAGTTCTTTGAACAGATAATCAAGATATAAGGAACTGGTATAAGTTACAGTGGTTATAGCAAGCTAGTCCAGGTGCAGAATGCATACTGTTACACATGTAACCCCTGGAGTAATTTCATAAAAGCTCTTTTATGCTCATAAAAAAGGTTTTTATGGATGAAAATACCTTTGAAGATTATACCCAGACTGTGTGGATACCACTGGCAAAATTAGAGGCTAAAGCAAACATAAAAGTACTGTATACAATTATAAATGTCCCCTTCTCTCTCAATTTATGTGTGTAAATTAATTGAAAAGAAAGTTCAAGCAGAACAAGTTGTAACTGAACAGTATAACATCTATTTGAGGAACAGTATGAGATTAAAATAATTTAAACATTTTTGTGTCTGGTTTCTAGATAAATGGCAACACTTTGTAATCAGGAAGTGTTGTACCTGACTAATCTGATAGAGGCTTCAAGTGTTACTTGTAATTGTTTTTTGTTTTTTTTTCAATCTCAGCTGCACTTATGTCATGTCTCTCATTTGTTGCTTGGACATTGTACTTGCACAATTGATTAGGTGACAAGCGATGTTAAGAGGGGTCTAATCTCTGTCACCTCTGATTTCAAGGCTTTGTACTTTTGTTAAGTCCGGAAAGCAAATAAAAGGTGTGAAAAATAAATAAATAATTCTGGCTGGAATCTTCAGAAATGGTTTACAAGGCCGGAATAAGATGGACAACATCCAGGAGCTGCAAATTTATTCAACTGTAGTAGGGACATGTTATTTCAGTCCTGGTTTTCTGTCAACCCCCTCCAGTAGCGCTGATTCCAGTGGGTAGGATCAGTGACTGCAAATACCATACCGCATTGGGTATAATGTATGCTGGAAATCTGGATCAGTGTTTCCCAAGTCCAGGCTCGGAGTACCCCTTGCCAGTCAGGTTTTCAGAATATTCACAATAAATATGCATGGACTTCATTTGCATACACTGTCTCCATTATATGCAGATCCCTTTCATGCATATTCATAGTGGATATCCTGAAAACCTGACTGTCAAGGAGTACTCCTTGGCTGGACTTGGGAAACACTGATCTGGACTGCCCTACCATGTCCCTACTGGTACTGGGTAACCTGGAAGCTATATAGCTATAATAGCACTATATAGAATAAGGAAACCACAGGTAAAGAGCAAAGATATGTGGTTCACACTAGTTGTGCTTTATTTTGCAAGAGCATTTAATAATCTTACCATTATTTGGCCTAATATTCAAAGTGATTTTAGCGGACAGGAAAGGCTCCTGCTACTTTAATTATGCTCAGTGGGCCGGCTGCTGTTATTTAACTGCACTTAATGGGGTAGTGCTGTTGAAAATCGGCACTAACTGGCCATTTTGAAAGTGTGCAGGAGCAAAGTTCCATAGGTGGAGTTGGGAGTTATACAGGTGCAGGTGATATTCAGTCCAGTGCACACACAGCTAACAGGGCATTTAAACAGCAGTTCTAACTATATGTCTGCTTAGCTATGCAAGTGCTTTGTTTTTGAAATCTATTTTGGCACAGCATCAATTTATGTAATGAATTTAGTGCTTATTTTGCTAACTAATTTTTCTTCTGAATAGTCACTTTTTGTTGTCTTTTCCCTTCTCTAGGTGTTCAATATAAAAAAGTCTTTGAAGGTTCTTTTTTTATATCAGGCCACACAAATTTTGAACAATCTATAATACCTTTCATTGTTAAACAACAATCTTCATATTTATTATTTCATAAATATTTGAAAAGATTTCTTTTTCAGAAGTATTTGGGAAATAATTATTATACCAATATGTCTTTATTGCTGTGATTTGCTTTGAGCCAATTTCCTTTTGGATAGAGCAAGTTATAAATGCTTGTGATTAGGATTAGGATTATATCTGCAGGCATGCGCATAACCTCTGGGTGCCTGCCTGCTAAGGTAGGCCCAGGGGGGCTTACTGAATCTCGGAGGGGGTGGAACAGGAAAGGGTTCAGCCCTTGTCAGTTGGTGGGAAAGGGATTGGAAGCTTGTCAGGGAGGCTGGATGGAGAATCAGAGGCTTGTCAGAGGAGAGAAAGAGGGGATCAGACGATTGTGGAAGGGTGGGATCAGAGCTTGTCGAGTGGGCAAGAGGAAGAAATATAAACACTCCTTAGGTGGGTCCCAGCCAACATTCAGGGTCAGACCTGTAAAACTCCTTGTAGCCAGCACATGTCCAGTGAGAGCTGGATATTCAGTGCCAGTGCTTGGACATGGACCAACATTAAATATCTGACTAATTTAGCCAGTCACAGTCAGTGCTTAAAAAAGATCTCACTGCTTTCAGCTAAATATTGACCAGATTGTGCTGTCCTAAGCTTCGTAAGATCTCAAAGTTTCAAAAGCCAGCTAAACCATTCCCAAGCAAAAACTTTACCACTAGATTCTCGATTCTTAATCCAACTCTTCTTTAATGTAGTAATCATAGCAAATAAAGAGCAGCAACTTACAGTTCAGTTGCTTGGAAAGAATTGTTGCCTTCTACAAACAGAGTCCATATCTAGCCACCTTGGAGGCAACGAGATAGCCAGAACCTCAGCCCAGTTGAGAGAAAAAACTGTAATACTCAAAGTTTGGGACTATTGGGAATCTATTGGGAATAAATAGTGAAGAATTTTGATGGAATCACAGTAGATTAAGGAGGGAACAGCCCCTAGAACAGCTGCTGATCACAAAGGTATATTAGCAAGACTGTGGCACTCTATCAGAACCCAGGGGGAGAGACGGAGGACTGGCCCTGGCCCAGACTAAGGGCCCATGCACAACATTTACTGGGGCCAGCAACATGTGTTTTTCATGTTGATTTGTACAGCGCTGCGTAAGTCTAGTAGCGCTATAGAAATGTTTAATAGTAGTAGTAGTAGTAGTAGACTGGTTTCAGCCAGTTCAGTGAGCATGGTATTCAGTGGCATAGGCGTCGGAACGAGGGGAGCCACAGGTGTTGTGGATCCCCCCAAAATCTCGAGGAAGCAGGAGGCATGCAACAGGCTATCCCCACTGCCACCCAATACCCCCCTGCCATAGCCATCACCACTGCTGCTGCTGTTTCAGCAGTGGTGGCAAAAACATAGAAAAAGATCACGCGTACTGTTCTTGCTCGCGGATGCCGGTCCCGCCTTCCTCTGACATAATTTCCTATTCCGGGGCAGAGCCAGTCAGCCACAAGTCACTAGCTGCCTCCAAGTTGTGACTGCTTTTACTAGTCTCAACTTTCAAATGCTCTCCTGCCCCTCCCCTCCCCAGTCATGCTCTCACCTCCTTTAGAGATTTTCTTCACTCAACATGTAGTTAAACTCTGGGATTCATTGCCAGAGAATGTGGTGAAGGCAGTTAGATTAGTGGAGTTTAAAAAAGGTTTGGACAGCTTCCTAAAGAAAAAGTCCATAGACCATTATTAAATGGACTTGGGGAAAATCCACTATTTCTGGGATAATCAGCATACTACTACTACTACTACTTAACATTTCTAGAGCGTACTAGGGTTACGCAGCGCTGTACAAATTAACAATTAAGGACGGTCCCTGCTCGGAAGAGCTTACAATCTAATGGACGAAATGTCAAGTTGGGGTAGATAAGTTTCCTGAGAAGTGGTGTAGTGATTAGGAACCGAAGGCGACATTGAAGAGGTGTTGTATTGAATTTTTATGGGATCTTGCCAGGTATTTGTGACCTGGATTGGCCACTGTTGGAAACAGGATGCTGGGCTTGATGGACCTTTGGTCTGTTCCAGTATGGCAATACTTATGTACTTATGTACATTAGCACCAGATCTGCAGTCAGAAAAAGATTAGTCCCTTAACGCACTCTATAGCAGTGGAAAAAGCCTCAAAGTCCTTCTAAATCTTGAATTGATTTAAAAAGATATGACGGGTCAAATGACCTCTTTCATCATCACTGGCATAAAAAACCACTGCTTGTGCAAATATTCATTTATGATTAACCGTGATTATGCTATGGTAAACACCAAATTCCACACTTATCTTTAAGGTGGATGCTTGCAGCTTAACTGCGCTGTACTCGTTACTCTCAACTGGTGCAGGGCCGACGGTGGCCAGCGTTTCGCAAGGCTGCTTCAGGGCCTCTACCGCACTATCTGTTGAAAGATATACATATCAAAACCTGATGTTATGAATCTAAACACTGAAAATCATAAAGAGCTACCACACTCACCGGGTTGAGAGGACAGCTTTGTTATACACTTCCTTACTCTTTGACTTCTTTGTCAAAAATGGCTTCTCTATAAACAATTTGCTGACGTCAGACGCTATTGAAAGCATCGACGATCTTGAGGGGGTGTTACAAAAAATGACTCCACTCTATACGATGGTTTAGTCCTGCCGGATGCAGAGACCTTAACCTAAATATCCACTTTTGCTCGTTTTGTAGAAGGAGCTTTTGATATTCACCTCCTCTCTTGGACTGATAAATGGTTTGAAGTACTACACATCTTAAATCTTCAAAGGAGTGTTGTTGAATTCTACAATGTGTTACTAATGGGAGACCAATTCGATTAGTTATAATGGAACTCTTATGTTCACTTAGTCTCACTGTTAGCAACCTTTTAGTTTGCCCTATATAAATCTTATTGCACGGGCATCGTAAACTATAGATTACTCCATTAGTTTTACAATTCGTGCTTTGTCTCAATACGTATTTCTTATTATCTACAGGATTAATAAATTCCTGGGTTTCTTCCATAATAGAGCAATAATTACAGCCACCACATTTCTGGTGCCCTTTATGTCCATTAGTGAGTAAAATGGTTGTTGGCAACACTGATGGACAAAGTTGTTCCTTGAGATTCAAACTCCTACTGTACGCTAGCCTCAATTTAATATTTTCAAAAATCGGTAGTGTTTTAATCAAAGACCAATGTTTCTTCAAAGTCTTTGTTAATTCTAATGAATTCATATTGTATTGAGTAACATATGTAATATGTGTATCAGAGTCAGACTGCTCGTTTACATTTGGAGTCAGTAATAATTCTCTAGTATTCCATCTTGCTCTGTTATAAGCTTTCCGAAGTATGTAATCAAGATAGCCTCGTGAAGCTAATCTACGTATTAATCTCTTAGATTGTTTTTTAAACTCAATGTCAGTGGAACAGATCCGCCGATGCCTTAAAAATTGAGAGAACGATAAATTATCTTTTAAAGATCTAGGATGACAACTAGTATAATTGAGGAAGGTATTCCTATCGGTGGGTTTATGAAATACAGTTGTACTGATGTCTCCATTGTTGTTAGTGATAAGTACATCTAGAAATGAAATCTGTGTCGCATTAATCTGTGCTGTAAATTTGATGCGTGGATGACTACTATTCAAAACTGATACAAATTGAACTAAAAGTTCTTCATGGCCAGTCCATAGTAAAAAAATGTCATCTATAAATCTGACCCAAAGGGCTACATGCCGATAAAGCTCAGTGGTGTAGATAAATTTCTGCTCAAAGGCTCTCATATATAAGTTCGCTACAGAGGGTGCCATACTCGCACCCATGGCTACACCGGACACTTGCTGATATATTTGCTCTTCAAAAAGCTAGCAATGAAAAGAATTTTTTTTCTTTTTGAAGAGCAAATATATCAGCAAGTGTCCGGTGTAGCCATGGGTGCGAGTATGGCACCCTCTGTAGCGAACTTATATATGAGAGCCTTTGAGCAGAAATTTATCTACACCACTGAGCTTTATCGGCATGTAGCCCTTTGGGTCAGATTTATAGATGACATTTTTTTACTATGGACTGGCCATGAAGAACTTTTAGTTCAATTTGTATCAGTTTTGAATAGTAGTCATCCACGCATCAAATTTACAGCACAGATTAATGCGACACAGATTTCATTTCTAGATGTACTTATCACTAACAACAATGGAGACATCAGTACAACTGTATTTCATAAACCCACCGATAGGAATACCTTCCTCAATTATACTAGTTGTCATCCTAGATCTTTAAAAGATAATTTACCGTTCTCTCAATTTTTAAGGCATCGGCGGATCTGTTCCACTGACATTGAGTTTAAAAAACAATCTAAGAGATTAATACGTAGATTAGCTTCACGAGGCTATCCTGATTACATACTTCGGAAAGCTTATAACAGAGCAAGATGGAATACTAGAGAATTATTACTGACTCCAAATGTAAACGAGCAGTCTGACTCTGATACACATATTACATATGTTACTCAATACAATATGAATTCATTAGAATTAACAAAGACTTTGAAGAAACATTGGTCTTTGATTAAAACACTACCGATTTTTGAAAATATTAAATTGAGGCTAGCGTACAGTAGGAGTTTGAATCTCAAGGAACAACTTTGTCCATCAGTGTTGCCGACAACCATTTTACTCACTAATGGACATAAAGGGCACCAGAAATGTGGTGGCTGTAATTATTGCTCTATTATGGAAGAAACCCAGGAATTTATTAATCCTGTAGATAATAAGAAATACGTATTGAGACAAAGCACGAATTGTAAAACTAGTGGAGTAATCTATAGTTTACGATGCCCGTGCAATAAGATTTATATAGGGCAAACTAAAAGGTTGCTAACAGTGAGACTAAGTGAACATAAGAGTTCCATTATAACTAATCGAATTGGTCTCCCATTAGTAACACATTGTAGAATTCAACAACACTCCTTTGAAGATTTAAGATGTGTAGTACTTCAAACCATTTATCAGTCCAAGAGAGGAGGTGAATATCAAAAGCTCCTTCTACAAAACGAGCAAAAGTGGATATTTAGGTTAAGGTCTCTGCATCCGGCAGGACTAAACCATCGTATAGAGTGGAGTCATTTTTTGTAACACCCCCTCAAGATCGTCGATGCTTTCAATAGCGTCTGACGTCAGCAAATTGTTTATAGAGAAGCCATTTTTGACAAAGAAGTCAAAGAGTAAGGAAGTGTATAACGAAGCTGTCCTCTCAACCCGGTGAGTGTGGTAGCTCTTTATGATTTTCAGTGTTTAGATTCATAACATCAGGTTTTGATATGTATATCTTTCAACAGATAGTGCGGTAGAGGCCCTGAAGCAGCCTTGCGAAACGCTGGCCACCGTCGGCCCTGCACCAGTTGAGAGTAACGAGTACAGCGCAGTTAAGCTGCTAGCATCCACCTTAAAGATAAGTGTGGAATTTGGTGTTTACCATAGCATAATCACGGTTAATCATAAATGAATATTTGCACAAGCAGTGGTTTTTTATGCCAGTGATGATGAAAGAGGTCATTTGACCCGTCATATCTTTTTAAATCAATTCAAGATTTAGAAGGACTTTGAGGCTTTTTCCACTGCTATAGAGTGCGTTAAGGGACTAATCTTTTTCTGACTGCAAATCTGGTGTTTTTGGTTTTGTTTAACTAGTCGATCTGCTATCGAGCATATTTATATTGTAGTTGACTTATGTACATTAGGCCTTAAAGTCAATAGGGAAAGCTCACAAGGAGTCAATCACAGGAAGCTGCAAATTATAGGGATGACAGCAGCTCTAGTACACAGTGATAATTATTTGGCTCACTATTCAGTAGCATTTATGCAGATATCAAATAAGTGTAAATGGCCAGGGCTATCTGGCAATTTTAAATGACACTATTCAGACAGTGGATAGCATAGGAGCATGTGATGAGCTAGCACTTATTTGGTTAGTGGCAACATTCAGTGTGCTGCTACTACTACTACTGTACCCAAATGTTTAAGATACAAACAAGCTATTGAAGTGGTGTTCATTGAGAGACACAGCCAATTTTAGTGAACTATGAGGCCTTAATATAACAAATAATATCGTACACTATCCAGCTTATTTTTGAAGATCACCGGCCATCTTCCGACACAAATCGGGAGATGGCCGGCGATCTCCTGAACCCGGCCAAGTCGGTATAATCGAGGGCCGATTTTGACTGTCGCCAACTGCTTTCCGTCGCGGAGCCGGCCAAACTTCAAGGGGGCGTTTCGGTAGAGTAGAGAAGGTGGGGTGGGGGCGGGATGGGGCGTGGTTATGAGATGGCTGGCTTCGCCCGATAATGGAAAAAATAAAGCCGGCCCTGACGAGCATTTCGCCGGCTTCACTTGGTCCATTTATTTTTAGGACCAAGGCTCAAAAAAGTGCCCCAATTGACCAGATGACCACCGGAGGGAATCGGGGATCACATCTCCTTACTCCCCCAGTGGTCACCAACCCCCTCCCACCCAAAAAAAATTAAAATTATTTTTTTTTTGCCAGCCTCAAATGTCATACCCAGCTCCCTGACAGCAGTATGCAGGTCACTGGAGCAGTATTTAGTGGCTGCAGTGCACTTCAGGCAGGTGGACCCAGGCCCATCCCCCCCCCCCCCCACCTGTTACACTTGTGGTGGTAGATGTTGAGCCCTCCAAAAAACCCCAAAACCCACTGTACCCACATGCAGGTGCCCCCCTTCATCCCTAAGGACTATGGTAGTGGTGTAGATTTATGGGGAGTGGGTTTTGGGGGGAATTTGGGGGGCTCAGCACACAAGGTAAGGGAGGTATGCACCTGGGAGCAATTTTTGAAGTCCACTGCCGTGCCCTCTAGGGTGTCCTGGCATGTCAGGGAGGCCAGTGCACTACAAATTCTGGCTCCTCCCACGACCAAATGCCTTGCATTTGGCCGGGTTTGAGAACGCCGGCATTAGTTTCCATTATCGCCGGAAACCAGTGCCAGCCATCTCTAAAGCCGGTCCAAATGCTGACATTTGGCGGGCTCCAACCGTATTATTGAAACAAAAGATAGCTGGCTATCTTTTTCGCTAATACGGTTTGGGCGCCGCTTTATGGCCCTGGCCATATAGATGGCCGGCGCCGTTCGATTATGTCCCTCTATGGGGCCGATATTCAGCACACAGAAAGCAGCTCCCATAAGTCAGCGTGTTGTGATGCTGACCCCAGATATTCAATGCCAGGCCATTTCCAGTGACTGGCATTAAATATCTAGGTTTATTTTGGCCGATATTCAGCACTAACCGGTTAACTTTTTAGCAGTCAATGATAGGTCTGCTATATATGTGGCCTATTGCATCACATTATATTGTATTACATCCGGACTTGTATTCTGCTAACACCTTTCAGTTCTAAACAGGTTCCAAACCAAGAGAACCAGAGCAAAGTTCTGCTTTGGTGATGAACATCTGCGCCTAACCGTCTATGTCACACAATATAGCCTGTAAGTGGTGGGAGATAACGAGTTATCTGCTGCTGAATATCCATCATCTTTGCACCAGGCAGATAAGTGACCAAAATGATCTTCACGTCCACAAGTCACCTAGCTATCCATATGCTTATTGATTGAACCTCCCACTAAAACAACCACCCTAACCATTCTCTCCTGGGCAGAAGCCTCTAGAAACAAATCGTCTGTGCAAGAGGTTATTGCATCCACTGGAGGGCTGGTCCTGGACGCAGGATCCCACCCTGCCTCTTCAACATGATGTTCTCCATCAGGATGACAAATTTTTGTTTCACAGACCCACTTGCAATTTGTACTGAATCCTCTTACAAGAAGTTAAAAGCAGCACTGAATACCCATTTTTTTCAACCCACATTCAATTGCAGGGAGGGGGGAATGTTGGAGAGGGGGTCCAGTTTATAGTGGGTGGAATTGATAGCTGTTTTGCTTTCTGATGTTTGTGCTGTTTTGGCTGTGATATCTCTTTTTTGTTAATAGTCTGGCATTTCTTACCCTTCTTTATTGATTAATTCTGTAAACCACTAACAGGCTCATTTTCGAAAGAGATGGATGTCCAAAAAGTGACATAAATCAGCACTTGGACATCCATCTCACAGAGACGTTCAAATCGATATAATTGAAACCCGACTTTGGAAGTCTTTGTCAGAAGTCTGTTGCAAGGACATCCAAATCTCAAAGGGGTGTATCGGAGGCATGTTCGAGGCGGGACTTGGACGTATTTGAGCCATAATGGAACAAAGCAAAGTCATCCCAGTTCACTAAACTTGGACGTTTTCACCCAGACCTGTTTTTATCATCAATAAGGCACAAAAAGGTGCCCGAAATGACCAGATGACCACTGGAAGGAATCAGGAATGACCTCCCATTACTCCCCCAGTGGTCACTAACCCCCTCCCACCCCCAAAAAACATGATTAAAAATATTACTTGCCAGCCTCTATGCCAGCCTCAGATGTCATACTCAGGTCCATGCCAGCACATGCAGGTCCCTGGAGTAGTTTAGTAGTAGGTGCAGTGCACTTCAGACAGGTGGGCCCAGGCCCATACCCCACCTACCTGTTGCATTTGTGGAAGAAACAGCGAGCCCTCCAAAACCCACCAGAAACACTCTGTACCCATATATAGGTGCCCCCTTCACCCATAAGGGCTATGGTAGTGGTGTACAGTTGGGGGTAGTGGGTTTTGGGGGGGCTCAACACACAAAGTAAGGGAGCTGTGTACCTGGGAGCATTTTATGAAGTCCACTGCAGTGCCCCCTAGGGTGCCCGATTGCTGTCCTGGCATGTCAGGGGGACCAGTGTACTATAAATGTCCAAATGGCTTCAATTTGGATGTTTTAAACTTAGATGTTTTTTTGTTTCGAAAATGGCCGAAAATCAAAGACGTCCAAATTCAAGGACGTCCAAATCCAAGGATATCCATGGTATTTTCAAATGCAAAGATGGACGTCCATCTTTTTTCGAAAATGACCTTCTCCCCGCCTCCGGATTTGGACGTTTTACAAAGATGTCCAAATTCCAACGTAGATGTTTCTTTTGAAAATGCCCCTCCACGTTACTAAATTAGTGAGAAGTAGTATAGCAAATACAAATAAATATAAGCATAAACATTTTAGTAAATACCTTTTTGAGTTGGATGTTTTTATCATAATTGAACCTATAAATCTTTCTTTCTTTTTTAAATTTATACAATGTCATATCCCTATTTTTGAACTGGCTCAACTTATGACAAAGGTTTATTGACAATAGGACACATATAATTTTTCTAAAGAATGATTACAATTGCATATTATCCTCCCTACATATATTCTGTTGCTCTGGGAGATTGTTTTTCTTTCAGAAGCTGAACAATGCAGTGAAGTTTTTAAATCACAGTTTGACATGTTTATTTTCAACTGCACATGTTTAATTTCCAGTGCTGGGGGCTTTTGATGCTAATTATTATTCACTGTTTAGCTGCACTTTTATTTCTGCCTGATCCATTTTATGTTCAAATGCATTTTGTACAACACTTATTGATTATTTTGTTGGAGATCTATAAAATGAAGTTTAGTAGGCATTTGAGCAATGCATGGCAATACCTTGACACGAAGATAGTTACCTATGTATTGATATCATTTTTATCAATGTGAACATCAACACACAAAATTAGAGCCTCTAAAAGTCACATTTACCTCACACTGAATCAGCAGGCTAAAAGGTACAGAGTAAATTAAAGCTTAGAAAATAAAAAAGTTTAAATTCATCATGATAGAATAGTTAAAGATAGGATTAGGAATGTCATTCTCCATTTCTTATGGTTTTATTCTGTTTTGTTTTTTTTTAAGAACATTGAAGTTAGTAAAGGTTTTCTCAATTTGATCCATGGAATTCTCATATAGGTCTGGTTTTCAGGATATTTATTTTGAGGATCTATGCAATGAGACAGCATATTTATGCATATGCACGGCCAAAACATTTTCAGTTTATATTGAAACACAAATTCAATTTGTATTGTAAGAAGCAACATAAGCACTGTCAAGTCAGATGCCAATGCTGATGATATATTTCTGTTGATTCCTGCAGCTGAAGGCTTACCGGTCAATATTCAGCCAACAGTGGTCAGCAGTTTTTTAAACGCTGACAGCCATGGGCAGAATTAGACCCTGATAGTCAGTGTCAGATTCTATCCAAACACTGACACTAAATATTGACAGCTGACCAGAGTGTGTCAGGCTGCTGGTCCTTATACAGGTCGCGGACAATTCTTAACCGGGATCCACATAAGTCCTGGGTCCATGTTCCTCCCCCCCCCCCCTCCGCCTTCTCACCCTACCTCCAGTCAGAATAGCCCCCCCTCCTGGGCTTTCCTGAACTCCTTGGTGATTCAGTAGGATGATTGAGGCAGAAGTGAACCCTGCTCACTTCTGCCCCTAGTGGATCCATGGTAAAAATGGCCACTATAACCTCTAGTAGTAATCTCACAGTACCACCAGGGTGTTCAGGTAGGCTGGGGGGGGGGGGGTTATTCTGACTGAGAGACTGAGATGGGGGGTCTTTAGTTATTGGGGATGGGGTGTTTACTTGTCAGAGGTGAGAAGGGGATGTTTACTTATTGAGGTTGGCTGGGAGGGGTGATCAGACCTTGCTGGGGAGTAGGAGGGAGGACAAGACATTGAACCATGTGCTGGCTGGTACCTAACTTTGCCCCGTTAGCTTGCAGGTGCCAGCTGATATTAAGAAGAGCACCTGCAAGCTAACAGGACAAAGTTAGGACAGCTTTTTATGTGGTCCTATATGCCCGGTTAGCAATGTGGGTGCTGGCACTGAATATTGCCAGCATCTGCCTAACTTCTGGCTCTTCTCTAGCTCCACTCCCTATAGCCTCCCTGACCTGCCCATATGGGACATGGCTAGTGAGTGCTGATATTCAGTGGCACTATCCAGTTAAGTTCTGCTGAATATTGGTGGCTGGGTAAACACAAGTGATTTGTGAGTAGGAGTCTCTCCTGCCTACTTAAATCACTTTGAATATCGACCCATTAAATTCAACCATTTCTAGGGTTAATACCAGTATTGAAATTGTTGAATATTGGAGCAACTCCTAATTAAATAAGTACAGAATATTGTTGAATATTGTAGTAACTCTTTAAATTAAATAAGGACAAAATAAAAGTGCTTTGATTGAGAGATTCTTATAATTCTGTTCCAGATGCTGTAGCATTACCAACTAGCACTACTCTCCAGGTTGATAGAACCACTAAAGTTCTGGGATTTACACTTGACTCACAGCTAACTATGGAACCTCATATAAATTATGTTAGGCCTTCATACTATTCTAGTCGCTGTCCTGAGACTGAGCCTGTCGACCAATTTAGACTTACCCCACTCTCCTCTGACCCATCTTTTACCTATCTTTCTTTCCAATAATTGAGTTCTTTCTCCACCCTCCCCCATTTTATTCCTTCTTTTTCTTAAATATTGTTCCCTCTATTTCTTCTGAATTTGAGTATTGTAAGCCGCACAGATATTTTTTGAGGTACAGGATAGCAAGCCTTTAATAAACCTGAAACCATGTTATAAAACAAAAGGTTTTTCATATTTTGCCAGTTACGTTCAATATGATCTTTGTTTTTTTAATACAATTTCTCTCTTTTGGTTGTGATTATTTCTCACCTTGACTATTGTAACAGTTTATACTGCACTGATTGCCAGTTTCTGTCAGAACGGAATTCAAATTGGTTTGCATTCTGTAAATTCAATAAATTGTTAGAGGGCTTGGGTCCAGAATGTTTAATTCACTTGTTTTCTTTTTCAATGAGCCCTTATTTTTCCCTTCTGTGAAAAATAATGCATTAAAAAAATGACTTGAAACCTCTGTTAATTATCAGGTAGTGGCAATTTGGAATGCCTTACCTAGGGAGGTAAGACTTCTGAAGCCTTATTTACTCCCTGTTTACTAAGCAATGCTAGCAGCTGCCATGTGATAATGCCAACACAGCCCGTTCATTTTGAATGGGCTATGTCGGCACTGCCATGTGGAAGAAGGGTTAGTTTGTAATGCTCCTTAAAGACCTTTTTATTCCGCTATTTTTATTCTAGGATAAAGGGTCATAGACTTGATATACCACCTTTCTGTGGTACAACCAAAGAAGCTGGACTCACAAACTAGGTTTTAGTATATGGGGCAATAGGAGGGCTAAGTGACTTGCCCAGAGTTACAAATAGTAACAGTGAGAATAGAACCCAGTTCCCCAGGTTCTCAGGCCACTGCTCTAACCATTAGACTATTCCTTCACTATCTTTTTTTAGTTGATGTTTATTTGTATCTTGCATCTAATCTTTTTGTAATCTGCTTTAGACCCTAGGGGAGCTAATAGAATATAAACCAGAGATTAAATTAGATTAGACCCTAATGAACGTAGTAGATAAGGTGGATTTGCATGTCAGTCACCCCTTAGAGTATGCAAATCTATCTCCTGTATATTAGTATATGATATTGCCTTAGGTTTTTGACAATCATTTTCAACAAGAGCCTCATGCAATGCTATTGTTCATTTTCGGAGAGCAGCACATTACATATTCATTTTGTACATGAATGTCTTGTTTCAGAGTAGACTCGGACGATTAACAGGATTTGTTTTGTAATTTAATTTTGCCCTATAAACTAGATGTGCTGTCTTGCAAAACTAAAAATGCTTAGCTCAAACTGGCTAGGATTAGTTCAGCAATTACACTGAGGGTGGCTCTAAGCAGAAGTTTAAGTGTGGGGGTAATGCTAATGCAAAGTAATTACTGGTTTAGAAATGGATTCCCAGTAATAAAAGTACTATTCATACTGCTCTGCTGAGACCTTTAACTGACATAAAGATATTAGCAGCAAACTTTGGCAGTGCCACTTCAGAAGGATAGAAAGCGTGAGAAGATGTTTTATAACAGATGTAATGAAAAAAGTACTTTCAGAAGTTGTTTTTTTAAGTTAAAGCCGGGTTATTATGTATACAATATATTTCCTTCAGAAAGGGCAACTGAAAATGACAGTGGTTATAGATAAGCCTCTAAAAGAGAAGAAAAAAAAATTTAATGACTAAGATTTGGTCAATGAGAAAATAGTGTTAGTCATAAAAAAAATAAATGGGTAAGTGAACATTTTTTGTACTCTGAGCTTTGATGATTTAAAGGTTGGGGTTTAAAAAAGGTAGGTTTACTGATAAAAAGAGTTAGAATTTAAAAAAGCAAACTTTAACTAGTCTCCCTACCCTTTTCCTCATAGTTTCTAAAACTTGAACCACAGTGTGACAGGGTTTATAAAACACTGCCGCTCACCCTTAAGAAAGATCCCTCTATAACTAACCAGGGCCACCTTAAGAGCACTGGTCCCACCATGGGAAGAAGTGAGCTGGGCGGAGTGGAGTTAAAACCTGGGAGTTTAAAGGGAAGGGCCAGGCAAAGGCAAGTGAGGCCCAGGGGAGAGAGAGGAAAAACCCCATCTCTGACTAGAAACATCCACATGTGTGAGCGGGCTGACAACTTTGTGAGTTTGCTGGCGGAGCCAGACCTGACAGGTCAAAGAGAACTGAAAGGCTGTGTTTGGGGCATGGCAACCCTACAGCTGCAGGCTGTGTTTTGAGCAGCCAAAAGGCTGGCTTACTGCTGTTTGTTTAAACCGCCGTGGTTTTCCCCATTCTGTGCCTTGGGCTCTGTGAAGCAACAGGCCTGAGATACATGACACTAAATACTAAACTGTGCTCTTGAACCACGGGGCTTTACCCTCGCTACTACTACTGGGCTCTGTGAAGAAACAGGTCCGGAAATTTTGCCTGACCTCTGGGGCTCTGGGCCAATTGTAGAGACAACGCGGGAACAGCGGGCAAAAGGGATTAGCCATGCCCTAGTTGGGGGAGGGGGGGAAGTTTAGCTAGTGCCGGTCAGGCAGGTTTTAATTTGTTTGGAGTGTGTGGCGCGGTCTAAGCCACTACAGCAGAAGAATGGAGAAGTTGCTCCAAATTCTGGTCTAGGGGCAGCAGCAACAACTAGAGATCCTGCATCGGTAACAGCAACAACAACAATGTATGCAGGCACATCTAGAGTAACAGCAGCAACAACAGGTGCAGCAGCAATAGCTACAGCAGCAACAAGTGCAGCAGCTAGTGTTACAGAAGCAACTAGAATTACAACATGGCTCTCAGGCCCAAGCAGGGGTAAGCACCCTGCCACCCAGTTTATCAGCAGTTCCTCCAGGTTCCATGTTGAAGAAAATGGTACCGTAAGATAATCCGGATTACTTATTGACTGATTTCAAAAGGACCACCTGTTTTGCTTGTTGGCCAGAAATGTCATGAATAGCGTATTTAGGGAACCGACTGACCAGAAGCAGCCAGAAAGCGTTCCAGAATGTTAATCCTGAGGGGACAGCCACCTCTGTGGAGGTGAAAGCAGCCATCCTGAAGAGGACGGGCTGTACCCCAGAGGCCTATCAGCAGCGGTTCTGGAAGTGTTCCATGAAAGCCAAATAAAAACCCAGGAGTTTCTTTTACTGCCTCAAGGAGGTCACCTGGAGATGGCTGAAGCTAGAAAGGAAAACAGAACTGGAGATCACAAGAATCATCCTCCTGGAGCAGTTCCTGGAGGGATTACCACAAACTATGAAGCATTGGGTATGGCAGTTCCCCAGTCTGACCCTCAAAAGTGTGTTAGAAGCAGCCGAGGCCTTCTACCAAGCACAGCCAGAGTCAGAGCCTGGCAAGGAGAAGAAGCAACCTGAAAGCCCTGTGAGGAGACAGGACATACCTAGACCAGACAATCCAAGGATTCAGAGAATGGCCCCTAGCCAGGGGTCTCCAAGGAAGGGCTCAGAATAGTGGAAGTCCTCATCCCCACAAACATACCATGAAACCTTTTCCTGGCCAAAGGAAGGATGTTACCCTATCTGTTTCAGACGTGGAAGATAGGGACATATGGTCAGAGACTGCATGGATGCAGAGGAGGGTGCTATGTATGTGAATTTGGTAGCCACTCATGACTGCATTTTTGTGGAAGCTGCTCATCCAGGAACCAGAAATTGTGTACTTCCAATGGAGCTAGAAGGACATACGTGTCAAGCACTGATAGACTTCAGCAGTGTCAAGATCCTTGTCAGGAGAGAAGTACTCAACCAGTCACAACTAAACTATGAGCGGACTGTGACCTTGTCCAGTATAAATGGGGAACAAAGGCAGTATTCGACAGCTCAAGTGTCCTATACAACACCTGTGGGGAAAGCTCACCTGGAGGTAGCAGTTCTACCATGCCTACTGTACCCAGTCCTCTTGAACTGCAGGGGTTTATCCTCGCTACTATTACTTGGCTCTGTGAAGAAACAGGCACAGAAATGTTGGTTTCTGTGAATAAACATTACTTTTTGCATTTTACCCTTTTGTCCATCTGTATTTTCTTCTCCGGCCACACCCAACCCTTGCTCGGGATCTCACACGCAGCATACAGCATTAACAGTCTCTAGAAAGCACAGCAGGGCCTATTTCAGTCTGTATTTACAGTTTTAACTAATAGTCAATTATTCTGATTAGGATAACAAGAGGGGAGATTTCATTAGAGTTTTAATTACATTTAATTACTTTCTGAGAAGCAAACACTAAATAAATCACACAATATAATCTTAAGGTTCTTTATATTAACCTAATATCCCTAGTATCTTAAGAAGTTTAAACAACACAATAATACTAAGATGCAGACAGCAGTCCAACAGCAAAAGGGGTGCTGTCCTGTCTTTTGCACTGAGTGTCAAATGCATGATTAGTTCCCATTTGGCGAGAGGTTATATGTGTAGGCTCAATGCAAAGAGCTCCTAGCTCTCAGAGAGCGAGTATGTTCTCTTGAGGCTAGAGAAGCAGACTTGGAGGAGCTGAAGGAGACAGATAGCTACATAGAGGAGAACTACAGGGATGTTGTAGAAAAGTCCCACTTCCAGTCTGGCAGCCCCTGTGCTACCTTGGAGGAGGGAAGTCTTCTAGAAGGAGAGCATCACCCTGGTGAAGTAAGAAGTAATCCTGTAGTCAGGATCTGCCCATCAGGGGATGCAATATCATCTCGCACCAAGGATGTGTCTCCAGGAGCTTCTGCCCAGGAGGGAAGGGTTAGGGCAGCTGTTTTAGTTGGTGATTTGATTATTAGGCATGTAGATAGCTGAGTGGCTGGTGGACATGAGTATCGCCTTGTCACTTGCCTGCCTGTTGTGAAGATGGTAGATCTCACGCATCACCTAGATAAGATTTTAGATGGTGCTGGGGAGGAGCCAGCTGTCTTGGTACATGTGGGTACCGGTGACACAGAAAAATGTGGGAGGGAAGTTCTGTAAGCCAAATTTAGACTCCTAGGGAGAAGGCTGAAATCCAGATCCTCCAGGGTAGCATTTTCAGAAATGCTCCCCATTTCACGCGCAGGACCCAAAGGCAGGCAGAGCTCTGTAGTCTCAATGTGTGGTTGAGTTGATGGTGCAAGAATGAGGAATTTAGATTTCTTAGGAACTGGACAATGTTCTGGGGAAAGGGGAGCCTATTCTGAAAGGATGGAATCCACCTTAACTAGGATGGAACCAGGCTGCTGGTGCTAACTTTAAAAAGGAGATAGAGAAGCTTTTAAACTAAAATTGGGGAGGGGGGGGGGGGGAGGAATATGACACTCACCCAGGAGCACATGGTTCGGTGTGGAGCATCATCAAAGGATGCTATTGAAACAGGGTTTTTAGGGAATCCCAATAGAGAGGTTTCAATAATGGTAAAAGAAACCCAGGAGTGTTTAACGGGAGAACAGAGTAAAGAATGCAAATTATCATCATCAACTTCAAAGCAGTTTGTAGATGCTAAGAAAAAACACAATTTGAAGTGTCTATATATAAATTCTAGAAGCCTAAAAAATAAGATGTAAGAGTTAGAGTATATCGCACTAAATAAAGATGTAGATATAATAGACATTTGAAAGGCCTAGTAGAAGGAGGACAATCAATGGGACTGTGTTATCAGGGTACAAATTATATCTCAATGATAGAGTGGATAAAATTGGAGGATGGGTTGCACTATATGATAAAGAGTGAATTGAGTCAAATAAAATAAATATTCTATATGAAACAGCAGCATGGAATCCTAGTGGATAGAAATTCAATATATGAAGGGAAAAAGTATACTGGTAGGGCTGTACTACCATCTGCCCTGACAGGTGAACAAATGTTTACAGAAATTAGGAAAGCTGGCAAATTGTGCAATATTATAATAATGGGTGATTTCAATTACCCCAATATTGACTGAAAAAATGGTACATCAGGGAGTGCTAGGAAGGTAAAATTCTTAGATGTAATAAATGATTGCTTCGTGGAGCAACAGGTCCAAGAACCGGCAAGAAGGAGAACTATTTTAGATCTAGTTCTTAGTGGCATGCAGAGCATTGTTGGGAAACAATGCTCATAACATGATCAAATTTGAGCTGATATCTGGAGTGAAATCACTAAGCAAGCACAAATGGGTGAAAGTGAGGAATGTTCCAATGAACCCAGGTGAAACCAGTAGTAAGAAAATCCAAACGTTTATTCCAAAATGAGCTGGCCCAAATAAGAATCTAAACCACCTTCCTTAGGGGTCTAAATCACAAAGGAAATTTTCAAAAGGATGACTATGACAAAATGAGGAAAATGGTTAAAAATAAGCTGAAAGGGTTGGCCGCAAAGGTTAGGATTTCAAATCAAGCGTTTCAAAATACCATCATGGAAACCCAGACCAGATGTATTCTACTTATTAACATAGGTGGAAAGAAAAGCAAACGACAGCCAGTATGGTTAAAAGGTGAAATGAAAGAGGCTATTAGAGATTTTTAAAAAATGTCCTTCAAAGAATGGAATAAGGATCCAAATGAAGAAAATAAGAAGCAACATAATCAGTGTCAAGCTAGATGTAAAGCACTGATAAAGAAGAGTTAAAGAGAATATGAATAAAAATTTGCCATGGATACAAAAACTCATAGTAACACCTTTTTCAGGTACATCAAAAGCAGAAAGCAAGTGAGGGAATCCAGAGAGCAGTTACATCATGAAGGAGCAAAAAGGGCACTCAGGAAGGACAAGGCCATAGTGGAGAGATTCAGGGCTATAATAAAAGGGGCCCTGCGCTGGCATCAGCATGTGGTTTAGACATGAGCTGAGGCCCTCTTTTACCGCAGTGGGTAAAAGGCTGTCATTTTTTAATTTGTTAAGAAATGGCCATGCAGTAAGTGAACTACTTGCAGTGCAGCCATTTTTTGGGGGGAGCACTTACCGCCACCCATTGAGATGGTAGTAAGGGCTCCCACACTAACCTGGCAACAACTGGGCAGCACACAGGACTGCCTGATTACCACTGGGTAAACACCGGCATTACAAAAATAAAAATGATTTTTGTAGCGCCAGAAATGATATGCGCTAGGGATGAGAACTACCGCTGGGCTGCTGCAGTAGCTCGGTGGTAGTTCCAGACTAGCGAGCAATAAGCCCACGTTGGGCTTACCACCACTTAGTAAAAGACCCCAGAATGAATTGGCAATGGTCTCTCTCTAATATCCTACTAATCCAGAGCCTGTCTGCTCCTCTCTTTCTCATATCCCACCTGCTCCCAGCCTGTTTGCTGTTCTCTCTCATGCACACATCTTACTCTTATCTTCCCACTTTCAGATCTTGTTAATTTTGCTGTCTCATTGAGATTGGGAGGTGCAAGGACAAACTTTCTAAAATCATGACTGATTTTATGACAAACTAAAATTAAATTAAAGTTTTGATGCCACCTCAGTAAGTCCAATACACAATCCCTGCACTAAATCACTATGCAGAAACTTGTGCAAAAACATCCTCAGGACCTCAACATAACATAACAGCACTAATTTCAAAGACTCAAAGCAGCGGCGTAGGAAGGGGGTGGGAGGGGCGGATCGCCCCGGGTGCACGCCGCTGGGGGGGTGTCGGCTCCGCTGGTTCCCTGCTCCCTCTGCCCCAGAACAGGTTACTTCCTGTTCCGGGGCAGAGAGAGCAGGGAACCAGCGGAACCGACGCAGCTTCCAGCAGGTAAGAATGCACTCCGGGAGGGGGGAGGGGTTGATGCACCGGGGGAGGTTGATGCATCGAGGGGGGGTGTCGTGCTGCACCTGGGAGGGGTATTGCTGCTCCCGGGGGGGGGGGGGGTGCGCAGCGGCGAACTGCCCCGGGTGACAGCCGCTCTTGCTACGCCACTAACTCAAAGAGAAACAACAAGAATAGCCATACAGGGTCAGACCAATGGTCCAACTAACCCAGTATCCTGCTTCCAACAGTAGCCAAACCAGGTCACAAGTACCTGGAAAAAACCCAGATAGTAACAACATTCCATGTTACTGATCCCAGGGCAAGCAGTGACTTCCTTCATGTCCATCCCAACAGCAGACTATGGACTTTTTCTCCAGGAACTTGTCCAAACCTTTTTTAAATCCAGATATACTAACCGCTGATATCACATCCTTTTAAACTTGCTATTCATGTGTTTGCATACCCTTCTGATTTCATGTTGTGCTCTCTAGTGTTTTGGGATTTTTGCCTTTGCCAGTTACTTTCTCCATCTTCCCCTGCATGGACTTCATCATGCTCCTGCCTTGCTGTCTCTTTCCTCTCTCTGTTTTTTGTGTTTCCACAGCTTTTTTCGCTCTCTTCGGTTTTGTGAGCCGCAGTTGCTTCTTTCACTTGTATAGACCTATTTGATTGTCATGGACCCCCGACCCTTCCCAAGTATGTGCTTCCTTTTTAATACAGTTTTCTGTGCATTGGTCAGTTTCCCCTGTTTCATGTTGGCTTCTCAGCATGGGTAGCCTCTCCTGTGGTCTGCCTTGTACTGCTTATTCCTTTATTTTTATCCATGTTTGGTTTGGATATAAATTAGGCTGGATCTTTGGTCCACAACGTTTTACATAGCGAGCACATTTCATAATTACTTATGCACTGCTTTTACTTTTTACTTACCATTTGGCACTTCTCCAATATATTGTGCTTTATGCTTTATATTCACACCGTACTTCCATGGACTCTTAATGGTATATTCTCTATATTCTATTAGGCCCCGTCTTGCAGTGATAATTCCTTCTACCCTTTGTACCCTGGTTTTCTCACTTACATATTCCCTCTCTCTTTATATGATGACAGATAAACATGTCCTCTCGCTTTTATTGTTTAACACCACCACTTTGTATTTATTCTTTTACAGACTGTTTTCCAGTGATTACAACTACCTATACTCTTCAATGATCTTTTGAACAGGTTTGGTTTGCAGTAACCTCACACTTGACCTGTTGCTTTCCTGGTCTGTTCATATACATCTTTTCTCTCTCTCTTTTTTATTACATTACATACATATGTTCTTTTTATGTTTTATGCTTTTTGTTTTTATCTTATATTTTATAATTTTAATGGATTATCAATCTTTTTTTATATATATATTTATATATGCTTGGATACAATTCCTTATTTACCTTTGTGCTGTGTCGGGTCCTGAAGAATAAAGGTTTTATTTACTTAATTCTTCTTCCTGCTGTTTTCTTCATGGGAAAGCCCTGCTGGTCACACTGGTCCTTTCCCCTGTCTGTGTGAATAAAAGGTTGACATCATTTCAACCCGAGAAATCTGCTTTCAACATTACCAATTTGCCCATATGCTTCTGTTGCAATTTAACCTAAACTTATATTTATTCCTGAGTTTGAAACTCAAAGCTAGCCCTAAGGAATCCAGACAGAAATCTGTTAATTACATAGTCCTGAGAACTGTCACACTGCTAGCTGATTTATTATCAAAGTTTCTAACATCAACATAATCATAACAGCACTGTCAAGAAAAAGTGTGTTCTGTAAACTTTCGCACTGTCTTGTGAATCAAATTAAAACTTCTGTGCATAGCTTTGCTATTAGTGGAGAAGCACAAAGATTTGTAAGGTAAATGTCAACAAATGAATATATGCAGTTATAGTACCTTGTACTTATATTGTTAGGGTGGGTTACTTTTTAATTAACAGTACTTGAGCAAAATAAAATATAGAATCACCTTGACATAAACAGTAGAATCTGTTTAGATTGTTAATGTAAATATGAAGGGCATATCGGGTGTGCTTAGAATAAAAATGATGACCACGTATCTTTGTTTGGTCATGGCATAGCTTGCCAAATATCATCTTCTCTTGAATATTCTTTTCAAGTACTGTTTCTACCAGTCTTGCACTGTTTAACAAGCATCAGAAATCTTCACCATAATTCATAATTTTTCATTCTTTATTTACCTATTACAACCCTTTAATTTTCCTGTTGGCACATATGACACATTTAATACAGCAAATTCTCTTATTCCCCCTCTATCACTAACTTAATCTGAATACAATTTTAGTCAAATTACTACTACTACTACTATTTAGCATTTCTATAGCGCTACAAGGCGTACGCAGCGCTGCACAAACATAAAAGAAAGACAGTCCCTGCTCAAAGAGCTTACAATCTAATAGACAAAAAATAAATAAAGTAAGCAAATCAAATCAATTAATGTGAATGGGAAGGAAGAGAGGAGGGTAGGTGGAGGCGAGTGGTTACAAGTGGTTACGAGTCAAAAGCAATGTTAAAGAGGTGTATGAAGCCTCGATTACCAAGGATAGGAAAAAAGAAGGTGTTTGATGTGTTTGTTACATGAAACCTATTTGGAAGGTGTGGGTCATTAAAAAGCCATAAATCAGTGGGAGAGGCCAACTCTTTGTGGTGCTCTTAGAAACAGGACTCTATGGCGCTCATTTTCAAAAGAGAAAAACATCTCAAAAGTGGCAGAAAGCAGCAGATGGACATTTTTCACTGGAACATGTCCAAGTCATGATTTTCAAAAGCAGATTTGAGATGAGTTTCTCCATAGTTCATCTAAATTGCAAGGGGAAGTGTTGGGGGGGGGGGGGGGGGCTGTTTTTGGGTGAAATTTCGGCAGGTCCAGCATTTGGATGTTTTTCGTGGATAACAGAACAAAACAAAAATGTCCAGGGCAAAAATTGTGACATTATTATCTGGACCTGATTCAATCACGACTAAGACACAATCATGACTCCCTCCCCTTAATCCCCCTATGATCACTGATCCCCTTCCATTCCCCAAAGATGTGACAGTGACAGTATACCAGGTTCTGTGACAGCTTCAGAAATTATGGCCATTCATATTAGAGCAGCAACCTGGTCCCAGGTCTAGGCTAGTGGGTGTTTGTAGTAGTGTACAGTTTAGTACAGTAGGTTTTTAGGTGTTCCTGGAGGGCTCACAATACAAACTAAGGCCCTGTTTACTAGGATGTGCTAGTGTTTTTAGCGCATGCTAAAATTAATGCACACTAAACGCTAGATTTGCCCATATATTCCTATGGGCAACTTAATGTTAGCACATGCTAATCATTAGCGCTTGCTAAAAACACTAACATGCCCTTATTGCTAATTAGTAAATAGGGCCCTAAGGGTATTAAGGTGGGATTTGTACCTGGGTCCCTTTATGTGAAGTCTACTGCACTGACCACTAGGTTGCCCCTCTGCTCTGCTGGGTTGTCTGTGTGGCCAGTTTACATGGAATGGTGCCACACAGCACCCCTATGGCTTGTTTTTGTGGGTTTTTTTCTATAATGTTTTTTTTTTTAATGAAAATGGTACCTAAAGAAATACAAACTGAGTACAAAAATGTCTGGAAAATAGCAATTTTCAAAATAAAAAACAAACCACAGACTTCTTTCCGGTTCAAAAATTGCTATGTTCAGGATGAGAATTTTACAACTGGACTTGGACGTCATATTGAAAATGCCCCTCCATGACTTCAAGAGCAGAGAACTTATACTTCTCCAAGTTCAAGATAACGTCTCTCAAAGAAAAACAGTTATGTCCCTCACCAGAGATATCAGTTTGACACATCTCTGATTTTCTAGCCTAGAAACAACATAGGCTATCAGAATCCCATCCTTTTGCTAAGTTTACCTTAAACACTGTTCTGTCTTTCTACCTCTCCTTTTCTCTGCCATCTCCAAGTGAAGAGAGCCATAGCAAGGTTTCATGTTTCTAGAAGCTTCCTAGCATGTTGGGCAAGCTCTTCTGCACTGCTCGCCCTGTAGCTTATTTTTTTTTTCTACTTCTGGCTACCTGGCAGTGCACACATAACTTCTTCACAATTAGATAATTTCCTTTCTTGTTTAAATTTAGCTTTTAGATTTAGGCCATGCATTGTGATTGGTAGCTCAAGGCAAGATACATTCAAATACAACAGGGTTTACAATCTAATGGGGCAATTCTATAACTTGGTGCCTCAGGTTCTGTGCCTTGATGCTGCTGCAAGTTGAGTGTGAATTCTATAATGGCACCACAATTCCATCATAGAATATTAGCACAAATTAGCATCAACGCGTTTACATTTAGGCATGACTAATTTACACCAGGTCTATGGCTGGTATAAGTTAGTGTGCCAAAGTGTGCTTGCAGTGTGTATAGCTTACAGTAGTCTATAAGTTATGTTTGTAAGTTAGCGCCATGCACATGGCTCACCCATGCTACACCCATGTGTATGTCCCCTTGCACTTATGTGCTACCTTATAGAATACTATGGGGTGCATTTCAGTACATAAGTGGGAGTGGAGGAGTGGCCTAGTGGTTAGAGCACCAGTCTTGATATTCAGACATGCCTGGTTCAAATCCCACTGCTTCTCCTTGTGCACCTAACCTTCCTTTGCCTTTAATTGTGAGCACTCCAGAAACAGAGAAATACCCAGTGTACCTGACTGTAACTCACCTTGAGCTACTACTTAAAAAATATAGCTCAAGGTGAGTTACATTTAGATGCACAAGGCACATGCCCAGTTGGTACATTTAGATGCACAAGGCACATGCCCAGTTATAGAATTACCTTTCACATTAACATGGTTGATTTACAATAGCACATATAATTGAGGATAAATAGAATGTCTTCATGTGTAGCTTTCTATATCATTTCTCCCACTGACTATGGTGGGAATTTCTCAGTGGTCGATATTCAAAGCAATTTAAGAAGGCAGGAGAGTTCAGATATGTATAGATAAGGAAAATAAGAGGGAAAAAAAGAATATAAAAAAAGCATGCAATTATATTTAAAGAGTAATTCTGTAAAGGATGTCTATTTTTAAGTGCCATGAGTCAGGAGCCATCTATAGAATAGCATTTGGCACCGAGATCCATGCCCAGTTTTGAGAATGAGGATTTACACTAACTGAAACCTGGTGTAAATTCTCATGCCTAAATTAGGTGCAAATCTTTCCTATTCTGTAACACTGTGCAAATTCCAGGAATGCCCCTGATCCACCTATGCCCCTCTCATGTCTGCGCCCCCTTTTTTGATCCGCACATCTAAGATGTGTAAATTTAAATTAATGCCAATTAGCATTGATAATTATTTGCACTCAGTTACAGGCACTAAATGGCTCATTTGTCAATTAAATTGCCTACACAAATTGGGTATATGCCCAAATTTGAGCATGCAATGTTGTGTGCCATATATAGAATTAGGGTGAATATGTGAATTCTTTTCTCTTAGATAACTGTTGCAATTTATCCACTTTCCTGCAGCAGTTAAGAGACCTGCTATAAAATTACCTTACATAAGATTTTACTGAATTTTGGGTTTATTCATGAAGTGCTGAATTGTCTCATAGCTAAGGGTGCTACCTCTAAATAATTGCTTATTGATTTCTTACAGCCATTATTAAAACCTGGCTCCACTGGAATGTAAAATAACACTATACAGTCAAAGTAGCCTATAAGCATAACATTTTTAGAGAAGAAATCAGACCCACTCGTAACTAAAAGTTAGAATTATAGCGTGCCTACTTCTATTTCATTTGTTGGATTTCTTGTAAATGAATGGATTACAAACTTAGAATACAGTAGTGGAGATAATTACAGGGTCTTTTTCCAGAGAGAAAGAGAGAGAGAGCGAGAGAGATCAGAAAATATATAGTACTGTTTGGGTGATTGACCCATATCTATAGAATCTGAACGTTTTCTTAAAATTGGAGGTTAGTAGATAACGTTTTGACAATTTCAGGCTCAGAATTTACATAATAGTCATAATAAAACTGCAGCAATTATATACCAATTAAGATGTCATTATACTTGTTAAAACAATTATAGAAATAAGAGGTGCCATTTAAGCAGAGAAGTGATTTGTTGTCAGAGATTCAACTGTTGTTTAGAAGTTTGGGGATTGATAAGCTATTTAGTCAGTTTAATGAGGGATGCTTAAAGCATCTGAACTTGGAGAATAGGAGACTTTATCCAGCATTCCATATATGAAAACTTGAGCCTTAAAATTCACAGATATTTTACTAGCTAATGACGGCTCCTAACTGCATAAATGCCCTAGATGACCATTATATTGAATTTTCAGTAGGTAGTATCCCAGAAAATCTTTATAGACCGCTCTGTGTTCAAAATGGCAGTAATCACGTGATCAAGGGTGACATTTTAAACCTAGCAACGCAATAAGCAAAAGCAACTGGAGCTTCAAGGGAGATGCCACCACAAAGGGCTCTTCATGTTCAGGGGCACCATAGTTTCTCATGTTTTTAGGGCTGTTCAAAACAGGGAGGAGCTAAATGTTTTGTGGGATGTCAGTGATAGGGACTAATATCAGATGGAGTGTCAGGTGATAAGGGGGGCTTTGTTGTAGTGTGTTCTGCTATGTATTGTTTTGTGCTATATTGTGTAATGGATTATGAATGACTTTTTCTGTGTGCAATCAATGATTGAGATGTTTTTGCCACAGTTTATAAATTTTTAAAATAAATAAATAAATGAAACAGCAATTTTACAAAGGTGTTCCCACACACAGTTGGGGATGAACAAGATGCCCTCATGCGTTCCTTTGTAAAATCACTGCTCTCCCTAGATGTGGTGGGAACTCCTTATGCAGTCCGGCGTGTCCTTACATGTATTTTACAAATGACTCTGGGTTGATATTCAGTGATTTAAGCGGGCAGGAGAGGCTTCTGTCCACTTAAATGTTGCGGGCCTGGCTGTCCATCGATATTCAGAGGTACTTAACCAGGCATTGCTACAGAATATTGGCACTAACCAGCCATTTTGGAACTAGGCTGCATGGGGCAGTTATGGGGGCAGAGGGGGAAGGGGAGGAGCTGACAGGTATATCTGTGCCGGCAATATTCATTATTTTCTGCCGAAGAGGGGAGGGCCAGAGATCATATTGTCTTTGGGAGAAGAGGAGGGGAGAGAGGGAAGATCGGAGGAGCACAGGGAACCTGTTCCAGCAGCCAGAACTAGCCCCATGCAGAATTAGCCCCATGATACTCAGCGCTGGTGCTCAAGCATGGTCTGGAATTGAATATTCAGGGCTAAATCTGCCTGTGGCAGTCAGCATTTAAAAAGCACTGATTGCTGCAGGCTTCATATTAATCATAATGAATTTTAGAATGAATAAAAGAACAACCTCTTGCTTAGGAATGCCAAATATGTACAGAAAGGTTAAAAAAAAGTATGCAATCACATTTAGGGGTCCTTTTACAAAGGTGCACTGAAAAATGGCTTGTGGTAGTGTAGGTGTGGGTTCTGGGCACACGCCGATCCATCTTTTCTTTCTCCGATTATTTTGCATACTTTTTCCTGTTGGGATCCAATGTATAGAACCAAAGGTTTTCATTTGTCTTGGTTTTCTCCTATTATTCATAACCTTTTATTTCCACTGGGTGGTGTTCCATCTGCTTTCATTAGATGAAAGCATTTGGGTTTGGAATGCTGGGGACAAGTTGTGGATGATGAGCAATTTTACACATTTGAAGATTTGTCTAGAATATATAATTTGTCCCTAGTGATTTTTTAGCTTATCATCAATTACTTCATTTCTTTTCTTCTACTGCAATGAAGGCAAAATTGCAGGGAGATGAAACTTTTCTTGAACGGGTATGTGAAGTTTTCATGGGCACTAAGGAGCTCATTTTCAAAAGAGAAAAACATCCAAAAAGTGGCATAAATCTGCATTTGGACATTTTTCTAACAAAAACGTCCAAATTGGTATTTTCAAAACCAATTTTTAGATGTTTTTCTATGAAGTCTGTCAGAAGTGCATTCAAATCACAAGGGGGCGTGTCAGGGGCATGTTAAGGGCAGGATCTGGGTGTTCATAACAACTGGATGTTTTTCACCCATAATGGAACAAAATAAAACTGTCCAAGACTAAAACTAAGACGTTTCGAACTAGACCTGTTTTTATAACAAATAAGGCACAAAAAGGTGCCCTAAATGACCAGATGACCACTGGAGGGAATCCCCCAGAGGTCACTACCCCCTCCCACTCCTCAAAAATGTGATTAAAAACATTACTTGCCAGCCTCAGATGTTATACTCAGATCCATTAGAACAGCATGCAGGTCCCTGGAGTAGTCTAGTCGTGGGTGCAGTGTACTGCAGAAAGGTGGACCCAGACCCATACCTCCCCCTACTTGTTACACTTGTGGAGGAAATTGTGAGCCCTCAAAAACTCACCAGAAACCCACTGTACCCACATATAGGTGCCCCCTTCACCCATAAGGGCTATTGTAGTGATGTACATTTGGGGGTTGTGGGTCTTGGGTGGCTTTAAGAGGGCTCAGCAGACAAGATAAGAGAGCAACAGTGAAATGTGTACCTGGTAGCATTTATTTGAAGTCCACTACAGTGCCCCATAGGGTGCCCCATTGCTTTCCTCTGTGTGGCCAGTCTACTAAGAATTCTGGCTCCTCTTACATCCCAATGGCTTGATTTTGTGCATTTTCCACTAGGACATTTTTTTTTAAAAATGGACCAAAAAGATAAACGTACAAAAACATCTAGCAAATATCCATAAAAGAAAAAGAGATAGATATTTTTCTGTTTTGAAAATGGCTATAGTCCCCACTTGAAAAACGTCCAAAGTTAGACTTAGACATCATATCGAAAATGCCCCTCTAAATTTCTCATATCTTGCCTATATTGTCATCTCAGGGATGCTTTGCTGCTTGCACAGCTTGACTGTCGTGTGGTAATCTGAGCTTGGAGTTCGTTGTGGCGATGAGAAGCGGCCAGCTATGGAGCTTGCATTTTTATATCTTTTTACTTTTTTAAGATAGTAACTGTCAATTATAGTAGTCAGCGTTTTTATGTGTTAATGTTCATGATGCAATCTCTCATACATATCGTCACTTTAATATACATGTGTTTGTTCAATGTTCAATTTCATTTTAACATTGTATATATTCTAGACATTGTTTAATTGAAATATTTGATCATCACACCATTGTTTTAACTTTTTCATTTTAACTCATCTTGTTTATTTTAGCCATGTTTTATTGTCATTTATTTATTCATATTTTTTTCAGTATCAACATTTTACACATTTGCATTGTTTAGAGCTCCTTAATATACACCAATTTTTAGTTAGCATCATAAGTATGTGGTAATTATTGTTCTTTATTAACTTATTATGTCATCTTTATTTGATATAACATATCATATTTTCATTTTTTAATGGGTGCTATGTTTTTATGGACACTTTGTTTTATTGTATAGTTTATCTTTACATGTATAATTCGTTTATTGTTTTTTTCTTTTTTAATCTATTTTCAAAAAGTCTCTTTGACCCCTGAAGCAGGCTCACACACTGAAAAACAGCCGTGTCAGGTCATTTATATGTTGGATTCCTCATTTTCTTTGCCTTACTTCCTATGTGTTGCTCTACATGTTCGTGAGGTTTGGATTTTCTCTTTCTTCTGTTAAAGTTTCACCAGCTGTTTATGTCCAAGAAAACTGTGTGAAAGTCCTTTATCGCTAGTACCTGACTCCAGTTCATCTCCACTGCATGTTTGTCGCTATTTCGCTTTTTTGTTAGCTTCTGTGTGGGTACCAAGGCACCATGGGCCACATTTGGTGATCATGTTGAGAGTGGTGGCATTCTGGAGATCAGTGCATGCTCAGTTGCAGCGGTGGCTTGGCCATGCTATTCCTTGGGACCCTGCCATTTTTCTTTTTAACAAATCTATTCCAGATACTCAGTGAGCTGGTCAATTGTTTTCAAAGCAGTGCTTTCATGCCACTTGCCTTACTAGCCTGGGCCTGGAAACACCTTGACTAAATGGTATAATTTGCTTTGGTATATTTGTGATACTGAGAGATTGCTGGCAATTCAATGTGGGAGCAAGGCTGGTCATCTATGCTTGCTTCTGTGCTTTAGAGGTCTGATTTCTGGTTGTGTATCTTGTTCCAGTTGGTATTGGGGGGGGGGGGGGTGAGGGGGAAGTTGTACCTTAGAGTGGGGAACTGGGGGTTTTGGTAGTTATCTTTCTTTTGGTTTGTAAAATTGAAGGTATATGGTTTTTTTTGTTACATTTGTACCCCGCGCTTTCCCACTCATGGCAGGCTCAATGTGGCAATGGAGGGTTAAGTGACTTGTCCAGAGTCACAAGGAGTTGCCTGTGCTGGGAATCAAACTCAGTTCCTCAGGAACAAAGTCCACCACCCTAACCACTAGGCCACTCCATGCTCTTTGTTTGTGTAGTTGTAGGCTTGCACTCTGCATTTCTTGGTAGGTTGTACCCAATTTTTAATAAGGCTACCTTCTAAAATAAAAACAAATGTATAAGTGCACTCTTATAGAATGCCTTCATATTACTTAATTTCTGTGGTATAACAGATGCATATGACTAGGTAATTGCAACAATACTCCTTCATGAATTAGGTACAATAGAGTTTGGTGGAAAAGTCCTTACCTGGTTTACATCTTATTTGGTCAATCAAAAGAGTACAAACCAGAGAAGAAAGACACAATTAGTTCATTTCATTAAAATTTGGTGTTCCACAAAACTCTGCATTATCTTCTACTCTTTTTTGTTACTTTTTATTTTAAGCAATATGAACAAGGAAATAAACATGATACTTTAACCCCCAATAATTAGGACCAAAATAGAAAATCAAAGGAACAGGGAACAAAAAAATCCTAGAAGGAATTACAAAATCCCACAACAACTGGTTAAGGTTCAACTCTGAAGCCACCACTAGAGACTCACTTGCATACAAAAAAAAAACAACTATCTGATTCGAGTTACAGAAAAGACAACAATCAAATTTCAATGAATGGCAGTGAGTGGTTTTTTAAATACTTAGCATTGCCGGCTAAATTAGACCTGAAAATTCTATGCTGAGAAATGTGTGTGTACCGGTATTCAATATCCAAGCCTGATATCCAATATTCAGTGCCCCCTTCACCCATAAGGGCTATTGTAGTGATGTACATTTGGGGGTTGTGGGTCTTGGGTGGGTTTAAGAGGGCTCAGCAGACAAGATAAGAGAGCAACAGTGAAATGTGTACCTGGTAGCATTTATTTGAAGTCCACTACAGTGCCCCATAGGGTGCCCCATTGCTTTCCTCTGTGTGGCCAGTCTACTAAGAATTCTGGCTCCTCTTACATCCCAATGGCTTGATTTTGTGCATTTTCCACTAGGACATTTTTTTTTAAAAATGGACCAAAAAGATAAACGTACAAAAACATCTAGCAAATAGCCATAAAAGAAAAAGAGATAGATATTTTTCTGTTTTGAAAATGGCTATAGTCCCCACTTGAAAAACGTCCAAAGTTAGACAGACATCATATCGAAAATGCCCCTCTAAATTTCTCATATCTTGCCTATATTTTCATCTCAGGGATGCTTTGCTGCTTGCACAGCTTCACTGCCGTGTGGTAATCTGAGCTTGGAGTTCGTTGTGGCGATGAGAAGCGGCCAGCTATGGAGCTTGCATTTTTATATCTTTTTACTTTTTTAAGATAGTAACTGTCAATTATAGTAGTCAGCGTTTTTATGTGTTAATGTTCATGATGCAATCTCTCATACATATCGTCACTTTAATATACATGTGTTTGTTCAATGTTCAATTTCATTTTAACATTGTATATATTCTAGACATTGTTTAATTGAAATATTTGATCATCACACCATTGTTTTAACTTTTTCATTTTAACTCATCTTGTTTATTTTAGCCATGTTTTATTGTCATTTATTTATTCATATTTTTTTCAGTATCAACATTTTACACATTTGCATTGTTTAGAGCTCCTTAATATACACCAATTTTTAGTTAGCATCATAAGTATGTGGTAATTATTGTTCTTTATTAACTTATTATGTCATCTTTATTTGATATAACATATCATATTTTCATTTTTTAATGGGTGCTATGTTTTTATGGACACTTTGTTTTTATTGTATAGTTTATCTTTACATGTATAATTCGTTTATTGTTTTTTTCTTTTTTAATCTATTTTCAAAAAGTCTCTTTGACCCCTGAAGCAGGCTCACACACTGAAAAACAGCCGTGTCAGGTCATTTATATGTTGGATTCCTCATTTTCTTTGCCTTACTTCCTATGTGTTGCTCTACATGTTCGTGAGGTTTGGATTTTCTCTTTCTTCTGTTAAAGTTTCACCAGCTGTTTATGTCCAAGAAAACTGTGTGAAAGTCCTTTATCGCTAGTACCTGACTCCAGTTCATCTCCACTGCATGTTTGTCGCTATTTCGCTTTTTTGTTGGCTTCTGTGTGGGTACCAAGGCACCATGGGCCACATTTGGTGATCATGTTGAGAGTGGTGGCATTCTGGAGATCAGTGCATGCTCAGTTGCAGCGGTGGCTTGGCCATGCTATTCCTTGGGACCCTGCCATTTTTCTTTTTAACAAATCTATTCCAGATACTCAGTGAGCTGGTCAATTGTTTTCAAAGCAGTGCTTTCATGCCACTTGCCTTACTAGCCTGGGCCTGGAAACACCTTGACTAAATGGTATAATTTGCTTTGGTATATTTGTGATACTGAGAGATTGCTGGCAATTCAATGTGGGAGCAAGGCTGGTCATCTATGCTTGCTTCTGTGCTTTAGAGGTCTGATTTCTGGTTGTGTATCTTGTTCCAGTTGGTATTGGGGGGGGGGGGGGGGGTGAGGGGGAAGTTGTACCTTAGAGTGGGGAACTGGGGGTTTTGGTAGTTATCTTTCTTTTGGTTTGTAAAATTGAAGGTATATGTTTTTTTTTGTTACATTTGTACCCCGCGCTTTCCCACTCATGGCAGGCTCAATGTGGCAATGGAGGGTTAAGTGACTTGTCCAGAGTCACAAGGAGTTGCCTGTGCTGGGAATCAAACTCAGTTCCTCAGGACCAAAGTCCACCACCCTAACCACTAGGCCACTCCATGCTCTTTGTTTGTGTAGTTGTAAGCTTGCACTCTGCATTTCTTGGTAGGTTGTACCCAATTTTTAATAAGGCTACCTTCTAAAATAAAAACAAATGTATAAGTGCACTCTTATAGAATGCCTTCATATTACTTAATTTCTGTGGTATAACAGATGCATATGACTAGGTAATTGCAACAATACTCCTTCATGAATTAGGTACAATAGAGTTTGGTGGAAAAGTCCTTACCTGGTTTACATCTTATTTGGTCAATCAAAAGAGTACAAACCAGAGAAGAAAGACACAATTAGTTCATTTCATTAAAATTTGGTGTTCCACAAAACTCTGCATTATCTTCTACTCTTTTTTGTTACTTTTTATTTTAAGCAATATGAACAAGGAAATAAACATGATACTTTAACCCCCAATAATTAGGACCAAAATAGAAAATCAAAGGAACAGGGAACAAAAAAATCCTAGAAGGAATTACAAAATCCCACAACTGGTTAAGGTTCAACTCTGAAGCCACCACTAGAGACTCACTTGCATACAAAAAAAAAACAACTATCTGATTCGAGTTACAGAAAAGACAACAATCAAATTTCAATGAATGGCAGTGAGTGGTTTTTTAAATACTTAGCATTGCCGGCTAAATTAGACCTGAAAATTCTATGCTGAGAAATGTGTGTGTACCGGTATTCAATATCCAAGCCTGATATCCAATATTCAACCCAACACTCACATAAGACATTTAGGGGGGAAATTATTAATGTGGGCTACCATTAACACATGTTATTTTACCACTAACCTGTGCTATTTTAGCATAGGTCCAATTTTATTCAATGAGACATAGTTACTAATAACTAGTTTAACACATAAAATAACACATCTTAATGGTACCCCACATTGATAACTTCCCCTTTTATTCAGGTCCCAACCTAATATTAGTGGGGCCCGCATAAGGGTATCTGTCAGGTTCCCCACAATTCCATCCCCCTTCCTCCCTTCTTCCTTTCATTGCTCCCTGACTAGAACCAACCAACCTGAGCATTGGACTCCTCTGTAAATTCCCATCCTCACCACTGTGAGCTCCCTCAGTCCTATCTTTACAGTTTCTGGTGGTCTAGAGTAGAAAGGGCATGAATGATTCTCATTCGCTTCTGCCATGGTGGCTCCAGATAAAAATGGCTGCCATGACCTCTAGTGGCAGTCTTATGGTACTGCAAGTGCCCAGAGAAGTGCAGGCTCCACCCAAATTCCAATTCTTCTTTGTATAGTATTTCCTTTATTGAACCATGTTAAGTTCCTGTACATCATGTGCTTAGGTCTTCAGCTGGTCTATCTTGGTAGCCTGCTGTCCCTGCGCCTGAGTCTGACACAACAACTGAAAGGAAAAAAATCTTCAATTTTCGACAAAACTTGAGAGGAATATACCTGGAATGAGAGAATGACAAGCTTTCCATAAGACCTCTAGAGTTATAACTGCTTTTCAGCTGCCGCTGCACACTGGAAAATATTGATGACCGAGTAACAGATGAAGGAGCAGCAACAACTCCTTCATTCATGCCACAATCTCCACTTCAAAAGGGTGTCAAAGACACCAATGGGGACTTCTCCACTGAAGAAGCATTTCCTTAACCACCCAGAACTGGACACTCTCTAACACTGCTAGGTGCAGTATTTCTAGGCTGTGGCGGTTTAGCTCAAGTTACCGGGTTTGAAATACCCTCTATACTAAGCCCTGCAAAACCATCGGGACCACCCAAATTCACTAAAACCTCTGCATATGGCCAAATGCCACAAGCTTTGAGAGTTGCCTGTACCAGTCAGGTAGGCTCCTCAGACCTTGGAGGGTGAATCCTGGCTTAGCCTTTATGTTCCCCATACTCACTGCTTACCACATGGAACAAATGGAGCTCAGCACAGCACACTTCTTTTGTGGATGCCTTCTTACTCCTTTAGTCCCATCTACTTCAGCTTTGGCTGAAACTGCCTGCTCTAGACATAGGTTATGTGTAAGTAGCAGACTTAAATTTTACAACAATGAAAAATCATGACTTTCATGAACTTCAAATTAAGGAAAGTGAAAGGGTCAATATTGCCAATTGAGAATAATAGAGGTTTGTGCTTGGAAGCATAAAAGCATTAAGCTGTTGTTCAACGGAGGGATAAATATCAATGGGCAATCAAAGACCAATAGGCTATAATAATTTACATTACAGCTAAATGCACTGGAAAACTGTTTTATGGTTAAACAGTGAGCAAAAGGCAATTGCACTAATATGAACAACTATTTATGCCTGTGCAAATCTCTCCAAAATTTACTAAAGCCAAACTGTATTAGGACACTAATCCACATCATTTGACCCCTTAGTGTATGTTAAAGAGCTCTGATGGCAGCATTAGTTAAGTCACCTCATGTTACAAAGTAATGAGTTATAGAACATGAAAATACATGTAAGACATCTTATTACTATGTGGATACAATAACTTGGTGTGTGGTTTATATCTGGAGGAGTGAATGGGACTTGATATACTGCCTTTCTGTGTTTCTTTCAACTGCATTCAAAGCAGTTTACATAGTATATACAGGTACTTGTACCTCGGGCAATGGAGGGTTCAGTGACTTGCCCAAAGTCACAAGGTGCTGTAGTAGGAATCAAACCCAGTTCCCCAGGATCAAAGTCCACTGCTCCAACCATTAGGCTACTCCTCCACTCAGTGAAGCACACTGCAAGCCATATTATAGTCAGTAAAATAACCCTAGCTAAAAGATGGGGTTATTATACCACTCAGAAGCATCTGCCCTTATATGGAAACATGACCCCCCCCCCCCCCTACCAGTAGCACCGTAAGACTATTACTAGTGATCACTGGCACCATTTTGGATGAAGGTGCCAGCAGGGCAGGAGCGACTGGGGTTTGATACCAGAGAGTTTTACTAATGTAGCCCAAGGGTTAAATTTATGTTTAAATTTTACCTTACCAGAGTCATTTTGATATCGGTTCCTAGGAGAACATGGTGCCAGGTCAGGCAAGGCTTGAGGCTTGTGGGTTGGGAGCGTATGTGAATGCTCAAGCTGGAATCATGCCCATTGAAGAACATGTTGGGAGAAGCTGGAACTGTGCATGCTTATGTACACACCAGTAAGCTAGTGCAGCAGCCAATAGGCAGGAGACATCTGTGCTTTCTGAGGCCTGCAGCAAAGAGTTTTTGCACATGTGCATAAAGGCTCCAGAGGTCCAAATCTAAGCCAAACCTTGATTTTGGATGTGTCCAAGCGGTGATTCCATGGAGGAGCCTGTTGAGTACTGGAACAGAGAAGGAAAGCACCAGAATGGGAACTGATGAATAAAAATTGCTTCAGGTGGGTTAGTGATCCTATTTTTAAAGTACTTTATTGGATCTTTGCAGAAAAATTGGTTTGAAATATGAATTTAATATAAAAAATTTGTTAATGAAAATTGGGGTAAAAGGACCATTCTGACAGGAGAGGAGTGGAAATAAACTTTGAGAAATATAAAGATGGAATGATTTGTGGGGAAAGTTAGAAAAAAACTTGAATGTAGTAGAATAGGGAGACATTAATTTGTAAAGGGGCCTGAAGAATACTTGCAAGGAGAACCATCGTATGTGATCTGTGTATAAAAGTTTAAGACTGAACAGATCTGTTTTAAAGTAAAATGTGAATTATTTCATTTGTTTTTGAATACAATTTGTGTTTGTAATGATAATTATGTAGTGTTAATCTGGTTGTGAGCCCTTCAGCCCTAGCATAGGATCTTGGCCAAGGCCTAGGGTGGACCAAACAGGCACTACGCACAACCCCAGCCACCAAGCCCTGCACACACAGAACAAACAACTAGCACCACCAAAAAATGGGAGATAGAGCATTCAGGCGGGCCTCACGGCCTATCGGGAACCCACTCGTACAGAGTTCAAGCTTGCGGGCCTCATAGCCAAACAGGAACCGAGTTATACACTGGGAAGGGAGAAAGAACAATGAGAGGTCCCCAAAGGGACTGTAGCACAGGCAATGCACACAGCGCAAGCTAGAGACACCAGGGAAAGGTCGACAGCCAGAAGCCACCTATAGGAATACCCAAGGCTGTGCCACACAGTGCACAAGGGTAAAGGGAATCCACACACAAGAATGCACAAGGCTGGCCCCACAGCACACAAGGGTAAAGGGAAGCTGCTTATAGGAATACACAAGGCTGTGCCACACAGCGCACAATGGTAACAAACAGAGAAAGTTGCCTTAACATACACAGATTAGACAAAGAGCAATGCTCATCAAAATCAGGAGATAGACTCAGCAAACAAAGGGGAAAAACAGGCTAAAGGGAAGGCTGCTCCTGACACCAAACAGCAGGAAGCAGGGCAAACATGGCAGAGAAAGGTAAGGCAACAAAGGAAAACTTAAACAAACGAACAGGAGCAAATACAAGGACGGGGAGGCTGCCGACAGAGGCAGGACTACAGAAGACAAATACTAAATACAGCACATAAAGGGTTACACTGAGGAAGAGGTTATCAATAGAAATCAAACAAAATAAAACATGGAAAAGAAAATAAGATGATACCTTTTTTATTGGACATAACTTAACACATTTCTTGATTAGCTTTCGAAGAAGGGCAACCTTCGAAAGCTAATCAAGAAATGTGTTAAGTTATGTCCAATAAAAAAGGTATCATCTTATTTTCTTTTCCATGTTTTATTTTGTTTGATTTCTATTGATAACCTTAAGAGTGGACTAACACGGCTACCACACTCCTCTACTGAGGAAGAGGAAACTAAACAAACGAACTGGAACAATACAAGGGACAAGCTTACCACAGACCAGACTACAGCAGCAAGCAGGGAACAGACACAGGTGCAGTAAAAACCCATCTGTTCACTCAAGCCTACCCAAATGACCAAAACTAATCCTATGAACCCACTTACCCAACACTTGCCCATCTCTAATTACCTATTTCTTTTATTTTTCTACAATACTTAACTTACTTCACTCTATCAAATTTCTCTATCTATACCTTGTAACCCCTATTACTATGTAAGCAGCATTGAACCTGCTTTGAGCGGGAAAGCGCAGGGTACAAATGTAATAATAATAATAATAATATAGTGAAGCAATCAAGCTCATGCTGCGAATACCCTGAACACACACACAGAATCAACAAGCTATGAGGAGAAAAAGCAAAAACTCCAACGTATACAAAAAGTGCCCTAGCATAAGCAGAGAGAGAGAGAGAGTAAGCAGGCTTTAGCTGGCAGCAATCAAACGCTAAACCAAAGGTTGTAGGGAAAGGTAAGGTTAAGTAGATCTTGGCTTCTGACGTCTGCAGCTACAGACGTCAGCTCAATCCCTGACAGGCCAATGAGAAGCAAGTTCCAGCCATTCCCCTGCCTGTTTAGCAGAATCATAACATGAAGTAAGTGGTGCTGATGTTTAATATAGAAATGGGTTTGAAAAGTATAAGGAATACGTAAAAAGAAAAAATGTTTTTGCTCTGAAAGAAATCTGAAATATTTAAATACTTTGGAATTTGATTACATGTTTAGAAAATCACTTTGTTTAATGTAAGTCTATGGAAAAGGCTGTTTAGAACTTTGGACTGATATTTGAATTCAGCTGCAAACAAGTCTTGGCTTGCATGCAAAAATAGAATAGTGAGAAAAATGCAAGCACCTGATTGGTTGTTCTGCCCTGTGGTGGGAGAATGCTGTACAAACAATCCCTTACTAGAGGAAGTGCAGCTTTCAGTTTGTAAGAAGGGGAGAAGAAAGCACAGAGAAAATATCAAACAGTTGCTCAGTGTGAATGAGAAATGTGAGAAAAGTGGTTAAATTGCCATGGACTGATGATGACAGGATATTTCATGTGAGAAAGTATTGTTTTTGGACAGTTTGAAGATTTTTATGACTGAAAGAACCCATGTAAAATTGGATTTCTCTGAGTAGAAAATGATCTCACTAGAGTCAAAGCATTTAAGTTGTCTCCTCTTGTTGGAAACATGCTTTAATAACTTCAGTTCTAAAAAAAATTTATGTCTGGATTCTGAAGTTCCAGTGAATTATTGACCAATTTCAAACCTCTGTTTTGTTTCTAAAGTTTTAGAGAAGGTAGTTCTAAACCAACTAAATACATTTTGAATAAAACAAATGTGCTGCACCCTAGACAATCAGGTTTTCATCCTAGATACAACACAGAAACTGTTTTGGCAGCTTTTTTGAGTGAGGTTCACACTGTGTTACAGTGGTATTCCTAGCCTGGACGGCACCCGGGGCGGATCGCCGATGCACCCCCCCCCCCCCCGGGTGCAGCATGCCCCCCCTGCGAAATGACACTTCCCCCCCCCGGCGAAGACACTCCCCAGGGTGCACGCCGCTGGAGGGGGGTGCCACGGTGTGCGCCTGTCGGCTTCCGAGTTCGCTAACTTCGCTCGTTCGCTGCAGCTCCCTCTGTCCCAGGACAGGACTGTTCCGGGGCAGAGGGAGCTGCAGCGAACAAACGAAGTTAGCGAACTCGGAGCCGACAGGCGCGCGCCGCGCAGGGGTGTGCTGGTAAATTTTTAACAACAGGCTCTTTCTCCGGACGTAGCCAGCTCTGCAGTTGGAAGGGCCAGGGGTGGCCGGGGGGGGGGGGGGGGGAGGAGCAACACTTGCCTCTCTCTCCTCCCTCCCTTCGTGCGGGCATGCTAGGCATACCTTTGCTGGCAGCCACCACTCCCAACGTCTTGCTCTGAGCAGCATGTTGGAACTTCTCTCACATGCTCGAGAAGTCTCAGCCTGCTGCCCAGAGCTGGAAACAAGGAGCGGGGAGCAGCAGTAGTCTATTTACTTGGCTGGCAGGGCTCACCATCCCCACCACCAAAGTAAAAGAGAATTCAGCATGGGGCCCAAGCCCACATTTTGGGAGCCAGTTGTTAAAGTAGCCATGGAGGGCCTTACTTTAACAACCGGCTCCCAAAATTCTTAAAAACTTAACAACCGGCTCTTGCGAGCCTGTGAGAGCCTGCTCCAGCACACCACTGGCGCCGCAGCACCCCCCAACGGCGTGCACCAGGGGCGGATCGCCCCCCCCCCCCCCCCCCTTGGTACGCCACTGCTGTGTTAGATAGTGCCATTTCTCTAGATTTCACCTTGACCTTTGATCATGCAATGCTTCTCAAATGGCTACATAATATGCAGGAACTGTGTTGAAATGGTTTCTATCTTTCCTACTAGGTCGCACCTTTGCTGTTTTAAAGGGAAATTCTGTATCTAAGAGATTTTATCTGGACTATGGAATCCCTCAGGGGTCACCCTTATCTCCTGTTCTTGTTAATGTATTTTTAAGTCCATTGACAACTTTTAATAAATGATTTGGACCTTAGTGCTTACATATACGCAGATGACTTCATTGTACCTAAATTTTAGTTTATGGTTATTGTACTGGCTATAATACGGCTTGCAGTGTTCACCAGATACACATCACAAGCTGAGTTATTGTATCCACATACCATCAAATGCTGTAAATGGTGTCTAAAGTTGTGCACACTAATTGTGGTTTTGGGACTGACATGTCCTTTTGGTCATCTGAAGGGTCCCTTAAGTACGTAAGCAAAGTGGCATCCTTGAACCTGTCCTCTACCACATAGCAGGATGTGTTTTGGAGAACGGGTTGGTGGGTCTCTCAGACCTCAAGGGAACCTCATTATTTGAGTCTGCAGGCTATTGTCACCTTTCTCCCAAAGATATATGTACTTCTTCACTTAGAGACGTACATGCTCTCCTGCTAAGGCATCAGTATAAATGCCCGTGAGCTAGATCTCTTTAATAAATGGGTGGTGGGTTCAAATCCCACCTGAGCTATAGCTGACCTACTCCTGTCAACCTTCTACTAGTGTTTTGTGACAGACAACCAGACCTTGCAGGCAGATGTGATCTGGGAAGAGGTGTTTAAAGTAGAATATTGAGAATGTGCAACATGGCCTTTTGATCATCAGAAAGGTCCATTAAGTATGTAGGCAATATAACATCCTTGAACCTCTCCTTTAGCACATAGAAGGATGTATTTCAGACTCTTGTAGAACAGGTTGGTTGGTCTCTCAGACTTCAAGGGAACCTCATTGTTTGTGTCTACAGACTACAGTCACCTTTCCCCCACAGATATATGTTCTTCACTCAGAGATACATATGTTCTCCTCCTAAGATATTAGTACAGATGCTGTGAGCAAATGAGGTGACCTAATAGTTAAATCAGTTGTCCTGTTGTTCATGGGTGGTAAGCTCAAATCCCAAAGCAATCAAGTGTGTTATCTATGCAGAACATGCACTCTGAACTTTTTTTTTCAGCACAGAAATGATAACCACAGCAGTTTGATGATGTCTGAATTCTGCACCAAAATTTGCACTTTCATCTGTCGGCGGGCAAGGTGGATGGTGTGTCTATTTTTGGTATTTAGGTACTGTGTTGCCATATTGTGGATGTAATTTGGAATTCAGATGTACGTAACCTTCAGTGCACTATATAGCCTATTCACTTGCATTCTGTCCTTGCTACTCTGTTGTACTTAGTTCTGGCCTCTATCTGCCCTACCTGTGCCCATTTATCTGTTCCTACTCACCTCCTGATCCTTACCTCCACCACTGTTCCCTCCCTGACCCTCCTGTGTAAAAGTATGTGTGTGTCTCTGTGTATGGGAAAATTTCTGGGTATATGGGCATCTCTGCAGCTACTGTTTGTCCACAGTCTATGTCTGTGCTATGTGGCTGCTGGAGAGGGCAGTAGTGCTGTCCATTTCATTGCTGCTGCATTTTACAATCTGCAGAGGCACACATGAAGGGGAGAAGGAGAAGTCTGGTGCAGCAGATTTGTAGGTCTAGATCACAGTTACTGGACCTCACCGATAGCCAGTGTATACACAGAGGACCCCTGTGGTAGGGAGACCATCAAGTATCTCTGTGGGCAGATGTAGGAAGATATGGAGGTCAGTACTTGGAGGAGATATGCCCTGGCGCTGCCTGTTAAGGTCACTGCCGCCCTGGCTTTCCTTGTAGATGATGCAGGCCTCAGGCAGCCAACCACCCCATGTTGCACTGTGCTTTTCCTGAACTGCTGTCTGAACAGGCATACTGAGTACAACAGCAGACTATGACTGCCATGTATGAGTTGGCAGGCTCCCAAAGTGTGGAGGATGTCAGCATTACTCAGTGGATATCCTGACACACACACAATAGAGGTGTGTTTCCAAATTGTAATTGGCAGTTGACTATGAAGGTTGCCAACTGGATCCAGATTGGCCTGACAGGGTTAATCCAGTCCTGAGTTTAGCCCATTGCATACAGGGACTTGTAGTTTTGCTTGTCTTAGGGAATGCAATGGTGAAATCAGAACTACCAAGTTCTGTTTACTTATGGATTATTTTGAAAGAGCTTACTTTTATTCTTCTCAATTTTATTTATTTGTTTATTTGTTACATCTGTATCCTACATTTTCCCATGTATTTGTAGGCTCAATGTGGCTTATTCCTCTCTGGAAACGCTTTATAGATGATATATTTTTTGTTTGGACTGGTGATAGAGATGAATTACAGAAGTTTTGTATATGGATAAATACTTGTACATGTATATGGATTAATACTTATACCTGCAGTTCACTGCTAATACTCATCCCACAACAATTGCATTTTTGGATATTTGGATTATGCATAAGAATGAAGATTTGAAACTACTATCCATCGAAAAGAAACAGTTCATAATTCTTTACTACATTATCATAGCTTTCATCATGGACATTTACACAATAACATCCAAGTGGGTCAATTTCTGAGACTTAGAAGATTATGTACTACTAGAGAAGAATATAAAAATCAAGCTATGGTTATGTTCCAAAAGTTTCAACAGAGGGGTTATTCATTTGGAATAATTAAAAAGACCTATAAAAGGACTTTGTATTGTGATAAACACAGGTTTGCCCTACTCCAAGGAAGCCACCAGAGGGCACTCTTCTACAAGAAACTGGGAAAATGCCATGATAGAGCCAGTAGAAGGAGCTCCAGGGGAATATCTGGGTTATACCCTGAAGTGACAGCTAGAGGGTGCTCATGTCATAGGATCAGCTTTTCCCTATGGAGGCCACCAGGTGGAACTATCGAAGTGGGGGAGGGAAAGGTAGAGAAGGAGAGTTCTAGACTGAGACCTGACTGGAACCAAGGGGGCAAGGCCTAAAGATGTGGGGAGGATTATTGATCACCTCATAAATTCCTTTCTCCCAGTGGAGAGAGGGAGGAGGGGAAGCCAGATGCCTAATGTTTGCTGCTTGATTGGGAAGCCAGATGCTTAATGTTTACTGCTTGATGGGGTATGCCTGGTGCCTGGGAGAGAAGGTCTCAAGGAAGGAGGGCCAGGAGGAGCCTCTCAAAACCAGGAAGGTAATAAATGCCCTGATGTTATAAGGCTGTTGGAGCTGATAATTGGCTAAGTGTCTTGATGCTATATAGCTAATAATCCAGGCAGGTTGCTGAAGAGTTCAAGCAGGGTCTGTGATGAAATGCTCTGATGTTACAAAGCTGTTGCAACTGATAATTGGCTAAGTAGTGGGAGCAGTGTCCTAAGAGACTGAGCACACATTAAGGACCTCTTGGAGAGGTATTCTGGACTGTGTTAAAGTGCACAATGAAGGTTAGGAATTGTGTGACTAAAGCTTAAGCCAAATAAAATTGGAGTTGCTGTGTGTTTGTCAATGAAACCTGTTAGAAGGAGAACAGAGGGTAATGATTATTTACAAAGGGGGCTGGAACCTGAGAGTGTTGAATGAGTCCCGGACCGTGGAGTAAAGCTTTACACCCACGTGGTACTTGGAAGGAAGCTAAGCAGGGTCAGTCCTGGCTGCGTCCTGGAAGGGTGACCCAGTTACAAAGTGGTGGCAGTGGTGGGATCTACAGTGAACTTCCACATGGTTGAGGAGAGGTGTGCCAAAAGGTCAACTGGTTGTAGTCCAGATCCAGAGAGATCCTCCAGCATGGGAGATAGTGAGAACTGTCAAGCCCAAAGGCAAGTCAGAGGAGTTCCAGGACCAGACCAGACAGGTAGCCGGGGTGATGTGGAGGTGTACTGAAGCTTGTCGAGGGGGCCAACATTGATAAAGGCACATTACTCACCTACCCAGGTAAAGGGTACCTAGGGGGGAGGCAAGGGTGAATCCAGCAAAGTGAGAAGCACAGTTCCAGTAAATTGTAGAAAGGCTTGTTCTTGTGGATTTCTGGTACGGGTTCCTGGAAGTAGCACAAGTGTAGGACTAGAGAAACAGACAGTCCGCACTTGGATATATTTTTTTGTTTGTTTGTTACAGACTGCACCCCATCAGATGGTTGAGGAGGACGTCGGCTCCATGGGAAGGCAGAGACAGCCCAGACCAGACTGAGGACAACAGTCCAGAAGCCAGAGGAGCTGGAGCTCAAGTCAAGCACAGACGGAATGGACATGGCAGAGCGTGACACCATGTTCCAGGTTCTGAGACTTGGGGGAGGACTGTGTCAAGAGACTGGTGGGACTATGTTTAAGCCTGAAGGGGTGTCTGAGGAAGACAGGACCCTGAAGAGAAGGAAAATTGAGCCAGTATGTTTCCAATGTGGGGAAATAGGCCATGTGGGAGAGTGGTGTTTGGCAGTATCAGTTCAGGGGAGGAACTGGGAGACTGGGAGGAAATAGGAATCCTACAGTCAGTTGGTGGGGGTTAAGTGACATGGCAGGCAAGAGGAAGCCCAAAGGCCATGGGAGTCAGGAAGTGACCCATTCCTTGGGGCAGACTGCATGGTTAGGCCGGGAACCAAGGCGAAAGAGGTGTCTGCAGGGAAGAGGGTCAGGAGCTGTCTGCAGGGAGAGCACCCAATGTCCCAGAAGAGGGGAGGCCACAAACCTGAAAAGTGCCAAGAGGGAGGAGGGGTGCCTGGACAAGGAAGAAAAACCCCAGTTGCAGGATTAGTAGTCCTGGCAAGAAGGGCAAACCCTCTAGGAAAGTGGAAGGGGGGATAGACCCAGGTGAGAACTTCCCAGGTGACAGGATGGAAAATAGTCTTGATTGGGTAAGGGTAGAACCCAAGGAAGGGAAAGTAAACGTACACTGTGAGCAGGGGGGTGAAACAGCTGGAGAAGAGGTAGGCTGCCCCAGGTACGGTGGGGAATTGGCAGTATTTCCAGGAGATGGGAAACTAGGGAGAGTTGCCCCAAGGGAGAAATACTGGGAATCCCAGGGTAGGGAGAGTTGCCCCAAGGGAGAAATACTGGAATCCCAGGGAGTGGAGGGTAGTGAACCTACCGCCCTGGGAGGGGATTAATAGAATTTCCCAAGGATGGCCTGGAGTTTGGTAAGAAACTCCAGGAGGAAGCCCGAAAAGAGAATGAGAACCCTGTGTTAAAATTCCTTAAAGAAAGTATCTGGCAGGTAGAATGGGAGTTACAGGCCCTGGATAGACCCGGGAAACCTATAGGTACCCTGAGCAACGTCTGAGGGAGGTTTCTGGAACTTAATAAGAGACCAATGGGAACTCTGGTGGGCACATACAGCAGCAAGAGGAGTCCCATAAGGTAATGGAGAATAGTCTAAGGGAGAATGAGCAGATTTGGGTCCTATTTGAGTCAGCTTGTAAGAAAGAAATGGCTGCTTCAGTGCATGCCTTAGAGGCCAAACTGGCAGAGTCCCTTAAGCAGAAGGAAGGCTGTGAGGCACTGCTAGCCATGATTAGGGCTGAGCTGCTCACAGAATATAAACTAAGGGAGGAAAGGGAAGCAGAAGTAGCCCATCTTACAACTACCCTGAAAGAGACCCAGGCCTTAAATGAGACCCATTTAGCAACGCTGCAGTCCACACATGAGCAGAAGATAAGGGACCACACAGACAAGTTGCGTCAAGACCAGGAGCAGAAGGTAGCCCTAGTTAAATCCGAGTTCCAGAAGGCTTGCCAAGAGTGGCATAAAGAGCAGGAGGCCCTAGGGGAAAGTATAAGGGAGCAGCAAACCTCGGCTCTACTCCAGAAGCAAAAGGAGACTAAGCTTGTGACCTCTGTAAGGGCAGAATTAGAAGAAGCCAGGCAGGAGGTGAAGCAAATGGAACTGGAGTTGGCCAAGATGAAGGGTATCATTAGGGAGGTGGGTAAACTACAGCAAACAGCTATAGGAGAGCTAAGGGGGAGTTTAACCCAGGTAAAGGCTTGGCTGGGGGAATTAAAGGGACAACAGGAAAGCCAGCTGAGGGAAGTGCAGTAGGGGTATACTGAAGCGGTGGCCCAGTTAACCAAGACCTTACAGCAGGCCCAAGCAGAGGCCAGGGGCCTGGCAGAGCTTATGGGGAGAAAGGTGTCAAAATCAATGAACTGCACAAAGTATACACCCAGAGGATAGACGAGGTATTCAGGGAGATGCAGGAAGCTCAGGGAAGGGTAGGATACCTGACCCAGGGAAACCTCGAGTTGGAAACTCAGATAAAGGAGTTACAACAGGTTCAAGCTCAGGTGGCAGCTGAGGGGGCTGTAGAGAGGCTGCAGGCCAAGGAAACCACAGAAAGGGCAGAAAGCTACAGGGTGGCCCTAGAAGAGAGGTGCAGAGTGTTGACCCTAGCAGTGGGTATCCTTTATAAAATACTAGTGTAGCACACTTTTTACGCCTAACTTTAGGCATGAGGATGTATGCCTTCCAAAAGCTGGTAAAAAAATCTAGCACCCAACTAATGGCAGCTGGGCGTGCAAATCCAAGTATTCTATAACATTGAGCCTAATTTTGGGAGTGTCCTGACACCTTCCCATGGCCACATCCCTTTTGAGCCAAATGCTAAGAAATGTATAAGGCAGATGCATGTGTAACCCCTAATTAGTGCTAATTAAATGCCAATTAATTGATAGTGCTTAATTGACTAATTAGTTTCCTCACTCATCTAGAATCTGTGCCCAAATTAAGGCATCCAAATTTGGGCAACCTATACAGAATTCAGGGGGAAATTAATAGCTTTGCTAAAGAAAACAGGCATTACAGTGAGGCCATTAAAAACTTTACAACTGCAGCAGCTCCCCATCCATGCTTATAATATTGCTAGATAATCCACGATTGCCATATGGTGAGCTTGAGCATCCCCACAGCTTCAGGCCTATCCACAAGTAGTCCATGAGATGGACACCCTAGCACATTGATCATATATATTCTCTGAAGTGGTATACCTACGACCACTGAATTAAAGAGACAGCAGGCATGCAAATCTATTCCCTCACTTGCTTTAAGGTATATCCTATAAACAAAAACATGGAGTGCTGCAGGTTTGTGGGTACACATGCTATCCCAGACAGGGTATTCAAATATAAGTCTTAAGTAAATCACTAGTAAGACCCTGACTTTGAGTTAAGAAGAAAACAACAAGGAGAGGTTCAGATGGAGTTCCAGGAGATGGGAGATGGAGAGGTAATTATGGGGAAAAATTGTGTGACAGGATCCTGAAAGGAACAGAAATAAAAAGAGCTTTAAGGAAGATACTGTTCTGCTTAAGTACTATGCTACATCTCTTATTTAGCAGCCTGACTCCTAGCACTAGAGGTCAATCAGCACAATTTGGAATTCAGGCACCTGATTAGGTAGAAGTGACTGATGATTGCTCTTGCACAACCATAATATATCAGGGAATCCCCTATTAGGTGTCAGAGTCACTGGAGATTATGGGGATGGGCCTGCAGAATATCAGTGGTATTAAGGGTGTGGTGCTTGCCATCTATGAAGTTTCAGAGGTGTTGGAATGGAAGTTAAGAGCTTGCCATCTATATGGTGTTAAGTGTAGAGAGAAGAGGTTGGACCTACATACGGTATCAGGGGGTGTGTGGTTGGAATTTACCTTTTCAGCAGTAACCCCTTTAAGAGGCTCCCTGAGAGCATCAGGCCATACATTAGTGTCACGATGCTGCTGGGGAAGAAAGGTAACCCCAGATCAAGGCTGGCATTATCTTTCCATGAATACTGCACTTTGCAATGTTAATGAAAGTAGCATTATTAATGTGTATAATAATGAAATGCCATGCATGAATTTGCATGCTTTACATCTCATTATTATTAGTTCACACTGTGGTAAAATACCATTCATTATAGACAATATTGAATAGTTTTGCTATGCAATGGACAATATTTATCAAAAATTGTGCATTATTATTTTAATGCACATTGGTAACAACCCCCTTAACTTATTAATAATGAAAGGAAATGGTACCTGCCATAGTGAAAAGCATACATAGAGTGTAATTAGGGACAGCTAAGTTCAGATTTTGTGGTTCTTAATCAAAATTTGTGATATATCAATCAATTTTAACCATCTGTGATATTCTAGTTCAAATCAAGACACTTTGCCCCCCTAAAAAAACCCTAAATACATTAAAACCAAGAGTCAACAAACAAAGCAACATTTTTGTGAGTAACTCACTCTTTTGTGCCTGTTTCAGGCAATGTTGGAAACCCATAATGAAGTGTTAATGGATGAATCAGGCAATTTAGTATGGCAGGAAACATTTAGTTAGATAAATGCAGACTAAAACACATTAGAAAATAATCACATCTGTCATTCTCTCAATCTTCAATATCTTATATTTTCTTGAAAATTATTCATTCTAGTCAAGATAATTTGTATCATTTTTCAAATAGTAATCCAGGCAAAGTTGGATATTGAATTGTTTTTAAGGGAAATAAAATAGGATCTTCAGTGTTGATGCTGATTTAACAGAACCACCCAGTTTGAAAACATGCTTTGAATTAGTAAACTGTTGGAATTTGGTGTTATATTTCTTGAAGGAGTTGGAATACCATAACTGATACATAGTAATGGATCAAAAAGATCCCTACTCTTGTTTTTCCTTTTTCCTTATTTTTGGTGTGAGAAATGTGATATTTCTCCTGTGTCTCAGTTGATTAGATATAATCTTACCTTTCAAGTCATAAGAATATAAGATGTGCCATATGAGGGCAATTTTGTAACAGGTCGCCTATGTCTGAAAGACTAGTAGATGCCTATTTCTAGATTATTTGATAAAGACATGTAGGTCCCTATTGGGCTCATTTTTGAAAGAGAAGGACCGCCCATCTTTCAACACAAATCAGAAGATGGACGTTCTTCTTCCAGGGTTGTCCAAATCTTTATAATCAAAGCCGATTTTGGACATCCCCAACTGCATTCCGTTCACACGGACTTCCAAGTTCAAGGGGGTGTATTGGAGGTATAGCGAAGGCGGGACTTGGGCGTGCCTAACAGTTGGACGTCCTTGACCCATGATTGAAAAAAACAAGGACGTCCCTGACGAACCCTTGGACGACTTTACCTGGTCGTGCTTTTCTTACGACTAAGGCACAAAAAGGTGCCCGAAATGACAGATGACCACCGGAGAGAATCAGGGATGACCTCCCCTTACTCCCCCAGTGGTCTCTAACCCCCTCCCACCCTCAAAAAATAGCTTTCAAATATTGATTGCCAGCCTCTATGCCAGCCTCAGATGCCATACTCAGCTCCATTACAGCAGTATGCAGGTCCCTGGAGCAGTTTTTAGTGGGTGCAGTGCACTTCAGGCAGGTGGACCCATGCCCTTCCCCCCCCCCTACCTGTTATGTTTGTGGAGGAATCAGCAAGCCCTCCAAAACCCACCCAAAACCCACTGTACCCACATCTAGGTGGCCCCCTTCACCCGTAAGAGCTACGGTAGTGGTGTAGAGTTGTGGGTAGTTGGTTTGGGCGGGGGGGGGGGGGGGGGGGCTCAGCACACAAGGTAAGGGCAGCTATGTACCTGGGAGTAATTTATGAAGTCCACTGCAGTGCCCCCTATGATGCCCGGTTTGGTGTCCTGGCATGTGAAGGGGACCAGTGCACTAGAAATGCTGGCTTCTGCCATGACCAAATGGCTTGCATTTGGTCGTTTCTGACATGGACGTCCTTGGTCTCAATTATCGCCAAAAATCAGAAATGACCAAGTCTAGGGATGACCAAATTTAAGGATTTGAATGTCCCTGACCGTTTTATCAAAACGAAAGATGGACGTCCATCTTGTTTCGAAAATTCTGGAATCGGGATGTTTTGCGAGGACGTCCTCATCAAAACTTGGACGTTCCTTTTGAAAATGCTCCTCCACGTGTTTTTCTAAATTACTAAGGGTAAACCAGCAGATGTTGCAGAGTATCAGTCAATACTCAGCCCGTAGCAAGTTCCATGAGACTGTCACTAGAGGTCACGGTGGCCATTCTGAGAATGGAGCCACAATGGCAGGAGCAAATAGGCAGAAAAAACATCTTTTTTATTTTGAAAATGGACATTTACTAGATGCTGTTTGCTCAGTGCGTCTATCTATTTTCGACCATTTTCGGAGAAAAAAATTCCAAGGGAAAACACGCACAAAACAAGCCATTGGGGCCAGAATGCTTAGTAGACTAGCCTCACAGACATCCCAGTAGACTAGTGGGGCACCCTAGTGGGCATTGCAGAGGACTTCATGTAAAAGGTTTCAGGTACACATCTCACTGTTACCCTTATGGTGACCCTTCAAAACTCACTAAAACCTACTGTACACCACAAGCATCAAGGTACACATTTGCTTGTGGTTTAGAGAACTCCAGAATTGGTCTCCAGTGTTGATTGTTTTATTCCAGCATAAATCTCACACTGATCCTAGTTTCTGATGAAGGCATGAGCCAAAACATGGACCATGTTGAGTCCACTGCCAAGTGATACTTTGTTTCTTCTAATTTATGTTCTGTCTTCAAGCACAATGTTGCATATTGTTGATGTGCTGTCTTCAAGCAAATGTTGCATATTCTTTTGTTCCCTGCTAGCAGGTTAGAAATAAAGTTTATATATATATAAACTTTATTCTAACCTGCTAGCATGGAACAAAAGAATATACATCTAATATAATAAAACGCACCGTGAACGTTCTGAAGACAACGTTCTGAAGCCACTCAAACACTCCCTGGCTGTAGGGTTCGTGGATTCATGGTGTGAAGCCAGCCAGGCTGCCAACCGTCTCTGCCTCGCCCTCACGTCAAACGTCATGATGTCGAGGGCAAACGTCATGATGTCGAGGGCGGAAAAAAAAACAAACAAAGCGCAGCGTCAGGGAAGGAGGCGGCGCTCCCGACGTCTCTAGCCTTCCTTCGCTGTGTCCGCCTTCTTCTGACGTCAAGGATGATGTCAGAAGAAGGCGGAACACAGCGAAGGGAAGGCTAGACGTCGGGAGCGCCGCCTCCTTCCCTGACGCTGCGCTGCCGGAAACACCACCATGGAGGTAAATTTAAAAAGAAAAAACAAAGAAAAGGGATGTTGGGGGGAGAGAAGAGGGTGGGCAGTTGAACAATGGGAGCAGGAGGGCAGGGGAAGAAACGACAGCAAGGATGCGAAGGGGGGGGGCATGGATGCGAAGGGGGGGGAGAAGAGGGCGGGCCAGGCTGGGACATGGGATAGAGAAGAGCATGGATGCGAGGGGGGGTCCATGGAAGGGAGAGGAGGGAATTGCTGGAAAAGGATGAATGGAGGGGGCAGGGGACAGAGGAGCATGGTGGGCATGGATTGGGATGGCAGGGCTCAGGGAGAGAGGGGAATTGCTGGAAAGGGATAATGGAGGGGGCAGGGGACAGAGGAGCATGGATGGGCATGGATTGGGAGGGCAGGGCTCAGGGAGAGAGGGGAATTGCTGAATAGGGATGAATGGAGGGGGCAGGGGACAGGAGCATGGATGGGCATGTATTGGGAGGGCAGGGCTCAGGGAGAGAGGGGAATTGCTGGATAGGGATGAATGGAGGGGACAGATGGGCATGGATGGATATGGATTGCAGGGCAGGGCTCAGGGAGAAGGGGAATTGCTGGATAGGGGTGAATGGAGGGGGCAGGTGACAGAGGAGCATGGATGGGCATGGATTGGGAGGGCAGGGCTCAAGGAGAGAGGGGAATTGCTGGAAAAGGATGAATGGAGGGGGCAGGGGACAGATGGGCATGGATTGGGAGGGCAAGGCTCACACTCTCTCTCTCATATACAATGTCTTTCTGACTCTCACTCTCACACACTCTGTCTCACACTGTATCACATTCACTCTCTATGTGCCACACAGTCACTCACACACTCGCTTGGTCTCATACACTCACTCTCACAGAGAATCTTTGTCTCACACACACTCTCTCTCTCTCGCACACACACACACACACACACACACACACACACACTCTCTCACACTGTGTCTCACATACACACTTGCACACACTCTCATTCTCACACACACACTCTCTCACAAACACACTCACACCCAGACTTACTCTCTCTCTCACACACACACACTCACACTTTCACTCTGACTCTCACACAGTCACTCTCACATACATCACCTCCCGAACATACACACTCTGAGGAAAACCTTGCTAGCGCCCGTTTCATTTGTGTCAGAAACGGGCCTTTTTTACTAGTAACAGATAATGTCTTCAAGTTGTGCTAAACTCAATTCAAAATTTTACAGGAAGCCAATGAACAGACTTCAAAATAGGAGTCACATGATCATGACTGATCCTCCTCTAATCACTCTTGCAACAGAATTTTGAGCAATTTGTAAAGCTCTCAGTGAACTTCCTGCAATAAAGGATTTACCTTATTAACCTGATTCATCGCTTTGGTCATTTCCACCACTTTTTTCACCATGTACTGTTTATTTCACATCTTGTAGGGTGGGAGGGAGTCAGTGACCACTGGAGGAGTAAGGGGGTGGGGTCATTTAGAGCACCTTTTTGTGACCTAGTCGTGATTGAAACAACTCTAGACCAAAACTTCTAACTTCTAGCCCTGGACGTTTTTGCTTTGTTCCATTATGGCAGAAAAAATGTCCAAGTTTCCGTAGTTTTGGGAATGCCCAAATCCCACCCCAAACACGTCCCTGACATGCTTCCTTGTGATTTGGATGAACTGCATATGAACTGCATAGAAAAATGTCTTAAAAATAGGTTTTGAAAAATCGAAGATACTTATCTGTAGCAGGTATTCACCTCAAGTGGGCTACTGACACAACCGTGGCTCTGACATTGTGAGCCCTGGCATGACCTTCTAGAGTCAGCTCAGCCTGGGCATAAGTGAAAGAAATGCAATCTGTCAACCAATTGGAACTGGTGTGTTTCCGGATGAGGACCCCCCATCCTGTTGGGATCAAAACAAACGAAAAGTTGTGTGGACTGTATGTAGGGCCTAGTCCGCTCCAAGTAAAAGGCCAATGCTCACTTGCAGCCGAAGGTTTACAGTATGCTTTCGACAAGATGGGCATGAGCAGTGGCGTACCAAGGGTGGGGCAGTGGAGGCCGGTCCGCCCCGGGTGTAATCATAAAAGGGGGTGCTCCGCTCCCGCCCCGTCCTGTTTTTTATTTACGCTGCTGGCGCCGCAGTCCCCAGTCTCCACCTGCCTACCCTCAGCTCTCTCGACAGCCCCATTCTCTCTGCTACCTATCCTCCTGCATTGCCTCCCACGACCCAGTCCCACGACCCAGTCCCCACCTCTCATCTCCCTCGCCCACAGCTCCCTTCTCTCTGCCACCCAGCCACCTGCAATGCATTTTAAAAACATCTGAATCGGCAGCGCAGCGCCAGCATGCAGCGCCTCATGTCGGCCTGTGAAAGAAGCAGATCACTGTCTTGGGCCTTTCCTCTCTGTTGCCCGCCTTGTAGGAAGTTACTTCAGAGGAGGGCAGGACACAGTGAGGAAAGGCCAGAGGTGGCGATCTGCTTCTTTCACAGGCCGACGCGAGGCGCTGCATGCTGACGCTGCGCTGCCGATTCAGATGTTTTTAAAATGCATTGCAGGTGGCTGGGTGGCAGAGAGAAGGGAGCTGTCGAGGGAGCTGAGGGTAGACAGGTGGGGACTGGGTCGTGGGAGGCTCAGATGGGAGAAGGGGGCTGGATCTGAAATTGGGGCCATGCCTGGGGCAGAAAGGCCATGCATGGGGCAGGTGGGAGAATGGGTCTAGGGCTGGAAAGGGGGGGGCAGATGAAAGAATGGTGCTGGGGCTGAAAAGGGTGTGCCATAATGCAAGGCAGGTGGATGAAGAGGACTGAAACTGGGGGCTGAAAAGGAGGGTAGGTGGGATAAGGGGGCTAGTTCTGGAACTGGGGGCTGAAGGGCAGGAGCTAAAACTGTGGGGACTGGGAGCTGAAAAGGGGACAGGGAGAAAGTGGCTGGGGTTGAAACTCAGGGACTGGTGGGAGAAAAGGGCTGGGGCTGAAACTAAGCTGAAACAGGGGACTGGTGGGATAATGGGGCTGGAACGGGGGCAGGTGGGAGAAGTGGGCTGGGGGTAGAACTGGGGTCTGAAAGGGGGGCAAGTGGGAGAAGTGGGCTGGGGCTGGAGCTAGGGGCAGGTAGGATAATGTGGCTGGAACTGGGGGCTAAAAAGAGGGGGTAGAGTGTGATGGAAAATATTAAGGATTGCTTTTCAGTCTTGCTTTGATTGATAATACATTTTTTAAATCTTCTGTCTTTGACCAAAAGTGACTTTCCTTGTATATGTTAAAGAACAGGCTGAAATGTAAGGCACATCTCAAGAACAATGTATAAGATTAAGCTCATCTCAAGAACAATGTATGAGATAAGGCACATCTCAAGAACAGGTTGGAATGTCTCTGAAGCCAGCTTGTACAGGAGGGAGGCGGGGTATGCTTGAGGTTCGGGAGATAAGCCACCTGGCCAGTGGTTTGTTTACCTGAACTGAGAGCATATGATTGAATCCTCATGTGCATTCCTGGATAAATTTTAACTTAATAAGAAGGGGGCTTGTTGCAGCAGAGCTTTGGGGCTCATTCTGTGGATGGACTCATCGTGCAGAAAAAGACTTGTTCCTGGTCATATAGAGACTTCGGGCTTTCGCTGCAATGGGCCTCCTAGCTGAAGAGATAAGGGCCTGAGATTCCTGACCAGTGATGTTGTATGTGTGTGTGTGTATATATATATATATATATATATATATATATATATATATACACACACAGAAAGAGGACAGATCTTGGATGGAAGGGAGAGAGAGGGAGGGCAGATCCTGGATGGATGGATGAATAGGAGAGGGAGGGAGGGCAAATTGTGGATGGAAGGGGCAGAGAGAAAGGGCAGACAGTGGATGGAAGGGAGAGAGCAGACAGTGGTTGGAAGGGGGAGAGAGAGAGGGAGGGCAGACAGGGGTAGATGGTGGATGGAAGGGGCAGAGATAGAGGTCAAACATTAGATGGAAGGGAGAGAGAGGTCAGATAGTGGTTGGAAGGGGCAGAGGGAGAGAGAGGGCAGATGGTGGATGGAAGGGAGAGAGAGGGTAGACACTGGATGGCAGGGGCAGGGAGAGAGAGAAGGCAGATGCTGGATGGAAAGGAGAGAATGAAGAGAAGATGAGGAAAGCAGAAACAAGAGACAACAAACTGTAAATAAATGTTTTTTTCTTTTTTTACTTTAGGATAAAGTAGTACTGTAGCTGTGTTAATAAATGTTTATAAATAGAACATGGAAATAATGTAATCTTTTTATTGGACTAATTTTAATACATTTTGACTAATTTTTGGAGAACAAAACCCACTCCTCAGTTCAGGAGAGGATACTGTAATAGCAGTATACTGTAATGACCTAAGGATAGAGGTTTTGGCCACTGAAAGCTAAATGTATTAGTCCAATAAAATGGTATTATTTTATTTTCTATATTTGTTTTATTTCTATTTGTTAATTTGTAATGTGGTGAAATTTACATCTGCAAACTTTATATTTTCTGTGTCTGTGGTGTTGCATTGTATACAGAATCTGGCTTCTTGGGGGCTCAGTTTAATTTTTGTCTAAATAGAAAGTTTATGGTTACTTATACTATAGGGGATTAGGGAGTATCTGTGTCTGTGAAAAAGACATGTTTTTCAGCTGGCACTGACTGTGCAGGATCCACCGGGGGGGGGGGGGGGGGGGTTCCCCATGCTCAGAAGATCTCATAGGCAATGCCCATGCTGAGGGACCACTTGTGCGGTTGTAGGACCATGCTCAATCTGTTGGTCAGGCTATTGGATTTGTCTGCCAGGTAAGTGGCCTTCAGGAACATTCCATGCTGTTACATCCAGTGCCACATTCAGATGGCCTCCTGACACAGATGGCATGATCTGGTGACCCCTTACTTGTTCAAATAGTACATGGAAACCTGATTGTCTGTTTGAATGAGTACAATTTGGTTGTTTAGCTGGTCCCTGAAAGCCTTTAGAGTGTTCCAGATCACCTGGAGCTCCAGAAGATTGATTTGGAGATCTGTTTCATGGGTAGACCAAGCACCTTGAGTGTGAAGCCCATCTAAGTGAGCTCCCCACCCCAGGTTGGAATACATCCATAATCAGCACCTTCATGGGCCATTGAAGGGTGACCAGGGAAACCATCTTGAATTTTTCTTTGATCAAGAATTTGTTTAAGCTCCTTAGATCTAGGATGGGAAGCATTCCCCCTGTGTTATTTTGCACAAGGGAGAACCCGGAATAGAATCCTTCCCTTCTTCCCCTGATGGAACATGTTTGACCACAAGGGCCTTGAGAAGAGTGGCGAGTACCTCTGTAAGTACCTGCCTGCAGGGGCATAGCCACAGGCGGGCCTGGACAGGCCCAGGCCCAGCCACATTTGCTCCAGGCCCGCCTGCCCGCCCGCCTGCCCTAACTAGCCCCAACCTAACAACATCGCTGCTTTTGGGTCTGGTCCGGGAGTGTTGCCTGCCTGAAATTGTTCTCCCCGCTGCTGCCTCGGTCCCTGCAGCATTCTTTTTTTCGCCCGTCGGCGTTGCCAGCAGTGCTACATTCACAGAGGCTGCTTTGCTCCCCCCTGCAGCGTCCATCTGGCCCTATGAAAACAGGAAGTGCATCAGAGAGGGCCGGATGGATGCGGCAAGGGGGAGCGGAGCAGCCTGTGTGAATCGCAGCGCTGCTGGCGACGGGCGGAAAAAAGAATGCTGCAGGGACCGAGGCAGCAGCGGGGAGAAGAATTTCAGGCAGCAGGCACCAAACAGTGGAAGACGCTGAAGTTCCTCGAGGTAGGAGCAGGAGGACAAGCTGATGTGATAAAAGTTTGGGAAGGGAGAGGGGAGATTCAAATAAAGGATCACAACAAAGGTAAAGAACTGCATGGAGGGGAGGGGCTGAAAGAGGTGCTGCACATGGGAAGGGAAGGGAAGAGAGAGGATTAATTTTTTGAGGTGAGGAGAGAGATGCTGCATGGGGTGTAGGTAAGAAAAAATAATTATTTGGGATTGGAGGGAGAGAGAGGTGGGGTGGGAGGGAGAGTTGCTGCACAGGGGGGTAAGGAGTGAGGGAGAAAGTTGGACATGGGATGGGAGGGAGAGATGCTACATGGGTTGGGGGAGACAACTGTTGGAGGTGGGGTGGGAGGAAGAGCTGCTGCATGGAATGGAGAGAGAGGAAGAGATGCTGCACAGGGGGTAGAGGTGGAGAGGGAGAAATGGACATGAGGATGGAGGGGAGGGAGAGATGCATGGGGAGAGAGAGAGGAAGAAATGCTGGATGTGGAGTGGGAGGGAGGAAGGGAGGGAGAGAGCAGAGAGAGAGAGAGAAATGTTGAACATAGAACGAAGTAGGAGAGAGGGAGAGATGCTGTATGGGGAAGAAGAAGGAAGAACGAGAGAGATGTTGGACCAAGGGCACAAGGAAGGGAGACAGTGAGAGTGATGTGGACAGAAGGAGAGAGGGAGGAAGAAAGAGAGGTTGAACATGGGGGTGGATGAGAGGCTGAAATGTGGGGGTGACATGTGGGAGTAGGACAGGGGCAGAAAAAATGTTGTGCCCATCCAATTTGGGCTCAGGCCCACCCAAAATTGGCTGCCTGTACTGAGAGCTGATGTGCTTTCAGTGGGCAATCTGGTGGTCTCTGAAGCCAATGCAGGGCATAACCGAGATGGACTATTTGAGGAACACAGCAGTCAGAGGTTACAAGAGGCCACCTTCCTTGGTAAAACTTCAGCCTCCCTCCAACCAGAAACTCTTCTGGGATGGTCACTTTTACAGTGGCTATGTTCTGCTGGAGCCAGTCAAAAGCTCGCCCTCTGCTTGACTGATGAACTGCCTGGGCATTAGGCACATACTGTGATGAGAACAAGCGCACTGGGGCTGAGCCTGCTGAGGCTGGTGAGAATGAGGGATGTACCCATGCATCTGTGAGTAATAAGTAGTCCTCTTTGACTTGCCAAAAAATCTCAGGATGTCAATAGCATCAGTGTATCATTTGCTGACCTGAAAAAAAATACAGAGGACTAGACTTAAAAGGTATTTTAAAACATGATTCACATTGCGTTGCACCGAGTATAGCACTCAAAACCACTGGAAACCTTCAAAGACATAAAAGGAAAAACAGTTGTGGCCAAATCAAATTACTCAATGGTGCTAAAAAGGGCAAAGCACCAGGAAAAGGAGAAGGAAAAAAATCCAACTGGAGCTCCGGCCTAAACAAGGCCTAAAGAGCATGGTAAAATAAAGAAAAAAACAAAACAAAAGGGCGACACAAAAAAGACCAAAAGCCGAACCAGTTGTAAGGAGTGGGAATAAACTCGTCCTCTCCTCACCGCAGAAAAAGAAGAACTGCAGCTCATTCTCGCAACGGGTGGAAAGGCACTTGCATATGTGCAGTGAGTGTGTTTTGAATTCAAAGACCTGTTTTAAGCTTGTTACAAGATCCGGACTGGCAAGCGGACCCACATTAACCACATGTGAGAATTATAGGCCTGCTTGTCCTCAGATAATAGCAATTTTGTCCAAAAAAAAAAAAAAAAGTCCATTTGCCACTTTGTGCCACTCTTTGGTTGTTTTTCTGTTTTGAAAAGAAGTACATAAGTATTGCCATACTGGGAAAGACCAAAGGTCCATCAAGCCCAGCATCCTGTTTCCAACAGTGGCCAATCCAGATCACAAATACCTGGCAAGATCCCAAAAAAGTACAGAATATTCTATATTGCTTATCCCAGAAATAGTGGATTTTCCCCTAGTCCATTTAATAATGGTCTATGGACTTTTCCTTTAGGAAGCCGTCTAAACCTTTTTTAAACTCCGCTAAGCTAATCGTCTTTACCACATTCTCTGGCAAAGAATTGCAGAGTTTAATTACACGTTGAGTGAAGAAAATTTTCTCTGATTCGTTTTAAATTTACTACATTGTAGCTTCATCGCATGCCCCTAGTCCTAGTATTTTTGGAAAGTAAACAGACGCATCACATCTACCCGTTCAACTCCACTCATTTTTATAGACCTCTATCATATCTCCCCTCAGCCGCCTTTTCTCCAAGCTGAACAGCCCTAGCCGCTTTAGCCTTTCCTCATAGGGAAGTCGTACCATCCCCTTTATCATTTCCGTCGCCCTTGTCTGCACCTTTTCTAATTCCACTATATCTTTTTTGAGATGCGGCGACCAGAATTGAACACAATATTTGAGGTGCGGTCGCACCATGGAGCGATACAAAGGCATTATAACATCCTCATTTTTGTTTTCCATTCCTTTCCTAATAATGCCTAACATTCTATTTGCTTTCTTAGCCGCCGCCGCAGTCTGAGCAGAAGGTTTCAACATATCATCAACGACGACACCTAGATCCCTTTCTTGGTTAGTGACTCCTAACGTGGAACCTTGCATGACGTAGCTATAATTCGGGTTCCTCTTTCCCTATAATTTGGGTTCCTCTTTTTCTTTGTCTACATTGTCTACATTGCAACTCCATCTCTGCCATATCCAGACACCACCCCGGGAAAGCCTACACAGATCACATAAAAGTAAGTACACTCTTTCTATATGCCTACTTTTTATACATATATACCCTCCACAATTTTATGTAAAACATGCTTGATATGTAAAATATACTTTATATTACCCCCATCAGGGTTATTCTATAAGGACTTGTCTAGTTTTAGGCAGCGGAAATATGCATAAAGAATAGTATTCTAAGCATTTATGTGCAGAGTGGCTACTTATGTAGGTAAAAAGTCTAGTAGAAAAGTGCATTCCATGCATGCTGCTATAATAGTATTCTATAATTCATGTTTTACCATTATCATATAACCCATGTTCCTTCTGTAATGCTAAATGTTATTTTCTTATGCTTCCACTATTCATGATGTATTGTAAGCCACATTGAGCCTGCAAAGAGGTGGGAAAATGTGGGATACAAATGCAACAAATTAAATAAATAAATAAATAATTATGCATTCTAACATCTAGGTACAGGCATTTACATCAGCTGTAGGGCTGGTGTAAGTGATCGCATCTTATAAGTAAGCATATTTTCTTCGATTTGCACTAGTATTCTATTTAAAAACAAATAGGAAGAGTGGAGGAGTAATCTAGTGGCTAGCACAGTGGGCTCCTTGTGACCTTGATCAAGACATTTAACTCCCCATTGCCCCAGGTACAAAACAGCCCTGCTGCAGATAACTTGATCTAATCTTTATTAAAATACCCCCTTAGATTGTAAGCCCAACAATAATTGAAATCTGCACTGCTTCTCCCCATGCCCTGTTTTATAACCCTGTGCACCTAAACCTTCTAATGCACAACTCAAAAAGGGGTGTGGTCAGAGGAATGCAGAGGCATTCCTAAAACCAGTGGTGTACCAAGGGGGGGGGGGGGGCTGAGGGCGGTCCGCCCCGGTGCATGCCGCTGGGGGGGTGCCGCACGCCTGTCGCCTCTTCGTTTTCATGCTCCCTCCGCCCGGAACAGGTTACTTCCTGTTCCGGGGCAGAGGGAGCATGAAAACGAAGAGCCGGCAGGCACGAGGCACCCCCCCCAGCGGCATTCACCTGGGGGGGCTCTTTCACCGGGATTGGGGTTCTTTCGGGGGGGGTGTCGCGCTGTTCCTGGGGGGCGCTGCACCCAGGGGGCGGGGCGCATCGGCGATCCCCTGGGTGTCAGCCCCCTAGGAACACCACTGCCTAAAAGTTGCACATGGGTTCATAGAATAGTCCCATTTCCACACCAATTGCCCAAAGTTGGGCGTCAGCATTTATACCAAGTTTCAGCTGGCATAAATACTGGTACCAGTCAAACAAAAAACAAGGGGAATGAATGTTTCCACATCAATCAAGCAAACAAGCACAGGGTGGAAGGGAAAAAGTTCAAAGAAATACCAGAAGTCCAATATTCTAAAAAATTGTTGCATGAACAGTCCAGGCCGAACATGGGCCGCAGGGCTGTGCCGACACGGTAAGCGAGGAAGCATGGCAGGAGGGCGCCATCCTCTGGGGGGGCGCCCGCCGCACCATGCTTACCTCACCCCTTCTCCCCAGATCCTTGTCCTTTTTTTTTTTTAAATTTACCTCTCCGGCGCGTGGCACGTAGCGTTAGTGAGGAGGCGGCGCTCCCCCACCCCGACGTGTCAGTCTCTTCCCTTCGCTTGGTTCCGCCTTCTTCTGACGTCGAAATGACATCACAAGAAGGCGGGACACTGAGCAAAGGGAAGAAGACACGTCGGGGCGGGGGAGCGCCGCCTCCTTCTCACTAACGCTACGCTGCCGCGCGCCAGAGAGGTAAATTTAAACAAAAAGGAAAAGGATCTGGGGAGAAGAGGGCGGGTAGTGTAGCGATCGTTTTCGGGGGGGGGGGGCGCCGGCGGGGCCAACTGCAGGGGGGCGCCGGAGACCCTAGGCACGGCCCTGATGGGCCGTATTTCGGCAATGTGCCTTCCTCAGGGGTCACAAGTTTACTGAAATGTAAAAGGCAGTGTGGAGAAAAACGTTAAAGGTAAAATTATGTATAATCATACCTGATAATTTTCTTTCCATTAATCATAGCTGATCAATCCATAGACTGGTGGGTTGTGTCCATCTACCAGCAGGTGGAGATAGAGAGCAAACTTTTGCCTCCCTATATGTGGTCATGTGCTGCCGGAAACTCCTCAGTATGTCGATATCAAAGCTCCATCCGCAGGACTCAGCACTTAGAGAATTACACCCACGAAGGGACACTCTGCCCAGCTCACCACCGCCGAAATGGGGGAGGGGAATTAACCCAGCTCATCCCCACACAAGTGGGGGAGGGGAATCCGTCCAGCTCATCCCGCGGAGCGGGGGAGGGACACCACACCCGCCGATGCGGGGGATCTGGCTTATCCTGCAACCGCAACCGCGGGAGGAGCTGACTGACCCTAACACCGCCGAAGCGGGAGGGGTACAAAGCTGCCCTACAGCCGCACGAAGCGGGAGGGAGTGCCGGCAGAATTTAAGTCTCAATCCAGCCCCGTAAAACGGAGGGGAGAGGAATGCAGCAGCTCACTGTAACACAAACTCGTCTTAACTCTTGAAGAATCCAAGTGAAAAAACTTGAACACGAAGTCTTTCTGAAGTAACTGAAGACTAAACTTGAACCTGAAATGCAACCAGAATAAAAACAGTACAGATATCTGGGAGGGGCTATGGATTGATCAGCTATGATTAATGGAAAGAAAATTATCAGGTATGATATACATAATTTTACCTTCCATATCATCAAGCTGATCAATCCATAGACTGGTGGGATGTACCGAAGCAGTACTCACCCAGGGCGGGACCTAGAAATCCCTGACCGCAACACTGAAGCTCCAAACCGGGCCTCCGCCCGAGCAGCCACAGTCAAGCGGTAATGCTTGGAGAATGTATGGGCCGAAGCCCAAGTTGCCGCCTTGCATATCTCTTCCAAGGAGACGGAACCGGCCTCTGCCATCGAGGCCGCCTGAGCTCTTGTGGAGTGAGCCTTCAGCTGGATAGGCGGCACCTTCCCCGCGGCCACATAAGCCGCTGCAATGGCTTCCTTGACCCATCTTGCCACTGTAGGCTTAGCAGCCTGCAGACCCTTACGAGGACCTGCAAACAGGACAAACAGATGATCCGACTTCCGGCAATCATTGGTCACTTCCAAGTATCTGATGATGACTCGTCTCACATCCAGATATTTAAGAGCAGAGTACTCCTCTGGGTAGTCCTCCCTACGAAAGGAAGGGAGACAGAGCTGCTGATTCACATGGAAGCGAGAAACAATCTTGGGCAGAAAGGAAGGCACTGTGCGAATAGTCACTCCTGCCTCAGTGAACTGCAGAAAAGGCTCTCGACATGAGAGCGCCTGGAGCTCGGAAACTCTTCTGGCTGAAGTGATAGCCACCAAAAAGACTGCTTTCAACGTCAGGTCTTTCAGAGATGCCCTCGACAAGGGTTCAAACGGCGGCTTCTGCAATGCTCTTAGCACCAGGTTGAGATTCCACGCAGGCACCACTGAGTGCAGAGGAGGGCGCAGGTGATTAACTCCCTTGAGAAAGCGCACCACATCTGGCTGCGAAGCCAGGGAAGCACCCTTCAGGCGGCCCCTGAAGCAAGCCAGAGCCGCTACCTGGACTTTAAGGGAACTGAGCGACAGGCCTTTCTCCAGACCTTCTTGCAGGAACGCCAACACTGAAGAAATTGGAGCCGTGAAGGGAGAAAGGAGCCTGCTTCACACCCCGCTGCAAAGATACGCCAAACCCTGGCGTAAGCAGTAGAAGTAGAGCGCTTCCTCGCTCTTAGCATAGTGGCGATAACCTTGTCTGAGAAGCCCTTTTCCTCAGACGCTGCCGCTCAATAGCCAGGCCGTAAGACCAAAGGGGGAGGGATCCTCCATCACCACGGGACCCTGATGTAACAGGCCCTGCTCCACTGTCAGCCGCAGAGGATCGTCGATTGAGAGCCTGATCAAGTCCGCATACCAGGACGTCTGGGCCAATCCGGACCCACCAGGATTACTCTGCCGGGATGCCTTGCCACCCGGTCTAGCACCCTGCCCAACATGGGCCAGGGCGGGAACACATAGAGGAGCTCTTGCGTCGGCCACTGTTGGAGGAGAGCATCTACTCCCAGGATCGAGGGTCCCGTCCTCTGCTGAAAAAGCGCGGCACTTGGCAATTGGCCGATGACGCCATCAGATCTAGGCTCGGCTGGCCCCAGCGCTTCGTGATGTCCAAGAACGCCTGAGCAGATAGCTGCCACTCTCCGGGCTCCAAGGTATGGCGACTGAGAAAGTCCGCCTTGACATTCATGACTCCGGCAATGTGGGCCGCTGAAAGCTGCTCCAGGTTCGCTTCCGCCCATGGCAAAGATTCATAGCCTCCTTGGCTAGAGGGGCGCTCTTGGTACCTCCCTGGCGGTTGACATAGGCCACAGCCGTGGCATTGTCCGACAGGGCCCGTACAGGCTTCAACACCAGTACCGGGATGAACTCCAAAAGCGCCAACCGAATGGCTCTGAGTTCCAGGAGGTTGATAGACCACTTTGCTGCTGCAGGAGACCAGAGCCCCTGCGCTGTCCTTCCCAAGCAGTGGGCTCCCCAGCCCGACAACGAGGCGTCCGTCGTGACGACAATCCACTCTGGGGTCACCAGAGGCATTCCCGCAGACAACTTGTCTGTCTGCATCCACCAGCTCAGCGCCTTGCGCACTGCTGGATCCAAGGGAAGGCGCACAGCATAATCCTCCGACATCGGAGTCCAGCGCTGCAGCAGGGAGTGTTGTAGTGGTCTCATATGAGCCCTGGCCCAGGGCACTACTTCCATCGTGGCCGTCATAGAGCCCAACAGCTGCACATAGTCCCAAGCCCGAAGAGGAGAGGCTACTAGGAACTGGTCCACCTGAGCCTGAAGTTTGACAATCCGATTGTCTGGCAGGAACACTCTGCCCACAATGGGTGTCGAATCGAACTCCCAGATACTCCAGGGACCTGAGTCGGGCGCAGCTGGCTCTGCTCCCCAGTTGATGATCCATCCCAGGGGAGCTCAAAAGAGCAACTACCCGGTCCACAGCTTTGCCGCACTCTGCATAAGAGGGGGCTCGGATCAACCAGTCCGTCCAGATAAGGATGGACTTGTACTCCTTCCTTTCGCAGGGAAGGCCGCTATGACCACCATTACTTTGGAAAAGGTCCGCGGAGCAGTAGCCAACCCGAACGAGAGGGCTCTGAACTGGAAGTGTCGCCCAGGACTGCAAAACGCAGAAAGCGTTGATGAGGGAGGCCAGATGGGAATATGCAGGTACGCTTCCTGATGTCCAAGGATGCCAGGTACTCCCTCCTGCCTTCACTGCCGCTATAACAGAGCGGAGAGTCTCCATGCGAAAGTGCCGCACTTCAAGGCCCCATTGGACCCCTTTGAGGTCGAGGATAGGCCGGACAGAACCTCCTTTCTTTGGTACCACAAAGTAAATGGAGTAACGCCCTTGCCAAGCTGACCTTTCTGGCACCGAACGACCGCACCCAGGCGGATCATATTGTCCAAAGTCTGCTGCACTGCCACAGCTTTGACCGGAGACTTGCAGGGAGAGAGTACAAAACCCGTCTCTTAAGGGTCGGAGAACTCTAGCTTGTAGCCGTCTCTGATGACTTCCAGCACCCAAGCGTCCTGAATTTATTGTGGTCCACTCGCCCAGAAACGAGGACAGCCGTCCTCCAATCTGCACTGGGGCGTGGACCAAGACCCCCGTCATTGGGTACGAGACCCTGGGGGAGGACCGGAGGGAGCACCTCCGGGACGGCGGTCCTCTGCGAAAGGAATGCTGCTTGGGGGAGAAATTCCTCTTAAGGAAGAGGGGGCAGAAGAACCCGACCTGCCCGGGCGTACACCGGAGCGGGCCTGCCCTGAAAACGTCCTCTGGAGGTACCCGGGACGAGCACTAGCCTGAGGCCTGACCTCTGGTAACTTCTTGCCCTTAGACGTGCCGAAGATCGGTCACGATTCTGTCCAGCTCGACCCCAAAGAGCAGCTTGCCTTTAAAGGCAATCTTAGCCAGGCGGGATTTAGAGGCGTGGTCAGCAGACCAATGTTTCAGCCAAAGCCACCGCCGGCGCAGAGACTGTCTGAGCCATGCCTTTAGCTGAGGCTCTCAAGACATCATACAGCAAGTCTGCCAAATAGGCTAAGCCCGATTCCAGGGCTGGCCAATCAGCCCTCAAGGAATGATCCGAGGGGGAAGCCCGCTGCACCATAGTCAGGCACGCCCTGGCCACATAGGAGCCGCAAAACTGAGGCCTGCAAACTTAAAGCAGCCGCCTCAAAGGACGACCTTAAGGCCGCCTACCAATCTCCTGTCTTGGGCGTCCTTTAGGGCCGTGCCACCTTCCACCGGCAATGCCGTTTTTCTTAGTCACCGCAGTGATTAAAGAATCCACGGTAGGCCCCAGATAGGCCTCAACGTTCACTCACAGCCAAAGGATAGAGGCGGGACATAGCCCCTAGCCACTTTAAGGCTCGCTTCTGGGGACATCCCATTGAGCCGAAATTAAGGTTTTGCATGGCATCATGCACGTGGAAGGGTTCTAGCTGGCGCTTCGTCCCCAGCATAATGGCAGAGCAACAGGGGCTTGAGGGAGAGACGTCCCTCCGGAGAGGATATCTTCCAAAGTGTCCATTGCCTGTAACACAGGTTGGGCAAATCCTCTGGGCGAAAAAAGCCGCGCTGCAGAGGGGTCATCCGCTCCATCCGAGCGGGGATCCGTCTCCTCCAAGGAATCCGCAAAGGACTCGTTGGGAGACCTCAGACACGCTGCCCTCATCTACATCGAGGAGACTAAATTCCTCCAAGGCCTGGAATCAACCCGAGGGCGTTTACCTCTGGGACCTCAACCTCTTTAACCAGACGAGGGAGCGGGGGCAGCGTGTGCATGAGGAAGGCCTGATGCAGCAGCAAAACAAACTCGGGGGAGAAACGCCCCAGACTGTGCACTCCCGCAGCCTGGGCAACAGCCCTAGGCGCGCTCTCAACCGGCGCTCGCAACAGCGGGGGAGAGACATGCTGCGCATCCAAAATTGGCGTCCGTGCGCGAAACTCCGCGAAGGAGCCGCGCGGAAGAACGGCTCTTAACTTTAGCCGCTTTCTGTGCCGTTGGCCCAAATTAAGGGCGTTCATGGCATTAATGTCTCCAACCTCAAGGGCGGCCCAAGAAGCCGTCCGAGCCGCGTGGCCGGCCAGATGGCGGAGGCGAGGACGGGGGATGGGCGTTTATGGCGGGAAAAAACCGCCCACGCCTGAGGAAGGACCGGGACATTCATCGGTCACGAAACTGTCACCCAACAAGGGCGAATCAGGCTTTAAGACCCCCGCATCCCCTCTAGAAGCGCTCCAAGCGACCCGGGGAGCGACCCTTTGCGCCCTCGCCCTCCGACGCCATGTGCCACGAGGAGAAGAATCGGGGAACCCCCGCCCGCTATAAAAAGGTAAAAATTACCTGCTGTCCGCTCCGAGTTGTAACGACCTGGTGTCCCAGTGAGTAGCTGCAATAGACGCTTAAATAACGTCGAAATAAACGCCTTTAAAGACGTTTAAAATTTTTTTTTTTTTTTTTTTTTTAACGGAGCCAGCGGGAGGGGGGAGAAAAGGAGGGACCTGGCACCACAGGTTTGCACTTGCTCAAAAGAGCCCTCAACCCCAGGCACTCAACAAAACCTAAAAATTAGGCTTGGAGGCCTAGCCAGAGCTGCTGCTGTGTGTGACCACCACCTGCTGAGATAGAGAACATACTGAGGAGTTTCCGGCAGCACATGACCACATATAGGGAGGCAAAAGTTGCTCTCTATCTCCACCTGCTGGTAGATGGACACAAACCCACCAGTCTATGGATTGATCAGCTTGATGATATGGATAAACCATTTCAGTAAAGTTGTGACTTTATAGTTGAATATAGTTGAACCTCAGCACAGTAACTTTTTGGTAACATCAATTAAAGTGATCTGCCTTGACAGCCTCCTTTCAGATGCTGTACGAAGTTATGGGAATGGTGGCACTGTTTGCCAAACCACTATTTTAGATTTGCATCCTTGCCAAGAAAAAAAATGCAGAAAGGAGCAGAAATGTAAATTTATGTTCTTTGCTACCTGTGTATAATTTCATGTGTCTATCATTTCTTTGCTGAGTTTAAGCATTTCAAATATAGTACCTCCCAATCCCATAAATGAAATGAAACTCATGCAGAATCCATCAATCCATGATCAGCAGTGCTTGTATGAGTTACATTTCAGTTTGATTTACTGAGAGTAGAATGGGAAAATACATCCATTGAAAGAGCCCATTTCTTGACTCTTCTTAACCAGGGAGGTCTCTTTTTGATGCTTCATTGGTAATAAAGGTTGAAATGGCATTGACTTTTCCCCAAGGTAGGCAAATGTACAAACAAATACTTTCTTTTATTTTCAGATTTTTCAGACTTTACCTCAGGTTTTGGACATTTTTTTTAGGTTGTTTCACATATTATATATATACTAGTAAAAAAGGCCCGTTTCCGAAACCAATGAAACGGGCGCTAGCATGTAGCTTTTTTTTGTGTGTGTGTGTGTATGTGTCACAGAGTTATTTGTGTGTGTGTGTGTGTGTGTGAGTGTGTGAGGGTGCGGTGTGTGTGCAGGTTGTTGATGTGTGTCTTTTTTTGTTTTGTTTTGTTTTTTTGCTTGGGGGTTGGGGGATGTGCTGTGCTGTCCTTGGTCGCTGTTTGCTGCTGGCTGGGTCGCGGGTAATCCTTCCAGCTGGGCCGCAGCTTGTCCTGTTCGCCCACGTCCCAGATGGTGACGGGCACGTTGTTTTCCGGCTCCTCTGACTCCATGTCAAGCGATCCCAAATATAGTCTGTGCTATAGGCCCTCTGGCACTCTTCAGTACTGGCATTAGGCATTTAAAAATTTCCCCCCCCCCCCCCCCCCCCCGGTCTATTTTGCACATACCCACAGCAGGAATATTCTTCTCTCGTTCCAGCGGTGGTTCTGTGCTCTCCGTGCTGCACAGATAATGAGCCATTCTGCTGGGGAATGCTCCTCCCTTATTGTCACGTAGTTTCCTCTGATTGGTCCGTCTTACGTTGCCTAGTGTTGCCTGGGAACGGTGTTGTGATGGTCCTTTGTGTTTCAGAATGTTGAGGGTGTTTTTTCTGATTGGTCCGTCATACGAGGGCGGGGCAGAGAGACATGGTCAGTGTTGTGGCTTCACCACCATAATCCATGAACCTTCAGGGAGTGACTGAGTGACTTCAGAACATTGTCTTCAGAACGTTGAGGGTGAATTTTATTATAGTATATATTTAATGTGCATTAGAATGTGTTAAAGCATGAACATTGATTCCATACCTTTAATTTGTAGGTTAATATGTACTAAATTAAATTTGCATGCACTAATATTTTTGAGGAACACTAATGA